>NC_090304.1:11017500-13517500 GCF_039906515.1 Pseudorca crassidens
CTGCAACGGGAGAGGCCACAACAGTGAGAGGCCCGCGTACCGCAAAAACAAAAACTCCATAAAAGGATGGTGTTCCAGCCAAGTAAAGTAAGTATTTGAGAAGAAAAGAGCAATCAGTCATCAGGTGAGGTAAATGAGAATTTTAAATTCACAATGAAAGCAGCAGTGTGGAAGGGACTTTTGATCTCGATAAGACCAGTTTTAGCGAAAGGGTGAGGGTATTCAAGTCTAAATAGAATAGTTTTAAGCCAGAAATGAGAAAACAGTTTTTAGCTGCAGGACATTGCTTCTGATATAATAACTAGGAAAATATGACACATTTTTTTATTTTTCTCATTTTTATTGGAGTATAGTTGATTTACAATGTTGTGTTAGTTTCAGGTGTACAGCAAAGTGAATCAGCTATACATATACATATATCCAGTCTTTTTTTAGGTTCTTTTCCCATACAGGTCATTACAGAGTATTGAATAGAGTTTCCTGTGCTATACAGTAGATCATTATTCGTTATCTATTTTATATATAGTAGTGTGTATATGTCAATCCCTAACTCCCAATTTATCCCTCCCCCCCCTTAGATTGGAAAACTGTGGAAGTAATGCAGACTGAATGAATTAGAGGTAGTAGAATGTGACCAATAAACAGATCTGTCGACTGTAATGGACAACAGAGGTAAACCCATCAGTGATCAACATATCAGCATTAGCAGAGGAAAAAAATGGAGGAAAAGATGTCATAATTAAGCCCATAGCTAAGGTGATATATTCTCTTTTTTCCCAACTTTATTGAGATATAAATGACAAAAATTGTATATATATTAAGGTGAACAACAAGATGATTTGATATACATATATATTATGAAATGATCACCATAATCAAGCTAATTAACATTTCCATCATCTCACGTAATACCATTTTTTTGTATGTGGGGGGAGAACACGTAAAATCTACTCTTAGCAAATTTCAAGCATACAATACAGTATTATTAACTATAGGCACTATGCTGTACATTAGGTCCCCAGAATATATTCATCTTATAGCTGAAAGTTTGTACCCTTTGTCCAACATTTCCCTTTTTCCCCCAATCCCCAACCCCTGGCAACCACCATTCTACCATCTGCTACTATGACTTCGACTTTTTTTAGGTGCCACATATAAGTGATATCATACAGTATTTGTCTTCCTCTAATTTATTTCATTTAGCATAATGCCTTCAAGGTCCATCCATTTAGTCACAAATAGTAGGATTTCCTTCTTTCTCATGACTGAATAATATCACATTGTATATATATACCACGTTTTCTTTATCCATTCATCAGTTGACGGACACTTAGATTGATGCCATAATCCTGGCTGTTGGCAACAACGCTGCTAAGAATGTAGGAGTACAGATATCTCTGAGATACTGTAACTGTGCTTGTTTTTCAACCAAAGAATGGTTAATAGTTAAAGCTCAGGGGTTTGGTGGACTGGTTCCTGTTTCACTTTGAGTTTTTTGCTCTGTTTCTGCCTTTGTTCTTGTTTTTACAGAAATATATGACCACTGACCCATAGAACAGATATGCTGATCTGGACAATGTAATGACCACACTCAAGTTCTAATATCAGCAAGGTACTTCGTGATTAGTGTACACATCTCCGAAAACAGAAGAGCAGCCTACCCCCAGCAAGTAGCCTGCAGCCGTTTCCTGCTTCCCTTCTTATATAAATCCTGGCTAACACTTGAAGAGTTGGGAGTTGGTTCTTTCAGGCAGTAGTCCACTTTCTCCCCAGGTTGTCGGTTTCCTTAAAATAAAGCTACTTTTCCTTTACCCAACACTTGTTTCTCAGTGTTGGTTTCTTCAGCAACAAGCAACAGAAACTGAGTTCCATCACAATACAGATTTCACTTCCTTTGGATATATGCCCAGAATTGAGATTGCTGAATCAAAAAATAGTTCTGTTTTTAACTTCTTAAGAAAATGCCATACCGTTTTCATGATGACTGTACCAATTTACATTCCCACCAACATGGCACAGGGGTTCCCTTTCCTTCAAATCCTCACCAACACTTGTTACCTCTTTTCTTTTTGACAACAGCCATCCTAACAGGCGTGAGGTGACATCTCACTGTGGTTTTGATTTGCATTTCCCTGACGATAGTGATGTTGAGCACCTTTGCATGTACTTACTGGCCATTTGTGTATCTTCTTTGAAAAATATCTGTTCAGGTCCTTTGCCCATATTCCAGTGGGATTATTTGGGTTTTTTGCTGTTGATCTGTAGGAGTTCCTTATATATTTTAGATGTTAATACCTTATCAGGTATATGGTATCTAATAAATATTTTTTTCCCATTCCCTAGGCTGCCTCTTTATTTTGTTGATGGTTTCCTTTGCTATGCAGAAGCTTTTCAGTTTGATATAGTCCCGTTTGTTATTTTTGCTTTTGCTGTTTATGCTCTCAGTTGCATATACAAAAAAAATCATTGCCAAGACAAATGTCAAGGAGCTTCCTCCCTATGTTTTCTGTACATGTCTGTTAGGTCTACTTATTAGTTTCATTCGGTGGTGTCACGTTTGCCTGCTTCTTTGTGAACACAAGTCTGTTTCCTCTGGTTTGCTTTCTCTATACAGTCCTCCTTGATGGCTCCACTGGCGTTTTACAACCTCCTACCTGGAACCCATAGTTTCCACATAGGAACTTTTGTCCACGGATGGCTGCTAAGGTTACTATTGCTGTGGGGTTATATATGAGAGACCTCCTATTCCACCATCTTGCTGACCCAGAGCAAACATTGTAAAGCCAAACAGAGTATTCTCTAATAGTTTTTGGAAGAACTATGATAGACAACATTTCCTACATGTAGCATGTAGCATCCTTCCTGGCATACCCCCAAATCCACATTTGATGTATATCTCTATGGTTTTCCTCCTGGGCTAGAAAACTCTCAGGGCATCTATCTTAGGAAAAAAATTATAGGTCAAAAACCACTATGCTTAAAATAAAAAATAATAATAAAAAAAACCCACTATGCCAAAGACCTTCCCATATGCCAGGCTCCCCCATCCTGCCTGTTCCAACTTCAGACTTACAACTTCTACTTCCATTTTTATATGTTGTAAGCCCTTGCCCCCATCAAATCCAATCTCTCAGGAGACATAAATAAAATACAACCAAAGTGGAATGGGAAAGAGAGAACATTACTGACAACAGTCATTCACATAATTTATTCTCATTGGGCTGAAGGCAAGTAGGGAATATGAATCCTAAAGTTTGGGGATAGGAAACAAAGAAAAATTATTTCCTCATTCTCCCTGACTATACTTTCAAGTCTTCTTCCTGGTTTATTACGTTATTTGGACAACCACACTTGATCACACCTCCTGACATTACTCAATATTTGCTTGAGTGAAAGAGACTGAGGCAAACTGAAGGAGCAGCTCTCATTACCCTCTGTCCATCACCCAGCAAACAGCCAGCCATGTCCTCACCATTCCTGTACACTGTTGGAGAGATGAGACCATCACACCAGCTGTGCCTACTGGGGTTGCTATTGTTTTCTCTTATTCCAAGTCAACTATGCCAGATCTGTGGTGAGTATGGTTTGACCTAAATTGCTCTAGCATGATAGTCTGAAGACTATTGACAGGGAGCTTTGTGTAGAGTTCCCTGAGAAAAGACCCTATTCCAATTCTGTATGCCGTTGGACTCTATGAGTAATGTGAAGGGTGGCAGGAGATGGTGAGGAAAGTTCCACAATGTACGTTGTTTTAAGAGGGATCATAGATTCAACATTAACTTGCCTAACTCTTCTTCCTATGCTAAGAGCCTTTCTACCACAACAGACCTGCCCAGTAGCTGTCTATTCTTGTTCATTTTCAGTGATAGAAAACTCATGACCCAGAAATTATTCAAGATCATGGAAAGGTGTCTTTTGATTCTGAGATGCAATCTGTTTTTCTGAAGTTCAGCCTATGGGTTTTAGGTTAACTCCTTGTTTAACTATGAAGAAAAAAATAATGTTAATAATCTCTTTCTAATAACGAAGACTGTTCTCTTGTCATTATTGAGTTCAGATATTCCAAGCTACACATCTTCTTCTTTTCAACTTTTCCCCACAGGACGTGGGTAGAAACCCATCATCTCTCCTCTGCATGTAGGCTCCAGAGAGTATGTGATTCTATTTCAAAACTACTAACTAAGAGAAAGAAAAACTGGTTCAGGTATAGTCTGACCCCTTAATAGCCAAATGATCCAATGTTTCTGAATTTTTTTAGCTTCGTCTATAAATGGAGGATAATCAGGGAAAGGTGTTGAAGCAGGTGATTTCTTAAAGTCCGGTATAGCTCACAGGTGCATGATTTCTCTATTATAAGTCTTTACCCTGGAATTGAGCTTCAAACCAGTCCAAAGATGGTGCCACAATGTGGTGTCAGCTGCGGCTACATCTTCCTGGTCTCTACAGCCCACAGGAAGCAATCCATCGCACAGCAGAAACACTAAAGTTCCGAATATGCCAGCTCTAATTGTTCTTCCTGGCCTGTCATTTCTTCTGTTGTATCCTAAGAACAGGGGGTCTCCATGGAGGCTTTGGAGTTTCATTCATTGTACAAAATAATTAACTTTGTTTTTGTGGTTAAGGAAGCTGATTTGAGCTGTTGACCAGGAACTAAAAAGTCTATTTCAGTGCCAGAAAATCCGCTGAACTGGATGCTTCCATAAAATCTCAGAGGCGACTCACAGTTGTCCAGTTGTGCCTGTAACAAACCATGACCTTCTACAATCACTCCACTCAGATCTTCCCGACTCTCTCTTTTAAAGTGAAGAAAGGTGGGCAAGGAAAATAACATTTCCTGGACTCTCTAAGTATGTGATCCTTAGAAACTCGAGTTGAGCTAGAGGTAGTAATATGTACAGTATTTTATAGTTTACTTAGTGGGGTTTTTTTAATCCAATATCCATGGAGTAGGTGTTACTATCCACCATTTCAACTGAAGTCAAGAAAGTTACATAACTTGGGGCTGCCCTGGCGGCGCAGTGGTTAAGAATCCTCCTGCCAATGCAGGGGGCACAGGTTCGAGCCCTGGTCTGGGAAGACCCCACATGCCGCGGAGCAACTAAGCCCGTGCGCCACAACTACTGAAGCCCGTGCGCCTAGAGCCCGTGCTCCACAACAAGAGAAGCCACCGCAGTGAGAAGCCCGTGCACCGCAACAAAGAGTAGCCCCCACTCACCGCAACTAGAGAAAGCCCGCGTGCAGAAACGAAGACCTAACACAACCAAAAATAAATAAATTTAAAAAAAACAAAAGAAAGTTACGTAACTTACCCCCAGTTATAAGTTAAGGAGCAAAGAATCCAGCCAAGGCCTGCCTGAACTCAGGGTTCATATTCTTCTCACGATTCCACAAACCCATGAGATAATCTGGAGATGGGTAGGATTTTCTTAAGATTACGGTCAAAGAATATTTAGAAATGCTTTCAGTGATAGTTAACTCTTCTTATTCTCCAGTTCCTGGGGGGTCCGGATTCTCCTTTTATTTCCACAATGTAATGGGACTCCCTCCATCCTTGCCCCTGGGATTTGGACACGTCTTAGGCTAAAACCAGAAGGTTTTCCAAAGGGTCCATGATGCTGAATAACGATCTTGATGCCTGGCCAGTTGGGCAATCAGACAATGCAGCTTTGGGCTCAATCACCAATGACACGTAGAATTTTTGCCTTCTTTCTCTTCTCTCTTCTTCCCTTCAGCATTAACCCAAGTGAATTAGAAGAAGATGGAGAAGGAAACAACTGACTCTAGAAAGTAGATTGGGCTAGGCTCCAATGACCAAGGTCTCTTTAAGGATACCCTCTCTAGGCCTCAAATTAGGTAACGGTACTAGATCTACCAGGCAGGACTTATATTCTGCCAGGACACAATGGTAAGGCTGAATAGTTGTTAAAATAGTTACCACTTCCATGCTGGTTGGCAAAAAAAGTAATACCTGGCAGAGCGGGGCTCCAGACCCACCTTTGTATTGTTACAGCAACACTGCCAGCGACTACTGGAAGGGTCTATGCCTGTGCCACATCTGTTCCTAAATCTTTTAATATCATCCCTGTTCCTAGCCCTAATATTTCACGAGTGTGTGTTTCTTATTTCCTCCTTCCCTTGCCACAGAGGTAAGCAGAGGAAACTGCTCCTATCTAAATCCTCTAGTAAACACAATGGTAAGTGCAAACTATACCAAAGGAATCCAAAGTGCCAACATCCTGTTGACCTTCAGACTTGTTCAGATTCAGAACCAAAGGCTAGAACAACAGCTGACTCGACAAATTCAAGAAGATATAAAAAAAAGAGGTGAGTGCCTATATTCCCCGGAAGAGTTAGGAAAAGACTTACCTATCTATAAAGATGATCTCCAGGGAGTTCTAAGAATTGTGTGTCCAAAACATCCCTGATACATCAATCTTAGCTGTAGAAAACGTGAGGTGAACAGGGGTAGATATAAAATGTAGTACACTTGAAACTTATTTAATGTTATAAACCAATGTCACCTAAATTTAAAAAAATCTAACACAAGTATGTAGTGGGGTTTTTTTTGATAAAGTTCACATGAAATTCAAAAAAAAATTGAGATGACACAAAGGTACCTCAAAAGATCAATCCCCTGCCACTTACTCTAGAGCTAGGCCTTCCTTCTTTGAGCCCTGAAAATCATATTCCTTCAAGAAGTTACAAGGAAAAGCAAAAGAAATTATAGACTCTCATCCATTAAGACTGTTATGTGATATAGTTGAGTTCATGACCAGAGAGGGTGTCGACCACAACCAAGAAAGCTGACGGTCGAGAGGCAACCACAGAGCAACAGAGATGTGGACTGGGTTTGAGACCAGATTCCACTTCGAGCCTTTCTTTTCAATATCGAGCTTTAGCTTTCTCATGAGTATAAGGGGGAAATACACCGCCCCCACCTACCTAGCAATATTATTGTGAGAATTAGGAGCAGCCTGAGAGTTTGGACGCTCTCTAAGGCAGAACATACAAGTCAATTATTCCTATCCAGGAAAGACGGCACCCACAAGGAGAGAAAATCCCAAGGCTTTATTATTTATCTATTTTTATTCTTTGTTCATTTTTATAAGGATTACATGATTCCAGAAAGAACCCATAATTTCATGGGAAAGATTAAGATCTCGCTTGCATTTATACAGTACTGCTAGAAAAGGCTCTGTTTTGGGGATAAAGAAGAGAACAACAAAATATTAGTAAAGAGTAGAACAGGAGAAAGGAGTGACAGCAATATAAGTCTCCAGGAAGACAGGAGGCCAAAAAAATTATAAGCATGTACCTTGTTTAACTTGAATACTTTTCTTTTCAGAGCCAGAGATAACCTCAGGAGAGCTTGCCTTGGCTATCCTGGCTTTGGGAGCGTGTAAAAACTCTAGTGAAGTGTTTATACGTGATGCTCATCTGGTTAGCAAACTAGGAGAGAAATTCAAAGCAGAAATTGAGAATATGGGTGAGAATCAAATGTTCAGAGACCCTGGACATCCTTGTCTTTTCCTCTACTGACTCAGAACTGTATGAAGTTTCCCCCTATTTTTTCCATCTCCTCTTCACTTCATTCATCCCACTATACCTTTGAAGATCACTTTCCCTTCTTCCTTCTTTCAACATGCATCTTGAGTTTTCTTTTCCAATATGTTCAACTGAGCATTGACCTTACGTTGGATGATGAATGCACACACCAACACACAAACATACAGGTCACAGTTCTTTAGTCCTCCAGAAGCTTGGCATTTAGACAAATTACACCAGAAATAGTTGAGCAATACGAGACACTGTGTCATAAGTATCAAAGCATATACATACGATTCTATAATATTACAAGGGCTAAAGATGGCAAAAAGTACTTTATCACTGGGAAAAATAGGTTGACCATCACAGCTGCTAGTGAGGTACATTTGTGCATTCTAGTCCTAACTATGTAACCACTTGAACATCAGGATAGTATTTTTTTTTAATATTTATTGGAGTATAGTTGATTTACAATGTTGTGTTAGTTTCAGGTGTACAGCAAAGTGAATCAGTTATACATATACATGTATCCACTCTTTTTTAGATTTTTTCCCACATAGGTCATTACAGTGTATTGCCCTGTGCTATACAGTAGGTTCTTATTAGTTATCTATTTTATATATAGTGGTGTGTATATGTCAGTCCCAATCTCCCAATTTATCCCTCCCCCCCTTATTCCTTGGTAACCATAAGTTTGTTTTCTACATCTGTGACTCTACTTCTGTTTTGTAAAAAAGTTCATTTGTACCCTTTTTTTAGATTCCACATATAAGCGATATCATATGACATTTGTCTTTCTATGTCTGACTTACTTCACTTAGTATGACAATCTCTAGGTCCATCCATGTTGCTGCAAATGGCATTATTTTGTTCTTTTTATGGCTGAGTAATATTCCATTATATACATGTACCACATCTTTATCCATTCCTCCATTGATGGACATTTATGTTGCTTCCATGTCCTGGCTATTGTAAATAGTGCTGCAGTGAACATTGGGGTGCATGTATCTTTTCAAATTATGTTTTTTTCTGGATATATGCCTAGAAGTGGGATTGCCGGGAGTATTTTTTATACCTTTAGTGCTGAATCTCCTCAGTTATAAAATGAAACGAGTTGAGTTGAATTTGGTGGCCCTTAAGAACCTTTAAATTTCTCAACTTTGCCAATTCTATGAGCAATATCTCCCCTCTGTTATTCACCTCTCTTTAAATGTAAAGAAATAGAGATAAAGTAAGTAGAAATAAGTTAAAAATGTACTATTCCGGTACCACTTCTGTGACTAAGGTATTTCTTTTCTCTCTGCCAGAAACACACAGTGACAATCCGCTGACTAACTATTACCAGCTCAGCCTGGCCCTCCTGGCCTTGTGTCTGTCCAGTGGGAGCTACTCAACCACCAACGTTATTCCTTACTTCACTCCTGAAAATAAAAACTATTATTTTGGCGGCCAGTTCTCAGTAGGTGAGTCATTTAAACCCAATTCCCTTGGTTTCAAGGACATAGGCACCAATAGGCCTTGCTCTTTGAATTTTTCTACCAGTAGGTACTTGAATTTTTTCTATCCTCTTTACCCTAGTCTCCTCAGAAGAGAATTTTTGTTTAGAAGAATGGATATTGAGTAGTATTTAAGCCTCTTTATGGATGTGCAGTATAGTAGAAAGATGTGGTTCCTACTCACACTTCTGAGTAACCAACAGATGTTAACTCTTGACTTTAATTTTCCCATCTTTAAAATGAGGATAGATCATGAGACTCTTCAGATAAGACATCTTAGGAAGTATAAATATTAGAGAAAGGGAATGCGGTGGAATTCATTTATCTCAACCCTGCACCTTTCTCTCATCTATTGGGACCATTTGGATGTGTGGGATTACTTCCAAATAATAGATTTGGAAGTAATCTTTCTTCCAAAGAATAATAGATTTGGAAGTAATCTTCTCATCTATTGGGACCATTGGGATGTGTGGGATTACTTCCTAATAATAGAACCTCTCCAGTGGTCAGGCCCAATAGTTTGATCAATAAAGTGCGTATCCACCATGGAGAAGGACCAGAAATTCCCCACTGGATCCGCTTACACATCCAAAAAGAAGTTCCCTTAAGACAAGTAGTGTTGTTGCCCTAGGGGCCCAGATCCACAAGCTCATTTTTCTCCAAGAAGTTCAAAGAGAACCACCATTCAGTGTCTCAGGATAGTAAGGAGAAAGTGAGCTTCTTATACTCCTTCTTCTATGAGAGAGGTAAGGCACCGTGCCTGAAGAACATAGAGGAAACCAAGTAAGGAGCCAGGAAAAAAAGACCTTATCCTCCATCCTTCCAATCTCTTGCCTCCTCCTCCCCATTAAGAAGGTTTACTGAATGAACTGCTCTCAAGCACTATTTCTTCATCAGTCTAATGGAAACCTTGGAACTTTACAAAGACATATTTGTTTGGAGTATTATCCTGGGTTTTCTCAATTTCTTTGCCAATGTGGCTAAAAGATAAAAAAGGATGAGAACAACCAGTATGTAAAAGCAGACCATTCATGTGTTTGCACCTACAAATCCATATGTGTTTCTATGACCAAGATGTGAGTTTCTGAGTACAAGGTACATGGCTATTCAACATAAGGAAAGAATCTTGCAATATTTGAGAGGCTAGTGCCAGAGGGATGACTGCTGTACCTTGAAATTCTTATCTCCCATCATTAACGAGCATAACCAACCATCCCAGTTTGGCCAGATTTGTCCTGTTGTTAGTACTGAAAGTCCCACATACCAGGAAACTACTCAGTCCAGGGTGAACCAGGATGGTTAGTCACCCTATCACCGGTGTTTTGCTTCCTGACAGATACTGGAGCAATGGCTGTTCTTGCTCTAACCTGTGTGAAGAGGAGAATAGAAAAGGAGGAGATTGAAGCAGATATAAAGGATTTAAACAAAACCAATGTTTATATAACATCCCTGGTAAATAAGATTCTGTCTGCAGAAAATGATGGTCTCTTCGGAAACATATTTAGCACAGGAGAAGCTATGCAGGTAAGTCAGAGCGTAAACCAGGAGACAGGGAAGGGATTCATGGAGAAAAGCAACATCTTCATCCTCCCTTACTGGCCTCCTAAAGACTTATTATCCATTCTGTTTCCTATACTGACTTTGATCTTACTCATGTGATTCCCCTGCCCTGCCTGAAATGTATTCTCCTCTCCTTTACCTTTCCATATCCGATGCTTCTATGAAGCTCTTCCTGACTCCATTTAAGAAATTCTACAGCCTGCTACAATCTATCTTGTTGTTTTATCACATGCAGTTTCACACTTTACCATATACCATTGTTTGGCGTTTCACCTTACCTCCCAAATCAGTTACTGGTATGGAAATAATAAGTGGTAGTGGAATCTGGTAGTTATTGACATTAAGTCATTAATGCACAACCACCCAGTGAAGAAAGAATTATTATCTCTATTTCCTAGGAAGTAATAATAATGAGTGTGAACCATGGAGTACCGGTAACTTGCCTAATAGTACAAAGCCAAAGAGCGATGCAGATCGTGATAGGACTGAAATAATTGGTTTCAAAACTCATACTCAATGCCAACACTATCTTGTATATGTTCCTTGAAGACTGAGAATTTATTCCTGCATTTACTCACTGATCTACTCAACTCCAAGGGGTAGATACAAGAGGAGATGAAGAAAGGTTTATAGAAAAAAAAAAAAAGATTTCACCGAGTCTTTGGTATGAATTTGGGTCTGCTAGGCTGACTCAGGGTGAGAGGACTTTCAAAGGGAGAGAAGAAGCAAGGACAAAGGACAAAGGTACAAAAGAACATTCCATATTTTAGGAAGATCAAAAGGTTCAGCACAAGGTGCTTGGGAAAATTACAAGACGGGGCTGATGATGTAAGCAAGGGTCAAATCATAAAGAGTGTTCATATTGTTGTTACTGTTCACACTTGGTAAGTTTGAAATTAATATAAAACCGTGGTTTCCCATTCTGGCTGCACTTTTGAATCACCTGGAGGAGCTTTTATAACATACTAATGTTTACACCCCAAACCAACCAGTTAATACAGAAATTTAGGGGTGGAACATGGGCTTTGGTCTTGTTTAAAAACCCTACAGGTGGTATTCATTCACAGCAGGACCAAGAGCTGCTTACCTACCACAGTTTATAAGAGAAGATAAAATATGATGAGTTTTTTTTTTAATATCCCACAAATGCTGGTTGACTACCTGGTTATCTTTAAGAGTCTTCAAGAAAAAATGAAAAGGAGAACTGTCCTTCCTTGAGAAACCACAGAGCAACATCTTCAAGTTTAGTCCATTTTAGCCCTTGACTTACTCTAATACCCTCTTAATTTTTCCTACCCTGTAATTCTTCCCCTTCAGTCCAGTTTATATCTGCTGCCTGGATAGTTTCTGTTCAAGAACCTGTTAGACTTCCCACTGTCAAGCAAATGATGGCAGACACCGCACCGTGAAATTCAAGGGTCTACCAATCTGGTCCCAACCTCCTTCTCCGGGCTGTCCTTCCACAATTGCCCTGAGTGTTCCCTCTACACCAGTTCTCCTAAGCCAGGAGGAATCCCCTGGGGATTTTACTAAAACGCATATAACTCTCATCATAGCCAGGCCAGGCTCTGGCCATTCCTACTTTATCCCCTTTGGTCAGGTTGTTGCCTCCTCATGTCACCTACTGAAATGCCATCATACCACCAAGCCTATTCAAGTACTGCCTTCTCCACCAAGACTTTCCTCAGTCTCACTAAATGTTTATGAGCTCTTCCTCTTTGGAAAGGCCATGCCGCTAGATGCTTCTCTTAGGGCATTCATCTTAGGGACTCCTTTACAAGAATCTGTTCACACTATTTATGGATTGCCTCCTATATGACAAGTACTGTTTCAGCATCAGTGGTACAAGAGTAAATACGGTAGAGAAAGTCTGTTCTCACTGACGCTATGAGAGTTTGTGTGATTTAACAATTTCCACCTCCCCACCCAAACTAGCTTATAAGCTTCTTGATGGCGGGAAAGGTATTTTAGTGGTCTAAGGTGGTTCCTATGTAGTCAATGTCCAATAAAGATTTACTAAGTTAGTTAGATGCAGGCTTTCCTGTTATGTGAAGTTTCTCTCATTTATTCCCATTCTCTCTCACTCTCTCTCTCTCTCTCTCTCTCTCTCTCTCTCACACGTTAGGCTCTGTTTGTCTCATCAAACTATTACAAAAATAAACGGAATTGCCAAGAAACTCTGCACACAGTACTTCACAACATCCTTCAGGGAGCATTCCATCTGCCAATTGCTGCAGCCCAGATCTTACCTGCCCTGATGGGAAAGACCTACTTGGATGTCAACAAAAACTCTTCTTGTGCCTGCAGTCCAGGTATAGCACTAATGAGCAAACTGTTTTGCCTTTCAGCATAACACCCAAAGTGTGTGAGACTTAGGTTTCCTCAGGGACCAAAAGTGACCAGTTAAACCTCTAAAGCATAACAGTTCCCAGATAGAACTCAGTCCTCCACATGTGATCATAACCCCCTGAGGATTTGTCCTTAACAGAGTAGTAGATGCCGTTCTTGGTTCAAACACTGATGAACAAGGTAGAGTTTATTAAAGGACGTCTATCTCCGAAGGGATGTTTTCTGACTGCTGGATACAGAGATTTTCTGAGCATCATTCCCATCCTAAAAAGTATGGTGTCTCTGACTTTTCATTATGCTCAATGAGTGGTCCCTCAGAGACATAAGACATCAATGTGGAAAGAATATGGCAGTATTATAAGAAAATTGCAGCACGAATCATTAATCAAACAACTGATTTTGCAACAAGGTACAAAAAAAGACTTTTCCTTCTATCTATCTTGTTCATTTCTGGTTCAGGCACATGTAGGTTTAGGGATCTTAGACAAAATGTTTAACTTCTAAGCTTCAGTTTTCTACTATAAGAAATGCAAATGCTAATAGTATGTAACATAGGTATTTGTAAGGACTGAAGGAGAAAATCCATGTAAAATGATTAGTACAGTGCCTGGCACATAATGTTTTCAATAAAGGTTAGGAAATAAAAAGGCTAGGGATTGGGAAAAAATAGGGGAAGGGCACTAAGAGATACAAACTTCCTGTTGTCAAATAAATAATTCATGGGAATATAAAGTACAGCATAGAGAATATAGTCAATAATATTGTAATAACTTTGTATGGTGACAGATGGTTACTAGACTTTCCATGGTGATCAATTCGTAATGAATATACATGTTGAATCATTGTTTTACACCTGAAACTGACATAATATTGTATGTCAACTATACTTCAATAAAAAAATTAAAAGGCAAAAAAAAAAGGGGGTGGGAAGCATTACTGTATGCTGCACCAAAGCAAAAAAAAAAAAAAAAAAAAAAAACAGGAGCCTCTGTGGGAAATGGGAGATGGGGTAATTGAATTGCTGAGACAGCTGGAAGCTGACGCAGGCACAAGCCCGCACGAGCCGGTGAGTAGTGTGTGGTTTTAATTTGTGCTTTAGTCATATGAGAGATCTGCCCCGTGACTGCTGACCCTCGCTCCTTGCACAAACCTTCCTCTGCATAAAGGGAAGGAATCGTTGCATAGGGCTTGGATAGGTGTGCAGACTCTGACCTCATTTTTTATTATTCCTTATAATAATTCTTCTCTGCCTTTCTGTCTCTGCCAGATAAATTCAACATCTCCACAGATGAGCCTGTACCTGTGACACCTACTATCTCACCCTCCAATATTTCAGTCAATTACTCTGTGCAAATCAATGAAATTTTCAATTCCACCAAAGTCACCGTGAGAAAGGGTTCTGTCTTCCTCGATGTGATGGTGGCAGCTGAGAAACAAAATAAGGCTGCATTTTGGTATGTCTGTACATAACCTAAGGTTAAGGAATTTAATGGGATTATGACTCAGCAAGAATACATCTGCACCTGAATACAATGTACATTTAAAACGCCTCCCAGTGAGTACTTTTGCTGTTCACCAACATCGCACGGCCGGGGTTAAAAAAAGGGAGGTGAAATTTTTCCTCCTCTAGCATGTAGCAAGTATTAAATTATTGCTCACTGAATAGATAAATAAGTACCAGGGATCCCTCTTCTGTCAGTTAAACTCCTTCAATAAATAGAACCTCTTAAGTCAGACATTTTGTGTCTGGAACAGTGGTTCTTAACTATTTTTGAATCACTGACCCCTTTGAAAGTCAGATGAGTGGGATTCTCATCCCAGAAAAAGGAATATACACACAAAATGTGTCATTCTTAAAAAATTTTTATTTTATATTGGAGTATAGTTGATTAACAATGATGTGTTAGTTACAGGTGTACAGCAAAGTGATTCAGTTATACCCATAAAAGTGTCCATTCTTTTAAATTGTTTTCCCATTTAGGTTATTATAGAATATTGAGCTGAGTTCCCTGTGCTATACAGTAGGTCTCTCTTGGTTATCTATTTTAAATATAGTAGTGTGTACATGTCAATCCCAAACTCCCAATCTATCCCCCACCCCCGCTACCCTTTACCCTTTACCCCTGGTAACCGTAAGTTAATCCTCTAAGTCTGTGAGTGCAAAACTTGTCATTTATGTTTTTTTTACATGTGCGTTTTTTTTTAAATTAATTAATTAATTTTTTTTTTTTGGCTGCGTTGGGTCTTCATTTCTGCATGCAGGCTTTCTCTAGTTGCATCAGGTGGGGGCTTCTCTTCGTTGCAGCGTGCTGGCTTCTCATTGCAGTGGCTTCTCTTGTTGCGGAGCATGGGCTCTAGGTGCGCGGGCTTCAGCAGTTGTGGCATGTAGGCTCAGTAGCTGTGGCTCGTGGGCTCTAGAGCACAGGCTCGGTAGTTGTGACACACCGGCTTAGTTGCTCCGTGGCATGTGGGATCTTCCCGGACCAGGGCTTGAACCTGTGTCCCCTGCGTTGGCAGGCAGATTCTTAACCACTGCACCAGCAGGGAAGTCCCCAAAACTTATCATTTACATCAGAGGTCTTACAAATGCCTCCCCCACCTTTCAGGAGGTTCATGGACTCCTAGATTAAGGTTCCCTGACCTAGAGAGTTCAAATATTAAAATTAAGATATTGACTCTGCCTCTGAAAAATATGGCTTATTTGGCGCCTTAAACCTAACTGACAATAGCTTATTGTATTTAATAACATGCTGTAAGATGCGACAGAGAAAATCGTATATATATGAAAATTATGTCTATGTGTATATATATAACTATAAAGCCTGCTTTCAAGTGTTCCCAGGAAGGTAGAGAAATGTGAATAAAGAATGTGAAAAAGACATTGACTATGTCACTTTTTAATAAACAGGTATGAATTACTAAATTATCCTTTCCTGTTCCTCTTTCCTCAGTGCCTCTAGGACAACCAATTAACACTTTCTTGTACTGCTTTAGTGTCTTCATCAGTTACTGTCTTGGGTAGAAGATTTGAAATTGTTGATGGCAAAGTGTCTACTATGGCAGGAAGGAGGGGCAGAAACCAGGGGAATCATTTCTCTAATTTTGCATGGATTGTAGGAGGGCCTGCATCAGAATGACCTGGAATGTTTATAGAATGTGCAGATTCCTGGTCCCAGCCCAGACCGACAGAATCAAGGTATCTGGGGATAGGGCCAGGAGATCTGCATACTCTGAAGCATCTTCAAGTGATTCTTAGGTGTGTTAAAGTTTGAGAAACGCCCATGGAGAGTTGCCTTCGACCATTCTAAGTTCCTGGAACCCATTCACTGTCCCCCACAGTTTCGAAACGGAGGACAGCCCATGGGGGCCCTACATCACCACTGTTCAGAACATAAGCGCCAACAATAATGACAGAACCTACTGGCAACTTCTGAGCAATGGCCAACCGCTGAGCCAAGGTAAGGGAGAGTACGACAAACAACGCTACAGAGTGAGATGCCCAAAGCATTCAGGTGTGAGGGTGTAAGCTTTGGCGGGGAACGTGCCAAGGAGCTGGGAGAGCCATATCCATTATCTGATGATTTGGTGGTCAAATCATTTGACCCACTTCTCCTTCTTCTTCCTTTTCAGGACCTGGGAGTTATGTTGTCAAAAATGGAGAATATTTGGAGGTTCGTTGGAGCACATACTAATAAACCCAAACCATCCTCAGCTGGGTCTAACCCTTTTGTAGTGAGATTCCATGTGGAAATTGATCTTACACCTTCCTTTTCACTTATCTCGACCCCAATAGCATAGTCAATAACCTCTAATTCTCTCTTCGCATGTTCAATAAAAGATCAACAACTATACAAAAAGAGCATGTTCTAATAATTTCATAGCAAAAGGGAATTACTATTAGAGAGAAGAACTACCTCAGGAGGAAACAAAGTGAAAGAGATTAGACCCACTTGTCTAATAAACTGAGTTCTACTCAAGGTTCCCCTGCTAACTATCTGGGTGACCTTGGGCAACTGGGGAAAATGGAGATAAAGTTCTGGGTCTAATGGTGCAGCAGCAACCAATGAGATCAAGGAGAAAGTTCATAGGGAGACTGAGCTCTCTGAGACCCAGATGCAAGGGAGGAACTGAGTGGACATATTGCTTCATACAGGCAGTGGGTAGAGAGAAAAATATTGCCATGGAGAAAGGGTGAAATGTGAAGCTTACACATAAAAGTCAGTCCACAAAGTTTGAGGAACACTTTCATTCCCTCTTCCAGCTGCCTCCCCTGGGTCCCACTTGTTCTCCCACATTTATTTTCCTTTCATTTCACCATAAAAATCACCCTTATAGTCATATCATCAAAATACACATGTAAAAAAAGAATGACTCCAATGTTCATTTCAGCAGAATTCACTTTAAAGAAAAAGTTGAATCATGTCTTAGCATGAGCTGGGTTACACCTCTTACTGAGTACCTGAGCTATGTGCACATTCAGTCAGGAACCAGAAGTGCCTTTAAGAAGCCGGAGGACAAAAGGTGCTTCAGATAAAGCATAAAGTAATTCATTTAAAATAACCTCCAAAAGAAAGAGCCCTTTAGGTAGAATTAGTTAACTTATTTCAAAAATGTCTTCCTCATTGCTCCTTGTGTTTTCATGATACTCTTCTCTTCTCCCCCTCCACCAGTAACCCTGATTCCTACACACAGTAACCCTCTTCCTACACACTGCTTTCTGGCACTGATCTTCAACTCTCAGGTTCAGCTCTGCCCTGGCCTTCATTAACCGGGTGTGACAGATGCCTTCACAACTACACAGCAAGGGATTCCATCCTCTTGGGTCTGTGTCACATCTTGAAAGCTAAATTAGAGACAGGGGGGTCTCCATGGTGCTGTGAGCATGCAGTACCAGCTGTCAGATCTATTTGTAGACTATACAATCTATGTGAAATTGAAGGATAATGGTTTAGGTCACAAATATGCAAACTATTAGGACTGGCATTGCTGTCCAGCACAGTGTGACCATACAGTTTATCATCCAACCATAACTCTGTTAAGAGTGAAAGTGAACATTATTAATAAATATACTCAGAAAAAAAACAGATTAAAAACTGGGACTATCCTGGGAAAACCAGAACATATGGTCAATGTTGTCCATAAAGGAAGCTCAAGCAAAAAATATAAACACAGGGGCTTCCCTGGTGGCACAGTGGTTGAGAGTCCGCCTGCCGATGCGGGGGACGCGGGTTCGTGCGCCGGTCTGGGAAGATCCCACATGCCACGGAGCGGCTGGGCCCGTGAGCCATGGCTGCTGAGCCTGAGCGTCCAGAGCCTGTGCTCCGCAACGGGAGAGGCCACAACAGTGAGAGGCCCGCGTATCGCAAAAAAAAAAATATATATATATATATATATATACACAAACACAAATATGTCAAAATAACAGGAAATATTGCCCCTGAAATAACCAATGAAACTGAATCTCAATGTAACAAAGTTGGAATGGGTCTCTCCAACATCCCTAACTCTCTCTCAATGATTCTAGCTCATTTTCTGTAATATTCAGCCAATACCAGTAAAGCACCCAATTTATGTTAGACCTATTTTCCCAAATGTGGTACAAGAAATTAAACTCATTGGTATACCAACATGGAGTCAAGTAACATGCCATCACAACATTAAAGTCATTTTCTTTTCAATTCTCATTTAATTCTGATTGGATTAAATATCAAACCTCACTTTATGCCACTATGTCTTCCAACACTCCCCTCTAGCACTGCTAATCTCCGTTTCTGATGGAGAAAGATGAGTTTCTCCCAGCCCATGGTCTTTAAGTAGAAGGTAGTAACACTGTTGTCTGATAGGAATGCCTTCAATCTCTGAAAGAGACATGAAGGTCAATGGAATAACGTTTCTTTAGCATTCCACTAACATTGGCCAGTGAAACATAGCTCTGGCCACACTTGCATTCTGAGAAGATCCTATGGCTTGAGATTATGTCAGAACCTAGACTGAGTCTGAGGGGAGAAACTTACACCTACAAAGAAGTAATCAACACAAATAAACCTTTCAGATGTCCAGAGAGAATCTCAGTGCTTTGATACCAGAAAATGAGGCACAGGAAAAAACAAACAAGGAAATAAATCAATAAGTCCAGCCAAGAGTTAACCAAAGACTATCAAAACATATGCTTTAAGAAACTATAGAGGAGATTGGTTCAAGATGGCGGAGTAGAAGGACGTGCTCTCACTCCCTCTTTCAAGAACACCGGAATCACAACTAACTGCTGAACAATCATCGACAGGAAGACACTGGAACTCACCAAAAAAGATACCCCACATCCAAAGATAAAGGAGAAGCTGCAATGAGATGGTAGGAGGGGCGCAATCACAATAAAATCAAATCCCACAACTGCTGGGTGGGTGACTCACAAACTAGAGAACATTTATACCACAGAAGTCCACCCACTGGAGTGAAGGTTCTGAGTCCCACGTCAGGCTTCCGAACCTGGGGGTCCGGCAACGGGAGGAGGAATTCCTAGAGAATCAGACTTTGAAGGCTAGCGGGATTTGACTGCAGGACTTTGACAGGACTGGGGGAAACAGACTCCACTCTTGGAAGGCACACACAAAGTAGTGTGCGCATCAGGACCCAGGGGAAAGAGCAGTGACCCCGTAGGAGACTGAACCAGACCTACCTGCTAGTGTTGGAGGGTCTTCTGCAGAGGCGGGGGGTGGCTGTGCCTCACCGTAAGGACAAGGACACTGGCAGCAGAAGTTCTGAGAAGTACTCCTTGGCGTGAGCCCTCCCAGAGTCCGCCATTAGCTCCACTAAAGAGCCCGGCTAGACCCCAGTGTTGGGTCGCCTCAGGCCAAACAACCAACAGGGAGGGAACCCAGCCCCACCCATCAGCAGACAAGTGGATTAAAGTTTTAATGAGCTCTGCCCACCAGAGCAACAGCCACCTCTACCCACGACCAGTCCCACCCATCAGGAAACTTCCACAACCCTCTTAGATAGTCTCATCCACCAGAGGGCACACAGCAGAAGCAAGAAGAACTACAATCCTGCAGCCTGTGGAACAAAAACCACATTCACAGAAAGATAGACAAGATGAAAAGGCAGAGGGCTATGTACCAGATGAAGGAACAAGATAAAACCCCAGAAAAACAACTCAACGAAGTGGAGACAGGCAACCTTCCAGAAAAACAGTTCAGAATAATGACAGTGAAGATGATCCAGGACCTCATTAAAAGAATGGAGGCAAAGATCAAGAAGATGCAAGAAATGTTTAAAAAGGACCTAGAAGAATTAAAGAACAAACAAACAGAGATGAACAATACAATAACTGAAATGAAAACTACACTAGAAGGAATCAATAGCAGAATAACTGAGGCAGAGGAATGGATAAGTGACCTGGAAGACAGAACGGTGGAATTCACTGCTGTGGAACAGACTAAAGAAAAAATAATGAAAAGAAATGAAGACAGCCTAAGAGACCTCTGGGACAACATTAAATGCAACAACATTCACATTATAGGGGTCCCAGAAGGAGAAGAGGGAGAGAAAGGACCCGAGAAAATATTTGAAGAGATTATAGTCGAAAACTTCCCTAACATGGGAAAGGAAATAGCCACGCAAGTCCAGGAAGCACAGAGCGTCCCATACAGGATAAACCCAAGGAGAAACACGCTGAGACACATAGTAATCAAATTGGCAAAAATTAAAGACAAAGAAAAATTATTGAAAGCAGCAAGGGAAAAATGACAAATAACAAACAAGAGAACTCCCATAACGTTAACAGCTGACTCCTCAGCAGAAACTCTACAAGCCAGAAGGGCGTGGCATGATATACTTAAAGTGATGAAACGGAAGAATCTACAGCCAAGATTACTCTACCCAGCAAGGATCTCATTCAGATTCAATGAAGAAACCAAAAGCTTTACAGACAAGCAAAAGCTAAGAGAATTCAACTACACCAAACCAGCTCTACCACAAATGCTAAAGGAACTTCTCTAAGTGGGAAACACAAAAGAAGAAAAGGACCTACAAAAACTAACACAAAACAACTAAGAAAATGGTCATAGGAATATACATATCGATAATTATCTTAAACGTGAATGGATTAAATGCTCCAACCAAACGACACAGGCTTGCTGAATGGATACAAAAACAAGACCCATATATATATGCTGTCTACAAGAGACCCATTTCAGACCTAGGGACACATACAGACTGAAAGTGAGGGGATGGAAAAAGATATTCCATGCAAATGGAAATCAAAAGAAAGCTGGAGTAGCAATACCCATATCAGATAAAATAGACTTTAAAATAAAGAATGTTACAAGAGACAAGGAAGGACATAACACAATGATCAAGGGATCGATCCAAGAAGAAGATATAACAATTATAAATATATATATACGCAACATAGGAGCACCTCAATACATAAGGCAACTGCTAACAGCTCTAAAAGAGGAAATTGACAATAACACAATAATAGTGGGGGACTTTAACACCTCACTTACGCCAATGGACATATCATCCAAACAGAAAATTAATAAGGAAACACAAGCTTTAAATGACACAATAGACCAGATAGATGTAATTGATATTTATAGGACATTCCATCCCAAAGCAGCAAATTATACTTTCTTCTCAAGTGTGCACGGAACATTCTCTAGGATAGATCATATCTTGGGTCACAAATCAAGCCTCAGTAAATTTAAGAAAATTGAAATCATATCAAGCATCTTTTCTGACCACAACGCTATGAGATTAGAAATGAATTACAGGGGGAAAAAAACGTAAAAAAACACAAACACATGGAGGCTAAACAATACGTTACTAAATAACAAAGAGATCACTGAAGAAATCAAAGAGGAAATCAAAAAATACCTAGAGACAAATGACAATGAAAACACGATGATCCAAAACCTATGGGATGCAGCAAAAGCAGTTCTGAGAGAGAAGTTTATAGACATACAAGCCTACCTCAAGAAACAAGAAAAATCTCAAATAAACAATCTAACCTTACACCTAAAGGAATTAGAGAAAGAAGAACAAACAAAATCCAAAGTTAGCAGAAGGAAAGAAATCATAAAGATCAGAGCAGAAATAAATGAAATAGAAACAAAGAAAACAATAGCAAAGATCAATAAAACTAAAAGCTGGTTCTTTGAGAAGATATACAAAATTGATAAACCATTAGCCAGACTCAACAAGCAAAAGAGGAAGAGGACTCAAATCAATAAAATCAGAAATGAAAATGGAGAAGTTACAAAAGACACTGCAGAAATACAAAGCATCCTAAGAGACTACTACAAGCAACACTATGCCAATAAATTGGACAACCTGGAAGAAATGGACAAATTCTTAGAAAGGTATAACCTTCCAAGACTGAACCAGGAAGAAATAGAAAATATGAAGAGACCAATCACAAGTAATGAAATTGAAACTGTGATGAAAAATCTTCCAGTAAACAAAAGTCCAGGACCAGATGGCTTCACAGGTGAATTCTATCAAACATTTAGAGAAGAGCTAACATCCATCATTCTCAAACTCTTCCAAAAAACTGCAGAAGAAGGAACACTTCCAAACTCATTCTATGAGGCCACCATCACCCTTATACCAAAACCAGAGAAAGATACTACGAAAAAAGAAAATTACAGACCAATATCACTTGAATGAATATAGATGCAAAAATCCTCAACAAAATACTAGCAAACAGAATCCAACAACACATTAAAAGGATCATACACCATGATCCAGTGGGATTTATCCCAGTGATGCAAGGATTCTTCAATATACGCAAATCAATCAATGTGATGCACCATGTTAACAAATTGAAGAAGAAAAGCCATATGATCATCTCAATAGACGCAGAAAAAGCTTTTGACAAAATTCAACACCCATTTATATAAAAACTCTCCAAAAAGTTGGCATAGAGGGAACCTACCTCAACATCATAAAGGCCATATATGACAAACCCACAGCAAACATCATTCTCAATGGTGAAAAACTGAAAGCATTTCCTCTAAGATCAGGAGCAAGACAAGGATGTCCACTCTCACCACCATTATTCAACATAGTTTTGGAAGTCCTAGCCATGGCAATCAGAGAAAAAAAGAAATAAAAGGAATACAAATCGGAAAAGAAGAAGTAAAGCTGTCACTGTTTGCAGATGACATGATACTATACATAAAGAATCCTAACGATGCCACCCAAAAACTACTACAGCTAATCAATGAATTTGGTAAAGTAGCAGGATACAAAATTAATGCACAGAAATCTCTTGCATTCCTATACACTAATGATGAAAAATCTGAAAAAGAAATTAAGGAAACACTCCCATTTACCATTGCAACAGAAAGAATAAAATACCGAGGAATAAACCTACCTAGGGAGACAAAAGACCTGTATGCAGAAAACGATAAGACACTGATGAAAGAAATTAAAGATAATACCAAGAGATGGAGAGATATACCATGTTCTTGGATTGGAAGAATCAACATTGTGAAAATGACTATACTACCCAAAGCAATCTACAGATTCAATGCAATCCTTATCAAATTACCAATGGCATTTTTTACAAAACTAGAACAGAAAATCTTAAAATTTGTATGGAGACACAAAAAACCCCGAATAGCCAAAGCAGTCTTGAGGGAAATAAATGGAGCTGGAGGAATCAGACTCCCTGACTTCAGACTACACTACAAAGCTACAGTAATCAAGACAAGATGGTACTGACACAAAAACAGAAATATAGATCAATGGAACAGGATAGAAAGCCCAGAGATAAACCCACGCACCTATGGTCAACTAATCTATGACAAAGGAGGCAAGGATACACAATGGAGAAAAGACAGTCTCTTCAGTAAGTGGTGCTGGGAAAACTGGACAGCTACATATAAAAGAATGAAATTAGAACACTCCCTAACACCATACACAAAAATAAACTCAAAATGGATTAGAGACCTAAGTGTAAGACCGGGCACTATTAAACTCTTAAAGGAAAACATAGGAAGAACACTCTTTGACATAAATCACAGCAAGATATTTTTTGATCTATCTCCTAGAGTAATGGAAATAAAAACAAAAATAAACAAATGGGACCTAATGAAACTTCAAAGCTTTTGCACAGCAAAGGAAACCATAAACAAGACGAAAAGACAACCCTCAGAATGGGAGAAAATATTTGCCAATGAATCAATGGACAAAGGGTTAATCTCCAAAATATATAAACAGCTCATGCAGCTCAATAGTAAAAAAACAAACAACCCAATCCAAAAATGGGCAGAAGACCTAAACAGACATTTCTCCAAAGAAGACATACAGATGGGCAAGAGACACATGAAAAGCTGCTCAACATCACTAATCATTAGAGAAATGCAAACCAAAACTACAATGAGGTACCACCTCACACCAGTTAGAATGGCATCATCAGAAAATCTACAAACAACAAATGCTGGAGAGGGTGTGGAGAAGAGGGAACCCTCTTGCACTGCTGGTGGGAATGTAAATTGATACAGCCATTATGGAGAACAGTATGGTGGTTCCTTAAAAAACTAAAAATAGAATTACCATATGACCCAGCAATCCCACTACTGGGCATATACCCAGAGAAAACCATAATTCAAAAAGACACATGCACTCCAATGTTCATTGCAGCACTGTTTACAATAGCCAGGTCACGGAAGTAACCTAAATGTCCATAGACAGACGAATGGATAAAGAAGATGTGGTACATATATACAATGGAATATTACTCAGCCATAAAAAGGAACTAAACTGGGTCATTTGTAGAGACGTGGATGCATCTAGAGACTGTCATACAGAGAGAAGTAAGTCAGAAAGAGAAAAACAAATATCGTATATTAACGCATATATGTGGAACCTAGAAAATGGTACAGCTGAACCCGTTTGCAGAGCAGAAATTGAGATACAGAAGTAGAGAAAACACATATGGACACCAAGGGGGGAAAGCGGCGGGGGTGGGGGGTGGTAGTGGGATGAATTGGGAGATTGGGATTGACATGTATACACTGATGTGCATAGAATGGATGACTAATAAGAACCTGCTGTATAAAAAAATAAACTAAATTAAAAAAAAAGAAAGTATAGCCTCTGGGGTTCCTGTTCTGAACGTTATTTGCTAATAGAAACAACTGTGTCAACATTAGTCTTGAAGCAATACCGTGGCTGTAACGTAATTTACAAGAAAGTATGTGTTCAAAGAGCAGGCACACCAGGTGTGCACGGGTTATCTCAGGACTGTTACAAGCAGGCTCTGGAACCCAAGGTCAGCACCATGCTGGTTCCTAATCCTGTATTAGATTCTTGCTGCTGCTCTAACAAATTACCACAAATGTACTGGCTTAAAACAAAGACAGATATATTCTCCTACACTTCTGGACGTCAGCAGTCTGAACTGGGACTCACTGGGCTAAAATCAAAGTGTTGAAAGGGCTGTGTTCTTCAAGAGCTTCTAAGGGGAGAATCCATTTCCTTGTGTGTTCCAGCTTCTGGAGGAATCCTGCGCTCCTAAGCTCATGGCCCCGCCGCCTTCAAGGCCAGCAATTGTATCATGCTGACCTCTGCTTCCTTCATCACATCTCCTTCTCTAAGTCTCCTGCCTCCCTCTTTCACTTATGGACTCCTGTGATTATATTGGGTCCATCGAGATAACCTACAATAGTCTTCCTATTTTAAAGTCATTTTAATAATGACCTTAATTCCCTTTGTTATCGACCAGGGTTTTTGGACTCCTTAGTCAGTAGAAATTGATCAGAGGCCAGACAAGAAATTCAGGCAAGGCTTTATTGGGACCCCTGCCACAGCAGGGGGCAGCAAGAACAAGTACCATGTTCCCTTGCTAGCTCACTCCCCGAGCAGAACAAGCTGGTTCCTTACGTGGGGGTGAAGGTAGGGATGTGTCTGGGGCTCGGGCCTGGGGGGTGGCTAGGTGGTCTGCCCACCTCTTTGGCGGTATTGTGCACAGGAGGTACCCTGCTTTTGCTCCCAGCTCTTCAGAGGTGCCAGTTGAGCTTGTTTGGTCTTTTTGTATTTTTTGTCCAGAATTTGCCCCAACTGCACATTCATGAAGTTATTTTTAGACCCTTATAGTTTCTTTGTATTTTGCTGCTCAGGGAGACGTTTGTCCAGGTTCAAGCGTTGCAGCACAGCACAAAGGGTCCCAGGTCCCAGCCTGTCTCACCTTTACCATGTAACTTAGCATATTCACAGATTCCAGAGATTAGGATATGGACGTCTTGAAGGTGGGGGAATTATTCTACTCCTTCATAGGGCATACAAGGCTCTCTACCATGCAGACCAAAATTGTCTTTCTGGCTTCATCCCCCACCAAAGGCTGTGTATTAGTGATATATGGCTGTATAACAAGTCACCCTAAAGCTTAATGGCTTAAAACAACAACACTTATTATCTCACAGTTTCTATGGGGGAGGAATCCAGGGACAGGTTACCTGGGTCCTCTAGCTCATGGTCTTTCATGAGGCTACAATCAAGATATGGGCTGGGGCTGCTTACATCTCAAAGCTCAACTGAGGAAGGATCTGCCTTCAAGCTCATTCTCGTGACCCTTGGCGGGATTCTTTCCTCCCTGGCTGTGGGATAGAAGCTGCTCTCAGTTCTTTGCTGCACCGGCCCCTCCATAAGGCGTCTTACAGCGCGGCAGCTGCTTCATCAGAGCAAAAAGCAAGAAGAGCCAGAGAGACTGCAAGCAAGACGGAGCCGGTCTACTGCAACCTCATCCCATCACTTTTGCTGTATTATATTTATTAGAGGCAAGGCCAGCCCACACGCGAGAGAAGGGGATTAATTACATAAGAGCATGAATGCCAGGAGGTGGGAACATGGGTCGATGTTAGAAGCTGTCTAGCACACCCCAATACGTATCCTGCGTTCTCACCTATGAAACCACCAAGTTAGTCCAAGAAAGAAAAAAAAATGCTTTTTTTAATCACCCACGCTATATATTTGTTCATTAATTCACTCATTCAAAAAGTATTCATTTGATAATGCCACTTGCAGCAACATGGATGGACCTAGAGATTATCATACTAAATGAAGTAAGTCAGACAGAGAAAGACAAATATCATAAGATACTTACATGTGGAATCTAAAATATGATACAAATGAACTTATTTACAACGCAGAAACAGACTCACGGACATAGAAACCAAACTATGGTTACCAAAGGGGAAAGGGGGTGGGGGAGTGATAAATTAGGATTTGGGGATTAGCAGATGCAAACTACTATATATAAGATAGATAAACAACAAGGTCCTACTGTAGAGCACAGGGAACTATGTTCAATATCCTGTAGTAAACAAAATGGAAAAGAATATGAAAAAGAATATATAACTGAATCACTCTGCTGTACACCAGAAACTAAAAAATGAAATGAAATAAATAAAATGAAATGAAATAAAAAAGTAAATAAATAATTTTTAAAGTATTCATTTGATTCCTACTGTGAGCTGGGTAGTGTCTCAAGTACCTGGGACAAAGCAGTGTACAAAATAGATTAAGCTCCTGCCCCTTTGGAGCAGACCCCAGCTAGTGGGGAAGGAGACATACAGTAAGTGAACTACACATAGAGTATGACAGAGGGTGAGGCGCTAGAGCAGGTAAGGGGCACGGTGGGTGTCAGGGAGGTGAGGCTGTCTCATATGTAATGGTCTGGAAGGCTTCTCTAAAAGCTGACCTTTGAGCGGAGACATGAAAGAAGTGAGGGAGCCACCATGAGAGTATTTGGAGTAAGGATTTCCCAGGCAGAGAGGACAGCAAGAGCAAAGGTGGCTGATGGGTTCAAGGAACAAGAAGTGCTGCTGGAACAGAGTGAACAAAGGAGAAAGTGGGTGGAGGTGAAGTCCAGAAGGAAACCAGATGCCAGATCTTACAGGGCCTGGAGGTCGTTAAAAGGAATTTGAATTTTTCTTTTTGCTTTTTCATCATATGGTATATTTTCTCAATTTTTATCGGAGTATAAGTTGATTTACAATGTTGTGTCAGTCTAAGCTGGGAGTCACTGTGAGAATGGCCTCCTAAAAGGAGCTACTTAAAATGCGGTGGTTAGAAAAAAAAACTAGCCCCCTCCTTCGTAATCTCATTACTTCCAGTTCTCTGTGTGAGGGGGAGATATACTTTGCTTTATTATACAGCTACAATTCTAAAAACATTTTTTAATATATACATATGACTTAATATAGTTCATTGAGCTCACGTTTTGCAATTACTTACTTTCAAAGATAATATCTGAAAGCCCAGGGTGTTTGAGACTGCTTTCATCCCCAGATAAGGAAAGAGAAATCAAACAAAACCATTTATGGCCCATTGCTTTCCCAACATCAAACAACTTCAAAGAGCCTAGGCTGGAACCCAGGTCACGTCAATTTAATTCATTGCATAAAGCCAGACCTCACCTGGCTGATGCTCGCCTGAGAGCCAAGAGGGCTTATTGTAAAGCAAGTGCCTCAGACTGTGAGGTGCTGCCTTAGGGATCCCCCAAACCCCAATGAAGTGGTTGCCGAGAGGCGGTCTGGGTGCGCAAAGGCTTAGGAGAAGGTCTCTGTTACATTCGCACGTTAGCCAGCCTGCCAGGATTTTAGTAAAGGACACTTGGTCATCGCTGCCTTCACCACATGTAAGCCCTGAGTGTCTCCTATGACTGTGCGGCCTACATGTGACCTTCAGGCACCTTGGAGGCTCTATAGTAGGTAAACTTAGATAAGCAAGTGGATAGTTTTATCTCGGAGAGTGCAGTGAGCATAAGTGGTTACGAGCGCCTGGAGGGTGGGGGAGGAGAGCAGACTGTTTTACAAAGAGAAGCATATATAAGAAAGAGTAGAGAAATACTCTACTTGCAAACACTGGGACTTGTGAACGGGAGACGTGGACAGGAGACAGTGGGATGACCCGGGTCACCCTCCAACTCCTGACCCTTCTCTGGGCTATGACTGGGACCAGCACCCAGACCCGAAGCTCATGCTGTGAGTAGAGCATTTTTTCCAAGGTCAGGGAAGCAGTTACCCTGGGGATAGGCAGAAACCTCAGACACTGAAGTCTGCTCATGAGACAGTGCCTGGAAACAGTGATCACTCTAGGAGTTCCAAAGCGGGTGAGTCAGGGTGTGAGTGTGTGTGGTTCATCTTTCCTGACTTAACAGCATAAGTTCTTTGAGAGGCAAGTCTATGCATTTTACTTTAAGAGAAATTGAAATATCATTGCAGGAATGATGGTTGATGATACAGAGAAAGGTCTTCAGTGGCTGTTCTGACCAGGTACCACTATTAGTGAGAACGTTGGGTACCTGCTGAGGATAGGTCATATCCCAAATCTTTCATATTTGTCATGTAAGAGGGAGAAAAAAAATGGATGCAAGGAAATCAGTGACTTCTAGGAACATGCTAGAAATAGCATGAAATGTCTGTGAGCCATAGTGCTCGACGTTACTAAGTGAAAAATCACTTTCTTAAAGATAAAGGCTATTTGGGAAGATGTAGGGACTAATTGGCCTCCAAAGAAAAAGCCCAGTGTTCTCTCCATGGCTCTTTAATAATCACCCCAAAGGGAGCATCCCTGAGGATACCAAGGCTAATCCTGTCTTCTCCTAAGAGACACAGGAAACATGTTTCTGAGAAGAGGGAATGAGGATGAGGGGTTTGGTAAACGGCTTTGTCCCCTGCAGCTGTTCCCTTAGCAGAGCAGCCCTTGGTTAATGGCATCCAAGTGCTCATGGAGAGCTCCGTGGTCAACTCTGCCTTCCCAAACCCCAGCATCCTTATTGCCATGAACCTGGCCGGAGCCTACAACTTGGAGGCCCAGAAGAACCTGACTTTCAAGCTCATGGACAGTGACACAGCTGGTGAGAAGCCAGGGCCCCTCTGCCCGCTCCCTGAATCTCCATCCCCAGGGCCCACCTCCATGTGCCCCCACCCCAGTGCTACCTGTGATGGTACCTGAATCACCCGAACACCTTTCCCTGCATCCCTGGAAGGACTCATGTGTGAAGTCAGGGCATTCACACAGGAGGGCAGCAAAGCAGAAAGAGCTCTAGATTAAATGTAAAAGAGCGGATTTCCAGGTCTGGCTCTGCCACTTACTAATTCTGTGACCTTGAACTAGTCACAGATCCCCATCAACCACTCGGTCGTCATTTGCGAAATGCAAATAATTCTAATAACAGTAACACTAATAGCAATAACAACAATAACAATAATAATAAAATCTCTGTTCTGCCTACCTCACAGGAGTTGCCTTCAGGTTCAAATTAGATAAACTTGAGTAAAGTTAAAATTATCTTGTAACTATACATTTTTTTAATATATGAATTTGTATGGGTATTCTTGCTGCTTTTCTAAACAGATACCAGGAATTCCTGATGGGGTTGTCAAGTCACATAGAGGCCACTAGATTAATGGCCTATTTAATGTTTGTCCATACTTCTTCAATGTTTTTCCATACTTCTTTCCTTGAGAAAGATCAAAAAACTAATCACATTATTTAAAAAATCGAAATGATCTGGAAAGAAGCAGAGAGCTCAGCCTGGCCCCTGGTGCTCTCCCCTGAGAACGCCTTTGTTTAACTATATTGTTCTCTCTTCCACAGACCTTACCGTTGGTCAGCTTGCCCTCACCATTATGGCCCTCACCTCCTCCTGCCACGACCCTGGGAAAAAAGTATCGATTCTACAGAGACAAATGGAGAACTGGGAACCTTCCAGTAAGACCTCATCAGAAGGGAGGGGGAAGTGAGGCAAATGGCTTTTCCTGAGAATTTTAAATCTATAAAGAAAAAGGAAGGGAGAGTGGAAGTTTAGGCAAGAGACACAAAGTACCTCTGATGATCCCACAAGTGAGATCTCCACTTCCAATCCAATGAACTAGAAAAGACCACTATCCCAGGCAAACAGTTCTATGCCATCATTGAGGACAGCAGCATCCCTCTTATTCTGTTCTCACGCCAGATGACAGTCTTATTCTGAGACACACGGAAGTTATCTCTTGCCATATGGTATCTTTCCTTTTGGACAGGTTTTCTGGCAATGTATCTTTAAAAGGTTTAGCTTTTCCTTTTTCACAAATATCTTCTTTACAGTGAACGTGAGTCTTATGAAGGCCCTCTATCCCTTTCCAAGGCCTCAATATCCCTGCTTCATCCTTCTATGGGCCCAGCCTGGCGATCTTGGCGCTGTGCCAGAAACACCCGGCGACGACCTTACCCGTAGCAGCCCGCTTTGCCAAGAGCCTGCTGGCCAATTCCTCTCCCTTCGACGTGGGTGAGTCGGTTACCACTTTCACACAGTGCCCCGAGCTGGGAACATCAAGGTCACTGAAGGGTAGAGCTGGAGGGAAAGTGGGAGGCGGGGAGCTTTCCATGGAAGAGGAGCTGAGGACCGTGAAAATGCCTGGAGATGAGAGATACTGGGCAAATATTTGTTGGACATGTGAATTAAGGTATAAATGAAAGAGAGAAAATAAAACAGAAACCAGGACAATACTTGCCACGTCTGACAGTTACAGACAAATCAGGATCTCCACTGAGGACAATAAATACGTCATCCAAGGCAGGAGTTGCTCCCAGACGAGTGATTAAATTATCAAATCAGTGTCGGACTCAGTCCCGCCCTGAACCTCCTCTTTAGTCGCTGCTGATGCTTCCACACTCTATTCTTCTCGATGCTCCTCCTTACTACATCCAAATATTCTTTTCTTTTTTTTGGCTGTGTTGGGTCTCTGTTGCTGTTCGTGGGCTTTCTCTAGTTGCAGCGAGCGGGGCTGGAGCATGGGCTCTAGGTGCGTGGGCTTCGGTAGTTGCAGCACGCGGGCTTCAGTAGTTGTGGCTCGCGGGCTCTAGAGTGCAGGCTCGGTAGTTGTGGCTCACGGGCTCTAGAGTGCAGGCTCAGTAGTTGTGGCGCACGGGCTTCGTTGCTCCGCGGCATGTGGGATCTTTCCGGACCAGGGCTCGAACCCGTGTCCCCTGCGTTGGCAGGCGGATTCTTAACCACTGCCCCACCAGGGAAGTCCCCAGATATTCTCTTTAACTAAACAGCTACCCTCTGAACACTAAACCCATAATGCTCCCCTTCAAGGATGCACTGGAACCATCTTATTCCTTCATCCTGCAAGCACGTGGCTGCTTGTGAATGGAAGCTCTATCCTCTACCACACCATGTCCTTCTTCTGCACATAACGATCCCTTCTCTGTATGATGCCCTCTGTGGGGGGCACTGTTATGTCCCTCATTGGTGGTCATCTTTTCTCCTCTACCACTATCTAAGCAACAGGATTATCTCAGGGTTTCACCCCTTATACGTGCCGCATCAGCAACCTCTCTCTTTTCAGGCTTTAGCAGACCAGCACACAGGTAGGTATTTACTCAAGTACCCTCCCCATGGGTCAAACACACACTGGCCTCTGTTTCCCATCTGGGACCTCATGCATTGCTGGGGCCTCTCTGCCAGTTCAGGAAATTGGGGCTTCTTTGCCAACATTTTCATCCTTAATGAGGTGATGAAATTTTGGGTGGAGATTAGGGTGGGGAGGGAAAGATCGATGAAAAAAATGCCATCTGGCAAGTCTTTGATTTCTTCTGGTCTCGTCATGCCAGAGTTTTTGCCCATTCAGTTCACACATAGTAAGAATGAAATAATGAAAAAAGCCCTTGTGCTGGGTACTGTGGGAGATGAAAACCCCCGCCCTCCCCCCATCTGAGAACTCACAGGGCACAGTTAACAGCAGACAGTGCTGAGATTGCAAAACAGGTACAAACAACAAATGCTAAAGGAATCCAGAAAAGAGACTACACTTGTTGTAGTGTAGTCTCTTTTCTGGATTGACAGAGAGGACTTCCGTGAGAGGTGGTGATGGCTGGACCTTCACCAACTGCTGACATCTTGAAAGATAAACATTGGGACAAGAGAAGTGGGAGTGAAAATGTTGCTAGTCGACTTTCATTCAAAGCATGAGCTGTGGAGTCATACACATCTGCATTCAGGTGTGTGGCCTTGGGCAGTTACCTAACCTCTCTGAGCCTCCATTTCCTTGTCCCCTAAATGGGGATAATTATAGGTCCTATTTCACAGATTGTCCTGAAGGGTAAAGGAGATGATGAACCTGAACACAATAAGCACACAACTGGTCAGCTGTTCATATTGTGGTGGTGGTGGTTGTCTTATCCCGTGCTGTGATTCTCAGACACAGGAGCAGTGGTGACCTTGGCTCTGACCTGTATGTACAACAAGATCCCCATAGGTTCAGAGGAAGGTTACAGAGCCCTGTTCAGCCAGGTACTAAAGAACACTGTGGAGAATATCAGCATGAGCATCCTAGACAACGGCATCATCGGAAACATCTACAGCACTGGCCTTGCCATGCAGGTAAATGCGTCACTGATGCCCTTCGCTGGGTCCATGTCCCTAAGCCTGGATTGTAGGACCAAGAGACCAGGCTTCTGGTAGTATCTCTGTGGAGGACCAGCTACTGTGACTAGAGGTAGATTCCTTACGGCACCTGTGCCTCAGTTTCTCTACTGGTGAAATACAGGTACGTGTTAATTCATCCCTACCTCACAGGTAAAGTATAAAATCAAATATGCATGAACTCTTTTCCCTTCCATGGGAAAAAAAAAAGAAATAAATAAATCCAAGAAATTATTGGTTTATTATGAATAATGATCAGTTTGTTCATAATAATTATAGACAATTGAAAGTTTGGTGTATTAGAAAATAACGATATTCAAGGAGGTCCTCAAAAAATATTGAATCTTCTGATTCCATGCTGCCAATCAAGTGTTCTTCTATCAGATCTTTACCTTGATCCAAGAAAATGTAGGATTGTATTCAAAATGATTAATGAAAATAATCTAAAACTGCCTGGACATCTAATCTTTGTCAAGGTCTTTTACTATCTCAGTCTCAGTTCAACCTCACAAAGATCCCTAATATATGTCAGCGCCAGATGTGTCTGGTCATCAAATCTATGCTCAGTCCTATGCTTCCCTACTATAGAGTCTCAGGCTTGGATTCTATAAGATGCTGCTTGATATAGCTCCAAATACAACCACACACACACACACACACACACACACACACACACACCCCTCCCCTTCCGTTGATTAGGGCAACATCTTCCCCTGGAAAACACACCAATAATAATGGGGAGAGAGAACCAACTAGAATCAAAAATTAAAGGGTCACCTGTGGCCAAATCCTGTAGTCCAAACTAAGAAATTTATGCTCGAGAGTCCCAAAATGCCCCATGGGATTAAGAGAAAAACTACATCATGACCTTCCCAACTTGGAAATCCCATAAACAGAGAATCGTAATATCATGCTTAGTGAATTAAATCAAGCAAAGAAAGATAAATGCTGCATGATATCACCTATATACAAACTTGTGGTTACTGAAGAGGAGAGGGAAGGCGGGAGGGACAAATTAGGGGTATGGGACTAACAGGTACAAACTACTAGGTATAAAATAGATAAGCAACAAGGATATACTGTATAGCACAGAGAATTATAGCCATTATCTTGTAATAATCTATAATGGAGTATAATCTGCAAAAATACTGAATCACTATACCATATGCCTGAAACTAAAATAATATTGTAAATCAACTATACATCAATAAAAAATAAAGAAGCAGAACCATGGAGTTACAATGCCCACCCTACACCTAATTTAGCTCTGAACTAGTGCAGGGGGTTGGAGACTGGTCTGATATTCTATACATTAAAAATTAGTGACGTAATGTACAGCGTGGTGACTATTGTTAATGATACTGTGTTATATATTTGAAAGTTACTAAGAGAGTAAATCTTAAAAGTTCTCATCACAATATAAAAAATGTGAAACTATGTGTGGTGATGAATGTTAACTAGACTTACTGTGATCATTTGACAATATATACAAATACCAAATCATTTGTTACTACACCTGAAACAAAGATAATGTTATATGTCAATTACATCTCAATTTTTAAAATATTTTTTAAAATTAAGATTAAAAAATGAGCGAAGGGCATAAATAGACTAGAAATTAGTTCACGTTAAACATAAGAGTAAATACGAAGTCCCCACTCCAATGCGCTATAGGACCAACTAACGAAAATAAAGTCAGTTTCTACGTCATGTCGTGGCCAATAAAATTTTGTCAGAGAGCAAAACACTGTTTGTTTTTATGGCTGAATCATACAAAAGCTTTCCCAGGCCTCAGGTCTAGAAAGCTTTGTGGGGGAACAAGGAAGTCTTGAAGAAATCTAGGCAAGTTTTATTCGTGACTCACTTAAAATAACCTTGCTCACCTTAGAGCCAGACGGAGAAGTGTTTGCTTTTGCTAATTTGGTTTGTGCATTCTATCTGGGATTTTAGCACCTGCAGAGTACACCGTGAAAAGCTGTACCTGGGAATTAGTTTTTCCTTGGAAAAAGGCAGGACCTCACCCATATGCAGATAGCAAAGGCCACGTGGATTACTGGTCAGTTAGGATACATAACCTCTCCCTACCCGCCTTATGCCAGAGTTTACCCAGGCAGCCCGAGGTCTGAAATCACCAGATACCTACTATATAAACTTTTTCTAATCTCAAATGTTCTGGTGTCAAAAACAAAGGGTTTCTAAGGCTGTAACAACTTGGGTTTGCATTCCAGATTGGCCACCATCTTGGGCAAATATTGAATTTCCTGGAATTTCATTTTCCCCATGATAGCAAAGGTATAAAAAAAGTCACAGGCACAATGTGGCATTTAATAATTATTTGTGATCTCTCCCAGTGGAAGAGACGTGATATTTAGCTTCCTTTGCAGCCTTCACTCACCCTCTGCCAGCTGTCAGTGCCCTTCAAGTGACCTAGGCCACCCACATTGTTTCCCAGAGGCATTTCCTCCTCTTTCTTCCATAAATATTCCAACACTTGCAAGGTTCCTCTGACAAGAACCTAACTTGGGGACATAAAACTTCTTCATGCGAAGTTATTACTGACTTCTAACTGGCTAATGCATTACTCCTTTCTAAAGAGTTGGTGTTGTGATGTTTTATCCCAAGGGGATACATCTCACTTAGTGAGATTTGGGATATGAATATGGCAAGTGGACAAGATACAGATACCATTGCTGGGAAAGCCTGACTGATGCCCTTTCACCAAACTGTCCTGTAAAGGGGCCTCTGGGAAGAGCCATTGTCATGGTTATGGAGGTTAACAGAGCCTGTCAAAACCGCCTAGTTGCTCACAGTACTGCCTCTAGCTCACAGCCATTTCTGGTTCCCCTCCCTTCACCCATTTCCCATTCAAAGCTTCAAGTGAATGGGTCATCAGCAACCCCAGACCATTAACATGCTGTGGTGGATGAGTCAGCACAACTGTAAAGGCACGGAGGTGCTAAGGACAGCTTCCGCAACACAACGTTACAAAATGCTTTTGCATAGCATCCCATCTGAACCTCCAATGACTGCCCCAAAGGTAGGCAGGAGCTATGATTTCTATTTTACCCGTGAGACAGAAAACTCAGCAAAGTAGAGTGACTTGCTTGGTGTATTCATCAAGACTCATTTTGCAAATAACAGAAACCCAAATAATTTTTGCTTAAGAAAAAAAAATGGACATTTACTATTTCACAGAAACTGGGGGATCCAGGGCTCGATTAGGTGCTTTCAGGATTAATCAGAATAAAGGGCTCAAATCACATCAGGGATCACTCTTTCATCATCTCTCAGCCATGGTTTTTCTCATTCTCTCCTGCTGTATGGCTTCTTCAGAGTGGCTGAGAAAACCTCCATGATTACTAACCCCAGCAAGGGGGAAGAAATGTTTCTCTCTCCCAATGTCTGTGTATCATGGAAGGACTCTGATTCGTGCATGTGTCCATCAATCACTGTCACCAAGAGGATAGTACTCTACGATTAGCCCAGCCCATGAGTCCACCCTTGTGGCCAGGATCGTGGAGCCTCTAGCTGACAGTACTGACATGATCAAAGAATGGGGGAAGAGTCCACCAAAGGGTGTGTAGAACAACAAGAAACAAGAGAAGTCTACTACCGTTAGATGGCCAGGCTGTCCTACAATAAAGCTTCCCCAGGAGCTTGCCTTGCCAGCTCTCATCCTCCTCCTACATGCAAGAACTGTTAGTAAATACTGCAGCCCTAATAGCACTCCCTGAAACTGAGTGTAGCTCAGATATTTATTGTGTGACTGCTACGTGACAGACACTGAACTAAGCAGTGGGGACACAGCCGTGAATAAGACAGATGTCGTCCTGAACCTCGTGCAGCTTCGGTTTTGGACTCTGGTTGATCACAAAGATTAGTGATCAAGTCTGTCCCTTATAAGGTTAATAAAGGCCAACTCTCAGCTATACCTAATCTGTCTCTCTCTCTCTACCCACCCTCCCACCCCCACCCCGGCCCCAGGCTCTCTCCGTGACACCTGAACCACCTAAGAAGGAGTGGAACTGCCAGCAGACCATGGATTCTGTACTGGATGAGATGAAGGAGGGGAAATTCCACAACCCCATGTCCATTGCCCAAATCCTCCCTTCCCTAAAAGGCAAGACATACCTAGATGTGCCCCACGTGTCTTGCAGCCCTGGTAAGAACTCTTTAACATCTGTCTCTCCCTATAAAGTGGCAACTTATGCCAGGAATGATACGTGGACCAATTTTAAGTGGCATAAGGTCTTGTTATATACATGACTGCCGTGTAGGCAGGGCCAGTTCCCAAGAGTTGTGTGTTAGCACACAGCCATGCTGTCCTGCCCTCAGAATTCGCTCCCACATCCACTCCATTCGACACACATTTACTGAGAACCTACTATAGGTAAATCATTTTGTTGGATGCTTGTGGAGAGAGAAGATCCATGGTCCTAACAGTCAAATACCATATGATGTCATTCATTCATTTGACAAATGCACCAAACACTAGGCAATATCTTATCATATCTGCTCTTTACAAAGTCAGGAGATGGTATGTAGACAAAAACTACAATATTTGGAAGAATGAAATAAGTATTAAACAGAAATAGAAGCCATATACAGTGCAAAAGCAAAGAAAGTATGACCAATCATTGAGTTTGGGAACCTTAGGAGAAGAACAGAGTTGACATTTCAGCCAAGACTTGGAGATATAAAAATGTGCTCACAGCACACCAAAGGGATGGGGTGGAAATCTGGCACGTTACCTTTTTATTTGAAATATCTTTATTTTATCCATTTACAAATATAATACAGAGATACTTAAAATTCAAACATGGCAGAAATATACATCTAGAAAGTAGAGTCCTGCAAAAAAATTTATCACCCCAGAGTCTTTGGTATAGATTCCTCCAACTCTTCTTTCTAATCAAATACTAACATAAAGTATGATTCATCTTATGTTGCATGGACTTCCTGAGATAAGTAAGCTCCTTGTCTATCTCAGTACAGAATCTATAGAGACCACAATTAAGCAACCTGACCACAATCATACCAAACATAGCCACATTCACTAACTCCTTAGGCTGCTTCCCAAAGATTTCCCAACTTGAACAAGGTGGCCATGGAGTCCTTCCTAGGATTCTGCACTAGGTGCCCAGGTATTTTGTTAAATGGCCTGAAACTTACTACCTTTGCTTCCAGATTCTTCGGGCTAACAAAAAACCCCAAGAGAACAGTGAGCACCATGTAAAATACATGACTTAGGGCTCACAACCCTCCCTTCAGCTGACAAATCCTTTTAACAAAATAAACGTTCGTTATTAAGCTGTCAGTTCTTCAGCTGCGATCAATTCTCTAGGATGGAAATGAGAGTTTCATAGGTCACACCAGTTCTTCAGAACAGTCCACAAGGACACAAAACCACTGTCATCTCTTAAAGTGTGTTCTGGGTAAGCTGCCAATAAGAGATTTTGTACCTATACTACAAACCCCACAATCTTTAACAAATTTGGCCTCTTTGCTCTTCCCAGGTCATGAGGTGCAACCAACTCTGCCCAGCCATCCTAGCCGTGTTCCCACCTCAGCATCCAATATCACCGTCAAATACACCATAAATAACCAGCTGAGGAGTGTGGAGCTTCTCTTCAATGAGACCATCAATGTTAGTGTAAAAGGAGGATCAGTGCTACTTGTTGTCCTAGAGGAAGCACAGCGCAAAAACCCCACATTCAAGTGAGTGTTACAAGTGACATTCACCATTCCTCCCAAGCCCAACCTGAATTCCCATTCTCTCTCTTCTTCCTTCATTTTCTTGCTTTTTTCCCTTCTGATCATGTAACAGATCTTTATTTAATAGCCCCCTGAGGAGCCTGCAATCTAGTAACTAGGCAAGGCTCTCATAAAAATTAAATCATTCAAGTCAATATAAGATGGAGTTTTTAAAACAGGAATTCAAAGGAGAGAGAGCACAGTGTGGATTAGAAGAGTCAAGGAAGGCTGGTGGCTTTGGACCACATTCAAAGAATAGGTACCATACAGGAAGATAGGGAAGGATGGTATTCTGGGAAGAGGGGCATGGTGAGGACAAAGCATTCAAGACAGGACTGAGCAAGGAATTTAGGGTCAATGAGTAGACCAGCTTGACGAGACAAGAGAATACAGGACTGAATTAAATGAATGATGTCTGGAAGGATACATTGGGTGATATCGTAGAAAGCCTGAAATACCAGGCTAAGGAATTCGGACTTCATGTTGCAGAGAAGCATTGAAAGTTTTTGAGTAAGAAAAGTCATGTTGTAAAATGTTCATTGGTTTGGGGAATGAGTGACAAGGAGGAAAGCTACGGCGTGACTACAGAAATGAAGCTGTAAACTGATGGGGACTTCATCTAGGAGACATGTACTCATACCAAGGAAGATGCCCCAGGGCTCAAGAGTGACTGCATGTGGGGGTCAAGAGCAAGACGCTTCAAAACTATTGGTAGGAGTGTCAGGAAGAAAGAATGTCCTTCAGAGAAAAACCTAATTCCTTTAGATGATTAATTGTTGGCATTCAAAACAGAAACATTAGGAAGCTTTTGGAGGTATAAAGGAAGTCCTAGAAAAAGAGGTCAGGACAAGCAAAAGAGATTGGGTAGTCATCTGATAGAGTTGACGACTGAAGTTAGGGATGGTGTAGTAGGTGGCAGATACAATGCTTCCAATAAACCATGAGACAGATATAATTATTCCCATTTTACAGACAGAACCACGTAGGCCCAAAACGGTTAAGTAATATTCTGAAGATCACATAACATGCAAACTATAGGAATTGAGATCTGAACCCAGATTTGACTGACTCTTATGTTCTTTCTACTACCCAGTTGGGAAAGGGAAAAATATAGAAATAAATCACAAAGGAGAACATTAAACTTTGGGGAATGTTTATGGTTTGCAAAACGAGGGAACAGTAGAGAAATATGGAGAAGCCTAAGCTATAGGAGGAGGAGGGGGAAGATGCCAGGTCATGGAAAGGAAAAGAGGAGATACTTTCAAAGGGAAGATGGCCCAATCCAAATTCTGCAGAGAGCTGTCCAGGAGAAAGACTGACAAAGGCCAAGGAATAGACGAGTGATGTGGGATCTATTCTCCAGGGTTAGGATAAGTACACGTGTGTCTGCTGCCCACAGACCAGCTCCATCACTTCCCTAACTTCTGTAGAACAGGTCAAGATAAAGATCGCATTTCGAGAATACTTAATTTTCCAACAACCTGCTGAATGTACTTTACTTCTTCTCTAAGCTCAGCTTTAATTTTACCTGATTTAACTTTTCCTAACTATAAACGTAATAAATACACATAGGAGAAATTTTGAGGGGGGGGGAAGCATAAAGAAGAAAACAAAACATCTATAGTCTATCTATAATATAATCACTGTTGATATTTTTTATAATTTTATAGGTATTTTCTCCATGCATATTACAAACAGTTGTGATCCATAATTAACGAGATAGATAGATATTTCTGATACAATGTGTATCCCACATTTTCACTTAATATTATTGCATAAGCATTTTCCCATTTCACTGAAAAATATGATTTTCTTAACTGCAAAAGAGTCAATCTTGGATATTCATTCCATCTCTCACCCAATTTTTTTGCCCATTGTTGGACATTTACATTTAAAAAATCTGCTTAATGATAGGTTTTTAAAAAATCTGTTCATTTTATTTTTATTTAATTCCAAGTGAAGTAATTTTATGTTCATTAGTCATTTGCGTTTTCTCTTTGAAACATGATTTTTTCTGATCTTTAAAGCATTTAGAAGGTTTCTGTCCCTTCATCTTAACTTCTTATTGCCTGACTTAAAGTGAGGTATTAATCGTATATGATTTTATTCTTACAGATTTGAAACCACAATGACATCCTGGGGACTTGTGGTCTCTTCTATTAACAATATCGCTGAAAATGTTAATCACAAGACGTATTGGCAGTTCCTGAGCGGCAAAACACCTTTAAATGAAGGTGAGAGAAGAAAAGGAATGTGGGCATTTTCTCCATCGTTTGAAGGCTAATTCTTTCATTTCCATATTTAATTTAATCGATAAATAATTGTGAGATTCTATGTATATACAATAATTGTACATATAGCTGTTACATACGTATGTACATATGCAGATATATTATGAATATATATACAGTGTTGATAGATAGATAGATGGATAGATAGAACAGATGGGTAGCTCTCTAAAAAAGCTTTTGAAAAATCAAGAATCCTAACTCCACCCCGAGCCAGTGGGAAAATATCCAGTGAACAAGAAAAGTGGATTGACCTAAAGTAGTAAGAGCTAAAGAAGGAAAAAGCAGATGTGAGAAAGATTTTTTTTTTTTAAGTGTGTGATCTAAGAAGATGGCCAATTTGGGGTTAAAAAATTAAACACGTATGTGTAAAGCAAAAGAACAGTGAATTCATAGCCAGTGGGAAATAAATGAGAGGGATAAGATAACATCTATTAATGTAGTAATGTTATCTTATTTCATACATCAGCTCTGTAGGCATTAGTGACTCTTTTTACAACAAAAAAAAACTAAGTCTCGCAAACAAAAAAGGGACTTGCCCAAAGCATCCATGTAGTATGTGATAGAGCAGATAATCAAGGCCACAGCTTCACTCAAAATCCATTCTTCGCCTTCTTTTGTTGTAGTGTTGTTAAAAATCACCAGAAAGAAGAATGTTTGTGTGGGGAAAGTGGGAAGAATAAAACTCAGACTTCAGCAAAACCTTAACAATCTTTAAAATGTTTGCGCAAATACTAAAACATCCTGCAGCTTAAAAAGAGTACTGGTCTATGGTTTTGTCGAAGCACGATGTTACCTAGTTAACCTGATGTTCATTGTCACCCTTCTTTGTCAAGATGCTTCATTATCCAAGATTACAATGAGAGAGACGTTTTTCCTGGAGCCTACCATGGATTTGACAAAAAAATCTGGCCAGTCAGAATTTGTGGAATTGTAGCACAGCATTTAAGAAAGATCTTAGAGTCACATAAACCTTGGTTAGAATCCCTTTCTCTCTGTCTCTGTCTCTCTTTTTTTTTTTTTTTGCCACACCATACAGCTTGCAGGATCTTAGTTCCCTGACCAGGGATCAAACCTGGGCCCAGCAGTAAAAGCGCTGAGTCCTAACCACTGCACCACCAGGGAATTCCTGAAGCCCCTTCTCTTATTTTCTAGCTACACTAGGCAAATAATGAATCTTCTCTGAGGCACAGTGCCCACAGCTATAATATGGAAAGAGCAGTAACCATTTCTTAGGTTATTGTGAGGATTAGAAATAATGTGTTTGAAATGAGTAAATTCAGTGCCTTTTGCATGGTATCTGTTCAAAAATGCTAATCACTATCGTTATTAATTCTCTTACCACCTTCATCTCAAGAATTGCCCTGGGAACGCAGATCAGGCTAATTCTCATGTCTGCCAGTTACTTTTCTTCTCTGGGGAAAAGCAAGTCCTCTGAGATCCAAAAAGATCTGGGCCTGGAATTGTCATGCTTTCTGATGCCTCGCTACTTCAGAGTGAATCATCGATTATGTCACCATCTGTGCTTCCTGCCCAGAAAGACGAGAATTCTCAACCCATTGCCCTTCCTCACTTCTTACAAAATCTTCTAAACGGAACATGAGTTCCCGCCTTGAATGCTCTAAATTTGGCTTACATAAGCCCTTTTAATAGAAATTACTTTCTTGCATACTTATTATGTGTCAGATACTGCATGAGGCATTTGGCAATCATTATTTCTAATCCTGAAAATAATTCTTCAGCATAAATACTAGTAGTACAATAGTGTATATGAGGGAAGGAGGCTGGCACAATCTAAGGGGCTTGGCCAAAGACGTGCTCCACATGGCAACTGAGAGCCTGGAAACAAGGACCCCTGAATCTCAGTTCCATGCTCCCTTCATACTAATCAACTCTATGGCGATTTTGTCTCTCTAACCAATTTGATGGGCTGGTCCCGTGGGAGAGTGGTGTGGTTATGGGCACCGTGGGCACCTCGTGTTGTTCTCTGCTTGTTTCCAGGAGTTGCTGACTACATACCCTTCAACTGCGAGCACATCACAGCCAACTTCACACGGTACTAAGGAGGAGAAGGATTGAGCTTCTATCAAACGTCCCCAGAGGACGGCTGGAATTTTTTTTTCACCTCATTTCAAATCTGTGCAAAAAAGTCGGCATTTACAAGGCTACCATATTCCTGGTTAAAACATGGAAACCACAATGTAAAATAAATGATGCAAACTTCACTGGAGTTTCAACATCTGTGACCCATGAAAGCAAAAGTCCGGCTTCTCAAGACAATGACCCCCAGTCATCATTTAAACCTAGGGTGAGGGGGGAAAGGGGGCGTCTGGCTGATATTCTGGAAGGTCATTCTGACCGTTTTGATTAATTAACCAACACACTCTTTTATTCTATAAAGGAAATGATGTATCTTTAAAACTTCTATTTTTATTTCTTATACCAAGTACTCCTTTTCAAATCACCTAGTGTAAACATATATATGTACACACATTCATCCATAATAAAGTGACCAAAATTATTTCATATGAAGCTCCCAGATGGTTCAGAACTAGGTAAATCATGTTATCGATATATCACAAACTTCTATTTCCAATATTTGTTCTGCGTAAATCACATTTCAATTATATTTTATATAATTTATCTATGTATTTAATATATTAATATGAACATAATGTGTATTTAATATTAATTTAACATATAATATGTTTTATATATTAAATGTAGACATATAACTGTGTCCCATAAATAATACATATAACATTTTAGGTATAATATATAGATCTATAATCTCACCCTGTCCTACATATGTATATAAACACTGAAGGTACAGATCTTTGGGAGAAAAATTTAAGACAATCAACTGGTAAATTCTGCTTGTTGGAGTCAACACTGGAACAAACTTTCTAGAGAAGAATATGAACATTTGTAACAAAAGACATAAGATGTGCACTTTGATCCCCAAAAGTCCTAATTCTGAAATTTATAGAAAGGGGGAAATCATAAGAGGACACAGATATATATAAGAATCTACATGTCAGCTGGGACAATTAGAGAAAAAAACTTAGATATGCAGCCTCAATACAGTTCCTAAAACTGAAGCCCAGAAGTGGACAGACTTCATGGCCCCATCACAGGCCTCCCCTCCTGGCATCCCAGAGCAAGAACCTGCTCTCTGGTGACGATCTGGCTCCCGGGAGAAAGAGGCATGAACCACACAGGCCCAGATCCTCACACCCATCACAGCTATCAGGTAAGTCACTGTATGCCCGAAAAAGACCAGGACTGCTACAATGGTAGAAACCCTCAGGGAGCGGTGAATAAGTGCTCTCTCATAACATATCATAATGTTTGTAATATGGAAAACATGGAAACAATGGGTATGTCCCAAAACAGAGCAATGCATAGGTAAACCCTGGTGGGTCTGTACGATGGGATTCTTATAAGTCACTAAAATTCATCTTGAAGGTAAATACTTGATGACATGAAAAGACGTTCATGCAGAGCCAAGTGAAGAAATCAGACTACACAGCATCGCAATATCACCCGTCCCATGGTGGGACAGTGGTTACCTCTGCAGGATAGAATGATTAGTGATTGATGTCTTTTTGTTTATTTGTTTCTCTGGTTTCTAAGTTTTCTCCGTTCAACACATAATAATTGAGCGATGGAAATGGGGGGAAATTATTTTAAACAAAGATGACTTTTCCTCCTTTAACAAAAAATTGGGCAACCAAAGGAAGGTGTGTGTGTGTGTGTATTCCGCACCCAGCGTTTGCTATAATGATAGAAATTGAAGGAAAAAGAGGGGCATGAAAGACTAGGGGGAATCTCAGGCTGGTTTCATGTATGAAAACCTCGTTTTAACTACCTACCTAGTTATTAACTGTGTTCATCTGTATTGGCAGGGGTGGGGGACAGGGGAGTGAGGTTGACAATGGGTCTGCTATGAGAAGTTGCAATTCCCCTTTGAGGAAGCACCTTAATTAAATGTAGTCTGTGTGGGTTCATTTTTGCGTAATCTGTAATGCCCCAGACTGCATTCCGTTGTTTCAGTGACTAAAATAAGTGCTTTTGTGACCTCTAGTGGTCATGGCTGGTAAAGGATAAGCCTCCTTTAGGGAGTGGTCAGTTATGCATAACCACTTTTGTGAAGATGCAGGAGAAAGAGGAAGGAAGATTGCTACCAAATACTTTTCCCCTCTTTAAAAATAGTATGGAATTAACAAAGTGGATATAGAGGGAACATACCTCTACATGATAAAGGCAAGCCTACGGCCAACATCTTACTCAAGCATGAAAAGCTGACAGCATTTCCTCCAAGATCAGGAACAAGACAAGGATGCTTATTCTTGCCACTTTTATTTAACATAGTATTGGAAGTTCTAGTCACAGCAGTCAGACAAAGAAAAAAGAAATAAAAGGAATCCAAATTGGAAAGGAATAAATAAAACTATCACTGTTTGCAGATGACATGATACTACACATAGAAAATTCAAGACATTACCAAATAACTAGAGCTAATAAATGAATTCAATAAAGTTGCAGGATACTAATATAAAGAAATGTCATGTTTCTATATACTAACAACAAACTATCAGAACAATTAAGAAAACAATTCCACTTATAATTGCATCAAAAAGGATAAAATAAGAATAAATCTAACCAAAGAGGGAAAATACTTGTACTCAGAAAACTATAAGACACTGATCACAGAACTAGAACAAATTCTAAAATTTCTATGGAAACACAAAAGACCCTGAAGAGCCAAAGCAATCTGAGAAAGAAGAACAAAGTTGGAGGTATCACACTCCCTGATTTCAAACTACACTTCAAAGCTACAGTAATCTAAACAGTATGGTACTGGCACAAAAAATAGATCAAAGGAACAGAATAGGATCCAGAAATAAACCACACTTATATGGTCAATTAAGCTACAATGAAGGAGACAAGAATATATGATGGGGAAAAGACAGCCCCTTTAATAAATAAACTGAACAGCTATGTGCAAAAGAATTAAACGAGACTACTTCCTCACACCATATACAAAAACTCAAAATGGATTAAAGTTGTAAATGTAAGACCTGAAACCATAAAACTCCTAGAAGGAAACAGAGGCAGTAAGCTCTTTGACATCAACCTTAGCAGTATTTTTCTGGATATGTCTCCTTAGGCAAGAGAAACAAAAGCAAAAATTTTTAAAATGGGACTACATCAAACTAGAAAGCTTTTGTACAGCAAAGGAAACTATCAATCAAGTGAAAAGGCAGCCTACCAAGTGTAAGAAGATATTTGCAAATGATGTATCTGATAAAAGATTAATATCCAAAATACACAAAGAACTCATACAACTCAACATGAAAAAAAAAAAAAACACCTGATTTTAAAATGGGCAGAGGACCTGAATAGACATTTTTTTCCAAAGAAAACATACAGAAACCAACAGGTACATGAAAAGATGCTCAATATTGTTAATCAGCAAATCAAAACCACAATGAGATACAACCTCACACCTGTCAGAATGGCTATCATCAAAAAGACAACAAATAACAAGTGTTGGCAAGGATGTGGAGAAATTAGAACCCTCGTGCACTGTTGGTAGGACTGTAAATTGATGCAGCCACTATGAAAAACCGTATGGAGCCTCCTTTAAAGATTTAAATAGAACTGCCACACGATCCAGCAATTTCACTTCTGAGTATTGACCTGATGAAGATATAAAAAAACATAATTCAAAAAGATATAAACACTGCAATGTTTATTGTAGCACTATTTACAACAGCCAAGGTATGGAAGCAACCTAAGTGTCTATCAATAGAAATCTTACCATTTGTGACAATCTAGATGGATCTAGAGGGTATTGTGCTAAGTGAAATGAGTCAGACAAAGAAAGACAAATATCGCATGATCTCACTTATATGTGGAATCTAAGATCAAACAAACAAACAAAACAAAATGAAAACAGATTCACAGATACAGAGAACAAACAGGTGATTGCCAGAAGGGGAGCAGTGAAATAGGTGAAGGGGGTTAAGAGGTACGAACCTCAGTTATATAATAAATAAGTTAAGGGAATATATAGCATAAGGAATGTGGTCAATAATATCGTAATAATATTTCATGGGTCCAGACGGTTACAAGACTTATCTTGTGGGGAACATTTCATAATGTATGCAAATGTCAAGTCATTACGTAGTACACCTGAAACTAACATAATATTGTATGTCAACTACATTTCAATTAAAACAAGTTTTAAAAGGTACAAATGAACTTATCTACAAAACAGAAACAGAGTCACAGATGTAGAAAACAAACTTATGGTTACCAGGGAGTAAGGGTGGGGAGGGATAAATTGGAAGATTGGGATTGACATATACACACTATAGATATAAAATAGATAACTAATACGGACTTGCTGTACAGCACAGGGAACTCTACTCAATACTCTGTAATGGCCTATATGGGAAAAGAATCTAAAAAAGAGTGGATACATGTATATGTATAACTGGTTAACTTTACCATACACCTGAAACTAACACAACATTGCAAATCACCTATACTCCAATAAAAATTTTTTTAAAAACCAAAAATATTCCAAAACAACTGACTACAATTAAATTTCACAAGTAAATGATTCTTGTTCCTTTGGGTCTGGGTTTGCCAATCAGCTTTCACACAGTTGCCTGCTTCTGGAACCAAGTCCTTGACTTTGTTTGCAGGTACACTCTTTAGAGTTGTCTCAGCAATGCCAGCTTTAAGCTCTGGAACATATGGTAATAAATCAATTTCCTGAAATACCATTAAATACATAACTAACTAAATAAATTTTTAATAAAAAATAAAATAAAAACAATATGCAACTGTACTTGCCTTTAACCAGCTATCTGAATGACTTGTAGCAAGTTCATGATTGAGGATAACATGCTGATGAGGAGGTAGAACTAACTTGACTCCTCTAGCCCCTCCCAGCTGAGAGCCTGTAGTTCTTTGAAATAGCAAAAGCCTTGAGTCTTGCTCAGAAGTGCAAATGATTCTGAGATTGAAATGAACACACACACACAAAAATATGAAGAACAAGAATTCTGGCCAAGGAAATAAAAATGGAAAGGGAGAGAAAATGGAACTTAACAAAAAGTTTTAAATTTTATCTTGAAGATCAAACATGCAAAACGTGCCATAATGTTTTTTGCAAAGTAAAGTGCAAAAATGGAGACCTTGACAAGACATATATAAAAATGTGTAATAAAGTAACAATGATTGAAAGAGTGTATCACTGGTTTCAGAACAGAGAGAACATGAGAAGGGAATAAAATGTCAAACGGAATCAAAAAAATTATGTGGGAATTTAGTACATTATAAAGTCACATATTAAATGAGGATTTTCAACTTGGAAAAGAATTATGTTAGATCCCTACCTCTGGCCCTTATAAGCATATGCTCAGAGTCAAAAACTCTTAAGAAAATTACTGTCAGATTTTACTGCTTAAAAAAAAACATAATGGGGAATTCCCTGGCGGTCCAACGGTCAGACTCCTCGCTTTCACTGCCAAGGGCCCAAGTTCAATCCCTGGTCAGGGAACTAAGATCCCGCGAGCTGCGCGGCACGGCCAAAAAAAAAAAAAAATCATAATGGTCATGCCTCAAAAAGAAAATTAAAGGACATACTTAAAAATGAAAAAAAAAATCAAAACATATACAACTGAAGAGGAGTTAATGTACTTATACATAACAAGCAGTTTTGAATCGAAAAAAAAATGAACGGTATGATTGAAAAGTACACAAGCAAGCAAATCACACATACAGTAAAACAAACAGACAAAAACATATGAAACCAAAGAGATGAGAAAAAGTTCAGCACTGCTAGTTATTTTTTAAAATTTTTATTGCTAGTTATTGCAAACTAAGGAACTTCCCTGGTGGTCCAGTGGTTAAGACTCCGTGCTTCCAATGCAGGGACTGTGGGTTCGCTCCCTGGTCTGGGAGTTAAGATCCCACATGTTGTTTGGCCAAAAAAATAAAAAAAAAAAGCAAACTAAGTATAACCAGATGTAAGTTAGATCACTAAGTAGAACTCAGAGAAGGCTATCAGAAATCAACTTTAGTTTACCCTTCTACTATTTATCCAAACCAACTCTGTAAGGCTGGGGTTTTTTTTGCATTTTTCATTACTCTCTGATATTAAAAAAAAAAAAGTTGTGTTGTCACTTCTAGCCACAGAGAACGTATTGATTTCAGTAACTAAAATGTCCAAAACTGTGTAAAAATCAAAACTCTGAATTGCATTTGGAGGTAAAGCTGCTCCCCGCTCCCAGCTCAGCCCAACGCCAGATAGAAAGTGGTGAAAACAAAAATGGAGGCAAGGGAAGAGGGCTCTTATTTCCTCACTTCTGCACATTTACCAATCACTTAAGACCTTTTCTACCCCTGACCCCTCACCTCTGACCCCTTTGGGATGGCTTTCCGTCATGGTACCTGTTATGAGTTGACTTGTATCCTCCTCTCCCCTGAAAAAAACATAAGTGAAGTCCTAACCCCCAGCACCTCAAAATGTGGCCTTATTTGGAGAAAGGAGCTTTACTGAGGAAATCAAGTTATAGTGAGATAATTAAGGTGGGCCCTAATCCAATAAGACTAGCGTTCTTATAAAAAGGGGGAATTTGGACACATGACAGACAAACATAGAGGGAAAACGGTATGAAGAGACACAGGGAGAAGACGGCCATCTACCAGCCAAGCAGAGATCGTTCCCCACATCCCTCAGAAGAAACCAACCCTGCTGACACCTTGATTTCACACTTCAAGCCTCCAGAACTGTGAGGCAATAAAATTCTATTGTTTAAGCCACCCAGTCTGGGGTACACACACACACACACACACACACACACACACACACACACACCCCACCCTAACCCTAACTCCTGAGGACATCTCAGTTCCCTTGACGCAGGCAAATTCATCTCTGCTAAACGGTTGGCTGTTTGCATATAATTCTTCTCACAGGCCCTGGACACCCATCATTACACCTCTTCCACCTTCTTTCTCCTTGTCTCTCCATGGGGTCCCGTTGGACAGGATATAAGAAAACCGTAAACCCACACACTGCACTGGGGTCCGCATCTGGTCAACAGGATATTCACACCTTTGACCTGCCATCAATAGTAGTGTGCCTACTTCTCTCTACTCTGATGTCACAGGCTGCTTTGATCAGCCTCCAAACGTAGACTTTCCCGAGCCCGTGTCAACACCAACCCCCTTCAAACTGCAGAGGCCTCATACCAAGCTCTCTGCGTGGTCCTGAAGTGTCTCTCACTAGGCTGGATGGGTCACCTCATCCCTAACCATTGGAGAGGGGAAGTGAAACTCACAGTATGTCAGCTCTGTCCAAAGAAATCTTTACTGTCATTGCCAGTTTCCACTTCCTTTCTTGATTTTTCCAGTGCTTTTTACAGGCTGAAGGAGAGTGGGTAGCTAAGAAGAGCAAAGCCACTTCCAACCAGCTCCTTGATAAGTCCAGCCTAGGAGGCCCAGCTCCTCACTTGGGAATACGGGGATCACCACATACCTTGGGCCCTCAGGCAAAACTAAGTCAGAAGCGATTCTGCTTTAAAACCCTGTTATAAACATAACACTGGATGTGGTTTTTCACCTTTCATATTGGCAAAGCTCTAAAAGAACGTTCACATCCTTCCTCAGAAGGGGTGTATATGAAGTCACGCTGATACATTGTTGGTGAGGCCCGTTTCACGCAAGCTGATGAGGTAAGATGATTTTAAATGAACATCCCTTTGATCCAGTGATTTTTCTTTGGAATTTGCTCAAAAGAAATACCAAAACAGTACCCAAATGGTCTGTATAAGGATGTTTATTACAGCATGGTCTATAATAACAGACTTGTAAATAACCTAAGCCACAATAGGGAATCATTTATTATGGTGAAAAAATTCATAGGAATACCTTGGATCTAGTCCGTAAACGCCAAGACAAAAGCATGAACAGTAGTTGGCATTGTTCCCTCTTCTTGGCCAAACAATTAGGACTAGATCCATACTTCGTGCCTGTTGACTTACTCCCTGAGAAATGCTGGAAATAGCTCTCCTGTAAAACTCTATTAACTCCCCAAGTTGGGACTGACTCTAATTTAGCTGGAAAGCTCTGGAATATGTGTAGACACATTCATTTTTCTCATGGCAGTAAGGTGTGTATGTGTATGTGTGTGTGTGTCTGTGTGTGCCATTTAAGTCAACAACCGGACCTGGGACTGGGTTACAAGTTTCTGTTATCTCTGGATGTTTAAATAAGATGATTAAAAACTGAGGTGTTAATTTTTATACAGGTGGGAAAAATATACATCCCAGTGAGTACTGGCTTGTATAGTCCAGAGACAATGCCTTGTACCTATACTCTACTTTTTAAATTTTCAAAGTGCTCATAGAGCACTGATTCCCAAACTTGACTGGGCATTAGAATCACCCGTGGGGCTAGTTCACAATAGGACTTCCTGAACCCCACCTTTAGAGATTCTTAGTAAGTGGGGACCAGATATTTACATTTTTAACAGAGGCCTCAGGAAAGTCCAAAGACCAACTTTTGGGAGATGTTAGCAAATGCATTCCAATAAAAGTAAGTTCATCAAGGTTCTTAATCCTACTTTGCATCATACTAGCTGTGCAGCAAATTGTTTAATCCCTGAACCTCAGTCTCCTACAAATAACAGCCATAGAACTATCAGAAGAGAAGAAAAATCGAAGGGAAGAATGATTTTCTGTGATCAGGGAAGACCTCAGGTCCATCCTTCGATTTTTCACAGCCCTTTATTTAAACTTCTCATATCTCAACGTTAGCTAATTGTATTCTCATCATATCATCCCTACATAAATATAAATTCATAAAGGGTCACCGATTTTTCATATTTGTATCCTCCATTGTACTTAACACAACTCTTACAAAGAAAAATAGACATTACGGTACTCCTTAAATGTAGAATTTTGAGTTAATTTTTCGTTCTTTTAAAATAAGCAATGAGGTAGAAATTTTAGGGCACCAGAAGACTTAGAGACCAATCAAAGAGTGATTGTACGGCAGCTTTATTCTCCATCCAAACAATCTTATACAATATTCAGCTTGAGATTTTTAAATACCTGAGTACATCTGAATCTCCCACTTTCGGTGGAAGGGAGAGGGGAGCACAGAAGGGCTGCCCAGAATCTGACACGGGCTGAGGGGGCGGGGGCCGTTGAACCTTTTAAAACTGCTCTTGGGACAGAAATGATTGGCTGTAATAAAATTCACTAACTCTTTTGATACAGAGTCAGTGTGCAAATAATCAAGAAGTACATAAAACTGTGGACAGGGAGAGTTCTTCCAGTAGCTTTGCGAGATTACAGGTTTTATTTGTTGCCATTTACGATATTAATCCTTGGAGAAAGACCACGCACAGATTTAGCATGATTTAAATACAACAGACATCTGCCTCAATTGGTAATCCCATCGGTATCCTAGAAGCTTGGAAAGAGACACTCTCTCTTTCTAAATATTAAAAAGCATCATGCCCATAAAAATGAGTTGCCCAACATTCTCCCAGAAGAATTATACCTTTTTTCATTTTAACTTGATATCGAGTCATATTGTCCGTTCACTGGGGTCTGTGGAGTCACACCGACTGTGCTCAAATACTGATTGTACTGTTTTCCTGCTGTGTGACCCTAGGAAAGTTAAATCCTTTGACCTTCGAGATGGAATCTGCAAAGTGGGTGTAATGACTGACTTATCGCACGGATTCGTTGGGAGGACTAGACGCAAGGATGAGGTACTCACCGCCCGACACCGTGCAAGAGCCCAGTAAATGTTAAGACAGTGATGAGTCCTTCGCTTTTTTCTAACGTCTTGCGGGAGAGAAGGGGGCTAGAGACGCGGCGTAACGTAGTGAATTGTAAGGAACCAACTTGCCATACGAACCCAGGCTTTCTCAGCATGGTACTGCGGGGAGAGAACCCCCTGCCCTGCCGCCCTCATCTCCGGAGAGACCCCAGAAAGAACGCGGGGCGGGACCCGCACACACCAGGCCGGAACCCACGTTCCGAGGCTCCGGTTTCTTCCGCTTCCACCCGCCCTCACTGCAGGGGGGACCGGCGCGAACGCAACTTCCGGCCCGACCAGGTGGGAGCCGGAGCCGGTTCCGGCGTGTCTCGAGAGTGCCGCGTTCCGTGCCCGCGTCGAAGTGTTCGCTGCGGTCGCCGTGGGGAGCCCGACGCGACCGCACGCGCGTGACCATGTGGCGGCTGCTGGCTCGCGCCCGCGCGCCCGTCCTGCGGGCGCGTTTGTTAGGTCAGAAATCCCCTGATCCCTCCAGGCCTTGCCTCTCTCCACACCCCTCCCCCGCATCGGGTATCTCGCACGGTCCCAAGACTCTGCGCACGGTTGCGGAAGCACGGGGAAGGGCTGCCCTTTGCTGCCGCCCCTCCCGCCATAAGATTCGTGCAAAAGGGTCAACAGCGTTCGTGCAACCTGGGGATCGGCGCCCAGAGTCCCCGGCTTGTCTTTGGGGGCAGGGGGCAGTGCCTGTGAGCCCCTTTAGTGGAACCCACGTCCCAAACCCACAGGACACCTCTGTCAGGAGCATATTTGGCCCAGAGTGTACCAAGCCCTGGCCTTCGTCGTTTAACTTGATCTGTCTTTGTAGATTCTTGGGCAGCGCCGCCCGCCAGCGCTGGCCTAAAGACGCTGCTCCCGGTGCCCACTTTTGAAGGTGAGAGCTTATCCGTTTTCCTGTTTGTAAGCCTTTTCTGTGATGGAACCCAGCAGAGGATAGGTAAAGAGTAGGCGTGTTCTTGTGCCCCCTATCCCCATTCACCCATTCAGTAATTATGTATTGAAGACATACTGTATGCCAGGCAGTGTTCTAAACGCTAGAGAGAAATCGAAGAACAAGAGACTCAAAAAGGCTCCTGCTTTTAGGGAGCCAACCTGTCATGGGATATCTCCCATATGGCCTACCACTGGTGCGTGGCCCACAGCTGCCCACTCAGCTAAACCTAACTGGCCTCAACTGAGACTTTTGATGTTTTCTCCAAATGAGGTTACACATGTGCAGGCAGCAACAATATTATGTGAAAAGCATTAATTTGTTAATATAAACAATGAAGGTAAGCCACAATTTGGTATATCTAACTTACCTTTTTTTTTTTAATATATTGGAAATCTCAAAAACAATGAGAGCGGCCTTGACCTCTGAGGGCCTTATCTTCTACACATAATTGAGAAACTACTACATGCACTGGAGTACATATGGCCGTGGAGGCAAGAGAAAGCATTACTAAGTTTCTGTGTAGCTACATATAGAAATGGCAGGGGGCAGTTTCTGTAGCCCTTAAAGTCTCCTGTTTTATATTGGACTCCATCACAGAGCCATGCTTGTTTTACTGTAGAAATACTTTAGATGACTCACAAGTTAATTTTTTTTTTCCATATTGTCAAAACCTCAGACATGATAAAGACGTAGCATGTCTGGCCCCTCACCCAGCAACCACATTGTAGTGCAGGCCTCAGCATGAAGAGCCCCTGTATATATAAAGGAAAGAGCACTGATCAAAGGAGTACTAGGTTGTAAGTTTCCCAGCAAGAATGGGCAGAGCAGGAGAACTTAGGTATTTTGATGTACAATATAGTATCCTTTCCACTGCCTCTTATCAGAGAGGCAGTGTGGTATTTTTTCTTAAGTGACATAGTGTCTAGCTTTTCTGTTTTGACTGGATGACCCGAACCAAATTATAAAATGTCTCTAGGCCTGAAGTTCCTCTTCTATAAAATGGATTAAAAATACCACCTGCCTAATGTTGTGTTTCTTGATGTGGATGTTATGTGGGTGTGTCTGTGTGTTCACTTTATGGTAATTCACATTTTTTTATGGGGCCCTTTGATACGTGTGTGTTAAACTTTTAAAGGTTTAAAAATATTAAAAAGGAAGCCCTAAAAGATACCAAGGCTATCAAGTTGTTTTAACGATTAAATGAGATAATGCATGTAAAGCACTCAGCTCAATTCCAGCACTTAGTAAACATTCACACACACACACAAATGTTACCTAGTGTTATTCTGTGACACTCTTATATCTTTGTACCTTCTCTAACAGTCCCTTTTTCAGGTGTTAGGTACAGAGTAGGCATTTTAAAAAAGCATTTTGGTTTGAAGGTTAAAACTCTGCTCTTAAAAGGTTCAAAAACATTTGCATCAACCACTGTCGTAATCAGAAGATTCTAGTGTCAGCGAAAAGCATCCACAAGATAAGCCTCACACACTTCTGGAATTGTTGTTGAGTGGTAACTTTAAGACTTTGACCTGATTGTTATAAATCTTTCTAGGAAGAAAATGAATCCTTTGAGATGTGTGGTTTGACTTACTCTTGGTTGTCTGTGCTCCTTTTAGATGTTTCCATTCCTGAAAAGCCCAAGCTTAGATTTGTTGAAAGGGTACCACTTGTGCCAAAAGTGAGAAGAGAGCCTAAAAACCTGAGTGACATAAGGGGACCTTCCACTGAAGCCACTGAGTTCACTGAAGGCAATTTTGCGATCTTGGTGAGTCCAGCGTCAAGCGGCTATAGGACGGAAGCCAGGGATTAAAATAGACTCCTTGAGTTCATTCTCGTCTCTTCCTCCACAGGTTTTACTAGAACTGCCACTAGTTGCTCTTTAAACTGATGAGCAGGACCCAGTAAGCATTAAGTCATAAATGTTTTTTGTTTTACGTAGAGTGAAAATAATGTAAAAGCAGAAGGAAGAGGGTACCTAACTTACCCCATAGTTAGACCATGAGATTTTCTCAAGCCTCTGGTCAAAATAAAACTATCCATGTTTTAGTACATGGGACAGATGTTTCCTTACTCATCAAGTAGCTTCCGTGAAGACTTGACGTCAGTACCTACACACATGGCTACGGACAAGGATTTAGTTCCCATCAGGCAGCCAGAGTGATGTTTTGACGTCCGATTCCCACAGCCTGCACGATCAGCCCCTGCCAGCCTCTCGGAACGCAGTCTGTTCCCCATTCCTCTCTCTACTCCAGCCACACTGGCTTCTGCCCAGACTCACCAAGCCACCTGCTGCGCCAGAGCCTTCGCATGTGCCATTCCTCTGCCTGGAACACTCATCTGTTTCCCCTTGGCTGGTTCGTTCCATTCTGGCCTCAGCTATAAAGGTCACCTCCTCCAAGAGGTCTTCCCTGGCTATCCATTGAAGCGGGTCCACCCTTGTTCCCATTTATTACTGTACCCTAGGCTTTTCCTCCATGGTACTTACTAGAACTTATATTTTTACTTTCATGTGTATCATTGAAGCCACAGTTACCATAAAAGAAGAGACATAATAGATCCCATGAAGGATATCTAAATCCCCATATGTTTCTAATTCTTCCATTTACTTTTAGGCACTGGGTGGCGGTTACCTCCACTGGGGGCATTTTGAAATGATGCGCCTGACAATCAACCGGTCTATGGACCCCAAGAACATGTTTGCCTTATGGCGAGTACCAGCCCCTTTCAAGCCCATCACCCGCAAGAGTATGGGACAGCGCATGGGGGGCGGCAAAGGTGCCATCGACCACTACGTGACCCCTGTGAAGGCTGGCCGCCTCATAGTAGAGATGGGCGGGCGTTGTGAATTCCAAGAGGTACGGGGTTTCCTCAACCAGGTTGCCCACAAGTTGCCCTTCCCCGCGAAGGCCGTGAGCCGTGAGACTCTAGAGAAGATGTGGAAAGATCGAGAAGAACGAGAACGGAACAACCAAAACCCCTGGACCTTTGAGCGCATTGTCACTGCCAACATGCTGGGGATACGGAAAGTGCTGAGCCCCTACGACCTGACCCATAAGGGGCGATACTGGGGCAAGTTCTACATGCCTGAGCGTGTGTAGTGAGGATTGTAAGCAGGAAACGGACACAGGCTGTTTATTCCCCTCAGCCAGTCCTTCAAGTCTTTGGGTAGCTCTGATGTCATAACCAAGGAGCAGCATATGAGTAGATGCTTTCTGAAAAGCTGTACGTCATCTGTCAGGTTTTTTTAAGTGCACTGTATTTATATTAAATAAAGTTTGAGCATCACCTCAAGATGATGTAACTTCTCACTGGTCACTAATTCCCTTAAATGATTAAGAACCAGGCCTGACTGACTGTTAGGAGCTCTGATTCTCCCCGGCTATAAGATAAATGTCTTCAAGGCTGAAGCAAACGTTTGCATCTCCCACCTCTGATTCAGGTCAGACTTAATGTCTGTACTGCCTTTTATATGTACACACTTAAGGAGCTAGTTTCTATGACATTTTACTAGTTACAGACTTTTAGTGTTTTTGGAAAAGCAAAGAAAACAATAGTACATAGGTTAATTGGTTCAACGTATTTATTTACGCCCAGCTACCCATCTTCTCTCAATCTTAGAAGGGGGGATGTTGGACAATACGGCAACAGACATACCCTTGCCTTTTACCAAAAGGAACAGATAGAAACAAAACCTGAATTGTGTGGTCTTTCCTAGGCCTGAAACCCTCTGGGGATGGGGGGTATTTGGCTCTATATCTGTGTCCCTACAGGTCCTAGCACAGTGCAGGTGCCACACAGCACTCACATCTTACTGTTGAATGAACAAGGGCCCTGGGTGATTCAAACCCCATGGTTCCAGCTCCCTGTTTGCCATTAACAAAATTCATCTATTTTTTCAGAGCTAGCCAGCAATGGTTTCTATCCTGTATTCAAACCAAAGGAAATACAGATTGATAGGAAAAATATTAAACCATTTGCTTTGAAAGTGGGCAGAAAACAGCACACAGACTAAGATGTCAATTTTTTAAATCCCACTTTCTTAAAAAGTAAGACCTCCGGCAAAGAAAATAATTTACTTTCAAAAGTACAAATTTAAGCAGCTGTGTGGTCCTTGAGAATTGTATACCGTGATTTTTAAATATATTTTTAGTGAACCTCTTGTACTATAACTAATCCCTAAGTTGCATTAGAACACCCCTGAACCTTGAATTGGGGACAGTGTTTGGAACAGTTTCTTGTACACAAGTTGCCGGCCAACAAAGCCAGTTTCAGCCGGCAACGTGCATCAGTGAGAAGGGGTGTGAGTGACAGCCTCGTTTTTCTGACCTAACTTTGTCACCTCTTCTTTGTTAGGGTTCACAGAGCATGGTATTCGTGACTGTTGGGTGTTCAATCACAGCATAACGTGTTTCTTTTGGGGTCCACGTTTAATTACTGAACCACAATCCTGGGGCCAGCCATCTCTGCAAAGTAAGAGGCTGTTGACAGAACTCTTATCACCACCTCCCGTAAAAAAAGGACTTTAAAGTGTATGTTGTGAAGGTGGGGCCTGCTCTGCTTCTGCGTGGGTGGATCGACCATTCCCAGGCATTTCTAAACGGCCTGTGACACAGACCATTTCCCACTGATGCCTTAAAGCGTTTAAGAGGCAAGTCCAAGGACTCGGCCATAGCAGAAATCAGAGCTTAATTTCAGATAAAGTCAACAGATTCTTGAGCAGCTGTAAGCGGCAGGCACTGTGCTAAGCACTGGGGACACAGCAGCGAGGGAGATAGCCTGGGGCCTATCGTTAGACAATCACCTCGGAGAATGTTGGACCCTGAAGAAGGAAGGAGACAGAGCGTTGGTCAAAGGTGAGACCTAGAACTGGAAGAGCAGAAGTAACAAGTGCCCTGATCCTGACTGACTCCCGGCAGTTAAAATCAGATCCTGATGGGCGGGTGTGCTTCAGCCATAACGTCAGCGTGGGCTCTGGCTCCAAGTTTATTTCCTAAACAGGTACCTATGCTTTCTCCTCTACCCTGCAGTCTCCTCCTTTAACCACCCTCCTAACCTGCTACGCAGTGCTGTACTCCCTGTACCTTCACCCCTGCCTGCCATCCAAGTCCATATTTTTGTAAATCCCCTTTTGCGTAACTTCTAACTGCTAGGTGGTTGAGGTCCTGTGTCCTAAGAGGTTTCACAATGGAAAGAAGAGCTTTGGAGGAATCTGCAGCGGAGAAGCGGTGGCACCACAGAGGTGGAAGAAGAATTGAAAATGCCAGGTGAGGATCCATCTGTGAGGACTGAAGGGGATAACAAAAACGGAGGGAAAAAAACCATAGATTATACAGCAAAACGTGTGGGGCTGGGATCACCAAGCCTGTCTACAGGGGTAAGGGACTACTCACAAGGCTGCCAAAACCTGTCCTAACCTCCTAAGGGGAAAATTTTATTGATATTTACTTTGGGCTCCCTGTGTGGCCCTCTTCCAAAGAGTTCAGGGTGCTTCTAATGCAATAATGAATTCTTTCTCCTCTGCTGTTCCCACATGCCAATGCCCAGATTTCACTACAGGAAATCAACACCCTTATGCAAAGCATTCTGAACAAAACACTCTGCTACCAGACCTGCGTACGGGACAGACTGCCACCTTCTGTCTCCCCATCTACCTTTTCCCTACCAACTCCCTCTTCACGCATTTTTCTTGGTTTTCTCCAACCTTCATCCCAGCCCCCAGTCCCACACAGATTAAGGCACCTGGTGACAACCAAAGCCCTCAGGACACAAGCGTCTTGAGCGAAAACAGGCCTGACCCTCCCCACAGATGGCTCACCTGTTTTGTTTTGTGTTTTTTCAGGCAAATATGCCCCCAATAGTAGAAGCTAAGATGATCGCAAGGATGACACAGCAGATCATGATCATGATCTTCTTCTGCTCATCCAGACAAGGAAAGAAAAGCACGTGAGAAACAGTGTCACTGCAGAGAGGGTTCCAGAGGACGGGAGACGAGGGTGGGTCTGGGCATGGAAGCAGATGTGAAGGTAAAGGGAAATGGATCTGGCTTCTAGAACCCAGGGTACTAAGAGAAATGTTACTTCTCGGTGAGAGATGCAAAACTCAGATCAACAGCGAGCTCAGAGGATGTTTCGTATGTTGTTCTGCCTTCCTGCTGCCATTGTATCAGATTTACGCCACTTCCCCCCAGAGCCAGATACTCTCAGTGAGTCAGCTGAAGTCTTCTGCGGGGGGGGGATTCCCTTGAAATCTAAGACTCCAATACAGTTACACTGCACTCTGTGAGAGTTCAGCCATTTTCAAAAATCAGAACTTTTGATCCATCTGATGTAGCACATGGTTAAAAAAAATGTTAACCCCTTTCCGAAACCTAAACAAAAGCCACCACATGGTGGCAGCCACCAGGTGTTCTACAGGGACATCGAGCCAGAACTGCTTCACAATCAAATACAGTCATTTATTCTTAAATTAGCAATAAAATAATCAAGTTTACATTTTAAAAAAAAGTACAAAGAAAGAACAAAAATCCCTTCACTTGTGTTCCGAACTATAAGCCCCAGGCCTCAACCTCAGGAGAGCAAAGATCTGTCTGTGATTGAAGCTTGTCTGCCCTGTTGCCGGAGCCAGGCCTGTTGGACATCACAGCCATAGGCAAGAGGGCGTCCCCTTGGCTCTGTCCAAGTGCTGGGCAATGATTAGGAGTAATCATTCCTTTGCAGAGGAAGCCAATGGACCATGCCTGGGTTAGGGTGCTCGCCCTGTCCTAGAAGGCATTAAAGTCAAAGGTGAAATATCAATCCGGGAGGCTGGCAGAGACCAGCAGGGGATCTAAGGGGCTCACACTGGCTCAGCACGGTCACTACACTTAACCATTTCCTGGCTTTTCTTCGCTCCATGACAAGTGGGGGCGACAAAGCATCTATGAAGCTCATTAATCTGGGAGCAGGAACAGCTGCTGAGTAGACCCCGGCCTCCCGGAGCTGACTCCGCCCTGGAGACAGGACGTCCCAAAGGTCACATGAACAGTACCAGATTGCTGTGGGACGTTCTCAGGACAAGCCTAGCCCAGGCAGCAAGTGGGGAGAGGTGTCGAGCTCGTCCCACCTTCTGTCTGCTAAAAACCTAATGGGGATCAAGTTAGTCCTCGCCCCAACCATCTGTGATTCTCTGAGCGCTTGTGCAGAAAACAGCAGGTTTCCCGATGATGTGGGAAGATCACATTTCTACTATGATTCATTTGCAGGTAAGCAAATGTCTCTTGCCTAATTTTTAGCCTAGCTCAAGTTATTTTTTTGAGGTTATAATAACCTCATTTCCAGTTTCCTACTTCCTGAGAGACACATACACATAGGTACATACATCTCACACACACGATTATAAAAATACACTTGGAACACGTGAAATGACTGAATACTCCTACTCGCCCCAGCCTGAAACATTCCCAGAGCCTGAGACTCGAGCACCTCATCCCTGGCCTCATTTTAGTGCCTGGTTATTCGGGGCCTCAAGGCAATGGCTTCGCAAAGCATCACTCTAACAGTAAACAGCTAGTTCCCAAGACTGAGACACGGAAACAGTTCCTGCATATACCCCAGCCTTTACAGACGGTAACCTCAGACGACTGCCTCGTGGCAGCGTCTCCTTGAGTCAACATGCGGGAGTACAACATAGACAGAGATCGAGTTGGCCATCGAGCGGAACACACAAAGAGCTTAATTGGAGGCTGAATTTCAAACAAGAAGTCAGCTTCCAAGACCAGAACGACCTCTGCCAGTCCCTCCTACTTTCAGGACAGGGAGGACGAGCCACGAGGACTGGGATCCTGCCAGGTAGAAGACGCAGGTCCAAGCCTTACTGTTGCCCAACTTGGAAGAATCCCCTTGCTTTGTTAAAGATATCCCCCCCGCCCCCCCAAAAATACACTGCGATTTTGGGGAGAAGAACACTCCATGAGGTAGAAAATACAGCACCTTGGGGAGGTCTCAGGTAGGTTCTCCAAGGTGCAGGGCATAATTTGACACATCAGAGGGGAGGAGAAGCTGGGGCAGTTTCTACAGTCCAGGAGAAGGTGCTTCAGAGTTGGTGGGGCAGGAGAAGATTCTGAGGCCTGCATCAGTAGTTTAGATTTCTCCTGGGCTAGACTGTTTGCTGGGTCAGGTCCAAGGGTGGTTACAAGAAAACAAGGGAACAGGTCCCACTCTCTCTCAGGAAGGCCATTCACACTCCGTTCCCATCTGAAGACAAGGGCGGCCACATCAGGCTGGGGTGAAATGGGCTCTACAAGAGGCAGGGGGAGGAGGAGCTGGTCAGCGCCCAGGGTGGCGGCGGAGAACAGTAAGACTCGGCCACAAGCCACACACCTAGAAGGTGGAGAGGAGAGATCAGAAACAGCTGCAGAGAGAGAACAATGGAAAACTCAGCACAAACCCACGACAGGGCCTGGAATTAAATACCCCCCCGTACAAGAAACAAAAAGCCCTGTTACATGAGGCAAAAAAATAGGAAAATCCCTGGGCCTTTTACAGCCCTTCCCAGGGGCTGTCGCGTCACCGTGGAAGGACTTATGGGAAGAGAGGCACCACCGCTGGTGCAGAACACCTGTTCTGTCTGTGGGGCTCCCATCAACACCTTTCGAATACAAGTTTCAGAAGCTTGCTGGCACTAGAATCATCTTCTCCTTAGTCCCCCTATCCCCCACTAACCTTAGGAGGCAGAAAGGCACAGTGAAAAAAGATGCAGAAAAGTTCAGGCATCACACCTGCTCTGCCTTGCAAGCTGTGTGGGCTTTGGACAAGTTCCTAATTTCACTGAGCTTCACAAAGCTTCCCCAATGAAGATGGGGTGATGATGTTATCCTAGAGCACAACTGGGGAGCATAAACATATTCAGAAAAATAATACTTAAGAGGTCACAGAAGTCTTCACAGTGCCAATAACTAGATGATTCTTGTCATGCTACTGCTGTACACATGAAACCTTGATTCAGTGGTCAGTTCTATTCTTTTTACCAGATTTTAAAGAAATTAATATCCTGAATTTTAAAGTTGCTATTGGGACTTCCCTGGTGATCCAGTGGTTAAGAATCCTTGCCTTCCAGGCTTCCCTGGTGGCGCAGTGGTTGAGAGTCCACCTGCCGATGCAGGGGACACGGGTTCATGCCCCAGTCCGGGGAGATCCCACATGCCGCGGAGCGGCTGGGCCCGTGGGCCATGGCCGCTGAGCCTGCGCGTCTGGAGCCTGTGCTCCGCAACAGGAGAGGCCACAACAGTGAGAGGCCCACGTACAGCAAAAAAAAAAAAAAAAAAAAGAATCCGCCTTCCAATGCAGGTTCAATCCCTGGTCAGGGAACTAAGATCCCACATGCCACAGAGCAACTAAGCCCACACACTCTAGAGCCCACGCACCGCAACTACTGAGCCCACACGCCACAATGGAAGTTCCCCCATGGCACAACGAAGATCCCACATGCCACAACTAAGACCTGACACAGCCAAATAAATATTTGTTTTTAAAGTTGCTATCCTCTAAGGTTTTCTAGACTTTGCAGATGATGATAAATGGCCACCTTGTTTTACAAAGAGAAGCTAGGTCCACTATTAGCTGTGTGTTCAAACTTGCCCCTGTTACCTAACTTCTCTAAGCCTGAGCATCTTCATCTGTAAAATAGGGATGATAATAGCACCTGTCTCATGTGGGTGACGTGAGGACTCGGTGATGCATGTGTAAGGTGTTTATTTAGTACATTGTCTGATACAACCCAGCCCTCAAAAATGGTAGCTACTCTTATCATTCGAGATCCAACCAGTCAACCACAAACAAAACCCTGCAGACCCAAATCCCGATTCAAAGCTTCATTTACACTGAAAAGGATACGGAAGGCAAAGCCCAAGATACCTGAAAGCCAGTACTAACTCACAAGACAAACCCCAGATCGCAGACATAGACTGCACCCAACTGAGGAGGAGCAGGCTTTCTGGGGAAGGGAGTGAAAATGAGGGGCGGACAAGGGCGGGGACAGAGCCACAGAATAGGAACGAACGGAGACCCAACCCCTGCGTGCAGCCAGGACCCGAGAATAGCAAGTTACATAGATGAAAGAACGCACAGGTACTGAAGTCTTAGAGCGCTCGGTGTGCCCAAGGACAACCACAGGGCGAAGAAGCAGAATTTGAAATCCCAGGCTCATTTCTCAAGAGGGAGCCAATCCAGAGTCCCCGAGTACCTTCCATTTACTTACAGTTCAGGCAGCAGCCTCCCGGGCCGCCCTTACTTCAGCCCAGCGGAAAGTCCAATAACCAACGCTAAAATGCCCAGCAACACAACCACTACCACAATGATAATTATCAATTTCTGGAGAGAGGGATAAGAGAAATAAAAACAAGTCATTATTACAAGCAACCAGAAAACCATAGTAAGTCATCCAAAACCCAACCCCTCTGCCTCTACATAGGAAGCATCTTATCAATCCAAATAAATGAAATAAAAAGCCACCATCTCTACGTAAAGACACTCTATTAGGATATTTTGTTTCTTAAATTACTTCTGCACTAGCAATGCCAGCAGATGGAAATAGGGAGTTTCCATCAGCTCTCAGCTCACACGGCAGCCTTCGTATGTGCACAGATAGAAGGGCAACCATAATGGGGTCTCCAAGCAGCAACAGGCCAAGATATAAGTGACTCATTTGTTCCTTTTCAAGAAGGAGTATAGAAACATTTTTGACATAGTCCTAATTACAAACATCTGTCCATCTCTCCCCCAAAGTACATTCCCACCTGTCAAACCCAGTACAGTGACTGGGGATCAGAAAGTATGGTTACGGTCCTGTTGCAAACCAGCCTGGATTCATCATGTAAAATAACTTCCCAGCTCCCTAGATACCTGCCCAAGCAATAGGTAAAGTTGGAAGAAAAAGAAAGACTTGAAGAACAAAAGTATCAGAGCCCAAGAGAAACAGAAAAGAGCAGGCTAAAAAGCAAAAACCACCAGAGCTAGCCACCACAGTCACTAGGCAGAGAAGCTTAGAAGTCCTCAGGTGACAGGGGCACCAGAACTAGAGGTGGGGGGCGGGCAGTGGAGACAGGATGGAAAGAGCTTGATTGAAAGCTGAATTTGAATCCTGGTTCCTATGCTTCCTAGGTGGCCTGAAGCCAATTACTTAACCTCTGATTCTCGACTGTTTCATCTATAAAGGAGAAATAACAGGTGCTCCCAAGATACAAGATAATGTTCACATAGCCATCAGCACACCACTGGGTTCATGATAGAGAAAAAGAAACCAAGTGGGGCGGGGCTCGGGCTACCGGAGTGGAAGGCAATGAAGGGAGGTTTCTCAGGAGCACGAGTCAAGTGTAACGGCTGAAGGGATCCCGAGCTCTGTCCAGGGCATTGGCAGCAACACCTGGGCAGTGATGCCGAGCTGCCTGCAAATGGGGGTTCTCGGGTAGAGAGCACGTGAGCCAGATCCATGCGAGGCACCCCTGGGAAGGAAGGGCAGCTATTCTCTAGGGGAAGCTGAGGTAGGCTTTTGGATGAGGCCAAGACGGAGGGAAGGCACGGGCTCAAGGACATGGGTGGGGGCGACCAGAGGGAGGAGAAGCCGGTCGGTCCAGCTGGGACTAAGGGCTCACCCTACGAGCTTCACTCTGATACTTGACAGCCTTTTTGGTGTCTGCCACGGCCCGCTCCACGAAGCCCACTGACTGGTCCATGTTGTTCTCAATACGATCAATCATGGCTCCCTTTCCACGGACGCAAGAGGTGGGTCCAGCAGACAGAGGGACGGGGTGGGGGGGAGAAAGAGCGAGAGACGGCGCGCACGGTGGACTCTTCTCCGAAGGCAGCAGGAGAGGCTCACCTTCCGGGCCTGACCCTGGTACTTCACGGCTCTTTTTGTTTCCTCCCGAGCCTTCTCCACGTGGTCCACCGTGTGCATGACATTCAACTCTATGTTATCTAACATCTCACCCTGCAAAGGACAGACGCTAGTCACACCCAGGAAAGCCACCCCAGGACAGTCCTAGCTCACATGAGAAAGGGGTTCTCTTTCTTTTCAGCACCAAGAAGAGCATCTGGAAACTTTAACATGCAGCCTTCTGTGGGGCAAACTTGTACAACTTCCCCGTGATTACCTATGGTTCCCCAGGCCTTGGTGGCTGTCACTCATTCCAGAAACATTCACTCAGTTACTTCTCTGTGACAAGCACTGCACTGGGCACCTGGAGCACACTGTCTAGATGCCTGGGATATTCTGAAGGATCCCGCCACTTTTTTTTTTTTTTTAAAGTATGTGAAGAGAGAAGCCAAGATATTGGGTTGGCCAAAGAGTTCGTTTGGGTTTTTCTATAACATCTCACGGAAAAACCCAAACCAACTTTTTGGCCAACCCAATACATCTATCTCATGTTCTTAGGGCATCGCCAGGATGCTGGCTTCTTCCTGGTCATTCAGACCTGAACCAAGTTCATTCGGCCTGAGCTGAGTTCATTCACTACTATAGAATAGTGCCCAGCACAAGTCAGGTGCTCAATAGATAGCTGAGGTGGGAACAGTTGCTTTCTCTAAGGTACTCCCAGGTCCCGTAAGTGACAGACATTGGTTTTACCTGAGTTATCTGGTTAAGAGACAGCAGTCTCTTAATAAGATTCCCAACCTTTGCCCGGCTATTACTTCCTGACCAGAAGTTTGGTCTCTCCAGTTGAGTTCTGTGCATCTTAGGATGGGAATTCCCTTCACCCACCTAGACCTTCCTCAACCTAACCCATGGCGTTATGGCAGTCTCTACACAGAGAACAGAACTTACCATCACTTGAATCTCAAACCAGTTCCTCGGCAAGGCAGTGTGGGGAGAAAACAGAAAGGTAGGGATGGAGGGGCAGGAGAAATGGTCTCAACGGCTGCAAGGGGGTGGAAGAAAGGCCCCCGAGCCCAGAGCAGGGAACTGATGTCAAAACCAGCCGAGTGGTGCTCGGGCTTCAGTTAGGTTTCCTTCTACAGAGGAAGCAGTTTTCAATCCTCTCCAGGTGGCAGAGCCACTGAGAGTTCATGGTAATAGTGGCACCAAACCATGACACAGTGGCGAATTTAACTGCATCGTAAGAACCAGGAGACGTGTGACTCTGTGACACTGATACCATATGCTGGGGACAGAGCCATCCACCCCTGAGCAAGCTTACCCGGGACAAAACAGACTCTCAAGCTAAGCACTGTGAGAGTTCCCAGTTTTTCTGTAAATACCACTTTGCTGTCCCTTCAATCCTTCTGTTGTCTGCTCCTGTTCCTTAGCAAAAACTGTCAACATTTTTGGAAAAACACACATACAGAAGAAAAAACAAAAATGGAAAAATACAAAAACCTCTGTGAAGCCTAACTTTTCACCATAAACAGGGGAAAAGGCCCCATGTTTTCAGTGTCACCAGTGAAACAGTTCCTATCAGGAGATTGTCTTAAGGCATCACCATTAAGAGCCCATATCTCTAATTTTAAAAAGACCACGGTCCTGAGGCTGGAGGGAACCAGGTACTTGACAGAGCACGTCAAACCCCATATTAATTAGAAATGACCTCCAGGCCGAAGTAACAGGCATGAATGACGAGGCTGCGACTGCCCAAAATGTCAGCATCTACTACGCAATTTCCCAACGATTCTCCCACCCCACCCGGCTTTCCAGGAGTCCCGTCTCGCCCTTCTCGGGAAGCCCCGGGCTTCCTCTCCTCCCTGCCCACGCGGCACCCACTGTTACCTGGTTCTCCACCAGCATGGCGATGTCCACGAACATGTCGTGAAGCTCCTTGATGCTGCTCTCCAGCCTCACGATGTCCTTGTGCCGTCCCTCGATCTCACTGAGGGCTTGCTTGGAAATCTGAGAGTCGATGATCTAGGCCAGGCCGCACAAGAGACCGACCATCTGCCGTCACGCTCGCCGCAGCCTCACCACACCCCTGCGGGGCTCCCGCCGCCCCACCCTCCCGGCCTCTGCAGCCCAGCCCGCCCCCACCATCACTCACCCCCGAGGTGAAGATGGCAGGGTTCCCACTCTCCAGCATCTCCTCCAGCTCCCCATCTGTTGTCTTCCTGCCGGCTTTACAACAAAAGGAGGAGAGCATCAAACATAAGATCAATGCTCACCATTTCAAAAGTTCCCTGAAAGGGCTTCCCTGGTGGCACAGTGGTTGAGAGTCTGCCTGCCGATGCAGAGGACACGAGTTCGTGCCCCGGTCCGGGAAGATCCCACATGCCACGGAGCGGCTGGGCCCGTGAGCCATGGCCGCTGAGCCTGCGCGTCCGGAGCCTGTGCTCCGCAACGGGAGAGGCCACAATAGTGAGAGGCCCGCGTACCGCAAAAAAAAAAAAAAAAAGTTCCCTGAAAATGGGAATACAGTAAGTTCACCCTGAAGACCATGGCCTTACAAGCCTCCTGACGCTCCTCTCTCTGGATTTCTCCCCTAATCCAATCCGTCCTCAACATTATCAACAGTTACCTTCCTGAAGCCCATGTCTGATGACATTCCTTTCCAGCTCAGAATGTCTCCTGGCCCCCTTCACTCCACCACGGAGTCCAAGGGCCTCAGAACAAGGGGCCAGTTCCTGGGTGAGCCCTCCCTCCATCCGCCTTAACCTCACCCTGCTCCACCCAAATGCGCCCTGTTCCCAGGCCCTGGACGGCCTCTCCCTCCTGAACACGCGTGCTTTGTTCTGCCTGCGCCCTTGTTCATTCATTTCCTGCGCTCAAAGCACTTTCCGCCCTGTGGGGCCCTGCAGTCCGGTTTCTGATTCCTAAAGGGCGTGGCTGTAGTAACTTCTTTATTCCTCACGGCAACTAGCACCATTCTCTGCTGTCAAACAGGCAGCAAAAGATGTCATGAGCCCCAAGGAGTGCAGCTGTGTAGCAAGTTTCTGGATGCAGAAACGCTGGCTCCCACGGCAGTCAAACGACTCGGGCCTGGTAACTCCGAGCCTTCTTTCAGCCTAAGACGCAACATCCAGGATGCACCAGTGCTGTGAGGCCTGTCCCCAGCTTGGGCACAAAAGAGAAGGCAGAAGCCACCAGCGGGGCTACTGCTCCCTCTCCCCTGGGAGAGGGGAGGACACGACTGGGAACGGACAAGCACGTGGCAGGAAGGGTGAAGGGGCACAAGCCAAACTTCAAACACGCACTGATCTCGAGCTGCCGCTGGATTCGCCCTTTGCTGCGTTCACGGAAGTCCACCTGGGCCTCGTTGTATTTGGTCATCACCTCCACAAACTTCCGGGAGAGGACGGAGTGCTGTGGGAGCAAGGTCAAATGCTGTGAGCCCCCAGGAGGCGAGGGAGGGGAAGGTCCACAACTCTTACAGAACCCCAGCCCCTACGCAGCCTCATCTACAGCAGCACTGGTCCTGGAACCAGAGGACCAGGGACAACTCGTGGTGGGAATGTAAACGGGCACAGTCACTGGAAAACAGTATGGAGGTTTCTCAAAAAACTAAAAACAGAACTACCATATGACCCAACAATTCCACTCCTGGGTATATATCAAAAAAACCCAAAACATTAATTTGCAAAGATACATGCACCCCAATGTTCACAGCAGCATTATTTACAATTGCCAAGCAACCTAAGTGTCCATCAACAGATGAATGGATAAAGAAAATGTGGTATAGATATCTACAATGGAATACTACTCAGACATAAAAAAAAAAGAATGAAATTTTGCCATTTGCCGCAACATGGATGGACTCGGGAGGCATAAGTGAAATAAGACAGAGAAAGACAAATACTGTATGATATCACTTATATGTGGAATCTAAAAAATACAGCAAACTAGTGAATATAACAGAAAAGCAACAGGCTCACAGATAACGAGAAGAAGCTAGTGGTTACCAGTGGGGCGGGGAGGGCAATATCGGGGTGAGAGAGTGAGAGGTACAAACTACTGGGTGTAAGACAGGCTCGAGGATGTACTGTACAACACGGGGGATACAGCCAACATTTGGTCATAACTGTAAATGGAAAGTAACCTTTCAAAATTGTATAAAAACGAAAACAGAACAAAAAAACAAAGACCAGGTACAAGACTCAGTTTTTTGGTTTCCTAACTTTACACCGTTGGAAAAGTCGGCTGACCTTTCCAAAGCATGTTTTCAGTATCTATTAACCTGTCTTGCTGAACTCCTATAGTAATTGTGAGGCCAAAGGAGATACCCTGTGAATCTCAGAGGCCCTGTTTTCTAACGCTGCCGGACTCCCTCCTACATCCAAAGATCCTTGGGTTGTTACTCAAACTGACCTCCCCAACTTTTCTTGCTTCTAACTCAGTGCCTTCAAGTCAACGGCCCTGGTGCCTAAACTCAAATCTTTATCATTTTTTTTCCTTACTCACCTCTCAGCATCAAGCCCTACTGGTTTTTCCTTTGCAAAATCACCAATATCTATGCTTTTTTCAAACCAACTACCACCGGGCAAATTCAGACCCAAATTATTGCAAAACCCAACTAGAGACCCACCTGCCTCTCACCTCTTTCCCACTCTGATCCAGTTTTCAAATGGTTCCCATATTATCCTCCTAACAAACTGCAACCCAAAGTAAATGCATACAGGCTACTCAGTCAGCTCCAAACTCCCTGGACTGCAGCCAAAGGCCTCTGGAATACGGTGCTATGTTCTCTACCAAAAACTCAATGTCCACTATCCCATGACAGACGTTTTTCTCTAGACAGGCTGCTCTCTTCACGTCTGCCCCTCACACCCACCCCACCCCCGCTGCTACCAACCCACCCAGGCACCCACACACACCACTCCTGCCCCCATGCCTCTAAGGAGAACCTCTCCCCGAGCCTGTCCATGTTGGCATCTTGCCCACCAAGGCCCAGCCTCCTCTGGCCACCCCAGTTTTTCCCGAGATCGTCTGATGCTGGGAGCACGTGCATTTGATCCGGTCTTCATACACGTTCTCCTGGGGGTCTTATGTCATAGTTTCCTTGTGCTCCTTGAGCACCGTGCCAGTTCAACAACAAGGGTCATATCTTTGATGACCACCAAACACCCTGACTCCAAACTGGACAACTAATGACCAACAGTTTTCAGAGAGAAGACTTCAGTTTCCTCACCTGTAAACCAAAGAGGCTCACTAAACCCTCAGCAGTGCTCTGGGAGCCTCAGGCACCTCCTTAGAGGACAGTGTGAAAGGGGCCACCAGCTGGACTCGGCCCTGTCCCCCACTTCAACCTGAGCAGCTCCCCTCCATCAGTTCCTCAAATTGAGTTCCAAACAGTGGTTGTTGGTGGTTTTTTGTTTTAAAGGCTCCACAGCTAGAAAAGGGAACCCTCCTACACTGTTGGTGGGAATGTAAATTGGTGCAGCCACTATGGAGAATAGTATGAAGGTTCCTTAAAAAACTAAAAATAGGGTTACCATATGATCCAGCAATCCCACTCCCCAGCATATATCTGGAAAAGACAAAAACTCTAATTCAAAAAGATACAGGCACCCCAACATTCATAGCAGCACTATTTACAATAGCCCAAGACATGGAAGCAACCTAAATGTCCATCAACAGAGGAATGGATAAAGAAGATGTGGTACTATATACAATGGAATACTACTCAGCCATAAAAAAGAATGAAATAATGCCATTTGCAGCAACATGGATGGACCTAGAGATTATCATACTAAGTGAAGTAAGTCAGACAGAGAAAGACAAACGTATCACTTATATGTGGAATCTAAAAAATAATACAAATGAATTTATTTACAAAACAGAAGCACACACATGACTCACAGACATAGAAAACAAACTTATGCTTACCAAAGGGGGAAGGGTGGAGAATAAATGAGGAATATGTGATTAACAGATATACACTACTATATATAAAATAGATAAACAACAAGGATTTACTGTATCACACAGGGAACTATATTCGATATCTTATAATAACCTATAATGCAAAAGAATCTAAAAAAGAAGCATATATATATATATATATATATATATGCAAAACCGAATCACTTTGCTGTACACTTAAAACCAACACAGTATTGTAAATCAACTATACTTCAATAAAGATTTTAAAAAGGGACTGATCTGGTGGCACAGTGGTTAAGAATCCGCCTACCAATGCAGGGGACATGGGTTCAAGCCCTGGTCCAGGAAGATCCCACATGCTGTGGAGCAACTAAGCCCGTGAGCCACAACTACTGGAGCCCGCACACCTAGCGCCCGTGCTCCACAACAAGAGAAGCCACTGCAATGAGAAGCCCGTGCACCGCAACGAAGAGTAGCACCCGCTCGCCACAACTAGAGAAAGCCCGCGCACAGCAACAAAGACCCAATGCAGCCAAATATAAATAAATGTATTAAAAAAAAATTTTTTTAATTAAAAAGACTCCACAGCTAAGAAAAAAAAAATTAAAAGATTGGACTAGATGGCGGTTAGACCAGGGAAAATCTCACCTGGGATTTCCGAATCCGAAGGTCTGCTGACGACCGGACCTCGTCTTCTTCAATACACCTCTCCATGCCTGGATGGGAGAGGAGGTTATTCTAGCAACGCACCTGCTGCTCTCCTCCAAGAAGCACACCGTGCAGCGCGGCCTCTGCTCTCTTTCTCACACACCCGGCCCAGGAGACGGAACAGCAGGTAGGTCCAGTCTCAAAAGGTCAGCTCACACCTGAGCCATGGGACACCCGTTCCACGACCTTCACTACTGCCGGGTCTTCTTCCTTGGATACCTCTCGGCACAGTGGTTAACAGCATGAGTCTCTGTCACTAAGAGACTCGGACTCAAATCCTTGCCGCTTAGTAGCCATGTAACTTTGGAAAAGCCACTTAACCTCTCTTAGTGTTCCTGTGCTCTCGTCTGTAAAATGGAATAAACAGCAGTGCCCCCCTAGCGGCACCAACGTGAAAATTCAATGAGAATGCACACGATCACGGCTATGACTGGAAGCTGCCACTAACGACGTCCACCTCCACCCGCATGAAAACAGGCAGTACAGGCTGTTTGGGGGGAAGAAATGATAAATTGGGCTGAGCGATGCTGCGTGCACTCTCAGACCAACAGCATGTGCTTGTCAGCAGGTACAGTGCGGCAAGAATGCAGATGGTAGCCGTGGAACTAAGGAACCTTCTGCGCCCCCAGAGGAACTGAATCTACCACAGTGGCTTCACTGAAAATGCCCTAAACTGAGGGGCGGGCACGGGGGTGAAGGGAGGGTGATACGTGGCCCCCAAGAAATGTCTCCAGACGCTATAATCCATCTGACATCCATACATCACTAACATCACTGTTCAAATGGACGTAGGTGCTGGGGAAGGAAATGGGACCAGGAAGAGAAAAGTCGAGGGACTAAAGCTAAGGGACCAAGTCGCCCAAACACCCAGTAGCTGAAAGCACACTTTCATCCCCATCTCCGAACTTCAATTCTGGACTCTCTCAACCACAGTCATGACTCGAGAGCGGGTAAACTGTCTGGGGCTCTAATAGGTCATTCCAGGGACAGTGCCCAGACCACAAGCAAAGACGGCAAGGGTGGTGTCACTCCCGCCAGGAAGAGTTCCGGTCCAGGAGACCTGGACCCCGGACGTGAGACGGATGGTGGGAGTGCCGCCGGCTCCCTTTGTCCCTTTCTTACTCTTCAGTTTGTTCCGGACATTGTTGGCCCTTTTCTTGATCTCAGTCGTGAGCTGCTCCAGGTCATCCTTGGTTTCTGGATAAACAAACGCAGGCAGAGTCAGTTAGAAGAGACTGAGAGCTTAGTCAGCTACAGCAATCAACAGAGGAGGTGGGGAGCTTTCTCAGGTGCCCACTGCCCACAGCAGTATGTATCCTGGTGGGCTCTCAAGACATCTGTCATTAGAATCACAGAAAGCTTATTTTTAAAAGGCATTTTTTTCCTGGCATCCTACCCCAGAACTACAGAATAAAAACACCTCGTGGAAAAATAGGGGGGTACTGGGGAAGCATTTCAGGCAGAGGAAATAGCACAGGGGCAGTGGTGGGTGGGACAGAGATGAGGTATGTCGGCAGCTGTAAGAGCCGTTGCCATTCATGAGAGGGACTAGCTGGGAAGGAGAGGAGAGTTTGGCTAAATGGGTTGGACCATGAAGAGAAGAGGTAACAGCAGCAGAGCAGTGACCAGGAGAGGGTAGAGGAGGACGGGAGATGACATGGCACATATGTTAGTGGAAGGTAATACACCCCCTCCCCTGCTGCTCACAGAGGGAGGAAACCAAGGCCCAGCCCCAGTGGCCAAGGGTCACCGTTGGGTGATTCAGCCCTGAGTCAACACTCACTTGGCTCTGGAATGGGTGCAGACAGAATGACACTGTAGAGCTTCTTAGCTTCCTCCACGTGCTCTGAGATCTTGTCAATGTTGAGTCGAGTTTCCTCGATCTATAATTAGAAAGATGATAGCCTTTGTCATCAAGAGGAAGAATATAGCCATGACTGAGATGAAAACAGAGCTCCCTGCCCACCTTCTGGGTTTGTGGAATAAGATGGTGACAGGAAATGTCTTCTGAGGACCAGTGAGCCCAGTGAGTACCCTTTCCATAGTCAGAGAAACGAACGTAAACAGAGCAGTCATTGAAGACCCGTCCTCATTGCTCCCTGAGAGGAGTATGTTTACTCACCTTGGATGGGAAGATCCCGGCCAGAGTCAAGAAGGGCCAGGACAACTCCCGAGGAATAATCAGAGTGAAGGGTCAAGAAACCTCACCAGGCAGATCCCCAGCTCCTCCAAAAGTGGAGCCGCAGAAAGTGAGGACAGGAGAGAGGGAAAAAGGAAAGAAAGAAAGGGAAAGGGAGAGAACGAACCTGGAGAGTGAGAAACACAGAGAGAAGAATGAGAGGAAGAGAAAGACAGAAACAGAGATGAAGAAGAGAGAAAGAGAGAGAGAGACGAAGCAATGACCATCTCAGGACATGCTGAGCTTCTCTTGGACATGTGTTCTGGGGAAACGCCTCTTACTAGCTGATCGCCTTAGATGATCAAGACCCAGGAGCTCAAGCCATGGACCATTTCTGCCCATTTCTGAGGTTCCTAACTGTACAAGGTGTGTATCAGAAAGTACTTCTAGCCACGCCTCATTCCCAGATGGAACACCATCCCAGGACGCTGCTACCTGAGCATTTCAGTTCAGCTTCGGCTCCCTCTTCAAAGGCACCGGCTGTCCCGGCACCACGGCCTCTGCTGCGGTACCAGTGCATACGCAGGGAGCAGCACATGCCAGAGAGACCTCAAAACCCACCACATCTACCTGCCTCACTTCCACAATGAGGGGCACATCAACACGGCCACAGTCAACAAACAGAAATCTTGTAAAATGCCAAAGAGTAGGATCTTAACACCTGAGATACAACGAAAATACAACTCAGTATGCAGCTTCCGGCAGCCCTTCCTTCTGGTGAATAATTCACTTAAAGAAAAAAAAAAAACAACAACCCTGATCACAACTCTCCAAATTACAAAGAAATAAAACTTGAGTTCCCTACCCCTCAAATTAGTAATTTTGACAGTGGAGCGGGGATTTGACCCTCTACAAATAGGGGTTGGCCAAAAAGTTCCTTTGGGTTTTTCCCATAAGACGTTACAGAAAACTTGAACGAACTTTTGGGCCAACCCAATATATTGGCTTTGATGCACCATAGTTTGAGAATGGAATTACTTGCTTAAAGATACAGAATAAACAAAACAAAACAAAAAACCAAACAAACAGAAAAACCAAAAAGAAAGATACAGAATACATTTTCAGTCTAATAATATCATCAGAGCGTAAATACAAATACAAGTAGCTACCCAAACATTTGGGAAGCATCTTCACAGCTGGCAAAACAATCCATGGCACTGCATTCAGACCGTTATTGAAATGAGGAAACTAAGTTTAAAGAGGTCATAGGTCACAGGGTTGGTGGTAGGCACGGCGCTCAAACAGCGCTCTCCAGAGTCCGACTGGGGTGCTTTTTCCATGAGAGCTAAGACAATGTTTTCGGCTTCTTCATACTGCTTCACTTGCAGCAGCAGCCCAAGACTACCCAGCTATCAAAAAGGCCTGTGTTATCACCTGTGAACGCTGGTGGCTCCAGGGGTGTAACCACCTCAGACTCAGGGCCTCGGGGGACCCAAGAAATTGCCACCTTACCCTTCCCTCTCTCTTCATCTCTCCCATCAAACACTGACTCCTCTTCCAACTCCTAAAGTGTCAGTGCATCACACCACGTTTCCATGTCCATCACGTGACTGTCATGCCAGAGCTATTACATTGTATAAAACAGGACTGAGGGGCTCCCCTGATGGCGCACTGGTTGAGAGTCCGCCTGCCGATGCAGGGGACAGGGGTTCATGCCCCGGTGCGGGAAGATCCCACATGCCGGGGAGCGGCTGGGCCCGTGAGCCATGGCCGCTGAGCCTGCGCGTCCGGAGCCTGTGCTCCGCAACGGGAGAGGCCACAACAGTGAGAAGCCCGCGTACCGCAAAAGAAAAAACAGAACTGAGAAAAAAGACTTTCTAGAATAACATGTCCTCGCCATTTTAAAATGAATTTTAACAACAGAATGAATCATCCTCTTTTAAGAAGCCAGAGGCCTAAGGTTTTTGCATGTTCAACGGACTGGATGTCTTAGAAAATAGCTCCCGGAATATTATTTCATCAAGTGAAGAGCATCCCGCCCCAAAGCTGGGTCAGTGGTAGGGAGACGAGGTAGGAAGTTTTTAGGATGAGACTGTTGGACCCCAAGCTTAGAGTCGCTCCAGGCACTTGGAGACCAGATGGTGAATGGGCCTCCGGGCTCCGTCCTCAATCTGCCCGCAGAACTTTCCAGGCCTGGGGCCTCCACCCCCGCCTCCAGTCATCCTCCACCCACGGCAGCTGCTCTCTTCCCTCTGTCCTCAACCACCTCACCATTTGGAGGTACTTCAGGGCCTCTGAGTTAGTAATCTAGGAATTTAGTCAGTTCACCAAATAACCTCAGGAGTCCTTCGGGACTTCAGGCTGGGCAACTGGCCGATCACAGAGCTTTTTTTTTCTTTAAACTTTGTGTCTCTGTTTTTTCTTGGAAGTGTTAGTTTTTCTCGAAGGTGACTTTCAGAGTATTTCATGGTAGCAGGTAGACATGCAATTAATTTCCTTTTGTGCATTTGCCAGACAACCAAAGATCGGGGCGGGGGGGACAGGGCTGGCAGGAAATCTGCCAGGGCTGCATCTAAAAGTTCAAGTGCTATTTGTCTGTGTGTTTGTTTGGGGTTGTTTTAAATAGACTGACGTTGCTCTGCACAATAATATATTTAAGAACTAAACCCGATTTAACATACACCTGTCCCAGAAACAAGGCCCTTCACTGGATGTCTGTGACGTCACCGTCACTCTGCTTTTTACGCGTGAGAGCACTGCGGCTCAAAGAAATCGAGGAAGTCAATAAAGGCCGTAACTGCAGGAAAAGGCAAAACCGAGGTTTGAACCAAGGCAACTGTGAAGTCCAAACCCTGCCTCCTGAACCAGGTGAAGGTGCAAGAATCACCTATGGGAAGCTCTCTGTCTTCTCTCCCAGGTCCGTGTGTGTTCAGCCTGTGTCATGTGAATGTGTGTGACCCACTCACCAGTTCTGTGAGACAGGCTCAATTACCCTTGACTCACATCATGTGCCTTATTTCTTTGTTCTCCAACCAAGGCTCCCTGTAGAGAGCTTTTTACACAAGGAGAGCTCAAGCAACTCAGTCAAGCTGCTGACTGAGGGAACCAATCTGCAAGTTTTTGTTTTTTTTATCGCCATGCTAAATTTGCAGCTAATACATCCCCAATGCCCACTTATTTTTTGTTACTTTTTAAAATGTATTTTTCAACAATTTGTCAGTAATGGGGCAATCTAGATAGCACAGTTTAAGAAAATAAGTTAGAATCATACCAGGTTCACATTCTGGCTCCGCCCCTTAGCAGTTTTTTTGACCTTGAACAAGCCGCTTACCCTCTCTGAGCCCCAGTTCTCTCATCCGTGAAACGAGGATTATCATATTTCCCACTTCCTAGAGTTTGTGTGGGCATTAAATGAGATAAGATATGTCAAAGGCTTAACACAAAGTACACGCTCAATAAACGTCACATGGTGATAAAGACAAAAATAGCCAGCAACTATTGCACGTTTACTGTGTGCAGGTACTACGCTGAGCCTTTATGAGCAATGTCTCATGGAATCCTCACAGCAGTGCTCATGTTAACAACATGTTCTGTGATGTCAGTAGCCACCCAAGGAAATCCAGTAAGGACAGCAAGTCAACCACTCTTCACATTGGGTGTCTGCCTCATGGAACCAACTATAATTACCACAGTATATAGGCTGCCCTCTGTATCCTCAAGTTCTGCCTCCATGGATTCAACCAACCCCGGATCGAAAATACTCAGGGAAAAAAAAAAAATTCCAGAAAGTTCGAAAAAGCAAAACTCAAATTTATCACACCAGCAACTATTTAACATAGCCTTTCCATTGTCTTTATAACTATTTGCAGAGCACTTACATTGTATTAGGTATCATAAGTAATCTAGAGATGATTTAAAGTATACAGGTGTGTGTAGATGATATGCAAATACTATGCCATTTTATGAGACTGGAGCGTCCACAGACTGGGTATCCACGGGGGTCCTGGAACCAATTCCCCCCACCCCCGCAGACACCGAGGAAGGACCGTACTAATCACCATCATCTACCTAAAAGGAGGGAGTTATTTTCAAGGCATGGAGGGCCTCTTCCCTCTGGACCTAATTAGCCAGTGGAACCTAATCCAATGTAATGTACTGTGATGTAATCTAATCTAAAAGCAGAGAAAGTACTACTTTGGAGACTGGCAGATGCCGTGGGGTAAGGTATAAGGCTTTGTCTCTTCTACCTAAAATGTCTCTGCCTCCCCTAAATTCCCAGGTGCCTGGTACCTCTTAAGTTAGGCATTAAATCTTCCATATTTATTTATTGAAAATTTATTATATGTCACCTTTTGAAGGTGACGAAAGTACTGGGGTCGTAAGGGTCAAATAAATGACTCCCGCTTCGCACAATTCATATACCTTTACTTTTCTCCCCAAATAGCAAAATCCGAAACAGTCCTTGTATTAGAAGGTCTCGGTGAAGTCCTCCCTGACTTGTTTGCTGCTTTGCTTTGGAAAACGAACACTGACGAGGGACAGAGGAAGGTCTCAGTCAGCCAAGCTACAGAAGGCAAGTCCCTCAAGGGGTTTTAGCAAGACTGAGCGTAGTATGTCAACTCTCCTTTTACGAATGAAAAGAAAGATGATCTCAGAGCTATACTGACCAGTGAAAAGTAGCAGTCTTGGACAATCACCTCAAATCAATTAAGTGTATCCGGGCTTTGCATCACTCAAAGTAGGGTCAGGAAAATAAAAACCTATCTAGTTATTTTAGCCGAAGTAATTGGGTAGGTTGGGTAGTTTTCCTCCCTCATGAAAAGGACTTCTGAGCTTTTCTAGCTGCCCACTGGAAAATACAGGGAAATCTAGACACAGAGATGCAAGAGCTGAGAAGCCAAACAGAGGGTGGTGAGGCACTCTGGAAATGAGCAACAGCTGGCTGGAGGGACGAAGAAGGAAGGGGGGGTCACCAGGGCCCCTCTGATGGGAGCCAGACGATGGTGGAGTCAACCGGCAGAACAGGACCACGGAGGAGGGTCTATGGAGGGAAAGTTGAGGCCGTGGAGGAGATACGTCTGGGAGGAAAACCGAAGCTTCATCCCCCGACCTTGACTCTTCTGCGGTGCCTCCCCTGGGTCAAACACACCAAAAGCCAGTTGGCAAGGGAACCTGGGCAATGAGTACCTTGCAATACAGAGCAGAGTACAGAGAGGGCAGGGAACGGACCGGAGGGTAAACAGGCAAATGACCGGCAAGGGCTTCCTGCCTGCCTATGGAAAGAGCCCAGAGACGCAGAACCTACCAGCTCACCTAGTCATCCAAAGATGCTACTTCAAGAACGAGTTGGAGAGCATTTAACCTGCTAGATTCAACTTAATGCCTAGATTTCCAAGTTACATCCACTTTGAGGATCTTCGTTTTAACAAAGATCACAAGACTGTTCACCTCTCATTTCCGCTAACCAGCCACTGCTCCACCCATCTCGTTCCCCTCAGATGCCTGGACCCCCATCACTATGCCAAGCACATGGTGTCCCTCAGCAGAAGTTTGTTCAATGGATAGATACATGAATATAAGTAACTCCAGGGGTAAGCTTGCTTCATACACCACTGCCGAATTGCCTCATACACCTTTCTTAAGCACATCCAAGAAAGAAAACTTTATAATAGCATTTTCTGAAATCTATTCATTCATTTTGCTGACCGAAGTTACATGTCACAAAGGGTTCTATGAAAAAAATAAGTGTTGAGATAGGAAAGTTAACCAGGTTTCTTTATTATGGGACTTCTTAGAATCTTTAGTAAGTTCATGTGCATTTTCAATCTCCATGGGAGGAAAAGAGTATGAAGTGTTTCTCAAACATGTTTGATCACAGAAATCTTTCTGCATCTCATACTGCCATCCAAATAGCCATCCCCACCTGCCCCTGCCCTTTCTTGTTAACAGAACTCTGATTTTGTTTGGGCAGCAGTGTTGCCAGCCCCAGAGGATGAATCATGATCGGTTCTATGGCCATCCTGACAAGCCTGCCCCTTTGCTAAGTTCTCACTTTCCTGGTCTCCATGCTAGAAAAGAGTGGCCATGACCATGTGATCCACTGCTGGCCAAAGAGCCCCAGGGGAAGTCAGCGTGGAGGGTTTGGGTAGTTTTCCTCCCTGATCAAAGGATTTCTGAACTTTTCTAGCTCCTGCTCTCCCCCTGCCTGCGATGCTGGTGTAGGATGATGGCATATGGAGCTGTGACTCTGGCGGTTTTAAAACATGGCACAAATTCTTCAATCTCCTCATTGAGGGGTGGTATCTCTGTACTGCTCTCTTGAATCTGGCGGGCTTGTGACTGCTTCGACAACAGAGTACGATACGAGCGATGGGCTGTATGACCTGCACAGCTACAATGCTTGTCTTGGAGCCCTAAGCCTCCTCCACCAAACCGATGACCCTGAGCCGGTCATGCTGAGGAGCCCGTGCCACAGAAAGAGGTCAAGTACAGGTGCTCCTTTGACTCACCCTACTTCAGGCACCAGATGCTTGAATTAAGAAGTCTCTGAGGGGCTTCCCTGGTGGCGCAGTGGTTGAGAGTCCGCCTGCCAATGCAGGGGACGCGGGTTCGTGCCCCGGCCCAGGAGGATCCCACATGCCGCAGAGCGGCTGGGCTCGTGAGCCATGGCCGCTGAGCCTGCGCTCCGCAACGGGAGAGGCCACAGCAGTGAGAGGCCCGCGTACCGCAAAAAAAAAAAAAAAAAAAAAAAAAAAAAAGAAGTCTCTGAGATTCCAGGGACTTCCCTGGTGGTCCAGTGGCTAAGACTCTGTGCTCCCAGTGCAGGGGGCCCGGGTGCGATCCCTGGTCAGGGAACTAGTTCCCACATGCCACAACCAAGAGTTGGCATGTTGCAACTAAGAGTCTGCAACCCGCAACTAAAAGATCCCACGTGCTGCAACTAAGACCCAGCACAGCCAAACAAATAAATAGATAAACAAATATTTAAAAAAAAAAAAAAGTCTCTGAGATTCCAGACTCTGGTTATTCAAGGCCCCAGAAACTGTGTCGCAAAAATAACCCACCTCCGGGAGCTCCCTGGTGGTCTGGTGGTGAAGAGATTCAGCACTTTCACTGCTGGGGCCTGTGTTCAGTCTCTGGATGGGGAACTGAGAGATCCCACAAGTCGCGAGGGCACAGCCCCCGCCCTCCCACCCCACAAAAAAAACCCACCTTCACTGGGCCCTGTCTGAATCCCTAATCCACAGAAGCCATCAGAATTACAAAGTGGTCGCTTCACCCCACTAACTGGTAAGGTGGTTTGTTACACAGCAGGCCGCCTCCATCTCTCAATCTTGCCCTCTCAGGCAGGTTCTGTTTCCTCTAAAACTCTGCACTCTCTGCCGACTGAACAAAGAGACCAAGGAAAATACAGACAGCTGCAAATTAGACAAAAAATCGAAGGTTTATCATTTACTAGACCCTGGCTTTTTAACAGCCAAGGAGGCCTCAACACCCAAGGGTCAACTCTTTTCTATAATAACCGGGAGGCTGGAGAAACCACTTGAGTTTTACAGGGCAAAGCACATTTTGAAAACATCCTGATCTTGCGACTTCATCTGTACCTTGCAAATGCCTCTCACCAAGCTGTGATTCACACCATCAGTCCTCAGCAAATAACCAGGGGTGACCTACCTGCTGAAAGCAGTCCAAAGGGTACCTTTTATCACAAGAGTGCATCCCCAAGAAATCTACACAGCTATCAATGTATCCTGCAGGAGGTACTGGGTGTATTCCTTAGACACATATAGAGGGAAACCTTTTCATTTCCCCAAATCCCTATTATCTGGAATGCACTTTAACCCACCTTCAAGGATATTTCCAGACCACATTCTCTAAAGTAAAGTTTGTGGTCTATTTATTCACAAATACACTGGGGAACCGAATGCTGATGAGAACTAAAATTTACGGAAGACATACTTACTGTAGGTCAGGCACCGTGCCGGTACCTCCATATACTTTCTCATTTTATGTTTATAACAACCAGCAGGTAATACCGCTAGGCCTGTTTTAGAGGAAACTGGGGTTTAGAGCAGCTAAACCACTTTTCCAAAGCTATACCACTGTAATGGGCAGAGCTGAAATTTGGACCGGGATCCGTGGGGAGCCAGAGCCTGCACAACCTCTTTCCATGACGGGCTCCCTCCTGCCTCTGCCCCACGTCAATACTGATCCTCCCTGTGCTCTATCTACATGAGTCCAGAGGCAGGTAACATTTCCCTAAGCCCTCTCTAAGCACTTTCTGAGTGCTGGCTCCTCTCATCCCCAACAGATCTGTCTGGTGAACATTTTCCTCCCCATTTCACAGTTAAACCCACAGAGACTTAGAGAAAAGATAAGGCGTGTGCCCAAGATCACACAGTTAGTGGCAGGTAGGGAACTATGTCCAAAAAGTCATGCTCTTTCCACCCCACCACGCGGTCCCCTTCTCCACCCTAAATACGATAGGGCTTTTTTATTTCCCAAATGATAGAAAAGCATTTAACTAAGAGAAAGCAATAAGAAAAGCAACAGCCCTCGAGACCTTGTTAAGTCGCCCCAAATAACTGCCATCCATCTGGCGCGGTTCTGTTCAGATGATGCTTTCCAGATGTACAATCTTCATGTGATCTCATGTGATCCTCACAACAGCCTTGAAAGGTTAAGTACTGCCATTCCCAGTTTCCAGAGCAGGAATCAAAACCCAGCCGGGTTAAGGAACCTGACCAAGGTTAACTGCTATTAAAGGCCTGAGGATAGACTCTGACCAGGTCTTGGAGGCCAAGGCCCACCATCTTCCCACCTCACAAGGAGTACTGCCTCTCGGGGCCCCTCTTACGGGTTCAGAAAAGAGGTAGGGCACCGTTAATGGAGAAGAATCCTTATCCTAGGAAAGAAGTGAATGTAACTGGTTCTCTACGGCAAGACCAGAGGAATGAGCTACAATGATGTCATGCATCTCCTTAAGTCCACCCCCAGCACTGAACAGAAAGACCTTTTCCTTCCACAGTCCACACCTAGAACAATACTGGACTCACAAAACTCAAGCATTGTTTGATCTGACTATGACTCCTCCACCAAAGAGATGGACCCACCCATGGAGAGGGTGGGGATCTGTGCAGTATTCACAGCCAACTTCCCAATCAGGTCAGCACACACTCAAGTTCGCTCTGAAACCTGCTTGTGACTCTCACAGATGAACTGGCATAAGCCATCACGTCCCGCTCCGCTCCACTTAGGAAAGAACTAGAGGGTGGCTTTTCCAGATGACAGGAAGCACCCACACCTCCCCTGCAAGAAGAATATGACGTCTTTTTATATATGCAATAAAAAGCCTAAATAAAGAAACCATAACATGGTGGCAGGAACTTCAGTGCCGGAACTTCTTGTGGCTTGGTTTGGTTTTATTGAAACACATGTACGTCAGATGCTACGTGGAATGTTTTAGAAACACTAACCCATTTGATCCTTCTAATAGCCCCATGGGGAATTACATTATCAATCCCAAGGTACAGATAAGGAAACCAAGCCTGTTAAGGAAACGTTCACAAGATCAACAGCTGTCAGAAGCGGGCTGAGGTTTGAACCCACATTTCCCTGGCTTCAAAGGCTGTGTTTCTGTCCATGGTACACAACGCCCCCCAACGCCCCACCCAAGCTTCCCATCACTGTCTACCACAGCACCTTCCAACAGGACCCTCTACATCAAAGACTATGTGAATCTGTACACATGGGGACACCCATGTTTGCCTCTGCTGAATTTCGAAAAACATAAACTGGTGGTTTCTTGGTTTCTCAGTTATCACCAGAGGAGTCAAAGGGATTGAATTTTTGGAAACAACAATTCTGATCTACCCGAATCACAGGCCTAAAAATGTAATGAAATGCATTTTTTTTTCCCCCACACTTGTGGCTGGGCCCCCAGCGTTGGTTCTGTATTTAAACTATGTAATTCAGGCAAGAAAGGATATCATTAAAATGTTGTCATGTAGCGTAAGACCTTAAAAGCATCTCTTTAATATATATAATTTACCTTCTCCTGACTTTCTTGGTAAGATTAAAAATCCTCCCAAGTACTGAAGAAACTCTCCGTGTAACTTCTTGGTGTGTTCATTCCACCCCAGCAAAAGACTGACTTTCCTCTGCTACCCTTGAAAGATCTGGGGGGTTTTATTCTTTACTAAGGAAGTTGTGTTTCCTTATGTCCATTCAGAAAAAAAATACCGGAAGGGCACCTACCTCAGAAAAGAACTCGTCCATGAAAGCTGTGTTGTCAATAGCAATCTCGACCTCATCGGCATCATCATCCTGTGTCAGCTGCTTCTGTGAGAGACAAAAAGGAGGGTGAGACCAAAAGCACCAGAAATAACAAACAGCACTGAATGCTCCCTAAAGACTGGGAGCTGTATCTGTAGTGAACATTTTACATACATAATCTCCTTTAAAACTCAGAACAGCTCTGTGATGTATCAAACTCTGATGTCATACTGTCTAAGTTTAAATCCTAGCTCCATACTTACTGATACTTTACAGGGGGATGAGGGTAAGAAGGGAGCAAGTTACTAAACTCGCTGTGCCTAGGTTTCCTTATCTGTAAAGTGCTAATAAGAACACCACTTACGTCATAGGTTCGTTTACAAAATAAATGAGCTAATGAATATAAAACACTTTGGCACAGTGCCTGGCATACTGTAACTACTCAATAAATATTATGTTTTGGTGGTGGTGGTATTGGTGATGTTACTATAACTCACTCCAGTTGGAGAACATAAAACAGAGAGGTTATGTAACTTGGCCGAAGTCACACAGCTAAAATGTTGGAGACAGGCAGATTCTAGCCCATCCTTTGGATTTGGACCATATGTTCCTAAACTCTTCTCCACAACGTTCAGATGCATGACCTACTGTACTGGGGATCTGTATTAAGACAGTCCCAATTCCTCCAAAGCACTAGCTTCAAATCATCACAGAAGGAGCACACATTTTCCTGTTTTCAGAAACCACCTACTGCAAAGGAAACAGCGCTGTGTGCTGTTCCCTGTCAGAGCTCATGTTTATGGGGAAAAGGAAGCTCTCTCGGCAGCCCCCAGCAACCCCCGGGGACCCCGGCTTTCATAATCTCGTTCAGCTACCGCTACAAAAGCACAAAATGGCTATCTAAAGGAAGTGCTTCCATTCCCACCCAGCTAAAGGGCCTCGGCAGCTTCTGCATCCTTCCCAGATGCTCCTTCCAGACGACTGCTGCATTACACACAGCCCACCTCTAAGCAAGGAAGACCTGGTTGTTGGGAGTGGAGGTGGGGAGGGGGTGAACCCCTCGACACCTGCTTCTCCACACCCTTCAGTGGCCTTTGGCCTCCAAAGCCAAGACATGTCACTCTCAACATGGGAACTCCACTAGCAAGGAAAGCCACCAGGGGCCTCTTTCCTTCCCCTGCTACCCTCCCCCAGACCTGCTACAGCAGATGGAGTTACCGGGAATTCCCACGGAAATTTGGGACTCTCCAGCCATCTGGGGAGCCTCTTCTGACTGGATCCTCTGTAATCTCATTCTCTGGCTTGTCTGCAACCATCAGCAACCCAAGCTTAATAGCCACCTTCAAAGGAACTGAATTTGAGGACATTGCTACAGCCCCCAACAATCACCTTCCTAAAACTTAGGACTGATCCCGTCCTTTGCCACTTAAAGTCGTTCAGTGATAGTTCTCAGGATTGAAAGTCCCAGGATTGCAAGTCCCAAAGCCTAACAGAGCATACGGGGCCCTTTAAGATCCAGTCCCGCCCACGTTTCTCCCTCTACGATGCATCTCTGGACCAGGCGCTTGGAAACTCCTAGCACTTCCTGGACACACCATTCTTTCATATTGCTGAACTGTCACACAAGGACTTCTTTCTGAAATGCATTTGTCCAGCTGGCAAAATTTTATTGAGCCTTTAAAACTCAATCTCGAACAAACTCCTCCCTGATCTGACACTCCCCGACCCCCCATGCAAACTTGAAAACCTCCCTGAGCTCCCAGTGCATTTTGTGCAAACCTTCCACAGCATCAATCCCAGCCCTCTATTAATTCACTTATCTATCCTTCCCCACTGACTGTAAACTCCTGGAGGGTCAGGGTTGCCTTATGTATCCACTGGAGAAGATACTTTGAGTGTGTGCCTGCCCAGAACACCTCCCTTTGTGAAGATAACCCCGACCTTCCCCACATGATTCTGGGAAGGTTATCAATCACCACCCAAGCTCCCTGAGGATTCTGAATTGTGAAGTGAACAGAGCCGAGTCAACCTATAGCAGCACCCAACAGAGATGCCTGCTTGGTTCCCAGGGCTACCCTTGTTTCTGTCCTCCCTAACCCACCCCCTGGCTTAGAGCTAGTTCTATAGATCTTCCCCAGTATTCTTTCAATGAGTCCAATAGTATTCTTGTAATGCTGTTTTTTATTCATTTAGCCAGAACCGGCTTCTGTCACTTGTAATTAAAATTACTTGTACTTGGGAATTCCCTGGCGGTCCAGTGGTTAGGACTCTGCTCTTTCACTGCTGAGGGCCTGGGTTTGATCCCTGCTCGGGGAACTAAGATCCCACAAGCCATGGGGAGTGGCCCAAAAAAATAAATAAGTAAAATAAAATTACTTGTACTTGTCATTAATTAACTTATTCCACATGTATACTGAGCACTTACCATACGCTATATATGTAACGGAAACTTAATCGATTCTAGTTGAATAAATAACCCCTACCAGAGACCGGCAGCCTGGATCCACCCAGCAGTTTCTAAAGTGTGGGATAAAATGCTCCTTTTATCAACTATCATCAATACTTGGGCCTCTCAGCAGCCTCCAGAGAGCTCCATCTCCCAAAAAGGATCTCGGAGATCCTCACTAGAAAACAGGAACCTGGTCTCCCTCCAGGAAGGTGAGTTAACAAGAATTTGTTGAGTTTCCTCTCTTTGGAGGTCTTGTAGAGACCCCCACTGAGGGGATATATCCCATGTATGTGTGTGTATAGACACACATGAGGGTGTCAACTCAGTTTTCTTCAAATAGGTACACGTGCTATGGAAATGGGATGAGGCTGCCATCGTGGGATGGACTAAGGGAAGGTTTTGGAAGCTGGGAACACGTGTGTCCTGAAGCATGGGACACAGGCCCCTAGCCCTCCATCATCACATGCACTTTTGAGACCCCTGGAATTTGTACAGGGATTCCCCACCCAAGACGGCCACATGTTGGCTTTGAACAGGCTCTAACAGGGCAGCCTGGGCCACCTCCAGTGAGAGGACATGTGAACTGGGAAAAAAGAAGTCTTGGGTCCCCCACAATCGAGGTCCAAAACCTGTTATTACCAATAACTGGCTGTGAGACCTCTGTCAAGTCCCTCACTGACCTGAGCTTACCTGTAAATGGTAATAACACCATACACGCTATGACTTTTACGAGGCTTGGAAGAGTTCATACGTGGAAAGCTTCTAGCACAACACAGGGCACATGGCAGTGCCTAATAAGTGTCAGTTGCCCCATCACCTAGTTGTAAAGGCGTGATGTCTAAAGTGTGTGTTCTCCTCCGCGGAAAGCGCTCACACAAAGGCTTAGTCAAGAAGATCGATTCTGCAGCATCAGGACCACCAGGGTTCTATAACTGGCTTCCCTTCATGCTAGTCATTGAGCCTTAAATACTGGGCTCAACATCTCTGAGCTTCAATTTCCTTACCTACAAAACAGGAACAAAAGTGTCCACCAGGGCTCTTGTGAGGATTAAGATAATAATTTTAAGTTCCTTACACAATGAATAGCACATGATAACATCTCAATAAAACAACCGTACATAAGATCCAGCAAAGTCATCTTCTCTATAGCTTTAATCTGGATCTAAGTACCCGTAAACAGGAAAGAAAAATAAAAAACGATATAGAACTTTTAGAGCTGCATGCAACCCTACATATTTCGATCATCAAATTCTCTCACTTAAGAGATGGGTAAACCAAGGCCCAAGACCAAATAATGAGCTACTGGAGCAGCCAGGAATAGAACCCAGGTTTCTTGATTCCCATCTTCCTGTGCAGAGTTTTTCCCACCGTAGCGTGCTGCCTCCAAAATATAAAATAGCGATGGCAACGAAAGCAACAGAGCTTAGTCCAGATCAGAAAATTCCAGAAAGAGGCCATCATCCCAGGTGATCTGAGTCGCGTGACGCTGGAACCAGGCTTCTCCGGAAGGGGATCTACCAGATCCCAGGGCAAGGGTCCTTCCCCTCTGACACGGAAGGGGATCTACCAGATCCAGGGCAAGGGTCCTTCCCCTCTGACACATCCGTGCTCTTACAGACCGAGAGGCCTCAGGGACCCCAAGGGCAAGGAAAGCACATGATGCACTTTATCTTCAGCCCACATGACTGGGCACAGCCAAGAAGAGAACTTTGGCATCTTTATCAAAGCATCAAGGCATGTGATAATAGGACCGTCAGAGTAGCTGCAACACCAGCTGCAGTAAAAAAACGTACATGAGAACCACAAGCCCCACCACCCGCTTCCTCTCCCCCGACCTCCTGCTGCCTCTCCTGCCAAGACATGGGAGATACCACCAATGACTCAGGCAGCACTGAGCTCGAATCTGGGCTCCATCCCCCGCCCCCCACCCCTCAATGCACCCCAAAACTCAGTGAGGACAGGCAGGGCTATGACTCTCTCTCTGGACACAGTGGAAAGAGTTCAGGGGCCCAGGACTCAACCTGCAATTCCTCTCACTCAACCTCACTGCCTTTCTCTCAAGGGCCTTCTCTGTCATCCTCAGTCTGTTCGACTGTGGGTCCCTCTTCATCAGCTCCTTTAATAGAAACAGTTACCACCTGCAGAGTCCCCAGGAGGTGCTAGGTGGCCGCCACACTCTGGCTGCTTCACGCGCGCTGTGTCAATGAACCCCTCCTAAATTCTGTCATTGAGAACCTGCAGGGCAGAGAAGTTCTCATTTATTCATGGCCTCCCAGCTACTGATGTGCAGAGTCGGGGCTCACGCTTTGGTTGTTGGTCCTGAGCCCTTGTTAATTCCACTGCACCCCACTCACAGCAGCCCAGCCCTGCAGAAAGTGGGGCTGAGAGAAAGGCGCTGGGGGCCTTGGGGACAGCACTTGTCTCCACTAAGCCTTGGGTCTCTCACCAAGTAAGGAGCTTAGCTTTCCAATGAGGCTTTGTGGAACCCCAGGAGACCTCCAGGGTGCCTCAGAAGCCACGCCGGGAGGGACTTGCCTGGTGGCACAGTAGTTAAGAATCTGCCTGCCAATGGAGGGGACACAGGTTTGAGCCTTGGTCCAGGAAGATCCCACATGCTGTGGCGCAACTAAGCCGTGCGCCACAACTACTGAGCCTGCACTCTTAGCCCGCGAACCACAACTGCTGGAGCCCACGTGCTGCAACTACTGAAGCCTGTGCACCTAGAGCCCGTGCTCTGCAACAAGAGAAGCCACCGCAATGAGAAGCCCGTGCAGCGCAATGAAGAGTAGCCCCTGCTCGCCGCAACTAGAGAAAGCCCGCGCACAGCAAAGAAGACCCAATGCAGCCAAAAATAAATAAATAAATGTATTTAAAAAAAAAAGAAGAAGAAGAAACCACCGGGGGCAGTCAAGCAGGTTGGCCCGCACCCCGTCTTCAATCCGCATAGCTTCATTTTCATCTGCTTTTTACACTGAGGTTGAATATAAGATTTCATTTTCAGAACGAGGCCTCTTACCAAGAGAAAAAGGAAAGAAGGGAGGAAGGGAGGGAGGGAGGGAGGAAAATAGGAAGGGAGAAAGAAGGAAGCAAGCTTAGCTAGCTGGAAAACCACCAAAGTAAATGAATGGATGCCTTCTAAAGAAAAGGGAAAGAAGAGGGGGTCCCCTCCCTCCTTTACAAGTTAAAACACGGCAGCAACGTACGTTTAAATCATCAGCAATTCCTTAAAGATCATTACAAATCAGAGCAGCAAGATAGAAGGAACAAAGAAAGAGACCAAAAAAAAAAAAAAAACGCCATCCCAAATGAAGAGGTCACCATTTACTGGCTCTCCGATGCCCTCCCTGCCTCAGGTGTCAGACCCCAGAAAGACGAGAGGGTCCCCGGACAAGAGGGGAGACCCAGGAGCCCTCAGGAAAGTTTTGGGGCGAAGGAAATAATAACAGAAAGGATGGGACCAGCAGTCTGGACTAGGAAGGAGCATCTGGTCCTGACTTCCCCTTGTGGGGTATTAAAGGACGGTGGCCGATGGGAACGGGTGAGCACAGATTCCCGCACCTCCTTCTCTGAGCATGTAAATAGCTCTTTGCTTGGGGCTATAAACTCTTCTTTATAAACCCAGATCTTCACCCAATAAATCCGATTCAAAGAGACAAGGACGCGTGACTTTTCTTGTCCCTGCAGCCTACTTCGCCCACCAGCCTCCTTCCAGGATGAGGGCCTGTGGATTCCCAAAGACAAGTACCACCACGTCCAAGGATTCCAAACACACACTCATGCCCTTGCACCCTCGGCCCAACATCGGGTTTTTCCAGTCTCTCTTCTCTAATTAAAAGAGCCGGGGGCTTCCCTGGTGGCGCAGTGGTTGAGAGTCCTCCCGCCGATGCAGGGGGCGCGGGTTCGTGCCCCGGTCCGGGAAGATCCCACGTGCTGCAGAGCGGCTGGGCCCGTGAGCCATGGCCGCTGAGCCTGCGCGTCCGGAGCCTGTGCTCCGCAACGGGAGAGGCCACAACGGTGAGAGGCCCGCGTACCGCAAAAAAAAAAAAAAAAAGAGCCAGAAATTCTGAGGAAGTGTCAGCTCTGAATAGGCACTCAGTGTTCTCTGTCCCCCATTTGAGAGTCAGAGGGACTTTCTCCTATGCCCCTTCTCCCTCCTACACTGTGGTCTCTTCCAGCAAAACCCTCCCAGAGGGAACGCTTCCCCTTTCCACCGACTGCCTCTTCCCTAACACCTGCGATAGAGGAAATCAAGCAATAACGGTACGCTGGGTGAGCCTCGCACTTTTACTTTCAAGATGATGCTCTGGCTGAACAGTCTGAGGCAAGAATTGGCCCCATTTGGAGATGAAGACACTGAGGAATAAACCCAAGGCCAGTGAGTCGCGGGACAACTGAACAAGAGGCAAAGTCCCTGACGGCCCTGCTCCACGCGTTCTGCCATAACAATGATACCACCAGATAAATGTGTATTTTGTTGCAGGCGCTCTTGTGGTTTCACACATATTATTTAATTCTCACGGCAACCTTATGAGAGACAAATAGGACTTTCCCCATTGACAGCTGAGACAACTACTTAATTAGATTAAATAACTTGTCCCAGGTGATTCAGCTAATAAGTGGCAGAGTTAGGACTCAAAAGCAGGTGTGTGGGAGCCAAGAGCCCCAGTTCTTACCCTCTACACTCTATTTGAAGATGCCCTTCCCATGCTGGATCAGAAACACGCCCTCACTTATTTCAGGGGATGCTGCAATGTCAGTACAACTAAATTGATCTAATCTATACGCATGAATGAAAAAGATAGCAGTGCATATAATCCCATGAATGTGCAGGTATGTGGAGCTATATCTGACTGCCTGAGTTGAAAACCCAGCTCTGCCACGCAGGTACCTGTGTGACCTTAAACAAGTGACTTAACCTCTCTGAGACTCGGTTTCCTTGTTTGTAGCATGAATAATCTGCTCATAGAACTGTTGTGAGGATTAAATTAGTGAATGCATGTGAAGTGTTTAGAGCAATGCTGGGTACATATTAAACTCCCAAGACCATGCCATGCAGACAGTTTTCTCTAAAAAGTGTTTCCGCAAAAGATGCGACTCTAATGCCGATTCTCAGAAGGTGGCAGCAGGACCCTTAGAATGAGCTAAATTGTAGTTCATTTATTTGAATGAAGTCATTTCTCTACTATACGGATTTAAAGAAATAAACCTCCTCCTGAATTTTGCTTTTGCGACATTCTCACAAATTTTGACCTTTACTACTCTCATTATCATTCATTTCTAAATAGTTTGTCATTTCCATTTTGGTTTCTTTTGAACCCAAGTGTTATTTTATTTTTTAATTTTTTTGCGGTACACGGGCCTCTCACTGTTGTGGCCTCTCCCGTTGCGGAGCACAGGCTCCGGACACGCAGGCTCAGCGGCCATGGCTCACGGGCCCAGCCGCTCCGCGGCATGTGGGATCTTCCCGGACCGGACCGGGCCACGAACCCGCGTCTCCTGCATCGGCAGGCGGACTCTCAACCACTGCGCCACCAGGGAAGCCCCCAAGTGTTATTTTAAAGGGTGGTTTTAAATTTCCAAAGTGGGTAAACCTGGCGAGGACTGTGATTGTATTGTTAATTTCTAATTTTATTATATCAACATCAGGGAGCATGGCCTATATGGCTTAACATTTTGTGGAATTTGACATTTTATTTATGTCTTAATACATGGTATTTTTTAATCTTCTATGTGTGCTTGAAAAGATCTTGCATTCCATTTGTTGGATACAAAAATCATCAAAGTTTCATCCCCACACGCCATGTTAATTCCTCTGCTTTTGTTTCTCAGGACCTCTGAGCTAGGTCTAGAGAAGGAGCAGGGAAAAGGGATGGAAGTTCATCTAAAGAGAGGAAGGAGGAAAAACAAAACAAAAATGCCCTGCAGGCAGATGTTGTCTATACTGATGAGTAATCTGTGGCTAGGGAGGTTAATTCATCCAGAATCACAGGGCTAGTAAGGAACAAAGCCAGGGCTGGAACCCTGCTTGGTCCAACCCAGTGTTCACAGTGGGTTTTTTTTTTTTTTTTTTGCGGTACGCAGGTCTCTCACTGTTGTGGCCTCTCCCGTTGTGGAGCTGTGCTCCGGACGCGCAGGCTCAGCGGCCATGGCTCACAGGCCCAGCTGTTCCGCAGCATGTGGGATCTTCCCGGACCGGGGCACGAACCCATGTCCTCTGCATCCGCAGGCGGACTCTCAACCACTGCGCCACCAGGGAAGCCCCACAGTGGGTTGTTTTAAAGAAGGATCTTGGGGTCTCATAACCAACCACCTCGCCTACTACCTTCTCCTTCTCACTCACTACAAGGTCCCATCCACAGTAACAGGTCCATCTGTCCATCTACTCGGCCAACACGATTTATTGAACATCTATCATTTCCCAAGCAATAGTATAGAACGCTGGAGAAACAGACCAAACTCAGCACCCCCTGCCCTTCGGGACCTCATGGTCTCAAATGGGAGGCAGACAGGCACACAGGTCATTGCAATGCCACGTGGTAAATGATGACAGCACTTAGCACAAGGAATTGTACACCCAGGAGAAGGTGGCGCACACCACTGTCACCTGAAGTCAAGGCGGAGCCCAGGGAAGGGGGAGGTATTAGAAAACGGATGCAAAGGTGACTTCTCGGGGAGATTTTGAAGGTTGCATGGATGTACGCAAAGGATACCTACAGGAAGTCCATCTGGGGTGAGAAGACCACACCTTTTCCTGCTTTCCCTCTCACCCCAGGAGCATTCAAGGAGATTCAAAGGTTACCCTCTTCTTCTTCCTCCCCTACCGTAGCCTTCTCCACTTTTTCCTGACTTCCGCCCCCTCCTCCCACCCCCCACTGCCCCCTCAGCACCCCACAGTATCCAGTTGCCAAGGATACAAGAAGGAGGAAGGAGCTCAGTGTCTTCTCTAGTGCATCCTCAGCCTCTGTCCCACAAGCCCCTCGCCCTAAGGATCCTCCCAAAGCACTTCACTAATAGTCATAATACCTAACAGTTACTGAGCGCCGCCTGGGATGAGGATTCTAAGATATGGGCCTTATATTTATTTACCACGGCATTTAATCTCTACAAGAATCTTCTGGGGGGCTTCCCTGGTGGCGCAGTGGTTGACAGTCCGCCTGCCGATGCAGGGGACACGGGTTCGTGCCCCGGCTCGGGAGGATCCCGCAGGCCGCAGAGCGGCTGGGCCCGTGAGCCATGGCCGCTGAGCCTGCGCTCCGCAACGGCCCGCGCACCGCAAAAAAAAAAAAAAAAAAAAAAGAATCTTCTGGGGACCCTCCCCACCTTACAGCTGAGAAAACTATAAAGATGCAAGCAACCTCCCCAAGACCATGCAGACAGTGAGTGCCAGAGCCGGGAGGAGAGCCCAGGCAGTTTGCTGCAGAGCCCTTGGTCTCCACCACCATGGAGTGATGCCTCTTAACAGCAAATCCCACCCCCAGCTGTAGCCTGCAGCCCCCCCTCCACCCCCGCCCCCCCGCAAACATCCAAAGAACTAAAACACAGATGCTGTACCAAAGAGGTCGTGAAAAACGAGGAAAGACAGAAACTGTCACAGCTCAGAGGATGCTGAAGAAACATGACAGCTCAATGAAATACATTATCTTGGGTGGGATCCTAGATCAGAAAAAGGGACATCTACGGGAAAACAAGTGGAATCTAAATGAAGTCTAGAGTTTAGTGAATAGCAATGTACCAAGGTCAGTCTCTCAGTTTCGACAAAGGTACCATCATAACTTGAGATATTAACAATGGAGGAAACCCAGTAGACAGGAACTCTCTGTACTATCCTTGTAACCTTTCTGTAAATCTAAAATTAGTCTAGAATAAAACGTTTAGTTCTAAAAAAAGCAATCTTGCTGCTGTACCGCGTTGCCCTGACCCAGGCAGCTAAACATACCCAGATAGTATATGCTCTACTAATCTCTTTGGGTGCGGGCTGAACCTTACTCACGTCTCCAGATGGAGACAGGAGAATGTTGCCATGGACACGGCCCAATGCCAGAAAACAGGCTGACCTAACAGGGGAGACAGTGATGAGGGGAGGAAGCTACAAAGGGGCCTAATGTAAAAGGCTGGAGGTAAGGCCCCTCGGGACTACAGAATCTCCCAGCAAGTTCATTTGTAGAATATCCCCGTTCATCCACTGGGCAGCAAGGTTTACAGCTTTCTGAGCTGTGGGCTGGGAAGTGAAAACACAGGGGGAATGAGGCGTGTGTGGTCTGGGCTCTGAGAGAGGAGGATTTAACATAACATTACGTGGCTGCTTTTACGTATCGACAAAAATAAAGATTTGTGGAAGCCCAGGGAAGGCCTGGTGAATGCCAGATCTGGAAGCTTCCTTGTAGTGACATTGGAACTGAGCCTTGAGGGACATATAAGATTTTCCAGGGGAAGAACGAGGTTGCTAGATTTTCACCGTGGTATCCACATCTTCTCCTTCACGGTCTTTCTGAAAAGGGGCAACCCTCCGGGAGGTGTTGGGCTGGGGTACAGCTAGGAGCCTTGGAACTCATCCATCCTCATCCCGGAGGACAGAACAGTGACCCCTGGCTTCGTTAGCAAATTCATGGGTTCCCTGAGTAAACGCCGCACTTCAAGCAGGTAAAGTTGCACCAACCCAGAGGGGACGGAAAGTCCTAGTGATGAATCCGGGGTGTGTAAGGGCCAAGGTGCTGTTGATCAGTCAGTCAACGGACAAGTGTTTACTAGGGGGCTACCATGCAGAGTGCTGGCCCTGGGACCCCAGAAGAACGTCCCATCAGCCACCGCATCAAGGGCATACAGTGCAGTTGGGGAGATGATTATATACAGCGTAGGGTGATATAAATAAGCAAGACAGACTTGTTCAATTCTTGATCTCACCACTTCCCAGCTGGGGAATCTCAATCTAATCTGAACCTCAATTCCCTTAGTTGTAAAACGGCAATAATATATAACACCATCTTGCCTTGTGGGGTTCAGAGGATTAGAGACAAGGTGTGTAAGGCACCGAACACAAGTCCTTTCCGACAGTAAGTAGCAGCTCAATAAATGATCATTGTTACTGCAGTTGATACGGTGACACCAAGTCATAGAGCCATCAGACAATGGGACCTAGGAGGCGAAAGAGTCCAACCCATAAGACACAGATGGAAGGTGGTTTCAAGCCCACTTCATGGTAAGAAAAAACCCCGCTGACGTAACAGAAGTATCAATATTCCACTGCAAAGCAACATGCAGCCCATGAGGGCTGCCGGCAGGAGGGGGCATATTCTAGGCTGCGTTTAGGGAGCGTTACCTGTAAAGGGAGTTTTGGAAGCTGGGCAGGAATTTTGACAAAAGGGGAAAGGAGCCCTGAAGGGCGAGCAAACAACATGAACAATTGTTTCTTCCCAGGCTCTCGCCAGCACCCCCACCCCCGGCTTCCCCGCTCCCCTCCCAGGAATAAAAATAACACTAATCCCCGGCTCTCGGCCAAGCATTTTCTCTCTGGCTTCTGGCTGATGGGTCTGTAATCCCTACTCAATCCCTATCACTCTCATCTCAGCCCTGCTCATGGCAGAACAGCTCTCCCAGAGGATGCATCCTGCCAGGGAGAGGGAGGAAGTGAGGAAGGAACCACGGACCAGTTAGCCATCTTATCACCAAAGGATGGCATCTCAATGGACAGTCTCCAGGCAGGGTGTTACAACCTGGCCATGACCCAAAGCACCTGGCACATAGTAGGGGCTCATTAAATAGTCTTGGAAGGAATTAAGCTCTAAAGGGGATGTACAGCTCCACGTTTCTGATGGTTATACTATAACCGTGCTCCTGAGGAACTCAAATGGGGGAACTTCAAATGGGGAAGGAGGCCAAGCCACTTAAGATGCAGCAAGACACAAGGCAGAACAGAAAGAGCGAAGAGGTCAGTCTGGTCCTTAGGGCCTCAGGTGGTTGATTTCATTAGCGCGTCCTTATTGGCGCTGGCTGTGGAGGAACCAGCAAACCCCAAGATGTTTCCAGGTCTCTACAGGTCAATCTCTACAGGGATCCAAAGTCCCTGCCCTCCATCCCACACATCACTGCTTCTCTAGAGCATTATCCACCTTTGAAGTTGGGGGTTCTCTTTTCATGGAATATACCCCTTTGTTTTCCCTATATGACCATGTATTCTTTCAGACCAGGACTTTGTATAAGAACTCTGCCTAGAATTCCCTGGCGGTCCAGCGGTTAGGACTCGGTGCTTTCACTGCCGTGGCCCGGGTTCGATCCCTGGTCAGGGAGCTAAGATCCCACAAGCCATGCGGCGTGGCCAAAAAAATTAAATGACTCTGCCTAGCAGGATGCCCAGCAGGACGCTAGGCACGCAGAGGTCAAAAAGCACCGATCGTGTTGTCTGTGTGAAGCACTCGCCAACGGGAGAACGGTGAGAAAATCCAGGATCCTTGCCTTTCTTCTCAGGAGACTCCCCATGCCTCTGAAGGAATTAGATTTCAGCCTTAACACGGACTTGAACAGGAGCATCGCTTCTTCTGGGAGGAGCCCCCAGGCCCTAGTGCCCTGTCCCCAGGGGCTGGCCAATAGGGTCTTCCTGCGGCTGCTTCTGTCCCAAGGATGGGACACTGTGTCTGTTTCTTGTGTGTCTCCCTAGCTGACTGTGACCTCCCTAAGGCCCAGGAGTATGTGTTCATTACCATCCCCATCCCCAGCACCTATCAGAGGGCTTAGGACACAGTAGGCGCTTGGTTTTTTTGTTTGGGGTTTTTTTTTTTTTTTTTGGCTGTGTTGGGTCTTCATTGCTGCGCACCGGCTTTCTCCAGTCGCAGCGAGCGGGAGTCACTCCTTGTTGCGGTGCACGGGCTGCTCATTGCAGTGGCTTCTCTTGTTGCAGAGCACGGGCTCTAGGTGCACGGGCTTCAGTAGTTGCGGCACGTGGGCTCAGTAGTTGTGGCTCGCAGGCTCAGTAGTTGTGGCACAGGGGCTTAGTTGCTCCGCAGCATGTGGGATCTTCCCGGACCAGGGCTCAAACCCGTGTCCCCTGCACTGGCGGGCGGATTCTTAACCACTGCGCCACCAGGGAAGTCCCTCCGTAAACATTTGCTGAATGAAAAGAGGGCCAGGTAAGAGGTTCCTACATGGGAATTGTCTGGACTCAGCGGATCCAAAGTTCAGCTGGTGAGAAATCAGGAGGAAATGCCTTGTGAGACAGGCTGGGTGTAGGCACCGCACATTCCTGGCAAGCCTGTCTGATGTCCCTGAAAGGGCAGGCTGCTGGGATGGCCAGCCAGGAGAGGCCATGCAAGAGATAAGATGAGCCAGGGCTTGTGACTGTAGCCTCAGGAAGGGGTGCCCTTCAGTGTGGATGCTGCTCCCAGCAGGTCAAGTTTGGGGAACTCGAATTTACTGTGGTGGGTGATTATCACGGATAATCTCGTTTCACCCTCAGTGACCCTATAGGGAGGGTACGATGACCCACTTTAGAGGAGCAACTCTGAGACCTCAGTCCTATGGACTTCAGAGCCTCCCAGTGCTTGGGACAGGCTCACAATGAAGCATCTCTAGAAACACACATCCTCAGAGTTGATGGAGGCCTTGAATCTCCTCATGTGCTTCCCCTCCCCTCCAAGAACACTCAGATTCCTACAACATGCCACATCCCAACAAGCTTCTTGCCTCCCTCCCATGTCCTGCCAGCCCAGCCCATCCTCGGGCAGCTCTGACTACCAAAAACGCTTTCTACAGAGCCCTCATGTCTGCCCATCAGCCTCGCTTCTTCACTCTTCACGTCTTCTCCTCCTATCTACCCGGAGCAGAGCTAATCCCCTGCACGTGACAGCTCTCCAGCTATCTGGAGACAGTTTACGCGTGGCCTCCCCCAGAGTTTAGAAAGAGCCCCACAGCAGAGGTTGCACCAGCGCTCAGGGTGAAATTGGTTTCATGCAGCTAGCAAACGTTGATAAAAGGAATCAGAGAGACAAGATGGTTATCTTGTTGCTGGGGGTGGGGGGTGGGGGCGGCGGGGGTGTCTCTCTCCCAGGGGAAGGAGGGGCTGGTTAGCGGACGTGGGCCAGAAGCCAAAAGCCATCTAAGCCTTAACAACAAACAGTCTTCAAGAAAAACGTTAATATTGCCAGAAGGGGCTTCCGAGATCAGCCAAACTCCTTGCTTTCCAAAGGGGGATTGGAGGAGCAGAGAGGTAAAGTGACACCAAGGAACACAGCTCTTAAAGGGCAAAGCCACAATCGGAATCCTTTGAACCCACAGCCAGGGCCTCTTGCAGTGTTACCACCCATCCCCCTGCTCCACAAGGCTGGAACAGCACCTGTGATGTCAGAACAGCACTGCCATCATAACGGCGCCGTCTACAATCTCACTTCCACCACATCCCCAAGAGGGAAAGGGAGAAACACAGCATTAGCTCCATTTTACAGAAGGTAACAGTGAGGATTGGAAAAGCAAAGGGACTTGCTTGGGTTCCTCGGCAAAGTGAATTTATACTTGGAACTCAAAGCTCAGTTAAGGCTCTGTGCTGTTTGTTGGCAATGGCCGTTGAAAGGGCCATGGGAGGGACTTCCCTGGCGGTCCAGTGGTTAGGACTCCACGCTCTCACTGCCAGGAGCACAGGTTCCATCCCTGGTCGGGGAACTAAGACCCCGCAAGCCGGACATGGAATGGACTTCCTAACGTAGGGAAGGGCGCCACCTCCGCCTGCCGTCCAGTTCTGCATTGTTTTGGGACTGCCTGCTGCGCGCTCCAGGAAGATCTCTAAAACCACACTCTTCTTCCCTTTCTGCCGCCCCAGGGCAAGAGGGGTCAGCAGCCTGGGTTCCTCCCCCGGCTGAGCCCTCACCAGCTCTGTGACCTGCGGGGGTCCCTCCTTCCCAGTCTGAGCTCTAGTTTCCTCACCTTTAAAAACAAAGGCAATCAATTCTGCCCTGACAGTAAACGGGATGTTATGAAGCTCAGAGGACAATGATCAAGTAGGAGGCTGGGAGGCTCACTCCCACCATCGGTGGCTGCCCCTTGGCCTCTGTCACTTCCCCATCACCCCGGCCTCCTCCGCAGCTCTACGACCTAGAGCAGGTGAGAGGGTCAAGAAGGTCTCAGCCAAGACAACGGAGGAGAAAGAAGAATAACTGTGACATCAGCCCAGAAGCCCCTCACACTTGTACGACGCTTTATTTTTCCGAAGAGCTTTCGCAGTGACGAGCCTAAGATTTACCATTGCTTAGTCCTGTATGTGCCAGGCGCCGTACAGAGGGCTCTGCACGCTCTCTTGGGTTTAGTCCTCACAACTACCCATTTGAAAGATGACATAACTTCGGCTCCAGGGTTAGGTACGGGATGGCTGGTAAGTAGTGGAGCCAGGGGGCAAACCCAGTTCTATCCAGTCCCCTGTTCCCCAACCTTCAATGTGCTCATGATCACCCGGGGAGATTTATGAATAATCAGATTCTGATTCCATAGGTCCAGACTGAGGCCTAAGCTTCTGCGCTTCTGACAAGCTCCCAAGTAGATGGACTACCTTGTATCACGGGCTACGTTTTAAATTCCCTTAAGACAGAGCCTGAGTCACCCAATCCCCGGGGCTTAGCACTGGGCCTGCCCCACAGAATACACTCAATAATTATTTGTTCAATGAATCAATGAATGTTGGACTTAACCCATGCTTTAACACTTCTCTATACTAAGCCCCATTATATCATTTGATCTCATAACAAATCTCTAAGGCATATCAATCTCCCTTTGACAGATAAGGAAACAGGCTCAAAAGAGTTCGTAGCCTAAGGTTTTACATCTTTTGTGCAGCAGAGCCGGAAACGATCTACCTTCAGATCCTTGGCCCTGACCACAGCTGTCCCAAGGATGGGGGTGGGTGTGGGAGGGGGGAAATTAATAATTACAGACAGCTGGGTGGTGAAGAGCTGCCCCCCCCCCCATCCAGGCACGTGACCAGCTCACAGCTCGGGAGGTCACCCACTAGAGCTGCTCTCCGGGGGCGAGGGCAGTTGTCTCAGCGTCCCCCAGGAGAGGAACGAGGAGGAGCGTGGGAGGAGGTGGGTCCTGGGCACAGTGCCAGGCAGCATGGGGCAGGTGGTGAGTGACCCTTGACCTCACAGAGAGCCCCGCTGGACCCAAGCACCCACCACCTCCCGCGGATCCCATCTCTAGACTGATGCTGTCCAGCTTGGTGGGGGGGGGGGGGCGGAGACTAGAGGCATCCAGGGAAATTGCAGCCTAGCGATGAATCACCGGCACATGACCCCAGAGAGGAGGGGTGGGTGCGTCTGGGGCTTGGGGAGGACAGGCCTTGCGCCCGCCCCGCACTCCCCCCGCCCAGCCTCGATGTGGGGGAGCGAGGGAAGACCCTCTCCCGCGCAGCTCCACCCCCGCAGCCCCCGGCCCGCCCGGTTCCCGGGTGCGGCGGGACTCACGGCCTTCAACTGCTCCAGCCGGTCCTTCATCCTGGTGCCCAGGCGCCCGGAGGCAGGTGAGCGCGTCCCAGGTGAGCGGCCGGAAGTGGCGGCCGGGCCCGGCCAGGACGGAGGAGCAGGCGGAGGCGGGCGGCGGCCGCGGGCGAGAAGGAGCGTCCGAGGCCACTGGAGGCTCCGCCGCGCCGCCCTCTCCGGCCCAGCCGGCGCCGCGTACTCCAAATCCGGCTCCCCGGCCGGCGCCGGCGCGCAGCGCTGATCCGCCCGGCGGACCCGCCCCTTACCTGGGCCGCGCCCCGCGCTCCTCCTTAAAGGGCCAGTGCCCCGCCGCCGCCCGGCCACCCTCCACGCCTCTCACTCCACCTCCCGTAGCTCCGGGTCCCCCGATGGAGCAGCAGTGGGAGATCCCGCCGCGAGTGGGTCTGTCTGACCTCAATTCCAGCCTTTCCATTCAACAGCCATTCACTACCTGTGCCGGGCTCTGTGCTAGGATCCAGCCCTCAACAGACTGATTCATTGCTAGGCGGCGCCAACATCCCGTACACGAGGAACTCTAAGACAACGTGATTCGTGCCATAACAGGTGGGAGAGAGAGAGCAATTAATTCTGCCTGGAGGAAGGGCATTCCGAGTAAAGGAATGCTCACGGTCCGGGGGACTGCGTGCTGGAGCTGAAAGAGTGTGTTCCTCGTGGAAATAACTGGAGGTGAGGCGGGGTGGGGAAGGCTGGGACGAAGAATTTGGATTTTATGATGTTGGCAATGGGGATCCTTAAGAGAAATGCAAGCAGTTCAATGATGAAATCAGAACACCTGCCACTAACAAAGTGTATACCTTTGGCAAGTTATTGTTTCTCTAGGGGACTCCGTTTCTGTATCTATAAATCAGAGATATTACCCACTTCCCAGTTTGCTGTGGGGCCTTGTTGACAGAGGAGGAATGACTGATTCGTCACCTGTGGAGCAGAGCTGTAAGAGGAGGATGTGTGTATTGGAAAGCTTAAGCTTTCCTACCTGATCCCCTAGGTGAGTAGTACCTGATCCCACTTTCTGAAAAGTGGGCGGTTTCTTCGCACTGCCCCTCCGTCTTTCTCCCCTCCCCGGCCCCACACCTCCACCCTCTCTTCCCTCTTCCCTATTTATCTTCCTTCTTGGGAACAGATGACATATCCAGCAGATATGGAGTGGAGCCCAATAAATAGGACTGACTGGCCTAAGATTCAATCCTCAAATCAGGGAAAGAATCTGAGCTATGCATCCAGATTAAAGGGCTGTAGGACTTCCCTGGTGGTGCAGTGGTTAAGAATCCGCCTGCCAGTGCAGGGGACACGTGTTCGAGCCCTGGTCTGGGAAGACCCCATATGCCACGGAGCAGCTAAGCCCGTGCGCCACAACTACTGAGCCTGCGCTCTAGAGCCCTCGCGCTACAACTACTTAAGACACAACGAGGGAAGCAGCCACCGCAATGAGAAGCCCGTGCACCACAACGAAGAGTAGCCCCCACCCACCGCAACTCGAGAAAGCCCGCGCGCAGCAACGAAGACCCAACGCAGCCAAAATTAAATAAATAAATATTTTTTAAAAGGGCTGTAAATATTTTCGTAATTCTAACAGAACTTTGCCCTGTTCTGCAATCTTAGCGCTTGCTCCGTGCTGACTTCATCCTCTCCCATGAAGATACGGTCTGTAATCCTCGCTCTAGTCCTGCACACTTCCTTCTACCCCAGGCGCTCGCTAGGTGAATTAATTTCCAGTCTTTGGTAAAGGGAAGGCTTCTGCGTCCCCTGGTGGTCAGAAATGGAAACGGTAAGCTAATCAGAGATCGCATTCCACCTCCCTTCCGTAACAAATTTTTGTTAATGGGGATAGCTAAGTTTCCGCGCTTCAGGAAAAGAGAGTCTTCTGAGGAGACAGATATGTGAACAGCTCTTTACATTAGACGTCTGAAAAGGACCACAGGAAATGATCAAGGATGGCCATTCAGCCTCTGCCTGAATGCATTTTAATTTTTTCAGTTTTTTCAAACACTCAAGCATCTTCTCTGGTTGAACAGTTCCAACTGTTGTTTAAAAGTGTTTTGTTATATGAAACAAAAATTTTCCTTCCTATAACTTCCACCACTGTTTCTTGCTCTTCACCTTTGTCCAAACATTTAAGAAATTTAATCTGTCCTTCACAAGACAGGCTTTCCATGAAGGGACAGTAGCTGTGGAGCCACAGAACGATTGCTGACACACAGCCAGGAGGACTGAGTTCTAGACACAGTTTCTGCCACAAAACAGCTATCACTTGACATCGCACAATCTATTCTCTCATCTGTGAGGTAAGGAGGCTGATCAAAACTAGTGATCCTCGAACTTTTCCAGATCAAGAACATCATACGTTCTTTCTTTTCATTTGTGGATATCTTCTTTTGAATGATTCCATATCCCTTAGAAAATACATTTACTAGGTAATCAGAATTTGGTTTCCTCAAACTCATAGATACAGAGAACAGACGATTGCCAGAGATGGGGGGCGGGGAGCAAAATGGGTGAAGGGAGTCGAAAGGTACAAACTTCAAATTATAAAAAAAGTAAGTCCCGGGGATGTAATGTACAGTATGGTGACTATAGTTAATAATACTGTATTGTATATCTGGAGTTGCTAACAGAATAGATCCTAAAAGTTCTTATCAAGGGTCCTCTCTGCTATTGTCAAACTTGTTTTTATAAACTCCTATTTTGTATTTTATTTTGGTATATCAATCTTGAGTACTTTATTGTCAGGTCTTCATTGGTAACCCCCTTCCCTATGACAGTACAGTGTGTACTCAATTTTGGAGCATGGAAAATACATGTACTTGTTTTGTACCTGTAGTTTGGTTATATAATTGACATCTTTGGGCTTTGGGCTTTCCAAAATTTTAAGGCTGTAATGAGGAGTCACATCTACAATCATCAATATATTCTCTACAGTTCTCTGCAATGAATATGCTCCCTTAATTAAATCATGATGCTGGAAAAAAAAAAAAGGTCTTATCAAAACAAAAACAAAGTTGTGGGCTTCCCTGTTGGCGCAGTGGTTGAGAGTCCGCCTGCCAATGCAGGGGACGCGGGTTCGTGCCCTAGTCCGGGAGGATCTCACATGCCGCGGAGCGGCTGGCCCCGTGAGCCACGGCCGCTGAGCCTGCGCGTCCGGAGCCTGTGCTCCGCAACGGGAGAGGCCACAACGGTGAGAGGCCCGCGTACCGCTAAAAAAAAAAGTTGTAACTATGTGAGGTGATGGCTATACTGTGGTGATCATTTTGGGATTAACATACACACACTACTATATAGAAGATAGATAACCAACAAGGACCTACTGTATAGCACAGGGAACTCTATATTCAGTGGTAACCTATATGGGAAAAGAATCTGAAAAGGAATGGGCATATGTATATGTGTAACTGAATTACTTTGCTGTACACCTGAAACTAACACATTATAAATCAACTATACATGAATAAAATTTTTTTAAAAATCATTATGTTGCACACCTTAAACTAATGCAATGTTATATGTCAATATATATTTCAATAAAACTAGGAAACAAAAAAGAAATTTGGTTTCCTAGGAGAGGATATTTCCATGAAGGGAAAAAAAAAAATGACCTTTTGGTTAGCCTATGTGGCCATAACAGAAATGACCATTTGATTTTCCTTAACCTTTTTACACATTGAAAGCAGCATAAAGAGCGCTCTGAACTGCACGTGGAGTCCAGGAACCCAGGAAGGGAAGCATCGGTAGAGTTCTCTTCTTATGACATTCTATTCGAAGGGAGTTGTCACAGACTTCAAGCCTTTTTTTAAAAACTCCTATTAGGTATGAACCCTATTTTGTTCATTTGCTATTAATATTTGCTCTTCCTTGACAGGCAGAAGTCTGGATTGCAGCAGCTAGCTGTGTAAAATAAACTGAAGAAAGTCAAGTTACTGAGGGACAAGGGACCTGGGTGAGGAGAGGCCATGGGCTGGTGAGGAAGACTGACACTGAGCCCAAGTGGACTGTGAGGTCTCCACGTATGGACAGTGACGTAAGGTCCCAGGCTTAGTAGGATCCCCCTCCTCTCTGATGTATTTTTATTTTTCTGCTCTACCAGGGTGCTTGGTTTCCCACCATGTCTAGTGTGTAGCTGTTTCCCCACTAAACAAATATGGCAAGATTAAATCAAGTGTTTGCATTTTGGCTATAGAGAAGTCAGCCAACACTTAATTTCACCTTTACAAACAAACCAAAAAGAGGATCCTGGGGTTTGGGGCTCCGCTTCCCTCTCTCTTTCCTCTAAGCCTGTTTCTCTCCCACTGGAAAATAAACACTGAGCCTTATACCACCTTGACCCTCAGGGCCTGCTGAGGAACAGGTGAGACCACTTTCTGGCGATTGTACCTGGAGGCAGTGTCCCCAGGGTGCGGTGTTCAATAGAAAGAGATAAAGGAGCTAGAAAATGGAAGGGGAAGGTCCTTTCTGTTCCCCACAGCAATTCTTCCCCACCGCAGGGAGGATGGAGAATACACTTCCTGACTTGTAGTTTTCACCCCCTTATAGTTTGTATTAGTTATCTATTGCCGCATAACAAATTGCCCTAAAACAGCTTGAAACGACATTACCCTCTGGTTTCTGTGATTCAGGAATCCAGGTGCAGTTTCGCTGGGTGCCTCTGCCTCACTGCAATTAAGGTGTTGGCTGGAGGCTGCGTCTCATCTCATGGCTTGACTGGGAAAGGATCTGCTTCCAAAGTCACTCACGTGGTTGCCAGCAGGATTCAGTTCTTCAAGGGCTGTACTTCACCCCGTGGGCCTCTTCATAGGGTAGCTCACAACATGGCAGCTGAATTCCATCAGCCCAAGCAGGTGAGAGGGATAGAGAAAGAGAGAGAAAAGCCAAAGTGTTTTTGTAACCTAGTCTCGGCTGTAACATCACTTTTGCCATACTGTATCGATTAAAAGAGAAGCCCTAGGTTCAGCCCACACTCAAGGCCAGGAGATTACACAAGGTGGGGAAGGCCGAGAGCCATCTCAGCCGCTGCCTAGAACACAATTCAAATCCCAAATTCATGCCACAGTTATGCTCTTTCACCTTAGAGCTCTCTTCTCCCCTGTATCTGAACTGGACAACTCTGACCCATTCCAGGATTAAGTGTCCCTCAAACATGCTTCCCTGACAGCCTGGACTTCAAGATAGCCCTACCACACTGTGTAACCTGGTCTAGTTCCTGTACCTTCTATGAGCTCCGCGAGGCCAGCAGCCTTGTCTCTCCTTTTCACTAATGCGAACCCAGACCCCAGCCTCGGCCCTGAAACGTCCTTGTAGGCGCTCAGTTAGGGTTTTTACCAAATTAATTAAGTGAAGCTTCTTGTCCTATGGCTCCATTATGTCTTTCTTCTGATTAAAATTCATCAGTGGCTCCTTATTACAAGATTAGGGAGTCCAGACTCTTCTTAGAATGGCATTCAAGCCCTTGCGCAGTCTGGCCCCAGCCCAAGGTACTGTCACTCCCTGACACACACAGCCCCACCTTCAGCTTCCTCAAACACCCACCTCTTCTCTGCATCGAATACGCCCAGGATTTCCCCCCCATCTCTGCCTGATTTGTCCTTTTTCCATTTCATGTCTGACAAATCCCTACTCCTCCTCCAAGACCGAGGCCTTCTCCAGTTCACGTCTCCCTGGCCCTCTGCCCTCCCGCCCCAAACAGTACTTGTTCAGATCTATTTTAAAAGCAGGGCTTCCCTGGTGGCGTAGTGGTTGAGAGTCCACCTGCCGATGCAGGGGACACGGGTTCGTGCCCGGGTCCGGGAAGATCCCACATGCCACGGAGTGGCTGGGCCCATGAGCCATGGCCGCTGAGCTCTGCGCGTCCAGAGTCTGTGCTCCGCAACGGGAGAGGCCACAACAGTGAGAGGCCCGCGTACCGCAAAAAAAAAAAAGCAAACCCTGGGTTGTCTTATACCTCGTTGCTTACATATCTGTTGAGAGCAATGACCAGGTATTATATTATTCACCTTCCAGGGCTACTGTGAGGTAGGTGCACTGCAATTATTTGGAGGATAAATCAAAGAATAGTCGACTACTATTCTTGTGTAGTGTGTGACTACACACACACACACACACACACTCACACACACACACTCCCTAGGGATTCTCCTCTCCTCTCCCTAAGGAGGAAAGACGATCCTTCCTGGATCTTAAAACTAAATGCAATTGCAACTCCCTGTGCCACTGAACTGTGTGTTTAAAACAATGTATTTTAAAGACACAGAGGACAGACTTGTGGTTGCCAGGGGCAAGGGGGTGGGTGGGGAAGGGATGAAGTGGGAGTTCGGAATTAGCAGATGCAAAATATTGTACATAGGATGGATAAATAACAAGGTCCTACTGTATAGCACAGGGAACTATATTCGATATCCTGTAATAAACCATAATGGAAAAGAATATGAAGGATGTATATATATATATAACTGAATCACTTTGCTATACATTAGAAATTAATACCACATTGTAAATCAACTATACTTCAATAAAGTAAATTTTTTAAAAATAATGTGCTTTGTTTATAAAGATGTTTTATATCATGTTGTTCAGATGTTTTCCTAACACGAATCTCCCTATACCACATACCTATGCCTATGCCTATGATTTAACAATATAAATAATTTGCACCATATTCATTTGTTTTTATGTTTATACAAACTCCTCAATCCCTGGAGCCCTTAAGCACGTAGTTCTCCGAGGAGCCTGGTAAGGTAAGTGGGAAGACTCAGTGAGGAAACCTCGAGCAGAGAAGCCTGCCGTTACTTCTGAGCTGCAGAAGACGTGCTTGCTTCTTACAACACCTGTGAAACACCTATCAAGAGTAACAGGATAAACATAGGGAAACCTTAGGTGAAAGGAATTGAACACTTATGTCTTTAAACTTCTGGTATTTAAAAAAATGAGCCATCTAGTGCATTTCTCCATGTCGATGTTTGAATAACCATGCTGCCTCTTTTATTATCCTTTTACAGTTTGGGTTTTTATTTTCCCTTGGAGATCTCACAATAACTCGGGGAGACAGAGTAGATAGTATTGTCCCCATTTTATTATGCAACTGAATTGTCAGAAAAATGAAGCGATTTTCCCAAGCTCTTATTGGACAGTCATAGCATGTTGGGAGAGTGGTTTTGTGCCCAGGCTTTGGGGACCACGCTGCCCAGGTCAAATCTCAGTTTTATGTTTACTGGCTGTGTGACCTTGAACAAGTTACTTAGCCTCCCTGTGTCTCAGTTTCCTTATATGTAAGCAGAGATAATAATCGCACGCATTTCATGGGTTATTATGATGATAAATGGGTTGGTATATGGCAATCATTAATTCCCTTATTCAATCACTGGAAAAGAAGCCTGCTAACTCATAACTGCACTGTTTTCTCAAAGAGCGTGGGGAATTAAGAAGTGCCTGGAATATTTCAATCACTAGTGAAATCGCTCTCTTTTTATCCAGTCAGCCTTAGCCACGGCAGCATTTTCCACAGTAGATTCAACAAGATAAAATATTTCCTAAGAGATTCCAAGGAATAAAAGAGTTTGGTGGTGACAATTTAGGAAACATGCAACATGCATCCCTCATCTTGGAGTGTCATGACTGCACGTTTGCACAGTACAGGCACTGAATAAACCTTCAGTAAACCGCTAGTTTTATTTTAATCAGCACAGTATTCTTCACATTTGTTTGACTGTATAATGTTCATTTCCTCCAAACACCTATTATCCAACAGGATTGGTGTGCTACAGATAATAACACTGACCTAGTAGAACACTGCAGTAGGACATAGGAGGAGCAGCAAGCCACTGTAAGTGAACCAGAGAAGATGCTTTTGGGTCCTCGTCTTTCAAAAGAGTAAGATGACATTTCAGCTTCATGTAATATGACTTCTGGTCATGGTTTCTGCCCTGTAGGCCTGTGATACACGTCAGAAAAAATAAAAGAAAAATGTCATGGCACACGTGTTATGCTTTTCCAGGTAGGGAAACAGAGGTTGTTTCCCTACGTAGCTGATTCCCTTGTTTTTGTGCCCCCACAGTTCTCTCCTCCAGAAATGCCCTTCCTGCCCCTCTGCGTACCTGCTGACCTGAAGACCTGGCGTGGTGCCGCGCATGTGCCACCTTCCCCATCAAACTAACCTGGATTCCCTTCGCTGACCCTCCTTTGTTGGCTCATAGCATTGCATCACTTGGCCCTTGGTGTAATCGTGGTGTATGTTCTCATATACTGCTGGACTTTTAACTTCCTTCCGGGCAGAAGCTGCCTCTTACTTACCTTTCCATTTCCTGTTCCACCTACCACAGGTGGGAGCATAGTACACAGTAGAGTTCAATAAATCATTGCTTACTGTCTCTTTCAATGTTGCTGAATAAATAAATCCCTCAGTGATCAACAGGTAGAAGAATGAGTGAGCTTCCTCTACCTTACAGAGAGAGTAAAGCATCTGTGTTCTGCCACCGTTGCCTGGAGACAAATGATCGTTATCAGAATGATTATCATTCTAAGACTGCTCGGAACCGTATGAATGAGTTCTTTCACCTCCTCAATGTATCCGGTCAGTGTTTGTCTTCACAGAATTAGCTCTGTTTTACCTGAATCCAGATTTGAACCAACACTGCCTCTTTTCTACACCAAGGGGCTTAGTGAACAAAGCAAATTTTCCATATTATGCATACTTAGCACAATACATACACTAGTATTAGTCCATTTGGGCTGCTGTGACACAATATCACAGACTGGGTGGCTTTATAAACAACAGAAATTTATTTCTCACAATTTTGGATGCTAGGTGTCTAAGATTAGGGTACCAGCCTTGTTGGGTAAAGGCCCTTTTCCAGGTCACAGACTTCTCATTGTATCCTCACATGGCGGAAGGAGCTAGGGAGCTCTAAGGGGTCTCTTTTATAAGAGCACTAATGCCATTCATGAGGACTCTACCCTCATGACCTAAGCACTTCCCAAAGGCCCCGTCTTTTAATGTCATCACACTGGGCATTAGTAGTTCAACATGTGAATTTGGAAGGAACACAAATATTCAGACCATATCAACTAGGGGTAGGCAGGAAGGGAGAATAGGAGATAAATGTGTATGTGTGTGTGTGTGTGTGTGTGTGTGTGTGTGCAAGAGAGCGAGAATGAGAGAAGAAAGGGACAGAGAGTGGGGAAGAGAACAAACGGATAAAGGGAGAGGGATTTGGAAGCAGACTAATAGAGTCAGAGATTGAGATGGAGACAGATTAGCTCCAGGTATAAGGTTAAATAAAGAGAAACTAACAAAACTTTAAAACTCTAGTGCTTTGCCTGTCACTTTTCCCTGGAAGATAATTTAGGATGAAAGAGAAATAATTCAAGGCGGCACGAGCTCAGCATTTACGTCATGGGAATCATGATTGCGATGGTCCTGGTTTGATCTGCCTCTTATTCTTGGTTCTGCCCCTGCCCGTACGTGCAACGCTAAGAACCTGAGAACTGCATCTGGAGAGAAGTCCAAAGCAGAGCACAGACTTGATGCTGAGGATAGTGATAATGATGTACACTGCTACCTCTCCCTCTAAAAGTCACAAAGTAGGGACTTCCCTGCTGGTCCAGCGATTAAGACTCCCGTGCTTCCAATGCAGGGGGTGCAGGTTCAATCCTTGGTTGGGGAAATAAGACCCCACATGCCCTGCGGCAAAATAATAATAATAATAAATGGAAGTCACAAAGTATTTCCACTTAATATATCTTTTGATCGTCATAACTATCCCAGAATTTAGGTCTTGTGGGCATTTGAATCCCTATTTTAGAGATGAGGAGTCTAAGAATGAGAAAAGGAAAATGCCGTTTCAAAAACTGGGCTTCCCTGGTGGCACAGTGGTTGAGAGTCCGCCTGCCAATGCAGGGGACACGGGTTCGTGCCCCGGTCCGGGAAGATCCCACATGCCGCGGAGCGGCTGGGCCTGTGAGCCATGGCCGCTGAGCCTGCACGTCCGCAGCCTGTGCTCCGCAATGGGAGAGGCCACAACTGTGAGAGGCCCGCGTACCGCAAAAAAAAAAAAAAAATATGACTAGGAAGAAGTAACAGTGTAAAACCGATGACCTCTTAGGCCCTGCCTCCCATCTTTCAGAGAGCTACCCATTTGTCTCTACTCAGCAATGTAACAGAGGAACATCCAGGGTGTTTGTTGTGTTTAGGATGACAGGAACCTCATCAATGCTCTCTTCAAAGCCTACTTAAGCTCTCTGTTCTTCATGCTGGAGATCAAGGGGTTCAGCATAGGGGTGATGAATGTGTAAACCACGGACACTACTGGCCCCTCTCTGGAGAGTAGCTGGAGCTGGGGCACAGGTGGCTAAGGCTCGCACCTCCATACTGAAGTAGAACCATAGTCAGGCGGGAGGAGAAGGTTGAGAAGGCCGTGTGCCTCCCCTCCACAGAGCGGGTCTTCAGGATGCAGCCACGATGAAGACATAGGACAGGGTGACAAGCGGGAAGGGGATGGTGAGGACAGAGACACCAACCACAAACAGAGTGGCCTCGTGGACCCGGGTATCTGCACAGGCCAGTCTCATCACAGGAAGGACATCACAATAGAACACACTGACTTCTTTGCTCCTGCAGAAGGGGAGTTGGAAGATGAGCACAGTCAGCTGCATGGCCAAGATGAACCCCAACACCAGACAGCCCAGGGCCAGTCGGGCACAAAATCACCAGCTCATCACCAGGGTGTAACACAAAGGGTGGCAGATGGCCACGGACCTGTCATAGGCCATGACGGCCAGCAGAATGCAGTCAGCGCTGCCCAGGAATATGAAGAAGAATGTCTGGGCACCGCAGCCAGGCACGGAGATGAGGGTTTTCTCCATGGACAGGATGCTTGTCAGAGTCAGAGGGGCAACGATGGAAGAGTAGCAGATCTCCAGAGCTGCCACGTTGGCCAGGAAGAAGTACATGCGGGCGTGGAGAGAACGGTCAATCCAGATGATGAGAGAAATGGAGAGGTTGCCGCTGATGCTGACCAGGTACGTAATCAGGAAGGTCACGAAAATCAGCATCTGTACCTCGGCGAGCTTGGAGCAGGGGTGGAAGTGGAAGTGAATCATTCCAGTCTGGTTTGCATCCTCCATGTATTCAATGCATCGGGCCTGCTGATGGCACAGGCGCTGCCCCCTGAGGATAGATAAGTGTCAGGACACAGGGCTCCTGCCGGATGACCCATTCAGCTCCTGGCCTCTCCCTTCCTCCCTCAACTAAAACCATCTTTACCTCCAAATTCAGCAGCTTACTTCTACAACAGCTTTTTTGTTGTTGTAAGCACCCAGAAGTAGCTCCCCACTGAAATCTTTCTTTTTTTAATTGTGGTAAAATATACATTACGTAATATTTATCATCTTAACCATGGGTAAGTGTAGAATTCAGTGACATTAAATACATTCACAATGTTGTATAACCATCACCCCCATCTATACCCAAAACTTTTCTATCATCCCCAACAAAAACTCTACCCAATAAACTAAGGATCTCCTCCACGATCTCCTCCTCCCAGCTCCTAGCAACCGCAATCCTACTTTGTCTCAGTGAATTTGCCTATTTTACGTACCTCATGTAAGTGCAATCATATAGTATTTGTCCTTGGGTGTCTGGTTTATTTCACTAAGCATAATGTTTTCAAGGTCCATCCATGTGGTAGCTTATATCAAAATTATGTTCCTTTTTGGGCTTCCCTGGTGGCGCAATGGTTGAGAGTCTGCCTGCCGATGCAGGGGACACGGGTTCGTGCCCCGGTCCGGGAAGATCCCACATGCTGCGGAGCGGCTGGGCCCGTGAGCCATGGCCGCTGAGCCTGCGCTCTGCAACAGGAGAGGCCACAACAGTGAGAGGCCCGCGTACCATGTTCCTTTTCATGCCTGAATAATATCCCATCATATGTGTGTATGCCACATTTTGCTATCCATTCATCTGTTCATGGATGCTTGGATTGTTTCCACCTTTTGGCTATTGTGAATAATGCTGCTGTGAAAATTGGTGTATGAATATCTGTTCAAGTCAGCAATGAAATGTTAACCCACAGTATACTATTCCTAGACCACAAATCTCTATGCCCTCAATCCCTTGTCTGGTTGTCATTGACCAAGAGTATGACCTTGAACAACTTGCTGAAGCTTTCTGCTTCAATTTCTTCATCTGTGAAGACGATATAGGACACAGCAGGTAGGATTGCTATGAGGAGTACATGTGTCTGGCCCCTAGGAAACTCCCCATAAATGTTAGCAATCATCACTAATACTATTCTTCTTCCACCTTTTCAAGACCACCTTTGATGCCTCCAGCTCCCCCAAATAAGCTTCCTTTGGGCTTTCCTCCGTGCCCCATCCAACCAAGATCTATGGTCCATCTCTTTCATCAGTCTTTTACCAATACTGTCACTGTCTTTGATTCCCTTTGATCTTCTGCCAACCCTGTTACCTTCTGTAATATCCAGCATCTTCGTTCCAGGCTGAACATGACTAAAGAAGATCACAAAATTCTGCTGACTGGTGCCACGGTAGGGATAGAGAGGTATTATCAACCCCAGTGCTGTCCCCAAGGCTCTCAGTCAGCTGCTCCTTCGGGTCCCAAGACCGGGGCAAATTTCCCTGGTCTCTTTAAGACCTCTCTTCTGCTACCTCCTCTCTCACCAACAGTAATGACCGAGCCTCCAACTTCACTGGAAAAAAGAACAGAAGCTACCTGGAGGCAACTCATCAACATGCTCACCAGCTCTAGACCCACAACATTCTCCCTCCATCTACCCAATAGCAAATCCCCATATGCCTCTCTAGAAGTGTCCCCTCTCCTCTGCAAAGCTAGTGGTCTCAGTCCCTCCTGCTTCCTCTGTGATCTTGCTCCACAATCATTCAGTCTGTCTCCAGTATCTGCCTCTGCTCCACCTCTACAGCAACTTTACCTCTCATGGCAAAAAGCAACTTCCCTTCGTCTTCTATCATCCTCTAAAGGCTCATTGTCTCCTTTGCTTTCAACCATTTCCTATTCTTTCTTTAGCACAGTCTGGTTCCGGTCTTACACCCAGAGACCACTCTAATGAAGGTCACCAATGACTTCCAAATTGCTGAATCCAGTGGCTATGTTTTGACTTGATCTCTGTTGCACTGGAAGCTCCCTTTTCCTTGAAATTCTTTACCCAAGGACTCTGTGTTGCTATTCTACCCAAACCTTTTTTTCCCACCTCTCTGGACACTATGTTTCCATCACTTTTGGAGACTGCTCTTCCTCTTAGTGATATGCAAAGGGAAGGTTTTGTTGGTTAATCTAGGTCTACCCCCCAAGATCCACTCTCCACCCTGCTCTGCTGCCTGGGAGGCTGGCCACTAAGGACTGAATCATCTGAGCTCACTCACCCTGTGGTTTCTGGTTGGATGTGGCCAATGAAGGTACTTGAAAGAAAATAAAGAGTAGCACAAAGTTATGAAGGGTATTTATCCCTCTCCCCATACACACGCCACTACCCCCTTCTCCCTCTACCATGACGGTTCTATGACCGTCTCTTGTTGCGTGGCCCATCTTCCATGGCTCCAGTTTTTGCTGGGCTCCAGTAACAGTGTTCTCTCACCTTGTCACTTCAGGCCCAAGGATACAAACAGTTTCCTACCATTGCTAGCCCTGAGTGCCTCACCGTCCCTTATAGCGTAACAAGGAAAAATAAATCTAAGTCTATCTTGGATCTTTTTCTTTTCATTTAACCTTTGTTTTCTATTGTTTTTGCTACAAGTCAATCACTAAAGTGTTGCCTATATGCTTAAAGTATACATAATGGCCCATCTCTGGGAGCCCTGCCTCCCATGCCTGAGCTTAAGCTAAAATACCTTTGTTTAGCTCACAGGAAACATCCTGACCAGGCCCACCCAGGAATGACTGCAGGAAAGAAGAAATTAACCCCTTCTTGGGAACCTGGCTGGAACCAGGAAATATTTGCAACAATTTATTGCCTTTTTTACTTTATCTCCTCATCTTCCCCTCTTTGTTCTATAGAAGAAACTAGCATCCAAACCCCAGCAAGATGGTTCTTTGGGACATGAGTCCACCATCTTCTCAGTCTGCTGGCTTTCTGAATAAAGTCACTGTTCCTTGCCCCAACAACTCGTCTCTCGACTTATTGTCCTGCCTTGCGGTGAACAGTCCGAGCTTGGACTTGGTAACAGTAAGTGCCCTTAATTCTGCCCTCACTTCTATAAATGGTCCCAAAATTAAATGCCAAGCCCTGTCCGTATGACTAGCATAGAGAACATTTTAACAGGTGATTGTTGAATGCATAAAGGAAAAGAATCTTATATTTTAATTTATTTTAGAATCTCTTTATCCAGTTTTCTTTCTGCTGCCCATGATCGGTAGGAAAGAATTTCAGGGCAAGTTTACATGGTATCCAAAACAACATACCCTGACTACACACACACCTCGACACATCATATCTGCTGTAGAAACAAAACTGACACTTGGCCTTGCATCCAATGATTACGTGTCAATACTTCGCATGCCACAGTAAGTGGGGTGGCGGGGGGGACACTTTGCACCCTGAGTTAAACCAAAACTAACAGGATCACCTGACTGGTTTTGTTCCCCCCACCAAAGAATGTATTTTTGCTTACTTTTGCTGTGCTGATGTCTGAAGATATAGTACAACCTTTATGAGTATGATAATCATGTAAGGACATTGTTGTTTTCCACCACAAACAGAATAACGCAACCTTAGTATTCTTGCTGAGTTGCAATTTTTTCTTTTGAATATTTGTTGTGTTTTTTTATTCTGGCAGGCCGGTACTTTTAAAGTCTGGCTCCCTGCATGTTTTGCAAGTTTTTCTTTCCTTTTATAAGTGCTTCTGCCTCTGTACTGTCATCTGCTGGGCACAGCCTTGTGTGGGGTAAGAGGGTTGGAAGATGGGTGGAATCATAGTGGGAAATTTTTCACTTGGAAGTTTCTAAGGCTCTTGTTCCTTGAGAATTTTAATTCCTTTTCTAGGAGCAGCATTGGAGCACACACCTGCCTGCCTCTCTTCCTACTTTGGGTAAAGACCACCAACACACCCTCTATCCCAAACAATCTTCGTGAATTAGACATGAAGGGACAAGTCGGGCACAAGAAAGAGAACTATTATCTATAACCAGGGATCTCACCACTCCTTTAATGATGTGTTTGCCTCTGTGATCACTTGTGTATCTCTGTCCCCTCCATGAATCTCAACTCCATGAGGGCAGGAACTGATTGGATTCTGTTCTTCACTAATACCCGGGACCTAGCACAATACTAGGTACCATGTAACTCTGTATTGACATGAACACTGGAGAGCTACTGAGGTTCTATCAATGTCAATGACTGCTACCCAGTACTTCTGAAGTAGAAGTAATAATCTTCAGTTTAGTACTCTGATGCTAAAAGAGCATATCCCCTCTAGAAAGAAAATCAGCGATTTTCAAGAAATTATATGTGTTGAATCACTACCCTCACATTGAAGGATCTGTCCCGAGGTAATAGTCTGGAATATGGAGCCAAATACATAAAGATACGTGCAGTGTGCTGTGATAATAATCTTTATAAGGAAACAAAACAAATACTTAACAAGAGGTGACATTCTAGTCACTTGAGGTGTATTAATATGATGAACTGTCGTATCGACATTAAAATTGTTATAATTATAAGGTTTAATACAGTGAGAAAGTGCTTACAATATAATGTTAAATGAAGAAAATGAAAAGGCAACATTGCATGCGGAACATGACACCAATTCTGCTACCAGTCTAAAAGGAAACAATAAACTCTCAATGGTGTTTTAGAGAAAAATGAGAGATGACTATTTTCTTCATGCTTTTCTCCATTTGTCAAACTTTTTGTGAAGAATATGTGTTTATTTTTAACATTACAAATGTTATTGCTTTTTTAAATTCCCATTTGAAAGGCAAGGACACTGAAGTACATAACATACCCCTAGTTATACAACCAGGAATTGTCAGAACGAGGATTAATACCTAAATATAGCCACAAAATCTGCACACTTGCCAATGATGTTGTCCAAGATGGTTCTAAATCTAGTTATTTATTTATGTGTTTGTTCATTTCCAGACATACCACAACCTTGACTTGGGCTGAGTTTGTTGTTAAGTAGTTAACCTTCCTTCCTTCCTTCCTACCTTCCTTTCTTCCTTTCTTCTTCCTTCCCTTTCTTTTCCATCCCATCCCTTTTCTTTCTTCCTACTTGCCTTTCCCTCTCTCTTTTTTTTCTTTACCCTCATCTCTTTTTAAAGTTAACCTTTCAGATTTAGCTCATCATTCTAGCCCATTGAGATCTTATGGAGAATGACAATTCTTTACTCCAACAAATAATCCATTTCTCCCCATTGTCATCTACAAATTTAATGAACATGCTTCCCAAAGCTATAACTGTGCATTAGACCATAGCTCAAGGAAGCCACATCCCTTAAGCATACTGCCCTTAATATCCCTCAAAATTTTCTTAAAAATATCAGTCAGTTTTCAAATCAGTTTAAAAATACAAGGCTCTCTGTGTGGAATATCTCTGGAACACTTAAAAACTACAGTGAATTCCACTGCAACAAACAATCACATTGTTTATACAATGGATGTTCAACATACCTGGGATAAAGACTCACCTGACTTCTCCATGCATTCCCCACACCCTCACCCAGACACATACATTTCTCTCTTAATGAACACATATAAGTCATGCTACTTCTCTGTGAGAGCTACATAATTCGTTTCCCTTTTTGCCTTAGCTGCTAGGAAGCCCAAAACTAAGTTTTATATTCAATCGCTTAGCATTTCTCAGCCCCAATATCTTCATTTCTATTTAACTTTTGTCTTTTTTTTTTTTTTTTTTTTTTTTTTTGCGGTACGCAGGCCTCTCACTGTTGTGGCCTCTCCCATTGCAGAGCACAGGCTCCGGACGCGCAGGCTCAGCGGCCATGGCTCATGGGCCCAGCCGCTCCGCGGCATGTGGGATCTTCCCGGACCGGGGCATGAACCCGTGTCCCCTGCATCGGCAGGTGGACTCTCAACCACTGCGCCACCAGGGAAGCCCAATTTAACTTTTGTCTTTTATACTGCCTTTTATAAGTTGATCTTGATCTCATTGTAGCTAGGGTTTTACTGTAAGGCATTCTATTTTTAGGAGCATTCAAAGAATAATAAATATATTATACAAATAAAAAATTATTCTTGCCTTTTTTGTCTTCATCCAAGGCACTGATGAGTCAGTGAGAAATCTCTCCCCTCTTCACTCCCAAGTTTACTCCTCCTCTGGGGTCTTCTCAATGGGATAAAAATAACAATACTGTGAGCTTTGATTGTGGTTAAATATTCTCTTCCACCATCTGCTTTGTCCTGCCTTTGCTATTGCACAATTCCTTGCTATGTGAATCAGGAAACGCCAGACCTCTTCTTACCCAGGAACTATAAACCCTCAGTAACACTGCATCCTCTTTGATGAGTCTCTTTGGCACCAGCACTGCCTCCAAAGACATGGCATTCTTCACACAGACAGCCCTTCCTTTTCCATAAAGATCTTTGCATACTCATCTACCTTCTCCCCTCACTGAGTGTAATTAATAGGACTGTTCGTGCATTCACTTATTTGACAAGAATTTATCTAGCAGCTACTATCAACTAGGCATTGGGTGTGTAACTTGAAAACTGAGCAGATTACACTATGTTTTCTGGGTGTCCCAACAAAGCATGTAGTCCTCTTTGAACAACTCTCTCATACCCATCTCAGACAACCTAGGAGATGGGACATATTTCTGTCTCTCTAGGGAGAGACAGAGTTTCCTTCTCTCACCCTCAGCAGTGGAGTGTCTTTTGAAGACTTGTTTGTTGTTAGTATATTTGACATCAACAGTGTCACCTCATTAGCTCCAGGAGGTTTAACTAACATTCTAATTCATTTGTATCTCTACACGGGGAAGCCCCTCACAGGATCAGGAAAGCCCAAGGTCAGTAGGGTTCATTGGTTCATTCCCCAGGGTCTAGACCACAAAACAACTCAATCAGCCTGGTCTTCCCTTACCCTCCTTACCTTCTGCCTAGAGAGGCTGGCAGCCACATCCTTCCCTGAGGCTGAGTGAAGCCCAAGGTGGAATCCTCTTCTTAATACCTTGGGAACCGTTGAGACTGAATCTCTGAGAAACTACCCAGAGAACTGAGGAAAGCGCACATCTACATACCGTTAATCCCTCCCTGCTGCTACATCTCAAGGGAAGAACGTGGGACTTTGGGATTTGCAGAGTCAGAATTCTGGGTTCTTTCTCAACTCTCACCCCTTCTCATCTCATTTCTGGAGAATTCCCTGCCTACTTTGGTTCAACCAAGCTCCAAGAGGCTATCTTAGCTTTTAAGTTGACCATACCCTGTAGGTCAATATTTGAACACAAACAGGAATTGTTTAGGGACATGATATTCTAAACTGATCTAATTGCTGCTAGACTTAGCTATATTTCAATTATTGCCTAAATTTTTACTCTCCAAGTTTGAGGTAGTTTAGAAAGACATACAGTTTGTTTGTTTTTTAAATTTATTTATTTTATTTATTCATTTTTGGCTGCATTGGGTCTTTGTTGCTGCACGCGGGCTTTCTCTAGTTGCGGTGAGCGGGGGCTACTCTTCGTGTGGTGTGTGATCTTCTCATTGCAGTGGCCTCTCTTGTCGCAGAGCGTGGGCTCTAGGCGTGCGGGCTTCAGTAGTTGTGGCACGCAAGCTCAGTAGTTGTGGTGCACGGGATTAGTTGCTCCGTGGCATGTGGGATCTTCCCGAACCAGGGCTCGAACCCGCGTCCCCTGCATTGATCGGCAGGCGGATTCTTAACCACTGCACCACCAAGGAAGTCCAAGACATACAGCTTTAATTTATTCAATTAGAGGTTAATTTTGTGTACCTAGACAAATTCTACAGATCCTTCAAAACTCAGCCAAGTGTCACCTGTTATGTGAAGCCTTATTCTGATACACACACCTTCCCCCACACTCCTCCAAAAACGAAGAATTACTCCCTGCTCCATGCTCCATGGTGGCTTTGTGCCCACCCCAATTATAGCATTTATCACTCTGCACTGTGTTTATACACTCATTTTTCAACCTCTACTAGGATAGGTCCTCAATGGGAGCGACTAGTTCAACTCAGTTCAATTGCATCTCATCGCTTAGTATGGAGCTAAGCACCTAATGGATGTCTAGTATTCATTGATTGCAGAATGTTATAGCACTGGGCATTCCTTTACTTATTCACCAATATCATCCAAGACCCTATCACACTCCCTATAAATTATGTGTTTTTTTTGTTTTTTGTTTTTTTTTTTTGCGGTACGCGGGCCTCTCACTGTTGTGGCCTCTCCCGTTGCAGAGCACAGGCTCCGGACGCGCAGGCTCAGCGGCCATGGCTCGCGGGCCCAGCCGCTCCACAGCATGTGGGATCTTCCCGGACCGGGGCACGAACCCGCGTCCCCTGCATCGGCAGGCGGACTCTCAACCACTGCGCCACCAGGGAAGCCCAAATTATGTGTTTTATACCAGCGGCCGCTAGTGATTTTGGTCAAGGCCATTATAAAATGTAGAAACAAAATTTTTTCAAAGTTTGGCCATTCAAGAACAACCTTCATGATTTATGTTTTATCTAACTTATTAGTATAATTTACTTAATGTTTTTCTTCACTTAAATTCAGCTCACTCACTTTTTAAAAAAAAATTTTGGCTGCATTGGGTCTTCCTTGCGGTGAGCAGGCTTATCACTGCAGTGGCTTCTCTTGTTGCAGAGCATGGGCTCTAGGCACGCGGGCTTCAGTAGTTGTGGCGCATGGGCTCAGTAGTTGTGGCTCATGGGCTCTAGAGCACAGGCTCACTGGTTGTGGCACACGGGCTTAGTTGCTTTGCAGCATGTGGGATCTTCCCAGACCAGGGCTCGAACCCATATCCCCTGCGTTGGCAGGCAGATTCCTAACCGCTGCGACACCAGGGAAGTCCCTCACTCACTTTTTTCTTTAATGTAACAACATCATCGTACTGGCTATATTTTTTATCCCTCACTTTTAAACAAATACAAAAAAATGTTTAAATGCTCATGTATGTATCACCGAAAACTTTCATCTCAAGGACAAGTAGCTCTGAAAACTCTGGAAATATTGTTGAAATGAAGGCCTACAGGTGTATGTGTGTGAGAGAGAGAGAGAAATTGAGAGAGAGAGAGGAGACAGAGAGAAGAGAGAGAGAGAAAGAGAGAGAACTTGGTAGGAGTTTGTCAAAGCAATCTTGAAAGAAAAATGCAAAACAATTCCAGAAGAAACAACCACCAGCCACTTGAAAGTCTAGTTGTGTGTGTACTGAGCTGGGACATACTTTAGCAAGTATCAGTGGTCCACTCAGAGGAGACCAAACAAAGCCACTCTGTTGCTCTGGAGCAGAGGCTGCAAGCTGCTGACCCGCACGCTGCACAGGCGGTGGATGGCTTTCCAGATGGTTTGCGTTCAGCAGTTTTGTTAACTGCTCAACACTTCAGAATGCTGCCATGCTGGAGCTGGAACTCACTTCATTTGGAGTCTAGACCCTTTCCACTGTAGCCAGAGCCACAGTCATCTCTGAGTGACACCAAAGGCCGTATCTGGCAGTCTACTTTTTTTTTTTTTTTTTTTTTTTGCGGTACGCAGGCCTCTCACCGCTGCGGCCCCTCCCGTTGCGGAGCACAGGCTCCGGACGCGCAGGCCCAGCGGCCATGGCCCACGGGCCCAGCCGCTTCGCGGCATGTGGGATCCTCCCGGACCGGGGCACGAACCCGGGTCCCCTGCGTCGGCAGGTGGACTCTCAACCACTGCGCCACCAGGGAAGCCCCCGGCAGTCTACTTTTTAATTCCAGCCACACAAAAAATTTTTAACCTTTCTTCTTTAAGTTCTCCATTTTTCCCTCCCAGTTCCATTTCTCCCTCTCTCCATTTCTTTTGCCTTTCTTTCTCTTCTTTTTTTCCTAGTCCCCTGTGATTTTCTATTTGCTGAATTTAATGTGCCTATACCTTACAGGTGCTAAGTAATTATTCATTTTTAAAAGGCTGTAGGGAGAAAAATCTACTGACCCTGAAACCATGCCCCATAGGGTTAACAGAAATTGGTGACTCACAGAAATTCTTGAACTTGTCTTAAAGCTTGCTAAAAACCCCTCTGCCTGGTACCTGCCTTCACTGAGCAAGTTCACCTGAATTATTTTGCTGCAAATTGCATACCCTCCAAGCTTCACATACCCTAAACAGTAAGATGTTTGCCCTAGGTACTTGGAGTCAGCTGTGTGTAGTTCTACTTCTAGCTAGCTGAGACTGGTTGGGACCACTGACCCTAAAACTGGGCCTGTGCAGGTGTCTAATGACCTTCTAACATCACAAGGCCAAAAACTCCACCCTCAGATCATGCTTAACACCATTTTGAACACACATCCCATGAAGAAGCATGTATCTCAGATATGCCTGTGCGGAACACCAATTACCTCACCTTTTCTCTACATCAAATCACCTTTCCCCATGTCTAAGACCACCTTGGTTCTTTTTTTTTTTTTTTATTGGCTGTGTTGGGTCTTCATTGCTGCACGCGGGCTTTCTCTAGTTGCGGCGAGCGAGGGCTACTCTTCGATGTGGTGAGCGGGCTTCTCATTGCCGTGGCTTCTCTTGTTGTGGAGCACGGGCTCTAGGTGCTTGGGCTTCAGTGGCTGTGGCACGCAGGCTCAGTAGTTGTGGCTCGCGGGCTCTAGAGTGCAGGCTCAGTAGTTGTGGCACACGGGCTTAGTTGCTCCGCGGCATGTGGGATCTTCCCGGATCAGGGCTCGAACCCGTGTCCCCTGCATTGGCAGGCAGATTCCTAACTACTGCACTACCAGGGAAGTCTACCTTGGTTCTTTATCCCATAAATATCTCAGACCTCTGGCCTTCAGGGAGATGGAGCTGAGACTGGTTTTTCTGTCTCATCTCCTTTCTTGGCTGTCTTGTGACTAAACCTTTTCTTTGCTGCAAATCTTGGCGTCTCAGTGTTTTGACTTGCTGCATGCCAAGCAAACAACCTGGTTCGGTAACAACTCCTTAGTGACACTAGCTTTTAGTCATCTTCTGATCCTTCTTCTAGAATCAGACTCCACGGAGTTTAGAAGAGAAAATGACTGTACCCAGTCATTTTCAGTGAGGCCACGAAGCTGTTTCTTTGACCAATGCATCAATTTCTCCCAGGATGCTCTCTCCATGTTCCCCACTGGTTCACTGAGTCTTTCCAGCTGTTACCGAACCAAAACTTGGGTCCGCTCGCCCAGTAAAGCCAATCTACCGACACCAGGTTGTGGTGAAGGAAAGTGCAACGCTTATTGTAAGGCGCCATACAAGGAGTCCAGGACAGCTACTGCTCAAAAAGCCAAACTCCCCGATTGGTTTCAGCAAAGCCATTTTAAAGGCAAGGTGAGGGAGGGGAGTCCCAGGGTATGTGATCAGCTCGTGCACAGTTCTCTGATTGGTTGATGGTGAGGTAACAAGGCAGTGTCACAGGGGTTAAACATTATCAGTCCACGAAGACATGAGGCTACGTGCTCATGGTCATCAAGTAGTTAATTTCTTCCATTTGGTGGTGGTTTTAGCGTCTGTAAAAAACTCAGGAAATGTGCATCAGATACTATGATCTAGGTACTTCAGAAAGGAGCTAAAGCAGAGGATATGGGGGAGAGGTCTGTCCTGGGAAGGCCCCCTAGGGTCCTGCTCAGGTACACAGCTGACCCCAACATTCAAACTGGTTCTTCCAAATGCAATTGAAAATCACAGTGGACACAGTTGACAGGTATGTGCAGTGTCTCTGTGGGCTGAAGGGGGCCAGTGAATCTTGCTGTTTCTCAGTGAGGCCTTGACCTTTATCCTGACCCACATCTCACCTCTCCAGGAAGAGGAAGCAGAGACAGGCTCCAGCAAATGCTGTGTGGCCCCAAAGATCTTTTTTTTTTTCTAAGAGGAAAGATCAACAGTGGCGAGGTCTGAATGTCACTACAAAAAACTCGTTTCTTCTATTTGTTCTTGAAGTTTTAGTTCCCAGGTCAAACTTATCTGGATAACAATCAAATCTTAAAATATATCTGAAAGGATTTGTGTTTGGTAATGCGAAGAGGGTATGGGTCTAACTGGCTGCATTTTCAGTTTGCTCACCTGTTTTACTTCCTCACAGCCTGGTTTCTGTTACAACAGACTCATTTCATCAAGACCCTGCTTGAGTAAAACAGTGTTTGTGAAAGCACTTCCTGAAAGACATGCTTACCAATCAGGTTCTAATAGTTCTAGGTTTATTCCCTAAACTAAAATCAAGTTGGAACATCAGAGAGCTGTAGTCTTCTGTTGACTGTGATCATTCCTTCCAGAACTGCGTTAAGTGACTTGAACATCAGTGTCACTCCATCAGTTTACATTGAGAATTAGCCCTAGAAAATTCATTTCAAATTTACTATATGTTATACTGGTTAAGGTCACAGGCTCTGGAATGAAACTGTGCCAGCACTTACTGCCTGTGTGATCTTGGGAAGATGACTTAACCTCTCAGAACTTCAGCTCTTTATGTGTAAAATGGGGATAATAATGGTACCTATCTCCTAAGACTTTGTGGGATTCAAGTAAGTTAATGTGTACCAAGCACCTAAAACAATATCTGGCTCATACTTCAGGGCTCAATAAATGATAGCTAGTGTTATTATTATAATTGTTGGTATGTTGTTAAATGTGCTGTATTCTCTTTTGAAAAGCGGTAAGAAAAGATTCTTTTACATCTGAGATTTAACCCCAAAAAAGTGTTAAATTTCTCCCTATGTCTAGAAATCATATGACCTTTGAAGCTCTCAAATTTAATTGTATTTTATTTTTTACTTTGGCTACTAGGGAGCTCAGATACCTGTAGGTGACCACTATTATAAACTGCAGAGAAGCACATGGTTTACATTTCTTTTTTGTTTGTTTGTTTGTTTTTGTTTTTATTTTTTGCTGTGTTGGGTCTTTGTTGCTGTGTGCAGGCTTTCTCTAGTTGCGGCGAGCAGGGGCTACTCTTTGTTGCAGTGCGTGGACTTTTCACTGTCGTGGCTTCTAGGCGCGCAGGCTTCAGTAGTTGTGGTGCATGGGCTTAGCTGCTCCGCAGCATGCGGGATCCTCCCAGGCCAGGGCTTGAACCCGTGTCCCCTGCATTGGCAGGCGGACTCCCAACCACTGCACCATCAGAGAAGCCCATGGTTTACATTTCTGCATAGAAATCTTACTACTATATTCTTCCTGAATTTTGCCTTCACCCTGATCTACTTGACTATGTGGGCGTTTTGTGTTTTGTTTTGTTTTTGTTTTTTTTTATTTTTGGCTGTGCTGGGTGTTTGTAGCTGCACGTGGGCTTTCTCTAGTTGAGACAAGCAGGAGCTACTCTCCGTTGCGGTGCACGGGCTTCTCATTGCGGTGGCTTCTCTTGTTGCAGAGCACGAGCTCTTGGCGCTCCGGCTTCAGTAGTTGCAGCATGTCGGCTCAGTTGTTGTGGCGCACTGGCTTAGTTGCTCCACCACATGTGGGATCTTCCCGGACCAGGGATCAAACCCGTGTCCCCTGCATTGGCAGGCAGATTTTTAACCACTGGACCACGAGGGAAGTCCTGACAATGTGTTTTTAACTTTGGTATTCAATGTATTTCTAAGCCACTTCACATCTTTTGTATAAGGATATTGGGAATAGAATAAATTAAAAATAATTAGAGAAATAACTTAATTTCAACAAATACCATTGTTATCAATAAAATATTTATTGACTCTCCACACTAGCACTATTCAAAGTTCTGCATGCTCCTGTACTTTTTTTTTGCAGTACGTAGGGCTCTCACTGTTGTGGCCTCTCCCGTTGCAGAGCACAGGCTCCGGACGCGCAGGCTCAGCGGCCATGGCTCACGGGCCCAGCCACTCCGCGGCACGTGGGATCTTCCCGGACCGGGGCACGAACCCGTGTCCTCTGCATCGGCAGGCGGACTCTCAACCACTGCGCCACCAGGGAAGCCCACTCCTGTACTTCTTAATGTTGCTGCCTGGCCAAGGGTCCCAAGAATTCTTGTCATCAGGTTTTCATACTCTTTTTCCCCTTTCTTGTGTGTAGCACAATCAGATATGGAATAGGGTGGCTTTTATCATCTATTGCATTTGCAACATTAAGAAAAGAATGGGGTTCTTTTCCTTTTCTCTTTGAGGATGGCATCTCGTAAGTATCTTTCCCTGCTCTCAGTCCTCCTTCTGGTCCACTCCACCAATTTCCACGACAGCTCTGCTCATTGGCTATTGTTGTTTTGGGATTCTCCTGCAAGGATCACAGGAGCCAGTCTCCTGCCATGAGAAGCAGATGACTCTACTGAGATAGGCTGGGACCTGGGACCCTTTACCAGAGTGCTCGCCCCTGGACAAACATCTCCTTGAGCAACAGAATACAAAGAAACTATAAGGAACTAAAAATAACTGCAAGCATGCACAGCTGGGGCAATTATGAACAATAGGATACAAAAAGGCCACAAACCAACTGCCACTTCTGAGGTGCTGGGAGCAAAAGCAGGGTATTGTGCGTGCTCCATGGGCATGGCACTGCCAAGTGGGTGGGCAGACCCCCTAAGCTACACCTCCTGCCCAACCCACGGACCTGCCCCCACTTGTTACCGCATTTAAGGACCCAAGCAGCTCCTTTCTGGAGCAAACAAGGGCACCTGTTACTTATTTTCTTTCCCTCACACTGCAGCACAAGCCCCAATAAAGACTTGCCTGAAATTCTCGTCTGGCCTCTTATCAATTTCTATTGATTAAAGAGTACAAGGGGGGCTTCCCTGGTGGTGCGGTGGTTGAGAATCTGCCTGCCAACACAGGGGACGTGGGTTCGAGCTCTGGTCTGGGAAGATCCCACATGCTGTGGAGCAACTAGTCCAGTGAGCCACAACTACTGAGCCTGTGCGTCTGGAGCCTGTGCTCTGCAACAGGAGAGGCCACGATAGTGAGAGGCCCGCGCACCGCGACGAAGAGTGGCCCCCGCTTGCCACAACTAGAGAAAGCCCTCACACAGAAATGAAAACCCAACACAGCCAAAAAAAAAAAAAAAAACAAAAATAAATAAATGGGGGGTTTAAAAAAAAAAAGAGTACAAGGGCCTGGGTCAGTAACACTACTGTTACAAAGAAGAACAAACCTGACTCCATATTGAATCTATTCCTTTAGCTCTAAACTTTGTGCTCTGTTGCCTGTGCTTAGTCATGCTGGCTCTGCACCTTTGTAAGAGAATGTTACCTATAGCCTGAAATGTGCATGATGGCCCATTCTCAAAACGTCTGCTTTATCAACTGCTGTCATCATCTTATCCTTCCATTCAATCATTCTCTCCTTCACGGACATTCCTGTGCTAGTCCTTATTCTAAGCACTATGGTGAGAGAGGAGGCTGGCTTTGTAGGCGATCTAAGGTTTCATGATTGGAATCTAATACAAAGTGGATGAATTAGTACTGATTAGCATTTCACAGGCAAGATAGCCATGGGACAGTCATCTCTCCACTCCCTCCTTTTTCCTTTTGAGATTCCTGTCCTTCAGATCATGTCCCTACTTCTGATTTGAGGAATGTTTTTTCTAGGAAGGAATATTTCTGGCTCCCTGATCAAGTACGTTCTTGCCATAGTCTCCTCACTTATGCTATAATCAGCTATAAGCTGATTCCTTATGCTATAGACCAAGGGGTTCAGCACTGGTGAGAAAAGGTTGTAGACAACAGACACTGCCTGGCCCTCTTCTGGGGAGTAGCTGGAGCTGGGACACAGGTAGATAAGGGTACAACACACATACTGCAGGAGAACCACCATGAGGTGGGAGGAACTAGTGGAGAAGGCCCGGCGCCTTCCCTGGGCTGAATCCATCCTCACGATGGTGGCCACAATGCAGCCATAGGAGAGGCAGATAAGGAGGAAGGGAATGGCCACAGCGGCCACACTGATGGCATAGAGAGCTGCCTCATGCCTGTGGGTGTCTGCACAGGCCAGGCGCATAACGGCAGGCGTGTCACAGAAGAAGTGATAGATTTCATTGTGGCCACAGACTGAAAGGTGGCAGATCAGAATGGTCAAAGGCAGCACCAACAGGAATCCCAGACCTAAAGAACCTAAAGTCATCTGCCCACAGAGCTGCCAACTCACGATGAGGTTGTAACGCAATGGATGACAGACTTCCACGTACCTGCCATAGGCCATGACAGCAAGAAAGACACAGTCAGATTCCCCGAGAAGGATGGAGAAGAACCTCTGGGCTCCACAGCCAGGGAGAGAGATAAGCATCCGCCCCATGGAAAGGACGCCAGCCAGAGTCAAGGGAGCAATGTTGGTGGAGTTGCCAGTCTCCAGCATGGCCAGTGCAAAGAGGAAGAAGTACACTGGGGTATGGAGGGAGTGTTCTCACCAGACTGTGAGCCCAGTGGTGACATTTCCAATGAGGCTTCCTGGGTACAACAGCAAGAAGGCCATGAATATGAGGGCCACCACTGCCTGGTCTGTTGAAGTGGAAGTGGAAATGGAAATGGACCGCTCCTGTCTGGTCGTGCTCTTCCATTAGCCCTGGTACCAGGAAGGACATCATGGGCAAAGTGATCCCTCCTGTGTCCTCGAGCTTGCTTGTGTTAGAAACACAGTTTGCAGTCCTTGATTCCTTACTTTCATTGCTTCTTTTAGAGTTCAGTTAAGGTGATCTTGCCTCCTGCACTGCTTAATCTACTAGCTGTGTGACGTTGGAGAAGTTATGGACATCAGCGTTCTCCTTTTAAACATGGGAAGGGTGTGACACACACCTCGGAGAGGTGGTGTCTGAGAGTGCCATGCCCCATGCCAGCCATGCAATAGAACGGTTCTCAACAGGGTTTCCTTCCAATTGCATTTTTTCCTTGATCTCCGTTCTTTTTTTTTTTTTTAAAGCAAACCTTCCTGAACATTCTCATGCCTCTTCATTACTATGATTGTCCAATCACCCCCCAGGACACCGTAAAAGTACATATTTGTACAAAGAGCATATGATTCTCATATCAACCCTAAAAGGCTGGCAACACAGGTCTTTCCTTTACCTGTTTTACAAAGGTGGAAACCAGAAGCCCAGATAAGTTAAACAGCTCACACTGCTATCCTCCCCATTCCCAAACTCGCAATTTTGGTATCGTATTTTTTGTTTTTGTTTTTTTTCTTAAACTTTGAACAATCCAATTTTGTTCTGTTTTGTTTTACCAAATACTAACCCTACTCTTGTTTTACCTTCTTTCTCATATCTGCCTTCATTTGCATTATTACGGTGTCCACCCTAAATAAGGCTTTCATCCCCTCATGTCTAGCTCACTGCCCACCAACCCAACTTATCATACTTTTAGATTAACCTCTCTTAAACACTTTTAAAATCATATTACTCTACTCTGACCCTAAACTTAAAAAGCAAAGGAACCTCAAATTTATTAGTCAATTATACCTCGATAAAACTGAAGAAAAAATAATAAAGGAATCTCTTATTCTTGTGATATCACATACAATTATCACAAAATAATTTTATAAGTGAAACTAGCATAACTTACCTGGGGTATAACTTCAGGAAATCCCTCAATGACCAAAATCCACTGTCCCATCTCACCCACCACACCTTTGTTCTAAATCGCTCAGTCCTTATGCACGACTCTTAAACTTTCTTTTAATTTCCTGCAAGGTAGACTTGCACATATGCAAACATACTTTCTTGTGTTTATGGATTACCTTTTCAATGATATTCAAACAGCCGAAGGTAGCAGCCTACAGAAGGGTCTTTGCATTGATCTTTTCAGGGGGATTCTCAGAGAGCCTGGGCCATGCCAAAAACACTTTCCTGCTAAAATAGAGGGGCAGGGCCAAAAACATATGCAAATTAGAACGTTCAACCACCATTGTTTTTTTGGTGTAACAAGTGAACCAAGTTTTACCATTGTGTTTTCTTTTGGTTTAGTTGTTAACGATGATCCCCAGTGCTGGCAACGTTGTGGACAAATGAGCATTACCAAGCTCGCTGGTGGAGAGGTGAGAGGTTCAACACTTTAGGAAAATAATAATATTTTTAAATGCTCATGTTTTGTCAAAATATTGACAGTTTTCCAAGGTGAGTAATGCATACCTAAGTATTCATAGTACTATCCTCTTAATTTGTGTAGATTTGAAATTTGCCAAATAAAAAATTAGCATTTGAGTTTAGTTATCACACTTCGGGAGTCTAAAATTAGAAATTAATCTGAAATTAGAATGACAATGGCAACAACAAAAACCTTTATATACAAGGTAAAAATCATAGCATAATTTTAATAGGGAATAATGAAGACAACTTAATACGGAATGCTAGATTCAGTTGATGAAATACTATGCAATGGTTTAAAGTTATATTTCTAAAGACAATGTAATAACCTGAAGATATCTGTGATATAATACTAAACAGAAAATGAGATTTTAAAAATGAGATCACCTCACTGTAGAAAGAATGCACTCTGAGTAATGAGCCTGAAAAGTGTTTTTCCTGTTCTATATTTTCTAATATTCTTTAATAAACATCAATGCTCTTATCATTTAAATTAATTGCAAACTTATAACATGACAAAAGGAGAAACAAGCAGTGTCGTCCTCAAACTGTGGAGTACAATCTTTTGCAAATTTTTAAAGCAAAGTAAACAATTTATACAGAAATTAAGAAAAAAGTTTGTCTAACCACAACTGGTCACTGTATTTTCAATAAGAAAAGTGTCATTCCATGAATGCACATTTCATCCTTCATTCAGGTAACTTATCATCAATCACCCCTGGAATGGAACTGAAGGAAGTTTATTTTTCTAGCCAGGCTGCTTTCCCGGAATGCCTACTGCAGAACAATCCCTGTGCATCAGCTGTTCTATGGAAACATCTGAACCAAAGCCATCATGGCCAGAAGCACCAAGCACTTCAAAGGAAAGTGCTGATTTGGAAGCTTGAAACTGGCTCTTTCACACTTGGTACATGGTCAACACATTCCTTTCGCTCTACCCTGTTCACTCTTGAGTTATTTGTGTGTATGCCTGTCTCCCTGGCTGCACAATACACTATTAGCATCTTTGACGGCAGCTTCTATATTTCGTTTGCCTTAACACACATACTCACACATAATTTGCATATAGTAAATGCAACTCAATTTTTTAAAATAATGAAGCCAACTTGACAAAGCCTAGTATCCTGAGTCACAGCAGGGAAAACTGTAAAACAAAATAAAACTAAAATGCCAGCTAACGGGTATTGAGTGCCCCTTAACGTCCACTGCATTGCAAATAATAACGACTGACACTTATTGGGTGTCAGGGACTATTCCAAGCACTTTATGCCAATTAACTCATTTGCACCTCAAAATAAACTTATGAGGTAGGAGCCATTATGGTCCTTATTTTACAGATGAGAAAAACCAAAGCACAGACTCCAACCCTGGCCAAATACTGCAGACTGTACACACTTAACCACTACTCCGTGTTGGCTTGCCATGAACATGTCCTCATAGTTGTCTCCTTTGCAGGTTTCAGCTTTGTATATATGGACTTGGGGAAGAATAATGATTTGCTATATTCTGTCTAGAGGAGACAGTACATCATCTCCTAGTTGGGAATCTTTAAAAAAAAATTAGACACTTAATATTCCTACTGCTGGGAATTAATTCTAAAGAAGTCAAAGGGATGAAAAGGGTATTCATATAAAGCTATTTCTAGTAGTATTGTTTCTGTATCTAAAAGAAAGAAGCAGATCACACAACATATAGGGAACAAAAATATCTAACTGTTCTACAGTCATTCAATAATATAGTGTATGAATTCAGTGCATTAAAAGGCCTCCACTAAGAAAAGAATGCAGAAGTAGGGGTGAAAACCTTAATGAGGAAAAAAAAAAAAAAAAAAAAACACCTTAATGAGGAGGTAAAAGACCCATACACTGAAAACTATAAAACGTTGATGAAAGAAGTTAACTATGACACAAATAAATGAAATGATAACCCATGTTCATGAATTGGAAGAATTAATATTTTCAAGATGTCTGTGCTGCTCAAACTTATCTATAGATGCATGCAATTCCTATCAAGATTCCAATGGCATTTTTCACAGAAGTAGAAAAAATAATCCTAGAACTCAAATGGAAGGAACCAGAAAAGATCCCAGAGCAAAAGCCATCTTGAACAGTAAGAACAAAGCTGGAGATATCACACTTCCTGATTTTTTTTTTTTTTAAAGAAGATGGCGGGGGTAGGAGTTTAGTAATTTATTTATTTATTTTTGCTGTGTTGGGTCTTCGTTTCTGTGCGAGCGCTTTCTCTAGTTGTGGCAAGCGGGGGCCCGTCTTCACTGCGTGGCGCGGGCCTCTCACTATCGCGGCCTCTCTTGTTGCGGAGCACAGGCTCCAGACGCGCAGGCTCAGTAGTTGTGGCTCACGGGCCTAGTTGCTCCGCGGCATGTGGCATCCTCCCAGACCAGGGCTCGAACCTGTGTCCCCTGCATTAGCAGGCAGATTCTCAACCACTGCGCCACCAGGGAAGCCCCTACACGTCCTGATTTTTAATTAGAATACAAAGGTGTAGAAATTAAAATAGTATGGTACTGGCACAAAAACAGACACATTGACCGATGGAACATATATACATTAGTCAGCCTAATAAAGAATGAAATCCTGCCATTGGCGACAGCAAGCACGAAGCTGGAGGAGATTATGCCAAGTGAAATAAGCTAGACAGAAAAATAAGTGGTGATATCACTTATATGTGGAAACTAAAAAAAAAGTTGAACTCATAGAAACAGAGAGTAGAAGTGTGGCTACCAAGGGTCAGGGAGTAGGGGGAATAGGGAGATGCTGGCCAAAGGGTATAAGCTTTCAATTATAAGATGAATAAATTCCAGAGACCTAATGTACAACGTGATGACTAAATTGAACAATAATGCATTGTATACTTGAAATTTTCCAAGCGAGTAGATATTGTGTTCTCAACACATACAAAGAAACAACTATATGAGATGAAAGTTATACTAGTTAGCTTGATCGTAGTAATCATTTCACAATGTATAACAAAATGTCACATTGTACACCTTAAATACGTACAAATTTTATTTGTCAATTATACCTCAACAAAGCTGAAAAATAAAATATTGAGCATAAGTCTGTGTATTGGAAGGAAGGTTGAATAATTGGTAGCTCTTAACATTCTCTGCACCGTGTGAATTTTACAGTGTTTTCTCCATAAACCCCACAATAATCCTTTTAAAGCTAATAACGTGCTATGTAACATAATGAATACTGCACATGCATTATCTCATTCAATCTCCACAACTTCTCTATGAGAGGGGAACATCACTCTCATTGCCACTTTACAGATAAGGTCACCAAGGCTTCGACCATGTGATTAATGTACCCAAGGGCACACATATAGTCAGTGGCTGAGCCAAGGTTTGCGTCCGAGTCTGTCTGAATTAGACCTACTCTTTTAACCATTCTTATGTATTACCTCCAAACCCCAAGTTTTGAAAATTACTATCTGCCTAACTCTATCTTTTAAACAAACAAAGAGTAGTAGTAATAATAATGATACATGTATAGGGCTTCCCCGGTGGCACAGTGGTTGAGAGTCCGCCTGCCGATGCAGGGGACACGGGTTCGTGCCCCGGTCTGGGAGGATCCCACATGCCGCGGAGCGGCTGGGCCTGTGAGCCATGGCCACTGAGGCTGCACGTCTGGAGCCTGTGCTCTGCAATGGGAGAGGCCACAACAGTGAGAGGCCCGTGTACCACAAAAAAAAAAAAAAAAGATACATGTATAGATGTATCCCAAGAAAATGTATGACATATGCTAGGGCTTTTTAAATATTAAAATTACCTTGAAAACTCCATTAATAACCTTGAAGGTCCTTTGAGATATGGATATCCAACATATGGTCACCCACTACATGACCTCTAAAATCCCTTCTAGTTCTATGATTTCATGAAAAACCTTTTAAAAAAAATTTTTTTTTAAATTAAAAAAGAAGCTCTAGATGGTCCCCATTTCTCCAAGGGACACTGAAAGAAAACCATCTCTTCAGGTGCTTTACATGAAATTGAATGAAGTATTAGTTTCATCAATGTCAAGTAAAATTTTTTTTTGGCTGCATTGGGTCTTCGTTGTTGTGGCGAGCAGGGGCTACTCTTTGTTGTGGTGCACAGGCTTCTCATTGCAACGGCTTCTCTTGTTGCAGAGCACGGGCTCTAGGGCACGCGGGCTTCAGTAGTTGTGGCTCACGGGATTAGTTGCTCCGCAGCATATGGGATCTTCCCCAAGCAGGGATCAAACCTGTGTCCCTGCATTGGCAGGCAGATTTTTAACCACTGCACCACCAAGAAAGTCCCAAATGTCAAGTAAATTGAGAGACCACCGTCAGGATTTGAATGGTTCAATACAGAACACCCAAGGAGATGGTGGGTGAAAAGTTCCGGCTTTGATATGTTAAATGTGAGATACTTACTAGGATCCAAATAGTGATGTCAGCTAGACAGTGGATATACTAGTCTGGAGTTCAGGGACAAAGTTAGGCTGCAAATAACATATCTGAGAGTTATCAGCCTGTTTTTGTATTTAAAGACAAACAACTGAACTGGATTACCTACCAAAAAAATGTAAATAGAAAAGAGGGTCTGGGGCCAAGATCCAGCCTGAGTGGGAGTTAGGGCAAGTATAGAAGCCAGCAAAGTAGACTAAGAAGGAATATCAGAGATATGAGAGTAAAGTCAAGAGGAATCAATTTCCCAGAAGCAAAGAGAAAAGGGGATATTGCAGAATATGGAAAAGAACAAAAAAACAATGAATAATGCCGCATGTGGAAATTTTCTTTTTTGAATGTTATTTCAAGGTAAATCAAGTGAAAATAGTAATTTTTCTTTTCCTCAACTGACCTCATCACTGAGTTCATCAACAAGTGACTAAAAAATAATCCTTAGGGAAGCTGTACCAAATGGAATAACGGAATATAGGAACACTGAATTTAATCTTGTTGTTTTATGCTTCCCAAGCAGACCTTCCTGAGTCATCTCAGGGGACCAAGAGTGTCACTTTAGCCAGCTTAGTTATTATGAATGTCATTATTTGATGATTATTTCAAATCCAAATATCAAGGAAACTTCAAAGGTAAGTTCCAGGCTACAGAGATATAAGTATAGCCGGATGTTACCTTATACAAAGAAGCAGCAGGATAGACCATACTCTCGGTCCCAGAATTGATCAGATAAGGAATCAGATCTAGTTTGAGAAGAGCTTTAACACAGTGCCCTGAATCAGTAAGATATGTGAATCTAGAAGTGGTAAGCATGCCAGCCCGCAGATCTTCTGAGGACAGACCACTGGGGTCCTCAGCGTTTAGCAAGGGACCCATGTAAGTCTGCAATGGCTTGCGGTCCACATGAGTACATTAAAAGGTAAGAATCTCCTTCCAGACTCCAGATTTTAGAAGATTAGGAAAATCCCTAGCGTGTAACCAGGACAAGGCTTGCTGTGGGCATTGGCCAAGGAACAGAAGCTAAGTATGGAGTGGAGCTTTTCCCAGAAAGAGGCAAAGTTCAGTTTTGACTCAGAACCAGTGTCCTATACTAGACAGTTTAAGGAGAATTCAAGAATGCATACTGTGAAATCCATGTTCTTCAAAACGATTGATGGCAAGGAGGCTCTGTCCAAAATAGTCAAGGGATCATGCTCTAGATCAGATTGAGTCCGAAACTAACTGGCCTTGAAATATAATGTCAGTACTTTCAAGGTTTCTCCAGTTTAAAAATATATCTGTCATCCCAAATGTCAATAGAAGCTGAAGAATTAGAGAATATCTACTTCTGTTATAAAAGGAATGGCTAGAAGGTTTCTTCTCATTAAGAATCACCCATATGCTCTGGTACATACAAAATTAAATTTGATTTTCTCCTGTTAAAAAAAAAATCCCCTGTATGCATTAAAAAATAATTCTAATTACATGCAACTTTTCAAAAACCATTTTTGGAAAAGAGAGATACGCCTGCACTTTCCTAACACGTTGTCCTTTTACAACAGCCCTTAGCTGAATTTGACTTGTATTCTTTTTATTACTTTATCTCTCATTCAGTTTTGGCCTCTTTGTGTATTGACACCCCCTCTCGTTCTCTACACTTTTCCCTCTTCTCCTAGAAACTAGAGCTATGCCTTACATAGAGGACGGTCTTAATAAATTTTTTTTAAAGATTTATTAGAATAAATATTGATTAAATGAGTAGTTGGTGAGAGAGGACGAAAAGAAGGAGCAAAAAGGAAAGAGAGAGAGATTACAGATCAGGGCACTGAGCACAGACTTTGTAAGGATCTGAGAAAGGCTGGTGGTGTGTCACTTTACAGTGAAATAGCTTGTAGATGAAGGACAATTAGAATGAAAGGATTTGTCTCTCTAGGACACCTATCAGTCAGCCTTACACGTAGTGCATTGTTCAGTGAGATACAATTTATTTTTGTGATAGAAGCTTAGACTTGCTTCTGACTGACCTAGGAATTGTGTTACTTTGCCATTTACTAGCTGGGCAAGTTGGTTAAACCTTTAAGCCTGAGTTTCTTCACCTGAAAAAAATACAGACAATAAAGGTACATGTTGCATAGGACTGAAGGACCCCTTAAGTGAAAGGATGCCTGTAAAATGATTAGCATGGTGCACAGTACCCAATAAATGTTACCTATTATTATGCAGTAGGAGAATAATAACTTTGTGTTGAGTGTCTGAATATGTCATTTGATATACTCAAACTATGCTTGTAAAAGTGTTATGCTGAAAAGTATTATGTGGGATTGCCTATATGCTACCATTATTGACTTTCAGAAGCAAATTCTATATGACTCAACCTATTAACAGTAAAGGGAATGATCCAGCAACCCCACTCCTGGGCATATACTTGGACAAAACTATAATTCAAAAAGATACATGCACCCCCATGTTCATAGCAGCACTATTCACAATAGCCAAGACATGGAAACAACCTAAGTGTCCATCAATAGATAAAATAGATAAAAAATAGATTAAATAGATAAAAAATAGATAAAATAGATAAAAAAGAAAATAAAATGAAAAGAAAAAATAGAAAAAAGAAAAAAGAAAAAAAATAGATAAAAAAGATGTGGTACATATATACAATGGAACACTACTCAGCCATTAAAAAGAACAAAATAATGCCATTTAAATACCATATGATATCACTTATATGTGGAATATAAATGAACATATTTATGAAACAGAAACAGACTCACAGACATAGAGATCAGAATTGTGGTTGCCAAGGGAGATGGGGGGGAGGGATGAACTGGGAGTCTGGAATTAGCAGATGCAAACTATTATATATAGAATGGATAAACAACAAGGTCCTACTGTGTAGCACAGGGAACTATATCCAATCTCCTGGGATAAGCCATAATGGAAAAGAATATTTTAAAAGACTGTATATATATATGTGTGTGTATAACTGAGTCACTTTGCTGTACAGCAGAGATTGGCACAGCATGGTAAATCAACTATACTTCAATTTTAAAAAAAAAGGAAAAAATAAAAATGAAGTAAAATAAATTTTTAAAAAAATTGTAAAGGGACACGACTTTGGCTCTTCTTTCCAGATGCTGCTGCCAGAAAATACTCTTAGAGTCTCTTCCAGAAAGTAAAAATACTCTCTTCAGACATAATTTCTTCAGATTTACCGACATATGTAAAATTCATATTTTATTTTATGAATTAATTTTATGAATATTTATGAATTCATAAATTCACATATAAAATTCATTTATATGAACATATAGAAAATGTTATTCAGAGATGTCTTGTAAAAATAAATATATCCACCTGATGTGGGAATCTTCCAGCTGCTATGAGTAACTTCAGGAGAAACAAATATCTGTGCTCCAAGCAGGGCTTTTGTCCCCGAATGATAGTTGGAATATTATTCTCCCTTCCCTGTTTATCCCACAGTCAAAACTCCCAAGTTAAGATTTCATTTTCCTCTTCAGGTGAGTCCAAATTTGTGCTAACAGGTATAACATAAATTTCAATTAGGCCATGTAGATAAACCTAAAGTCAGGACATTTTATATAAACTACCTTTTAACTGTAACAACTCATTTATAAGTAGATGAAACAGTGCTCATCCTTCATTCTACTTAAAGAGGGATTCTGCAATATAAGGTGACACAGGAAACTAGTAGTGGAACCAGATGTAATACAAAATTTCTCCCAGAAAATGTTAGATAGACCGGCCAGGCATTCTGTCTACGCAGCCATGTAAATCTTTTTCAGTCTCAGGATAGATCATGAAGGAATCAATGAATCAGTGTACTTTACTGAACAGTTAATATGTGCCAGACATTCCTGTAGGTTCTTGTATGGACAGTGTTTCATCTGCGCATCATGACAGTCTTGTAAAGTAGTGAGGTGTTATTCTGAGCAAATGGGGTCTTAGAGCAAACGAGCTAGCAAGATCACAAAATTAATAAGTAGCAAAGCTGGGATCCTAATACACATCATTCAATTCCAACATAGCCTACCTTCTACCATCTTGCTTGGAATCATCATCTCCCCCAAATTCGTACGCTCTTTTTAATGAATGCATTCTCCTAAAAGCTGGTTGTATAATCAAAGAGACAGTTTACTGACTTAGGTAAAAGATCACCTTTTCACTACTTTTTTCCCCTTGTTATTAAATGTTGTCTACAATTTAAATCGAGAGAAACTGACAAGAGAGGATGGAAGGTGTTGCAAACAGAACAAGAATAAGGGAAAATCTGGCTGACAGTCTTGTCCCTCTGACTCCATGAAGTAGACGGCATCTCAATCATCTTTGCATCCTCTACAGTACCTTGTATATTTAAATGATGAATTAAAAAATGACCGACTGGGGCAACCTTGAAGAAGTCAGGCAATCTCTTTGGAAGAGATGGATCATATAACCTGGCAGAGCTCCGATTCTGTGGGTCTGTGTGATCTTTTATGGCCACTAGTCAACTTGTACAGGGTTTACGTGAAGGATGAAGAACTCATGAAGCTTTGTTCTTGGTCACATGATTGTAAACAGTCTCAAGAGATGATAAACAATCTTTCCAAAGACTAGTTATCCCCTGGGAGTTTTCTCTAGGCATATCTATCTTAGAAAGTGTTGACTACTACTTTAGTTGTGTTCTTTGGGATAATAAAGGAGGAGGTGTTCCAAGTCAAGGTTTTATATTTGGGAAGTTTGGGGAATTATATTTTCCACTGAGTAATAGCCAATCTAGGGTCTAAATCAGTACTTTTAGATCGTTTCTACTTAGGTAATCTAATTAGCACGAGAGACAATTTACATTCCTAAGGTCTTGGTGCTCAGCCACCAAGAAATCTCTCGGAAATCTTATGCTTTTATCTTCCAAAATTCATGCAGATCTTTTTTCTATGCATACTATCTCCACGTTTTTATTTTTTTATATCCAAAAATTTTCACATTAAAATTGACTTTTTTAAAAAGCTGTGCTATGTTGGTGCTAGGACTTCACTTTGTTCTAGACACAGCTCTGTACCTTCTAGATTCTAGACTCTATACATTCTAGTCTAGGAAGCACAACATGGATCCCAATAACCCCAGTATCCCTCCAGATTTACATAAAGAATGAAGTAAGCAAAGCACTCAGTTATTTGTTTGCATGAGGCCCGACATTTGGTTCAATATTTTGGCATCATTTAAAACAAATATGTTCCAGACCATCTTTTGAAAAATGTGTCTAGTTAGTTTCTTCTTTGCAATAACAAAAGCAATTCATATAATCTAAAGTTGAGATAGCTTCCAGGTAAAACATAACTTACAGCTTTATCTTGTCACAATGAAGAGACCACAATGAGTGAGAAACTTTCTTTTTAAATAAATTTATCCATTTATTTATTTTTGGCTGTGTTGGGTCTTCGTTGCTGCGCACAGGCTTTCTCTAGTTGCGGCGAGCGGGGGCTACACTTCGTTGCGGTGCACGGGCTTCTCACTGCGGTGGCTTCTCTTGTTACGGAGCATGGGGCTCTAGGCGCACCAGCTACAGTAGTTGTGGCTCTCGGGCTCTAGAGCGCAGGCTCAGTAGTTGTGGCACATGGGCTTAGTTGCTTCTCGGCATGTGGGATCATCCTGGACCAAGGCTTGAACCAGTGTCCTCTGCATTGGCAGGCGGATTCTTAACCACTGTGCCACCAGGGAAGCCCCCATTGTTTGTTTTTTGTTTGTTTTTTGTTTTTTTTTTTGCCCCCATTGTTTTTAACCAAACACTTTCCCTCTGCTCCTTATGAGAGAAAGAAGGGAGATTTTTTTGGTTGCATTGGCAAGGGCAGTATTTACTAGATGAACCACAGTCTAAATTATAATTATGCTTCTCTTGTCTGGAAATACTGTAATCAAACATTTTTGATCTCTGATCTTAGGTGCTCTTTTTCCAATTGACCATCCAGAGTTCTACCTATGGCTGAACTATAACCAATCAAATAACAAAACCACTTAGGAGATATAAAGTATAGGGGAGGCAGTGCAGTATAAATAAAGATTAAGGACAAAAGCTCTATAGACAAACTTTCAAATCCCAGCTCTCCCATTTCCAACTTATGTGACTTCAAAGCACCTTTTTCTTTGTTTGTTTGTTTTTGCGGTACACGGGCCTCTCACTGCTGTGGCCTCTCCCGTTGTGGAGCACAGGCTCCGGACGCGCAAGCTCAGCGGCCATGGCTCACGGGCCCAGCCGCTCCGCAGCACGTGGGATCTTCCCAGACCGGTGCACAAACCCGTGTCCCCTGCATTAGCAGGTGGACTCTCAACCACTGTGCCACCAGGGAAGCCCCAAAGCACTTTTTAACTTTTTTTTAATCCTGCATGTCTTCATCTGTAGAATGGGTATGATAATAGTACATGCCTACTAAAGTGGTTTAACGGATGAAGTAAGCTAACCCGTTTAAGTACTTTCACTTTCCTAACACTTAACATGGAATAAATGATAATTTGTCATAAGACAGAGCCCTCGTCCTCCAGGAACCTAGAATATAATTTGGGACAGAACATACAGATACAGTAAAGACAGTATGTTAGCTCTAAAATCATAACATGATGAGTGACATAGAATTTCAGAGAAAGGAGAGAGAGATTTAAACTGGAGTGGCCTAGGAAGACTTTGCAAAAGAAGAACATAACCTAGAATTTTAAAAGTGGGCAGGATTTGAATCCGACAACAGAGAGAAGACTTCTAGCTAGAAGGAAAATAGAATTCTATGAAGCAGAAAGGAGAATGATGGATAAGAAGCCAATGAGTAGACCATACGGTATATAACAGGGATAATTGAGGGCCATAGTGGGATTAGCCTAAAAAAGTATGATCCAGGGCTTCCCTGGTGGCACAGTGGTTGAGAGTCAGCCTGCCGATGCAGGGAACACGGGTTCGTGCCCCGGTCCGGAAAGATCCCACATGCCGCGGAGCGGCTGGGCCCGTGAGCCACGGCCGCTGGGCCTGCACGTCCGGAGCCTGTGCTCCGCAACGGGAGAGGCTGCAACAGTGAGAGCCCCACGTACCACACACACACACAAAAAAGTCTGATCCAGGAGACACTGGAATAATCAGCAGAGGAGTGAGAAAGCTGTCATTTAATACATAGGAAAGCCTTGAAAAATTTTAAGCAGATGAATAATATGATAATGGAGAACAGGATGTATTATAGAGAGAAAAGAAGGGAAATGGAAGATTAGATGGGAGGTAATCACAAGAATCCAAATGTAAGGTAACAATGGATAGAACTAACAGGACAGTGGGAAGGGACCAAAGTAACAGATATGAGAACTTTTGAAAATTTTTATTTTATATTGAAGCATAGTTGATTAACAATGTTGTGTTAGTTTCAGGTGTACAGCAAAGTGATTCAGTTATACATATACATGTATCTATTCATTTTCAAATTCTTTTCCCATTTAGATTATTACAGAATGTTGAGCAGCGTTCCCTGTGCTATACAGTAGGTCCTTGCTGGTTATCTATTTTAAATATAGCAGTGTGTACATGTCCATCCCAAACTCCTAATTTATCCCTCCTTCCCCACCCTTCCCCCCCGGTAACCATAAGTTCATTCTCTAAGTCTGTAAGTCTGTTTCTGTTTTGTAAACAGGTTCATTTGTATTATTATTTTTTTTAGATTCCACATATGAATAATATTATATAATGTTTGTTTTTTGATATGAGAAAACTTTGAAGGACCAACTATCAGTATTTAGGGACAAATGAATACTGGTATTTATTGGATAAAGGAGAGGAAGCAAAATGAAGCAATAAAGTCTCTAGGTTTTGAGCTAAATTATAGAGCTTGTGATGCAATATCACAGTGTAGCTCTAGCACAATTTTCTTTAAACTACGACACACAGCTATTTATACATTCCTAAAATTTCACATTTCAAGTTTCCCATAATGAATTGATACCCTATTTTATCTATTTTGTTCTTGTTTGTTTGTTTTTGCGGTACGCGGGCCTCTCCCTGTTGTGGCCTCTCCCGTCGCGGAGCACAGGCTCCAGATGCGCAGGCTCAGCGGCCATGGCTCACGGGCCCAGCCGCTCCGCGGCACGTGGGATCTTCCCGGACCGGGGCACGAACCCGCGTCCCCTGCATCGGCAGGCGGACTGTCAACCACTGCGCCACCAGGGAAGCCCTATTTTACCTATTTTGTACCTTTGAACTTTAAATTGACTTTATTCATTCAGCAAATACTTCTTGGAAAACTTTCTCTATCAGGTACTATGCTAGGCACTGGAATTAAAGCAAAGATCATCAAAATCCCCGCCACTGAGGATTTCTCAGTCTTCAGTACTTGAGGGTAAAGGTGGCAAATGTACACATGATAATGTTCCATGATCTGCTTTGAAATGAAAGTGTGCACATAATTGCCAAAGTACTTCCATGAATGGAAACGTTGGGAAAGCATCGTATTAAATGAGAGGTACCTAGAGACTGTGTCATCTTTCCTTTTCGTAGGTCCAATGCCATACCCATGGAAGAAATAAATAAAACTGTTTGATACAATCAAACAACTGTTTGATACAAAAAACTGCAAAGATACTATTCTTCTTTCGTCCATTCTCAGCTGACCCAAAGGTACAGGTGGTGATTTCTGTGGCTTTCCTGGTGATGTACCTGACCAGCCTCAGTGGAAATGCCATCATTGCAGTTACTGTCCAGATTAACCACTCTCTCCATGCCCCCATGTACTTTTTCCTGGCTAACTTGGCAGTTCTGGAAATCTTCTATACATCTTCCATCACCCCACTGGCCTTGGAAAACCTTCTTTCAATGGGCAAAACTCCTGTTTCTATCACTGGATGTGGCCCCCAAATGTTTTTCTTTGTCTTCTTGGGTGGGGTTGATCGTGTCCTGCTTGCAGTCATGGCTTATGACCGGTTTATAGCAATCTGCTACCCTCTACGATACACCCTCATCATGAGCTGGCCCTTGTGTGTGGAGTTGATGGTAGGATCCCTGGTACTGGGGTTCCTGCTGTCACTACCACTGACTATTTTAATCTTCCATCTCCCATTCTGCAACAACAGCGAAATCTACCACTTCTACTGTGACATGCCTGCCGTCGTGCGCCTGGCTTGTGCAGACACGCACGTTCACCAAACTATCATCAGCTTCATCGTCCTAAGCATCGCCCTCTCAGTAACCTCCATCTCCTACGTCTTCATCGTGGAAGCTATTTTACAGATCCAGTCAGCAGAAGGGCACCACCGAGCCTTCCCCAACCTGCTCTTCTCACATCTTAGTGGTCCTCCTGCAGTATGGCTGCACCAGCTTTATATACTTGTCCCCCAGTTCCAGCTACTCTCCTGAGATGGACCCGGTGGTGTCTGTGGTCTACACTTCTATCACTCCCATTTTAAACCCCTTGATCTATAGTATGAGGAACAAGGAATTGAAAGATGCCCTAAGGAGGGCACTAAGCACGTTTTAGGTAGGATGGTTCTACGACTTATTTAAATCAGGACACTTCTGAGAATGAAATGGGATGCAGTTAATAATTATGCTGGGATGATATACATGAGCCAGGACTGTCCTCAACAAACTGAGACATAGTATTCTAGAAGAATAATGAATGCACCGGAGGAAATGAATACTACTAATTGAAATAAAGCTTTATCACATAGGGTAACATGATGTCCTGGGCATGGATGGAGGAGCTTCAGCACTTATTTATTGGACCTCTACTGCGTCCTAGGTACTTTATGTGGGTTATCTCACTCAGCCTATAATAAGTATAATTGTCTTCACTGTTAGAAAAGAAAACTAAAGTAGCTAACAAAAGACATATCCAGGATGAGAACACAAGTATTCGGAAACCTAAAGACTAAGCTGTCTTCACACAATGACACTCCCCTTGTTCTAAGCTCGCTCTGCCAGTAAGAATATACGTTACCTCGTGCACGTTTCTCCATCTCTCTAGGCTTCAGTTTCCTTATTTCTGAAGTGGCAGAGATGTGTTCCTTCCAAGGTCATAACATTATGTTCTAAATATTGGCCCAGCAGACCCTGAATGGGGAAAAAAAAAAAAAAAAAAAAGAGGCTTTGCCGTTAGCCAAAGGAAGGAGGAATTTTTTTTACATTTCCTGTTTTGTTAACCAAAATGAAAACTCATGATTCTGTTCATAACATTTAAAGAGCACCCCAGTAATAAAAAGCATAGTAATAATGGAGGAAATGTTCTTTAATTTAATAAGTGAAAATATAGGAGAGGAAGAAAGTGGGCATCATTGAATTGGATTCCTTGAGGATCTCTTCTATCTCAGAGAGTGTTCCAGACTCTGCTTGAGCTTCCAAGGAGAGAGATCATTAACTTGTAAGACACTCCATTCCTCGCTGGACACCTCCAGTTATTAAAGTACTGTACCTTACCTTGAGCTAAATTCTATCTACAAACAACTTCCTGCCACTGATCCTGTGTTTCCTCCCTAAGAGCTCTCTTCTACATGACAGCTCTTCACATGTGTTAGGATCGATTGTGCATCTTCTATAAGTCTTCAGTCCTCTTTTCTCTAGAGCAAGTACTCCATCAACTTTTCCTCCAGGATATTACATTTTTTTTAATTTTTGAATTTTATTTTATTTTTTTATACAGTAGTTTCTTATTAGTTATCTATTTTATACATGTTAGTGTATACATGTCAGTCCCAATCTCCCAATTCATCCCACCACCACCACCCCTCCCACCACTTCCCCCCCTTGGTGTCCGTACGTTTGTTCTCTGCATCTGTGTCTCTATTTCTGCCCTGCAAACCGGTTCATTTGTACCATTTTCCAGGAGATTATATTTGAACCCTCTCATCATACAAGTCACCTTCTAGATTTTCCCTAGCTCCATATTCTTCTACGAATTTTCAGAAATAAATAAAATACACTGGGAATATTTTGTTCTGGGGAACTGCTACTTTTACCTGTGAACTATATTTCTATTAATTCATCTTGATCCTTTTAGTCTCATAAATATGGTATCAAATATAGTTTTCATATGTCTTTCAATGCTGCCTTCTCATAATTTATTTTACTAACATACATGGAGGACTTTTCATTTAACACTGATATATTGTGTTTTTATTAGTTTTGGCCAAGTGACTAAACTGACAAGTCATCTTCAGGATTTATTTTATTCATCATAATTTTGTGTCATGGTCAAAATTGCATTCATTTCCTTTGTCTAAGTCATTAACAAATATCTAAAATAGGACAGGATGAATGCAGCATCTATGGTAGTCCTCCTCTGTGACAACTGTTGTCCAACTAGATAGAAACCTGTTCAGTTAACACCATCTGTGGTACACTGTCACCATTATGATCCCCACTCCCTGTTGACCCCATCATCCTGTATCCATGTTTTTAGGTGACCCCTGTCACCCATGGATATGTGACTTGCTTTGTTGCAGGCAGAGGTTTTACCCTTACCCTTTGGTGCCTGTCCTCTCTTGCTGCCCTGAGACTGACATGTGAAGAAACCAGGCCTAGAATGACACCTTGTAGAACACAAATTGGATGTCAAGTTGAGGCTCCCTAGACCAATTCCAGTCAATCCACCAGATGACTGCAGCCACATTAGTGACCCCAGTAAGACCAGCAGAAGAACTGCCCAGTTGAGCTAGGCCAAAATGCTGACCCACAGAAACCTGGGCAAATAAAATCATCGATATTTTAAGCCCTTAAGTTTGGAGTGGTTTCTTTTGCAGCAAAAAAATAACCAATTCGCCATCCAATCTATAATAAACCATCTCTCCAAGAAGGATATCATAGGAAGCGTATCAAATCCTTCCATACAATCAAAATACACTGTAGCACTTATATAAACTGAAGCATTTAGAAGCCTTATTTTTAAAGTGAGGTGCATTTGTCTTCAGTAACTTCCTATGGGCTCTTAGTCATCACCAGGTTTTTCAAATGCTTACAAGTTATCTGCCCAATCATGCACTTCCAGAATTTTACTAGAGATTGGCATTGAGATAGCTATTTTATTGTTTGGAAACCCACTAGTAAAATAAGTCAGAAAGAGAAAGACAAATATTATATGTTATCACTTACACATGGAATATAAAAAATAAAACAAACTAGTGACTATATCAAAAAAGAAACAGACTCACAGATATAGAGAACAAACTAGTGGTTACCAGTGGGGAGAGGGAAGAAGCAGGGGCAAGATAGGAGTAGGGGATTAGGAGGTACAGACTACTATGTATAAATTAAATAAGCTACAAGGATATATTGTACAGCACAGGGAATATAGCCAATATCTTATAATAACTAGAGTATAATCTATAAAAATTGTGACTCAATGTTGTACACCTGAAACTTAAATAATATTGTAAATCAACTATATCTCAACTTTTTTTAACTAAAGGAAAAAAGAGAAATGAGCGCTCCTTTTGCAGCACATATACTAACATTGGAATGATACTGAAAAGGTTAGCATGGTCCTTGTGCAAGGATCCCACGCAAATTTGTGAAGTGTTCTGTATTTTTAAAAACAAAAAAGCAAACTCATAGGTACAGAGAGCACATGGGTGGTTGTCAGAGGTGGGTGGGGCGGGGAGAGAGGAGGCAAAATGGTGAAGGGAGGGGTCAAAAGGTACAAAATTCCAGTTCCAAAAATAAATAAGTCCTAGGGATGTAATGTAAAGCATGGTGAGTATAGTTAATAATACTGAATTTTACATTTACAAGTTACTAAGAGAGTAGAGCTTAAAAGTTCTCATCATGAGAAAAAGAAATTTGTAACTATGTGTGGTGACAGATATTAACTAGACTTGTTGTGATGATCATTTTACAATATATACAAATATTGAATCATTATGTCTTATACCTGAAACTAATATAATATGTCAATTATATCTCTATAATAAAGAAAATTAAAAATAAAAGAAATGTGCACGAGAGCAATGTGGACAGCAGATAACCAGCTAGGCTGTGTGTATGCATGTGCGTGTGTGTTAATTATAAATTACAAACTTGAATATTCTCCATGTGTTTGACTTGTACGGGACAATCTTCTGATCTGTATTTTGCCAGTCCAATTAGACAGCCCACCTACCCAGGGGTATGGTACTAGATGGTCTTTGACTTTTGCAGTCGATGTACAACTTGTGGAGGCAACTTGGCCTGTACATAATCTGTTCCAACCATCTGGTGAGTGTTCACAAACTTCAGAACCTAAAAGGATTTAGACTTCCTAACAACTTAGGATGTTATTTAATTTCCACCACTCAGATGCAATCCCTCAAGACATGAATTAAAACTGAGTAACCTGGAGGAAGAAGCGCCCTGAGCATGAGGCTTCCACTTTTGCTGCTGGGAGTCTAGCAGATGAGATGTGGTTCTGGAGCCAAAAATTCCATCAATGGGGACTCCTTGATTACCCAGACTCTTTCAGATAAATGTCATGTTTCCTCTGGGTGTCCAGTTCTGTGCTATAAAGTCTTTCCTAGAGTCCCAGCCTAGAGCCACCTTCTCCATCTCTTTCAATGATTTGGTAAGCACACATCTCACTACATCCAATCTTTTCTGTTTAAAATACAGAGGATTGTTAAAACCTAAACAATATACCTCCACGCTTTCCTATTAGATATCTTGTAAAGATATGTATTTTTTATTGAGCTATTTAGCCCAGCAACATGTCATCTAAAAAGGCTTTCCTGACCACGCTTCCCATGCCAGAACAAGTGACCACACTCTCCCCCATGCTCCCTCTGTACCTTGAGTATAACTCCACCACAGCATCTGTAACATCGTAGTGCTCATGTACACTCTGACCTCTTTGGAGAACGTAACTATTTCTGTTAGCCTGGTGTCTAGAGATTTCAAAAACACCAAATTAAGCCATTAATCGTTAATTCACAGTCATTCTTTCAGGGCAAGCTCACCTCCACCATAAAGCCTTACCTGACTCTTATTATCCCTCTGTTCTCAACTATGATAACATCACTTTCAAGGGACAGTCTCACATTGGACTTCATTATTAGGGAAACATTCCTGGCCTGTGTGTTTTATCTCCCAAATCAGATGCTGACCTCATTGATTCCAGAGACCCTGCCTAATATATCTTCAAATATCTCATAAATTTGCCACAATGAATGGGTGACACTCAAAAAAAAATCATCTGGAGAAGTACAGGTTAAATAACCTAACGGAAGAAACTGAACACACCAATCAAAGCACAGAAATACTCCAAAGACTAACACAGACTATACAAAATACTGTCTTTCTTAGTTATGCACCACTACTCTTTATTAAACATGTAGGAAGATGCACTATGCACTATGATGCACTGTGTGAAGATGCACACAGACTATATAAAATACTGTCTTTCTTAGTTATCCACCACTACTCTTTATTAAACATGTAGGAAGATGCACTATGATCAGGGTCTAACATCCAACACTTCTTTTGTGTCTGTTTTTCAAGATTCCCAGCCTTTTTGTCATCCTTGCTTTCAGTGATCCCAGGATGGGGAAAGCCCCCAGCTGTGCACAGAAAGAGACTTCCTTTATCCTTAGTAGCTAGGTGCTTGTGGTTCAGTGACAACCTTTCGATAGAGAAAGGCTGAGTCTCCTAGAAGTAACTTCCTAGCAATGGACATTACCAACCTATTTACACATCTTCCAAGATGAAACTCCAGGCAATATCATGTTATTCACACTTCACGGGATGCTTGGGGATATTATTGTTTTTATTATTGAAAGAATGGAACTAGGGAAGGAAGGAAGGAAGTAATGAAGGAAGGGGGGGAGGGAAGAAGAAAAGAAAGAGAGAAAGAAAGGTGGGAGAGAGGGAGGGAGGGAAGATGAACTAGAGCCCAGGTCAAAGGCACTTTCTCTACTACCTCTCTTTAGAGAAAGCATGAAGTATATTCTATTTATAATGTAATGTAATGAGTTAGTTCTGCTCCAGTTGCAATGATCCTCTGAGTCTTGGTTACAACAATCAATAATTCCTTCCTTCATTCATTCAGTGGGTATTTACTGAGTATCTACTACGTGTGGCAACCTGGAACATACTGGGAATGCAGCAGTGAATGAACAGAGAAGATCTTTGCTCTATTGAGTTTACAGACTAACGGGAGAGACATAGAGTAAACAAAGTAAATAATTACATTTCAAGATGGAATCTCTGTAAAGGGTTGCTCAGTTGAATTAAGGTGAAGGATTGCATAAGATGCTATTAAAAGGAGTTGGGTTTTTGAGCACAAGCCACCTGTTCTCCTTGCTTGGCCCTGCAATAAACCTGTCTCTGCTCAAAAAAACAAAGAAAAAGAAAAGATGCTATTAAGAAACAGGCCTGGGCTTCCCTGGTGGCGCAGTGGTTGAGAGTCCACCTGCCGATGCAGGGGACATGGGTTCGCGCCCCGGTCCAGGAAGATCCCACATGCCGCGGAGTGGCTGGGCCCGAGAGCCATGGCTGCTGAGCCTGCGCGACCGGAGCCTGTGCTCCGCAACGGGCGAGACCACAACAGTGAGAGGCCCGCGTACTTCAAAAAAAAAAAAAAAAGAAAGAAACAGGCCTATATGTGATGCTTCATTGTGAGTTCTGGGAGGAAGCAGTGGCTCTAAATTTTAACCAGGATCCCCTGGTATATAGAGAAGTAAGGAAACGAAAGATGCAATGACAACAGTCTTTGCCTACTGTACATTTTTGTGTCAATTTGCTAATAAATTAAATGCTGGTGTTAAAACAACAGAAAAGATAATTATAGACTGTGATAATTGCCATAAAGGCAATCAACATGGTAACACAATAGGAAATAAATGACTGAGGAATATCTATTTTAGATAAGAATGAGTATGTACACACTGTACTCAGTTTCCCCTATTGGTAACATGACTAAAGTACATTTGTCATAACTAATTAACCAATATTGACACATTCGTATGAATTAAAGTTCTTGCTTTATTCAGATTACTTTATTTTTAACATAATATCCTTTTTCCATTCAAGGATCCCATCCAGGATACCACATAGAATTCAGCTGTCATGTCTCTTTAGGTTCTTGGCTGTGAGTTTCTTGGACTTTCCTTGTTTTTAATAACCTTGACAGTTTTGAGAAGTTCTGGTCAGGTATTTTGTAGAGTGTCCTTCAAATTGAATTTGTCTGACAGTTAGACAAGGGGTTATGAGTTTGGGGTAGAAAGACACGGAGGTAAAGCATCATTCTCATCACATCATGTCAAGGGTACATACTGAAAACATGACTTCACTATTGACGTTGACTTTGATCACCTGACAGAGGTAGTGTTTGTCAGGTTCTCTAGTGTAAACTTACCCTTTTTTCTCCCTTTCCAAATTGTATTTTTTGGAAGGAAGTCGCCACTTAAGTTCACACTTAAGGAATAGGGAGTTATTCGCCCCCAAATTGAGAGGGAAGTATCTACTACTTGGAATTCTACTGTATGGGAGATTTGTCTATTCTCCCCCTTTAATTTTATTCAATTATGTATTTGTATCAGCAACTAATTATGAATATTTATTTTGTCCTTTAGGTCATAATCCATGTACTGCTTTATATTTTTACACTGTGAATATTTTTATTTATTACAGGTAAGAATAGGGGGAAGATAAAAGAAAGGAAGGAATGGAGAAATGGGGAATGGTAGGAAGCAAGAAAAGAGATGAATAATAATGAAGAGACTTCTTGGCTCTGTCTTTTGAGCATACATCCATTTCAGAGAAGAGATGCAGGTCAAAAATTAGACGAAGTGTTCAGGCACTGAGTTCCTCCCCCTCTCTTCTGATCTCATCCCATATCCAACATCAGATATAGTATGAGATCTTGAGACCTAACTGTGGGAAAAGGCATGCTCCTCTCTTTAAGGATCTTATAGTCCAGAGTGGGTAACAAACATGATAACAAATGACCATGATTTGATGCAACAAAGGCTAAACTGAAACATGCATGAAGTACTGTGAGAGGCATGGTGGGGAGTGAATTACAGTCTGGGGTAACCAAGCAAGCCTTCACAGAAGATGTGGCATTGGAGCAGCTGAGGAAGGATGAGCTGGAGTTTTCTAGGAAAATAATTGGAGAAGCACACTCCAGAGAGAGAGAGATTGACATTTGGACTGCCGTGAGGAACTAACAGAATTGCTTATTTTACCATTAGGGGAAAAAGTATATTTATTTTCCCAAGGCCTCAAGATTACAAGGAATGAAATAATCAGGATACTAGGGCTTTGTAAGACATGAGAAAGAGGGAAAAGAATATAGACTGTACAGTCTTATAAATGAGTTGTGTCCGTGCATGAAACAAGAAAATATCTCTGAACTATTGGCCCCAATATTTGAGAACTGGCATACTTTATTTAGATGTGTGCTAAATCTTTGTTTCCAGTTGTTACCAGAGTTCTCTTTGTTAGAGTTAATTTAATACAAATTCAACTTTATTCTTGAGTCGGATAATTATGCCTTACGGTGACACAGTGCCATCAGAGAATTATTATAACATGCCCACATATATATCCCTAAAGGTTCTAACTCCATTTAATAAGCCTCAGGGTAATGAATCCAGGGAGTGGATAATCACTGAGCTGAAGCCCTGGTCTCCTGACAAATCTCTTGCTCCAATGTCAACCTTCAAAACTCCAGCTTCCATTTCTGGTTCTTGTCCAGGTTTTGAAACTAATTATTTCTTTTATTTACTGTTTTTTTTTAACACCCATGGCCTTTGGTTGTTCCCTTTACCAGCTTCATTCATTAAAATGAGTGAAAACAGGCAATGCTATACTTTCAGATGACTCACCCCTGATCATCAAAGTAGAGACTTTGCATGTGTACAGTACTTTTCCATAAGCAAGGTTCTTCCAAGAATATTATCATTTTTATCCTCTTAACAGAATCCCTATGAAATGGACATTATAATACACATTTGTCAAATTGAGAAATGGAGCATCAAGACACTTAAGGGATTAGTCCAAGGTCACCCAGCTAGTAAGAGACAGGAGTAGAATACCAACTTAAATGTTCTGATTCAGTCCAGCTCACAATGAAGGCAGCATACAAGTTCCCAAAATGATGTTTCAGTATATTGTGTGGTTCTAAATATGAAACTCGATGATCTACTCTGTCATCTACATTATGAAAACTTGGATTCCACATTTTAATTCGTCCATTTCCTCTCAACAGAATTGCGCAGATTTGCATGAATATCAACCCAGCAGACAGTAAAAAAATCAACCTAATTACTGTAAGCAAATGCTGGCATTTTGCCATCAGTTGTCTGTCATAGATAGAGGACCCTTTAAGATCATCTAACCCAACCTCCTAATTTTTACAAAAAAAAAAAAAAAGTGGAAAGGACTCTCAGAATGTTACAAGACTAGTTAATGACAACACCAGACCTAGAACCCAAGCCAACCCGGTCATCACCCCAGTACTCTTTCCAACTGATCACATGAAACAAACGAACAAGACAATTTCCCACAGCCTGCTGTCTAAAACGTGCTATCATGGTTATCAACCTTCAGATTCTAGCTCAGAAATTGGTCTCAGAAGTAATAATAATATCTTACAATTGTATGGCAAGTTTCCATTTACAAAATGTTTTCACGTGCACTTGATCCTCAAGACCAAAATGTTCCTAGTTTGCTATTATATTATCCTCATTTGGCAAATGGGGAGTACACCTAGGCTCTGTGAGTCTGAGTGATTTGCCCAAGGTCTACTGATGGCAAGTATATGCTCTTTCTAGTTTTTTATGCTTTCTTTTCAGTAAACTAGTAATAGGAATATTAGGGCAGATTGCATATCCAAATAGGTAAGTTGCCTTGCCCAGGAATTTAAGTTTATGTCTAAATTTGAATTTGGCATCATTATTTTCATTATAAATATAATCCATAATTATTAAAGAAAGTGTTTAAGGGGATAAAAATGAAAAGTTCTTAAAAATCACATTTATTCCCACTACTGAAGAAAAACTGTTATTAACATTTTGTTAAATTTCCATTTGATCTCTTGTTTAGCATGTTTTTAATGTACCTGTAGTCATACATTATCCTCTTTCACTCAAAGTTATATTCATTTCCTATGTCATTACAGACCTATTGTAGACATAGTTTTTGATAACTAAGATTCTATCATGTTCTTAAGAAATTATTTGTTCAAGGGATTATGGCTAATGCTTTTTTAAAAAAAATTACCTCTTAGAGATAGATCCTAAAGTATGTGGTAACTAGGAGTTAAAATAGCCCAACTAGGGGAGTGAATGGAAATATAGATGAAAGAAGGGAAGCCAGGAGTTGATGACTGCTGAAGCTGAGTGATGGGCACCCAGGGATTCATTGAACTCTTCTTGCCACTTGGGTATTTTGACATTACCCACAATAAAAAGGTTTTTTTAAAGAAAACATCTTACCATGTTGCAGGGAAAAGTGGGGGCATCAGAGGATGGTAATGTCCCGGGTCTCAGGCGAGTCCTGGGACGGCCGCCAAGTGTGGATTCTTGGCTTTGCACAGGAAAGAATTCAAGAGTGAGCCACAGTAAAGTGAAAGCAGGTTTATTTAGAGAGCTATAGATTCCATAGACAGAACGTGGTCCATCTCAGAATGTGAGAGCAGCCCTGGAAGAAACACACTCCCCATACAGGGTGTGGGCCATTTCAGAAGGCGAGAGGCCCCGAAATATGGTGTAGTTAGTTTTTATGGGCTAAGTAAGTTTGTAGGCTAATGAGTAGAAGGAGATTATTCCAACTATTTTGGGGAAGGGGTGGAGATTTCCAGGAACTGAGTCACCACCTACTTTTTGGCCTTTTATGGTCAGCCTCGGAACTGTCACGACGCCTGTGGGTGTGTCATTTAGCATATGCTGATGTATTACAATGAGCGTATAATGAGGCTCAAGGTCTAGTGGAAGTCGACTTGTCTGCCATCTTGGACCTAGCTGGTTCTAACCACTTTAAGTTTTGTCCTCAATGGCCATGTCATCCTTTTAAGGATTGTGCCCTGCCCCCTTTCTGTCTCAAGCATGTGATTGTAAAAGTGTGTTGTAGATTTAGATTGTCATTCTCAATTCATTACTCTCTCCCTCTGCCACATAGCCTGGCTGTACCCTAGAGGAGGCAGAGTAAATTGGCGGGCTCCATCGACATCGGTCTTGGTCACGTGACTCTCTCTGACCAATGGAATGTTAGCACACATGATGGAGCACAGATTTCAGACATGCTTGCTTGATTTGACTAACCCCTTACCTTCCTGTATCACAATGAGGAAACCATGCCCCAGGAAGCATGACCCTTCAGTTTGGTCCCAAAACAAGACATGTGCAGAAGACCTAAACACAATCTGAAGCCTGAAGCCAAGTCTATCCAACCTTCACCCTGAAGCAGAGCTGCCCAAGCTGGCACACAATCACCTGCACAATTTTTTTAAGTAGATAAATAAATTCATGCTTATAAGTCACTAGGTTTGGGATTGGTTTGCTATACAACATATTTGCAGCAATCGCTGATTAACACAGAGTCAAACCATTCTCCCCAAACTAAACATTTTAGGTATTTCCAGTTTTTTAATAATACAAATAGTGTACATGTTTTCGTACATAAAATTGCTCCACTTTTTCTGATCATTAAGTTCAGATATGCTGTTATGATGCTGTTTATGTGGGTAGGTTGAGAAAGTTTTATTTGTGAATATTTTTCTAAAAAGGAAAAATATGAAAAGAATTAGAACAAACTCATGCTTTGTTTCTTAATGTCAGAAAGATTGTAAATATAATTTTGTTTTCTTTCTTGACATTCAAAAAGATTCTTTCCTCTTTCTCATGGAACTTGATAAAACTAGCTCATCTGTAATGTTTCTCAAGTTCTGTCTCTTTCTTCCCACATTCCAAGAGCAAAAAAAGTACAGAGGCCTGATTGTGTAGTAGCAGCATCCCATGTTGATGTGGGTGGGCTTCACTGCAAATAAAAGGGCACTTTTGTTTGATTTTCTAGAGACTGATCGATCTTAATGGATATATGTCATATGTTCCATTTACAAAAACTGGAACTGAATCAGTGAATCCCACCTAGATCCATTTTCCACCTGGAAAATTCAGGAATATGTGGCTAACTGCTAAATGGGCCAAAAGGTATTACAGTATCTATGGGCAACGGGACCCAGTGTCCAATGTTGCAACAACTTGTGAATAATTCTTTGGAGAGAAACTCTGTGACCTCCTCTGAGTCATCACTCTGCTGAGAACTCTAATTGTTCTCATGAAAATTCCAACTATGTTTTGTTACTGTATCTAAAATAAGGAGGGAGTAGAGTAGGGAGAGGGGAAGGAGAAGAGAGAAGGGAAAGAGGAAGAGGAAGGGGAAGGAGATAAGGAGGAGTTGTTCCCGGAGGTCAGGGAAATTATATATATTCTTTCAATACTTAATGCAATAGTTGCTAGAGAAGAAGGAGAAGGAAGAAAATGAGGAGTGAAGATGGGGGGGGAGGGGGAGGAGATGAAGGAAAAAAAGGCAAAGTTGAAGAAGGAGCTGTTCCTGGACGTTAGAGTTAGGGTTAGGGACCAAACTGTGCGCGTGCGTGTGCATAATATGGAACACATAATTGCTAGACAAAGATGTTAAATCACAGAGGAGTCTGTCTGGCTTCTCACTCTTCCAATTAATAATATGCACCTGGAACCAAGCTGTTCCTCTGCAATGCTACTTTACAGGGCGATGCTCAAAGCGCAGTTCCCAAGGCCAGGAGCGTCCACATCACCTGGAAACCTGTTACAAAGGCAAATTCTCAGGCCCTACCTCAGACCTACTTAATCAGAAACTGGAGAAGGTGCGGTCCAGCGACCTGAGTTTTAACAAGCCTTCCATGCGATTCTGATACCTAATAAAGTTTAAGATCCACTGCTCTAGAAAGTAGCCCAGCTGGGACGTGATCAACATTCACAGCTATCCCCCAATTTTTACCATCCATTCTCCGTCCTCATTCTCTTCCGGGAGACTAGGGTTGGCATGGTTACTATCACCACAAGCGTCAGTAATTTCTCTGGTTATTAGAGTCAAAGTGTGGGAAATTCTCTTACCACCACTACCCCTTTACATTGTGGTTTCAATGTCAGTTCCATTTTCAGCAATAAGTGATATTTCAAAACAAAAATGCGATATTCAGATACGCTCCACATGTGTTCCACACAGTGGCCAATCTGGCACCTGAAAAGCGATTTATCTGTTAGTTCAGTTCTCAAAGTCTTTAGTATGCTGTTTGGAATCATTTCCACTAGTATGTGGCTCAGGGGTGAGCCCAGGAGTTCATAAACAACCTTATCAGGTCATTTTCCTAAGTTCCTCCCTCTCCAAAATCTCCTTGGTATTTTCCAGTTCCCGAAGGTTCTCCTATTTGGGTCAGAAAGCTGAGGCTTTATTTACCCTACGCTGAAGGGAGTTTCCCTCGACAGCACCCAAGTCTGAGTCCAAGCAGCAGGAAGACGGGAGAGAAGAAATCGACAGGGGTTCACCTACCTTCTAGGACAACAGGTCCTTTGATTGGAGAAGAAAGTACCCTCCCTCGGAGTTCCAGGTGCCTTTGGTTCCCGCTGCTGCCATTGTCACCACCAGCAGGTCCCTTCTCACTCTTCAAGTCTGCACCAGATGGTTTCTCTTGGAGCCCTGTCTATCCTTGTCAAAACCCACTTCTGGGTTTCAGGCTGCCTTGAGTCCAGGCCAAGGAATACCGGAGAGGGAACAAAATGCGATAAACCAGCCACCAGTTGAGTAGTACTTTTTTTTTTTTTTGCGGTACGTGGGCCTCTCACAGTTGTGGCCTCTCCCGTTGCGGAGCACAGGCTCCGGACGCGCAAGCTCAGCGGCTATGGCTCACGGGCCCAGCCACTCCGAGGCATGTGGGATCTTCCTGGCCCGGGGCACGAACACACGTCCCCTGCAGCGGCAGGAGGACTCTCAACCACTGCGCCACCAGGGAAGCCCAAGTTAGGTAGTACTTAATTCTGGTCTTCTTCCCCAAACTGCCTGCGACTGTTTGCTTTTCAGAGTCCCCAAATGGCTGCTCCTTGCATTTTGTCCAAGTTTTATATCCACATTCGGTGGGAGGGATGGGGTAGATGATGCTTACTTTATTTTGCCCAGAACCAGAACCAATCTAGATATTCCTTTTTTATTGAACTAAAAGCTATCTCTCCATAATTTCTTATTTTTAGTTTTTGTTTTACATCCTGGCGTCTCACAAAATAAAGCTTACTTTCCCCCCGCTCAAATCCCTATATCTTCAGGTTTCCTCTTCTCAAAGCTAAAATTAAAAGTGTAATGGTTTTATAAAACTTAGATTTCTTATTTTAGGGTAAATAAAGTCGAACCACAGATGGACTTGGTAGGTACAACTTGTGGGGTATCCAACTTCATTTGCTTTTTTGATCTCCATTTGAAATTGAAAAGTAGACATTGCACAAAGTTTCTTTTCTATCATAAGATATATCAGATTGGCAGAACTCTTGCATCTGGAGATAACCTTTGTCCCCCACGACCCGGCCACTGCAAATCTGCTCCTTATCTCGGTTTCAAGATGAACCCCAAGACCATCCACTGTGGTCTCAGTCTTACTCCACATAAGTTCTGCAGCAGCTCTGGTCTCTGGTTCCTGGTCTTCTGGAGAAAAAGATAGTTTGCATTCTTTATGGATTTTGGCAACTCTCTATTGACCTTATATTGACTTTTCTCTCTATTGAAAGCTTCAGTGGCTCTGAGCTCGAGAAAAATCCATTTCAGAACCCAGATTTTTTCAATTTGCCTGAAACATATGTACTAACCGGTTTCTTTTTTTTAAGTTGCTCTAATTTTTACAGTAATCTGACATGTTCATCTTTGGCTCTTCTGCAGCATCTACACCTAACCTGCCTAGGTTTTCTCTTGTTTATTATGCTCTCGTTAAGTGATGCCATTTTCCCATGAAGTTTACTTCTGTTAAAATCTCTCCTCTCGGGCTTCCCTGGTGGCGCAGTGGTTGAGAGTTCGCCTGCCGATGTAGGGAACACGGGTTCGTGCCCCAGTCCGGGAAGATCCCACATGCCACGGAGCGGCTGGGCCCGTGAGCCATGGCTGCTGAACCTGAGTGTCCAGAGCCTGTGCTCCGCAACGGGAGAGGCCACAACAGTGAAAGGCCCGCGTACCGCAAAAAAAAAAAAAAAAAAATCTCTCCTCTCACTAAGAGCAGTCCCCAATTTTTTCTGTTTCAAAGTTCTGCTCCTTTGGGGGACGGTTCCTGTTTATTATCTCCACTTCTCAGGTCAGTTCCCTGCTTAAACGCTCATATATCATCTAGCACAAAGAAGAGACTCAAAAATAGTTGTTGAACAAAAATCTACTGTGAGTCTCATGAATGATGAAGGCTTTCCAGTCTAAAGTAGTTCTTCCCATATCATTAGACCTTCTTTGATGTCTCATTATTTATATGCCCAGGAAGATTGATTTAAATTAAGTCAACAAATATCCATTAACTACATGTGTAGAATTTTAAAAAAAAAGCTCACCATTGTGTTTGATTTTAGTCAGACATGTAGTCTAATAATTTTTAAGTACATAATATTATCTATAATATGAGACAGAATGCCATAAGGAAGGTTTATATAAGTTTAAAGAAAAGCCTGTTCCTGATTATACTATTAGGAAAGACTTTATGGAGAAAATGGAACAGGATAGAAAGCCCAGAGATAAACCCACACACATATGGTCACCTTATCTTTGATAAAGGAGGCAGGAATGTACAGTGGAGAAAGGACAGACTCTTCAATAAGTGGTGCTGGGAAAACTGGACAGGTACATGTAAAAGTATGGGATTAGAACACTCCCTAACACCATACACAAAAATAAGCTCAAAATGGATTAAAGACCTAAATGGATTAAAGACCTATACAGACAGTATAAAACTCCTAGAGGAAAACATAGGGAGAACTCTCTCTGACATAAATCGCAGTAATATCTTTTCTAATCCATCTCTCAGAATAATGGAAATAAAAACAAAAATGAATAAACGGGACCTAATTAAACTCAAAAGCTTTTGCACAGCAAAGCAAAGCATAAAAAACAAAACGAAAAGACAGCTCACAGATTGGGAGAAAATATTTGCAAATGATGTGACTGACAAGGGATTAGTCTCCAAAATTTACAAACAGCTCATGAGGCTTAATATCATCAAAACAAACAACCGAATCAAAAAATGGGCAGAAGACCTAAACAGACATTTAACCAAAGAAGACATGCAGATGGCCAAGAGGTACATGAAAAGATGTTTACCATCGTTAATTATTAGAGAAATGCAAATCAAAACTATAATGAGATATCACCTCACACCAGTCAAAATGGCTATCATCAAAAAATCCACAAACAATAAATGCTGGAGAGGGTGTGGAGAGAAGGGAACCCTCCTACACTGTTGGTGGGAATGTAAACTGGTACAGCCACTATGGAGAACAGTCTGGAGGTTCCTTAAAAAACTAAAAATAGAGCTACCCTCTGACCCTGCAATCCCACTTCTGAGGATATATCTGGAGAAAAACATGGTCTGAAAGGATACATGCAAACCAATGTTCATTGCAGCACTGTTTACAATGGCCAAAACGTGGAAGCAACCTTAATGTCCATCAATAGAGGAACGGATAAAGAAGATGTGGTATATATGTACAATTGACTAATACTCATCCATTAAAAGGAATGAAATAATGTCATTTGCAGCAACATGGATGGACCTAGAGATTGTCATACTGTGGAAAGTAAGTCAGACAGAGAAAGAGAAATATTGTATGATATCCCTTATATGCAGAAGCTAAAAAGAAATGATACAAATGAACTTATTTACAAAACAGAAACAGGCTCACAGACTTAGAGTACGAACTTACGGTTACCAGGGGGTAAGGGTGGGGGGAAGGGATAGTTAGGGAGTTTAGGATTGACATGTACACACTACTGTATTTAAAATGGATAACCAACAAGGACCTACTCTATAGCACAAGGAACTCTGCTCAATGTTATGTGGCAGCCTGGATGGGAGTAGAGTTTGGGGGAGAATGGTTACATGTATATGTATGGCTGAGTTGCTTTGCTGTGCACCTGAAACTTTCACAACATTGTTAATTGGCTATATTCCAATATAAAATAAAAAGTTTTAAAAAAAATAAAGTTCCTCAAATGAGTTCATTGTGTGGCAAAAAAAGAAAGAAAGAAAGAAAGAAATAGCTTCTGGGGAAGAAGAACTACAATCCTGCAACCTGTGGAACAAAAACCAAATTCACAGAAAGATACACAAGATGAAAAGGCAGACAGCTATGTACCAGATGAAGGAACAAGATAAAACCCCAGAAAAACAACTAAATGAAGTGGAGATAGGCAACCTTCCAGAAAAAGAATTCAGAATACTGATAGTGAAGATGATCCAGGACCTCAGAAAAAGAATGGAGGCAAAGATCAACACGATGCAAGAAATGTTGAACAAAGACCTAGAAGAATTAAAGAACAAACAAACAGAGATGAACAATACAATAACTGAAATGAAAACTACACTAGAAGGAATCAATAGCAGAATAACTGACACAGAAGAATGGATAAGTGACCTGGAAGACAGAATGGTGGAATTCACTGCTGCGGAACAGAATAAAGAAAAAAGAATGAAAAGCAATGAAGACAGCCTAAGAGACCTCTGGGGTAACATTAAACACAACATTCGTATTATAGGGGTCCCAGAAGGAGAAGAGAGAGAGAAAGGACCCGAGAAAATATTTGAAGAGATTATAGCCGGAAACTTCCCTAACATGGGAAAGGAAATAGCCACCCAAGTCCAGGAAGTGCAGTGACTCCCATACAGGTTAAACCCAAGGAGAAACATGCTGAGACACATAGTAATCAAATTGGCAAAAATTAAAGACAAAGAAAAATTATTGAAAGCAGCAAGGGAAAAATGACAAATAACATACAAGGGAACTCCCATAAGGTTAACAGCTGACTTCTCAGCAGAAACTCTACAAGTCAGAAGGGTGTGGCATGATATACTTAAAGTGATGAAAGGGAAGAGCCTACAACCAAGACTACTCTACTCGGCAAGGATCTCATTCAGATTCGAAGGAGAAATCAAAAGCTTTACAGACAAGCAAAAGCTAAGAGAATTCAGCACCACCAAACCAGCTCTACAACAAATGCTAAAGGAACTTCTCTAAGTGGGAAAAACAAGAGAAGAAAAGGACCTACAAAAACAAACCCAAAACAATTAGGAAAATGGTCATAGGAACATACATATCGATAATTACCTTAAACGTGAATGGATTAAATGCTCCAACCAAGAGACACAGGCTCACTGAATGGATACCAAAAAAAAGACCCATATATATGCTGTCTACAGGAGACCCACTTCAGACCTAGGGACACATACAGACTGAAAGTGAGGGGATGGAAAAAGATATTCCATGCAAATGGAAATCAAAAGAAAGCTGGAGTAGCAAAACTCATATCAGATAAAATAGACATTAAAATAAAGAATGTTACAAGAGGGAGCTTCCCTGGTGGCGCAGTGGTTGAGAGTCTGCCTGCCGATGCACGGGACATGGGTTCGTGCCCCGGTCTGGGAAGATCCCACATGCTGTGGAGCGGCTGGGCCCGTGAGCCATGGCCGCTGAGCCTGTGTGTTCGGAGCCTGTGCTCCGCAACGGGAGAGGCCGCAACAGTGAGAGGCCCACATACCTCAAAAAAAAAAAAAAAAAAGAATGTTACAAGAGACAAGGAAGGACACTACATAATGATCAAGGGATCAATCAAAGAAGAAGATATAACAATTATAAATATATATGCCCCCAACGTAGGAGTACCTCAATACATAAGGTAACTGCTAACAGCTATAAAAGAGGAAATCGACAGTAACACAATAATAGTGGGGGACTTTAACACCTCAATTACACCAATGGACAGATCATCCAAAATGAAAATAAATAAGGAAACACAAGCTTTAAATGACACAATAGACCAGATAGATTTCATTGACATTTATAGGACATTCTATCCAAAAATAGCAGATTACACTTTCTTCTCAAGTGCGCACGGAATATTCTCCAGGATAGATCACATCTTGGGTCCCAAATCAAGCCTCAGTAAATTTAAGAAAATTGAAATCATATAAAAAATATTTTCTGACCACAGCGCTATGAGATTAGAAATGAATTACAGGGAAAAAAACGTAGAAAACACAAATACATGGAGGCTAAACAATACGTTACTAAATAACTAAGAGATCACTGAAGAAGTCAAAGTGGAAATCAAAAAATACCTAGAGACAAATGACAATGAAAACATGATGATCCAAAACCTATGGGATGCAGCAAAAGCAGTTCTAAGAGGGAAGCTTATAGCTATACAAGCCTACTTCAAGAAACAAGGAAAATCTCAAATAAACAATGTAACCTTACGCCTGAAAGAACTAGAGAAAGAAGAACAAACGAAACCCAAAGTTAGCAGAAGGAAAGAAATCATAAAGATCAGAGCAGAAATAAATGAAATAGAAACAAAGAAAACAATAGCAAAGATCAATAAAACCAAAAGCTGGTTCTTTGAGAAGATAACCAAAATTGATAAACCATTAGCCAGACTCATCAAGCAAAAGAGGGAGAGGACTCAAATCAATAAAATTACAAATGAAAAAGGAGACGTTACAACAGACACCACAGAAATACAAAGCATCCTAAGAGACTACTACAAGCAACACTATGCCAATAAAATGGACAACCTGGAAGAAATGGACAAATGCTTAGAAAGGTATAACCTACGAAGACTGAACCAAAAAGAAATAGAAAATATGAACAGACCAATCACAAGTAATGAAATTGAAACTGTGACTTAAAATATTCCAACAAACAAACGTCCAGGACCAGATGGCTTCACAGGTGAATTCTATCAAACATTTAGAGAAGAGCTAACACCCATCCTTCTCACACTCTTACAAAAAATTGCAGAGGAAGGAACACTCCCAAACTCATTCTATGAGGCCACCATCACCCTGATACCAAAACCAGACAAAGATACTACAAAAAAAGAAAATTACAGACCAATATCACTCATGAATATAGATGCAAAAATCCTCAACAAAATACTAGCAAACAGAGTCCAACAACACATTAAAAGGATCATACACCATGATCAAGTGGGATTTATCCCAGGGATACAAGGATTCTTCAATATACACAAATCAATCAATGTGACACACCATATTAACAAATTGAAGAAGAAAAACCATATGATCATCTCAATAGATGCAGAAAAAGCTTTTGACAAAATTCAACACCCATTTATGATAAAAACTCTCCAGAAAGTGGGCATAGAGGGAACCTACCTCAACATAATAAAGGTCATATACAACAGACTCACAGCAAACATCATCCTCAATGGTGAAAAACTGAAACCATTTCCTCTAAGATCAGGAACAAGACAAGGATGTCCACTCTCACCACTATTATTCAACATAGTTTTGGAACTCCTAGCCACGACAATCAGAGAAGAAAAAGAAATAAAAGGAATACAAATTAGAAAAGAAGAAGTAAAACTGTCACTGTTTAGAGATGACATGATACTATACATAGAGAATCCTAAAAATGCCACCAGAAAACTACTAGAGCTAATCAGTGAATTTGGTAAATTTGCAGGATACAAAATTAATGCACAGAAATCTCTTGCATTCCTATACACTAATGATGAAAATTCTGAAAGAGAAATTAAGGAAACACTCCCATTTACCATTGCAACACAAAGAATAAAATACCGAGGAATAAACCTACCTAGGGAGACAAAAGACCTGTATGCAGAAAACGATAAGACACTGATGAAAGAAATTAAAGATGATACCAACAGATGGAGAGATATACCATATTCTTGGATTGGAAGAATCAATATTGTGAAAATGACTATACTACCCAAAGCAATATACAGATTCAATGCAATCCCTATCAAATTACCAATGGCATTTTTTATGGAACTAGAACAAAAAATCTTAAAATTTGTATGGAGACACAAAAGACCCCGAATAGCCAAAGCAGTCTTGAGGGAAAAAAAAAGGAGCTGGAGGAATCAGATTCCCTGACTTCAAACTATACTACAGAGCTACAGTAATCAAGACAATATGGTACTGGCACAAATACAGAAACATAGATCAATGGAAAAAGATAGAAAGCCCAGAGATAAACCCATGCACCTATGGTCAACTAATCTATGACAAAGGAGGCAAGGATATACAATGGAGAAAAGACAGTCTCTTCAATAAGTGGTGCTGGGAAAACTGGACAGCTACATATAAAAGAATGAAATTAGAACACTCCCTAACACCAAACACAAAAATAAACTCAAAATGGATTAGAGACCTAAGTGTAAGACCAGACACTATAAAACTCTTAGAGAAGAACATAGGCAGAAAACTCTTCGACATAAATCACACCAAGATCTTTATTGATCCACCTCTTAGAGTAATGGAAATAAAAACAAAAGTAAACAAATGGGACCTAATGAAACTTAAAAGCTTTTGCACAGCAAAGGAAACCATAAACAAGACCAAAAGACAACCCTCAGAATGGGAGAAAATATTTGCAAATGAATCAATGGACAAAGGATTAATCTCCAAAATATATAAACAGCTCATGCAGCTCAATATTAAAGAAACAAACAACGCAATCCAAAAATGGGCAGAAGACCTCAATAGACATTTCTCCAAAGAAGAAATACAGATGGGCAAGAAGCACGTGAAAAGTTGCTCAACATCACTAATCATTAGAGAAATGCAAATCAAAACTACAATGAGGTACCACCTCACACCAGTTAGAAAGAGCATCATCAGAAAATCTACAAACAACAAATGCTGGAGAGGGTGCGGAGAAAAGGGAACCCTCTTGCACCGTTGGTGGGAATGTAAATTGATACAGCCACTGTGGAGAACAGTATGGAGGTTCCCTAAAAAACTAAAAATAGAATTACCATATGATCCAGCAATCCCAGTACTGGGCATATACCCAGAGAAAACCATAATTCAAAAAGACACATGCACCCCAATGTTCATTGCAGCACTATTTACAATAGTCAGGTCATGGAAGCAACTTAAATGCCCATCGACAGACGAATGGATAAAGAAGATGTGGTACATATATACAATGGAATATTACTCAGACATAAAAAGGAACGAAACTGGCTCATCTGTAGACACGTGGTTGGATCTAGAGACTGTCATACCGAGTGAAGTAAGTCAGAAAGAGAAAAACAAATATCGTATATTAACGCATATATGTGGAACCTAGAAAAGTGGTACAGATGAACCAGTCTGCAGGGCAGAAGTTGAGACAGAGATGTAGAGAACAAATGTATGGTCACAAAGGGGGAAAGCTGCGGTGGGGTAGGGATGGTGGTGTGATGAATTGGGAGATTGGGATTGACATGTATACACTGATGTGTATAAAATTGATGACTAACAAGAAATATATAAAAAAGTAAATAAAATAAAAATTTTAAAAAAAAGTGTGGGACACATAGCCAGGGCTCAGATACACGTGCTGGTGTAGAGTCAGATGATTCCAGGGAGAAGTAACATGGGTACTGGGGTTTGTAGGCACAGGCAGAATCTGAAATAAGTTTAGAAGGGAATATTCAAGGTTTTTTACATCTTGCTCTTAAAAATATATTCATTTCTTGAGAAATTGAAGAAGTTTTCTTGTCTTTTTCCACTAATAATCAAAATAAGATTATATTTATATATATTTTTATATATAGGCCATGAATTTAAACTGCAGTGAGTTAGCTGTCTTTTTTGATAAACTGAATAATCTGTTGTAACTTGTCTGGTGTTCTGTTAATTTGGTGTGAAGACAGTCTTCTGTTCTTTCGTTTACAGGGTCCCTTTAATTTTGTGGCTTCCCTGGAAGTAATTCTTTTTTTTTTTTTTTTTTTTTTGCTAAAAGGTAACAGAGTTACAAGTGCAAAACATTTATTTAATTTGTTTAGATTTATTAAACCATGCCCATTCTCTAGGCCTTTGGGGGCATGATCTAGATAAGAACATATGGCATAATTTATTATTTTCTCAACTCTAGTTATGTGGTAAAGCATTGTTTAACTGTCAATGAGAAAATCTCATATTGCTCTCCTTGGAAAAGTGATTTTTTGGATAATGTTCAATTAAATTTAATAAAGGAACATTTTATTTTCTTTAAAAAAAAATCTAGAAACAATAAATGCTAGAAAGGGTGTGGTGAAAAGCAAGCCCTCCTGCACTGTTGGTGGGAATGTAAATTGATAGAACCACTATGGAGAACAGTATGGAGGTTCCTTAAAAAACTAAAAATAGAACTACCATATGACACAGCAATCCCACTACTGGGCATATACCCTGAGAGAACCATAATTCAAAAAGATATATGTAAAACAATGTTCATTGCAGCACTATTTACAATAGTCAGGACATGGAAGCAACCTAAATGTCCATCAACAGATGGCACATATATACAATGGAATATTACTCAGCCATAAAAAGAAACAAAACTTAGTTATTTGTAGTGAGGTGGATGGTCCGTCATACAGAGTGAAGTAAGTCAGAATGAGAAAAACAAATACCGTATGCTAACACATATATATGGAATCTAAAAAAAAAAAAAGGTACTGATAAACCTAGTGGCAGCGCAGGAATAAAGACAAAGACATAGAGAATGGACTTGAGGACACGAGGTGGTGGGGCAGGGGGAAGGTGGGGGGAAGTGAGAGTAGCATCGACACATATACACTACTGAATGTAAAATAGATAGCGAGTGGGAAGCAGCTGCATAGCACAGGGAGATCAGCTCGGTGCTCTGGGATGACCTGGAGGGGTGGGATAGGGAGGGTGGGAGGGAGGCTCAAGAGGGAGGGGATATGGGGACATACATACGCATATGACTGATTCACTTTGTTGTACAACAGAAACTAACACAGTATTGTGAAGCAATTATACTCCAATAAAGATCTAAAAAAAAAAAAAAAGTAAACCCAAAAAAGAAAAGGAAAGTAGTATTTGGAGAATTAATGGAAAGAAACAAAGTATCACTGGTTCAAAACATTTTCATTGATATCCTATCTTCCTTGATGCTACCATTAAATTTTTATTTGTAATTAAAAATAGCAATTTTTAATTACTTAATATTTATTCCTAGTTTTTTTCCATCTCCATGTGAATAAAAGTATACCATATTACGTGCAAAAAAAAAAAAAAAGGAAATATTTCTGGGAATTCCCTGGCAGTCCAGTGGTTAGGACCTGGTGCTTTCACTGCTGAGGACCTGGGTTCAATCCCTGGTCAGGGAACTAAGATACCACAAGCTGCACGGCCAAAAATAATCACTATCATCATCATCATCATCATCCCTTTCCCAGATTGTGTAAATGATGAGGGGAATAGTTCCCAATGCCCCAACCCTCACTCTGCAATGCTCAGAGAGTCAAAAAGAAATAAGGGGAGCAATGACACTGTAAGCTCCCCCTTCTCTTACCAGTTCAGTAATAGACAAATGTGCAACAAAACTGGCTTTCTGCTTTTATCTTCCAATGCCATGATCTACCCCAACAAACCATCATATTTCCTCACCTCTAACTGACAGCCAAACACATACTCATACAGGAGAGATGTCCCTGCAACCTGTTCTTACTGTCAAGGCCTGGTCAGCACAGAGCTGCCCCTTCTGGGATCCACGGCAGGAGTGGGGGGCCTGCATGTTCTCTTACTCATTCTTTTTTTTTTTAATTTCATTAATAGCTTTTTAATATGATTTTTTAAATTTATTTATTTATTTTTGGCTGTGTTGGGTCTCTGTTGCTGCGCGGACTTCTTCTAGTTGAGGCGAGAGGGGTCTACTCTTCGTTGCAGTGCACGGGCTTCCCATTGCGGTGGCTTTTCTTGTTGCAGAGCATGGGCTCTAGGGTGCGCAGGCTTTAGTAGTTGTGGCATGCAGGCTCAGTAGTTGTGGCTCACGGGCTCTAGAGTGCAGGCTCAGTAGCTGTGGCGCACGGGCTTAGTTGCTCCACGGCATGTGGGATCTTCCCAGACGAGGACTCAAACCCGTGTCCCCTGCATTGGCAGGCGGATTCTTAACCACTGCACCACCAGGGAAGCCCTCTTACTCCTTCTTGATTCTCCTTTTAATGGCCCTTCATAGTTTCACCTAGTAAATCTTTTTTCACCTTTAAATAAATAGTATAGGGATGTCCCTGGCAGTCCAATGGTTAAGACTCCGCACTTCCACTGTAGGGGCATGGGTTCCTTCCTTGGTTTGGGAACTAAGATCCCACATGCCCCACAGTGCAGCCAAAAAAAAAAAGTATACAAAACAAACACTTAAACTTTAAAATATTTTCTCATTATACTATCAAAAATCATTTTGGACACCCCCAATGGTTACCACATACCACATGTGGTAGGCTGAAAAATGGTCCCCCAAGTCCTAATCCCCAGAAACTGTATGTTACTTTATATGGTAAAAGGGACTTTGCAGATGAGATTAAGGGTCCTGAGATGAGGAGATTATCCTGGATTATGCAGTTGCCCCTACTGTTATCACAGATTATTTATAAGAAGGAGGAAGGAGGGTGGGAGAGAAAAATGTGACAACAGAAGGAGGGTGAGAGAGGGAGAGTTTGGGAGATGCTATGCCGCTGGCTTTGAAGATGGAGGATGAGGCCATAAGCCAAGGAATGCAAGCAACCTCTAGAAACTAAAAAAAGGAAGAAAACAGATTCTCACCTAGTGCTTCCAGAAGGAACACAGTACTACAACCCATTTTATTTATTTATTTATTTATTTATTTTTTTTTGCGGTACGCGGGCCTCTCCCGTTGCGGAGCACAGGCTCCGGACGCGCAGGCTCAGCGGCCATGGCTCACGGGCCCACCCGCTCCACGGCATGGGGGATCTTCCCGGACCAGGGCACGAACCCGTGTCCCCTGCATCGGCAGGCGGACTCTCAACCACTGTGCCACCAGGGAAGCCCTACAACCCATTTTAGACTCTGACCTCCACAACTATAAGAGAATAAATTTGTGTTGTTTTAACCCACTAAGTTTGTGGTAATTTGTTACAGTAGCAATAGTAAACTAATATACTACCATTCAGCACTTAACTCATACCTAATAAACTACCCCCGTCCTGCTCAAGACACTTTACATAACAGGTTCTTAACTTTTTACATAATAGACTCTACAATATATTATTAGCTGTTGGAGGCTGTCATTGAAAGGACATGATCAGGACTTCCCTGGTGGTCCAGTGGTAAAGAATCTACCTTCCAATGCAGGGGATGAGGGTTCAATCCCTGGTCGGGGAACTAAGATCCCACATGCCGAGGGGAAACTAACTCCATATGCTACAACTACTGAGCTCGCGCACCTCAACAAGAGAGCCCGCCGCAAACTACAGAGCCCATGTGCCCTGGAGCCCACGCCACAACTAGAGAGAGAAAACCCACACGCCACAATGAAAGATCCCGCATGCCTCAGTGAAGATCCCAAGGGCCACAACTAAGACCCGAGACAGTCAAAAGAAAAAAAAAAGAAAGAAAAGATAAATAAATAAATAATTTAAAAAGACATGATCACCCATGGAGCCATGAGCTGGACCCTGGCAATTGGATACTACACACCCCCTCCTCTGTCCTTGTAATGTACACTTTGCCCACCATTCCCACAGTGGGAGCTATTTTCAAGGACAAGAGAGTAGGATGTTGTTGAGACCACCTGGACGGTATACGTGACTGGCCCTGTTCTGGGCTCCGTATAAACTTTTACGATTCTGGCAGGCGGGTAAGGAGATCTACTTGCTTGCGGCTGCCCAAGACAAGCCCGTATGTAAGTTCTCTTGCTCTGTAGGTACTTCCTACCACCTACCAATCTGGAGTGGCTGCCTCTTTCTTCAGGCTCTCCTTGCCCTCTATGTATGGGGGGCCAGTGTGTGAACCAGCATGAGCACGGGCCATTTATTTATCTTGTTAATGAGAGAACCGGCAGGATGTTAAGGCTGGTTCAAAAGAGATATAAGAAACTATGAACTATAACTAGTGTGGAAGAGAATGCTGGAGGGGGCTTCCCTGGTGGTGCAGTGGTTAAGAATCCGCCTGCCAATGCAGTGGACACAGGTTCGAGCCCTGGTCCGGGAAGATCCCACGTGCCACGGAGCAATGAACCACAACTACTGAGCCCGCGAGCCACAACTACTGAAGCTCACACGCCTAGAGCCCATGCTCCGCACTGAGAAGCCACCACAATGAGCAGACTGAGCACCGCAACAAAGAGTACCCCCCGCTCACCGCAACTAGAGAAAACCCTCGTGCAGCAACAAAGACCCAACTCAGCCAAAAATAAATGAATAAATAAATAAATTTATTTTTAAAAAAAAGAATGCTGGAGTAAGACTCAAATGTTAAATATCATACCAGTTAATATCCGGCAAGGCAATAAAACTGTCCCCTTTGGGATTATCTTTTCTATCAAAATGAAATCATTGGGCTTCCCTGGTGGCGCAGTGGTTGAGAGTCTGCCTGCTAATGCAGGGGACACACGTTCGAGCCCTGGTCTGGGAAGATCCCACATGCCACGGAGCGGCTGGGCCCGTGAGCCACAATTACTGAGCCTGCGCGTCTGGAGCCTGTGCGCCACAACAAGAGAGGCCGCGATAGTGAGAGGCCCGCACACCGCGGTGAAGAGTGGCCCCCGCTTGCCGTACCTGGAGAAAGCCCTCGCAGAGAAACGAAGACCCAACACAAGCAAAAATAAATAAATAAATTAATTAATTAATTAATTAAAAAGCCAAGCATTAAAAAAAAAAAAAGAAATCATCTCAACTGGACAAAATTAATTTGCAATTTAGCAATCTTCTACAAATTAACATCTAACTTTACTGAGTCTGGTACCTCACTAATAGTAAATACTAAGTCAAATAAAGTTGCCTCCCCTAGAACTTCAAATTATCCTGAAGCAGGCTCATTAGACAATGTTCTTGTTATAACATAGAAGGGGCGCACAATAACCTTTTTTCCTTATTTCCCAGTTTTGTACAATTTTTCTAAACACACTTGTCCCAGTTACCTATTAGTGAGTAATAAACTACTCCAAAATTTTGTGGTTTAAAACCACAACCATTTGATTATAATACCACAATTTTATGGGTCAGGTATCTGGGAAAGGCTCAGCTGAGTGATTCTTCTGCTTCACATCGTGTTGAATGGGGTCACTCGATGACATTCAGTTGCTAGCTGAGCTGGTCTGGACAGCTTCATTCACGTGTCTGGTGTGGCTGGTAAGCTGGGTATAGCTGGACCCCTCTTCCTCTTCATGTAGTCTCAGGGCCTTTCCACATGACCTCTTCAGCAAGGTAACTGGACATCTTACATGGACTTACACTGTCAATCTTCTTAAAGACTAGACACAGAACTGGCATAGCATCACCACCCCCCGCCCCCTGCTCCATTGGTCAAAGCCATCATAATCCAGTCCAGATTCAAGGAATAATGGAAGTAGAACCCACCTCTTGATGAGAGAACAAAGAATTTGTAGCCTTGTTTAATCTACCACAAGTTTCATCTTATACATTTTTATTTTCATTATATTGCTAATCCTTTTGTCTAAAGTCTGCTGCACCAAGAGCTCCCATAGCTTTCTGGGATGTCCGTCACAACTTTGTTGGCTACATGAGAAATGACCCTCTGGGCAGCCCACCACTCTTTTTCTCCCTCTCTATAACCCTTTGCAAGCACTCATGGACAATATCTTAAAGCAGCGGTATGCAAAGTGTAGTCCTAGAACCAATAGCATCAGCATCACCTGGGAACTTGGCATAAATGCAATTCTTAGGTCCCACTTCAGACCTACTGAACCAGAAACACCAGGGATGGGGCCCAGCAGTCTGTCGGAACAAGCCCTCTTGGCGAGGCTGGGAACCACTGTTGTAGAGCTGTACGTTACTTAATGAAAATTAATACAACATCTGAAACTAGTCTCACAAGAAAGTACATTTTATGTTCTTTTACCATGATCTAAAAAAAGAGAAGCATGTAGAGAATCTGTAAATACCACAGTGGATTATTTACAGCCTCTGGAGAAAGGACAGACAATACCAAAGCACGGTGGCTTTCACTAACTGATGTTCTCTCTCAGCTGTGAAAAGCCTTTTCCATATACCCAGGCTCGCAGGAAAGACTTTTCTTCCACCCACTCGAGGGACACTCTCCAGGAGCCTCACATCTTATTTCTACAGAATTACTTGTGAAAAGAATTTGTATCCTCTCCATCTTAATAAGGGGCCTATTACACAGCTCAAAAAAATACATTATTCACCTAAAGGGACTCTCATTAATCTCCCTCAAAGACAGTTGGTGCATGGGAAAAACAGGTAATTTTATTGATTGTCTATATGACACCTTGTTTTCTGTTTCCTTCTCTGTATTATTTCTTTCCTTATCTTTTCTTTAAAATTATCCTATAGTTCATTTATATTCAAGCTTTCCTATTTTCTTATATAAACTGCTTTAGCTGTATCCTAAAAGTCTTTATATGTTAATAAGTTTATCATTGAGTTCTAAATATTTTCTGCTTCCCATTATGTTTTCTCAAGTAGTCCATTAATTAGAGGCACGGAGGTTTTTTTGTTTTGTTTTGTTTTAATTTCTGATCTCTAACATAATGATCAGAAAACAGGATCTGCAACATCAGGAATCAGCAAACTCTTTGTGTAAAGGGCCAGACAGTAAATATTTCAGGCTTCGCTAGCCAAATGGCCTCCACTGTAAGTATACCACTCTGCCTTGGTTGCCCTAAAGCAACCAAAGACAATACGCAAAAAAATGAGGGTGGTTGTATTCCAACAAAACTTTACTTACAAAAACAGGCAGCTGGCCAGATTCGGCTGTGGGTCACAACTTGCCAACCCTTGGCCTACGTGGCACCAGTTCTTTGGTCATTGTGCTGTTACCCGTACTACAGGAGGTTTTGTAATGTTCCATGCATGCTTGAAAGCTAATTATCATCTTATCCTTGGCCTGTTCCACTTTAAGCTTTAGGCCTGGCCCATGCAAACATTCGCTTTTGTAAAACCGGCACAGTGATTAAGAGATTGGATTTTTGGAATCAGAGAGAACTGGTTGCCACTTTCCACTGGGTGGTTTAGGATAGATGAATTAACATCTCTAATCCTCAGGTTCCACATCTATACGGAAAATAACAGTACCTACCTCACAGGGTTGGCATAAGGCAGACTTCAGTCATTAGTAGAAGTAGTATTAGAATCATCACTGAACCACTACTCTGTGAGGCAGGTTTCATTAAACCCATTTTACAAAGAATTTAAGCCTCAGACGTGTTTAGATAACCTGCTCCACATCTGACAGCCAGTGACAAAGTACTGATTCCCACCCATAACTTCTAGTTCCAAATCCAAAGTTTCCACTACTCAGACTCTGATTAATCAATCTGGTCATACTAACATGTAAGGCATTTACGCCACTCCTAGGTGAGGCTGCATTTTAAGACACCGCGAGAAAGGAGCTGCGAAATCCACTCCTCAATTCTTCGAATTAATTCTTTGTGGTCCAAGTTTAGTCCTTATGGGGAAACAAAGAGTTCAGGGCCGAAAGGGCATGCAAGGTGCTAGCGGAGGTAAACCCCCCAAACAGACTTCTGGAGGCAGGCTGCCGAGGCTTACACCCAGGACAAACGTTTTTCTGGGCTTGATCCTGTAAGCAGGTGGTGTCACCCAGCGGCGCACTCAGCCTCGATGACCTTGCTGCCCACGGCTGTGCTGCCCTTCTTGGCTCTCCCACTTCACCTGCCTGGAGCGCCTGGGACCTAAAAATATCTCCCTGGTGGAACCTCCCGGAACATGCATTCGGCTTTTTTTTTTAATCGCCCTCATCACTTTGAGACACACAAATCATAGCCCTGACCCGCTGTCGACTCAGCGGGTGACGTGCCGCTGAAAGTGGCGACGAATTCTGCCCATTTCAATGACCTGAACTTTTATTTTTTCCCCTCCACTCGGCGCATTATCGTATGTCGTGAGGAGTGCCAAGCAAAACCCGCGAAGACCGTGTTGGACGCTGGCAAAACAGTCTAGGAATCTCCATTTCTCCCAGTCCAGGCTAATCCTGGGACTCTTCAAAGCCTTACCCTGTGACAATCACAAGGCTTTTCTCCGCCCCGTCGGTGACGGAAAACTCGTGACTCGAAACTGAGCGCCGGGCGAGCACGCAGAAGCCAGAGGCGGAGCTACAAGTCCAGATCGCCAGGAAGCCCCCGACGGGCGGCGCGTGCGCAGTGTCTCGCCATGGGACCTCCTTCCCGCCGCTGAAACTAGGAAGCGGGACGCCAAATCTGTCCCCGCGCAGCCGCCGCCGCCGGGCGCCGAACGGGGCGGCCGCCCTCCCCGAGGCGCGCCTGCGCACGTTCCCACGCACGCTCCGGCGTACGGCGGCGGCCAGGGGTCGCGAGCCGGTGGAGGACCCGCGCGCGGAGGAGCCCGCAGAGTCAGCGCTTCTTCCCTCCCTCCCCTATTCCCCTCCCCGCTCCCTCCCCCCCCCCAAGAATGTTCCGCTACGAGGTGAGTTGTTTCGACCGGAAGTGACCCCTCCCTCCCTCCCTCCCGCACGCGCCCCTCTTTCTCCCTCACCGTCCGCGCGTCCGTCCAGCGCTCCTGGGGGGAGGGGGGGGCGGCGGGACCCGCGGGACCGAACGGAGTGCGTTGGGTCTGGGGTCGCGGGTTTAATCCGAGGGCTGTGAGCTGGCTTCGGGGGGCGGGACTGTCCTATCAGTTGCCACTGAGGAGAGCTGACCTATGTTTTGGGGTGGGGAGGGCCCCTTACGTGCCTTAACCAGACCACCCCCCACCCCCGGAGGAGTGAGGAGTAGAGAGCGTTGCACCCACCCTCGGTGGCTCTTGAGGAAGCTTCACCCGAGAAAGCCCAGAGACGCGTTTCCCGCCCTGGACCCGGAACCATCTCCCCTCCAATTACTTATACACACCCCCTTACAAACCGGCGACCGTCAGGTCCTGGGGGCCTGGACTCGCCCTTTGACTGGGACCAAAGACCGTTTACTAAAGAGGACTCCGAGTTGGGAAGGGGCGTGTCCAGCAGAAGTTCCTTCTGGGCGAGTGGAGGGGGACGTGGGTTTGGTGACGGTCCGGGTATGTAGCAACAGTCGAGAGTCCTGACAGTGTCACTGGTTTGCTGTATGACCTTTAGCGATTCCTAATCATTGGACAGGGTTTCTGGATTTGTAGAACCAAAGGGTTGGTTTAGATGACCCCTAAGAGTCTTTCCAGTGTAAAAAGCAGTGATTTGGTTAAGTAGATCTTTGTGATTTGGGAGTGCTTCTGGAAGTTGCCTGTGATGGGGAGGCAGTTGCATGCTTGCTTTGTGTAAGTTTGGGAGACTTAAGATGGGTAGGATGGCCGTTTGACCTAACCTTTCATTTGGGAACATCCTGGCTAAGAGGTAGCCAGTCAGGGTGTATCCGAAATGTGACTTCAGAGAGCGTGTGGAATTCCGATCCTGAGTCTTTGAAAACTGGGGACACATATACTTGGTATTTGATAGGAATGGTTCAAGATCAAACTGCCTTTATGTAAACATGGAGAGAGATGATGAGATGCAGTAGGCAAAGTTCCCAAAAGAAAAGAAAACTTGGAAAATAAATCAGTTGAAAACTGAAATGGGGGTGGGAGGGTACGTTTAAGATAGAACACATCTAAGTGGTTAAACTGGTGATATCTAGCGTTGTTTAACAATACCCAATGTTTGCCTAAATCTTTGCCTCATTTGATCCTCACAACAACTTTCTGAGGTAGGTGGTATTGTCCCTGCATTACCACTTAAGAGATTGTGGCTTAGAGGCTAACACAGCCTGAGACAAAATAGATGCTCAGGGGTATTGAATGAATTAATCAGAAAGGATGTGACTTGCCCAAGTTGGTATCACTTGTAAGAAAGAGTAGAGACACAACTTAAACCTGTCACATCACAGCTTTTCAAGAGTTCACTTAATTGTGATTGAACACTTAGCTTTCTCCTTTATCACCAGAGTTTGGATCTGTAGGAAAACAGAAGGGGAAAAGGAAAATGAAGAGAAAGCTTTAAAAGGGAATAATAAAATAGTTGAAAAGGTGACATGAATATGAGGAAGATGAGAATTTCGTTGAAAAATATAGGTAGAACTCAAGCAAAATAATAAAATGTTCATTTTCACTTGTCATTATTATTGTAACCAGTGATGGAAAGGAAGTTGGCAGGCCTCATTTCTTGGTTGCATGAGGAAATGCTGTTATTATATTCTTGATAAATAGAGAAATGGAAGTTTGGGGGAAGAGGTTAAATAAGGAATAGGAACGAGAAGCTGAAGGAAAAGGTACTGAAGTCTTCCAGTGTCAGGGAAATTGGGGGATAGAAAAAATGCCATGTGCACAAAAAGTCATAATGAAGCTATTGTGTTGATCGGGAAGATAAAAACATTTTTTTAGAGCGAGGTTGTGAACTTCATGAATAGCTGATCTCTTTTTTCTCTTTTTTTAGTCTTTGGAGGATTGTCCTCTGGATGAAGATGAAGATGCATTTCAGGGCCTGGGAGAGGAAGATGAAGAGATTGATCAATTCAATGATGATACATTTGGGTCAGGTGCAGTTGGTAAGTGATATCTTTCTTTTATAATGTCATCTTGGCCTCTTGCTGTTTTCAAATGCTCTCTTTTATAAGTACTTTTGTCTAAGTAGGCGTAACCTCATTCACAAAGTTGGCAAACTGTTCTGTTCTTCAATCCAAGCATCTACCCTCCTCCTCTGGGCTTCTTTTTGCCTCACTTATAAAACCAAGTGTTTTCTAAGCCCTGTCCCTTCCAGCTTTATGATCTATGGCTCTAAGTTGACACTATAAGGAATTCAAATGATTAGAGAAGTGGACATTTTACAAAGGTTTAAATAATCCTAGAAGAAGGAAATTTTTATTTGTGGAACATGGAACTTAAGGAAAACTAGTGGACTAGGAGAAAACTCAGATTCAGATGTATATGCTTTAAAATTCAGTTGATCAATAATATATTGCATGACCCTGCTATTGCCCTATAGTATATTCAATAAATAAAGTTTTTTATTCCAAGAATTTTGGTGATAGAAAGTCTTCATAAGTTAGAAAAATGTTGTGCACAGGTGAAATTTTCTCATCCTTGGGTATAGATAAATATTCCTGGTGTTGGAAGTGGTTAAAAAATTAAAGAGCCAAACTAAACTAGAGGCCACAGTTATAATTACTGAGATGAAAGGTTTAGGGAGCAAGCTTACATAATAAAGTTTGAGAGTTAGAGATCCTGGAACAAGTATACTAATAAGTTAAAATTAAACTGTACTTCGGAAAGATGAATAGGTAAGGGAAGTCCCTGGTGGTCCAGTGGTTAGGACTCTTTGCTCTCACTGCCAAGGGCCCAGGTTCGTCCCTGGTCGGGGAACTAAGATCCCGCATACCCCGTGCAGCCAAAAAAAAAAAAAAGAACAGGTAAGGCCAGAAACTATAAAACCCTTAGAGGAAACATAGGCAGAACACGCTATGACATACATCACAGCAAGATCCTTTTTGACCCATCTACTAGAGAAATGAAAGTAAAAATAAACAAATGGGACCTAATGAAACTTAAAAGTTTTCCACAGCAAAGGAAACCATAAACAAGACGAAAAGACAACCCTCAGAATGGGAGAAAATATTTGCAAGTGAAGCAACTGACAAAGGATTAATCTCCAAAATATATAAGCAGGTCACGCAGCTCAATAGCAAAAAAACAAACAACCCAATCCAAACATGGGCAGAAGACCAAATAGACATTTCTCCAAGGAAGACATACAGATTGCCAAGAAACACATGAAAGGATGCTCAACATCACGAATCATTAGAGAAATACAAATCAAAACCACAATAAGGTATCACCTCACACTGGTCAGAATGGCCATCATCAAAAAATCTACAAATAAATGCTGGAGAGGGTGTGGAGAAAAGGGAACCCTCTTGTACTGCTGGTGGGAATGTAAATTGATATAGCCACTATGGAGGGCAGTATGGGGGTTCCTTAAAAATCTAAAAATAGAACTACCATATGACCCAGCAATCCCACTACTGGGCATATACTCTGAGAAAACCATAATTCAAAAAGAGGCAGTACCACAATGTTCATTGCAGCACTATTTACAATAGCCAGGACGTGGAAGCAACCTAAGTGTCCATCGACAGATGAATGGATAAAGAAGATGTGGTGCAGATATACAATGGAATATTACTCAGCCATAAAAAGAAATGAAATTGAGTTATTTGTAGTGAGGTGGATGGACCTAGAGACTCATACAGAGTGAAGTAAGTCAGAAAGAGAAAAACAAAAAACAAATACCATATGCTAACACATATATATGGAATCTAAAAAAATAATGGTTCTAAAGCACCTAGGGGCAGGACAGGAATGAAAACGCAGACGTAGAGAATGGACTTGACACGGGGAAGGGGAAGTTGGGATGAAGTGAGAGAGTGTCATGGACATATATACACTACCAAATGTAAAACCGATGGCTACTGGGAAGCAGCCACATAGCACAGGGAGATCAGCTTGGTGCTTTGTATCCACCTAGAGGGCTGGGATAGGGAGGGTGGGAGAGACACGCAAGAGGGAGGAGATATGGGGATATATGTTTATGTATAGCTGATTCACTTTGTTATACAGCAGAAACTAACATATCATTGTAAAGCAATTATACTCCAATAAAGATGTTAAAAAAAAAACCCAAAACATTGTATAGAGGTAACATTTTAACCACAATTCTGTCAGTATTGTGGGGTTTTGTTTTAGTATTGTTTTAAAATAATTTCTGTAATTGTTTTAAAATATTATCTTGTAGCTTTAATTTTGTCCATTCCGTTTCAATAAGATTTGATGAACACATTTGGGAAAAAAAAAAAGATGAATAGGTAAGAGTCCACGGAACTCTCTTTGCTTTGACTGTTGGTGTTGAAAAGCAGCAATGACCACATTTATGTTGGGATCTGTGAATATGTGGGATTTCAAATATTCAAGTTAAGTAATAAGAAGAGGAAATTTATCAGTAGTGGGTAACCCTAAAATGTTCAATATCAAAAACAAATGAGAGGTCTTAAAAATGTTGTATTAGGACTTCCCTGGTGGCGCAGGGGTTAAGAATCCACCTGCCAATGCAGGGGACGTGGGATCAATCCCTGGTCGGGGAAGATCCCACATGCTGTTGAGCAGCTAAGCCTGTGCGCCACAACTACTGAGCCTGCACGCCACAACTACTGAAGCTCGCCCGCCTAGAGCCCGTGCTCCACAGCAAGAGAAGCCACCACAGTGAGAAGCCCGCACACTGCAACAAAGAGTAACCCCTGCTCGCCGCAACTAGAGGAAGCCCAGGTGCAGCAACAAAGACCCAATGCAGCCAAAAATAAAATAAAATAGTTGTACTGGTTACTGGTTTTTCACTGACCTAAACAGCTTAAGTTTATTTAAGCTTAGACTGAGTTGAATGAACTGGCAAAAATGAAAGAGTATACTGTTTTCAATCAGGGTTTACAGAATTCCTTGAAGAGCTAAAACTGCTGCTTTTGGAAGCAGCAAGAGAAGCATTTAAGGTAGAAGCTAGGCTTATTACAGAAGGGAACCGAAGACCTTTTGGATTACAGCCATAGTTTAGGGGATGAGATTGTCCAAGAGGATGACATGATCTCAGATGCTGTTCTCTTTCCATGGAGATCACAGGGAAAGGGACATAGAATAGAATGACGAAAGCAGGGAACTGATGTGAAGTGCAAATTATATTTGAAACTTTAGTGAAAACCTATAGAATACAATAGAAGCTATAAACAGTGTGTGCTTGTTTCTGGAGCTCTTTTTCTCTTAAAATATTGTACTGAATGTTACCATTTTTTAGCAAATTCATCTGTGTTAAAATGCAATTTATTAAAATGAAGTATGTTGAGGTTAGCCAGCATAGTAAATGTCCTCAGTTTTTAACCTGGACAGAAGAGGAATAGTTCGGCCTTCTCATTGACTTCCAGAGTGCTAGACAGTCTTTTTTTCTGAGTTCCTATGTTTCTCACAAGATGAGGAAAGTATTGCCTTAAAAGAATTTTAGAGTGTGCAGAACTGCATTTTATGTGATGGAAAATGAAAAAGCCCCTAGGGTTACACAGTAAAAGAACAGGTGATAAAAAGTAAAGGCAGTTGGGCTTCCCTGGTGGCGCAGTGGTTGAGAGTCCGCCTGCCGATGCAGGGGACACGGGTTCGTGCCCCGGTCTGGGAAGATCCCACATGCCATGGAGCGGCTGGGCCCATGAGCCATGGCCGCTGAGCCTGCGCATCCGGAGCCTGTGCTCCACAGCGGGAGAGGCCACAACAGTGAGAGGCCCTCGTACCGTGCAAAAAAAAAAAAAAAAAAAGTAAAGGCAGTGCAGTAGCATATGGTTAGCCCATTTTGTACCCTGAGGCACAAGGATGATTAAGGACTTCTTGGTCAACAAAGTTTATAATGGAGAAAAGATTTCCCAGTGTGAGCCCTTTCCATTGAGAGTATAATATACTTGAATTGTGAAGTTAAAACCTTAGTTCCTCATCTTGATATAAATACTATACGGGTTTATAAAAAGAAAATTGCTTTCTAAGTCAACCTGTGACTTGTTTAATATACTTCTAAAGGTGGATATACAGCTGGTGTAGAGAATTTAAACCAGGAGATAAAATGTCAGACCTATGACATACATTTTGGTTTGTTGGTTTTTAACTCAAGGAGTGAGTATCTTGAGTAATACCTGTTAGTACAGTAGTTATTTTAAGTCACTGGCTACAGATGCTCTGATGTCACCTTTCCTTAAGAAACTAGTCACTGTCTTCTGCATGGAAAAATGTTTGCATCATCTTTGAGCAGTAAATGGGCCACAGTAATCTCAACTTGTTCTCTAAAAATAAAAGCTTACACTTACAAGGTGCTTATTATGTGCTAGGGACCATTCTGAGTGTTTCATGTATATTGTTAATCCTCGTAGCAGCCTTGCAAGGTAGGTACTATTATTATCCTCATGTTAACAAATGAAGAAGGAAAATGCCAGAGATGTTAAGTAACTATAAATACAGTCAATGTAAGCTACCAGTTATGTTTTAACAGTCTCTGGGGGATCTTTGGGAATCTCCTGCCTCCACATGGAAGGGCTCCCCATTCTTTCTACTTCCTTTTTATTGATAGCTGCTAAAATCTTTAGGGACTGAGATTGCTCTAAAATTAAATCACCTCTACTTCCTGTTCATTTTGTTTTTATTCAGAAACAAATATCTCTGAGACAGACTTGAGGGGAATTATCACAGCAAGCATACATTTATAAAAGCAGCCAGGAATTCAGTAACCCACCTCAGGGTATAGGTTAATTAGTTCAAGGAAAACAGTTATCTCTTTCCCTTCATTTCTCTGTTATTTTTTTCCCCTACCCTTTATCATTTTGATCAGTGTGGGTTGAGGTCAAGCATTGGCATATCTAAGTATGTTTTTAGGTCATTTGAAAAAGATACAGAGTGAGGTATCCTTTTATACTAAGGACGTGTGATCTCTGACATTACTGTTTCAGATGATTTTTCGCAAGAGCAAGAAATATCTAAAATGAACATGATGGTGTTCTGTGGCATAGGTTTCTTTGCTTACATGTTTGAAAAAGTAACAATTCACAACAGAGCCTTTCTCACAGAATATGGCTACTTAACCAGCATTTTTTAAATTAATTATTAAGGACAAATAGATTATCATCTTTGGTGGGACCTAGTAAAGTTAGTAAATAGGATTATGAGAAGTGAATGAAATCAATGCAAATTAGAACTCTTTTGCATTAGAATCAATCTTAACAAATCAGTTTCTTAAATTTGGGAAATAAATGTTTAAAAAAATCCCTTAATTCAGGATTATAGACTCCCTTTTTTTTTTTTTCCCCGGCATTGTTGAGTCAGTAAAATTGCAAAAAGCAGTTAGTCCTTCAAAACATGCTTAGCTTACTCTTCCTTAGCAAAGATGATACAAATATTAATATCACAATTGATTTTTAATTACACTGTTCTTTAAGCATATTTTTTAAATAGCTGATAATTTAAATTAGTGCTGTAATTTTCATCTAAAGTAGATTTTTCCCTTTATCACAAGTAGTACATTCACATCTACCGCAGTGCTCAAAGGCTAGACGGTGGTTCTGATCATACAAATTATAAATTTGGGAGTCCCACTTACCTCGTTTTTTTTGTTTTTTGGCCGCGGCATGCGGGATCTTAGTTCCCTGACCAGGGACTGAACCCGTGCCCCCTGCATTGGGAGCATGGAGTCTTAACCACTGGACCGCTAGGGAAATCCCTTACCTTGTTTTTTTTTTGGATCACTAGTGTTATATGATACATTGTTATATAATAAAAGTAGCAATTTTAAATGTTTATAATCTGACCCTGAAAGGGACTTAGGCTACTTAAATTTGTTGTACATCTGAAACTAATGTAATGTTGTACATCAACTATACTTCAATAAATAAATTAAAAATTGCAAATAATCCAAATTTCCATCAGTAAGGGATAAGTTAAATTACTTTATTAGTAGAATAGAATCTTATATAGGTATGAAAAAGAATGAGATGATATTATCAGTAGTTATGTGTTCCCACTTTAAAAAATTTAACATACCTGAAGAATTATGGGGAACTTTCACTTTCTAAGTTACATATTTGTGTAATGTTTAAATTTTTTTAACAAACATGTATTTTAACAAGTTGCATATGAGCCCTTCAGAAAGTCTAAATCTTTTTTTAAGTGGCTACCATTAATTACACCCTTAGTATATACCAGGCACTTTTTTTTTTCTTTTTTTCTTGTCGTGGTGCTCCCACTTCTTCCTTCTGCTTTCTTTAAATGAGGTATATAGAAAAATATGAGGAGGATTGTCATTAAGGACACTTTTTCAGAATTCTGTGTTTTTATGTTAGTAATTACCTGTTATCTCTCTGTTTTGAATTTTGCAGGACATACAAAACAAAACTAAAATAAGAATAAAAATATATAACATTTACAAAAGAATACATGGGGTTTTGGTGGGTTAGAAAGTAGTGCATGTTCAGATGAGGTGAAGGTAGAATTAAAATGAAAAGATTATTTAGGGAAAGCTTCAGTGAGGAGGGAAAGGTATCTGAATTTGAACGCTGAAAGGAGCAAAGTAGTAGAGCTTTTATGATGGAGTCAGAAGGGCATGATGAGCGATGAGGTCGAGGAGAACTGGAATGAGAGAAGTGACGGAAGTAAGGTCTGGTTCTAGAGAAGCCGATAGAAGGTTCTGAAGATTTTCATCTGTGCTGTAGCTGGACCCAAAAACAATGCTGTGTCAGCATAAAAAACAAAAAACAACAAAATAACCTAGTGCCAGTGCTACAGATTATATAGTAGTATGTAGAAATAGACAGTTAAAGCAGAAGAGGACCGACGCTGGTCCAAGTCACCCTCACCTTTCCTGTGGCATACTTGTAGTAGCCTCCTAACAGGCCTCCGTGCTTCCAATAGTGTTACCCCCTTCTCTGCAAATCTGTTTTCAACACAGCAGCCAGAGTGATTCTTTCAAAAAGTCAAGCCACACCCGAACCTCCAGCGGCCCCACTTCAGAGTGGCTCTAAAGGCCCTGTAGGAGCTCTCCCACTTTGACCTCATTTTTCTTCTCCTCTTCACCCCTGTTCATTCCAATCCAAGCACAGTCCTTGCTGCTTCTCAAAATCGTCAGTCTCTCATCTTAAGGCCTTTTTACTGACTGTCCCTCTGCCTGAGGCACTCTTCTCCTAGATATCCACATGGCTAACTTATTCTTGATATTTTGCTCAAATGTCACCTTCTCAATGAGACATACCTCTGACCATCCTAGTTAAAGTTTTCAATTTGCTTCTCTTGCACCGTATTCCTGTAGCATATCATCTTCTAATATAGTATCTAATTTACTTATTCGTTACGTTCATTATCTATTGTCTGTCTCTTCCCTGCTTAAAAAGCCACAGGAGGGCAGAGATCCTTGTCTGTTTTGTACACCAATGTACTCCATGCACCTAAAACAATGTCTGTCACATAATAGATGCTCAAAAAATACTAATTGAATGACACGAATGGATTTAAAAGCTTGTAAAGAAGATGACACTTACCTAAGAGAAAGTTGTACGCTAGCGCGAGTTTTTGCCTGAAATATCACAGAATCTCAAACCAACAGGTTGACTATATCACCAACTTAGAAATTGGTTTCAGAATATAGTTTGCACATCGTTGCTAATGTATTAAGCTATTACTCCAAAAGTCTGAGTTTATTCCTGGTAGGATGTTAGTTGTTCTCAATAGTGCAAAGCCCACTTTAAATGTGCCCCTTAGTTTAAACCTTATTTCATGACTCTAGATGGATAACAGAAGAATTTTATAAAACTTTTGTATTCCAATATGAACTCTGTTTCTTTTTTATGATTTCCTTATAGATGATGATTGGCAGGAAGCACATGAGCGCCTGGCTGAATTGGAAGAAAAGCTACCCGTGGCGGTTAATGAACAAACAGGCAATGGAGAAAGGGATGAGATGGACTTGTTGGGTGATCATGAGGAGAATCTGGCAGAAAGGCTCAGTAAGATGGTGATTGAAAATGAACTAGAAGATCCAGCTATCATGAGGGCAGTACAGACCAGGCCAGTGTTGCAAGTAAGTTACTGTGATCTGAGAGCTATAGCAGACTGATGATTAAAGCAAAGTATTGGGCTTGGCTATTTTATTCCACCTACTATACTGAGAGAATTACATGTGCTATAGAAATTTGGTAGTATAATTCCTGATGATAGCAATTCTAGAGATGAAGTCGGGAAATAAGGTAGATTCTAGAACACTGTAGTTTCTGTTCTCAAGCAGTTGAGGCGCTTTGGGAGCTTTGCTCACCGAAAGCTGGTAAGTTGCCCAGCGAGCCCGCCCTCTTCTAGACTTTGTGTGTGTGTTTTCCTTTTTTGTTAGCCCCGACCAGGAAGTCTCAATTCCAGCATCTGGGATGGATCTGAAGTTCTGAGGCGAATCCGAGGACCACTGCTTGCTCAGGTATTAAACGTTTTCTCGTTGTATAAAAATCCTAATACCCCAAAGCTGGGTCCTGTTGTTGTCCTTTCCTTACTGGAACAATGTATGGATGTATATCCTCTGCCGGTCTTAACGTTGATTATGTCGCCAGCACCCATAGCTGGACCTGTTGACTGTGCCCTCCCCCAGACTCTGTGGTAATGCTCACTTGACTGTGCTTTCTTTGAAATGGTTGAAAGGAGCCATTGGGACTCAAAATTTGACAGCTTATGATCTGAATTACTTAAAGTCATTTTTAGGCAAAACTATAGGGACAGAGAACAGATCAGTGTTTGCCAGTGGTTGGGGGCGGTAGGAGAGGTTGACTACAGAGGAACAATACAAAGGAAGTTTGGGGAGTAATAAAACTTATGTGTCTTGATTTTGGTGATAGATCCAGGACTCTCTGCATTTATCAAAATTTAATGCTGTACACTAAAGAGGGTAACATTTTTACTGGATGTGAAATAAAACTAAATGAAAAATTTTTAAATAATTTCTCAAGATATCTGGCATCTGTAAAGGTTATTAAAACATTTCAAGGTAGCTAATTTTTTTAACACTACTTCCTCAATTAGGAAATGCCTACAGTGTCTGTGTTAGAATATGCCTTGCCTCAGAGGCCCCCACAGGGCCCAGAAGATGATCGGGACGTTTCTGAGCGTGCATTACCGAGGCGGTCAACTTCGCCTATCATTGGGAGTCCTCCTGTTAGAGCTGTCCCCATAGGCACCCCACCTAAGCAGATGGCTGTACCCAGCTTCAACCAACAGGTACCTCTCATTAACAGGCACTCAGCCCAGGATATTGGGAATCTGGGCAAAATTATTTGGGAAATTGGTGATGCTGGGAGGAGGGTGGAAGTTTGGGGTAGGCATTAGATTAGAAAGAAAAGTAGCCAATTAGAGGAAAAGGTAGTACAAATAAGAGACACATTCCCCAATGCCCATTGCTGGTGCTACTACTGTTGCTGCTGCCTTTTAATTGGGGGAGAAAAAGGGTAGTGAACCACATTTAGTGTAAATGTCCTTTTTAAAGTGTTTTGCTGGCTGCCCAAAACATTGGCAGAGAGGTAACTGAAAGCTGGGGGGAGTGGGAACACACAGCATTGTCCACATCCCTTTTTACCTTTAAGATATCCCTGCTTTCCCTAGAGCCTGTGCAGTCCTGTTCCATAGACTTTCCTCCACCTGAAACCAGCAGCTGAAAAGGAAGGCCAATTTGGAAGGTATGGGGGGAGGGTGGTATTGGTATGGCCTAGTTAGGCTCAATATCCTATGAAATGGTGGAGTCACAACGTACACGAAAGAGCTGAGCATGGCGGCCATATCATAGGGACTTCAGAATAGGACTTAGTTAATCCTCCAGCTTTCTTATCATTCCATCTCCCTCACTGCTACCAAAATATATCCTCTTGGAGAGAATTTGCAAGTCAGAATATCTGCTGGTACCTCCCTCAGATAGCATGGAAGGGTGGGGATAACTGGAGAATTAGCTAAATCTTCCTCAGTTAAAAGTGGCACATTGCTTGATATTGTGAGAGGAAGTGACCAAAGGTTCTGTATGTGGACCAAAGCCATAGCAATTTGCTTAGAAGTAGGGCTTTGCATTGAGTTCTGTGTCTCTGCCGGTACTCGAGGGGAGGAAGAATAGGTAGAGGAAAAACTGACTTCACTGAGTGTAGTTGTATATATGTTTGTCCTGATAGGTTCTGTGTCCGAAGCCTGTCCATGTTCGACCCCCAATGCCACCACGCTATCCTGCTCCCTACGGTGAGAGGATGTCTCCAAACCAGCTCTGCAGTGTCCCGGTATGTCACTTTACAATCTAATGAAAATATTTTCTGATCACTGCCTAGTATATAGACATCTCCTAAATCTTACATGTTTTTTATAATCTCCATACTTGAATTTCTGGATCTTATAGTCCCCGGGTCAGAAGACATAGTTCATCATGTTCAGCTATTTCTTACCTTAACTCTTTTCTTATCTTAAAAATCTAAACTTGACATCCGGTTTCTTGCTATTATAGTCCCTCATTCTACTTCTTTCTCTTTCACGTTACATGATCATAGTGCTTTCTAACTTCTGGCATTACTCTTTCATATTCCTTCAGTGGACAGCTCAGCTCTACAATTTGAGAGTTTTTCTATCTAAGTTAATTCTGTATTTCTATTGAGTTCCCCTGTTATTTACGTTTTTTCATGGTATAAATATAATTTTTTTTTTTTTTTAGAACTCTTCCCTACTGGGTCACCCTTTCCCTCCTAGTGTTCCTCCTGTTCTCAGCCCCCTCCAGAGAGCGCAGCTTCTTGGAGGAGCACAGGTAAGCCTAGGGTTAGCTCAGCCCTTAAAGAGCTTTCTCACTTTCCAATGGTTCACTAGCTGATAACCCCCTTTTTTGCTGTTAATCAGTCACTGCCGCCTCTTATTTTTTCCTTTACTTTCTCAAACAAAGTTACTGATGGAAGCAGTATTCACTTTTCTGTGGATAAAAGTAAGGGGACTTGCTGATCAACTGAATCTAAGATCTTGTGCCTCTTGTAGCTACAGCCTGGACGGATGTCTCCCAGCCAGTTTGCACGGGTCCCTGGATTTGTTGGTAGTCCACTTGCTGCCATGAATCCCAAGTTGCTGCAAGGGCGAGTTGGGCAGATGCTTCCCCCAGCACCAGGCTTCCGTGCCTTCTTTAGTGCTCCAGCCCCTGCTACACCGCCTCCTCCTCAGCAGCACCCTCCTGGCCCAGGGCCTCACCTGCAAAACCTAAGGTACACAAAACAGTTGCCTCCGTTTATCCATTGTCATCTAAGCCTCCTGATCATTGACGTTTAGTGCTGTAACATAGAAGTCTGTTGATATTTGCAAGTGATATATTTTGAGATGTTATTTGATCCTCACGTTGCCAAACACAGAAATGTTTGACCGTCTCCAGGCTTTCTTATGAATCACATTTCCCTCCAGTCACATGCTTCCTGTGTACATTTGCACATTACTAATCACCTTTTTTATTTCTTCTGAAGTTTCTTGTGTCTCACTTATTTTACAAACACACACATACTTACGTATGCACGAAGTGTTTGTCATTTAACAAGAATTATCATACACTAAGGAACAGAGAGGAAGTTCCCTGGCGGTCCAGTGGTTAGGACGTGGCGCTGTCACTGCCATGACCTGGGTTCAATGCCTGGTTGGGGACCTAAGATCCTGCGAGCTGCGCGGCTCAGCCAAAAAGAAAAAAAAGGGAACAGAGATATAGGTGTTGAGTTGTCAGCTAATCTCAGTGCTAGCTAGTTGCTTGCTTCCACTGATTTTATAACAAGAGGGGTTTAAGTTCCTGCTTCAGTGAAATTGTGTTTTATTACATATCGTATTGTATCAGTTAGGATTCTCCAGAGCAGCAGAACCAGTAGGATATAGATAAGTAAAGAAGAAATTTACTGAAAGGAATTGGCTTGCATGATTGTGGGGCTGGCAAGTCCAGAATGCATAGGGCAGGACAGCAGGCTGGACATTTTGGTAGGAGCTGAGGTTGCAACCTTGAGTCTGAATTTGTAGGGCAGGTGGGCAGGCTGGAAATTCAGTCAGGACTTCCGTGTTCTAGTCTTGAGGCAAAATTCCTTCCCTGGGAAACATGTTTTCCTTTCAACTGATTGGGCAAGCCCCAACCACATTATCGAGGGTCATCTCTTTTTTTCTTAAGGTCAACTAATTGCAAATGTTAGTCGCATCTGCAAAATGCCTTCACAGCAACATCTAGTTGAGTGATTGTCCAAACAACTGGCCAGCTTAGCCAAGCTAACATATAAAATTAACTGTCACACATATATGTTTCAATGTCATTCCCAAATACTTGAAACTAAGTACATTAAATCTATTAGAGACTTCTCTTTAACAGGAGCAAAAAGAAAAAGAGTTAAACTGCTTTACTGCTGATTCATTCTAATTTTATGATTGTCCTCTTAGGAGTTGAGAATTGGCTTTTGTGGAAGACATAAAAATACAGTGGCGTCTTCCTTCTGAAAGATCTTAGAATAGACTTTAGCATTCCCTTGGGTGAACCTGTATGAAGTTATCCTGTACTGACCACATTGTTAAAAACTTCAAGTCATCAGGATGACAGAATTGCACATCTTTTCCCTTTTTGTTTAGATCACAGGCCCCAATGTTTAGACCAGACACAACCCACCTTCATCCACAGCACCGTCGACTCTTGCATCAGAGACAGCAACAGAATAGGAAGTAAGTACTTATCCTACTCCTTTGTGGTTTCTTAATTTAGCTTTCATTTTTGACTGATTTAGTTTACTTTTTAAGTAAATGTAATCAGTATTGCACTTATTTTAACTGGTTAAGTCAGATCATATATGCTGTTACTTTATGTTTCAACTGCACAAATTCTTCTTTTTTTTTGAATTTTTGAATTTTACTTATGTTTTATACAGCAGGTTCTTATTAGGTATCTATTTTATACATATTAGTGTATACATGTCAATCCCAATCTCCCAATTCATCCCGCCACCACCACCCTTCCCCGCCACTTTCCCCCCTTGGTGTCCTTGTCCATATGTTTGTTCTCTACATCTGTGTGTCTGTTTCTGCCCTGCAAACCGGTTCACCTGTACCATTTTTCTAGGTTCCACATATATGCATTAATATACGATACTTGTTTTTCTCTTTCTGACTTACTTCACTCTGTATGACAGTCTCTAGATCCATCCACATCTCTACAAATGACCCAATTTCATTCCTTTTTATGGCTGAGTAATATTCCATTGTATATGTGTACCACATCTTCTTTATCCATTCGTCTGTCGATGGGCATTTAGGTTGCTTCCATGACCTGGCTATGGTAAATAGTGCTGCAGTGAACATTGGGGTGCATGTGTCTTTTTAAATTATGGTTTTCTCTGGGTATATGCCCAGGAGTGGGATTGCTGGATCATATGGTAATTCTATTTTTAGTTTTTTAAGAAACCTCCATACTGTTCTCCATAGTGGCTGTATCAATTTACATTCCCACCAACGGTGCAAGAGGGTTCTCTCTTCTCCACACCCTCTCCAGCATTTGTTGTTTGTAGATTTTCTGATGATGCTCTTTCTAACTGGTGTGAGGTGATACCTCATTGTAGTTTTGATTTGCATTTCCCTAATAATTAGTGATGTTGAGCAGCTTTTCACGTGCTTCTTGGCCATCTGTATGTCTTCTTTGGAGAAATGTCTATTTAGGTCTTCTGCCCATTTTTGGATTGGGTTGTTTTTTTAATATTGAGCTGCATGAGCTGTTTATATATTTTGGAGATTAATCCTTTGTCCATTGATTTGTTGCAAATATTTTCTCCCATTCTGAGGGTTGTCTTTTCATCTTGTTTGTAGTTTGCTTTGCAAAAGCTTGTAAGTTTCATTAGGTCCCATTTGTGTATTTTTGTTTTTATTTCCATTAGGAGGTGGATCAGAAAAGATCTTGCTGTGATTCATGTCAAAGAGTGTTCTTCCTACATTTTCCTCTGTGAGTTTTATAGTGTCCAGTCTTACATTTAGGTGTCTAATCCATTTTGAGTTTATTTTTGTGTATGGTGTTAGGGAGTGTTCTAATTTCATTCTTTTACATGAAGCTGTCCAGTTTTCCAAGCACCACTTATTAAAGGGACTGTCTTTTGTCCATTGTCATGGATTAGTGTGTGGGTTTATCTCTGGGCTTTCTATCCTGTTCCATTGATCTATGTATCTGTTTTTGTGCCAGTACCACATTGTCTTGATTACTGTAGCTTTGTAGTATGAAGTCAGGGAGGCTGATTCCTCCAGCTCCGTTTTTCTTTCTCAAGATTGATTTGGCTATTCGGGGTCTTTTGTGTTTACGTACAAATTGTGAAATTTTTTGTTCTAGTTCTGTGAAGAATGCCATTGGTAATTTGATAGGGATTGCATTGAATCTGTATATTGCTTTGGGTAGTATAGTCATTTTCACGATATTGCTTCTTCCAATCCAAGAACATGGTATATCTCTCCATCTGTTTGTGTCATCTTTGATTTCTTTCATCAGTGTCTTACAGTTTTCTGAGTACAGGTCTTTTACCTCCTTAGGTAGGTTTATTCCTAGGCATTTTATTCTTTTTGTGGGATGGTAAATGGGATTGTTTCCTTAATTTCTCTTTCTGATCTTTCATTGTTAGTGTGTAGGAATGCAGGAGGTTTCTGTGCATTAATTTTGTATCCTGCAACCTTACCAAATTCATTGATTAGTTCTAGTAGTTTTCTTGTAGCGTCTTTAGGATTTTCTACGTATAGTATCATGTCGTTGGCACCAGGGACGGGATGGTTTTACTTTTTCTTTTCCAATTTCCTTTTATTTCTTTTTCTTCCCTGATTGCTGTGGCTAGGACTTCCAATACTGTGATGAATAATAGTGGCGAGAGTGGATATCCTTGTCTTGTTCCTGATCTTAGAGGAAATGCTTTCAGATTTTCGCCATTGAGAATGATGTTTGCTGTGGGTTAGTCGTATATGGCTTTTATTATGTTGGGGTAGGTTCCTTCTGTGCCCACTTTCTGGAGACTTTTTATCATAAATGAGTGTTGAATTTTGTCAAACGCTTTTTCTGCGTCTATTGAGATGAGCATATGGTTTTTATTCTTTAATTTGTTAATATGGTGGATCACATTGATTGTTTTGCGTACATTGAAGAATCCTGCATCCCTGGGATAAATCCCACTGGATCATGGTATATGATCCTTTTAATGTGTTGTTGGATTCTGTTTGCTAGTATTTTGTTGAGGATTTTTGCATCTATATTCATGAGTGATATTGGTCTGTAATTTTCTTTTTTTTTAGTATCTTTGGTTTCGGTATCAGGGTGATGGTGGCTTCATAGAATGAGTTTGAGAGTGTTCCTTCCTCGGCAGTTTTTTTGAAGAGTTTGAGAAGGATGTGTATTAGCTGTTCTCTAAATGTTTGATAGAATTCACCTGTGAAGCCATCCGGTCCTGGATTTTTGTTTGTTGGAATTTTTTTTTTTTTTTTTTTTTTGCGGTACGCGGACCTCTCACTGTTGTGGCCTCTCCCGTTGCGGAGCACAGGCTGCGGACACACAGGCTCAGTGGCCATGGCTCACGGGCCCAGCCGCTCCGCGGCACGTGGGATCTTCCCGGACCGGGGCACAAACCCGTGTCCCCTGCATCGGCAGGCGGACTCTCAACCACTGCGCCACCAGGGAAGCCCTGTTGCAAGATTTTTAAACACAGTTTCAATTTCATTACTTGTGATTGGTCTGTTGATGTTTTCTATTTCTTCCTCGTTCAGTCTTGGAAGGTTATACCTTTCTAAGGATTTGTCCATTTCTTCCAGGTTGTCCATAGAGTTGCTTGTAGTAGTCTCTTATGATGCTTTATATTTCTGCAGTGTCTGCTGTAACTTCTCCTTTTTCATTTCTGATTTTATTGAGCCCTCTCCCTCTTTTGCTTGATGAGTCTGGCTAAAAGTTTGTCAATTTTGTTTACCTTCTCAAAGCACCAGCTTTTCGTTTTTATTGATCTTTGCTACTGTATTCTTTGTTTCTATTTCATTTATTTCTGCTGTGATCTTTATGATTTCTTTCCTTCTGCTAACTTTGGGTTTTGTTTGTTCTTCTTTCTCTAGTTCCTTTAGGTGTAAGGTTAGATTGTTTATTTGAGATTTTTCTTGTTTCTTGAGGTAGGCTTATTGTATTGCTATAAACTTCCCTATTAGAACTGCTTTTGCTGCATCCCATAGGTTTTGGATTGTCGTGTTTTCGCTGTAATTTGTCTTTAGGTATTTTTTTATTTCCTCTTTGATTTCTTTAGTGATCTCTTGGTTATTTAGTAAGGTATTGTTTAGCCTCCATAAGTTTGCGTTTTTTATGTTTTTTTCCTTGTAATTGATTTCTAATATCATAGGGTTGTGGTCAGAAAAGATGTTTGATATGATTTCAATTTTCTTAAATTAACTGAGGCTTGAGTTGTGACCCAAGATGTGATCTATCCTGGATATTGTTCCATGTGCATTGAGAAGAAAGTGTAATCTGCCGTTTTGGGATGGATTGTCCTATAAATATCAATTAAATCTATCTGGTCTGTTGTGTCATTTAAAGCTTGTGTTTCCTTATTAATTTTCTGTCTGGATGGTCTGTCCATTGGTGTAATTGAGGTGTTAAAGTCCCCCACTATTGTGTTACTGTCAATTTCCTCTTTTATAGCTGTTAGCATTTGCCTTATGTATTGAGGTGCTCCTATGTTGGGTGCATATATATTTATAATTGATACATCTTCTTCTTGGATTGATCCCTTGATCATTATGTAGTGTCCTTCCTTGTCTCTTGTAACATTCTTTATTTTAAAGTCTATTTTATCTGACATGAGTATTGCTACTCCAGCTTTCTTTTGATTTCCATTTGCATGGAATATCTTTTTTCCATCCCCTCACTTTCAGTCTGTATGTGTCCCTAGGTCTGAAGTGGGTCTCGTGTAGACAGCATATATATGGGTCTTGTTTTTGTATCCGTTCAGCGAGCCTGTGTCTTTTGGTTGGAGCATGTAATCCATTCACGTTTAAGGTAATTATTGATATGTATGTTCCTGTTACCATTTTCTTAATTGTTATGGGTTTGTTTTTGTAGGTCCTTTTCTTCTCTTGTGTTTCCCACTTAGAGAAATTCCTTTAGCATTTGTTGTAGAGCTGGTTTGGTGGTGTTGAATTCTTTTAGCTTTTCCTTGTCTGTAAAGCTTTTGATTTCTCCATTGAATCTGAATGAAATCCTTGCTGGGTAGAGTAATCTTGGTTGTAGGTTCTTCTCTTTCATCACTTGAAATATATCGGGCCACTCTCTTCTGGCTTGTAGAGTTTCTGCTGAGAAATCAGCTGGTAACCTTATGGGAGTTCCCTTGTATGTTATTTGTCATTTTTCCCTTGTTGCTTTCAATAATTTTTCTTTAATTTTTGTCAATTTGATTACTATGTGTCTTGGCATGTTCCTCCTTGAGTTTATCCTGCCTGGGACTCTGTGCTTCCTGGACTTGGGTGGCTGTTTCCTTTCGCATGTTAGGGACGTGTTTTTTGTTTGTTTGTTTGTTTTGTTTTGTTTTGTTTGCGGTATGCGGGCATCTCACTGCTGTGGCCTCTCCTGTTGTGGAGCAACAGGCTCCGGACGCACAGGCTCAGCGGCCATGGCTCAAGGGCCCAGCCGCTCCATGGCATGTGGGATCTTCCCGGACCGGGGCACAAACCCGTGTCCCCTGCATCGGCAGGCGGACTCTCAACCACTGCGCCACCGGGGAAGCCCTAGGGACGTTTTTGACTATAATCTCTTCAAATAATCTCTTCATCTCGGATCCTTTCTCTCTCTCTTCTTCTGGGACCCCTAATGCAATTGTTGGTTCATTTAATGTTGTCCTAGAGGTCTCTTAGGCTGTCTTCATTTCTTTTCATTCTTTTTTCTTTATTCTGTTCCACGGCAGTGAATTCCACCATTCTGGGTTCCAGGTCACTTATCCTTTCTTCTGCCTCAGTTATTCTGCTATTGATTCCTTCCGTTGTATTTTTCATTTCAGTTATTGTATTGTTCATGTCTGTTTGTTTGTTCTTTAATTCTTCCAGGTATTTGTTCTTTAATGCTTCTAGGTCTGTGTTAAACATTTCTTGCATCTTCTCAATCTTTGCCTCCATCCTTTTTCCGAGGTCCTGGATCATCTTCACTATCATTATTCTGAATTCTTTTTCTGGAAGGTTGCCTATCTCCACTTCATTTAGTTGTTTTTCTGGGGTTTTATCTTGTTCCTTCATCTGGTACCACGTCGTCTGCCTTTTCATTTTGTCTTTCTGTGAACGTGGTTTTCCTTCCACAGGCTGCAGAATTGTAGTTCTTCTTGCTTCTGCTGTCTGCCCTCTGGTGGATGAGGCTATCTAAGAGGCTTGTGCAAGCTTCCTGATGGGAGGGACTGGTGGTGGGTAGAGCTGGCTGTTGTGTTGGTGGGCAGAGCTCAGTAAAACTTTAATCCACTTGTCTGCTGATGGGTGGGGCTGGGTTCCCTCCCTGTTGGTTGTTTGGCTTGAGGCGACCCAGCACTGGAGCCTACCCACTCTTTGGTGGGACTAATGGTGGACTCTGGGAGGGCTCACGCCAAGGAGTACTTCCCAGAACTTCTGCTGCCAGTGTCCTTGTCCCCACGGTGAGCCACAGCCACCCCCAGCCTCTCTGCAGGAGACCCTCCAACACTAGCAGGTAGGTCTGGTTCAGTCTCCTGTGGCATCACTGCTCCTTCCCCTGGGTTCTGATGCGCACACTACTTTGTGTGTGCCCTCCAAGAGTGGAGTCTCTATTTCCCCCAGTCCTGTTGAAGTCCTGCAATCAAATCCCGCTACCCTTCCAAGTCTGATTCTCTGGGAATTCCCCCTGCCGTTGCCAGACCCCCAGGTTGGGAAGCCTGACGTGGGGCTCAGAACCTTCACTCCAGTGGGTGGACTTCTGTGGTATAAGTGTTCTCCAGTTTGTGAGTCAGCCACCCAGCAGTTGTGGGTTTGATTTGATTTGATTGTGATTGCACCCCTCCTACCGTCTCACTGCAGCTTCTCCTTTGTCTTTGGACACGGGATATCTTTTTTGGTGAGTTCCAGTGTCTTCCTGTCGATGATTGTTCAGCAGTTAGTTGTGATTCCGGTGCTCTCACAAGAGGGAGTGTCCTCCATCCATTTCCACCTTCCAAAAACCGGAGCCCTGAACTTTAAATTATGTTATTAGATTTAATACCTGCCTGCATACCAATGCACAAGCTGTAAATGACAAGAGCTTATCAACTTATTTCCAAGTTACTATAATTCTGAAGTACAATTTAGATCTGGGGGGTGCGGAATCAACATTTTATATTCACTGCTTACCAAGTTCTTACCATACTTTTAACTACCTTTTGTTGACCATCTCAGCTCAGACATAATCTTGAATATAGTCTCTAGCATTACATTTGGGTCTTACGTAAAGCCAACAGTCACCCTTTATCTTTGCCTCTGTTTAATCCTCATTCAAATATATATTTATATATGTGACCTCAGCTGTGTACCAGGCACTGTAGTCAGTTTTGGGGATTGAAAGAAGAACAAGACATATCAAACCCTTGCCTTCATGGAGCTTACATTCTATCACCATTCTTATATATAAAATAAGAGAATTAAACATAATTTTGAGGGGTTTTTTCAACCTTTCATTTTATGGTTCTTTGTGTGTAATTTATTTTTTCTTTCAAAAAAATTCCAGAATATTTTTTTCAGGGGGAAAAAAACCAATATGGACTCTTAAGACACAAAAAGTACAAACCATAAAGGAAAAGATTAATACATTAGACTGTTAAAATATGAAACTTCTTGTGCCTGCAGTTAACATTATGGTATTATGTACTTCAGAATTTAAGAGTGTAGATCTCATGTTAAGTGTTCTTACCACCACCAAAAAAAGAGAAAGAAAGGGACACGAGGAGTAGGTGTTGGATATGTCCGTTACTTTGTTTATGGTGATGATAACACAAATGTTTGCATATGTCCAAACTTACCAATTTGTACACATTAAATATGTGCAGTTCTTTGTATATCAGTTATCACTTAATAAAGCAGTTTAAAAGTATTTTAATAAAATTTCAAAAATATATTAAACTTCTGTGTAACAAGGCATCAAACACAAACATGTAATTTTCAATAGAGGAAACGTACATGGCTCATAAAAGTGAAAAGATTTTTCAGATTCACTTGTAATCAGAAGAATGCAAATTAGATAACCATTTTATATCCTCAGGCAAAACGTGAAGTGTCTCAACTGTCATTGTTGGCAGGAATGGCATGCACAGCCTTTTGAGAGAGAATTTGGCAATAAATAATAAGATTGATAATGTGGATACGCTGCATCCTAGCAGTTCTACTTTTCAGTATATGCCTGTGTATGTTATCATCAACATGGATAAATATGAAAGGCATAATGTTGAATAAGAAACAAGGAGCAGAACTGTATGTCTAGTACCAGTTATGTAAAATGGAATAACACTGTATAATATTTAAAAGTAGATGTACAAGTAATAAAAGTATAAAAACATTTCATGGAGGTTGCATAACAAAGTCAGGATAGTGGTTCCTATAGGAAGGAAGGGAAGGTGGAAACCGTGATCTGGAGGGTATAGGTGGGCCTTCAACTGTAAATGTCACACTGTATTACTTTAATATTACTTTTTAAAAGTCTGAAGCAAATTTGACCAAACAATGTTTTTTTCATTAAGTCTAGATGGTGAGTAAATGGATTTTTTTTAATAGTATTTGCTGGGCTTTTCTATATGTTTGAAGTATGGCATGATTTTCATCAAGTTTTTTTAAAAGTATATAGACTTGGGGTCAAATTGGCATGTGTTCACAATCTCTCACTCTGCTGCCTGGTATCCTGCTTTAGGCTAGCTACTTGATCTCCTTTGGCCTCGGCTTGTTGTCTTACGTGGAGAAAATAAATCTACCTTATTACCTCGTAGGGTTATTGTGGGGCTTATACAAAAGTCCATAGGTGAAAGTGCTTAGCTTATGGTAAGGCACTTGGATCTTAGTTTTATCTCCTTAATTATGTGTTGCACAGCTCTTTCCTTTCAAATTCTGTTAAGATTCGATTCTTTTTCACTCCTCTTTTAACAGAAGCAAAGGGGAACCTTTTTTTCAATTGGCCTGGTTTACTGCAGTGCTGTTACAAGGCATAATTCATGTATCCACTTGGCGTGAATGTGGCATGTATTTCTTTTTCAGTCAGCATCGGAATCTCAATGGTGCAGGAGATAGAGGAAGTCACCGGAGCAGTCATCAGGATCATCTCCGAAAGGATCCATATGCCAATCTCATGTTGCAGCGAGAAAAGGATTGGGTCTCTAAAATCCAGATGGTGCAGCTGCAAAGCACTGATCCCTACCTGGATGATTTTTATTACCAGGTAAGTACTCTGTGCTAGTTTTGAGGATAATAGTTTAGTCCCTTACCCTGGTGAAGGTACTCATTTAAATATTGGTAGAATTAAATATTGATAGAATTTTCTTTTGAGGTAGTCTTCAAGTGGATAAGAATTGACTAAGCGAATTCTGTCCTCTTTTCAAGCTGAAGAACCTGTCCCACTATTCACTCAAAGATTTGCATAAATGCCTTTTATTTCTTACCTACGGAGGCTCTCAGACCAATATTTTCAAATCTTTTCGGCATCAATAATCTGGTTCTTTCAATGAAGAATATTGGCAGTCTAACTTTAAAGATATTTCCATTGATGATTATTTTGAAGGCTGGGATTTTTTGATAAAGTAAATTCATAGCAATCTAACAAAAATTAAAGATCAATATATTTATAGAGTACAAGTAGTGTTGTTACCACTAGTATAAGTTAATTATTTCATGATAAAGAGAGACCATATTCTGTGCTTGTTGCAACTGAAATCATCTTCTCATGTGGTAGAATTATTTTGAAAAACTGGAGAAACTGTCAGCTGCTGAAGAAGTGCAAGGTGATGGCCCAAAAAAGGAGCGCACCAAGCTCATTACCCCTCAGGTGGCCAAACTGGAGCACGCCTATAAGCCAGGTGAGGTCCCTATCCCCACAGCCATAATGGAGAGATGTGGTGCTGCTGATAGGATAGAATAAAAATAACTGTAAAGATGATTGGATAGAGATGTGTGAAACTGATGTGTAAAGTATCATTGTCCTTGACAAATGCACAGGTCAGCCTTATTCAAGCATGGAGTGAATGGTTTGACACATGGCCTTTTAGATCCTTTTCTACTTGAGATTCCATGACTTTTTAAAACCTGTTATAATTTCTAGTATCCATAAAATAGATAAGGGGGAAATACTTCAGAGTTTTATTTATTATTACAACCCAAAAAATGGGAAAGGATAGATGTTGATAAGAGATTGCTTTAGATAATACATAGATTTTTGTAGTAAATTGTTAGGCTCTGTGTAAAGAATAGAGAATATAAAGATCTTCTTTGAAAGCTGTCTGCCTGCATTTCTGAGTTTTTATTTGTTGGAAATTTTTTGTCCCTGCAGTGCAGTTTGAGGGCTCTTTGGGAAAGCTTACTGTCTCTAGTGTGAATAATCCCCGAAAAATGATTGATGCTGTTGTGACATCTCGGAGTGAGGATGATGTAAGTGTCTGTAGAATTGTGTGTTTAAAAAAGTCTGGGTCATCACCACTTCTTTGGGGGTCAGTGGATTGGAATCCTAAGGCAGCCAGGCGGGACCGGGGTGGCAGGAGCCTTTGAACTAGGTCAGTCTGGCTGCAGGCAGCATCAGCTATTGACTCCAGTTTTTAAAACCATGATTTTCTCTGTGTTTTAAGATTTTCCTGTGATATCCTCGTCTTCCACTGCATTGTGCAACTACCTCTTGCCTATCTGTGTGTTCAGTTTATGTGTGGGTTGGTTCAGTCAACTCTATGACCTTTGTCCACATTAGTTTTGTTTTAGAGTATTAACTTTCAGAGAGTCAGTATTCTCAAAGTATTGTTACAAATGGAATTACCTATGTGCCAGTAAGTTATTTTTAACATGGGTAAAGAGTTCACATTGAGGAGTCTTGTCTCTTTTTAGGAGACAAAAGAAAAACAGGTTCGGGACAAAAGACGAAAAACCCTTGTCATAATTGAGAAGGTAAGTTTTAGAATTTGTTACTGTAGTTAGTTTCAAATAAGGAACTATTAAATGTATGTGTACTCAACAATGGGAAAGTAAACCATCAGTTAGTGTTGCATGATTTTAATTAATGGATATATTTGTGTAAAGTGCCTATTGTGTGCAGGGCACGCTAGAAAGGAATGTGGCATACCTCACCTATGGTCTCATGAAAAGAACACTGCAATTGGAAGTCCTGGGTTTTTTGTCCAAGCTTGTTCAGTTAACAACTGTGAATGTTTTGGGGCAGGTCATCTTCCTAAGAAAATGAGAATAAAAATTACACTGTTCTGCCTATGAATTAATTCAGGTCTATTTAGTCAGCTCACATATATTTATTGGACATTCTCTGGGTGCTGGGCACTGTCCTGGGTTCTAAGGACAATCAGGTAATATATAAGCAGTTTGTGTTAAAGCATAAATACATATTGCAAGGCATAGAGCATAGGGGTTAGGAGCACAGACCCTGGAAACAGTCTACAAATCATGTCTTTTCCATTTCTCAGAGCTGTGACTTGAGGCAAGTTATTTAACCTTTCTATGCTGTCCTCAGTTTCTTTATCTTTAAAAATGAAAACTATAAGAGTCTGTTTCTCACTGGGCTGTGGTGAGTTAGTATTCAGTAAATGAGGACTTGCAAAGTGTTTAGAGCAATATGCCTGGCACCCAGTAGTAAAATTAGCTGTGACCGTTTTTATTAACATAAGGCATTACTTGGAGCAGTGGTACACGTTGTTTATCTTACAGTGCTGTTGCCGCTGCTGGAGAATTTGGAAAGTGTGTAATCATTTCACTGTCTGCCTTCTGGATTAGAGGTCAAGGAGGTACAGGGAATGACGTTCAAAGAATTTTTTAAGTTATTCCACTATGTTTTTCTGGGTTTAAAAGAGCACTTTTTCCCTCTCAATCTTATTACAATGCGCTCTCACTCTTTTGTCTTTATCTGGTATTCCTAAACTGTGAAGTTGTTTATCTAATACTCTGAGCTTGCTGAGGCCTGCTTTGTCTCTCACTTAGACCTATAGTTTACTCCTTGATGTGGAGGATTATGAAAGGCGTTACCTCCTAAGTCTGGAAGAAGAGCGACCTGCCCTGATGGATGAAAGAAAGCACAAAATTTGTAGCATGTATGACAACTTAAGGGGGAAATTGCCTGGACAGGAGAGGTAAGAGTAGTGTACTTTGGTAAAAACATAGACTAGCTAGACTCCTTCCTCTGCTACATTGAACTTTATACGTTCTACCCTTTGGATATCCTTCCTTACCATCTCAGTAAGCTCAAAGTCTTCCCTTTGGCCTCAAATGCCACTTCATATAAAATATTTCATAATTCTTTCCAGCCAGGAAAAAAATCTGTTTATTCTGAATTCATTTTTTCAGCAAGTACCTATTCAGGTATCTGCTAGGAACTGTGCTGGGCACTGGAGATACAGTGGGGAGCATTATTTAGCTTGTGTTGTTGAGCTTACAGATTGCATCTGGTTTATGCTTACTAATGTTCAACGTTGTGATCTTTATGTATTTTCTTTCCTACTAGGAGGGAAAGTATTATAACACTTACACTTCCTTGGGATTTCCATACAATACTTATTTGCTATGGAAACCAGTTGGTTTTCCAGTGGAGACTAAGCTCCTTAATATAGCTTCTCTATATCTCTCTCATCTCTCTCCCACCCAGTATCTGGAACAGAATCTTGCTAATGGTAAATGTTCTATAAATCACAATATTTATTTGATGAATGCGAGAGGACTGTGTCTCCTAATCACTCCCTTTCTCTTTGCCCATTCAAGAGAATTGATGATTCTTCTAAGCCAGGACATACGCAAAACAGAACTTCAAAAAAGGACCTTCTTTTCGGCACACCTTTTCTGGAGTCGGGCTGACAGGGAACTGGTTGAATAAGTTTGGGTTTATCCATAGATTTGACTGTTATGCAGCCATTAAAATGTATGTAGTTAAAGTATTATTTATTGCCGTAGAAGAGTGTTTACAAGAAGTTGTTGAGTGAAAAAAGTCAAGTAACAAAGCCATATAAATTACATGGACCCTTTCTTTTAAATGAAAGATAAAAATATACAATAGACAGCAAAAATGTCTTCAAAATGATAACACTAATAAATTATCTCTGAGATTATGAATATTTTATTCCTTTTTTCTTATATATATTTTCAGATTTTGCTGTTTTACCCATGTCATTTGTATAGTTACTTAAAAGTTAATAAAGGAAATTAATGCAAATAGTTTGATCAATTCTTTAACGTAACAGTTTTTGAAATGATGATTTTCAGTATTTATGAAACGAAGAATTACTTTTTTTTTTTATTATTCTTTGAGACTATACCAAAACTCCACAGTAGCTTCTTTATTTATTTAGTTTTGGCTGCATTTGGATCTTCGTTGCTGCGTGTGGGCTTTCTCTAGTTGCAGCGAGCAGGGCTACTCTCTGTTGCAGTGCGCGGGCTTCTCATTGCGGTGGCTTCTCTTGTTGCAGAGCATGGGCTCTAGGCGTGCAGGCTTCAGTAGTTGTGGCGCGCGGGCTCAGGTACTCCGTGGCATGTGGGATCTTCCCGGAGCAGGGCTCGAGCCCATGTCCCCTGCATTGTCAGGCGGCTTCTTAACCACTGCGCCATCAGGGAAGCCCCGAAGAATTACTTTTTATTATTTGGTTGAGAGTTGGAGAAGTAATTCTATTTTGTAGTACAGATAATTGTAGAGTGAAAATAAATGCAGTGTATTTACTCAGTAACATGTAAGAGGAAAAAAGGGATTTTTTACATTATTCTTGCTGGCCTAAGTTAGCATTCTTCTTTCCCTGCAGGCCCAGTGATGACCACTTTGTACAGATCATGTGCATCAGAAAAGGGAAGAGAATGGTTGCCCGTATTCTTCCTTTCCTCTCCACAGAGCAAGCAGCTGACATTCTCATGACAACAGCCAGGAACCTCCCTTTCCTTATCAAGAAGGATGCACAAGATGAGGTGATCCGCCATGTGTGGGACATCTTTCCTTTGGGTCTTCATAGTTGAAAAGATTTCTAGAATCCAGATTTCTTTTTGTCTCCTTTTCCCTTTTGTACTCTTTTATCTTTGGCAGAGTGATATGATTATTTAAGGCAAAAACTTTACTCCAGGCCTGTATTTTTAATGTCACTTTTTATCCAACAGACCATGTTCCTAAACAGGAGGAAAGCAGTAATTCTGTCTTACTTGGAAGTAGTTGTAAAAGCTGTGGTCTGTATCAGAATTGCTTGGGAAGCAGATAATTCAGCCCTACGCCAATCTTGCTGAATCAGAATTTACAGAGAGACAATCAGGGCTTCTGGGTTTATAACAACATCCCCAGCTGAATCTGATGCTCACTAAATTTGCAACTTATGATCTTGGTTACTTTGTTGGATATAAAGTATCATTCATTGGGCTGTTATTAGTAGCTAACATTGACCTGTAGACTTAGTTGAATGGTGTCCCACAGGAATTGGGCCAGTGCTTTTAAATAATTTTATCTAACCTAGACTGGGCTGGAATTTGAAACATGATTATCAAGTTGATAAGTTAACTCTTGGTAGGAATTGCTCTCTGCTTATGCATGTTGTAATACTTGAAAGATTAGCACAATTTAAAATAGTCTTAGAATTTCAAAACAAGGAATTGATACGGTTAGCACAAAGGGCTAGCTAGTATTACTCAATGTGAGATTCAGAATAATAGAATTTATGAGCGTGAACCTGAAAGATGTGAAAATTATTCCTTCTGAAATGATAATAGGATTGAAAGAATTTCTTCATTCAGCAAATATTTATTGAATACTTCTATGTACCAGGCACATTTAGGTCCTAGAAATATAGCACCTAGTTCTAGGTGCTGAGAGTTAGGAATCCAAAGATGCCTGCTTTGGTAGAGCTTATCTGCTAGTGAGGAAAACTTGGTTAAGTGTAGAGGCTAAGTTTTTACCTGTATGCGTTAAAGAGTAATAGACCATATCTCTAAACACCATTTTTTTGAAGTAATAGCGTGTTCCAGGTCCTGAGGCATAAAATGTACGAGATAATTCTGGAATATCTTGTATCAGAAAGCATGGAAGCTAAACGATTGCTAGGGTCCTGTGTAGAAGATGCACAGACCACTTTGAAGGGGTCTCCTTTTGGCCAAAATGGGATCATTTGCATCAGAAAGAAAAGTTATAGGAGTGGATTGAAGTAAATCAAATATATTTAATTTAATGAGTTCACAATGGTGTGAAAAAATATACTAATCACCTTCAGAGATTGCTAGGCTATCAACTCATTATTCTGAAAGATGGTAAATAAAGGAAAAGAAGCATTTATCCTGCCGCATTACAACCAAATGTCATGGTGACCAGAGAGTGATAATAGAAAAGTTCTTCTTTATAGAAGGTATATCAGCTAATAAATTCAAAAGAAATGATAAAACTAGAAAATTGCAGTTTTACAGCTCCTAATGGAAAAGCAATCAATCTAGGCAGCAACCATTACTGGTGCTACAAAAGCATTAGGTAAAAGGTGGATGGGGACCCTTACAGTGGTTGGAGCAGCCTGGCAACACCTGAACCCACTGATGACTGTTTTTGGTTTTATTTATGTATGTATGTATGTATTTATGGCTGCGTTGGGTCTTCATTGCTGCGCGCGGGCTTTCTCTAGTTGCAGCGAGTGGGGGCTACTCTTCATTGCGGTGCACGGGCTTCCCATCGCAGTGGCTTCTCTTGTCGCGAAGCACGGGCTCTAGGCACGTGGGCTTCAGTAGTTGTGGCATGTGGGCTCAGTAGTTGTGGCTCGCGGGCGCTAGAGCGCAGGCTCAGTAGTTGTGGCGCACGGGCTTAGCTGCTCCGCCTCATGTGGGATCTTCCTGGACCAGGACTCGAACCCGTGTCCCCTGCATTGGCAGGTGGATTCTCAACCACTGTGCCACCAGGGAAGTCCCCCAGTGTTGACTGTTAACACCACTAAGGGGGACAACCGGACACTATGTGCATCTTGATGTGATGCAGTAGAAAACACACAGCTCTCTCCATGAAGTTTTCTTGCCATGCACCACCCTGACCCCTCCATTGAACTTGAATTGAATCGAACCTCTAATTATCAGTTTTTATGGGAAAAAACAGAGGATGGTGAAACCTGTTAAGTGACACCACAGGGGTACAATTAGCCAGATCCAAACTATGGGACAAATGACCCAGTTTCTTCAACAAATAAATGGCATGAGAAAAGGAGATGGACAGTGACAAAGGAGCTATTAACAGATTTTAAAAGCCTTACCAGCCGAATGCAATGTGTGGATTTATTTGAATCATGATTAAAATAAATCAGCTACTGGGACTTCCCTGATGGTCCAGTGGTTAAGACTCCACTCTCCCAATGCAGGGAGCCTGGGTTCGATCTCTGCTCAGGGAACTAGGTCCCACATGCTGCAACTAAGAGTTTGCATCCTGCAGCTAACCATCCCGCATGCTGTAACTAAGACCCAGCGCAACCAAATAGATAAATATTTTAAAAATAAAAATAATAATTCACATTGCTGGTCCTAGACTGAATGTCCATCAAGCTAGGATGGGCATGTACCATATTGGCCAAAGCATTGAGGAAAGCCTTTGCTGTGTTGGACTATATTAACTGATGGCATTTAAAAAAAAAAAAAAAGAATAAATCAGCTGTTAAAAGACATTTTCGAGACAGTTGGACAGACTGAATTTGGAATAAATATTGGATGATAATTAAGGAATTAAACTTTGTTAGGTGTGATAATATTGTGAGAGATTTTGTTAGCGATGCCAATTGAAGTATTTATGGATGGAATGATCTTATATGGGAATCTATATCTTAAATATAGATTTAATAAGGTTGGCAACCTGTTGTTGATTGAATTGTTGTTGAAGTTAGGTTATGGGTATGTGGACTTCACTATACTGGTCTTTGTACTTTTGTGTATGTTTAAGAATGGTTTCATTTTTAAAGCTCTGTTTATTTAGAGTAGTAGATCATGAAAAGGAGTTTTCTGCATCCTTGGATGCTGTTTAAAGTAGAACCAGCCATCACTTTTTATGCCATGGGCATTGAGTGCTGGAAGCACCCTCAATTTCCTTTCAAGTGTCATAACCTAGTTATACCAGTAGCTCTGTATTTTAACTTCCCAGTCCGGGCCTTAAGGCAAAACGGAATGAGTGGACCAGCAGGCTGGAATCCAGCAGCCTTGGAGTCTGGTTCCAGCTCCTAGCTTTGTAACCGAACACTGAGTTTCTGATCACTTAGCTTCTCTAATAATCTATAAAAATTGATTAATCATTTTCTCATTCAGCTTTTATAAAAAGATAAAACAAGGTACAGTTAACTCTGAAAATACTTCTCGATAACTCTGTAGCACTGAGAATTTTACCTGTGTTAGAGTCCCTCTCACAATGCATTAAAGTTGCCAGTTTACTCATGGCTTCTCCTCTGTGCCTTAGACCCCTGAGGGTCTGTCCTGTTTACTATTTGTTTTTACCTCACACGCCTGGAACACATCTAACTGTGTTAAAGCGTCTGAATGTTGGCGGAGGGAATACTGATGTTTATCGTGAATCTTGCTATGGATTTGAGAAGCGATGTTTACACCCTTGGTTCACACAAGTAATGCTGTTTCCTTTACAAGTTGAGTTGAAAAAGTTCTCAGTAGCTACCATAGAATCCGCTGTTAAGATGCTGGTAGTATCTGCTAGGCTTGTCAGCCCTTTTTGGTTAAATCTTGCCTCGGGAAGTTGAATATACAACTGAGCATCCTTCCATCCATGCCCACTGATGGGGTGTGACTGAAGTAACAGTTGCCGAGATGTGATGCCTTTTTTTTTTTTTTTTTGGTAGGTGCTGCCATGCTTATTGAGTCCCTTCTCTCTTCTCCTCTATCATCTTCCATCAGTGACTGTCACCAGCCTTCTGCAACAGCTAATGAACCTACCTCAGAGTGCAGCTGCACCAGCACCCTCCAATCCTCACCTCACTGCTGTGCTCCAGAACAAGGTGGCCTTGCCCTTTTATGTCCCTGAACTTTGAGAGGCGTTTAAATTTGAGTTATGAGTAAAAATAATGACTGCTGTGGCAATTGTAAAAAAAAAAAAAAAAAGGCTTCCTTCAGCCTTTTACATTAAGCTTATAGTGATAAAAACTAGAAATAACAGTGGTTTCAACAAAATAGAACATTCTGTATCTCATGTGGAATAAATCTGGTATGGTGACTGCATGGTGTCAGGGGTACAGGCTCCTTCAGTTTCCCTTCTTTGCCATCCTTAGCAGTGGCTGCCATGCTTGTGACCTCTAATGGTCCACGATGGTTGTGGAATTTAAGGTTCCACTTTGCACCAGGAAGAGAGGTGTGTTTAGAAAGCCAAGAGGTGTGGAGTAGCTGTCTGTCCTCCTTATTTGGACCTTTTCCAGGAGCTCTAACCACCAACTTCTACTTAATCTCAATGGCCAGATCTTAGTCACATGCCATGCCTAAACTGCAGGGAAGGCTGGAGAACGTCTTTTAGTTCACGCCATTGTCACCACAAATAGATCTAATAGGAGAAGGAAAGCATACAGTATTAGGTAGATAATTAACGGTCTCTGTCATAAGAGACTATTTCATATTTCATCTATATCAGGTTAAAGACCCAGAGACTCCTAGGGGAAGCTGGATACAGAAGAAGAACATGAGCTTTGAGACAGAGCAGGTTTCCACTCCTTCTCTGCCACATCCTAGCTCTGGGACCCTGAACACATTATTTCACTTTGCTGAGCCACACTTTCCTGATCTGTAATGTGGAGGTGATGAGGTCAGTGTCAGAGTTGTCCTGTTTCTTAGAAGAGAAAGCAGCCGTGAACGGTTCAGTATAATGCCTGGTACACAGTGAGCACTCACTAAGGGCCGTCTGTTACAGTAGAGGGAAAAGCAGACCCAAGGCCTCTTTCTTCTTATACCTGAAAACCTGCCAAGCATGGCTCGGAAGGGCCGCGAGTACCTCAGAGGCTGAGAGGGTGATGGTGCCTCAGGGGGCATAAGACAGGGGTTCTGGGGTAATCAGTTGTGTGCCTTCCATGTTATTTGGTCTCTTAGCTTTAATTTTGATAAAGACAGTAGAAAAGCATGAAGTCAGACAAGGTTATGTAACCCGTTGTTTTTCCGACAATGACATGAAGGGAGCTTTTTTGGAAAGGCAAGGTTATCCTGTATGAGGTGAACTCAGAAAGGAGGGGATGGAGTCCCAAAATATCCCCAGCTTCTCTTTATGGTCCATTATAGCTGTGATTCATACATTTAACCTAGGACTTGAACATCCTCTCTGAGCCTTTATATTTCCAGATATGTGTGTCCTTTTTTAAGGAAATTTTCTCTTCATTCCCTGATCATCGCAGTTACCTTTCTTTGTATGTTTTCTCACAGGTCTTAACACCATTTTTCTTAATTCAAATTCTATTTAATGTCTTTTATTCTATGAACTTTAATTTTCTGTATCAAAATTTGTCTTCATTTAACTCTCCTTTTTAATCCATTTCTGTTCTGGTGAACAGGAGAAAAGCTAAATCCCGCATTGCCCGTGGCAAGGAGAAGTTGTCTTGCCCTGTCGGGGTGGGGTGGGGTGTGGAGGACTGCTGGACACTGGGCAAGGAGAAGTTGTCTTGTCCCGTCGGGGTGGGGTGGGGTGTGGAGGACTAAATCCCGCATTGCCCGTGGCAAGGAGAAGTTGTCTTGTCCCGTCGGGGTGGGGTGGGGTGTGGAGGGCTGTCCCGTCGGGGTGGGGTGGGGTGTGGAGGACCGCTGGACACTGGGGCTTCCTGCTTCCTTTGGGGGGGCTTGTTGCTGCTGTGCCAGGAGAAGGACACGGCCTCTCGGCTCGGCCCGATTCCACAGAGCAGCACAGCAGTGGGGTTCTTTTGATCCAGCGCCGTTGCCCATCTAGCGCTGCGGTCCGCGCAGCAGCGGTCCAGGAGGACTGGGTGCAGCGCCGTGTGACGCCCTCTGTCTCCTCTCGCAGTTCGGCCTGTCACTGCTCCTCCTCGTGCTGAGCCGGGGGGAAGACCTGCAGGGCTCAGACCCCACTTCAGAATCAACGCAGAGCAACCAGTGGTCAGTCTAGACTGTGTTTCTTCTCTTATTTTAAGTTCTTTTAGGTAATCTTTTCATTCTTTTTTTATATTGTTATTTTTGATTTTCCCTTTCAGGACGGAGGTGATGTTCCTGGCAACCCGAGAACTTCTGCGGATTCCCCAGGCAGCCCTGGCCAAGCCAGTCTCTATACCCACAAATCTAGTATCCCTGTTTTCTCGTTACGTTGACCGACAGAAACTGAACTTGCTGGAGACAAAACTGCAGTAAGTTGGAAACAGGAGAGTTCCACATCTCACTGAAGTTGGCACTTTAGAAGTTATGTTGAGGAGGCTGGGGGGGCATAAAACTGCATTTGGTGGAAGAGATTAAAGATTTCTGTCAAATGCATGAATATCTGCGAGATATAAAAGACTGTATTGGATGCAACAGAACCCTCATTGTTAAATAAATGTGAAGGGTACAAATATCTTAGGTGTTTTGTTACGAGAGTTCATACAAGGATGTAACTCTGATACAAATGACTGACTTCTGTTTTAACTCATTTATACAGGTTTCCTTTCTCTCTTTCTTTGTACCGTAGGCTAGTTCAGGGGATACGATAAAAGATCTCCACATGTGTCCTGTACCTCCTTTTGGCTGCCACCTGCACTGCTGCCACCACCAATGGAGTGTTGTTTTTAATGAGGGAGGGAAGGTAGCTTATTCCCCAGAGCGTCTTGTGGGACCGATTCCTGTTCACAGGGGTTGGCTCTGAATGCCAGCTATTTCCCCGCTGGTCTGTGAAATGTGGCTGGGTGATACTTCTGCTGGTTTCTTCTTACCGTCTGTGTTACAATTCTGCATGTCCTACTTTTACCCAATTCTTCTCAATTTTGCATTTTCTTTGCCCTAGAAACACAAATATAATCTCTCCCTTTATCCCACCACCACTACTCCAGTTCAGAGTAGATTGTAGCTTGCCAAAGGATTCCTTCCCTCATCCTACTGAAATCTTTTTTCATTGCCCCATATTAATATGACTGTAGGAGAGCCAATTAAGTAGAAGTCTATATATATGCGCGCACACACCCCCCTATACACACACTTATGTGGTCTCCAAAGGATGCTTAAAGAATGAATTTTAGATTGAGAAATATTTAGGTGACACAACCCTTCTTTAACCACAAACCAGTTGATGTATTTTTAATCTGATTCTCGTCCCTCTTGTAATGAATTTGGTGGGTTCTACTTGTTTTCATATAAATATAGGGTATGGAGCACGTTTAATAAAACCAGAACTCTTAATTGGCTGCTGCCCAGCTCTAGGCTGAGAAGTTCTTTATCTCCTCCCCACTTGTATTTCCTTTGGTTCTGTCCACCTCAGTGAAAACAGCACACGGTTAAGCCTTTTTCCTGCTACAACTGCGGTGTACTTGAGCCTGTCCCCTCGAGTGCATGGAAGGTCGCCCAGGATGGCCGTAACCTAGAGCCCGCTTCCACAGTGCAGCTTTCGCACACTCAGTCTGTCTTCCTGAGGCTACTTCAGTAAGCCATGCTTTCACTTCTCTCGTTTCTGTTTTTATTTGGTGCCATGGGGAGAAACCTCCACACCTAACCATGGAAGCTAAGTCCGGCCTGTGCTGCGCTTCAGTTTCCTCCACACTGTGGGCAGAGCTGCCGTCCTCGCTGCTTCATCTCACCCAGGTCCCATTCCCAGGCAGCCAGGGGCCTGGGTCTGAATGTGAGCAGGGACAAGCCTGCTGTGACCCTAGTCACTTATCCCTCCCCCATTCAGCAGTCAACCAGGATAAAAGGTTTTGATCCCTGGTGATTATAGCCCTCAAGAAAATTAAATCTGAATTAATTTCACATGACTGTCCTGATGCACATTTTGCTGTTCTAGCCTTTTCGAATGTAGTGGGGGGACAGGTTATGATATTTAATGAGATTTAACATTTTGCACATAAATGTACAACAGTAAGGTCCTCAGTTATATCCAGCTCTCCTTGTTCTCCACCTCCATTTCTTCCCATTCAGTGGCCCTAGGTTCCACCAGCTGTTCCCCATGACATTCCCTAGCTTGCCCTCTGCCATCATTTTCCACTAGGCGCCTTTCCTACCTTCCCTTCACAACCGATCAAGTGAAGGCTTGATTATTATTTCTTCTTTTCTGTGCTTTATCTTTTTTGTTTGGTTTTAATTAATAAAAATTAAAGTTTCTAAATTTACATTTTTATAGGGTATTGTAAATAAAAATAAATTGTATACTTGAAAAAAAAAATGTGCCTCCATTTCTATTTATTCCTTCTGAGCTTTTTAATGTGTTTCTAGCATATTTAGATAGACCTCTTGGTGTTGTGGATTGGTAAGGATATTATTACCTAATTTTTTATCTTTTTTATTTTGTCATAAGGGAGACAACACATAAAGATCTTATGTTTACGTGATAACTTTCCTTTAAAAACCTAGCGTGCTTTCAGGACTTCCCTGGTGGCTCAGTGGTTGAGAGTCCGCCTGCCAGTGCAGGGGACGTGGGTTCGAGCCGTGGTCTGGGAAGATCCCACATGCCGCGGAGCAACTAAGCCCATGCACCACAACTACTGAGCCTGTGCTCTACAGCCCAGGGGCCACAACTGCTGAGCCGACGTGCTGCAACTACTGAAGTCCGTGCACCCTAGAGCCCGTGTTCCACAACAAGGGAAGCCACTGCAGCAAGAATCCCGTGCACAGCAACGAAGACCCAATGCAGGCAAAAATAAATAAATAAATTTATCAAAAAAACAAAAAGCCTTTTAAAAAAAACCTAGGCTGCTTTCGACCATTGTCATTTGCCCGCAACTTTTTCTTTTATATAAATTTGTTTGTTTGTTTCTTTTTGGCTGCGTTGGGTCTTCATCGCTGTGTGCGGGCTTTTCTCTAATTGTGGTGAGCGGAGGCTACTCTTCATTGCAGTGCGCGGGCTTCTCATTGTGGTGGCTTCTCTTTGTTGCGGAGCATGGGCTCTAGGCACGCGGGGTTCAGTAGTTGTGGCTCGCTGGCTCTAGAGCACAGGCTCAGCAATTGCAGCACACAGGCTTAGTTGCTCCATGGCACGTGGGATCTTCCTGGACCAGGGCTCGAACCCACGTCCCCTGCATTGGCAGGTAGAACCTAACCACTGTGCCACCAGGGAAGTCCCTCCTCTCCAACTTTTAACTACAAAGCAGAATTATAAATTTCAATAGATGGACTGCAGTTCATCTTCATCTCTAGACATATGAGACATTTTAAAAAAAATTTTGGCTGCGTTGGGTCTTCGTTGGCGTGTGCAGGCTTTCTCTAGTTGCAGCGAGTGGGGGCTACTCTTCGTTGCGGTGGCTTCTCTTGTTGCTGAGTACGGGCTCTAGGCTCACAGGCTTCAGGAATTATGGCTCACGGGCTCTAGAGCACAGGCTCAGTAGTTGTGGTGCGTGGGCTTAGTTGCTCCGCGGCATGTGGGATCTTCCTGGACCAGGGATCAAACCCATGTCCCCTGCATTGGCAGGTGGATTCTTAACCACTGTGCCACCAGGGAAGTCCTGGCATATGAGACTTTTTAAAGAAACTTCACGTAGCCCAATTTGGCCTTAAGCTGCCCTCATGGTTAGTATTTCCTTCGCTCTCACTCATATCTCCTCAAAAGAGGTGGAAAAAAGTTGGTCATTCTTTATAGTAAATTCATGTTAATTATTTCAAACTTATCACAGCATTATTCATAACAGAAAAATTGAAATAGCCTAAATGCCCAAGATCACAATAATGGCTAAGTAAGTGATAATCTGTGTCATGGACAATTAGAATATTTAACCATGGAAAGTGTTCATGATCTAGTATGGGGGAAAAGCAGAAAGTATATATGCTTTGAATCCAATTCTTTTAATATGAAAATGTATATATGGGAGGATATATGTAAGAAAATGTAAAATTGGGAGGATATGCCCCTGCAGTTACCGCTGAAGGTGTCCATCTGTAGATGGCGGGATTACGTGGAACTTTCTTTTGCTTTCAGTATTTTCCAAGTCTTCTATAGAGAAAATGCATTGCTTATATCCTTAGAGGAAATATTGTCTTTGAAGAGCTTAGTTACATGGGAAAATACTTAATATAATGTTAAGTATAAATAGTTTTTATATGTGTATATGACTTAATCTGTGTGGGGAAAAAAATGGGAAAGGAATGCAATCAAGGGTGATCAGAGAGCAGTGGATGCCTTTAAGGGGAAGGGTTGTGGAGGATTTTGTGTGTAGTTGATTGTTCCTGCTTTTCCATTGTCCAGATTGTCTTCAATGAGCATGTATTGCGGTTACAACCGAAAGGGGGTTATTCTCTAAAAACAGCTAAAATTAGTAAACCCTCTACTTTCTGGTGAGAAAATAAGTTCTAGTGGGACAAAAATGTCTGACCTAGTTGTGCTTGGTTTCAGAGCCAGTGCATTTGACTTTGTAGCAGATGAATGTGCTGAAAAATATGTGGAAACAAGGCAATTATCCTGTGAGATGTGGTCAGGTATTCCACTATTGAACATTTAAAATGATATACTAGGGACTTACCTGGCTGTCCAGTGGTTAAGACTCTGTGCTTCCACTGCAGGGGACACGGGTTCGATCCCTGATTGGGGAACTAAGATCCCACATGCCATTCAGCATGGTGAAAAAATAAAATGATGTACCAGTTGAGGGGGTCGAAGAACCACTTTGATGAGTCCAAGCCGTATCTCCCAGTAAGCTTCCATATGTACACGAAATTGCATTTTTTCCTGACTGCTAAATCAAGATACATGGATCCCAGCTCCATCTCCAGAAAGATCTGCTCAAATCCATTTTGGTCTAAGTTCCAGTCAGCTAGCTTTCACCAAACCTGCCCTGTCAGTCGTCAGGAAGGCCAAGACGATCTTCTGAATTTGATAGAGGTCACTGGATGCCCTCCACCATCTACTTTTGGAGAGCAATAATGACCATTGTGTGAAAAGTCCAAGTGGGAGATTGGAAGGCGTCTTATACTTTCCTTCACCCAGCTATATTTAAATATATTGATACTGTGATCCTTAAGAAATTTATTTATGGGTTTTTAGGCAACAAGTCTTTAATCTGAGGAATCCGTATCTTACAATCACCATTTACCTTCTTGAAGAGAGGCACAGTTGTGAATAGATTGCAGGTCTCATAACAGCCTCTACTTTGCCTTTTATTTTGTGAATGTTGCACGTAAGGCTGTTCCAAGGAGCTTGTCATTTATTATTCAGCATGACTCTCTAAGCTCCCCAGTTTAGGCGAGTTCATTCTCCAAGGCAGTATTAACCTAAATCAGACCTGAGAGCTGGGAAACATCTAGAAGGGGGCTAGGTAATCAGTGATGTGTGCACTTTGCCAGTTGCGAATAGAATCTCTCCTAAGTTGCTTAGATTTTACCAATCTAAACAGAATTCCACCACCACCACCACCCCGGAAAAACCATGGCTAACAGTTTGGCATATCGTCCTCTAAGTGATTTTTCTGTGCAATTGCATACATGGATAGAATGGTAGATATTTTTACTTTTTTCTCAGTACATTGTGGATATCTTTCTGTGTTAGTATATAGAGAGGTATCATGTTTGTTTTAATGGTTGTATGGTGTTCCACTGCGTGCCATAATTTATTCAACTGCTCCCCTATTAATAGATTCAATCTCCAAATATTTTTTGCCAGTCATTATTGTTCATCCAACAGTGAACAAAGGTAAACCCACAATATCGCCTTACATTTCTGTAGGGTTGTTTTATAGTGTAAAAAGAACACTAACATGCATTTACTAGTTCAGATCTTCTCTATAACTTTTTGAAATAGAATGGGCAACTGCAACTGTACAGTACCAAAACGAGATCAGCAAGACCACCCAGCTGGTAAGGGCTAACACTAGGATTTAACCCGTAAAGTTTCAAGGTCCACATCAAGCGTCCTGGCTACAAGAAGGCTCCTGTTCCTGGACTCAAGTTTCATGTAAGAGCCACCTGAGAAGCTACAAGCATTTAAGGACACATCTGCAAACCCTTTTGATTGGGTTTTAATGCCTTCATTTTCAGTAGACAGATTAAATAATTCCCTCTCAGTAATGTCCAAAAAGGGTAATTCAGGTTTTAACTATTGGAGCCAATTGCAATATATAAGGACCTGAATTACAGAAAGGCAGCTGTCAGGCATCTGTATGATCCTTTTGGTTTAAGCATCTTGAACAGGAGATTTAAGAAGAGATTTCCTTCCACACCACTTCATCCCAATATTTTGAAATGCATTTTTTATATTAGATATATTCGGTCACAGGTGGTTGGCTCACTAATTAGTTCACTGCGTTAATATGTGAACTCCACAAATGCAGCAACTGTCTTGTTCACAGCTGTGCCCCAATTCCCAGCACAAGGGCAACACCTAGCAGGCATCCAACAAATGTTCATGAAATAGTTGGGCTGTGAAGAAACAGCTTAAAGGGGTGATTCGGAGGACAGACCTTAATGTAATAAGTTAATCTGTGTGTGCAAGGCCCATTCCACGCTACACTGTCACTCATTTTATCACAACAACCCCTAGGTCAGGAACAATTCGATAAGGTAAATCAGACAAACGTTTGTGAATGTCCAGCGTTACTCCAGGTACAGTGGTGACAAAACAAAGGCTCTGCCCTGGGAGGATAGTTGGTGATAAGTGCTAAGAAGAGAACAAACGAGGGTAAATGAATGAAGAGTGATGGGATTTGTACTTTAGACAGAGAGGCCAGGAAAGGCCTTGATGGGCATATGATATTTAAGCAGGTACATGAATAATGAGAAGAGGACAGCCATGCGAAGGTCTCAGAAGAGCATCCCAAGTAAAATGCAGGAGATGGCCTCTCCCTGAGATGAGAATGGGTGAGGAGTTCATGGGACCACGGCGGGTTAATGTCGCTAGAGTGAAGGGAGCTGGTAGAGTGACCACGCTACCTTGAAGGGATTTATTCACATTGCAACGGGAAGCCTTTGCAGAGTTCTTAAGGAAAAAGTACAAAACATCTGATTTATGCTTTTAAAAGTCACTTTGCTAGCTGGGTGGGGGGTATAAATTAGGAATTTGGGATTAACAGATACACACTACTGTATAAAATAGATAAACAAGGACCTACAGTATAGCACAGGGAACTATATTCAGTATCTTGTAATTATAAGGGAAATAACCTGAGAACGATTAGATAGATAGATAGATAGATAGATAGATAGATAGATAGATGTATAACTGAATCGCTTTGCTCTTCACCTGAAACTAACACAACATTGTAAATCAACTATACTTCAATTTTTTAAAAATCACTTTGCTGGAAATTCCCTGGCTGTCCAGTGATTAGGACTCGGGGTTCAATCCCTGGTCGAGGAACTAAGATCCCGCAAGTCGCGCTGCACTGCGAAAAATAAAATAAATTTAAAATAAATAAAAAATAAACATCACTTTGTTGTATGGAAAAGGAAATCGGCAAAAGAAGGGGCCACTTATGAGAAGGCCTCGCAGCACTGTCCCTGCTCTACAGAATGAGGAGAGCGAGCCTTTAAAAGGCAAAGTGACCGAGGGACTAATTTTTTTTAAGTAGATTTAGGACGGATGTTACCTTGGGGTGTGTGTGGGGCTGTCGTTAAGAGAATGGGATGGGTATAAAGATGTGGGAAATAGGTCATTTATATTTCTTACGTTGAGTTGTGGGATGACAGGGATTCATTTTATTTTTGTGCTTCGTCACTTTTATATATCATGTGTTCTGTGAATGTTATGGGCTGAATTTTGTCCCTCATAACTCAAGTTGAAATGCCATTTGCAGCAACATGGATGGACCTAGAGATCATCATACTAAGTGAAGTAAGTCAGACATAGAAAGACAAATGTCATATGATATCCCTTATATGTGGAATCTAAAAAAATGATACAGATGAACTTATTTATGAGACACAAATAGAGTCACAGATGTAGAAAACAAACTTATGGTTACCAGGGGGGAAGGGGGGAGGGATAAATTGGGAGATTGGGATAGACATAATCATACTACTATATATAAAATAGATAACTAATAAGGACCTACTGTATAGCACAGGGAACTCTACTCAATACTCTGTAATGGCCTATATGGGAAAAGAATCTAAAAAAGAGCAGATATAGGTATATGTAAAACTGATTCACTTTGCTGTACAGCAGAAACTAACACAATGTTGTAAATTGACTATACTCCAATAAAAATTTTTTTAAAAAACCTCAAGTTGAAGTCCTAACCCTCAGTACCTCAGCATATGACCATGTTTAGAGACAGCACATCTGAATATGTATTAAGTTAAAATGAGGTCATTAGGGGAATTCCCTGGCAGTCCAGTGGTTAGGACTCTGAGCTTTCACTGCCAAGGGTGCGGGTTCAATCCCTGGTCGGGGAAGTAAGATCCTGCATGGCATGGCCAAAAATCTGAAGTCATTAGGGTGAGTTCCAATCCAATATGACTGGTGTCCTTACAAGAAGTAGTGGTGAGGACACAGGCACAGACAGGAGACCATATGAAGATACAGGGAGAAGACAGCCATCTAAAAGTCAACACCTCAAGACTTCCCTGGTGGCCCAGTGGTTAAGACTCTGCACTTCCACTGCAAGGGGCACAGCTTTGACCCCCTGTAGGTGAACTAGGATTCTGAATGCCACACAGCCAAAAAAAAATTAAAAATAAATAAGTCAGCACCTCAGAAGAAACCAACCCTGCCAACACTTTGATCTCAGACTTCTAGCCTCCAGAATTGTGAGAAAATGAATTTCCATTGTTTAAGCTACCCCATCTTTGGTACTCTGTTATGACAGTCCTGGAAAACTAATAAGTTTAGGTGTCAAATATTTCAACATTAATTTTTTTTTAATTTTTAAAAATCCATAGGATAGTATGTATCAAATATGTATCAAACTGTTAACAATGGTCATTTCTGGAAGGTGTGATTATGGGGAATTCTGATTTTCTATATTTATATTTCTGAACCCTTTATATCTTTTATAATGAGTATATTTTGGTTTGTATTTAAAGGAAGGAAGGAAAGGGAGAGAGAGCATGGACATGATTTGTCTGTCCAATATTGTAGTGAGTGAGTGGCAGAAAAAGAAAAACTGGATTACATTGACAATCATTTTCCAACATTTCTCCATCTAACAGAGAAGCAGACATGTTGTATGGGACTTCCAAAACTGTTCCTTAAAAGAAAGGAAATTCCCTTTTGTCCTCGTTCCTTCCCTCTTCTTCCTGCCTAGAATGGAGCTGTAATGACTGGAGCTCCAGCAGCCATCTTGGGGCAAAAGATAATCTCAACAATAGTAACAATGCACAGTGGAGGAGAAAGACGGAGGCTGTGTCTCTGAAGACTTCAGTGAGCTACCATACCAACCCTGAGCTGCCTACCTCTGCTTTCTTTTCGATGTGAGAATAAACTCTTAACGTGTTTAAACCAACATAAATTGGACCTCTGTTACTTGCGAATAAACCTAATCCTAATTATTACAAAGGATTTTTTGTTTGTTTGTTTTTGTTTTTTTTGCGGTACGCGGGCCTCTCACTGTTGTGGCCTCTCCCGTTGCGGAGCACAGGCTCCGGACGCGCAGGCTCAGCGGCCATGGCTCACGGGCCCAGCCATTCCGCGGCATGTGGGATCTTCCCGGACCGGGGCACGAACCCGTGTCCCCTGCATCGGCAGGCGGACTCTCAACCACTGCGCCACCAGGGAAACCCAAAGGATTTTTTTTTAGTCATTCGATATTAGAGCTCATTAAGTGCTATTGGGGAAAAGTTATTTGAATAATCTTTAAAAAAAAATATTACTAATTTGAGGGAATTCTCCACCCACAGCCTCCATTTTCTCTGAAGTGCATGATTATCTGATGTGAAACAGGAGGGTTTGTGTAGCCTGAAGAGGGTGGTTAAAATGTTGGTACAAGTTCCTGGGAGGAACAAGAACAGGGGCAGGGCTAGTGATAACTTTTTAAAAATAAAAGAAACTAATTCTATTTTCTGTTATCAATTTTAACTAAACATCAGTTCATTGTGTGGATGACACATGACTTAACTATTTGAATAGTTTCTGTTATTAAGAAAAAAAAAGATTCCAAGCCACCAGCAATATGAAGGCTGCCAAGGCTGAAGGCCTCTTCATATCTGTGTTTGAATGCTGGCTTTGCTTTTATAAATTATTTTACTTGTTTGAGTCTCAATTTCCCCATCTGTAAAAGGGATGGCAAAAACAACTGGGATTGTGACAAAGAATAGATGAAATTACATTTGTAAAAGTGCTTAACACTCAGTAAAAGCTATTCCCTCACTTTATTAATCCATTTGTACCTCATATAAAGTTCCAGTATTTCTAGGCTTGTCATACCCCCAAGGAAGACCTGTGGGTCCCACCTGGATGAGTTATGTTGTGCTGCAAATATAATCTTAAATAATTAATAATTTCAGTTAGCGTTTATTGATCATTTACTATAGATCAGGCACATCATGCGTTTTTATTTAATCCTTCCCCAAAACCTTGAGAAATAGATGCTATTAATATGGTCATAAGGAAACTAGGAGAGGTCAAGTAAACAGTCCAAGATTTTTTTTTTTTTTTTTGGCCATATGGCACGACTTGTGGGATTTTAGTTCCCCAACCAGGGATCGAACCCAGGCCTTCGGCAGTGAGAGCTCGGAGCCCTAACCACTGGACAGCCAGGGAATTCCCAACAGTCCAAGATTGCATTCACTTAGGACAAGCAGGATTTGAACCATGGAGACAGTAAAAAGATAACTGGTCGCCAGGGGTTCAGGGAGAAGGAGGGAGAGATGCGTAGGAGGAGCACAGAGGATTTTTAGGGCAGGGAAACGATTTTGCATGATACTGTAATAGTGGATGCATGTCATTATACATTTGTAAAACTCACAGAATGTACAACACCAAGAGTGAACCCCAACGTAAACTATAGACTTTGGGTGATAATCAATTATAACAAATGTACTACTCTGGGTACTGATGGTAGGGGAGGCCGTGCGTGTGCGGGGATGGGGGATATTAGAATTCTCTGTACTTTTGGCTCAATTTTTCTGTGTACCTAAAACTGCTCTTTAAAAGCCTATGTTTAAAAAGCATGAAAATGTCCAAAGCATTGGTGATTGTCAGGTAAAACAGTCTGGACTAAACAGAGGAGTAAAACAATGGGATAGGAAAGGAAAGTTTGAACCCAGTAGTGAAGGGCCTTAGACAGTCAGGTGGGTAATTGGGACTTTAGCCTGTAAGTCAGCGGGGGTTGTTGAGGATTACTGAGCAGGGAACTCAGGTAAAGAACAGACTTGTAGGAATAAACGTCTGGCTGCTATTGTGTGAGGAGAATTCGGGAAGATAGAGAGGAGGCAAACAGAGTAGTGAAAAAGCAGGTAAAAAGCACAAGTGGGGGGATTTCCCTGGTGGTGCAGTGGATAAGACTCTGTCCTCCCAATGCAGGGGGCCCGGGTTTGATCCCTGGTCAGGGAACTGGATCCCACATGCATGCCGCAACTAAGAGTTTGCATGCCACAACTAAGGAGCCTGTGAGCCACAACTAAGGAGCCTGCGAGCTGCAACGAAGACCTTGCGCAACCAAGTAAATGAATAAATAAATATTAAAATAAATAAGTAAAATAAAATAAAACACCAGACCATAGGGTAGAATTCCAAATGATATTAAAAAAAAAAAAAGCACAAGTGGACCTGTAAAGAAAGGGGTGCATAGCTGTTGGTGGGAATGTAAATTGGTGCAGCCACTATAGAAAACAGTATAGAGGTTCCTAAAAAATTAAAAATTGAACTATCATGTGATCCAGCAATCCCACTTCTGGATATGTACCCCAAGGAAAGGAAATCAGTACATCGAAGGGATCTGCACCCCTCACTGCAACGTTATTCACAATGGCCAAGACATGGAAACAGCCTAATTGTGTGTCAATGGATGAATGGATGAAGAAAATGTTATATATACATATGAATATTATTCAGCCATGAGGAAGAAGGAAATCCTGCCATTTGTAACAACATGGATGGACTAAGTGAAATAAGTCAGATAGAGAAAGACAAATACTGTATGATCTTACTTATATGTAGAATCTTGTTTTTTTTTTTGGCTGCGTTGTGTCTTTGTTGCTGTGCGGGGGCTTCCTCTAGTTGCGGCAAGGTTGCGGTGCGCAGGCTTACTGCAGTGGCTTCTCTTGTTGCGGAGCACGGGCTCTAGGCACGTGGGCTTCAGTAGTTGTGGCACACAGCCTCAGTAGTTGTGGCGCACGGGGTTAGTTGCTCCGCGGCATGTGGGATCTTCCCGGACCAGGGCTCAAACCCGTGCCCCCTGCATTGGCAGGCGGATTCTCAACCACTGCGCCACCAGGGAAGCCCCTTACTTATATGTAGAATCTTAAAAACCCAAATTCACGGACTTCCCTGGCTGTCCAGTGGTTAAGACTCCACGCTTCCACTGCAGGGGGTGCAGGTTGGATCCCCGGTCGGGGAACTAAGGTCTCACATGCCACGTGGTGGGTCCAAAAAAAAACGGGCTCACTCTCCTAATCCCTTCAGTTGCTTCCTGTTGTACCTGTAACAAAACCCACACTCCTCAGGAGGACTTGTAGGCCTTTCACATCTACACTCTCCACCTCTAATCCCTCTACCTCAGGTACTGCCTCTCTTTTCCCCGTCAGGTCTTCACACAAGAAAGACTATCTCCATCTTTTCCTTTCTTTTCTAACTCCTCCCTGGTTGCTTAAAGTGAGTTTAATCCCTGTTTGAAACAGGTTACACCGTCATTCTCTTTCATAGCACCTTGGTTGTTCTCCATGTTACCTCAGGTATATCATTACTGTACATATTTTCTCTATGCAAATACTGTATATATTCGTTTGTATGCTTCTAGTTTAATACCTGCCTGTCCCCAAGATCCTTTACGTTCCATGAGAAAATAGAGCCTATCAGTACGTTCACTACTCTGCCCCCAACACTTGGCAAAAGCCTGGAGATGCTCAATTCATATTTGTGAAATGAATGAATATGCTAGGCTGTGTGCTGTCATGTGGGAACCAAAGATGAAACACTGGAGGAACTCACCCTCGAGTAGGGGTGATACGGCAGGAACATAAATAACTGTAGAGCGAGACAATGAACATCACAGGAAATTCTATGAGTCCCGAGGAAGGGGCATTATTCTAGGCAGGGAATTCAGAGCAGACTCTGCGGAGGGAGAGTACTATGTTGGGCCTGAAAGGAGGGAAAGTGGAAGGCAAATGTGGATAAGACATAGGGATCAACTTAATTGGAGTGTGGAGTATATCAAGACAAAAGAGTCAGAGAAGCTGGGAGAGAAGTGACACCAGATTGTCAAAGGGCTCACTTGCCAGGCTAAGAAGTCTGGACTGTACTCTGGAGGCAGCAGTGGGGCAACAACATTAACTCAACTCACCCTTTGAAAGCCTTTTAAAAATGTTTTCAGGTATACAGTAAAAGTAGAGATACTAGTACAATAAATACCTGCATGCTTCTCACCAACATTCAACAACTAACATTTTGCCTGTTTGCTTTGTATATACATATACAGTTACGCAGATGTAGATATATAGATATATGTGTGTGAGCATTTCAAAGTTTGTGTTACTTTTCTCTTTTTCTTCCCGTCTTTCCTCCTTCCTCCCTCCCTCCCTCCCTCCCTTCCTTCCTTCCTTCTTTCATTTTCTGAACATTTCAAAAGAAATCAACAGACTCCTAACATTTGTTCAAAATTTTTTTTGTCTTTATTTATTGATTTTCTTCCAGTTTTATTGAGATATAATTGACACACAGCACTGTGTAAGTTTGTGTACAGCATAATGATTCGACTTACATACATCATGAAATGATGACCACCGTAAGTTTAAAACCCATCTGTCATCTCATATAGATACAAAAGGAAAGAAATAGAACAAAAATGTTTTCTTTCCTGTGATGAGAACTCTTAGGAATTACTCTCTTAACTTTCATGTATAATACAGTATTAATTATATCGATTATGTTGTGCATTACAGTTTCTAGTACTTATCTATCTTATAGCTGAACGTTTGTAACTGTTGGCTGCCTTCTACCAAGTGCTCCTCCCCCACCCCTGCCTCTGGTGACCTCAAATCTGATCTCTTTTTCTACAAATTTGTTTATTCATTTGTTTTTCTGTGTGTTTTTTGTGGTACGCGGGCCTCTCACTGCCGCGGCCTCTCCCGTTGCGGAGCACAGGCTCCGGACGCGCAGGCTCAGCGGCCATGGCTCACGGGACCAGCCGCTCCGAGGCATGTGGGATCCTCCCGGACCGGGGCACGAACCAGTGTTCCCTGCATCAGCAGGCGGACTCTCAACCACTGCGCCACCAGGGAAGCCCCATTTGTTTTTGAAGTATAACTGACCGACAACACTATGTTAGTTCCTGTTACACAAGATAGTGATTCGATATTTCTATATATTTCAAAATGTTCACAGTAAGTCTAGTTACCATTTGTCACCATACAAAGATATTATATAATTATTTATTACCCACACTGTACATTTCATACCCATGACTAATTGATTTTGCAACTGGAAGCTTGTACCTCTTAACGTCCCTCATCTATTTCTCTCCTTCCCCCAGCCCCCTCCCCTCTGGCAACTGCCTGTTTGTTTTCTATATCTATGACTCTGCTTCTGTTTAGTTATGTTTGTTCTTTTTTGTTTTTTAGATTCCACGTATAAGTGATAACATACTTTCTTTCCTGCCTTTCTCTGTCTGACTTATTTCATTAAGCACAATACCCTCCAGGTCCATCCATTTTGTTACAAATTCAAATTTTCATCCTCTTTTTTAAGGCTGAGTAGTATTCCATTGTGTGTGTATACCATATTTTCTTTAGCCATTCATCCATCAGTAGACAGGCTGTTTCCATGTCTTAGCTACTGTAAACAATGCTGCAGTGAACACGGGGGTGCAGACATCTTTTTGAATTAGTGTTTTCATTTTCTTCAGATAAATACCCAGAAGTGGGATTGCTGGATCATATGGCAGTTCTATTTTTAATTCTCTGAGAAACTTCCGTACTCTTTTCCATAGTGGCTACACCAATGTACATTCCCACTAACACTGCACAAAGGTTCCCTTTTCTCCACATCCTCGTCAACACTCGCTATTTGTTGTTTTTTTTTTGATAACAGCCATTCTGACAGGTGTGAGGTGACATAACATTGTGGTTTTGATTTGCATTTCTCTGATGATTAGTGATTCTGAGCATCTTTCCACGTGGCTGTTAGCCATCTGTATGTCTTTTTTGGAAAACTGTCTATTCAGATCCTCTGCCCATTTTTTAATTGGGTTGTTTGGCTTTTTGATGTTGAGTTGTATGAGTTCTTTGTATGTTTTAGATATTAACCTCTTATCAAATATATTGTTTGCAAATACCTTCTCCCATTCAGTAGGCTGCCTTTTCATTTTGTTGATAATTTCCTTCGTTGTGCAAAAGCTTTTAAGTTTGATTAGGTCCCATTTGTTTATTTTTTCTTTGTTTCTCTTACCTGAGGAGACATATCCCAAAAAATATTTCTAAGACTTATGTCAAAGAGCATACTGCCGATGTTTCCTTCTAGAAGTTTTATGGCTTCGGGCCTTACATTTAAGTCTTTAATCCGTTTTGAATTTATTTTTCAATATGGTGTGAGAGGGTAGTCCAGTTTGATTGTTTTGCAGGTAGCTGTCCAGTTTCCCCAGTACCACTTATTGAAGAGGCTATTTCTCCAGATTCTAAAGATGCTTTCACTCATATCCATCATACCTACATTGAACATACATACATTGAACAAATACATTGAACAAATGTAATAACTGCTTTTTACTGGTATTAGATCATCTAATACCAGTCCATTTTCAAATTTCCCCAGTTATCCCCCAAATGTCTGAAAAGCAGTTTTTGGGGTTTTTTTGTTTGTTTGTTTTTTCAGAACCAGAATCCAGTCAAGCATTTGATTGTGTGGGTTTCTTTTTTAAATTAAAAAAAAGTTACAACAATCACCACGTGACTCTTTGTTATGATATCACTTTTCCTTAATCTTTATATCTTATCTTCTGTAAAACCAGTTGTCTTATAGAATGTCTCACATTTTTTATTTACTTGATTGTCTCCTTGGGGGTGTTGTTTATCTGGTTCCTCCAGCCCCTGTAACACCTTACGTTTTTGTAGCTGTTTAGTTTATCAAACACGTTCGTATGCATTTAATCACAACAGAATCGCTATAAGGCTTTATCCCTATTTAACAGAAACGAATACTGAGGCTTGGAGTGCTTAAATGACTTTTCCAAAGCCAGAGAGCCAGTAAGTAGCAAAGGCAGGACTCAAGCATAAAGGGATTCACTTTAGTTGAGTTAAAACAACAACAATTAATCCCAAATAGCCTACATCTAACTGCAGATTTTCAAAGTGCATTCTCTCTCCAGAATTCAATAGATATTCCTTTTCTTTTAAAAACGTTTTCAGAAAAAGGACCTTTTGTTGTTGTTTGTTTTGTTTTGTTTTTGCGGTACGCGGTCTTCTCACTGTTGTGGCCTCTCCCGTTGCGGAGTACAGGCTCCGGACGCGCAGGCTCAGCGGCCATGGCTTACGGGCCCAGGCGCTCCGCGGCATGTGGGATCTTCCCAGACCGGGGCACGAACCCGTGTCCCCTGCATCGGCAGACGGACTCTCAACCACTGCACCACCAGGGAAGCCCAGAAAAAGGATCTTTTAAGAAATATTTTATTTTCCTGATACCGTGAAGCACATTGCCAAGAAAAAGCAATTTGTTTTACAACGTCTAACAGCTATTTCTCTTGTCCAGCAAAACTAGCAAAATGTAACAGATATCAGGTTCCCCTCAAAGCTCCGTTTGTAACAACAGTTCACAACGTCTAAACGTTAAATGAGTTACTGAATTTATGACTTTCATAAATGTGTAAACAAAGTCAATTTATCTAAAAATAACTTCTCTGTGCAAAGTTAAGCATATACGTGTGCGCTTATGATGCTAAAACCAACAAGGGCCTTTAGGACTGTTAGAGACGCCGTTCGGAAGTACACGTAAAGTCAGGTCTTCAGTCTATTTTCTCTTCACAGCTGGGTCAGAAACTCGTGGAACAGAATTAGGAGAAGCTTATAACAGTCTACAATCAAGAGATAAGGGGTGTGGTGCGACGATGAGCAAACCAGGCAAAGGAATTAGGATGGTGGATTCAGGAGGAAACTGGGGAAGACATTTCTGGGCTCCCCAGGAATTCAGGCCTCCAGCTTGGAGCCAGCTGCTAGAAGGGGGCCCTAGAAGGGAGAGACTTAGGCAGGGGCTGAGTACTGAGAAACACTGTTCTCAACAAGAAACTATGGAAATCTTAACTCAGAGAGAGGGATTCCCAACACTGCCCATACATCAAAAAACGTTTTAAAGAACCTGACTCGCTTTCGCCTCTCGCAAACTTCCACAAAGGTGCAAGCAGGCGAGCACGCCCCGCAAGTGCCCTTCCCTGGTTTTATTGGCTGCCCTGACCTGCCCCTTTCTCAATCTGTTTCTTTCATTGGTTAGCATTGATATGCTCCTGCTTTCACAGACAATTCCCGGAACCAATCATCTCCAATCACCGCTCCGTCTCTCCGCCGACTGTGAGTGGCATCCTTTCCAACCAATAAAAAATGAAAGTGAGGCTGTGGAGACTACACTCCTCCCCTTTCTCCTCAACTCTTTCTGCAAATGGTAGAAAAGGTTGAGCAGCTGATACGAACCACCAATCCGTAAGGGCGGAAGAGGGGCGAGGAGAAAAGTGATGGGGGGGGTTACGTGGCGGTGACGGAGGCATAAACTAAAATGAGTGGCAGAAGTCCTAGCCAATCGACAATCACACTGGCTGGGTAGTCTGCATTCTCGAGTCCTCCCTGAGCGCTGGAGACTTCGGGAAAGCACCAATGAGCTTTTCATGAGTCTGATTGGCCTTCACCTGCACCAATCAACGGCGGTGCCTGGCGGAAGCGTCCCACCACGGGCTCTCACTGGGCGCTGGTGGAATGACAGGCCCAAGAGAAATGCCAATGCCCGAGGGGTCTTCCGCAAGTGACACTCAGCGTCACCAATCGACTTCCTCCTTCCCGGCGGCAGAGCCCTCCTCCCCGCGGCCGGCCTGGCTGGGCGGGGACGCTGCGCGGCGGCGGCTGATGCGCTAGCCGAGTGGGGCCCTCCGGGCGGCGACGGCGGCTCTCGTAGGCGGTTCCGGTCCTGTATCTCCGGGCGGCGGCGGCTCATGGCGGCGACGGAGCTGAGAGGAGTAGTGGGCCCGGGCCCGGCAGCCATTGCGGCCCCGGGCGGCGGCGGCGGCGGCGCCGGTCCCCCCATAGTGGGAGGAGGCGGCGCCGGTGGCCGCGGAGACTCGGGGCCGAGCTCTGGGATCGCCCCGGGCACGGTGGCCGCGGTGGCTGCGGGCGGCCCGGGCCCCGGGGCCGGGGGAGTGGCGGCGGCGGGCTCGGCTCCTGCGCCGCCGGCGGGGGGCTCGGGCGCTGGGGGTTCGGGCTCGGCTCGCGAGGGCTGGCTCTTCAAATGGACCAATTATATCAAAGGCTACCAGCGGCGGTGGTTCGTGCTGAGCAACGGGCTCCTGAGCTACTACAGGTAACTGCTTCCGGGGCGCCGTCCCCCACTGCAGCCCACAGCCCCTGTGCCGTTACCCTCTCCAGCCCGCGCAGCAGCCAAGGTCGCCCCAGGCCCCTTTTCCTCACTTGCGCTCTTTGACAGCCCGCGACACGAGTCCACCATCACGAAAGTGAACGCCCCAGGACTTACCGCTCCACCTGGGTGATCCACCCTTAGTGCCATACCTTCCCCTCGGTCCCTGGCCCTTCCAGTTGTTCGGAGAGCATCTACTCTTCCATTGGGTTTCCAACAGCGCATCGGTGCAGTGATTAATTCTGCAAGGAAGGCGCTGTTGTAGGTGTTTAAGGGACACGTATGGGAGGGCAAAGTCCAGGCACCGCTCGCAAGGAACTTACTGTAAAAAGTCCCAAGGCTTAGCTTTCTGTGCCTAGTCTCCAGAATTCAAGGTTATTAGCAGCCCTTTATGTACCCGCCTTTGCTGTCTCCACATTCAGGCACAAGGACACCACGCGTAGGGTGGCCTCGGTATCTGTCCCCTCTCTTTATCTCTTCAAGATTTGCCTAGGCTTTCGCCTTCTGGACAGACCAGAATGGAGAAGTGCACTCCAGTGTTTCTTTTTGCCTGCCCCACGTCCTCCTGTGGGAATCATTAAGTGTTCCATCCAGTATTTCTGGGATCTCTCTGGTCAGTGAGGTTTAAGTTTCATTAAGAGAAGAGTCCGTGTCTTTTGTATGACTGCTTCTGTTCAAAAATGCTTGTTTTGGGATGTTCAGTATATTTTTACGGTGACCCACAATCTTCTCACAACATAACATGCTTTTGGCTACTCATGTTACTATAGATAGAGAGGTTAGGGCACTGAATTTGGAGACAGGACATAAACATTTCCTGAGTGCTGGACAGTTTGGATGGGTGTTTAACATACGGTATTCTTTGACTCCCCAAAACAATCTGGAAGTTAGGAGATATTCCCATCTTACCAATGAGGAAACGGAGACTTAGCTTGGGCAACTTTCCCAAGGTCTTGAGTCAGGATTTGAAACTAATTCTTTTCACACCAACACAACCTAAAACCCAGGTTAGTGTTACATGGATCAGTCAGATATAGAGATAACTACTTATCCATAGCTAGTACATTTATAGATCATGATACTATGTATATTTCATACAAAATGTATAGAAGTTCCCTGTAAGGGAGATTTTGCTTAATATAATGGCATTTCTAAGTGAAATCTTTTTATAAAGACCATTCTATTTGGGCCCCAAAACAGTGTTGTTAAGAACGGCTCACTCTATATTTCTTTTCCTCTGCCAGTAGTCACTTTGCCACCAGGAGGATTTGGGTGAACGAATCGCTTTTCCACCAACTCCATTGTATTGGCTCTTAAAGAATTTTGAGAGGAAATTGAAGATGGGAGTTGGATTGATGGAGAATGAACAGTTTCTAAAAAAAAAAAAAAATGATGGGGGTTGGAGGTTGTTAAAGTAGGAACACAGGCTTATCTGGTCTCTAACAGTGGAAAATACCTTAGCACATCCTCACTGCTTAAGCCACATTAATTGTGAACACTTGTGTATTACGTTTCTTTTTTTTTTTTTACCATCTTTATTGGAGTATAATTGCTTTACAATGGTGTGTTAGTTTCTGCTGTATAACAAAGTGAATCAGCTATACGTATACATATATCCCCATATCCCCTCCCTCTTGCATCTCCCTCCCACCCCTCTAGGTGGTCACACAGCACCGAGCTGATCTCCCTGTGCTATGCGGCTGCTTCCCACTAGCTATCTGTTTTACATTTGGTGGTCTATATATGTCAGTGCTACTTTCTCACTTCGTCCCAGCTTACCCTTCCCCCTCCCTGTGTCAAGTCCATTCTCTATGTCTGCGTCTTTATTCCTGTCCTCCCCCTAAGTTCATCAGAACAATTTTTTTTAGATTCCATATATATGTGTTGGCACAGGGTATTTGTTTTTCTCTTTCTTACTTCACTCTGTATGACAGTCTCTAGGTCCAATCACCTCACTACAAATAACTCAATTTCGTTTATTTTTATAGCTAATGATTCCACTGTATATATGTGCCACATCTTCTTTATCCATTTATCTGTCGATGGACACTTAGGTTGCTTCCACGTCCTGGCTGTTGTAAATAGTGCTGCAGTGAACATTGTGGTACATGACGCTTTTTGAGTTATGGTTTTCTCAGGGTATATGCCCAGTAGTGGGATTGCTGGGTCGTATGGTAGTTCTATTTTTAGTTTTTTAAGGAACCTCCATACTGTTCTCCATGGTGGCTATATCAATTTACATTCCCACCAACAGTGCAAGAGGGTTCCCTTTTCTCCACACCCTCTCCAGCATTTATTGTTTGTAGATTTTTTGACGATGGCCATTCTGACTGCTCTGAGGTGATACCTCATTGTGGTGTTTTTGGTTTTGTTTTTGTTTTTGCGGTACGCGGGCTTCTCACTGTTGTCGCCTCTCCCGTTGCGGAGCACAGGCTCCGGACGCGCAGGCTCAGCGGCCATGGCTCACGGGCCCAGCCGCTCCGCGGCATGTGGGATCTTCCTGGAACAGGGCACGAACCCGTGTCCCCTGCATCGGCAGGCGGACTCTCAACCACTGCGCCACCCGGGAAGCCTCCTCATTGTGGTTTTGATATGCATTTCTCTAATGATTAGTGGTGTTGAGCATCCTTTCATGTGTTTGTTGGCCATCTGTATGTCTTCTTTGGAGAAATGTCTGTTTAGGTCTTCCGCCCATTTTTGGATTGCATTGTTTGTTTTTTTGATATTGAGCTACATGAGCTGCTTGTATATTTTGGAGATTAATCCTTTCTCAGTTGCTTCGTTTGCAAATATTTTCTCCCATTCTGAGGGTTGTTTTTTCGCCTTGTTTATGGTTTCCTTTGCTGTGCAAAAGCTTTTAAGTTGCATTAGGTCCCATTTGTTTATTTTTGTTTTTATTTCCATTTCTCTAGGAGGTGGGTCAAAAAGGATCTTGTTGTGATGTATGTCGTACAGTGTTCTGCCAATGTTTTCCTGTAAGAGTTTTATAGTGTCTGGCCTTACATTTAGGTCTTTAATCCATTTTGAGTTTATTTTTGTGTATGGTGTTAGGGAGTGTTCTAATTTCATTCTTTTACATATAGCTGTCCAGTTTTCCCAGCACCACTTATTGAAGAGGCTGTCCTTTCTCCATTGTATATTCTTGCCTCCTTTATCAAAGATAAGGTGACCATATGTGTGTGGATTTACCTCTGGGCTTTCTATGCTGTTCCATTGATCTGTATTTCTGTTTTTTTGCCAGTACCATACTGTCTTTATCACTGTAGCTCCATAGTATAGTCTGAAGTCAAGGAGCCTGATTCCTCCAGCTCTGTTTTTCTTTCTCAGGATTGCTTTGGCTTATGTATATCATTTGCATTATTATATTCAGAGTTGATTTTCATTTTAACCCTTTCTAATTACTGATCCAGGACTATCAGTTTAAGGTTAAATCACAAATCTAAAATTTTAGTCTGCTCCAGAGTTTTTCCCCTACTCAGGTTCATGTTTTCCTGTTACACTGGCCATCATTCTAATGTTCAATTGATTCATGTCCTAACTTGGCTTGTAAGTCACTGTTAACACTGATTCCCCATTTTCAAAAGTTGTGTATCAGCTGAGGGCCTTAATGTGTGGTCATTTTTCCTCATCCAAGTTCCTAATCAAATCTGCTTTCTAGCCCAGTTGAGCCTTTGATCAGTACCAGTCTTGATCAGTATTGATCTTGGTTGGACAGTAATAACCTGTATGTTGCTATCTTTTAAGTACTTGTAACCCCTTTTCACTTCTCTCTTACAGTAGCTAGTGGTACCTGTCTGACTACAGCTAAAACTACTTCCAAAACATATCAAACCACATATTGGGAAATATACCACGGGCCTGTCCTTGCCAGCTAAGATGGTTCCACCCACACACCAACCAAGCAACAGGATCCAAAGTTATCAAATCTACACACTACCCTCAGAATCACATTGAAGTACTTCCTATCAACAAATTGGTAGTTTATTCTTTCGAACAGGTTCTTTGGGACCCCATCTCCTTATTTAGCCAACTCGTCTTTCCTCCTGCTTTTCTTGCCTCCAAAACCAATCGTATCTTGTATATGCCTTTTACAAAATACTGTTTTCTTTTTAGCTGAGTACTTCCTAGACGCATGCTCTGATGAACTGTCCTAATAGGCTTTGGCAAGCCTTCTTTTTACCTATCCTGTTCTTCCTCACAAAGTTACACAGATCTCCGGTTACTTAAAACCATATGTAGAACCCCAGCTCTCCTAGACACATCATGACAAGCTCATAGTATTAGTTTTCCTGGCTAGCCTCTAGAGACTGAGTTACTATTTCGGCTGGCCTTTTCAGGGAAGACCTTACTAACCAGAAAATACCACCTAATACTGAGGTGCCTAAAGAACTTATCTTGCACTCTGAAAAGCATGTCTTTCTCGCCTCTGCACTCACCATTTATAAGCATAGGTGTACCTGCTTGAACCCAAGAGCTCCGAAGTTAAGCCCGCCCTACTTCCAGAGTTCTTTGGTATTTTAAAAACTGCTACAGACATTATGTGATTTGAGAAACTTCTTTAGTTCATGAAGATGACCCAAGCAGAAGAGATTCCTAGGAAGTGGCTTGTGGAATATACCAACACGTTGTGAGGAGTGTGGTAGACGGTCCAAGCAACACCTTTGGAGTAGAAAGCAAGGGTGAGCTGGCCTGTCAGCTGCGGGTCTGTAATTCAGCCTGCATTATTCATAATGTAACTGAAGCTTGGGGGCAGGGGAGGGGAGGTAAGAATAGAAAAACCAGGGATTCACGTTACAGTGTGGCAGGTGCGGGCGCGATGGAAGATGGCCTGGTTTATTGAGGACCCGTACCCCCCTCCCCCCGCCCCGGCCATCCCCTACTGCTCATTTGTGCATCTGAGGAAGAAAAACCAGTTTCATGGGACAAACCGAACGATAGCAAATCTGTCTTCCTAAACACAGCACACAGACTTTCTCAAAGCCACCAAATCTTAGTTTCCAGAGATGGAGTGTGTGTCGTCTCTGGCATGCAGGAATTCTGGACGTGCCAGGTATGTTTGGCCGCTTGGCACTCGTGAAAGAGAAACGGCTCTGCTTTGCACTGTGGCAGTTGGCAAAGGACTTTGACCTCTTTATGTTCCAAGTTGGTCAGGGAAAAACTGCAGTCTCAACATGCAGGTCCCTGGGCATAATCAGCGGGTGGGGGAAATGAGCACAGTTTGCCCTGTACTCTCAGTTGTGCTAGCAGCTTGATCTTTTATGCCAGGTCTCTTGTAGCTTGTTGTCACCAACCAGTGCTGTAAAGTTCAAAAGTTAGTCTATTAATAGAACTGTCAGTCAGTAGAAATGGGGAAAATTTTTATACCCAGTCCTCTGAGAACAGATTTGCTGAATCTCTCCTAGCTATTAATAGGATGGCTTAGGAGTTCCCACCAATAGAGGTCAGTGGACCTTAGGAAAGAATATATTCCAGAAAGATTATACCACCTGGTGATTCTTTAATGATTATTCTTTCTTTACTCCCACAGAAAGCTAGTTATTCCTATTTCATATCATTTGAGCTGTAGTCAGTATTTAATACTCTAAACGTCTAAGGGTGCCTTACACTTCTGCAAGATAGTTGTTAAGAGTAGTACGAGAATTTCATTTGGGCTGAGTTATAGTTGGGGGAATGGGTTGTTCAATACATGTAAAATGGAGCTATTCTTTCTCTTAGAGAATAAGATTATTTTACAGAATTTTGTTGCATGAGTTTATAAAGCACTATTTCATAATTATATCTTGCTAAGTAAAAGGTAATTCCTGACTGCAAAAGGGCATGAGGGAACTTTCTGGGGTGATGGAAATGTTCTACATCTTGATTGTGGAGGTGGTAGCACAATTGTATATATTTGTCAAAACTCACTAAATTGTACTCTTAAAATCGTTGGGTTAATACCGTATGTAGTTATCCGTCAGTGAAGCCTATTCTTTAAAAGCTAAGGGTGAGAGGGACAGCAGAGCAATAAAATCTTATAGGCTCTGAAAGGAAATCCCTACTGATTGTTTTTTGAATTTTAGGGAGCCATTTGAGGGAAATATTAGAACTTGCTAGTTCCTAAGACTGCTGTATTTTCGAAAGGCTTAGAGTTATGAAATGGAATGTGATGAAGGATAAAGCACGCATCAACTTTCTACTTAGCTTGTCTTTGGCTCGTTATTGCAGGTCAAAGGCAGAAATGAGACATACCTGCCGGGGTACCATCAACCTCGCCACAGCCAACATCACAGTGGAGGACTCCTGCAACTTCATCATTTCCAATGGGGGTGCTCAGACCTACCATCTGAAGGCGAGCTCAGAAGTAGAGCGGCAGCGCTGGGTCACAGCCCTAGAACTGGCCAAGGCCAAGGCTGTGAAGATGCTGGCAGAATCAGGTAGGGAGCAAAGAATATTGTGTCTGGGGAACATTCTGTTTGCCCCTCTTATGCACGAATCTTATTTTGTCCCTCATTGTCATTGTCATTTAATTAGCAGCTATCTCCTGGATGTCTCAGCCTTCTGCTCACCAGGCAGAATTTCTCCTGGAGTGCTGCTTTTCAGCTGGGGGCAATTCTGCCCCAAAGGGGACATTTGGCGAAGGCTGAGCATTGGTGGTGCTAATGGCCTTTAGGGAGTAGAGGCCAGAGGTGCTGCTGAACCTCCTGCCGATGCACAGTGCAGCCCCACAGCAGAGAGGTAGCTGGCCCCAAATGCCAGAGTTGTTCAGATTGGGAAGCTGTCTTAGGAGCATATGTTATCCTTTTGGCTCTTAATGCCAACTGACTACCTTAAAATTTTGAGAAATAATTATTTTATTGATAGATCAGTCAGGATTATTACAACTCACACTTTGGATCTGTCCTTACTTTTTTCTTTTCTCCTGACATCTTCTTACTTAACTCTTTTCTGGTTGAATTGAAACCAACAGTCTTCGTAGATGGCCAGAAACATTGTATGTGAAACCCCCTGGCAGTGGGCAAAGAGACACCTGATGGGTGGTGCTGCTCTTATATCAGTCTGGGCAGAGGAGTGCCCAGCCCTTTGTTCAGCCCAGCTTGGTGCCTGGGCTGGTGGCCAGAGCTGTTTCATGCTTGAGGCACATTAAAAAAATAATAATTATATGTGACATTTTCTGTGAAAAATCTTTATTTTGCTACCATAGTCTCACTAAAAAGAACAATCTAATTATGTTTTGATTTTTCTTAAAGGAAAATGGTAGGATTTCCCTGCAGATGTTGATAGTTTAGTCGTTCTGAGCTTGTTCACTTAGAGCTGACCAAGATGCTCACCTGCTAACTTCTGTTCATCTCTTGTGTTTCTTATCCCTTGTTCTTTCCCATGCTGTGTTTAATATCTCTTAAGCAATGAAAGGAGAGTTTGCTGCTTTGTAAATCTCCGGGTAACAGGTTATATTTTGACTCTGGCCCTGCCTGTTTGCCTAACAGATAGGGCAGGTCCTTCCTTGTTTCTTTTGTTTTGATTTTAGTGCTGATTCTAGCTCCCCCAAAGGAAGTGACATTGCTGGAAAAGAACTTTGCAGTGACAAAGTGTTAAGGACAAAACTGATAGCAAGAGGCACAACACAGCTCTCTGCTTGACTTATTATTTGAAAGTCATTTAACAGAAGACCTTGCACAGCTTTCAGTGCAGGGGTGGCTTTAGTGGCAGATGAGCTCATCCTGAAGTTCCTGAGCTCTCCTTTAGAAAAGATACGTTAATGAGTCTTTTGATGATGTGGACATGGTTTACAGAGAGCATCTAGACTGCAGTTCTCAACCCATGTCATACAGGCCCACTGATCACCCAACAGATGATAGTGGATTTGCACTAATAATCAGTGTGACTGGATTGGGACCCTCAAGCTAGGGTTAAAAGGCTCAATAATTCATTCCCAGCCCCAAGAGCCATATAGCTTCTCCATCCTGTCCTCTGGATCACTGGTTCGCAAACCTCAATGTGCATCAGAGTTACCCAGACAGCTTATTCGAAGTACAGATTTCTGGACCTTGCCTCACACCAGCCAAATCAAGGTTTTTCTGGGGGTGGGGCCAGAGACTGCACCTTTAAGAAGAACCCCAGGGTTGGGACATGAGGGGATGGAGGAGGGTGGTCAAAAAGTACAGGCTTCCAGGGACTTCTCTGGTGGCGCAGTGGTTAAGAATCCGCCTGCCAATGAAGGGGACACGGGTTCAATCCCTGTTCCGGGAAGATCCCACGTGCCGCAGAGCAACTAAGCCTGTGCTCCACAACTACCGAGCCCACGTGCTGCAACTACTGAAGCCTGCACGCCTAGAGCCTGTGCTCTGCAACAAGGGAAGCCACCGCAACGAGAAGCCCACGCACCGCAACGAAGAGTAGCCCCCACTCGCCGCAACTAGAGAAAGCCCACTCACAGCAACGAAGACCCAACACCGCCAAAAAAAAAAAAAAACAGATTAAAAAAAACAGATTAAAAAAGAAAGGTACAAGCTTCCAGTTATAAGATAAGTAAGTCCTGGGGATGAAAATGCAACATGATGACTGTAGCTAACACTGCCGTTCGGTGTATTTGGAAGTTGTTAAGAGAGTAGATCCTAAAAGTCTCATCACAAGGGAAAAAAAACCTTCTTTTTGTATCTATATGAGATGATGGAGGTTAACTTATTTTAACCATTTCACAATATATGTAAGGTGTATATGCTGTACACCTTAAACTTGTAGCAGTGCTATATGTCAATTATATGTCAGTAAAACTAGAAGGAAAAAAAGTGTGAGCAGAAAAATTGCTTATTGTTGTCTGTCCCAGGAAAAAAAAAGTAGTAGTACCCCAGCTGTTTGTGACACAGGTGGGCTGTGGACCACCTGTAGGCGAATCGCCTGGCAATGGTGAGCTCTCAGTCGGTCAGAACGCACAACCTGAAGAGTGTCAGTTTGGTTGTGGGCAGAGTGGGTAGGGTTCCGACTCTCAGCCCTGGGCTTGGAGTCCTATCACTCACCTTTCCGCCCGTACAGATGAGTCAGGAGATGAAGAGTCCGTCTCACAAACCGACAAGACCGAGCTGCAGAACACCCTGCGGACCCTGTCCAGCAAAGTGGAGGACCTGAGCACATGCAACGACCTGATCGCCAAGCACGGCACGGCACTGCAGCGCTCGCTCAGCGAGCTGGAGTCCCTGCGGCTGCCGGCCGAGAGCAACGAGAAGATCAAACAGGTCAACGAGCGGGCCACGCTCTTCAGGATAACGTCCAACGCCATGATCAACGTAAGCGCGCACATGTCTGCCTTGCTTTTTGCTTCTTTCCCTCTTTGAAATGTAATTCTTCCCAAATGCTGGAAAATTGTAGTTGGTAAAGCATAGGACGTTAGGTCCTGCTTAATCGTTCAAGGGATTTGAGTTACATTTTTTTTGTTGCATGAAATGTAACAGGGTGCACAGATGGAATGACATTCCCGCTCTGCTTGAATGGTCAGGAGGACTCTGCTCCAGCCCTGCGTCTGCCACCAGCAGGGCATCTGATGGTGATGTTAGTTGAGTCCCTTCACCTCTCTGGGTTGTGGTTCTATCTATCTACCTATCTATCTATCTATCTATTTTTCTCTAAATCTGTTGGAACTAAAAGGTCTTCATGGGCCCTTTCCACTTCCATGTTCTTTGAGATTTTGGTTGGAGTCTGACCCCTACTTTGCTAACGCACCCTGGCCTACAGTGTGGTAAGTGGGGGCTGGATTAAGTACTAGTGAGAACCTTGTAATCCTGGTTAGTCCCATCTTGAGTCTTGGATTTGAGGGGTAATTCTGGGTGATAAGACAAAATATTCAACCTTGGGTACTTTTCTTTTCAAAAGAAGGGGCCAGTGCTTCTGCCTCCTCTTGACTAGCTCGGGTGCTGTCGTTGCTTTAGGGAATACTTTGGCTGCTTGGGTGCAGGGCTCCAGGTAAACCCAACGTGCCACTGACGTTGGTGACGTGTGTCCGATACTGGGTGATAGGTATGGAATGAGTGCACAGTTTAAACAGCGCCCTTTTTCCTCTGCTGGCGACTGATCCTCACCCGGCAGGTTCGTCAGCTTCCGCATAGGAACACGAGAGGATGCTTCATACGGCACGTGAGAACACTGCTCTTTGAGAAGGGGCTTGTGCAGGTGGTGGTTTTGTTTTTGTTGTTTTCCTATCTAATTAAATGGGATGAACTTACTTCACTAGGGTCAGATTTTTCCTTGTTTGAGGAGTGATAATAAGGCATCTGCTTAGAATTAGTTGCGTTCACGTGGCTCTTAGAGATCGAAGGTCTTTTCCTATGACCAAGGGAAAATTTGTTTTTTTTGCACTTAAAACCCCTTTGTTTCTTAATAGAAAGTTGTAGTAACTTTTACTTTTGTGTCATTTTCTGAAGCGTTGAACACTCTCTTCAGTGCTCCGACTCCCACGAAGTAGAGGAGAGAAATTATTTTGTCCCCTTAAGGACTGCAGGCAGATCAGTGTCTCCCAGCACCATTCTGCAGACCAGCACTGGCGCTTGTGTTTCTGATGTTGGGTCGTGTGCTCTCTTTCCAAACTCTCGTACTTCTTGGTGCCTGTGTGCCTGTTTTTCTGGTCCTCCTGTGATCAGGGAAACCTCATAAATCATACAGGTCATTTAATCAGTAGTAAATAAATATACTTTTGAAATAGAACAGCTCAGGACACAACCATCTGTTAACCTTTTATCCGTGTCAGGTGAACACCCTCCTCCATGACAATTTTTTTCCTACTCTGATAGGAAAAATTTGCTAAATAAAACACCTCTTGATTTAAAAATGTCTCATAAAACTAGAACTTTATTTTGGACTTTTCTCTTGAAAATATGCTTATCTTCGTTCCTGGTGACAGTTCTTTTTCCCTGAGTTCTAGGTATCCAGAGTTTGTGTCAGTTCTCATTCTGTTCTCTCTGGGTGCACTGTCTCTGCCCCTTTTATAGCCAGTTACTGCAGGAAATGCATTTTTTAGCCCTGTGTTATTTCCTTTATACCTTTTAGGGGATGATGGCAAGGCCTTAAAACTGACATGCTAGCACATCACATCTCTAAACAGGCAGTGTTATAGCAAAGGAAGAATGCACTCATTTCACGCAGTTGCTTGCTTGCTTAGGATATAGCTTTTCTTATTATCAGAGTGAGGCTAAGCAGGGGAGCGCATTTGACACTGTTAGCGTATGCATTTGCTAATGCAGTGAACACCTATTGAGCACCTTCTGTGTTCTAGGCACTGTGCTGGGGATATAAAACTAATGTGGCTGTGGTCCCTGCCCGCAGGGAGATTACCGTCCAGTGAGGGGCCAGAGAAGTGAACAGATCGTTATGGAGTGTGCTGCATGCCAGGAGAGATGTGAGCACAGGCTGCTGTGCTCTAGTACCATGGGATTGTCTAGCTCAGACCAGGAGGATCTGAGAAGGTAGCCCCTCAGATAAATTCTGAAAGACCCGAGAGAGTCTTCTTATGAAAAAAAGGCAACAAAGAGTTTGGGGTCCTGAAGTCCAACTGCCCCAGTTCCCCTCTCTGTGACCTGGGGCACCCTAGTCCCTCGGTGCCCCCAGTTCCTTTTCTGTAAATGGTGATGATCCTAGTAGCTGCTCTCAGGGTGTGGAGAGGCTCTTATTAGATAGTGGATGTCGAGTGTTCAGTAAAGTGCCTGGCATATAATCTTCTCTCGCTAACTTTGAGTTGTGACCCCTGTTCTTCAAAGGAAGTGAGGGAAGAGAGTTGATCCAGGTGAGGTGTGTGTGGATCCCTCCCTCTCTCCCAGAGTCTGGGAACCACTTGCAGTTGACTGTTACCCAAGCAAGGAAGTAGCTAGAGATAAGGCTGAAGAGGAGTTAAGTATGGGGGGTGGGGGGCTGTGTGCAGATCCTACCAATGGGCTTGGTAGTAGTGGATTAGAAGAGGATAAGACCGATTTTGATGCAGGCTTAACTCTTAATAGATAACACCTTATTGAATGATTACTGTGAGCCTGGTCTAAGTGCTTACATGTTAAGCAACAACTTTTGAGATGGCTACTGTTGTCATTCTTTGTTTACAGATGAGGAAGATGAGTAACTTGCTAAAAATTCTGTAGTTAGATAGTAGGATGGAGCTGTGACAATTCCAGAGTATGTCCTCTATACTGCTTCTGAGTGTGGAGGAACAAAAGAAATGTACAGAGTCCAGAAGTATGGAAGAAAAATCAGTAGGATTTGATCATTGGATGTGGGGAGGGAAGAAAACTAAGAATCAAGGATCCCTCTTAGTTTTCTGGCTTGGGCAGGTGGAAGGGCCCTGGAACTGTTCTTGGGATGGAGATGCAGAGTCAGAAAGGGAACATGGTGAGTTCATATGGGACCCACTGATTCTGAGATTACTCTGAGCCATTGAGTAGGCAATTGGATAGTCTGGTCTGCAGCTCCGTGAGCGCAGAGCTGGAATTACTGATTTAGTAGGCATCAGCCCATAGGCAAAGGTTGAAACCATGGGAGTAGACGTTCTATTTACCTATTAGTTTCTCTTTAACAGGGTATAGACTTTTAAGCTTACATTGCTCCCTTCCTTTATTTATTAAGCAAACTGCATCAGGCTCTCGCTATGTACAGAGCAGCTCAGTTAGGAGCTGGAGATAAGTATGTGAATAAGCTGTAAACGGTGTCTTCAGGTGGCTCACAAGTCCATCTGGAGAGAAAGTCACGATCCTGCTGTGGATGGTGTGAAATAGAAATATGTGCAAAGTGCTGTGGAAAGTAGAGGAGAGACGGGGGTTGGGGGGGGTCACAGAAGAGGTAACATTTGCCATAGATCTTAAAGAATGGAGAGGACTTGGCCAAGCAGAGAAAGGGGATAGGAGAGCATTCTAGGCCAAGCAAATAGCACGTGCTCCGATGGGCAGGCCTGAAAGAAATCTGCATGTCTGAGAAAGGGTGAGCAGTTCAGGGTGGCTCCATGGCAGGGTGCAGGGGTGCGTCCAGCTGCCTGGACAGGAGGATACAAGGGCCATTTATGTCCATGACCAGTAGTTAGGATTTGGTCCTAATGTCGATGGGGAGCCAGTGAAGGGACTAATATGGTCAGGTTTGTGTTTTGTCTCTAGATCTCTTCTTCGATTCATCAGGTAGGCTTCTAATTTTTAAGATCAGTTGTTATCTTAGTGACCAAAATAAAAACCAATTAAATTTCCCCATATTTGGTTTAATTCACTGCAGACTCCCTGTTCTCAGTGTCTGAATTCCTCAGTTTTAGGTGACTTGAGTTTAGTTGAGAATGTATTGAAAGCAATACGTGCTTATCCCATGCTTTTCCTCACCTTTTAGTCAATAGGTTTCTTCTTTGGAGCAGTTCACATAGCTGCCCTTTGTGATGTTGCACAAATACTTTGTCTAGGTTTGTTGCTCACTTGGTATTTGTTGTTTGGTCCTCATGACCAGGAAAATATGAAAGAACTATGACAACCACATTCAATATTTTTTTCTGGAGTTGACCTTGATTGTGTCATGGAGCTGGCTGTCCCTGATACCGTGAAATAACAGGGAAGGCCTTTCATTTTAATTTGCTAGTTCAGGTTCCCAGAATAAAGTTACTTACTGGGCTTACAGAGGCCTGAGGGGAATCTCTGACTAGCTGAGTTGAGGTGACCTATATCGACTCTTTCTCCATACAGGCCTGCAGAGATTTCCTTGTGTTAGCCCAGACCCACAGTAAAAAGTGGCAGAAGTCCCTGCAGTACGAAAGGGACCAGCGTATCCGCCTGGAAGAGACCCTGGAGCAGCTGGCAAAGCAGCACAATCACCTGGAGAGAGCCTTCCGAGGAGCCACGGTGCTGCCGGCAAACGCTCCTGGCGGCGCTGCTTCTGGCAAAGGTGAGCTGCTGGCTTGGCTCTTGGACGGCCTGTCTGATCCTAGCCACATGCTTTTCTGCAGCTGATAGAGAGAGCTCCAGATTCTCCAGAATCAGCGACTCATGTGAGATGGAATTCGAGCCCTTTATTCTTCTGACTTCCCCATTGCTTTCTACCATTTGTTACTAGGTTTGTGGTTAATATTTGAAAGCTCCAGCTGTGCCAGGTTTTGATAAATGCAGCCCAAGGAAACAAATGCGGCTTCCTCCTTGCAGGTCAGTGCTGCTCCGGCAAAGGAGACGTGAGTGATGAGGATGACGAGAATGAGTTCTTTGATGCTCCTGAGATCATCACCATGCCTGAAAATTTGGGCCACAAGTAAGTCATTCTTGATTCCCACCCCCCGCAAAATGAGCATATCTGGCCATGGAAAAGTTAGAAATGTTTCAGTGGAAGTGTCATAGTTGTTTACTAAGATATGGACTCTTTTCCTTACGTAAGTGGAAGACTGTCAGCTTTTTTACATGAACAAGTTCTCCAGAGATGTCTATTCATACGTACTGCTTTCTAAGTGTCGTCGTTTGATCACTCATCAATAAATTTGTGCCGTGTCCTTAGCATTCTGCTTTGTAAAGACATGGTGAGGACCAAACTCTAGTTCTGATCTTTATGCTAATTCTCATACGCTTCCCATCTGTGTAGACGTACTGGCAGCAACATCAGTGGAGCCAGCAGTGACATCAGCCTTGATGAACAGGTAACTCCTATTTGGGAATTACCAAGACTGGGGGACTTAGGTGTCATTCCCAAGGATTTGCTTATAAAGTACTAAGAGAAACAGAAAGTACTGGGGGTTTTTTTGTTTTTTTTTTAAGCATGGGGGAAGGGAAGCTTATAAATACTGGGTTTTCTGTTCTTTGTGAGTGACTGAATGGCTTTGTTTTTGCGCTTAGTACAAGCATCAGCTGGAAGAGACCAAGAAGGAAAAGAGAACGAGGATACCATACAAGCCAAACTATAGCCTCAATTTGTGGAGCATCATGAAGAACTGCATCGGAAAAGAACTCTCCAAGATCCCCATGCCGGTGAGGGTCTTGCACAACCAGGCTCTGCCCGGAAGGCCTCTCAGGCCCTGGCCAGAGGAGTGCGGCCGGGACAGCCTCCACCCACTCCTGTGGCAGTTTTCAGGCCCCGGCCAGAGGAGTGCTGCCGGGACAGCCTCCACCCACTCCTGTGGCAGTTTGTGGCACGGTCCTTGTTACCTTACAGTCATAAACGATCCCTTAAAACTAGCTGCTTTAATTTTCGCTAGGGATCTGGTATGTTTCCAGATCACCTAGAGTCAGATGCATTTGTTCAGTAACAGTTATTTATGAGCAAATTCCTATGCCAGATGTGCTGAGGACCTGCAAAGATAAAATTCAGCATCGTTTCTGTTTTCAAGAAGCATGTAGTTCGAGAGACAGACATGAAAACATGTAGAAAACATTCATTTCTATGATGGGAAGTACTGTGCATACAAAGGTTTGGGGAGACCAAAGCAAAACCAATTCATTCCAACCAGGAAGCTGTGGACCATCTCCCTGGTGAAGGAGGTGTTTGGACTGACCTCCCTGCCTCCTGTCATGCCCTCCTCCAATCTGTCCACACTGTTTTCAAAAGGAATCTTTTCAATATTGCAAATGTAGTCATGTCATTCCTTAGCTTAAAGTCCTTTACTAGCTCCTACTGCTTTGAGAGTAGTCCCGGTCCCTTAGTGGGCTTGATACTTCCTCCCTAAGGACAAGGCTCCGCCCATACACGTGCCCAGTGTTCTGGTCTTTGGGAGTTACCTTCAGGGACTCACCGGCATCTTTTTTCTTTTCCCCTCAGGGCATTTGCACACACTGCTCTTTCTGCCCGAACTTTCATCAGCTTCCCACCCACCTATGCCACTTTTCTTTTGTCCTGGCTGATACCCTTTTTTTCAGGATTCGACTGTGGTGTCGTCTCTTTCAGCAGACCTTCACCCGTGCATCTGGTCAGGGTGAGCTGTCTCTTCCCTGTGTTCCAACAAGTGCCACTGTTTATTTCTGGACAGTGGGTTTAACTTGCTGGTTCACTCCCCAAGAGTTTAATGACTGCCTAGCTGCCTGGGGTTGTATCAGTGTATCAGGTATAGGTTCAGTTTAAAGAATCCAAAATATGTTGGTTTAGACCAGGGGGCAGCAAACTGTGGCCCTGGGGCCACATCTGGCTGCCATCTGTACAGCCTACAAGCTAAGCATAGTTTTTATGTTTTTAAATGGTTGAAAAATATCAAAAGGAGGATAATATTTTGTGATGTGAAAATTACATACTATTTACATGTCAGTGTCCGTGAAGTTTATTGGAACACAGTAAATGCTCCTTCATTCACAGATTGCCTGTGGCTGCTTTCATCCTAGAACAGCAGTGCTGAGTAGGTGTGACAGAGGCCGTATGGCCCTTGAAGCCTAAATATTTACTATGTAACCTTTCACAGAAAAAGCTGGCCAACAAATATTAGCTTAACTCATTATCACGTTAAAGTCCAGAAGTAGGTGGTCCAGGGCTGGTACAATACTCCACACTGTCGTGACCAGGCTCCTTTCTGTCCCGTTGTTCAGCTGCCTGTGGCCTCAATTCCCAGGTGTTAAGTGGCTGCTCCAACTCGGGCCGTCAGGATCGCATTCCAGTCAGCGGGAAGAGGGAAAGAGGAGAAGGGCATGTCCTGCCTTTGAAGGGTGCTTCTTGGAAATATCATGAACCATTTTGCCTTCAATCTCTTTGGCCAGAACTTAGTTATATGGCCTCAGCTAGCTGGAGAGGAGACTAGAAATGAAGACTTCTGTTCTTGGTGGCATGACCTAGTTAAAAATTGGGGATTCAACTACTTGCAGAGGAAGGGAAGAAAGGAGAGTGGGGGATGGCTGCAGGCTCTGCCCATAGCCAGTTGCACGGCATACATTCTCCTAGCCTCCTAGCATTCTCCTAGCCTCTTGGGGCTGATGGACCAGTGAGTGGTTTCTTTCTCTCCATAGACTGTTCTTCACGGGCAGAGACTGGTCTTCATATCCTTGATGCTTAGCCAGTGCCTGGCACATATATATCATTCAGCAAATGTTAAAGTAATTAGTTAACTGAGTCTTGGGAAAAAAATAGATTTGTATGTAAGTGCATAGGATTTCTGTTAGAAAAATGTTGACCTCCAGACAGGAAATGGCCATGAGTAAGCACACTGGAGAAGCGTAAAATAAGTGGTTGACTAGGGGCCTGAAAAGAAGCCCCGCTTCTTTGCCTAGTGCCTTGAAGGAAGTGGTGGAGAGGTAGGCTGGAAATTGCAGCCTCAGAAATGCAGTTCCTGCTTAGAGATAGGTTCTGAGTCCAGGTGACCTCTCTGTCCTACTTTACCATTATTTCCTTGTTGACATCGTTACAAGGAATGTGCAGTCCGGTACCTGTTGGCCTGTGGATCTGGTCCTCACCCTTGCCCTGCTCTGTGCTGTGTCACAGGAAAGCTGATCCTTCTGGGCTGTGTTTCTCAGGCTTCCATGCCTGCTGACTCTGGCTGGGCTCCACCAGTGCAAGGTACCAGAAGGAGTTTGGAGCGGGAGGATGGGAGAAGTCCCAGGGCACTCCATGCCCCGGCTACATTCTCTTGGGCAATGCTCTGGCAGCAGCTGTGTGGCTCTAGTTTCCACTGCAGGCCCCCCTGAGGCTTTAGCTTCTGTGCACGCCTCTGGCCTCTGCGCTGCGGTAATAATCACCACTGCTCTTTGTTCCTCCTGCCTGTCAGCAGTTACGGCTTCCTGCCGCTGCTAATCTCCAGGCTGTCATGTTATGCTGCCCAGCTCTCCATCAGCCATATAACTAACGCCCTGCTTCTTTCCACTGTAAATTCTCAGATTTGTTTGTTTCCCTGTTAGCCCTCTGAGGGATAAAATGACCAGTATAAAAAGCTTGGCCCTTTCAGAGAAACTGTAGTTCCTGGAACAGCTGTTGGGGGGCAGGGCTGTGTGTGTGTGATAAGCGGTGATGGGCTAAGTAAGGATATACTGATTCTAGGCCCAGGTGGTTCTCATCTGTCCTGTAGCCACCAGCGTAGCACATCGCCTGTCTCATTTTCCTCGAAATGTATGGAAATGTTACTGCATGTTGCCTGCAGTTCTGCCACGGAGAGATTTTGTTGGCATAGTTAATAAGTACCGTCTTTTAAAAAGACGCTTGAGGATTTGAGTTCTGTCCAGCCGTTTACCCTCGGTGTGCATTTTTCTTATCATAGTGCTTTTCTCTGTGCGGACAGCATGGCTTTGGAGTGTGGTACAGTGTTTTTAGCTGAGGGTAGATCCTACTTCCCTCTTGGGAAATTTTCACAGAGAAATGCTTAGAATATTTCTCAGAAAAAGCAGGCTCTAGTATTTTTTTATGTATAAATGCATAGAAACAAATATGAAACTATTAATAGTGGTTATCTTTGGGTGATGGTATTTCAAGTAGATGTTTTCCTTTATACTTTGTTTCCAAAGTTTGTTGTAGTGGAAATTACAAGATGTTTCATAATTGGGAGGGCAGTAAGCATTAAGGTAGTATGTGACTCCGAGATTGGGGGGTAGAAGGTTGGATTAAAATGCAGAAAAATAAAAAGAGGTAGGACTGTAGGAAAGAAAAGTGTTGTTTTTGTTTGTTTTATTAACTGAAATTTTGCTTTAGGTCAGCTCCATTCAATACAAAGGACATTTTTTTCTTCCTTCCTCTCTTCTTTGGACTCAACTCAGGCTAGTGATATTCAGGCTTATTTAGCTGTATTGCTGGTTAAATAAGCTTTATGGACTGGCCTGGGAACCTAACCTCTTTTTAGAGTAAGTTTTTAAAGTAATAAAGTCATCATAAATTCCAGACAGTCAACTTAGAAGCTCATTCTTTGGGGGATGAGGGGACAATGTCTCTTTTGTTCACTTCTCTATACGCTGAGTTGTATAGGGTCTGGCACACGTGAGGGCTCAATAAATATCTGTGGCACGAATGGACATCTTCTGCCCGACAGAGGTGCGCAGACACACACTTGCTTCATCCTGTGGCTGAGTGCCCTAAGTTGGCTCTAAAACTTGGAAGGTAGAAGCACTCAGAGCCCTCTCTTCGCCCCCATCATGAATACTCCAGCTGCAGAAACACAACTGTCCAGCCTCAGAGAAGAAAGCAGAATCCTTGCCTGATGTAGAACTGAACTGAGACTCAGCAATGGTCTAGTCTGGGAGTGGAAGCTAACTACTGTAATGTTTTTTCCACTAGTCAGGACACGACTGCACTTAGAATTTACTACCCTTTCTTTCCTCCCTCAAAAATGTTAAATACCTAACTTCTTCTCTGCGTGTACTTGTGCTGAAGTCCATTTCTCCTTTTATTCATTCATTCAGTACCTATTTGATGACAGTTTCTCATGGGCCAGGCATCAGTGGCTCTTGGATATGCAGTGGTAAGCAGAAGAGGCATGGTTCCCATCTCAGAGTGCTTCCAGTTAGTGAAATAAATGAAAATGGAATTTCCACCACTCATTGACATGAACAGTTGGCCGAGGAGAATGGGCTGCTTTCAGGCTAGATCTTGGAGTTGCTCTACTGAGCAAAGGCCTCTTCTTTTCCCAGTGATTTGTTTTATCATCTTGACATCTTGATATGTGTCTCCCTCCGACTGCAAAAAGGAAAAAAAAGAAAGGAAGAAATTGTCTCATTTGGATGTGCGGACAGAGTTTTTATATCTGCTCTTTTCCTGACAGGTAAACTTTAATGAGCCCTTATCCATGCTTCAACGCCTTACTGAAGATCTGGAATACCACGAGCTGTTAGACCGAGCTGCAAAGTGTGAGAACTCTCTAGAACAGCTCTGTTATGTTGCAGCTTTCACCGTGTCCTCCTACTCCACTACTGTCTTCCGTACCAGCAAGCCGTTCAACCCACTCCTTGGGGAGACCTTTGAGCTAGACCGATTAGAGGAGAATGGGTACCGATCCCTCTGTGAGCAGGTAAAGGAGCCTCAGGACTGTGACACGTCTCCTTTTTGAAGAAAGGGATGATTTCCTTGGTTGATACCCCTGGGTGTTAACGTTTGCAGAAATTCCAGACCCCGTCATCCCAAACTGCCTTCTTTTCCTTCAGGACTTCAACACTGGAGGCCCTGGTATTCATCTACTGCTATGGGTGTAAAAATGTCAAGTGTGAATTTGGGGTGTTTATCGCCAGTTAATAGGCAGTATCTTTTTCTTCTCCTTTCTTCCTTTTAATTTGAACCACTGATTTCTTCAAGGTGAGTCATCATCCCCCTGCGGCTGCACACCACGCTGAGTCCAAAAATGGCTGGACGTTGCGTCAGGAAATCAAAATCACCAGCAAGTTCCGAGGCAAATACCTCTCCATTATGCCGCTTGGTAAGGCCACCATCTTTGTAAGCATTTGTGCTCCAGGAAGGAAAGCTTTTCTGGCAGGATGGAGGCGGTTACTGGTTCAGTAGTCAGGAACCTGGAGGTCTGATTCAGGCACTGAACCTTACGAGCTAGCTTTGTGCAGGTCATTTAACTTCTCAGCTCTGGGTGGGCGGGGGTGTGTGTGAGACTCTTTAAGGACCCATCCGGTCATAAGTTCTTTGTCTTCTTAGCTATATTTAACGCATCTTTAAGTACACATTTTAGAATACACATTTTAGCATGCATTTAAAAAATTCTTTTAGTTGGTGTTGTTTACCCCATTACCCTAGCAATCAGCTTCTCTCTATAGATCAGAACTCCTGTGACTGCAAAAGGTTAGGGTTCCTGGGTAGCCCGTCCTCCTCCTCTCCTTTCTCCCCTCACTCTTCCTCCACTGGAGGGGTTAGGTGTCATTTATGTGACAGCTGAACTCCAGGTAAAATGAAACTTTATTTTAAAAGATCTTATTGGATTACAAGTTAATTTTGCACCAAGATCAGAAGGGTCAGGCCTGGGAATAGGAATCCTAGTATGCAGTGTTTGTGTGTCTGTACTTTAGGGGAAATGAGATTATTCAGAAAGGGTAGTAGATTCTTGATGCTCTTTTGAACTAGAGCCAGCCACATTTGGCCACGTGTGTACTGAAGAGTGAACGTTGGTCTGCAGAAAAAGAAACACAAAGCAGGTAGAGAGAAAGCAAGTGGATCCCTAGAGACAGCGCTGGTAGCAACTGCCTGAGCTCTCGATGGCTTTCCATTTCCTGGTTCTAGTCTTTCATGTGGCAGAGCTGCAGTGCTGGGTTATTGCAGTACAGTCTTCTGCTTTAATAAATCCCCCTTTCTCTCAGAAACAATGTAGCAGGTACAGTGCAAACTAGAAATTAGCCAGAAAAAAATCCAGGGATGTTCGTAACATATTAAAAGACAAGAAACTGAAATGTTAACTCTGTTGCCTCATGGTTAATATGCAAGAGGCCCTTAGATGAAAAGGAGACTAAGTGATTTTGGTCTTGATCTTTACTGAGAACCTTTGAAAAGGTTCTAATTGCTTAACTGTCTTTGAAGCTGATAGCTTCCGAAGTGTGTTAGGTTAAGAGTAGTAAACACCTGAGATGTTCACACCTAATCTGCAGAAGCAGGGTGTCAGTGGTCATATTGCAGTATAACTTTCATCCATGCAGAAGGGTTTCAGAGGCCCCCTGAGGATTGCTAAAGGGATGGGTTATATGTATTTAATTCTAAGGAAGTTTATATACATTTTAAAAACGGCAGTAAACCTAAATTACCAGCCATGTGCTGTGCATTTTCTCTGTAATTTGACTAATCTAGAATTCTTTGAGGGGTAAATAACTATAGGAACATGATATAAGTGGTAGATCTAATTTTTTAGAGTTAAAAAAACCTTTGATAGGATTTCATTCTTTGGTTGTTTAAGGATTCATCAGGATATATTATCTTAAGTCACCCCATCTATTAGATACTGAGTATACCTACCATGTACTAGGTATGGTTCTAAGGTGCTCGGGAAATGCAAGTGAACAAAACAAAGATCCCAGCCTTTGTAGGGAGATTGAACAAGAATTGACATCGTGGGACTTCCCAGGTGGTGCAGTGGTTAAGAAATCCACCTGCGAATGCAGGGGACATGGGTTCGATCCATTTTCAGTGGTGTTCAGCTCTCAGAGGGTAAATTATTAAGCCAAGAGATGCCATTGAAGAAAGACAGGTGGACGGGGTGTGAGTGAGTAGGCAGGTGGATGGGTTTTTGAGGTGGTGGAAGGTAGTCTGAGTCTTCCAGTAAAATTGACTGAAAAGGTTAGAATTCTTGCAGTCTGGAAAAAAGAATGCTTCTAGGAAATATGATTGAAGTTTGCAAAATTATGAAGACTGCGGTAGAGGGTAAATATGAGTTTGCTCATCCACTCATTTTGGAATTGGGTGGTAGCTTCAAGTTTAAAGAGATACATTTACATAGAGGATTATTTTATAGTTTGGAGTTCTCTAACCCAAGAAGAATCACAATTTGACATTATGAATGAAACAACCACTCAGCCTGTTGATCTCTGTGTCAGTGACACTGCTGGGCTCCATGCACCTTGAATCTGCCCCAGCAGCACTTTAGTCAGAAAGTCCTCCTTATATATTTTATCCATTTTTCCAATTTCTACTTTTTGATTAGAGTGATTAATCCATTTATATTTATTATAATTACTGATTAGTTAGGATTTACATCTGCCATTTTGGTATTTTGTTTCTGTACATCTTATGTCCTTTTTGTTCCTCCTCTACTCTGCCGTTCGTTCCTTCTTTTGTGTTAAATAGATATTTTTCTAGTTTACCATTTTAATTCCCTTGTTATTTCTTTTACTATATTTTTTAAAGGTATTTTTATGGTTATCCTGGGTATTAAAATTAACACCTTCTAATAATCTAGTTCAGATTAATACCAGCTGAATTTCAACAGGATATAAAGACTTTGCACTTACATGGATCTATTACCTTTTCCCTCCTTTGTGCTTTTATTTTCATGCAAACTATTTTTCTACATTATAATTCCATCAACATTGTTTTATAACTGTTGCTTTATGTAGTTGTCTTTTACATCATATAGGAGAAAAAAGTTATATGCAAAAAAAACAGATGTATGCTGGTGTCTTTTATGTAGTTTAATTGCTGTTACCTTTACTGGTCTCTTAATTTCTTAAGGTAGATTTAAGTTACTGCCTAGTATCCTTTCATTTCAGCCTGAAGGACTTCCTTTAGCATTTCTTGAAGAGCAGATCTGCTAGCCAGGAATTCTTTCAGTTTTTGTTTTTCTGGGAATGTCTTAGTTCTCCTTGTTTATGAAGGATAATTTTGCTGGACATAGAACTCTGGGTTTGATGGTCTTTTTCTTTCGGCATTTTGAACGCGTCATCCGACTGCCTTCTGGCCTTCGTGGTTTCTGAGGATCACTTGTGTGTGACGCATCACTTCTCTCTTCCTGCTTTCTGGATCCTCTGTTTGTCTGTGTCTTTCTAGTCTGATTACGGTCGGTTTCAGTGTGGTGCTCTTTGAGTTGATCCACTTGGCATTCACTGGACTTCTCGGAAGTGGAGATTAGTGCTTTTCGTCAAATCTGGGGAATTTGGGGCCATTATTTCTTCAAGTGCTCCAACTGTTATCACCACCTGTGGCAGCTGTTGTGTTAAATAATTGCCACTGATTGTTTTGATAATTGCCCCAGGAAGAAGGCTGAGGTGAGCAGCGCGGAATCAGATCAAATAAAGATAAGCCCAGTGAGTGGGAGTTTACTGGGAGCCACCAGATAGGTCAGAGAATGACAGTGCTTTGGAGCTGGGCTTTGGGAGCTTCATGTTCTGCTCCCTCCAGTGTTTGCTAGACTGCTTGCTGGTTTTCACAGCTACCATGACTGTGAGGCTACCAGTTTTCAAGGCTACTGCTGAGCTAGGGAGAGAAGGATAGGAATGGGGCAAGTTAGAATGCCACAAAGCTCATTTTGCTTACTGAGAACCAGCCATTTTTCTTGAGTAAATGTTTCTTGGAGTATTGTAAGCCTTTGGTTAATTTCCAGAGTTATGGAAAAGTTGATTCTGATCACTTTTGTTAGTGTGTTCTTGTTGATTTTACTGGGGAGCTGATACATGGAAGTTCTTACTCTACCATTCTGCAAGTGGCTGTCTTCCCCTTTATACATTTTAAATGGCTCAGTTTTGGGATTTTTAACTTATTGTCAAGTTTTCAACACACAAATAATATATGAACGAAGGTAGTCACAGGGTGTTCTTTATTTTTCCACCATCCCAGTGAACTGGAAGGGACACTGCAGAACAACAGGTACATCATCAGGGTGGGATATAGGGTTATGGTATTGGACTGTACACATGTTCTGTTCTTATTTTGAACTTCAGCTCTAGCTGTCTCTAGCTCTGTGACCTTGGGAAAATTATTTGACCTCTCTAAGCTCAGAGTCTTCATTTGGTAAAATGAGGATGTTGTAGGTTGAATAATGCCCCCCTGCCCCCAAATATATCCACATCCTAAGCTCTGGAACCTATGAATTTATCACTTTACACAGTGAAAGGAACTTTGGACATGTGGTTAAGGATCTGGAGATGGGGAGATAATCCTGGATTATTCTGTGGGCCTAATGTAATCAACAAGGGTATTTATAAGAGGGAGACCGGAGGTTCAGAGTCAGTGACAACAGAAGCAAGAGGTTTGAGTGATGCTAGGAAGGGTCCACAAACCAAAGAATGCAGGTGGCTTGTAGTAACTGGAAAAAGCAAGAAAATGGATTTTCCCCTTGAGCCTTCAGAAGGAACACACACCTGCTGACACCTTGATTTTAGACTTCTGACTTCTAGAACTGTAAGAGAATAAGTTGTGTTATTTTTAAAAATTTATTTATTATTTGTTTGTTTTGGGCTGCATTGGGACCACATTGCTGCGTGCAGGCTTTCTGTAGTTGCGGCGAGCGGGGGCTACTCGTCATTGCAGTGCGAGGGCTTCTCATTGCGGTGGCTTCTCTTGCTGGGGAGCACGGGCTCTAGGCACACAGGGTTCAGTACTTGTGGCATGCGGGCTCAGTAGTTGTGGCTCGCGGGCTCTAGAGCGCAGGCTCAGTAGTTGTGGCGCACGGCCTTAGTTGCGCCACGGCGTGTGGGATCTTCCCGGACCAGGGCTCGAACCTGTGTCCCCTGCATTGGCAGGCGGACTCTTAACCACTGCGCCACCAGGGAAGCCCCAAGTTGTGTTATTTTAAGCCACAAAGTTTGTCATAGCTGGTTTCAGCAGCAGTAGGATACAAATGTGGCCTGCAGCTAAGGTACCAACAAATATTTGAGTGCCCACTGTATGCCGGTAACTATTTCTAGTTGGGCACATAATGGTGAGCAAAAGCTCCTTTGCCCTCATTTAGCTTGCATTCTTAAGTAGGCACAAAAGTAAATAAAACAAGTGCTTTGATTTTATATAGTGGTGGTTCAGTGAAGAAAATAGAGTAAGCAGAGATGGGGTGAATGATGGAGGAAGGAGAGCGTTGTGTGTTCCCTTGTAGCAGAGTCAGGAACTTCTCTGAAAAGGTTACATTTGAGCAGAGACCTGAGAACAAAAAGAAACAAAACCAAAAGATGACTGGCAGAGAGAACCCCAAAGATAAGGGCCCTGGGGATGGAGCAAGCATAGCACGCATGAGAAACAGCAAGGCCACAGCAGCTGGTTCAGAGTGAGGAGGGGGACGCGGTGGATGAGACCAGAGGGTAGGCGGGAGCCTGCTCTTGTAGTGTCTTGTACACCGTGAAAGGAGTTGAGTTTTATTCTAACTACGGTGGGGAGTAATGGGGAGATTTTATGGTGTGGAAAGTTGATATGACATGTTTTAAACAGATCATTTTGACTAGAGACTTGAAGGGGGGCCAGAGTGGAAGCCGGGAGGCCAAAAAGAGGTTCGGGCAAGAGCTGCTGGTGGCTTAGACCGTAGTGGTGAAGAACAAGCGATTTAGGCCATAGTTAGGCAGAGCAAATGTTTTTGAAGATGGCTGTGAAGAGTAAATGAGTGAGGAGAGCCTAGCACAGTGTCTGGTACACAGCAGGTGTTCTCAGCAGAGTTGCCATTGCTACTGTCAGTGTCGTTGTCACCAGTGTTATCCGCATCAGCATGACTGCTGCTGCAGCCACCAGGGCTACTTTAACCTTTTTGTACAAGAAGGACACGCCTCAGCCACGTTTAGTGTTCGTTTCATTAGTGGTTACAGAGGGAGCTTAGAGTTATACCGTTACTGGAATTAACTGTATTATTTAATGTGTATATCTTCTGAAATTTTTGGATTATTTTGAATCTCCACTCACCTCTGTTGAAGCCACTGATTTTGGCTTGGTATTCATTTGAGATTATAGGAACAGGAGAAGACCTTACGTACTGAGTGCTATAAAGGGTACAAATCAGGACCAGCCCCATGGAGAGACACATAGCAGAGGGTGTGGGAGGATCCTGGACATGAGTTTCCATGCCCTCTCCCCATGAAATCAGGGCCCAGCACCTTCCTGGCACATTGATGTGTTTAACATCCTAGAAGCTCCACCAGGCTTCCTTGTCCAGAGATTTTATTGGGGTTTCATCGTGTGGGCACAGTTGATCAAATCCTTGGCCACGTGACTGAACTCAATATCCCGGCCTCCTTCCCTCCCTGGAAGGAAGGAAATATCATTCCCAGGAGGTCAGGAGGCCAGATCTAGCCCGTATCAGGTGACCCTCAGCCGCTGCTCTCTAATGACATGGTTGGTCTTTCTGGCCCACCCTCGTCCTAAGTCATCTTGTTGGCATAAGCTATCTAGGGGCCCACCTGAGGCACCTCATTGGTATATATCACCAGGGCCTTCATGAGTAACAAAGACACTACTGTCACTTGGGAAATTGCAAGGGTTTAGAGGTTGGACAAAGACCAGACAAATTCTTTATTATGCAACACGTGCTCACACATCGAATGAGTGTTGGAGCTGGTGCCCCTGCTCTATCCACTACTCCCCTGCTTTTTTTTTTTTTTTTTTTCACTATTAAGGCCCATAGGTAGACAGTGGTTTGCTTAAAGTCACACAGCTAGTTACTCACAACAGGGCTTGTCCCCAGTACTGACCACCAGTGTGTGCTCTTTTCCATATGCTGCTTTATTTTTTCATGTTGGGGCAGATGTGACCTGTTCCTGTAAATTTTGCAGCTAGTATGGCAGGTACAGTTAGTGAAAAGATTGGGGTTTTTGCTTTCATTTTTATTTCTACATTTGCAGAATATTACTTCCCAGCTAAGCTGTATCAGCTGTCAATGTTTGTCCTCATTAGTTACATTTTATTCATAAATTTTAAAATCACGTGAAAAATTCAGTCAGTGCTTCCAACATTTATAAAGGTTATAAGTCCTTTTTGACTTATTGTTTTCTTTTTAAAAGTAAGAAATATTGATAAAATCAAATCAATCCATCATTATTTCTAGCCAGCATGGTGCTGTTTTTCTAATATTTGGCTTAATTTGTGTGCCACTCTCTGCTTCTAGGTAGCATCCACTGTATCTTCCACGCAACTGGGCACCACTACACTTGGAAGAAAGTTACCACGACAGTGCACAACATTATCGTGGGCAAACTGTGGATCGATCAGGTGAGTAAAGGGACTCAGCATGCTTCTGAAGTTCAGAAGAATACGTCCATCTTTGTAGTATTTAGGACGTGTGAACTGGCCCCAGACTGCTGTTACTGGTTTATCAGTTTTGCCTAAGGAATTTCTCTCAGGCAGTAATCCCACCCCCAAACTCCCCGAGTTTCTATACCACAAACTATTACCTATAAATGACCAAGTTACAACATTGATTCAGTGACTACTCTACTAGGGCTGTGTTAGGTACTATGAAGAATACAAGAAAACAATAAACATGGCTCCCATCCTTCATCCTTTCATTATTCATCAAACATTTGTTGCCAAGCTGAGTGCTAGGTCTTGGGAATACAAAGTCATATGAGGCATTGTCCTGCCAAGAGTTACTTTATCATTGGAGATATATGACAGATATGTGTAGGATGAAAAGTATTTGCCAAAATAGACTAGTGTAAGAGCTGTACTAAAATACTATCTAGGGGCTTCCCTGGTGGCACAGTGCTTAAGAATCCACCTGCTGATGCAGGGGACACGGGTTCGAGCCCTGGTCCAGGAAGATCCCACATGCCGTGGATTAGCTAAGCCCGTGCACCATAACTACTGAGCCTAGAGCCCTCGAGCCACAACTACTGAGCCTGTGTGCCACAATTACCGAAGCCCGCGTGCCTAGAGCCCGTGCTCTGCAGCAAGAGATGCCACTGCAATGAGAAGCCCACTCACCACAACGAAGAGTAGCCCCCACTCGCCAGAACTTGAGAAAGCCCGCACTTAGCAATGAAGACCCAACGTAGCCATAAATAAACAAACAAACAAACTGTCAAACTATCTAATTCATTGTCAATTTGCTCTTAAGACAGTGGTTGCAGTAAATTCAGAAAAGAGAGGGAATTCTGTCTGAGCAGTCAGGAAAGGCTTCACGGTAGATGTGGGAATGAAGCTGAGTCTTAAAGAGCTTTTTGGGATTTGCAAGATAGAAAGGAGGAGAAAATGCAATGAATGAAGTGTAGAAAGGCCCACCATATGTAGGGTTGAAACCGTGAGTAGAATACTTTAAGCACAGAGTTCATGAAGGGTACGAGTGGAGGATTGGTTTGGGAAGGTAAATTAATATGTGAATATCATCAATGTGTGTGCTGAAGTTCGAATTATGCCACTGAACATGTGACACAGTTTTTTAAAAAAAGGTCATTTGGCCTTGATTCCAACCTGGCATACCAAGATTACAGAGGGATTCCACAGCATCTCAAGGTTGGCTGAGACCTGAATCTTAAGTACAGGAAAGCTAGAATGTAAGATTGAAAAGAATTATGATGAATGCGGCTTAGCATATATTCAAGTCATCCATTCTTAAAAAAACCAATCCATGATTCTTTTCTTTTTATAGTCTGGTGAAATTGATATTGTGAATCACAAGACAGGAGACAAGTGCAATCTTAAATTTGTTCCTTATAGCTACTTCTCTCGGGATGTAGCAAGAAAGGTAAGAGAAGTTGAAATTAAAATGTTTTTCACTTAGTGTGTATCCCATAGAAAGTCTGTTCCTTTGGAGCTGGTGTAGGTGGATGGATTGTGTGTGTTCAAAAAAAAGGAGAGATAAAGGAGAAAGTCAGCAAAAGACAACAAGTTAGAGAATAAAAGTCAAGAGCAATGAGGGATTGGCATTTCCTGGCGGTCCAGTGGTTAGGGTGCTTTCACTGCCGTGGGCCCCGGTTTGATCCCTGGTCGGGGAACTAAGATTCCAAGCTGTGCAGGCGTGGCCAGAAAACAAAAGAGCAATGAGATTTGAAAATGGGCAACACCGAGGAAGGACGAAGGAAAGGGTTACCGGAAGAAGGCATGGATACCTTGAAGTCTGAGTGAGAGTTCTGGCACCACCGCAGCGGAATTGTGCCGGGAGTTTTGATGGGAGAGTGAAGAAATCTGTTTGTGGCTCTCTCTGCTTTCTGGAGAGAAGAATGTAACATAATTCTGAGTACAGTCAGATCTTTCTCCTACATATATCATTACAACAAAAATCTGTACAACAAAATGGTAATGAATCCTCCAACTCATGACTCAGTTATTTTAAGCAGCTCAAGAAAACATAACAAAATAATTTGAATGATTCCACGGAGTTTGTCATAACAGGATTTAACCAGTATTTACCCTAGGACTTCGGTGTCCAGAGTAGTCAGGGAAGCTGACACAGCGAATGCCGTACTCCAGAGCCCTGGTCTCCCTCTGTAGGTGACAGGGGAAGTGACAGACCCATCAGGAAAAGTTCACTTTGCCCTTTTGGGGACGTGGGATGAGAAAATGGAGTGTTTCAAAGTACAGCCAGTCATCGGGGAAAACGGGGGTGACGCTCGGCAGCGAGGCCACGAAGCAGAGGAAAGCAGGGTCATGCTGTGGAAGCGGAATCCTTTACCGTGAGTATCAGTGTGGGTCCCGCCCGGGTCCTGCTGTGACCTCAGCCTTGGAGCGGTGTTGCGGCATTTCTGCCTTCCTTCCCACTTAATTCTGTGAGGGACTGAGCGCGGGACATTGGAACCTGGAGATATGACCAGAAGGTGGTCCCCGTGTGGTTGGGTTGTAGCGTGCCTTGTCCCAGGAAAGTTCAAACTACTCAAACCACGTCTGCCAGAAACATTTGGTGTTTCCTAAAGGTCCTTTGGATTGTGATTCCGAAGGATGTTTTTCTATAATTTAGAGTAGAACTATTCAGAAGTGGCTAGAGGAGAAAGATGCCCACCACCTGTGGCCCAAAGGCCTAGCAGCAGTATAAAGGTCCCTGAGATAATGTGCAGGACTTTGGAAAGAAATTAAGGTGGAGGCCATTTGTCTCCTGTCACTATTTAATATGTTCAGTCCTCAGTAATAGCCAAGGTTATCCCAGAAAGAGGTTAAAAAGAAAGCGAAGGAAACAGGAAGAAAGAAGTTTTATTTAGTAGAATGTTTCATCCTTCCTAATTTCACCTGAGCATAGCGCAGGCCCAGAAAACTATCCAGTTGAGTGATCCTGGGGAGGGGATGGGGAATGGTCCAGTCGGGTCTCTTAATTAGGTGAACCTGATGTGGTTGGTCCTGGAGTCTTTCCATCTGTAGCACAGCCAGGGTGATGTAGCCCTTGTAGTGAACTTAGTTGGTGCTCTTTAACTAACAAGGGTCTCAGCTCTGGCATTACCCTTCCTCTTTCTCACCCTTTACTTTTAGGAAGAATGCAGAAAACATGTACTACTTCTCAGAGCTGGCTCTAACGCTCAATGCCTGGGAAGCTGGCACTGCCCCCACAGACAGCCGATTACGGCCCGACCAGAGACTGATGGAGAATGGGCGCTGGGATGAAGCAAATGCAGAGAAGCAGCGCCTGGAGGAAAAACAGAGACTTTCCAGAAAGAAGAGAGAAGCCGAAGCTATGAAAGCCACGGAGGATGGTAGTGGACGCCTTCTACTCTGTTTCCCAGTCCCGACGCGTGGCAAATGCCCATGTGTTTTCGGCTCTGATTCTGTTTTTCTTCACCCTCTTTCCCTTTTAGGCACGCCCTACGATCCCTACAAGGCACTGTGGTTCGAGCGGAAGAAGGACCCTGTTACCAAGGAGTTAACCCATATTTATAGGGGAGGATACTGGGAGTGTAAAGAGAAACAGGACTGGAGCTCGTGCCCGGACATTTTCTGAACCGGCCGTGACAAAAGGAGGAGGATCCAAAGGAGAAGAGGACAGAGGATGCGCGGGAAAGCTGGCAGTTGTGACTCTCTTACGGAGAGCTTTCCTCAAGTTTGTCTGTCTTAACCAATCATTTTTTCCAAATCAATCACCAGAAGCAGACACCGTTGGCGGTGATTGGCTGGTTGCCTTAGCTGATTGAAACTGAAGTCGACATTCTGGATACTGTATGTGTGAGGGAGGCGTCCTGGCGGAGTGTTAGTGTCATCCCGCTTCTGCAGAGTCACGTGCTCTTGACCCTTTCCTCTCCCTCTGCCCCGGTTTGAGATGCTGTCCCTCACCCTCCCCTTACAGAGCCTGCCCAGCCAGGACCTGCGGAAGAGGATGACGCGGGGGGCGTCCGGTGCAGTTCAGAGCGAGAGCTGATTTTAGAGGTTCCCTTTAAAAAGAAACACCACGTAAGACTTTCCAACAGAGGCATCGTGAATGCTCGTGGTGGAGCTTGGGCGTGACATTATGAAGTATTCACAGATGGGGTCAATTGAATGGGGTGTCGGTGCGGAGAAAACCGTGGCACTGGAACACTTGCGAGAGGGACTGTTCTGCAAGGCCGGGACGTTCAGAGTTAAATTCTTGGAAGTTTCGATCTTCACTCGCGTAAAACACCCTGCTGCTGTTCTCCATCTTCTTTGACAGCACCCGGGGCCACCTGGGTGGTCGGTAGGAGGCTTGCGTTATCCTCACAAAGGGGTTTTACGGACTTGCTCAGGCGGAGAACTTCTGAGAACACGAGGCAGGATGGAAGAACACTGCTGGCCACTCTTGCTTTCCCCGCTCCTCCTCTCCCCCATCCTTCATTGCCTTTCCTCTCTTCTCCCTCCGCGCAGTACTGCTTCGGGTTTGTGCCCTGTGGAGCAAAGCGTTACCTGTCCCATTCTGATATACTTCAGAATCTGAGAGAAGGAGTTTATCTGGAATAAGTTTTCACCATCTCTCAAGCCCCATGGACTGGAGCCACCTCTGGAATAATGCGTTAAGTATCTGTATAGTATATATATGTAGAGAAAAATCTAATTCTTTTTTGGTTTGATTTTCCTTCTTCCCATTAAGAATCTTGATTTTTGATATCACTTGTCTCCCTGGGACTCTCTCTTGGACACACTGATGTGGATTGGAGCCCCCTCTGCTTTCCCTCTTTCAGGGGCAGACGGATTCCAAACCTGATCAGGATCCCGCCCAGCGGTTCCTGAGCAGGGACCTTGTCCATGGTTTGTATCATGAGGTGCCCACTGCTGTCTAAACTCTGCTCTTCTAATTACCTGACTCTTGAAAATGAAATCCTAACCTCTTTCCTACCTTTTTTCCTTCTCTTAATAGGAAGAGTATGGGTAGAAAGTCAGGAGGGTAATTTCCGGTTTGAGCCTGCCTCTGTCAGATCTCAGCACACAGAGCTGATCCCCAAAAGAGCCTTCTTCCTAGGAATCGGGGCACCGTCGCGTGGGGTGGGGAAGAGAACTGCTCCTGCTGGGCCCTGGTTTCTTTCATTTTTTTGTTCCGTATTTGTTTAAGTTGTCTTGTTCAGAAATCTGACCCCGCCGTGCCACCCGCCCCTGGCTGAGGATCACAAATGAGGTGCCTTCCGTGTACGCTTCTCCTTAGTGCTTTTCGTTTCTGTTCCTTAACTGCCGAGCCTCAGCCAGCGTGGGTCCTGGGGGGAGAATCATTCCAGAGGAAGCCGTCCCAGCAGGGAAATTGGATCTGTACTGGGTAAATAGCATCTTACTCCTTCCCCGCCATCCCTTCCTTCCTAGCTGTGATGAACTTGAGACAGGGACACCTCCTGGGGAAGTTCCTCCTGCGAACTCAGCTCGATCCCAGCATAAGCAAGGGATTATTCCAGGGCTGCTGCTTTCAAGGAGGCCCATAAAAGCGTTGATGTAACTGGGGTGGGGGGCGGAGCTATAGACAGCGGGAACTCCCCAAACAGACGGCACTTCCCTGCTCTCTCTCCCGCTCCCCGTTGTCTGCACTACGTTTCCAGCCTGATCCCCAGTGAGGTTCCTGCTAATTAAGAGGCTTCGAGTCCTTCAGGTGAAATAAAGTCACATGAAAACAAAACAAAACTATATATATTTTCGGTTTTTTTGCCTTATTGTTTTTTTTCCAAGAAAACTACTAAATTAAATAATTTTTAAAAAGTCATATTGTTTGTCTGATTCACTTCTACTTAAGGAGGAGGCAGTGGGAAGAGGTGGAGAAGTGGCCCCTGGGTGATTTGTTCTTGGCAGTCTGGGAACTTGATCTTCATGGGAGATGGAAAGAAAAACTGGGCGCGGATTTCCAGATGCTTCGACTATTCAACAACATTCCAGAGGTCCTAATGACCACATGAGTAGTTTTAAGAGCCCCCGATGCTTTAGTGCCATGTCACTGTCAGGGTCCCACCTTGCCATAGGGGAATGGTTTCTAGTGTTTTTGATACTGGGCCTGTTTCGCCTCAAAAAATAAAAGTTCTTGAATTTCATCTCTCTTGCCCATTTAGATTTTCAGGATCTTAGTTAGCTGTTCCGTGTAAGAATTCAAATTCTGTATTTTGAAACATAAGCAATTGAGTATTGATTTGAAGACCTTGGAGAGAAGTAAAGGACAGTTTTTCTCTGCACAGTTTAGGGAGGGGAGAAGGTGGCCAAAGTGATCGAAGGGGCGTGGAGAGGCCTCCGATGAGGGTGAGCGCCAATTCCTGCCCGGAGGGGGGGCCCCGCACATCACTGAGCATCTGCTTCTGCGTCCAGAGTGCTGAGACTGGAGCTCTCAGCATTGCCAGGCTTCCGCTTAAACAATTTCAAGAAGTATATTTTACAATTGTCACGTTGAATATGAGGAAAGGCGCTCAGAAAACAAACTAAATAAATTTCCTCAAGGTCACATAGCTGATTGGTTAGTCACAGTACTGGAATTCAGAGCTGGGTTGGTTTAACCCCAGAGTTTGTGACCTTTACAAACTTGTGCTCTGTGAGAAACTGGGTTGGAAGGCGGCTGGTCGTTAAGTCATTTCCTCCTGGATTATACATCGTGCAGAAATGCGTTTCTCTGTTTCCAGAAGCTTCTTAATGTCGATAATATTATTTTGGGAGTCCCACGTGAGGGAAGGCGCATTGGAGCATTCTTTTTTTTGGCCATGCCATGTGGCATGCGGGATCTTAGTTCCCCGACAAGGCATTGAACCCACGCCCCCTGCGTTGGAAGTATGAAGTCTTAACCACTGGACCGCCAGGGATGTCCCGGAAGGAGCATTCTTGAAGTTCAGCCTCCTGGCTCCTTGGTTTCTCAAGGCTGTCATGCCCACAAAATCAGCTATGTTGTCAGGGGTCGTCTTTTCTAGCCTGGTTCCTGGGAAGGCCACTTAGCCTTGATGTTAAGTATCGGCAACGTTTTTTTTTTTTTCTGGCAAGCTAAAAACCACGGTAGTCGACCCTTGACGCTTGTGAGAGCTGCATCCTGCAATTTTGAATACCGTATGGTATGTGATTTCCTCCAATAGGGTCAGTCCAATGTACCTGAAACTTTTGAATAATCCCTCCTTTAGTCCTTAATGGGCTCCTGTGACATGATGGGATGTGGATCGCGAGGAGTGTAGCTTACTCATGATTCAAAATTACACCCGTCAGGGACCTCTGAAGTCCAACAAAAATGTTAAACCTATACATTTCAAAGGTCTGCTCTACTTTCTGCAAGATAAGTGAAAATCAACCTATAGTATAGTCCTAAAAAGAAGTGTAGAAAAGTCTAGAATTTATTCACTATAAGGTATATACCTTGTGAAACCCTAAGACTATCAAAATTTAGAGCTTCTAAAAGCTTATAAAGCTTTTGCCCAGTACTGTGCCCTGCCCTGTGGGAGGCATCCCTCAAGCCTTCCCTGGCTTTCCCTTCTGAAGCTCATAAAATAATCTGTGGTTATGTTCTCCTCAGTCTTTCCTCCCTACTGTCTTTTCAAGTAGAGCGCTCCTTTTGGGGTTCACAGTGATCCCCCAGGGGAAGGAAGCAAGCTGGTCAGATGAGGCATCTTTAAAGGCAAGAACTAAGGAGCTCAGAATCTTCTGTAAGTAGCCTTGCAGAGGTCACACTTGAGTTTGACCAGGTGATTTAAGAAGTTAGTAAAGAACCAGTTGGCCCTGAGAGAGGTATGGCTAGGATTGTCTCCATTCGTTCATTCATTAAACATTGACTTCCAGCTTGTTACATAACATAACATTAGAGATACAAATGGCAAGAAAGAGCTCAGGTAAACGGGCAATTACAATCTAGTTTGATAAATGGCATGAAAGCACTGTAGAGGGGCAACCATCCTATAGAGAGTGGGGAAGGAGGGGATAAAGACATGTCAGGGACGCCTTCTATTCAATACAACTAGGAGAAAGTATCTGAGTTGAGAGTTGCAGGTTTGATAGGGGTTAGGGAAAGGGCACCCTGTAAGATGCTGCATGGATAAAGATGGAGAGCAAAGTCGAGGAAAGCATCCTGCTTTTGGATGGCTGTATGAATGGCTGGAGTTTAAGGTCAAGGAGAGGGCACTGATACAGTGATGGAGAGAGGTAAGGCCCAAGTCATGGAAGTCTTCATATACCACATAAAGAAACCTTGGTTTTCGTTTTCAGCAAGGGAGCCAGTGAAAGATTTGTAAGCAGGGTGATAGGTTCCGGTGTGGAAAATGATTGACAGGTAGTCAGATCAATTAAGAGATTGGAGAAGTTGTGAGAATGAAGAGAAGTGCAGGGATTCCAGTATTGACTGGAATGAACAGCACTTGAGTATGATTATTGGTGGAGAGCAGAGGGAGGGAGGAAGGGAGAAACTTGTATTTTTCTTGCTCAGGAAACTTAGAAGGAAGGTGGTAGCAAGCTAAACAAGTCTAGAGGGAAAGATGGGTTCATTTTGGGGCATTCTGAGTTGGAGGAGCCTGTGGAGAGGTTGAGTAAGCGACTTAAAACATGGGTCCAAATGTAATGGCTACATTTTTGTGAGAACTGAGGAATGAGATGCTGAGAGAGGCTGCACATTAAAATCACCTGCAAGTTAAAAGATATATAATCCTGAGCCCCATCTGCAGAGATTCTGATTCAATTAGGGTTAGGGCTAGTGCAATTTTATATATATATATATAAACGCAAGGGTCACAGAATTATGAAAAGAGAGGAGGAGGTGGGATAAATCAGCATATTAGGGGATATTATTAAACCACAGCTCGCTTCTCAGAGTTTGAGAGGTCTGAGCCAATTCCACATTTTGACAATGTCTATATGTTTCAATTTTTTTTTTTTTTTTTTGCGGTACGCGGGCCTCTCACCGCTGTGGCCTCTCCCACTGCAGAGCGCAGGCTCCGGACACGCAGGCTCAGCGGCTATGGCTCACGGGCCCAGCCGCTCCGCGGCATGTGGGATCCTCCTGGACCGGGGCACGAACTCGTGTCCCCTGCATCGGCAAGCGGACTCTCAATCACTGCGCCACTAGGGAAGCCCCTGTTTCAAATTTTTTAAACGTCAAGATGAGATTACAAAAATTGAGGTATACTTTAAATAGGTTTAGCAAATCAATGCTTTTAACATACAGATACAATGACTCTATGTATACTTCATCAGGAGGTAACATTGAAAATTGACATTTGAAATCTTCACAAATGGCCTTCCTGTCTGTCCTCTTGCATACACTTCTTGAGACCACTTTGACAATATCTGAAAAATTCAAAATGTTCGTGTATTTGGGCCTTGCGAAATCTGCCTTCTCACAAGAAAAACACAAAAGGATAGTCATTGCAGTATTGTTTTTAATAATGAAACCTAGGGGAAAAAAGTCAAAATGTCCATCATTAGGTATTTGATTACATGGATTGTGTTATATCCATACAATCCGATATTGTGCATGGGTTAAAAAGAATGAAATAGGTCTACATACATAGCTGACATAAAAAAAAAAAGTCCACGTTTTATTTTTAACTTTTTTTCTTTTGTGCGGTACGTGGGTCTCTCACTGCTGTGGTTTCTCCCGTTGCAGAGCACAGGCTCCGCAGCTATGGCTCACGGGCCCAGCCGCTCCACGGCATGTGGGATCTTCCCGGGCCACGGCACGAACTCATGTCCGCTGCATCGACAAGCGGACTCTCAACCACTGCGCCACCAGGGAAGCCCTCCACAATTTAGTTTTAAATGAGAAAAGCAAATTGCAGGGTAGTTAAAACAGAGAAAAGTAAAATTATTTATCACATCTAGCTTATAAACAGAGGCCTTGCCTCATCACCTCTAATATTTAAGTGCCTACCTCCAGCTGAACCTATATCCGAATCCTTTTTTGCTGCAATGGAACAGATACTATTTCATTATAGATATGAGGAAAACCTGTTCGAAGGAAAGCCGAAATAGCTCAGTTGGGAGACCATTAGACTGAAGATTTAAAGGTCCCTGGTTCGATCCCGGGTTTCTGTGACGATCCTCTTCTCAATAACGTGTGTACTCGTCTACCCCTCTGTGAGGGGGGGGATCTCAGGCTGCTGCTCAGGTCTCACTTGAGCATGGATGATAATGTGCTTGGGTGGATGCGGAAAAACAGGCCAGTTTTCTTTCTTTTCTCTGGGAAGGAGGAAACCGTAAAGGGATTTATGTCTTTGCTTTTAAGCTGCTCTGTGTGGCTGCTCCGTGTGGCCGGCGGGCTCTCCCCACACACGGTGCGCCGTTCGCTTTCTAATTCATCCCAGCCCGCCGGCTTCTTTCCCACCACTTTCCAGGAGCTGCCGGTGTTGGACTCTCTCTTCGCTGGGACGGGCGCGCCGACGCTCCGCAGGGGCAATTGGCGGTCATGGAGCCACCACGTGCGGGGCGCGGGGCTGCACCGAAAGAAATCGTCGATTTCAGCTTGGGGTTTAACAATAACAAGGACAGCTTTTGCTGATTGATGGTGGCGGCGGCGGGGTGGGGTAGGGTTGGAATTCCTTTCTGGTTTATGTCTACACTAGCGTTATCAAATCAAATACAGGACGCCCAATTAAATTTGAATTTCGGAGAAACAATGACTATTTCTAGTATAAGCCTCCCAAAGATTGGCATGGGACATAATACACATTCGTTATTTTTCTGAAATTCAAATTTAACTGTATTTTTATTCGCTAAATCGCAAACCACTATTGTACATCATATCCCCACACATCTCTGGATGCGCCCCTCCACCCCACACCGCGTCCCCGGAAAGATACTCAGAAACTATAGTCAGGACGACGTGGATTTCAGAAGAGACGGGTAATTTCTTATTCTCATCTCTCACGTTTCAAAATGCCTTTGTGTCCATCAGCTAATTTATTCTCACCACCACCGGACAAGACCTTGGTGGGGATCACCAGGAAACACCCCAGGAATCAGCCATCTCACCTGGTCCCAGGCTTCCAGAGCTGTCCGCTCTGGCCTGGGATGGGGGTGGAGGAAAGGGAGATTTGGAAGCTGGAATGAATCTTAAAAAAAAAAAATCGGGCTTCCCTCCCTGGTGGCGCAGTGGTTGAGAGTCCGCCTGCCGATGCAGGGGACACGAGTTCGTGCCCCGGTCCAGGAGGATCCCACATGACGCGGAACAGCTGGGCCCGTGAGCCATGGTCACTGAGCCTGCGCGTCCGAAGCCTGTGCTCTGCAACGGGAGAGGCCACAACAGTGAGAGCCCCCCCACCCCCCCCAAAAAAAAATCGTGTTAAGACGATGAGCCACTCCATTCAAGGCAGTGCAATGGAACACACGCTCAGGGAATGCTTTCTTTTCTGCCAGCTCCCAGGCTGGGACATGGGGAGAGGAATGAGACCTAGTTCTCACATAAAAGGCAACATGGAGAACTATTGCTTTTGGACCTATTATTTGTCCTCCCCTTTCCGTTAATCTGTGCCAAGATGCCTGCTGATGAGGAGTTTCAGCCCCCAAAACTTTGCGCTCTTGGGTGGAAGGATGCATTTTGCTTAAGGGACTCTGAAAAATTCAATGATCATCAAAAGGAAGGAAAACAAAATGGTGGATGAATAGATCGGGCAGTTCAAACTTTGCATGATGTATGTCGGCACGTGTGATGGTGAATTTTATGTGTCAATTTGGCTAGCTATGGTGCCCAAATGCCAGTCTAGGTGGTGCTGTGAAGGTATTCTTTAGATGTGATTAACATTTAAATCAGTAGACTCTGAGTAAAGCACATTACCCTCTATAATGTGGGTGTGCCTCGTCCAATCAGGTGAAGGTTTAAGAACAAAGACGGGGGGTTCCTGATGAAGAAGGAATTCTCCTCAAGACTGTAACACAGAAAGCCTGCCTGAGCCTCCAGCTGGCTGCCCTGCTGAAGCTGGACTCAAGATGCAACATCAACTGTTACCTGAATTTCCAGCTTGTTGGCCAACCCAACAGATTCTAGACTTGACGGCCCCCACAATGCCCTGAGCCAATAAAAATAAATAAATAAATCTCTATCCACCCAGACAGCATGCTTTAAAGTGTTACACACAGGTAAGAGGGAAGGGTGAGATTTTTATTATTGCTCCCGAGGAAAAAGTGCTCTGAACGAAGGTCAACCACCTCGGGACCATGAAGGTGGGCACCATACTCCTAGGAAATGTTGGGCCTTTGCCCTGAAAGGGCAAACCCTTCCCAGTTTCCAGCCTGAGGAATCCCTTTGGGAAGTATTTGGATGCGTGCCGGAAGCTCCGAGAATACAGGTGTGTCTGCCTGCATCACCAAGCTCGCAAGCCTGGCACACCCCTACTCACCTTTCAAGGCACGGTTCTAATGTCTTTTTTTCCTGCCAGGTTCGGCTCTACCCACCTTCTAGTCATTCCTCGGTGTTACCAAAGTATATATTCCTCTATTAAAGCATTGATTACACGGTCCCGAAGGTCTGCTACCAGCTCTGTAGTAGCTCCACAGTGCAGGGGAGGAGACCAGGGATGGTGCGGGTCACCAAGAGCTTCCCCGGTGGGATGGAGGTTAAGCTGAGTCCTCAAAAGTGCTTTGGGCGGACGAGGGGGAAGAAGTGAAAGGGAGGTTGCATTCCAGTTAGAGGGAACACCGTGAGCCAAGGCCCAGAGGATTGAAAAGGTATAGCGGGATCTGTAGTACGAAAATAGTGGCGTGTACGCTTGAGAAGTGGAGGGAGGTGGCTTCAGCCTACCCAGAGTGGGGTGAGCGCGCGTGCGCAAAGGCCAGGCCCGTCGGGGCGGGGCTGGCGAGGGTGGCGAGCGGGGCGCGGGCGCGCTTCTAGAGCCCAGGGCGGTGGTGGCTGCCACCACTTCTGGCTGGATCCCAGATCGTCTCTTTCAGCTCATCCGTTTCGTGGGCGCCTAGGATGGGAACAAGGAACTGCGAAGTGGCGCTTCTCGGGAGAAGTAGCAGCTTGGTACCTTTAACACTGAACTGTGATCTCCGACCCTGTGCGCTTTGGGTTTAGGGCAAGGAATCGCGGAGGGGCGGGGACAGTGAGTAAGCGGCTTCTCCTCCCTCCGCAGGGTTTTGCAGAAATCAGGATTCACGTTTGCCAAGCGGTCTCTATATAAAAGAGGACGTGTTCTGTTTTATTTGAGAAATCTGTATTCATCTGCCAGAGAACGACTTAATCACCTTTCCACACTCCCCACTTCGCCTGCCCGGCGCCGTGGGATCTCTGGACTGGAATTGGATTGAATCACACACAAAGGAGGAGTCCGGAAACTCATTCGGTATCCCGCCCATTAGCTGCAGCGCAAACGATTACATGGCTTTCACTCACCGGAGTGAAAGATTTTGCTGTGAGCCCGGATAGCTCAGTCGGTAGAGCATCAGACTTTTAATCTGAGGGTCCAGGGTTCAAGTCCCTGTTCGGGCGGAGTTTCTTTTTCTTAACAGGTATTTTAAAAGTGAGAACTAGCTTTAGGGGCCTCTGATTTTTAGCCGGTTGCCTTTGGAAAAGGGAGTAAAATGTGGAGCGTGTACCCTGCGTTTCCAACCACTTCCCGGGGGTAAAAGGCAGGCAGACACCACGGGCCTTTGTGCAAAGACCTCCAGGAGATTCGCAGTGCATCGCTGTAGGGTCTAAATAAGCTGGCTTACTCGGCAGCCGCCGACTGGGCTGCTTGGTCTCAACTACTGCTGCAATTAAAGAAAGGGGGACGAAGCCTTCAGGAAGTCGCTGGGGCTCCCGCAGTCGCCGCCTCCCTTCGCTCTCCGTGAGCGAGCCCTGCAGACCCTCTCTCTCGGGTTCCCTCCCTCAGGGTGCCTGAGGATTGTGGGACGGATCCCGCACCCTTCCACTCCACCTTGCTACCCTTCTAGAGAATATTTTTTGCGCTCTGAAAAGGAAGAGATGCCATCTAGAAACTGAAGCACCAGGCAGGGCAGCTCCCCCTCCCTACCGAGGTCCAGTCTCTCCGCTAACCCCCAAAGTGTGACCCTGAATCCAGGGAGAAGTTGAGGTTGAGATGGTAGCTTCTGCTGGTGGGAGAAGGAGGGTGCCTGCTGGGAAAGAGTGCGTTTGAGGGGCTGGAATGCGAAGTGTCCTGGAGTTCGAAAAACAAAAATGTTAGCTCCCACTGACTGCAAATTAATAAGGACAGCATTTGGCTCCTGAGAAGTTTTGAGGAAGTCGGGTTGTGGACACAAGAGCTCAGGCGTGGATTCACCAAGACTAAACTAATCTTCCCTGTGAGGTGAAGGGACCAGGTACATCCTTGCCTACCTGGAGACTGAGCCTTCCTTGCTTCTGCCAGGCAACAGAAGAAAGTCGATCTTGAACTCATTAACAGGATGGGCATGTGGGCTGATTGAGTCAGCTGCCCTCTTAGGTGATGGACTATGGTACCTAACGTACCCAAAGGACGCTGATCGGTGGGGCAGGGCGAAGGTGGACATAGAACTCAAGTGGGAGGCAGGGCCTTCACCCCTTCACCCTCCAAGCTGAATGCCTTACCCTGTGCCTACACAGACCCACAATTTTCTTCTCTCCAAAGCACAGCTTCCTCATCAGGAGCAAGGGAATGATAGTAACAGCACCCCTCTCATAAACCTGTGCTGATTAAATGAGGTAACAATGCATGCAGCAGTGCTTAGTAGAGTCTTTGCCCCAAAGCGAGCATGCAGTACGTTGCAGCTATTATTATTAAAGAGCTTTCAGTCTAGGGAGGGAACAAAAGACACACTGAAAACAGGTAAGAAACCATTTCAAAGAAATGTGTTCCCAATAGGTGAAAATCATGAACCCGTATTCACGTGACTTGTGTTGGTTGGTATGTGCTGAGGCGACAGCAATGGTCACCGACCCAAGGAAGAGTGGGATTCTTTCTGGAAGGAAGTGAATCATGGCACTCAGGTGGCGTTCCAGGGGAACAAAGTAAGGGAGCTGAGGCAAACACTCGGGTTTTGCCTCTTCTTCCTCAGGAAGTCCCCTGGAAAGTGAGCAAGTCCATTTCTGGCAACCTTGAAAAGTGGAGTCTCTTTGCTCCGATCATTTCCTGACTGAACAAGAACACACCAGGTGGGGGAAAGGAGAGGACAAGGGGAGGAGAGCACTGCGACCTCCTGGCTCTTTCCTCCTTCCTGTCCTCAAGTTCACTCCCTCTCCCTTTCACCAAGGGGTGAAAAGTGAGAAAAAAGCAAAAAAAACAAAACGCCAAAAATTAAAAGGAAAAGACAAATCAAAGTCTCTCTCTACCAAGACCTTTCAAGCTTTGGAGCTGAATAGCTCTGCTTCGGTTCTGGATGATTTGAGGGCAAATTAGTTATTTCATTTAAAAATTATCGTATTATATCAACCTTAAGGCAGGGGTGGGGGGGTGGGGACTGAACTGACACCACGTAGAGGACGTGCTGGGCACACAGTAGGCACACAGTAGGCACTTAGTAGGCGGCTGTCTTTCCTCTTATTAGGGTCCTGGGGAGACGTAAAAAAAGCCTTAGGAAGACAAGAATATGTAGCCTGGGACAATTTCCCCACATTGACAGAAATTCTTTTTCTCACTCACTGCCCTCGGAATCTCAGAGCTAAAATAAGATGCAATTTGGAAGGTGAAATTGGGAATTGGAAAGGTAGAGATGAAAGAAAGTCTTAATTTTTAAAATTTTTTTCTTAAGTTTCCTTAACAGGGTCGAGAGACCAATCGTCCTCGCCGAAATAGCTCAGTTGGGAGAGCGTTAGACTGAAGATCTAAAGGTCCCTGGTTCAATCCCGGGTTTCGGCAGAGTTTTTGCTGACTCATCATTGGACGGGACTGGAGTCTGGAGTACCTTCCTTTTCTTACAGTGTCTCCCATGAAGGCTCACCTCCCTCCCCGATCCCACACACTGCGAGGATCCTAAGAGCTTAAACCTCGTAAAGATATCACAAATCATGGAATGACCTGGACCCAGTCCACTTAGACTATGTGTCGGGTGTTTCATAGTGTGATGACCACCACTTCCGGTCTGCACGTAGAAGGTCTTGAGTTTGATGCCAAGTAGAGTTACGCTGGGCTTGCAAGCGTTTCTCATTGACGACAGACATGAAGACTTCAAAAACGTTTGTCTATACACGCAAGTCAGGGTCCTATCAGCGTGTTAGAAATTTGGTGAAGAATGGTTCTCGGCGGAAGATGTGATTTATAAGCACGTGTGTTGACCTGAAATATTTCTTGGAACCCCAGTCTTCTCACCGTGCTTTTAATAAACAGTGTGTGAACTATTATCACTTAGTGCCAAAATTTGCACATTTACTGCCAGGAGCATTACCATCCGTGACTCTGACGATGTTTATTGATGTTTCTATATAAAATAATACATGTTAGTTTTAAGGAAAAAATATCTGAAGACAAAGTATCTATCATACAAGGTTGGAAGAGAAAAGACGGAGGTTGGAAGAGAAAGTTACCAGTTGCTTTCCTCACCTTTCACTTTTTCTGCAAAATCCACCTTTGGTCTGGCCTGGGTTGTAAACTCCAGGAGGGCTGAATCAAGTGTGTTCTGCATAATCTCACAGCTGCTCAGCGAGAGTGGTGTGGACACACGCTCAAATTTGTTTTAGGAGTTTAAAATAACCGCCCGCACAGGGACTTGAACCCTGGACCCTCAGATTAAAAGTCTGATGCTCTACCGACTGAGCTACCCGGGCTCGGAAAAGCAGCGTAAATCCTAGTCTATCCACAGAAAATAGACCACGTGGCCCTATTCTTTTCCTATTCGATTAAAATCCTGAGTCTTTTTGTTGATTACGTGAGCGGTGAAACTGCAAAATCAAGGTCGGGAAGGCGTTTGGCGAAGGAATCTTTTCTGATCCCATTACAGAAAGACTATCAAGAAAATAGACCGTGCTTCCACGCCAGCAGCGCCCCCGCCCCTCGCATCCTAAAGGGAACATCCCCGGAGGAATTCTCCAGATTTAGAACGTCTGGATTTCTAAATCCAATCTTGGTCTGTGAAGAGTCCCGGAGGGTCTTGCGGGTGGAATCTTATGAGTAATTGATTAGGTCTCCAATCTTTATTAGTCAGAACACATCCAGGACCAAGACCCGGTCCTGGTCCTCAGTGGGGCGGGAAGGCACGCAAAACAGAAGTCAAGCGCTTTGATGGTGGGAAGCAGGTCAACGCCAGAAGTAAGCGTCCTGCCAAGTATTCAAGCGGGAGGTGATGCCCGGATGAGCTACCAATGGTGACTGGGGCCCTGAAGGCTTGGGAAGAGAATTTTGAGCAGAGGGAACAACAAAAGGAAAAGGACCTTCGCCAGGGAATCTGAACATTTTCCTTGAAGCTCCCATTGAAGGGTTTGGATCCGGCTGGAGTTTATATTTTTAGGAAGTCCCATTACCCTGGCAGCTGTGTCCTGAATATAACTAATGTGGACACACAAAAAACAAAAAGTTTCCTGCCATTTCAGTAAACAACCCATGTTGCCTACCATTCCACTAAACAACGAATGTTGCAGCCATCCAGCCACCAGCCCCTGCACCTTCCCTGTTGGTGCGCCCAGAGGGGAATTCAGGATGGAGAAAAACAGGATACTGGCCCTAGAGAGTTAAGATGCATGTCAAAGGAATATTTTCAATGAACCCAGACCCTTGCGTCTTCCCAAACTTAGAAAAGCACTAAAATAATTAACTTGAGATGTCTGTTTTGTGTGTGTGTGTGTGTTTGGCAGTAATCATTTGATGTTCAACTACATGGTTTTTTTTTCCCAGCAAAAAATCCTATATATCCTGGCCCCTCCCTTACCTTCCTGGAACAGTTCCTCAGAGCTGAGAGGCCGATTCCCTGGCTATAGTCTTCAGTAAGGTCCCTGAATAAAACGAAACTCTCAAGTTTTAGGTTGTGTGTTTTTTCAGCTGTCACTAATAGGCTTTTTCATTACTCCTGTTTCTTCATTGCCATGTTATTCATTGAGGCACTGGATAAGATCCCTTGAAAGGGAAGGGAAAGGAATCCTATGGGGATTCCTTTTAGGAATCCCCTCATAACCATTTTAGCTGCCTTCGGATTTCAGAGACACTCTGAACTCTGTTGGGGAAGGACGACGTCTGCAGTCTTTTTTTTTTTTTTTTTTTGCAGTCTTTTATGGAGAAATATATCCGTGTAACCGAGCAGGACCCTAGGCGGCCTTCCTGAGACAGAGACCCCGAACTCCACCTAGTGTGCTCCACCTGCCTCTTGTTTGTAGAAAAGCTTTAGTCTCCCAGGCCTCCCCAGAGTCAGAAAAAGCTAGCTCAAGAGGTAAGGATTGGAAGAATGTGAACATATAGTAACAAAAGCTAGCAGTTGGGCGAGGAGAACTGGTAACAATGTAAACAGATCAGCCATATACGAGTCACAGAATCTTTAGTTCTTCCCTGAAGGACATAGACAACAGTGTCTGATGCACATTCCTGAGCTGTTTTGCAGATACTAAAACCACCACCAGAGGGAAAAAGCTAACTGCATGATGACCAGACCGTAGCCTCGACACAAACTGCTCCATCTTGGGCAGTACTGAATCTATGACTTGCATACGTCCAGAAATTTGCCTCAAGGAAGTGGAACCAAACTGACCCTGGAGTTGAAGATTAATTGTGCTTAAAACGGGGTGATTCCGACCAGACCACCGCATGAATCATTTTGAGATGATTATCGGAGCTGTCTGTGCTGTGCTGCACATAGCCCGCACACCCCTGAAACTTCCTGGTTTTTCCCTATAAAACCCTTTTCCCTCTAACTGGCAACTTGGAGATGGTTTGGGGGACACTAGTTTGCTATCTTCCCAGGTTGCGGGCTTCCTGAATGAAGCACCAACCCTTGTGTCTCTCGAACACTGACTTTTGAGTGAGATCAGCTGAAACTGAGCTCGGTTCCGGCTCCAGTTGGTAACCTCAGGAACTATGAACAAAGTTTAAAAAGTAATCCACTAGGGAAAGATAGTCACGTTATGTTAAACAAAAATGACAGAAGGTGCTAAACCATACGTATGATATAATATTTGTGGAAAAGTCAAACGATGTGTATATGAATATATATCCTGTAATTGTATATATAATTAATTATATATATTTGTATATTTGTTGCTTGCATATACATAAGAGATGTTTAAGGGTAGAAAACAATCTGATAAAAATGACCACCTTTTGAGGAACGGCAATGAAGCGTGTGAGAAGAGTCTCTCACTGTTTCCTTTACGTACATCTGTATTATTGCATTAAAAAAGCATGTATTGTTTTCAATAATAAAATAAATGAAGAAGAAAAAAATTGTCAGTTAGATTATTCCATCCTTCTGAGATCACGTAGGCAGCCCTTTAGATCAAAGCATCCCTGATCCTGTGTTTTCTACAGATCCCAGCAAAGGAAGGTGAAAAGCAAATTTCCTTCCCAGTAGAGGCATCCTCCATGCTTCAGGGTTTTGGAGGGGAGTATCTGGTGTTGGGGAGGAAGGACTTTTTTCCTCTATCCTTCTTAGTTCTGGCTGGTCTAAGAATTAAATTGACAAGACAGATTAACAGAAGAAAACTAAACAAAAGTTTAATAATATGTGTACATGGAAGGGACCCAGGAAAATTAAGTAACTTGCCGAAATGTCTGAAAACCTCACCTTAAATATTATCTTCAGCTGAAGCGAAAAGAGGATGTTGGGGATAGTGATTTGGAACCTCAAAGGGGAAGAAGGAATTGGCAAGAATATGGAAAAGCAAATGTTTGGTAAACACGGTTTGCTGGGCCGTGCAGAGACCATGGGACACAGAGAGGAATGTTAACACTTTTAGACTTTGCTAGGTTTCTCCCTGTCTACCCACCTGGTTCGTACTATAGTAATCTATGGTGATAACTCCTTTCCTGGAACAGATCCTTCATCTACATTCTTTAGGCCGTTAGGGAGAAGGTCCAGAGTCAAACTTTCTTCCTGAGTCTTTTGGGCCTTGATTGTTTTCAGCTCTAAACAATCCGCATGCCAGAGAGACATTTTGGGGTGGTAAACTTTGCTCCCCTACACTGGTATTGAAAAATCACCAGTGAATTAGGTGCGCTTTTCACAAATGAAGATGTAGATCCCTAAGAATCATATGACATGGCTGGATTTAGCCAAGAAAAATAAAAAGATTCTCCACCCCGGAAAAAAAAAAAAATTGCCTGTAAGATGAAGCCAATCCTCTGGGGGAGTTAGTGAGCCTTTGGTCGAACCTCAGCTTCCTACAACAGTTCTGTACTCAGCTTTGAATGTAACGCAGGAGAGCGTGAAGATATGTTTCCTGTTCCCCTAAGGCAGACTAGATTGACAGGCATTGAACCCTGAGAACAAAAGTCTCAAACTGTGTATAATCAAGTGTTAATGGTGTGGAACTGGGCTGCTTAGCGTAGAGACAGTTAACTGGAGCTGTGTGTAATTTCATTTAACAAACTATCCTGTTTTTTTTCCTACGCACCACCCCTCCATCCCTCCGTCCGCCATCTTGAAATGCCCCCTCTTCCCACTTTCTAAGTTCTTTGGTTTGGGAAGTTCCCTCTGATCCTTAAAGACAGGGATCAGAACTTGCCGCAGAGATCTCTGCTTGATCCTCTCCAGAGGGGGTTGGGTCCCGAGGACTCTGAGACTGTCCGTATTGCTGCTCCCACCACAACCTCCCTTCAACACCTGTTTAATGGTCTGTCTTTCCTCCTAGAATGTTTCTGCTGTGAGGACGGGACTTCTCTGTGCATCTCCACTGTTATCCAAGCAAGCTCTCAAAAACTGCTGAATGAATGAATGGACAGTTGACTGAGGGCCAGGGGTCAGGGAAGGCTTTTCGTGGAGGAGGAGGGGGCAGAACTGGTCCTTGGAAGTTTTTGTTTGGTAGAGAGAGGGGAGAACGTTACTGTCAAGGTGAATGATTTCCATAATCAAATGGAATAAGTTTGTCCTGAAAAAGTTCTATGCCACTCTATCGTGCCACCGCACTTAATTCTTTGTAAGAGCTTATCGCCATCTGAAATCCTGTTTATGAACCACCTCTTCCCTCTGTCCCTCTGTCCTGTAAGTGCTTCTGGACAAAAACCTTGTCGGTTAAGGACCTTCTATTTTTTTTTTCTTTTCTTAATGTTATTTTCTGTTTGGTTTACTTTCTTTTCTTTCAAATCTTTGCATTCCCACAACCTCAGCGTTTAGAACGGTATTTGGCACATAGCATGATCTTAGATAATCTCTATTTCAAAAAGGGAACGTTTTTACTGCGCAATGTACCCCTCGCCCCCTCCCCTACAAAGCAGTATAGTTTCACGCAGACGTTTACTTTTCACCTTCCAAACCGTCGGTTCTGAAGCTATTGCTACACTTTCTACGTCTGCTACAATCTTTCAGATTAAGTCCTCAGGAATTCGGAAAAAATGACGCATGTCATGTTCGGAAAACCAAATTGACTTGTACCAGAAGTGGGGTTCGAACCCACGAGGATATAAATCCATTGGATCTTAAGTCCAACGCCTTAACCACTCGGCCATTCTGGTATCCGCCAAACTCGTCTTTATTTTTACATAACCTGACTAATACTGAGCTGCGAAAAGTTGCACAACAATTAAAAAATTTTATACCTTATGTAAAAGAACAATACGGGGATGGGGGGGAATGGGAAACTCGGTAACTTTCATCACATCCTGTGATTTCCTCATGTCCAGTCACCAGAAACTGGAGCCACACGAAAGCGATGAAGACTCTAGTAGCAGGATCCCTAACACATTCACGTCTGAGGACACCACAGGGTACTGGAATGGGCTCCTTTTCAAAGTGGGCGAGTCTCCTCGGAAATCGTAGGTAATGTGTCTTCCTCCTAGCGCTTTCCTTATTAAAACAAAAGCGACTCTGGTGGGACTCGAACCCACAACCTTTGAATGCCTCCGTCTAATCTAGAAGTCCAATGCGCTATCCATTGCGCCACAGAGCCCGACGAGTCAAAAATCCTCCGCGTTGCTTACATCAAGGCAGGAGCGGCGTCTGTCTGGGGGACGGTCGCCGGCACGTCGGGTCACGCTTTCTTTCTCGGACAAACTGGGAAGCCCGCGTCGCCAAGAAGCGTGGATGGGCATTGCGCTGGAAAGTCTGAAATCTGTTTGAAAGTTTCTTCTCGCGAGCGATCGCCAGGCATCAACTCTCAACTTCATTACACATCGGGAGGAAAGTCTTTGTGTGAATAAAATGTCTTTATTGTAGCCTGGCGCAAAAGTGCAGCGGGAGGTTCCATAGTGTAGCGGTTATCACGTCTGCTTTACACGCAGAAGGTCCTGGGTTCGAGCCCCAGTGGAACCACAGCACGGATTTAACCTTTTTCAGGGATATTTTAACGTTTCTTTTTGCCAGCCGGAACTTGAGTTTTACTCCAGGAAGTGGGAGACGCTGCCGTTTCCAACCGGGCTCCGCGCTGCGCCCCGAAGCGCAAGCTAGGCTCCAGAGGTGCCCGCGCACATCGGCCACCAAGGCTGCCCCCTCGTGGCGCCACTAGGGAGGTGCAAGCGGCCCCGCCCTGCTCAGGTCATCGCGCGTCTCTGCGCCTGCGCGCTCCCGACTACCCCCCCGCCCCCCCCCCCGCAGTTCCGCCTCCAGGTGCCTGGGTAGGAGTCCGGATCCCGCTCCTTCTAAACCCTGCTTTGCCACCTTTCAGTGTTGCTGCCACCACTCAGTTAGGGGTTATCCCGAAGGTCACCTCTCTCCTTTGTTGATTACTTCCAAGTCCACTGACCTCGTACTTCTATTTAAATTAAAAAAACTTTTTGAAAAATTATATGCTCATGGTGGAGAATTCAAACAGCCCCACGTGTTTTACGGTGCTGTTTCCCTCTGGCAAAGAATTTTCCTTTGACTAAACTCTAGCTGGGCTCCTCTGAGCCCTCCTCTCAACTAGGCGGGCTATAAGACTTGAAAAAACAGTTAGCACTAATAATAGTTTTTAGCAGCTCAAGGCTGCATCCCTAAAGTGACTCTAGTTTCAGTGAAAGTGTCAGCCTGAGAAAACTGAATGCTGCCGCCGCCCCAGCCCCATTTACTGTTTGTTCCAGCCAACAGCTGAATCTGGGGGCCCGGATCAGCAGTATAACTGTACTTTTTCTTTATAAATCACTTATGATTAGTGTACAAAGGTAGCGTTGCCAGAGGTACTGCTCCACCCCAAAAATATTCTAGAAATCCTTCTATTTCCTTCTTAAGCCTTCACTCATCTTTTCACTTTCGGTGTTTGGATATATCCTAATTCTTTAGTCTGTGCTTTTTGATGAGCGATTAAATTGTATTCAGTCTTACAGACGATACCGTAGTGGAATTCCTTGGTCATTGGTTTTGGGGTGGATCACTATGTAGAACAATAATAGCGGAAATCTTGAATAGTCATTATTATCTAACCCATTTTACAAAGGACTAAGAGGAAGCACAGAGAAGTTACGTAATGGCCCAAGGTCACACACTGGCCCTAGACAATTAAGGTGCAGATCAAAGGAATGATTTCAGTAAGCCCAGACTCTTGCATTTTCTCATACATAGAAAGGTGCTAAATTCATTAATTGAGATGTCTATTTCTTTAATCACAAGTACTCTTTTGATGTTTGACTATATTTTTTTGTTTTTGTTTTGTTTTTTTGCAAAAACTCCAATATATCATGGCTCTCTCTTACCTCTTCAGAACAGTCCCTCAGAGCTATCTGAGCGGCTGTATCTCAGGCTTAAGTCCTCGGTAAGTCCGCTGAATAAAACATAATTCTCCACTTTTAGGTTGTGTTTTTTTCTTTTCTTTTTTTTCATTCGACATAGGTTTTGAGGCTTCGTCTTTGGAAATAAAAATCTCAGTTAAATTCTTAAACGTCCGCCAAAGGGAGAATCATGGAAAAGGAATAGGTCCCTCTAGTGGTGAGAAGACATTATGAAACATTTTGCTCTGTAGACACTGCTCCTAGATTTAAGAGGTTCTTTGAAATACAGCTTCCCAACATCTCCCAAGGTGAGAGATGTTGAACATTTAGCCAAAACGCAAATACCCTGTGTTAGAATCCATATGTTAAAAGATTGTTGTCAAGCAACACGTTCTCATTACATGGAAGGAGAAGGAACACATTTTCATGGGAAATAGATTTTAATGTATACTGCTTCTCTCCAAAGTACTGTGGTCTTTTAGGAACCCAGTAATCAATTGTCTCTTAAAAGTAAGTGTGTGTGTGTTTGTGCGTGTGTTTGTGTGTGTATGTGTGTGTATCCTGGGATAGTCTCAAAGTAAAAAGTGTGTATACATGTGTGTGTGTATTTTTTTTTTCCTGGAACTAGTCTCTTGTGAATCCTCAATTCACTATTTGCCTCTAGAAAGTAAAGATTAAGTGCTAAAAGAGGTATGTGAGGGCTTACCTGGTGGCGCAGTGGTTGAGAGTCCGCCTGCCGCTGGAGGAGACACGGGTTCGTGCCCTGGTCAGGGAAGAATCCACATGCCATGGAACAGCTGGGCAGCGGAGCCTGTGCTCCGCAACGGGAGAGGCCATAACAGTGAGATACCCGCGTACCGCTAAAAAAAAAAAAGAAGAAGAAGAAAAACCGTATGTGGAAGGGAAGGTTTTTGGTTTTGTTTTTTTGTTTTTTGGTAATAAAAAATGATTCGCAAGGAAGAAAGTAGCTGCTACTGTTGATAAAGGAACATACTAGTTATGGCAGAATATGATTCTGTATTCTTTGGTTCCAAGGGAACCTTGAATTGTTTTTGACGTTTTTGTTACATGGGTAATTAGGTACAAAATTCAAGGCTGAAGTCAAAAGTGTGGTGAATGATTTTAATTCTAGGTAGGAAGTAACAACCACCCCAAAGAAGCAAATGTAGATTTTTAAAAGATCTTCCAACTTTAGTAAAGCATCCATGAGTCCAGGATCAGACGAGAAAATGTGAATTTCGTCAATAGCGTCTGCCTTGTGTTGCCCCTGCCACCTTGCTGAAGCGTTCCACCCTTCTGTACCTGGGTCTCTGGGCTACCTTTACACCCCGGACTTGGACTTACCTCCCTCACATGCACCCGCTGCAGCTTTCCTGTCCTACATCTCTTCCACTCTGGGATGACACCTGGTGCCTTTGGCTGCGCCAGTAGACCACCTGAAATTAATCCCTAGTGAGGTAATACTGAGAATGGATTTAGAGATTTGACTTCCAGTGGACCTTGAGCCCCATTATATGCTCATTGTAATATATTAGCATCTAAATGACATGCCCACAGGCACCGTGACAGTTCTGAGGCCAACCAGGAAAGGCCAAAAAGTGGGCGGTGGCCCAATTCCTGGAAGTCCCCGCCCCTTCCCCAAAACAGTTAGAAAACCCCTCCCACTCATTAGCCTTTGAAATTACCCAGCCAAGGAACTGCCTGGTGGTCCAGTGATTAGGATTCCATGCTTCCACTGCAGGGGGCATGGGTTTGATCCCTGGTCAGGGAACTAAGACCCTGCATGCCAAGGCCAAAAAAAAAAAAACGTTACCCAGCCCATAAAAACTAGCGACCCCATATTTGGGTCCTCTCGCCTTCTGAGATGGCCCACACTCTGTCTATGGAGTGTATATTTCTCGAAGTAAATCCACTTCTTACCTATCACTTTGCCTCTCACTGAATTCTTTCTGCGCTGAGATATAAAGAACCTGAACTTCAGCAGGTCCTGAAGCCAGGTGTGTGATCTCAATTACAAGATAGTGGGTTCGCGTCTGGAGCCTGTGCTCCGCAACGGGAGAGGCCACAGCAGTGGGAAGCCCGCGTACCGCCAAAAAAAAAAAAAAAAAAAAGATAGTGGGTTCAAGACCCAATCTGAGTTTTGGCAGGGTTCAAGTGCTGGCGGGAGTTGTGTGCTTTCAGTGGCGTTGTATCTAGCCTGAACCCCATGAACTGTGTCTAATTTATGAAATATCCCGCGAACAGGAATTTCAGGACAACACCAAGGGAGCAGCAGTAGGCAGTGATAGAGCTGGTTGGGAGGGGCTGGATTCTGGAGCAAGTTTCCCTTGTTTGTGTTTCCCTCCTGAATCCCTCTGTGCAAATGGCTCTTTACTTCCCTTACATCTGTCCATCAGACATGGCTGGGAGATTAGACTGGGATATAACAGGCCAATCAGTACTTCCAGTCCAAATTTTAGTTGACTACAGTTTTCATCTATTTACTCGACAAAAATAATAGGTTGCCAGGAGACCCGCTGGAATTTATTTATTTATCGTTTCTATTCTCTTAATGCGGAGGCTTTAAAGAAAATGCTAGAAAGAGGAACGAGGAAGAATTTAGAATGGGCTGATTTGTAATCTTCTAGACAATCAGTCCCTGAATAATGGAAAGTCAGTTTATTCTTAAGCCTTTGCTTCTTGTGAACCTGGGACTCAGGCACATTCTAGCGAAGCAGACAGGGTAGGGTTCCTTTCTCCCTTGAGGGCTGGGCCAGAATAAATGGCAGGAAAATGATGCTGAAATTCTTAGAGGTACAGAAGCCTTATCATATGTACTCCTCGGTCAGATAATGACAACAAAGTGTCTTTCATGACATTACAATAGAGGATAAATTTTTATAGATGAGCTTGATGCCCTCAAATCCTGCCTGAGGCAACAGGAGTAGTCAGACATGCATTTAGCTGATGGTCAGAGATCTCAGATCTAGCCTTGCCCGAGCCATTTATTAGCTATGAAAACTTTGAAAAAATATGAACGTTATCTCATCTTCTGTAAGGGAAACCCAAAGGCTTCCTTAGAAAAACAGAACTCATATCTTCCACGGTGGGCAATGGAAAATTTCCACAAAGGGAGGGGTGGCTGGATTTTATAGCCTGGACTCCTGGTCCCTGGAGATCGTTTTACTAATTATTGCTTGGGCTGCACACATGGTACAGCCACAACTCAAGAACTGAGAGGTAATCTTCTCTCAGACTTCATTTCCTCACCTGTAAAGTGAGGTGTTCGAGTGATATAAGCTTTAGAGTCCCTTTCAGAGCTGACAAGTTACAGACCTGAGACTCTAAGTTGCTGACAACCACGCCACGAGACGGTTATTTCAGACCATCCTTATTAGAGGATTCTGCTGTAGGGCAAAGGGAAGACTCTGGCCTCACGATGGGCTGTTGATTGGGGTTTTCTATTGTGTTGTGAGAAAATACTGTTCAATTCTGACTCTTCCAATCTGGACTTCACGGCATCTATTTCTTTTTTTAAAAATAAATTTATTTATTGTTGGCTGCATTGGGCCCTCGTTGCTGTGCACGGGCTTTCTCTAGTTATGGAGAGTGGGGTCTCCTCTTCGTTGTGGTGCGTGGGCTTCTCATTGCGGTGGCTTCTCTTGTTGCGGAGCACGGGCTCTAGGCATACGGGCTTCAGTAGTTGTGGCCCGTGGTGGGCTTAGTTGCTCTGGGGCATGTGGGATCTTCCCAGATCAGGGCTTGAACCCGTGTCCTCTGCATTAGCAGGCAGATTCTCAACCACTGCGCCACCAGGGAAGCCCAGCAGGTGGATTCTTAACCACTAGGGAAGTCCCCCATGGCATCTATTTCTTTTTGTAAGGCCCAAATCTCCTCTTCAGTCTTTTCATGGCTGACTTCATCTCCTGGTTCCTCAGGGTGTAGATCATGGGGTTCAGGACAGGAATGATGACAGTGACGGTAATGGAGACAGCTCTGTCCATGGGGAGGGCAATGAAGGGCCGGGCGTAGACGTAGACGCAGGGCACAAAGTGCAAGGTCACCACCATGATGTGGGCTGTGCAAGTGGAGATGGCTTCTCTCCTGCCCTCCCCAGTGTGAGACCTCAGCATTGTCAAGATGACTGTGTAGGACACAAGCAAGAAGATGAACCACAGTGTAAAGATCAAGCCATTATTGGAAATCATTAAGACCTCAAGGGCAAAGGTGTCGGTGCAGGTGAGTTTGAGGACCCGGGGAACATCGCAGTAGAAACCATCCACAACATTAGGTCCACAGAAGGGGAGTGGGAGTAAGAGGGAAATCTGCACGATGGAGTGGACGGAGCCCCCCACCCAGGAGGCCACAATGAGGGCAGTGCATCACCTCCTACTCATGATAGTCACATAGCGCAGGGGCTTGGAGATGGCCACGTAGCAGTCAAAGGCCATCACAGAGAGAGAGAAAACATCTGCCCCACCGAGGAGGTGGAAGAAAAACATCTGTATGGTGCGACCATTGAAGGAGATGGTCTTTCTCGTTGTAAGAAGGTTTACTAGGACCTTCGGAACAGTGATGGAGGAGAAGCAGATGTCCAAGACAGAGAGATTGCAGAGCAGGAAGTACATGGAGGTGTGAAGGCAAGACTCACAGGTCACGGTGACAATGGCGAGGAGGCTTCCCATCACGGTAGCTGTGTACACCAAGGATAACAGAAGAAATAAGACCAGGCTCAGCTCTTGGGGCTGGGTCAGTCCTTGAAAAATGAATTATTTCACCCTGGTGTAATTTCCCTGCTCCATCGGGTCATGTATCTTCTTCTTCTTCAATTACCTGGAGAGAAAACAGAAAATAGAATATAGAAAAGGTATCATTAGAAACAAAAGGAGTGGGAGTTATATGACCAGGCTGCCTTGGGGGTTATTTTTATGATTATTTTTCTTTGGGGCAGGGATGCCTACAATTCTATCTGTAGTAGATGGCATTTTCTGAGTTCTCTCAGAGCAAACCAGAGAGCGGGTTTCCAACGGGTGTAATTAACTGAAGCTCCTAAATCAGTACGTTATTAAATTCTTATTAAAAATTTTACAGGCTTATCATTTTGTAGATTCTATATGCCTCTTAAAAAGTCACTGAATGCTCTGAGAAGTGAAGAGACTAGTTTTGCTTTTGTTTTCATGCACACTCATGTATCTCATTGTTAGGAAGTGGGAAACACGCGCAGGGGAAAAATATAAAACACGGTCTGTGGCTCTAATGGAGGCTTATAGTTTCTTCTCTCATCTTCTTCCACAGGAGACCATCTGCTTGGCATAGTCCGAGCAGATTTTCATGATACCGGTGACCAGCTCTAAATTAAGGCCAAAAAACCAGTTTACGGTTTACTGTCTCCCTAGGATAAATAGCTTTGCAGCAGCTAAGACAATTTAATTGAGTAAATCACTGTTTCTTTCTTCTTCTTTCTTTTTTTTTTTCCAGTCTCCCTTCTTTTGGTGTCTTGTTTTCCTCTGATTTCCCTGGCCCAAGATTGGGACTTGGTAACTGATAGCTATAGTCCCTGCTCTCCATAATGCTCTTGGCAAGAACTTCACCCTCCAGGACACTGGACAAATGGTTTTCCTTTCTCAGGCTCCCTTCCTTTCATCACTTACATTTGTACGTCCCTCCTTGCCGCCTCAGTATTTGTAAAGGTTTTAGTTTTGCACAAAGAGCAAAGATGTTAGTATCAGCAGAACTGAATTTGTGTGTGTGTGTGTTTTAAAAGTTTATTGAAGTATAGTTGATTTACAATGTTGTGTTAATTTCTGCTGTACAGTAGAAATTATTTTATAATTTTATTATAAAATATTTTATAGAAATTAAATTATATATTAAATTATAAATTAAATTATAATTCTATAAATTATATTTATAGAAATATAATTTTATTATAAAATATTTATAGAAATTATTTTATAATTTTATATTTTATCAGTTAAACATGTATATATATGTATATGTATATACATATATATATATATATACGCTTTTTCATATTCTTATCCATTATGGTTTATCACAGGATATTGAATATAGTTCCCTGTGGTATACAGTGGGACCTTGTTGTTTACATTCTATATATAATAGTCTGCATCTGCTAATCCCACACTCCCACTCCATACCCCCTCCCCAAAGCCCTGGCAGCCACAAATCTCTTCTCTATGCAGCAGATCCGAATTTGATAGACTCTGTCACTTAATTGGTAGGTAGCTCTGAGCCTCAGTTTATCATCAGTAAAAATGCGTATAAGCATGTTTGCTTTACAGGATTGTGAAGCTTAAAGAAACTTGTTTAATTCACTTAAACTGAGGTCGGCACAGACCATATTTCCGCTGCGTATAGCACAGTTAACATTTTGCAGAGCCAATCTTTTATACACATTATTTCAGAAATGCTGACGAAAATACACTTTTTTATTCTTTTCTTATAGAATATGATTCTTTGAAATAATTGCAACTATTATCAAATCTAGCATTTCAAAAGCAGGTACGTTTCACACAATGGGATATTATTCAGTGATAAAAGGAGATGAGCTCTCAAGCCAAGAAAAGACATAGAGGAAACTTTAGTTACATTACTAAGTGAGAGAAGTTGATCTGAAAATGCCCATACTGTACGATCCCAACTATATGACGTTCTGGGAAAGATAAAATTATAATGAAAACATTAACGGTTGCCGGGGGCTGGGTGTGGAGGTGGGGAGGGATGAATAGGTGAGACACAGGGGATTTTTAGGGCATTGAAACTATTCTATATGATACTCTGACTGTGGATACATAACATTATGTATTTACTAAAACCCATAGAATGTACAACGCTAAGAGTGAGACCTCATGCAAACTATGGACTGCAGTTAATAATAATGTATCAATATTGGTTCCTCAATTGTTACCTAACGTAGCACACTAATGCAAGATGAATTAATAATAAATGCATTCCTAATAAGGGAAACTGGGGTGGCAGTGGGGAGAGGGGGCACTCTGTACGTTCTAATTTTTATGTAAACCTAAAACTGCTCTAAGTAGTAAAATCTGTTACTCTAAAAACAAACAAACAAAAGTATGCCAAAGGATAAAACAATTTAGAACATTTCTAGTTTGCAAAGGAGCACAATTTTTTTGTTTTGTTATTTTGCGGTACGTGGGCCTCTCACTGTTGTGGCCTCTCCCGATGCGGAGCACAGGCTCCGGACGCGCAGGCTCAGCGGCCATGGCTCACGGGCCCAGCCCCTCCGCGGCAGGTGGGATCTTTCCGGACCGGGGCACGAACCCGCGTCCCCTGCATCGGCAGGCGGACTCTCAACCACTGTGCCACCAGGGAAGCCCCCTTGTTTTTTAAATCTATTTTATGTATGGTAGTGTGCATCTGTTAATTCCACATTCGCAGTTTATGACCCCCCAACCTTTGGAGTTGTAATACTCAATTGTTTTAAATAACGTTGCCCTCAATTACCTCGTGACGAGTCTAAGACTGTGTTCCGTCCATTGCTTTTACCAACATTTGAACCTCAATTAACTGTAAACCTCAACTGTTTCTTGACAGTTAACTGATGGCTTATTAGTGGTGGCAAGAAAAACGGCTGCGATCAAGAATTTCCAGGGGCAGTCTACCGTAGTGGTTAGGAGAATGGGCTTTGTAACCCAAATGCACGAGGTTCTGTGCAGAAATTAGTCGTGAAAGTAATCAAGTCACCAATGCAACTGAAAAATGGGTACACTTCCCTGCACAAAATACATGCACAACTAAGAAAGTAAAGATGGAGGATGGGAGGACAAATGAGAATCCCTCTGTATGTGTGTCTGTAACAGGAAGGAAGAAGAGAAAACAGAGAACTATTGTTTATAAGTTTGCTGTTGTCCTTGCTTTTGGCAAGAACGAGTTCACGATCTCAAGAACTGCTTTAGAAATAGGCCGAGGTAAACCCATTCTAATAAAACAGGCTTGGGAATTTCCTGGCGGTCCAGTGGTTAGGACTCGAGGCTCTCACTGCCGGGCCAGGTTTGATCCCTGGTCAGGGAAATAAGATCCTGCAAACTGCACAACTGGCCAAACAAACAAACAAAAAACCAGAAAAAAACCCCCCCAAACCCCCCAAAACAGGCTTATTGAATTTCATAGAGTCCCCAACTTGAGGGAATCCCCACCCCAATTGTCCACCAAGCATATGTTCCTCTATCCCTCTTGACAAGCTGACCTTCTCTCTATGCTCCTCAAGTCCCCTTCCTAATACTGAAGCACTAATTATCTGCTGTGCATCACTAAAGTTTTTAGCTTTAATATACAGTACCCTCTACCTTTCAGGAGCATTATTAACATTCAAAATATTTCTGAAATCCACAATAATATTTCAAAACTGGTAGTGCATGGGCACACATGCACAGACGTATAGTCAGACACACAAGCACATAGTCAAAAGCCCCCAATGTCACAAAGTATCCTCCCTTAAAGCTCCCGACCTCTAATCCCTACCCAAGAAGCAGTGCTAGCCATTCGGTTGCATACACTGACCTTAGGAATGATTGATTATCAAGGAATACTCCTCTTTAAGGTAGACATGCCTCTGGGGGTTGGTTGGTACAGTACCTTCTCTCCTGATACAGGAGGCAAAGGGTAGGCTCCCAGAATTGCCTCTGAGTGGTCCTAACACACTGCCCCACGGTGCCGCTGCCGTGAGCACCAGTCTCTCAGCCCCAGTGGAAGGATCCCCAGAGGGAACACTTTTGGAAGTGATTGTTGAACCTGAGTAGCCAGACTTTCCTATTGGGATGCAGCTCCCTAGAGTGTTATTAAGAAATTGAACACACACTGGAAGGGGTATGCGAACAGGCACATCTTGGTTTTGAAATTCTCCTAATGCAGGGGAGGAGATGTGTCCTCATAGACCTTGGGATTAGAGCCCAAATATCTTTGCCTGAAGGGCTCATAGGGGACAAACAGAGGAGTCTGTCTCCTTAAGAGGCGGGAATGTAGGGAAAATAAATAGAACTCCCAGGAGGGTGTGTCTCAGTCCATTTCATTTCTTTCTTTCTTACTTTTTTTTTTTTTTTAGGCAGGTGGTTTTCTTGTTGTCCTAATAATATACATAATCAGATGCATCATAAAGACTGGGAAATGCATTTTCTCCTTGTTTTCCACCAAACTTCTCACACAAAGAGGGAATATAGCAGACAAAGGATGGGTTGGTACCCTTCATCCATTAAATATTTAATTATAAAGGATTTACTGAGTACATTCCATGTTCCAGGCCCTATAATCCCAAAGATTTCCATTTTCTCTCTCCTCTCATTTCTTGTTTTCTTGTTTTCTTTTTTCTTTTTGCCACACCGTGCAGCACGTGGGATCTTAGTTCCCCTACCAGGGATTGAACCTGTGCCCTCTGCAGTGGGAGCTCAGAGTCTTAACCACTGGACTGCCAGGGAAGTCCATCTACCTCCTCTCTCCACCCCCTCATTTCCAATATCTTTTTTTTTTTTTTTCGGTACGGGCCTCTCACTGTTGTGGCCTCTCCCGTTGCGGAGCACAAGCTCCGGACGCGCAGGCTCAGCGGCCATGGCTCACGGGCCCAGCCGCTCCGCGGCATGTGGGATCTTCCCGGACCAGGGCACGAACCCGTGTCCCCTGCATCGGCAGGCGGACTCTCAACCACTGCGCCACCAGGGAAGCCCCCAAATTCTTGTCTTATGCAGTTGCCCTGCTGTAGTTCTTTCTCTGATTCTGGTTTTAATTCTTCTATTTCTTTTTTCCCCCATTTTGCTCTTTGAACCTTAGAAAAAAATCCTTTAAAGACGACAGTTCCCCAGGCAGCACTTTCCTTTTTATTCATACAGAAGAATAAGAGCCCCTTTTTCATTTCATTGTCATTAATTTTTGGTGTCTATGTCAACAACACGGAGTGATAAGAATACACGTTCAGAATAATGATCACAGAAGATTTCAGCTCTCCGGAATCCTAAAATTCCCCACACTAACTACTTACCATAACTAGAAAGTGGAGAAATCATTCCCAAAGGAGTCTTTGGTTAAAGCTGGAACATAGAAATATTTTAATTGATGACAGCATCTTATTCTAGAATCTTTCTTTTGTATATTGGAATGATAAGTGAATGGTTTTCAAATCTTCTGCTCAGGAAACCACATGACAAGATTAAGAGCTTCTGTGTCACCTGTTCTCTTTCTCCCTCCCTTCTTTCTTTCTCCTGTTTTTCTTTACTATTTCTATTTTTTTTCCTTCCTCTATATACCATTTCCAGGACAGTATTAGGGTTCTCCAGAAACATAACTAATAGGATCTATGGCTATATCTACATCAGCTATATCCATCATATTTATGTATATATACACATTTAGAGAGAGAGAGAAAGAATTATCATGCAGAACTGGCTCACGCTATTATGGAGGCCGAGAAGTCCCGCAATCTGCCTTCTGCAAGCTGGAGACCCAGGAAACCTGAGGGTGTAATTCAGTCCTAATTCAATGACCTGAGAACCAGGGGAGCCACTGGTGTAAATGATGAGACGGGATGTCCCAACTCAAGCTGTGAGACAAGAATAAGGGGGTACATTTCTCCTTCCTCCACCTCTTTTGTTCTATTCAGGTTTTTTTTTTTTTTTCCGGTACGCGGGCCTCTCACTGTTGTGGCCTCTCCGGTTGCGGAGCACAGGCTCCGGATGCGCATGCTCAGCGGCCATGGCTCACGGGCCCAGCCGCTCCACGGCATGTGGGATCTTCCCGGTCCGGGGCACGAATCCGTGTCCCCTGCATCGGCAGGCGGACTCTCAACCACTGCGCCACCAGGGAAGCCCACCTCTGCCCTTTTTAAAATTGGATTTTTTTCCTTCTATTGAGTTGTATGAGTTCTTTATACATTTTGGATATTAACCCCTTATCTGATATATGATTTACAAATATCTTCTCTCATTGTGTAGGTTGTCCTTTCATTTGTTGATTATGTCTTTTGCTGTGCAGAAGCTTTTCAGTTTGAGGTAGTTCCATTTATTAATTTTTGCTTTGTTGCTTGTGTTTTTGGTGTCAGATCCAAAAAATCATTGCCAAGACCAATGCCAAGGAGGTTTCCCCCAGTTTTTCTTCTAGCAGTTTTATGATTTCATGTCTTATGTTTAAATATTTAATCCATTCAAGTTAATTTTTGTGAGTGGTCTAAGATAGGGGTCCAATTTCATTATTATGCATGTGGTTATCCAGTTTTCCCAAAAATATTTATTGAAGAGACTATCCTTTCTCCACTGTATATTCTTGGCTTTTCTCCAATTCATGAATTAATTGATTGTAGTTGTATGGAGTTATTTCTGGGCTCTCCGTTCTGTTCCGTTGGTCTATATGTCTGTTTTCATGCTACTGCTATGTAGTTTTGATTATTACAGGTTTGTAGTATAGTTTCAAATGATAAGTGTGATGCCTCTAGCTTTGTTCTTTCTCAAGTTCACTTTGGCTGTGGAGGGTCTTTTGTGGTATCACACAATTTTAAGGATTGCTTGTCTATTTCTGTGAAAATTGCCTTTGGAATTTTGATGGGGGTTGCATAGAATCTGTAGCTATCTTTGGATAGAATGGAAATTTTGTAATAAGAATTCTTCCAAACCATGAGCATGGAATATCTTCCCATTTATTTGTATTTTCTTGAATTTCTTTCATCAGTCTTGTATGGTTTTCAGTGAACAGATCTTTCACCTCCTTGGTTAAATTTATTCCTAGGTATTTTATTCTCTTGATGCAATTGTAGATGGGATTGTTTTCTTAATTTATCTTTCTGACAGTTTGTTGTTAGTGTATAGAAATGATGTACTTTTTGACTTTGGTGATTTACAGTTTTGCCACAATGTGACTACATGTGGACTACTTCTTATGTATTCTAGGATGATATGTTATGAATATGGGAATTTGTATTTCTCATCAATTATAGAAATTTCCCAGTTATATCCCATAAAATAGTGACCCTTCCTCATTCATATTATTTTTTCATTCTGGAACTCATGCAGATATATTACTTATTAGATTTGTTCATTTTCTTTTCCAAGTCTCCTAACCATCCTTCTGTGTATATATGTGACCAATTTCAGGGAGTTATTCAGTTGGTTATAGCTTTCATTTCTAGAAGTTCTATTTCATTCTTTTTACAAATCTACTTTTTTTCTTTTATTATCTTTTTTTCTTGCTCATTTAAAACACTCTTTTAAGGGACTTCCCTGGTGGTCCAGTGGAGAAGAATCCACCTTCCAATGCAGAGGACGTGGGTTCGATCTCTGGTCGGAGAACTAAGATCCCACATGCCGCGGGGCAACTAAGCAACTGCTGAGCTTGTGCGCCTCAACAGGAGAGCCCGCGTGCCACAACTAGAGAGAAGCCCACATGTAGCAACTAGAGAGAAGCCCACTCACTGCAACAAAGATCCGACACAGCCGAAAAACAAACAAACAAACAAAAACTCCTTTAATTTTTTTAGCTTCTTATTCACATTACATTCTGTATATGATTACTCCAGTGTTCAGGTCCTTGAGAGTCTGTTATGCTTTGGTTGTTTCTTTTGATTCTTGCTAATAATGGCTAGTTTCTTCATGAATTTTTAATTATGAATTTATGTTCAGTTACTTATGTGGAAGTCTTGGAAGGCTCAGGTTCACTGTGCATTCCTTCAGAGAAGGCAAATATTTGCTTCTTCCAGGCATCATAAGTCATTATTAACCCTGAATTAATCTTAGTTAATTTTTCCCTTTGGAGTTTCCCATTTCATGTAGGCAATGCAAACTTGAACCCAAGACTCCTGTCAGGGTTTTGAATTCTCAGAAGAGATGATTTTTTTTCCACTCAAAGCTCAGGTTGAGGCAAACCATTTCATTGTGATCTTTGCTGTGGGATGATTTCTATCCAGTTTACCCTTCCACTGATGGAGGAGTATTCAATTCTCTGGTTTTCTGCTTTATGTTTATTTTTGGTCCTGAGGCTTTCCCTTCCCTTCTTGTGAGTTCTGATATGCACTGAAGTGTATATTTGCAAGAAGCAATGCATGTGCATGTTTAAATCAGGACTTTACTTCATGATATGTGGTCTTTCATTTTGCCTAAAATAGCACTTATTATATTTTCTCCATGAATATTGGTGGTGTATAGAAAAAAATGATGCATGTAATTTGATTTTATATGTTACCACCAAGTTGAATTCTTTTACTATTTTCAATAATGTTTCAGTGAATTCCTTATAGCATTTTGGGTATATCTTCTCAATATCTGAGAATAATGACTTTTTTTCCTCCAGTTTTCCCACCTTTATATACTTTCTCATTTTTGTAGTGTTTTTGAATTGTAAGTGAATTCAAGTTTAATAATTAATATTAGTGGTGACAGTGGGCATTATTGTCTATTTATGAACAATATTAGAATTGTTTTAATGTTTAATCATTAAGTATAATGTTTGCTATATCGTTCTTGTTGATATTATTTATTGAGGTGGTACACTTTTTTCCTCAGTTCCTGGCTTCTTAGGTGTTTTGTTTCCTAGGGATGTAGGTTGAATTATAGTGAATATTTTCTGCATCACTGAGATAATTGCCTTGTTTCTTCTTTTAATCTGTAATTGCAGTGAATTATATAAATATTTCTCTCTGAATTTCTGGAATAAATTCTATTTGGTCTTGTTGCTGTGTAATACATTGCTATGTAACTTCCTAATGTTTTATAAGAATTTTACATCCGTCTCTAAAGATGTGATTGGTATGTACACCTATATTAGATATGTGATATTATTAGATCTATTAGGTGCTATTATCTAGTTTTTTAATAGGGTTACGCTAATTCTTATAGAATGAGTTAAGGAGCATTCTAAAGTGTATAAGATTTGTAAATTACTGGCTCTTGAATATTTATTGGAAATCGTCTGCAAAGTTATTTAGGCCTAGCATTTTTTTTTTTTTGAGGTTTTTAAATAACATAGAGTTTGTTTGTTTTTTTTTTTAGGCCTAGCATTTTTTTTAAACAAACTTATTGGAGTATAATTACTTTACAACGGTGTGTTAGTTTCTGCTTTATAACAAAGTGAATCAGCTATACATATATCCCAATATCTCCTCCCTCTTGTGTCTCCCTCCTACCCTCCCTATCCCACCCCTCTAGGTGGTTGCAAAGCACCAAGCTGATCTCCCTGTGCTATGTGGCTGCTTCCCACTAGCTATCTACCTTACGTTTGGTAGTGTATATACGTATATGCCACTCTCTCACTTCGTCCCAACTTACACTTCCCCCTCCCCGTGTCCTCAAGTCCCTTCTCTACATCTGCGTATTTATTCCTGTCCTGCCCCTAGGTTCGTTAGAACCTTTTTTTTTTTTCAGATTCCATATATATGTGTTAGCATACGGTATTTGTCTTTCTCTTTCTGACTTACTTCACTCTGTATGACAGACTCTAGGTCCATCCACCTCACTACAAATAACTCAATTTTGTTTCTTTTTATGGCTGAGTAATATTCCATTGTATATATGTGCCACATCTTCTTTATCCATTCATCTGCTGATGGGCACTTAGGTTGCTTCCATGTCCTGGCTATTGTAAATAGAGCTGCAATGAACATTGTGGTACATGACTCTTTTTGAATTATGGTTTTCTCATATACTGGTATATGCCCAGTAGTGGGACTGTTGGGTCATACGGTAGTTCTATTTTTAGTTTTTTAAGGAACCTCCATACTGTTCTCCATAGTGGCTGTATCAATTCACATTCCCACGAACAGTGCAAGAGGGTTCCCTTTGCTCCACACCCTCTCCAGCATTTATTATTTGTAGATTTTTTGGTTATGGCCATTCTGACTGGTGTGAGGTGATACCTCATTGTAGTTTTGATTTGCATTTCTCTAATGATTAGTGATGTTGAACATCCTTTCATGTTTTTGTTGGCAGTCTGTATGTCTTCTTTGGAGAAATGTCTGCTTAGATCTTCCACCGATTTTTAGATTGCATTGTTTGTTTTTTTGATATTGAGCTGCATGTGTTGCTTGTATGTTTTGGAGATTAATCCTTTGTCAGTTGCTTTGTTTGCAAATATTATCTCCCATTCTGAGGGTTGTCTTTTTGTCTTGTTTATGGTTTCCTTTGCTGTGCAAAAGCTTTTAAGTTTCATTAGGTTCGATTTTTTTACTTTTGTTTTTATTTCCTTTTCTCTAGGAGGTGGGTCAAAAAGGATCTTGCTGTGATTTATGTCATAAAGTGTTCTGCCTATGTTTTCCTCTAAGAGTTTTATGCTGTCTGGCCTTACATTTAGGTCTTTAATCCATTTTGAGTTTATTTTTGTGTATGGTGTTAGGGAGTGTTCTAATTTCATTCTTTTACATGTAGCTGTCCAGTTTTCCCAGCACCACTTATTGAAGAGGCTGTCTTTTCTCCATTGTATATTCTTGCCTCCTTTATCAAAAATAAGGTGACCATATGTGTGTGGGTTTATCTCTGGGCTTTCTATGCTGTTCCATTGATCTATATTTCTGTTTTTGTGCCAGTACCATACTGTCTTGATTACTGTAGCTTTGTAGTATAACCTGGGGTCAGGGTGCCTGATTCCTCCAGCTCTGTTTTTCTTTCTCGAGATTGCTTTGGCTATTCGGGGTCTTTTGTGTTTCCATACAAATTGTGAAGTTTTTTGTTCTAGTTCTGTGAAAAGGAAGGACACTACATAATGACCAAGGGATCAATCCAAGAAGAAGATATAACAATTATAAATATTTAGGCACCCAACATAGGAGCACCTCAATACATAAGGCAAATACTAACAGCCATAAAAAGGGGAAATTGACAGTAACACATTCATAGTAGGGGACTTTAACACCCCACTTTCACCAATGGACAGATCATCCAAAATGAAAATAAATAAGGAAACACAAGCTTTAAAGGATACATTAAACAAGATTGACTTAATTGATGTTTATAGGACATTCCATCCAAAAACAACAGAATACACATTCTTCTCAAGTGCTCATGGAACATTCTCCAGGATAGATCATATCTTGGGTCACAAATCAAGCCTTGGTAAATTTAAGAAAATTGAAATCATATCAAGTATCTTTTCTGACCACAATGCTATGAGACTAGATATCAATTACAGGAAAATATCTGTAAAAAATACAAACACATGGAGGATAAACAATACACTACTTAATAACCAAGAGATCACTGAAGAAATCAAAGAGGAAATCAAAAAATACCTAGAAACAAATGACAATGAAAACACGATGACCCCAAACCTAAGGAATGCAGCAAAAGCAGTTCTAAGAGGGAAGTTCATAGAAATACAATCCTACCTTAAGAAACAAGAAGCAACTCAAATAAACAACCTAAACTTACATCTAAAGCAATTAGAGAAAGAAGAACAAAAAACCCCCAAAGTTAGCAGAAGGAAAGAAATCATAAAGATCAGATCAGAAATAAGTGAAAAAGAAATGAAGGAAACGATAGCAAAGATCAATAAAACTAAAAGCTGGTTCTTTGCGAAGATAAACAAAATTGATAAACCATTAGCCAGACTCATCAAGAAAAAAAGGGAGAAGACTCAAGACAACAGAATTAGAAATGAAAAAGGAGAAGTAACAACTGACACTGCAGAAATACAAACGATCATGAGAGATTACTACAAGCAACTCTATGCCAATAAAATGGACAACCTGGAAGAAATGGACAATTATTAGAAATGCACAACGTTCCGAGACTGAATCAGGAAGAAATAGAAAATATGAACAGACCAATCACAAGCACTGAAATTGAAACTGTGGTTAAAAATCTTCCAACAGGGGGCTTCCCTGGTGGTGCAGTGGTTGAGAGTCTGCCTGCCAATGCAGAGGACACGGGTTCATGCCCTGGTCTGGGAAGATTCCCATATGCTGCGGAGTGGCCGGGCCCGTGAGCCATGGCCGCTGAGCCTGTGCGTCCAGAGCCTGTGCTCCACAACAGTGAGAGGCCCACGTACCACAAAAAAAAAAAAAAAAAAAAAAATCTTCCAGCAAACAAAAGCCCAGGACCAGACGGCTTCACAGGCGAATTCTATCAAACATTTAGAGAAAAGCTAACACCCATCCTTCTCAAATTATTCCAAAATATAGCAGAGGGAGGAACACTCCCAAACTCATTCTACGAGGCCACCATCACCCTGATACCAAAACCAGACAAGCATATCACAAAGAAAGAAAACTATAGGCCAATATCAGTGATGAACACAGATGCAAAAATCCTCAACAAAATACTAGCAAACAGAATCCAACAGCACATTAAAAGGATCATACACCATGATCAAGTGGGGTTTATTCCAGGAATGCAAGGATTCTTCAATATACGCAAATCAATCAATGTGATACACCATATTAACCAAATGAAGGAGAAAAACCATATGGTCATCTCAATAGATGCAGAGAAAGCTTTTGACAAAAATTCAACACCTATTTATGATAAAGACCGTCCAGAAAGTAGGCATAGAGTGAACTTTCTCAACATAATAAAGGCCATATATGACAAACCCACAGCCAACATCATCCTCGATGGTGAAAAACTGAAACCATTTCCACTAAGATCAGGAACAAGACAAGGTTGCTCACTCTCACCACTATTATTCAACATAGTTTTGGAAGTTTTAGCCACAGCAATCAGAGAAGAAAAAGAAATAAAAGGAATCCAAATCGGAAAAGAAGAAGTAAAGCTGTCACTGTTTGCAGATGACCTGATAGTATACATAGAGAATCCTAAAGATGCTACCAGAAAACTACTAGAGCTAATCAATGAATTTGGTAAAGTAGCAGGATACAAAATTAATGCACAGAAATCTCTTATATTCCTATACACTAATGATGAAAAATCTGAAAGAGAAATTAAGGAAACACTCCCGTTTACCATTGCAACAAAAAGAATAAAATACCTAGAATAAACCTACCTAAGGAGATAAAAGACCTGTATGCAGAAAACTGGAAGATACTGATGAAAGAAATTAAAGATGATACAAACAGATATAGAGATATACCATGTTCTTGGATTGGAAGAATCAACGTTGTGAAAATGAATATACTATCCAAAGTAATCTACAGATTCAATGCAATCCCTATCAAACTACCACTGGCATATATTACAGAACTAGAACAAAAAATTTCACAATTTGTATGGAAACACAAAAGACCCCAAATAGCCAAAGCAATCTTGAGAACGAAAAATGGAGCTGGAGGAATCAGGCTCCCTGACTTCAGACTATACTACAAAGTTACAGTAATCAAGACAGTATGGTACTGGCACAAAAACAGAAATATAGATCAATGCAACAGTATAGAAAGGCCAGAGTTAAACCAATGCACCTATGGTCACCTTATCTTTGATAAAAGAGGCAAGAATATACAGTGCAGAAAAGACAGTCTCCTCAAAAAGTGGTGCTGGGAAAACTGGACAGCTACATGAAGAGAATGAAATCCCTAACACCATACACAAAAACAAACTCAAAATGGATTAAAGACCTAAATGTAAGGCCAGACAGTATAAAACTCTTATAGGAAGACATAGGCAGAACACTCTATGACATACATCACAGCAAGATCCTTTTTGACCCACCTCCTAGAGAATTGGAAATAAAAAAAAAAATAAACAAATGGGACCTAATAAAAAGTAAAAGCTTTTTCACAGGAAAGGAAATCATAAACAAGATGACAAGACCACCCTCAGAATGTGAGAAAATATTTGCAAATGAAGCAACTGACAAAGGATTAATCGCCAAAATTTACAAGCAGCTCAATATCAAAAAATCAAACAGCCCAATCCAAAAATGGACAGAAGACTTAAATAGACATTTCTCCAAAGAAAATATACAGATTGCCAACAAACACATGAAAGAATGCTCAACATCACTAATCATTAGAGAAATGCAAATCAAAACTATAATGAGGTATCATCTCACACCATTCAGAATGGACATCATCAAAAAATCTACAAACAATAAATGCTGGAGAGGGTGTGGAGCAAAGGGAACCCTCTTGCACTGTTGGTGGGAATGTAAATTGATAGAATCACTATGGAGAACAATATGGAGTTTCCGTAAAAACTAAAAATAGAACTACCATACGACCCAGCAATCCCACTACTGGGCATATACTCTGAGAAATCCATAATTCAAAAAGAGTCATGTACCACAGTGTACACTGCAGCTCTATTTACAATAGCCAGGACATGGAAGCAACCTGAGTGTCCATCAACAGATGAATGGATAAAGAAGATGTGGCACATATATACAATGGAATATTACTCAGCCATAAAAAGGAATGAAACTGAGTTATTTGTAGTGAGGTGGATGGACCTAGAGTCTGTCATACAGAGTGAAGTAAGTCAGAAAGAGAAAAACAAATACCATATGCTAACACATATATATGGAATCTAAGGGGAAAAAAATGTCATGAAGAACCTAGAGGTAAGACAGGAATAAAGACACAGACCTACTAGAGAATGGACTTGAGGATATGGGGAGGGGGAAGGGTAAGCTGGGACAAAGTGAAAGAGTGGCATGGACATATATACACTAACAAATGTAAAATAGCTAGTGAGAAGCAGCCACATAGCACAGGGAGATCATGTAGGTGGTTTGTGACCACCTAGAGGGGTGGGATAGGGAGGGTGGGAGGAAGGGAGATGCAAGAGGGAAGAGATATGGGAACATATGTATATGTATAACTGATTCACTTTGTTATGAAGCAGAAACTAACACACCATTGTAAAGCAATTATACTCCAATAAAGATGTTAAAAAAAAAAATCATGGGATAGCATGCTGCCCAGATCCCATGGTACTGGGGGAGATGTAGTGAGGAGCGAAGGATGGAGAGGTATAGCAAAAAGTAAAATGGACTTTGCAGTGGCTGGTGAGGACATTTTAACTTGGCCGCAAAGGGGAGCTCATGAATGTTCTTGAGAGCTGGCCTCAGAAACTCAAATTAATAAAGTGACAAGTGTTAAAAGAACTAAGAATGCAAGATAGTCACTGCCCCACCCCGCTCCACCACCCCCCGCACACTGCCCCCTCCCCACCCCCCAAGATGCCTAGGTCCTAATTCCAGGAAATCGCAAATAGATTACCTCTCAGGGAAAAGGGACTTTTCAAATGTGATTGTCAGTCTTTTTTTTTTCTAAGTATTTTAATTTTATTGGAGTATAGTTGATGTACAAGAGTTATCAACCTTGAAATGGGGACATTGTTCTGGATTATCTGGGTGGGCTCAGTCTAATCACAAGAGTCTTTAAAGCAGAGAATGTTTCAGATGAGAGTAGGTGTGACATTGCTGGCTTTGAAGAGGGAGGAAGGGGACCATAAACCAAGGAATGTGGGTGGCCTCTACAGAAGCTGGAAAAACCAAGGAAATGGATTCTATCCCAGAGCCTCCAGGAAGGAAGGCAGCCCTGCTGGTACCTTGATCTCAGCCCAGTGGGACCCCTGTCAAACTTCTAACCTACAGAACTACGAGATAATAAATGTATGTTGTTTTAAGCCACTAAGGTTGTGGTAATTAGTTACAGCAGTGATAGCAAATTCACACGCTCAGCTTCTTCAGATAGAACTTTGTAGAGGCCACAGTTTATTCTGCTTCCACGTAAGGCTCTCTCATGAGATCAGATGGAGAGTCTAGGGTACGTGAACTGAGACGGCAAGTAAGGCAGATGAGGAAGAACAAAGGTGTGTGTGTGTGTGTGTGTGTTTTAACTTAAAGGAGGAGAAGAAGGTAAAATGAATTGAGAGTGAAAAATTTGTAGATTTCCTTTAAGGTAAACTCATTCCAAAATTTTCATAAATTGAATCACTTTCTTTAGGGAGAAAGACTAATTATACTTAATCAAAAGTATTCATTTGGATTGATATATAACAGAATTCTAGCAGGTCAATTCAAAACTTCAAAGGACTGATCTATCCCTATGTCTCTAACTCTGCTCCGCTTGGCCAGTCTGGCCCCTCCATTCCATATTACATTTGTTTTTTTTTGTTTTTTTTTTAACGGCGTGCGGGCCTCTCACTGTTGTGGCCTCTCCCGTTGCGGAGCACAGGCTCCGGAAGCGCAGGCTCAGCGGCCACGGCTCACGGGCCCAGCCGCTCCACAGCATGTGGGATCTTCCTGGACCGGGGCACGAATCCTTGTCCCCTGCATTGGCAGGCGGACTCTCAACCACTGCCCCACGAGGGAAGCCTCCATATTACATTTGAACTAATCCCAAAGACTTCCTCACATCACACTCAGCCAGCTGAGGAAACAGAAGACTAGAAGGGTCCCGGGCATAGCATCCATCAAGCGAGATGATTCCCAGAATTCCCAATACTGTGCCGTATAGGTCCTTCCTAACGTTCAAAAGGGTAACTGATAAAGGAATTTCAGGAGAAATTACCTACTGGGTAATACCTTTGGGTATTATCCGTATGAGTCATTTTAAATTTGCTTGACCTTGAATGGGAATGGACTTAGGAGATTGAAAAACCCAGGAGACCTGAACAGAGGTCTTTCCTCTGCCATGAGTCATTTATGCTCCTCCAGATACGAAGGAAATAGTTAATCCACTTATATGAACAGTGACGTAAAGTCAAATCCATATCCAACATACCACAGAGGGGAGAGGACAGAGCCACAAAGCAGTGAGAGAGGGGTTTGTCCGCAGAAATATTTGTCCCTGACAACTCCACTGTAAGTGTCTTCTATGAAGGAGTAATGATAGCCTGGGATATACCTCCCAGAGATAAAGGCAAATAATACTGAATGTGGGGATTCAAGGGATAATCCATTTGGGGACAGAAACAATATATAGGAGCAATAGGCTCAAATAGAAAAGAGGAACTCAGAGCGTGGTGATCAAAAAGGGGATGGAGCTGTGAAAAGGGGGATGGAGCTGTGAAATGAAGGTGGTAAAGGAATGATAGGGTTGAAATCAAGGAGATAGAAAAGTAGGCAGTTCAGGTGATTGAGACTGGGAAGAGAAGAGCATTGATGTGATACCACTGGACTCAAATTTTCCAGGTCCCTCCGTAGGTGACATAGAAATGGCAGCAATGGGTAATGTCCTTCAGTATTTGCTTAAATAATTTTCCAGTAGCCACAATGGGAATCCAAGAGGGATAGCTCAGAGAGAGTGTTTAATGGAGTAGGCATCTTGTTTTGCAGTTTATCTCAACTACACATAGTGTATCTTTTTGGATTCTTCCATATTCTAATGATAAGAGCTATGCTCTTGTAAAAATTCAGGGCTGTTTGTTGCTGAACGTGGAAGGCAACATTTGGGTAGAGCATGGGCTCTGGAGTCAGGAAGACCTGGGTCCGAATGGGAGTTCTGCACCTTACTTCCTGTATGACCCTGGGCATGTCGGTTTTTTGTTTTTTGTTTGCTGGGACTTCGCTTCCTCATTTGTAACCTAGGGATAGTGCCATGTGCATCGTAGCACTTCAATGTGTATTTAATTAAATAACTTTTATGCCCGGTACATAGTAAGTACCCAATAAAAGGCGCTTGTAATACCAATTGTGAGAATAGGTTATCTTGGGGAATTTGTTTGTTTGTTTGTTTTACTGAAGTAATCTCTTTCTCCTTTTGACTATCCATGTTGGGGTCAGGAGACAGATGACCACGAGGAACGGTGAGAGAGTCTGGCAGGAGTCTCCATTTGCAAAATGCACACAAAACATCATTTACCTAAAGCCAGAGGTGGAGGTAGGTGTCATGGACCATTTAAGTCTCTAGCAGTTTGGAGAAATATGTTTTCAATCATGAACTAGGAAAACACTTTCTTCTTCTCCAACACCTTCCACAGGGCATCTTTGATCTCTTTGCTCCTCAAACCATAAATGAGAAGCTTTAGCATGGTGATCACCAGCAAACAGAACACAGATACCACCTCGTCTCTGCCGAGTAAGCAGCTGGAGCTGGGTCGCAGGTACGTGAAGAGGGCCATCCCAAACAACAGAGTCACGGCCGTCAGGTGCGAGGCGCATGTGTTGAAGGCTTTCCTTCGACCTTCCGCGGAGCAGATCTTCAAGAAAGCAGCCACTACGTAACTGAAGGAGCTGACGAGGATGAGGAATGGTGTGTCCCCAGCAGTGACCACCGCGAGGAACTTGCCCGCTTGACGGAAGAAAGTGTTAGAGCGAGAAAGTGCCAGGACTCAAAACCAGAAAATACAGATCAATGGAATAGGATCGAAAGCCCAGAGGTAAACCCACGCACATATGGCCGCCTTACCTTTGATAAAGGAGGCAAGAATATACAGAGGAAAAAAAAAAGAATATACAGTGGAGAAAAGACAGTCTCTTCAATAAGTGGTGCTGGGAAAACTGGACAGCTACATGTAAAAGAATGAAATTACAACACTCCCTACCATCATACACAAAAATAAACTCAAAATGGATTAGAGACCTAAATGTAAGGCCAGACACTATAAAACTCTTAGAGGAAAACATAGGCAGAACACTCTATGACATACATCACAGCAAGATCCTTTTTGACCCATCTTCTAGAGAAATGGAAATAAAACCAAAAAAAACAAATAGGACCTAATGAAACTTAAAAGCTTTTGCACAGAAAGGAAACCATAAAGAAGACGAAAAGACAACCATCAGAATGGGAGAAAATATTTGCAAATGAAGCAACTGACAAAGGATTAATCTCCAAAACATACAAGCAACTCATGCAGCTCAATATCAAAAACAAAAAAACAACCCAATCCAAAAATGGGCAGAAAACTTAAATAGACATTTCTCCAAAGAAGATATACAGACTGCCAACAAACACATGAAAGGATGCTCAACATCACTAATCATTAGAGAAATGCACATCAAAACTACAATGAGATATCATCTCATACCAGTCAGAATGGTCATTATCAAAAAATCTACAAACAATAAATGCTGGAGAGGGTGTGGAGCAAAGGGAACCCTCTTGCACTGTTGGTGGGAATGTAAATTGATACAGCCACTATGGAGAACAGTATGGAGTTCCTTAAAAAACTAAAAATAGAACTACCATATGACCCAGCAATCCCACTACTGGGCATATACCCTGAGAAAATCATAATTCAAAAAGAGTCATGTCCCAAAATGTTCATTGCAGCACTATTTACAATAGCCAGGACATGGAAGCAACCTAAGTGCCCATCAGCAGATGAATGGATAAAGAAGATGTGGCACATATATACAATGGAATATTACTCAGCCATAAAAAGGAATGAAACTGAGTTATTTGTAGTGAGGTGGATGTACCTAGAGTCTGTCATACAGAGTGAAGTAAGTCAGAAAGAGAAAAACAAATACCTTATGCTAACACATATATATAGAATCTAAAAAACAAAAAGAAAGAAAAAAAATGGTCAGAAGAACCTAGGGGCAAGACAGGAATAAAGATGCAGACCTACTAGAGAATGGACTTGAGGATACGGGGAGGGGGAAAGGTAAGCTGGGACGAAGTGAGAGAGAGGCATGGACGTATATACACTACCAAATGTAAAATAGATAGCTAGTGGGAAGCAGCCGCATAGCACAGGGAGATCAGCTCGGTGCTTTGTGACCGCCTGGAGGGGTGGGATAGGGAGGGTGGGAGGGAGGGAGACACAAGAGGGAGGGGATATGGGGACATATGTATATGTATAACTGATTCACTTTGTTATAAAGCAGAAACTAACACACCATTGTAAAGCAACTGTACTCCAATAAAGATGTTAGAAAAAAAATAAATAAAGATAGCTTCACTCACATGAGGAAAAAAAAAAAAAAGTGCCAGGACTGGTGGGAGGTCACAGAAGAAATGCTTGACGATGTTGGGTCCGCAGAAGTGGAGCTGAAACATGAAGCTGGCTTGGACCAGGGAGCTCAGGAAGCCACTGACATAGGCCCCAACCACCATGCGTGTACAGAGGCCCTGGGACATGACAGCAGTGTACAGCAGGGGGGCTGGAAATGGTGGCGTATCGGTTGTACGCCATAGAAATCAGGAGGAAGCACTCAGTTAGACATATGCTGACAAAGAAAAAGAACTGAGCAGCACAGCCCAAGAATGATGTGGTCTTCTGCTCCTGGAAGACGTCAGTGAGCATTTTGGGAGCCAATGCAGAAGAGTAGCAAATGTCAACGAAGGACAGGTTGCTGAGGAAGAAGTACATTGGTGTGTGTAGGTGGGTGTCACCTCTGATCAGAAAGATGAGGGCCAGTTTCCAGGCGAGGGTCACAAGATAGATGCCCAGGAAGGTCACAAAGAGGGGGGCCTGGAGTTCTGGATGGTCTGCAAATCCCAGGAGGATGAACATGGTCACTGACGAGCCGTTCCAGGCCTTGTGGACATGTTTCCCACGGACCACAAGGACGAGACGCAGACCTGGGATAATAATGATACTCCACAGGGCAGGCGATGTCTGCAAATCATTAAATGCACGAGAGGAAGGGCAGAGTATTACAGGAGGTTACAACCTATGCAAAGATTCTCTTTCTCTCTTTCTCTGAGAAGGCAAATATCTTAAATATTTGCTTTTTAACATAATATAATATGGTTTATATGAACTTAAACTTTGGATTCAGATTCCTGTGATTAACTCCTGCCTCTACCTTTTAGTAGCTGTGTCACTTTGGATGAGAAGTTAACATCTCTAGGCTTCAATATCCTTATCTTTAAAAAGGGTGACTTTATCTACTTCACATATTTGTTTTAAGAATAAAATAAAGCAAAGTGTATAAAGTGACAGACAATAGTAAGTCCACAGTGAAAACAGTTTTGTGTTTCCCAGGGGAATCACGCCATGCCCTGAAGTAACTATTTATCTGACATTATTCCAGTTTCAGTATTGGAATGGAGAAACCAACAGATGGACAGTATTCAGCTCTTCACTTGTGAAACAGTCAATCAGACATTTTGAATGTTTTTAATCCAAAGGATTAGGCCAGATGTGCATAGAAATGCTCTTAATTGTCAAATATTAGATCTGAATATACTAACGTGGTTCCAGTCTCAAATTTGTGTTCACTCTGAGCTCTCTAAGCTGTTCGTTAAGAATGAGGACTCTAGGGCTTCCCTGGTGGCACAGTGGTTAAGAGTCCGCCTGCCAATGCAGGGGACATTGGCTCGAGCCCTGGTCTGGGAAGATCCCACATGCCGTGGAGCAACTGGGCCCATGCACCACAGCTACTGAGCCTGCGCTCTAGACCCCACGAGCGACAACTGCTGAGGCCCGTGCGCCTGGAGCCCGCGCTCTGTAATGGGAGAGGCCATTGCAATGAGAGGCCTGCGCAGCGTAGCAATGAGTGGTCCCTGCTCGCCGCAACTAGAGAAAGCCTGCGCACAGCAACGAAGACCCAATGCGGCCAAAAAAAAAAAAAAAAGTGGGCTCTGGATTTGGACTGCCTGGATTCAGTTTCCAGCTTTACTACTTAATAGATGTGTGATCTTGGACAGGTCACTTGAACTATCTATGACACTCTGTAAAATTAGAGATCATAATAGCACTTACCTTGTTATTAGAAACTATCATATCTATATATCTATCATCTATCTGTCATCTTTCTACTCTCCTTTAGGACATTCCTGGCCCATAGTAAGCATTCTACAAGTGTTTGTTGTTGCTATTGTTTAAAACCTAAATTGCAAACTATCCTCGACCAAATTCTTAGAATTTTCAATGTATGAAGCATCTTTCGAGATCGGGGACTTGATTCCATTCAATCCACATCTGTAAGAATTCCCATCACCACCTCACACATCCACACTACATCTCAGTCCACATCAATCAGAAGAGAACTCTGCCATTGGTCTCTGAAGCTGAGGTCCTGTCCCTGCAGGAGACTCTAGGAAAAGTGTGGTCAGAGGACTTGGCGGCTCATGGTGAATGACCCTTAAACGTTTGGAATATATCTTGATTCTTCTTCACGTCTTTACCTAAACAATTTGGAAATCAACCAAATTACCTTAACTGTCTTTTAAGCCATATTTTCAGCCTATTCTACCTAACTCTTAAAAATATAGTAAATCCCACAAATTTCATTTACTTTTCAAAAACAAAATGTTATTTTATGAATTTTAAAGCAATATGTGAGAACTGTAAAATAATTTGATCAGCAAACAACCGTGAAATACTAAACCTAAAAATCATGTGCAATTCCTCATCGACACACAAAACCCCTCCAAACTGGAAATTATGGCCTTCTAGCCCCTGAAATAAAAGCTTTTAATATTTTGGCCTGTTCTTCTCATGTGCAAGGATATGTATATATGTGTGGGTGTTTGTATCATAGTACACAGACCCTCTATAACTTACATATATTATAGAAAACATTCTAAGTTAGTAACTTCACAATTTGGGAAGTAACACTTTCTCTATTTGCTCTGAATTTTTCTGGCTCTCTTTAGGAGTGTGACCTCATTTTAATATCCCCAGTTTTTCATAAATCATTCCATATCTACCCATTGCCAGTCAAGGTCTCATTGACCTTCTTCACTTTCTTCTTGGTACTTGCACAGAGAGATGCCCTTAGAATTGGGGTCCACCTTCTTCCCTCTCAATAGTTCCTACTACAGATTTTTCAGTGCTAAAATGCTCAAATTTGGATAGTGAGACAGTGTGAACCTCATTTTAGCCATCACCATGCCATCATTTGTGCAGTTTAGGAGATCTCTCACAATGCTAATCTTACCAGTGTGGTTTTAAGATTTATCCTATGTTCAGAGGTTATGCATCTGTTTGTGAGAGGTATGTAGAGTTCTGAGAATCAAGAGAGGATTCTTTCCTCTTGAAGAAAAGCAAGGGACCCACAGCAAAGTTTAGCATGGTCTGCCACAGGTGGAGAGTCACATGGAGAAACTGAGAGCTAAACAGAAACAGCTGTGCTGGAGCCCTCACCCAATTCTGAGTAGGGGCCACCATTTAGCAAGTTAGGGACCTGAGGTTCGTGGTGTGGTTCAGGTTGTTTGGGGCAGCTATTCAGGTTAGCAGAAAAGGGATAAGGTAGTGGTTATGATTCTGGGTAGGCTTCAGGACAAGCCGGGTTCTAATCCTGACTCTGCCACTTGCCAGTGGTGGGATATTGAAAAACTCATTTCTCTGTTCTGAGTCTCACTTTCTCTATTAGCAAAACAGGGATAACAGTGACTACGGAGTTGTTTGAGGATCAGTTAACAGAGTTGTTTGAGGATCGCATGAGACAATGTGTGAAAGGTTCATGGGTCCTGAGATAGAATGTTTGCTTAATAAATTGGCACTGTGATTGCTATCAGCACTGAATTTTTTTTCTTTTTTTTTTTTTCAGTACGCGGGCCTCTCACCATTGTGGCCTCTCCCGTTGTGGAGCACAGGCTCCGGACGCACAGGCTCAGTGGCCATGGCTCACGGGCCCAGCCGCTCCGTGGCACGCGGGATCTTCCCGGACCGGGGCACGAACCCGTGTCCCCTGCATCGGCAGGCGGACTCTCAACCACTGCGCCACCAGGGAAGCCCAGCACTGAATATTTTAATAACCTTAAATAATTATTTATGAAACTGAGCCTTTATTGGAAACAATTCCTCCTCATGTGATAGGTTAAAGTATGCTTTTCTTACAGAAAAAAGGAGTTCACTGATGGACCATATAGGATTGTAAGAGGTGTACAGGGGTGAGGTTGCAGAATTTGACGATCTGGAACTTGATGTGTCAACTGAAAGTCTGTTTTGAATGTTACCATTAGGAGGGAAAACTTTCATATTTAAGAATGAAATTTTCCATCCCCAGAAACAGAAAGTGAAGCTGGGCATATTGAAACAAGAGGAGAAGCTTATCCAGGGTTTTATTCTCACATATGGATGCCCTGAATGTTATTCTAGACCATTAAATGGAAGTTATCTTAAGCGTTTATGAAGCACTTTACATCGCTGAACTCTGCTCACAAACAGGTGCTTCTTCCCTTGAGAAAGGAAATCTCCTTCATTCTTGCAGCAAACTCTGGGAGGTTCAGTTTGGTCTGAATCTGGACTCCCTATGATCCTGTGGTGTAGATATAATCAACACCAAGCCTATTTTACAGAGCTGAAGAGAGCTTGAGGGGCTCAGTGACTCTGTTGGATTTATACCTGCTGGGGCTGCATCTCTGTGAATAACACTAGCCTTCAAAGCCATGGTGAAGAGATAACAGTGCAGTAAAATGAACAATCTAGCACGTGGAAGACAGGCAGAGACTGATGGGATCTGGTAGCACTGATTTATAACTCAACTCATCTTTTATGAAAGATCTTCAAGAAAGTGTTAAATTTTATCACTAACTATGCCTAATCTGAGTTTAACAGATGCAGTTGGGAATGCAAGAAAAAAAATGCAATAATGACAAGGAAAACCTCAGCCAAACTAGTTTTCTGTGATCTTGCCATCCTTCCTGAGTTCATGAGGCCTCCTCCCCTCACTGGGCAAGAGCCCAGTGCCCTCAAGTCTTGCCCTTCTAGGTCTGTCTATCATCTGGATGTACAAATGATTGACGGGACTGAATGAGTCCCTCTCCATGTAAGGTGAGAACTCAAAAGTGCCAAGACATTAAGATTCAGATGGCAAAATTCAAGTCGTCAGTCAGAAGAGAGAAGAAAGTTTTCAGAGGTCTCTGCATTGTCTGGAAAATCTGCTATGCAAAGTCTGCCCCAATTACAGCCCTTCCAGACAACTTGTTAATAATTGGGGCCGTGTTCAAGGGCATAGAAGTTCCTTCAGAAATTTTATGTCTGCTTAATTCTATTCCTAGTTGCAAGGACTTAATATGGTTCCAGATGCCCATCAAAGGAGCACTAAGGAGAATCAAGATTGGGGCTGAATTTGGGCAAAACAGGTAGAATTGAGAGGTACAAGGGGAAAAAACTGAAAGCCAAATAACTCTTTCATCATCTACATAGGCTCGTAGATCTAGGGTGCTCTCTAAGGTAAGATTAATATGGACATGAATATGAAAAGTAAAAGATGAATGACTGCACTTACCCCTCCCTCTTGTTGTGTCTGTCATTTAGCTTATACTTGTCTTGCGTTCTGCTTTGGAAGGAGCTAATCATGCTTCAGTACCTGCTTCCAGTACCCAAAGTGCTAACAAGTTTGAAGAGCAAGTTTGAGGTTGGTTTGTTCACCAAAGATAAAAATATCCACTTGTTGCCTAGAATGTGTGTTTGTGGGGAGAAAAGTAGAGGGAAAAGATGTATCGGGAGAAGAAGGAGAGGATGTAATCTTTAAGAATCTCTTCTGGTATCAACTAGTGTCTGCATTTGAGGTCATTTTGGAAGTTTTAAAACCTGGGGTTGGGGGTGAATTTGAGAAAAAGGGCTTTTTCTCTCTCCTTGGAGATGTTTTATTACATTTGCCCTGGAGGGTCTTTTTTTTTTAAAGAGAAAGGAATGTATCACCCAAACTTCACAGATTTGTAGTTAAGTGGTCTCTGGGGTGGAATGGAGAACACATATTCACATAAATGCTCTGAAGACAATGCTTATTAAGCTCTATCCCAGTGGCCAGGTCCTCCGATCCCCCAAGGCTAATCAAGATCTCTTCTGGTACTTGGTGATCAAACTCAGGATAGCAGCAGAACACAAAGGATAAGATAAACACTTACTCTGTAGAAGAAAACATGATTGTATATATATATATATTTTTTTTTAGAAAGTTACTTCTTGTTTATATCTATATAATATATACCCCCAGAAATAATTGTATTGTGTATACACGTTGCATATAAGTATGCAATGTGTATATACACATGTATTCACATTTACTTTCTTCCACTCCTTCATAGAACCTCTTTGGCCTGAAATATGTTAGATGAATGGGAACTCAATCTTATCAAGCTCCTACCGTGTGCTAAGCTATGCGCTAACTGTGCTGGGTGCTTTATGTGTGTTAACTTACTAAATACTCCAAAATCCCCCTTGAAGAGGAGGAAACCGAAATTTGGAGAAGCTAAATAAGTTGCTCAAAATCTTATAGTTGCTTAGGGATTGGTTCAATATTTGAACCCATGACTATGTGACACCAAATCCTGCATATGAATATATGGTACATGTTGTTGTTTTCTTTATTATATTTGTTGTGATGATTGTGATCAGTGGTCTTTTTTAAAAATAAATTTATTTATTTATTATTTATTTTTGGCTGCATTGGGTCTTCGTTGCTGCGCATGGGCTTTCTCTAGTTGCGGTTGAGCGGGGTCTACTCTTTGTTGCAGAGCATGGGCTCCAAGCACGTGGGTTTCAGTAGTTGTGGCACAGGGGTTCAGTAGTTGTGGCTCGAGGGCCCTAGAGCACAGGCTCAGTAGTTGTGGCGCATGGGCTTAGTTGCTCTGTGGCATGTGGGATCTTCCCAGGCCAGGGCTCAAACCCATGTCCCTTGCATTGGCAGGCAGATTCTTAACCACTGCGCAAACCAGGGAAGTCCCGTGATCAGTGGTCTTTGATGTTACTACCATGACTCACTGAAGACCCAGATGATGGTTGTCATTTTTTAGTAATAAAATATTTTTATTTTTTAAAATTAATTAATTTTTAAATTTTTTTTTGTATCTTTTAAAATATTTTTAATTTTTATTTAAAAAAATTTTTAACATCTTTATTCTAGTATAATTGCTTTACAGTGTTGTTAGTTTCTGCTGTATAACAGAGTGAATCAGCTATATGTATACATATATCTCCATATCTCCTCCCTCTTGTGTCTCCCTCCTATTGTCCCTATCCCACACCTCTAGGTGGTCACAAAGTACAGAGCTGATCTCCCTGTGCTATGCAGCTGCTTCCTACTAGCTGTCTATTTAATATTTGGTAGTGTATATATGTCAATGCTACTCTCTCACTTCGTCCTAGTTTACACTTCCCCCCTCCCCCGCCACCACGTCCTCAAGTCCATTCTCTACGTCTGTGTCTTCATTCATGTTCTGCCCCTAGGTTCCTCAGAACCATTTCTTTTTAGATTCCATATATATGTGTTAGCATACAGTATTTGTTTTTCTCTTTCTGACTTACTTTATATGACAGACTCTAGGTCCATCCACCTCACTACAAATAAATCAATTAAAAAATTGTTAATTTAATTAAAATTTTAATTAAAATTTTAATTAAATTAACTTAAATTTAAATAAAAAATAATTTTAATACATTTTTTAATTTTTAAAATTAAAAATATTTTTATATCTTTTAAAATATTTTTAAATTAAGGCATGTACATGGCTTTTTTAGACATAATGCTATTGAACACTTATACACTACAGAATAGTGTAAACATAAATTTTATGTACACTGGGAAACCAAAAAATTCTTGAGACTCCCTTTACTGTGATTTCCACTTTATTGCAGTGGTCTGGAATCAAACCCACAATATCTCCGAGGTATTCCTGTATTCCCCCAGGATTTTCCCCAAATAAATCGACAATATCTCTCAAGCTTGGGAGGAATAACCTCTCTTCTAAAAGGTTAGAGTTTGCACTTGTTCTCCTGGAGCATGCTGATTTTGAATCTGATAACAGGCTGGTAGCAATAAAGCCTGGTTTGGTGGGTCTGGACATAAATAGGCATCCTCTTGCAAGGCAATTGCTTCACATGAGGTTAAGAAATGCCACTGAGCAAGGAATGGCTAGTCTCTTCAGAGAGGTTAAGAGGGATTGCCTCATGGCTAGAGAAGCTCAGGGTAATTCGGGAGTTCAAGATTACCAGCTTCATTTGAGCCTACTAATAAGTCCCTGGTCCGAATCTCAGGGTCTTGTTCTTTTTCAAACATGTCATTACATTAACTTAAGAGGCTCTGCAACCCGCACAGTTAAACTGGGTCCTGATTTTAAGTCTTATCGACCCTGAATCTACAATAAATAAAATATTTATTTTAGTTAGAGAGGGTGTGGGGAAAATGGAACCCACCTACACCGTTGGTGGGAATGTAAATTGGTGCAGCCACTATGGGAAACAGTATGGAGGTTCCTTAAAAAATTAAAAATAGAGTTACCATATGATCCAGCAATCCCACTCTTGGGCACATATCTGGAAAAGACAAGAACTCTAACTTGAAAAGATACATGCACCCCAATGTTCATAGCGGCATTAGTTATAATAACCAAGACATGGAAGCAACCTAAGAGCCCACTGACAGATGATTGGTTTAAGAAGATGTCACACACACACACACACACACACACACACACATGCTGGAATATTAATCAACCATAAAAAAGAATGAAATATTGCCATTTGCAGCACATGGATGGACCTAGAGAATATCATACTAAGTGAAGTCAGTCAGACAGAGAAAGGCAAATATATGATATCACTTATATGTGGAATCTAAAAAATAATACACGTGAATAATACAAATGAATCTATATACAAAGCAGAAACAGACTCACAGATATAGAAAACAAACTTACGTTTGCCAAAGGGGAAAGGGAGGAGGGAGAGGCAAATTAGGAGTATGTGATAAACAGATACAAACTACTGTACATAAAATAGTTAAGCAACAAGGATTTACTGTATAGTACAGGGAACTATATTCAATATCTTGTAATAATCTATAATGGGAAAGAATATGAATATATATATATATATATATATATATAACTGAAAAAAAGAATTAAAATAGCCTGTATTGGGCTTCCCTGGTGGCGCAGTGGTTGGGAGTCCGCCTGCCGATGCAGGGGACGCGGGTTCGTGCCCAGGCCCGGGAGGATCCCGCATGCCGCGGAGCCGCTGGGCCCGTGGGCCATGGCCGCTGAGCCTGCGCATCCGGAGCCTGTGCTCCGCAATGGGAGAGGCCGCGGCGGTGAGAGGCCCGAGTATCGTAAAAAAAAAAAAAAAAAAAGCCTGTATTGCTAGCTTTATACATATAGCTGGCTATATACATGTATATATATGCATAAAATAGAGGCACTCCAGTTGTCTGGGAAGTGAGCTGAGGGTTTAAAACCTCAAGCGTATCGACTTTTTGCTGTAAGCTCTCTAGTGGAGTCAAAAACAAACAGGCCATCTAGTAGTCACAGTAGTCGTCATTACTAACATGATGATCAAGTGCAGCAGTTGCTTGGTTTTCCAAAGTTTGCCTTCAGTGAAAACTTCATCTGAAGCAATTATTATATAAGCAACATATGAGCAAAGTCCTTACCTTGTCTTCTAGATATGTGTGTTTCTAGCTTCATCAACTGGAATACTAAAGAATGCACTGCATAGATCAATTACAGTAAAGAATTTACTTCCGGTGGGAATGGATGTTAGTAAGTATGAAGGTAGGAAAAACAGGGTGTTGAGAGATAACAACTTTGTTTATCGCTTGAAGGTTGTTTATTGCTTGAAGGTCCTGGACAAACCTCCACCCTTGGCCCTTAGGTTTTCTCACTGGTAAGATGAGGTTGTTACAGGGGCTAGAGCAAGAGATAATGAGGCCTTGAACCTTGTAATCTTCTATTATGGGCTTTATGCCTTGAAGGACTTCTTGACTTACAGGGTATTGATTAATTCTGAGAAGACGTTTTGAAGGATCTATTTGAATCTTGATTGGGAGATGCACTGTGAATTTTGCCAACATCAGTTGGAGATTTTGCCCATAAGGAGAATGGTAGTTAATTCGATAAGGACAAATGATCAGTGTTTCCAGAATCAGCTCTAGTACTGTCACAGATGGAACAAATAAAAGATGTCAAAGTGTCATTTAATTTACCTGGTTGGTTAGTTTGATGACTACTGTCAAATTTTAGGATTATTTCCCCCTTTTGGGAGAAAGAAATTCAAGCATGATACTTCTCTAAGAACTCTCAACCTAATAAATGGGTGGGGTGCAGGAACTAAAGAAAAGAGGGTGTGTATCTCTCAAAGGGCTTAAACAATAGGGGATAGGTTCAGAGACAGGAACCTCTTGAGGTTCATTAGAGATCCCCACTATTTGAACTGTTTTAGGACTCCAAGGCAGGGGCTGTTTTATAATAGCAGGGTTGAGCACCAAGAATGTGGCTCTGGTGTCATCTAGGACTGGAAGAGATTCATCTCCAATCTGGAGAAATGTTTCTCCAAGCCAATTAAGAGGGAGGGTTGGGAAGAGCCCCTGTAGTTGCTGGAAAGATCTGTTAGAGAGCTGCAAGTACTTAGATTTATAACAATATTTTTTCCAACGTCATGGCTTTTTGCAATAACAGAAACTAGAAGTGTTTGGCTTCATTTACTAGAGATGAAGGTTAAAAATTATGGTGGTCTTTCTCTTAGGTGACTCATCTAGTGTATGAGAGAGCTGGTTTGCCAGATTAACTAAATCTGGGGTGGACATAGTTTCTCATTCTATCCTGGTCCTTTTTACTGGAAGAGAAAGGTCCCAGTTCAGTCCGTAAATAAACATAGAGTTAAAGCTACCCAAGTGGAATTAACATCTGAAGGAAGACCAGAATTTTCTTTAAAAATAATCTGAAGTTGATTGCAATAGTTTTGAACAGGCTCATCAGATTTTTGTGTGTAAACCTGAATTTCATTCCAATCAACAGGTTGTTATTTAAAATTTTTGCTGCAATTTTCATTATATCAATGGTTAAGGAATTTTCATTTTATGTGTTAATCAACACATAATTTCCTAATGGCTCATTTTGAGTTTAAGTCTTATCTAGTAATTCCAAAGAGTCTAATATACTCTAATGTTTTCCAGAAGTATAATGTTCACATTATTCATAAGTAATTAGTGTTCTTAATAATATTAATCTCATAATAATAAAAAATTGACAGTGACAGCAAAGGTAATTGTTTATCAAAAATCACTATGCCAAGATTTTCTGAAAATGAAAGTCTTTTTAAAACTATGTCCAAATTAGTTGGCATTTTAATTAAAACATATAGTTAGCTTGTATTTAATGAAAACATATAGTCAGCTGGGAACAATAATAATATACATTACCATGCATTTCTAATAAACTGGTATCAGAATATTACAGTTGGAGGTATTTCTTCAGAGACAAATGGGAATTTAAAAATCAAAACGGTAATCTGTCCTATTTGAATAGTGCTTACATAATGGTTTTCATATGGGTTGTATATCATATGATCCTCCCACAAATATACAATGTTGACATGTTTAGGTGCATCTCACAGATGAATGAAGGGCTTATGTGAGATCAGTTGAGGGTCACAAGACCACACAGATAAAAATAGGCAGGATTCAATCCTATGCCATGTGATAACATTATCACTTTTTTTTTTGAAACTATGATGCCCACTCTTTGAGACTGTTCTTTCATTATGTCTTGATGCCTCTTTTTAAGAATTAAACAGTATGATTTTTTTTAAAATGGTACTGTGAATGTGTAACTTACCTGTTCTCAATTACATTAGCCTTCTGAGAATGTATTTGTTCATTAATGTTATTCAATGCTTACAATATACTCAGTAAATTCCCCATCTCCCTGGTCTGGTTTCTTTCCCAGAATTAAACTGCGTGAAAGTATCAAGCTCAGGTACTTGAGGAGCTCATGGTAGAGTGATTAGAGCACGATGAGCATACAATGTTTTTGAGGAAGGTCAATTACTACTGCAATGCTGGGTTCTCATGTGGATTTTGGTCCCCCAGTCACCTCTTAAAACTCACCCTACGGGCTTCCCTGGTGGTGCAGTGGTTGAGAGTCTGCCTGCCGATGCAGGGGACACGGGTTCGTGCCCCGGTCCGGGAGGATCCCACGTGCCGCGGAGCGGCTGGTCCCGTGAGCCATGGCCGCTGAGCCTGCGCGTCCGGAGCCTGTGCTCCGCAACGGGAGAGGCCGCAACAGTGAGAGGCCCGCGTACCGCAAAAAACAAAACAAAACAAAACAAAACAGACAACTCACCCTACAAATTAGGCATACTTCTACCAGGTGGTAGCAACATTCCATAGTGGGGCTAAACTAGTAGGCATCTCTGAACATAATGGTTTGTTAATAGTTATCTCAGTTGTAACCATGCTGTTTGGGTTCTTTTTTTTTTTTTTTTTTTTTTTCCTCGGTACGCGGGTCTCTCACTGCTGTGGCCTCTCCCGTTGCGGAGCACAGGCTCCAGACGCGCAGGCTCAGCGGCCATGGCTCACGGGCCCAGCCGCTCCGCGGCATGTGGGATCCTCCCAGACCGGGGCACGAACCCGAGTCCCCTGCATCGGCAGGCAGACTTTCAACCACTGCGCCACCAGGGAAGCCCGAGAAGATAGGCTTTTTTGCAGTTTACCCAACTACCCAGGAGAAAGTAATGCTCATTCATTAATAATAATTAAATCTAGTGCTTAAGATGGGGATTGGCACAAGACGAATAAAGCAAAAATGATCTGGGGTTTACAGTAAGCCAAGTGTTAAATAAAACTTTGCAAAGAAGTTTATTCATCATGGAGCATATACACAGATCAGATATACATCAAACAGAATATTTTTGTCACTAAAAGAATCAGATATTTTATAGCTATTTGAAACCCGACGAGGTACATCTGTCTCCAGGGGGCGGCTAGCCAGCTGGAGATAAATTCACTTTAGTGACATTACCACAACTCAGGGTGTGGTGCTCATTTTGCAACGTCTGAAAACCTTTTCCAGATGGCCTGAAGTTAACAACGCTCAGAATAGCGGGCTGCATACGCCCGTGTGCCATTTTTAGTTTTCAGTGAAGAACAAAGCCCCCAAGTTTGTACTTGTGCCAGTGGTACCATTTTCCCTCTAGTTGAAGAAACCACGTGGAAAGGCAAATTACAATTGAAAGTCTGTGTGTAGAGACAGGAATCAAAGCAAAGTGGATAACGTATATCAACGTCTGATGTGCCCGGCTACCGCATCCAGATAGGCTGAGGCCCTGGGCCAGGGAGCTACCAATTTTTCTCCCCAAGCATTCATTTTTCTGTCTTCTAAGTGACCATCTTCCCTTTTAATCAATATATTATTTACAGATTGACTAATTGACAGCTTTTCCTTCTTTTGATCTAAGAAATATTTTGCCTCTAAAATGCCTGGTTTACACATTTTAATTATCTATTGTGATCTTGTTTTGTGGCTTGTTTTTTAACATTTCCAGAAACCTGAGTAGTGTCCATATCTACCTTCTACATTTCCCTAATTCTTTGGTAGGTATATATGATTACCCCCACTCCCCCATACACACACTCATTCACAAATTAGTAACTGATGCATTAAATGAGCTCTGATGAGATTTTCAACTTTTTTCTAAAGATTACTAGTCTCATGTTTCTGACCTTAAACCTCGGCAAACCTAGAGTTTGCTTGTTTTGCGCTGATCCACACGAATAAGGAAACATTTGCATTTCACTTCCCTGTGTCCAGAAAACGGATCTGGATTTCCCTGACCTACAACGGAGCAGGGAGAGTCTGAGGTCTTGCCTGCAAGGAGATAAAACATGTATCCCAGAATTCTCCCATCATCTTGATCTACCACTATTATCAACCAGGGTTCTTGGCCTCCTTAATTAATAGAAATTGGTCAGAGGCCAGACAAGAAATTCAGGAAAGGCTTTGTTGGGGCCCCTGCTGCAGCACAGGGGAGTGAGAACAAGCAAGAGATTCCCTTGCTTGCCAGCTCCCTGAGGGGGGGGCATGGGGGCGGGGCGAGCTTGTTCCTTATATGGGTGAAGGTAGGGGTGTGTCCAGGGGTTGGGCTGGAGCGGGGTCGCTTAGGTGGTTTGCCCACCCCTTAGGTGGAGTGTTGTGTGCAGGGGGCATGCACAGTACCCTACTTTTGCTCTGGGCTCTTCAAAAGTGGCAGTTGGGTTTTTTGTCTCTTTGTGTGTTTTGTCCAGAATTTGCCCTAACTGTGCATGCATGCAGTTACTTTTAGTCCCATACAGTTTCTTTGTATTTTGTGGCCCAAGGAAAGGTGTGTCCCCATGCGAGCGTTGCAGCACTGCAGCAAAGGGTCCCAGGTCCCAGCCTGTCTCAAGACTACTTTCTCTGAATTTTTGGTGCATCTCCTTGTCTGTAACATCTCCTAAATAACTGGGGAAGAAAAATCAACTGTTTAGTTTTTTTGGTTTTGTTTTTGTGGTACGCGGGCCTCTCACCGCTGTGGTCTCTCCCGTTGCGGAGCACAGGCTCCGGACGCGCAGGCTCAGCAGCCATGGCTCACGGACTCAGCCGCTCCACGGCATGCGGTATCCTCCCAGACCGGGGCACGAACCCATGCCCCCCGCATCGGTAGGCGGACTCTCAACCACTGCGCCACCAGGGAAGCCCCCAACTGTTTATTTTTGACTTTTGCTGGTTTTATTCCATCCTCATTCTTCATGCTTCCCTATCCCTTTCTAATGATGGCCCGAATCTCCTATGTGCAATACCACATATGGATCTGGCCAGGGACGAGATTCCCTTCATTCCTACAAGTAAAGAAATAGCCATGGCGGGCTCTTGCAGTCATGGCTTGAAGCTGTTATAAACTGGGTGTGGCAGCATCTCCCATCAGTGTTGCCAGACTGGATGGCTGGCACCATCTGGTTGGAAGACAGAAAAACCACACACTTTGGTGGGACCACACTCTAGAAATAAACAGGCATCTGGGATCCAGGGAGACCTCACGGAAGAACAGAGGTTTCATCTCTCTCCAAGTTCTTATGAAATAGAATCACGATGTCTGATTGGACTTATATATCAACATAAGTAGAAAAACTGGCATGTGTAAAGTATCACGTTGATATTGTATGGTATATTCTTTATTCTAATAAAACCTCTTTTTTATGCAAAGGAAGGCTGGGTTGTTTTCATCTTACGGAATCCTTAAGGAGCAAAATTGATCCACATGGACCAGAGGGAGGAGATCCTTATATCAGATACACAGTAAAACTCATAGTCCATTTTCTAACAACTATAAGCTAAGGAAGCAGCATAGCAGGGATCGTTTCACCCTTCAACTTGATCCCCAGTCTAGAAAACAACCTCTCTGGGGTTGAGAAGCAGCTGGGAGGTGTCCTTGAGCCTAATCAAGAAGAGGTGGGTTCTGGGAAGTCCTGCATCTCAGCACTCCTACCAGTCCAATCTTTCCTTTACTTATTTCATGTATCCTGTGACATACACTATTTATAATTTGCTGTTATCATCTGTGCTATCTGTCTGGATGACACTTTTTTTTTTTTTTTTTCTTGCAGTTCCTCTTTTTACCCAAAGGCAAAGCAAGTATTCCTTCTCTGTTTCACACTTTTGGTGTCTGTGGCTTCCAGATCTCTGAAGTTTCTGGAATTGTTTTTCATCATACGTGCTATTCCTGGTAGTTTTTCAACAGAAGGTCATATGTGAGATTTTCCTGCTTTGGCCAGTTAAACACCTTTGAGGAAAACTCTAGCCTTCTTTATTCATTTGATTTAATTTTGTTTAACAATTACAATTAGGTGTAACTCACTGTGAAGGGGAAAATATTTGTTAGTTTGAAGGGGAAAATAACATTTTCTGTCCTCAGCCATCATTGCTTGAGTGGGATTTGTTCCAACTCTGGGTTTCAGGGTTGAACCCCGACGGGCTTAGGACAATTAGAAAATATCTGAAATGCAAATCAAAACCACAATGAGGTATCATCTCACACCTGTCAGAATGGGTATCATCAAAAAGTCTACAAATAATAAATGCTGGAGAGGATGTAGAGAAAAAGGAACCCTCCTACACTGCTGGTGGGAATGTAAATTGGCGTAGCCACTAAGGAGAACAGTATGGAGGTTCCTTAAAAAACTAAAAATAGAGCTACCATATGATCCAGCAATCCCACTACTGGGCATATATCTGGAAAACACACAGAAACTCTAATTCAAAAAGATACATGCACCCTAATGTTCATAGCAGCACAATTTACAATAGCCAAGACATGGAAGCAACCCAAGTGCCCATTGACAGAAGATTGGTTTGAGAAGATGAGTTATTACTCAGTCATAAAAAAATAATGAAATATTGCCATTTGCAGCAACATCCGTGGACCTAGAGAATATCATACTAAGTGAAGTAAGTCAGACAGAGAAAGACAAATATTATATGATATCACTTATATGTGGAATCTAAAAATAATGCAAATGAATGTATATACAAAACAAAAATAGACTCACAGATGCAGAAAACAAACTTATAGTTACCAAAGGGGGAAAGGGAAGAGGGATAAATTAGGAGTATGGGATTAACAGATACAAACTACTGTACGTAAAATACATAAGCTTCAAGGATTTACTGTATAACACAGGGAACTATATTCAATATCTGTAATAACCGATAATGGAAAATGATCTGAAAAAATATATAACTGAATCACTTTGCTGTACACCTAAAACTAACACAATATTGTAAATCAACTATACTTCATCTAAAAAAAAGAAAATATCTGATAGCCATTGCAGCTAGCTTAGTGTCGAAGTGAGGGGTATAGCCCAGTCAAAACCAGGAAGATGCAAGGAGATGTTTGCTGGGCCTTTTGGGAGAGAAATGTTTTTCTCTTCTGTGGAAGCTACAAGAAGACATGCTCTCTTCTTTTGGATGATGTGAAGTGACCCTGTGAGATCTAGAACTTGCACAATTTTGTTACCACGGGATGGAATATTTCTGCATAAGGCAAATGAAACAGAAACGAAGAGACTGGAGGTTTATGATACTGTTTGAGCCACTGGATCACAATTTCTCTCACTACTTGTTTTTTTTTAAGCTTTCAAATTGCACATCTTTTATGGAATAGATCAATTATAAAGGTTATTTTTTAATTGCCAAAAGGTACATGAATGAAGTTAAAATGAAGAGAGAAACGCACTGGTAATTCCTGTTAAAGAGTAAAACCTACACGGAAATTATATAAAACAGATTGATACTGATCTACTAACTGACACATTAAATTGGATGTAGAGTATTTAAACTAAGCAAACAGGTGGCAGAAAGCTCAAAGAAACTAAGAGGCTAGCAGAATGGTACATAAATAACCAGCAAGCCAAATATACAGGAGACAGAGAAAAGAAAACAAAACAGTATATATCTGTGACTCTAATATCAATGAAATGAACTGCATTTTAAAAATGAAGCTTTAGTCATTTCAAGAGTCCAAAATATGTACCCAGTACTATCCCTCAAAGAAAGATCTGCATTTAATTACTTGTTAAATTCTTCACCAACTTCCACTTCTACAGTCCAACATATTATGACTACTTCAGTTTTATGAGCTAATAGATTCACTTGATTGTTTTGATCAGTTTTTTTCCTGTCATTAAAAATGAAAGATTCCTGATCCTGGAAATAATTTTGTAATATAGACCAAGAATCAAAAAAATATGATTCTTTTTGCAAAAGTCAACCCTATTCTTAATATATTAATTACTTACTGCTGTGCAAGAAATTGTTACAAAACTTTGTGCCTTGAAACAAAAAGAGATATTTATTATCTCATCCAGTTTCTGTGGATCAGGAATCCGGGGCAACTTGGCTGTGTGGTTCCGGCTCGGGGTCTCTCATGAGGCTGCATTCAGTAGTTGGTCAAGGAGTAGGCTTCTGAAGCTAGATCGAGGCTGGAGGATCCACTTCCAAATAGATCTCTCACATAGCTCGCAAGCTGGTGCCGACTGATGGCAGAGAACAATATTCTCGGTTGCATGGGTTAGCCCTGTTATATATAGGAAGGGTCTACGTAAGTTCAAGGATCATTGGGGACCATTTTGAAGGCTGCCTGTCCCCCTCATTAGAAATGTTTCAGAGTAACTATATTCGAAACATTCATTGGAAATTTGGAAACAATTTATATGCTACGTGAAGAAAATGGTTAAATACGTTAAGGTAAAGTCAGGGGTCTATTACAATGCACATGGAGGAAAATAATATTTGTAATGCACTCATGAGGTTTTGATAATCAATCCACAAATTTAGGGACTCAAGAAATAATTTTTATTATTTTTCCATAACATTATTTTTCCTTTGCCCTCCCCTTACTTCTCTACTGGGAAAAAAATTGGTTAATTCAAGGGGCCTTCGCTCTTCTCCCTACCTTTGTGTCTAAGTTCTAGAGGGCTTGAATGATGCCAGGACAACGGGGGCTCAGGTCCTTGACCTCTCTCCATAGCAGCATCTCCTGAAATATCTATTGCCTCATCAGATTCCTGGCTGTCAAATCACAAATGGAATTCTGCTGCTGAATGCCATTTATCCCCATCATCAAGACATGTTAGGTCTGATGACTATTCGTAGCTACTCTTGGTTCAATGGGAACTGTTGAGGAGACTCTGTAGAACCCAAGCCGTCACTTCCCAGTGGACCTGAAGCACTATGATTACATTCTCTTAAGTTTCTGCCTGCCGACCCAGCCTCTATCCATCTTTTGGTTAGGGTCTCTCTGTTCTTGGTGTCTCTAAACTTATTTGATAGCTGTGCTATTGCCCTTGGGCTGTGTCTATAAGCCATCCTGAAGACTCACTCATGTTTTTGACCTCATCACGTCTGCTTCAAGCTCCTTTTGCTGTCACATCTCTTCTCTGAGGCTCAAAAACCTAACAACGTATCTGCTTGAAATAAGGGAATGGTTAGATATGTGGGGAAGAATATATTAGGTAAAACTTTGAAAATATTTCAAAAATATTCCCTTTAAGCTGTCACATACAGCTAAGTGCAAAATTTAAAAAGAGGGTTGGATGGGAATAAACCAAGAGGTTAAAGACATGTTAGAAGCATGAGCAGACCTTATTTCTAATACATCACAACTAATATATTAGAAATAGGCTGGCCTCTTCTATCCCCTCTAAGACGTCCTTCCCATGTAGTGTCTGGGGAGAGAAAAGCCAGACCTTGAGGATCAAAGGACAATGGCTTAGTCTACCTTAGTGTCTTGGCTACAAAACAAAAATTACTTCTCTTCTTGTACATTTTGAGAGAGAAGACAGCAAAGTGGGGTGAAGGGAGGTGGAAGGACTCCTTGGTGTGTGTTTTGGGGAGATCAGTTTATTAACTTTTCAAAGTTTCCTACACACTTCGCCCAGTTCTCCCTGTTTTTTCCTCCTTGTCTCTCTACCCTTGTCTCTACCCTTGCCTCTACCCTCTCATTCTCCCTTTCCTTCTCTTTCACGCCTTTAAACCAAACAGTTGAAGCCATGGGAGAGAAGAGAACTATTTATGTTTCTTATTCCCGATTCCAAATCTCTGTAAGGTCCTTCTGAACATGATCCGTCGATGCAGTGCCATCCTAAAGTAAAAAACAGAAACCAAAAACGCATTCAAGATAGGATGGTAGAGAGTTGAGACTCACTCTGCTGTAAAGAATCAGACACAGGGAGTCGGGAAAAAGTCTGGACCTGCCGAAGAAGCAAGAGACTTTTTCTTCCCTCTTTGTTTCCTGGTGCGCGAGGAGAGGGGATTAAGAGCGCTGCTTAAAGGAGCTCCAGAGACGGGTGCGAGCTACGGCTAACAGCGCGGACCCCAGAGACGGGCATGAGATGCTAAGGCTGCTGCTGCCGCCACCAAGAAGCCTATGTGCGAGCACAGGTCACTCTCCACACCCCCCTTCCGGGGAGCCTGTGCAGCCCGCCACTGCCAGGGTCCTGGGATCCAGGGACAACTTCCCCGGGAGAACGCACGGCGCACCTCAGGCTGGTGCAACGTCACGCCGGCGAGTGAGCCAGAGCCCCCGAATCAGCGGCTCCTTTAACCCCATCCTGTCTGAGCGAAGAACAGACGCCCTCCGGCGACCTACACGCAGAGGCGGGTCCAAATCCAAAGCTGAGCCCTGGGAGCTGTGCGAACAAAGAAGAGAAAGGGAAATCTCTCCCAGCAGCCTCGGGAGCAGCGGATTAAATCTCCACAATCAACCTGATGTACCCTGCATCTGTGGAATACACGAATAGACAACGAATCCTCCCAAATTGAGGAGGTGGACTTTGGGAGCAAGATTTATGATTTTTTCCCCTTTTCCTCTTTTTGTGAGTGTGTATGTGTATGCTTCTGCGTGAGATTTTGTCTGTATAGCTTTGCTTTCACCATTTGTCCTAGGGTACTATCCGTCCGTTTTTTTGTTCTTTTTACTTAAAAAAATTTTTTTTTCTTAATAATTATTTTTTTATTTTAGTAATTTTATTTTACCTTACTTTATTTTATTTTCTTTTATCTTCTTTCTTTCTTTCTCTTTTCTTTCTTTCTTTCTTTCTTTCTTTCTTTCTTTCTTTCTTTCTTTCTTTCTTTCTTTCTTTCTTTCTTTCTTTCTTTCTTTCTTTCTTTCTTTCTTCTTTTTCTCCCTTTTATTCTGAGCCGTGTGGATGAAAGGCTCTTGGTGCTGCAGCCAGGAGTCAGTGCTGTGCCTCTGAGGTGGGAGAGCCAACTTCAGGACACTGGTCACCAAGAGACCTCCCAGCTCCACGTAATATCAAAAGGCGAAAATCTCCCGGAGATCTCCATCTCAACACCAACACCCAGCTTCACTCAACGACCAGCAAGCTACAGTGCTAGACACCCTATGCCAAACAACTAGCAAGACAGGAACACAACCCCACCCATTAGCAGAGAGGCTGCCTAAAATCATAATAAGGCCACAGACACCCCAAAACATACCACCAGAAGTGGACCTGCCCACCAGAAAGACAAGATCCAGCCTCATCCACCAGAACACAGGCACTAGTCCCCTCTACCAGGAAGCCTACACAACCCACTGAACCAACTTTAGCCACTGGGGACAGACGCCAAAAACAACGGGAACTACGAACCTGCAGCCTGCAAAAAGGAGACCCCAAACACAGTAAGATAAGCAAAATGAGAAGACAGAAAAACACAGAGCAGATGAAGGAGCAAGATAAAAACCCACCAGACCTAACAAATGAAGAGGAAATAGGCAGTCTACCTGAAAAAGAATTCAGAGTAATGATAGTAAAGATGATCCACAATCTTGGAAACAGAATAGAGAAAATACAAGAAACATTTAACAAGGAACTAGAATAACTAAAGATGAAACAAGCAATGATGAACAACACAATAAATGAAATTAAAAATACTCTAGATGGGATCAATAGCAGAATAACTGAGGCAGAAGAACAGATAAGTAACTTAGAAGATAAAATAGTGGAAATAACTACTGCAGAGCAGAATAAAGAAAAAAGAATGAAAAGAACTGAGGACAGTCTCAGAGACCTCTGGGACAACATTAAACACATCAACATTCGAATTATAGGGGTTCCAGAAGAAGAAGAGGAAAAGAAAGGGACTGAGAAAATATTTGAAGAGATTATAGTTGAAAACTTCCCTAATATGGGAAAGGAAATAGTTAATCAAGTCCAGGAAGCACAGAGAGTCCCATACAGGATAAATCCAAGAAGAAACATGCCAAGACACATATTAATCAAACTGTCAAAAATTAAATACAAAGAAAACATATTAAAAGCAGCAAGGGAAAAACAACAAGTAACAAACAAAGGAATCCCCATAAGGTTAACATCTGATCTTTCAGCAGAAACTCTGCAAGCCAGAAGGGACTGGCAGGACATATTTAAAGTGATGAAGGAGAAAAACCTACAACTAAGATTACTCTACCCAGCAAGGATCTCATTCAGATTAGATGGAGAAATTAAAACCTTTACAGACAAGCAAAAGCTGAGAGAGTTCAGCACCACCAAACCAGCTTTACAACAAATGCTAAAGGATCTTCTCTAAGCAAGAAACACAAGAGAAGGAAAAGACCTATAATAACAAACCCAAAACAATTAAGAAAATGGGAATAGGAACACACATGTCAATAATTACCTTAAAAGTAAATAGATTAAATGCTCCCACCAAAAGACACAGACTGGCTGAATGGATACAAAAACAAGACCCATATATATACTGTCTACAAGAGACCCACTTCAGACCTAGAGACACATACAGACTGAAAGTGAGGGGATGGAAAAAGATATTCCATGCAAATGGAAACCAAAAGAAAGCTGGAGTAGCAATTCTCATATCAGACAAAATAGACTTTAAAATAAAGATTATTAGAAGAGACAAAGAAGGACACTATATAATGGTCAAGGGATTGATCCAAGAAGATATAACAATTGTAAATATTTATGCACCCAACATAGGAGCACCTCAATACATAAGGCAAATACTAACAGCCATAAAAGGGGAAATCGACAGTAACACATTCATAGTAGGGGACTTTAACACCCCACTTTCACCAATGGACAGATCATCCAAAATGAAAATAAATAAGGAAACACAAGCTTTAAATGATACATTAAACAAGATGGACTTAATTGATATTTATAAGATATTCCATCCAAACACAACAGAATATACATTTTTCTCAAGTGCTCATGGAACATTCTCCAGGATAGATCATATCTTGGGTCACAAATCAAGCCTTGAAGAAATTGAAATTGTATCAAGTATCTTTTGTGACCACAACGCTATGAGACTAGATATCAATTACAGGAAAAGATCTGTAAAAAATACAAACACATGGAGGCTAAACAATACATTACTTAATAACGAAGTGATCACTGAAGAAATCAAAGAGGAAATCAAAAAATATCTAGAAACAAATGACAATGGAGACACAATGACCCAAAACCTATGGAATGCAGCAAAAGCAGTTCTAAGAGGGAAGTTCATAGAAATACAATCCTACCTTAAGAAACAGGAAACATCTCGAATAAATAACCTAACCTTGCACCTAAAGCAATTAGAGAGAGAAGAACAAAAAACCCCCAAAATTAGCAGAAGGAAAGAAATCATAAAGATCAGATCAGAAATAAGTGAAAAAGAAATGAAGGAAATGATAGCAAAGATCAATAAAACTAAAAGCTGGTTCTTTGAGAAGATCAACAAAATTGATAAACCACTAGCCAGACTCATCAAGAAAAAAAGGGAGAAGATCCAAATCAATAGAATTAGAAATGAAAAAGGAGAAGTAACAACTGACACTGCAGAAATACAAAAGATCATGAGAGATGACTACAAGCAACTCTATGCCAATAAAATGGACAACCTGGAAGAAATGGACAAATTCTTAGAAATGCACAAACTGCCAAGACTGAATCAGGAAGAAATGGAAAATATGGACAGACCAATCACAAGCACTGAAATTGAAACTGTGATTAAAAATCTTCCAACAAACAAAAGCCCAGGACCAGATGGCTTCACAGGCAAATTCTATCAAACGTTAAGAGAAGAGCTAACACCTATCCTTCTCAAACTCTTCCAAAATATAGCAGAAGGAGGAACACTCCCAAACTCATTCTATGAGGCCACCATCACCCTGATACCAAAACCAGACAAGGATATCACAAAGAAAGAATACTACAGGCCAATATCACTGGTGAACATAGATGCAAAAATCCTCAACAAAATACTGGCAAACAGAAGCCAACAGCACATTAAAAGGATCATACACGATGATCAAGTGGGGTTTATTCCAGGAATGCAAGGATTCTTCAATATATGCAAATCAATCAATGTGATACACCATATTAACCAAATGAAGGAGAAAAACCATATGGTCATCTCAATAGATGCAGAGAAAGCTTTTGACAAAATTCAACACCTATTTATGATAAAAACCCTCCAGAAAGTAGGCATAGAGTGAACTTTCCTCAACATAATAAAGGCCATATATGACAAACCCACAGCCAACATCGTCCTCAATCTTGAAAAACTGAAAGCACTTCCACTAAGATTAGGAAGAAGACAAGGTTGCCCACTCTCACCATTCTTATTCAACATAGTTTTGGAAGTTTTAGCCACAGCAATCAGAGAAGAAAAGGAAATAAAAGGAATCCAAATTGGAAAAGAATAAGTAAAGCTGTCACTGTTTGCAGATGACATGATAGTATACATAGAGAATCCTAAAGATGCTACCAGAAAACTACTAGAGCTAATCAATGAATTTGGTAAAGTAGCAGGATACAAAATTAATGCACAGAAATCTCTTACATTCCTATACACTAATGATGAAAAATCTGAAAGTGAAATCAAGAAAACACTTCCATTTACCACTGCAACAAAAAGAATAAAATACCTAGCAATAAACCTACCTAAGGAGACAAAAGACCTGTATGCAGAAAACTATAAGACACTGATGAAAGAAATTAAAGATGATACAAATAGATGGAGAGATATACCATGTTCTTGGATTGGAAGCATCAACATTGTGAAAATGACTCTACTACCCAAAGCAATCTACAGATTCAATGCAATCCCTATCAAACTACCATTGGCATTTTTCACAGAACTAGAACAAAAAATTTCACAATTTGTATGGAAACACAAAAGACCCCGAATAGCCAAAGCAATCTTGAGAACAAAAAACGGAGCTGGAAGAATCAGGCTCCCTGACTTCAGACTATACTACAAAGCTACAGTAATCAAGACAGTATGGTACTGGCACAAAAACAGAAAGATAGATCAGTGGAACAGGATAGAAAGCCCAGAGACAAACCCACGCACATATGGTCACCTTATCTTTGATAAAGAAGGCAGAAATGTACAGTGGAGAAAGGACAGCCTCTTCAATAAGTGGTGCTGGGAAAACTGGTACATGTAAAAGTTTGAGATTAGATCACTCCCTAACACCATACATAAAAATAAGCTCAAAATGGATTAAAGACCTAAATGTAAGGCCAGACAGCATAAAACTCTTAGAGGAAAATATAGGCAGAACACTCTATGACATAAATCACAGCAAGATCCTTTTTGACCCACCTCCTAGAGAAATGGAAATAAAATCAAAAAAAAAACAAATGGGACCTAATGAAAATTAAAAGCTTTTGCACAGCAAAGGAAACCATAAACAAGACCAAAAAACAACCCTCAGAATGGGAGAAAATATTTGCAAATGAAGCAACTGACAAAGGATTAATCTCCAAAATTTATAAGCAGCTCATGCAGCTCAATAACAACAACAAAAAAAAAAACAACCCAATCCAAAAATGGGCAGAAGACCTAAATAGACATTTCTCCAAAGAAGATATACAGACTGCCAACAAACACATGAAAGAATGCTCAACATCATTAATCATTAGAGAAATGCAAATCAAAACTACAATGAGATATCATCTCACACCGGTCAGATTGGCCATCATCAAAAAACCTAGAAACAATAAAGGCTGGAGAGGGTGTGGAGAAAAGAGAACACTCTTGCACTGCTGGTGGGAATGTGGATTGGTACAGCCACTATGGAGAACAGTATGGAGGTTCCTTAAAAAAACTACAAATAGAACTACCATATGACCCCCAAATCCCGCTACTGGGCATATACCCTGAGAAAACCATAATTCAAAAAGAGTCATGTACCAAAATGTTCATTGCAGCTCTATTTATAATAGCCCGGAGATGGAAACAACCTAAGTGTCCATCATTGGATGAATGGATAAAGAAGATGTGGCACATATATACAATGGAATATTACTCAGCCATAAAAAGAAATGAAATTGAGCTATTTGTAGTGAGGTGGATAGACCTAGAGTCTGTCCTACAGAGTGAAGTAAGTCAGAAAGAGAAAAACAAATACCGTATGCTAACACATATATATGGAATTTAAGGGGAAAAAAATGTCATGAAGAACGTAGGGGTAAGACAGGAATAAAGACACAGATCTACTAGAGAATGGACTTGAGGATATGGGGAGGGGGAAGGGTAAGCTGTGACAAAGCGAGAGAGAGGCATGGACATATATACACTACTAAATGTAAAATAGATAGCTAGTGGGAAACAGCTGCATAGCACAGGGAGATCAGGTAGGTTGTTTGTGAGCACCTAGAGGGGTGGTATAGGGAGGGTGGGAGGGAGGGAGATGCAAGAGGGAAGAGATATGGGAACATATGTATCTGTGTAATTGATTCACTTTGTTATAAAGCAGAAACTAACACACCATTGTAAAGCAATTATACTCCAATAAAGATGTTTTATATATATATATATATATATAAGTAAATCAATAAAGTAAGTACAAATAAAAAATAATGAAAAAGTATTTTTTTTAATGTGTAAGATTGTCAAAGAGTAAAGCTGAATAATTATGGGCAGTGTTGAATGGGATGGTAAGGTATATTGTCATAAAATCTTGAACTTGTGTAAACTAGTACCAATTTTTAGACAGCAGTGTGGCAACATCTGTGTGTTTATGTGTGTGCACATGTGTGTGTGCAGAAAAATTTGCCACAAACTATCACGTATAACTGAGAAACGGGATTCCCAATGTTTTTTTAAATAATTTTTATAATTTCTTACGTTGTTTAAAAAAGTTATCTTGACTATGGATAATTTTTGTCCAAAAACATGAGACTATATCCAAAACAAGTATGCTTCATAATATTAAAAATAGACAATCATTAACCCAAACTTCTTCTGCAGTTTGAAGAGACTTCAAGACAAGGGCTGGAGGAAGGAACAATACAACAGGCACCAAATTTATCCTCTTGGGATTCTCAGATTCTCCCAAGCTCAAGATTGGTCTCTTTTCAGTGTTCTTGGGGACTTACCTCTTGACAGTGGCCTGGAACCTGGGTTTCGTTATCCTGATTAGGATGGACTCCTCCATACATCCACCCATGTACTTCTTCCTCAGCAGCTTATCTTTATCCTTCTTAGATTTCTGCTGTGTTACTTCTACAACACCCAAAATGCTCTCAGACTTCTTCCGGAAGCCTGAATTCATCTCCCTTATGGGATGCACCATGCAATACTTCTTTTTCGCTAGGCTGGGTCTGACGGAATGCTGTCTCCTGGCAGCAATGGCTTATGATGGCTATGTTGCTGTTTGTAATCCTCTGCTCTACACAGATATCATGTCCCCCACCCTCTGTGTGCAGGTGGTGGTTGGAGCGTATATAGTTGGATTCTCTGGCTCATTGATCCAACTGTGTGCTTTACTTCAGCTCCATTTCTGTGGACCAAATGGTATCAATCACTTCTGTGACCTGCCTCAATTATTAGTCCTCTCCTGCTCTGAAACCTTTCTCCTACAAGTGATAAAGTTTCTGATAGGAGTGATTTTTGGTGTGGCATCCGTCTTAATCATCGTGATATCTTATGGTTATATCCCTGCCACCATCCTGAAGATCAGCTCAGTTGAAGGCAGGGCCAAGGACTTCAACACCTGTGCTTCTCACCTGGCAGCAGTGACGTTTTTCTTTGGATCAGAACTCTTTGTCCGTATGCACCCCAGCACTGATCATTCTCTGGGCTATGACAAGATGGCATCAGTCTTCTATACAGTGGTGATCCCCATGTTGAATCCTTTGACTTACAGTCTAAGAAACAAGGAAATCAAAGATACCCTTAAGTGGTGTAAGAAGAAGAGAATGTTTTCCCATTGTCACAGTTAATTAAAGGTCTGGTAGATTAGTGACCCTGTTGACTGGAAGTTTCTAGACTATGTAAGAGAAATGCATTTAACGTTATTCCTGGTGCTCTGGCAGGATTTCAAGTGAGTCAACACATCTAAATCCAGCACTGGCTCAGTGCCAGGCAAATCCTGTGGCTTCTTTGAGTCTTGACAGTTGACTCTCCTCTCTTACGCCAGCAATGACTTCACAAATTAATATATTAATTTTTATGTCAATATAACCTTCAGTTTCTCAGTGTTTGACCCTTACATACCCTTTCAGAATTTCAGACTGCAGGCAGGAGAGAATGGGACTAAACACAGGTCAGTAAATGATCTTTCTCATACACAACATCACAAGTAGAACAACAACCACTTTGTTATAGACTTCAAACTCTCTGGGTGCCTAGGTAAATTCCAGTTGATGAAAATGGGGATGTGGAGAGAACCATAACTTTAGACTTTGACATAACTTCCTCACCATGGAAAATAATACCACACGGAGTTTCGTCTAGAGTTTGTTTTCTGAGTTTCTATTTTTAGAACCTAACACCAATAGGAGAATGAACAAGGGATTTCTATGATACTATCCTGACCCGGGAGAGCTAAAGTACAAAGAAAAGAAGTGATCATTTGAATTCTGAAATATATTGAAAAGATTACATTTCTGTTATTATGGCAGATTGAATAGCATAGATGCACCCACCACTGCAAAACTACTAAAGATGCTGGACAAAATATTTTTTAGAAAATATTTAAAAATACACTTCTGAGCAAACAAGAAAAGAAAAGGAGATCTCCAACCTCCAAATGTAAAGAAAAATCAGGAATCCTGAGAGTAAAGGCAGCTCTGAAGATGACTTTCACATTGGGGGGATCTGCTGAACTCTGGTAATATTTGGCCTGTATTGTGACAAGCACGTGAGGCTCGGGGAGAGGAGACCAAACCCAAACTCTCGGGGAGAGTTTGATAGGAGACCCAGACATACGTATGAGAGTCCAGTGGACTAGACCTTGATATGAAAGGAAATTAAGGAAAAAAAAGTCCTATCTCGGGCTTCCCTGGTGGCGCAGTGGTTGAGAGTCCGCCTGCCGATGCAGGGGACACGGGTTCGTGCCCTGGTCCGGGAAGATCCCACATGCCGCGGAGCGGCTGGGCCCGTGAGCCATGGCCGCTGAGCCTGCGCGTCCGGAGCCTGTGCTCCGCAACGGGAAAGGCCACAACGGTGAGAGGCCCGCGTACAGCAAAAAAAAAAAAAAGTCCTATCTCACAAAAAAGAAATCTCAACTCTCTCAGGCTTACTGCTGGGTATGGGGAAAAGTAAACTGAAAATTTGTAACCATGCACCCTCATGGAGGTTCGTGGTCTGAATTCACACAACCTCTGCAGATAAAGGAATCTTAGGTGAGAATTAATTTTAAAACAGCCCCAGGTTGGTAGCACCCTCAAGTACCAATCAAAAGCAAATGCAAATCCTTAAGAGAAAATCTTAAACCCAAGCTGAAATAATTCCCCCATATAACTTTCTGAAGAAAATCGAGTTGTACAAATCTTAAAGTACACAAGGAAACAAGACCTGATGGATGAAAGCTAGAAAGACCTGTCATGTCAAACCTATAAAGACATCAGGAATGGCAATTGTCTTAATACAAATAAACATTAGATATGACTGATATGGTCAAAGTTAAGAAGGGGAATTGAAACTATCTTTAAAGACCAGGACAATGGAGGATTTCTGCATCTGGAGGTGTGGTGAATTATATGCTATACCTGAATGACTCTCGTAACTGAAACACCTGAAATGTTAAATCGGAAATAAAATCATCTTTTAAATGAACTTCCAGTTAACTTAATGAAAAGGAGTAATAAGCTAAACCCTCAAAAGTAGTGAAACCAGGAACGCAGGAGAGTAAACAAGTGCTGGAGAGTTGGAGAGTCTTGCTAAAGGCTAGAGGCCCTGACTTCTACTATGCGGACTGCATGGGTGGTGGAGGCTCAGAAGACAAGACTTAGGACATGCCCCAGGGGAACTGGAAGGCTATAACCTCAGTATAAATTAGCAAGAATTCCCACAGATTATGTTCAAGAACGAAAAAGAACAGTTCATTGTAAAAAAAATAAAATAAGCACAAACCTCTATCTAGAGTCAAATGCCCATAACTGAGAACTGGCAGGGGCAACATAGTCCCTAGAAACAGACCTGAAAACTCTTAAGATATTGGCATTATTGGTAAAGAGGATAAGGCAGTGAGGCCTAGCTATGGGGAAACACAGATGAAATCTCCCCTCAAAAGAGATACCCCCCTCCTCAAAGGGAGAAATACTAAAAATAGGTCAGAGACCTGGTGAGTCAGAGCGCTAAACACTGTAGAACCGAAAGGAAGAAGGTTGCCATTTGCCACAATGTGGATGGAACACAGGGGCATATGCTGAGCCAATAAGCTGGACAGAGAAAGACGATTACATACGATCTCACGTGTATGCGGAAGACAAACAGACAAACAATCTCACAGACACAGAGAACAGATGGGTGGTTGCCTGAGGCAGGGAGTAGGGAGAAGGCAAGTGGGTAAAGAGAATCAAAAAGTACAAACTTCCAGTTATAAAATAAATAAGTCATGGGGACATAATGTACAGCCTGGAGACTGTATATTGAAAGCATTGTTAAGAGGATAAATCTTAAAAGTTCTCATCACAAGAAAAATAATCTGTAGCTATGTGACGATGGATGTTAACTAGACGTTGTGGTGAGCACCTCACGATGCATACAAATATTGAATCATTATGTGGTACCGCTGAAACTAATATGATGTTATATGTCAGTTATATCTCAAAAATAAAAGCAAAAGGAAGAGCGTTGGTATATCTATGCAGTGGAATATTATTGGGCCATAAAAAGGAGTGAGGTGCTGACATCTGCTACAATATGGCTGAACCTTGAAAACGTCGTGCCAAGTGAAAGAACCAGTCACAAAGGACCACATGGTGTATGATTCCATTTTAATGAAATCTTCATAATAGGCAGATCTATACAGACAGAAAGATTAGTGATTGCATAGGGATAAGGGGGTGGGGAAGAAAGGGGAGTGGCTGCTGGTGAATATGGGTAAAAATATTTAATGAAACATCCTAAAATTAGATTGCGGTAATCGTTGAAAAACTCTGTGAATAGACTGCAAGTCACTGAATTGCACACTTTAAAAGGCTGAATTTTATAATATGTGACGTATACCTCAGTAAAGCTGTATGTTTTGTTTTGTTTTGTTTTTTAAAGAAAGAGGCTGGAAAGTGCACAGGACAAAAGGCAAAGGTCTTGGGAAGGCACAATTTCTGTTGTGGGTATTCCTTAAATATTTGGTAATGAAAGAGAAAAAGGAAGTGAGCAGGGAAAATTAAAGGTCCTAAGAAAAATTTTGAAATCAAGCAAAACACTCACCCATCTCTGTTCCTGAGTAAAGTGACTATACAAAAGAAATTGCTCTTCTCTGTACCAACAGAAGAGGACACCCTTAAGCTAAGAAACCCAGTTTAACGTTCAAGCCCCATTCCCTGTTTGATCCTCATAGAACCCTGCACAGTCTCAGACCTCAGGCCCTGGTAGAAACATGATTGAGCAATACTTCCAGGATCTAGCAATTCCCCCACCTGTTGTGCTGTGGCATGGTCCAGATATATCGTTCACCAACAAGACATATACCGAACAACTCAATGTTCTTGGGACAGTGTTACCTAACTCAGGTCCGGCTGCTCGCTGCTCAAAAATCCATATGTGAGAGAGAGACAAATGTTGGTAGAAGGGAAAGTTGCTTTTAATCAGAATACCTGCAATCTGGGGAGATGGTGGACTCCGTGTCCCCCAAAAACCATCTCCAAAGATTCTGCTTGGCCATGAAAGTTTTTAAAGGGAAAAAGGGAAGCAATGTCAGTTAATCATTGAGATATGGGGTCAAAGTCATCCGCATACCCCGCTGTGTGTAGGCTTGTGTGCAGGCTTACTGACTTTTTGTGTTTTTCTTTAGATGCTATCTTTTTCACGCAGCCTGTGAAAGGGGAAGTTAGGGAAGAGATCTGGTCATCTGTTAATTACTTATTCTTCATTTCTACTTCTTTGATCTACAGAAAGAACCAACAGATTAGGCATGGTATTGTGTGGCCAAAATATGTGAAATATGTGTGAGGGCCGGAGATGAGTAGAGCGTGGGGGTGCCTGCTTTAAGGTTAGTGACAAGACAACAGGGTCTCCCGCTGAGAGCTCTTTCCTGCGAAAAACCGCTTACAACAGAACTGAGACAAATGAAAGAGCAGGAGGGTGCAGGGAGCCTTTCTGGTCCGAAGTAGAAATGAAGAGATTCACCATAGGTTTCCTTGAAATAGCCATTTCTCTTTATGCATTTAAAATATGGCTTGACTTGTTTAGTTACATATAGATTGTCAAGAATGTATTGCATAGCCATAAAGATGACCAAATTAACCAATGAATTTGAAGAGGCAAGTAAAATGGAACAAAGTCTTATATACATAGGATATATCGGTTATGAGACACCAACATGTGATATCCTGTTAGACTTTCATTAACCAGTAGAGGGAGCTCCATCAGAAGACTCTACTGTAACTGAGGACTTAACACAAGACTAGGAGAGCAGCGGACAGATTTGACTAGTGACAGCGATGACACTGACTTTAGTGTAACTGTTTACAGTTTGTATCCACAAACCTTTGGTCTTCATGACAGCTTGGCTTTGAGACCCTCATCTTATAGATGAGGAAGCAGAACCTCAGCTCACATTTGGAAAGGTGGCCTAGCACACGATCAGCAGACGAGGGACAAGGCATGCACGTGCAACTACGTCATCCAAGGGGACAGAATATTAACACGTCTCCCACAGTGGTCCAGATAGGATACTCTTTTCTCCCAGGAGTTGCCACTTTAGCTGGAATTATCCCTTCAAACTTGGTATGGCTGTCTGAGGAAGGCCAAATGCATTCACCACTGCTATGTGCCTAGGACACATGAATACTTACCTTCAGTACTTCTCTTCACCCCAAGGGTTCACAGCTTTTTAGTCCCTTATAACTGTGGATTAAGATAAGAAAATTCTCACTGTAAGAAAACTCCTCCTTGAACTAAACAACAAGCTCTTTCCAAGTAACTTCAACCTGGTTTCATCTGCAAAAGGGACGTGAAAATATCCTCCCTCCCAACTTCATAAGATGCAAGATGTGACACTCTCCTTGAAGAGGTGAGTAAAGCTAAAAAACCCCATTATCTTCTCTTACCCTGTTCAGGAGGAAGACAGTAAGCAGAGAACCCAGCCACACTGTGCTCAGAATTCTGACCTACAGAATTGTGAAATAATAATATGCCTATTGTTTTTTGGTTTTTTTTGCGGTACTCGGGCCTCTCACTGTTGTGGCCTCTCCTGTTGTGTCTGTTTGTTTTTAAGGTTGGCATTCTTTTTTTTTTTTTTTTAATTTTTATTTATTTATTTATTTTTGGCTGCGTTGTGTCGTTGTTGCTGTGCGCGGGCTTTCTCTAGTTGCACGGAGCGGGGCCTACTCTTCATTGCGGTGCGCGGGCCTCTCATTGTGGTGGCTTCTCTTGTTGCGAAGCATGGACTCTAGGCGCGCTGGCTTCAGTAGCTGTGGCTCGTGGGCTCTAGAGCGCGGGCTCAGTAGTTGTGGTGCACAGGGGCTTAGTTGCTCTGCGGCATGTGGGATCTTCCCGGACCGGGGCTCGAACCCGTGTCCCCTGCTTTGGCAGGCGGATTCTTAACCACTGCGCCACCAGGGAAGCCCATGCCTATTGTTTTAAGCTGCCAGATTTGTGTTAATTCATTATGCAACAATGGGAAATTAATATCTTCGTTTACATTTTAGTTTGCTTCTCTGTAAATCTACCCTCCTCTGAACTTTGCAGTTGATACCCTGATGAAGTTTTAAAAGTTCCTGTATAGAAAAATTGTCCTGTTCAATTCAGGAAACAGTCACCAAGCTTCTGCTTGATGCCGAGCACTGCAATACAAAGATGAATAAGAAGTTGAAGCCCTAAAAGACCTCAAAGAGAAATAATACAAGTAGACGCATAACTGTTGTCTGAGTCAGAAAGTGATAGATGCCATGAGAGCGTAACAAGTACAAGCTGTGAGAGTTTAGAACAGGGAGAACTCATATCCAGTTGAGGGTGTCAAGAAAGGTTATCTTGGGCTGGCTGTGGGGAATATGATAGGGAGACAACAGAAGGCTCAGGAAGGATTTTACGCAGCAGTGAATTTCTTTGTGGGGTTGTAGACCTCATTTAAATAGCTGATCTCACCAGCAACCTAAGTCTGGGAATAGTACAGGGAAAAAGAAGAAAATCATGAGGGGTGGTAGTAGGAACAGCTTAGAGCCAGTAGACTCATGAACCTGGGAGGGTTTGAGGAACAAAAAGTCACCAAGAATAGGTTCACTGACAGTTGCATAGTAGAAAAAGAAGAAGTTTCGATAAAGGGAAATTTTAGGGTTTGAGATTTTTAAATTTAGCAGTCTCCCATTATGGTGAGGTCTGGGATGGGGCTACCACATTGTGTTACTGGGGTAGCATAGAGGTTGAAGTTGGTGGAGGCATAGAGGTCAAGACAGTGTACAGCTAGGGAATTTCAAGGCGTCAACCTTGAAACCATCTGATTTCTCTTTCCGGTTTCCCTTAATCGTAGAGAGCTAAATAAATGTTGACTTGAGGAGCAAACAGAAGAATGAAAGAATCAGAGTGAGGTGAAGTCAATCCAGAAATATTTCCAGCATTGCTGAGTTCAAAATTTGGTCTTGAGGAGAGGCAACAAATGGGTGAGTAATAGGTTCTTTCTTGCCATTCCTAGCATGTGTGGTTGCTCTTAAGCTGACTGCCCAAACACATTGGGTTAGAGTGACGTGTTGAGACCTCAATCAGAGATATAATAGAGGCAGTGCACAGAGGGAATCTGTTGGGTTTTCCCTCTATCTTTCTATCTGCCACATCTGATAGAGAGAATTTCAAGACCATTTTCAGATTTTCAGCTCATTAATGATTCAGTAAAATAAACAGATACTTGATACCCGACAGCTGCTCTCTCCTCTCTTCCTCTCTTGCCTCTCCAAGACAGCAACATCCATGTAGACTAAAATGTTCCTTATTCATCTGGCTTTTTATGGCCTCATAGACAAGGCCTTTCCCACCATCTGGGATCCAACTGGATAGCGCTCTTCAGTGAACGTTAATCAACCTGACTGCATGTATCCAATCACAGCTGCCTTTTCTCCATGAAATTCAGCCCACTGAAATGTGCTACTTTTAAGATAAAGCAAATTCAGAGTGGTTGTACATTTCCCAAGCAACATCAGCTCTGGGTCATTTTAAGGTCTGTTTTAAGGGACAACTCAGCGTTGCAATACACAATTAATTGGATGCACGATTCCTACTGGCTCCATGCTTGTCCATGTTCTGTGTCCCAGAAAGGCTTCTTCAGGAACGTCTGGGGTGGGCTCTCTCAGCAGGGGATACCACAGCAATGCGGCTTCCCAGAAGAGCCTCAACCCTTCCCATCACTCCAAACAGCACTGAAGGCTCAGAGTCTCTTGAAGAATAGACAACAGACAGTGTGTGTGAAGGGCGACATCTGCCTGACACGTGTGGTTGAGCAACTATTTTCTAGGTTTTACGGTGCTGGTTTATAGATCTATTCTAAGACTGAGAATGGATTTCAGAGAATACCTTCTCCATTTACCCTGGACCCAGAAAAGTAAATAAACTTCTATGTAATTTTCAGTGAGCTAAAACAATGACTGGCAAAGGCAGACGAGACCAGCTTTAAGCAAAAGCATAGCGTCCTATAATTTTGCCCTCTGTGCCGCCTCCTTCCTTTTTAAGCCCCTCCCTTCCTGATTCTGTGTTCCCTGATTCACTGATTACCATTTGCCTCCATTGTTCTCATCCAACCTTCCTTCACCTCTCATGATTGGAGGCACAGGCTTAAATTCTGGCTTCTGCCAATGGCTGGCTGTGATCTGCGAGCAGCCATGACTGAGAACTACTGCAGCAGAGTATCCATCTCCAAGGCCTTTCCTTCAGTCTCCAGATCTGTTCCAATGTCCCTAATCTTGAGAATTCTTTCCCCTGACCTTGCCAGCCATGACACCAGCTTTCCCATTTCCTTCTCTTCTTTTACTGCTAAACTGGGATCTCATTTTTTTCTGCACCTGGCTTTACTCAAACCCTCTCTGATCCCCACTCCAGATATCCCATCTGAGATTGATGGGCTCCTACTGAAACTGTGCTGGGCAGATCACCACTTCCTTCTTGCCACATCCAATGGCTTTTTATTCATATTTTTCTATCTTTGATTTCCATGCCAGGTTCACCAGGCATCACTGGGTGGTAAGGGCTTTGAGGATCAGGGTAAGAAACTTGGGTGTCGTCAGGCTATTCATGAACAATACGAATGAGTATTCTTGAGCAAGGAGAGACACGTTTGGACCTGTGTTTAGGGAGGTCTTCCTGCAGGTCAAGGAGGAAGGAGTGAATTGGAAAGAGTCTGAAGGCGAAAAGAAAGCAGTTGGAAGACTTTGGTAGATTATGACCAATCAGGTGAAAACTGCCCGACAAAAAGGGACTGGGGTGGAGATGCCACGGAAGGCGGACTTTACTCTACTGAAGATATTCTTATTCTGCCAATGTCAAAGAAAGAGAGCCCTTTCTGAAATTTTGCCTTGGGAAGAAGGGAAGGAGATAGGCAGGGGTTTTTAAAAACACCACAGTCTTCCAGTAATTCCATCCTTACACCCTTGACTCTGCAACGAGGAGTAAGAAACTAGAGGGTTTTTTGGGTTTTATTCACATATTTTTTTAATCTAGAAAAGATTAATTACATACAAACGACTGCACTGACCATGGTGACCCTTTCCCCAATGTCAAGCCTTAGAGAGATCCCAAGAATGTAGGCCTAAGGCCAAGAGCTGGGAATTTGGGGAAGGGGTATAATTATTTTAGCTTCACAGTAAGAGATTATGACCCTGATAGGAGAGAAGTGGATGGGGTCTGGGAGTGGCGAAGGGAAGAGGCAGAAGATTTTTCTCATCTGGCTGCAGCTTGAAGAACTGCCAACATAAACAGGGTGTGGCTGCCATCTTTCACAAATCCTCGAAAGGAGCCGCAGAGTCCTGTGGGTTTGCACAATACCCACTTCCTTCTGTTCCTTCCATGTCCTTTCACCAGATACACAAATAGATTTCAAGTCTTTTCAAGTTGGCTATTTGATAAATCATAAACAAAACATGGACATGAAGGAAATCTGGCCTTAGTCAAACACCAAAAGTTATTTTTCTTTTAAACTCCCGACACATAGTTTTTTTTTTTTTTGAAAAATGAGGCCTACCGAGTGATTTTTTTCCCCCATTGCCATCCGTTTTTCATGTCCTTGTGGGGGTGGGCGACGTGGGGTATAGAGGACTGAACATGGACTTTGGATTCTGGAAGACCTTAGTACAAATGCCAGCTTTATCACAAGCTCTCTGCATGACCTTTGGTAAGCACTTCCCCAAAATTCCTTTCTCTTACCTGAAAATGCATTTAAGAATGCTTTCCATTGGGAGCTACTGTGAGGCTATTATGAAACAGAGGATACAAAAGGCCCAATCTATACAGCCAAAAATAGTAGTACCTGTCAGTCTTCTTTCCTCTTTTTCCTCATTGTACAAAATCATAGAATCTTAGAATTTTGAAGAACCCATTAGGTCAACTAATTCAGTCTCTCTGTCTCTCTCTCAGATAGCCTATTTATTTTACTTTCTTCCAGTTTTATTGAGGTACAAATGACATAACATTGTATCAGTTTAAGGTGTACAACATAACAATTTGGTACACGTATATACTGTGAAATGATTACCACATAGGTTTATGTAGTTATGATACATCACCTCACGTAGTTACAACGTTCTTCCTTGTGAGGAGAACTTTTAAGATCAACTCTCTTAACAACTTTTAAATATATGATGCACTATTGTTAACTATAGTCACCACGCTGTACATTACATCTCCAGAACTTATTTCTCTTATAACTGGAAATTTGTTTTGGTCACCTTCACCCATTGCCTCTGGCAACCACCAATCTGTTCTCTGTTTCTATGACTTTCTTTGTTTGGTTGTTTTTAGATTCCACGTATAAGTGAGATCATCACTGTCAACTGTACTATCTTCTCCTCACGTACTTCCAGTGATGGAGAATGTACTCCTTTCCAGAGCACCCATTCTACCTTTGGACTGTCCTATAGTTTCCTTATAATTTCTCTGTCTCTGTCTCTTTCTTTCTCTCAATTTTATCCATTCAGTCCTAGCTCCAACCCTTGGAGTCATTCAGAAGATATTTTTACATTGAAGAAGTTCTGCAAAATAACTGGTGCTTGACAAAGGTAACTGCCGTTGATGATATAGTTACTTATTTCGAAGCCGAAAGCCATGCTTGGCTTTCACTGCCTCTAGGGATACATTACTGGAACCAGACCAGGGACTAGAAATATAATGGAAGCAGGGCCAATGGAAATCAACTCCACCCAACCAAAGCTGGCATCCTTTTTCCCTCCGAGCCCAGATGGGCAGCCAAGCTGCCAGTAGGTTCTCTCTGGGATATGTCATACCCCACAACTAGAGAGATCCAATGGTACGTCAGAGAGAATGGACCTTGCTTTAAAGCCCCATCAAGTCCTTCCCTTGGTGGCCAATTTAAAGTAACTACGTATAAATTTTGTTTATCTTTTTGGCCAACACCAGTGTTCCAGGTGCAAGCAGAGATGGGTTTCATTTTTGTCACAAGCTTCTGGTCTTAGCCATCTGACCGAAACCCAGAGTTTAGGGAGTTGTGGGTGAGTTTGCCTTTTACCCTTCTTTAGATATGGTTCATGGTGAATTCTATCACAGAATGAGAGAGTTAGAAAGACCCTTGAAAATGAGGAAGGTGGAGCAGGCAATATGCTGGAGTCCTCTTCCCTACTGCTCTGACTTTGACCAGAGGAGCTGAACTTGACCTATTTTATGTTCTGGAATTCTGCAGAAGCTCTCATTTTTAAAAAGTTTCTGCTATTTACAAATGGAAATAAGGAAGGAAAGAAAGAAGGAAGGGAAGTGGACTAGAAAATAATGATCTAAGCTGATTTTTTTCTAGTATAGACAGGAGATAAGAAGATTAAAATTCAGAAAGGCAAATATTTTTTCCCAGGGTAACACAGCAGAAAGGTAGGAGAAACAGGACTTGAAGCACTTTTCTTTTTCTTTTTTTTTTTTTTAAGGTTTCAGTCCAGGGCTTTTTACACTATTCTAGACTCATGAATACGTGCATGTGTGTGTCTGCAATTAAAAGAAAAATCATACAATTTCCTTGGATTCTCTCTAGTGACCACTGAAACTCCAGGTTTTAGAATAAGGTAAAGCAGAAAGAGCTAACCTTGGAGAATGAGATTTAGGTCCTAATTTCACCTCTGGTACCAACCAGCGGTACAGACAATAGCTCTCTCTCTTTGGCTTCAGTTTTATTTTTTATAATGGACAAAGGCTAGGCTAACTGGTTTCTATCTCTGATATTTTATTATTTTAGGTGTATCACCAGAATTTTCTGGACATTCAGGGAGTATTTAAAATAGGGCAGATCCAATAGTCTTGGAATTAGGGAAAGTTTATAATGTCTATATAGTAACTATCTTATAGCCCTTTATTCAACCAGATGACATATATTCATTGGACACCTATAATCTGCTATGCACTGTCACAGAGAAGGAGAAAGAATTGATGAAAGCAGAAAACACATTTCTTTCCTGCATGTTATTCTCTCTAAGTTTTCTTCATCATACCCTACAAAGTCATCTGAAGTGCAAATAGGCTCTATACCTCGATTATATCATTTATTTGGGAATCACCACATTAGAACCTCATTGCTTTTTATTTTGGTAGTGGCTTAATTTTGTTAAAATATGAATGGACTTGCTCAGGTTGAGGAGAAGAAAACTCTTGACAATGATTTTCAGAGTTCAAGTTCCACATAACCAGTCTTGTCCAGTCAGTTGGGATGGGGAAAGTATAATATCTATTGCTGCTCCATCTATACGATTGTCCTATGGATTGCCCAGACCCATGGCCAGGTTCTTTCAAAGCACTCAGGAGAAACAGGCTCTAGAGTCAAAGAATCAGGCGTTTAAATCTTGGTTTAGTCATTTAATATCTCCTTGAGCTGTCATAACTTCAATGAGATTCTTGTCTGTAATACATGTCTTTTGGAATTGTAAATTGAACTCATTCAGCAAATACTATTTAATGTCCACTAAGTTCCAGGCACAGTGCAAGGAATTAAGGTTATAATGCCCTCCCAGACTTCACAGTTAAGATTACAGACAGAACAAGTCAGCAAGCAAAGAGTAAATACAGAGTGCGGTAAGTGTTATCAAATAAGCCAACACGTTGCTATAAATATTGGCAATAACAAAGTTTTTATTACTTCCTACATCATAAAGGGCATATGGTTGATGTAGCAATTATTATGTACAAGCACATGCACCTGGGGTTAGTCAGCCGGTGCAGTGGAGAGCAGACCCTGGATTAGGGATGAAGTACATCTGGGTTCAAACCCTGATAGTGTGGATCCTTTGTTAAATAATAAAAATATTTATTTTCCCCTCCAAAACATGATGTGATTTATTTCATTTAATATTTACAACCTAGGAGGTAGTCCTAGTATTGCCTCCCCTTTACAGTAGAGGGAACTCAAAAGAGATTTGAGAATCCTGTGCCAGTATGAGCAAGGCCACATAGCTAGTGAGTAGTGACGCAAGGATTGGAGACTAGCTATGTCTGACATCAAGGCCATGCTTTGGAGGACCACCAATACCATGAGCGATGTGAAAATTTTGTAGAAACTTAAAAACACTAAAAATAAGTGATGGTGGTTCTCAGACCATGCAAACTAATTTATATATAGTTATTATCATAAGGAAATTTAATGTATGTCTCATACTCTATTTCTGTATCTTTACCTTCAGATAATTCAGGTCAAAGTGACCAGGTTATCGATGTAGTAATCATATAAAAGAATTGGCAATTAGCTTTTATCACACTCTAAAAATGTAATAGACTAGGTATCACAGAACCTTGAGGCTGAAGTAGCAAGAATCAGGATGAATCTTACTAAAATATACCTTTGAAAACAACTGTAAATGTGAAAAATGAGGGGGGAGGGACGAGTTGTCTGGCCATATATGGTTCATCTTCTCGACTGCACTGCAGAATGAATGGTGCTATTACATCTCAGGGAAGAATTTGTTTCTAAATCTACCTATTTTAATTCAAATCATCATCAGCTTTCTTCCTGGCCTTTGAAGCAACTTTCTATTCTTGCAACTTTCCAATCTTCCTTCTCAGCCTTCTTTCACTCTCATCCATCTTTTACACTGCTTCTGCACTGCTCTCAGTTATATTGTTAAACATGTACTTGAGGGCTTCCCTGGTGGCGCAGTGGTTGAGAGTCTGCCTCCCGACGCAGGGGACACGGGTTCGTGCCCCGGTCCGGGAAGATCCCACATGCCGTGGAACGGCTGTGCCCGTAAGCCATGGCCGCTGGGCCTGCGCGTCCAGAGCCTGTGCTCCTCAACGGGAGAGGCCACAACAGTGAGAGGCCCAAAAACCACGTACTTGACATCTAGTTCCTTGCTTACAAAAAAAAGTAAAATTTAAAAAGCAAACAAAAATAAAATGTTCATGTCTTCCCTTTGGCCATAGGGGAAAGGTCAAACTCCTTAGCATGATATTTATTCAACAAATAGGTATTGAGCATCTATTATGTCCTAAGCACTGGTCTAGGTGCTTGTGATACTTCAGTGAACGAAAGAGACAAAAATGCCTAAAAATCTTGGTCTCCATTGAGCTTACATTCCTGATGAAGGAGAGAGACAATAATCAACAAACCAATGAACTATATGCAATAGTAGGAGGTGATAAGTCCTATCAAAAGAAGAGGGCAGGGCAAACGGGACAGAAGCCCAGAAGCAGAGAGAAGGTTGAAATTAAACATGAATATGTAAACACATATATGCAATTATATATAATAGAGTATGTGCAATTATATACGGAGCAAATGCAATTACGTATATGAAACATTTCAACAAATGTCTTCACAATCTTTGCTTTTGAAGATCTTTCACAATTTGTTCAGCCCCTGCTGTCTCTCAAAAGTAGCCTTATATTATCTTCTCTTTTTTTTTTTTTTCTTGCGGTACGCGGGCCTCTCACTGTTGTGGCCTCTCCTGTTGCGGAGCACAGGCTCCGGACGCACAGGCTCAGCGGCCATGGCTCAAGGGCCCAGCCGCTCTGCGGCATGTGGGATCTTCCCGGACCGGGGCACGAACCCGTGTCCCCTGCATCGGCAGGTGGACTGTCAACCACTGCCCCACCAGGGAAGCCCCTATCTTCTCTTAATTCTATTTAGTCTGTGCTCCTGCCATGCTCATGTTTTTAAGGCGCTTCAAACAGTATGGTCTCCTGTGCTTTCACAAATACTTTTCCCATTTTTAATATAAAGCCTTGAGCCAGCCACCTGTCAACCGCTCACACACACAACTTTCATTCTGGTAACCCCTTCCTCATTGCTGGACTCCTCCTCAAACACATCTCCTCTCGGAAGCTATGTCCAGGACCCAGGGCACTGTGCAAATACTACTCTGAGAGCACTGTCACGCTGTGCTGTGATTTGTCTGTTTCCTGACTATCTTATACAGTATGTTGAATATTTTCAACTTAATAGGAATGTTTTATTACTTCGCACATCATCCGCATTTCTCTATCAAACACATGGGGCAAGGTGAGTTGATAATATTTGTGCAAAATGAGCATAAGCTTTTCACAGGGTTGAACTTTTGTTCCTTATCCCTTTCTTGAATCTCTAAAGGGGATGCCAGTGTTTCAGATCTCTAAGTGCTTCATTCCTCTGCTGTAAGGAAAAAGAACACCTTGACCCCATAAAACCTGGTCAGAACAGACTATGGTGATAAGAAACACAAAATCGCCTCTCTAGGCATTTCTTCTCAAAAAAGAAAAAAAATCTAGTATAAATCTGAGTGGCTCATTAATCCAATCACAATGCTTGGATCAACTGGAAAAAAAATGGGGGTACTTAGTCCAAGGGCTATTAACAACCTCCTTTGATGAAGTCATGACATTGACAGTGAAGGTGATGATCCAGGTAATGCAAAAATGCCAGTCTCTTCTGGGACCTGTCACTTCTGCATAAACAAATGAATCGGATCAGGGTGGTGACAATCTCTTTGAAAGACCCAATAAATGCTGTAGAGGGGATTTCTGCATTGGATGGGGGTAGGACATTTGCCTTCCACTGTCTCTTCTGGCTCTGGGGCATCTATGTTTCCATGACAGAACAAAATGGTTTCTTCACCTGGATTTTCTTTGCCCCAGGAATCTCATTTTGGGGCTTTGAAGGCAGCGGAGAGAAGAGAGATGGCCCTGGGAAGGAATATCAGCATGATGACCAGTTTCATCCTTTGGGGATTTTCAGAGCCTCCAGAGCGGCAAGTTACCCTCTTTGTACTGTTTCTGGGGATCTACTCCATGACTCTGGCTTGGAACCTGGACCTTACTGTCGTGATTGCCATGAAGTCACACCTCCACCCCACCATGTGTTTCTTCCTTTGTAACTGTCCTTCACTGATATTTCATACACATCCTCTATAGCCCTTAAGATGCGCTGTGACTTCTTCAAGGAGCAGAAGACCATCTCCTTTGTGGGCTGTGATGCTCAATTTTTCTTCTTCATTGGCATGGTGAGCACAGAGGGCTGTCTCCTGGAAGCCATGGCATATGACTGGTACGCTGCCATCTCAACCCTCTGCTCTACACAGCCTTCATGACACCCACCATCTAATGGGGGTGGCCATTACAGCGCATGCTGGAGGATTCCTCACCGGATTGGTCCAAGCCAGCTGTATATTCTGGCTCCATTTCTGTGGACCACGAATCATTAACCACTTTTTCTGTGACCTGCCACCGCTGCTGGTCTTGCCTTGTCCTAGTACCTTCCTCAGCCAGGTAATGAACTTTCTTGTTGTGTGTACAGTTGGTGGGACTTCAGCTTTTGTGGTCCTGGTTCCCTATGGCTACATCATTGCTGCTGTCATGAAGATCCATTCAACCCAAGGGCCAACAAAGGCTTTCAACAACTGTTCCTTTCATCTGACCACAGTGATTCTCTTCTATGGCTCTGGTCTCTTCTCATATCTCCATTCTAGTGCTGGCTACTCATTAGACCAAGATAAGGTGGTGTCCATGCTCTATGGAGCTGTGATTCCCATGATGAGCCCCATCTCCCCATCAAGGAGATCAAAGATACATTGAAAAAGCTCAAGGAGAGAAAGAAGCAGATGTCCTCTCTGTGTCTTATAGTTCCTTGAGTTTAAAAGAAAAAACAAACAAAAATCCCTTAAGTTTTGCTATATGTAATCATAATAATAAGTGGCCCACTTATTATTAGTAATAATAGGAATCTGAATAATAATTGAAAGAAACTCTTTCAAATAAGATCCCCAACCTACATGCCTACTGTGTAATTAGGCTCTACAAAGGTTTGTTCCTTCCTTTTACTTTTCTTGTCATAGACTGGTAGGGTTTCAATTTTGATCACTTGCAATAGAAAATAAATATGCTTTGCTATGATATTCCTTAGCTTTATGGCCTCAGGTGCTGTGTCCAGGTTGCCTTAGAGCCAGCTGGGGCATGGCCTAGGACCATGAGCATTGATTAGAGACCTGTTTACAAAACACCACTCATACCAGTCCATTCACTATTTGGGACAAATTTTTTGTTCCCTTTGCCTTGGATACTTACCTATCCAAAGGTTGATACTGACCAGGAAGGCTGACTCTCTGACCTGAGAGCCCTCATTGAATTGGGTTCAGCAGTGGTGACTCAGAGCCAGCAAAGCAATAGGGTATCTGTAAACCGTGTGTGAAAAGAGACCAGGGTCACATCTGTGGGGTCATGGTGTCCCCTGGGGTCAGAAATAGGGACCTAAACCAGCAGATCCAAAGATGTGAAATCACAGTGAGCAAAGAGCAGAGATAAGGGTAAGGGAGAAGCCCTAAAGGAGAGCAGAGTGCCATACGGCTAATTTTCTTGGTTGAAACTGCCTAGTGACTGGGTGGGACCTGATTTAAGGAACAGAGTCAGAGAAGAGAGTCTTCCTCTGGCAGCTCTGATTCCATACCTGTTCCCTAGACCAGCTTCCACTCTTGCTCTGTGCATATTTGACTTACTCTTTGTTCTCACCTCATCCCCAATTGACTTTCACTCCATATACTAGAGTTTGTATCTTTTCTACTGTTGCTCCGGAATTTGAATGCAACCTGTTCCCTGATTCTGGCACCCCTGCTTTCATTCTCATGCATTATCTCAGAAGGGGCCCCTTCTGTGTCCTATCCCAGATCTCTATGACATGATTTGAGATAGGACAACCAAGTCAGTGAGTTTGCAGCAGAATTGAATGTGGATTTTAATTTGTCTTTGATCCTATTCTACAAGATGGTTCTTGAGCAAAGGACAAACATTTATGAAGTCTTGCTTCTTTAGTGGTTGTGTATATAAATCATGGTGAAGCGTGACAGCCTTCCCTAAGTTGCATCAACTTTGGCTGTAACTCTTCTGCTTCAGTCCTTCTTCCAGTTCATGCTGGTATTTGATCCATTCTCCTCTGACCACTTGGATTACTGGGAGTTTATGTATAGGAGGGGTATGACTTTGAAGTTTGTCTGTAAAGCCTTCCTTGGCCCTTGACTCCTCCAGACATAGTAAAGAGTTACTGCAGTGTATTCCCATAGCATCCTCTATTTCATCCATCAGCTCCTACAACACTACTATTTTTTTCTTGTTTATTTTTCTTCCTTCCTACTCAAGTTGAAAACTACTCTCTACTGTTTCCCTGAAGCATAAGCTATGACTGGGACAAACTCTGTGTTAATAAATATTTGTTAAATAAATGAATAAATAAATCCAAATTCACTTGGTAGATGAGTTAGAGATTCATCTTAGGCCAAAGGAAGGAATTAACACTTATTAGAAGCTTATTATATGCCAGACATTGTTCTCAGAAGCTTTTATAAACTTCATTTCAACTCTATAACATACAAATTCCCTATTTAAAAAAAATTAAAACACCATAGGTAAAGAAATGTTTAAACCAGAACCCTCAATTTTAATCCCTTCCTGGTCTCCCCAAGAGGTAGCTATGGTTTATGTTGGCAGACATGTAAATTTATAGTTTTTCTGCTTAATAACATTCACATATGTACCAATCAAAAATATATCGTACTGCTTTATGTAGCTCTCTATGTATTCACATAAATGAAATCATATTGAATGATCATTCTATACCTTGATTTTTTAAAAATTCAATCATTATTTCCTGGACCTCCTTCCATATTATACATATAAATCTACCTTAGTCTTTTTCATTGTTTCGTAGAATTGATGTGCCAAAATGTATGTACCTATTCCTCCCTGATGGACATTTAGGTAGTGTCCAGTTTTTGCTAGTTTATTACAAACAGTGTTGCAACATGCATGTCTGTACATACACTTCCTGCTAATATGCACTTTTATGGTAGAAACTGAGAAGTTGAATTGCTGCTTATAGGACATGTATATTTTAAATTTTGATAGACACTGCCAAGTTCTCTCTAGAGCGGCTCCCAATGGACCCTCCTGTCAGCAACGTAATAGGGCAGCTATCTCTTCATACCCTTGGTGAAGGATGATACTATCAAACTGAGTTATTTTTCCTCCCTGATGCCTCTTTAAATGTATTCTTTTAATCCTTGAAATGATCCTATTAGATAGGATCGTTTATTGTCCTCATTCACTTACTACAGAAAGTCTCTAATATACACAATTTTTTTTCTTTAGTTTTCACAACCACACTATGAGATAGGGGTGTTAATCGTCTTTATCTAAGAGATGAGATATGTAAGACTCGGGAAGGAGGTTACGTAACATACACAAAGGCACACACTAACAAGCTAAGGAGATACTAAGTGCATGTCTACACGACACCAAGGCCATTCATTGAAAATACATATTCTTACACGTATGCTTGGCATCGTCCAGAGACGAAGAAGGAAATATTAAAGCAAATTCTGTAAAAAAAAACAACAGAAAAACAAAAAACGACTAATTTCTCAAGTCAGGCCTGATTTCAGTGCATAAAGAGAAAGGACGACTGACTGACTTCCGTTAAATAGTTAGGATTAGTTTCAATAAGATCACCACTTAAGTTCTATACCAGGAGCTTTATTTAAAACAATAATTTAAAAAGCATTATTCAAAAATAGATTTGTTAATGGAACAAATATTTTTTACATCTTTATTGGAGTCTAATTGCTTTACAATGGTGTGTTCGTTTCTGCTTTATAACAAAGTGAATCAGTTATACATATACATATGTTCCCATATCTCTTCCCTCTGAATGGTTTGATTCCCAAATAACTATGAAACAAGGAGAAACCAAAATGTTAAAACAAAACCAAAATTGAATTAGTAATGAATGAATAATGTTCTTCAAAGGTAACAATAGTAATGGAGCTCCAACCCAACTTATAGCATCTGTTTCTATATTCAGATAAAGAAATGACCAGTTGTGCTGTAGGCTCTGGTGAAGGAAAAGTCTTGAGAGGCAATGTATCAAGATATCAGGGTTAGGGGGATAATAAGAGGCAGGGCAGGTTGATGCCTTGAAGTTTCACTCTGGATTAAGCCAGATAAAAAAGAATTTAGCAGACAACATTGTACCAGCATTCATAGTGAATCGTTTAAGCGTGGAGGACCCCAGAAGAATTTTACTCTCTAACTGCTTTCCTATCAACAATTTTTCCATGTTTGTCCCATTAACACCGTGAATTGCATCATTGAATATGGAAACACAAGCTCTTTCTACATTGATTGCTGAGAAGTTTTTTTTTTTTTTTTTTTTTTTTTGCTGAGAAGTTTTGAGTAAAATTTGTGACTCATCTGTAGCAAGAATTTAGGTAAGTCTGATGAGCACTTTTATTCTTACTTCTGGCTCTACTCTGCAACTCTACTTTTTTCTTTCACCACTCTTTTAATCTGTTATTTTGTACATTTTATATATCTTTGCAAGCTGCTTGCTCAAACATTTTGGAACCAAGTAGAATATAAAGATAACCAAAGAGTTTGCTTTACCCACCAGATCGGTGCATTAGAAAGTGAATCCATTTTGGTTCTTTGGGTCACCTATATCTCTAACCTTAGCTGAAATCAAACTTATCTCCCTCATCTGTAGTCATCCAAGACGACTTTTCCATCATTCTCCCCATTCTCTGTCTCTTTCTGTTTCTTTCTCTCTGCTTCTCTCATCTGTCTCTGTCTCTCTGTGTCTATCTCCTTCTACCTCTGTGTCTCTCTGTGTCTCTGTCTGTCTCTATCTCTGTCTGTCTTGGAGGACCGCCCGACCCGCTGGTCCAGGTTGAGACCTTCCTCTCTGGTCATTTATAACCCTGTACTTCCTTTTCCATATAAAGCATCATTGTTCAGTGTCTATCTTCCCATTAGACCATAATCTCCATGCAGAGCAAGTGGTGTCTGACATAGTATTTGCACAATAAGTTTCTGTGAGTACGTTAGTAATTTGCTCTATCTCAGAACATTTTTAGTCATCAGTGATCTCCTAGTGACTAGTCTATTCCACTTCCCTCTTTCACAAATAAAGAACTGAGCCTCTGGGTGGTGAAATAATTTGAAAATGACTCACAGCTGGCTACTGAAAGCACTTCTCTCCAGCCCAGCAATCTTCCCATGTCTACACAACAGCTGGCCGTTACCATCAAAATCTTACCGAAACTGCGGTGAAAGGTCCTATAAGAAAGAATGCAATACGGTCTAAAAACCATATTGCCTCACAGTCTGGCAGCTTTGACTTCCTGTTTTCAGGGAAATCTTGCCACTTCAGCTCTGTCTCATGAATTTTATGGCTAGGGAAAGTTTTCTCCTTCTCATAATTATAATGCCCCAACTGGAAGAAACTGTAGAAACTGTACATAGACTGGCAGTTTTCAAACTGTATTCCAGGGACCCTGGTGATCTGCCTCCTCCAAGTGGTGAGAAGGAAATGAAGCCATTGGGCTTTGGGGCTCTGGCCCTTGTTCATTGGAGGCAGCTCTTCTTTTCCATGAAAGTTTCCCTGAAAGACTGCATTTGAAAATAAGGGTTCCACAGCTAAAAGCATGTTTATAATCTACAAATTTAATACAATCCTCTAATTTGGGGAATTAGAATTAGGAAATAAAAGCCCAGAGGAGAGAAGCAATTTGCAAGAGAACAACGAGGCTGGGATTCAAACTGAGTTCTCCCGCCTCCCTGTGTCTTGACCACGCATTTTTCTCTACACACACACACATACACACACACACACACAGACACAAAACCACACATAGACACACACACTACACACACATACACACACATACAGACACATACACTACACACATACACACATACACGCACTACACACATGCACACATATACACTACACACATAGGCACATACACACACATGCATACACACAGACAACACACTACACACACATACACAGACACACACACTACACACAGACACACACAGACACATACACACACTACACACATATATACACACGACACACAGACATGTTCACACACATACACACACTCACATGCACTCACACACACATACACAGTCACACACATACAGATACACACACTCACACACACACACACATACACACTCATAAACATACACTCACACATACATGCACTCACACAGTACACACTCTCACACACATACACACACACATAAGTGTGGAAATGAAGGGGAAGGAGGGAAGGAAATGGTTCTCGTTGACATCCTACTGTCTGTAAAATTGGTCCGAGATCTTTCTCCACCAAAGGACCTCGGCTTTCTCCATCCTTCCCTCCCTCCATCTCACGCGGTAAGCAGCTGCTCTCCGTGCCCCGTGCCTCGTGAAACATTCTGTTCTCGTCACTTCCTGTGGAAGCTGTTCACAATGTTCTCCATCTTTCTTCAGGGGACGCAGGGAGAGGGAGAGCAGAGCACATTAGAAGCCCGACTCTCCCTGCAGAAGGAGAGCTGTCCCCTCTGGAGACAGGGTCTCAGACTTCAGTGAAGGTGTTCTTTTACTGGGAGGAAGGGACGTGACAGCAGGAAAGTTTGTTCTCCAAAGCCCTTGTGCTGCAACGTATGTGCCCGCACCCCCATTATACCTAAGAAAAAGTTAACTGCACAAAATAATCATAACAAGAGAGGATTTGGCTGATTGAGCTGGCCCAGGGGAGACTCCCACACCTTAGACACACAGGCACAGACCCATTTCCGCAAACACAAAGATTCAAGCTCAAACACAAAGATTCAAGCTCAAAACCAAGAAAGGGAAATCTGCGGGTGCTAGAAAGAGAGCGCTCACAATCAGAGCAGCGAGTGGGTACTTAAGCCCGTGGCTGAGGGACGTTCGGAGCCAGACGCCGACCTCAGAGCAGGGTACTGGGGCTTTAAGGGCTGTGGGAGATCACCCAGGCCACTGGTCCTGTGTACAATGTTCAAGGGAGGCTGGAACCGTCCTGGGAGTCAAGAAGCGCTGCCTCTGCCACCACCTGCCGATGAGGAAAACTCCACCCACGCGCCCGTGGAAAATGGCTAGGATTCCTGCCATCTTAACAGAGATCAGAGAACCCCAGGCATGTGTTGACACAGATGGAAGGTCTTAGTTCACATCGACTCCAAACCAAGAAATTAACACAAACTCTGGTCCAGTATGATTATAAGGCCTCAGCAGAGACAAAATGAAAACCACCTTGGAGGAAGAGCTGAACAAACCGGTGCAAACCAGCCCTGCACAGCAAACCTCAGTGGAAAAGGGGCTCGAGTCACAAATGTCAAACCACACAGGGAAATAAGTCACCAAGAGGAAGTTTCAGCAGGAACAACATGGGAGAACATACACGCCATGACCTGCACAAAACAAAATCTTCTAAAACTTTTAAAATAAAAGATCGCAGCCATAGCTTTCAAATTGAGGCAGGTTGTAACTGGAATGCAGACTCGTGCCTCATGAAGATGCTGGAAAGGACCTCAACACACCCTCTTATTTTACATATTGGGAAACAGAGAGAGAGAGGGGAAATGACTTGCCTAAGGTCACCAGCAGGTTAGTATAGAATGAGGAATAGAATCCACGTCTCCATATTTCTAACCCTGTGCTACTTTTACTGCCCCACGATGCCCTAATTTCCCAAGATAGAAATTAAAAACCTACCTTCAAGAGAAGACCAGGAGGAAAGGGGGGCAGAAAAGCCTACTTAAGACCCAGGAAACCCCCAAATCAGGGCTCTGACTCTTATTAGCAAAGCTCAGGTTTGGTGTTCGAATAACTAGATTTTTTTTTTTGGCCATGCTGCATGACATGTGGGATCTTTGTTCCCCGACCAAGGATCGAACCCGCACCCCCTGCCTGGGAAGCATGGAGTCCTAACTACTGGATCACAAGGGTGGTCCTCTAGAATTTTTTATTAAACCCCTCCTATCACCATTTTGCATTATACTGACCTGTTTTTCTTTCCTATTCTTCCCCTATTTCCCTTAGTCCTTCTCTTGACTGTCCGCAGAATGGAAATGTTATCAGAATTGGGCAAGAATTGTGATTGTTGCTCCTTCGTTCTTAACCTCTGTCCTACCCTCCAGGCAAGCCCTGCTTGCACACTGCATAGGCAGATTAGGGAGACGGAAAGGGAAGAGGAATGGGGTGAGGACCAAGTATCCCAAGGCCAGCTTCACTAGATGCAGATACTTGGCAGGGATGGGAACCAAGGTGGGTATGCAAGCAGGTGTGGGTTCAGTCCTGCAGGATCAAAGCTTTAAATACCAGATCAGACGTAAATAAGGCAGAAGGAGTTGGCACATAGGGACATTCCATCTGGGCTCTTATGATTCATGTATTATGTGAGACACTAAGCTTACGCCCTCCCAAATTCACCAAGACACAATTACAGACCAGAAAACCAAATTAAATTTTGTAATAAGAAATACAAGTCACACAAGCTAGGCTCAGAGTAAGTGCTCAGAGATACTAATGTAAGTTGGAACAAAGATCCTATAATAATTTTGCTTCAGCTCAAGTATTCATTCCCAACCACTCAAGACCTGATTTACTGAGGACATGTTCTAGAAATATTATCAGCTGTGTTGGCTTTATTCACTTGTTTATTCATTCAATAGTAACATATATTGATTGGGTATCTGCTATGTACCAGATATAGCACCAGCCTTGGGTAACACAGGGATGAACCGAAAAAACATGATCTCTTCCCTTTAGGAGCTTACAGTTTACTAGGGGAGAGAGTCAGACAAGAAGTCCATTAAAATAGTGATAAATGCAAGGGATGCTATAGAGCACATAGAGGAACATTATAATATTAATTAATACTCTACATTAATTAATGTTTCATTGGGAGGTACAATCCCAGGGCAGCAAATGTAGAAGGAAAAGGGAGGTAAGGCAGCAAAGGAGACAAAGGAAGTCTAAGGGGCTGTATTACTGAGCTGATCACAGTTTAAGGAAAGACACAGACAATTGTTTAGTCACACAAATGTCTTCAGAGAGAGCACACAAAACCACCAGTCCTCAAAATAGTCCACTGGAGGGAGAAACGAAGAGCAAATTACGTGCCAGATTCCTCCTATCTCTCAGTGTCACTAGCACAAGGAATTAAGTCCTCTGTATTTCTGGGCTGCGTTATCCAGTATTCTCTTACCAACTACTGGAGAAACCACATCGCACATCTGGTGGCCCAGTGCTTCATGTGAGCTCAGAAGTGAGAAGAAGCCAGGCCTCTTTCGGTCCAGTAGCGTTTAGGGTCTCCAGAGACAATACAGGATGCTCAGTTACATTTGCATTTTATTTATTGGGTTTTTTTTTAGTAATTTTATTTTAAATTTTTTTTTGGCCACACAGCTTGTGGGATCTTAGTTCTCCAACCAGGGATCGAATCCCAGTCCATGTCAGTGAAAGCACAAGTCTTAACCACTGGACCACTAAGGAATTCCCAAATTTGAATTTTAGATAAACAATGAATATCTTTCTGAGTGTAAGTATGCCCCCAGTGTTGCATAGGACATACTCTGACTAAAAAATTATTTGTTGTTTAACTGGAATTTAAATGTAATTGGGCATCCCACATTCGTATCTGCTAAATCAAGCGACCTTCCCCTTGCTGTGGGTCAGGTGGAGACTATGTCAGAGTCCAGACCTCCTCCTGGGAGAGGTCAAGTGGTCTTTGGAGGTGAGGGGTTGGAGGACCAGCCAGAACTCTTCGCAGGGGAAGTATCTGAGGGTTTGGGAGGCTACTGCAGCTGAAGAAAGATTTAGCCTGGAGAATCTGGGGAGTAGTTCAATCTGAATAAACAGCATTCTCTGCTCAGCACCCAGACAGAGGACTTCAAGTTTGTGTAGCTGCCTTTAGCTGTGTTTTTGCCTGCATCTCAAAAGGGAGCTCTTCAGTTCGAGTTTGCCTCTGCAACACCCCAAATAAATACACATTGTCAACATTTTCTTGCATTTTCACACCCCTCATTCTTCTCTGCCCCAACCCCTTTCTACTTTCTGTCTTTATGAATTTGCTGCTTCTAGGTACTGATGCCAAAACTCGGCCTCTGTGCACCAGTGCCGAATTGCATCTCAGAGACAGAGTTTTGGGTGAAGTAGAAAAGAAGAGCTTTATTGTTTTGTCAAGCAAAAGGGGACACAGCAGACTAATGCCCTCAAAACTGTGTGACATGGGCTTCCCTGGTGGCGCAGTGGTTGAGAGTCCGCCTGCTGATGCAGGGGACACGGGTTCGTGCCCCGGTCCAGGAAGATCCCACATGCCGCGGAGCGGCTGGGCCCGTGAGCCATGGCTGCTGAGCCTGCGCATCCGGAGCCTGTGCTCCGCAGTGGGAGAGGCCACAGCAGTGAGAGGCCCGCGTACCACACACACACACAAAAAAACAAAAACAAAAAACTGTGTGACCCAATCTGGCGGGATTTGGTGAGGAGTTTTATAGCAATGGTTCCAGGGCGGGGTCACTGATGGGAGCAGGGTGCGTGCAGGGCCTGCATTCCTTTAATCTGGCCTCAGGTGCCCTCCTGATGAGCTTCTGTGGTTCTCGAGGTTATCAAACTGCGACCTTCTCTCTAGAATGAAGAATGTTTCATCAAGTAGTTATCTTCCATTTGTTGTGGGTTTTAGTTCTGCAGAAGAGCTCAAAGAGGAACTTCCCTGGCGGTCCAGAGGTTAAGACTTCACCTTCCAATGCAGGGGGTGCGGGTTTGATCCCTGGTCGGGGAGCTAAGATCTCACATGCCTCGAGGCCAAAAATCAAAACACAAAACAGAAGCAATATTGTAACAAATTCAATCAAGACTTTAAAATTGGTCCACATGCAAAAAAAAAAAAAAAAAAGCAGAGCTCAAAGATATTGTTACGTGTATCCCTTGAGGTTGAACCAGGATGTCAGTAAACCGCAGACCCCAGGCAAAAGTCAGCCCCCACTTGTTTTTGTAAAGATTTATTGGAACACAGTCATGCCCATGCATTTACATATCGTCTACTTTTTTAAAAATAAATTCATTTATCTTGGCTGTGCCAGGTCTTAGTTGTGGCACGTGGGATCTTTGTTGTGGCATGCCGACTTCTTAGCTGCGGCATTCGGACTTCTAGCTGTGGCGTGCATGCAGGATCTAGTTCCCCAACCAGGGATTGAACCTGGGTCCGCTGCACTGGGAGCATGGAGTCTTACTCACTGGACCGCCAGGGAAGTCCCACGTATCATCAGCTTTTGCAGTACAATGGCAGAGTTGAGTAGTTACCACAGAGACCATTTGGTTGCAAAGCCTGAAAAATTTACCGGCTGACCGTTTACATAAAAAGTTCGTTATTCCCATTCTAAGAGACTCCTGAAATGAACTCTTTGATAAAGCATCCAGTCATTTCTGATTTACCTGTGTTGTTAATCTAGATGGCATGGTTACTATATTGTTTTCCTTAAAGATATGCATATCTTTGTTCAGGATATTAATAAAAAATATTCAGGTGGTCTCTCTGAATCAGTAGGACTTCCCGTGCTATCAAATGGATGAGCAGAAAAAAGTCAAGTTCCTGAGATGCTCTAATACGGCTTTTCTCCCATTCCCCTCCTGTGAGGACTGAACTACAGAGTCGGTCTGAAACCTACAGCGACAAGTCCAGCAAAGCTAAAAGCTGATATACAGTGAGCTCTTGCTTGGGTCCTACAGAGCTTTACATGCATGGCTTCTGTTAATCCTCTCAACAACTTCATCTACTGCGTAGAGGTAGATGCTATTTGTGTGTCACAGTTGAGGAGATGGGGGCTTAGGGAGACTCTAGAACTTGCCCTAAGTCACATATGGAGCCAGGATATTACCTGTATTTCAATTCTGAAACCTCTATTTCACATCTATGCACATCAGTCTAGCTATTGAGATATTTTCAGTGACTGTACAAAGCAGAACAAAGTCTAGAGATTAAATAGACTCACAACCCAGCCCATGCTCTTAATTTCGTATTTAGATCACAAAGAAGTAGTAAAGACAATAGGAAAATTTCAGTGGAGGAGCCAAAGCTCCCAATTCCACATAATTCCATGACGGAAGAACAACCTCCCCTAACTCACTTGTTTCCATGGTTATTTCAGGTAGAAAGAAAAATGGTGGCAATTTTTACTTCATCTCTGCTTGAAGTCCCTCTGAAGATCCTGCAGGAAAAGAGGAAAAGATTGAATGTTAGATTGGTTTTGTGTTACCCAATAATGCAACAAGTATAGAAATGTGAACTCGGCCAGCAGTCCAGAGTCCAGATGCCACCCAATCACTTCTTTTGCTCAAATCTTCCTCCAAAGAGGAGTTACGTGGCAGGCAATGCTCGGGGACTAAGAAACGAGGGAATAAGAGAAATCCCACTGTGTTTCCAGTCCTGTTGTGAGCAAAGCTCTCTGTGTTTAGCTGCTTTCAGCAGAAGGAGAATATAAGAGGCACTCTTGGGCTTCCCTGGTGGCGCAGTGGTTGAGAGTCTGCCTGCCGATGCAGGGGACACGGGTTCGTGCCCCAGTCCGGGAAGATCCCACATGCCGCGCAGCGGCTGGGCCTGTGAGCCATGGCCGCTGAGCCTGCGCGTCCGGAGCCTGTGCTCCGCAACGGGAGGGACCACAACAGTGAGAGGCCCTTGTACCGCAAAAAAAAAAAGAGGCACTCTTCATATTACACTGGTGTCATTAGGAAACCTGAAAGCTGATGGGGAGGGGGAATGGGTTGGTCCTAACTGCTCAGTCCAGTGGAGCTTAGCTTGGAGAAAAGAAAAAAAGGAAGCAGTGCTTCCAAGGGCACACCGGCTCAGCCAGACTCTTAAAAGAGCATTAAATTTGACATTGGCTACTGCAAAAACAGTACCTACAATGGGTGCCTGAGTAATAGGTGCTCAATGAGTATTATTTAAGGGGTGGGTGAAATAGGCTTCCTTTAGAATGTTCTGTGGAACTGGGCTAAGAATGATAATGAGGCAGCCTCAGAGCTCAGTGGAATTAATGGTGAGATTGATTAGTGATGTCTGCCATGACATGCAATAGGGAAGTGGTAGCTTAAAGAGGAAGTCTCTGCCACATTAAGATTTCCTTCTTTAGTGCAGTGGAAGTATCACCTTAAATCACGGACTTGTGTCCTCCAAACCTAAATATGGAAATGGCAAAGAGAAAAAAAAGAGCAGAAGGGGAAGAGTTGTTGAGGAGGAAAAGAATTAGAAACAACATGAGGGACAAATGGTAATAAAGAAAAGAAATAAAATGGTCGAGTTGGCCAAATTCCGGCATATTTATTGGGAATATGTAGAATTTCACGTGGGCCTTCTGTTGGTTTTTTTTTTTTCTCACAAGATGAAAAGGAATCAAGAAACCACTGTGTTCTGACTTTTGTGGTCAGGACATAAACAGTCCTGCTGAGAAGAATAGTCTCTGAGGAGAAGGAGCTGACAAAGCAGTTCTCAGAGCATTAGGTTAGCAATCAACTGTTCAGAAAAGAAAATATCGTCCCGTTGTTACTGATTCCTCCTGGATTTGCCAGAACCAAGTTTATTCCAGAGTCTTTGAGAGTCATAGTTCTTTGATCCATTTAGGGACTATTTGACTGTCAGATTTCAGACTCTTGCTAAATCCAGTTTCCTAGATTCCTGCTAAAAATAAGCAAGGGGATGGTCCCTGCAAACACAGCCAAACGTTCCTCCCTATTTCAGACCACAGGTGAAATGCAGAAGTAGGGAACACCTGGACCAGCTCCAAGCCCACACAGAACTGAACCTCAGACATGAATCATGGTTTGGCTCTGCATGAGCTGGTGTCAGAAAGCACGTGCTCAAACTGAGAAAGAAAGCAGATGTGGGACTTCCCTCTTGCCTCTTTTTGGAGGAAGTGAAATCACTCTTTTGCAACACAGATGCATAACTTTTTTTTTTTTAACATCTTTATTGGGGTATAATTGCTTTACAATGGTGTGTTAGTTTCTGCTTTATAACAAAGTGAATCAGTTATACATATACATGTGTTCCCATATCTCTTCCCTCAGGTGCATAACTTTTGTAGAAAAGTTGCCTTTTCCAAAGTTTAGCTTTTAGACACAAGCCCTTGAGAGTGGCCATTTGGAGAGTTTATGCGGTTGCCTGTGCCTTTCAGGACAAGAAAAAGTGGAAGAAATTGCTGGTGAGCAGAGTAAAGCAAGACAAGAATGGGTGAAATGCTCTGGTCAAACTCTTGGAGGTCGATTCCTCCTATGTGACCATTACGAGCACCAATCGCTGCTGGTGGCATATGCAAATTTAAGTTGAGCCGAAATTCCCATTTGCACTTCTTCTTTCATTTTTTCCCCATGAATTGCAAAGAGAACTTCCTTGAGCACAGCAAACACAGTCATAGGCTTTGGATCATCTCCAAATGATATATGGAATATGGAAATTCCAGAAATATTTGGTTTCTTTTGTTTTTTAAATGTATATTTGCTGCTCACTTTTCTGAGTGCAAAAGTGATGGCTACCCATCCCTGTGTTTGGTACTTGGTAGATTCTCAATAAAAATTTGTTAAATGAGTAAAAACATGCTTATTGTTGAAAACTCAAAATGTAGAGAAGAGTGGAAAAAATTTTAATAATTCATAAAACCTACCTACTAGATATAATTACTGTCAATGGGTCCGTTGGTGTATATTCCTCTAGTTATACTTGTACATGGTTGAGGTCATATTGAATGTATGTCATGCCTTTTTCACATAACATTATGGCATAAGAATTTCTCATGTTATTAAAATTGTTTGAAAATATAATTATGATGGCTGTAAAATATTTTGTCATATGGATGTAATACAACTTCACTCTTTCTTGGCTCTTTTAGTCATTTTCAATCTTTTTTTGCTATGATAAAAGTGAAGAGGAAGGCTGTCCAAAAGTAAATGACAATGACTAAGTGTTTAGAGATATAGGAACACCTGAATATAGAATTATCTATATTCACCTTGTTTGTATTTTCACTGAAGAAGAGTGAAGTCTCATCAGGATCTATTAAAACCAAAACAAAAAGTAAGAAATTGTCAGCAGGTCTTCATAACAATGTAAGTGAGTTTTCTAATTCTGATGAACTAGCCCTGAAAGAGTTTGAAGAGAAGTATTTGAATATTTCAACAGACTTACTGGAAGTACTCAAGGGCTTTCAACTCTAATTTTTCTAATTCTAGCATCACTCTACTGAGCTATAAATTTATAACTAACTGATTTATAAATTAACCAGAGGCTTGCTTCTCTAGCCAAGTAGAAAATGGACACTGGTTCATAAATTAATCCCTCTTGAAAGTAAGTGAATTCCCCAGAGCATGATAACTGAGGCATGAATAGACCCAGAATGTGGTATTTCTGGGTTCACAGAATACTATCAAGGTTTTTTTTAAAATTTATTTTATTCAAGTATAGTTGAGTTACAATTTTATGTTAATTTCTACTATACAGCAAAGTGATTCAGATATCTATCTATCTATCTATCTATCTATCTATCTATCTATCTATATAGATATATAGATAGAATATATATATAGAATAGATATATAGATATATAGATATAGATATAGATATCTCTCTCTATATATAGATATATCTATATATAGATATATCTATATCTATATCTATATCTATATCTATATCTATATATATATAGATAGATATATCTATATATATATAGATATATCTATATCTATATCTATATCTATATATCTATAGATATATAGATATATAGATATATCTATAGATATATAGATATAGATATAGATATATATATAGATATATATATAGAATATATATATTCTTTTATATATTCTTTTCCAATATGGTTTATCACAGGATACTGAATATAGTTCCCTGTGCTGTACAGTAGGACCTTGTTGTTTATCCATCCTATATATTATAGTTTGCATCTGCTAATCCCAAACTCCCAATCCATCCTTCCCCCACTCCCCCTCCCCCTTGGGAACCACAAGTCTGTTCTCTCTGTCTGTGAGTCTGTGTCTGTTTCATAGATAAGTTCATTTGTGTCGTATATTAGATTCCACATATAAGTGATATCATATGGTATTTATCGTTCTCTGTCTGACTTACCTCACTTAGTATGATAATCTCTAGGTCCATCCACGTTGCTGCAAATGGCATTGTTTCATTCTTTTCATGGCTGAGTAGTATTCCATTGTATGTATGTACCGCGTCTTCTTTACCCATTCATCTCTCAATGGACATTTAGTCTGTTTCCATGTCCTGCCTATTGTAAATAGTGCTGCAATGAACATTGGGGTGCGTGTATCTTTTGGAATTAGAGTTTTCTCCAGATATTTGCCCAGGAGTGGGATTGCTGGGTCATATGGCAGCTCTACATCAAGGTTTTAATAACTAGTGGTGCTCAGCCTGTGAAGCTAGGCAACTGGCCTCATTATTTCTGAAAACACTTGTCAGCTGCATCAGTGACAATCTGTGGTAATTCAGTTGCTTGAAACCTTCTTTCCAGAATGCATACAGGTGACCTGTACATTGAACCATGACTTTTTCAGTCTCAGCACTGCCTCCGTTTCACGGTATGGTTTACGGAGCCATAAGGGTGAAACTGGGAGTTTCCATTAACTCCTCTGGATTCCCTGGTTCCCACTAAGTGTACTAGTTGTCCCACAGAATTGACAGAGCTGGGCTTCAGTTAAACCTGGTTCTAGATCAATGGGCCTGGAAACACTGCTCTGAATTATGGGGTTTAATAGACTTAGCATTAGCATACAGAAACAAATTCAGGAAATTATCTTCTCCTAATAATATAATAAATGAACTGTTGCTCTAAAAAATTGAGTAATGAAGAGCCCCATTCATTTTTACGCACCTATCCTGGTTACATGCACTTAACAATGGAATGAAAAAATTAAAGTTATAGTAGTAGGTACCAGCTTATTGCCAACTGTACACACAGGAAAAGGAAACTGGTATTGAAGTCCCAGGAGAGAGTAGTCAGGGAAAAGCTGAAACATCAAGAGAGGGAACAAAACCAAAGCTTTCTTTCAAAGCTAGAAAACTCTCCTGGGGGTAACAGCAAAGTGTGTGGTTACAGTTTTTCTGAGTGCCCACTGCTGCTGCAGAGTAACCAGCCCTGGGGGAGGTGGGGGGCAGTTAGGGTAGTTAACTGGTAAGGGTATAGGGCTAAGTTTGCATATCTAGTACAACACAACTTTTTCAAAGTCCCGATTGACCTTAATATTCCAATCGACTCTCATTTTCCCATTTTGCGATTAGATTAGCCTAAAGAGGAACTAGTGGCTTTAGGAGAACTGCTGAACTTTCTGTTTCAGCCACGGCTTTCTTTCCCATCAGCTCAGTCTGCCCCAAGCTTGCTGGCTGCTACTTGGTGCTAGTGTGTCAGGCTGGGGCTATCTGAGCCATGAACAGGGTCAGGGGTGCCGTGCTTATCTGGGCAGTGGCAGCATGGGCTAAAATGAACAAACCTCTGGGAGACACAGATGAGGATGGATTTCAAAAATGCAAGAATGCCTTAAAACTACCTGTTCTGGCAGTCTTACCTGGAGGCGGCTGGGATAACCTGCGGAATGTGGACATGGGACGGGTGATGAACTTGACTTACACCTACTGCAGGACCACAGAGGATGGACAGTACATCGTCCCTGATGAGGTCTTTACCATTCCCCAGAAAGAGAGCAACCTGGAGATGAACTCAAAAATCCTGGAGTCCTGGGAGAATTACCAGAGTAGCACCTCCTACTCCATCAACATGGAGCTCTCCCTTTTTTCCAAAGTCAACGGCAAGTTCTCGCCTGAGTTCCAGAGGATGAAGACCCTTCAGGTGAAGGACCAAGCTGTAACTACCCAGGTTCAGGTAAGAAACCTGGTCTACACAGTCAAAATCAACCCAGATGCAGAGCTAAGCTGGGGGTTTAAGAAGGAGCTCATGGACATCTCTGAGCGTCTGGAGAAAAACCAGACGCGGATGGCCACCTACTTGGCGGAACTGCTGGTCCTCAACTATGGTACCCATGTCATCACCAGTGTGGATGCAGGGGCTGCTCTCATTCAGGAGGACCACATCAGATCTTCCTTGCTCCAGGACAGCCAGAACAGCCGCAGTGCAGTGACAGCGTCCGCTGGAATCACCTTCCTAAACATCGTGAACTTCAAATTTGAGGAGAACCACACCTCACAGAACGCCTTCACCAAGAGCTACCTCTCCAACCGAACCGACTCCAGGGTGCAGAGCATTGGAGGGCTTCCTTTTTACCCAGGCATCACCCTCCAGACCTGGCAGCAGGGCATCACCAACCACCTGGTGGCCATGGACCGAGCTGGCCTGCCTCTGTATTTCTTCATCAACCCTGACAGGCTGCCTGACTTGCCAGGACCCTTGGTGAAAAAGCTGTCTAACACAGTGGAAACTGCCGTGAGACGCTATTACACGTTCAACACCTACCCCGGCTGCACAGATGTCAACTCGCCCAACTTCAATTTCCAGGCCAACATGGATGATGGCTCTTGCGAGGGGAAGATGACCAATTTCTCCTTTGGCGGGGTTTACCAGGAATGCACCCAGTTCTCAGGGAATGAGGTTGTCCAACTCTGCCGAAACTTGGAGCAGAAGAATCCACTCACTGGCAATTTCTCCTGCCCCTCTGGCTACACCCCAGTCCAGCTGCTCTCCCAGACCCACGAGGAGGGTTACAACCACCTGGAGTGTTCCCGGAAGTGTACCCTCCTTATCTTCTGCAAGACGGTGTGTGAAGATGTCTTCCGGGTGGCCAAAGCAGAATTTAGGGCTCTTTGGTGCGTGGCCAGTGGCCAAGTACCTGAAAACTCAAGACTACTCTTTGGCGGCCTCTTCAGCGATAAGAGCATCAACCCTTTGACAAATGCACAGTCATGCCCAGCTGGCTACTTTCCGCTGAGACTTTTTGAAAACCTCAAGGTATGTGCCTCTCAGGACTATGAGTTGGGATATAGGTTTTCCGTCCCGTTTGGCGGGTTCTTCAGCTGTGCAGTCGGGAACCCCTTGGTGGACTCTGTCATGTACAAAGATTTAGGGGCACCTTCTCTAAAAAAGTGTCCGGGGGGTTTCAGCCAACACCTAGCCCTCATCAGTGACGGGTGCCAAGTGTCTTACTGCGTCAAAGCCGGGCTTTTTACAGGAGGGTCTCTGCCTCCCGTCAGGCTCCCACCTTACACCCAACCACCCCTCATGAGTCAGGCTGCCACCAACACTGTCCTAGTGACTAATCTTGAGACTGCAAGCTCCTGGATTAAAGATTCCCAGACCCACCAGTGGAGGCTCGGGGAGCCTCTTGAGCTCCGCAGGGCCATGAAGGTCATCCATGGGGATGGTAGTGGTCTGTCTGGAGGGGCGGCAGCTGGGGTCACACTGGGGATCACCACCGTCCTGGCAGCTGTCATTGCCCTGGCCATCTACGGCACCCGGAAGTACAAGAAGAGGGGATACCAGGCGGTCCAAGACGAGAGGCAGAGTTTGGTTACAGACACGGCTGTGAATGGAGATGCCCTTGACCAAGAACAGGTGCAGAGTCCAGCCTAGGCTCTCCCAGGAAACTATTTCTCTCGTCTCCGGCCAGAGCTTCAAACATGTCTTTCATTTTTTCTTTCCACTTCTGCTTTCCTAAGTATTGATGTGGTAAATGCAACAAAAGGCAGGTATAACTTTGGAACTTTCTTAGGTCTTTGGGCCAGAAAATGAATAGAGCTACATGGACAAAGTTGTGGGAGAAGTTGGAGAACAGTTGTGACTTTTAAAGCAAAGGTCCTCCTGGAGCCTAAAACACTAGGGAGGTGTCTTTTCTCTACCTGCGTCAGTAAGTATCTTCACCTGAATGCCCATGTGTAAAAAGAGAGGAGGGGGAATGTTGATATTTGAATCTGAAAACGCGTTTAATCTGAGGTCAGCCATGGTTTCCAATTCATGAGCTCTAAGAATTTATGCCTTTACGTGTTACCCTCCCACTATTTTGTGTTTTTAAAAAGCTGTCTGGATTTCATACTCCTGGAGGCGGACAGAGCCCCCAGAAGACACAGGAGGTCCTGCTTGACTATTGCTTTTCAGCTTTGAGGGCTCTGAATTGATGAACTGTGTCATCTCCTCTGGGTCCTCTCAACATCATCTGAACCGAGAGATGGTGCCTATACTAGGCCCACTTTCTCCACCTTCACCACAGTTAAGACTTACAGAGACCAGGCCACTCTTGGACTTCAGACTAGGGTCATAAAGTCCTCAGAAAACATTTTAACATATAAACTTCTATTAAGAGGCCAAGGGAGAAGGGATGGTTTGGAGACCAGGAGTGAGTGAAGAAAGGGTAAAAACTAGGAAAGATTCTGGTGCTCATGGGAAATTGAAATTCTTACCCACAGCCAACTACTTGGTTTTGTCCTCTTAGCTCATCATAAATGGGCAAAGAAAGGAGCTGCAGGTTTGGATAGATCAAGCATTACCATCTCATTTTCTGTTACCAAGGTACAATCCCTTTCTCTTCCATGGATGGCCATCCCCCCTTCAGGTCGTCCCCATCACATGCACACACACCCTCAAACACACACACACCACCTTCCAACAAGAAGTCTGCATTTTTCTGGGGGTGGGAGACAAGAAAAACATAAGAAGTCAAAGTAAGCCCATACCTAAGTATCACTTCATCCCTAAAACCTAAACAGAGTAAAAATTACCAATTAGGTACCCTACCCTTATTTTTTTTTTTCCAGCAGAAAGGGGGTTGACATGATCAAATCAATTCTTTTAAATGAAACGAAAAAGCCATCCAACGTCATTTGTGACACATTTATTTCAGTTCCAGGCTGACTTCCCCGGGTCATGTAGCATGATACACGATTGCTACTTGGAAGTTGGGGCTTTGCCCAACTTAAAAATAGTGTCACCTAATTGTAATTATTAGGGTGAATCTGTTAATATTCTTCTGCAACATTTTTTAGAGTTACATATTTCTTCACCAAATCAAATGTCATTGCTGAGTTATCTTTTATGAAGGATAATTTGTCCTCATTAACATTCACAGTCAAGAGTTTAGGCTTATATTAGGTCCTCCTTCTGAGTAGCTTGAAGCATCCCAGACTGTGGGGAGATGGGAGGGGGCGTCACACATTCACCTCTCACTGTGCTACAGGGAAGTGATTCACAGAATTTGAGTCGTGCTCTCAGCCAGAGACATCGATTTCTACAACCTCTCTACCAAACCCCTGCTTCTTAAGCATTAAAATGTTCTCCTTAAGCTCTGGGTGTTTTGTGGGTATGTTTCAGCCAAGCTAACCACTTTCCTGCCAATACTGACTTCCCCGTGAATTCTTTGAAGATTACTGAGTCAGAGAGACCAAGTATAGCTAAAGCCTCCCAGACTTTTTTTTTAAAGAAGATGTTGGGGGTAGGAGTTTATTCATTAATTTATTTATTTTTGCTGTGTTGCGTCTTTCGTTTCTGTGCGAGGGCTTTCTCTAATTGTGGCAAGCGGGGGCCACTCTTCATCGCGGTGCGCGGGCCTCTCACTATCGCGGCCTCTCTCGTTGCGGAGCACAGGCTCCAGACGCGCAGGCTCAGTAGTTGTGGCTCACGGGCCTAGTTGCTCCGCGGCATGTGGGATCTTCCCAGACCAGGGCTCGAACCCGTGTCCCCTGCATTAGCAGGCAGATTCTCAACTTCACCAACTTATATTTCTAACAACGTTGCACATAAATATGCGTCCAAATGTGTACTTAAGGAATACTCTGTTCGACTGTTCCTCCACAGGAAATCAGAATGAGGGAGTCTGTGGCGTACAGTCATCAATTCACTTTACAAATCAGAACCTCCCTGCGGGGTTCACAGGCTCCGTTTTCAGAATCCTGCTTTCCTGACCGGCTAGCTCAGGCTGGCATCTGTGGAAACACTAACCACACTCCACAGACGATCAGAAATAGAGACACATTTGGGTGACAAAGGCGGCTTTGCAATTGCATTTTATTTTTGTGATCTCATTTGTATCGAGATGATCAATACTAAACATGTATTTGAAAAACAACAGCCTGTAAACTATTGAAACATACACGATAGTGTAGTCAGGTGAAGGGAACTTTAAGAAGCAAACGTTCATGGCTTTTAAGACGGTCTTTCCCCCACAGTTTCACTTACTGTACTTCCCCTGTCACATGGTCTGTTCCTTTAGAGGAACAAGAAATCAAGCTAGGTAACTTGGTCAAACGTGTGGGTAGAAAAGATGTGAAAAAATTAGAAAAAGGGACTCTCCCGCTCAGTGGAAGGGCTTGTGGTTGCTTACGGACTGAGGGAGGTCACCCCAATGCCTCACAGGTCGGTGTACTGGTCTACAGAAAGCAGGTTGACGGCAATTTTGTGGTTGTTCATTTACCATTTATTGTTCTGCACATACACCTCATGAGCACCAGGTGGCGATGTCCTCTCACAGAGCAACACCAAGGACGTCAAAAGACGCTGGTTTCAAACAATGATTTGCGACAGGACATTCACCTGCCCTCTCCCAGACCCACCTTCTCCCCACTCCCCATCAATGTCAGTGGCCACAAACAAGGAAAGAGGACAGGGTCCTTTCTTGTACCACACGGGACCTTCCCCCAATCCTCTCACGCCCACAACAGTGCAATACCAGGACGAGCACTTTTGACCAAGTATAAAACCACAGAGAAGTCCAAGCTTTACAAATGGGGGACGAAAACACAAAGGCACACACAACTACACATACACAATTCATCTTTTAAGGGATGAGCATATAACAAGGTTTGTCTCCAATCCCACGTGTCATCCCTGGAGACTCAGGAAGGGAGAAACTAGGCTGCTGGTGCTAAGACCATGAAAGGAAAGGCATGAAATTCCCTGCACGGGGCAGGGAACACAGCAGGGCTTCCGCTGGGAGAACTTCCTGTGTCAAAGGGATGGACGCACAGGGCCTCTGCTGGAGGGGGTTCTCACCGAACCCGAGACTGTACCTTTCCCGGTTGGCACAAGAGAGAGGGCAAAGGAATGCCTCCCGCCTTGCCTGACACAGTGTTAGAAAGGAAGTTGAAGATTCCTTCTTCTGAGAAGGTCCCACAAATAGAGCAGTATGAGGATGAGGTAGTCCCTACTGTGCATCCTTAGAGAGCAAGAGACACGGGGCGCCGATACCATCAGCGCCCTGGGGGGGAAGGCTTGAAGGTATGAAGATGAACTCTCAAAGGGGTATTGCCCCTGGCACACTGCCTGCCTTACATGTTCCCTGCATCCTCTTTCTGCTCCTGGCCGCCCCCTTCTCCACCCACACCTTCTTCTTCCTGATCCAGGGAAATCAATCTCTCCCCACGGCCCTCTGCCGGTTGTCAAAGCATTCTTCTTTCTTTCCCGTCTCCTACTGCACAGCTCTATCTACCCGCCGACGCTCGGTCTGTTTCCTCGTCCCCTGTGGGTGAGGAACCCAGGGGATACTTGACAAGGGTGCTGACTGAAGGTAGGGATGGTACGAGGCTTATAACGTGGCTCATCTCTGGCACGGCGTAGCCTTAGCCTGGCAAAGGGCATGGACGTGACATCAAAAGCTGCAGGGATGTCTCTTCCGTTGAGTTCAGATGTTTCCTTCCCCACTGTGGCAGGAAACTGCCCCATGGTGCGGTGAACTCAGGCCCTGGTCTGCTGGTGAGATAAATGACTGATGAGAGAGACTGGAACTCAGCCAGCAGGAGCCATTCCTCCTGTCAGAGCTCCCTCTGCTGGAGCCGATTAACACCCCTATAGCCATTTGGAAAAGGAGGGGAGCGTGACCCAGAAGCTGGGTGACACCCAGGTGAGCCCACTGGCCACCCGACAGTCAAAACGTCTGCAGGCGTTTGGAGCAAGCAGCTCGGAGCCCGCTCTCAGAAAAGCTTGGCTTCTGCTTCTAACTTAAATACCAGTTTTGAAGGTTCTTCCGTTTCCACCTTTCTAGCATCGAAAACCTTCCACATACTATGAAATATATATGCATATATATACGTCAAATCCCCAAACGTGAGGTATATAAAATCAAATTAGAATCCAGAGGAACTTCCCCCAAACACGTAGTTCAAAGAACCCACTTTCAAAGGGAGGGTGGGGTTTCCCTTCTTGGTCCCCCTTCTCTCCTCCCTGACACACAATCCCTTCCTTAACGGGAGCTGAAGGGAATGTCAGGGAGGGGATAGACAGGGTTTTGGGACACAACCCAGACGCAGGTTGGACTGGACCCTAATGTGGCCCCAATCCTGCTGGGAATGGGCTAGGGTCTCCCTCACGCTCTGGGTCATCCTGTAATCGACGAGGGAGGTGAGGGGCCCAGCACCACCTCCGGGCTCTGGTTAGCAAGTGTGCACGGAGACAGAGTGAAGCCCTTGTCGTCTGGCTCAGATCTCATCTTGAAAGAGATATACAAAGGGGTCAGTCCAGCCCTCACCTTACACATCTTCCCAAGCATAGTTCTGTCTTCTTCTGGGTCCAAGTTTCCTATGGGATGGGCTGGCAAAGGGTGAAGCAAGTCAAGGGCCCCCAGCCTGGCTGTTTCATCCCCATCAGAATGGGGGTTTGACATCTTGCAAAACAGAGTGTGAGAACACGACGGGACCCTCCACCAACCTGGCCCAGCAGTGCACACACACGCACACACGCACATGCACATACACATATATGCACGCACACAGATGGCACAGAGCCCAGCCTGGGCTCCACTCACAGTGACTGGATGAAACTCATGGAATCTTTGAGCCGGTCTGGGATGAGTTGGGAAGAAGGCTATGGGCTCCTCTCCCTGAGGACTGTTCAGATGCTAAGTTGGATGCAGGCTCGGATCTGATCAGAGAGGGGCCGGAGACATCGTGGGATGCGGCCCCAGAGAGGAACCCCAGAGCCTATCCATCTGTATGCCTCTTTGGACAGGTCAAAGGTGGGAGGAGGAGGGAGGGCCCAGAGAAGCCAGGGCGATGATGAGAGCTGAGCCTGCTCCCGGGAGCCTGTGCCACCCTGACCCTCTTGGCGAGACGTGCTTCCTTGCTGTACACCGAGGCACGGATTTCTGACGTCACAGCAGTTTCACGGTTCACCACTTTGCCCCCCAGTCTTGCACAGTGAGAGCCCCTCACCTCCAGCGGAGGAGAGAAAAGCAGAAACTCCGCTCTCGAAGCAGAGTGGAAGCAGCAAGAAACCGGCTGAGGCATGAACCTCCGGCTTCACAAGGCCAGGATAAGGAGTGCCCATACCCTAAGCGTGCTGCCCGCGCCCCCTGCTTAGGGGGGTGAGGGGGGTCCCTGCCTACCCAGCACCGAAAACTCCATGGGAACAGACTGAGGATGGCCCTCATCCCACATCCCCTTTGCGTTGGATGAGGTTTGTGGATGACACCAACCACCTTATTCATTCTGACTGCTCCCCCCAGCCTGGGGCTGGGAGGGATGGGGGGTGGAGGCAGGACAGGAGGGGAGACAGGGAGTTGGGAGGGCATGGCACCAACTTCCACCTTGACTCTCCCCACTTCCTGACCTGTGGTCCCACGGCCTCTCCCACCCCAAAGCCCCTCCGGTTCAGTCCTTCTCCTGGGCAGTACTGTCCTCAGAAATGCCCTGGGCAGCCAGTTCAGCCAGCACGTTATCCAGGTAATTGGCATCTGGGTAGCCGTGGCCAGTGAGATTAGAGCCAAACTCTGTCTTGTGATGGACCTCATTCCAGATGACGGTATCTGACTCGCCCGTGGTGCTGGACGTACCGATGGCAAAGATGAGACGGCGATCCCAGGCCACAAGCAGCAGCTTCAGGACCTAAGAGAGAAGGCAGGAGATTAGAGTCAGGCATTCGGTGGTGGTCAAAGACTATCCCTTGGGAAGTGGAGAGTCCTCCCAAAGGTCCTAGCCCCTCCTGCATCGTGATACCCTAAGTAGCACAGTGAACAGAAAGGGATTTGCAAATGGAGTCAGGGACCTGCACGTTAAGTCTTGACTCTGTCGTTGACTAACTGTGTGACCGTGGACAAGTTACATCACCTCTCTGAACTTTCATTTCCTTACTTATAAAACGGCAATGGTACACTTTACCCCTGAAGGTTGTGCGCAACCTAGGGAGTACTATGTGAAAAGCACTTTCACAGTAGTGCTTGGCACACCTACTCAGCAAATGCTAGGTGCGAGCATCATAGCTGCATTTTAAAAGCTGGGATCTAGGCGTCCAAGGCACTTATGATCTGAGATCTTCTGAGCTATGCCCTCCCCCACTGCCATCACCACCACCTGAATGTGGTATTAATTGATCCACAGCTAAAGTTGTGGAATATCTCTCCAGGGACATGGTGGAAGCGTTTTGACCTCTTCCAGGCTATTTCATATTTATTTTCTCATCTGATCCTCACAGCCACCCTTTGAGGCACGTCTGGCAGGTACTAATATTATCTCTGTTTTATAGGTGAGCCTCAGAGAGGTGTTAGGGCTTGCAGAATGTTCTAATTCAGCTGCATTAGAAAAATCTTTGTTAAGATGAATGCCTGACACCCTGACCAGCATGAAGAAGGCACCCGATTAAAATGCACTGGGTTCAAAACTGAATGACTATAACCACGGTGCGAGCTGGAGGTGGGGAATCTTAAGAGTAATAAGAGTAGCAGGCTCTGAAACTAAGAGTTACCATTTCCTGAGTGTTTACTTACTAATGCCAGGCACTGGGTCATGTAATGGTTATAATAATTGGCCAAGACAGGATACTCTTTATCCCTTCTCTGCAGAAGAGGAAACAGGCTCAGAAGACAAAAGATTTGCCTTGATCACAGCTAGAAAGTGCCAGAGGGGGCCTTGGCTTCAGGACTGCTTGACTTTCCCATCCCTGCTCTCAGTCATGTCTCTGTTGACTCTCAGGTGGGGGTCAGTATAGATTTCACGGAGGAGGCTGCTTCTGAGCTGATCTCAGAGAGAGGGGAGGATATGAGGTATATTAATAGAGTAGGACGTAGAGACACTGGAAACACATGTCATCCAAGGCACGGATAATTGAGATTGCTGCCACCACGCTGGGCATGTTACAAACGCGACCTTCATTTAATTCTTACAACATCCTGTCCGTACAGCTAGAAGCGATCACCATTCTTTTATAGATTAAGTCAACTTCACGTCAGTTCCCACAGCTGGTAAACAGCAGAACTAGGATTTGAACCCAGGCTCGTCTGGCTCCAAAGCCCACGCTCTTATTACTTTGCTCTGCAAAGGAGCCCAAGGTTAGCATCGGGGAACGGCAGACAGGAGGGATAAGGGTGAGGAATTGGCGAGAGGGGACCCACACTGTAGTAGGTCTTGTATATCAAGCAGAGAAGATTGTCCTTGTGAAGAAGGAAGGGAAAGCCATCCTAACAATTTTGTATTGTTTTCTCTCGCTTTATTTCAGTTAAGCAAGGAGAGTGATGCCAGAAACTGTGTTTCAGGATTACTATTCTGGTGACAGATAACTAGGTTGGCGGTGGCAGGATTAGAAAAGGATGCAAGCGGTTTGGAGGGCGGTGCAGGGAGAAATCTGTGGTTCAGGGCCAGAGTCCGAGATGTTCTGTGTCGTTTGGTCCCGGGGTGCAGAGTATGTCATTAACATGAAGAGGGAGGCCTGGCAGAGGAGCAGCTCTCGGCAAGAGGATTCTAATTTTGACGGCAGGACTTGATGGTGGAGACGTTTAGCCAGCTTTAGCCAGCAGTTGGAGCTGTAGATCTCGAGCGTAGAGACGTGGCTTTTCAGGGTGAACAGGTATCAGGACTGGCCCTGCCTCCTAATCTGGGGACACTGAACTGGGCACCTCTTCAGGATGACATGGTTGATTCTCTTATGGTCCCGAACTATCTGATTCTTCCCCTCTGAGAGACTACAGCCACACTCTTTTCTATGAGCCACACTCTTTGCCAAGGGGCCTCCCTGTAGGCAGGGCACCAGCTCCTTGTCTGGCTTGTCCGTGACTTGCTGGGGCCTATGAAAGGTGAGTGGGAGTAACAAGCTTCCAGGAGCAGCTTTAATGGGATTGTACACTCCTGCTTGGATTCTCTCTTGGGAATCTGCCTCATTCCATGGGAAGGGGATGGGCCACGGAAGGGCTGCTCCTTTGACCTGGATTCCAGAACAGGAAGCCACATGGAGCAGATGAAAGCTGACCCACAGCAGCAACTGAGACACAGCCACTCACATGCAAAGTACATGAGAAATAAACAGTGGTTGAAGGAAGCCGCTGAGATTTAGGGGTTGTTTGTTACGTAGCGTGACCTAGAGAAAGCTAACAAAGGCACACCTCTTGTTCAATAAATCAACGGTTCTCTTCACTTTTGAGATCAGGGAATGTTTTGAAAATCCAATGATTTTCTGGCCTTATCCACAGGAAAATGAACATGAAATTTTAATTCTAATTTTAGAGTTCATAGAACCGCTGAAGTCTCACCGGGAATCACTAAGAATCCAGAAACCCAGTGATTTTTCCCTCTACCCTTTTGGGGAAAATCAAAGTATTCATTAAAAAATAAATAAGCAAATAAAATTCCACAAATTAAGATCCCTGCCCCAGAGCAGTGCTTCTCAAGCTTTCATACGCTGTCAGATCGCTTGGAATCTTGTTAAAATGAAGTAGGTCCTAAGGTTCTGCATTTATATCAAACTCTTAGGTCTTGTCACTGGTGCTGGTCCCAGGATCTGCCATTAGACAGCAAAGCTCTAGAGGAAGGATTCTAAAATAGATGAATTATTGCCAGTAAAATCCAGGAGAGGAAAAAGCCAAAAGCCCAGGTCCCACCACCCCGCAAAAATAAAATTCTAAACATATCCATCCTACCTCTAGTTGACTTGACTATGACTTTGCTACGTGGGCATCTAGAGTTACAAGAGACCCAGTTCTGTTTAGGGAGCAAACTTGAGGCCCTAAGAGACAAGAAAATTCCCCAGCCCTTCGCTGAAACCTGCTCTCACCTTTCTCCCCTTCTCGCTGTCTGGAAGGTAACAGTGTCGTGGGAAGCCACGGGCGCTGAAACTTTTCCCAGGATTTGGGTGTTCTGGCCCCTGAAAGCAAAAAAAAAAAAAAGAGAGCAAAGAGCATTTTTCAAAATCTTTTGGATGCAGGGGGTGCAGGCTGTGATTGATTCAAATAATGATGAATACTAATGGCCGCAGAGTCTAGACAGAGAACAGACCCAAACAGCGGTGGGAGTAGCGGTTTAACACATACTCGAGTTCTTGGACCTGGCTGTGGACGCAGAGCTGCTGCCTCCCAGCTGTGTTAGCTGGAGCTGCTCTTCCTCGGGGTGTTAATTCCCCACCCCTTAAATAAGGAAGATGTGGGACGGTTATGAATGTTAAGGCGCACGTTCAGAGCTCAGCAGCTGTTTATCACCCTCATCATCATCTATTCTGGCTCTTTTGTTTTACAAAAGAGGAAAACTGCAGCCCCAGAGGTTAAATGACTTCCGTTATGGTAATGGCTTTGCCAAATCGTAAGCCCAGGTTTCCTGAAGCATACTCTGGACTTTTTTAACCTCTAAACTACTCAGGATAACATAAGTGCCTGTGAGCTTTGAGCCAAGAGCCGTGCGATCAGAATCATCTGAATGATTCTTGGGGATTTTCTCCTTCGTCCTCATGGGTTTTGGTTTGTTGTCTTATTTAACAATATACGTTGGCATATTCACGACTAAAACTCTTCTGACGTTTCAACTGTCATCATCCAATACCCCTATTAAGCAAGCGGTCTCAAGCCACCAGGTGGGAAAGAAACTGAAGCAGAATTTAGCCAAAAACAAGGCTTCCTAATCAGGGTTCAGATTGGTCTGCAGGTCCCTTTGAGAAGCTCATGAAAAATGAGGGATTTTCTCCCAGTAACAATGCACCTATTTTCCCCCTACACACAATGTCTACAATTTCTGAGCACCCCTGGCCCCCCTCAGAGTCTGTGAAACCCTGTTTTAAAATCCCTTCTAGATGAAGCCAATATAATATTGATAATTCCACACAGCTCCTGGTACAAGCTCTCACACCGTAGATCAGTAACCGCATCCTGGCTGAACAAACAAATGAGCGAGTGAATGCAGGAATGAATGAATGAGTGACAAAACTTCAAGAAAACACAGATTTTCCATTTTCTCTTACTATGGACGACAGTTCCAAAATGATTGAAAAATTATGGGATTAAAACAATCTTTTTTAATAGCGTGTTCCGGATCAGGCATGATTTTGCAAACTGAACAGCATGACGAGTACAGTGGAGTCTCAGAGAAGGGAAAGATCACAGAAAACGGAAAGAGGCAACAGTGGCTTCTGGGAGCCGCGGGACTTGAAGGTTCTGAATTTGACATTCTCATGAAATCACATTTACAACATTCCCACGGCCATGGCTGTTTCTAAGCCAGGCTGGACAACTGATGGCCAATTCTCACCACGGTTCTGCCCGCTCCTCTCCTGCCCGGGACTTGCCTGCTATGCGGCCAACACAGACACCTGCTTGGCCAGCCCAGCAAGGCTGTGTGCTCCCCGCACGGTGCTAAGCTCAGCAGTCACGACTCTGCCTTGGTCCCGCTCAGAGTTTCTCCCCCAGAGAATCATCGTCTGCAGGGAAGGCAGAGCTTACAGGGCCTCACTCCTCATGAAAGCCCAAGCCTGTGTGGTCCCTGGGGTCTCCAGGAAGGGACTTTGCCCTGAGGGTTCTGCTACCGACTCTCACGGGTGGTCTACGGAACGGCTGTAAGGACAGTGCACGGATGCATTTTCTTTGACACAAGCTTGGGCTTTCCTAGGGGAGCCATGGCACCTCCAGAGGCAGCAGGCGGGCACCTCTACACCCTAGTGCAGGCTCCCCGTTCTTTGGTCCTGGAGTCCGGGAACAAAGAACATCCTCCAAAGTGGTTGCCCCACCCCGACGTTGCCCACGTCAGTCTGTCCTACTTCCCCCCGAGGCCATTGGCTGTTTCTCGGGACTCCCGTACTCTCATTCTTGGCCCTATTATACCCTCCCTGGCAGCCCTAGAATCAACCCAGAAGTCTCACTTGCCCTCACATCCAACCATATCTCCCTGGTCCCGGCCCCTCCCTTTTTCATGACTGGAAGCTAAATTATCACAGTGGTCTCCTAACTGGTCTGTCAGGTCACCCCCGACTCTTTTGCCAGACTGGCCTTCCTAAAGCAGCTTCCCAATCACACGACTTTCCATAATCCTAACCAACGCCCGACCACCTTGAGGGACGCCCCGCCACCAGCCTGTCAAGGAGAACCCACAGCCTTCACCCTGGTGTTGAAGGCCTCCTGACCTGGCCACAGTCCCCCTTCTCTGCCCGCTCTCTCACATCCTCCTTACTCCCTCCTCCTGTCGCCTACTTCGGCAAATCTTAACCCAAATTAAACTCTTCCTTATGGGCCTTCCACACCCCCTTTTTCTCTCCTTTGGCAACTCTGTTGTGTCCTCCAACTAAAAACACTCTCCTCCATTTCTTCATGTCTTTCCTCTACTAGTGAGTACCCTGCCCCCAGAAAGTCTCCTCCAACCCTCCCAGACGGACAGACGTAGGCCCTGTTCCTTACCCTGACATGTAAGATACTCATTAATGATGGAGACCAGGTACTGAGCACCTTGGTTCTGTACCCTGGACCACAATATGCACATATAAACATTATCACCCATCTTTACAAAACCCCCACACATTAGCTTCCCGGATGTGCAGATAAAGCAACAGGGCTCAGGAAGGTCAAGTGGTCAAGGTCCCAAAATCACCAGCTCAGGAGGAATCAGCCAGGAATTGGAAGCCAGGTCCTGTCAGACTTTGAAGCCCTGTGTTGTCTGTCCGTCCTTCTTCCCAAAGCTTGTATCAGTGGTGCACATCAGTGTTTACTCTATAGTTTAGTGATGTGTATTTATTTCTGCCTGACTGGTTGATACGTCCTTCAAAGAAGAACCATGTTTTTGAATTCAATTTTTTACAGGCTATTACATCTCCCTGTTTTATTTCTTCCTTATGTCACTAGAAGGGGGACTTCAGGGAAGCAAGGACTGTGTCTGTTTTGCTCACCATTCTTTCTCTAGCATCTAGAACACGTCTGGTCCCCTGTCCACACTCAAATATGTGTTAAACAAAAGACAAAATGGAGGAAGGCAAGGAGGAAGGAGGAAAGGAAGGTAAACTGATAAATATTTGTTAAACAAATGAATCCAGTGAACACCCTAAACATCTAGAAAAAGCTTCAACGTGTGAAGGAAGGGACACGTTTGTGTTTACTGCCAGGAAAATTGTTCAATTTGTTCCTTAGGGCTGTCTTTTGAAGAATCACAAGAAATGTCCACAAAAGTCAAGGATTATCTATCAAATTACAAACGCAAATACCATTTGACAAAGAAAAAAAAATCCACTTCTAGAAAATTATTCTACAGATATACTCACATGCGTGCAGGGTTATTCATGACAGCATTTTGTTGTAGCAAAAGATTGGAAACAATCCATGTGCCCATCAAATGGAAATGGCTGAATATAAATTATGGTACATTTATACAAGGGACGATTATGCAAAGCTAAGAAAGAATGTGGAAGTTCTCTCTATACTGACATGGAAAGATCTACAGACTATATCATTCATTGAAAATGCAGGGTGCGTCCACGTCCTGCCTATTGTAAATAGTGTTGCAATGAACATTGTGGTACATGTGGGAAGCAGCAACATAGGGAGATCAGCTCGGTGCTTCCACGACCTAGAGGCGTGGGCTGGGGAGGATGGGAGGGAGGCTCAAGAGGGAGGGGACCTAGGGACATGTGTACGCATACGCCTGATTCACTTTGTTGTACGACAGAAACTAGCACAGCATTGTGAAGCAGTTATACTCCAATAAAGATCTATAAAAAAAAGAAAGAGAGTGCAGGGTGCAGAGCAATATGTCTGATATGTCACCCTTTGTGTGAAGATGGGAGGAGTGGATGAAATCTTTGTCGCAAATGCACAAAGAACCCTGAAAGGATACATAAGAAAGTGAGAACAGTGGCAGAGAGTCGGGGAGGGTGAGACTGGGTAGATGGGGGACCAGAGTGGGAAGGAGACTTTTCGTAGCATAACATTGTCTTAGCAGCTCTGGCTGCTATAAGAAAATAACATAAACTGGGTGGTTTGTAAACAACAGAAATTCATTTTTCACAGTTCTAGAGTCTGGGAAGTTCCAGATCAAGGTGTCGGCTGATTCAGTGTCTGGTGAGACACCACCACATAAATTGTTTTGTTTCACAGGTTCACAGCTGGAGAGGAATTGGCCTCAGAATGAATTCTACCTTGAGTCTCACCCTATCTAATGTAGATGATATTTAGATAAGACTTTGGACTGAAACTTTAAAGTGGGTGCTGGAATGTGTTAAGACTTGGGGGCTATTGGGATGGAATGAATGTATTTTGTGTGCAGGAAGGACATGAATTTGGGGAAGCCACGGGTGGAGAGCTGTAGACTGAAAGTCTGGGTCCCCCCCCATAAATTATTATGTTGAAATCTAATCCCCAATGTGATGGTATTAGGAGGTGTGTGGGGTCCCTTGGTGGGTGATTAGGTTATGAAGGTGAAGCCATCATGAATGGGGTCAGTATCCTTATAAAAGAGATGCCAGAGAGGCTGCTCGTCCCTTCTGCCACGTGAGGACACAGTAAGAAGACGGTGTACAAACCAGGAGGCAGGCTGCCACCAGACACTGAATCTGCTGGCATCTCAACCTTGAACTTCTCAGCCTCCAGAACAGTGAGAAATAAAGTTCTGTTGTTTAAAAGTCATCCAGTCTGTGGGGTTTCTTGTTTGTTTGTTACAGTAGCTTGAATGGACTGAAGACAAACATTTACCTGCAAACATTTGAACTTTAAATGATAAAAGCCAGTGGCTAAGGTGGGCTCACCTGAATGCCAGGGGGGATGCTGTAGATGATTCGGATGGTCTTGCAGTCTGGGTGGCCAGGCAGAGAGTGGGGAATGAGGTGGTACTCCATCTTCCCTGGAGGCTGGGTGCCTGTCTTCACCCCATAAATGGTCTTACAGGTTGGACACTGCAAACTCCCGTCCTGAAGAGACAAGGTCAGAATAGGAAACAGTTTTAGTAATGACCTTCCCACACAACCCCAAAAGGTACCAGAGATAAAGGGCTGGGGTCAGGGGCAAAATGCACCCAAATGAGTAACAGACCTGAGTTGCCCCCCTGCTTGGCCACTGAGGCCATTGAAAGCTGAAGCTTTCTCCAAAATAAGAGGAGGAAACTTCCACACCAACCCCATGCTCCACGCTAAGGGACATGTAAGAGAGACCCCATCCTTCATAAGGAGACCGGGCTTTGCCCTGCATCTCAGGACTCTGATGGGGGGATGGTGGGGGACTCTGGGTACAGTGACGTGAGGGGTCGTGCTTTCACAGCGGGACCTGGTGACGTGTCTTCTGGAAGGATAGGAGGAGAGCTTGGGAGACAGCCTGGACAGTAAATCCTGTTCCCAGCTTGCAAAAAGAAAGGGAGTGAGGAGAAGGAAAGCGTGGGCAGGAAACAACATGTGTACAAAGTGCTGTCACACAGAGGGGACCAGAGCTCTCCAGGACATCCAGATCTCCTCGGGGAAGACTGGGATCCTCTGCGGGGCTATTTAAGGACGTTTCCATTCAAACTCTACTTATTTAAAGGGACAACTTGTATTCAGGGCAATGGAAGTTACTCCGTGTTATCAAAGGATGGGAATCCAAGGCCAGGGTCCCACTCTCTGTTCTGGCCTTAACTTGCTTCGTGACCTTGGATGAATCACTCCATCCAATAAATTCTCTCTGGGCCTTTTCACCCCGCTTCTCTGTTAGGAAGATAAAAACTGCGTGCTTCAAAGTATTAGTGCAAAAGAGAATAAAGGATAGTGTCTTCAACATTTTTGAAGCACCACGGAAATAAACGCAAGAGTCCTAGATTATTCTTGAATACAGTTATCAAAAAAGGGAATACATCTTCTAAGAAACCTCTTTAAACCCAAAATAACCTCTTCAAGTGCCAAATCCCGATGAAACCTTTTGTCTTAGGGTCAGGAAATTGGGCAAGGGATACAGACACACGTGGTTCACGAATAATTGAGCTCTCTGAGACAGAGAGAGATCCCAAGATCAGCCCTTCGGGAATTTCAACCACAGGGCTATATTAGGATGAAGGGAAAAAACATACAGCCATAATACAAAGGAGATACCAATTTGAATAACAATGCTAACAGCACCCTATAAAGTAGGGATTGTTTTATCTCCATTTTCCAGATGGAAAATGAAATGTCCGGGAGGTTGAAAATCTTGCCCAAGGCCATTTGGCCACTGAGCCAGGGTTTGAGCTTAGGTCTGCTGCCTTTACTCTTTTCCCACAGCAAGAGAAGTACAGAGCAGCTTCTGAAAGCCAAACATTTTTTGGGGTGAATAAGCGGTTGGAGGATATCACAAAAATCTCAGACTCTGAGGCAATCCAAGCTGGGCCTGGAGAAATGAGTAGAATTCAAATTCATGCAGATGGGGAATGAAGGTTCTTCCAGGCACGGGAGAGAACGTGAGAAAACTCAATGGCTTAGGCATTGTAAGCAGAGAGTTATCATCTGAGGACACTCCCAGATTCCTGGAAACCGGCTCTCTTGGACAAGACAAGCATCACGGACAGCCTTCCCCTCCTCGAACTAGGACCCTAAGGGACTTCCAGTTATACCTTGATAAAATCTTCAGTGCTTTTGAAGGGGCGGTGAAAGGTGTTTTGAAATTGTCCACCGAAAATGAATTGTAACTGAAAATCACTAGCCCTGGGAGAAGGAAGGGTGATGGGAAATCCATCCATGCCAGTATGACTGGATACTAACCCCTGGCCCATCATCATGGACCACTCCCCCCCGGGACTCTCAGGGACAGAAGTCTATACCTTTCAGACCACCACTCAGTGTGGATACAGGGGGAGAATCGGGTAGCATAGACCAAAAGGAAGGTAAAGACATTTTACCAACATCATAATTTCGTGGAAAACTGATCCTGCTGAGAACAACCAAGTTCATCACTCCTGCTGCCCTGGGATGCCTTTGAGACTCCCCAAGCCACCTGCGTGCCACTCCAATACGGCCTCCATGCTCTCGCACCCCAGGGCCCCCGTGGGAGGTGGCAGCAGCCCCACGGGCTGGCACTAACCTTGTTGCCGTTGTTGTACATGGCGACCAGGCAGTAGATGTGGTAGATGTGGCCGCATCTGGACAGCTTACCCACTAGGTCAGGCTTGACCGTCGGCTGTGGCCCCTTGTAGCCTGAGGGGGCTGTGAGGCGCTCCATACAGATGGTGCAGTCCTGGGGGTGGGAGGGGACAGAGGAAAGAGGACATCAGCTCTCAATCAGCCTAGGAGGCCTAAGCGTCTCCAAGGTGGTTCCCGCGTGATCTCGGAGGTCAGGTGAGCTCTTTCTTCTCCTCTTCTAGAAAGCCCACAAACCAGGGTAAACATGCCTTTGGGAATCGAAATAGAATTCTGCCCTGCTCTGCACCACAGAGAAATTCCTGAAACGATTCCTGGTGGTGGTACATGTTCATTTGGGCTGGCCAACAGAATGATAACCTCCTTGGGGGCTGTGACTGACCGTCCCTCCTTGGTATCCTGCAGTGGCTTGTGGCGGAAATCAATGCTTGCTGAGAGACTCACCGACAAGCTTTACTTAAATGGAACATCTGTAAAGGAATTGTATTTGAAGCGTCCTGGAGAGGCTGCTGCTTAAATAAGTCTACAACAGGATTTCTCAACCTTGGCACCATTGACATTCGGGGCCAGATCATTCTTTGCTGTGGGTGCTGTCCTGGGCCTTCCTGGGCATTGTAGGGAGTTTAGCAGCATCTTGGCCTTTGTCTACTGGATACTATCAGCATCCCCTCTCCCCTCCAGTCACATAAAATCACCTCTGGTTGAGAACTGCTGGGACATCAAGCCCCTTTTAAAGTCAGTGCCCATAGCTTATCATACTGCCTTTCTTAAATGCAGACTCTCATGTTAAGGCAGTTTAGAATCAGTCAGCAGTTTGCTGGATGGGGAGGTGGGAGAGGTTAAGCTGCAGCTATCGCTCAGGACCATGAACCTGGGAGCCTGGGCGTCCGCTCTGACCAGCTCTGCACCAGTCAGGACTTAGAAAGAAGCTCCTGCCGCATCTTGTGGAAAACTCCAGCAGAGGAGGTGCTTGTGGGTGACGGAGAAGGTGAGCCCCGCCCTGTCTCCCCTGCAGTCACCTCGTCTGGTGGATGCCGGACTTTCTGCAGATACTTCTTCAGCACCTCTTCTGGGGTTTTACCTGTGGGGACAAGATATTCAGTGGGCCACCAAGACAAGCTGGATGTGCCAGAGAGAGGGGAGTTGTTAGCCAGGCTCAAAGCAGAAAAGGCAAGCAATTCATTGCGCAACTGGATTTAAGAACCGAAAGGGAACAGAGTGGTAGAAGATGGAGGGAGGTGGTCTGAGGAGGTGGGAGGTGTTCACATCCGCCTTTATCTCCTTAGGTCACTTCCTTGACAGCCCCCTGCCTAATTTCAACAAACCCACTTTTTAACTGACAGAGGTTGAGTGGGTTTCTCTTCCACATCATCGAAGAGCCTGGACCCGCCCAAAGGACGCAATGAGATGACAAATGAAAGCACTCTGCATTGCAGCTCTATTTACAATAGCCCAGAGATGGAAACAACCTAAGTGTCCATCATGGGATGAATGGATAAAGAAGATGTGGCACATATATACAATGGAATATTACTCAGCCATAAAAAGAAATGAAATTGAGTTATTTGTAGTGAGGTGGATGGACCTAGAGTCTGTCCTACAGAGTGAAGTAAGTCAGAAAGAGAAAGACAAATACCGTATGCTAACACATATATATGGAATCTAAGAAAAAAAATGTCATGAAGAACCTAGGGTTAAGACAGGAATAAAGACACAGACCTACTAGAGAATGGACTTGAGGATATGGGGAGGGGGAAGGGTAAGCTGTGACAAAGCGAGAGAGAGGCATGGACATATATACACTACCAAACGTAAGGTAGATAGCTAGTGGGAAGCAGCTGCATAGCACAGGGAGATCTGCTCCGTGCTTTGTGACCTCCTGGAGGGGTGGGATAGGGAAGGTGGGAGGGAGACGCAACAGGGAAGAGATATGGGAACATATGTATATGTATAACTGATTCACTTTGTTATAAAGCAGAAACTAACACACCATTGTAAAGCAATTATACTCCAATAAAGATGTAAAAAACAAAAAAGAAAGCACACTGTAAACTGTTACACATTTAAAAGCATTAGGTAGGCTTATGGCATTCCTTTTACAGTGTGCTAAGTACTGTCTCAATCGGTAATGTGGAGTCAAAATGCTATTGTTTTTATGGGAAACCGGGAATTTATGACCACAGCTTCAGGACGGTCTTCTTCGGCTGTTGATGGCATGATCACTGCCAGCAGAGGTAGCCCAGCAGTAGGGAAAGGGTGATGCTCTGGGAAGCAATTACCTGAAAGGTGCATTGATTCTGGAATTTTGGGGAGGGGAGGAACTGGACCCCTAAGGCTAGGCATCCTAGCCTAAAGGCAGGGAATGGGATGATACGGACTCACAAAGAGGCATAGAAATTTGAAAAAAGGGTCAGTGCCTCCCTGGGTGACCTTCTTAACGTCTCTAAGATTCTGTTTTCTCACCGAGGAAATGGGCAAGAGCAACCAACCGCTAGCACGTACTGAGAGTGATGCTTTGACAATTAAATGAGCGAACGGGTGTACAGTTCTTTGGCACTTTACCTGCTAAGAGTCTGATATATGCTATTAATAATAACAGGAAGAGTGGGAAAGTGCAAAATCCTGCCGTTTCCTATGAGACTGCAAGCAAGGCAATCAAGTTTATTTAAGCAGAGAGCTTTTGATAGACTGGAAAAGTAGGACAAGGGTTTGAGGAAGTGGATCCTGCAACATTCAAAAGCTGGGATGCAGGTCTTTCCTTCCCACTGCCCTGCTTCTCTTAGAAGAATCAAGCTTCTATTAACTGAAAGCCTAGTGCTTGCCGGGCTAAGTCACAATATACATGTGATCCCACTGAAACTTCATAACAAGTTTGCAAGGTGGGGACTTAGGGGTGACGGTGAAATCATTTAACAACCAATACCAGAGACTAGAGAGACCAGCCACAGAGCTGAAGTGGGGTCCTTGGTGCCCTGATAAGCACAGGTATTTGACCTCCTAGGTGTAGGATGTGAAAAGGGAGAATGGAGCTCCTAAAGGGGGATTTGAGGGGCCAGAGAACCTGGAGTCTACAGAGGGACACAAGACAGTGGTTACTTCCCTAGTGACATGGATGCATTACAGGACATACCTGCTGGGCACCGGTTGTGCCCCTTGTAAAGGTGAGAAAAGAAGAGACTGGGGTCACAAGACTGCAAGGGACAAAGTTGGGATATGAGTCAAGTCTGTTTGGGTTCCAATGTCAAAGCGATCTTTCTCTCTAAGGTATTGATATTTTATCTGTGTCCGCATCCTATTTTATATTTCTCAGGGTGTCGCCATCTGATCCATACCTCATCCACTTTGATGTAATCATCAGAACAGGTACTAGGTAGGCCCATTTAGCAGATGCAGAAATTAAGGCACAGAGGGGGAAGGCATGGGTGTGACCCTCAGTGGTGGAGGCAGAGCCAGGGCTGGGAGCCATGTCTGTGACCTCCCCGCCAGGACCCGTTTCGATAAAGAGGCCGATACCTTTCTTGGCTTGTTTCTTGGTGGTCTTGCGGCTTGTGTTGGAAACCCCTGGGATGGACTTTATTTCACTCTTGCTGACGGGGGGTGGGTGGAGGGCCAGCTTTGGTGGCCTGGTGAGACACACAGGCAGCCCTGCCGCACTCATGAGGATCCCAGTGATTCCTGGAAGGGCAAGAGCATGAAAGAAGGACTGGAGAGTCAGCCCCCCCCCCCCCCCAGTAACCTCCTCGCCTCCTTTCCACCAGCATTCTCATAACTCGTGGATTCTCTACGTAGCCTCTGCTTTTCTCGGAAACGTATCCATTCCCTCATTTTCAACAGCAAGCTTTGCTTTTCACGATCAATTCTGCCCAAACTCTTCCTGCCCGTCCAACCCAACTCCTCACATCCTCATTTGTCTTAATCAACATCCGAATTCTCTCTCTTTTTACAAATGCTCACTATACCTATTTCATTGCTTTTGTTTTTCTACCTTCAGCCGGGGGCTTCTCTTACCTGCCAAGGCTGGGTTGACAGGACTGGACCCACTTAGGTTCTTCACTGGGACAGTGGGGACCCTGAAAAAGGAGAGAACAGACACATCATGCTTTTGACAAGTGGGACAAAATGGGCCAGTGGTGGGGACCCCAAAACTTCACCCACTGAGGGGTTCCCCTTTCTTACAGGAACTACTTATTCCTACTAAAGATGCAGTAAGTTCTTAGCCCCTCAGCCAGAGCTGATACCTTCAGACCTTGTCAGTCCACTCCACAGAACCTCAAAACTCAGAATGGCCCTGCAGTTCCCTCAGAGTCCCAGGAAGGCCCACACAGCCCTGCCTGAGCTGCCAAAATCCCCCACCCCAGTCCCCCCAGCTCTCTGGCCTCTCCTCAAGTCACTCGCCTCTTTACTGCACTCTAGCTGTTCCTCCTACTGGCCAAGAACTTTCCTGCCTCAGAGCCTTTGCATAGGCTGTTCCCTCTGCCTGAAATGCTGTTCCACCTGACACCTACTTGGTTCCCTCCTACAACTTCTTCAGCCTTGGCTCAAATGTTCCCTTCTCAGTGATATTCCTGAGGCCAGCTTATTTAATACTGCTACCCACCCCTCCATCCCACCCTGAGACTCCCCCCCCCCCCCGCAACAAGCCCTCTTACCCTGGTCTTTTTTTTTTTTTTGGCCACGTCCCATGGTTTGTGGGATATTAGTTCCCCAACCGGGGATTGAACCTGGGCCCAGGGCAGTGAAAGTGCTGAGTCCTCACCAGTGGACCGCCAGGGAATTCCCACGTATGATCTTTGAAAATAAGTTGTTGCTTCTTATCTTCCCTCCTAAAATCTAAGCTCTACCAGGGCAAATATCTTTGTCTGTTTCATTCAGAGCCTGACACTAGTAGGCATTCGACAAATATTGGTTGAAGAAATGAAAAAAACATAACGAAGCAAGTTCAAACTTGGGTGTACAGTCACCTCAGAAGCTTTTGAAAAGACAAAGCCCCTTGCCTGCGTCAGAAGCTCTACCTGTGGGCCAGGAGAATCTGCATTTTGACGAGCTTCTGCCGAGAGGATGCAGAGGCAGCCGATCCCTAGTCTGACATTTGGAAACCATTGCTCTAACAGCTGTCACTTCTCCTTTTCCCTGAGAAGCATAAATCAGGCAGGGCCTCCTCCCTTTTCTGTCCTTCTCCCCAGCAACTTGAGCCAGGATGGAGAGAAGACAGCACAGCTGCCTGGGAAAGTCGAGGCCTCCCACGGTGCTGAATGGAAAAATATGAGACACACGGGGCTAGGTCTTGCACCATCCCCTTGTCACCCAGGCCTCCACAGCTGGGCTTGGAAGGGGATGTGGGCTTGGAGATGGACTGGGTCACCGACGACTCCAGGAGCCAGAGTTTCTGCTATGGGGGTAGGGTGGTGCTGGGAAAGTAGGGGGAGGGGAAAAAGCACTTGTTTATTTGTTATTAATTTATTTGTCAATTCATACTGAGCGCACTTTGTGTTGGATACTCTGCTGTATGCCAGGGACACAGCAGTGAACAAGACAGCCCACAGCCCTTCATCCCTGTGTTAAAATCGCTAACAAGAGTAGAGTCAGGCACTTAATCCCAGGCACCGTCCTACCTGCTCACAGTATATACATCCATCTGACCCTTCCAACAACCTATGCAAGAGGTGTTACTATTATTAACTCCGTTTTAATAGGCAGGGAAGGTGAGACACAGAGAGGTTAAGCAAACTTGACGAAGGTCACACGGCGAAGGATTAGAACCCGGGAAATCTGTCTCCGGAGCCCATAGTTTTAGCCACTCACTAGGCTGTACTCTTGTGTCTGTGTAATCCTCATCACACCCCATGCTGCAGACAGAAAACACGAAGCTTCAGGTATAAGGAATGAACCCACAACTCAGAGGGGAGGTTGGAATGTCACCTCAAGGCTGAGCCCTGGGTCTGTCTGTCCCCCACGTGCCCAGAAGGATGGGTGCTTGCCTGGCCACGCTGAGTCTTCTGGGGTCTCTGTCCCTTTCCAGGGATGATGACGTGTGCACCAGGGCTGTGAGAAGGATGTGGAAGTAACAAATGTGGGTGTGTTTGTGTCTCAACAGGCCCCCAAAGGCTACTTGTCCTCAGAAACTGTCCCCAGGATAAGTCAAATCCCGATGGGACGAGGTGAAAGCTGAATTCAACACAAAAGAAAGACACCAAGAAAAAGAGGCACAGACTTGATTCCAGACTCTGTAACCTGCCCCACAGGGCCAGGCATGGTATAGCGGATGGGGGGTCAGGGAAATCAGCTTAAAGACCCAGTCCTGCCAGTAACAATGTCCATCAGCTTTTCTGAGCCTCAATTTCCCTGTCTGTAAAACTGTGAAAATCTTGGGTTGGAAGCTGCAGAGGAGACTTCCTGATGATTTCCCACCCCAGCACCTGGGCATCCAAGGTGCAGTCTCTGCCCTGGGTCCCCCACCTGGGGCCGATTCTCCTCCCGCCTCTCTCTGGGGAGTGGGGGTGGGCAGGGTCCCTCCTCTGCGCCTGGATCCACACCAGGGGGCAGTGGGCGCCACACAGCCCAGCACCTGCCTTCCCCCCTCACCATCTCCAAGGCCCCCACTTCAGCTGATAAGTAGCTGTGATCTGGGTGACAAAAGCCACCTTTGTTCCCACAAACTGGACTGGCAGGTTTCCACACCCAACCTGGTTAACCAGGAAATAGTCCAATCCCCAGAGCGCACATCCCGGGCAGCCCGAGAACTCAACGCTGGGGGCAAGGTCTGGGGAGAGGGAGGGTGTGCTGGTGAATACTGCGGAACAGGTGGGTGTCCCTGCCACGCCAGGACAGGGACAACATGGCAGAAGGGCTTGTCAGGAGGCTCTGGATGGTGGCAGCAGGGCTTGGGGAAGAGGGGATATTTGCTTATGAAATACAGAAGGGTCCAGCGGAAGGGGCCCTGCAAGGGGGTCAGGATATCTGCTTCTAGCCCAGCTCTGCACCGACTTTGTGCCTTTGGGAGTACCGCGCAGCCTCTCTGCCATTCAGGACTGCCTCCGAGTTACCACGCAGTAAACAGGGCACCCTAAATCCCTGTCCCTGGGTTCCCAGGGAGGGAGGATTTAGGATCCAGGTCGAATACTTTGTAAATAGTCAAGCCCTATGCAAATTTGGGTGACTGTTTACATTTTTTGGTTCCCAAAGGTAAGAGGAAGTTGGGCTTGATAGAAAGCCTTTTCCTGCTTAATATTCCAATTTTCTCAGATTCTTGAGGATGTCAGGTGTAAAGTGTTAATACAAAGTTGAGTGCTGGGCAGATCGTTGGGCTGGCAACACTTGACCACCCTTCCCTCACCGTTCTTCGTTAAAATGAAAACCAAGAACAGCCTGTATGGTCCACATCGGGCACACCCTGTCGGGGCCCCCAGGGTTACAGGTGCCTGAGTCCTTTTCCTAGAGGTCAGTAACCCAAAGGCAGGTGAGCATTCACATCCTCCAGGCAGCTCAGCTCAGCAAAAGCTGCCTGAACCAACTACTCGTTGGCCAATCAGCAGACACCCCCTGCCCCCGTGCCGTGGGGAAGTTCCCAGTTATGGAGGGTGCACGTTTTAATTTCTGTCTCTAACATACAAAACTAAGAAAAGAGACGAGCTGGCAAGGTGGCAGGGGAAGGGGGGGTTGATGAGGGGAGAATAGCTCCGCAGATACCATGGTGAGAAGTGTTTTTCTGGGAGTTACGAGCCAACCCAGGAATCCTCGGCGGAACAATGGTCTTGTCTCTCCAGCAACTGAGGTCTCGCTGGAGATAGAGAAGCCTCCATTCTGGAAAAGACGGCCAGAGGGGCGACTCCCGCCCCCCTCAGCACAGCCCTCCTCTCTCCTCTTTAGAAACCCCCTGCTTGTGTCTCTGAATAATTCACAGGATCTTTTGTTCCCCCCAAACCCTTCTCTCCATCCCACCTCTCCCGCCCTCCCTGGTCTTCCTTTTTTCCGTGGGAAAGTTACTGGAAGAGGTCATGGGCAGAGAGGGGAGGGGGAAGGGGCCGTTGGACGACAGAAGGTCGATGGCAACGGCAGACAAAGGGAATAAACACGCTAATTAAATGGCCAAGAAAGACTGGAGGAGAAGATGGTAGTGGGGGTGAGGGAGGTGGTAAGAGGTGAAAAGGAGAGGGCTGGAAGACAGAGAGGGTAGGGAGGGGCCTCCCTTGTCAGGAAAACAGAGCAGAGAAAAAAACAACTTGTTTCTATAGCCCTTTTGAAATTGCACTGCCCAGACCTCCGCCCCAATTCTGCTGCTCGGATTCTATTGGCAGGCAGATACTCGAGCAGAGAGATAAAGAGCTGACGAATCCTTCATTGACATTTAAAGCGATCTGGGGTTCCCCTCCCTCAAGTACGGCATGGGGTCACTTGGCTTTTGTGTAGGGCGCCAGAAATGAAGTAGGGTGTTAGATTCGACTCAGTAACTACAGGGCGCATAGATACTGTTCGTAATAGTAATAGCAGCTAATACTGAAAAGACTCTTATTATGTGCCAAGCACTGTAGTAATTCCACACTGGATATTTCATTTAGTCCTCATGACAAACCCTGTAAGCAAGGTACCATTCCTATCCCCATTTTACAGATGAGTAAACTGAAGATAGAGGATGCAAAACTTGCCCCAAGTTACACAGCCAGAAACTTGGGTTCCAGCCCAGCCAGTCAGATTCTAAAGACTGTGTTCTTACCCACTATAGGAGCCTCCGTCTGCCATGCCAGCAGTCGCCCTGGAACTCCGTTAGGGGCCCTGGGATGCTGCTGTACGCCAGTGTGGAGAAACTGAGCAGCGGCATCGTGCGGGTACCCCTTCCCCTCTGCCAAATACTTCTGCAGGCTCAGAGGAAGTCATGAAAACCCCAGGCATCTGACTAGCATTTGACCATTTATAATAAATTGCCTTTGAATACAACGAGGAGCTGGGCTTTGGCCAAAAGAGCGGCAGACTAGGAGACGAAAATCTAGGTTCCAGCTCCCGCTCTGTAACACGTGGGCTGTGCCTCTCTCCTTGGGGAGTTAATTCCTAGCTGAGTGCCCATGCCTGACACTTGCATCACGGTGTAAGGTCATGAGTTAATGCCGGCGAGCGCGTCGGGTCAGCTGTTAAGGGGTGACTGCTCTTAGCTGAGGTTTTGACACTGACTCCATGGGGTAGGCAAGGCAAGCATGATGATCCCCATTCCACACCGGGGGAACGTGGACCTTGCAAAGATTCCACGCCTCACCCAGTGGCAGAGGCAGGAGTAAAGGCCCGGCCTCACGGTCTGCAAGCTACCCTCCTTCCTGTCTCCTCCCGGCGCTTAGCCTCTACGTGCAGAGATCTTCCTCTGGGCAGTCTGAACTTCACACTCTTGGGTCCAACCTACCTCTGAACCATGCCGAATGTCTGGGGCTTGGGTGGCAGGCAGGGCCAGGCTCCTCCAGAGAAAGGGAAGATTGGACAGATATAAGAGGCCAATCTCACAAGAAATCAGGGGCTGGCAGGCAAAGGCTACGGGTACCACGTGGACCTGCGTCTCTCCCATTTTATGATCAGGAAGGCCAAGAGGATGATAAAAAGCAGTTATAACAGAACCTACAACATCCCCAAGTTGTCACAGGAACGACTGAGACGGTGCATGGGAACTGCCTGGGAGGTAGTAAGTACTCATTAAACACGGGCTGTTATTCCAGTCTGGAGGCACCAGAGGAAAGGGACTAACCCTCACCTGGCACCTGCTGTGTGCTGGACACCGTGGTATGTGATTGACAGGGAAGCAGCATGGCTGAGTGGGGAAGAGTCTGGGCTCAGACCTCCTGAAGTCTGAATCCCGTTCTCTACTGATGATTAGGTATGTGCCCTGGAGCGAGTGAAACTCTCATGTCTTCAAGGGTAAAATGGGATCAAAAATGCCTACTCCAGGGGCTTCCCTGGTGGCGCCGTGGTTGAGAGTCTGCCTACCGATGCAGGGGACACGGGTTTGTGCCCCAGTTCGGGAAGATTCCCATATGCTGCAGAGCGGTTGGGCCCGTGAGCCATGGCCGCTGAGCCTGCGCGTCCGGAGCCTGTGCTCCGCAACGAGAGAGGCCACAACAGTGAGAGGCGCGCGTACCGCAAAAAAAAAAAAAAAAAAAAAAGCCTACTCCATAGACTTGTTGTAAGGATTAAGTAAAGTGATGAAGTCCCCAAACTAGAACGTGGTGGGAGCCCCTGAATGTTGCCTGCTGCCTCTCGGCAGGCATCACCTCCTGTAATGCTCACTGCAACCCTAACATGAAGATTACGGCCCGCATTTACAGATGAGGAAGCTGGGGCTCTGCGAGGTTAGGGCTCCGCCCCTATCACAGGGCTAGGAAGAGGCAAGGTCTCCATTAGAATCCAGATCTGCTGGATCCCAAAGGCCACATCCTTGCTTACCCACCACACCGTGCTGCCTTCCACCTGCAGCCAGGGGGCCAGGTGAAGACAAGGAGGACCTTAAGCCTCGGAAGCCCTTCCTTCATCTCTGACCCGGATGATCAGTGACGTCTGATGCCCCTGGTCAGTTGACGCTCAGAGGCAGCCATGGAAGCACCTACCCGGAGGCGATCAGCACCCGGGACTGGGCGATGGCCAGTCGCTGCAGGTTGGTCCGATTCAAGGTCGCCAGGGCCACCCTTCCGGTCTTGCCATTGGCTCCCGGGGGGCTAGCAGGGGAGACCGCATTCGCCCCTGCCGGCGTGCTGGAGGCTTGTCGCCGGATCGCCTGCGATGGGACCATCTTCACCGGGCCTCGAATGGTGCCCGTGCTGTCCAGTGGCTTGGCCCCGGGGCCTGGTGGGGGAGGCATCTTGACCACTCCAGACTCGGGCATGTGCTTGCGGGCAGCCGGGGGCTGCAGGGGTCCGGCGCTCCCATTGGCCACCGCGGCCTTGACGCTCATCACCAGGACGCACTGCGGGCAGGAGCAGGGCGCGGCGGGCGGCGCGGCGGCAGGCCCGGGGCTGGCCGGCCAGGACTGGGGCTTGGGCAAGGTGCCAGTGACCATGGGGTAGATAAGATCCAGCCGCCGGCGGACGCGGCGCTGGCGCTGGGTCTGCCGGTTGATCTGGCCCATGGTGCTGAAATCAATGATGTAGCTGAAGCCGATGGAAGTGAGGTCGATCCAGGGGTGCTGCTTCTCGTAGGCGTGCTGGATGGTGATGCCCACTTCCATGTCGTAGGGCGTCCAAGAACCATTGTCGTTCTCCCACTCCCACACCACGCCCTTCCCAGGGGCCGAGGTCGGGTCGTAGTAGTTGCGGCGAACCGGACGGAGGGTCCCTGCCAGAGTGGGACAGAGGAGAGGATCAGGGTCACCAAGGGATGAAACTGAATCGTGTTACGTTAATAGGCAGACATTAAACGAGTCCTACAGTGTGCCGGCACTGGGCTGCCTGTTGAGATATCAGCTTTGAATGAGGCTCATGCCTGCCCTTTTGAAGTCCAGCAGTCACGTGGGGGTGGAAGCAGATGAGTTACACGGGGAAGGATGTGGGAGATAGTACAGGGTACCAGAAAGAGCACTTCCTGGTTTGCAGTCGGGAGACCTTAGTTTGCAGGCAAATTGGATCACTTAATATAACACCCCACAACCTTCTTTTCTCCCCCAAGAAACAAGATGATAACTCCTTTGCTGAGTTTTTGTAAAATTAAATGTGGCTCACTCAATCAACGAATATGCATTTGTCTGTGGCAGGACCTGGATTTCTCACGCGCCCTGTACTCTGCAATAAGGTATATAAAGCCCTTGACACGTGCTAGGCGCTCAGAAACATCATTTCCCTTCTTCCTTGATTCTCCACATGCCTCAGCCCCGAAGGCTACAGGGGAAATGAACACAGGGTCATGGGACCCTAGAGGATAGAGGAAGACTCTGCCCCCAACCCAGGAAGGCTGCCCAGGGCTGGGGGCGATGGCTGGCTCTCTGGACTTCTTTGGGTGTGGTAAAAAAAAAAAAAAAGGTCAGGTTGGAAGAACTCTCTCATACTTCCCAGCATTAAGTCTTATATCAACAACTGCAAGAGTGATCGCAAGAATAACTTTCTATTTATCTAACGTCTTCCCCCCACCCCCCCCACCCCCCCCCCACCCCCGCCCCTGAGAAGCTCAACCCTCCTAAAGATAGGAGAGTCTCAATTTCGATAGTCTCACAGTGGGGGGGATGGGGGGTGGTGAGGGCAGGGAGGAGATGAGGGTTTGTTGCAGGGGAATAGGACAGCAGAAATGAACCTGCAGGACTGTCAGGGAAAACTAAACCTGTAACTGTTGCCTCTTTCTCCTCTATCTACCGGAACCTTGAATTCAGATCCATGCCCAACCAGGGCTCATTTCATAGATATTAACATCAAGGCTGAAGATGCCTGGTTCAAGGCCGGGTAGGGAGACTGGGGAGAGCTCCAAGGATGCTGGAATCTCTGCATCCGTCAGCTTAAGCTCTATCCATCAAAGTGGTGGGAAAAGGCTCCCCTTCCCTGGCCTCTGACCCACCCCCTCCTCCAACCCAGAGGGAGACACCAAGACTGGGGACAGAATCTCATTCAAGGGGGGAAGAAAAGGAACAATGACTATTCAGGCCTTTGCCAGGTCATAACCCCCCCCCCCCCCCCCGCCCCCATCTCCAAGCCCCTTAATGACCCAAAACATCAACATTCAGAAGCAGGAGGGAGAAGCAGAACAATCCCCTCCCTATTCAGCGCCAGGAGGTCTGCTGGATGTGGGGGGAGTGGGAGAGCAGGAGGAACGGGGTGGCCAGTAGGCCCCTGGTTTGCCGCCATTTCCTTCCTAAGGCGCCAGCTTGCTGGGGGACAAACAGCGCAACCTTTGGATCCAACAGCAGAGTTTCCATCCCTTCCAGCTGTGTGATGAAGCCTTAGTTTCCTCATCTGTTTGGGTCCTGGGTAGCTTCTTCAAAGGGTGGATTTGAGGATTAAATGCAGGAATGAATATAAATGCTAATACCTGTCGCTTGGCAAGGGCCCAATAAAAGTTGGTGATTATGATTGTAATTTATCTTCTATTGTATGTCTTAGCAGGATGGAGAAGTCACGGGGAAAGTTTAGTCCAGGGGATGTGAAGTGTGTGTGTATGTGTGTGTGTGTGTGTGAGAGAGACAGAGACAGACAGAGACAGAGACAGAGAGAGGAGGACCAGAGAGAGAGTTTAAACTCCCTCTTTGTACAATCTTTGTTACTTAGAAAACACCTTCAGCTATCCTCTCTCATTTGATCTCCCTGGCAATCCTGTGAAACAATGTTTAAAGATGAGGACATTAAGTTTAGAGAGCTTAAATGACACTATTTTATTCTCTCTCCAGGGTAGCAGGGACAAACAATGCCCTTGACCAATTCTCATAAATGTGCTTAAAAGGCATTTTTCACAAGGGTGGTGTCAGTCCCAGCTATGCCTGGGAGTTGCCCCAGAACTTCTGGAAACCCTGCCCTGCCTCTTTCCAGGTGTATCCTCCTCTCTGCCCTGGACAGATGCCCCCTTTTCCTCCTGAACTCCCTCAGTGTTCCCTGACTCTCCGCTGCCCCTGCTATTCACCAGGTCCCGTCTATCAAAATGCCCTCCTTTGCTGCTTTGATCTACTGAAACTTTCCTTATCGTTCAGGTCCTATGCGACTTGCCATCCATTTCTTGAAATGCTCTCCTAGTCCGGCTCCATCTTCAAGGAGTCTGGGGTGCACAGCTGCTTACGTCTGATGGGTACAAGCATCTTGGCACTTTTCATATCAGTGCCTAACGCAGAGTCGGCAGTAACGAGGGCTCCACAGACGTGCTGTGATGGGGTGAGGACTTCTGGCTACGTTGGCATTTGATCATTTAGCCCACATTGCTGAGTATGCGTTAGCTGCTGTGGGGAATGCAGATTCCCGCACTCCTGAAGCACCTCCCAGTCTAAAACAAGACAAGTGCCTGGTTATGAGACACGCCGCCAAAAAGGGTGTCAACAAATGCAACACTAGCAGAAAATGTAACCACAGCCCCGCCGTGCTTCGATCCCTTCCATGGCTTCCTCGTAGGCCAAGACCAAGATGCTCTCCACCCACAACCTCTGTGGTCTCCTCGAATCCTAACACACTCTGCCCACATTTCTGCCCCACTGGCCTCCTGCAGACTCTCGCCACTGCCTCTTCTCCTCTCTGGGCTGCTTCACAATCTTGGTCCCTCCCCTCACACACTCTGGCATCCTCCTGGCTACCCATCCTTCAGATTTCAGCTCACTTCCTCGAGGAAAGCTCTCTGGGTTGTCCGACCAGGTAAAACCCCTGCTCCTATATTTTGCACTGTCCTGAGGTGCAGTTACACATTTATTTGTGTGATTCATTTGATGAATGTCCACCTACCTCATGGGACTCCCAATCTCATGAGGGGGGGCATCCAGGAGTTTGCTTATGGCTGTAGCCCCCATGCCTAGCATGTCCTGAGGGCTCAATAAATATCCCCTGAAGAAAGGAAGTAATCATAATTTGGAGAACATTTCAAGAAATGGAGAGCATAACAGGGAACATAGGGCCTGAATGAGGAGAACCTCAACAGGTGAAAATGATGAAGAAGGGCCTCTCAGGAGAAGGCACCTTGTGAATAGTTGGTGGGAGGGTGTCTAAGGGAATGCCTGAGAATAAAAGGCACATCTGTTTGGCGGGAGTAGAGGAAAATATGGGCATACAGGAAGATAAACTTGGAAAGGCGCGTGAGAGCCAGGGCGTAGATGGTCTGGACTGCTAGGCTATGAGGGCTTTTATGTACAGGCCACGAGGAACCAGTGAGGTTTGTGACACAGAGAAGTGATGACACCAGAGCTGCTCCGTTTATTAGTTCCAAATGAGAAGTAATGGGGGGGGGGAAGGGGGAGGTTGCTGGCAGCAAAAATGAAAAGCAGGTGATAGACCAGAGGGACCCTACGTAACGGGTAGGACCTGACCCCAAGTGGCTGAATGCATTCCAAGTGATCCAGGATCACGTGCTTTCGAATCTCCTGGGGAACAGATCAGCAACACCCTCCAGACCTGAGGGCCGGCATCCCTGGGAGCTGGGCCCGGGAATCTGCACGTGAACAGCTGCAGAGTGTTCATCGCGAATGCTCAAGTTTCAGCTTCCACATGCCTGTATATGTGGGGCATCCAAAAAGAATGACGAGACGAGTCAAAGTCCCCTGAGGCTTTGACCACGTGCGAGCGGTAAGGTAGTGACGCCATTTAACAAGAAGGGGGGTGTCACAAGGAAGAGCTGATTTTTGGAAGGAAAGATGCTGCGTTCAGTTCAGCCCTAGAGGGTTAGTTAAAAACAGAAGGCAGACCTCAGCACGAAAGTCGTGGGACAAGAGAGATGGTGGGATTACATTCTCTGATTATTCTGAGATCACTCCATCTGACATGGGCGAGTCCTGGACCTTTCTATAATCAGGACCCTGAATTAGATGATCTGAGGAAATCCACTGGGTCCTAAGGTGCAGTGTGACCCAAGGACAAGGCTTCTAATGGCACAGGGATAAAGGATTTCACAGACTAAGGAGGAAGAAAGAGGAAAAAAGCTTCTTCCAGCAACTCAGACACGTACATCCCAAAGCACCCAAGTTGTTCTGGCTCCTGGGAAATGAGAGACGACACCTTTCAGGCATGACCCTAGGACTCCAGGGCATTTCACCCATGTCCATACAACACTGAGCTCCTGTACCCAGGAAATCCCAGGCCTCTCTTACTAGCACCCCTCACCCTCACTAGAATGTTCCATGAGGGCAAAGACTTGGATGGTTTGCTATCGCTATATCCCACAAGCCTGGAACAGTGCCTGCAAGAAGTAGGTGGTCCTCCAAATGAAGGAGGACATGGGCACTTGGTTCAGAATCTCAGCTCTGCCGTGGACTAGCTGTAAAACTTTGAGCGACTTCATCTTTTTCAACTTGTTTCCTTTCCTATGAAGTGAGAACAATGGGTCCTTCATAAGATGGCCGAGGATGAAACCAGATGATGTGTGCAATGTGCTTGGTGCCTCCCTCATACTGGAGCTATCACGTGGTCGTGACATTTGCTCCCACCACTCTTGTGCTCGCACAGGGTGGGGAGTATAGTTGGGGGGGGACTAAAAATCAGCTTCTATCAAACCCTTGAATCACTCTCCATCTGACTCTCGTCACTGCGTTAAAGACATAAAAGAGGCAAAAGTTGCACAGAAAACTGAGCTGGAAAGAACCCTCCCTCATAGCATGTTACTTCTAATTAGCGTCATCACTGGCGCAGAGTCCAAGAGTTCAGAGTTCAGAGTTCAGAGTCCAGAGTTCACCTGCCGATGTGCATGATGGGAGGAAAGGAGCCAGAAGGAACCTTAAGGCTGCTCTTCATTCTACGAGGGAGAATGAGGCCTGAGCAGTCGAGGCACTTGCTGAAGGCCACAGAGTAAGCCAGTGGGTCTGGAATGAGACCCTGAGTCACGTCTCCCACTGCCAGCCCGGGTCCTCCCCCATCCTGCTGCCAGGCCCTGAAAATGGCAATGATCAGGTATGTTGGAAGATACAGAGCACAGGGATGTTGGATGTTACAGGGGACAGAGCTCCAGCCACTGCCCTACAACAGAAAAAGGTCAGCCCAGTCAAGGTGAATGATCGTGGGTGGAGAGGACCCAACAGAGGCTTTTCGAAGCAGCCAAGACTCCTTCACCTCTATCTAGCCCTGTCTCTTCCCTTCTTCCCCATTCTCTAGCCCAAAATGCCTAGAGGAGACCAGCATAGAATGCAAATAAGCGCAGACTCAGAGCCGGTCTGGGGAAGGAGAAGGGTCCAGGACAGACAGAGGTGGGCAGGGGTTATCTGCAACCTCCCAGCCATCTCCCTGGAGACAGACTGGATGAGGTCGGAACCCAGGGGAGTGGAGAGTCTGAGGACTTCCTTGGCAGCAGGGCAGGCAACTTCTGAAAAAACACAGCTCCCATGTCAGGAAATGTCCCCACACAGAGGAGGCAACAACAAAAAAAGAGAGGAATCGCCTCTGGGCAGGGGACTTCCAGCTCTCCTTTGTTTATGGGGATGTTTCTGGTTCCCAGCTTCAAACTGTGGCTTGGGGATGGTGGGTAATTTAATTAAACGTTGCCAGGGCTTGGCGGAGGTTGCCTGGGAGCCGGTGGCTTACAGTTCCTACCCTGTCACGGCTTCATCAATGAGTTATATTGAGAGGAACTGTGTGTCTGTTGATGGAGAAGACAGAGGAGGGGGGCTGTGAGCCCAGAAACCCAGAGATTCTATTCTGCTTTGACAAGCTCCCCGACAGACCCAGCAGTCCTGGGAATTCAGCCCAGTGCCTTCTCACCCAGCGCACCCAGCGCGGGGCCTGGCGCTGAGGATGGAGGCTCTCAGCTCACGTTGGCCGATGAACCAGTAGAATGAGTGGATGACACCAAAGCAGTCTGAATCCCTCAGAGACAGACAAAAAATGTAAAACACACCCTGAGGCAGTTCGAAAAATGATCCAGGGCCAGGTCGGGTCTAAAATCTGAGGAGCTCCAGCCTCCGACTTAACTGTGAACCACCAGGCAGTGGGCAGCCTGTCCTCAGGGAAGGGTGGTCAGACCTGGGGGAAGTAGCAACTGTCCTTCAATCCAGTTTCCTCCAGAACTTCATTTCTGTAGTAAGAGCCCTTCAGGCCATGACCCTTCCTAGGAACCACGCCCATCTCAGACATCCCTAAACACTGATGAAACTTTCCCCCTTCTCAAATGTGGGACAAGGCCTGGGACCTTTATGTCACCAAGACGTCTCTCCATCCGCTGCTGAGACTTAGTCTGAAATAGAAAAGCTAACACCTGCCCATCTATTCTGAGCAGGATTGGAGTCCCCTGTCAGGTAGGTGTCTTGACTGTCAGACTCTCTGACCCCACCTACAGGGCTAGCTTCCCCCTCCCCACAGTCTGATGCCTCCACCCTCACCTCTCGGACTTCTGTCCAAAGTACACAGTTACCTTCTCCCCCCTCCCCCTTGGCCACACTTAATCCTCTTTCTCGACCTCCCCACATTCCTCCTTATTCCCTCTTCCTCCCAGTCCCTCTCAGCTCCAGCCCCCTCCCTTTCCCACCAAGGTTTAAGCCCCTCCAGATGCTAACGCTTCTGGAATCCTTTCCCCAGAAAGCTTCACTCAGTCGGTCGGTGTCTACAAAGTCCTTGGCAAAGAGGTTGTTAGGAGTTATGACTAAAGATGAGGACACGAGGGTGGAAAGATACCCCTTTCCCATGACAATCCTAATTAGCGCACAGGATGCGGGGGCTTTCCAAGGAGGCGGAGATGCCTTTGCTCACACAGCTGTTCTCTGACCCTCTGGGACTCACCCGGTCCTCCCCTCCCGTCCCTCCCTTCCACACCTCTCTCTCCAGGCTCCTGGGTCACACTCTCGGGAGAGCCGAGCCAGAATCCCCAAAACGACTGCCCACCTCCGTGAGGAGGCTACTGGAGAGACAGACCTGTCCCAGGTAAATTAAGCCTGGGCACCATGCGTGGGCCACGCAAAAGATGCAGCCCCCCCTCTGCCCCTCACGTCAAGGACCCGCCACCCTGACCTCCAACCTGCAGGCTCTCTTCTTGGCTCTGACCTGGAAAGGCTGGCCAGCTGGGATGTGGGATTTGCGGTGGCCACAGTGGCAACTTGATTCTCACAAAAAGATAGGAGTTTAGTGTCCCCCATAGGGGACCTTTACGGGGCGAATCTTGGGGACAGTTTCTTTTTAGGAATTCTTCTCCTCCAAGGACAAAGCGATCAGCTTCCCAGCCAGGCATTCCGGAGCTGTGTCCCTCCCCCGCCTCCCTCCATCTGCTCTGGCCTGTTGCTTCAATGCTTGGAGTGCCCAAGCAGAGGCACTCACCAATGCCACAGCAACCCAGGCGTTTCCTGCCCTGGAATCCCCCAAGTCCACCTCTGTTCCCAGAAAGGCCCCTCCCTGCCCGTACTAGACCACAGTGAAAGCCTCCCGGGAATCCCTTCTTCCCCCCCCCCCCCCCCCCCCCCCGGGATGCAGCTGTGGGAAGCCATCCCACCCCGGAGGGGTAGAGGCAGCAAGGTGGTTGACCAGGGGAACGTGTGGCAGGCCCAAGGGTGCCTGAGGCACAGTAGGGTCAGTCAGCCAAGGTGATGTGTGAGGAATGAGAGCAGCAAGCCTTTCCTATCAGCTGGGATTGCTTGTGGGCTGGTGAGCGCCGGAATTTCTACAAGAGCCACCAAGCGTTTCAAAGGGGGGCGTGAAAGGGGGTTTTTAGGAGCTAGGTTGAAGCTCGGTTTGCATAACCAAACCACGGGTACTATTTGCATGGACGTTTATTGCAGGGGGTATCTTAAGAGCATCGTGGGGCGTCAAGCGCCCCCTCCACGACCCCCTGTCGGTGACACCAGTGTATGGAGATGCGGACAAAGGTGGGCCCCGGTGGGCTCGCGACGTGGGAGACCTCAGGGCAGGCAGGGGAGGAGGCGCGGGCGGGGCAGGGGTGGCCGGCTCACCGGTGTCCTGGCGAAACTGGTTCATGGACTGCAGGTCGATGATGTAGGGCGCGAGACGGCTGTCCACCTGGCCCAGCACCACGCTGCCCCCGGCGCGGGGGCCGGCGCGAACCACCGCCTCGATGTGGTGGCTCACGGCTGGGCTGTAGGGACGCCAGCGGCCGTGCTCGTTCAGCCATTCCCAGACCACCACGGCCGAGGCCAGGAGCATGGCGAGCCCGGGGCTGCGGCGGCGGCAGCGCTGCGATGCCTGCCTCCCGGGCCCGGCGCGCCCGCCCTCCTCCGCTTCCTCCTACGCCGCCGCCTCCGGGCCTCGACCGCGCCCCCCGCCCTGCGCCCCGACACCCCGGGCAGCCTCAGCTCCGGCCCATGGGCCGCCCCCCAGCCGCGCATCCACCGGGGCCCGGAGACCAGGGCCGCCGGGCTCCGACCGCGCGCCGCCGCCGCCGCCGCCCGGGTCCGCCGCTGCTGCCGCTGCTCCGTGGGGTCGAGTCGCTTCATGCAAATGTCCGGCTCTCTGCAAACTGGCCCCCGCCTAGCAAAGCCACCCGGCGGGCGCGCGGCCGGAGCCCCGGCGGCCGCGAGCTGGGGTTGACGGCGAGGCGAGCATCAAGCCCTCGCACCAGTTGCGCCTCGGGCTCTGCAGACGCCGGGGTGGGATCTCGCCGCGCGATCGCGCTCGGACTGGCACGCCGAGTTCCCCTCCCCTCCCTCCCCACCCTTTCACCGCACGTTCAGTTGTTGCCGCCTGGAACAGAGCTCCCCCTCCCTGTGGCTCCGCTCAGCTGCTTCTAGAATGAGTCGCCCCTCCCAAGCCCGGCGCTCGGGCAAACCCGCTCCTGCGGGTTTCTCTGGTCCCTAGACGCGGAAAAGCGACCCCCCAGGACAAAGCCCCGGGACTGCAGCTGTCGCCGGCCGTAACTTTGCAGTCTCCCTCCCAGAAATGGAATTTTCTTTTTTCTTTTCTTTCTTTCTCTTTAATGCAGTGTGATCGATGTGCGTACAGCGAGCTCCGAGACACTTAGTGTCTTGCACACTCACGCTCGCACGCACACGCGCCCACATCCGCACGCTCTCCTTGGTGTGGTTGTATTACCTCATCTTCGTCCGCATCCTCAGCTGTCCGTCAAGGATGCAGAGCCACGCCCCCTGACGACTGGAGCAGGTGCCCTGGAGCTCACGCGCTCCCTGCTGGCCTAAAGAGACGCGTGCCGGCCGCTGGCCACACACTAGTTAGATCAACTAACTGGGCCTCTCTGCTTATGAGACCCAGTCCAAAGGGATGCGGCAATTTGAGAGGTGACGGATTAACACTGTCTATGGTAGGGAGCAAATGTGGTTTTTCTGGGCTGCTTAGACGTTACCAGAATCAAGAAGACACATGCTAAATTGATTTATTTTGCAGGATTTCTATGACCGAAATAATGAGACACTAAGACAGACACAAGCTAGACTTGGTTGTTTTGGTCATCAATAGTCAACGTGGAAAATAATCTAAAATGGGTGCGTTCTGACTAAAAAGATAGATTGACATCGGGCTTACATATTAATCTTGCCAGAAAACACAAACTTTGTTTTGCTAAAGTTGCAGCTACATAGGACAATGAATTCATACACTCAAGAGCCAGGATAGCATATAGAAAAATAAAAGTAGACTATGTGTTAGGAACCGGGATTATGAACCTTTCTGAAATAATCGTTTTCTTTCATAATATATGATCTCTTTTGCTTTGGAAGATTTGCTTCCCCTCCCTGTTTCTTGCTCTCTCTTGAATTATACCTGCCCTTTCTCCCATCACTCGTTCTTTCCAAATCTTTTTCACCCCTTTACCTTTATTTACCTCCCTCCTCACTGAGTTCTAAGTACAAAATAAAAGGAAAAATATCAAACATGCTCTTCTTCGGCCTCCAAAAGCACCAGGCTTGAGGCTACTCTGAGCTTTGTTCTTGCTGGTCCCCTTGCCCAGAAATCTCCCCAGGGTGACCTCCAGAATCTCCAGTAAACCTCTTCCCTAAGGCCAGTCTCCCAATCCAACCCAATCAACACCATTCATTAAAACACGGAATTTTAGGGTTTGAAGGACAAAAGGAAAAGGAGTTAAGGCTACCTCAGTTAATCCTAACAAGAGTCACCATTATTCCCATGTTATAAATGACAAGGCTTAGGGAATTTGAGCAGTTTGCCCCAGTTACATGTTTAGCAGAGGGGAAACTGGTATCCAAAAATTAGTTGGGCAAAAAAACCCAAACCAAACCAAACAAACAAGCAAACAAAAAACTCACCTTGTTCCATAACGCAAGTTACACCTTGTTCCATAACGCAAGTTATGTGATGAGGAGATGGTGTGATAAGAGGCAAGACATATGGCAATGTAAAAGTGCCTCAGTGTGAAAGAAAGGAAGGGAGAAAACGAGGATAGAGTGTTCTGAGAGGACACAAGTAGAATTGAAGAAAAGGTCATGTAGGGCTTCCCTGGTGGTGCAGTGGTTGAGAGTCCGCCTGCCGATGCAGCGGACACGGGTTCGTGCCCCGGTCCGGGAAGATCCCACATGCCGCCGAGCGGCTGGGCCCGTGAGCCATGGCCGCTGAGCCTGCGCGTCCGGAGCCTGTGCTCCGCAGCGGGAGAAGCCGCAACACTGAGAGGCCCGCGTACCGCAAAAAAAAAATAAATAAATTAAAAACAAAAAAAAAAGGTCTTGTAAATTTGTATTGAGCTCTTTTTACTTCCAATCAGGAGACCAAGTGTATGAAGGCCCTGGAAACTCTCTTGTGGTCTGGGAGGTACAGATCCAGAAACTATAAACTATCAGTAACGACTGAAGGGGAGGCTGGAAGTACCAGGGAGAAAACAGCATCTGACCAGCTAAACCAGAAATTCCCAAGTAGAAAAAGCCTAACTCTGCTAAGAGGGGCATGCTCTATGGGTGCTCAAAAGGAATGTGTATTCTGTTGTTGAGTGGAGTGTTCTATAAATTTTCATGAAATGCTATTGGTTGATGACTTTGTTTCATTCTTCTTTAGCCAGGCTGACTGTCTGTATAGTTGTTCTATAAATTATTATTATTATTATTTTTTGCAGTACGCGGGCCTCTCACTATTGTGGCCTCTCCCGTTGCGGAGCACAGGCTCCGGACGCGCAGGCTCGGCGGCCATGGCTCACGGGCCCAGCCGCTCCGCGGCATGTGGGATCCTCCCGGACCGGGGCACGAACCCGCGTCCCTTGCATCGGCAGGCGGACTCTCAACCACTGCGCCACCAGGGAAGCCCTCTATAAATTTTTGAAAGAGGTGTACTGAAGTCTCTAACTACAACTGTGGATTTGTCTACTTCTTTTAGTTCTATCAGGGTGTGCGCCACCTTTTTTTTGCCACTTTGTTGTTTGTGCTTTGCACATTTTAGATTGCTACATTGTCTTGGTAGATTGATCCTTTTATCATTATATAGTATCCTTCTCTGTGGTAATTTTCTTTGATCTGAAGTCACCTGTATCTAATATTAAGATAGACACATGTTTTTCTTTTATCCATGTCTTCGTGATGTATATTTTTTCCATCCTTCACCTTCAATCTGCCTATGATGTTCAATTTGAACTGAGTATTTTTGTAGACAGTTTATAGCTGGGTCATGTTTTAATCTACTCTGCCAATCTCTGCCCTTTAATTGGTGTACTTAAACCATTCGCATTTAACGTAACTATTGGTACGTTAGGGCTTAAGTCTGCCCGTTTATTTTTTGTCTTCTGCCTGCTCTGTCTGTTTTCTTTCTCCTGCAGGTTACTTGCACATTTTGAAGATTCCATTTTGACTTATGTATAGTGTTTTTCAATGTTTCTTTTTGAATAGCTTGTTTAGACGTTGCTCTAGGCATTACACTATATATTTACAACATCACAATCTACTAATGTAGTCATTTTGGCAGTTCAAGTGAAGTACAGAAATCTTACTTCCCTTTAACTCTTTTTACCCTCCCCCCTTTATAATTGCTCTATATACATTTAGGACCACATCCGTGTTACGTTCTGTCGACTGATTATTTTTTCCCAGTTAGTTGGCTCTCTTCTTTTTCCTGCAGTGTTATATAGTGCCTCCTCACCCTGATGTGAATAATCCTCTGAAGTTAAGGCAAATCAGGTGGGAGAGTCCTGATTTGATTGCTGTTTCCAGATATGTAGTCAACTGAGTCACTGAGATGAGAAACAAATTTGAGTTACTTTAACTGGAGTGCAGCTGCTTATCAGTTTCCCAAGGCAAAGAGCGTGGTACAATATATTTTCCAGAAATGCCCTCAACAATATTTCTGGTCCCATATGCTCTTCCAGAACATTGTCACTCCTTTATGAAGAGGTTCCATCTGTGGGATCCTTAGCTGCGTTGTCTAATAGGGCACCACAATAGAAATGACATTATCTGACATTCAGGGGTAGGTTATAAAAGACAATAAAGTGTAAAAGTCAATATGGGATTTCAACTTCTGGGAAGAAGAAGAAGTAGACACACTTTTCCCTATGACTCTAGCTAAGTACAACTAAAAAACCTGGCAAACCATGTGAAGACTCTGAAAGTTGGAGGAAAGACAGATCATTTAGGGACCTTGGGACCCAAGGAACAAAATGGTGGTGTTTCCCTAGTTTTCCTTTTGCCTCCTATACCCAAGACTTGGATTGGAAGAAGCCAGCAACTTGGAAATGCCGTGGGCATGGACCCAAAATGAACAAACACAACACGAAAAGCCTACTCTCTCTAATCAAGAAAACAAAGAAAGGGGCAGCATAGCAAAGCTGAAAACTTTTAAATAGTAACCACTCTACTCTAGCCAAACCGTGGTCCCATCCCCACCAGTGACCACAAAGGCTGAGTGGGGAACCTATGTCCTTGCCAGACTGTCATGAGACACCCCAATGCCACCAGGTCCTTGCTGATTTTCTCCTTCTGTTTTGACAGCTGAGTGACACACACATGTTTTCACTTTCATCACTTTTAAGCTTGCCTTTACTTTTTTTTGCATTTCATGTAGTTTGTATCCAAAGCAGCGGTTAATTTCTCCTTTTAAGGAGTTGTCTGCCCTTTGGGATTTTCCTCAGATGAATAGAATCCTTGAGTGTGAATGCCAGCCATCTTTCTTGAACTTTTCCTGAAGCCTCTCTGACCAGAAACAGAAAGATTTCTTTGAGAGTACCTGACTTACCTTAGTTGTCTTTGGAGTCCTGAAAGTAAATACTTCACAGATCTAAATTCCTAAAGCAACTGAAACGTTTGCTTCTATTTTGGTACACGATGTACAGTTTTTTTCTGTGCAAAGTTCAGAATAAATCTCAAAACCTGGGGAATAAAATCTGATCAGAGTTGGACGTGGGACCTAAACTACAGACTAAGTGTCCTATCACAACCTCTGTTGCAGGTAGGGTTCTCTAGAAAGCCAACTCTGAGACAGAGCTTAGTGAGCAGAATGTTCATAAAGGAGCATCCTTGGGCTTAATACCTAGGAAGGAAGGAAGGAAGGAAGGAAGGGAAAAGGGGGCAAGGATTGGGCAAAGCGAGCTGCGCTGGAATGCCGGTTCTGTGGGCAATAAAGCATTAATTGTACCCAAAGAAAGATTTGGCCCTTTGCCTTTGGCTCCTGGGAGGTAACCTCTAAGCCTTTGGAATGTCCTGATTGATAAGAGTGTCTTTGTTTAACCTGGCGGGCTTGGGCCATGACAGATAGTTTATACTAACACAACATGATATATGGTAGAGGACTTAGGGCACACAATATCAACTTGACATTTGGAGGGGCTGGCGACGAAGGTCAGCCTCCTGGGTGGTCAACCACATCTACATGACAAGCCCCTAATAAAAACTCTGGACTCAAAAGTTTGGGGAACTTCCCTGGTTAGCACTACTCATGCATATTGTCACAAGTCATTGCTGGAGAAATAAAACACAAGCCACACAAATCCTCTGGGAAGGGACAGACAGTGGACAGCTCCACACCTGTTCTCTCCCTATCGTCTGTCCCTTTGATGATTTTTAAAAATTAATACACTTTAGTTTGGGGGCAGTTTTAGGTTTATAAAAATGCTTAGTGGAAAATACATAGAGTTTCCATGTATCCCATCAGTGCCCTACCCCTTCAGTTTCCCCTAATATTAACATCTTGGGTTAGTGTGGTACATTTTGCTATAATTGCAGAGCAAATATTGATACATTATTATTAATTAAAGGCCACATTTTCCGTTAGGGTTCACTCTTGGTGTTGTAAATTCTGAGTTTTTATATAGAACCCATAGAACATAGGTAGTTGTAGCTCATTACTGTTTTAAGTTGCAGTTTTCTAATGACGTGTGACATTGAGCATCTTTTCACCTGCTTATTTGCCATCTATCTTTGGTGAGACGTCTGTTAAGATCTTTGCCCATCTATTTAATAGGGTTATTTGCTTTCTCGTTGTTGAGTTTTAAAAGTGTTTGTGTATTTTAGATAACAGTCTTTTCTCAGATGTGTCTTTCACAAATATTTTATCTTAATCTGTGGCTTGTCTATTCATTCTTTCTCTTTCTCTCTGTCTCTCTTTCTCTCTTTAAAGTAACAGGAGTTTGCCCCAGCTAGCCTGCTGCAGGTGCCACAGGGCCCAAGAGTGACAGGAAGTACCTTGTGTCCCAGTGCTCAGGCTTACGTGGACTTTCTCCAACCTAGCCAGCACTTACCTTTGCACTGCATGGTGGTGGGGGTGAGGTGTCTTTCACAGAGCAGAACTTTTCAATTTTAACCAAGTCCAGCATAACATTTTTCTCTTTCCTTGGTTATGCTTTCGTGCCAAAACAAAGTTCACCTAGATTTTCCTTTGTTATCTTCTAGGAATGTTATAGTTATGTATTTTACATTTAGGTCTATGATTCATTTTGAGTCTACTTTTGTGAAAGGTGTATAGTATATACCTAGATTCTTTTTTTTTTTGTTTGATTTTTTGGCATGGAGATGTCTAGTTGTTCTAGCACCTTTCGTGGAACAAACCATTTTGCTCCATTGTATTCCTTCTGTTCCTTCATGGAAGATCACTTGACTATATTTTGGTGTGTCTATTTCTGGGCTCTGTTCCACTGATTTTCTTCTGTATTCTTTGACCAACACAACCCTATCTTGATTAGTGCAGGTTTATAATAATAAGTAGTAAAGTCAAGTAGTCATAGTCTTCCAACTTTGTTCTTCTCCTTTAATATTGTGTTGGCTCTTCTGGGTCTTTTGCCTCTCCTTATAAACTTTAGTATCAGGTTGTCGATATTCACAAGATAACTTGCTGGGATGGTGATTGGGATTACATTGATGACAGATCAAGTGGGGAAGAACTGACAATATGACAACACTGAGTCGTCTTATACATGTACATGGAATATACCTCCAGTTATTTAGATTTTCTTTGGAGTTTTGTAGTTTTCATCGTATAGATCTTGTACATATTTTGTTAGATTTATGCCTGAATATTTCTCTTTGCGGGGAATGGTAAAGTAAATGGTATTATGTTTTAAACTCCAAATTCCAATTCCTCATTGCTGGTTCATACAGAAGCAACTGATTTTTGTATATTAATCATGTATCATGCAACCTTGCTGTAATTGCTTATTAGTTCCAGGAGTTTTTTGTCAATTCTTTGGGATTTTTTGCAAAGTACTTAGACAACTATCTCATCTGTGATCAAAGATTAGTTTTATTTTTTCCTTCCCAAATAGTGTAACTTTTACTTCCTTTTCTTGTGTTATTGCATTAGCTAGGACTTTCAGTATGATATTGAATAGGTGTGGTGAAAGCCAACATCCTTGCCTTGTTTCTGATCTTAGCAAGAAAGCATCTAGTTTCTCATCATGAAGTATGATATTGGCTGTAAGATTTTTGTAGGTGTTCTTTATCAACTTGAGAAAGTTTCCCTCTATTTCTAGTTTGTTGATAGCTTTTATAAATGGGTATTGGATTTGGTCAAAATTTTTTTTATTGGAGTATAATTGCTTTACAATCTTGTGTTAGTTTCTCCTGTACAATGAAGTGAATCAGCTATACGTATACTTATCCCCTCCCTCTTGGACCTCCCCCCGCCCACCATCCCACCCATCTAGATAGTCACAGGGCACTGAGCTGAGCTCCCTGTGCTGTACAGCAGGTTCTCATTAGCCATCTATTTTACACATGCAGTGTATTTATGTCAAACCTAATCTCTTATTTCATCCCACCCTTCCCTTCCCCCACCATGTCCACATGTCCATTCTCTACCTCTGCGTCTCTATTCCTGCCCTGTAAATAGGTTCACCTGTACCATTTTTTTAGATTCCACATATATGCATTAATATACGATATTTGATTTTCTCTATCTGACTTACTGCACTCTTATGACAGTCTCTAGGTCCAACTATGTCTCTACAAGTGACCCAATTTCATTCCTTTTTATGGCTGAGTAATATTCCATTGTATATATATACCACATCTTCTTTATCCATTCATCTGTTGTTGGACACTTAGGTTGTTTCCATGTCCTGGCTATTGTAAATAGTGCTGCAATGAACATTGGATACATGTGTCCTTTTGAATTATGGTTTTCTCAGGGTGTATGCCCAGTAGCGGGATTTTGGGGGTCATATGGTAGTTCTATTTTTAGTTTTTTAAGGAACCTCCACACTGTTCTCCATCATGGCAGTATCAATTTACATTCCCACCAACAGTGCAAATGGGTTCCCTTTTCTCCACACCCTCTCTAGCATTTATTGTTTGTAGATATTTTTGATGATGGCCATTTTGACTGGTGTGAGGTGATACCTCATTGTAGTTTTGATTTGCATTTCTCTAATGATTAGTGATGTTGAGCATCCTTTCATGTGGCTCTTGGCCATCTGTATGTCTTCTTTGGAGAAATGTCTATTTAGGTCTTCAGCCCATTTTTGGATTGGGTTGTTTGTGTTTTTGATATTGAGGTGCATGAGCTTCTTGTATATTTTGGAGATTAATCCTTTGTCAGTTGCTTCATTTGCAAATATTTTCTCCCATTCTGAGGGTTGTCTTTTGGTCTTGTTTATGGTTTCCTTTGCTGTGCAAAAGCTTTGAAGTTTCATTAGGTCCCATTTCTTTATTTTTGTTTTTATTTTCATTATTCTAGGCAGTGGGTCAAAAAAGATCTTGCTTTGGTTTATGTCAAAGAGTGTTTTTCCTGTGTTTTGCTCTAAGAGTTTTATAGTGTCCAGGTCTTTAATCCATTTTGAGTTTATTTTTGTGTATGGTGTTAAGGACTGTTCTAATTTCATTCTTTTACACGTAGCTGTCCAGTTTTCTCAGCACCAGTTAGTGAAGAGGCTGTCTTTTCTCCATTGTATGTTCTTGCCTCCTTTGTCATAAATTAAGTGACCATATGTGCGTGGTTTTATCTCTGGGCTTTCTATCCTGTTCCATTGATCTATATGTCTGTTTTTGTGCCTGTACCATACTGTCCTGATTACTGTAGCTTTGTAGTATAGTCTGAAGTCAGGGAGTCTGATTCCTCCAGCTCCATTTTTTTCCCTCAAGACTGCTTTGGCTATTCAGGGTCTTTTGTGTTTCCATACAAATTGTGAAATATTTTGTTCTATTTCTGTGAAGAATGCCATAGCTAGTTTGATAGGGATTGCATTGAATCTGTAGATTGCTTTGGGTAGCATAGTCATTTTCACAATATTGATTCTTCCAATCCAAGAACATGGTATATTTCTCCATCTGTTTATGTCATCTTTGTTTTTTGTTGTTGTTGTTGTTGTTGTTTATGTCATCTTTGATTTCTTTCATCAGTGTTTTATAGTTTTCTGAGTACAAGTCTTTTGCCTCCTTAGGTAGGTTTATTCCTAGGTATTTTATTCTTTTTCTTCCAATGGTAAATGGAATTGTTTCCTTAATTTCTCTTTCTGATATTTTGTTGTTAGTATATAGGAATGCCAGAGATTTCTGTGCACTAATTTTGTACCCTGCAAACTTACCAAATTCATTGATTGGTTCTAGTAGTTTTTTTGTGACATCTTTAGGATTTTCTGTGTATAGTGTCATGTCTTTTTGAATGTTTTAATGTATCTGCTGATATGATCATACGGCTTTTCTTCTTTAGCCAGTTCATGTGATGAATCACATCAATAAGTTTTTGAATGTTGAATCAGCCTTGTATGCCTAGAATAAATCTTACTCCTTTGCTGATTTTTATCTGTATCCTTTCATTGTAATAAACCATATCATGAGTATAATGGTTTTCTGAGCTCTACTAATCTTTTAGCAAATTATTGAACCTGAAGTTGGTCTTTGGGAACTTCGGAACTTGTACCCTATAAGACTCTTGCCCAACGGGAAGCTCAGGAGCTAAAAATGATCAATCAGAGTTGCCTCACATTTGCCCTTTATCAAATAACTTAACATATTCATAGGTTCCAAGAATAAGAACATGGATGTCTTTGCAGGAATGCTCCCCACATTGCCCATGCAACTCCCTTGTGATTTTTTTCTCACTCATGCTCAGTTCTGGGTGTACCACTTCCAAATTACAAGAGGATATTTTCGGCCACACCTGAATTATGACTTGGCAAATCTGATAGAACTCACCACACAATGGGCAGTTCTGGATGAATTGTCACATGACGTCTCACGGTCAGGTGCTCCATCTTTACCTGGGTTCACTAGCATACCAAAAGTTGTTATTCCAAAGACATATAATTCTTCACTGCAAATGGCATGGCCTTGCTGCAGAACCACGGGAGTCTGCATTGTGATTCTCCCACATGTGCCGTAAACTCTACATGGCATCTTTTTTCCACATCTGATACTTCTAATACCATAGGGTCAGCTAGGCTGAATCACCCAAGCAGCAGAGCTCTTCACCACAGACTGGATTTTCGGCAGAACCGTTTCCTAATCTAAGTCCCATTCAAAGCTGGCAGCCTGTAACTGGGCCGAAGCAGTATACCCAGGTGTGAAATATGCTACTGTCAGAAACCAGAGGCAATGTTACCTCCTTCTTCATAGTGGGATATATCATTTTCTTTAGATGAGATGTCCTGACACGCCCCTGACTTAGGGGGTTCTCCATAGGAATTATCTCCCAATATCTGAAATGTGTGAGTGCCAGGGCCTCTAAGATGTTGACTACTTCTTGGTCATCTGGCTTGATTAGCATATCATTGATATAGTGGACTAATGGGATAGTCTGCCGGAAGTACACACCACCCAGATTTTTCTCTCTCTATTGTAACAAAAGGAGAGTGTGTTAATACAGTCTTGGGGCAAAACTAAACAATATATACTATTGTCTCTTCTGTGTGAGTTCAACTACTTATGATCCCCTTTTCTAATAGTGAAAGAAAAAAAAATCACATTCATCCAATCAATGACCACATACCGTATATCCGAGACCGTGTTTCTTTGCTTTAGCAAAGATACCACATCTGGCACAGTGGCTACAACTGGACCTACCACTTGGCTGACTTTGTGGAAGTCCACTGTCATTCTCCAGGACTTACTAGATTTCTGCAAGGGCAGACTGTTAAAGCAAATGCATATACGACAGAGATGGTTAGTTCTGTGTTCTTCAGATCCTTAAGGCTCGCACTAATTTTTAGGCTTCCCCCACCCCAATGAGGGTAGGTAAGTCAATGAAAAGCGGAGCAGAGTTGCCTAAAGGCTTATAGTGCTGATGAGATAAAAATTGGAGTTCAGAATTTGATAAGGGAAGGGGTATGAGTAAATATCCCAAGCTCTCAGCTGGGACCCCTGGAGGGCAGAGCAGACCAGAGGTAGACAGAGAGCCTCAACATTTTGTAACTCCGTTTCAAGGCAGTTTCATCTCTGACTGGATTAAGATGATCTAATTTCTCTCTATCGGAAGGCAAGGTGACTCCTCCTTGGAGGGAAAAAAAAGTGCTGGGGCGGGGCGGGGATGAAGTAGGGGTTAAGATTTCTCCCAGAAAGGCAGCTGCCACTTTTTCATGTAAAATCCAACAAGATGCCTAGGCTGGGGGCTGACTGAGCTCCTGAATATACCATTTGCATTTGACTGCCAATGCCTTTCAATCCTTGCTTTGTTAGCCGGTGAGTCGGAGTTGAACCCCCCCCAATGGGACGCCAGATGGAAATCCCCCTGGTCAGTTTCAACATCAGTCTAACGGCCGGCGAAGGGCTGCTTTTGTTTAGAAAGTGTGCATTTTGTAGCTCCGTCCGGCAGGTGGCGATGTGGCACCGGGAAACGGCCTCTCTGAGAGTTCAGGCCCCCTTTCGGTCTTTAAGCAAAGCCCCGAATTCGCTTTCTCCTTTTGGGATTCTGTATTATTTTTTTGCTGGAATATCCAGGAGGGACAGGGAAATAGTTTGGGGACAATCTACACATCCCACATGAAGCAGTTCCTAAACAGGAGAATCCCCTCTGGTACTTATGAGATGGGAGTGGGGGCACATATGGCATCAATTCCACAATAGCCGTACATTGAGTCCATCCAAAGGGTCTCATCCACAAGTTCACGTCATTTCTTTCCTCACCTCAAATCTTGCTTAAACCCCATCGACTGAACTAGGTACCTTTCCTCCTATAGAAGCACAATGTAAATCGGGGGTTGCAACAGAAGCTACCATCTAGGGGGCCCAGGGAAGTCCAGGGTGGTGGAGGAAGGCCAGCTAGGGTTGAACAGGGATGCTAGTGGCGGTAGGAGAGAGGAAACCTGATTGTCAGTCTCCTTTCCTCCTTTGGCCCCTTGCTCCAGGGCCATTGCCCAAGTGCCAGTGCTATTTGCTTTCCCATGTACATCTCAGTGTCTGGTGAGAACCAAGTTCAGGGACTTCTTTCTCCCTCCACACACACTGCCTCAGCTCCATCCCTCAGGGCTTGCTCCTGTGCCCAGAATCTTTTCCTCTTCCAGGGCAAGAAAGTGACTTGGGTGCCTGACTAGCACAATGACTGACACATTAATATGTTAACTTTTTCTTTTCCCTCTTGGTAATGGTACTAATATTTTGGATCCAAAAAAAAAAAAAAAACCAAAAAAGGAACAAAAGGTAATATAAAGGTACTCTGGGTATACATACAGACTCTCAAAAAGTATCCCTTCAGCCTAATGCTTTCAGAAATGTCATACACCCCAATGGAACACTGTAATGGATTTCTGACTAGTTAAAAGATTCTTGGGCAGATATAGACACTTTCAAAAGGGGACTGGGGGGCTTCCCTGGTGGTTGAGAGTCCGCCGGCCGATGCCAATGCAGGAGACACGGGTTCGTGCCCCGGTCCGGGAAGATCCCACATGCCTCGGAGAAGCTAGGCCTGTGAGCCATGGCCGCTGAGCCTGCGCGTCTGGAGCCTGTGCTCCGCAACGGGAGAGGCCACAACAGTGAGAGGCCCGCGTACCGCAAAAAAAAAAAAAAAGGGGACTGGGGTAGTACATGGTTATCAGCTCACTGGATCATGGAGTAGGACAGAGAAAAACAGAACTATGTTGGTCTTGGCTTTTCTAGATACAGGGATGTTCTAGTTAGAACCGGATAAAAGAAAAGTTAAAGTTTTTAACTTGCAGTCTCAAATGTTTACCATTTCTGAGCCTTCTGGTTGAAAAATTCAAGGAGCGTTTTAGACTCAGGAAAGGAGATGATGGTTTGATATGATAACAGAGCCCAGTTAGTAGAAAGAGACCCGAATTAATGTCAGTAAACTTAAGTGCAAGTCTGCACTTCTGCCTTAAGCAACAACTCACAACTCAACAACTTAAGCATTCCACTTCTGCCTTAAGCAACAACTCACTCTCCTCTCTCCTCGTCAACAAATTGAGGATAATAAAATCCTCCCTGCTTGCCTAACAAGGTTATGGTAAGAACAAACATTAAAAAAAATTGTTTTATAAACTGTAAAGCATTATATAAATGTAGGTTACTATTGTTATTGAATAGATCAGCCATGTTTGGGATGGTGTATATTTTCATGCTATGAAATAGCATTCACGTTGTTTTCATTCCATAGTTTACTGTAATATGTTACATTTGATTTCTTGGTGTTGTTCAGGAAGTGTTACAATAGCTTTTTTTTTTTTTTGCGGTACGTGGGCCTCTCACTGTTGTGGCCTCTTCCGTTGCGGAACAACAGGCTCCGGACGCGCAGGCTCAGCGGCCATGGCTCACGGGCCCAGCCGCTCCGCAGCGTGTGGGATCTTCCCGGACCGGGGCACGAACCCGTGTCCCCTGCATCGGCAGGCAGACTCTCAACCACTGTTCCACCAGGGAAGCCCTGTCTTCATATTGCAGATGGAGAAAGTATAACTCAGAGAAAATAGGTGACCTGCCCAAGCCCAGAGTTACAAAGCAGAGATGGAATTCAAATGCAGGTATAAATACCGTACAGATGGATCTTCAGTGGAGAATTCAGACGTGTGTTCTGGATACACTGATGCGAAAATCTGGCCTCCAGTTAAGATGAAGATGATACCGAGATGGTATAATTATAGGGAAACAGATGGGAAGAGAATTGTGTAGTGCCATGAAGGCTAAATAAATGTAAAGTGAGAGTCCACCTGGGAAGTTAGTGAGAAACTTTTGCTCCAGCTTTAGTTTTTAGTTTTAAAGAGGGATTCTGTATTATTTTTCCCCATCTATCTTCCCTCTGATGTCTCCCCAGAAGGGAATGAACAATGTAAATAAAATAGTGAAATCTTCAATAGTGATATATACCACTAGAATGAAAGCCATGGAGGGTAGCAGCCGTCTGTCTTCAGAATTCCATCATCTAACACAAAGCCTGGCCCAGGGCAAGCCTTCAGCAAAGATATAGTCAATGAATGAATGAAGTGTGCATGTGAGGAACTATGCCCTGTTCTAATTGCTTTTCATAAACGACCTCATATAATTCTTACAACCCTGTGAGATAGGTATTATTAGTCCCACTTCACTAATGAAGCCTTTGAACCCCCAGACAGATCAAACTGTTTACTCAAGTTCACAAAGCCCCAGAGAGTATATTTTTGGTGACTTTTGATTATGAACATTTTCAAATAGAAAAAAAAGAGGATAGTATGATGAGCCTCCATATACTTGTAACATAGGGTAATGTGCTCATTTTATTTGCAAATTTACATCATCTTCTTATTTTACTACATTATTTTACACTTAGAGACATCATGACATTTTAACCCTAATTACCACTTTCCATCTGAAAAATTTTGGACTTTTTCTTATATCAGACCAAGATCCAATTGAGGTACATAAGTTGTCTTTAATTATTATGTCTTTTGAGCTCTTCTATTCTAGAAAAAGCAACGATTTGTTGAAGAGAACAGAGAAATTGTTTGTAGAATGTTCACCTCCTGGGTTCCTTCTTCACCTTGTTTAGTTTAAGTTCTAGCCCCTGCATTTCTGGTCAAGAAGAAGTTATGTAAAGACTATGCTTATTCACATGACTATTTCACAATGGAGCAGAGGTACTGGCTTCATCATTTACTGGGAATGAACTATTTAGGAAACTCACTTCAGCCTCTCTGAGCCTTAGTTTTCTGTTTGTAAAATGAGAGATGATTCTCTCCTATCTCTCTCTCCTCCCTTTCCCCTCCCTCTTCTCTCTTTTCCTCCCTCCTTGGCCCCCTTCTTTCTCTCCCCCACCCCCACCCCCGCCTCCTCTCCCTCTTCCCTACCCCGCTTCTCACTCTTCCCTGGCTCGGGCTCCCCAGAGCTGAGCCTGGCCATTGTCGAGAGGTAGGAATCAGATCGCGGCTGACCCTAGGCTTCGTCCGAGCCCACCACCCCGCTCCCGCCGGCACGGAGCATAACACGAAGCAGCCCCTGAAATAGCTAGTGGGAAGCAGCCGCATAGCACAGGGAGATCAGCTCGGTGCTTTGTGACCGCCTGGAGGGGTGGGAAGGGAGGGTGGGAGGGAGAGAGACGCAACAGGGAGGAGATATGGGAGCATATGTATAACTGATTCACTTTGTTATAAAGCAGAAACTAACACACCATTGTAAAGCAATTCTACTCCAATAAAGATGAAAAAAAAAACCAAGCAAAAAAACCCCCTGCTCCTACTTGGGTCCCCCACGTGGGGGACGCTGCCTGGCCCAGGCCCTGGGGCCCCGGTCCCTTCCCCTCCCAGTCCCGAGGGCTGGCGCGCACCTGGCTCCCCCGTGCTCACCCGCTCCGCCGCGCACCTCGCCCGCCGCCAGCGCCCCACCCAAGTCACTCCTCATCTGGCTAAGCGAAGGCCTCGCAGCTCCGTCCAAGGCTGGCGGAGGAGAGAGCTCCCTCTTCCGCTCGGACAGCTTGAAAGGAGGGAGGTGGGACTAAGACTGCCTGACTTTCGGGACTTCGGAGGCTTTCGCCTTCCTTTCCTCCCGACTTCTTCCGGCCTTCTCTGGGTTCTTCTGTTCTTTGGACAACCGGGGAAGCGCGAAGTTGACTTTAAATCTTTTGATCAGATAAGCAAAACGATCCCTAAAAATGTTTCTTTGCTCCCACGGGCAAAATAAACTCATCACTTGGGGAATTCAACAAAGAGAAACTGGAGTTCAACTTAATATATGATTCACTTTCCCTACCTTTGAGTGCAGAGTGCCCGGAGAGAAAGTTCAAGGGACCTCAGAGGAACACAAGGATTCTGAGTCGGAGATGTTGGGCTGCGGCAACAGAAACTGACTAGGTCTTGCCGGGACCTCCAAGAATGTCAACTGTCGGCTCCTAGAAAGATCCGCAAAGCAACCTGTTGCTACGACAGAGCTTCGTCATTTGCTTCTAGAAGTCATGGAGAGCAATAACTTGACAGAATTTTGTTTGTGTCTCCGAGGGAGGAGAGCAAGATTGGGTTCTTTATTAAGGTTTTGAAGTCTGGTTTAAGTTGTCTTTAACGTAGAGGATTGATTAGGATAAAGTAAGGGTTGGGTAATAGTTTCGGACGTGGATATAACAAGGCGAGGACGTTGAGGCAAGGGTTCAAGAAGTCTTGGGAGGTAAACTGTACTTTGAGCTTTTCTGTTGAAGAATGGTTGGGTGTTTGAGCAAAGTTACTGAAATAAACAGTGAAGATATTTGCAGCTTTCATGTCCCTGGGCAAAAGCTTGCGGAATTACGTTGATGAAAAAGAGTGAATAGGTCATATAAACGTAGTCACTTATAGATCTGTGTGAATGTAGATGGCTTCAGTTCTCTCAATGGTGAACCTGCCTGTGAGAACGTAATCAACATTTGTCACTTAGAGTGTTTTATCCTGGAAAGAAGTTCACTCAGGAAAACACATTTGCCATGATTTGTTTGTTACATACAGAATTCAGAGAGAGAGTGATCTTAGGAAACATTTTTTATGAAGTTAATATTGGGTCTTAGAAGACCCATCCGTTTTTAAAATTAGAACGTGCTCCCCCCGCCCCTTGGGCATCGCAAAAGAAATACACATCCTTTTACTTTATTCTGTTCTTTTTACGTTTCCAGGGACAGACCTCATTTCCCCTTTCAGAAACAGCTGTAGCCAGGACTACGTTCCGGCTCCTCCACCAAACCTGAGGTTTTTTTCGAATTGTGCCCCAGCCAGTGAATTTCCCCCAAACTCCAGATCAGCCCCAGGATCAAAGGTGTAACTCACGTAAGGGAAGAAGTGTCTTTCCCCAACCAAGCTCCCACTCGTCTGCTCAGGTAACGAGGCGGGAACCTCCCTAATTCCGAGATCTGGGGAACTGCGCCTCTTGCCAGGGGACAGAGAGATCTTGGAGTCCTGCTCTCATTGGGTAACAACTCTGCTACTGAGGAAGCCGATTGGCTGAGCTCTAGCCTAGGTGTGGAGCGAGAGAAAAGATGAGTGTGGGCTGGTCCACCTCCCTCCCAAGAGCTCTTTCTCTTGGTTAAGATCGTGCTCCGCTACTCCGCTGTTCACTGCCAACAGGGCCTGCTTCAGCTCTCTAAGTCCTGAACAGGGGAAAGAGTCCGGGAAGGAAGAGGGGTCCGGGGGCGGGGAGGAGAGCCGGGGATGCGGCTAGAGAGGACTCGGGAGCGGGAGGCCCTGATCGCGGGAGGAGGGGCCCCTGGGGAGGCCCTAGCCCCAAGAGCCAGACCCGGCTGCAGAAGGCAGAGTGGGCGGGCGGAAAAGGGGCTCCCGGGTGCCCGGCAGGCCCCGCCTGGAGATCGCGGCGCGGGACCAGGCGAGGAGACACTAGCCTGGCGTCTGCAGCGCACAGCTCCAGCTGCGCAGGCGCACAGAGGACACAGCGCGTGGGTGGGGAGGAGGGGCCTAGGGCGACTCGGGCAATTTTCAGGGGTGTCATTCCCAGCAGCTGGGACAGGACCCACGACAAGGACAATTAGGAAGAAGCCGCGAATGCAGGCGGAGTGAACAGCCTCGTGGGACAAACCGATTCTCCAAACGTGCCTGCTGCATACGTGCAGAAGTTTACCAACCGGAGGAGGGAGACATTATGAACTCCAGGACGGGGCATCTCAAAGCCGACAAAGATCTCGATCGGAAAGGGCTTGCAGAGGCAGCCTGCTGTTTTAAGAGTCTCCGTGGAGAGCAGGCATGCAAGTGTTCCAGGCTGTGCTCGGGAAGGGATCAGCGTCGCAACAGTGACTACTTCTATGCAGTTTGACAGAGGAATATACGATGTATATAAAGGTACAGGGTTGAAAAGTGTGTTGGTAATTTCAATACGTATGGTGATTTGGGAGAACTGGCCTTTATGCGCATACGATACACCTGAAGTGGCTAAAGTTCCTGCTTCCTCTTCTGTGGGTTCTCTGCTGTTTGGATAGAGGAACCTTTAAAAAGCAAAAAAAAAAAAAAAAAAAAAAGGCAACAACAACAACAAAAAACCCAGCGTGTACAAAAGTTTCACCACTTACTATCATTCTCTGAATCCTTGTAGGTTTCTACATCTCTGCAGTTATCACCAGAGAATTAGTATCTGGCTGATTTTTTTTTTCATTGTGGATTCTCAAGCAGCAAACATTTCCATGACAAGTACAAGGAGTAAAGAACACTAGGGTTGAAATTGCTGAAAACTCTGAGCTATCCTGGTGGCTTCCAAACACTGAACAGCATCCTGCCATTCGATCTGACTTATTAATATCTGATAGGCTTTTGAGACATTGCCTGAAAATTAACACACGGATCTCAGAAACCTATAAAGAAGAGTGAAGTCATCCTTTTTGGAATAAACACAGGTATTGTTGAAGCCACTACGTGTACAGTGAGAAGAACTATGATGGTAATAAATACAACTGAGTCCACTGAGAATGTGTTTGTGCAGATGTGAATCATTTGTTGTGGTTTTTCCCTCCCTCCCTTCTTTTTTTTTTTTTTTTTTTGCCTTTTGCCTTTTGTATACTTCAAAGTATAAACAAAGTGATTTAATAGACAATAGGCTTTAACACTTTCTAAGGCATGGATATTAAGAATTCAACATACTCATAAATTTTGTTCACTGAAACAGTGCACAAGAAGATAATAAAACGTTACAATTACAGAGGGTATAAAATTTGTTCCTCTAATATCTATGCTACTAAACCTACTATGTAGTGAGATATCTATAATTTTTTCCTAAATCTTTACGTAATTTTGTACAATTTAAATAATCTATATATAAAAAACATTTCTGGCTTGGTAAATTAGGTGTTGGTTTATTGGGAAAAGAGTGTAAAGTAAGTAATTCTTAAACCTTAAATATATTTTCAATAAAATACATTTTGGCTTAAGGTAATAGGAATATAAACTTTTTTGGATGAATGATTACTGTCACATTTTTTTCACCATCCTTACATCTTTTCCTTTTTTTTTCTTTCTTTCTTTTTTTTTTTTTTTTTGCGGTACGCGGGCCTCTCACCGTTGTGGCCCCTCCCGTTGCGGAGCACAGGCTCCGGACGCGCAGGCTCAGCGGCCACGGCTCACGGGCCCAGCCGCTCCGCGGCACGTGGGATCCTCCCGGACCGGGGCACGAACCCGGCATCGGCAGGCGGACCCCCAACCACTGCGCCACCAGGGAAGCCCCTGCATTTATTTTGAAAGGCACGCCCGCGAGCTTTGTTTACGGATGGGGAGTTTAAGAAACAAGAGAAAAAGAGGGCTCAGCGATGACTCCTGGGCTTTTGACTTGAGCGACTTGAGCAAGGATAAAGTCTTCCTTGACGGGTATGGGAAATCCAAGGAAGGAGCGGGGTGTGTGTGTGTGTGTGTGTGTGTGTGTGTGTGTGTGTGTGTGTATGTGTGTGTGTGTGTGTGTGTGTGTGTGTGAATTCTACTCTTGACATGTTGACTTAGAGATATTAATCCACTCCAACTGAATGACAAGGAGTGAAGTGAAAGGATTCACATTCGATACGTGACAGTGAATATCCAGGGAGGATCAGGAAGGGACATAGGACTGGACATGGGAAGGAATAACATAGACCAAAGTGAAAGAGAGAGAGAGACAGAGAGAGACACACAGAGAGAGACAGAAAAGCTTGGACTTTATGATGGTAATGAGGTTGGCCATTAACTGAGAACTAAATTTGAGATGCAGTGAAAAGGAAAAGGAAAAAAGAATTCCAAGGGAGATAGCTCATCAGAAGATAAAGAAAAAGCTTGCCTTGTTTCCCCAGATCCTGTTTCTTAGGTGACATTTATATTTTTACCTCCCAATGGACTTTTGCCCATTTGTAATGGCATCTCAACCAGCACATAGTTCCTGCCAATCCCAGAGCATCCTGGCTCCTTGAGCCTAGCTAATAGTTGATGCTTTACTCCTTGTCTGCTTACTGGTCACTGGAATAGCAACTGAACCATATGCTTGGAATAATTGGCCTGATGTCATTTTAGGTGGCAGTCTTCCATTTCTGTCTTAAGTGTAAAAGTGACCCTCACCAGAAAACTAACAGCCTAGAGCTGGCTGAATCAGGACCTGTAGGTCCGTGGCAGAGCCCCAGCATTGCTTTCCCTTTCGAGGCTGTGCTCTGAAAGCTTCGATGCAAACCCACCTCAACTTGGCAACAGTGACAGAGTAGGAATTGCTCAAGGAATCTGCTGAGTCACCAAGGAGACTTCACTTTCGGCTGATGCTGAGATGATGCTGTTGAAATAGTTTGACATCCTTGAGAACAGGTGTTTGCCTTTGATAAGACTACACGCTGCACAGTCGCTTGGACTCAGCACCTTGTTGGCCGTATGTAATAAGTAGCCTGCATTTCATTATAAATGTGACAAGAATACGTCTGGCCACGTCGCAGGTGGTTGGGTTATTTAACTGTCGTCAATCCCATAATGAGGTAAAGACCACTCACATGTTCTGGAGAGATGGGAATTCATCAAATACTAAAGCCAAGCCTGAGAGAGTCAGGGGGCAAGGCCAGTGCTTTGGAATAGTGACTATTCCATGAATCCTGACAGATGTCTCTCCCCCCCACCAACACTCAAAAAATCCTAACAGAGAGGGCTGATTTCTGTATTTAGTTGCAAACAACATGTTCTGGGAAAAGAGAAGAGACTATTGCCTCTACCTGAGGACACTATGCGGGCGGCGGAAGAGGGAGAGAGGGATGTAGATTTGCACTTGATAGGTGAGGGATGAAGGGAACTGTCATCGGATGCACAAAGGCAAAAGCAGCATGGAGGGCTAGAGCGCTGGCCTCTGGGGAGGAGCTGGGGATGAAGGCCTGGATATCCTCTTCCAGAACTGGCCCTGAGATATGCAAAAGCACAGAAGGGATGGTCTATTCCTCCTCTCCTATAGGTTCACAGTGGGCTCACCTCCCTTTGGCTTAGAAGTTGTCCTCCTTTTTAAAAGAGGACAGGAGTGGGGTCTCTAAATTTCCAGAAGCCACATAGGGTCAGCCCTGAAGGCCTAGCAGCTAAACTGTCTACAGAGACCCCTGGTCCCACCTATCCTAGGAAGACAGTGCACTCATGGAAGGGTAAAGCCCTCCCTCCCGGGACACCAGAGGCTCCAAGAAGGAGGCCGCCAGCAAGCCAGAATTTTTCTCTCTCCAGTAAAAGAAATACAAGGGTCTGTCGTACAGAGTGAAGTAAGTCAGAAAGAGAAAGACAAATACCGTATGCTAACACATATATATGGAATTTAAGGGAAAAAAATGTCATGAAGAACCTAGGGGTAAGATGGGAATAAAGACACAGACCTACTAGAGAATGGACTTGAGGATATGGGGAGGGGGAAGGGTAAGCTGGGACAAAGTGAGAGAGAGGCATGGACATATATACACTACCAAACGTAAGGTAGATAGCTAGTGGGAAGCAGCCGCACAGCACAGGGAGATCAGCTCAGTGCTCTGTGACCACCTAGAGGGGTGGGATAGGGAGGGTGGGAGGGAGGGAGATGCAAGAGGGAAAAGATATGGGAACATATGTATATGTATAACTGATCCACTGTGATATAAAGCAGAAACTAACACACCATTGTAAAGCAATTATACTCCAATACTGTATTGGACACTTCAGTCCAATCTATATCCCCAGTGGGGACTTATCTGGGTCGCATTTGACCTTCACAGTCACCCCTTGATCTAGGTGTGACTTTTGCCCCCATTTCACAGGTTACGAAACAGGATAGTTTGTTGGAGGCTACGGGTCTAGTTGCGGTGGGTGTAGGGGTGTCCAGGAGGAGTTTAACCTTAGAGCCTCACAGCTTCTTAGGACCCTGCAGGGAGACCTTAGGCAAACTCCCTTGCCTCTTGGTGTGGGGGTGGGTGTTCTTATTTCCCTATTTGTAAATTAAAGTGATTGCCCATTTGTGATTCTCCATCCATTCCTGTTCAAACTCATCACTTGAGTAGCATTTAAAAACCACAGATTCTGGGACTCAATCCCAGTGTAAGTTCAATAGGTCTGGGGTGAGTCTCCGTAACCTGCACCTTTTAACAAGTAGAGGCATCAACAGATCTGCCTGAGAAACTCAGACCAGTGCTTCGCAAAGTTTACGCTGCATCAGGATCCTCTGGGGAGCTTGCTGAAACACATTCCTGAGCTCCTGTGAGATCCTGATTCCGTAAGGCTAGAGTGTGGCCAGGTGCATTTCTCAAGAGCTGATGCCAATGGTGCTGGTGACCATCTTTCTTCATTGAACAAAACTACTGTAAGGACTTTACAAATATTAACTAATTTTATCCTTATAACAGCCATAGGAGGCAGCTACAGTCATCCCCATTTCAAAGGAAACTGTCTCCACAGAGACATCAAGCAATTGACCTCAAGACACACAGCTCTTAGCAGAGCCTGGATGACCCACCAAGCAGTTGGCACGTGACTCCCCTCCCCTCCGCCCCCCCCCCCCACCCCGACATTGCTTCTCCGCTATTGTTCTAATCAGCTTTCACTACCCCAGCCCATCTCAGCACTTCCCGGGGCTGCTCCACTCCAGTCCCGCTCCCCGATGCCCCAACCTATCCCTTTGTGACCCTCCCTCACTGCTCCTGGGACAGATCGGCGCCGACAGCCCCTTTCCAGGTCCGCCCGGGCACACCAGCAGAGCCGGAAAGAACCTCGCCCAGCCCTAGAGCAGCTAGTACTCGCTGCGGGCAAAAGCTTCTTCAGGGCGGATGGAGTTCCGCGTGAGGCCTGCAGATGGCGCCAGAGGATCAGCCTGGGGAACGGTGGGGGGAAGGAGGCGGAGGAAAGCGGAGGTGGGTGAGAATTGACAGTCATGACGGCCAATGGCAGCATGGTGTGGTTTGCCCAACTTCCGTGCTCTGGCCCCCAAGAGCTTCCCACCGCTTTAGGGGGCTGCAATTGTGGCAGGGAACGGAGAGGTGGAGGGGCCGCCTGCTGCGTCACGTGGTCCCTGAGTGTACCCCTGTTAGTCCAAGGTTGCAATAGCTCATGGGGGCTCAACCTTCCCCCCCCCACCAACTTATCTTCCTCTCAGTTCACTGAGGCACATCTTACCAGTCTCTGGCAAACTTGTGTCTCCATCACTCTGGGTCCTTGTAGTTTTGGTAAAAGGCATTACTGTCGCTTTGTAGTATAGTCTGAAGTCAGGGAGTCTGATTCCTCCGCTACCTGTCATTGTCTTAGCGGCTGTTTCCCGCACTGACGGTGCAGAGCGGGCTGCTTGGCGGGTGGGGATGAGGGGAGCAGAGTGAGGGATGAAAGGTGGGAACCACCCCCTAAATGCCAGGCATTGTGTTTTGGTGTTTGCCACAGGATTGTCTCATTTCATCATCTTTGTCTTTAATCCATTTCCTGTTTCACAGATGAGGGAACAAGGTGAATAAATTGTCCGTGGGCAGTCCTTGGATGATCTTGACTCCTGTCAGCCGCCAACGCCCAAGGGCTTTTTATTGTGCCAAGGCTGCCTTTGCAGCGTTTCAGTGCATACAGTTCCGGTAAATCACCTCTCCCCACATAGATTCACCCTTCCGACCATCTATTCATTTATTAGGGACCCACCCGCAAGGCATAGGCCTAGTTGCTATTAAAAATACAAAAAAAAAAAAAAAAGAAAAAGAAAAAAAAAGAACTCTGCTATGAAGTAGAGGAGATAAAAAAGATATATACAGGAGAGTTAAAAAAAATATATACACGGAATAGTGATACCTATTTTGTTCCAGATAATATGATGGTGTCTGAAGACAAAGACATGGATAAAATCTACCCTTGCCTTTCAGGAGGCCTTAGGCAGGAGTAATCTCTGAACTTTTAATTTCCCACCCCCACAACTTTTAACTAACTGAGCATCCACTCCATATATATTATTTATGTTATATATGTATATATTCTTTTGTAATTGATACATTAAATGTTAGCTCACTTAATTTCTTATTTTGGGGGTAAAATTATAAATGGAGGTGTAAGCATTTTTTTCATTCACTCCAGTGGAGCATCTTGGGCGCTTCCTGGAGAGCTTCTGTGATCCGGAACCCCCAGGCCTGGTACATGCCTGACCCTCTCCCTTCTTTCTTTAGATCTCTGTTAAATGCCAGGTTTCCAGAGAGGCCTTCCCTGACCACTCCCTCTCCTCCTCTGTCATCTTCTGTCCCCTTATCCCAATATTTCATATACTACATTTCACTGTATAGTAAATATCATTATTTTTTGTTAGTTTAGTTTTTGTCTCCTTGCACTAGAATGTAAGCTTCAAAGAACAACAGGGTCCTACTGTATAGCACAGGGAACTATATTCAATATCCTGTGATAAACCATAATGAATAAGAATATGAAAAAGAATATATATATGTATAACTGAGTCACTTTGCCGTACAGTGGAAATTAACACAACATTGTAAATCAACTATACTTCAATAAAATTAAAAAAAAATAATGAAAGCTTCAAGAGGGGCAGGAAGGAGTCCTGAACACTGGGGCTTTGAGACAAAAGCAACAAAGCCAGAAGGTTGGGGATAGAGGGAGAAAGCCTTACCCAGTGCATCCTGAAACCCCCCTGGGCTGGGGTAGGAGTAGAGGGAATATGGGGACTGTTTATTCACGCCTCTCCTGATTGCTGCATTCTTGCAATGCTCAGGGCCAGTATCACCCAGCCCTTCCCTCTCCCCCAGTTATCTATAGTCTCCCCTTCTTCTCTCTGATTTTTAGTGAGGAATTGCACATTTTCAGTCCTCACCCCCCACAGGTAGCAAAGGTAAAGGTCTGATACACAAAGACTCTGCTGTTTGTTTCTCTCAGCATCTTCTCACTTAAGACGTTTGTGGTTGTAGAAAGTGTTCTGGCCTAGGAGCCAGAAGACATCTCTGTAACTGGATTTGCCCCTGAAGAAAAGAGTAAAGGGGATGGTTGAACACCCTATTCCCACACTATCTGACTTCCATCCCATACACAGGAGCCAAGGACACCTAGGAGTTGATCTTGGATTGAGCTTCTTACCCAAACTGTGTCCTGAACTAATGAGAAATGAGGAATCCTGCATGGTTGCCTGTTTCTGTGTAATGTAAGGAGAACATGGTGAGAAACCTACACAAAGTGTAGAGATTTTTATTATGATTTATAATCATTGGGTCCCAGCTGCACCAAGGATGAGAAGCAGTCACACACCCCTGAAGACCCAGGGAGGACAGCACGGTATAAAGTGGAGTGCACCGACATGCACTAGGTTCCCTGTACTGACAAGGTGCACACCCATGCCAGCCTCACCTCTGGCCAGCTCTTTGCACTCTTACACCATTTTATAAACTTGAAATTGGGTTAAACTCTATTTTATCCTATGATTTTGATTGTTACTCCCTATCTGAGCCCCCCCCAATTACTAGTCACCCGCTTCTTACTAGCTATGTGACCTGAACAGGTTACCTTCTTTTTTGAGCCTCAATTTCCTTTCGTTTAGAATGGAAAAAAAAAATTGGTTATTCTAAAACCAATGGGGTCACAGGGTCAAAGAAAGATATTGTGGATTTGGAAGACTTCAGAAATTATATCACTAACATACTCATACATAGAAAATACTAGAGTAAGAATTCTAACCAAACATCAAATAAATAGGAGCAGAGACCTCAGTTAGGAGCAGAAAAAAAGGAGAGCAAACAGTGGTGAGCAAAAGAGTCTGGCAAATTTTATCTATATAGTTAAATCTAAATGGACAGTGATGGACACTCTGGGAATGTGTAATAAAAGTTTTAAAAAAGCATTCTTTAAGTGGAAGTGACTCACTGCAAGGGAAATTCTATAATATCTGGAGCTGAAACATTCAGGGTTTGGCTCAGGGGGACCACAGGTAGAGGAGTACTGCATTTTGTCTCACGCGTCATACTCTTCTGGATGTGGGGAGGGAGATAAATAGGGGAAATGAATCTTTTGGAGAGATGTCATCTTATTGGGATGCAAGTGGAAGCAGAGGGAGAATAACTGGTACTTTGCCCATCTATAATAGAAGCGAATTTTTGTTCAGCTCTGAGCACTAGGAAAAATACTATTGACTGAATAAAAAGCTAATAAGAGAATGTGATGAATAAGCAAATCATAAGATTCCTTAGTGGAGGTAATATCTGTTGCTTTTCTATACACTAATAATGAACCATGAGAAAGGGAAAACAATAAAACAATCCCATTTAAAATTGCATCCAAAAAACTAAAATACCTAAGAATAAACTTAACCAAGGAGCTGAAAGACTTATACTCTGAAAACTATAAAACATTTATGAAGGACACTGAAGATGATATGAAGACATGGAAATCTATCATGTATTCTTGGATTGGAAGAATTAATATTGTTAAAATGTCCATACTACCCAAAGCAATCTACAGATTTAAAATGCAACCCCTATGAAAATACCCAGGACATTTTTCCCAAAACCAGAACAAATAATCCTAAAATTTATATGGAACCACAAAAGACCTGGAATCACCAAGAAAATCTTGAGGAAAAAAAAGAACAAAACTGGAAGTATCACACTCTCTGACTTCAGACTATACTACAAGCCTACAGTAATCAAAACAGTATGGTACTGGCACAAAAAAATAGACATATAGATTAATGAAATGGAATAGAGAGCCCAGAAATAAACCGACACACTCATGGTCAATTAATCTAAGACAAAGGAAGAAAAATACTATTGATTAAATAAAAAGCTAATAAGGGAATATGATGGATAAGTGAATTCATAAGATTCCATAGTGGAGGCAATATCCCCAGTAAAAAACAGCCCTTATCTTTTGAATAGACACAGGGTACAATCTTCAAAAGAGGAAAAGCATATACAGGGGAAATAAATTAATTTTCACCCCATTCTCAAGACACTACCTTTCCTGGGATAATTGATGACTATACAAGCATAATAACTCCTTTTCAACATATTTCACAGAAGCTGAGCAGTTCAGTGTTCATGCATAAGAAGACTGGCTGATCTGGCAGGAAATGAAAATTTTACCTTAGATATATTTCTTATGAATAGTTTTTTAGGTGGTGAGTGAGTATGCTCAAAAAGGGATTCACAAGCCTCTATAATACATGAGTTTGGGACACAGAAAGCTAAAGATTTGGACTAAGTTTAGATGAGATCAGGAGCCAAAGAGGCTAGCAGAGGTGTGTGTGTGTGTGTGTGTGTGTGTGTGTGTATGTGTTCACATAGGGACAGGTAGGTAGCCGTTAGGCTGCTAGTGAGGTACCATGATCTCCAGGTCCCGGAGTAGGTCCTTGGGAAGACAGACTCTTCTAAAAAGTTGGTGCCCTTACCATTTTAAAATATTTTTATTATTACTCCTGGGCATCATCGTTCAATTTTTAAAAATATCTCGCACAGGCTACTATTCCCATGGTGACAAGGCAAGTCTTGGTTGCCAAGAGCTTCTGTTGGACTGTCCCTAATTTTTCTTTGTGAGAACAGGTGCTTCTTCAGGGTAAGGAAGGGAGGTGGGAAGGTCCCTAGTAACCTACTCCCTCTCCCTGTTCAAAGGACTCTAAAAGAGCACAGCAGAGACAGTCCACTGGGATCAACTTTAGTGCTTCCCATACTCCTGAGCTGAGGCTTTCCCTGAAGGTAAAAGAAAAGACTGTTCACTGGGTCATGGGAAGATTCATATGTAAAACCCAAGACTCAGGTACTGTTTCAGGGGAGTTTGTATCCACGGTAAAGTAGGATTGGCCCAGGTTCATCTGACTGCAAGGGCAACAGTATAAGGCAAATATGAAGGAACTGATATGATGTGGAGGGTGGGACCAGTCTGGGAGAAAGAGTGGAAAGGGAGAAAGTTAGGTGGAGAGGGTGAACCAAACACGTGTCTGTCTTCTTCAAACCAATAACTATATGAAATAATGGAAAAAATAAAAAGAAACAAAAACAGAATAAATCTGCCCCAATAAGGTACTGTCATGGAGCCTGAAATTTTGAGCAGACAGATGAACACCAAATTGAAACACTTATGGGAGCAGACTGCTGTGAAGATAGGAACTGTAAAAAAACCTTGAAGTTTGGGCATGATGGAAGTTGGGTGGGAGATGGCCTAGGATATCTAGTCAATCCCTGTCTCTCCTCCATCCTCACATCTCTGTTTCTCCTAAGCAACATTTATCCACAGGCAAAAGCGATGAGTGTCAGCACAAAGCTAGAGATACAAATCTTACCCAATAGGTAGTTGATGAGCACAAGCAGGGACCAGAATTAAGACTTAGAGACAAGTTTCCAGGTTTCCAGTGTCCCCCATGTGGACGCACAACCGTCGCCTCCCCCAGGGTCCCCGTAGGTCAGCTATGATGAACAGACAAACAGATGAACAGTTCTCAAACACAGAAGTAGAAAACCAGAAATCACAAAAAATTCAAGTTATAATCCAAATCCAACTGACATTATGTGGAGTTTCGTGTTGAAAATAAGTCTGCAACAAAAGAATATGACACACATCTTAAAGTATGTGTATTGCTCAATAAATTTCACGATAATTTAGCATAAATGTTCATTTGTTCACATGAAAATAATAAGTATTATCTCAAGGTACACAGATTGAGCATTTATAAGCCAAGCTTTAAAAAAAGTGTATGCTACAAGATGGAAGAAGTTGAGGCCCCCTAAGAAATCATACTAGCTGCCCTCTCTTCCTTGCTAATTCTATTTTGCAAGCTGGCTAGGTAGGACCCAAAATCCAAAAGCACAGAATGACAGATAATAGGAGCTAAGGAAGAAAATTAAAATGGACAGATGCCCAGAGTTTATTGTGTCAGATAATCTTTCTTTCTAATAATAGAAGTCGAGTAAAAAGACTGAACAAACAAAATCTACTTGAAAGGTCATTTAAAGCCATAGTTAGAAGTGTCAGCTGGTGAAAACAGAAGGAATGGGTGTGTGTGCGTGGGCCAACTAATGGGATACAAGCAGTTGTATTATCAGTCTGTTATAATAGTGTAACGTAATTAGTCTGCACCCCCAGTGCCTAGCGCAAAAGAGGGATTTGGGGAACTAGGAAATGTTTGGAATATGGACACGGCGGACCATGATGTGATAATCAGAGGACACGGAAATATTTCTGAGAAAGTAGTAGAAGAAAGGGAAAGGATTGTTTCTCAAAAGATGACTTAGGAGAATAGCATTGAAAGGGTAAATAACAAAGAAAAATAAAGTATTTTGCAATTTTGCCAGGTACCTGTCCTTTCTCAGTTCACTGAACACCTTTCCACCTTAAGGATGTGTAAGTAAGTATACACATACTTAACTTTGTCTTTAAGTATTAAAACAAGGAAAAAGGAAGGACAAAACAGATGTATGTTTGAGGAAGGAGTAGGCAGTGGTAAGCAGTTACAGTAAACTGGCTGAACTGGGCTGGACTTTATTGTTTAAAGTTTCCAGATCTGCTAAAATTAAACTCTTAGTTGCAGGGGTATGTGGGGTGGGCAACAGAGAAGGGCCTTAAGTTAATACCTAGGTTGCATTTCTTCTCTTTTTGAGGGTTATAGAAGCAAGGGTTAACAGCCAGGTTTTAGAATCAGGTAGCCTTTGTTTAGAATTCTGGTTCTTCTTTAAGCCTGAGTTATCACATCTTAAAATGGACAATAATGGAACTTTCTTTACAGAATTATAATGATGACTAAAACAGATAATGCATGAGACATGCTTCTTACAGTGCCTAGAACATGAACTTTCTACAAATATTCCATGTTGTTATTTATTTTTATCTGTCAGGGTTGTCAGGGGAGTTTGGATCAGGAGATAAGGAGTGTAGCTTCAAAGTTAATACAAATGGACTCTACAAGAAACCTACCTCTTTTTGGGTGAGATCCAAACCAACTCAGGGATTCAAAAAAAAAAAAATCAGATTGGAACCTTTCTGAGGCATCCAGTCCAAATGATGGAGAAGAAGGGTGAGAATAGATTTTGGGCACTTCTGTCTACTGAACTATCTTGCTCAGTAGCCCAAGGGGTTAAAATAGCAGAGGGTAGAGTTGCTTGGGGTGTGTTGGAGAGGAGGGACATCTTGGGATAGCTTGGTTTGGGGTGTCACACCTATGAGTGGCTACTTTGGGATATGATTTGAGGGACTGTGGTTGAATTTGGGTATAGGATGACTGAGCTAAGATATGAGGGAAAACCTGTGCAAGATATATGGCAGAATGATCTAGAATCAAAAAATTCTTCATCTCTATATCATATGGTTCTTGGTTGGGAACTTTTCTTTGCAGAGAAAATATGGGTTGCAAAACGTCTTTGCTAGAGGTCTCCCATGAAGGGCTGGTGAACAGTAACTGGAAATTTGGTCTGAATGATGGACTCTGAGTTATGTCCAAAGCTGCCTCCAGCATTTACTGACCTACTGTGCCCACTCCATTTTCTGGAGTGTGACGGAGCAGCCCTGAGAAGTGAGAATGCCTTTTACCCACCCTGATCTCCACCACTATGGTTTCGCAAGAGCAGGTCACAGGACACATGGCGAAATCCTTCGCTGAGCAAAGGCATTTCATTTTATGGACACGTGGCAGAGCAAAATGAACAAACCCTGAAAAATCAACAAACACTCAGGTTTCCGAGTTGCTTCCTGTGGCCGGCATCAGTGGCAATGTACTCCTACTCAGCTTAGCCCCATCAGTGACCCCAAATCATCCTAGCCTGCTGGAGTCAAGGGATATTTGTCACACATCTTCTGTCATACCTGCCCCTTTCTTTTGTCTGATAAGTTAATGAGACTTATTATGTGAAGGTCAAAGCTTAGAAGTTATTAAGACATCTTTAGACGTTTGAACTCAACAGACCTCAGAAGCTATCCAGTCTAATTTCCTCAGGTTTTCCACTGGTTCTCTACACCTACTCTTACCCCATCCCTGAAAACACCTCACTACACCTCCATTCCTGCAGCATTCAGTTATGAACTTAAGAATGACTCCCAAAGGGAAATTTTCCATGACTCATCCACCACTAATACCCTAGCTAGATCCATTTCTTCTGATGCATGTTCTCTTAAAACTCTGTATATCTCCTTCACATAACTCATCCCAAATGCAGATAAATATTTGTACAGTTACTTGTAAGATGCATGCCTCCTCCTCGACACTGGAAAGTAGATCCCATGAAGTCAAAGAACATATTGAAATGGTAGTCCCTAGCTAGGGGCTTATCAGTCAATACCCACTTGACGGATGAATAACGAATGAATGTAAATAATGAATAAATAAATAATAAATGAATGAATGAAACTTCATAGAGTAGTTGTGAAGATAAAGTAAAAAAAGAATACATCCTAACATGCACAGTGTCTGGTGTATATTAGAAGCTTATGAAATAATATTAGATCCCTTGGTAGCTAACGCTTGAAGGAAAAGCATTAACATTTTGTATTCAATGTTTTTATACTTACTGTTATGACATAAATATTTCCCGTACTATTTTTTAACTTAATTAATTTATTATTTTTAACAATTTTTATTTATTTTTGGTTGTGTTGGGTCTTTGTTGCTGCACCTGGGCTTTCTCTAGTTGTGGCGAGTGGGGGCTACTCTTGATTGCGGTGCACGGGCTTCTCACTGCGGTGGCTTCTCTTGTTGTGGAGCACGAGCTCTAGGCGTGCGGGCTTCAGTCGTTGTGGCACATGGGCTCAGTAGGTGTGGCTCGTGGGCTCTAGGGCACAGGGTCAGTAGTTGTGGCTCACGGGCTTAGTTGCTCCACGGCATGTGGGATCTTCCTGGACCAGGGCACAAACCCTTGTCCCCTGCATTGGCAGGCAGATTCTTAACCTCTGCGCCACCAGGGAAGCCCTCCCATACTATTAAAGTCTTTGGATAAACACAATTTAAATGATTCCATGATATAGTCACATGGTATATTAGTTTGGGTGCTTTTGGCTTAAAGTAAGAAAAAAAAAAAAAAAAGCCCTGATTCAAAATGGCTGTAGTAATAAGGAAATTTGGTATCTCATCAAATTGAGAGTCCAAATGTGGACCGGGCTTGAGGTTGGTGCCTAGCAGCAAGCCCTTGATGTCATCAAGGAAGCAGGTTCTTTTTCCTTCTGTGATCACCATTGGTTTCATTCTGAGGTTGGTTCTCTTTATGATTGACTTGGCTGCCAGTACAGGGTCTTGTTAACATGCAAGAGATACACAGAAAGAAGTTCCAACCAGACTTACACTTTCCAGGAGAACATCACGCTCTGATGGCTCAGACCAGTGGTTCCCTAATAATTACGAATATGAATTCTTAAATTATCATATTTTATCTTGAATTAATATGACTCCATTTCACATACAATGTAATAACAACATAATTTCATTTGTCTCCCCCCTTTGTGCTATCGTTAAATAATTTTCTGCTACATTTGCTATACCTCTGTGGTATCCAGTTATTATATTTGGATTTAAAATAGTCAATTGTTTTGAAGGAATTTAAGAAAAGAAACATAGGTTTAAACCACTTAATATTTTCAATGGTCTCCCTTTCTAACTGCAGTTCCAAAAATGTCATTGACTTTAATTCCCTTTTGGCCTACAGACTTTTTTTTTCTTGTAGGGCAGATGTGCCTTGTTTATCTGAAAATGTTTATATTTTGCCTCCATTTCAAAAGGATATTTTGCTTGATACGGAATTTTAGGTTGAGAGTCGTTTTTCTTCCAGCATTTTTAAAATGTTATTTTATTGTAATAGGAAAGAGTCTTTGTATTCTATTACAAGTTAATCACTAAAGGGATGTTGCCTGTAAGCTTAAGTTACACATAATGGCCTATCTCTGGGAACCCTGCTTCTCAGGTAAGGAGCATTAAGCTAAAATACCTTTGTTAAGCTCACAAGAAACATCCTGACCAGGCCCACCTGTGAATGACTGCAGGGAGGAAGAAATGAACACATCCCCTCCAGAGGCTGATGGGAACCAGGAAGTGTATGACTTTACTCCCTCCCCTTTTAGGATAAAAGAAACTTGAATTCTAACTCAGGCAAGATGGTTCTTTGGGACACGAGTCCACCATCTTTTTGGTCTGCTGGCTTTCTGAATAGCTGCTGTTCCTTGCCCCACCGGCTTGTCTCTCCATTTATTGGCCTATTGTGCTGCAAACAGTACAAGCTTGGACTTGGTAACAAATTTGGGGGAGCCAGCCAGCCAGGGGCCTTGCTGCTTGTGGCCAGCTGCCCCACACACCATGCCCCACCCCCCCACCCCCATTGGGGGACTTTTCTGGTAAGGCCCTAGCAGCTGCTGAGACCACTTGTCCTGAGAATCTGCCCTTCAAAATTCCCCAAAGCAGCGCTCGGCAGTTGGAGCAAGGAATTGACATCTGGCAGATGACGGGCTCCATACAGTAGGGTAAGTCGCTCTGGTGTGGATAGCTGGAAACTCTATTTGGGGCTTTTTCTCTGGAATAAGCTAATTTATTTTGTATTTGAGAGGGAGGCACTATTGGAGAGAGAAAAGAGTTGTTGGGCTTCTACCCAATTTGTGAACCGGTTTGTCTGTTTCTTTGGATGCTAGCATTTGTGTGTGCCATTTGTGTTTTGTTTGTCTTGAATTTCTGTCTTTTTTTTTTTTTTTTTTTTGCAGTACGTGGGCCTCTCACTGTTGTGGTCCCTCCCTCCGTGGAGCACAGGCTCCGGACGCACAGGCTCAGCGGCCATGGCTCACGGGCCCAGCCGCTCCACGGCGTGTGGGATCTTCCCGGACCGGGGCACAAACCCGTGTCCCCTGCATCGGCAGGCGGACTCTCAACCACTGCGCCACCAGGAGAGCCTGAATTTCTGTCTTTAAAAGTGGATTTTTATCCACTTTCTATCTGTAAAGAAAATCCTCTGAGGCACATTTTGGATAAGTGATCTGATTACAGCCATGAACCCATGACTGAGAGGAAAATGATATTTTATAGTAACGATGTGTGGCCACAGTACCCGTTAGGATCTCCACAAGGGGTTTAGGCATGGTAATCTTGGGACCCTGTGTACCATGTACTGTCAGCCTTGCTGTGTTAATTACATAGCTTGTGGTCTCCTGTGTTGTTGGTATATGTAAAACCCCAAGACCAAACTTGGGGGTTTATCTAGGATTTTCTCTTTGTCTTTTGGGGTTTTTCGTTTCATTTTGTTTGGCACTGTTTCTCCATTTACAGCCAAATCAATTTTGTGATATTTAAAACTTTTACTGGTGTCAAATGGAGGAAAGGAATAGAAAGGGGAAAAAGAGACCTGTCTGTGGGACATTCCCCGGGAGAAGAGAAAGGTTCAACCTGGTTTCTAAAATCACCAAAAGCCCCAGCCCAGAATTCAGCCCAGTTGCTTGATGCCAAGGCAAAAACTCATCCTTTTAATGGTTAGAGATGATCAAATCCTATTTATGGCTTTACAGTGGCTTTTTGAATGATTCTATAGCTATTTTGTGAAGAAGCAGGGAAGAATGATGAAATCCTTTATGTGTAAGCATTTGTGCTATTATATCAGGGAAAATAAGAAAAGGAAGAGAAAAAGAGTAAGGATATGTTCCTTCAAATCTTAAAATCTTAACTCCTCCAACTGAGCTAGCTGTCCCAGCCGCTCTGCCTGTTCTGCCAATACATCCACCCCTTCCACCACCTTCCGTTCCTATCCAGCCCCAATTCCTGACACTGGGGCCCAGGACTTCCCCTCCTTCTAGGGATCAATTAGAAAATCCTATGTTAGTTTCTGGGGCACAGGGACTTGGTCTGGTATCATCTTCTAAGACCCAACAGGGCAGCCAGTTTGGCCAGGAGCCACTCCCAGGGCAGGGCAATTTCCATTGCTGTTATCACACGTAGGGGGCTAAATGCAACTGACCAGACAGTTGGGTTTCTCAGGCTTCTTTAACTGGAAAGATCACAACCCTTCTTACAGGAAGGATCTTCTACACCCGAAGCCCATTTGGCAGTACCCACAGCTGAACCAAATTGGGACCATGATAAAGGAAGAATGCACTTATTAGAGCATTATTTATTAGTGCATCTTGGCAGGGCTTTGAAAATGGACACCAAAGCGAATGAGTTTAAACAATGTTCAAGAAATTCAGCAAAACAAAGGAAGACTTCTCTGAACTTTTGGAAAGGATTTATCAGGACTACAGATGCCATACTAATACAGACCCCAAAGCCCCTGAAAATATTAGAATGGTAAATTTGACCTTTTTTTGAGCTAAGTACCTAAGATATGAAGAGAAGTTTGCAAAGATTAGATGGTGCATTTAGAATGAACCCTTCTCAACTGGTAGGTGTTGCTTTTAAAGTGTGCAACAGGGAACAACAGAACGCCACTTTCCTGGCAGCGGCATTGAATACCTAAAAGGCAAGTAACCCAAAGAGAGGTAAGCCACTGTTGGGGAAGGAATAATGCACTTACTGTAAGGAAGACCATTGGAAAACAGAAGAAAGATGATAAAAGATGAGAGCTTCTCATACGGTAGAAAGAGAGGAACACAGTGATGAATGAAGAAGCCCAGAGGCTCCCTTGGACTTGAGGCATCTAATTCCCCACAGGAGCCCCCAGTGAAATTGACAGTGGGGAATGAGCTGATGAACTTTCTGATAGACCTCACCCTGAAGTTTTTCACCAGAACAGCTTGACATCAGAGTTTCACCAGACCACACTTGAAGCCTACAGATGGCGCTCATGAAAATCCCAGGAAAGGAGACGGAGCTCTCCCCCCACCCCTGCCCCCAGGTCTACAAAAAGATTAGACCAGAAGTGTGTGCTGTCAGCACCCCAGGGAAGGCCGAAAACACATGGTCAGTATGAAAACCATTAAAAAGGAATGCTGGGACACCTAATCTAAACCAATATACTCTAGGCAAGGGGATCACTTCTCCCACAGATTGACTTGTCAAAATACAAACCAGTGTATTCAGAAAAGGACAGAGAGGGCCAAAGAGTGGGGTTTCACTTGGATCACACCTCATCTGGCTGGAAATGTAGTGCACAGCTCTTTTGATCCCTGAGGCACTCTTGGACACTGTGCTGTAGCACATTCAAAATAGTGCCCATTACGGGGGAGATGCCAAATTACAATGGATTCAAAAGTATATAATGGGGCCTTACCTACACAACACCATCCAGCGAGTCAATCAGAATTGCATGATTTGTGCTAAAAATAAACCCAAAGACTGCTGTTGGATGTCCCCAGATGAGGACCCAACATAGGAACCCGTGCCACTGAGGACTGGACTCAAATGCCTTGAGCTGCAGGAAATTTCAGATACCTGCCAGTATTTGTGGATACTTTTTCAGGATGGGTGGAAGCATATCCCACCTGGACAGAAAGTCTCTGAAGAGGATGCCTGGGTCTTGAACAAACTGAAAGCTGAACGTGAGTGTGGTATCACCATTGATATCTCCCTGTGGAAATTCGAGACCAGCAAGTACTATGTGACCATCACTGATGCTCCAGGACACAGAGACTTTATCAAAAACATGCTGACCCAGGCTGACTATGCTATCCTGATTGTTGCTGCTGGTGTTGGTGAATTTGAAGCAGTTATCTCCAAGAATGGGCAGACCCATGAGCATGCCCTTCTGGCTTATACTCTGGGCGTGAAACAGCTAGTTGTTGGAGCTAAAACAACAGATTCCACGGAGCCACCCTACAGCCAGAAGAGCTATGAGGAGGTTGCTAAGTAAGTCAGCACCTACATTAAGAAAATTGGCTACAACCCTGACATAGTAGCTTTTGTACCAATTTCTGGCTGGAACAGTGAAAACATGCTGGAGCCAAGTGCTAGGTTCAAGTGGTTCAAGGGATGGACAGTCAACCCTGGAGATGGCAATGCCAGTAGCATCATGCTGCTTGAAGCTCTGGATTGCGTCCTGCCACCAATTCATCCAACTGACAAGTCCTTGTGTCTGCCCCTCCTGGACATCTACAAAATTAATACTGGTACTGTCCCTCTGGGTCGAGGGGAGACTGGTGTTCTCCAGCCTGTCATGGTGGTCACCTTTGCTCCAGTCAACATTCCAACTAAAGTAAAGTCTGTTGAAATGCACCATGAAGCTTTGAGTAAAGCCCTTCCTGGTGACAGTGTGGGCTTCGTCGTCAAGAACGTGTCTGTCAAAGATGTTCATCATGGCAATGTGGTTGGTGACAGCAAAAATGACCCACTGATGGAAGCAGGTGGCTTCCAGCTCAAGTGATTTTCTTGAACCATATCAGTGCTGGATATTCACCTGTGCTGGATCGTCACACAGCTCACATTGCTTGCAAGTTTGCTGAGCTGAAGAAGAAGGTTGATCATCATTCTGGGAAAAAGCTGGAAGATAGCCCCAAATTCTTGAAATCTGGTGATGCTGCTATCGTTGATATGGTGATTGGCAAGCCCATGTGTGTTGAGACCTTCTCTATCCTCCTCTGGTCATTTTGGTGTTTGTGACATGAGACAGATAGTTGCTGTGGCTATCATCAAAGCAGTGGACAAGAAGGCAGCTGGAGTTGGCAAGGTCACCAAGTCTGCCCCGAAAGCTCAGAGGGCTAAATGAATATTATCCCCAGTATCTGCCACCCCAGTCTTAATCAGTGGTGGAAGAACGGTCTCAGAACTGTTTGCCTCAATTAGTCATTAAAATTTAATAGTGAAAGACTGGTGAATGATTAACAATGCATGATAAAACTTGCAAAAGGAAAGGAGAATGCTTTGTGGACCACTTGTTTTGTGTGTAGTAGTTTTTCAAATCAGCACTTTAGAAAAACACACACATAAATAAAAAATCAGTACTTTTTAATTGGTTAAAGCCCTCCTGAAGGAAATTGTCCCCTGATTTGGATCAAGGCATTGGAACAACATTCATCCTGGAGACCGCAATCAACAGGAAAAACTGAGAAAATGAATATTAATTTAACTTGGGATACAGCCTTGTCAGCTGCCCTGTTATGGATCAGTGGCTCCCAGGAGCAGGCTTAAATTAAGCCCCTTTGAAATATTGTCTGATAGGCCATTCCAGGTGTCTGCCTCGGTGGGAGAATCCAGAAATGCTCTAAAAGAACTAGCGGTTGCCAAATATGGTAGAATATTGAGCACTAAACTCTGTTCATGAGGTCTGCCTATCCAACGGAAGTAAATGGTGATTTCACTGTAGCTGGAGAAGCATCAACCTATTTGTTTATTTTTGTCCAAATAAATAGCATAGGAATTTAGTATATGTATTGGGAACTGGAACGAAAACTCCAAGTTCAATTACAAATTAGACAACAAAATGCTAAGGGGCTTCATCAGATTCAAATAGTTGTAGATAAAAAAGGAAAGAGGATTTTACTACTGACTAAAGATTCTAAGGAATATTCATCACCCCCATTCAGCAGAAAGTAGCCAGAGTGGTCTTCATGCCTTTCCCCACAACATTGTGGAATATGGACACTGACAGTGGGGAACTGTGATAAGGAACAACCTTTGTATTCTATTATAAGTTAATCACAAAAGAGATGTTGCCTATAAGCTTAAATGATACATCATGGCCCATCTCTGGGAACCCTGCCTCTCAGATAATGAGCATGAAGCTAAAATACCTTTGTTTAGCTCACAGGAAACATCCTGACCAGCCCACCTGTGAATGACTGCAGGAAGGAAGAAATGAACACATCCTCTCCAGAGACTGACTGGAACCAGGAAATATTTGGCTTTAGTCCCTCTCCTTTTAGTATAAAAGAAGCCTGAATTCTAACTCAGGCAAGATGGTTCTTTGGGACAGAAGTCCACTATTTTTTGGTTTGTTGGCTTTCCAAATAAAGTTACCATCCCTTGCCCCAACAACTTGTCTCTCGATTTATTGCCCTATCATGCTGTGAGCGATACGAGCTTGGACGTGGTAACATTATCTTCTAGACCTTACTCTATAACTTCTGAAAGTCAGCCATTATTTGTATTTTCATTCCCTTATGTAGAAAATGTTTTTTTCTCTGGCTACTTTTAAGGTTATCTCTTTAAATGGGGTTCTCAGTAGTTTAAATATATGCCCGGGTGTGGTGTTCCTTCTGTTTATTCTGTTTGAGGTTTACTGAGCTTATTCTAAGGGGGAGAATTCTAAACCCTTTAGTCTTTCCAAGTAATTTCTTTACTTATGGTAAAAAAAAAAAATAGAGCTCTGATTTATACATCAAATCTAAACAATAGTTGTCCCTTGCTTTTGCTGCAGGTATTTATGAAAGGGGAGAGAAGGAAATAGGTATTTCTTGTAGTGATCCACCTGCCTCCCAGTTCTTAGCCAGCTGGTTTCACAGATCAGAGTTGCTGAGTGTTGACAGGACCTTTAGGACCAGAAAGCAGCTCAGCCTTCTGGAAAAAGAGCCTCAGGAGGCACTCTGCCAATGTCTCAACGTTACAGAGCCATGTCCTTGAACATGGGACCCGGAGGGAGGGAGTCCATCTCGCACTCCACTGCCAGGCATGCAGCTTGGTGCATGAATTCTATTACGAACCTCAGCTCAGCAGTTTTTGGATCAAACAGGTTAAAGTACACTTTTCAAGACCACTATACCCGGAAGACATATTTCATCTTCTAGAAAAATCGGCCGCCTCTTTTTTTTCTGAGGACCTCTGCAGAGACTGAATGAGAAGACAGCTTTGCAGGTGAGAACAAAGGATCATTGCTCTGAGACTCCTCATCTCTTTCTGTTTCCGCACTGAAGTGGAATGAATAAAAATGCTACTGTTGGATATGGATAAGAATTTCTCATCTGTGTTGAGAATTAAGCCAGATGAAACGGAATTATGCCAGATGAAACGGAAGCTATTCCCTTTGAGAAACCCGTATCAGGCATCTACTGTGTGTACGGCAGTATCCTAATTCTGTGAGAAGTTTTTCACTGGATAAAGACAGGCTTTTATTCTGAATTGATAAATTTGGAGCACTTTGGGAGCTTGCCATTGGTAGATGGGTGATAGAAAATGTAATATCATCTGGGAAGGAATAGGCTGGTTCAGGTCTCAGTATATAACAGAGATTGTTGACATACTATGCAAATACGATCTTATTTAATCCTCTAGTAATGTACTAAGTTACATAGTCAGACTTTTTTCCCCCTTGGATAAATGATGCCCAGGGAAATTAAGTGCCCTGCTTAAAGTGTCAAAGAGACAAGGTAGATTCTAGTAAAAGAATTACAATACAGGTGATATTAAATATGAATTTAAAACCATAAAAAAGAATGTAATTTTAAAAATCTCAGCTGTAATGCCCCTATATTTGGTGTTTCCTTCTAATTTTTTATCTTTACATGATTTATGTAAATATGAACAGAAAAATACTTTATAGCTAGTTAGAATTTTTGCACTGTCATTTTAATCCTTTTCATGTTCATCTTTAAGACTCCCTCCTATGACAACATATATATCATAACTTTTATGTTAATGGGTTTTAGAGTAGTAAAATAATGATAGATCATAGTTTATGTAAATTATAGAGAGACATTGAGATTGTGTCCAATACTTCCCTGTTACTTAATATTGTATTGCTTTACAAACTTTTTCAGAGTATTTTTCTTCATTTGAATTGTTTTCTTTGAATAAATTCCCAGTTCTGGAATGGCTTTGTGAAAGGTTTCAAAGTGTGCTCTATAGGACTTTGCCCACTATCAATGCTGGCAACCCACTAAAATGAATCTCCTCAGTTTTAGTCAACTGCGTTTACTGAACACCATATTTGTGTTTTCAGTGTGTGTGTGCACACACGTACAGAAAGTTCTCCCAAATGTACTTGTTGATACTTTAATATCCCCAGTAAACTGGCATCAAATTGAATTTTTCATATTTTCATGTAATCTTTTTGTGAAATGCTCCTCGCTAATGTCTGATTAGTCTTTAGAAATGATACATGTCTACTACTGTCTTGATACTTTCCAAGATATGGCACAGGTACTTCTATTCTGGTCTGAGCCTTTTTTCAGAGGAGCAACTAGTAGAAATTCCCATGCCCAGAACATAGTTGGCCTTCTGCAAGTACTTGTTGAATGAATGAAGGAGTCTTTTTCCCCTTGGTAAGCAGAGTGACTAAATCGATTATGTTGATACAAATACATAGTACATTCAATCACTAAACAGACATTGAGTCCTTACTGTGTGTAATAAACATTGAGAATAATAAAATAAATCATTGGAGGCCCTGCCCAGAGGACTGATAATCTAGAAGACAAAATGCAATTTACTGTAACAAGTTGTGTGATTAAAATATGTACATAACCTTAGGGGAGTGCAGAAAAGAGAGTGATTTGTATTGTTTGGATTGAGGAAATAGAGGGAGTCAATAGGGGAAAACCTGAAATTTGAGTAAGACTTTGAAACGGGAGCAAAAGCTGGATTTAGAAGGTCTTCTGGAAGTAGAGCATAAATAAAATGAAGAAAGGCAGGAGTTGTTAAATCAGATACTGAGTTAAAGAAATAGTCTGTGGTCTTCTGGGGAATAGAAGGACGACAGAGGAGACTAATAGACTTTACCTTGATAGTAAAAAAAAAAAAAACTCATTTACAGGACTTAAGTAAGTCTTACCAGTCCCAGTGACTGCCCACAGCAGCTACAGTCAAGATACAAACAACACTTTAAAAATTAACTTAAAATGGGTTAAAGACTTAAATGTATTAAGACTTGAATTCGTAAAACTCCTAGAAGAAAACATGGGGGAAAAAACTTGACCTTGGTCTTGGCAATGAGTTTTGGATATGACAACAGAAGCACAAGCAACGAAAGCAAAAAATAAAGTGGGACTATATCAAACTAAAAAGCTTATGGAGGGCTTCCCTGGTGGTTGAGAGTCCACCTGCCGATGCAAGGGACACAGGTTCGTGCCCCGTTCCGGGAAGATCCCACATGCCGCGGAGCAGCTAGGCCCGTGAGCCATGGGCACTGAGCCTGTGCATCCGGAGCCTGTGCTCTGCAACGGGAGAGGCCACAGCAGTGAGAGGCCCGTGTACCACCAAAAAAAAATGCTTATGGAGAGAAAGAAAACAGTCAACAAAATGAACAACCTATGGAATGGGAGAAAATATTTGCAAACCAATAAGGGGTTAATATCCAAAATATGTAAAGAACCCATACAAGTCAAGAGCAAAAAATATATATTGTATATATATTTAATCCTGTTTAAAAATGAGCAAAGAAGCCCTGAAAAGACACTTTTCCAAAGAAGACATACAAATGGCCAATAAGTACATGAAAAGATGCTCAAAACAAAATCACAATAATACCTCACACCTGTTTAAATGGCTATTATCAAGCAGACAAGAGATAAGTGTTGTCAAAGATGTGAAGAACAGGGAACCCTAATGTACTGTTGGTGGGATTATGAGTTGGTGCAGCCACTATGGAAATAGTATGGAGGTTCCTATAAAAATTATAAATAGAACTACCATATGATCCAGTAACCCCACTTCTGGGTACATATCTGAAGGAAATTAAATCACTATCTTGAGGAGACACCTGCACCCCCATGTTCACTGCAGGATTATTCACAAGAGCCAAGACATGGAAATAATCTAAGTGTCCATAGATGGATGAATGGATAAATAAGTTGTGGTATATCTATACATTGGAATATTATTCAGTCATGAGAAAGAAGAAAATTCTGCCATTTGTGACATGGATAACTTGAGAGCATTATGCTAAGTGAAAAAAGTCAGATAGAGTAAGACAAATACGCTATGATCTCAGTTGCATGTGGAATCTGAAAAAAACCAAACTGATTGAAACAGAGAAGAATAGTGGTTGCAAGCAACCAGGGGTTGGAGGAGATGCAAAGATGTTGGTCAAAGGGTACAAACTTCCATTTATGAGATAATTGCTGGAGATCTGGTGTGTAGCATGGTGACTATAATTAACAGTGCTGTATTATGTACTTGAGAGTTGCTAAGGAGTAGATCTTAAATGCTCTCACAACAATGCAAAAAGAAATATGTGATGTGATGGAGGTGATAACTAACCTTATTGTGGTGATCATTTTGCAATGTACCTATGTATCAACTCATCACATTGTACACCTTAAACTTACACAACATTATAGGTCAATCATATCTCAATAAAGGTGGGGAAAAAAGAGAGATAACCACCTCCTTAGTGGTTCTGGTCTAGATTCTCCTCCCCTCAAATCATGAAGGGACCTCCCGGTTAAATGAAGGGACTATTTTTTCTCCCCAGATTACTGACAAAAAGTCCAGGTAAAAGGGAACACATATGCAAAATCAAAACATTAATTTGTCCAAGATTCTCCAACATGTTAAGACAGCAGGATCAAAACATGAAAAGAAGTCTTTGGTAACTGGAGCATGACTGCCAATAGACGCAAACTAATACTAGTTCCATTTCTCCAAGTACAGATTCTACCTGCTCATCCCAAAGGACCACTGTTCCCAAAGGGTTGAGCTGAAGAGGAGCAGGCCCTGAACACAGTGACCAGAGAGCTGGGAAGCCAAAGTAAGTAGAGAAGAAGCCAGCTGAGGTCAGTTTCCTAGCATTGATGAGCTAAATTCATGGATACCAAAAACAGACCGGGGATGACCTTTAAAAGAACAGTCAGGAACTTAGGCAAATAAATGAGTTTAAACAACAATGACTTTCTCCTAATATCTACAGGGTTCTGCATATTCCAAGTTTAATGCCATTTTGAGTCTAACAAGAACTTTCTCCATAGTTCTTGTCAGGAAGAGTTAGCCAGTCATTCCCAGGGATATGACAGCTGACATCTAACACCATCCTCTCTTCAATGGCCAGTTCTAGTGCAATCTCCTTTAAGAACGCTATAAGCTTCCACTGAGAAGTATTCTCTGTCTTTTGTGAATCTCGTAGGCCTTAGGCAGAACATTTGATTTGCCACAGTCTTCTGTCTACATTTTTAGTCAGCATGTTATGATCCAATTCTTCTGATCATCCTAATTTCCTACAGTGAGTCAAAATGCAGAAATGCTGCTTTATCTTACATAGTAATATACACTATACACATCAGACTCTTAGGTTTAGGGATGGGCTAAGGCTCAAGAAGAGGTGAGGATTGGGGATAGGGTGATTGAATTCGTTTTCAATATCATTTGGTAATAAAAATGAGAATAATTTATATTTTAAAGCATATCAAAATGGCTGCTTCAAAATGTCATGAATAGGCAGGAATAAAGACGCAGACCTCCTAGAGAACGGACTTGAGGTTATGGGGAGGGGGAAGGGTGAGCTGTGACAGGGCGAGAGAGAGTCTTGGACATATACACACTAACAAACGTAGTAAGGTAGATAGCTAGTGGGAAGCAGCCGCATGGCACAGGGATATTGGCTTGGTGCTTTGTGACAGCCTGGAGGGGTGGGATAGGGAGGGTGGGAGGGAGGGAGACGCAAGAGGGAAGACATATGGGAACATATGTTTATGTATGACTGATTCACTTTGTTATAAAGCAGAAACTAACACACCATTGTAAAGCAATTATACCCCAATAAAGATGTTAAAAAAAATGTCATGAATTCTATAGCATTGTGATTGCATATTTATGGGATAAGTTAGCTCTCTCTATGGGGCATATGTTTGTTGTGTACTTGTTTTATTTTCCTTATTAGATTATGAGTGCTTAAACAACAGGAAATCTAAGCTCACAGTTGCTCAGAGAGTTAGTTGATCAAAATTAAGTGTATCAGTCAGGGTCCAAGCCGAAAAGTAGATTTGTTACAGGGAATCGACCGTATGCAACTGTGTGGACTAGTTCAGCAGTTTCTGTAAGGCTGTTTCTTCCCACCTGGTGCTGAAGACTGAAGTACACAGGGAAGGTAGCTGGGAAAGGAACGTGAGAGGGAAAAAGAACAAGCTGAAACCCACAGTATAAGCTGAGGCTCACGGGGCCAGAGAAACTTTGTCGGTCCTGCTGACCCTGACCTTGGTAGAATGGGTGTCCCGCAGAAGCCAGGTTCCTTTGGTAAGGAGCTAAACACCCACACCTGGCCCAGGTGACAGACGAGCTGAAAGCAGACCTGGGGAGAGTGAGGCACTTGCCAACCCAGCCCCTACCTTGGGTCGTGAGTTTAGCTGCCAAACGCCTGCTGCTTCGACTCTGCCCTCCAGGTCCTCCTGAGGAATCTCTCTGTGGCCCACCCTAACTGGAAATGTGCAGGGAAGGGAATTCTGAGAAATGTAGTTCAGCCTAGCTGAGGTGACACTCACCACAGTTGTTGAGATGACAGTGAGTTCTCAATAAATATTTATTGAGCGATTGCATAAGTGAAAGACCGCATGGATGAATAAATCAATACTTAGGTTTCCAGGCTAGTCACAAACGTGTATTTCAATGGTAATGAAGCCATACTAAGATACCGTTGAATAAAAATCAAGGCCAGACTTTGGGAAGGAGAGCCTTTATTTGAAAGGATTATTTCAAGAGTGGGGAAAAGGAGTGCTGTAACAGAGAGAGGGTATTATTTCAACAGGAGAACTCTTAGACCATAACATCTGCAAACACCTGAAAGGTCAGGCAGGAAATGGTTATTCTTTCATGGAAAGGAGTAAGCAAGGTTCATGGGGGATCATTCTGAATGCCAGTGGTGGCTCTGGCTGAGCGTAGGTCACAGTGCAGAGCCCTGTGTGGAGGAGAGAAGCTTGACTAATGTGCGCTCAAGCCCATAACTTTTGTTAAGACATCAGAACACTTTGTTCTGATGGTTCAGTGGGGATAAACGGTCAAGCTAACCATTTATGAAGGAAGAGTAAACAGGGTTGCAAAGAACCCAGTTCTTCTGCCCATTTTTTAATTGGGTTGTTTGGGGGTGGGGTTGATGTTGAGTTGTATGAGCTGTTCATTTGTTGAAGATTGGGAATTTGAAGGCTTAGTAGCTGGCCTTGTCATAGGTAACAGGGGGACACGGTGAGTCTTACTACGCCAAACGGAAGAAAGGACAGTGCTTTGCAGGAAGACATTTCAAAAACACGAAGGGGATGGAGAGGTTTCTTTAGCAATTGCTGTTTTCCAGGATAACAGGGCTTAGGTGTCTTTGTGTGTCTTGCAGCACTTCTCATCCCTTGGTTTTCGATCCTCTCTTTAGATTAAGGTACCTGCCAAGATGTTCCACTTACAAGGCCCGCAACTGCTGCAGATGTTAGAGAAATCCTTGAGGAAGAGCCTCCCTGAGTCCTTAAAGGTGAGAGTGGAACATTCTTAGGGGAAAAAGGACTAGCAACAGCCTCAGAAAAAGGTGGGCAAGAGAACAAGCATTCACTGAGCACCTACTCTGTGCCAGACGCTCACTCATCTTGCATCTCATTTAGTTCACATCATCTCTCTGCAAGGCAGGTACATCATGTCTGTAGAACCAAAGAGGAAACGGAGGCTCAGTTATATGACTTGACCAAGATCACAGCAATAGTGAGTGGCAATGCTATGATTGGAATCCACTATGTTCTTTGCTGTGTGATGACCCAAAAACTTTCCCTTGTGCCCTTTCAACTCTTACGTTATATAACACTGGAAGTTTGTCCAGAACTGGCAAAGTTAATGTGTAATTTATTCTTCCCAAACAATCAAGTGCCCGATGAAAAGTTAACCATTGTCATTCTTCTTTGTAATTAATAACTGGTCAATTTCTGTTTTGTCAAACCCCAAAGGATTATTATGTTTAACCTGGGGTGAGACAGAAATTGTGTATAAGAAGTGATCTTATACCACAGAGAAGTGTTTTTTCTTGCAATAATATATGTTGCAAAGGGACTAGGCTATTGTTAAAGAGTGCCACTGCATTATGATAAAGGCATTAATTCATCAAGGAGACATAAGAAAGGCTGAAATGTATACACCCAACAACAAAGGCTCAAAGTACCTGAGACAAAAACTGATAGAACTGAAAGAAGACATAGGGAAACACACAGGTATAAAGACTTCAACATTCCTCTCTCAGCAATTTGTAGAATAGACAGAAAACCTATAAATATATGTGAACTTATTACATATGAAATACAATGAACCAGCCTGAAGTAACTGGCATTTATAGAATACTTTCCACAACCACAGCAGAGTACATATTATTTTCAAGTGCACATGGAACATTTACCAAAGTAGACCATAATTTTGAAAAGTTTAGAAGAATTGAAATCATACCAAGCATGTCCTTGAACAATATAGAATTAAACTCAAAATTAAAAAAACCTGAAAGGTGTCTGGGAAATACCTGAATTTCTAGAAATTATATACTTCTAGATAAATCATGCTTAAAAATCACAAGTGAAATTAGAAAATATTTTAGTTGAACGAAAATAAAAATACAACTTTCGAAAAGTTTTGGGATGCAACTAAAGCAGTGATAACTGGGAAATAGATAGCATTAAGCGCTTATAATAAAAAAGAATAATGGTCTCAAATCAATGCTTTAAGTTTCTACCTTAAAAACTAGAAAAAAGAGTAAATTAACCTCAAAGAAAACACAATTAAGAAAATTATGAAAGATAAGAGCTGAAATCAGTAAATTTGAGAAGAGAAAAACAATTAAGAAAATCAATAAATCTAGACTCTGGTTCAGTGAAAAAAATCAATAATGTTGGTAAAGTTCTAACCAAACTGACCAAGAAATAGAAGACACAAATTATAAATATCAGGAATAGAACAGGGAGCATTACTACAAACACAATAGACATTATAAAGATATTAGGATACAGTGTTTTCAATGCTGAGCTCATAAATTTCACAATGTATGTTCTGTGAAAAGCACAAATTACCAAAGGTCACTGAAGAAGAAAAATGCAAACTATATTGTCCTATATCTATTGGAGAAATTGATTTTGTAATTTAAAACATTCCAACAAAGAAAACTCCATGTCCAGATGGCAATGTGGCAATTTCTACTACACATGTAAGGAAAAAATAATACCCCTTCTACACAAACTCTTGCAGAATAGAGCAGAGGAGAAAACACTTCTCAAATCATTTTATGAGCCCAGAATTACCCTGATACCAAAATCAGAAGTGGGTATTACAAGAAAAGAAAACTACAGAACAATATCCCTTGTGAACAGAGATTACCCTCAACAAAATACTATGAAGTCAAATCCATCAATATATCGAAAGGATGATACATCATAACCAAGGGGAGTTTATCTCGGAAATGCAAGGCAGGTTCAACATTCAAAAATCAATCAATGTAATTCACCATATCAACAGACTGAAAAAGAAAAGCCATATGATCTTCTCTCAATAGATGCAGAAAAAAATATTTGACAAAATGTAATATTCCTCATAGAAATAAAACTCTCAGCAAACTAGGAATAGAAGGAATTTCTTCAACCTGATAAAAAGCATACTGGAAAAATCAACATCTATCATCATACTAAATAGTGAAAGAGTGAATGTTCCTCCTAAGATCGGTAACAAGGCAAGGATATTCATTCTCACACTTCTATTCAACATGGTACTGGATATCCTAGCCAGTACAATAAGGCAGGAAAAAGAAATAAAAGACATACGTATTGGAAATAAATAAATTAGTGTTTATTCACAGATGGTATGATTGCGAAATGTAAAAAATCCTAAGGAACCTACCAAAAAGCCACCCTAAAAAGCTCCTAGATATATAACTGAGTTAAGCAAAGGCTTTAAGGTGAATATACATAATACAAACATTGTTTTTCTATGTGCTAGCAATGAACAATTGGAATTAAAAATTAAAAATCAATACCTTTATAAGCAACCTCCCCCCCCCAAAAAAAACCAAGAGACAACAACAACAAAAAACCTTAGGTATAAACTGTTAATTTACAAGGCTTGTCTCTAAAATAAATCTCATTTTCTTTTGTTGATGAATCACAGCTCTGGACTTCTCAGGGCAGCATGAATATGATGTATAATTCAGTATAGTTAATTACACTGATCCTGCTGATGGGAAACCTGGAAGGAATAGCACCATATTACACCTTGTTTTACCTTTTTCTGGTGCTCTGACACCTTGTATAGGGATCATGTGTAGACTCAGCCATGAGTGCTGAGTGCAGCCCAGAGACACTGATCCTTCTGACTGAGGTAGGGTAGGGAACTGTCGAGAGGAACAAGGTCAGGAGTCAGACTGCTCTGACCCCACAAATTCATTGTTTTCTGGGTAACACTGCAAAAAGTAAACATCTCTAAGTCTCAGTGCTCTTGCATGTAAAATGAGTAAAACTGGAAAGTAAATACTCTCGGTAGACATTCCTCAACCTTAAAGAGGGTTATGATTACCTTGCAGAGCTGTTGGGAGGATTAAATAAAATATGATAAAATTTATAGCCAACACTTCTAGAACACTTACCAAATGTCAGGAACTACACAAAGTGCTCGACATGAACTCAAAAGTCTAACTCAAAAGTCATTTGGGGCTTCCCTGGTGGCGCAGTGGTTGGGAGTCTGCCTGCCGATGCAGGGGACGTGGGTTCGTGCCCCGGTCCAGGAAGATCCCACATGCCGCGGAGCGGCTGGGCCCGTGAGCCATGGCCGCTGAGCCTGCGCGTCTGGAGCCTGTGCTCTGCAACGGGAGAGGCCATGGCAGTGAGAGGACCGTGTACAGCAAAAAAAAAAAAAAAAAAAAAAGACTATGTAGATTTGTGTTTACTGACATGGAAATATGCTCATAGTATAGTGTGTATGTGTACGTATGGGGGGGAATAGATGTTAAATTAATATGTATTAGGTAATTTCATGTTTAAAAACAATGTGTAAATAAACGGAATAAAATGGAAAGAGAACACTAAATTCTGCAATGTGGTAGTAGATGATTTTTAATTTATTCATTTTATTTATCTGGATTTTAAAAAATATTCATATAATATTCTCATTGTTTGACACCAAAATCTAGAACCTAGTAGAACCTGAAGATTGAACTGAATGCCCTATTAGGTACTTACCCTCATTTCATAGAAACAAACTGAACTGATCAAACGCAAGGCACTTTGCCAACCCTTCCTAATAAGCTGACCCTCTCACTTTGTCTGGATACTGCAGGTTTATGGGACCGTCTTCCACATGAATCAGGGAAACCCATTCAAGCTAAAGGCCCTGGTGGACAGGTGGCCTGATTTTAATACAGTGGTTATCCGCCCTCAGGAGCAGGTAAGGTGCCAGATGTGGAATGAATTTGCATCTATGTTTGTATTCACTATGAACCTACCATGTACCTTGCAATGTGGTAGACCCTGGGGATACCAAAATGAATTGCAGTGATAGTGAACAAGTCCCTGTCCTCAAGAACTTCACAGCCTGGAGGGAAACACAGACAAGCAGATAAATTACAACATGCTTTGAAAATGTACAAAAACATACGAGATACAGAAGTAGCACTGAGCAAGAGGTGATTAAAACTGTAGATGTCAGGGGATGCAGGGAGAGGATCAGAGAGCCTTCATAACAGACATTTCACCAAAACTGAATTTTGAAGAATAATAGGTTTTTGACAGGTTGACAAGAGCAGAGATTGCATTCTAAGTAGAGAAAATAACACCCCAAAATATGTGAAGTTAAACATGAATAATGTTAAGGAAATATAAAGAACAAATTACAATGCTTGTATCTGGGAATATATTTTCAGTACCAGACTTTTAAAAATCACTCAAACTAAGTGGTTAATCTGTTTCAAATATAAATATGTTGCAAGCATATTGCAAATATAAAATAAAAATTCATCTCATAGTATTTTGATATAAATTATTTACAAGTAAAATTTAAATGTATAGTGACTTTAAAAAAGCAAATTAAACAGAATACAAAAATAAAGATAATTTAATTATTGAAATCTAAAAATGGAATAATATTCGCTTTTTTATGCAACTTTAAAACAGAGATTGTTGGTGGTATTAATGCTGAGGGCATTTCTGTGCAACACCTTCCAGCTATTCTACCCTTGTTGGGTAGTTGTTCTCTCCTTCCTTTGCCTTCAAAATAAATCTCACCCTTTATTTGTTAATTTTGAGCAGAACTTACTGAGCAAATTTCGCATTTCAGTTTTGTTGGGAATATGAATTATTTTGTAAACAATAGTGCATTGTGGGTTACATTTTAAAGACATCACGTGTCTTCACTCTGTATAGCTTTATCACATGTGAGAATTCTAATACAAAGTTACCCGTGTCAATTTCAATATTGTTTTCATAATCCACTTGTTCTGAGACTCTTTGAAACAGAGTAACATTTACTCTTGCAATGGAAACTTGTCTTTGACAAAAATTCCTTCCTTCTCCTGAGGATTACAGAATTACTGAAGAATGCTTTGTAAACTGGTACGTGTTTGGCTGATTTGAAATTGTAATGTAACATATAAATACCTAGTTCATCAAGTTTTTCTTACTCATAAGTGGAATAATTCATTAAATCCTTTACTTAGTCTTATGATGTAAATGATTCAGGAATGATGATAGTACATCAAGAAGAATATCAATATTTAGGTTTGTAAAACATCACTGTATAATAAATACCAAGCACAAGTAATCCAATCACTGGATAGAGTCAATTTGATTTATTTGTATTACCCAACCAAACAGGATATGGCAGATGACTTTGATCACTACACCAACAGCTACCAAATCTATTCTAAGGACCTCAAGAACTGTCAAGAATCCCTTAGCACATCAGACGTCATCAACTGGAAACAACATTTGCAGATCCAAAGTATGTAAGGGATCTGGGATATGTGCTGGCTGCTAGGACTGCTCATATCTATATACCCGTAGGGTCACTTTTTATCCTGAGTACATCCCCCTACAAACTTTATTTCCTTTTACCAAACTCCAGACACTCAGCTTGATGTTCATTCCCTGTATCGGCTGCCGCCATCTCTTCAGTGGAGTTGAATTCAAGCATTACAAACTCTAAGTTTCCTTTAAGAACGTGTGAGTGATGCAAGTTCTCGTTACCGGAGGATTCATGATATATTTTTCAGTCATATTCAGGATCCCTTAGGGTGATTGGATGTGAGAGCAGAGCTCCCCCTCTGGCCTTCCATTCCTAGAATTAGAATGATAAGTCCTTGTGCCACAGAGCACCACCCCAGTCACGAGAACACCTGTCATTGTTGGAGTCAGACTCCCTTGGGTGATATCCTTGCTCTGCCTGTGACTTGCTTTGTGATCTTGTGCAAGTGATGTAACTTAACTATTATTCAGTTCCCTCACATATAAAAAAGGTAGATAATTAAAGTACCTAAAACATAAGGTTAATGTAAGGATTAAATGTGGTATCAGACCAATACCTGGGCATGTAGTATGTGAACATGCAAGGTTGCCTACTGTTTTCTAAATACCAATTCTCCTTGATTTCACAGTACTGTAGTCAGGATTTCTAGTATTATCTCTGTATTGCAGAAGAGAAAACATGCTTAGGTAGCTACATGGCCATGGTCACGTGGTCACTTGCAACAGCAGAGGCAACATCGTCTGACGTTAAGTCCTGCATAGCTTCTGTTGGGAAGCTTCGTGAAGCATCTAAATGGACAATTGCTTCTCTCCTAACTTTATCCCTCTCTAGGTTCACAGTCCAGTCTGGATGAGGTGATACGGAATCTTGCAACCACTAAATCCGTTAAGGTCAAGCAAACACAATGCATTCTCTATGTGATGTCTGAGACAGCGAGGAAACTTCTTCCTTCCCTGCCGGAGACAAAGAACTTACCTGCTGGATACGGCAGACCCAAAGCCATGTGAGTTTGAAAAAAGACGCTCTGCACTATTCACATCTTTCACTATGGAAGTAGCCTTCCAACTTCTCCCCTTATGTCCCCTCTTGTCTCCCTACAGTCCATTTCCAGGGTGATCGCTTTTCGTAGGGAATGTGGATTATGTCCATTCACCTGCCAAGAAGCCATTGAGGTTTCTCAGCATACTTTTTTTTTTTTTTTTTTTTTTTTTTTTTGGTGGTACGCGGGCTCCTCAATGCTGTGGCCTCTCCCATTATGGAGCACAGGCTCCGGATGCGCAGGCTCAGCGGCCATGGCTCACGGGCCCAGCCGCTCCGCGGCATGTGAGATCTTCCTGGACCGGGGCACGAACCCGTGTCCCCTGCATCGGCAGGCGGACTCTCAACGAGTGCGCCACCAGGGAAGCCCTCAGCATACTTTTAATAAAACCAAACTCCTTTATGGATTTTCAAGGTCCCGTAAGACCTGGAACCCATCACCTTTTGGACTTCATTCTGTCCCTCTAGCTAACTCCCACCAGCAGCTCTGGCCATCTTTCTGCAGCTCGATCTCATACATTCACACATGCATTTGCACTTTGTCTGCCTACAGTGTCCTTCCCTGTGATCTTCATATATTTGCCTCTTTCTGCCATTCATACTCTCAAATGTCATTTCCTCAGAGAGGTCTTCTCAGAGAACCCTGTCTAAAACCACCGCCTCCCATAAGTCTTCAACTGCAAAACCCAATTTTTATTCTTTATTGCATTTATCATTATCTGAAATCAGCCTGTTTGTGTGTGTACTGACCTGTTCGTTCTTTGACCCTCTCCCGTACAACGTTTCAAACTCCACAAGTGCAGCGACCTTCTTTATGTTGTTCATTGATAGATCCTCAGTACCAGACTGAACACACAGCAGATGCTTGAAAAATATGCATTTAATGAGTTCACTTCACAGAGCAAAAGTTTTCCAGTAGGGCTTCCCTGGTGGCGCAACGGTTGAGTGTCTGCCTGCCAATGCAGGGGACACGGGTTCGAGCCCTGGTCTGGGAGGATCCCACATGCCGCGGAGCAACTAGGCCCATGAGCCACAACTACTGAGCCTGTGCGTCTGGAGCCTGTGCTCCGCAACAAGAGAGGCCGCGATAGTGAGAGGCCCGCGCACCGTGATGAAGAGTGGTCCCCACTTGCCACAACTAGAGAAAGCCCTTGCACAGAAACGAAGACCCAACACAGCAAAAATAAATTAATTTATTAAAAAAAAAGTTTTCCAGTAAAGAGAAGTTAAACAAATTATATATTTTCCCCCATTGATGTCCAGTCTAACACTGAATAGAACGGAACACTGGTGGTGGAGATTTGAGCTGGAGATGCCCAATCCTATGACCCTCTGTGTGTTAATGTACCTGGAAAAGCTTTATTCACATTGTATCACACGTGATACCTGAAAAGCACCTGCACATCTATAATCTCATTTGATTCTCCCGTCCACCCCATGAGATAGACAAGGTAGGAGATATTATCCCTAGTTTCCTGACAGAAAATAGGCTCAGATAATGAAACAGCTTGTTCAGGTCCCATGGATGGTTAAGGGCATAATGGGCTTGAGTCTAGATCTCCTAGTTCCACATGGTGGGCTCTTTCTAGGACCCCCCCCCCCACCGAAGCCTCTTTACAGCCTGCAGATGCCTTCAGATTCAGTGTTCTGTACTTCGGGGGCCACCTGCATGCCACATCACTCCCCCTCTCTGGACTTCATTCAGTTCCCACAGTGGCCAAGGACCCTCTGATGCCAACATTCTAAGATTCCATGATTCTAAGCTCTGGCTGTACATACAGCTTGCTAGCACGTGCTTTGGGGCACTTGCCTATTTTCTGTTTACCTATTTTTCTTATCTGTAAAATGGGGGTGATATCAATTCCCTCATATTAAGGGGAGAGTCACTGCATTGCTGAAAGGACCGATACTTAATTTTTAGGTACTTATTGTTTATGGGCACAAGTCCTAGGTACTCATGATGTAGTTGCTCTTATATCAGTATTTTTGGAAGGTACTATTAATATCCCTGCTTTATAAAGAAGAAATGGAGGCAGAGAGACATTACATTGCCTGCTCGAGATCACACAACCAGCCAGGTTATGAATCCCGGCGGTCTGGTTGCAGAATCTGTACCTTTACCTGTGCTCTAATTTGCATTGTCTGAAGACAATTTGGGGGCAAACAAATATGATACTCCACAGTATGTGTGATTTATGGACTGTTCTTTTTCCTTCTTCTCAATAGTAACCAAGAGATGTTTAAACTCTCATCCCTGGATCCTACCCACGCTGCCTTGGTGAATAAATTCTGGCATTTCGGTGGCAATGAGAGGAGCCAGCGGTTCATCGAGCGCTGTATCCGGACCTTCCCCACCTTCTGCCTGCTGGGGCCTGAGGGGACCCCTGTGTCCTGGTCCCTGATGGACCAGACAGGAGAGGTGCGGATGGGGGCCACCCTGCCTGAGTACCGGGGCCAGGGTCTCGTCTCCCATATGTTGTTTGTCCACAGCCATGCTCTGGACAAACTCGGCTTCCCCGTATATAACCATACAGACAGAGCCAACAAAATCGTACAGAAAATTAGTCACAATCTGCAACACGTCCCCATGCCCTGTGATTGGAACCAGTGGAACTGTGTGCCTCTGTGAAGCAGCCACGAACCCAAGACAGTGCTGGGTGGGCTGGTCACATGGCAAGAGATGCTGGCGGAGGGGTGGGGGGACAGAAAGAAAGAATAAACTGTAATCAGCAGTAAAGCAGTGTGTGTTGTTTGGGCTCTGGGGAAGCAGCGTGAGTGGTCAACAGAACCACCAGAGTCCCTTCTCCCAAATCACTCATGAATTTCCCTTTGGGTCCAGCAGACCTTCCTACTTCCTCCACATTCCAACCGTGGCAACCACCATTCTATTCTGTGAGTTCAACTTTTTGTTTTTGAAGATCCCACGTATAAGTGATATCATGCAGGATTTCTGTTTCTGTCTGGTTTATTTTACTGGTTCACAATTTTCTTTTAATACATATGGCTAGTAAGGAAACTATCCCTAATCAATAAGGAATAAATGCAACCCACTGCTCTACTGGTGCCATTATTCTTCTTTCCAGCACCATCATATCTATCTCTACTTAGAACGTGTACATGGAATGCAGAGTAAGACAACTTAAGTACTATAGCTTGTCATATCACAATAGCACGACAATTTAACATCTTGTTTTCCAGAAACAACACACATGCAAAAAGAAAATTGTTATTTAACAATAACTGTTAAAAGGTATGTGGCAGAGATACTTTGAATTTGAGGTAAATCAGGAAAAATCTATAAAATTGGATCGAATTTGTGGGAAATTATCACACATAACATTTGTACATTCTGTGAACTAGGTTAAATCTGTAAATACTGAATATGACTTTTTTTTTCTAAATTGACAAGATAAAAAAATTGGCATGTTATCAACTTGTTTCAAGTTGCAGGATGAATATGAATTACTTGTATCAAGACAAGACTACTCTAGGTAGAAAGGGATACTTCAAATGTAATGTTCTTTTGCGTGTAAAGAGGAGTTTGACAATTAATATCAGCCATTATTCTCATACCAAGCTGTAGGACATTTTATACAATTTAATAAAGGACTTTACATACTGAAAACCCTCCAACTAACATTGTATGTTATGCACTAGTGTGCTGTGCGGTTTCAGAAAATTAAAGCTTCGAAAATGTTCAGGAAGATGACTTTACTCTCAACTTTCTCTTGTAGTACAATCCACCCTTCGAAGAGTTCAGAAAGGAAACAAAAAATGTTGCATTGTCATCAAATATATTTTTAAGATAATGAATTTTTTGTCTTCCTCAAAAAGGAATTTGAGAATAGAATAGTGCATTAGGTACTAGTCTCTAGTGGTATGCATCTATATATTTATGTATATATATATTTTTCCTCCAAGACACAGGAATTTTAAAAAATTCTCACATCTCAATAAAGCCATGAAACAACAAAATTCTCACATCTCTAATGAATTAGTGTAATCATAGGTATGATTATCAGAGAAGAAAGACACTGAGGATGTACCAGTGGTAGAAAAAAAAAAGGATTCTCCAAGCTGGTACATCAAGGAAGAAGCCCTTCCTTATCTCGGGAGATGACCTGAAATTCTGTTGGTCTAAAACAGCACTTCTGTATGACATCTGCAATCATCATCGCATCACTGGAATTTTCTGAATACTGACAACGTAAAACAGCACAGATTCTAGTAATAAATTATATTAGCTGCTTATTTTTTACCTGAAAAGGGCTTTATTTTATTTAAAGTTTGAAGGGTATTTTCACTAAGATGTAGAATTTTATCACTGTTTTTCCTGAAGCACTTTTTGCGATACTGTTCCAGTGCACTCGAACTTTGTAGTGACGAGAAGTCAACTGCAATTCTTATTATTCCCTGAAGGAAGTGTGTCTTTTATGTCTCTGCCTGCTTTGTCCCCCCACTTTTTAATTTTATGTATTTTATTGTGGTTGAAAAATATGAGATCTTAACTGTGTACAGCACAGTATTGTTCTCTATGAGCACAGCAGACCTCTAGAATTTTTTCATCTTACAAAATGGATACTTTATACTTATTGATAAGCAACTCATCATCTTTCCCTCTCCCCAGCTCCTGGTAGCTACCACTCCACTTTTTGCTTGTATGCGTATCATTACTTTAGATACCTCATATAAGTGGAATCATGCACTATTTGTCCTTCTGTAACTAGCTTATTTCACTTAGCATAAAGTCCTCAAGTTTCATTCATGTTGTCATATATTGCAGCATTTCCGTCTTTTTTAAGGCTGAATAATATTCCATTCTATGTATGTACCACATTTTCTTTATCCATTGGTCTGTCCGTGGACACTTAGGTGGCTTCCACATCTTGGCTACTGTAAATAATGTTTCAATGAACATGGGTGTGCAGATAGCTATTCAAGACCCTGAGTTCAACTCCTTTGTCTATATACCCACAAGTGGAATTGCCGGATCACATGGTAGTTCTAGTTTTAATTTTTGGAAGAACTGTTATACTGTTTTTCGCAGAGTCTGCACCATTTTACATTGCCACCAACAGTGCACAAGTGGCTGAATTTCTCTACATTCTTGCGAACAATTTTTAGTTTTTGCTTTTGGGAAAAGCTGGAATTTGGGGGTTTTGCCTTTGCTCACTCTGCATTAAGCTGGGGGGGGAGGGGCTATTACCAATGAGCGTGCACTAGTTCAAACCATCACCTTTGTTCTCAGTGGTTCCCAACATGGGGCTTTTTCCACTCAATACTCAGACTCAGGTAAGATGGAAAAATAAGTCCCTCAGGCTGCTCCTGAAAAGTCAGACCATTGCATGTCCGGTCCAGTCCTCTCATCTTCCCTGGGACAAGCTGGGAGTTGGGGTCTTCCTCCCAGTGTGAAGTGCTGTGCTGCAGGGCTTGGGGGAGTACGGTAAGAAGGTACCACATATTTCCCTAGTGGCTTCAGTACTGCTGGTTTCATGCCCACCTGGTGTGCAGGAAGGAGCCTCTCAAGTGGTCTCTGGATTTCTCACAAGGGGAGTTGAGCTGTGTCTTATTTTAAAATTGGTGTGCCTAGGCTTTGGAGAGTGTGGGGTTTCCTATTATGCCATGTTACTGACTCTGACTGCTTTTATGACTTTCCTTTTATCTTTGCCTTTCAGAAATTTAATTATTGTGTTTCTAGGCTTGTTTTACTCTGTGTTTATCATGCTTAGGGTTTATTGAGATCCTTGGTTGTGTAGGTAGATATTTTAAACCAAATTTGCAATTTGGAGGCCATTAAAAAATGTTTAGTTCCTCTCTTTTTTCTCCTTCTGGGACTGCAATTATACATCTGTTAGATAATTTGATACAATCTCGCATGTCACTGGGGATCTAGCCTTATTTTATTCAGAATTTTGAATATTAGAACCAGAATTGGCTAAATTATCAGACATTCATGAACTCCACTGGCCTCATGAGTATGACTGGACCTAGGGCCCTAAGGAAAGAATTATTGCCACTAAATTTTTTTTTTTTTCGGTATGTGGGCCTCTCACTGTTGTGGCCTCTCCCGTTGCGGAGCACAGGCTCCGGAAGCACAGGCTCAGTGGCCATGGCTCACGGGCCCAGCCGCTCCGCGGTGGGATCTTCCCGGACCGGGGCACGAACCCGCGTCCACTGCATCGGCAGGTGGACTCTCAACCACTGCGCCACCAGGGAAGTCCCAACCACTAAACATTTTTATGCACATTAGCAGATGCATATTGCATTGTATTAGATAATTTTTCATTTAGTTAATATAACATTTCTATATGCTTACCATGTACCAGGAACTTAAGTTATTATTGTCTAAGCAATTATAACTATGCATATCTAAATTAAGAAAAGATATGAAAAAAAAAAAAAGAAAAGATATGATCTTATTTCTGCTTCTACCTAGGATTTAGAAAGCGGAGAAAGCTTTGTTCCCACACTAATGATGAGAAAAGGCTGGATAAACTACAAGATCATATATTTCCTGGAACTCATTAGGGATCAATAGAGACAGGGAAACACACTTGCCTGAATTCCCCTATTAGATAAGAGTACTATTATTTACTCCTTATTGTAGATACAGACACAGAGACATGGAAAGATCAACTAATCAGTCCAAGGTCACAGTAGGTAAGAGGTGCAGTCAGGATCTCAACCCTGTTAGTTCGGCCCCATCTTACTCATCTGAGCCCCTCTGCTGTGCTGCTTCTGTCGTCATTGGCAGCCCTAACCCAGCACCCAGAGAAACACTTCCACGAAAACTGACGCCAGTGCTCCTGAACCTTCTCCCTTGTACCTGACCCCAAAGTGTGTGAGAAGATTTATGTCTGCTATCCTGTGTAACACAGCAAAGGTAATAACCACAGAGTCAAGGAAGTGTCACCGGCAAATCCCATTAACAATTCCCAGGGAGTGTGTACATGTCCATCCTAAACTCCCAATCTATCCCTGCCCCCTCCCACCCTTCTGCTATATTTAAAATAGATAACCAACAAGGACCTACTGTATAGCACAGGGAACGCTACTCAATATTCTGTAATAACCTATATGGGAAAGAAATTTGAAAAAGAGTAGATACGGGTATGTGTATAAGTGAAAATTCTTTGCTGCACACCTGAAACTAACACAGCATTGTTAATCAACTATGCTCCAATATAAAATAAAAATTAAAAAAAAATCAAAACCAGTTCCCGGGGAATACAAACAGAATCTGGGTAATAAAATAAAGGCTAACCTTTCTCTTTTCTTTTGTGCTTCATCAGGTTTCATTTGCTCACAGGGTGCCTCGTGCAGAGGCCTCACACCCGGTGCTTCAGACCAGAGTTCCTGGTGTAAATGGCTGCACGGACGCTTCAGCTCTGAGGGCCTTGTGCAGAAGCACTGCCCACAACGCCAAGATTCAAGATGGTGGCAGCAGCAGAGGGCCGTGTGCACAGACCCTGCACCCGACACTGCCACCTGGAGCCCTGAGCAATACGCCTGCCCCAGACCCCAGAGAACTCCGCACCCGCCCTGCCAAGGAAAGAACCCTATAAGGCAGCCCTGCCCACCACCTGTCAGGGACAGCGTGTGCTCTAGAGCCAGAACTTGCACCTCTCCATTCCCTGATGGAAGAATAAAGCTTTCCTCTGCTTCTAAGCTGAACTAGTTCTCATTTTATTGGTGGAGAGAATCCTTCTTGGGGATTCTCGCAGGAGAATTCACGCAGGAGAATCCTTCTTGGGGACCCACTGGAGAGGGTTGGTAACAGAAGAGCAGAGAAAACCCTTGGTTACCCGACATGACAACACTATTTTTTTCCAGCTGGGAAAACATTCCAGAGAGGTTAAGAGAGTAGTTTAAGGTTAAAGGGTAATAGAGACTCTTGAATCTTCTGACTGAGTAAGTGAGTGCAAGGGCTGAAAGAGACAGAGGACCAGGGGTCTGGGTTCAGGTGGGAGAGAGAAGGACCCTACTCTTGCGTTGTAGATAGTCTTTGTGGGATATGGACTCTACTGGGGCCAAGGTGTCCACTAGGCTGACCCCTCCCCCACCCCACCCACTTTCCCCTTCGTTAACCATAAGTTTGTTTTCTATGTCTGTGGGTCTCTTTTTGTTTTGTTTTGTAAATAAGTTCATTTGTATCTTTGTTTTTTTCAGATCCTACATATAAGCAATATCGTTTGATATTTGTCTTTCTCTGTCTGGCTTACTTCACTTAGTATGATAATCTCTAGATCCATCCATGTTGCTGTAAATGGCATTATTTCATTCTTTTTTATGAATATTATTTTATATATACATACATATATGTATATGTTTGTATATACATACCACATCTTCTTCATCCATCCATCTGTCGATGGATACTTAGGTTGCTTCCATGTCTTGCCTACTGTAAATAGTGCTGCTATGAACATTGGGGTGCATGTATCTTTTCAAATTACAGTTTTTGTCTTTTCCAGATATATACCGAGGAGTGAGATTGTAGGATCATATGGTAACTCCATTTTTGTTTTTTTTAAGGAACCTCCATACTGTTCTCCATAGTGGCTGTACCAGTTTACATTCCCACCAACATTGTAGGAAGGTTCCTTTTTCTGCACACCCTCTCCAACGTTTATCATTTGTAGACTTTTTGATGATGGCCATTCTGAGACAGAACAGTTTCAATGGCCCTTAGCCTTGGAGAAAGAGTAATGAATAATTATAACAACTTCAACTCCAGGAGACAAGATGGAAAATTAATATTCTAGGAGGACAGAAGTGAACATGTGTAAACTTGTGCTGTGCTGGTTTATGGACTGAAGGAGCACACAAGGTTTTTCAACTTTCTGGACACTAGGCAACCCTGTCCCTGCTCCTCTGATTAGAGTGACTCCTTCCCTCCACTAACCTGCTGAACAAGGACAAGAGTGATGAGGTCGAGAACCCAGATAGTGTCAACCTTCCCTCCCTGGTCATTTCGCAGAGTGGGCTCTCTTTTCTATGGACCCTCCTTTCTCTTCTGAGTATGGTAGAACAAGTGTTCATGTGGGGTACTGGGCACTTGGGAGTGAAAGGCTCTGGGTTTAAATTCTATCCAGTTCAGCCACACTGAGCCTCAGTTTCCTTCTCTATAAAAGTGAGACTAAGGGCTTCCCTGGTGGCGCAGTGGTTGAGAGTCCGCCTGCCGATGCAGGGGACGCGGGTTCGTGCCCCGGTCCGGGAGGATCCCACATGCCGCGGAGCGGCTGGGCCCGTGAGCCATGGCCGCTGAGCCTGCGCGTCCGGAGCCTGTGCTCCGCAACGGGAGAGGCCACAGCAGTGAGACGCCCGCGTACCGCAAAAAAAAGTGAGACTAAGAAGTGCCCGAGTTGAATCATTGTGGGGATGTTTAACGGGAGCCTCAGAACGGGCAGGGGAGAGGACACAGATTATCCTAAAAAAGCGAGGGTCCTAGGAGCTTTAGTCACCCTGTGCAATTTTCTGTACTGCATACGTGAAGGAAGAAAAGTCAGATTCTGCAAACCAGACCCGAACCATATCTTTCCTAATATCTTTCTCTTATTGCTGGTACTTGAGAATGGGAAGGGGAGGAGAAAGGCATTGCCTGTACAGCGTGACCCTTCCAGTTCCTGGCTCGTTGGCTTCACATAGCTTGGTTATCAGAGTAATGACAGGGACTGCGGGCCAAAGAGCAGCCCGGCGTTTCAGAAAGAGAAGCTCAGATGGCGCACTGGCAGCCTCCCAACCTTGCAGAACCAGCTCCCTCAACATGAGACCCAGAGAGCAAGGGAGACATTTCACGAGAGCTAACACCCAACTTTTTGCCTAGTGCAAGGTCCACATGACAAGCCTCGGCTCGGCAATTTGTGAAGAAAACGTACCTAAAAGCGCTCTGCAAGACCTGCTTAACTGTCTACACCAGAGGGAAATTTCATGATCTAAAGGTCGCTCCCCTTCATTTGTTCCTGCAAAGCTTGGTGTGAAGACAGCTTTCCAGGTGAGAACTCATGCCAAAAAAAAAAAAAAAAAGATAATCATTGCTTTATGACATCCTCTCCACTTAACATGAGACAAATCAAAATGCTCGTATTTTGTTCTGTTCAGAATACGATGACAAATACACCTAAGGAAAAGGAATAACTTCAACGTAAGAAACGTGTATCTGGCACCTGTTCTGTAAAAGGCAACTCGTTAGGTACTATGAAAAATTCTTGCAGTTTTTGGATCTGAACTAATACAGGAATGAGGAAAGACCTGGGCATTTTCTGGCACTAGGGGTGCTGAATGGAGCACTTAATGTGTGAAAACACTCTGAACGGCACCCTGCTGAATCCTCCTGGTTATATTTTAAAGTAGGCAGTTTTTTGTCTCCATGAAGGTTGCTGTACATAAAGTCAGAGAGGAAATGAGTAGCTGAGTAAGGACAAGAATACAGACCAGACCTATTGTTTATTTAAATCGTATAATAAACAAACTTACTTGAAAGCTTTCGCCTATATTGCTACTACCACAATCTATCTTTTTATTTGTCTGTGTCCTCTTATAAATGTATGCTTATGTATGTGGTATGTGAACTGTTTTAGGCCCTACATTTTCTCATTTTATTTCAACCCTTTCCCATGTGTCCATATGTATAGGAATTATGCTAATATCATGGAGTCGCACCATAGTTTATATTTCCTTTCCCTATTGTTGAACACTGGGATTTTGTTCAGTCCTTGCTTATCTTTGTGTAGCTTTATCGGATTCTGCTGGGAGCTTTTTTCTTCTTTTGAATTGTTTTCTTTGGATTAATTTCTTCTTCTGGGAATAACTAGGTCCAAAGTTCTGAATTTCACTCCCAAGGACACTGCCTGTTGTCCAGTTCTGCCAGCTCACAGTGAGTGTGTCCAATGCCCTGGAGAATCACAGTCTCAGTAGTTTTCAATCTACCTTATTTATGAGACACCAGGATTGGTTGTTGGTTGGTGTGTGCATCCTTGGAGGGTGGTTCCAAACCCTATACTTTTCAGGAAATATGGTAATATTACACCCCACAGATATTTTAATTTTGTTGAAGTATAGTTGATTTACAATGTTGTGTTAATTTCTACTGTACAGCAAAATGATCCAGTCATATATACATATATATATGTTTTATAAATATATATATATTCCTTTTCATATTCTTTTCCATTATGGTTTATCACAGGATATTGAATACAGTTCTGTGTGCTATACAGTAAGACCTTGTTGTTTATCCATCCTATATATAATATACAGTAAGACCTTGTTGTTTATCCATCCTATATATAATAGTTTGCATCTGCTAATTCCAAACTTGCATTCTATCCCTCCACTACCCCCCTCCCGCCTTGGCAACCACAAATCTGTTCTCTGTGTCTGTGAGTCTGTTTCTCTTTCGTAGATATGTTCATTTGTGTCGTATTTCAGATTGCACACGTGGGCGATATCATATGGCATTTGTCTTTCTCTTTCTGACTTACTTCACTTAGTATGAGAATTTCTACGTCCATCCATGTTGCTGCAAATGGTATTATTTCATTCTTTTTTATGACTGAGTAATATTCCTTTGTATAATATATACATATATATGGATGTATAACTATATGTCACATCTTCTTTATCCATTCATCTGTCGATGGACATTTAGGTTGTTTCCATATTTTGGCTATTTTAAATAGTGCTGCTATGAACATAAGGGTGCATGTATCTTTTCAAATTACAATTTTGTCTGGGTATGTGCCCAGGAGTGGGATTGCTGGATCATATGACAACTCTATTTTTAGTTTTTTGGGGAACCTCCATACTGTTTTCCATAGTGGCTGCACCAGTTTACCAACAGTGTAGGATGGTTCCCTTTTCTCCACACCCTCTCCAACATTTATTATTTGTAGACGTTTTAACGATGGCCATTCTGACTTCACCCCACAGATTTTTTTTTTTTTTTTTTTTTGCGGTAAGCGGGCCTCTCACTGTTGTGGCCTCTCCCGTTGCGGAGCACAGGCTCCGGACGCGCAGGCTCAGCGGCCATGGCTCATGGGCCCAGCCGCTCCGCGGCATGTGGGATCTTCCCGGACCGGGGCACGAACCAGTGTGCCCTGCATCGGCAGGTGGACTCTCAACCACTGGACCACCAGGGAAGTCCCACCCCACAGATCTGACATTCATCTTTATGTTGCATCTTATACTCCTTGTGAGTTGCCTCTAGATAAAAGATAAGATTGGCCTTCAGGAATGCTATACTTTTTAGTCTTAAGATCCTCCGGATTCAATTCTATCTACTCTCTTGAATAAACAATCCGGTGATGTCTGGGTAGTAGCTCTTTTTTTTCTTATCATAGATGACACAGTAGCACTGGATTGCATTCTGAACGGCTGCTGCAACTTTCGTGTACCGTTCTACGTTCGGGACCCATGCCTCAAAAACTAGCAGTACCCCCTCAAATAAAGAAAATCCCCTTGCCATTTCCTACGTCGTGAATCTCTTCAGTTCTCCAGTTACTTCTTCTTCCTCTTGTGTCTCTTCGTCCTTTCTCTGGGCCACCAGTTCCGTCAGGTCCTCATCAGTAAGCTCCTTATGTGGCACAGCACGGAGTTCAGTGAAGTCATCTTATTGCAGATCTAGCTCCAGCTTCTCGCTGAGGGTCACTAAGTGGCTGGAGACTTCTTTGGACTCCTCATCCACCTTCTCAAATCCACAAAAGTCATGCACAAAAACTGCAGGTAAAGGTTCTTCCCAACCCCACTCATGGTGACGGCTGTAACCTCACGACAAGCAAATCAATGTTTTTTATGGCCTTGTAGATGTTATCATCTTTCCAAAATTGTTGCAAGATTGTTCCTGATTCATCACTCGCCTTTACTGCCAGGTGAAAAGTGTGAAATAAATAATATTTCTTCAAAGTCACTATAATTGAGACTTCCCAGGTGGTCCAGTGGTTAAGACTCTGCATCCTAATGCAGGGGGCCCAGTTTTGATCCCTGGTCAGGGAACTAGATCCCACATGCCGCAATGAAGATCCCTCACTCGGCAATGAAGATCCCACGTGCTGCAACTAAGACCCAGCGCAGCCAAATAAATAAATATTAAAAAACAAAAGTCATTATAACTCCTTGATCCATAGGTTGGATGAGCGACGCATGTTCGCATCTCTTAAAGTTCAAAACTTGAAATTTCGTATATAAGGGACTTATTGTATTCCACCTTGGCCAAAAACAGAAGTGCCCTTGCTATTCTAAAAGCACAAATTTACCCAGTTCTGGCCTGGAGCATGTCATCTCAGGCATGGTGGGTTTTAATACAACATCTTCTCAGAATACCTCTTCGGCGCCTTCATTAAAAAGTAACTTGGGGACTTCCCTAGTGGCGCAGTGGTTGAGAGTCCGCCTGCCGATGCAGGGGACACGGGTTCGTGCCCCAGTCCGGGAAGATCCCACATGCCGCGGAGCGGCTGGGCCCGTGAGCCATGGCCGCTGAGCCTGCGCGTCCGGAGCCTGTGCTCCGCAACGGGAGAGGCCACAACAGTGAGAGGCCCGGGTACCGCCAAAAAAACAAACAAAAGTAACTTGGTACTCCTAAGATCAGAGTTCCAAATCAGAGCACTGTGACACTGCCTCTTTTCTTCCTTTTTCATGTCAGTAGGATTTTATGGGATGTTTTGAGCATCCCAATTTGATGCAGTGAGTCAAATATGTAAAAATACTATTTTTATGCTACCTAGTAATTATGCAGCATGTATCACAGATCCAAGAGTAAGGCTTAGAGATGGAGTAAAACTCAAAAATAGGGTGAGGCTCAGTGATAAAGTGAGAGCACCAGCTTGAAATAGGACTTGGCAATTAAACAAACAAGGAGTTCCCTGGCGGTCCAGTGCTTAGGACTCGGCGCTTTCACTGCCGGGGCCTGGGTTCAATCCCTGGTTGGGGAACTAAGATCCCGCAAGCCGCACGGTGTGGCCTAAATAAAGAAACAAGCAAATAAGATAACTTGTTTATATTTTAAAGCATGTCAAAAAGCCCTATATTAAAAATGTGGCATCAAAATATCATGCAGTGGGCTTTCCTGGTGGCGCAGTGGTTGAGAGTCTGCCTGCCGACGCAGGGGACACGGGTTCGTGCCCCGGTCCGGGAAGATCCCACATGCCACGGAGCGGCTGGGCCCATGAGCCATGGCCGCTGAGCCTGCGCGTCCGGAGCCTGTGCTCCGCAACAGGAGAGGCCACAACAGTGAGAGGCCCGCATACTGAAAAAAAAAAAAAAATTCATGCAGTATACAGCACTTTAACTCAAGTGGGGAGAAGGAAGGGGGGAGAAGAGGAGGGGAAAGAAAAGACAGTAAGGAAGAGGAGTGGTAGTAGTAATAACATAACATATGTTCAGTGTTTACTATGTGACAGATACTCTTTAAGCACTTATTTACTCTTTTAACGTATTAGCTCATTTAATCCTCACAACAATTCTATGAGTCAGGTAATACTATTATCCTATCCACTTTGAAGAAACCAAGGTAGGATTAGCTCATTTAATTCTGACAACAGTTCTATGAGTCAGGTAATACTATTATCCCATCTACTTTGAAGAAACCAAGGTACAGAGAAGCTAAGTAACTTTCCAAGGTTGCACAGCTTATTACTGGTAGAGTCAGAAAAATCACTGATAGCAACTAAATTTCAAAAAAAAATGTTATATATACTTTAGAATGTGCTTGTTAATGTAAAGTGAAGTTAATGACTAGAATTCATCAAAGTTTTAAGAAGGTGAGCTGAAAAATTCAGAAGGCAGGCTCTGCACTTTCTGCCAGTGTCATCCTTCCTTGGAATGGCTGATGACTTTAGTGAAGAGGACGCCAATAAAGAGAGACGGAAGAGGGCTCTGGCAATTAGCAGAGAACTTGCTGCTTTTGTTTCTGAATCTCCTCCTGCTCTTCTCATTCCAGGCTGTTTCCTGGTTGTCTCTCCAGAACAGACTGTCTTGCACGATGTTCCCATTGCAAGGTGCCCAGATGCTGCAGATGCTGGAGATATCCTTGAGGAAGAGTCTTCCTACATCCTTAAAGGTGACAATGGAAAATTCTGAGGGGAGTAGGAATAGAAAGTTCCTGTGATGAAGGGAAAGAGAGACTAATATTTATTTATTTATTTTTTGCGGTATGCGGGCCTCTCACTGCTGTGGCCTCTCCCACCGCGGAGCACAGGCTCTGGACGTGCAGGCTCAGCGGCCATGGCTCACGGGCCCAGCCGCTCCGCGGCATGTGGGATCTTCCCGGACTGGGGCACGAACCTGCGTCCCCTGCATCGGCAGGCGGACTCTCAACCACTGCGCCACCAGGGAAGCCCAAGAGACTAATCTTTATTGAGCACCTATTCTGTGCCAGGCACTGGTGCACATTTTCTCTCATTTAATTTGCATAACCTCTCTACAAGGCATTTGCTGTTATGCCCATGTCACTGATGTGAAGGTGGAGGCTCAGTGAAGTGCTTCGCCCAATACCCCACAAATAGTGAGCTGCAGTGCTATGGTATAGACGTAGGAATGCCTGAGACCTGGCATTGCTTTTTGCTCCAAGCTGACTCAAAAAGTATTCCCTTGCTCCTTTCCAAGAAACGTTCCATAATAGCACTGGAAACTTGCCCAGAGTTCTCCTACAAAGTTAGCTGAGACTACATGTTAATTTTTAAATTTGTTCTCCTTAAAAGAACACTTGCCAGGTGAGAGGTTAACCGTCATGAGCCTTCTTTAAAATTAATGATAAGTCAATTTCTATTTCACTTAGATTTTCCAATTGCTCCGAACTTACGGCATATCAAGCTATTTTGTGCCTGACTCTGAGGACCTCTGTTAACCAAGTACAATTGATCAGAAATCTTAGGATTAAATAGAACATATACATAGATGCCCACATCCAGAACTGTTCGAGAGCAACTCTAATGATGGTCTGGGGTCCTCACCTGTGTTTTTCTTTAGCAACCAAAGGGATGGGGCCCATTCCAGTGGAATTTAAGTACAACCGTGTGTGTGTGTGTGTGTGTGTGTGTGTGTGTGTGTATTTGGAGAACAACTTGTTTCCCTGAAAGTTTTTTGTAGAAAGAGAACTAGATTTCTACTGTTTTATAAGACACTCCTATAAGATGCATACATTTTAGATAAGATAAATGCATTCATCTGCCTCACCCCCAATAGATATGTTACTCCATCTTTCTGTATAAAGGAGAAAAATGTTAGCATTATTTTATTTGTAGATCATATGGCTTCATTTTCATTTATTAGAAATAGGCTAATGAAACAACTCGCCCTGTTCTTTAATTACTGCCGAAAATGCTTTCAAATCCACTAATTTAATACTAAAATGTCACCCACTTTGGTGGATCTCACTAATATTAATCTCTGTTTCCTAATATTTAACTACTTTCACTTGATAATCCTTAAGATCCAGGCAACCTCTCAAAGAGACAGTCAATTTTTCTTAGAGGTTACATCAGTTATACATGTTATGAATGTTTGCCTAAGATATTTTTATGGTAAGTAGCTATTTTTGAAAATTCTTCAACCTAAAAGTTTTTCTTCCATGCTCTGTAGTATAGAATTTTGTGATTTAAATTTCTCTTTGGTCCTTGGGTTAAGTGGACCCCAAACATCTTGAGGAAACTCTTGGTGGTTCCCAAGTGTCCTTACTTGGAGCACCTCTGTGGTAAGATAAGGCGGCCCTCTTGGGTCCACAACTTTCATGAAGAAACAGCATTGGTTGTATATGAAAGATATACATTCTTACCCTAGTTGAAATCTAGAATAGCTGTTTGCCAGGTACCTTTAATGGAGGTATAACCTAGAACTCAATACTTGCTTGAGTCTCGTTGACAAAACGTCCATCTGTTCTTCTAAGTGTTGGATATTAAGTACATTTTATTGCATGTGTCAACTCCAGCTGAGTTCATGTAGAGTAGCTGCCTGGCTCACTACGTTCTGAGTTCAGCAGAAAAAAAAAAAAGAAAAGAGTTTTAATTAATTCAGCCCGGAGAATAAGAAAGAGGAAGAACTACACATATTTTCAGATCCTGTAATGGATAATGTATTAATCTAAAGCAATTTTACACACCCCCAAATGCAAAGGCATAAAAAGAAACATCTATATTTTGCCAAACTATACGGAATTTCTATATCAAGCCTCCATTCATGGCTGAAAACAATGATTTCAGATAAGCTCAGGCAACTTAGATTTTTTTCCCCTTCTCTTTCTCCATAGTGTAACATCAATAGTCCACGTCGGGTGGAGGGTGGTAGGAGGGAAGGATGTTGGTACAGTCTTTGGTCATCATCTACCCATGGTAGAAACCATTAAACTGCGTACATTGTTTTTTGACCTTTGGTCGTTGGCACGTTTCCATGCTGGTATCTGCAGAGGCTTCATGTTCACAATAGTCATGTGGCCCATGGTGGTATCCACCGCTGCATTCCCCCACCCCCAAACCACCAGGACACTTAATGTCCACAGGCTATCTCATTCATCCTCTCCCTGCTTCCCCCTCTCTCTCAACAACCTATGCAAAAAGGCGGGGCTGGGGACTCAAGACTGGACCGAGACTGTGGGCTTCCGCAGCCCATCCTCTTGAGCATTTTGCTTTAGCCTTTGCTTATTGTGGGAGGAAATTACCTTTCCAGAGGGTACTGTGGACATACATGTTAAAGAGTTTTAAACATGTCCATATCCTTTGAACCAGCAGTTACCTGCTGGATAATCTAAGAAAATATCAGGTGTCCATGCAAAGATTTCTGTGCAAGCATGCTCTGCAAAGAATTAGTTGTTAAAATGAAAATTTGGAAACAGCTGAAATGACCCTCAGTAGACAAATGCACAAATGAACCACGATACAACCATATAATGGAATCCCATCATCAGGACATAATTGAAAAATTTTGTGTTTATGAACATAGAGATACACCTACAATTTATTCAGTGGTGAAAAATACCATGTATCAGATCATTTTACATTTGTAAAATTGTGTATCTCTACGAGTATGAATAGAAGAAAGTCTGGGAAAAGATAATATTAAATCCTACAAAAAAAAGAATGGTGTTCTTATGATCATTAACTTTATTTGTCCCAATATTTTACCATATACATGTTTGATTTCTATTAGATGGGAAGAAAAAGCTCTCATCTGAGGTTAAAAAAAGAAAGCAGCGTGTGGAGATTTTAGACACAGATGCCCTATTTGTCCCTTTACCGCTGTAAAATTTCACAATTTCATAGACATAAACCTGTCCTGGTCAAACAAGGCACTTTGCCATCCCTTCCTAATAAGCTGACCCTCTCACTTTGTCCGGATACTGCAGGTTTATGGGACCGTCTTCCACATGAACCAGGGGAACCCTTTCAAGCTAAAGGCCCTGGTGGACAGGTGGCCTGATTTTAATACAGTGGTTATCCGCCCTCAGGAGCAGGTAAGGTGCCAGATGTGGAATGAATTTGCATCTATGTTTGTATTTGCTATGTGCCTACCGTGTGCCCGGCAATGTGGTAGACCCTGGGGCTACAGAAATGAATTGCAGTGATAGTGAACAAGTCCTTGCCTTTAAGAACCCCACAGCCTGGAGGAGAATACAGGTAAGTAAATAAATTACAACTTAGTGTAAAATGTTCAAAAACAGAAAATGTACAATATACGGAGATAGCACAGGCAAAAGCTGATTAAACTATGGAGTTTGGAGATGGAGGTTACAGGATCAGATTAGATATACTTCTTAGTGGATGTTTCATCTGAACTGGGTTTTGTAGATAAATATATCTTTGTTAGGCTGACAAAGAAAGGAGGACAGTCTAACCAGAGAAAGTAACAAGGACAAAGATAGGAAGGTATGAAACAGGACAGTTCGTTGGCTGATTATAAAAAAATTTTTTATAATATTAGAATTTCCATATACATTTTGGGGAAACATTTAGAAATTAGTGAAACTAAATAGTTAATACATTTCAAAGACAAAAAACCCTAAGTTTATTTTAAAACATCCAGTAAAATTATAACTTTATAAAAATACAAATATATCTTTCCTACAAATAATAAGTTATTTAAAATCCATGGAATTAAACAGTATATAAAATGAAGAAATTTATATTAATAATTAAAACTGAACTGCAATAAAATTATTTGACCTTTTATCTTAAATGGGATCTTAAGAAACAAAATGTGTTAGTGGTATCATTGCTGACTTGTGAGTGTATTTTTGTGCAACAATTCCAACTATTTTTGAAAAGGTTTCGAATTCTGCACTCAAGATAATATTTTCCTGTTTCTTCTTCCAAATAATCACATCTCTTATTTAATAATTTGAGGGGATCTTTCTAAATAAGTGGTTTCTTTGTTTTTCTGTAATTACAATTTGTTCAACTCTTGTATTATTTTATGAAAGCATTTCTAATTGGTTTTCATCTTCTTTGTCTTAATTTAGTATAGATGGAAATGTCAATCCAGAAATGTCAATAACCAAATTTAATACTGTCATCTTCATAGCTTCTGTATTCTGCAAGTGTTTGAAATATAGAAACATTTATTCTTGCAACAGAAGCTTTTCCTTGTCAATTGCTTTTCTCTTCTTCCTGTTGAAGAAGATGAAAATATAGAAGAATCCTTTCTAAATAGTTGTGTCTTTGCTTGAGTTGAAATTTTAATACAATATATGGGTAGAGAATAGTATTGTTCTGTAGTTTTTCATCATAATTTGAACACCTGAATCTCCCATCTTGATCTCATGATTTAAATGATTCAGAAAAATTTCTAAAGCACCAATACAAACACCAATATTTTAGTACTTAAAAATACCACAGTATAGTAGACTTTAGAAAAAAGTATTACAATCATGAAAAATAAGACATTTGTTTTGCCCCCCTTTTCTCAATGATAACAGGACATGACAGATGACCTTGATCACTACACCAATACTTACCATATCTACTCCAAAGACCTCAAAAACTGTCAGGAATTCCTCAGCTTACCAGAAGTCATCAATTGGAAACAGCATCTGCAGGTCCAAAGTAAGTATAAAAGGAATGGAATCTGTGCTGAACCACATCTCCATCCTGAACAATTTCTCCTATGACATGTATCTCCTTTCTCCAAGCCCCAGACCCTCAGCCTGCTGTCAGTTTTTTTACTCAGCTGCAACTATACCTGTAAAGGGGGAAAAACACCCTCAAAGCTTATACCTAATGGGCTTCATATAGAGGACTGTAATGTAATCCCCTGAGAGCTAAGGATTTATGGCATATTTTGTGGACATATCCAGGATGCCTTAGGGTGGTTGGGTATCAGAGCAGAGCTTTCCCCAGGGACTTTCATTCCTAGAATTGGAATGACAACTCATGTCACAGAATACCTCCTAGGTCATAAAGAGCAACTTATATGGTTATGAGCGTGGTCTCCAGAGTCAGACTACCTAGGATGGCATTTGCTTGTTACTTTGCCATGTGATCCTCGCCAGGGACTTGTCCTATCTGAGATCCTGACTTTCATATATAAAAATGAGGGTAATAATTGTACCTAGGACTTCCCGGGTGGTGCAATGGTGAAGCATCCGCCTGCCGATGCAGGGGACACGGGTTTGAACCCTGGTCCAGGAAGATCCCACATGCCATGGAGCAGCTAAGCCCGTGAGCCACAACTACTGAGCCCACATGCCACAACTACTGAGGCTGTGGGCCACAACTACCGAAGCCCACGTGCTCTAAGGCCCGTACTCCGCAACAAAGAGTAACCCTCACACGCCACAACTAGAGAAAGCCCGTGCGCAGCAATGAAGACCCAACGCAGCCAAAAATAAATAAATAAATGAATGAATTTACTAAAAAAATAAATGATGGTACCTAAAACACAGCAGTGTTGAAAAGATTAAATGAAATCTTAGCTAGGAATTGCTTAGTGCAATACCTGAATGTTTCAGTTAACTTTCACTGCATAGCAAACCTCATAATTCTGTGAACCAACAATTGGACTGGGCTTTGCAAGGCAGTTGTTCTGCTGGTCTCCTCTGGGTGTAGCTATGCATCTACAGTCAATTGATGGGTGACTGTGTGCTGGTTACTCTAAGATGGCCTAACTTACAAGTCTGAATGATGGTCTGACTGTCAGTGCTGGCTAGGCCCTGGTGACGTCATGATAAGAGCACATGTCTTCGGCAGGCTAGCCGAGGCCTTTTCATGTGGTGTTGGCCTCAAGTTAACCAGAAGCACAAAGACATGGTGAGCTCCAATGTGCAAGCATTTTTAAGCCTCTCTCTGCATCAAATTTACTCTTTCCCATTGGTAACACAAGTCATATGGCCAAGGTCAGATGCAGTGCAGGAGGGGACTATTCCAGGGAATGGGTACAAGGAGATGTGGGCAAACTGTGGGCCATTACTGCAACAATCTACCGCATTGGGAACATAGTAAGTACTCCAGAGATGTTGGCAACTATAATTATTATTATTTTTAAAAATTTTATTTATTTTTGGCTGTGTTGGGTCTTTGTTGCTGTGCGTGGGCTTTCTCCTGTTGCGGTGAGTGGCGGCCACTCTTCGCTGCAGTTACGCAGGTCCCCCATCGCGGTGGCCTCTCCCATTGCAGAGCAGGGGCTCCAGGTGCGCAGGCCCCAGTAGTTGCAGCTCGTGGGCTCAGCAGCTGCGGTACACGGGCTCTAGAGCTCAGGCTCAGCAGTTGTGGCTCACGGGCCTAGTTGCTCCACAGCATGTGGGATCTTCCCAGACCAGGGATTGAACCCGTGTCCCCTGCACTGGCAGGCGGATTCCCAACCACTGCTCCCCCAGGGAAGTCCCGGAAACTATAATTATTATAACTCACTTTCTTTGATCATCAAAACTGCATGATTGGGCTTCCCTGGTGGTGTAGTGGTTGAGAGTCCGCCTGCCGATGCAGGGGACACGGGTTCGTGCCCCGGTCCGGGAAGATCCCACATGCCGCGGAGCGGCTGTGCCCGTGAGCCATGGCTGCTGAGCCTGTGCGTCCGGAGCCTGTGCTCTGCAACGGGAGAGGCCACAACAGTGAGAGGCCTGTGTACCACAAAAAACCAACAAACAAACAAAAAAACTGCATGATTATGTAGCCCAGAAAACTTAGTTCCAGTCCTGGTATTGCCTCTAATGGCATGACCATGGCTGAATGAATTTCTAGGCATGCTTTTGCTTTTCCAAAACAAGGAAAATTGCACAAATCCTGATTACATGAGCCCAGTCATACAGTAGCAGCACCGAGCCCATCACCAAAATTCTCTGACTAGAAATCCTCAGACACTTCTTACTCCACTGGAGAGCTTCTCCCTAGAATGGGCATAAATCATTGCATTTCTCCTTATAATCCCATCCAGGTTCACAGTCCAGCCTGAATGAAGTAATACAAAGTCTTGCAGCCACTAAATCCTTCAAAGTCAAGCAATCACAAAACATTCTCTATATGGCGATTGAGGCAATAAGGGAACTGGCTCCTTCCCTGCTGGATGTAAAGAACTTATCACTTAGCCATGGCAAACCCAAGGTCATGTGAGTTTGATAAAAGCTCTCTACGCTACTTACGCCTCTCACTGACAGAGCAGCCTCCCAACTTCTCTTTCTGCTTTTACTCTGTCTGCCCACAATCGATCTTCTTCAAAGCGGCCAGAAGAATCTTTTTTAAAAACGTAATTCAAACCGTGTTTCTCCCCTGCTTAAAATACCCCACCATTTCTTGTCTCACCTGGAGTACATCAGGCCTATGTCAACTTCTTTGACCTGTCTTGTCCTTCTAGCTCACTCAGTCCGACAACATCGGCCTTCTTTCTGTCCCTCTGTCATTACAAGCTCACTTATACTCCAGACTTTGCGTTCGCTGTTTCCTCTGCCTACTCTGTCTCTCAAGATACTAGAGGTAAGAACAAATATAAACCTCTAAACTCATGGACTTTGCTTTTCTCTTGGAACATCCATAGTGACCAAGAGATGTTTAAACTCTCATCGTTGGATCCTACCCACGCTGCCGTGGTGAATAAATTCTGGCATTTCGGTGGCAATGAGTGGAGCCAGAGATTCATCGAGCGCTGTATCCGGACCTTCCCCACCTTCTGCCTGCTGGGGCCCGAGGGGACCCCTGTGTCCTGGTCCCTGATGGACCAGACAGGAGAGATGCGGATGGGGGGCACCCTGCCTGAGTACCGGGGCCATGGTCTCGTCACCTACGTCATCTATTACCAGACCCAGGCTCTGATCAAACGTGGCTTCCCCGTGTATTCTCATGTAGACAAGAATAACAAAATTATGCAGAAAATGAGTCGCAGTCTGAATCATATCCCTGTGCCCTGTGACTGGAACCAGTGGAACTGTGTGCCTCTGTGAAGCAGCCCTGAATCCAAGACAGTTCGGGATGGGCCTGAGGATGCAGCTGGAGGAGCCGACGGGTGGGTGGAGGGAAAGAACCAATTGTAACTGTAATCGTAGGTAAAGGAGTGGACATCGTGTGGGTCCCGGGGCAGCAGTGTGAATGGTCGACAGGACCACCACCGTCGATGGGCTTGCCTTAGATACCTCAGCAGAAGCAGCATCCGGTCCTCCTGCAGTGGTTTCATACTTCTGGTCCCCAAGCTTCCAGTATCTCCACCATGCTTCTTCATCCGCTACATGTTGCCCCAAATGGCTTCCCCTGGGGCTCTTAGGGCATGGGTTGGTAGACCCTTGCCAGTTTTTCCAGGGAGGGCTAACACTTCCTGGGCATTATGACTTATTCCTCTCTTTCTATGGCTTTTCCCTTAGTGAGGAGCAAGTGGACTCTACTCTTTAGGTCTGTAGACATTATCCTCTCCTCTGATTGCTGCTTTATAGGTATATTAAATATGTTATATACAAATATATATGGTATATTATGTTAAATATGTTATGCATGATATAGCAGGGAGAGTTATTAAGAAAAAGACTAACTTATGTTAGCCTGTACCCCCCCACCCTTCCACTCTGGGGAAAATGATTCAATATTGCTCCTAAAAGCTGAGCTTCCTAAAGTCACCTGAAACCCTCAAACAATAAAGAGATTTTGTGTTTGATTGTATAAGCTGAAGCTAAGTGGTTCGTGATGAGGAAACATGGTGTGAGTTAACGGGGAGAGGAAAGTGGGAACACCCAGCCTCAGGAAGGTGGGGCTTGAGAAGAGATGGAAGTTGAGGGGGTGGGGGTTATAGCATGGATGCCTACTGTTCCGCTTGACCTTGGCATATTACTTCAAGATGCCAGAATTCTGTGCGGTTCAGACCATTGTCTCATGGGAGAATCTGGTTGCTGGTGTGGAAAGATATTCTTCCTGGTTGGGACAGATTAGGTGGGAGAGTTTCCTGCCCCAGCCCTTCGAGAGAAACAGCACTAAACACCAGTACCGGGCAGCAAACAGAGCACCTGAATGAAGGTGATCACCTGGATTAAGAACTCGTTCCCTCTGGTCCACCTAAGCCTGAAACTAAGCTGTGGAATTGGGGATGAAGACCCCCACAAATATACATGCACGCGCACACCCACACACACGCACGCGCGCACACACACACCCACCCACCCACACACACACACACACACACACAGACACACTCAACTGAGGTTTAATTTCTTCGCCAGTTGAGAGAGAGAAGGCTCAGTTTAGAGCAGGTTTCTCGACTTTGGCGCAACAGACATTTTAGACTGGACAATTCTTTGCTGTAGGTCCGTCCTGTGCATTTGTAGAATGTTTAGCAGAATCCCCCACCTCTACCCACTAGATGTCATTAGCACCCTCCATCCCAATTATGACAACTAAAAATGTCTCCAGATATTAGTAAATGTCCCCTGGAGGCAAAGTCACCTCAGGTTGACATTTAGTTTAGTGGTTCTCAAAGTTGAGCCTGCATCAGAATCACTTATCAGGCTTGTTCAAACAGGTTGCAGGGCCTCACCCCTAGATTTTCTGATTCAGTAGATCTTGGGGAGAGTTCCAGAATTCACATGTCTAGCAAGTTTCCAGGTGATGTTGATGCTGCTGGCCCAGCGACCATGCTTTGAGAACCACTGGTTTAGTGAAATAATAGAATACATCTTATTCCCTAGACTATAGATGAAAATTCTGTTGCCATACTACTTTCCTTTCTGTATGAGTACAAGGTGATATCCCCTCCAAGAATTCCCTGTAGTCGTCAGGGAGAGAGAGGCTTTGTGGTTCTGAAACAGGGAGAAGGAATTCAGGCTTTGGTAAAGGAGAACACACTGGTGGCAGCGTATAGCGGGACGTTGTTGATAGCTAACATCTTGCCTCATTAGCTCCAAGACCTGGCCCCCCAACAGCCTGTAGGCTCCAGTGCTGGAACACCTCAGGCCAAACAACTAACTAGGCAAGGAACACATCCACCCCCATCTGCAGACAGGCTGCCTAAAGACTAAAGAGCCCACAGCCACCTCTGGGCTTGCCTCTAGACACGCCTAGCCCACCAGAGGGCCAAGACCCAGCTCTGCCCACCAGTGGACCGGCCCTTCCCTCCAGGAAGCTAGACCATGCCTCTAGACCAGCCTTGCCCACCAGAGGGCAGACACAAGAAGCTAGAAAACTACAATCCCACACTGCAGGCCAGATCCCACACTGGCACTGGCTGGGCCCTGGCCCAGCCCACTAGCTGGCCAACGCAACCTTTAGGGCACCCTGGACCCCATACCCAACTGAGTCAAGAACCGTCCCCCACCAATAATATTAAATGAGCTCTGGGATTCCAGAGCCAGACTCTAGGAACCAGCTATGCCTACCAGTAGTCTGGCACTAACCCCAAGATCTGACTTAACCAGCCGGTGGGTGGGCAACAATCCCAGAGTCTTTGGGACCCTGACTCCGCCCACCAGTGAGCCAGCACTAGCTCCAGGGACCCCCTAGGATTCTGCAACTAGTCACCTCAGGACCAGACCCCACTATATAGCAGCCAGTTACATCCACACAAGGCAGGGCCTGGCAACCGACCAGCTGGGGGCCTACCTGACTGCCCACACACTTAGCCCAGCCCAACAGAGAAACCCACGTAGCGTTCTTAGGGGGAACGCCTAGAGCACATAGCTTGGGCGTCGAGAGGGGAGTGCACTGCTGGGACACAGGATGCCTCCTACAGAGGGCCACTTCCCCAAGGCCAAGAAATGTAACTAACCTACCACATACATAAAAATACAAATAGCAACTTAGAGAAAATGAGGCAGCAGAGGAATATGTTTCAGGTGAAGGAACAAGATAAAACCCCAGAAGAACTAAGTGAAGTGGAGATAGGCAACCTACCTGAGAAAGAGTTCGGAGTAGTGATCACAAAGGTGATCAAGGAACTTGGGAGGATAGTGGATACACAGAGCAAGACGTTATAGTAAGTCCCCTACATATGAATGAGTTCCATTCCAAGAGTGTGTTTGTAAGTCCAATTTGTTCGTTAAGTCCAACAAAGTGAGCCTAGGCACCCAACTAACACAATCAGCTATATAGTACTGGACTGTAATAGGTTTATAATACTTTTCACACAAATAATACATAAAAAACAAACAGACACAAAAATAAAGAAAACATGTTTAATCTTACAGTGCAGTACCTTGAAAAGTTCAATAGTACAGTACAACAGCTGGCATGCAGGGGCTGGCATTGAGGGAAGAGGCGAGAAGAGTTACTGACTGGAGGAGGGAGAGGAGGGAGGAGATGGTAGAGCTGAAGGATCATCAGAAATAGGAGATGAAGGGCGAGGTGTCTTTTCCCCTCACTCCAGTCTCTCAATTGTTTTCACTTTTGTTTCCATTGTTATTGCTTGGCGTTTCTTAGCAGTACCGGCTACGTCACTGCTGCTTTTATACTTGCTTCCAGACATCCTGGGCTTGAAAAAAGATACTGCACTACTGTACTCTATACAGTCCTGTACAGTACACAAAAGCACAGCCACTTGTAGAGGATGCACACACGTGACAATGTACGCCAGACATGTGACCTAACTTACGTGATTAGACATGGGACCATATGTTTGCATCTTTTGAAAGTTCGAAACTTGAAAGTTCATACGTAGGGGACTTACTGTAGAAAATTTTAACAAAGAGTTAGAAAATATAAAGAACAACCAAAGAGAGGTGAAGAATATAATAACTGAAATGAAAAGTACACTGGAAGGAATCAGTAGTAGACTAAATGAGGTAGAAGAATGGATCAGTGAGCCGGAAGACAGAGTAGTGGAAATTACTGCCACTGAACAGAAAAAAAGAAAAAAAAAAGGAATGAAAAGGAGCAATCCAGTGTCCTTAAAGATGAAGAGAAGATATTTTATGGGAAACAAGACTTCCCAGCCTTTGGTGGGTTTATTTGGATATCCTTTTAACGTGTTGATTGCCTTATTGTTTGAGGTAGGTGGCAAAGAAATATCTGGGATACCCCAAGGTTTATGCCCGTGCCTGTCTAGAGACTTGAAGTCTCCAGACCCCGAGTGTCATCGCTCAATTGTCTTGGTAACTTTCTTATTTGTTTTAATTGCAGGATTTCCTGTCTAGGATAAATAATAATGCTATATCAAGGACTTTCATGAGGAAAAGATAACACAATGCATGTGAAAGTGCTTTACAACTGCTACGTGTTGTATAGTTACAGACTATTGCTTTAATACGCCTAAATCTAGTACCCTGGGTAATGGGGTAAAAACATGGGATTGGGGTCAGGAATGTATCTGAATTACGAGTATGGTTCAGCCACTCAGTGTATGATACTGGGCAAATCCCATCAACACTGTAGATCTTGTTTTCCCATTTTTTTAAAATGCAGATAAAAATACATGCACTTGTAAAACTAGATATGAAAAGGATTGCATAAATGCAAGTTAGAGAATTGGCTCAAGATTGCAGATGGAGCCCAGTTATCGTTTGCTGAATTCTCATCAAGTGATTGAATTAACATCAATAGGAGTCAGGGAAGAGAAAAAAGAATTTATTGATGCTCCAGGTGTGCTGGGTAATTCCTATAAGCTGGAGAATGAAAAGGAGTAAGACTATGGTGAAATAAAAGTGTAAGAAACCGGCACCTATAATACATGTGTGAAATGTCCACTAGAAGACCATGCAAGGCAGATCGGCCCCCAGTCAACAGAAGAACAAACTAGGATAAACCTAACTCAGGCCTGTTATTGGTCAGAGCTAGATTATGCAAGCGTGGCTGGTTGGCCTTTGATTCCATCCTGATTTTTGCTAAGCATTTTGCAAATGTGAGTGTTACCAGAGGAGAAGGCAGTGGGGGGTAGGGGAGGGGCTTTGGGGGCTGGAAGCTACAGAGAGCTCTGACCCTTGGAAGAGGGGTGGGCCTCACACAAAGAGGGCAAATTACCGCCACAACTTGTAAAGTTCCAGGCCCATCCTCCAAAATACCAGGGACGTGGAGCAGTAGCTCTTTTAACATTGTGACTAGGAACCCTCAAACTCAAAGATAAAAAGAAAACCAGGAATGACCAAAGAATTGACAAGGAAAGAAAGGCATCAAACTTGACCTGTGGATGAATTCACACCTGCTGAAAGAGAAATAGAGCAATTAGGAGACTTTAGAAAAGTATAGTTGTGGATATTTTATGTTACATTCTTAAAAAGGAATCCACTAGAGATTTCGGAACTTAAATACTGGAACTTTGAATAAAAATCTCAACGGATGGACTGAGTAGCAAAATGGACACGGTTGAAAGATAATTAGAAAGCTGAGAAGTTCTGGTAGAAGGTATATCTCAGAATATCACATAGAATGAAAATGGGATGGAAAATATGAAAGAAGATATAAGGGAACTGAACAACATTGACAAGTTTAAAGACCCATCTAAATGGCATTCCAAAAAATGAGAACAGAGCAAATGGAATGATGAAAATAATGTAAAAGGAAGAAAAAGAAGAGGTGGCAGGAGCACCAGAAGAAGCAGATTTTCCAAAAGTGAGGAATGATTTAAGATTGAAATAACTTACTTAAGACTGAGCGTGAAAAGAACTCATTAGATATATTACCGTAAAATTTCTGAGCACCAGGGCTCTCCTGGTGGCGCAGTTGTTGAGAGTCCTTCTGCCGATGCAGGGGACGCGGGTTCGTGCACCAGTCCGGGAAGATCCCACATGCCGCGGAGCGGCTGGGCCCGTGAGCCATGGCTGCTGAGCCTGCGCATCTGGAGCCTGTGCTCCGCAACGGGAGAGGCCACAACAGTGAGAGGCCCACGTACCGCCAAAAAAAAATTTCTGAGCACCAAAGATGAAGACAAGATCATACAAGGTTCCAAAGAGAGGAGATAAACTGAGGGGTTTTGATAAGAAGAATAAGAATCTTACTGACTTCAGACTTCTCCTTGACAGCCCCAGATACTTAGCAAACAGAGAAGTGATGCCATCAAATTTCTCTGAAAGGTCTTAAACCTACAATCATAGAGACAGGCAAAATAGTATCTAATTAAAAGGACAAATTAAAGAAGTGTTTGGACATACAACAACGCAACAGGTTTAATACACAGAGAATCTCTCTCTCTCTTTGAAAATGAGAGAGAGAGTAGTTCTGTGGGGTTGAAACAAGCTTACTTACGCTCAGGAAACCTGCATTCTTTTCAAAAAATAGAGCAATTTTGTCACGTCTAAAAATTCTTTCATACCCTTTGCCAATCTACAGCCCTACCAGAGGCAAGGGCTGGTTAAGATCTCTTTAGTGATTAATTTTTCAGGTTCTTGGACTCTGTAAAATTAGCATCATATATTGAGTACCCTTTTATGCCTGGATTTTCCATTCACCAAACGTCTATGAGACTTAAGCCATGTTGTGTGTGTTGGTATTTCATTCATTTTATTGCTGAGTACTATCCCATTATGTCCCATCCTATATGGGTATGATCAGCTCATTGGCAGGCCCACGTCACAGGAAATAGCTCCGTCAATACGAAATTCCAATATTTTACAATCTGATCTAGGCAAATGTTGAAAAAGACTAGTTTAGTACATTCAATGCTACCTTCAATAGGAGCAGGTTGCCTTTCCTCACCAATTACATGATCAATCCTTACATGATCTAAAAGCAGGTGATTCTGGAAAAGAAATCTGAGAAAGACCTCCTTGGAGCCTCCCTGGAAGGGACTTTGTAGGTATTCTTTTTTTTTTTTAATAACTTTATTGGAATATAATTGCTTTACAATGTTGTGTTAGTTTCTGCTGTATAACAAAGTGAATCAGCTATACGTATACATATATCCCCATATCCCCTCCCTCTTGTGTCTCCCTCCCTCCCACCCTCCCTATCCCACCCCTCTAGGTGGTCACAAAGCACCGAGCTGATCTCCCTGTGCTACATGGCTGCTTCCCACTAGCTATCTATTTTACATTTGGTGGTGTATATATGTCAATGCTATTCTCTCACTTCGTCCCAGCTTTCCCTTCCCCCTCCCCATGTCCTCAAGTCCGTTTTCTATGTCTGCATCTTTATTCCTGTCCTGCCTCTAGGTTTTTCAGAACCATTTGTTTTTTTAATTTTCAGATTCCATATATATGTGTTAGCATACAGTATTTGTTTTTCTCTTTCTAACTTACTTCACTCTGTATGACAGACTCTAGGTCCATCCACCTCACTACAAATAACTCAATTTCGTTTCTTTTTATGGCTGAGTAATATTCCATTGTATATATGTTTCCCTTCACTGCAAATAATAACTTGTTTAGGTTATAAGGACAATCCCACCCTGACTCTATAATTTACTTCTTCCAAGTTATTGCTGGTTCAGTCAACTTAAAGAATCTCTAGGGCTTCCCTGGTGGCGCAGTGGTTGAGAGTCCGCCTGCCGATGCAGCGGACACGGGTTCGTGCCCGGGTCTGGGAAGATCCCACATGCCGCGGAGCAGCTGGACCCGTGAGCCATGGCCGCTGAGCCTGCGCATCCGGAGCCAGTGCTCTGCAATGGGAGAGGCCACAACAGTGAGAGGCCCGTGTACCGCAAAAAAAAAAAAAAAAAAAGAATCTCTACACATAGTGGCACCTTAAAAAAAATCCACAAATAATGGATATATATTCAACTGATGCTTTTATATGTGATTTTGAAGAATGATATTCAGAGTATCATATATGTCCATTATTTGTAGATTTTTTTTAAGGTGCCACCATGTGCAGAGATTCTTTAAGTTGACAACAAAAGAAAGTTTCATTAAAATAATTTCTCATCTTTAATCTCTAATGTCTTTAATCTCTACTTTAAAAATCTCTTTATTTTATTCTACACGCAGCTTACCCTGTTTGTAAAGCATCCACCAGTGCAGATTATAAAAACTATGTTTCAACAAGGGACATGCTGGACTTCCCTGGTGGTGCAGTGGTTAAGAATCTGCCTGCCAGTGCAGGGGACACTGGTTCGATCCCTGGTCCAGGAAGGTCCCACGTGCTGCAGAGCAACTAAGCCCGCGGGCCACAACTACTGAGCCTGCGCTCTAGAGCCTGCAAGCCACAACTATGGAGCCCACGTGCCACAACTAATGAAGCCCGCCTGCCTAGAGCCTGTGCTCCGCAACAAGAGAAGCCACCACAATGAGAAGCCCGCACACCACAAGGAAAAGTAGCCCCCGCTCGCCGCAACTAGAGAAAGCCCACACGCAGCAACGGAGACCCAACGCAGCCAATAAATAAATAAATAAATAAAATCTATGTTTTAAAAAAAAACAAGGGACATGCCACTGAATGTCATGACTATTCATGTGCTGGTGCTAGAGCTTTCAAACAAATTTGTTTTGTGGGACTTCCCTGGTGGCACAGTGGATAAGAATCCACCTGCCAATGCAGGGTACACGGGTTTGAGGACTGGTCCGGGAAGATCCCACATGCCGCAGAGCAACTAAGCCCGTGCGCCACAACTACTGAGCCTGCGCTCTAGAGCCTGTGAGCCACACCTATTGAGCCCAAGTGCCACAACTACTGAAGTCCATGCACCTAGAGCCCGTGCTCCACAACAAAGAGAAGCCACCGCAATGAGAAGCCCGTGCACCACAACAAAGAGTAGCCCTCGCTCGCCACAAATAGAGAAAGCCCACACGCAGCAACGAAGACCCAATGCAGCCAAAAATAAATGAATAATTTTTTTAAAAATTTGTTTTATGGTGCCCACTCTATTGCATTTTTGAGTAGGTTATAAATCTTGTTAAAACCAATAAAAATATGATTTCAGAATGTTTTAAAAAAATGATACTCTGATCAACTACTAGCCTTTAGGAATATTAGTAAGATACTATGAATAAACATTCATGGAATGTTTGCTGGAAAAATACTTTTGGAAAGTCTTGTTGATAAGAATCGACCAAACTTGATCAAGATTATAAAATACTGTCATTCAACCTAATCATTTGAATCACTCCAACCCTCAGGCAGACTAGCCCTTTATCAATGTTCAGAGGTATTTCCTTTGCAGTAATACTACAAATTAAGTGCCAAACACTCAGACATTTGAAACCTTGAGTTATTCCTAATGAAATGATAAAAGGTTAAAATTTCTCAGACATAAAAAAAAAGTGAGGATTGTACTAAACTGTATTACATTAATTTTATCAATGATGATACACTTTTTGGACAATACTATGAAAAGAAAATTCCTTGTGCTGTAAAGACAGACATACAAATATTCCTGAGAATCAGGAAGTGTTCTTCATGATATAACCCAGATATGGAACACCTACAGAAATAATAAATGTAACCACACCTTATGAGAGGCTCCTGGCTTCTTATCCTATGAGGGAATCAGGTTCTTCTCTTCTAAGCCAGGACTGTGGGAATCTTAGTTAAGACCATCCCAGTGTATTTCCTCCCCGACTCCCCCAGTGTACTATGGGTCCTTTCAAAGAGCCTGGAACTGTCAAGTACACCTGGAGTTATACCTGTTAGCTGATGGGACACCTCTAGCTGCACGTGGTCATCTGTGACTGTCCTTCATAATGACTATCATAATAAAGGACACACTTCAATCTATGCAGCCATCTCAAACTAGTTGATGTTCTTCAGCCCACAGAGTTAAGGATAATGGAACAGTCTTGAGTTTTCTTTGGCTGACTGGTAAGAATCTGTGCCATTGCAAACACAGTGGATTAACACCAAAGGAAAGCTGGAACAATCTATGTGTAAGATAAATAAAATTCTCCCTGGCTTTCTATGCTTATACAACAGGAAACTGTTTCTTTTCCTAAGTTAGTTCCCTGATACTGTAAAAGTAATTTGCCTCCATACTTCTTTCTCCGTTTGCAAGATACACTCTGTATGCTATCTGACTACAGACAGTGTTTTAAAATGAATTTGTTTTCCTTGAATACCAGGAATCCCAAATTAAGGCAAAACCTTATCTAACATTGTGACGTGTGCATCTTCACTTATATATAATGAGCTAGTTAGGAACGGCCGCCTTGAGTCAACATAAATGAGGAATTTGGTGAGGAAGTTTCTAGGAAAATCTCACACTGTGTATAACTGTGTAGGATGGTGTAGTAGGACAACAATGTCATCTGTTTCTGACATTCTTCTCTTCATTGTGTCACAATAGAATGATCATATCAAAAGGGGCTGGATCCATAACCACAGGGAAAAAGTATTTCACTAAATATTTTGAGAGATATTTACATATGCAGCTTACCCTACATGACGGTAATTTTGTTTTGCTTTGTTTCATTTAAGAGACATTAATATACATTTTATATTTGTCAGGCACTTACCTAAGCATTTCACAAATGTTAGCCCATTTAACTTAAAAAAACAAAAACCTAGGGAGGGCTAAATTGGGAGATTAGGATTGACATACACACACTATTTTATATAAGATAGATAACTAATAAGGACCTGCTGTATAGCACAGGGAACTCTGCTCAGTACTCCGTAATGACCTATATGGGAAAAGAATCTATAAAAGAGTAAGTATATATATATGATAACTGATTCACTTTGCTGTACACCTGAAACTAACACAACATTGTAAATCAACTATACTCCAATAAAAAATAAAGTAAATAAATAAATAACAAAATAAAATTTATAAGAAAATTGGAAAAAAAACCTCCACAACCTAGTGAGAGTAGGTAGTATTATTTACCTCACCTATAGATGAGGAAACAGAGGCACAGAGAGATTAGATGACTTGGTCAAAGACACACAGCTGGTAAATGGTAGGATGAGAATACAAACCCTTAGTTACAATCAGACTCCCGAATTTGCAGAGGCAGCAGAACATGTGACCCAGAGGGAGGGACCAGGTGCCACTGGATTCCACACCAGCTAACAGTTGAAGCTTCTCCTTGCTGCTTTTAAATAGACAAGGTCTACTTCAACAGCTTCAATTTAGCTATTTCTGTAGAAAAATTACCTAAACACACTTTGCAGTTCCTGGCTGTACTTGCCAGGGTAAAGGGAAGTTCATATTCTGGAAAAGTCTGCTGCTTCTCATTTGTTCCTGGGGACCTTTTTTCGTGGAGACAAGGTGAGGACTCATCTCATTGGAGAGAATCGCTGCTTTGTGACACCTGCCTCCTCATTTTCCTCTCACGACAAGGTGGAAAAAATCAAATGCTCTTGCTGGTTTCCAAATGAAGGGCCGAGCTTACTTATTGACACTTAGGTTGAAGAAAAGGGAGTCTATTCAATTTGAGAAATAATGCATTGCAGGTACTCTGTATACAGCAGGTGTACTGTGGAAAAAATTCTTGGAAGGATTAAACCAGGTTTCGTTCTAAGCAGATAAATGATATGGAGGGATTTGGGAAGCTGGTGGGTGAGTGGAAAAGTAATAACATTTGCAAGGAAGAATGCTGATCCAAGTAACATTTATCTAGCACCTAATGTGCCGAGATACTAAGCAAACATCGTTCTATTTAGTCCTTTAGGAAACTTTCTAAAGGAGGTAGCTTTTTCTTTAGATAAAGGTTAACCAGGAAAGTGAAGTCGTCTGTTCAAAGTCAAAGAGGAAATATGCAGAGGAATGTGGACTAGAATGCAGGCCAGATTTACAGTTAATTCAAATCATGTGAAGAAGAAAGTTAATTTGAAAGACTTTATCAATAATGCTACGGCCATAAAATGTCTTTTTATTTTTAAATTTATTTTTGGCTCTGTTGGGTCTTCGTTGCTGCGCGCAGGCTTTCTCTAGCTGTGGCCAGCAGGGGCTATTCTCCGTTGCAGTGCCCGAGCTTCTTATTGCGGTGGCTTCTCTTGTTGCGGAGCACGGGCTCTAGGCTCACAGGCGTCAGTAGTTGTGGCTTGCGGGCTCCAGAGCGCAGGCTCAGTAGTTGTGGCTCACGGGCTTAGTTGCTTTGCGGCATGTGGGATCTTACTGGACCAGGGCTCGAACCCATGTCCCCTGCATTGGCAGGTGGATTCTTAACCAGTGCACCACCAGGGAAGCCCCCATAAAATGTCTTTCAATATTTTGTTTTCCCTTCTAAATTTATCTTTCTACATCCTTAAAATTCTCGTATATGTTGCATATAGAGTATGTGTAAGCAAAGATTTACGTATTATAATCAGGAATTACGTACTGTTTTATGTTCTACATTTTCTCCTTTTATTTTAGTATTCTCCTGTGTATATGTGTGTGTGTGTGTCATAGTTACTATGTTAATGGTTCCTAGAATTGCAGCATACTAAGAGATCATAATTTATGTAATCTTATCCTAGTGCTAGACATCAAGATTGTGTCTTGTTTGTTCCTATTTGTTAATGTTGTTTTATAAAACTATTCTTTAGAACTCGTTTTCTCTGTTTGAATTGTTCAACATTTTACAAACATTTCCAATAAGGCAAAGGCTGGGTCTGAACTGTGGACTTTGCCCTTTGCCAAAGCTAAAAGCTCACCCTGACTGTACAGTGTTCTAGAGCCTCTTCAGGTTTCAGTCTACCCTATTAACTGGACAATATGTTTGTTGGTGGCGGTGGTGGTACTTTCCACTGTGTGTATGTGTGCATGCCTATATGCAGAGCAGTCTCACGTTATGTGATTTGCAGGTATTATAACAATGTTACAACCCCAGAAATTTGGCATCAAGCTCATTTTGCTTCTGCTTCATTTTACCTCTTACAACATGCTTCTGGATAAAAGGTCACATTTGCCTCTCGGAATGTTAGACTTCCAATATCCTGAGGCTCTCAAGGAGATGGAGCCAATGTCTGGAGACATTTTTGTTTTTCACAATTGAGAGTGGAGGTGTTACTACTGATGGCTAGTGGGTAGAGGCCAGGGACATTACTGTATGTTCTACAGTACACAGAATTGCTTCCCACAGCGAAGAACTGTCTGGACTGAAATAGAAGTAGTGCTAAATATAAGGAACCCTGCTCTAAACTGATCAAGAAGTTTTTTAAAAGAACATGAATTACCAGTAAAGTGTCATCATGAAAAGGTAAATTAAAACCACAATGAGACAACTCTTCACATCCATAGTTTAGCTAAAATTCAAGAGACCAGCAGTCCGAAAATGATACAAAAGAACTTATTTACAAAACAGAAACAGACTCACAGACTTAGAAAACAAATTTATGGTTACCCAAGGGGAAAGGTGTGGGCGAGGGATAAATTAGAAGTTTGGGATTAGCAGATACACACTACTACGTATAAAACAGATAATCAACAAGGACCTACTGTATAGCATAGGGAACTCTACTCAATATTCTGTAATAATTTATGTGGGAAAAGAATCTGAATAAGAATAAATATATGTATATGTATAACTGAGTCAGTTTGCTGTACACCTGAAAGCAACAAAACACTGTAAGTCAAATACATTCAAATATAAAATAAACTTTTAAAAAATAATAATAAATTAAAAGATAAAAAGACCAACAGTCCAAAGCATTGTTGAAGTGTGGAGTAATTGGAACTCTCATGATTTGCTGGTAGGAATGTAAAATGAAACAACTACTTAGAAAACACTGTTTAGCCGTTTCTTATATAGTTAAACATATACTTTCCATTCAATCCAGCTATTCCACTCCTAGGTATTTACCTGAGATAAGTGAAAACATATAACCACTACAAAGCTTTTACATGAATATCCATTGTAGTTCTACTTATTATATCCAAAAAAGGAAAGAAAAGAAACAACCCAAACACCTAACAACAGACGGATGGATAAATAAATTGTAGTATATTTCTACAATGAAATAATACTCAGAAATAAAAATTAACAAACAACTGTTACGTGATCAAATTGTTTTAATCTTAACATCATTATACCACATGAAAAGTACGTAGTATGATTACATTATATTCAATATAAGGCAAACTAATCCATAGTGATAGCTGATCAGTTCCTGAGTAGGCTAGCAGTGGGGAGCAAGTGACTACAAAGAGAAATCAAGAGACACAGGGGATGAAAGGTGGTGATGGTTTCATAGGCATGCACATGTGTCAAACCCATAGAATTGTACCCTACATATGCTTTTAATTATGCCCATTTAAATTATTCAACAATAAATGTATTTTTAAAAGATATAACCACAGCTATAGTAATGCTGTCAAAGACTCTCCCCTCGTCAAACCAGTAAGTGAACATAGGGAACAAAATGGCCTGTTGGTCCCCAAAGAACTGGAGAGCACCTGGGAGTGTGGGGCAGGATATACACATGGAAAAGTCAAGAATATTCACTCATTCAAGCAATCTCAAATCTGTTCACACAGCAGGTTCCAAAAGGTAAATGAGATCTTTGGAACCATAAGCATTTTCCCATTGAAAGTAAGCAACACTGGTTCCATCTCTACAAGTCTGTATCTTAACTGACCATGCCAAAGGGCATATGTTCCTAAAAAGAAGAAAGCCAAGAACATGCTGGACAGAGATCTGGAAAGGTGAAGTGCCTCAGCACAAAAGGACTAAGTACATCAATCTACATTTTTCCTGCTTCCTTCAGGGAATGATAATAATAATGACGTATTAATATTATTCTCTGCTAGGCACTCTGCTAAGAGTTTTACATGCACTTTTTCATTCATTTGGTGCCAGTGCGTGGATTACTTCATTTAATCCTCACGTCCATGATTCTTCCCAGGGCACTATTCTAACTGAAGATGTTCGTATCGTGGTCTGTGTTTAAGTTACATCCCATTCCTTCAATACAGAAGAACAACCCAATGGAATGATTTGAATTACTGTGTAGTTAACGGCCAGGGACAATATTAATAATAACAATAATAAAAATAATAACATTTTGAGTTAATATATGCTGGAAATTTTTCTATGCACTTAATATGTATTCATTCATTTAATTCTCATAGCAATTTTCTAAGATAGGATCTCCTTCCAGAGGATTTATTAATGAGGAAACCAAGGAACAAGGAAGTCAAGTAACTTTTTGAAGATTACATAGCTTGTTAATGGTGACATTGGGATAATCATGGACAAAGATGCACTTGCATATTTAAAGAATCTGTTTGTTCGATGTGACCGACGGGGTTTAATTTCCAAAATATACAAACAGCTCATACAACTCTATAACAACAACAACCAAAAAAAAAACCCAATCGAAAAATGGGCAGAAAACCTAAATAGACAATTCTCCAAAGAAGAAATACAAATGGTCAACAGGCACATGAAAAGATGCTCAACATCACTAATCATTAGAGAAATGCAAATCAAAACTACAATGAGATATCACCTCACACCAGTCAGAATGGCCACCATTAAAAACTTTACAAATAACAAATGCTGGAGAGAATGTGGAGAAAAGGCAACCCTTGTACACTGTTGGTGGGAATGTAAGTTGGTACAGCCACTATGGAAAACAGTATGGAGGTTCCTTAGAAAACTAAAAATAGAATTACCATATGATCCAACAATCCCACTCCTGGGCATATATCCAGAGAAAGCTCTAATTCAAAAAGATACAGGCAGCCCTATGTTCATAGCAGCACTATTCACAATAGCCAAGGCAGGGAAACAACCTAAATGTCCATCAACAGATGAATGGATAAAGAAGATGTGGTATATATACAATGGAATATTACTCAGCCATAAAAAAGAATGAAATAATGCCATTCACAGCAACATAGGTGTAAATAGAGATTATTATACTAAGTGAAGTAAGTCAGAAAGAGAAAGACAAATACCATATGATATCACTTCTATGTGGAATCTAAAATATGACACAAATGAACCTATTTATGAAACAGAAACAGACTCACAGACATAGAGAACAGACTTGTGGTTGCCAAGGGGGACGGGGCAAAGGGAGGGATGGAGTGGGAGGTTGGGGTTAGCAGATGTAAACTATTATATACAGAATGGATAAACAACAAGGTCCTACTGTATAGTACAGGGAACTATATTCAATATCCTATGATAAACCACAATGGAAAAGAATATTTTTAAATATATATATATATATATATATATATATATATATATATATATATATCTGAATCACTTTGCTGTACAGCAGAAATTAACACAGCATTGTAAATCAACTATACTTCAATTTAAAAAAAGAATATGTTTGTTAAAATATATGTGTCTTTAATGACTAAAATTCAGGGTAGTATAAGAAAGTGAAGTGAAAATTATCAGAAAGAGAATCCTGTGCTTTCTGCCCGTCTCATCCTTCCTTGGAGTTGGTGAGGACTTTAATGACAGTGACACCAATAAAAGGCACTGAAGGAGGGCTTGGACGTAGGTATTAGGATAGAATCTTCAGTGCTTGTTTCTTTGTGTCTTCTATGAGGTGGCCCTTTCAGGACTTTTATGATGCCCTTCTAAACTCCTGTCCTTCATAGTAAGGCTAGAAATCTATGGTGACTATACTTTCTCCCCCTCTCCCAAAGCAGTTTTCTAGGCAAATTTATCTCACCTGTTATCTTCTAAGGTTCAGGTAAATGTGTGCCAATCTATTTCTATTGGTTCAGTATCTTCTCATTCCTGGCTGTTTCTTGGTCTTCTCTCTAGGCTAAGGTACCTGCGAAGATGCTCCACTTACAGGGTCCACAGATGCTGCAGATGCTAGAAAAATACTTAAGGAAGAGCCTCCCTGAGTCCTTAAAGGTGAGCATGGGACATTCTTAGGGAACCAAATGGTTGCATCTTCTTGTAATAGAGGTGAGAAAGAGAATGAGCTTTTACTGAGCACCCATTCTGTGGCAGGAACTCACTCATGCTGCATCTCACATAGCACCTCTTGGCAAGGGAGGTCTATTATACTCATGTCCCAGAAGAGGAAACAGGTCTCAGTAATATGACTTGTCTGATACTTTTAAGTGGCAAAAAAAACGCTCCCTGCAGACTCAAAAACATTTCCTTGATTTCTCTTTAAAAGGTTGATCTAAGTACATATTAATTTTTAAACATTTGTGCCCAAGGCAAGGTTAACCACCATGTACCTTCTTGGAACATTTAATAGGTCAACTCTTATTTCTTTGAAATCCAAAAGATTATGCTCTATCCATGGAGGAGACCTAGAAATTATTATATACTATTCATTTTTTTATTGCAGCAATATTTGTTACAAAGTGGCTGGATTTATGCACGTTTTATTTATATTTTTATTTTTAACATTCAGAGGATTGATGAAACGAGTAAAATGCTTTTCTTTCATTTTTTATTTTTTGGCCATGCATCTTTGTGGAATCTTAGTTCCCCGACCCAGGATTGAACCCAAGCCCTTGGCAGTGAAAGCATGGAGTCCTAACCACTGGGCCGCCAGGGAAGTCCCTAAACTGCTTTTTAAAAGCTCCTTTTACACCTAAAGATAGAATCTTAAGTCACATGCAACCACTGCCCAGCACCGGCACCAATGGGGACCTCGAGGTCAGAACAACGCCAGTGCAGTTCATTAGTGGCAATAAAAAGCACTTATAGCCCTTACCTCATCCCAGCCACTGGGCTTTATCTGTGAACTCATATAAACTTCAAAACTCCCATATGAGGAGGGTGTCACTCTTCTCCCTATGTTGTAGATGATGCATCTGACGAAGGAAACTTAAATAACTTGCCCAACTGGTGACTGTTGAGGCCAGAAATATAATCCATTCACCCAATTTCAACTCACCTGAGCCTACCTGTATGCTGTGAGCAAAATAGGTCCTCCACTTCAGATGCTGTTAAGAATGAGGAGAAACTGGATCTCTCATGTATTGTTGGTGGGAATGTGAGACGGTACAGCCACGCTTGAAAAGCAATTTGTAAGTTTCTAACTAATCTTGCAACCAGCACACAACCAGCAATTACAGTCCTGCGCATTTGCCCCAGACAAATACCAGTTTATTTTCACACAAAACTATGCACATGAATGTCTATAACAACCTTATCCATAATAGTGAAAACAACTCAGATGTCCTTCCATAGGCGAATGGCTAAATGAACGGTGGTACATCCATACTGTGGAATGCTACTAAACGACAAAGAAGAAATGACCTATTGATACCTGCCACAATCTGGACGACGCTCCAGAAAATTATGCTGAGTAAAAAAAAAGCCAATCCCAAGGGATGACATGCTACATGAGTCCATTAATATAAAATTCTTGAAATAACAAAATTATAGAAGTGGAGAAGAGATTGATGGTTGCTGGAGGTGAAGGAGGACGTGAGTAGTGGAGGGTAACGGGTGTGACTCTGAAGAGCAATACGAGTGATGTTCGTGGTGATGAAACTGTTCCACATCTTGACCGTATCAATGTCAAAACCCTGGTTGTGGTATTCTACCGGCACAGAGACACTAGGTCTCTGCACTTTACCAAGTTCACACAGTAAGTGGCCAGGGTTTTATTCCAGGCAGGTTAACCCTTGAAGCCAAGTACTAACCATTATGCTCATCCACTGGGCATAACGCCTTGGACATTGGTCGATAAAGTTACATATTTCAATTTCTATTATTAGTTTTGTCAAGAACATGCACCCTAATCCTACCATGGGAGTTAGGTTGATGACAGTGACATCGCATTGGTTCTGTGGCTAAAAGGGCAGACTCAGCGTCCAGCCTGTCTGGGTCTGTGCCTGCCTCTTCCACCGTCAAGCTGTATGTCGACACCACATCACTTAACTTTTACATGCTTTTGTTTTCTCATACAAAAAGGGAGTAATGAGGGACTTCCCTGGTGACCCACGGTTAGGACTTGGTGCTTTCACTGCCCAGGGCCTGGGTTCGATCCCTGGTGGGGGAACTAAGATCCCACAAGGCACACAGCCAAAATAAAAAGAAGGGAGTAATGAGAGCTCTAACCTCTTGGGGTTATTGTCAGGATGAGAAGACTTTTTGTTGAACAGGTGGAACTGTGCCTTGCACACAGAGAAGATATGCAGATATTAGCCACTGTTATTACAGATCAGACCATAAATTTACAGTGGGGTGAATTGTGGATGCATCTTAGGTGAGGCTAATGCTTTGAAAGGCCTGGCATGATTTGGGGTGAGTTGAATCTATTCACTTTTCTCAATCTTAACCATTTGTAAACCATCCTTTTACTCTGGGAAAGAGAAAGGTAAGCATTCTTCTACGGGTAGACTATCTGGCTTTATTTTTATTTGCTATAAAAGGACCAAAGAGACAATTGTCCCTGACCTTTAATTACTATAGCCTCCACTTATTGGTAGGAAATATTTACCTTTACCAGAGGATAATTTAAAAATATATGTTAAAAAGCCTTAAACATGTAGATAACTTTAGGCCCAGCAATCTCCCTTCTAAAAACCTTCCCTAAGCAAATATCAGGTACATATGCAAAGATTTCTACAAAAAGATATTCTTTGAAGGGTCATTGTTTACACTGAAAAGTTGGAAACACCTGGAGTGGAGTGTATCTGATATTTTTCATTTTTTGTGAAGTTTGTTGTGTGTGTACATGAATAGAAGGAAATTTATTAAAGATTTTATTAAATTCTACAATGGGAGAGTTCATAACTTTTATTCATAAGTTTCATTGGTCTGAATATTTTCTATATGAATATATATATATATATATATATATATATATATATAATTTCTTTTTTTTTGCGGTACACGGGCCTCTCACTGCTGTGGCCCCTCCCGCTGCGTAGCACAGGCTCCGGACGCGCAGGCTCAGTGGCCATGGCTCACGGGCCCAGCAGCTCCGCAGCATGTGGGATCTTCCCGGACCGGGGCACGAACCCGTGTCCCCTGCATCGGCAGGCGGTCTCCCAACCACTGCGCCACCAGGGAAGCCCTATATGAATATTTTTTAAAGATATATTTATTGGGGCAAAAATTAGAACCTAAAAAACGGTCTGCAGAAATTCTCATTAGGTGCCTTCCAATCAAAAAATTTCATTATTTCATAGAAATAAACCTTGTCCTGATCAAACAAGGCACTTTGCCATCTCTTCCTAATAAGCTGACCCTCTCACTTTGTCCGGATACTGCAGGTTTATGGGACCACCTTCCACATGAACCAGGGAAACCCTTTCAAGCTACAGGCCCTGGTGGACAGGTGGCCTGATTTTAATACAGTGGTTATCCGTCCTCAGGAGCAGGTAAGGTGCCAGATGTGGAATGAATATGCATGTATGTTCGTATTTGCTATGTGCTTACCATGCACCTGGCAATGTGGTAGACCCTGGGATTATAGAAATGAATCGAGGTGTTGGTTAACAAGTCCTTGTCCTCAAAAAGCCCACAGCCTGGAGGAGATTATAGATAAATACACAGATAAATTACAGCGTCGTGTGAAACAGGCAGGATCAAAACACAGATAGCATCCTGCTGCTGCTTAAGACCAAACACACTTTGTCATTTCTTGCACCCAGTTTGTGGGAATAGAGGCAACCAGTGGGAGGTTGTGGTAATGTAGGATTATGTAGATGGTCACTTTTGTTAAAGGTATCAAAGGAGCATTTCCCAGGCTAGAATTTTGCATTGTAATAAATGAAACCCATTTTAAACCCTTAACCCAAGGGGAAAAAAATATTTCCTACCTTTTAAAAACACCAGTTTTGAAACCACACCGACTCATTCATGCTAACTCAAAACTTCTCATTGTGATACTGTCTTCCCATTGAGATACTGCAGGGTGTTATAACCTACTGTCATCAATAAAGCAAATAAAACAGGGCAGGAAAAAGACTATATGTGGTAGAGGTTGCAGGGAGAGGATCAGAAATGCTTCTTAGTAGAAATTTTACCAAAACTGGATGTTGAAGGCAAATAAGATTTTTTACATGGTGTCGGGGAAGGACTGCCCTCAAAGCAGAGGAAATAGTAGTTGCAAGCCATAAGGTCTGAAATAACAGAGTGAACTAAGGAAAACTGAGGAGCAAATGACATAGTTGGAACTGTCGTTTACATATTGTATGATAATTTTTTAATTAGTGAAATTGAATAGCTAAGACATTTCAAAAATAAAACATATAATGATATTTTAAAATATCAAGTAAAAATCTAAAATGTTAATGTAAATGTATTTTATAGAACTTATATAGCAGTGAAATTGGTAAGAAATATTATTCAAAATAACCAAATTAAATAATCTGAAAATGAAGACTTTTAATTATTGATAGAAACCTGAGCTACTTTCAAAAATACAGTCTTAAAAATAAGAGTTGTCCAGCTTTACGAGCGATTGTTGACATATAAGATTTTGTAAGTATAAAATGTACAATGTGTAGATTTGATACACATATATCATTAAACGATTCCCACCATAGCTTTAGCTAACACTCCATCAGGTCACATAATTACCATTTCTTTTTTTTGGTGAAAACATTCAAGATCTACTTTCTTAGAGACTTTCAAGTACAGTTGACCCTTGAACAACATGGGCTTGAACTGCACGAGTCCACTTATATGCGGATTATTTTCAATAATTACATGCTACAGTACGACACCACCTGAGGACGGTTGAATCTGTGGATGCAGAACAGCAGATACAAGGGCTGACTGTAAAGCTATATGTGCGGATTTTCAATTGCATGGAGCGTTGGGGTCCATAACCCCTGCATTGTTCAAGGGTCAACTGTATATAATACAGCCTTGTTAACTATAATCCCCATACTGTATATTAGATCCTCAGAATTTATTTATCTATCTGGCACAAACTAGAAGTTTGTACCTTTTGATATCTCCGCGTTTCCCCCACCTAAGCCTCCCCAGCCTCTAGTAACCACCATCCAACTCTCTGTGTCTATGATTCAGCTTTTTAAGATTCCACACATAAAGAAGGTCATACAGTATTTGTCTTCCTCTGTCTGACTGATTTCACTTAGCATAACGCCTACAAGGTCTATCCATGTTGGCACAAATGGCAGGAGTTAATTCTTTCTTGTGGCTGACTGAAATTCCATTGTAAAGATATGCCACATTTTCTTTATCCAATCATTTTTTTCCCCATATTTTGGCTATTGTGAATAATGTTGCAATGAACATGGAGTGCAGGTATCTCTTTGAGATCCTGTTTTCATTTGCTTTGGCTATATACCCAGATGGGATTCCTGATTCATATGACAGTTCTATTTTTAATTTTTGGAGGAATCTCCATACTGTTTACATAGTGGCTACACCAATTTACATTCCCACCAACAGTGCACAGGGCTCCCTTTTCTCCAGAGCTTCCCCAGTACTTGTTATCTCTTGTCCTTTTCTTTCTTTTTTTTTTTTTTTAAAATTAATTAATTTATTTGTATGTTTATTTTTGGCTGTGTTGGGTCTTCGTTTCCGTGTGAGGGCTTTCTCTAGTTGTGGCAAGCGGGGGCCACTCTTCATCGCGGTGCGCGGGCCTCTCACTATCGTGACCTCTCTTGTTGCGGAGCACAGGCTCCAGCTGCGCAGGCTCAGTAGTTGTGACTCACGGGCCCAGTTGCTCTGCAGCATGTGGGATCCTTCCAGACCAGGGCTCGAACCCATGTCCCCCACACCGGCAGGCAGACCCCCAACCACTGCGCCGCCAGGGAAGCCCATCTCTTGTCCTTTAGATGATAACCATTCTGGTATGTATGTGGTCTTGATTTGCATTTACCTGATAATTAGTGATGTAAAGCACTTTTTCATGTATCTGTTGGCCATTTGTATGTCAATTCCTCTGCCCATTTTTAATGGGATTGTTTGGGGTTTTTTATATTATATTGTATGAGTTTTTAAAATATGTTTTGGGTACTAACCCCTTGTCTGATATGTGATTTGAAAGTATTTTCTCCCATTTGATAGGTGTCTCTTCATTTTGTTGATTTTTTCTTTGGCTGTGCAGAAGCTTTTTAGTTTGATGTAGTCCCCATTGTTGATTTTTTGCCTTCTTTTCTTGTGCTTTTGGTGTCATATCCAAAACATCATTGCTAAGACCAATGTCAAGGAGATTTATCTCTATATTTTCTTGTAGGTTTTTTAAGTTTCAGTACTTATGTTTAAGGCTTCAGTCCATTTTGAGTTAACTTTTTGAGTGGTGTAAGATTGGTTCTTCTGCAAGTGATTATTAAGCTTTCCCAATACCATTTATTAAAGAGACTATTCTTTCCTGATTGAGTGTTCTTGGATCCCTTGTCAAATATTAGTTGATCATATATGTGAGAGCTTATTTCTGGGCTCTCAATTCCATTCCATTTGTCTATGTGTCTATTTTCATGCCAATACCTTACTGTTTTGATTTCTACAGCTTTGTAGTATAGTTTGAAATCAGAAAGTATGAAGCCTCCATATTTGTTCTTATTTCTCAGGATTGCTTTGTCTAGTCAATCTTTTGTGGTTCCATATAAGTTTTAGGATTTTTTTTCTATTTCTGTGAAAATGCTATTGGAATTTTGATAGAGGTTGCATTGAATCTACAGATGGCTTTGGGTAATATGATTATTTTAACAAAATTAATTCTTTCAATCCATGAAACCTTAACCAATTCATTAACCATAAATCCAAATGTATGTCTTTCCATTTGTTTATGTCTTCTTCAATTTCTTTCATCAAAGTTCTATAATAGGGCTTCCCTGGTGGCGCAGTGGTTGAGAGTCTGCCTGCCGATGCAGGGGACACGGGTTCGTGCCCCGGTCCGGGAAGATCCCACATGCCACGGAGCGGCTGGGCCCGTGAGCCATGGCCGCTGGGCCTGCGCATCTGGAGCCTGTGCTCCGCAACGGGAGAGGCCACACCAGTGAGAGGCCCGCATACAGAAAAAAAAAAAAAAAGTTCTGTAATAGCCTTCTTTTTTCTCTTGTTATCATTCTTGGCTTAAAGTCTATATTGTCTGATACAAGTGTAGCTATTCCTGCTGTCTTTTGGTTTCTATTTGTATGGTATGCCGTTTTCATCCCTTCACTTTGAGCCTATGTGTTTCCTTAAAGCTTAAAGTCTCGTAGGCAACACAGAGTTGATCTTTTTTTTTTTTAATCCATCTAGCTACTCTATATATTTTGATTGGAGAATTGAATCAATTTACACTTAGAGTACTTATTGACAGGTAAGAACTTATTAATGCCACCCTATTGTTTTCTGCTGTTTTGTAGTCCTCTTGTTCCTTTCTTCCTCTTGCAACTTTCCTTTGTGAACTGATGCTTTTCTGTGGCGGTAAACTTTGATTCTTTTCTCTTATCTTTTGTAAATCTACTGTAGGTTTTTGCTTTGTGATACCATGAGGCTTATGTAAAACATATTATAAATATAAGAGTCTATTTTACTCTGATAACAATTTAACTTTGATTGCATACAAAAACTCTATCCTTTTGCTCTCCATTTTATGTTTTTTTAATGTCACTATTTATATTTTTTATATTGGATATCCATTAACAAATTATTGTAGCTATAGATATTTTAATATTTTGTCCTTTAATCTTTATACTAGAGTTAAGTGGCTAAAAACCATAACATTACTATATGAGAATATTCTGAATCTGACTATATGCTTACTTTTACCAGTATGCTGTATATTTTCATATGTTTTTATGTTACTAATTAGCATCCTTTCCTTTCAATGTGAAGAACTCCTTTTGGCATTTCTTTTTTTTTTTTTTTTCAGAAGGAATCGGAACATTTTATTCAAGCCAAATTTGAGGATTATAACCTGGGAAGAGCATCTCAGAAAGCTCTGAGAACTGTTCCCCTTTCCGTATTTCTTATAAGTCAGGTCTTTTGGTGATGAACTTCCTCAGTTTTTGTTTGTTCGTGAAAGTTAGTGAAACATCGAAAAAAATGTTCCAATTCTTTCTTAAAAAAAAAAAAGAAACGCTAAAAGGAGTTCTTCAAGCTGAAAGGAAAGGATGCTAATTAGTAACATAAAAACATATGAAAATATACAGCATACTGGTAAAAGTAAGCATATAGTCAGATTCAGAATACTCTCATATAGTAATATGGTTTTTAGCCACTTAACTCAAGTATAAAGATTAAAGGACAAAATATTAAAATATCTATAGCTACAATAATTTGTTAATAGATGTCCAATAAAAAAACAAATATCACAAACAAATAGTGATAGCAAGATATTAAAAATGATATCTTGCTATCTTTTCTGAAGAACAACTTTGCTGGGTAAAGTATTTTTGGTTGGCAGTTTATTTCTTTCAGCACTTTGAATATATTGCCCCCATCTTCTCATGGCTTGCAAGGTCTCTGAGAAATCTGCTGATAGCCTTTTGGGGGGGTTTGACAGTTTTATTATAATGTGTCTAAGAGAGGTTCTCTTTAAGTTGACTGTTTGGTGACCTACGAGCTTCATAAACTTGTGTATCCAAATTTCTCTCAAGATTTGGGAAGTTCTCAGCCATTATTTCTTTAAATAAACTTTCTTCCCCCTTGGAAGTTTTTATTATTATTATTATTTTGCGGTACGCGGGCCTCTCACTGTTGTGGCCTCTCCCGTTGCGGAGCACAGGCTCCGGATGCGCAGGCCCAGCGGCTATGGCTCACGGGCCCAGCCGCTGCATGGCACGCAGGATCCTCCCGGACCGGGGCACGAACCCGCGTCCCCTGCATCGGCAGGCAGACTCTCAACCACTGCGCCACCAGGGAAGCCCGTTCTTCAAGCTTCTTAATGAGTTTTATGGAGGGATAGAGAAATAATTTTAAATGGATCATTTTTGCTTGGTTTGAAAATTTAAAGCAATAACTGAGTTAGGAGTAGTTTTGTTCAGGACATTTTTCATTGTTAATTGAATCAGGGAGTCCTTGACTTGATCTCATAATGTAAATAATCCTTCAATAAAATCAATACAACGAAAAAGCTAATATTTTAGTATTTAAAAGTGTCATAAGATAATGGAACCCTGAAAACGAATATGGCAATCACTAAATACAAGCATTTTGGTTGATTCTACTTTTCCCAACCCAAACAGGAGATGACAGATGACCTTGATCACTACACCAATACTTACCAAGTCTACTCCAAGGACCCTAAGAAATGTCAGGAATTCCTTGGTTTGCCAGAAGTCATCAACTGGAAGCAACATTTGCAGATTCAAAGTAAGGGAACTGGGATGTGTGCTGGCTACTGAGATCTCCCATGTCTGTATCTGTAGTGTCACTTTTCATTTTGGATGACAGCCCTACATCCTCTATATCTTTACTCCAAGTCCTAGACACTCAGCCTGCTGTCCATTCTTTCTCTCAGCTGCCACCACTACCTCCATAGTTGTTAGTTCACAAACTTATTTGGGAGCTTCCCAGGTGAAATCTGAAACCAGCCCCCATGTACATGTATGGCAAGGAGAGGCCTAAGAAAGGGGCAAACCACTTCCGATTGGTAGGTGGCAAGTTTAATAAGCAGGGGAACTTCCAGGCTTGTTTCCCACAGGAGACTGCAGGATGAGTATATCACCTCACCCACCTGCCAAAATCTTAAACATTTATATAGTGGCCTTAACTGGGTTCAGTCATGTACCCAATCCAGATATCTCAACACCACATTTCAATCTCAAGGCTGTGTCCTTGAAGCAGCTTCTGGGAGCTGGGAAGGCAAGTGGGAAGCACCTTCCAAGGAGGGGAGGGAGTGGGGAACCTCCAATTGCCTGGGTCCAGCTCATGAGTCAACAGGTAGCACGTCTTCTTGATGAGCTCCTCCAACAATAGTGAATTAGAACTTGAAGACTGCAGTACATGGGGTTTACATAGGAAATCATGAATAACATAATTTCTGAATAGCTAAGGATTCGTGGTTTATTCCAGGATGTATTAGGGAGATTGAATATGGGAGCAGAGCTTTCCTTCTGTCTCATCTCCGTTTTATCATTGTCTTATTTACGAAGGAGGAATTTAGTAGTTAAGAATGTATTTGGGAATTCCCTGGTGGTCCAGTGGTTAGGACTCTGTGCTCTCACTGCCAGAGGCCTGGCCCAGGTTCGATCCCTGGTCGGGGAACTAAGATTCCACAACAAAGATCTCCCAAGCTATTGTGCGGCCAGAAAAAAAAAAAAAAGTATTCTCTGGAGTCAGACTACCTAAAATTGTGACCTTGTTGGGCCTGTTAGTAGTTATGTGATCTAAGGCAAGGAACAAACTCTCTGTGGATCAGTTTCCTTATATATAAAAATAAGGATTAGGGCTTCCCTGGTGGCGCAGTGGTTGAGAGTCCGCCTGCCGATGCAGGGGACACTGGTTCGTGCCCCAGTCCGGGAAGATCCCACATGCCGCGGAGTGGCTGGGCCTGTGAGCCATGGCCGCTGAGCCTGCGCGTCCGGAGCCTGTGCTCCGCAACGGGAGAGGCCACAACAGTGAGAGGCCCGTGTACTGAAAAAAAAAAAAAATGAGGATTAGAATAGTACCCAAAACATAAGCCATTTAAAGATTGAATAAGATCTTGAATGAGAAGTGCTCAGCATCATGGCTGATTTTATCAGTTAGGTTTTCAAACCATCCCCAGAGAGTGACTGCAAACCACAGTCATTTATTAGCTCATGATTTTGTGGGTCAGCAATTTGGACTAGGCTCAGCTGGGTGATTCTTCTGCTGGTCTCTCCTAGATTCACCCATGTAGCTGCAGTCAGCTGGGGGTTTTCAGTGAGCTGGTAGGACTAAGTTAGCCATAATCTCAAGTTTGGCTGTTAATGCTGGCTTTGTGTGTGCTGGCTACTGGCTGTGCTGATCAAGTGGCTTGGGCGGTGTATAGAAGTCACAGGTTCTCAAGAGCAGAGAGAAAAGGCAAACCTCCATGCATAGTCACTTTTCAAGCTTTTTACTGATTCATATTTGCTATTTTTCTATTGGCCAAAGCAAGTTTCATGGTCAAGCCCATAGTCAGTTAAGGAGAAAAAAATCAAGATAGTGAAGAGGAACAAACTCAGACCACTGTAGCAGCCATCTACTATACTGAGTGCATAGAATTTTTCAATCAATTTTGGTTATTATCTTTATACCTCATCTTCTTTGATGGTCATAACTGTACTGTGATGTATTCAGGAATTGTAGTATTATCCCAATTTTGAATTATTTTAAAATATGAGAGTGATTTGCCATTATCCCATAGAAGTCTTTTCATGATGGGACACGAGTTTTAATAATTCGAAACCTGCAAACTTTGCAGCCGTTGGACAGCTTTTTCCTGACACTTAAAGGAACAGTGATATCTCATATAATTCATTTCCTCCATCTAGGTTCACAGTCCAGCCTGGATGATGTGATAAACAATCTTGCGGCTATTAAATTGGGCAAGGTGAAGCGAACACAGTGCTTTCTCTATATGGTCTCTGAGACAACAAAGAAATTGGCTACTTCCTTGCTGGATGCAAAAAACGTATCACCCAATGGTGATAAATACAAGTCCATGTAAGTCTGAAAGAAGTTGCTCTGGGGAATTCCCTGGTGGTCCAGTGGTTAGGACTCTGCACTTTCACTGCCTGCCGAGGGCAGAGGTTCAATCCCTCTGGTCTGGGAACTAATTAAGATCCCGCCCGCAGGCTGCGCGGTGCGGCAAAAAACAAAAACAAAACAAAACAAAAAAGGAAGAAGCCTCATATCTGTCACCACTGAATTAGCCAGCACATTCTAGGACAGTCGCAGAAAAGCACAACGAACTGGAGCGCCTTTAAACAGCAGAAATTTATTCTCACAGTTCTGGAGGCCAGAAGTGCCAAGTCCATGGGTTGGCGAGCCTCTGTTCCCTTCAAAGCCTCTGGGAGGGAATCCTTCTTTGCCTCTTCCAGATTCTGGTGGCTCTAGGCATTCCTTGGCTTGTGGCTTTGATACCAACCAGGGTTCTTGGCCTTCCCCAATCAATAGAAACTGATTAGAGGCCAGACAAGAAGTTCAGGTAAGGCTTTATTGGGGCCCCTGCTGCAGCAGTGGGGAGAGAGAACAAACCACAGGTTCCCTGGTTGAGGCAGGGGGTCGAGCTGGCTCCTTATATGGGGTGAGGGTAGGGGTGTGTCCAGGGGTCGGGCCAGAGGGGTGGCTTAGGTGTTTTGCCCATCCCTTTGGTGGTGTTGTGTGCAGGGGGCATGCGCAGTACCCAGCTTTTGCTCCCGACACCCTGTTTTTTGCTCCTGGCTCTTCAGAAGTGGGAATTGGGCGTTTTGGGTCTTTTTGTCCCTTTGTCCATAATTTGCCACAAGTGCACATGCACACAGTTATTTTTAGTTTCTTTGTATTTTGTTGCCCGAGGAGAAGTTTGTCCAGGTGCAAGCCTTGTAGCACTGCAGCAAAGGGTTCCAGGTCCCAGCCTGTCTCAGCTTCATCTCTCTCATTTCTGAATTTGCCTTCACATGGGCTTCTCTGTGTGTGTCTGTGTCTTTTCTTCTGTCTATTATAAGGACACTTTTGATTGGATTAAAGGCCCACTAGATAATCCAGGATGATTTCATGTTGGGATTCTCAATGTACTTACACCTGCAAGGATGCCTTTTCTGAATAAGGTCACATTTTCCGGTTCCAGGTGGGCACACCTTTCGAGTGGACACACCATTCAACCCACTATACCTCTTACCTTCTCTTCCAGCTTTTGCTTTGGTCTCCTAACCATCCATTTTCTGCCAAGCAGCCAGAGTAATCTTTTTTTAAAAAAAATGCACATTAGACCATGTTCTTCCCCTGCTTAAAAGACTCGAGTACTTCCCATCTCACTTGGAAATAATTCGGAACTCCAACGTGACCCTATAAGAGCCAACACCCATCTACTTTTTAGACCTCATCTCCTCTCTTGCTTACTGCCCCCAACAACACTGGTCTTCCTCCTGCCATCGATCATTGTAAGCTCAGGCTTTTTTTTTTTTTTTTTTTTTTTTTTTTATTTTATTTTTTAGACAGCAGGTTCTTATTAGTTATCTATCTTATATGTATTAGTGTATATATGTCAATCCCAATCTCCCACTTCATCCCACCCCCCCATCCCCCTTTCCCCCACTGCTGTCCATATGTTTGTTCTCCACATCTGTGTCTCTATTTCTGCCTTGCAAACAGGTTCATCTGTACAATTTTTCTAGATTCCACATATATGCATTAATATACGATATTTGTTTTTCTCTTTCTGACTTACTTCACTCTATATGACAGACTCTAGGTCCATCCACATCTCTACAAATGACCCATTTTCGTTCCTTTTTATGGCTGATTAATATTCCATTGTATATATGCACCACATCTTCTTTATCCATTCATCTGTTGATGGGCATTTAGGTTGCTTCCATAACCTGGCTATTGTAAATAGTGCTGCAATGAACATTGGGGTGTGTGTGTCTTTTTGAATTATGGTTTTCTCTGGGTATATGCCCAGTAGTGGGATTGCTGGGTCATATGATAATTTTATTTTTAGTTTTTTAAGGAACCTCCATACTGTTTTCCATAGTGCTTGTATCAATTTACATTCCCACCAGCAGTGCAAGAGGGTCCCCTTTTCTCCACACCCTCTCCAGCATTTGCTGTTTCTAGATTTTCTGATGATGCCCATTCTGACTGGTGTGAAGTGATACCTCATTGTGGTTTTGATTTGCATTTCTCTAATATTTAGTGATGTTGAGCAGCTTTTCATGTGCCTCTTGGCCATCTGTATGTCTTCTTTGGAGAAATGTCTATTTAGGTCTTCTGCCCATTTTTTGATTGGGTTGTTTGTAAGCTCAGGCCTTTTGAGTCAGCTTTTCCCTCTGCCACCACCCCACCCAATCCTGACACACATGACTTCTTTTGCTGTTCAGAACTGCTCAAATGTCACCTTCCAGAGAGTCCAGCTAGACCACTCCACCTAAAATCACTTCCCAGTTATTTTCCACACATGACCCACTTTTATTTTCTTTGTAGCACTTATGATTATTTGAAATTAGGTAATTTAGTTAACGATCTTACTTACTGGATGTTTGAACTCTCCCCAACAACGTTGCAAACCCACGAGAGAGAGCAGGTACCTTCCCTGTCTTGTTCACTGATAGATCTTCCACAGCTAAAACAGTGCCTGGTATATAGTAGGTATTTAATAAATGTGTTCAGTAAATTCACTTGACAAACAAATTTTTCCAATAAAGAGAATTTCAACAAATAATATATTTTCCCCCATTGATGTCCAGTCTAACACTGAATAGAACTGAACACTGACGGTGGAGATTTGAGCTAAAGATGCCCAGTCCCATGGCCTTCCGTCTGTACTGCTGGGAGAGTTTTATTCACTTTGTATCAAAGAACCTCTCTGGATCCCCTTGTCTGCACTGTAGGATAAACAGGATGGGAGATATTATCCCCATTTTCCCGACAGAAAACAGACTCAGATGATGAAATAGCTTGTTCAGGTCCCATGGATGGTTAAGGGCATAGTGGGCTTGAGTCTAGATCTCCTAGTTTCACCTTGTGGGCTCTTTCCAGGACACCCCCCAAAGCCCCTTTACAGCCTGCAGATGCCATCAGATTCAGTGTTCTGTGCCTTGGGGGCTGCCTGCACTTCATGTCACTGCCCCTTTCTGGACTTCAACCTCCCCACTTGTTCAACATGGTAGCCAAGGACCTTCGGACAACAACATTTTAAGCTCTGGCTTCACTGCTTGCTAGCATGTGCTTTGGGGCACTTGTTTATATCTCTGCAACGTTTTCCTTCTGTGTAAAATAAGGATAAGAACACCCGCCCTATCTAGATTGGAAAGTTGCAGCGGAGGCCAAATGAAACAATTGTAGCTAATTTCTGTAGAGGATTTATTATCTGCCAGGTGCTTGTTCTAAGCCCCTACATCCATTGACTCATTTAAGCCTCACAATGATTCTATAAAGGAGGTGTGATTATCATCCTTATTTATTAGATGAAGAAATAGAGGAAGTGGGAAATGAAGTAATCAGCCCCAAATCACCCAAGGAGTCAGATTATGAATCTAGATAGCCTGGCTACAGAGCACTTATGCTTAAATATGCTCCTATTCCCCTCTCAGAACAATTGGGGCAGGGGACAAATAAAATACTCCACAGTACATGTGATATTGTTACCGAGCCAAACTTGGGTCCACTTGCAGTAAAGCCAATCTACTAACACCAGGTTGTGGTGAAGGAAAGTACAGCATTTATTGCAGGGTACCAAGCAAGGAGAATGGGCAGCTCATGCTCAAAGGACTCGAACTCCCCAATGGCTTTCAGGGAAGGGGTTTTAAAGTCAGTGTGAGGGAGGTTGCTGCAGGGTTGTGGTCAGCTTGTGCACAATTCTTGGATTGGTTGGCATCAAGGTGAAGTTTCAAGCATCATCAACCTCCTGGTTTCAACCAGTCTAGGGTCTATGTTCTTGAGATGAGCAGTTTTCATCTGGTGGGGATCTGCTTCCTATAAAAACAACTTAGAAATGTGTGTCAGGCCCTTATCAATATCTTGTAGAGAACTGTGAGTTCAGTGATTCTGCCATGTGGCAGATTTATAGTCTAAATTGTTGCCAGTTTCTCAGCCCAACAGCTCTTCTGTTTCTAGATCTTCACATTTTCTAATCATTAACTCTGTTAGCCTTTTGACACTGAAGGGAGGTCTGGGAGACTAAAGCAAAAGTTTTTATTTCAAAGGACAGGGATAAACAGGCTTGTATACAGTTTCAATATTATGAGCTATTCTTTCCCCTTGTTCCCAATAGCCATCAAAATGTGTTGAAACTCTCATCCCTGGATCCTACCCATGCTGCCTTGGTGAATAAATTCTGGCATTTTGGTGGCAATGAGAGGAGCCAGCGGTTCATCGAGCGCTGTATCCGGACCTTCCCCACCTTCTGCCTGCTGGGGCCTGAGGGGACCCCTGTATCCTGGGCCCTAATGGACCAGACAGGAGAGCTGCGGATGGCAGGCACCATACCTGAGTACCGGGCCCAGGGCCTCATCACCTACCTCATCTATGTCCAGGTTCAGGCTCTAGACAAACTTGGCTTCCCCATGTATTCCCATGTAGATAGGGCCAATCACATCATGCAAAAACTGAACTTCAAGCTGCAGAATATCTCTGTGTCCAGTGACTGGAACCAGTGGAACTTCGTGCCTCTGTGAAGCAGACCTGAACACAAGACAGTGTTGAATGGACAGGGCATGTGGCTGGAGGAGCTGATGGGTGATGGAGAGAGGAGAGAGGGAATAAAATGTAATCAATGGTAATGAAGGGTCCTGAGCTCTGAGGAAGCAGTGATGGGTAGTGAACAGGATAGCCTCAGTCTCTGTGCTCAAATACCTCCCAGGATTCCCTTACTTTCCTCAGTAGGAAACAGGCCAGGCACCCCAGCTGTCTGGCTGGTACAGCTCCTACACTTCCAGCATCCTAGTCATGCTTTATATTTAGTTGCATGCTTTTCTGCATTGTTCTTCCTGGAACTACTAGCTCACTGACCCTTTCCAATTTGCCAGAAGGATTGTAATAATTTGTGGGTTCTAGGACTTTTTCCCTCTGGCTTTCTATGTGTTGTTTTTAATTGACTATAGAGTCACATGTCTTCTGAGTAGCTCTTTGAATATCCTCCTTTCCCAGGTCACTTCTTAAGCCTTGTATTATAATCACATGAAATATACTATACACACATACCACACATTTCTATATCTATAGATATAGATGGTGTGTGTGTGTGTGTATAATGCAGCAGAGATAATTAAAACAAAAAGACTGACTGGCATTAATATCTTCTTTTGCAACTCCTACTTCAGGAAAGAGATACTAACGTTGTTTCTGTCCTCTGAAATTGCACAAGGTGAGAGCTGGGAGTTTCAGATTTACTGGGGGCTTACTGAGGACTAGCCTGGGAAACAGTTTCTCAGATAGCTCTGAGGAACTCCTCCAAAGAGGTAAGGGGGAAAAGAATGGTACAAATGAACTTATTTACAAAATAGAAACAGACTCACAGATTTAGAGAAGGAATTTATGGTTACTGGGGTGGGGTGGGGTGGGGGAGGGGGAAAAGTGGGAGAGGGGATGTTTAGGGAGCTTGGGATTGACATGTACACACCGCTATATTTAAAATGGATAATCAGTCCTAGCCATGGCAATCAGAGAAGAAAAAGCAATAAAAGTAATAAAAATTGGAAATGAAGAAGTAAAACTGGCACTATTTGCCAGTGACATGATACTATACATAGAAAATCCTAAAGATGCCACCAGAAAACTACTAGAACTAATCAATGAATTTGGTAAGGTTGCAGGATACAAAATCAATGCACAGAAATCTCTGGCATTCCTACACACCAACAACAAAAAATCAGAAAGAGAAATTAAGAAATCACTCCCATTTACCATTGCAAGAAAAAGGATAAAATATCTAGGAATAAACCTGCTTAAGGAGGCGAAAGACTTGTACTCAGAAAACTATAAAACACTGATGAAAGAAATCAAAGATGACATAAACAGATGGAGAAATATACAATGTTGTTGGATTGGAAGAATCAATATTGTGAAAATGACTTACTGCCCAAAGCAATCTACAGACTCAGTGCAATCCCTATCAAACTACCAATGGTATTCTTCACAGAATTAGAACAAAAAATCTTATAATTCGTATGGAAACACAAAAGACCCCGAATAGCCAAAGCAATCTTGAGAAAGAAAAACGGAGTTGGAGAAATCAGGCTCCCTGACTTCAGACTATACCACAAAGCTACAGTAATCAAGACAATATGGTACTGGCACAAAAACAGAAATACAGGCCAATGGTACAGGATAGAATGCCAAGAGATAAACCCATGCACATATGGGCACCTAATTTATGACAAAGGAGGCAAGAACATACAATGGAGAAAAAACAGCCTCTTCAATAAGTGGTGCTGGGAAAACCAGACAGCTACATGTAAAAGAATGAAATTAGAACACTCCCTAACATCATACACAAAAATAAACTCAGAATGGATTAAAGACTTAAATTTAAGATCAGACACTATAAAACTTTTAAAGGAAAACATAGGAAAAACAAACACTCTTTGACATAAACCACAGCAAGAGCTTTTTTGACCCACCTCCTAGAGTAACAGAAATAAAAACAAAAATAAACAAGTGGAACTTAATTAAACTTAAAAGCTTTTGCACAGCAAAGGAAACCATAAACAAGACAAAAAGACAACCCTCAGAATGGGAGAAAATATTTGCAAATGAAACAACAAAGGATTAACCTCCAAAGTATACAAACAGCTCATGGAGCTCAATATCAGAAAAACGAACAATCCAGTTAAAAAATGGGCAGAAGACCTAAATAGACATTTCACCAAGGAAGACATACAGATGGCCAAGAGGCACATGAAAAGATGCTCAACATCACTAATTATTAGAGAAATGCAAATTAAAACAACAATGAGGTATCACCACACGCCAATCAGAATGGTCATTATAAAAAAGCTAGAAACAATAATTACTGGAAAGGGTGTGGTGAAAAGGGAACCCTCCTACACTGTTGGTGGGAATGTAAATTGATACAAGCACTATGGAAAACAGTATGAAGGATCCTTAAAAAACTAAAAATAGAACTACCATATGACCCAACAATCCCATTACTGGGCATATACCCTGAGAAAACCATAATTCAAAAAGAGACATGCACCCCAATGCTCATTGCAGCACCTTTTCCAATAGCTAGGACATGAAATCAATCTAAATGTCCATTGACAGATGAATGGATAAAGAAGATGTGGCACATATATACAATGGAATATTACTCAGCCATAAAAAGAAATGAAATTGAGTCATTTGTAGTGAGGTGGATGGACCTAGAGTCTGTCATACAGAGTGAAGTAAGTCAGAAAGAGAAAAACAAATACCATATGATAACGCATATTTATGGAATCTAAAAAAAAATGGTATTGATGAACCTCGTTGCAGGGCAGGAATAAAGAGGTAGACGTAGAGAATGGTCTTGATGACATGGGGTGGGAGGGCAAAGCTGGGGTGAAGTGAGAGTAGCATCGACGTATATACACTACTGAATGTAAAATAGTTGGCTGGTGGGAAGCAGCAGCATAGCACAGGGAGATCGGCTCGGTGCTTTGCAATGACCTAGAGGGGTGGGATACGGAGGATGGGAGGGAGGCTGAAGAGGGAGGGGATATGGGAACATGTGTATGCATATGGCTGATTCACTTTGTTGTGCAACAGAAACTAACACAATATTGTGAAGCAACTATACTCCAATAAAGATGTATTAAAAAAGAATAAGAAGGAAATTTGATAATACTTATAAAAAATAAAAAATAAAATAAAATAAAATGTATAACCAACCAGGACATACTGTATAGCACAGGGAACTCTGCTCAATATTATGTAACAACCTAATTGGGAAAAGAATTTGAAAAAGAATAGATACATGTATATGTATAACTGAATCACTGTGTTGACAACTGAAAATAACACAACATTGTTAATCAACTGTATTCCAACATAAAATAAAAAGTTTAAAAAAAAGAGGTAAGGGGGGAGGTCAGCATATATGTAATTTTGGAGAAGGGGGATGTGCAATCAAACAGACTTTTTTTTTTCTTTTTTTCAGATCTTTATTGGAGTATAAATGCTTTACAATGTTGTGTTAGTTTCTGCTATACAACAAAGTGAATCGGCTATATGTATACATATATCCCCTTATCCCCTCCCTCTTGAGCTTCCCTCTCACCCTCCCTATCCATCCCTCTAGGTCATCACAAAGCATTGAGTTGATCTTGTGCTATGCAGCAGCTTCCCATTAACCATCCATTTTACATTTGGTAGTGTATATATGTCAATGCTACTGTCTCACTTCATCCCCAGCTTCCCCTTCCCCACCATGCCCTCAAGTCCATTCTCTACATCTGCTTGTTTATTCCTGCCCTGCCACTAGGTTCATCAGTACTGCTTTTTAAAATTCCATATATACGTGTTAGCATACGGTATTTATTTTTCTTCTCATGACTTACTTGACTCTGTATGACACACTCTAGGTCCATTCACCTCACTACAAATAATTCAGTTTTGTTCCTTTTTATGGTTGAGTAATATTCCATTGTATATATGTGCCACATATTCTTTATCCATTCATCCTTGATGGACATTTAGGTTGCTTCCAGGTCCTGGCTATTGTAAATAGTGCTGCAATGAACATTGGGGTGCATGTATCTTTTTGAATTATGGTTTTCTCAGGGTATATGCCCGGTAGTGGGATAAGCACACTTCTTGGTAAGTCACTGTTAGTCACAAGGAACAGATACCTCCGTGAATGATTTTAGTGCTTTTCTAAATATGGGAAGACATAAGAATTGGGGTTCATAAAAGTTTCTCTTGAAAATATCTAACTATCTGAAGACCTGTTCTGCCAGTTTTGCCAGAGCACAAGTGTCTCATTACTGACCTCTGCCCTGAATTATTTTCAGGGGGTGTGTTGAAGGTCAACAACTGCAGTGGCTAATGACTGGATCCTTGTAGAACCAGATGGCTAGTGACATTCTTTAGCTGGGATTTCTAAAAGCTGAGCTTCCTTAATCCCCCTCCTCCAGTCTGCATGTAATAAAGAGGTTCCTTGTGTGGTTGTGGAAGCTTAATCTATATGGTCCATGAAGGGAAATGAGTATAGGGAAAGGAGGAAGTGGGGGCACTCAGATCCAGAACAGGGAGTATCCATTATCAGGGACAGGGGTAGGGGAGGCTCTGTGGAGGGAGGAGACCAAGCAGCAGCACATTACTTTGAGATCCTTGCTCCCTCTGTGGTGTGACTAAGAGTCTTCTGAGAGACTCATTGGTGAGGCCACCAGAGAATTCATCTCTGAGTCTCCCTGGGAAGACTGTCCCAACACTGCCAGAGGAAGAGCACCTACTTGAAGGAGAAAAGAAAGAAAGAGAATGACACGAGTTTGAGACTTGGGACCACCACAGCCCAATTCCTTAACACATCAAAATAACAGCTGTGCCCTTTATACTTGAGTATCAGCTAAAGCACCACCCCCAGGATGGCCCTGACATCCGCAAAGGAGAGCGGCTTTGTGACCCTGGAGTAGGGAGAGGAGACCTCCTGACACTCAATAGAGAAAAAAGACCTCATCATACCAGACAGAGAAAGAGAGAGGATAAATGTCATGCTCCTCAGGCTATAGGGGGATTGATTACTACCTCTTGATGTGCAGCTGGGGAGAGAAAGGTTGATTTTGCATTTATCAGTTAGCTCACTTCAAATGAAATTATCTGAGAGGAGTGCTAATAACACACATTTGAAAGGGTTCACAGGTACATGAGAGGGGAGAGAAGGAAAAGCCTGCTGTAGTAGACATTAGTCTGTTAGCTCTTCCAGCCCAAACCACAAATCTTGACGGTATTTGTTCTGCAGTTCCAAAGAGTTCTTTGAGTCCTTCAGGTCATATTTACTTTCCCCTCTAGGCTAAAGCTGCCACCAGATGATGAAAACATAGGGGTTCTCATCTACTCTTTTAAATTCACTCCATGAATTTTATTATTCTGTTTACTCGTCAGTTATGGCTCCAATTTTTAACAATTCCTTTTTAGTAGCCTGTAAGTTACATGTAGATCCATTTCTAAAGTTATTTATATATTAGATACTTTAAAACATCCTAAACTGTCTTTATAAATTCCATTTTCTTTTTAAAGACTTCAATCATCTGGCAACAAATAGAACCATCCTAAATAGCATAATTGTCATAAATCTAATATTCAAAATTTATGAATACAATAAATTCAGTGAATCTAAGGTTATCTTAGATTTTTCAAATGTTTACATGAATTTAGTAATAGTCTAACTTAAAATCATAACTCTAAATCAATTACCAAGATACACATTTCTAGTTAAACTTAAAGGCAATCACTCTAATAGGTCAAATTCTCTCACAAGTAACAAGTATATAAAATATTAAATATGCAGAGCTTCCTTCCTAGCTAAAAATATTAGTACTGTGCATCTGATTCTACTAAACATCTGTATATTAATTCTAATTCTTATAAGAGTGGAAAGATGCATACTTATTAAGGAAGATCTTACCACCTTGGGTTATTGAAACTTTGACTACCAGCCAGACAGGAGAATGGCAGGATTGTGTTTGTCACCATAATGGGACACAATAAATATGATATATAGACATTATATCAGTAATATCATAACTTCAAGAAGAGAGTGGTCACTAAACTTACACCCCAGGAATGGAGTTATAAACATTATCCAGTTCTTCTGTCTACTCATATAATTCTTCATCTCCATCTAGACTGATCAACTGACTGGGTTTTAAATATTTCAGATATATAAATATATTTCTCAATTTAAATATACAGCCCCTTGAATTTGATGGATTCTTAAGAAATGCAAATATAACAGAGCTTTGTAGCTAATAAAATCTTTCATTCTTTCATATTCTTAGGACCATACAACTACTAAGGATGTTTAAAATGAACAGAATTTTGCATATTTCACATGGTTTTATCAGCTTGAGGCAATGTCCATCAAGGTCATTCTACTGTCATCCCTCTTTGAGCTAGAAAACACATTCTACCTAGATGGACACCTTCAACCAAGCAATCAAAATTACCACCAACATCATGTATCTTGATGTGATATACTGAGGAAAACACAGTCTCATTCATGTAGTATATCTTGCATAAACTTAATCAATTAATGAGGAAACAACCATTCAAACCCAAATTGGGGATATTCTGAAAAACACTGGCCTATACATGTATTTTCCAAAAAATATCAACATCAGGAATGAAAAAAATTGAAACAACTCTTTCAGATTAAAGAAGACTAAAGAGAGCCTCATCCACCAGAGGGGAGACAGCAGAAGCAAGAGCTACAATACTGCAGCCTGTGGAATGAAAACCACATTCACAGAAAGATAGACTAAGTGAAAAGGCAGAGGACTATGTACCTGATGAAGGAACAAGACAAAACCCCAGAAAACAACTAAATGAAGTAGAGATAGGCAACCTTCCAGAACAAGAATTCAGAATAATGATAGTGAAGATGACCCAGGACCTTGGAAAAAGAATGGAGGTAAAGATTGAGAAGATGCAAGAAATGTTTAACAAAGATCTAGAAGAATTAAAGAACAAACAGAGATGAACAATACAATAACTGAAATGAAAACTATACTAGAAGGAATCAATAGCAGAATAACTGAGGCAGAAGAATGGATAAGTGACCTGGAAGACAGAATGGTGGGATTCACTACCATGAAACAGAATAAAGAAAAAAGAATGAAAAGAAATGAAGACAGCCGAAGAGACTTCTGGGACAACATTAAATGCAACAACATTCGCATTATAGGGGTCCCAGAAGGAGAATAGAGAGAGAAAGGACCTGAGAAAATATTTGAAGACATTATAGCTGGAAACTTCCCTAACATGGGAAAGGAAATAGCCACCCAAGTCCAAGAAATGCAGAGAGTCTCAGGTGGGTTAAACCCAAGGAGAAACACGCTGAGACAAATAGTAATCAAATTGGCAAAAATTAAAGACAAAGAAAAATTATTAAAAACAACAAGGGAAAAACAACAAATAATATACAAGGGAACTCCCATAAGGTTAACAGTTGATTTCTCAGCAGAAACTCTACAAGCCAGGAGGGAGTGGCACGATATATTTCAAGTGATGAAAGGGAAGAACCTACAGCCAAGATTACACTACCCGGCAAGGATCTCATTCAGATTAGATGGAGAAATCAAAAGCTTTACAGACAAGCAAAAGCTAAGAGAATTCAGCACCACCAAACCAGCTCTACAACAAATGCTAAGGGAACTTCTCTAAGTGGGAAACAGAAGAGAAGAAAAGGACATACAAAAACAAACCCCAAACAATTAAGAAAATGGTAATAGGAACATACATATCGATACTTACCTTAAACATGAATGGATTAAATGTTCTAAACAAAAGATACAGGCTCACTGAATGGATACAAAAACAAGACCCACATCTATGCTGTCTACAAGAGACCCACTTCAGACCTAGGGACACATACAGACTGAAAGTGAGGGGATGGAAAAAGATATCCCATGCAAATGGAAATCAAAAGAAAGCTGGAGTAGCAATACTCATATAAGATAAAATAGATTTTATAATGAAGAATGTTACAAGAGACAAGGAAGGACACTACATAATGATCAAGAGATCAATCAAGAAGAAGACATAACAATTATAAATATATATGCACCTAACATAGGAACACCTCAATACATAAGGCAAATGCTAACAGCTATAAAAGAGCAAAATGACAGTAACACAATAATAGTGGGGGACTTTAACACTTCACTTACACCGATGGAAACATCAGACAGACAATGAATAAGGAAACACAAGCTTTAAATGACACATTAGACCAGATAGATTCAATTGGTATTTATAAGACATTCCATCAGAAAACAGCAGATTACATTTTCTTCTCAAGTTCACATGGAACATTCTCCAGGATAGATCACATCTTGGGTCATAAATCAAGCCTCAGTAAATTTAAGAAAATTGAAATCATATAAAACATCTTTTCCAACCACAATGCTATGAGATTAGAAATCAATTACAGAGAAAAAAAATGTAAAAAACCCAAAAACATGGAGGCTAAACAATTTGTTACTAAATAACCAAGAGTTCACTGAAGAAATCAAAGAGGAAATCAAAACGCATCTAGAGACAAATGACAACAAAAACACGATGACCCAAAACCTATGGGATGCAGCAAAAGCAGTTCTAAGTGAGAAGTTTTATAGCAATACAATCCTACTTCAAGAAACAAGAAAAATCACAAATAAACAATCTAACCTTACACCTAAAGGAACTAGAGAAAGAAGAACAAACAAAACCCAAAGTTAGCAGAAGGAAAGAAATCATAAAGATCAGAGCAGAAATAAATGATATAGAAACAAAGAAAACAATAGCAAAGATCAATAAAACTAAAAGCTGGTTCTTTGAGAAGATAAACAAAATTGACAAACCTTTAGCCAGGCTCATCAAGAAAAAGAGGGAGTGGATTCAAATCAATATAATTAGAAATGAAAAAGGAGAAGTTATAATGGACACCACAGAAATACAAAGCATCCTAAGAGACTACTACAAGCAACTCCATGCCAATAAAATGGACAACCTGGAAAAAATAGTTCCAAGACTAAACCAGGAAGAAATAGAAAATATGAACAGACTAATCACAAGTAATGAAATTGAAACTGTGATGAAAAATCTTCAACAAACAGAAGTCCAGGACCAGATGGCTTCACAGGTGAATCCTATCAAACATTTAGAGAAGAGCTAACACCCATCCTTCTCAAACTCTTCCAAAAAATTGCAGAGGAAGGAACACTCCCAAACTCATTCTATGAGGCCACCATCACCCTGATACCAAAACGAGACAAAGATACTACAAAAAAGAAAATTACAGACCAATATCACTGATGAATATGGAGGCAAAAATCCTCAACAAATTATTAGCAAACAAAATCCAATAACACATTAAAAGGATCATACACCATGATCAAGCAGGATTTATCCAGGGATGCAAGGATTCTTCAATATATGCAAATCAATCAATGTGATACTCCATATTAACAAACTGAAGAATAAAAAACCATATGATCATCTCAACAGATGCAGAAAAAGCTTTTGACAAAATTCAACACCCATTTATGATAAAAAAAAAAGACTCTCCAGAAAGTGAGCATAGGCGGAACCTACCTCAACATAATAAAGGCAATATATGACAAACCCACAGCAAACATCATTCTCAGTGGTGCAAACTGAAAGCATTTCCTCTAAGATCAGGAACAAGGATGTCCACTCTCCCCACTATTATTCAACATAGTTTTGGAAGTCCTAGCCATGGCAATCAGAGAAGAAAAAGAAATAAAAGGAATATAAATTGGAAAAGAAGAAGTAAAACTGTCACCATTTGCCAATGACGTGATACTATACACAGATAATCCTAAAGATTCCACCAGAAAACTACTAGAGCTAATCAATGAATGTGGTAAAGTTGTAGGATACAAAATTAATGCACAGAAATCTCTTGCATTCCTATACACTAACGATGAAAGATCAGAAAGAGAAATTAAGGAAACAATCCCATTCACCATTGCAACAAAAAGAATAAAATGCCTAGGAATAAACATACTTAAGGAGGTAAAAGACCTGTACTCAGAAAACTATAAGACACTGATGAAAGTAGTCAAAGATGACACGAACAGATGGAGAGATATACCATGTTCTTGGATTGGAAGAATCAATATTGTGAAAATGCCTATACTATGCAAAGCAATCTACAGATTCAATGCAAATTACCAATGGCATTTTTTACAGAACTAGAACAAAATATCTTAAAATTTGTATGGAGTCACAAAAGACCCCGAATAGCCAAAGCAAACTTGAGGGGAAAAAACGGAGCTAGAGGAATCAAACTCCCTGACTTTAGACTATACTACAAAGCTACAGTAATCAAGACAATATGGTACTGGCACAAACACATAAATATAGATCAATGGAACAGGATAGAAAGCCCAGAGATATACCCACACACCTATTGTCAACTAATCTATGACAAAGGAGGCAAGGATATACAATGGAGAAAAGACAGTCTCTTCAATAAGTGGTGGTGGGAAAACTGGACAACTACAAGTAAAAGAATGAAATTAGAACACTCCCTAACACCATACACAAAAATAAACTCAAAATGGATTAAAGATCTAAACGTAAGACTGGATACTCTAAAACTCTTAGAGGAAAACATAGGAAGAACACTCTATGACATAAATCACAGCAAGATCTTTTTTGACCCACCTCCTAGAGTAACAGAAATAAAAACAAAAATAAAGAAATGGGACCTAATGAAACTTAAAAGCTTTTGCACAGCAAAGGAAACTATAAACAAGATAAAAAGACAACCCTCAGAATTGGAGAAAATATTTGCAAATGAATCAATGGACAAATGATTACTCTCCAAAATATACAAGCAGCTCATGGAGCTCAATATCAAAAAAGTAAACAATGCAATCAAAAAATAGGCAGAAGATCTAAATAGATATTTCTCCAAAGAAGACATACAGATGGCCAACACGCCCATGAAAAGATGCTCAACATCACTAATTATGAGATAAATGCAAATCAAAACAACAATGAGGTATCACCTCACACTGGTTAGAATGGGCATCATCAGAAAATTCATAAACAACAAATGCTGGAGAGGGTGTGGAGAAAAGGGAGCCCTCTTGCACTGCTGGTGGGAATGTAAATTGATACAGTCACTATGGAGAACAGTATGGAGGTTCCTTAAAAAACTAAAAATAGAACTACCATATGACACAGCAATCCCACTACTGGGCATATACCCAGAAAAAACCATAATTCAAAAAAACACATGCACCCCAATGTTCACTGCAGCACTATTTACAATAGGCAGGTCATGGAAGCAACCTAAATGTCCATCAACAGAGGAATGGATAAAGATGTGGTACATATATACAGTGGAATATTATTCAGCCATAAAAAAGAATTAAATTGGGTCATTTGTAGAGATGTGGATGGACTTAGAGTCTGTTATACAGAGTGAAGTAAGTCAGAAAGAGAAAAACAAATATCATATAGTAATGCATATATGTGGAATCTAGAAAAATTGTACAGATGAACCTGTTTGCAAGCCAGAAATAGAGACACAGACGTAGAGAACAAATGTATGGACACGAAGGGGGGAAAGCAAGGGTAGGGGGGATGAATTGGGAGATTGGGATTGACATATATACACTAGTATGTATAAAATAGATACTAATAAGAACCTGCTGTATAAAAAAATAATAAAATTCAAAAAAAGATTTTAAAAAGAAAATGAGGTAGTATACCCCCTACACACCCAACACACACCATCAACTACTGGATTATTTCTAAACAAATTCCATATATCCTAATATTTTACCTGGAAATATTTCATTATGTATCTCTAAAAGATGACTTTAAAAAATATACTCAGTGCAATTAACATAGATAAAATAATTAACAATTTCTTTCTGTTGTAGAACATCTAGACAGCATTCAATTTCCCTACAAGCATCTCTTTATTGTTGATTTGTTTGAATAAAGATTCAAACAAGATCTGCCACTCTTTTTTTTTTTTCTTTTTATCTCTGTTCAATATATGTGTTGAAAAAATGTTGGGTTGTGGGCTTCCCTGGTGGCGCAGTGGTTGAGAGTCCGCCTGCCGATGCAGGGGACACGGATTCATGCCCCGGTCCGGGAAGATCCCACATGCCGCAGAGCGGCTGGGCCTGTGAGCCATGGCCGCTGAGCCTGCGCGTCCGGAGCCTGTGCTCTGCAACGGGAGAGGCCACACAGTGAGAGGTCCACGTACCGCAAAAAAAACCAAAACAAAACCCTGAGCTCCCCGAAAAGTTTCAGCCAAGTATTTTTAAAAGGCAGGTGAGGGGGGATCTCCCTGGTGGTCCAGTGGTTAGAATTCTGCACTTTCAGTGTTGAGGGCCTGGGTTCAATCCCTGATCAGGGAACTAAGATCCCACAAGCTGCCTGGTGTAGCCAAAAAAGAAAGAAAGAAAAAAAAAAAGCCAGGCGCAGTGGGCAGGGTGTGGTCACAGGGTGTGTGATCAGCTCGTGCACAGTTCCCTGACTGGCTGATAGTGAGGGAACAGGATGGTGTCACAGGGGTTAACATTATCGGTCTTTAGGCTCCAGGAGGCCTGGACCTAGGTGTTCATGGTCATCACGTGGTTAACATCTTCCATTTGGAGGGGGGTTTTCACACCTGTAAAATAACTCAGGAAATGTGCATCAAATACTGTTATCTAGGTACTTCGGAGAGGAGCTAAAGCAGAGGATACGGGGGAAGGCCCCATAGGGTCCTGCTCGGTTACACTATGACCACGAGAGCTACTAAAATAGTGTCATAACTTCCAGTACTTAGGTACACAATAGCCCTTCAATAAATACTTGAAGGCAGCTATAGGAATCAACTACATTTACATAGTTTAAATAACCTCTCTAACAACTAAATCAAGTGCTTTAACAGTCTGATTTTTCTTCACCAGTGGGCATTTCAAACAGCAAAGCCAACACCAGCAGTTTTGATATCAAAGGGAAAATTCCCTTATAATCAATTACACCTGAATATTCAATTTTTGCCAGTTAACAATCTAAATCGTCACCTCAAAATAATTTGCTCATGAAAAACATGATTCGTTTACAATTCTCAGGCCTCATAAGAGACCTCTGAGTTATAACCCTTGAAAACAGTAAGTTCTTTGTCAATATCAAATTGGCCATTTATTGGGGATTTTTCAGTGGGACCCCTTGGCAATCCCAATTCCCATTATCCTCCTCCTGCAATTCCACAAAACAATGCCCAAAATAGAATTCAGTGTCTGTAGCTACTGTATCTTGTCTTAATAATAATAATATGTATCTAATTCCACATGGGATGAGAGGAAATTTCAGGGAGCTCTCACGGCATAAGTGGCCTCATAGGCAAGTAGGTTTTGCAGACGTGCTGAGATGTGTGAAGAGAGGGCCAGACAGGATAGTAGCAGGAGCACAGAATCAGGAACTTAAGTGTGGGGCAGGCAGAAGGGACAGTGACTGGCTGATTTCAGTGGAAGAATGGAGCTGAAGCGGCAGGAGAAGTTAGAGATAACATTGGATGGGTAAGACAGGCCCTTTAAACCCTCTCTTCAGATGTTTGAAATTTAGTATGCAGAGGATTGACGAATGTTAAGCAGAGGATGGAATTAACAGAACTTGCTTCAAGGCAATTGATTTCAGTGGCAAGGAGAAGGAAGCAAGGTAGACAAAGTCTAAAAAGGAGAATGACAGTGAGGTGCTTCTCATGGTATTTAAAGTCAGAGCTTCTCAAATGATGCCTTGATTGGGCTATAGGTAGACTTTTCACGCCACTGTGCAGAACAAATATAAATTTTCTGTGTCCATGATTTGAAAAACATTAGGAGTGACTGGATCTTAGCTCTTCCTGATGAGGATTTCACAGGGTGGGCCCTGGAGTCTGAACATTTTATGTTTCAGACTTAAAGTTGTGGGTAAGGGAATGAGTGAAACGTAAAATGAAAATGAACTTGTTTTTTAAAAGGAAGAAGCAATTATAAACATGATGTGCGAGGGATTGTTGAAAGAAAGAAAGTAAAAAAGGGAGAGAGAGAGGGAGAGAGGAAGGGAGGGGGAGGGAGGGAGGGAGGAAGAAAGAAAGAGGGAAAAGGAAAAAGAAAGAAAGAAAGAAAAGGAAAGAGAGGGAGAGAGGAAGGGAGGGGGAGGGAGGGAGGGAGGAAGGGAAAAGGAAAAAGAAAGAAAGAAAAGAAAGAAAGAAAGAAAGAAAAGGAAAGAAAGAAAGAGAAAGAAAGGAAAGAAAGAAAGAAAGAAAGAAAGAGAAAGAAAGAAGGAAGGGAAGGGAGGTGGGGGGAGGGAGGAAGAGAGGAAGAAAGACAGAAAGGGAAAAAAGGAAGAAAAAGGAGAAATGGGACAAGAAATATCTGTTCCAATAACTAGAAAGTCTCACTGGCAACACTGAGGGGCCAGGGACTCAGGAGGGAAAGACAGAAATTCTCAGAAGTCTAAGCACTCCAAACATCTGAGAGAGTCAGACATGGACAAGTAAATCAGATTATACGAACTGAGAATTTATTATCTGTTTCTGCCTCTAAATTCCTGTGTGATTTTGGGCAACTTATCTACCTAACTGTTGCTCAGCTTCCAACTATGTAACATGGGGATCATAATAATCCCTCCCTCATATGGTTATTTTTCAGATTAAATTAAATAACCCACGTAAAGCACCTGGAACAGGCCTTGAGCATAATTTTTACGTAATAAATGTTGACCAGTATTATTTTCATTTTCTTGATCATTATTGTCCTGTAGAAACAAAATCACAGAGAGATAAATGTCCTGTGTCCAAACCTGCTTATCCATCTCTAGGAACGGTAGAGCCTGAAAAGCCATTGGATGTAAATTCCCATTTCTCTTCCGGCTCTGCTTCCCGCTTCCCTGAATTAGTCCAGATGATACATTTTCTCACTATCCTACCATAGTCTCCCTGTCCTGCACCACTTCTTGGGAACTCAGTCCCTTTGCTTGATTTTCATACATTAAAAATTAAGAAGGACACAAGAGCTTTTGGTGTATAGCAGACTTCCTGATATCTGAGGTAGCAAAGCAAACATCAAGTGGTTGACCAAGAGCCATCCCTTATCTAAAATTTTTTTTTTAAGAAGTTGTTGGCGGTAGGAGTTTAGTAAATTAATTTATTTATTTTTGCTGTGTTGGGTCTTCGTTTCTGTGCGAGGGCTTTCTTTAGTTGTGGCAAGCGGGGGCCACTCTTTACCGCGGTGTGCGGGCCTCTCTTGTTGCGGGGCACAGGCTCCAGACCCACAGGTTCAGTAGTTGTGGCTCATGGGTCTAGTTGCTCCGCGGCATGTGGGATCCTCCCAGACCAGGGCTCGAACCCGTGTCCCCTGCATTAGCAGGCAGATTCTCAACCACTGTGCCACCAGGGAAGCCCCCTTATCTAAGTTTTTAACAACCTGAGTACCTGTACATTTCACCCATCGGGATTCCTCTTTCCCATCTCATTTCTCTTCCACACTTTAACCCTTCTGGATCACCTAGTAGAACTCCAAGTCCTTCTCTCTCTATTGTGCAGAGGAAGTTGGCTCTTGTGTGTCACTAACTCAAGTTAAGTCCCATCATTTTGCCTTTCCAGCAGCTATTAGGATACACAGCTTAAAAAAAAAAGGATTTGCAGAGACATTGCAATTTCTCCTAAAAATTTCTCCTCTTTAGATAGCGATTGTAGTTTAAGAGGGAAATTTTTCCATCAGTTACACTTTTTTTTAATGTTCACATTTATTTCAAATGAAAAAAAAATTATTGCAGTACAGTTGATCTACAATATTGTGTTAGTTTCAGGTGTACGACATAGCGATCCAAACTTTTTACAGATTATACTCCATTTAAAGTTGTTACAAAAGAAGAGCTGCATTCCCTTGGCTGTACGGTACATCCTCGCAACTTATTTATTTTATACACGGTAGTTTGTACCTCTTCATCCCCTACCTCTATTTTGCCCCTTCCCCCTTTCCCTCTCCCCACTGGTAACCACCAGTCTGTTCTCTATATCTGGGAGTCTGCTTCCGTTTTGTAATATCAGTTCCTTTGCTTTATTTTTCAGGTTCCACATATAAGTGATATCATACAGTATTTGTCTTTCTCTATCTGACTTACTTCACGAAGCATAATACACTCCAGGTCCATCCATGTTGTTGTAAATGGAAAAATTTCATTCTTTTTATGGCTGAATATTATTCTACACCTGTTACACTTTTATTAAAGTTGTTGCCCTTATCTTATGTCACTACTACGCCATGAGCTCCTTGAGGTCAGCAAGCTGTGTCCCGTCCCTGTGGGTCTTCCTTCCTTTCCTGCAGCCCCACACCACCCGTAACCTAGCACACTCAGCAGAAACGTGCAAAGAGAAGGTGCTTAGCAACAAGTGACGGGGTGGTGGAGAGGAAAGAGACTCATCCTCCAAAGCTCTCTGATACGTCTGTTGATTGAGGCACATATGGCGATTCAAGAAATAATTGGGGGCTTCCCTGGTGGCGCAGTGGTTGAGAGTCCGCCTGCCGATGCAGGGGACACAGGTTCGTGCCCCGGTCCGGGAAGATCCCACATGCCGCGGAGTGGCTAGGCCCGTGAGCCATGGCCGCTGAGCTTGCGCGTCCGGAGCCTGTGCTCCGCAACGAGAGAGGCCACAGCAGTGAGAGGCCCGCGTACCGCAAAATAAAATAAAATAAAATAAAATAAAAAAAGAAATAATTGGTTCAGATGCTAACATTAAAAAAGAAAAAAAAGGTCATTTTGATAATCACATTCACATTTCTCTTGAAATCTCAGATCTGGCCAAACGAGACCTTCTGCCCACAAGGCAACAATCAGAGCTCAATACGTTGCCGTCCCCTTGAGTGTGTCACATACTCTCCCGAATGCCATTGAGTGAAAGCCAGCCCGCCATACCCGCATCACTATTTACATCAGCTGCTTGTCACCAGGAGGAATGTGAATTTCCTCCACTCCTGCCCTGGAGGAAAATCTGACATGAGTCCAGTTGAAGTCTTCTAAATTTACCTGCCTTTTTTTTTTTTTTTTTTTTTTTTTTAGTTTTCTGCCCCTGTCAGGTTTTCTCCTGGTCATGACATTTTTGCAATACATTATGCATTACTGTTTTATTATTTGCTCACTAGAGAAGGTCAGTTTGCCCTTTCAGTTGCTCTTCTTTTGGAAATATCAGCCTAAAACAGAGCAAAGGGCAATTTTAGGTAAGCAAAAAAAAAAAAAAAAGAGTTTATTTGGGAATAGCAGAAGAATTGCATTTCAGGACAAGCAAACTATGGTTAAAACATAGACAAGTCCAGGGGCTTCCCTGGTGGCACAGTGGTTAAGAGTCCACCTGCGATGCAGGGGACACGGGTTCGTGCCCCGGTCCGGGAGGATCCCACATGCCGCGGAGCGGCTGGGCCCGTGAGCCGTGGCCGATGAGCCTGCGCGTCCAGAGCCTGTGCTCCACAACGGGAGAGGCCGCAGCAGTGAGAGGCCCGCGTACCGCAAAAACAAACAAACAAAAAACATAGACAAGTCCAGAGAATAAAAGAGGAGAGCATTCTTTTATAGAGGAAAGGAGAAAGTTGGGAGGGGTTATTCTAAACAAAAATTCATTGGAGGACAATGAGAGTTCGAAGTGGCGGAGGATCTTATTGGTTGCAGACCAGGGGAGCCTGCGTTGCTGGGTAAGAGGAAATCTTCCTTCTTCCTGCTGAACTATGCAAGCTGTAATGAGTAGCATGTGCATGAAAGCCCTCCCTTCATGGCTTCCCAACTCCAATTTTGAGTTCCCCTTAACATATTCTCACACTAATGACATGCCAGGTCAACTACAGTGACAGCATAATGACTGCATTTCCTACCTGGAGCAATTAGCCCTAACCCAGACCTACTGAGTTTGTGGTTCAATTTTCAACGCACATTTTTCCAAGAGAACAGGTTGCAAAAATCAGGTCTTGGCAGTAAAGCATCATTTATTTATTCTGCATCAGTGTTAAACAAGACTCAGCTCACCAGATTCTGCAGACTAAATGTACACCAACGAAATGCCTTTTACCTGGAAAATAACTACAAAGGCTGGAAAGCTGGACGCATAGGCCTTATGCAGTTTACCCAAATCATACTTGGCCAAAAGAAAAGGGAGTCTTCATGTGTGGTAACCTGAGATTTTCAGGAGAAGTGGAGCGGGGGAGGTGCGGATGCAATCTCTACAGAGGCTGTGATGCTGTGAATCTTTGCATAGGTCAGACTCATGGTGTTGCAGTCATAATTTAGAAACGTGCAAATTTATGCTTAGTCCCTCATCTCCTCCTCCTCTCTTTATGCTTCTCTCTCAAGGATCTCAGGATCCTTATGTTGCCCAATCTGCTAAGCGTGTGCAAAGTTACAAATTCCTCCCCAAAACAGTCACATTCCCTCGGAATAGCTTATTTGGGGACTATGAAGGGGAACACGGTAAAAAGAAGATTCTATCTTTTCAAATGCATGAGTAGTTAGTGGAAATAAGGGTAGTGCAATTACCAACAGAAGTGGAAAACTTCACCAGTGGAATCCTCCTTATCAATTTGGAGACCATCTTAATGGTCCCAGAGAACTCAGTGATGTTGCTGGAGCCCTGGACCATTACACGGGATGATTTTGAGTCTCCCTTCTCCCAGCTCTTCTCATTTCCTTAATGTTTCTTGGTCCTTTCTCTAGATTAATGTTTCAGCCAAAATGCTTGCCTTAGATGGTATCCAGATGCTTAGAACATTGGAGAAATCCCTGAGGGGAAAAAAAACCCTGAGTCCATGAAGGTAAAGATGGGAGCTTCTATGGGCGAGTATGAAGCTCAATCTCTATTGTGATACAGTCTATGGGGGCCAGCATCCCATGACTCATGCATGCCCTTTCACCTTAACCTCATAATATTCCTGGAAGGAGACACCAATATTCAAAGATTATGAATAGGGGGGCTGAGGCCTGGGAAGGATGAGCAAAGACTAGCAAATAGTAGAGCTGAGGTTGGCCTGACTCACATTTATCTGACCCTGAAACACTCCAGTCTTTCCCAGATAAGATTTCATGGCAGAGGTGATTTTTACAGGTTATCTCCTCAAATCAAACAAGCGTGCAAACTTACGTCCAAAGTTAGCTTTGATTATTCTCTCAGACATTAGGGAGGATATGCTGACATGGTATTTATTTGAATAGTGTGACAAATCATATCCCGGAATTTTCCAAACAACATACATATGGACATCAGCTACAGTCAGTATTCTGTGGACTAAGGGGGTCACTGGTGGAGACTTCAGAACCATTGGTTCTCATTTGCTCCTCATTCAATGCCTACTAATAGCCAGGTTCTGTGCCAAGCACTAAGGAGGTAGGCGGAGATAAGACACAGATAGGCTGTACCCTTCAGAGTCCTCTAGTCAGAGGGGACAGGGAGGGGCTTCCCTGGTGGTGGTGGTTAAGAAGCCGCCTGCCAATGCAGGGGGCACGGGTTCGAGCCCTGATCCAGGAAGATCCGACATGCCGCGGAGCATCTAAGCCTGTGCGCCACAACTACCGAGCCCACGCGCCTAGAGCCCATGCTCCACAACAAGAGAAGCCCGTGCACCGCATCGAAGAGTAGCCCCCGCTCACCGCAACTAGAGAAAGCCCGCGTGCAGCAACAAAGGCCCAACACAGCCAAAAATAAATAAATAAATTAATTAATTAAAAAGAAAAGAAGGGGACAGGGATAATAAGGAAGTAACAACACTTGTCCATCAACAGATGCATGAATAAAGAAAATGTGGGATGTATATACAATAAAATACTACTCAGCCATAAGAAAGAATGAAATACTGCCATTTGCAATGGACAGACTTGGAGGGCATTACGCTAAGTGAAATAAGTTAGACAGAGAAAGACAAATACTGTATGATATCACTTATATGTGAAATCTACAAATACAACAAACTAGTGGATATAACAAAAAGGAAACATACTCACAGATATGGAGAACAAACTAGTGGTTACCTACCACTGGGGAAAGGAAGTGCAGAGGGGCAAAACAGGGGAAAGGAATTAAGAGGTACAAACTATTATGTATAAAATAAGCTACAAGGATATATTGTACAATGCAGGGAATATAGCCAATGTATTATAACTACTCTAAATGGCATATAACCTTTAAAAACTGTGAATCACTATGTTATACACCAGTAGCTTATATAATATTGTACATCAACTATATCTCAGTATAAAAAGAAAAAGGAAATAACTATACAAATAACTATATAATTGTAACAAGAGCATGGGAGTATACATACAGGCGGCTAGGAGAACGTACAAGTGGCTCCTAATCTCCTCCAGCAGCTGGAGATCAGCACATCCTTTCCTGGGAAAGTTATTTTAAGCTGCCACCTGCAAGAGAAGTAGGGATTGCCTTTTAATTGGAGTGTTTAATATATTTACATATATTATAAGTTAATAATTACATATTAATTTAATAATTAATATATATTTAACTTGTATATATTATATATAATCCAATAATTAATCATTAAATTAATTTAATATATTAATATTAATATATTAAATATTTTAATATTTAATATAGTTACATGTCAGCATTCAAAATAAACAGAAATCAATGAAGGTATCAAACTTGAAGTCCCAGTGAGGTAGATTATTAAAGAATGCTAGAATTCACAAATTTATAGTAGATGAGAAGGACATTCCAAGGAATGTGAAGTTTTCAGGTAAAATTATACCTGTATCTATACCCATTTATCTATTTATCTGATTTATGATTTCTTTTAGACTTGTGCCCAAGATTCCTGAGGGAGCAAGGTGGGGAGACGGGGTGAGAGTGAAAAGTAAGGGAGCTGGCAGCAGAGACTCTCATGCTGCTATTAGTTTTCAAAATATCTGATCCTCACAAAATCCATGTGAGGTAGACAGGTGAGGTGATATTGTCCATCCCTACTGTACATATGTGGAAACTGAGAATCAGGGAAGTGAGGCAGCTCCTCCAATATCACACAGCTACTGGGTGAACTAAGACTTAAAGAATTAAGACTTTAAGTCAGCCTTTGGGGATCCAAAGTTCACTGCTCTTTCAACACAGTGGCTTATCCTGAGAATCTTGCTTCTCTTTCCTTCTCCTGTAGGTTTACAATCCAACTTGGATGAGGTTATAAAAAATGTTGCCTTCACCAAATCAGTTAAGGGCAAGCATGCAGACCATCTTATTTTTGTGAATGCTGAGCTACTGCAGGAACTGTCCTCCTCTCTGCTATATTTAAAGAATTCACCTCCCAGCACTTCCAAACCCAAGGACTCATGAGTTGGTTAATGAACATATGCGGCCATTTCTTTACAGTTTAGGTGGCTGTCCAATCTGGTTAGGAAAATAGAACATTTCTGTAAAGTACCTTCTGGTTTCCTACGGATTTGTACTTTAAAAAAATGAAAAATTTCCTAGGGGACATGCAGTCCCAATATTTATTGGGTGTTATATTCCTGGAAGAGCTTTGATACTTTAAAATTTCACAGGCATTATTTTTCAGATGATGAAAGCAAAGATTCTGAAGGAGATGGTATCTAAGCTGAGAAAAGAGGGGACATTTAAGAGTTGACCAGATCAAAAGGGGATGAAGAGTATTCCAAAAGAAGGAATCATATTTTTCACTTATTCATCCATTCAAGCAGTATTTATTGAGCACTTACTATGTGCTCAGATGCTGGGGAAACAGTACTGAACAAGACAGGCAAAGGCTGTGTCACAATAATGCAGCTGCATTACAGGGAGGAGAGCTGTATACCACTTTGGTCCCTAAGTCTAAGTGGTGTTAGGAAAGACTTGAAGGATGAGTGGAAGCAAGCCAAGCAGAGAAAGATGGGGGAGAGAATGCTCTGAGCAAAGGTAATAGCAAGCAGTGTTCTAGGCCTGAAGCAAAACAGAGCTTAACATATGCACTGAACAGAAAGTACAGGATAATCTGGAGCACAGGTAGGAAGAAGGACATGGTGAGACATGAGGCTGACTAGCTGAGGAAGGAAAAAATTATATAAAGTCTTGTAAGTCATATCAAGGATGTCAGACTATGCTAAAGCTAATGGTTAATGAGAGGCTGTGGAAAGTTACTATGGAAGGTATATTAATCAAGATAGTCTGAATTATATTGCAGTGTCAACTCCAAAATCTCAGTGCCTTAAAAAGACAAAGATGAGGGACTTCCCTGATGGTCCAGTGGTTAAGACTCTACGCTCCCAATGCAGGGGCCCAGGTTCGATCCCTGGTCAGGGAACTAGATCCCACATGCATGCCGCAGCTAAGAGTTCACATGCCACAACTAAAAAATCCTGCATCCTGCAACTAAGACCCGGCACAGCCAAATAAATATATATTTAAAAAAAAAAAAACAGACAAAGATGATTTCTCTCTTGATCACTTTTGCAATTCAGATGGAGGCTCTATCCCATGTATCCCCATTCTGGAACCATTTCAAATGTAGCTGCCCACCATGGCAGAAGGGAAAATCAAAAGGATGGTATATTGTGCATTGATTCTTAGAGCTTTCTACCCAGAAGTGACACACATAATTTCTGCACTATTTATAACAGCCAAGACATGGAAGCAACCTAAATGTCCATGAACAGATGAACGGATAAAGAAGATGTGAGATATATATATATATATATATATATATATATATATATATATATACACACACACACACACACACACATACATGCCACTGTATTATACATGTATTCAATGGAATATTACTCAGCCATAAAAAAGAATGAAATAATGCCATTTGCAGCAACACGGATAGACCTAGAGATTATCATACTAAGTGAAGTAAGTCAGACAAAGACAAATATTATATGATATCTCTTATATGTGAATTTATATAAGAGAATTTATATAAGAGATGTTTAAACTTTCACCCCTGGATGTTACTCGCTGCCTTGGTGAATGAATTTTGGCATTTTTTTTTTTTTTTTTTTGCGGTACGCAGGCCTCTCACTGCTGTGGTCTCTCCCATCGCGGACCACAGGCTCCGGAAGCGCAGGCTCCGCGGCCATGGCCACGGGCCCAGCCGCTCCGCGGCATGCGGGATCCTCCCAGACCGGGGCACGAACCCGTGTCCCCCGCATCGGCAGGCGGACTCCCAACCACTGCGCCACCAGGGAAGCCCGAATTTTGGCATTTTTGTGGGAATGAGAGGAGCCTAAGATTTATGAAGCACAGTATCCAGACCCTCCCCAACTTCTGTCTGCTGGGACCTGATGGGAATCCTGAGACCTGGACCCCGAAGGACCAAACTGAGAGCTGTGATGGAGATGTCATGCCTGAGTACCAAGAACCTTGTCCCGTATCTTCTACTCTCAGATCCAGGCTCTGAATAAACTGAGTTTTCCTATGTATGCCCGTGTGGACCATGACTTCCCAGTTATACGAAAGGTCAGCCAAAGCCTGAAATGGATGGCCATGCCCTGTACATGGCACCTGTGGAAGTGTGTGCCCTTGGAAATTTCTCCAGGAAAAGAAATGATGTCAAATAAAGACGTGGGGGGAGTTCCATGGTGGTCCAGTGGTTAGGACTTGGTGCTTTCACTGCTGTGGCTTGGGTTCGGTCGCTGGTCGGGGAACTAAGATCCTGCAAGCCGCACGCCACAGCCAAAAAAATATAAAAAAGACCTGGGACTGTAGTTTAATGAATGGGTAAATAATGAAGACACTAAAGCTTCTTGCTTGCTTGTGTTTCTGGAGTGCCCAGTAGAGTGTTTTTCACATAGCTGTTGTTCAGTAAGTGTTCTTTAATAAAAAAGGAAAAACGTATTTGATTAAAAGAAATATTTGCTTAATGTAATTTAAGAACCCTCTGAGCAGTTTGGATTCATGTAAAAGCAGTTTACGCAGAGTACACCGATTTCGTTGAACAAATAATATCTTGGGAACAAGACAGTGTGTGCACCGTACTTAAGCCAAGATGAGATTAAAACATCCCTGCAGGTGTAACCTGGACCCTGAGATTGAAATGTGAGATCATCAAGGAGACCAATTTCTACCATGCTTTCATGTACCACTCTAAATATTTTGAATGTGAATACTCTTTTCCTCCTTGAACCATTTCTTCTAAATGAATTCCCAGAATTCAGTGGAGACACTGAATCAAAGGCGGAGTATGAACAACGTCCTGGTTCTTATACGGATGGCCAGAATGCCCTCTGCGGGGATGGCCCGGTGAAACGTATCAGTTTTCCCGCTCCATCCTTCCGTGAACGCCACGTAGGTAGCACCAGGCTGTACAGTAAACACGTGTATGTGGGCGGCACAGGAAAGAATTGAAGGGAGACAGTGATGCCCCCGTTTACAAAGACATGACATACCCTGACGTGTTGAATCAAGGAGAGGAGACGTGCAAAAATAGTTGCTCCGAAAAGTGGAAGGAAATTCTGACACATGTTACAGCGCGAATAAACCTTGAAGACATGAAGCTAAGTGAAATAAGCCAGTCACAAAAAGACAAACACTGTACGGTTCCACTTCTCTGAGGTACCTAGAGTAATCAAATTCATCCAGACAGAAAGTAGAAAGGTGTTACCAGCGACTGGAGGGGAGGGGTGGGGGCGGGGGAATGGTGAGCTGTTTAATGAGCGCAGAGTTTCAGTTTTGCAAGAGGAAACATTCTGGACATTGGTTGCACAACATTGTGAATATACTTAACACTACTGAACTATACAATTAGAAAAGGTAAGGTGGTAAATTTTATGTTACGTGTTTTTTTACCGTAATTGAAGGAAAATAAAATTCATTATAGCTCATAAAAGAGCCTGCCAACTGATGTCTCTTGCTGTCTGCACTGCCCTCTGCTGGTCAACGATGCCCACGACGCAGGGAGGAGCTCTCCCGGCTTTCAGAATAAAATCAACTGCTCGCCACTAGGGGGAGCCTTTTATTTTATTGCTACTCGGCTTTTAAAACTGGCAGAAGTATGCTCAGAGGGTAAAACCTCGATCGAAAGCCTGCACCATAAACCAAGAGGGTTGAAAGCCACCGCCATCCTTCACGTTTTTTCCCCTTACGCTTGCCCCTGTGGTTGTATGCCCACATCCTCTCAAAAGTTATTCCAGCCTCTATCAGATAAACCATAACCCGGTAACTTGAAAGATTAAAAGCTACGATTCCAGGAGAAGGGGGATGGGGAATAAATTAGGAGTTTGGGATTAAAATATACACAGTACTATATATAAAACAGATAACCAACAAGGACATACTGTATAGCACAGGGAACTATATTTAATATCTGTAATGACCTATAATGGAAAAGAATCTAAAAAAGAATATATATATAAAATGGAATCACTTTGCTGTACACCTGAAACTAACACAAGATTGTAAACCAACTATATTTCAATACAAAAAAATTTTTAATAATGAAAGTAATAAGATTAAAAAAAAAATGTAAACGCTCTCAGGGGAATTTGCTGGTGGTCCAGTGGTTAGGGCTCCGCACCTTCACTGCAGGGGAACTAAGATCCCGCATGCCATGCGGCAGGGCAAAAAAAAAAACCCCAAAAAACAAAAACCTCTCAGGATATCAGGATGTATCAGGATAGAGATTTTATCAGCGTAACGCACATTTGATCTACTGGCTTGCAGTGCACATCACAGATTGTTCTGACCCTTGGTGGAGTTTTCCCTAAATTGCTAGTCTCACCTAAAAAGGCCCATTGGCCGCAAAACAGGTTGAATTCATGGAATACTCTTCAGGAGGAGACCAGAAAAAAATCAAAGTTTCCACTCAGGAAGCTGAATGTGTTCCTTTCGACTCCAGCAGGGAACTAGGTGATTTCTGCTTCCCACTGTGGAAATGGGAAGGCAGTTGAGTGAGACAATGCAAAAAGCCCATAAAGGAGTGGTTTTTGAGATAAGGCTTGAAAGTTCATATTTGGTTGACTACTGCTGTGTAACTAGCCACCACAAAATTTACTGGCTTCAAACAATAATTCTTTATCATTCACTCTTCTGTGCTTTGACTGGGTTCAGCCGGGCACTTTTTCCTTCCATGGGAGGTTGGCTGGGAGCTCCTACATAGCCTCCGTGGAGACGGCACGAAGGCTGAGCTAAACCAGGACACTGGCAGAGCAGGCCGTGCATCTCTCCAAATAGTCACATGGTCTCTCCCTCTCTGTATGGCCTCTCCAGGAGAATAGCTGGATGGTTCAGGGCTCTCAGGAGTGCAGGTTTCCGGGTCTTACATTTAGGCCCTAGTGAGGACACCGCTTACTGTCTGCCACATTGAATTAGTTAAAATGAGTCACAGGGCCAGCCCAGATTCACTGCGGGATAGGACCTCACAGGGGCATGAATCCTGGGAGGGGTGGTTAATTGGGGACCATCACTGGAGACTGGTTACAATAACGGTGAGAAAAAGATGCTGAGATATAGAAGGATGAGCAGAGAGAAGAGCCTGGATAAAAGCACAAAGTATCTAAAGACACAAAAGAATGGGCTAAAGTGTATGGTTTGTAGAGAAGAGTCAGTGGACAATTGGTTTGTAAGTGAGGCAACAGTCGGACTACTGGGGACCTTGTACGTTAGGCTCAGCAATTTGGACTTCATTTTGTCCAGTAGTTCGCAAATCCAACTCTGCCATAGAATCTCCTGGGGTCCAGGGAATGCCAGCTCCCCAAATGCCATCGAAAAATAACCAGCTGATGAGACAGGGAGGACTCCATCTCAGCAGAGGTTTGGCAGTGTCTCAGAGAGGGAAAGGCAAGGCTAGAATTAGTGAGAACTGGAAGTTTGGTTTAAGGCAGGTCCCTCAATGGAGAGGAAGGGTTGTCTTGACTAGGACTGGGTAGAGGTCACAACACAACAGTCTAAGGCAGGCAGCAAAAGCAAGACAAGGCAAAGGAGTTGTGCGTTCCTTGAGGCGTTGATGGATATTCTGAAAAGAATAATTAAGCAACTTGTCTAGGCAAGAATCGCCTGGTATAGTAAAATTATGCTAATGAACAGATTGGAATACTAGGTTAACATGAAGAGTAAGCTCTGTGGAGTACAGGTAGTTTGTGTCTCAGAACCTTGTCAAAATACAGATTCTCAGAACTCATCTTCAAAAGTTCCTGTTCAGTGGAACCCAAGAACCTTTATGTTTCACAGGCTTCATTGGGAATCAATGCTATAAGCTGACGGGTAGCAGGGCGGACTGTCCCCAAATATGCTGCTTTGGTATGTTGCTTATTTCAAGCTAAAGGCATTTGGAAAACAGCAAATGCAGGAAGAGGCTTTCTCTGAACTTTCCTTATCTGTCTAAAGAGAAATCTTCCAAAAGGAACTCAATTGTCATAAACCCCCCTCCCCAGGAGCTCAGCATCCAGGGAAGATGTACTACTCAGCACAGGAGAGGAGACTACAGGTCAACACCAGAACCAGATGAACTTTATCACAATCACACCTCCCATCTGTCTTCTAAGGACCCATTCATCTTTCCTAAAAATCACTTGTTCTCCCTCAAGAGGCCTTTGTGGCCACCTCTTCTTTTCCTATTAAAAGGATATTTAAGCCTAAATTCTAAAGGCAACCTCTCTGAGCTATTCATTTCCCCCTGGGTGTCTCCCATGTATACATGAGGTAGACATATTATAAACCTGGTTTTCTCTGGTTAATCTGTCTTTTATTACAGGGGGTCTCAGTCAAGAACTCAGAGAGGTGGAGGGACATTATTTTTCCTGCTCTACAAAGCCGTGAAGCACTGTAGGTTAAGATACAATGATGGCATAAACAGGTTAATTCAGTGACGCTGGTCAGGGTTTTCTAGAGTCTGTATCCACTGCCAGCTTTCCTCATCTCTTCGATGATTCTGGATCTTCTCCAAGCTAAGCTGCAGAGAATACGTGTATCCATCACCAGGTGAGGCAGACCCAGGAAAAACCCACGAGGAAAAGTATCACAGGAAAGGCAGGGGTTGTGCAGGAAGCAAGGATTCCCGGGTGTCTTTGGAAGGAGGGGAGGAGTGGGGACTGGAAGTTTCTTTATCCTTCAAGTCCCTTGGTCAGATGACTCTTGGGCATCGATGGCAGAGTGAGGGTGGGTTTCCACACAGAGGCGACAGGAGTCACTTAGAAGTTTAACCCAGAGTCCCCATCAGCTTGAATTCAGGATGATTGAGTCCTTAAGACTGGAACTTAGGACCCCTGGGCTGCCCCTGACATTGAACACACCAGACTAAAAGTCCCCCAGACTTTTCAGCCTCTCTCGCCCTTAATCGGCATAATCTTGGTTAAATCACCGCGTTCCTCTCCTCCCCCTCACATTCACAGATGTTTACAGAAAAGAAGTTCAAGGAGATTAAGTCACTCATCGAAGATCCCAGAGCCACTAAGTGCCACGCTCTATCCCAAATCCAGTTCTGCCAATCTCCAGCTAACTTCCCCCTCTGCTTCTTTATCATTATTGCCTCTTTCCCTTTGACAGGCAGCATGATTTTTTTCAAGCAGCATGATTACTTGGTCCTTGTCCTTATTTGAAAAATATATACGCAGATAATGCTGCAGTTAATAATGTTGTGATTCTGTTGAAAGGAGTTTCTTCCTCTGTGTTGTTATTTAGGACCACTTTGCATCCTCCTTCATCCATTCATTCATTCATGTATTCCCTCCTCAGATAAGCGTCTAGAAACAAGTAGGGTGTGGAATGAGACTGAAATCAAACAGGACTCTGGAGCTCTCCTGGGTACAAAAGCCCCTCAATGTCCCCTGTTTCTTGTTTGTAGGAAAAAAAATAAAAACAAGTTTTGAGTCTTCTAGGCCTTCCCCAAGTTCCAAAGAGCAGGCTCAGCAGTTAATAGGCTAATATAGTCACAAGACTCCTAGTTCCTCCTGAAAGGCTATAGATAACAATCTGATACACACCTCTCAGTTCTTCTACAGAAACTAAGATCCACCCACCCAGGTGGATGATAGTGACCACCTGCTGACCACAAGCATGTAGACCCCAGACTAGCTGGAACCAGAAGGTTGAGACTCCGGAGACATCGCCCTGTTACTTCACCACCAACCAATCAGAAGAAAGTCACACAACCTGAAGCCCTCATTCCAAATTCTGCCTTTAATTCTTCCCCGAAGACTACTGGGGAGTTCAGGTCTTTTGAGCAGCTCGCTGCCCATTCTCCTTGTTTGGCGTCCTGCAATAAACCTTCCTGCGCTCCAAATTCCTCACTGGTGTCGGGCACACAAACTTGGTTTCGACCATAAGACCCCTACATGCAGGGGCCAATATTTAGCCAGTAACCCCAGGAAGGCCACTTGCAGCTAGTGTCCGTTCTGACTGGCTTCACCGGCAACTTGCAGGGTGTTAAATATTTGGACTGTTTTCTCTGCCTATCTGCCAGGGTAATTGCATGTGTGTCCCCTAGGACTCTCAACTGGAATTGGCACTGCCTCGGGCTGTGAAGCAGGGTGGGGCCTGGACCGAGCCTGGTTGTCAGGACACAGGGACTCAGAGCTGGCCCTGCTACAGTCCTGGCGCACCACACGTTCCCTGGGAATCCATTTCTCCACAGTAAAATCAACATACGGCCTGGTACCACTTTCGCAGAAGAAAACAGTATGTGTCCATGAGCCTGGGTTCACACAAGGAGACATGTCTGGAAGGATATATGCCCACCTGATCACAGTGGTTATTTGTGGGGAATAGAACTGGGTGAAGGAGGACCTTTTCACTTTATCTAATCTCTTGACTCTTCATTTTCCATAACAATCATTTGTTGTGATTTTTAAAAGTGAATAGCTAGAAAAGTCCTAGTTGTTCCTGTTTTGCAGGAAGTCACACTTTTTATCCCTGGTCCCACGGGGGCCTTGACGTCTGACTCAAGGCTGTCCTGCCTGTGTGTTCCTTACGCTGCCTCTGAACAACCGGGGGATGTGAGGGCTGAGCACCGTTTGACCCTCTTAGTCCCCGTGTCTCGGCCAAGGCTGCCCAGGGCTGGTAACAAAACATCATCACGATTTTCCTCGCCCTCCTCTTGCTGGCATCTGATCCACGTCAGCAAAGGCTTAGCCACCATTCAACCAAAGCATGCTTATCTTCTCTTGTATCCACTGCCATAAAACACCCACAAACCTGCCCAAGGTCCTGGGAAAGAGCTATCACCCAACGTGATACATTTCCAGTTGCTTTGAATTTATGACTTGAGGTGTTTGTTCCTAAGTCACAAGCGCGGAATGTGGGAAAGCAGTGTGATTACTTGTCCCTGTCATAGGAAGATACACTGGGGGGGGGGGGGGAAGCTTTACTGCTTTCCCAGAGAACGGGAATTTGCTTCTCTAGCAAATTCTCCATCCTAAACTACCTTAGGATAAATAAATGACACTTTTTGATCAAAGAATTGCAAACATAGAGATCAGAGGGAACCACACGGTGGTAGAAAGAGCACTAGACTTTGGATTCAGACCAACTTGGGTGCGAATTCAGACCTTAAACAAGTCACTTAACCCATTTCACTGAATGAACACCCTATTTTGTGCCAGGCAACTTGCTGGGCATCTTACATCCAATAGCTCAAGCCTGAAGAGCTTTGTATTGCTTTCATCATGTAACAGAGGAGGGAAGTGGGACTCAGAGAAGAAAGCCACGCTAGTGGGAGGGCTCAGCTGCTGCGATGACGGAGCCCAGACTCCAGTTCAGATCTTGAGATGTCAAGGCCAGTACCTATTCTTCCAGAAATTACTGTCTCTCCCATACACGATGGGGAGAAAAGACCTCTGCCCCAACCACACCACTGCAAACAGGTGTAACCAGGAGTGATACCACAGGGTTCAGTGATCCCACATGCCCTTTCCAGGAGCCTTCTTTTTTTTTTTTTTTTTTTTTTGCGGTAAGCGGTCCTCTCACTGTTGTGGCCTCTCCCATTGCGGAGCACAGGCTCCGGACGCGCAGGCTCAGCGGCCATGGCTCACGGGCCCAGCCACTCCGCGGCATGTGGGATCTTCCCGGACCGGGGCACGAACCCGTGTCCCCTGCATCGGCAGGCGGACTCTCAACCAGTGCGCCACCAGGGAAACCCCCAGGGGCCTTCTTGAACCCCAAAAGCCCTAGGAGAGACAAAAATCAAGAAGACCCTGACACTGAATAGGAAGAAGAAGCCCTGAGCCCAGATCAGTGGATGGAAACTGTGCTTTGGCATCAGATGAACCTGGATTCGAATGCTCCCTCCCCTGGGTACCTAACTGTGACACTGGGTACTTTCCCTGACTTCTCTGGGACTGTTTCCTAATGTGTAAAAAGAGACTGGTGAGATCTTAGAATGGGATTATAAAGCACTAGCTCAGGGTGTCATTTAGAGCAGCTGCTGATCGCAGGGGCCCTAGAGAGCTCCAAGCAGATGGAAGAGGAGAAAAATTCTTGGGCCCTGGACTGTTTGTGAAGTGTGCTAAGCCCCCTTGAGAAGCTCTGTCCTGCCCATATGTCAGGGCTGTGGAACACTGGCACAGCCATACTTGATTTTTTTTTTTTTTTAGAGCTGCCCTGAACCTGCTCTAGTCCAGAAGAAAGGGGCTCTTTTCTGTAATATCTGCTGAAGGCCCACAAGGAAATCAGCCTGGAGTGAATGTGACCTCCTAGACACAGTGCCCACAGGTCAACTGGGGAAAGGCCCCGTTTTCCTGGGCTACTTCCTCACCGAGGCTGAACTTGACACTTGAAATAATAGGACCCTAACTGCGTCCAGGGGCCAAGAGAGAGGTGGAGACTGAAATACCAGGTATTCAACAGATGAGGTTGGATTTTCTTCGCAGAGATGAATTCAAGAGGGCCTTCGGGCAATTCACCACTCTGATTTACTCTTCCCGGACCCAAAGCCTGGAATTAGTTTCACTCCCCTTGGTGCTTCTGATAGGAGACCTGCCTGCCATTCTTTCCTCTGAAGACTTCAGGAGAGGAACCTGGGAGGGGCTTGAGGTGGGCTGAGTCACTGCCTTGAGGCTCACTTAGCATCAGCTCCCAGGCTGAGAATTCCCCCTCTGCGACCCCAATCCTGGAGGAGCTAAGGCGCAGCAGGCTGCCCAGGCGAAGCTCTCCTCCAGCCATGGCCCTGTGCCTTACCTTGCGCCCTTGCTGGTCCTCCTCTTGGCCAGGTGCGGTGTGATGGGGGAACAGAGGGCGCCGGGCTTCCAAGGCTGCAGGCAGACCCTGAACGTGTCCGTGCTGGGGGCGCTGCCAGGAGGCGGCTGGGACCACCTGCGCAACGTCGAGCTGGGGCTGGTGCTCAGGAGAGACTATTCGCAGTGCCTCACCACCGAGGACGGCGACAGGTGGTCCCGCGGCGGGAGAGTATAGTGGAGACCCGCACGGAGCTCATCGACCACCGGGTCAACGACACTGACACCTGGGCCGCCTCCATCAACGCTGAGCTCTCCTTCCTCCCCGACCTCAATGGTAAGCTCTCCGTGGACTGCCGGAACGTCAGGAAGTACAGCCTGGAGTACCAGACGGTCACGACCAGGGTGCAGATCCGCCATGTTATCTACTCTGTGAAGGCCCCGGAGTACCCCGACTTCCAGCCCGACTTCCTGCGACATCTGCTGACCCTCAGCGACCACCTGGAGAACACCCAGACCCGGGAGGCCAAACACCTGGCGGAGATGCTTGTGCTTAGGTACGGCACGCACGTTCTCACCGACGTGGAGGCCGGGGCTGCCTTGGTGCAGCAGTACCAGGTGAGGCGGGAGCTGGTGGACAGCGAAGCCCGAGACAAGATCAACATCACGTTCGCCGCCTCGGCCTTGTTCTTCCACGCGGTCAACGCTGGGGATGGGGTTTCCTGCAGGTGCAGAGCCGGCTTCTCCAGAACCTCGGGCGGAACCCGGTGGCCTCCAAGATGCACAGCCACGGTGGCGTGCCCTTCTACCCGGGCATCACCCTGCAGAAGTGGCAGGAGGGCATCGGCAACCGGCTGGCGGCCATCGGTAGGTCGGGCCCGCCCCTGCCGGTGCTGCTCCAGCTGGAGACGCTGCCCGAGCTCCCAGAGGCCCGCGTGGCAACCGCGCGTGCGCCAGGTGGCGGCCGCACGTGCGCCGGGTGGCGGCCGCGCGTGCGCTGGGCCATCCACCGCTACTACGCGGTCAACACGCGTCCCGGATGCTTGAAGCTTGGGGCTCCCGTCTTCGACCCCCAGGCCAATGTGGACGATGGTTCTTGCGGAGGCCGCTGCCGCGCCAACTTCAGCTTCGGCGGTGTCTTCCAGGAATGCGAGGCCGTGTCCGGGCGGCGTGCCGATCACCTCTGCCGGGCCTATCACATCCCGAACCCGCTCACCGGCAAAGCCTCTTGCCCGGCCAACTACACGGCCAGCGCCCGGAGCGGCGGGCTGAAGACGTGGAGCGAGGCCGGTCCTGAGTGCCGGCAGCACTGCCGAAGGTGCCGGCTCTTCTTCCGATGCTGCTCGACGGTGTGCGCCATCCATGAGCATCGGAATGCCCTGCGCCTGGCTGCCTCCTGGTGCGCGCCCTCGGGGGCCTCCCTGCCCACCACTGCGGGCCTCCTCTTTGGAGGCCTGTATAGCCCAGGCAACCCAAACCCGCTCACTGGGTCCCAGGCTTGCCCCTCCCACTTCTACCCACTGACACTCTTTGGCGACCACAAGGTCTGTGTCAGTAGCGTCTCAGAGCTGGGTACAGCCCAGGCAGTCCCCTTTGGGGGTTTCTTCAGCTGCCAGGCGGGCAACCCCTTGGCTGGCCTTGTGAAGGGCCAGAGCCCTGGGCTCATGAAAGAGGTGTTCTACCAGGACAGCCCCACGGATTTCCCCATGAAATGCCCAGCAGGGTACAGCCAACACCAGGCTTACCTCAGCCATGGCTGCCAAATCCTCTGCTGCCTCAGGGCTGGGGTCCTCTTGGACAAGCAGCAGGCAGCTGTTAGGATGCCCCCAGTTATTCCCCGTCCCCCCTTGCTCGACAGAAGCATCACCCCCAGGCTCTCTGTCCTGGTTGACTCCAGTGGTCAGCAGGGCTGGGTGAGGCTGCAAGGCTCTGACCGCTGGCAGCAGGCCAATATTAATGACCCATGCCTGTCTGCCAAGCTCTTGAGCCAGGCTGGCTGGGGACCCAGCGTGGGGGCCATTGTTGGCTCCTGGGTGGGTGCCACGGTGGCCCTGGTGGCTCTTGCTCTGGGGGTAAGCTGTGGCTTCAGGTTCTATAAGAAAGGGGGTCACAGGAGGCTGCAGGAAGGCATCCTGATGGAGGAACAGAGGGCCTATGGGGCCACAGAAACCACTGAGAGCCCAGCTTGGTCTGAATGCGTACAGAATGACAAGAATTCTGTCTCGACTTTAACAAAACAGGACTGCTGCATCATTGTTAGTCAGAGCTCTAGCCCCTTCTGTTTCTTCTACTGCCTAGGTAGAAAGATGTAAGATACCTAATCATAGAACTGGCCCCACTTCCTGAAGGTACCAGGACTAAACTGTACTTCCTCAAGCCCGCCTCCAAATCACCTAGCCCAAGCTCAAGTCCTGTAGCAACCTCTCCCTAACGCCCTCTTGCTGAGAGGCGCCCCATTCTCCTTGGTGTGCTCCCATGTTGGGTGCCTCCCTTGTTGCAAGGAGCCAATAAACCCAACTTTGTTCAAATACAGCTCTATTCCTGGTGTTCTCTGCTGGAGGGGTGGGCGAACAGGGGAGACAGTATCAGCATTGACCCCAGGACATATTATGTAGCTTTGAAGTTAGAATTTTTTTTTTTTGTAACTGTTATAAAATTCATTCTGTCCATTTGTTTTCCCAGAATCATTGCCTTGAACCCAAAAAGTTTCCTCTTGGGCTTGGTTTAACTCAGAGGGTCTTTTTGTTTTCCAAATAGGACTGACCTACTTGTGGATGATGAAATGAATTAAGTTGTAATCAGCAAAATTTTTTTAATGACAGCAAAAAGTACATTGCATGAAACAGCTATAATAATTATTTTGTGAAATAGGTTAATCACATAAAAGTGCCCATATCCAATATTTTCTTTTTGGCTGAGCCGCGCAGCTTGCGGGATCTTAGGTCCCCAACCAGGGATTGAGCCCTTAGCAGTGAAAGCGCCGAGTTGTAACCACTAACCACTGGACTGCCAGGGAATTCCCTCCAATCATTTTTGATTCACCAAAAAATGCCAGTTTTGTATGGTTTATATGGGATCACAATGTAAGATGTGATACAAACTATCAAGATATGATCACAGTCAAAACACTGGAAAGTCAAGGGAAAACTCTTCCACTCTTCCATTTCATTCTATGTTCCATGAAACTTAGCTTTGGAAAACTAGAGTCGTCACCCCCAATGGAAGAGTTTTCCCTTTGGAGATCCTGTTTCTCTCAAGTACACCAGAGTACATTTTCATTCTTTAACCCAAGACTGCAGTCTCTTGGGATCAGTGTTCAGTTTTGCAACGTTCCTAGAACACAAGCCTCATCGCAATTTAAGCCCAGAGTGTGGGTCCGTAGTTGTCACAAGGACAAACAGGGTGTCACATTAAACCCTAACCTTGGAACCACAGGGCATGCAGGACCTAACCCAAATGGGCCCCTCATGTGTGAATTTTAGAGCCAATTCCAAAGGTAGGTGGAGAGACCCTAGGGAGCCGGCAAGCGTGGCCTCACAGGGTTGACAAGACCCCATTTCCATGACCTGAGTGACCTAAGTGAGTCATTGTTCTTCTTGGTGTTTCATCTACTCTGGCTACAAATTGGAATATATCAGGATCTCGATGAGATAGTGCAAACTCTGAGTCCTGAGAGGAAGAGGCAGTTGAAATCCAAATAACTCTAGATGTTTGAGATCATTTCTCCTACTGGTCTGATACGGGCACATTGGAGCCGACTGTGAGCTAAGAACTGACCGACTAGTGGCTCTCCTGAGCCTTCTCCAGACTCGTGGTCACTACCATTTGTAGAGACTTTTTCTGTTTTCCACAGAACTTAAGGTAGGTAAGTAGTTCTTATGCTATGGATGAGGAAATTGAGGCTCACAGAGGTTGACTTGCCCACAGTCATGTGACAAATAATAAGAATAATAATGGCTAGTGCCTACTACAGACTTAGAATTCATTCTGTGCAAAGATTACTTCATTTATTTCTTTGCTGAGCACAGTAGTAAAGCTATGGGCTTGGTCTGGGTCAAATATGGGCCTCTGGAAATCCCTTGTGCCTCAGTTTGGTCCTCTATAAAATGAGGTTAGCATGTTAAATTCCTAGGTTACTTGAGAAGATTAAATGAGCTAATGGATGCAAAGCACCTTGGAACAGCCTGGCCTTTCTAAGTTTGAAATTGATGTGACACTAACACTTTGGGGTCTTATTTGCCACTGCTTTAAGAGTGGGATACCAGAATCAAATCTGAAAAACTGGCCTCAACTCCCAGCACAGCTGCTAACTACCTCTGTGATTACGAGAAAATTGTCTCACCCCTCTGAGAACTAATCTCATCTATAAAGTGGGGATAATCATAAGACTGATGTCATACATAGTTGCAAGGATTAAATGAGACAATGCAAAGAAATACCTTGGTACAGTGCCTCACAGCTGGCATGTCACAATGTGCGGGACTGGGTACACAAAGTTGTATGATTGGGGCTCACAGTTGAGTGGGTAAGACACCCACAAAACATAAATTACCCATCGTAAAAATGTCATAGAGCTTCAAAGAAAGCATTATGGGAAAATGCATGAGGGTCGCAAATTCTAACTGGGAGGGCGCTAATAATGTTTCTAGCATGGGACGGGACTCTTGTCTCAGCCAGGCCCCTTTTCAGATTTGCTCAGTTCTGCTGGCCCAGGAGAATCCTTTCAACAGAAACCGAATGCCCATTTCTGATGGTCTCAGTTCATTTCCTGGAATAGCCCTCCAGGCTCTAAAAACTGAGCTCTCCGACTGATACGAGCAAGATGGGGATCAGGGCATAATAAAAGATTTTGATGTGGAATAAAGAAGAAAAGGGGCAAAATGAACCATCCTATGAGTAGGGTGGCTATGTAAGCGATCATCGAAATCTGGACCCTGTTGAGACCAAAAGGAGGCACTATAAATAATTATATAGGACATGTCAATCAAAAGATACGTCGCTCCAAGGTGACTGTTTGCCATTGGGCCCAGGTCCACTTTATCACCCTGATCTCCAGCTAGTCTCTCCCCATGATACACATTCCCTGTGCTGATTCCCACATCATGTCAATTCCTGGCTGATGAAATATATATATATATATATATATATATATATATGTATAATTTTTTTTTTTTTTTTTTTTTTTTTTGTGGTACACGGGCCTCTCACTGTTGTGGCCTCTCCCGTTGCGTAGCACAGGCTCCGGACGCGCAGGCCCAGCGGCCATGGCTCACGGGCCCAGCCGCTCCGCGGCATGTGGGATCTTCCCGGACCGGGGCACGAACCCGTGTCTCCTGCATCGGCAGCCAGACCCTCAACCACTGCGCCACCAGGGAAGCCCCTGGCTGATGAAATCTCGCTCATCAATCAAGACTGGGTTCAAAGGTCACCTCCCTGAGAATACACAAGAATACATTTCTGTTCGCCCCCTCTCCCCCTACCCTCACATACTCCTTCAATTTCCCAGGAAGAATTTGTCTCTTACTCCTCCTAACCTCTTTAGCAGCATGTAACTACGAGCCTGTCACTTTGCACGAGTTCTCCTTCCAACCCGCTAATGAGCTCTTTGAGTGGGAGAAAAGGAAGGTGTTGTGTTCATTGCAGTTATTTCCAGAGCTCAGCATCAGGCAGAACACCTGGTAGCTGCTCTACAAGTTTGCTGAATGAAAGAAAACCAGAAGAGGTCTTGGGAGGCCCCAAGTGATTAGACCCAGCTATCAAATCCTTTTAGTTTATCTGCCCTTCTGGGATTCTTAACTGTATTATTTCATGATTGAACAAGTTTTTTTTGTTGTTTTTCGTCTTGAGTTCCTTTGGGTTTTGGTTTTTTTGGTTGCACCGCACAGCTTATGGGATTTTAGTGCCCTGGGATCGAACCCGAGCCCTCGGCAATGAGATCGCAGAGTTCTAACCACTGGACCGCCAGGGAATTCTCATGAATGAACCAGTTTTAAGCCTCATTTTGCCCAGTCTAAGTGCTTGAATAAATACAAAGATAAATAAAACTCAGTTTTCACTGTCTCAAAATATTCTAGGCAAGTAGACAAAAAGTAAAAATAAAAAGGATGGGAGAGGGAGAGGTGGTGGCATGGGGTAACCACCACATCTCCAAGTTCCTTTTAGAGCTCTGAGTAACAGGGTGGACAGCCTGCTGAAATTCCATCCCAGCTGATGATAAAATGGGGGCTGATGGACAACTTGCTGTCACGGAGCTTCTCCTTGGATATCACACAATGTCCCCTCCTGGAACAGGCTTCTCTTGAGCAACTGGGTTGTTGCGATCTTACAGACACTGTAAGTCATATAAAACAAAGAGACCTTTCTCCTTATTTTGACTTCCAGAGAGCCTAGAGCCAAATTTTGGCTCCTTCTTCAACATTCTTGTTGCTAAACTCAACCTTAGTCCCAATTTTTCTGTACTTATATTCCCTCTTGATTAACTCATTTTTCAAAATTTTGTAAGATAGGCATTTACATAAAACACCGTGTATTATTTTTAAAAACTAAAGAAATGGATAACAGAACTGAGCAGTTGTGGAGGAAGATTCACGAGGGTGAACCTGGGAAACCTCTGAGCCCCAGCTTCCAAGCCCTCTCCTTATCCCAGTCGCAGTTTCACTACCTATAGCTTTAGCCTTGGTCCAAATCATCCTGTGGTGTTTGTTCTCTGTACTTCATAGAGAGGGACTGTTGTAAAGCAGATAGTCTCTGGTTATCTCAAGGAGTTCCTGAAAATTTGACAATGAAAGCGAATTTTAAATTTAATTTTAAAACTATGGTGTTGTTTTTAAAACAGGTTGGAAGGGGACTTCCTAGGGGTCCAGTGGTTAAGACTCTGTGCTTCCACTGCAGGGGTCACGGGTTTGATCCCTGGTCAGGGAACTAAGATCCTGCATGCCATGAGGCAGCCAATAAATAAATAAATAAATAAATAAAATAAAACAGGTTGGAGGTGCAAATAAAAGTGGCTGTGTGTTTGTTGTGAAAAGAATGTTGCAGCATTGAAAGGCTGGGAATCACTAAGTTATAGGCAAAAAAATCAGCAAGGTTGGGGGCTCAAAAATCAGACTGGGGTTCAAGGAACCTCTGCTGAGCTTCATGGTTTGGAGAGTCCAGGATGGGGAGAGCTCAGGAGGTAAGGAAGAAAGAAGGGTTTTCTGTTCTTTCATTTAAATCATTCATTTATTCATTCTTAAGGGGCTCCTAAGAAGGATGACCCTTTACTAAGTGGGGAAGATAAAAAACACTGGAGGAAAAAATATAGGGGAAAAATCTCTGTGACTTGAGTTAGGCAAAGATTTTTAGATATGATACCAAAAGCACCATTCATAAAAGAACAAATTAATAAATTGGACTTTGAAGGAAACCAGAAAGTCATCCCAAAATATGCTCTTTGACATAAAAATGATTTTGAACTAAAGGCAATTAAGAAGCAGCAAATGCAGAAAAATCTCCCCCTTTTCTGCCTAAAAGCGGAATATAAATTCTATTTTTACTAAGACAGACTCTTATCAGCCCAGAGAAGGCACCAGGGGAACCTGCAAACAAACTTTACTCCATTAATTTTCCTCCCATATATTTATCTTCCCATAGTTCCCCCCCGCCCCCAGAAGCCTAAGCTTTCCTGTGTCGCGTCATTTCTCTACAAATTTATTATTCTTGTTGACGATGCTACATAAATTGGAATTCTAAGCCGCCATTTTGAGTTACTTCTGGTTCAGTTTTCTCCTGAGTGATGTACACTGTATGCTTTTTTAAAAAAAATATTTATTTATTTAATTTATTTGGTTGTGCTGGGTCTTAGTTGCAGCAGGCGGGCTCCTTAGTTGTGGCATGCAAACTCTTAGTGGTGGCATGCGAAATCTTAGTTGCAGCATGCATGTGGGATCTAGTTCCCTGGTCGAACCCAGGCCCCCTGCACTGGGAGCGGGGAGTCTTAACCACTGTGCCAGCAGGGAAGTCCCCACTGCATACTTTAATAAACTGTTGTTTTTCCCTTTTTGTGAAGAGTCTCAGCTGAAAATCTAAGGTGGGTAGCGGTAAAGTTTTGCCTCCCTTGCAACTTCCTCAAAGTTAAAAACTGGGCTGAGAGGAGAAGGACCCAAAGCTCTGAAGCATAAAATTCATACAGATCTGGGGTCAGCAAACATGGCCAAAGCCTGGGACCTGTTTTTGTAAATAAAGTTTTATTGGAACACAGCCACACTCATTTGTTTACGTGTTGTCTATAACTGTTTCCATGCTGCAGTGGCAGAGTTGAATAGTTGCAACAGAGACCTCATAACACAAAAGTATAAAATACTATCTGGTCCTTAAGAAACAGTTTGTTAACCCTTCATATAAAGCACGGACTGTCCAATGGATGCCAAGATGTACTGATCCCTTCAACACTACGGTAACTAATTGGGGACTGAGGTTGCCAGATTTACAGTCCTTATCATGGTCCACTTTCCTCCATCCTAGAGCACCCTTCTCCTAGAACCCAGATCCTCTCCAAGTTAGCAACATTATCATTTCTGTCAAAAAGGTTGGGAAACATCAATATAAACAGTGATCATTCTACTACACACCACCTTCCATTCCCTTCATCACTATATCTACCTGCCTCCCTCCTCTCATTCAGGTAACCTTTGATGAGCATTTACATGATGCCAGGGAAAACACAGCCCCTGGCTTCAAGGAGCCCACACTCCAGCAGAAGAGAGACATAGACATAAATAACCAATATGCAGGGTACTAAGTCGTATAATAGCTATGTAAAGAAAAAATGTATATTTTTTGTATATTCAAATACCTCAATTTGAATCCCAGCTCTGCCAATTCCCAGCTCTGCAACTTTGGGTGAGTCACTTAACCTTTCTGAACTTGAGTTCTCTTATCTGTAAAGTAGAAATGATTATAACCTTGAGTGTGATGGGCTGTTGTGAGGATTAAGTGAGCTGCTTTGTGCAGAGCACCTAGTTCAGTGTCAGAGCTCCATATTATTATTAGCAGCAGCAGTGGTCGTCATAGTAATCAGTAGTAGAAGCAACGGTGATAGTAGATGGCGTACCAGGTGCAAGTCACAGCAAAGACGAGAGGGCAGTGATACAGGTATATAGATCAGGGATGTTTTCACAAAGCAAGTGATATGTGATCTGGATCCTGAAGCAAGAACAGGAGTTAGTCATGTGGAAAGGGAGGTAGGGGCACAGATAGAATAAAATGAATAAAATGAAACACTTTAGAGATGCAAATTTTCCCAAGACAGGAGATGTAGAATGGGGTGATTTCCTGATGTGCCTTAAGTCTAGTAAAGCTGTAGTGACCATCAGAATCAGATCTGCACTTGGATTTGGACAAGAGAACACTTTCAGTTCCCATTACGACTAAGGCAGAAGAACTGACCTGACCTTTGGTGATTTTTATTTTTCCTTTCCTTCCTTCTTGTCAAGGTTTCTTTTATGCTGACTTTAAGAGGGTCATTGATCTAAAACCTTGAATGGTTCCTCACTGCCTATAGAATGAATCAAGATTCTTTAGCATGGGGTTCAAGACCGTTATTGTTGAGTCCCAACATTCCCAACCAGCTTCAATCTCAGTCACTCACCTCCCAACCCCTTCCTCCATGCTACCTGTGCTCCACATTCAACTCAACATATGTGAAAACCAGGCTTGCAACCTCCTGTTACCCCCAGTATCTGTTCCGCCTTCTGTGTGTCCTGCCTAATTTATTCACTCTCCTCCTAGTTGGGAGGGGGTGTTTTTGGGTTCCTCCCTCTTTCTAGGACTCACTATCCTTCTCCCCATCTTCCCATTCCAAACCTCTGTCATGATCTTCAGAGATTTTCTCTTTCGTCCACTCCCACTGTCAGTTTTAATTCAGGTTTTCCATCATCTAGATAATATTTTGCTTCTAGTCTCGCCCCCATAAACCTATCTGTGCATAGTGGCTTGAGCGCTCATTTTAAAGATGTCAACCCTAACATGTCACTTTACAGCTTAAAAATTGTCAATGGTTTCCCTTTGCAGTGTTGATCCCTTTAGCCAAAGACCTCCAGGACAATACCTATAGTCAAACAAAGTTGAGTTTATTGGCTGGTTGCAATGGGTACCTCAAAGAAGAAGGGCTAGGAGGGATTTGAAGCTATAAGCTTTGGAGTTGGGTTAGTTAGTTTTGGGAAGGATTCAATGAGGCATAGTTTTGTTCTGGAGTTGGGTGCTGTCAGAAAGCAGGGCCGGTTCTATGACTGGTGTCTTTGTCATTTTTATCTAGGAGGAGCTGTTCTTTGTTATCTACGTGGAAATACTCTTCACACATTGACTTCTGTCAGAGTTGGCTGTAAACCTGTTGCCTGTGTTCAGCAGTTAGAAGAAAATCCAGTTCCCTTTCCTCACAGAATCTTATTAGTAGTGAGGGAGAAAAAAGGTAGCCTCTGATGTCCAGAATTGAAATGACGATCACAGCTGGTCTGCCATAGTGTTAGAAGTCAGCCTGGGGCTCACAGCCAGTGATCCTAAACACGTTAAACAACCCCATAGAATACCGACCTCACACAGCTCCCTGAGACCATGATAAATGCAGCAAAACAAGGTCACTTTATAGTTTTATCTAATCACACACAAAAGCAAGGTCACTGGGCCACCGACAAAATACCCAGTCATGGACTAGAGCAAATTCCTTAGGCCCTCCCCCAAATCACCAGCCAAAGACTAAATCCTATATAAGTTCTTTCTAGAACTCTCTTGCTGAGAGAGAGTCTCCCACAGTGTGCGTGCTTCCTCACTGCAACAGGTGATAAACCCACCTGTTTAATTACAAGTGTGTTTCTCCTGGTCTTTGGCTGAGGGCCTTGGCACAGGCATGGTTCCCCTGCTCACCTGGTTTCAGCCATGTTAGCCGTCTTTCAGGCTAATGTGGCTTTGAGGACAGAAAGCTCATTCCTGCCTCAGGGTTTGCACTTAACCGTTCTCTGGGACTTCCCTGGTGGCGCACTGGTTACGAATCCGCCTGCCACTGCAGGGGACACAGGTTCAAGCCCCAGTCCAGGAAGATCTCGCACACTGCGGAGCAACTAAGCCCGTGCGCCACAACTACTGACCTGCGTTCCAGAGACTGTGAGCCACAACTACTGAGCCCGTGCGCCACGACTACTGAAGCCCGTGCGCCTAGAGCCTGTGCTCCGCAACAAGAGAAGCCACTGCAATGAGAAGCCTGTGCACTGCAACAAAGAGTAGCCCCCACTCACTGCAACTAGAGGAAGCCCACGCGCAGCAATGAAGACCCAGCCCAGCCAAAAATAAATAAATTAAAAACAAAAAACAGTCCCCTATGATTGAAATACCTTCAGGTCTACTGGTGGCTGCCTCCTTGTCATCATTCAGATCTCAGCAGGAAATAACCACTTGAGAAAGGCCTTCATGGCTCCTACTCCCAGTAATTCTGTATCACTTTGTCGAGTTCCTATATCATTTTTAACACTTGGTTATATTATTGTGTGTTTCTGTCTTCCCCCACCAAAATACAGATTCTAAGAGATCAGGGACTGTGTCGTGTTCACCTCTATCTCCTAGTGCTTCTAACATTTCCACAAATAGCTGAAACATATCTTACCTTGAGCAAAAGAGCATCTTCTTAATGGGTCTCTCTGCTTCCAGTAGCTTTCACCTCTAATACAGCTCTGACTTAGCTGTCTGAATTCCTTTTCTGAAACAAAGGGTAGATGCTAGCATTATCCCTCTTCAAAAACCTTTCATAGATTCTTTCTTCAAGGCATCATCCCCTCACTCCTTGCACCTCATCTTCCACTGGGGCTCTTGGGGGAACATTCTGGAACATGCCACATGCCTTCCAGCAGCCAAATTTTGACAAGTGCTTCTGCTTCTACCTGAGATGTTCTTGCCCATCCCTCACCCCCCCCCCCTTATTTTTTCCTGAGGGCAAAATCCTAGTCATTTTTCAAAGCCTAGCTCCCAAAATGCCTCTTTTTTTTTTTTTTTTTTTTTTTTTTTGCGGTACACGGGCGTCTCACTGTTGTGGCCTCTCCCGTTGCGGAGCACAGGCTCCAGACACGCAGGCTCAGCGGCCATGGCTCACGGGCCCAGCCGCTCCGTGGCATGTGGGATCTTCCCGGACCGGGGCACGAACCCATGTCCCCTGCATCGGCAGGAGGACTCTCAACCACTGCGCCACCAGGAAAGCCCCCAAAGTGCCTCTTTTGAGAGGCTTCCTCCAATCCTTCCTTCCTCTGGGCTCCCCCAGCCCCTGTTTAGACTCTGGTATGACTAACCACACCCCGATTTCTGTCACAGTTGAGTGTGTACCTGTTGTCTTTCTCAGGAGACCATGAATGTTTCCAGGGCAGGGAAGCATCAGCTCTCTCTGTGCCCCTGTTTCTTCAGTTGTAACATAAAAATCTTTGTACCTACCTCATTGGGTTCTTGAGGGGAGTAAGTGAATGAATGCACATACAGCCATTAGATCGATGAATGGCTGAGTAAACACCATATAAATGTCTGCTACTATCATTAATATTCATTTCCGTATTCTTAGTGCTAGTCCAAAGTAGGTGTCACTATGCATTGTTCTTGAATTTGGTTGGAGTCTGGTAGAAGGCTTCTGAAAGATTTAGAGCTTTATTGCTTAGAACCAGGTTGGGAACTTTTATTGGTCTATTTAAGTTATTTATGTAACTCCCAACCCTCCTTCCACCCCAAGCTTTGGGGATAGGAACTAGGGATTGCTAAGTAAGAAAAGAGAAAATAGTCCTAAACCTTTCCTAGTGGTGTCGCCTAACGGTTGGTCTGACCTAAAGATGAGAAACCTGCCTCAGAAATTTATTTTTAAAAAATTTCCCTGGGCCCTTTGTTCAAATGCTACTCACCTGGAAGAAATAACATATTTAACCGTTACCTATGAATGTGTCCCATTTTCCCCATAATATTAGGGGAGGGATGGGATACGGGACCACCAAATTATAGTAGAGATGGGGTCTGGGAGGCAAAAGAAGTCTGGGTTATGAGCTGCTGTTCCCAGAGCTTCCAAAGGCTTGTTAGAAGGAAGGGTGCCAGAGAGCACTGGATGCAGAAGAGTGAAAGGATGCAAACAAAGAGAACTGAGGCTTCCTAAGATGATATTGGTCTAATGGAGAAGCAGGGAGGCCCAGTGGGGAATGCGCTGGACCAAATTATACTTGTAATTCTACTTTGCAGCCGGGACACCAGGGCACCTCTCTGGCTTCCTTGTGCAATGTGTTTAACGGTGAGATTGAACTAAATGAAGCTTGAGTTCCTTCTTGTGTTGAGGAGGGTGCTGGCCAATGGCGGGGTGACTCCGAGTCTGAATGCGTGCTTTAACACATCCTGGGCGGTACCTTGGCTTGCGTGTTTCCTTGGTTCTTTACAGAGCCAGCCAGGCTTCACAAGTCTGATGCTTGTGAAAACCATCTTAGTGGATGTGGTGAACAGCCTGGTCTCACCACTCCAGAGAGGTGGATGATTCCTAGAGGCTGTGCATGAAACTGGGTCGGCCTCTAATGGCCAAAGGCCCATGGGCACAACAAACAGGGTGAAGTCTAGGCTGTGACCAGATGGATCCTGGGAAGCAACTGGTATTTCTAAGATAGTCTCTCCTCAGTCGAAAGTCTTCTGTTCATCCAAGCTATTTGAGGTATTAAGTATACTTGATGTTTGTATGTCATTTACAAGTATTTTCAGATTCTCAGATTTGTCTAAACCATGTAACAACCTGTGAAGTCATTTCCATTTCATAAATGAGGGAGCTCAGAAAAAGTGACTTGCCCCAAAGTTTGGAAACATAATAGGGTTTGTGACAGAGAGTGATTTTGTACAAGTTTGTGGCTGGCTTTATCCAAGAGAAGTGAATTACAGAGATGGAGAATGGATTTCAGTCTAAGATGATCTCCATTGCTAGCTGTACCGTGGCAGCTGGCTACAGTGGAATGAGCCTTGGAGCCAGAACTCTCCAAATCTGTCCTATAATAGAAGAGGGACCGTGGACAAGTTAACACTCATTCTCATTTCCCTTGTTTGTGAAAGAGGAGCAAATGACATAAGACAGGGTAGAGCTGTCTGACATAGTAAGTAAATGCAGTATTCCCTTTCATACGAGTTTGAACATGTGGATAAAAACACTCTTAGCCATGCTTTATACTTTCTCCTGTGTATTTTCCTCAACTTAGTTTCTGCCTTCAAACTGACTAGAAACAGGCTAGTAAGGATCCTTCTGTTTCAAAGGCTTGATTAGGGTTCAAATACTCGAAATTAAACCATATAAAAGGAAATATTTCTCATCTACAGGCTAGCTGATAAATGTAGGGGGAATCTACGTTTTTGAGGCTGACTGGCCTTGGGAGCTGATGCCCGTGGCCTGGCATCATAGAGATTTACCTAGCACGCTTGAGTGAGCCTGGCCCTGGCTGGGAGGATTACATTCATCCAGTGTTGAAATCACTTGAAATTCCCCTTATTCATCCAGATACAGAAATAAAAGGAGCAACTCGTGGTCTTGCTGAGGCAAAATCTTTATTGTTAGCCATTACTGAATCCTTTATTCTTTCATTCTTGCATCTATCTGCCAAAAACAGACCAATCAAAGTAATCTATTATATAAAGAATCACATGCACATGGATTTTCTTATCTCACACCCCACAATCTCATCAAAAGATCAAATTATATGTTTACTCCATCTTTATCTGTAGACCTTAGAGCTCTATAGAAGCTTTTGAATGAAACAATGACATTTTTATCATTTTCACTTTTTAAATGTACCAACATTCAGAAGGTTCATTCTTGGGTCTGATGCTTGAAGCTGAGGTAGGATGAGGCAGGAGGACAAACTACCCTTTTAAAATGTCCTGGCCTAAACATTTTTGGTAACACACACACACACTCCCACACAGATAAATCAATTCAAGTGATATCCAAAAACTTTTTTTTTTCCTTTTCCTCTTCACCAATCCCTTTCTCATTCTGCTGGAGGCCCCTCTGCGTCCTGCATTTCTATTTTACTCAATAGGAGAAGTTGCTCAGCTACTTCATGAGGAGTTGAGGATTCACAAACAGAAGTCATTCTAAACAATTTGTCAGGTATGTCTCCCACAAATATTTACTTGTCCTCTCCCTCTCTGACCAGCGGTCACAACAGTGAGTCATCCATTGGGCTTTAATCCACAGCAGCATGAAATAACAGCAATTCCAGGACTATGACCTGACACTTTCCATTTTTATTAAAATTCTCACTTCCCTCAAAACCTGATTGTCTTAAAGTCAATTTTATTCCATGCTTGGACTTTCAGTTTGTGCTAATTTGCAAGTCTTTCCCAAATTATCCTTGTAAATCAATGCGTGAAGTATTTATCAACTCTCATACATACAATTCCTTGACAGATTCAGGAGAACTGAATCTCTCCCCATAGAGGAGACTTTTCTGGAGGGAGTGGGATAGAAGGAATCCCCTTTATGAAATAAGAGTTAGGGGATGGGAACTAAATTTATGCCTTTTAAGACCTTATTAATATATAGAGTTATATGTATATGGCCTATTGTCAGTCCCTTATTCAGTTTGCTTCATCCATTTTAGATGAGCATGATGCAAAGTCTACAAACTCAGAGCCACACGTTTATGTCTTTGTTATTATGGCTAAGATCCCACATGCTGCAGAGCAACTAAGCCCGTGTGCCACAACCACTGAATCCCGCGCACCTAGAGCCCGTGCTCCGCGACAAGAGAAGCCACCGCAATGAGAAGCCCGCGCACCGCAACGAAGACACAACACAGCCAAAAATAAAATAAATATAATAAATTTATTTAAAAAAAAAGAAATTTGAGTCGCGCCTTTCTTCATTAAATAAAAAAGCCTAAAAGTACTATACAGATAAATCTAAGTGCTTCACATTAATAAGCAAGTAGTTTACCAATCAAAATACTGCTCTTAAGCACAAGTAACAACTCAAACAAGGAAAAGCTCGAATGAAATAAGCCTCTATGCATTCACTGCAAAATTTTTACCATTACCAAAATTACAAACAAAACAAAACGATAAACTTCTAGTGGTAGTGGACCCAAATGTTTATTATTGCCTCATTTTCTTCTAACCGGGCAACTCTTCTCTATTTCTCCCCTCATGACTTTTCTCTTTGTTTGGTACTCAGCCAACCTCTGAGACACAACTGAACTCCTCCCTCCTCCAGGAAGCGATTTCTGGCCCTCACTGATCTCCTTCAACTCCATACCGCTTAAACCCATCCTACGATTCAGGTCTACCAATAGTATTGATCTCCTGTATGCCTACCATTTCCACAGATGCATCCTGGGGAGCAGGGCCGGACCTCCCCTGTATTGCCACCTTGCCTCACCCAGAGCCCTCTCAGAATATTGACTTCATGGAGTTTTGGACATAAACCCATGCAGGAAAGGACACAAGCTATGGCAGCTAGCCCCCTCTGCCTCATGGTCCTTTTAAGAATATAGAAGCCTCAAATACGTGAACCAAATTGATTTGGGCCCCCCACCCAAGACCTTGAGTTTGAATTGATTGGTAGCGTGAAATAAATGATACACCTGAGAACTTCTGGATTCCCATTTGCACCACGAGTTCATAGGCCTGACTGTAAATGACCTTTTACATTAATGCCCACATTTACTAGTTGGTGCTTTTCATACCGTTTCTCTCAAGAACGTTAAATGCAGAACTGTGCCCTTTGTTCTGAAGCATGGAGGCTTTGCTCTGTATTGTTTCAGAATCACTGGCATTCCCACTGGGAACAGAGTGGGCCTCATCCTCTGCTCATGACTAAGTCCAGAGACTCTGTCTGGTGAAGGAGTTCTGTGACTTTTTAACCTGAGCAGTATTCTACCCATTGCCCGTGAATGCCCGGGTTACAGTGCCTGTATCACTGCACTGCTGATTACAATAAATGTGAGGTAACCTGGTAAGCTGTCCCCAACCCCAAACTCAAGAACATTAGTGGATACTTGAAAGCAACCTGTATGACTGCACACTCCCAGCTTCCAAAGTTCAAAAGTCTGGTGGACTAATCTTAAGATCTCCACTGCTCTCTTCTTTGCCAAATATGGGCAACAAATACTGCCTTTAACATTATCAGGACACAGTTGGGGGTTGCTTTTTCAGTGCTGGGGACAGATTACATGGATACATTTTCCAACTCTCTGCAGCAAAGAGGTGCAGTGATAGACGTTCATAATCAGGCCCTTAAAGTGAAGGGCACTAGGCTTTGGAATGAGAAAGATCTGGGTTCAAACTCAGGGTGCCATTGGCTAGATGGGTAACCTTGAACGAGTTATAAATTTCTGTGAGCCTGTTTTCTCATCTGCCAAATGGAAATAACACCACCTCCCTCAGCAGGGTTGTGAAAATTATGATATACATAAAACTCCTGACATATTGCTTCAATATAGTAGATACTCAATAAATGTTAGTTACTGTTTTTATTATCCAAGAGTTTGAATTGACTAGAGTCCATGATTTTTAATGCACTATTTCAGTCTTCTCAGAAGAGTCATCCAGGACTAAAGTTAAAAGTATATGGGAGGCCGTTAAATGCCTGTAAAGGTTATTTAGTGGGTAGGAAAGATCACAGCACTGAGGCGGGAGGACGTTGTCCCTGCCCCCACTCCCTTATGGCCCCAACACACACACACACACACACACGCACGCACACACGCGCGCACGCACGCACACACGCGCGCACGCACGTACACACACACACACGCTCGCGCACACACACACACACACACACACACACACACACACACGCTCACTCGCTCACTCACACATCCCTCCCCCCCAGACTAAACCTGTAGGCCCTTTTGTCCATGTCTCCAACCCTAGCTGATGAAAATGCCTGTGGTTTTAAAGGTTTTCAAAACTAAGAATGGGAAAGTGAGGCCTCAGAAAACTATATATATTCCACTAGAGGAGAAAGCAAGTAAGAGAGAGAGAGAGGGGTAACGCTACATTTTCTTGTCCTTAGCAGTATAATGGCCCCCACGTCCTGGGATCCCAGTTTGACAAGATGAAAGGACTCGAAGGTCATGGACGGACCTCACTGTCCACTGTGAAAGCTCTTGCAGCACCTTTAGGCCCCACAGCTTCTTCTCAAAGAGACCACCATCTCCAACAATGAGGGGCATCCCATCAGCCTCACTGGAAGGGATCTTGTGTTCCAGGAGCACCATTAATTCTTCCAGCTGGTAAGCAAAGGCAGCGACTTGGAGGAGAATGGTATGTATTGCTTGATGGAGGTCATCTTCAGCTGGAGTAAAATGCACCCGTTGGTCTTCTAACACTCTGGCCAACATAGCATGGAAGGTACGGTAAGCTTGGAGGTTCTCTTGGAGTCGCTCTGCCTCACTAAGCTCGCTCCACCGATCAGTGCTTGCCACTGGCACACCACGCACAGAGTCCAGGTTCACGCTCTCGTTCAGACCTTGGTGCTTCACCTGGTCAAGGATACAGAAAAACTTCACATCTTCTGTAATCACTCCACCAGTCTCACTTAATCTCTAAATCTCATATAAAATCTTATTCACTTCCCTGATCAAGGATACAAATTGTAAAGAAAATAGAGAGTCTAGATGAGGAACTCTTCATCTGGGAACCTTGACGGACTTTAGGAAGAAGCTATCCTCCCAGAAACTATCCATACTGCTTTGACTACCTGTTCATTTCTCTTGGGAGAATGTACAGCTTTCACTAGGTTCCAAAGGTTGAAAACCACCCACTGACTGGTCTAGAATAACTTTTCCTTCCCACTTGACACTCCCTCCTGGCAACTGGAGTATTATAATCATACTGGAGTTTAAGTATTTTAAATATACCTGAAGACGCTGGCCACACCTAAGCTGTAAAACATAGGCATCGTAGAATTTCTCTAACAGCCTCTCCATTGCTCGCTGTCGATGGCGAGGACAACCCTTTATTACAGGAGTCAATTGCAATTATTTTTTGAAAAACTGGTATTTCAAAGAATCTGATTTCTGACTGCTGGGGTTTTATGAAGATAAACCAATTCTCAGAGAACCTAAATTCCGAACTCTCCACGGGGGCCTGGAGTGTTTCCACGGCAGGCCTTAGATGAAGACCGAGGGGGATCTTCCTCTATCAGAAAACCTGAGATCCATGGTTAGCTCCCTAAGAATCGGACACTTCCCCAGGTCCCCAGTGATTCTTCTACGAGACTTTTTTGATAGTGTAGGTGACCTTTCTATTTAGACACAGGAACACTTTTGATTGTATAGGGTGGCAAATAATGTAATAGGAGAAACTGGTTGGTTTATACTGTTCTTCTCCCAATCCTATAAACCTAACTCCATCTTTCGTTTCTAAGCTCAAAAAATCAGAACAATGTACATGAAGAACCCAAGCTTAGAGGCCTCATGGTTAAGCTATTCTGGCAGAATTCAGACAGGTAATGAAATTAGGAACAGCCTCCAGGACATAAAACCAATTCTACATAGAACCCCATGTATATTTTCTTATTCAAGGAACAACATGTCTCCTGAATAGCCTAGAGAAAGTAAGGTCGTATGACTTTCCTTAAGGGAAGGGGCCATGTCAAATGACAGGTGCCCAATATATAAATGACTATATGATTAGGGCTTTTGTAACTGATAACGGGGCTGGAACATGATGGTAAAGGGCTGGATCAGAAGAGATGAAGTGAAAATAGACGACAGCAAAATAGGCAACTTACATAAGATTCCATAAGAGCAGTCAGGTCTGAACGGATCTTCCTTGCTAGCCAGACAGAGCGGCTACAGAGGTCCCGGCGGCGAGGGGTCAGCGGTGAATGCTCTGTGAAAGCCATCCCCTAACTCAACTGTCCCGGGAAACAAGTGAGCCGGGTTTGTTTCTGTCTATACTGGTCCAAATAAGAAATGTGACTCTCGGGCTAAATCCACTGGGCATTTCCCTACTAATGGAATTCGGCACCCACGCCCCCTGCCTGACTCAGAGGTGGCAGCAAATTCCTGGCTGTGGATTTCTGTGCCTGTGGAATCAAAGGCCCCTTTTCACTCAGCTTTCTGTCCTGCAGCGTCTGCCTCCAACCCTCTCCTCCACTCAGGGCCTAGTGTACTTGTTTTCATGTCATTGTTTTGCTTTTGCACTTGACAAGGTCATTATCACGCTGATCCTCATGACACCCCTGCCTGATGGAATCTATTTATACACACTTATAATCAGTTCATTTTACTATCACCCTCTCTGTGCTCCCCATGTCCTTTTCTTTCTTGGCCTGGTAAATTATTCAATAATATTAAGTTATTATTATTGATATAGCTGCCATTCATTAAGCATCTACCCTAGGCCAGACACTGCTAACAGCTTTAAAGCCTTTATTTGATCTTTAGAATAATTCTACAAGATAGTTTCCTCATTTTACATAAGAAATGGAGGCTTAAGGAAATTAAATAATGTGCACAAAATCTAATAACTAGGTTCAAAATTTAAATATAGGTCTTTGATTCTATAACTGTTCCTCCCACTGAGTTTCCAATATCATTCTCTAGGTAGTTCATATTTTGTTCCAAGACACAAAGTTTACATGAAATAGATCCTGTAAAACTACAGCATTTTTTCATTCCCATCCTTTTGCTGAGTATTTAAATTTACACTTGATTAAAAATCAGTTAAGGAAGCATCTGTAATCTCAATCATGGTGCCTTCCTTGTAGCTATAGGATGAGGAAGGTACTGTTTTAGGCCTGTTCTCTTCCAAAGGACAGGAAACACCCAACCCTGACTTGGTAACATTTCTGAGGCAGTCTCACTTAAGTGACAACATGCTTTTCTTTTTCTTCCTTATCCCAGTCATACCACATTGCTTCTTAACAAAATAAGAGAATGAGCTGGACTGTGAAATGAAGGCAGAGTTTAAAAGCACTTGGAGAGTTGTTGTTCTATTGCATTTAACTCTGTAGGTTAGAGGATGATGCCAATTGGGTAAGAGTTACAAGTTTCATCCCCAAATGAATCAGTTTTCACTATTTTGTATCATGGACATTACCTCTAAATTGAAACACATGCCTTCTCAGGGGGAAATTTCCATACATAAACAATAATCGAGGGGGCTTCCCTGGTGGCACAGTGGTTGAGAGTCCACCTGCTGATGCAGGGGACACGGGTTCGTGCCCTGGTCCGGGAAGATCCCACATGCCACAGAGCGGCTGGGCCCGTGAGCCATTGCTGCTGAGCTTGCGCGTCCGGAGCCTGTGCTCCGCAACGGGAGAGGCCACAGCAGTGAGAGGCCCGCGTACCGCAAAAAAAAAAAAAAAAAAAAAAAAAGCAATAATCGAGGGACATAGGGGAGAAAGAAATGAGGCTGGGGTGGCTGTCACAGTAGGCTTTTTAAGAAGGTAGGAGGATTCTACTTTTTTTTTTTTTTAAACTTTGTATGGACATCGAGTTTTGTGAAGAAGCACTGATATTAAATGCTATCAGGGTTTTGTCATTATCAGAGCAAAATTAACCCCACAGCTTCCTTAACGTTCTCTTTACTAGATTAAGAATCCACCTTTCCTAAGGTTGAAACATGGAAAGGATTTCCAACTTTGTCAAATGATCATAGGATCATATAGCATCTCAGCATTAGAAATCAAGAACTGAACTAAGTCAAAAGTTAACTACCTGATTCTCAACAAGAGCAAACAACAGTATCCGCCACATAAAACCTGCTCTGAGGGCACTTTTCTTATTTGGCAGCATCAATTATTTCACCCCAGGATAACTGCAACTCAGTACAACCAAGGAAGACCAGTTGCTTCCATGAAGACAACTTTTATTTTTCTTCTTTACATATTTATTTTGGATATGCCTTACCTAGATTAAGAGAAAACAAGGATTTGAAAAGCAGAGTATCCCTTTTATTATAATTTCTTTCTACATAACCTTTTCAACCTAGATTCAGGTAACTACCTGTCTCTCCCACCAAAGGAGAAGGGTCCTGCATATTACAACAGGCAAAAAAGGCTTCTAGGAAATAAAATATTTTAAATTGATTCATTACAATTTTTCAGTTTTCTTGAGTACACTGGAAAGTGGGAAAAAGACAGGAGGGAAAAATGGTGCTTCGAACAGCCGGACTGTAATAACTTTAGTTAGGTTTAGTACACTCTTTATATTTTTTTCTCCAAACAGGTTCTAAGGAAGTTCAAGTGCTCTATGTGAATGCTTTTCCATACCTCAATGTATCTATTTTTACTCCCAGTAATCTTGGCCAGTGTTTATCTAAATTCTCTGAAGCATATTAAGTCTCAATTTTACAAAATAACTCTGGGCAACCACAAACAAGGGGAAAGATGTATTTCTACAAGATGTATTTCTATATCTTGTAGAAATAATATTTGTATTAAGTACATTTTCAGAATTTAGAATTGCTAATTCAAGATGGAGAATATGCTGTGGGAAGAGTTATTAAAAAGGTAGCAGAATTTGATTAACAGTAGGAAATGTTGGGCTTCCCTGGTGGCGCAGTGGTTGAGGGTCCGCCTGCCGATGCAGGGGACACGGGTTCATGCCCCGGTCCGGGAAGATCCCACGTGCCGCGGAGCGGCTGGGCCCATGAGCCATGGCTGCTGAGCCTGCGCGTCCGGAGCCTGTGCTCCGCAACGGGAGAGGCCACAACAGTGAGAGGGTCGCGTATCGCAAAAAAAAAAAAAAAAAAGAGTAGGAAATGTAGAATTTTAAGATTAAGAGTTCCTTAGAAGGACAATGAAGTAAACATATGAGGAGCAGAATGGAAAAGGGAAAAGAATCTAGTATAAGATAGTTTACTTTAACCAACTCTTTACTTTGCTAGCACCCCTTTTCTCAAAAGGAAAAAATCTTAAGTCTGTGAAAAATATTTTAAAATTTATCGCAAACTGCTGTAATAATTTATTTAAACAAATTACAGGCAAATGAAGATGAGTAAAAAACAGAGAAAGGAGAAAGTTTCTGAGAACTAGCTAGCTGCTTTTGGTGGGGAGGAGTGTGATACAGGGAAGAATATATTTTCCCTCTATCTCATAAAGTTTTTTTTTTTTTTAAATGCAGTTTGCTTTTGTGTAGGTGGCTAAAACATCTGATGACTAACAACTGCAAATGTAATTTATGGAGACAAAGGATAAGATAAATGTGACAAAGACAAAAAGTAAAGTGGGGTATAGATGCTAGCTAGTGAAACAGTACAAAATGGACTTAATACGGGAGTGGAACAACTTTGTTTTACACCCATCCAGTCAATCTTATAATATTTTCAAATTTACTCAACATACCAAAGTCATCTCCAAATCCTTACTGTGGGCAGGAAAGCATACTCTATATCCCTTCTAACCTTATTCCATTTTCTACCCTCACACTGAAGGGGATGGCAAATCTGCAACACTGAAAAGAAACAACAGTACATTTAAGACTGCTCACTGTAGGTGTTTCACTCCCTATTCCCTGGCATCCCAACCACTGTCACTAGGTGGGTGTAAAGTAAGCCTCTTTCAGAGATGACATTTTGTTACCCTTCTTCTTGGGGAAAAAAAAAAATCAAAAGAGAAAACTGATAAACTTTGTAGTTTTAGTGTTTGTGAAAAACAAGCTGTTCCTTATTTTGTTCTCAGCAAAACTTCATTCTTTCCAACAGCCATCATACATTTCTGACAAACAATGAATAGGGCAAGCCTTTAATTCCAGTTTCTGAGGTACGTAGGAGAGACTGCCCTTCTAATTCTCTAAAAATGGGCCAAAATATGCTTTTGGTCTTCTGGAAGTTATGAAGTTGTACAAAACTGTCTTTCCCATGGACAGTAAGTAATCCACCCCATGAAAATCCCTACCTCGAGGGAAATGATAATTCCTACAACTTCAGGTGAAAACCAAAGCATTATACAGATTATTAACTTTGTTGAAGGTTTTCTTCTTCTGAAGTGTTATTAAAAGGGAAACAAAACAGAGCAATTTTCTTTTACTTACAACTGTATGACTCAGACTATTCCTTCACTGATGGCAGTGTCCTTCACTAATTGGGAGCTGGAATCAACCAATGATAAAGCAAAGCAAAGCCAAAGCCAAAGCCAAAGCCAAAGCAAGCAAGGGGCCAGAGCTGGGGTAACAGGGAGGTCTGTACAAAGAAATGATGGGGACAAAAAAGAAAATCAACAAATTCACAAGAGAAAACCTTTTATCTATAATTCAGACCCTGAACAACCTTCCTGACCCCCTCAAAATTCCTAAATCTCGATGCTCTAAAAACTCAGACCACTAATTACCACAAACCTAACATCCTTCCCTAAAGAGGTTTCCGGAAAAGCACTAGGCTACTGTAGTGATTTTGTTAGTGCTGAGGACCAGCTTTCTTTAAAGGCCACTAGAGAGCTATGATTTTAGAGGCTGGCTGTGCTTCTTCAACCCTATATCTTGCCTTCTACAAGTACCTCTTATGCAAAGGACCCCATGTCAGAATAATCTAATCTCTCCCAGCCCCACAAAATATAGCAACAAAGACAAAAAAAAAAGAGAAATCAGACTTTGTTAATAAATAAGGAATCTCAGGTTCCACAACACAAAAACACACATGTTCAAAGTGCAAATTTCTGCCACTAGTCTGGGACTTTTCTCACTGATATAGAACCCTGTCTTATGGTCAGAGAGACCATGTAGACAGTAGTTCCCTCCCTGTTGGGAGCCTGCTTGCAAAGCAAGTGAGCACCACTGAGAACCTTATGGAGGTGTTGGGAGGGGGACTGAGGAAGGTGGTGAGGTGAAGAGGCAGGAGGTGGTCCCCATGTATCCTTCCTTTCCTAAACCCAGGGGGAATAGAGGGAAAGGGGGTGAGAGATGTGTGCTGTTTTAACAGCTCACCCTGCTAAGGGGCCCTAAAGTGCCAAGTCAAGCTGCCAGCCTCCAGAGATTAGAAGTATATGATACTTTGAAGATAAATGTGCTGCAGGGGATAGAAGCCAGAACCATAGGGAAGCAGTAAAGGAGGAGAAGGGGTTTAGAGAATATTAATATATTATTAAGAGTTAAAAGCTGATCCAGAGCACATCAGAGTTACAGGCTGAAAAGGGGGATCTGCTGATGAGCAGGAAGTCTGCCTGGCTGGAACTGAGTATAAGAATAACCGTTACTTTAAGAGCTGCTGCTGCTTTTTCTTTGTCTAGCTTTCTGGTAAAGGCAACATCAATTTTATAAAGGGGACAACAGAGGGAGAAGAGGGGATGTGTGTGTGTGTGCGCGTGTGTGTGTGCGCGTGTGTGTGCGCACGTGTGCTGTGATCCACAATGGAAAAAGCAGGCCCTTCAGTTATTTTACTAGATTTTAAATGCTTTAAATTTTTTTTTTTTTGTCCTTTTTGTCTTTTAAATACAAAGTCTTAGCTGTCCCAGTGCCCAAAGTCTTCCCTTCCTCTAAGGTCCAGTAGAGTCTGAATCTTCAATCAGAACCTCTGTGGTAGCACCGAGTATATCCGAGTTCATGACCAGCCCTTCAGTGCCCCCACTGCTGCCACTTCCCACAAAGATCTTCCCATCAGCCATCAGGCTCACCCGTTCTGTCCCACTACAATATGACTTTGACATCCCTTCAGCTTCTAGCAGAAGGCACTCTCCAGACGTGGAGTTTCCCAAGGGCTCAGGAAGAAGAGGAAGACCCTGACCGTCTGCAGGTTGTGTCAGGGACTCTGGATTAGTGCCCAAGATATCTGTGCTGGTGATGAGGGCGCCTGCATTGGCAGCCAGAGCTTCGGCAATCAGCACCTCAGGGTGGCTTTTTGCTTTGTGAGCCACTACGCTGTCCTTCTTCTCAAATTTTTTGCCACAGATATTGCAAGAAAACTGGTAGAAGGAGTCTGCATCATGCTTCTTCATGTGCCAGTTAAGGGATGCCTTTTGCCGGCAAGTGAATCCACAGATCTCGCATCTAAGGAGAGTGAAAAACGAAATAGCTGATCAAATAGAGAAATAAAGAGACTCTAATTTAGCGTCAGGGTGAGAATTGAGAGGTTACGTTTATAAGCAACAGTCAGTAATATATACTTCTTGTGAAAGATTAGGAAAAGTTAATAGATAGAAAACTAATCTGATTTTTTCCCCTTTCTGTTTGTTTGAAAAAGAGGAAAACAAAAGAAAACATGACTAAGTAGCTCCCCTAATCAATACCCACTCTTTTTTTTTTTTTTTTTTGCGGTACGCGGGCCTCTCACTGTTGTGGCCTCTCCCGTTGCGGAGCACAGGCTCCGGACGCGCAGGCTCAGCGGCCATGGCTCACGGGCCCAGCCGCTCCGCGGCACGTGGGATCTTCCCAGACTGGGACACAAATCCGTGTCCCCCGCATCGGCAGGCGGCCTCTCAACCACTGCGCCACCAGGGAAGCCCAATACCCACTCTTTAATTTGGTAGAAGTAAAATAGCAGTGCCGGCTGAAATGTCTGTAAAGGGTCTAACCCTCAAGTGGGGTATATGCACTGAGACCCCAGATGTTCACCAGTAAACAAGTACTCACTGTAATGGCTTCTCGCCAGTGTGAATCATCCGGTGCACTGCCAGATTGTGGGAACTCTTGAAGGCTCGAGCACAGTATTCACAGATATAATCTCGTTGATCTAAGAAGAAAAATAATGTGGTTATTTAGTGTTCCATTTAGAATCCCTCTTAAGTATTTTTTCCTAGCTTACAACAAGCAGATGATCAGGCAGGTGAATTTAGAGGACAAGCAATACTGTTTTTAATATATAAGCACTTTGGATAAACAAAACTTATAATAATATCATTTTTATCTCTTCTTAGTCCATTCTTTCAGTAGCATACGAACCTATTTTAAAAAACAAAAATAAAAAACACAGCTAGACAGAAATATGAGAACTGGAATCCTAATCTCAATTTTACCAGTAATCCAGACCTTGGATAAATTGGTTAGCAAGTAAACAACTACATTTTACATAACTTTTATTCTTAAAACAGCTTTTTTCACAGACTGTGAAAGCTGAATGCTTACATATAAAGAATCTAGCGTTCAACAACAACAAAAGAAGTTGGCATTCCCTAAAGAAAAGTGACCCAAATATAAAGTGCTACTCATATCTTCTATTTCAGATTTTTTAAAAAGTTACCCAAGATAAACAATTTAAACTTCTCTCAAAAATTCTATGGGGCAAAGGAACACTGGACTTAATTTCTTATCAACTGGTTGGGGAGAAAGTGGACAAACAGATGCTCAACATACATTTGTTGAATAAATGGCCACTACCCATTTTCTATGCCTTTCACTTAAAAATTACTAGAAATAGTCGCAGTAAAAACACAAGGCTAAGTCAAAAGGCAAACAGCATCCAATTTAATCTTACATTCTATCCCAAACAGTTCTAGAACCAAGTGTGGGAGAAGAGTCAAGTTTTCCTCAAACTTGAATGTACTGAGGACTCACCTGGGGATCTTATTAGATGCAGACGCTGATTCAGTTGGTCTAAGGCAAGGCCTGAGATTCTCCATCTCTTAATGGAGCTAAAGTCTGGTCTATGTTCTACATAATGAGTGGTAGGGTCTAAAAATGCATACTTCTAACTCAGGGACAATTTCTTAGTATCTCTCAGGTCTTGTCCACTTTTCCAGCTCCACAGTCACATGACAAACCCATGTGGGGCATTCTACTTGCTTAAATAAATTGTATTTTCAAAGGGAGCCAGTAAACACTAATTTGGAAAAGGAAACCTCTCTAACACTGACATCATAAAACTGTATCAACCAAATATAAATATCTAGAATGGACTGAATTTCTAAAACACTGTTTGTCATAGTAGGCTTGTAATATTTAACTAAAACAGTCTAAACTGGTTGTCACAAATTACTTTTCTATAGGATAAAACAGTGTAGCAGGGAGAAGGAGTGGAGAAATGGCAGCTTCTATCAAGAAACAGTGGAGACAGCATACTCTCTGAAGAAACATAGTGTAATGCAAAGACAGTAGACTTTGGAGTGACTAAGACCTGAGTTTAAATTGCGGTGCTATCAGGTGCCCGGCCCTGTGCAATAAACAGCACTTTATAGGTTATCTCATTTCATCCTTGTAATAACTCAGTGTTACTGGTAACATTATTAGCTTTATTTTACAAATGAGGAAAAGTGAGAAGAAATTAAGTAACGTTCCTAAGTCACACATTTAGTAAATGATGGAAAGGGTATATATATGACACTGACCATATAACCTTGTGCAAGAGACATGAAATCTCTGCTACTGGAATTCCTAGTCTTACCCTCCAAGGATTATTAAGAATATCAAGTGTTTGGCATATGCTCAATTACCACTAATACCCAGCCTAATTTGTTCCTATTAGCTACACTGCACTGAGACTGTCAAGTGGATAAAAATGAATGACGTCTGAATCCATTCTATAACATGAATTACAAAGACATTCAGTTTCTCTTTTTGAGTCAATAGCTCCTCCTCCAACAGGAGGTTACATGTGAATTTAGTAGCTAGCCTTTACGATTCCAATAGGAGCAGAAGTCGAGAGCTCCTCAGTAGGTAACATGAACGATGAGCAGCCCTCCTTCCTGTTTCAGCTTTCTCCACATACTCCTCATTTTCAGTCCAGGTAGTTACTACGAGTATCTATTTACCTGAGACAGAATTAGAAAACCCCGGTTCTGCTAAAACTAGCTGTGTGACCACAGGCAAGTTACCTAATGTTGCTCAGCCTCTGGTTTCTTAGCTGTAAAACAAACTTGGTGATGTTGAATCAGTGAATTTAGCTACTTGATAAACATTTTATTTAAAAAATACCTGTATGATGTTTGGCATGTCGTAGAAGTTGCTTCTGGAGCCTGAAGAGTCGCCCACAGGAGGGATGGGGACATACGTATTTCTTCTTCAGCAAATGCTGATATTTAATGTGGTGCTAAAACAGTAAAAGAAAGTGAAGGGGGATAAAAAATAAGGATTCCAGAAAGCTTAGCTTAGCTCATTCCTTTGCTAAGTCAAAAGTGCTGAAGGAAAACCAAATACTCTGTATATGAACAGGAAGCAGTATAATAAAATGATTACGAACATAGGCTACAGAAACAGATAGACGGTGATTCCAGACTAGGTCTGTCATTCACTAGTGGCATGATCTTAGAATATAATACTTCCAGATGGAAGTATTATATGGAGGTAATGATAACTGTGTTGTAGTGTTGTTGTGGGAATACAGAGATCATATATTGTACGGTGCTTAGTGCAGCAAATAGTACATGACAAAAGAAGTGTAGCTATCATTATTATAGTAGAACCAGAATCAGAAAGTAAGGCCTTAGTCTATGTTATACTTGCTGCTAAATAAAGATCAAACACTTCTTAAGCTTTAGTAATTATTATTTCACCTTCATGTTTTCTGCCAGTCCTAAATACAAGCTGTATCTTTACTCATTAAAAAAAATCTGGGACTTCCCTGGTGACGCGGTGGTTAAGAATCCGCCTGCCAATGCAGGGGACACGGGTTCGAGTTCTGGTCCGGGAAGATCCCACATGCCACGGAGCAACTAAGCCCATGCACCACAACTACTGAGCCTGTGCTCTAGAGCCCGCGAGCCACAACTACTGAAGCCCACACGCCTAGAGCCCGTGCTCCGCAACAAGAGAAGCCACCGCCATGAGAAGCCCACGCACCGCAACAAAGAGTAGCCCCTGCTCACCACAACTAGAGAAAACTCACACGCAGCAACGAAGACCCAAAGCAGCCAAAAATAAATAAAATAAAATAAAAAATAAATTTTTAAAAACATGCAGAACGCACAGCAATTTATAAAATTATTTTAAAAAACCCTGCTCACTTAAAAAAAAACACCTAAAAACTAAAAATTTTAGAATTTATTCTAAATAGGATTCAAAAAGTCATTGGTTTTAGTTGCTAATTTTATTCTTTAAAAATACACATTAAAATAAAATCTGTTCCACTGTGTCTTGGCGTGTTGTTATACAATCATTTCTTGTATCAGGAGTATTTACACCATGAACACTGGAATATTCCAAGATCCCAAGGAAATATTTAAGCTCAGGTTCTAAATCACTTAAAAACAACAACAACAACAGAAACTCAACTGAAGTAATTTGATGTTTACAAAAAGATTTTCCTTGACATTACACATTTAATGATAAAGCCTACACAAGTCCACAAATTGTAAACTCTCATGAAGTATGAGAACTAGAAATGGAACGTAACCTGCAAGGCTACCTTATTTAACAACTTCACTGACCTGCAAATAGCGAGGGTGAGCAAGAACAGTTCCACATCCTTCCATCTCACAACGGACATACTGGATTGGAGGCTTTTTTCTATTAGCAATATGTAGGAGAAAAGTTAGCAACAGAAAAGAGGCATTCTGCACAGTGGCCAAACTGCACTATAGGGAATAGGTATTTTACAGTATGAAGAATTAAAATCTCTAAGTTTATAGCTTGCACAGAATTTATGTTAGAAGTAACCAGAAATTGCCAAATGTTTAGAGTTTTTAGAAAAGAGCACAAAACAAACTAGTAACTCCCCAAAAGGCAAAGAAGTGTTAAAATTTTTAGAAACTTTAAGATCCTGCAATGGAAATAAAAACATAGTAACTCTGCATCAAGGACACTAATGAAGTTGCTTTTGTGAAATTTTTAACTAGCCATTCCCACAGGATAATTATGAGGGCTGAACATGTGAGTGAAGTGCCCACCACCAGAAAGAAGGCACAACACAGCAGGAGTATAAATTACTCACCTCCTTTTGGGTAATCGTGGACTTTTGTCATCTTTTCGCCTTCTTCCTCTCCTATAATTAAAGAGCAGAGTAACTGTCCACATATTCCAGATTGAAGCTTATATAGTAAAGGAGAGCTGAGGACATACCCTCAAGACCAAAGAGCAGGTGGCAGAAACAAAGGATAACCCAGAATACATAAAGCCAAAGACATATCTGGCAAACCAAACAAAGATTTCACTCTGAAGCAATTTCACTTACAAATAAGTCTGCACCACAAGTTAAAATATATACCTTTCATAAACTCCACATTTCTATGGAAGATTTGGATAAACCTCAAGGTTACTACTTGAAGACTTGTTTCAGTGAGAAGTCTATCACTTATATTTAATCAATTTAAAAAGTAGAATAAACAAGTCTATTATCTAAAAACCCTAAGAACATAAACTAGACTCTCCTTGCAATAGAGACAAAAGCCTAGACACTTAAAAAAGCTATTTCTGCAACAGGAAATAATTGTTAGCTAAAAGTTTTCACCTGATCAAGGTTATTACATCATTTGCTTTATTTGCCCCTCTTCTGAGGATCCATATTTGCCATACTCTTCTTGCTGCCTCTACCTCCTCGGCATCCCTAGAGCTATTATTGTCCTACCCACTCAACTGAACGTCTCTTAAGTATTGCTTTGAATTAAACTTTTGAAGCTTTTGAGCAGAGTCTTTCCAATGAAATTGTCAGCTGCTTGAGACAGCAATATGCATATGTCAATATCATTCCTCACACTCCTACCCTTTTTCCACTAGTGGCTTGAAAATCTGTTAAATTTCCATTTTTAGTAGGAATTGCCTACTCACTTCCTAGGAGGCTCCTCATCTTCTCTAATTTCATTCTCTTCTTCTTTCACCTCTACCTCTACTTCCACTTTTATTTCTTTCTTCTCTTTCTCTTCTTTCACCTTCCCTGATTTTCTCCGTGGCTTTGGGGTTTCCCTGAAAATACAAATACATTTCAATACTGGTATCCAGCAAAGGACCCTTTCAAGGACAACTGTGACCAAAGGGTAAAGCCAGGAGTTATCAATGATTTATTATAAAATTATGCTCCTCAGGCTTCCCTGGTGGCACAGTGGTTAAGAATCGCCTGCCAATTCTGGTCCGGGAAGATCCCACATGCTGCGGAGCAACTAAGCCCGCGCGCCGCAACTACTGAAGCCCACACGCCTACAGCCCATGCTCCGCAACAAGAGAAGCCACCGCAATGAGAAGCCTGTGCACCGTAACGAAGAGTAGCCCCTGCTTGCCACAACTAGAGAAAGCCCGCTCGCCACAACTAGAGAAAGCCCACACACAGCAATGAAGACCCAAGGCAACCAAAAATAAATAAATAAAATAAATTTAAAAAAGAGAATATGTTCATAATATATAAAATGAATAAATGCAAAATTTTAAAAATTAAAATAAAATAAAATTATGCTCCTCAGTCCATGAAATGTGGTTTCCAGCCAGCTATTCCTCATATGTACATCATACATATATTTAGAGCCTATGAGACAACCCGCCCCCTCCGCAAGCTAATAATGCCTTAGAATCAAATCTCACTATAGCTGTAAAGAGAAACAAAAGTAAAAAATTCTAAGTATTCAGGCAATTCATGATACCTTAAGATAAAACAGGCAGACATCATAATAATCTGAATATGATCAAAACAAAGTTCTATAAATGGAAGAGAGGGCTATATGAGGGAGTAATAAGATAATGTTAGATTCGCAAAACAAGTGCATAATTAATTACTCATTTAAAATTAAGTCCATATCCATTAGTTTGGCAACAAGGTGAAATAAAAGCATGCAACGATGCTTTCCTAACTTATTTTTCACTGACAAATCTGAGACATACCTTTCTAAGTGGGGTTTGTAGGTCTCATCCCTTGGATCATCTTTGAACGGTATTTCTTCTTCACTGATCAACATCTCGTCTTCCTCCTCTTCCTCCTCATCACTGCTAAAAAGAAGCAAACAGAGGTTAGAAATTCCAGCTGTATGAATTATATCTGACTTGATTTTATTCAGTAATTTATTTAGAGGTAGCTGAAGATTTACAGTAAGTTATCTAGGATTTTCATGCTTATGGTGTAGTTGGACTGCAATCTAGCTGCTTATCCTAAAGAATAATAATTGAAACAAAAAATACATAAATCCTAGACATGTTATCACTCCATTAAAGGCAAGGCAATGATGGCTCAGTGACACTAAGAGTTAAAAAACAACTGACAATTATTTCAAGTAGAAAACAACTTCTGAGTCATGTGATATGACTGACTGTGTTCTACATCCCCAAGGGCTTAAATACGAAATATGAAAAGTTTCTTACCTAATGCCACCTGGAGACTGATGCTCTTCTGCAACATCTAGAAAAAGTCCAAAACAAAACTTTATCTATGTAGGAATAGATATTTTCTCTCTGCAGCCAAGAGACTCAAACCAAATTACTGCCTAGGGTAATTACACAAAAGGAGAATTATCTGCAAAATGTCAAAAAGGAATCCTTCCTATAACACCACACTTACCCCTGAAAGTTAAGCTGTTCTGGTAAATGTTCAACATTACGTTTAAAATCAACAGGCAACTGGTTAATAAATAACCATACTCTATATTCACTGTACCATAATCAAGCTGATCTGTATTTGGTTCTGACTTGCAGATGAGTTGCAATGAACCAGTCTTGGACCTAGAGCTTCGGGTGTTCTCTGTGTCACGATGCCGAGAGGCAGATGTCCTGCTACTGCTACGCCAGCCCCGGCTAGGCTTAGTTGCAGCAACGGAAACTTCCTGAGGGACGGTAGAACCTTCTTCCTCTTTCTCTTCCTTGGGATCTAAATGAAAACATACATCATTCTTTTAAAGTTTATAGTTAACCAATAACAATCTCTGTATATCTACTCTTACAAATATAGTCAATGGAAAGATGATAAATGGTTTTTTTTCTCCCCCCACCCCGGGGGGGAACCTCAGAATTTTACTGATATAATAGAAACAACAAGACGAGAGTAAAATTTGATAAAACTTATCCTTATTGTCATCAGTCTAAAGAAAAAACTTTGTATGTTGCAAAGTAGTTATTTTACATTTATAGTATATTTTATATATATACTAAAAAATAATGCTAAGAGAAATATACCTAAGATCTAACCTTTTGTTCTATATTTTAACCTTTAGATCTAAGACAGAAGAAACTAAATTGAGTGAGTGGTCCCAAAAAGACCAGATCTACTATAAGAAAGAAGCACACGTCTAGACGATTTAATAATCAAACAATGCTTCAAGTAAGTACTGAAGAGGAATTCCATAAAGAGGAATTCCATGGTAGGAATGCCTTCCCTTGATTCTATTCAATAATTTTACTTAGTATATTAAAAGTGAGCCTATATTGACCATGGAAGATCCTTTTAATAATCTCAGAATGGTAGTCCTTTCTAAGAATAGCACAGAATTTAGGTCTTAAGACTGATACATCTGACTATATAAACATAAAGTTTTCTGCATGGCAAATTCCTCTATAAGCAAAGTCTAACAGCCCAACAGAAAAACGGCAACTCAGTAAAAACATATGGTTTTCAGATATATGAACAAACAAAAACAATGACAACAAAGCTCAATCCACTCATAACAAGAGAAACTCAAATGAAAATCATATTGCTGTAGCATATTGGCAATGATCCAAATGTTTGTATTGGCAAGGCTGTAGGAAAATAGGAACTCTTAATAGAGATAACAGTGTGAACACCAGCAAAACCTTTCTATAAAGGACAATCTGGCAACATCTATCAAAATTATAAGTACATATACCTTTTCACGTTCATTTCAACTACTAGGAATTTACCCTACAAAACTATAATCACACTTATAAAACCCACATCCATAAAGTGTCCAAATATTATATATATGTGTGTATACCCGTGGTATAAATAAATAAATCTATGTATTTATATCTATATATCACAACAACACTTCTGGACAAATTTCAAGAAATTGAGATAAATACTGGTCACCTTCCAGGGGAAGGTCCAAAAATACTTCCAGTAATTCCACCTCAAAGTATCTACCCTAGGAAAATGAACTGGCACGTGGAGGTTCACTATAACATGTTTATAATAGCCAAAATATGGAAACAACCTAACTCTCCACATTAAGGAGCCACTGTTTATAAATAAACCATGATATATCACCAAGATAGAATAAAACATATGGAGGTATCTGTAAAGAATGACATGGAATTACTGGCAAAAATGTTGTTAAATGGAAAAAATAAAACTTCATACACACACACACACATATAGTATGGTAATTTTTTTTGCTTAACCTTTAAAAAAATGATCTGAAAAACTATAGTTTCCTCCACTATGGAACAAGGTGGTGACTGGGGGATATTTCAGCTTTAACTACACTGTTTGAAAGTTTTATGAGAACATATTAAGGTAATGAAATAACATTCATTTGAAATGCAGATATGAATAGCAGTGGGAACTTTAAAAAAAACAGACGTAATTGTTAAATCAGATATACGTTTCCTTTGATTTCCCTTTCACCATTAAAATGTCTTTCTTACCTTTCTACTATCTGAGCTACTTCAAGTATCAAAATAATAATAATAAAAAGTTTACAGTTGAAAATATCTTAAAGATTAACTAGTCTAAGTACAATCCAATGAATTTTCCCCTTAAAGTAACTGGAATGCCAATGAAGACAACTTGTTCAAGATCACAAAGTTATCTAAGCAGACTTGGATTTTAAAATCCTGTCTTGAGACTAGTAATCAAGGACTTCTACATGTAGGTCATGGCTGCTTTTAAGAAAATTTCTTCAAAGGGAGCAATTCAATACCCTCCATAAAGTACTGAACATTAAATAATGAGGAGAAAATTATTTCTTTTACTCAACCCAGCTACGCTAATTTGGACTTTAAACCTATTCCATAACTTCCTATACTCAATAAAGCTCTTTTATACTTCACGATGAAAGGACTGTATGCCTACATCTTCTCATACTGTGGATATTATCCACTGGACAAATAACAGCAATTTGATGAGAACTGCTTATCCTTATAGAGCATAATAGCCTATTTTATTGAATAACATACCCATTCCGTAAAACTCTATAGTTTAAAAACAAAGCATTGTCAGAGAGTGACATCAGCAAAAATGTCCCTTTTCAGAAACACACACACACACCACACACCTGCCAGAATCAACTTTGTAAGAACTATGTGATATAGTCATAGGTTTACAGCAACCAAGTAAACACTGAAGCAAGAAAAAAGTTAAACAAGCCACGTAAGGAAATCTCTGTCAAATCACACGTTGGGCACAAGCTTAACCAAGCAGAGCCTTTAGAGAGACCACACAAGACAAAGAATATGATTTTTTAAAATATGGTCAAACAGCTAAAGGAAATCACTGACAAAGAACTAAAGGAAATCAGGAGAATGATGTCTCAACAAATAGAAAAGTGCCAACAAAAAGACAGTAATTATAAAAAGGAACGAAACAAATTCTAGGGCTGAAAAGTATAATATCTGCGATCATTAAACAGCAGATCTGAGAAAGGAGACAAATCAGCAAACTTTAAGACAGGTCACAACTGAGAGCATCTAGTCCGAAGAATAGAAAGAAAAGAATGAAGAAAAATTAACAGAGACGAAGAGACCTGTGGGGGACCATTAAGCAAATCAACATACAGAGTTCCAGAAGGAGAGCAGAGAATGGAGCAGAAGGAATACTTGGAGAAATAAAGGATAAAAATGCCCCCAAATCTAAAAAAAAAACACAATTCTACACAGACAAGAAACTCCACATCCTCCTTCCAAGTAATGTTACATTCACAGGTACTCAGCATCTTTTGGGGGGAAACAAACTGATAGCAAGTGGCTCCATCAATATCAGACAAAACAGACTGCAAGCCAAAACACTGTTCTAAGAGTCAAAGAGGGACGCTGTATATTAATAAAAGGGTCAATCAATCAAGAAGATACAAGAATTATAAACCTATACATACCTAATATATGAAGCAAAAAATGACAGAATTGAAGGGAGAAATAGGTATTACTAAGATAATTTGGAAACTTCAATATCTTACTTTCAGTAATGAATAAAATGACTACTCAGAAATTCAAATAGGAAATGAGGACCTGAGCAACACTACTAAAACAAAATTAAACCTAACAGATATATAATACTTCACCCCAAAACAACAGAATACACCATTTTCCCAAGTACACACAGAAGGTTCTCCAGAGTAGACCATATACTAAGCCACTCAAGTAATTTAAAAAGATTGAGGGACTTCCCTGACACCACGCTTCCACTGCAGGGGGCAAGGGTTCGATCTCTGGTCGGGGAACTAAGATCCTGCCTGCCATGGGGTGTGGCCAACCACCACCACCACAACCACAAAACAAAAGAACAACATATCATAAAACATGGGCTGCAGAAAAAGCAGTGTTCTGAGGGAAATTTATAGACATCAATGGCTACATTAAAATAGAAAAAAAAATCACATGTCTAATCAATAACCTAACTTCACACCTTAAAGAAAAAGGGGGCAGAAAGGAGCAAACCAACCCAAAGCTAGCAAAACGAAGGAAATAAAGAGTAGAGCAGAGATATCTAAGAAAATAGTAGACCAACAGAGAAAAATCAATGAAACCAAAAGTTAGTTCCTTGAAAAGATCAACAAAATTGACAAACCTTTAGCTAGAGGGAGGGGAAAAAAAGAGGAGGCTCAAATTACCAAAAATCTGAACACACTTCTAAGAAGTGAAGACACTGAATTAGTAGTCAGAAACCTCCCAGTGAAAGAAAAGGCCAGGAGGAACCACTTCCCAACTCATTCTGTAAGGCCAGCATAACTCTGATACCAAAGCCAGACAAAGACATCACAAGAAAACTACAGACCAGTATTCCTGCAAACCAAATCCAGCACATATTAAGACTATGCAGCACATTAAAACTATGATCAAGTGGGATGCATCCCAGGATTATGAGAGCAGTTCAACACACAAAAATCAACTGATGTAATATACCACACTAATAGAATGAAGGAAAAAAGAACCCACACGATCATCTCAATTGATTCAGAAAAAGCATTTAACAAAATCAACAAACTTTCAAGATAAGAATGCACAATAAACTAGGAATAGACTAGAACTTCCTCAACCTGATAAAAGGCATTTATCAAACCCCTAGAGCTAATAAACTCACTGGCAAAAGACTGAAAACTCTTTCCCTAAGATCAGAAACAAAATAAGGATGCCCTTTCCCTCCACTTCTATTTAACACTGTACTGGAAGTTCCAGTCAGAGCATTAGACAAGAGAGAAAAAAGGCACATATATAGGAGGAGGAAGTAAAACTCCTCTATTTGCAAATGAAATGACCTTATTTCTAACGAATCTGCAAAAAAAACCCCAAACTATTAAAGGTAATACACAAATTTAGCAAAGTTGCAGAATACAAGATAAACAGACAAAAATTACTTTAACTATACCAGCAATGAGCAATCCAAAAAGGGAGTTAAGAAAATTATTCCATTTACAATTCAATCAAAAAGAAAACAACTACTTAAATATTGCTGAAATGGCAATATTCCCCAAATAGATCTACAGATTGAATATAGTCCCTATCAAAATCTCAGCTTCCTTTTTCGCAGAAATTGAAAATGTGATCCTAAAATTCATAGGAAAATGCAAGGCGCCTAGACTAGCCGAAACAATCTTAAAAGTGAATTGGAGGACTCACTTTGTCCAATCTCAAAAGTTACTACAAAGCTACAGTAATCAATCAGTACTACAGTGTGGGACTGGCATAAGGATGGACATAAAGACCAATGGAACTGTACTGAGAGTCCAGATATAAACCCATACGTCTATGGTCAAATAATTTTCGACGTGGTTGCCAAGACCATTAACGGGGAAAGAATAGCTTCTTCAACAAATGGATATCCACATGCAAAGAATGAAGCTGGACCCTTACCTTATACTATACACAAAAATTAACTCAAAATGGATCAAAGACCTAATTGTAAGAGCTAACACTAAGTAACTCTTAGAAATGAAGAAAATCTACGGAATGGAAAAAAATATTTGCAGGTCATATATCTAGAGTCTAATATCCAGAATATAAAAAACTCTCAATTTAACAACAAAAGACAAACCATCCAATTAAAAAATGGGCAAAGGAATTGAACAGTTATTTCTCCGAAGAAGATACACAAATGGCCAAAAGTCACACAAAAAGATGCTCAATATAAGTCATTAGTGAAATGCAAATCAAAACCACAATGAGATTACCACTTCATACACACTAGGATGGCTACAATAGTAATTTTAAAAATGAGAAATAACAAGTGTAGGAGAGAATGTGGAGAAATTGGAACTCTTGTACATTGCTGGTGGGAATGTAAAATGGTGCAGCCACTGTGGAAAATATCTGGCAGTTCCTCAAAAAAAATAAACATAGAATTACCATACTACCTGGCAATTCCACTCCTGGGTGTATACCCCTAAAGGTGAAAACAGGTATTCAAACAAATACTTGTGCATGGATGTTCCTAACAGTACAATCCACAAATGTGGAAACAAGTGAGATGTCTGTCAAACAATGAATGGATAAACAAACATATCCACACAATGGAATGTTACTCATAAAAAAAGGAATGCAGTACCTTTGGGACTCACATATACACACTGCTATATTTAAAACAGATAACCAACAAGGACCTACTGTATAGCACAGGGAACTCTGCTCAACATTCTGTAATAACCTAAATGGGAAAAGAATTTGAAAAAGAATAGATACATGTATATGTATAACTGAATCACTTTGCTGTATGCCTGAAATTTAACACAACATTGTTAATAAACTATACTCCAATATACAAAAATAAAAAATAAAATAGATTGTTTTTAAAATTCATAAAAAAAAAGGAATGAAGTACCAATAGGTACTACTACATGCCACAACACAGATGAACCTTGAAAATATTATGCTATAGGACAAAAATCAGACACAAAAATCACATATCGTACAATTACATGTACATGAAATATTCAGAATAGAGGTAAATTCAGAGTAATGTTTTAAGGTAACTAAGGTAAAAGCAAATTAATGTTCGTTAGAAGCTAGAAATGGGGGTGGGGTGGGAAATGACTACCTTTAATGGGTATAGGGTCTTCTTTGGTGGGGACAGAGGTGATGGTGGCACAATACTATAAATGTACTAAATGTCACTGAATTCTATGCTTTAAAATGGTTAATTTTGTTACATGGATTTCACCTTAAAAAGAAAATACAAAGGGAAAAAAAGGAGCACTCCAGGTTCTCAGAGTAGAAACTGACAACAGAGGATAACCCACACATTAGGATAATCATGACAAGATAGAAAAGAACCAAGTTCTGTCTGTGTGATGCTTCAAAAACAATTTGTAGTCGTTTCTCATAACAGTAGGTGACTTTGAAGAGGCTCCTTGATACATAAGTGATAAGAAGAGAAAAGAGCCACAGTAGCCCAGGTGAAGGAAGACACCAGGCAAGCCACTGCAGGCACAGTGAATACAACCACGTTCTGGAAAGAGAAAGAAGGGACAAATCAAGAGTGGCTGATGCTATGAATTGAGATAAAAAGATACTGGTACTACTGGCAGGAATGTTTCTCCCAATTCTTCTAGGTACCAAAAGATGAAACATAAAGTAAATTTTCTCAATCCTAGAGCAACCAATAATCCTTTCAAAACAACCTAACATCAAATTCCAAAAGGTGACAGCCATTTTCATCATGACAAAATACTTCAAGTCTTAAGGTTTATCGTAACATGACCTAGTCCTCCTTCAGATTGCCTCATTTTCCTAACTGAGGCTTAGAGAAATTAATTGACTTACCCAAGATTATAGAGCTAACATTGATTTGGGGTAAATAGGGAATAGTTGGTTGATAGGCTGGAAGAAACCAGAGTAAAAGTCTCATCTCTATTTAAATATTTACGTTTCTTTTGGGAAACTAACAAACCTTAAATACTTGTTAAGTGCCTAATATTTTTTCCCTTTTTCTAAACTTAGTCCTCATAATCCTGCCAAGTAATTATTATTTTTATAGATGAGGAAAGCAAGTAACTGACTTTCCCAAGCTCACATATTAAATCGTGGAGCTGAGATTTGAACTCAGGTATATCTACGTCCAAAGTCTATATTCTTTCTACTATACCACATCTAATCATTAAAAGAGGAATGGGAACGTGCCAGTCCAAGAGCTTAGTTCAGATTTGGTTCATTTCCACCCAGCCTTAGGTTCAGAGCCAAAAGAGAAGCTCATTTATGTAAGATACTGACCTAAAAGACCACAAGAAGAATTACTTCAAGGAAGTGAATTCTTAATCTAAAACTGCATGTTTAGAACATTCACAGTATCACTACTCACAGTAGCTAGCTAAAAAGTGGATCAACTGATGAACAGATAGATCAAATGGAGTATTTCCATGCAAAGGAATGAAAATATTTATACATGCTACAACATGGATTAACCTCAAAAATCTTATGCTAAGTGAAAGAAGCCAGACTCAAAACAAACCTCACATATTGTATGTACAAGTTTATATATAAGAATGTCAGAAAAGGCAAATCTATATAGACTGAATTACACACTTAAAAATGTGTGAATTTTAAGGTGTGTAAATTATGCCTCAATAAATATTAATAAAATATGCACTGCAGCACTAGTCATAAAGGCCAGTAACTGAAAACTACCCAAATGCCCATCAGTAGTAAAATGGATAAATTGTGATACATTCCCCCACAATGGAACACTACATAGCAATGAAAATAAACAATCTATAACAAATACAACATAGAGGAATGTCACATACAGTGAGCAAAAGAGGCCCTACAAAAAGAGAACATAATGTATTATTCCATTTATATAAAATTCAAAAACCTGCACAACTAGTTTGTGCTGTTCAAAGTCAGAATCGTGGTTATACATAGGAGTGGTTGATCATGTTCTGTTTCTTGAGCTGGGTAATGGTTACATGACTGGACTTGCCTTGTGAATATTCATGAAGCAGTACACTTCCAGTAAGTGTACCTTTGTATACGTATGGTATGTCTTGAGCAGCCAATCAATCAGTAAATAAAATCACCTGTAATTGGGGGGACACCTGAGAAATATCAAATGTCCTTCAATCAAGTAATAGTTAAATAAACACAGAACATACATATGTAGTCATCATGGTTGGATGCCCACCAAGTATCTAATTCATCTCTTCCTCTCTCCTTAAAGAATCAAATCCACTATTAAAAAGAGGGTAAGCTAATGGTTTTGAAACTGTAGTTTGCAACCTCCTTTGGGTCCCCAATACCCTTTCAAGAAGTTTTCAAGGTCAAAATTCTTCACAAAAAAACCTGTTGGGATTTTGTTTTTGTTTTTTTTTTTTGGCGGTACATGGGCCTCTCACTGTCGCGGCCTCCCTCATCGCGGAGCACAGGCTCCAGACGCGCAGGCTCGTCGGCCACCGCTCACAGGCCCAGCCGCTCCGCGGCATGCGGGACCCTCCTGGACCAGGGCACGAACCCGCGTCCCCTGCATCGGCAGGCGGACCCCCAACCACTGCGCCACCAGGGAAGCCCAAACCTGTTGGGATTTTGACTTGGATTATACTGCATTTATAGATCGATATGAGGAGAAGTAACATCTTAACAATATTGAATCTTCAAATTCATGAACAAGGCACATCACTCCATTTATTTAGGTTTTTAATTTCACTCAGCAATGTTTTATACTTTTCAGTGTATAGGCATACTTCACATCTTTTATCAGATTTATCCCTGTTTTGTATTTTTGATACTATTGTAAAAGATATTTTAAAAATTTTATAATTTCAATGTTTTGCTGCTAATACACAGAAATACAATTGATTTTTGTATGTTGATCTTATATCCTGTGGGGTGACTTCAAGAGGCCTTGCAGCTTTTGGACCATTGACCTGAGCCTACCATGACATGAAAATGTGAACTGAGAGGCCACTGAGGAGAGGAACAACTGAGAAATAACAAATTTTTGTATCTTAAACCACTAAGTTTTTGAATGGTTTGTTATACAACAATGCATAAGAGTTTAGAGAGTCACAGTAAAGAAAATGGGGTTTAGAAATTTTCAAAGAGGTAAAGTTACAGAATCAGTCAATAAGAAGGTAGGATGTAAGTTGGGAGTTCAGGATCAAAGAAGTAAGCCACACGCAAGGAAGCAGGCAGGCAAAAGACAACCTCAGTTACCTCTAAGGGAATTAACTGCACTGAAGCTAAAGGGGTATCTGCCTGGATGTAGTTAGATCAACCTGGCTAGTTTTAATTCAGAGGAGCTTGATCCTTCTTGGACTTAAAAGGTCAGGGGTCATTAAATCAGAGAACTTCTTTTTGTCAGAGGTTCTCATCCACCCATGATCTCAGTGTGAGGATAATGTTATGCTTGCACGTAGAGACGGGTGTCTCTTCAGGGGTTTCAGATTCTTATATGCTGAGTGTCGGCTTGCCCACTCAGGACCTTAGGCTTCTTCTGCTTCAGTTTTCTTCTACCAGGGCATTCTGTTGCAACTCTCAATTGGTTCTGGCAGGGAAAGGAATCTCAATATAAAATCACTATTATATATAACAGAATAAACTGTGTTGAGATGGTTCGGATATGCTGAATCATAATCAGCAAATCATTATAAAGTTATTTTTTTATATGTAAGGGACAGAAAGACTCATTTACCTGAGTGATGAAACATCCCATAACTGAAAGGAGCTGATAATCAAGGCTTTCTAAGCCTATGTCACAATCCACACTAACCATAAATGAGGTATGTCTGCACTTCAGGAAGAACCACAGGAGGTCTGGATGTTTGAATTAGAAAAATGGTTTAAAGGTTATGGGGCATTGCCAACATGGAACAAGATGTTGAGCTGATCATTCTCATACTGAGAGAAATAATATGGTTCCTATTACCTTAAGATGAAGGGCTAGGAAGGAAATAGGATAGATAAAATGCCTATCTAAACTACTGTCAGCCTCTTGAGACGTAAGCATTATAACAGTCAGAACTTGAGTTTCGGAAACCAGATCGTACTACTCTGTGTATTTCGATAATTATCTCTACTTTGTTTTCCATAAATAATTAGTAAAGCCCATTTTGAAATATTAGCCAATCTCAGCAATATTAAAAGAAGTCAGGGAAAGCGAGTCCTTTTAATGTTTCAAGGAAGAATTGTGAAGACAATGTTCTGTACATCCTTTGCACAGAAACTCAAATGGTAAAAATTAAGTTAGATTTTTCTCGTTAGAGTGGGAAAAAAAGGTGGGAATTCCTGTTCTATATATTAAAGGATGACACAAATATTGTTTAAAAATACTGGAAATGAGAGGATAAAAAATAATCAAAGGTATTCCAACTCAGGAAAACAGAAACACTCTGATGAAATTAAAGCTATGAAAGTTATTAACTAGATAAGGCAAATAGTCAAAACTTTAAACAATCTAAGTAACTTCATAGATCTGTTATGAACTCATTTGGTGATTCTGTCTAGGCAATCTTTTCCAAACATCACTACTCCGTAACAGGAAGAGTAACTAAAAACAGTAAAATGATTTTGAATAAAAGATGAGACCCAAACTTTTATACAATCAAATTTTCAAGCACCCAGGATTCCAAACTGTTTCCCATAAGCTCTAATTTCATGAGCTATTCTTTAAATGGAGGAAAAAAAAGAAAAAAAGGAGGGGGTGTCTTATAGGTAATTCTGCATATTTTGGTATTTACATTGCATAGTACCCGAAATCAAAGTCTCTGAGAAGTCCTGCAATAAATAACTTTGATGACTCAAACACTGCCCACATTTATTTGACTCTGTAATATTTGTTATTATCCCATGAAACTCTTGAAACATTTAATAAAGATTAAGATACTACTGTCTCCTTTTTTACGATTTATCTTGGGCAGTTCTGGTTGGAGGTTTGAAAAGTGAAAGAAATTAAAATTAGCAGACAAAGTAATGCTGGGATTATTAATAATTACATTTAGTCAAACCATTCCTTTACTTCATTACCTTAAGTATAACATTGGTTCAAAACAAAGACCGGAATGAAAACATAAAGCCAAGTTAAAAAGGCATTAGCCAGGCCCCATCCCTCAGAATTTCTGCTAACATTCTTGGAAGCTCCACAATGATGGTGATAATCTCTGGCAGTGGTAAACCAAGCTTTCATGTTTTAAGCGATCACTTGTTGAATGAATTAATAAACACTATTCGCAAAGCAACTTTCCATTCTTTTACATATACCCATCAGGGTTAAAGAAATGTAGTAGGAACAGGGACCTACACTAATATGTTTCTTTACTATTATTTCAGCTTGAAAAATGAACATGGCATTTTGCAATTTAATAATTTAGAAACAACGGCAAGCTGTCTTTTTGTGTGTGCCAAGTCATTTATTCTAACACGTCCAAAGTTCTTATCTTTAGTTGAAGGGCAGCACATAATTTCAAGTTGTTTGGAGTAAATAAGAGTAAAAACAATCCTGAAAACATCTTTTCAATGTAAGAAAACAAAAAGATAGCTGTACCTTTAGAAAACCAGCCTCCATTTCTTTATTCACTATCTAGTTGTATAAGATAAGATATACTTCTGTACCTATATATACTGTTCATAGAGTTGAACAGCTACTGTACAAGTAAACTAATGCAGAGACTGAGATGGGGGTTGGAGAGTATTTCTTGGAAATTTTACAAACTTAACAACAGCTACCTTTTATTGAGTCCTTACTGGATTCAGTGTATTGGATTATTTGCAATAAAAGGAAGAACTTGAATTCAAACCCTGAGCTCTAACTCTAGATCCAGAGTATTTAACTAGTGGATTAAAGTGGGATTGATTTAGACTGAATTAACCACAATGCAGTTTTAATCTCTCCTCAACTGCAAATCTGTACATAACATGCCAACCTCTGGTTTAAGAAACTGACACAAACAGTGATTAATTTATCTCCAGCAGGGTTCAAAATTTCCACCGTATTCTGTGACCTCGCCTCAAGACAACCCAAAATAATTTCTTTAGACGTAGTCTTTAGACACAGGAGGTACTTTTAGCTCTGATAAAGGCAGGTTGCGGTTTTTGCTTTTTGTCTTAATAGAAACTGCTCTGGTACCTGACTGCCACCTGTCTACATTTCCCCCTCATCCTAAAATTTCTAAAATGATCTCTGAGTAAGGAACACAAGACTTTCCATTCTTAGCAGACATATTCTAATTTCTAAGTATCAACAGCAACAAAATCCAAAACTTGCTAAACAAAATAGTCATGCAAAACTTTCTACACAAAAAACTTGCCTAGTACAAAATACTTACGCCTGGTATACTATGAAATATTAGCCTTAGATTCTAAAATTCAGAGAAAAAAGAAACCTGGTCACTGACGTCTAATTATTTACAAAGCAGCCACCAATTCAAGTTACTGGTTCCTAACCACACTGTCATTCTTCTCAATGGCATCAATTCAGGTTTTACACTTGCCTTATACATATTTGCAAAGCATTCTTTGTAAAAGAAAAGTCTACGTAAGAAAAGTAAGTATTTATGTTATATATATACATAATGAATTAACTGATCAATCCTTTAGGACTGGACCAAGACCAGACACTGTAAATGAAATATGCTTAAAAGTATCTCTGTTCCAGTTTTAAGAAGGACGCTGTGTATCTGAATGCAGCATCAAGGAACACAGCCAATAACTAGGGGAAAAAAATTTAATAAATGAGCAACTGGCCCAACATGACAGGGGCAATTTTAATAACCCCATCTGCAAAGCCAGAATAGTCTTTTTAAAAAAGCATTTAAAAGGATAAAGTGAACATCAGCTTCCCTTCATAATCCAGATAAGCAGAAGAGTACATTTAATACATGTATTTGGTTTGCTTTTTGAAAGACCTAATGACCCGATTTAATTATTCACCAGGCTAAAATCTTAGAAAACTCTTCTCTCCACATTCTTCAAACTGCATTTATAACATGAGTCTCTACAAGCATCAAGAGTTTGTCTATACTCTACTCTCTATACTCTGTATATATAGTCTACATATACTCTGTCGATATATGCTGTCTATATCATTCCTCTCTGTTATTTTACTGAAAAACCAAATAGTTTTAAAAATTGCAATAAAGTGACATCAAATAATCTGATTTCCCATTATTAGGTTTCTAAATAATGCCAAAATGTTCCACTTGCCCAAACCTGCTGCTAATTTAAATAGGTTCTATCTACTCCAGTAATTCTTTACTAAATAAAAGTCACTTTTAAATAGGAACAATTTGAATTATTAGGCTGAAGCTCATTCTAATTTCTATCAGATTATAAAGCAGTCATATAATGTACATGAGGTAAGAATGACTCAGTCTTACCTTTGTCAGATGATACTTTTTCTGTGCATCTGAAAGAAAAGAGAATCAAATATTAAATGAATAATCTTGCACACTTTCTTAAAACACAAATATTTACCTCTTTCAGGTTCATCTCCAGAGTGATGCAGAAAACATCTAGAGTAGTACTGTCCAACAGAACTTTCTGGAGTGATGAAAATATTCTACATCTGCACTGTCCAATACGGTAGTTGCCATGTGGCTACTGAGTGCCTAAAACAGCTATGTAACTGAGGAACTGAATTTTCAGTTCTGATTAACGTAAATTTAAATAGCCACATGTAGCTATCATATTTGACAGCACACAGCTAGAGTATCATTCAAAAGTTGTTTTTAACTGTAAAAAGATATTAATACAAAGAAAATATTGCTAATTTTGTTGTATTAAATGGTCATAAGAGAAAAATGTCCTTATTCTACACAAATGCAGTAACTTGGGGTGAAATGAAATAATGTTTGAGATTTCCTCTAAAACACTTCTACCGAAAGAAAACGAGGGGGAAGGGGGATAAAGGTAGCAAGCATGGCAAAATCTCAATTGTTAAATTTAGGTGATAAATACTGGGGTTTCAATATACTATTTCTCTACTTTGTGTTTATTTGACAATTTTCATAATAAAAATTTAATGAACCTAAAAGAAAACCCTAAAATTATTCATTTGTTAAACCCAAGTCAAAATCTATTTCTAAAAAGGCAACAGACTGGACCTCAGAAATAAATGTAACTTGCACTTTACAAATTGGAGAGGAACAGTAAAGAGGCTAATGTGTAATAAAATACTGGCTAAAAAAAAGTCATCCCCATGTTTTTAATTCAGGAAAATTTCTATCACACATAACTGTCGAGTAAGGTATAATGAATCCCCTCACAGCCATTACCCACATTCAAAGTTGACATGTCTTGGATCTTTACCATAAAGATGCCACACAGCATCTCTGAGCAGTACAGTTTTCTCTTTTTCTCTGAAAGCAAACCTAACACAAATGAAGACTCTTATGTTACAAAAGAATATCTAAACAAATACAGAAGCCACCGCATAATATAAATATTCTGTTCTCTTTAGAAAGACTCGATATCATTTTCTCATCCCATTTTTTAAATAAAGCTTGGTATAACTTTAAATTATGTTATTAATGTCCCAATTAACAACTAACACAAGAATACTGCTAACCATGTTAACTCTAAATGAAAAGTACAGAAACAATTGTTAGATCTTGAAACACTATACAATTAACTTTCTGAAAACCTTCTGGAATGGTTCAATATTTCTTTTACCACACTGATCACTGTTAAGAGGAAAACTCAGGATTTCAGGCTTAAATACAATTGAAGCCTTCTCCAAAGAGTCAAGAAAAGTTTTTCCAATTCAGAATGTTACTGCCTCTTCATTCTCACTATTATGACCATTGCCTTTTCCTTACAAAAGCAGCAAGAAAGTATCATGCTAAGGTTTACTATCATTTTACTTTCAGCAAGAAAATAAACCCAAAATGGAACTCCATATACCAGAAAACAGAGCAGTATTTGTTTCCTTCATTTGTAACCCATCTGAGCCTGTAGGTTTACCTCTAGTAATATTCAGTTTTAGCCTGTATTCCCTGTGGTGAGGAAAGAACACCTTTCCTCAAGAGCTAAATGAGAAATTAAAAAAAAAAAAGTATTTAAGTGTTAAATTCTGAAATGCATCAGATAACTAAAGGACTTATTATCACATGGGAGAAAGAAAATAAGCCTTTTACATTTAAAGTAGTCTTATTTTAACAATATATTGTTTCCATATTAGCAGAAAGCAAGAATGTTTTAACTTATGAATCAGAAATAAGCTGGAGTGTGTGGGTGTGTCTGTATATATATAAATTCCCATATACATATACACACACACATATACATTTTTAAGTTAGATGAGTATATAAACATCTGTATTTGAAACACATATACATTTTTAAGTTAGATGAGTATATAAACATCTGCATTTGAAACATAAGAATGTTAACTCCAGAGTTTATTGGTTAAAATACAGCAAATGAAAAGCCTAATTCTTAGTACTGATATATAATCTTTCTCCAAATTTGGTTTATCTTTCCTTAATATTAGCCTTTAAGTTTTAATTTATAATGATTATAGATTTAACTTCATGCCTTTATCTTGAGCACATTCACTGAAAAATTCTTTATTTCCCTTCACAAAGAGTTCCTACTCTTTTCATTAATTTCTGAACATTTCAATGCAAATAGAAAAGTTGTTATAAGCTTAGGAAAGTTTCTAAAAATGATAATTATCATCTAACTATAAAGCTCATTTCACAAATCATAAATTATCAACTAAAGATGAAGCATATTTAAGGAGATTAAGTGACTTGCCCAAGGTCACTTAGTAAGCAGTAGAAAGCAATGTTTTTTCCTCTGTTATTTTGCCTTGTAAGAGGAAAAGAGGTTACAATCAATCCAAGTCTCTGTATTTACTGACATTATTAAGCTACTGTACACTCTGCTGTCTCTTCTATCAAGAGAAACAAATGTAGGTTTAACAGCTGATGACTGGGAATTTATTGGGGGAAATGTTATTTGGAAAGTAGGGCTGAATCAAGGTGAGAAGGCACTAGACCAGGGTTCAGTAAACTGAAATGTCTTAAAGGACTGTTTCTCACTTAATTAGTTTCAAAATTTATTTTATCATTCTGAAAACCTGTAAACCATGTACACATTTGACAAATCTCCACTAATCAATGCATCTTCCTCCTTTACTGCAAAGTCCTTGAGGATAAAGTCCATGTCTCATTTCCCTTTATAAACCCTGGGTCAACACAGTACCAGGACCAGTTACTGCTCAATCAAGGTTGGAGCTGAAATGCTTTAGTTCTTTGATTTCCAGGGCATGCAGTAAATTGAAAATGTGTAACAAAAAAATTATTACAATGAAAATGTATTGTAACAATCCAATCAAAACTGGATTATATATATATATATATATATATATATAATTAAGAGAGAGTTCTGAGGCTAAGTGAAGGTAAAAGAACACTACTCTCTTTTATGATATTGGATGACAGAGAAAGGGACTTTAAGAATTAAGACTATTCTTCCCTCCCCACAAGGAATATTGTGAGGAAAAAAACTGAAGGGGTTTAATTAAGTCATCTTCATCCAAGTTCAACTACAGTAACATTTATAATGTGGAAATAAAAAAAGACTCATTAGTACTTTTTTGCCAAGAGTTAGGGAACGTAATAAACCATGACAGCCGGTAAAACTACCACTCTATGTATAATCTTAAGAGATCATTTCTATAAGTAAAGCTGGTGGATCAGTAGGAGGGAAACGTGGCAAGGAGATATAGGTATGGGTAGATGAAGATAAAAGGGAATTAAAAAAATATATTAAGATATTAACCTTCCTGTGTATGGTAACAGAAAAAGAATTAAAAATCCAATTTCACAGAATTTACATGAAAAAGACCACTACACACTAGTTTTACCTTTACCAAAGACATCACTGCTCAAAACAGTAACTTTTAGTAAATATTTCCTACATATCATGCTTTGTGTTAAGTGTTTCACAGGGTGTACTTAAGTCTCACAAACGCAGCTCATAGAGATTAACGTTATCGCCTATAGATAATAAAGTTGAGGCACGAGCAGTTTAATTTGTCCAAGGAATTTATATCCAAATAAGGCTAATGATATATCTCTTCAAATTTATGAGAATACAGAAGCTTAAATTTTCTGTGACCACGAAATTAATTTACAGCAATTAGAATCCTAATTGCAGCTGAACCATTTGTAAGTACATATTTTTGTTGTCCACAGAAATTTAGTTTACACAACTCTCTAAATTATGTTAATTTAAATAACATCTAATAATTTGAAAGCACATATAATACACAATAAACCTTTGAATTTTATTTCTCTTTCTGAGAGTCTTCTAAGACAAGCATGCCAAGGTCACAGACTTCACTCTTAATTTCATAACAGGAGTGTTCTAAATCTATCGGGTCTGTACAAGCAAAATATTGCCATGCTCTCTGCTGGGGAGGTAGGGTGGTGGTGGAGGTGGGGGGGCATTTAAAACTGATTTCTCCCCCCACCTTCAACTTTCCCTGCTTTTACTAATTTTTTTCACTTTAAAGTCAAAAGACACAAATGCCTTCAGTAACGAATTCAATGGCTAATGTGACTGATTTCTAGAATTTACAAACACGTGTGCCTCAGTATTTTCAGCATAGAAACATTTTAATAAACAATTTAAAACATTTATATTTCTGATCATCTTAGTTTCTCTATGATCTCTAGGTAATAAAGAAATTACTTTCAGATTATTCTAATTTTTAAGGACGAAGTTCCTACATTAAAACATATGCAAAAACAAACACATAAGCTACTTGTCAAAAAAAATGAAAGAAAACGCCACTCATCTTGTTACATGAAAGACTCTATACTTAAAAATGGCAAGCCACGTTTTACCCGACTACTAAGTCCCAGGTTTTTAAAACGAGTGAAAAGTGATGTGAAAATTCAGTAGAGTGAAAAAAGCTACATAACGATACTAGTACAACTGGCTCTTGAGCTAATTAATGGGACGGGGGGGAGGGGGAGGGGAACGACACAATTTTGAAGGCTAAGATCTAAGCTCATGCTGTAGATTTCCTAATGGGGATGTGATGTAATACTGGAGAGCCGCCCTAAGCGGGAAAGGGATAGGCTGACAAAGGGAGCGCAGATGCCAGAGTGCGGGAGAAGCCTGAGGCGGCAGGGAAGAGGTGGGTCACTAAGGAGCAGAAGAAGTGTATCCTACAAAGGACGCCTTCAGGGAGTGGGGAAGTGGCCGGACAGACAGGCAAGGGGGGCGGAGGAAGCCAGAGAGAAGTGATAAGACCGCTAGGGAAGCGGCGTGACATCTGCCATGCGAGCCGGCAGGGGGCAGAGCAAGCAGTATGTCACGTGGAGTGATCGCTACGGGAGCCGAGAGGGTTGCGTGCGGGTAGAGGGGGGTCTTTCCCACCGCCTGAAAGACTGCGTTACTCACAGGAGTCGCGGACTCTTCTTGCCCTGAGCTGGAGACGGGGGCTTCGCGGCCTGGGACTGCTGCCCTGGGGCGTCGGGAGGCCTGGCGCTGGGGCTGCTCCTCCGCCGGCGGGGATACTCGGCCTTCCTCCGGCGGGACACAGCGGCGGCGGCGGCCGCAGCGGCCCGGCCCCGGTCCCGACCTCCCCTCAGCACGCGGCTGCTAGTGGTCCCCCCAGGGGCCGCCGCCGCCGCTTCAGGGGGCTGTTGCTGGGGCTCCTCTGGAGCCGCCTTGGCCGCCGCCGCCTCTCCCCCTTCCTGGTCCTGCTGCTCCGGGGGTCTCGGCTCTTCCGTCTCCCCCGGCATCGGGACTCGTCCGCCCCCCACCCCCTAGTCCCAGGCGGTGGAGGCGGAGGCGGCGGCGGCCGCGGCGCTGCTCCCCCCGCCCCCCGGAGCGACCGGCTCACTCTCACTCGGCGCTCCTCGTTCCCCCCTCCCCTCCGCCCGGCTCCGAGGGCGCCCCCCCCACCCCCTGCCACTCAAGGCCTTCTACCGCAGGCGGCGCGCGCGCGCCCGCCACAGACGCGCAGCGGACCAATCGGAGAGGAGGAACGGCTTCTTCGCCCCGCCCCCCAAGGTCTCTCACGCAGCGGCGTACCGGTTCCCTCCCCCACCCCTCCCTTCAACCAATCAGGAAACGGCTCCAAGGGAGCGCGCGAGGTTTTCTTCCCCGCGCACCCGTTCTCACCGTTAAACGGCTGTGTCTCGCGACAATGCCAAAATGACCTTTCTCCCCCACCTCCGGAGCTCAATGCGCGCTAAGGGCAGTGGGAGGGGCAGGTCTCGCGAGGAGGTTGGTGGGAAAAAAACGCACCTCTTTCCCCGCCTCGCGCGCACCCTGGAATGGCTGCGCGCGCACCTGCCTCCCTAAGGAGCCGCTAATGCCCCAAGGGCTCTTTCTATCCTTCTTCCTTAAGCCGCGGAAGTAGCCTCGGCGTTCTTCTGCCCCCACCCCGATCCCACTTTCCTGTCTGTAGCCTTTCTGTCCCCAGCGCCGCCAGGTCTTGCGGGGAGAAGGGGGAAATTTTTTTGAGCTGTCGCTTCTCCTTTAAGAAAAAAAGCCCCGTCGGCTGCCGGATGAAAGTCTCTGAAAAAATGGCGGCGGTAGGACAGAGGCGGGGTCGTGAGGGCAAGGAGGACCCGCCTTTTGGCGCATGAGCGTGGTTAACTTGCCCAGGGGCATCCTGGGAAATGAAGTTCAACTTATTCTACGCCTTAGGAAAAAAGATACGGAACCAGAGGCGGAGAGGATGCTGGGAGTGTTTGACTGATGCGCGATGGGAAAGGTAGTTTACTCTTTTCGAATTTACTCTTCCGGGGAGGCAGTGTTTCCGGGTTAGGCCTCAACGCCTGCGTAGATCTGACCACAATTGTGGGCCCAGTGGCTGGTGGGGTTTGCCTGGCAGGGTTTTCCGTAGTTTCGTACTTGGTGTTGGCGAACCATTTGTAGGGTGGACACGTAATAGCCCTCATCTTTGTCTGGTTAGGTGGCACCTCATCTGGGACCGCTTAGCGTTTATATCTGCAATATTCGTCTTTTGTGTCTGACCCACTAACCTGTGAGCGTCTGGAGGTCAGGGATTGAATCTGGTTCCGTTGGATCCTAGGGGGGCTAGCACAATTCCTACCACTCATTTGATACTTAATAAAAGTTTGTAGAAGTAATTGTAGAATTGCTTTTTTACTAGATGTTGTCGGGGCCGAGGAACTGGTATCGGCTGCTTAACTTGGCTGTGGTCCCTGGGCTGGAAGGAAGGGAGGTGAAGGGTTGTTAGCGTGACCTACCCGGAAAACTGAAGGCCTCCCTCACACTCCCCACCCTGAAACCATCTGCTTCTGCGGTTTTTAAATGTTTCTGCTACACAGGAAGCATGGTCAGAATAGCAGCTTTGTCAGAAATTACTTTTCTCTCCGCTAGCATGTGAAACTAAATTGCCCTAACGCATCAAACGGGAGTTTCCGTTTGCTTGTCTTCAAGTTGCATTTGGTGATGGCTGTGAGCTTTTTGCGTTGCTTCCTTTTTTCCTTTCATCCATTATAATCGAGGAGCGATTTGCAGGAACAGTTCTTACCCCTGGAAACTAAAGCATCCGGGGTTAAAAATCTCCAACGTAAGTGAATGGAAACAAGATCTCGGAATCCAGTTCTAAATTTCACATTAATCATTTAGTTAAACTGCAGATGGAGTCCAATATCTGCAAGACAAATGCTGAAGAGCATTTTTCCTTCCAGGATTTTGGCTCAGTTACCACTTCAGATTGGGCAAATGTTCGTATTCTCTGTTGAGTGTTTTGCACTTTCATGCGGGTAACGGCATTTCAGTTGTCAAAACTGTTGAGCATAGTGTGGATGGGAATTTTTCAAACCTATGTTTGCAGTGAGCAGACTTTTAGAATGGCACTGACATCCAATGGCTGCTCAAAGTAATGCAGAGATGGGATCTCCTTTACATTAAAAACATTTTTTTAAAGTCTTAGAGTCACAATGGAATGGAGAATGAATGATTCCTTTAGATTAACCTTAAAAAGACCACTGTGTTGTAGAGGAAAGATTACAGGCTTTGAAGTTAAATCTGTTATAGTAAGTAACAAAGCCACCTACTAATTATATTATCTTTAGCAAGTTTCTATTCTTTGTATCTATTTAACCACTGGTAAAAATGGGGATAATATCTATTTCACAGGACCGTAATTTTAGTTCTTTATGTACTGCCTTCTCATAGTAGGCCTTTTGTAATTGTTTTGTTTTATTCAAGGTGAATAAAATCACAGTGGTTAAAAAAAAAAAGTGAAAGTTAACCTCAGTGTCACTTTTTAGAGAAACTAAGACAATATAACTAGGCAGGAATTGTGCTTAATCGAGAATGTCTGCAGCTTAGAACCTGGTGTCTTAAATCTTCCAGTTTCATTCTTCATGACCCCTATAGTTGTTTGCATTTTGAACCACTGAAATAAACTTGGCCCTGAGAATCCAAATGTGAACCTGGTCCTGAGAATCCTGTTCTGCCTTTTTTTTTTTAATCTTTTTATTCTTTATTGGAGTATAGTTGATTAACAATGTTGTATTAGTTTCAGGTATATAACAAAGTGATTCAGTTATACATATACATGTATCTATTCTTTTTCAAATTCTTTTCCCAATTAGGTTGTTACAGAATATTGAGCAGAGTTCCCTGTGCTGTACAGTAGGTCCTTGTTGGTTATCCATTTTAAATATAGCAGTGTGTCCATCCCACACTCCCTAACTACCCCTCCCCACCACTACCCCTCTGGTAACCATAAATTCAGTTCTCTAAGTCTGTGAGTCTGCTTCTATTTTATAAATAAGTTCATTTGTATCTCTTTTTTTTTTTTTCTGCCTTTAATGGGTTGATGATCTATTCAGAAAACCAGGTAAGCACAATTTCTGGATAATTAAGCAAAATGAATTGGGTGCTAGTTAACTCTGATGGAAATTTTATGAAGGAGATTGTGCTTCCGTGGTCCCTCAGGGGAAAAAAAAATCAGATTCCATCATGCACAGTTACAGCAGGATACCCACACTGGGCAAAAACACAAGTGCAAATCTGCCATTCCCATGAATTCAAAATGAATCCAGGCACATAGTAGGTTCTCAAATTTTGCAAAACTAGTTTTGATTCTTATCACCCTGGCCAATGCACAGCCAGAACTCAAATCCAATTACTCACCTTTTATGTCAGGCTCATTTTTTAAAACTCTGACCTACAAAAAAGAAAAAAAAAAAAGAAAGAAACTCACCAAATCAAATCAAAAGAGAGGAAGTGCTAAGCAAATACAGGAACCAAAAAGGGTTATAGAGGCTGCTTCACGCTGGCTCATTCAGTTCCTTTGCGGTCCTCTTCTTCAACACATGCCAAAACAGTTCTTCACAACCTGTGGTACCAGAGCATCTTGGGTGTGTGACGATGGAAGAGTTGGGTGAGTGAGGAGCTTCTTGGAGGAGAAACTCTGAGGGAATGAAGACTTGGCTGCCATCTCCATGTGTGGTGGGGTATAATTCTAGCCAGATGGAGGATAGTGTTGGAAAATTTTATTTTCACTTCTTTCCTGACCTCAGGCCAACCAAGAGTGAAGCATGAGGAACTATGTTATTTTGGGGAACTATGGGTTTGCTGTTTGCAGAGGCACAATAGGCAGAGAATTTGGTGCTAACCACAGAGTAAACGCTGCACAAATACTTTGGGGCTGAATTGTGATTGAAATTGTCATTTTATTATGAGCATTTTGCCTCTTGGGGGCTGCTGGAGATCATAGGGTGATCACAGAGTTGGCAAGTTCAGAGATGTGATTTGGGGGGAAAAAGAAAGAAAAAGGAGGGGGGTTAAAGGGTGTTCTGAGAAGAAATAGAATAGAAGTACAAGAATGAGGGATTCGCAAAGGTTGGAGAAAGGCCAGAGCAGTTTCATTTGTTCCATGGTTTAGTATTAAATAAGATACAGCACTATTACTCCAGTGCTTTCACTGCTAAGATGTTTATTGAGAGCAATTCTGAAGGAACAGATTACCATGGCCTGCAAATATGATACCTCCTTCCACTCCAAAGCAATTGAAACCAGCAGTGAAGCCATTGACCACACTGCTCAGAGAGATCCCTGATTTCAAACCTTTGGAGTAATGTAAGGTCTGTCATTCTTGGGACTCATTCCATATCTTTTGCCAACTTTTGTTGCTGTCATCCTTACTAACACTGAGTCACCTTTACCCAGTGTTCACGCTGCATAATTACACGGTGTCCTGGGTTTTTGTATGTTTGGGGTATGTCAAAAGTGCCAATGACAACAATAAAAAACATCTTGCATGTTGTCTTTATAAAAAAAATGTATTTTGAGGGCTTCCCTGGTGGCGCAGTGGTTGAGAGTCTGCCTGCCGATGCGGGGGACACGGGGTCGTGCCCCAGTCCGGGAGGATCCCACCTGCCGCGGAGCAGCTGGGCGCGTGAGCCATGGCCGCTGAGCCTGCGCGTCCGGAGCCTGTGCTCCGCAGCGGGAGAGGACACAACAGTGAGAGGCCCGCGTACCACAAAAAAAAAAAAAAAAGTATTTTGAGAGCTGGAGGAGTAGAGGAAGGAAGGAAGGCAAATTACAGGAGGGAAGAGATGTTAATGAGAAGGAGAAGGGTATTTAATGTTTAATAAATATTGAACTGTTTTGGAAATAAAGTCTGTTTTGATAGTTGGAGTAGAATATATTTTGGATTTGGGGTAGACTCCCAGTTCTTATCCTGTGTGAAGGTTGGAGAAGTTCACATTTCTGTACAAGTTCCTCCAGAGTCCAGTTCTGCTTTTTTATTTTAGGGCTACCTCATGGCTTTAATGTAGGTAATCGGCAAGGGGAGTAATGCTTATTCAGTGTAGCTTATTAAGCTACATTTGTACATATGTTAATCATTTTAGTGTTCCAAGCAACCTTCTGAGATAGGTTTTATCCACTGTTTTTTTTCAAATGAAAAAACTAAGAAAAACAAAATAACTTGTTCAGTGTCACTCTTAGGAGCATCTGACACCAAAACCGATTAAGTGACAAGGTGTTCTCCCATTTTAGCAGTTTGTTGGCTCTGGTGTTCCAGCCAATAGGATAACCCAGATAATTTAATATTTTTTTAAAAAGTAGATTTGTGCAGTTTTGCATTTCCTCAGCAGGATGAATGGTAGAGAAATTTGGTCCAGGAATGTGGAAAGTACCAAGTGGCCTGGAAGGTAACATTCATGTATGTTATCCAGGTGGCTAAACATCATTAGGCTGTTAATAGCTACACCTCAATCGCTTCTTCAAATTGTCATCGGCTCAATAACCACCCAAAAGACTTAGGGTGGGTGTTTCCTCTCCAATGTGGAGAAATAGCATGGAGGACAAGTCAGCCCAGGCGGGCCAATATTTCCTCTCTGCAGTACTGCCCCCAAGGTTAGTAGTTTATATCCACCCAGAAAGTCTTACTTAAACCCTCATTACATGGGGATGCTAGATAAAGGGGAAGCGGGAGCAGACTCTGGCTCTGAGTGAAGTCGTTACAGTCTAGTGAGACCTTCAAGACACCTCACTTACTTCCCTTCCTGTGAATGTTGACACTGTTTGATTTCCACAGATGAGGCGCTATGAAAATGGACTGCAGCGTGTTCAGTCTGATACCCCCTACCCTGCACCAGTAATCCCATATTTGTCATGCTGAAATTAGGCATCTTCAAATCACAGCATCTGGCCAAAAGGGAGATAATCTCGGGGTGTTGGTGATATGTACACTCATAGGAAACAGGAAGAGAAAGGCCTGTTAACTCATGACCCAGAAAGGAGTTTTAGTAACTCTGGTTAGCTGGCGCTTCTAAGGGTAACCTTCTACTCCTAGTGGTATTGTTTGCTTCTCTTGCAGAGGGTCTTCCCTCTCCCCTCATCTTTATTGTAAATGCCTTTTTTTTTTTTTAAGATTTAATTTTATTCATTTTTGGCTGCGTTGGGTCTTCGTTGCTGTGCTCGGGCTTTCTCTGGTTGTGGCTAGAGGGGGCTACTCTTAGTTGCGGTGCGTGGGCTCTAGGCACGCAGGCTCAGTAGTTGTGGTGCACAGGCTTAGTTGCTCCGCGGCATGTGGGATCTTCCTGGACTAGGGATCGAACCCGTGTCTCCTGCATTGGCAGGCAGATTCTTATCTGCTGTGCCACCAGGGAAGTCCCAATTTTTTATTTTGAATCCAAGAGGAACCATGACTTCTGTTTGGAGCAAAGCTTAAGAAATAGAAAAGAAAGAAGCTATATCTTAATAAAGGGCTATAGAATAAAAATTTGGAACTCAGAGATTTGGCATTCAGTTTGGCTAGTAAAGTCCTGAGAGAAAAAGTTTTACTTTCTATTTCTACCTTACTTTTTCTTTTCTTTCCTCTTCTTTTTAAAAACCTTTTATTATAGAGAATTTTAAAATTTACAGAAGGAAAGAAAATAGTTAAAGAGATCTGATGTACCCATCAATCACCTTAAACAATTATCAACTCTTGGTTAATCTTATTTCATGTATACATCCACCCATGCCTTCCATTCCTAGATTATTTTAAAGTGATTTCACACATTGTATCATTTCATATGTAAATATTTCAGCATAAATATATATATATATACATTTATACAAATAACCATAATACCATTATCATATCCATAATATCCTTAATAGTAATTTCTTAATGTCATGAAATACCATTATCACACCCAAAATATTAACAGAAATTACTTAATATTATCAAATATCCTATCACAACTAAAATAAGTTAACAGTACTTACTACTTATTGAATTTTCAGTCACTGTTCAGTATTACTAATTGTTTCTTTCTTTGTTTGGATTTTGCTTGTTTATTTAAGAATCATACATTGAAATCGGTTGTAAGTCTCTTATGTCTCTTTTAACCTATTGGTTCCCCCTCTATCTCTTCTTTTCCATTACAGTTTATTTGTTGAAGGATCATTTGCCCTGAAGAGTTTAGCTCAGTTTGCTTATCTCTAAAATGGTGCATAAAATTCATTATATTTGTGAGCTAGATTCTTGAGAAAGATCTGTAGAGGATTTCATTTGTAAGAAATGTTTAGATCTTTTCTTATGCCATTAAGAAATACCCATCCCCGAATATCTGAAATAAAATCTTTTTTTTAATGACCTGTAAAGTTCATTTTCCTCAGCTGAAGACTTTAGAGCTAGGCAGATCCTTAGAAATAATATAATCCAGTGTTTTGCAAAGTTGAAAAACTACAATCTGTGGTAAGACATCCACTGGAGATCTACTAGTGGGTCTCGATCCGCAATTTAAAAAAATACTGTTGTGATACAACTGCTTTATTATGTAGACGAGGAGACAGCTTCAGAAAGGAAAGTGTCGTGCCAAGATGATCCAGAGAATCCACATGGGAATGGGGTCTGGAAGTTTTGACTTTCAGGGGCCAGGGATCAGGTAGCCCAGGATAAGCCGGGTTCTGCACTCAGTAGCAGTGTGGCCTTAAACAAGGTATTTGTCTCTTTCTTAATCTACAAAATAAGGACAATGCTATCACTTGCCTCAAAGCATGAGGATGACTAAATATATAAATATATAATTAAATATATAAGAAGTATATACACTCCTGAGCACAATGCCTGTCCTGTGTTAATTTTATTATTAATTTCCTCAAAACAGAAAGGTAACAGTGTAATACTCATACAATAAAGTCCATTGGTTTTTCCCAAGAAAACTACGAGAGAAACAAATCTCAGCTGTTTGGATTGCAGCATCTTGCTTGACTTTGCAACATCTGTTTCCCCTCTAATCCCTTTTTCTCCCCACACCTTAAATGACAGAATACTTATACTTTGCTTGGAGAATTTTGTTATGTGCTGGGATATAAGAAAAAAAATTATCAGGATTAAGAATAAGTTTTACTGTACAGGTATGTTTTGGAAAACTGTAATATAATTGCATATATTTTTCAATTGGGAAAAAATATGTAGCATTTACATTTTTCTAATTGGAGATCTTCATGGGTGATCCACTCTAAATAAATGATAAAAATGAACATGCTGCAATATAAAAAGACAAATTGTACAATAAGACTATGAAATTGAATGCAACCGTAGGAAATAAGAAGCAGGCTACAGTATGCAGAGGGCATTAAACATCTCCTGGTAGAATAGACCATATTCTTGAAGTCAAATAAGGAGTAAGGGAGGATGTTTGAATTTAGCCTTCTCTTAAGACCCAAGAGAAGAGGGAGATGAATGGAGGCACAGTGGGGCTATTTAAGAGGATAATTTTTCCAGAAAATGTACATATTCTATGTCATGATTCCCTTGTATCTTTTGATATAGATGCCTTGTTGGAGGAACTGGAATACTCCACCCTCCAGGAGAGTGATGAATACTCCAACACAGCTTCTTCTCCCCTGGATCAGCATTCCAGAAAGGAGAGTAACCATGCTGAGATCTCAAGTGCCCCCTCCATTCCGGATGACTCAAGTCCCTTTCCGGTAACTTTTCATTTATTGGAGTACCTTGAATATAGATATTTGAGTGCATTTCTGGAAATTAATTGTATCTTACATAAAATGATGCAAAAGGAAAATCATATATCCAAGAAAGAGAAAAGAATTACTCAATGATAAGTTAAAGGTGGTTGTTTTCAGAAAGAAGAGGAGAATGGAGAAAAATCATCATAAAAGAATAAACCTTTGAGAACTTTTTTTTTTTTTTTTTCCCTGAGGGCCTGGTAACAGGCAGAGTATTCCCTAATTCACTTGGGATATTCTGATATCACCATCTGGGTATCAGAGATGCATGTTGCAGTTTGACTGGACTGGCACTCAGTAAGGCCAGAGGAGAGGTCACCTGGGCAAGGCCAGGCAGCAGCTCAGCCAGATCTTCTCAGGATTTTTTAGGATAGCCACTTTCCAGCTCTTATTTTCTGCTGAATATATTAGGAAATTCAATTAGTATATCTAGAGATGACGAAGCTCTAGGGAACCATCACAAACAAACTAAACTTATAAAAGATTATGTATAAACCCCCCCCAGAAATCCAATTTATTAATTTCTGGGTAGAGCTTAAACTATGAAGTAGAACAGATACTAGTATTTGCTGATATATGTATTCCCTTCCTATGGATAAGTCTACATGCATCTACTTTATGATCAGAAGGTTACTTGATGAGAGTGGATTAGTGTAAGAGGAATTAAGTAGGTGCTCTTCATAGCTGGTGTTTCTCAACTATGATATTCTGATTCATCCTTGTACACTAAAGGAAATCACTAGTAGCACAGACTTGAAATTTGAGCCTATGGGTAGGTTTCCATTTTAACTGTTCTTCCTTCCAGCTACATACATACAGTTTTAAGGACACACATTTATCTCTCTACTAAGGAGCTATTGTCTTTGTTCTCACTGTGAGATTATAGCCATAGATTCCTAACTGATCCCCTATCCTGACCGCCCCCCTGCAATTTATTCTCCAAAAAGCAGCCAGGATAATCCTGTAAAACTTAAATCAGATCATCTTATTCTTCTATTCAGAACCCCAAGATGAATTCTCATCTCATTTGGAATAAAAGCCACAGTCTTTACACTGACTTTATGGGGTGACCTACGTCTTGGTTCCCTTGGAGGAGCCTGGGTTTATGCTTATTTTCTTGACATCCTGTTACTGACTTTACCTTTTACCCCAGATTTTCCATTTTTTTTGTGTGTGAAATCTTTAAAATTAGTATTTGCATTAAAGTAAACCAGCATGGATTACTAGGCCTCCATTTGGTTCTTCTGGCTTCTCTCACAGTCTCATGTAGTAGCATATAAAACACACGTGCAGTGAACAGAGTTCTTATTTTATTGTAGCTGGATCTAAAAGACTAATGACCACTTGTCTCTCATTTCCTGATCTTGATAAGACAAAATCTAACTGACAGCTCCCTTTGAAGGATAATATGCAAGGTGCTGGCCGTTAAAGCTAAGAGTTCAAGCACAGCCGTCAGGGGCAGCTAACTCCTCTGGTCTCAGGTGGTGGCAGGAAAAACCTTGAGGTTTTTTTTTTTCCCCTGATGGCCACTTGGTATAGCACCACTCATGCTGTGCTGTGGTCCATGTGGTGGTCTGTGAGATGCAGGGAGCCTCTTCAGGGTCAGAAAGAAATATGGGAAATTGTGACTTAAGGTCATAGAAGTTGTGTCTAGGAAATAGAGGCTGAGCATTCTTGCCATAGAGTACAGTATAATCTAAATGTTCTTGTTAAATCAGTTTTGTCACTAATTGTATATTAAAGCTATAACTGTTAGTTTTATTATTTGGTAATGCTTTTAAATTTTGCAACAAACCAAACCAAAAACCAAACCAAACCAAAACCAAAACTGCACGTTTAATTGTCTCAAGAAACTTGGCTCAAACCAAAACCAAAACTGCACGTTTAATTGTCTCAAGAAACTTGATGATGGGACTTCCCTGGTGGTGCAGTAGTTTAGACTCTGCACTCCCAATGCAGGGGGCCTGGGTTCGACCCCTGGTCAGGGAACTAGATCCCACATGCATGCCGCAACTAAGAGCTTGCGTGCTGCAACTCAGGAGCCCATCTGCCACAACTAAGACCCAGAGCAACCAAATTAAAAAAATAATAAAATAAAATAAAGTTGATAATGGATGTATAATCTAAGTATTTGTTAACGTTTTCCATCCACTGTGGGGGGAATAGAATTATCACTGTCCATTTGAAAACCACAAGACACAACTATGGGGAAGAAGCATCAGGATCTACTTCAAAAATTAATGTCTAATTTAAGAAGAATGGGCCAGCAGATGATATTTCAATATGTGAAGCTGCAGGAGGTATGTTTACATGTCATTGAAAAGCACACCTTTCCATTTGGATCAAATTATTCTTCTAAATTAATTTTGCTCATTTTCAATTCCAAGTTTTCTTGTGCTTGTAAGTAAAGTGAATTAGTGATGATTAATTAATTGATTCCCTTTGCAAGCCATCAAATAATACCAGATTAAAAATAATAATAATAATACCAGATTAAATCAATTAGAGACCTCAATTAGAAAATTTAATTTCAAAATGGTTTAATTTTTACATCCAATTCAAAGAATCAAAGCAAAATATTTAGAAGTTCATTCTTTTGTCTAAAATGAGATTGTTAATGCCATTGTAAATTTAGTTGAAAAGTTCAAGAATGGAGATAAAATGTTGTTTTGGGCGGGTGATAATACTAATACAGATTTTGGTGGAGCAGAGCAGAGTGGTAAAATCAATGTTCTTACATACTTAAAAGCCTATGGAGCAGATATGTACTTGGAATTGGTTGTGATATGCACAAAATTCATGACTGCATCCAAATAAGCTTTAGTATCCCACCAATCAAGATAGAAACTGCAATTGTTAAAATTTACAAATTATGTATGTATGTATATTTGTACACAATCAGAGCATATATATAGCTCATCTACAAAACTTTTGTGACAGAAGCTCTTGTTGAATGTAAAAATATATTAGCGTGGCTGTATGTATTTTCTCTCTTCATTGCTTGTGAGCCTGAGCCTTTGAAAAACCACTTTGTAAAGCAGCCTAAATTTAGGCCACATTATGTGCAGAATCAGTTGGAAATATTTAATCAAATTATTCAATGAATGTAGCATGAAAAGTCAGCTTTTGAAGTTTTTAACAAGTTGCAATTATGTGAAACAAAGCTTACAGAAAGGAAGAAGCTCACATTTCTCCCTACAAAAGCCTGGGAGGAATTCAACAAATCAAAAGATGAGAGTTCAAATGGTTTAATTACCTAACTTGAAAACCGTGCTTTGGAAACATCTTGACTTTGATGGACCTCCTGATCTTAATTGGATAAATTTATATTCCCACCAGAATGGGATGAAATTGTAAAGGCCTGTGATTTTGCAGTATCTACATTTGATGAAGTGTTAAAAGGCATCACAAATAGAGACAAGAGCTCTGTCCTGTAAAAATATTATTGAAGAAAGGTGGGCCGAATGGAGGCAGAAATACAGCACATGTGAAAATATTGGAGCTGAAATAATTACACATTTTAATATAAAAAATAGAATTCAGAATATCTTCCATTTAGCAGAATCTGCTCTGAACTTATAGGTTCATCAGCATCTGGAGAGAGAATATTTTCTCAGTTGAAACTATTATGGGCTATGGAGAAGCAGTGTTAACAATTTCAAATGTACTAACCATAAAATGAAGCTTTGTAGAGGATTGCAATTTTATAAAAAATATAAAAATAAATAAGATCATATTGAAAAGAAAGACATTTTTCAGAAAAATTTTCACATCACAATGTTAAAGGCAACAATGGCTAAGTAGCCAATTAAGGTATATATAAATATATCTATATCTCAAGAATAATTATTTACTTATGCTATTTTTAAATGTTTCAATAATCAATATGAAAGGTTTAAATTTTTTTGGCTTTCATGTTCATAGCTGTGTGTCATTTAAAAATATTCTAGAAAATTTTATTTTGAATAGAATTAGTTTATTGGTTCACCAATATAATAAAATAAAATTTTTGGTCCATAAATACATATTTAAATAATTAATGTAATATTAATTATTTTTTAGTCCCCTCTTTCACTCTCACAGGTGTCCCAGTTTGAATAATGAATTATATGGTCACCCTACTTGCATGACTTGGCCCCTTATACTCTTTGCCCCTATCTCACTGGTTCACTCGCCTCCTATCTGTTCCATAGATGCTGCAGGGTGCTGTCTATCTGGATCATGTTACCCTTGATATCTGCATGCTTCCCTCACCCCCTATAAGCCCTTGTCCAAGTGCCCCTTTCTCAGTGAGTCCTTCCCCAACCAATATATTTATAAATGCCATCCCTCCCCCATTTCTTATCTCCTACTCTTCATTAATTTTTATTTTTTTTTTACATATTAATTTATTATCTGTTTCTCACCACCATAATGTAAGGCTCAGGAATCATTTCTGTTCCTTTGTTTTGTTTTGTTTGTTGACTCCTGCATCCCCAGCCCTGGCACATGACAGGCACTCAATAAATATTTGTTCGTAAAATAAACTACTGGCCAACTACCCTTTAGAGTCACTCATTATTTCTTTTGGTATGTTAAATTTAATTGTGTTATAGTCTTCCCCTAGACACCATCCTGTCTAGTTAAAGGGGCTTTGCTCTGACTCATTTTGTTTGTTTTATGGTTCTTTTCTGAGTACCATGACTTCTCTATGTCAGTGCTTTTAGGGCAGGGAGGGGGACACCGTATTTGTTCACATGCAAGCTACTGTGCTTAGAATTTGGCCTTTCTCTGTGGGATGACTGGTACTCCTCTGCCTTGTGAAAGGAGATTTCAGAGATAGGCTAGTTATCGTCCCCTTTAGAAGCTAAAAACATCTTCTAACTCTGGGTGTAGATAAGTACCAACATTTTTTTTTTATTTAAAAAATTATTTTATTGAGGTATAGTTGATTTACAATGTTGTGTTAATTTCTGCTGTACAGCAAAGTGATTCAGTTATACATATATATACGTATTCTTTTTTGTATTCTTTTCCATTATGGTTTATCACAGTATATATATATATTTATTTATTTATTTATTTTTTTTGTGGTACGCGGGCCTCTCACTGTTGTGGCCTCTCCCGTTGCTCCGGACGCGCAGACCTAGCGGCCATGGCTCACGGGCCTAGCTGCTCCACGACATGTGGGATCTTCCCGGACCGGGGCACGAACCCATGTCCCCTGCATCGGCAGGCAGACTCTCAACCACTGCGCCACCAGGGAAGCCCCACAGTATATTTTTTTTAACATCTTTATTGGAGTATAATTGCTTTACAGTGGTGTGTTAGTATCACAGGGTATTGAATATAGTTCTCTGTGCTATACAGTAGGACCTTGTTGTTTATCCAGCATCCAACAGAAATTCATTCTTTCTTCTCTTTCACTTATATGTCTTAGGTGCAGCTCGTGTATGCTACCAAAATCCAGGAGCCCCATGTCCACAGGTATTTTTTAATTAAATATTAAAAAAATTAAGTTTATTAGATAATTGTTATCACCTGTGTTTGGACCATAATTTGCTTTGTAGGTGTTTATTATTAGAATTCCTACTACCCTCCCCCTCTTTACATGATCTGTGAGCGGAGGTGGATTTCTGCCCAGCTGACTTGGCACTTTCTCAAGGAGCCTGGCTTTTAGATGGGTTGTCCAGGCTGGTGGGCTCTGCTATTTCCTTTACCACCTGAAAAAGTGTAAATAGTCCAAGTCACCACAGATGTTTCGGCCCAGCCATTTCAGATATCATGCTTCAGTTCACAAAAGAGAAAACACCTAATGAAATTTCAGCAGGATGCCGACAAAATCAGACCTAGGATCAGGGCTGTACTAAAACAGTGTGTCTCCATGGAAGATTAATGAATATATACTTCTTTCCATATTTGCTCAAAATGTATTTAGTGATGGAGGGATTTCCTTTTAATAACAGTTACATATTGAAACAGATCCACTTACTAAATTATCTCTTCTGGCCAAAGCAGAATTGACAGTCTAAAAAAATTAAAAGGCCACTTTTCCTGTCTCTCTTCAGTTATAGCTTGCAATTTTTTAAAAAAAGTGAGACAGCATTCTGGGAAACAAAGGGTTGAAAATGTAGATAGTAAAGGTCCATGCTTGGTGAAGAGTACTACACCACATATTACTTGGTTTCAGAATTGCAACCAATAGTGCACACACGGTGTAAAAATAAGGGAAGGACCTGTGCTATCTTTTTTTTTTTTTTTGTGTGTGTGGTATGCGGTCCTCTCACTGTTGTGGCCTCTCCCGTTGCGGAGCACAGGCTCCGGACGCGCAGGCTCAGTGGCCATGGCTCACGGGCCCAGCCACTCCGCGGCATGTGGGATCCTCCCGGACCGGGGCACGAACCCTTGTCCCCTGCACTAGCAGACGGACTCTCAACCACTGCGCCACCAGGGAAGCCCCTGTGCTATCTTTTGAAGTCTTTTTACAAGTCCCCACTTTAAGTCACTTTCTACTTTGATGGGAGTGAAGCCAGTTTACTAATACATATGCCAGCTTATTCCAGTTCTAGGAAGCTGCCTGGTGGGCGTGTCTCATAGGCCTTCATGTCTCTCCCCCTTGTAAAAAAATGAAAACAAAGCAAAACAACAACAACAACAAAACAGTACCTGGTACAAAATAGGCTCTCAGTTAATATTGATTTTTTTTTAAATTGAGAAAACCAAGACTTTAATGGAAATACTAATAAACACAGGAACGTATACGATGAGAACCAGCCCAACCAACAGCCATTTTCCTGTCTATCTGGCATTGTGATCAGTTGATGGCATGCCAATGGTAACTTATTGACACCCCCTCCTCTGTAGTACAAATCTGTGATCTATTTCCCATCAGACCCCTTTCTCCCTCTTCTCTTGCTCTGCTCTGTACTCCAGGGGAGCTGAACCCTGCAGGTTGGGTTTTTCAGGCTCCAGGGTCTGTAGGCTTTTACTGGTTTCAACCAATGGGAGGCACTGTGGAGAGACTGGAGGGTGAAAGGCAGGGAAATTTAGGGCCTTTGCTCCCCCAATCTCTCTCTCCACAGTGTCTCTGTCAGCAGTTTTATCTACTTTTATGGCTTCAGCTGGAGAAAAACAGGTCTGCGGTGGTTCCAGTTTATGCCTGTTAACCTGGGCTCCTGGGCTCTGGTAACTTTGCCTCTTTGCTTTGTCCCTTTGGCCTCATGGCTTCCTGCTGTAGCTAATCTCTGGGTTCCCTCAATTTTTCTGTTTGCTTCTTAGCTCTCCCATCACCTGTGTAATCAAATTTCTGGATTAACTTCCTTCTTCTTACTCCTAGTGTTTGTATTTTCCTGAGTGGACCTTGATCGATGTACTTAACCATTACTGAATGATACTTATTGTGTAGATCTGAGTGGGAGAGTGATATGAAATCCAGGTGGCCTAGTAAATATGTAATGGACTGATGCAAACCCGAGGCTGGTATAATTCAGAGCCAGCAAGGCTCACGTGTACAGATGAAGCATGAGACACAGAAACAAGATTCCTGCATTGTTTCCAGCATTTCCTCTGGCTTGCTTAAATTAACCAAACATTAGTTTCAACTTTAAAAGTACCAATACCTTGAAATACTAGTCATGAATATAACAATATGATAGTATTTAGAAATGTATCTTTTATATGAACAGAAAGAATTTTGGTAAGAATAGGGAGGGAGACTTCATAAAAATATTGCAGAGGAATGAATGGGGAAAAAAATTGAAGCCCCTCAGTTGAGAAGTCTGGATTTTTTTAAACGCATCTCTTGTATTTGTATTATTAAAACCTCTGAGTAATGAAGTTGTTGCTGATGGCATGCTAAGCGCCTGTATCATCTTCAATAGGTCTGGGGACAAATCAAAGGAGCTCTGATTTGAGGTTTCTCTCTTTTCACAAACGTTTCCTGTAGTGAGGCAAACATCAACTCTTCAAGGTCTCTTATTTCTTATTTAGAAGTTTATATTGTTGACTCAATTACTCTTAGGGTATTTTGGCAATGATCTGTTTCTCTTTATACACTGCACTAGGAGTCTAGTTAGAAACCAGTAAGAGTTCTTTCAATAAGCACAAGTATACCCCACCTGTGAGATGGACAGGTTTTTATGATCATACAGACCCATATAAGAAACTACATTTATTCTACACTGGGGCACAGGGCAGAAGAATGTGTTCCCAGTCCTGCTGCCTTTTGTATTTCTAAGACACATGCCTGTGGCGGCAATTACTAAGGGATTATGCCTGAAAAGAGTTGTGAGAGAGAGCTCCTCTGTACTTTGTTGGAAGCCTCCAAGAACTAAATCAGTCACTTGTAATCAGTCATCTGACCATTTTTGTTCTTAGATTAAACACCCCTACTCCAAAAAAACAAAAAAACAACCCAAACTTATGTGGGGCAGGAGGCCATGTTGTACCTAAAAGGCAAAGTCTTTTAAGAAGGGAAGAGATCCACTTCCTCCTAAATTTTCCTTGTTAAATGCTCAAACTGAGTCAGTAGCAGGACATGTTGTACCCAAGAGATAGTCTTTTTTTCTTAAGAGAGGAAGATAAGCATCTTCCTTCTAATTTTTCCCTAGCTGATAAATACATAAAAATAAGTAAAATAGTAAGACTTTGTTGTCATTTTTGAAAATATATTTAGTGAAAGACGTAGAATATTTGGTTTTATTTGTTGCTTTGTGTGTGTGTGTGTGTGTGTGTGTGTGTGTGTGTCTCTGTCACACACACACACAGTTTGGTGGGTTGTTAGCTAAGCTTCTTGGTCAATGTTGATTGCAAACATTATTCCAGAGTCAGTTACCTATATAACCCAGTGATTCCACTTCTCAGAGTGTACTCTATGGAAATAAATATCAAATATTTATGTAGCAGTGTTGATTATAACAGTGAAAATCAGAAGCAATCTAGGTGTCTAACAATAAGTGATTGATTTAATAAATTATGACACATTATGCATTTGGAAACTATATAGCCTTTATATATCATTTAAAAAGATAATTTAGTGATAGAAAACACAAGCTTCACAGTCTGCAGGCCCAAACTCTGTTATTTGCCATCTGTATTGGGTAGAGCAAAGTTTTTAACTTCTCTAGGCCCCAGTTTTTTCATCTGGGAGTGATAAAACTTACCTTTAAGGTTTTTATGAGGATTTAAAGAGAACATGTGTAAAACCCTTTACAGAGTGCCTGGTGTAGTATACACACTCAATAAATGTTAACTATTACGTTTGCAAAGATAAGAATGTGCATAAGGATATGGAAAAATGTTAACTTTAAAACATGAAAAAAACAGTAATATTCAAATTTTCTAAAATCATACACAATCACAGAAGAGTGTAAAAGTATAAGCCAGTATGGGGAGGGGGAAGGGTAAACTGTGACAAAGCGAGAGAGAGGCATGGACATATATACACTACCAAACGTAAGGTAGATAGCTAGTGGGAAGCAGCCACATAGCACAGGGAGATCGGCTCGGTGCTTTGTGACCGCCTGGAGGGGTGGGATAGGGAGGGTGGGAGGGAGGGAGACGCAAGAGGGAAGAGATATGGGAACATATGTATATATATAACTGATTCATTTTGTTGTGAAGCTGAAACTAACATACCATTGTAAAGCAATTATACTCCAATAAAGATGTTAAAATGAAAAAAATAAATAAATAAATAAATAAAATAAAAAAGTATAAGCCAGCATGTCTAGAGAATTAACTGCCTCTCAAAAGGCAGATTATGTGTGGTTTAGTTTTTTCTTTGTATTCCTCTGCAGTTTTAAAATGTTCTACATTTAACATATTAATTTTATATTTAAAAATAATTTTAGTAGGACTCACAACAGTGTAACTGTATTAATGTAGTATATGGAAGGTTGTTTATGGAATCGTTATTTATGAATGTGTGCATGTGTGTATAACTAAGATACACGTGAGAATTGTACTGCTGATGCCCCATCTGCCACCCCTACCGCCTCACCTGTTTTCATCGTTTCTTTTCTAGTATAGAGGACCTTTGTTTTGAAAATACAACTTCATGTACACAATTATTTTATAAACTCACATATATAAAAAGTCAGAGAGGTATCTTCTGCTTAATATTGCTGTAAACCTAAAACTGCCCTAAAAAATAGTCTTTAAAAAAAGTCAAAGAAGGGACTTCCCTGGTGGTCCAGTGATTGGGACTCTGTGCTTTCACTGCTGGGCCCGCGTTCAATCCCTGGTTGGGGAACTAAGGTCCCGCAAGCCGCACTGGCACCACCAAAAAAAAATAGTCAAAGAAATGTGAGATATACAGGGTAAGATGTGAGACCACCTCCAGTAGAGTCTTTCCTCCCACCACCTAATTACCAGCTCCTCAGGTAACTGTGCCGGTAGGTATGTCTTCTTACAGACCTTTGTGTATGCATATTCATACTTATGTATCTGTGCTTTTAAAATTACATAAATGGAAGGATATTTTTCATACTGTTCCGGGCTTTGCTTTTTTAAGTTAACAATATAAATTAGAAGTCTTCCTTAGTTCATAAAATTCTATGTCGGCATTCTTTTTAGCACCTGCAGGGTTATTCTATAGCATGGGTGGACCATAATTTATTTGACTGTATTTTCATTTAGTTTAGTTTCAATTTGCTCATAAAAACTATTCTGTTTTTGTGTTTTAAGGAATGTTCTCGTACTTATATCTTTATAGATATGTCCAATTTTTCTGTAGGATAGAGTCTTAGAAGTGAAATTGCTGCATCCAAGGGTATATGCATTTGAAATATTGATAGATGCTGCGTTGCAAAGGGTTTTATAATTTATAATAATTTATGTAGCTACCTGTAATATATGTAAATATATCTGTGTAGATATAACCCTGACTTTTGCCAACACTGCATATTGTCAATCTTTCAAAACTTTGATTCATGGGGAAAAAATGGTATCTCACCATTTAATTTCCATATTAAAGATTGAGATTGAGTATATTTTTATGTAGTAAACATTCAAATTTCTTTTTCTGAAACTTACTTTTTAAAAAATCCTTAGCTCAGGTTTCTCTTGGGTTATATTTTTACTATTGATTAATCAACTTTTAAATATTTGAATATTGTTTATGTTTTAAATATTTATTCATGTTAAATTTTTTAATACTATCTTTATCACTATGTTTTCTTTTTTGACATCACTTCAGTTTTATGCCTTTCTTAGGAAAGTCTTTATCACTCCAAATTATTAAAAAATCCTCCATTTTCTTCTAGTATTTTTGTTTAAACATTTATATCTTGAATTCATTAAAAACACATTTGTGTGTACAGTGTGTTAGGGATCTAAATTTATTGTGTTCCAAATAGGTTATCATGTACCTTGATTCTAATAGTCTGTTTCTGATTATTTGAAATGCCATGTTTACCACATGCAAAGTGCTCATAGGTACCAGAGTCTGTTTCTGGGTTTTCTAGTCTACCCTACTTTTGATCTACTTGTCTGTTTCTTTACCAACATCACACAAATTAAATTATTATCACTCTATAGGATACCGCATCTACTGGGACAAGTTATCCCTGTTTGTTTTGGTTTTTTTTCCCTTCAAAATTGCCTTGAGTGTTCTCGCTTGTATTGAATTTTAGCATCAGCCTATGAACTTGAATAATTTGGTTATAATTTTTGTATGGATTACATTGAATTTATAGTTTAATTGGGAGAAACTGACATCATATTATGCATTTTTATTTAGGTAGGTCTTCTTTTTAGTGATTTTTCTTCATAGAAATCTTACACATTTCTTGTTAGATTTATTCTTTAATACTTAATATATTTTTTTCTTAGTATTGTGAACACATTTTTCTCCTCATTGGATTTTCAAATCAGTTACCCCTGGTCTATAGGAAAGACACTAATTATTTCATTTTATTCTTGTATCTTGTAGCCATCCTGATTTTTAAAAATTCATTATAATAGTTGTTATATCATTTATCTCTCATTTTCTAGGAATATTATTATATATTTAAAAAGAGTGAGAGTGCTTTACGTTTTTCTTTAAAATATATAAAACTCTTATTTTTACTTTTAAATGCATTTGCTAATGCATTCTGGAATAATATTGGAGACTAGCAATGACAGTAGGAGCCTTGTCCTCCTCTTCCCTGAATTAGAAATGTGTTTAGTATTTGACTATTAAATATGAGGCTTGTTATAGATTTTTATAGACATATTTTGTCAGCTTATGGAATTTTTCTTCTCCTCGATCTTCAACAACAGGAATGGTGGTTAAATTTGTTTTCAATTGCTTTTCAGTACGTCTCAATATGTTTATAAAGATTTTCTCTTTCTCTGTTAGTATAGTGAATTATAATAATCCTTTTTGTAATGTTGAACCATTTTTGGATGACTGGTGTGCACACTACCACACACACACACGTACACCATTCTGTCTTTGGTTTTAGTACCAAGTTTCTGAGATACTCATTGAACCTATTGGGTGATTTTTCCATATTTTATTATGTACTTGGTAATTTATACAACGCTCCCAAAAAGCTGTTAGTGTTTTTGGCTTGTTTTCTGTTTAATTGATTTATGCTTTTATTCCTTCTGTTTAATTATTATTTTATTTTTTATTTTTTGCGAGTTTTGGGTTGGATGTTTCATTTGCTTCTGGTCTTTTTTATTTTTCAATATTGCACCTAAGTCTATTTATATTTTTCCTTTCAATAACATTTTGCTTTCAACTCTGAAGAGCACGTGTGATTTTATAGCTATTTCTAAATAGTTTGAAAATTGTTAATTTTTTCTTTCTCCCAAGAATTACTTAGAATTACTTTTTTTTTACTTAAGTAGATAGAATATGGTCTGTATGATTTACTTCTTAGAATTTATTAGACTCTATTTTGTGTCCTCACATGTGGATCATTTTACTAATGATTATGCAGGTATTTGAATAAAAATCTGTTTACTGTTTCTGGGGCCCATGGACCAATGTCTTCTCTGTATTTATTTATTTTTATGTATTTTATATATTATATAAATGTTATTATATGTTATATAAATATATATTAAACATATAAATATATAGTATGTATATTATATATTTATTTTTTGTCTTTCACTTGACAGTAACTGAAAGAAGATATAATACTTTATAATTTTATTTTATTTTATTATTATTATTATTTTTTGCAGTACACGGGCCTCTCACTGTTGTGGCCTCTCCTGCTGTGGAGCACAGGCTCCGGACACGCAGGCTCAGCGGCCATGGCTCACGGGCCCAGCCGCTCCGCAGCATATGGGATCTTCCCGGACCGGGGCACGAACCCACGTCCCCTGCATCGGCAGGCGGACTCTCAACCACTGTGCCACCAGGGAAGCCCTATAATTTTAAAAAGAATGCTGTTAAAATAAAATATACACATTGGACCGTGGTCTTCAAACTCTTTTCAGAGGCTGCCTTTTTCCTGGTCGTTGGGGGAGAATGGCCACCCAGCTATAGGTCCGGCACTTGTCTTCATGCACTTGAGAACAATAGGCAGTTTTTGAGACGACCAGAGGGAGACATGGAGACAAAGGCAGGGAGACCTTGTTCAGATGTTTAGTACCTAGTTTTGAAAAATAGTCTCTGTCTCTAATTTTAGTCATATCTAAGGGGTTAATAGTTAAAACTGCATTTTCTGGTATTTTATACATGGCCTAACATTTATTTGAGTTTGATGTGTTGGTATGATTTTTTGTTTTCTCCCTATAGTGAGGTCCAGGAGCCAAAGGAATCACCACCACCTCCTAAAACCTCAGCAGCTGTGCAGTTGGAGGAGCTGATGGCCCACCTGTGTGAAATGCAGACCCAGGTGAGCACAGTCCCTGCGATACAGCCTTCAGGGTCTTATCTCTGTGAACTCAGCTCTGCATTCCCCCTTGAGAAACTCTCCTAAGTCATTATTCATTTTGCCATACTAAATTTAATTCAATGGATGAACTCAAATTTGTACTATGTATTTTTTTTAAACTGAAGTATACTTAATTTACAATATGTTGTATTAGTTTCAGGGGTACAGCAAAGTGATTCAGTTGTGTGTGTGTGTGTGTGTGTGTGTGTGTGTGTATAACTGATTCTTTTCCCTTATAGGTTATTACAAAATATTGAGTATAGTTCCCTGTGCTATCCAGCAGGTCCTTGTTGGTTATCTGTTTTATATGTAGTAGTGTGTATATGTTAATCCCAAACTCCTAATTTACCCCCCTTTTACCCCTTTACCCCTTTGGTATCCATAAGTTTGCTTTTTATGTCTGTGGGTCCATTTCTGTTTTGTATATAAGTTCATTTGTATCCGTTTTGGTTTTTTTTTTTTTTTTTTTTTTGCAGTACGCGGGCCTCTCACTGTTGTGGCCTCTCCCGTTGCGGAGCACAGGCTCCGGACGCGCAGGCTCAGCGGCCATGGCTCACGGGCCCAGCTGCTCCGCGGCATGTGGGATCTTCTCGGACCAGGGCACAAACCCGTGTCCCCTGCATCGGCAGGGGACTCTCAACCTCTGCACCACCAGGGCAGCCCTGTATCAGTTTTTTTAAGGTGTATTATCTGGACATAAAAGATACTGTGATATGGGTTCTGATCTCAAGGGGCTTGGAGTGTGCTTAATAAAATGAGGCATAAGACTCTGTGACACTTACAGAATAAAAGAAAGATCGTTTGCCACTAAAGCTGGATGAAGTGTGGAAGGGCTGTTAAAGAGAACCCCCTGAGTGGGATGGAGGAGACCCGTGGGAAAGCTGGGTCAGGGCAAGGGAGAGCAAAGTGTGGCTTTGACAGTAGGAAGGATGAGTCCTAAACTCATACTGAGATAAAATCTGCCCCCTTGTTCTAGTCTCCAGAGCATGGGTGGCAAGCTCACTGACCTGGCAGGGAATGGAACTGACATAAATGGACCTAAGAATTTATTAAGGGAATTATCATCTAGAATTCATTCTTTTTTAAAACTATTTTATGTTGGAGTATAGTTGATTAACAGTGTTGTGTTAGTTTCAGGTGTACAACAAAGTGATTCACTTATACATATACAGGTATATATTCCTTTTCAAATTCTTTTCCCATTTAGGTTATTACAAAATATTGAGCTAGAATTCTTAAGGTAGAGAATCCATCCATTCTGAATTGGTTGGGGATATGATATGCACCCATGAAATGACTATGAAATAATTTCAGGGCAGTGTATAAAAATGTGTGTGATTGGAAGGGCAGGAAGCTTATCTCTGTGGCTCACCTTTGGACTTCCAATGCCCAGCACTGTTCCTGATACATTATGAATAATGCGTACTTATTAGAGGGACAAATGAATGAATATCAGAAACAAGGTTTCTTTAATGTCTGCTGTAAAGCTGGGTGCATTCCTCATTGCACTGTATATCTGAAAATACTAGAAAAAAAATCTTTCTACTTTTTACATACCCTTTCAAAAGTATTCTGGAATATACCAGCAAATAGCTATAGATGTAAATGTATGATGTGTAGCTATAGATACATTATTGTGTTTTTACTTAGGTACTTTCAGGCCTTTTCCATGTTAACCTTTTGAACACTACTCTCTTCAGCATTAACTAACATTATATAAGAGAGGAGGAAGGAAATGTGTCATATGATAAGATTCTTGAAGGGAAATGAGCATTTTGGATTAGTGAGGTAATGTGAGGTTATTCCAGGCAGTAAAAAGTGGATAAGTAGAGGCGTGAAGGCAGACAGTAACAGATCACATTCAGGAGACTGCAGGGAACCTGGCTGGCTTTAAACAATGGAGGCTTTTTACTGAGGAATAAAAGATGAGATTGGAAAGGTAAAGCGAGGGCAGTGGATGGGAGACTTTGAATGTCCATCTGATGCTGCAAATTCCATGCTGGAGGGGCTTCCCTGGTGGCACGGTGGTTGAGAGTCCGCCTGCCGATACAGGGGATGCGGGTTCGTGTCCCGGTCCGGGAAGACCCCACATGCCGCGGAGCTGCTGAGCCCGTGAGCCATGGCTGCTGAGCCTGCGCATCCGGAGCCTGTGCTCGGCAACGGGAGAGGCCACAACAGTGAGAGGCCCGCATACCGCAAAAAAAAAAAAAAAAAAAAAAATTCCATGCTGGAAGCAATGGTGAATCATTGTAGTTCTCTGATCAGGAAGTATTAGATAGATGGTTGCAGTAGCCCAGTTGGAAAGGAGTTGAGAGAGATGCAATCTCAGGACAAGAGTTGACGAAGGATAAGTTGGGCAATTTGTAATTTGTTCTGTTTTGTAATTTGAGGTTTTTCCTTTGAACGTTTTATAATAACTGTTCTGGAGTTTTGCTTTAATAAATCCAATCCATCAGCAAGTCTTATCTGACAGCTTCTCACCGCCTTCTCCACTGACACTGGTCCAAGTCATTTCTAGTTTGAGCTGTTAGAATGGTCTCCTGCCTAACTAGTGCGTCTAATTCCACTCTGGCTTGCCCACACCTAATTCCTCACTCGGCTACCACAAGGATCTTGTAAATCAGATTCTTTCACTCTCATGCTTGAAACAAAATGGTTCCATCACCCTTGGAATAAAACTGCAGCTTTTATCCTGAGGGCCCTATGTGATCTTTGCCTCTTTTTCCATCATTTTTTCCTGACTCACTCCCTCTAGCCCTACTAGGTCAGCCCTACTGACCTTTTTTACTTTTCTTTTTATGTGTCAGACTGTCTCCTTCCTCTGGGCCTTCCTTCCCTCTGGAATGCTTTTCCCACAAATATCAATATTTCTAGATGTCAGTGCATCGCTCAAATATCTGCTCAGATATCACCTCCTTAGAGAGCCTTCTCTGATCACCCTCATCTAAATCAGTTTTTCCTCTCCATTCCACCCTCTGTCATTTGTTTCAATATATAACTTATATCTTATCTCCACCTGAGATATACATCATATATTTATTTCTTCAATTGCTTATTGTCTATTACCCAGAGAATGTAAACTGCATGACGGCAGACACTTGGTTGGTCTTGTACATTGTTCTATACCAAGAGCCTAGAGCAGTGACTGGCACAAACCAGGTGCCCAATAAATATTGCAAAATAAATGAATAAAAAGAAGATAAGGTTAATTGTTGACTTGTAGTCATCATAAGAGATAAAGTATCATCTTCATATATTCAATATCCTATTGCCAGAAAAGATTTGCAAACAGAGGAAGATTAGTCAGATTTCATTTGCCCTGAGGAACTTAGAATGAAAAGGAAATGAAAGCATTTTTATTGGTGTTACAATGTTAGATTCTCCCAGTGCCTTGGAGGAAGGTTAGTGAAAGACTAAGGGATCATGCAGAAGATGCCAGTGAGGATGATTCTCTTTATGGTTCTCTTCGTGATACAGGTTACAGTGAAAGCAGATACAAGCAAGAAACACTTACCAGACAAGCAGGATCAAAAGGCCTCCCTGGACTCAATGCTGGGGGGCTTGGAGCAGGAACTGCAGGACCTTGGAATTGCGACAGTGCCCAAGGGCCATTGTGTTTCCTGCTGGAAACCGATTGCTGGAAAGGTGGGATAGGCCAAGACGTTGATCCTACAGCCGTCTATGTCAGTGTGTATGTCTGTCTCCATCCCACTAAGGATTGCTCTTTCTCCTTATGTTCTAAGACAGTTTAGTAATAGGTACTGATCCCTTACAGTGCTCCGGGCACTGAACAAAGCACTTTACAAGTATTCCTTTATTTAATGGTGACATTAGCCCTTCAGGGGTCACAAGCCCTTTATAAAGATGAGGAACCCGAGGACTCAGGGTCATTAATTGACATGTCCAAGGTCTAGTAGGAGGTAGAGGTAAGATCCAAACCCAGGAGAGTCTGGCTCCCGAGTTTGAGCTCTTAACCATTTTCTTGTACTGCCTTCACCCAGAGGAACTTTCTCACTGCTCCCTCTGTTCAGACATTCTGGGTGTAAATCGATTGATTTCGATTTTTAGCTGTACTCGGCTCCATATCATGGCCACAAACTCCTGCTCAGGCATCATCCTTCACCAAAACCATAATAAAGGGCTTTGAGACCTGATTTTGCGTGGGGTGTGAGATGAGGTGTTCAGATCAGAGGAATAAAAACTGTCATTGGCCTTCTCCTCCTCCAGGGATCCTTTCCATGACAAGGTATAGTTAGTTATCTCTTGTCCATCCCTACTATGCTCCATTTTGTTTCTCCCATCCTCTGGGGCAGTATAGTGGAAATGATCATTTATAGGCTTTTCTCAGTGTGATCACTCAGGAAAGTTGGGCACTGTTTTACTATCCATAAAGTACGGACAAGAGACCACATGGGTAGAACCTAGGTCTAGGCCTCAGTGTTGTGTAACTCCAGGGGGAGTCGTTTACATGGAATACTGTTGGAAGAGCGCCCTCCAGAGTCTTGCCCCCTGTGGACCCTAGAGCCCCCAACTGGGCCCCTGCTTGCCAGGCTTTGTTTTGTTCTCCAGGTGATCCATGCTCTAGGGCAAGCATGGCATCCGGAGCACTTCGTCTGCGCTCACTGCAAAAAGGAGATTGGCTCCAGTCCCTTCTTTGAGCGGAGTGGCTTGGCCTACTGCCCCAAGGACTACCACCACCTTTTTTCTCCACGCTGTGCTTACTGTGCTGCTCCCATCCTGGATGTAAGTAAATCGCCCTTCCCCCTGCTTTCATGTATCCTTTACTCCTCACTTAGAGCTGGGGTCATGTTTTACAGCTCCGTAGCATTTTAATCTGTCCGGTGTGTTTCTTTTCCAGAAAGTGCTGACGGCCATGAACCAAACCTGGCACCCAGAGCACTTCTTCTGCGCTCACTGTGGAGAGGTGTTTGGTGAAGAAGGTATGACCCAGGGTGGTTACAAGAAGACCAGCAGAGCTTTTCCCTGATCTGCTTTGTCGGTCCTGGTTCTTGCCTCTACCATCCAAGTGCCCATTTCAGTACCAAATGCCATCCCTCCCTACCTTTTTCCAACATTGATGAATTTTGTTTAAATTGACTTTTTAAATCAAAGAAATACAAATGCATAGTTTAAAAATGCAAATCTTACTTCAAGAGTAATATTAAAAAGAACAGTCCCTTGCTTTTCCTTTTTCCACTGCCAAATCCAGTTCTCCTCTGTAAATTTTTTAGCTTCTTCTATTATTTATTTGTATGTTTTAAATAATGTATTACTATATACTGATTTTTTCCCCCCAGTTTTAACCATTATGTATTAACTTTCTACCAGGAGAGATGAGGATTTAGAAATTTTATTACTACCCCACCTACCCCCAACATAATTCCTCCCCCATTCTCTCAGTTATAATTAGGTCATAATTATAGGTCAGATCAGTATTCAGTGTGTATATGTTGACAGTCACATAAATATTGCTCACAGCTGAGCCACGTAACAAACTGATATAGTAGAGCATGGATTTTGGGGTTAGACTGTCTGGTTCAAATCTGGGCTGTGGTATTTATCAGCTATGTGATGTTGTTCAAGTCGTTTAACCTCTTTGTACCTCACTTTCCTCATGAGTAAAATGGGCCTAATAATAATGCTTACCTTCTAGGGTCATTACGAAAATTTTAAGAGGCAGCATCAGTGTAGCGTTCACAGCAATGCCGGCACGTGGAGGCTGGTACCGATGCTGATTATCATTATCATGGTGTCCTTTTCATATACACTTGTTTTTTTCCTGAAGTTAATATTTGGATCCCTTTTTCATTAGCTTAATTTTCATTGTACTTATCACTAATTTATCTGACAGAGCTGTGAAACCCTTCTCAAAAGGGCCAGCCACATCTGGTAATATGTCAGTTCCATGAAGATGTCTCTTCTTGGAGACATCTGTCCAGGAGGCTTTGACCCTTCTGCTCCTGCCTAAAACGGTTTCTCCTCAGGCCTGTTGAGAAGCCGTTATTCTGGGCCGCTATCTTGGGAATTATTTTTACTATTTCCCTCTATCTTTCAATACATGTTATTGCCTTTATTTTGGTGGAGCACACCTCCAGTAGCTTCTGAGAAAGAATGAATAGGAGGTAAAAGTTTTGAAATAACTTGAATATCTGAGAATATTTTGTCTACCTTAAGTTGCCCTGACATAGAATTCTAGGTGGAAACTATTGCCCTTCATCATTCTGAAGACATTGCTTCACTGTCTTCCAGCTTCCATGGTTGAGAAGTTTTTTCTTAAAATTTTGTTCTTATTCCTGATCCTTTCTATGTGACCTGTTTTTCCCCTTTTGCAAGCTTTTTTTCCTTCTGTTTTCTGAATTTTCTTGATTTTTTTCTGACTTCTTTTCATGTTTCTTTTGAACAAATATGATTCATGCATGGAATCAGAAAGCTTCTTTATTTTTTCTGTTCCTGTCCTTTTAGAATTAACTCACTGGGAAAAGTTTTCTTCTAAATAAAGATTTGGGCAGTCCCATGTCTTTTTTTATTGTTCTTAATAAACTCTTCTAAATAGAAAATCAATTTAAGACACAAAACACAAATCTAAGTCCTTAGGTAATTCAGTCTGTGTGAGAGCTAAAGCTTTCCAACTTTAAAGTGACAGCTACTCTCTCCCCTGGTAGGGCCTTTAAGCTGCAGGAGGCCAGGGAAGGGGGTTGTGGCCTTTCATTGGTCCTTTCTTGCTTCCACTCTCGTACCCATTGCTAATCTTGATAGCTGACCCCTCCAGGGTTGAAACAGGGGTGGAAGAGGTGAGACTGGAGGGCAGGAAAGTTCTAACTTGTCTAATTTGCTTTGTGCTCTCCAGGCCTGGCAGATATTTAACTCTGACTTTCTCTTTTTACTTGGATGTTTTTGTGGATTCAGTCCGGATCCAATTACAAATTCTTGGTGGCCCTTTACATGTCTTGGCTGGCCGTTCTCCCCTTAGTACATGGATCTTTGAGGATCCATTCCACAGAGACTCTTTTCTGCAGGATTTTCATTGTTCCCTCGAGGTGATCACTTAGAAATGATTATGATGGTTCCAGATGAACTCTTTCACTCATAGTTTCACATATGGACCATGGGAAACTTGCATATTTCTCTTGCAGTCAGTGGGGACGGCAGGTAATTTCAGGCGCGTCACTCTACTCAGCGGCCATAGGCCTCTTCAGCCAGATGCTCACCTGGGATGAACCAAGTACCGTCAGCTGTATCCCGCTAACGGCAGGGGAGACATACCCAGCCCTCTGAGTGATCCCACGGAGTTCCGTCTCTTGACATGAGGGTAGCCGGAACATACCGCATGCTTCTTGGTGGTGGTGGTGGAGCACACATAGCACAGTTTTCTCCAAGGAAATCCCTCTCTCAACTTCCCCTTCTGTTTACCTGTTTTGCATCCTAGGTGTGAGTGAGGAGTCGTGTTACAGTGGTCTTTGGCAAATGCTGCTGACCTTTGGTTGCCCATTTTTTATTTAAGAATGAGTGAGACGCTAAAATGCTAACTGGCAGCTCTGTGGGTGAGGCGGAGCGTGTTGGCTGGTGGACTCAACTGTATGGCACTCAGGTAGGGTGCTCTGGCCGTTGTGCTGCGGGACCCCTGGCTAGTAATATTTTAGGTCTTTCATCTTGAATAGATTTCACCAAAGAGATATTCTCCTTTGCTGACATTACAAAAGTTAGTGAAAGAGATTGGGGGATGGGGTTTTCACCATTCGGCATGCCAACTTTTATTTAATTCTCAATTTTTAGTAGAAAGCTTCACTTCTTTTCTTATGATGTCCAGTATCCCTGATCAATGAGACCCTCTGGTTTGAAATTTATAGAAATAATCACTGCATCTTATGGTAAGATGAGAGATCTGATTTTCTGACAGCTCTTCAGACTTTAAACCAATCCTGTTTTCAGCCTTGAAGACTATTTTATGCATTCAGTTCCTGAGCTCCTTTGATGTTTTGGAGCTCAGGATGGCTTGAGTTTTATTGGCACCTCCCCTCTTCAGAGATTTAGGTTTCAGCTTGTTTTTTCTTTCTGCCAAGCTACATGCCAGTCTAATACCTACTTTAAATTTTGGAGAATTTTATTGATATCTCATCTGTGGCATGTCCTTTCCTTTTCTCTTTTTTCCTATGAGCCTTTCTGTTTTAAATAATTCTTTAACTATTGTGGTGATGTTTCAAGAAGGCGTGAAGAGAAACCTGTGTGTTGTGCCATTCTCCTGGAGGCCAGGTCCTAAATATCAGGCAGGTTATTTTGTATATTCCTAACTATTATTCATTTAATCCCCACCACAACTTTGAGAGAATAATTTTATCCCACATTTTACCAAGTTATAGATGGAAACACTGAGCATCAGGGAGGTAAAGTGATTTTTTTAAAGTCATGCAACTCGAAAATCAAAGAATTAGAATTTAAATTCAGTCTCATTTCAGCAAGTTCCGTGTTTTGTTCTGCACCATCATAACTGCCCCTTGACAGAGACTCAATCCCTCTTCTGCTGTTGTTGTGTCTTTACTTTCTTGGCACCGACACGGTATACTTTATTTGAAGACAGACCTGGATAGAGTAGCACTGATAAAATCCATTGTCAGAGTGCTTTGTAGTAATGTGCTTGCTCACTGAAGCTTGTTCAGTGCTTTTCACAAATCATTAGGCCTTTCATTTTTAGATTGCACTTTGGTTAAGCAGCATTTTTCATTGAGATTTAATCTAAGTCATGGTCAGTTTATATTGCACTGGTAGCCTTAGAAGTCTGAGGGTTTGTTGAGTAGAACAGTCAGCAAGTGAATACTGCTCACAGATGATTATGATGTGGAAGTTGCCTGAGAGCAGAATAACAGGATGCAGACATATTTCAAGAAGAGACGTAAGTTAGGTACAAAAGAAAAATACCCTATTCATAGATGATCAGAAAGTACCATGAAGGTAGCTAGTTCTTACTGTTTTTGACTGGGACCCCTTCTAACCAGACAAGGCTGATCTGGTCATTTATGACTTTACATGACAATATGAAGCCACACTTAAAACATACTTATTGAGACAAGTGACAAAAAAGGCCATTTACTAATCAGAAGCTCCTCTTGGGTTGTATTTTTGTTTTCATCCTTTGTTTTCTGTAAATGGGTCTCCTGCCATATGGTTAGTCCATTAATTAGTGCAAGGCATCCTGCCTTGCCCCAAGTCACATAGTCACACACAAAGTTTCTGTAATGACAGCTGAACTACTGAGCCTCCTGGGAAATTCAATTCGTCTGCATTTTTGTTTCAGTTCAGAGAATTCCTCTTTAAGGTTCAGGTTTCTAAGCACATCGGGCCTTAGCATCCTCAGTGCCGATGTCTTTCCCTTTCATTGTTCATTATCCAGGCCATGCAGGTGCTCCCTAATTTCCCCTGTGGCTAAGAGCCTCACCAGAGTATCAACACCCTTCTTCTCTCTAAGGCACTTTTAATTGTTAGTGTTTCTCATCCGTCCTCCAGAGGTAATGGGCCCCAGAGAGAGCCTCCAGGAAAGTTAGTGCTGAAACTTCCTCAATTTATTGGATTACTAAATGCAGGGGTATCACAGCAAGTTTGGCTGATTGCTTTTGATTCGTCGCCTGAGACTCACCTGAGTTGAAACGGAGGCTGTTACTTCTCTGCTGTCTCATTCTTGAGACCAGATACCCTGTAAATGCCTAGGTGAGAGTCATTCCTAGGTCAGTCGGAATGTCTTATAATTTTCTCAAGTAACGCCTACTTATAGGCAAGCACAGTTTTACGCCATTTGCTTTATGAAGCATCAGCGTCACCTTGGGGACTTGTCAAGAATACAAATTTTCGAGCCCCGTCCCAAACCTACTGAATCAGAAACTCTGGGTGGGGTGGGGCCCAGCAGTCAGCATACTGACAGACTCTCCAGGGATGGATGCACGTTAGAGTTTGTGTGCCACGCAAAAGCAAGAAAGACAGTTGTGGGTGTTTGTTTGTTTTTCTTAAATAGCAGGACTGCCTGCTTTCAGTTTATTTATCTATTTACTTATGTATGTATGTATGTATGGCTGCGTTGGGTCTTCGTTACTGCGCGCGGGCTTTCTCTAGTTGCGGTGAGCGGGGTCTACTCTTGCTGCGGAACACGGGCTCTAGGCATGCGGGCTTCAGTAGTTGTGGCACACGGGCTCCGTAGTTGTGGCTCATGGGCTCTAGAGTGCAGGCTCCATAGTTGTGGCACAGGGGCTTAGTTGCTCTGTGGCATGTGGGATCTTCCTGGACCAGGGATTGAACCTGCGTCCCCTGCCCTGGCAGGCAGATTCTTATCCACTGTGCCACCAGGGAGCCCCCATGCCTGCTTTCAGTTTTGTATTTGATCAGACTTTAGACATTCTTCGATAAAGTGAAAAAGCGAAGTGAGCTCTTCTGTGTGTCAGGGGTAGAAAAGAATACAGGACAGCTTATAAAATGATTAGTTTACATTCTTAGATATAGAGACCTCAGAAGTCTATTAAATTGTCTGCTTTTCAAAGAAAGCGTAGTTGAACAAGGTAAGGCATATCAAGAAGTGACCGCAGATGACAGACCACTGCAGCTACATGATTTGGGCCCCAACCCTGGCTATGCCTATTGCCTGTTTGGGGTCTGGCTGCTACTGTCAAAGCGTATTTCTAGAAATAATGTTTCTTGGATGGGCTGCTTTCGAATCCACAGTGCATGTGTTGCTTACACGCTATTTTGGTGGGGCACAGTTAGAGAGCTCTCATATTTACAAAGTTATTGGTTTATGATATTTGGGCTCAGCTAATACTCTCAGTTCCCACAGAGGGGTCAAGGTCAGAATGCATTTAAGCTAGGGGTGTGACATTCCAAGTTAGGCTTTGAAGTTAGGCCTAGATTTGAATTTCAGCTCTTCCACTGACATTGGTTATACGTAATTTCTTTGAGCTTCCCTTTTCTCACTTGTAAAATGGGAGGAATGCTGTGAAGAATCTAATTTTGATTTAATACTGTAGGGAGAGCCCTCAGTTGGAACCAGTACAAAGTACTTCCCTGCACAAATGGGATTGCTAATAGTCCTCTTCATTTTAGGTAGACTCTCCTTGTAAATGCTAAAGAGAGTTTCTTCCAGAAAAGTTCACCTGTTTATACATGTTCTAGTTAATCTTGAAGTGGGGCAACCCTCTTCTGAAGCTGATGGTCTCAATTTTGCTATTGTAATATTGTTCACATGTCTGCTCATTCGTTAAATATTTATTGAGCAGCTACTATGTGTGTGTCAGTTACTATTCTAGGTACTAGGAAGACAATAACAAAAAACAAAGTTCCTGCCTTCATGGTGCATGTATGCTAGTGAGAAAGACAGACAATAATCAAACTAGCCAACTAACTAACTAATTAACTAACTTGCTCTATGTGTCAGGAGAGGTTGTGGGGAGAGTGACAGGGTTCTGTTTGAAATAGGGTGATCTGATCAGTTGTTCTCTTAAGCAGACTCCTGAGTTAAGTGAAGAACCAAACCATCTGGGTATCTTGGGAAGTGATTTTTGAAGCAGAGGGAATATATCACTTGAATAAGTGCTTGAGGATGCATTAGTTTATTATATTTTTCTTTTTCTTAATGTAAAGACAATAAGAAGACTTTGCATAAAATTTCATTTATAATCTATTGCCTTCTTAACCTAATGCAACAAAAAATTTGCCCTACCAATATTTTTCTACATTTATTAATATTTATGAATACAAAAGTTATAGTGTATCTGAAATTCCTTTTTTTTAACTTAAGCATTTCTCCATGTTGTTTCATAATTTTATAATAATAACTTAAATAATATCAGTTATTCCCTTAGGGCTTTCTTTATGTAAACAAATTATAATGGATTATATGCCTGAAGATGTTCATTGAAGCATTATAGTTCCAAATACTGAAAACAACTGCAATAAATGTGCTTGTAATAGTATAGTTAGATTACTTCTGGTGTCTTAGTAGTGTTGTAATGACTATCTATTTTTTTAAATTAATTAATTAATTAATTTATTTGTGGCTGCGTTGGTTCTTCGTTGCTGCACACGGGCTTTCTCTACTTGTGGCGAGCAGGAGCTACTCTTGTGGCTACCACAACTCTACTGTTGTGGTGCGCTTGGCTTCTCGTTGCGGTGGCTTCTCTTGTTGCAGAGCATGGGCTTTAGGCACACGGGCTTCAGTAGATGTAGCACACAGCTCAGTAGTTGTGGCTCACGGGCACTAGAGTGCAGGCTCAGTAGTTGTGGTGCTCAGGCTTAGTTGCTCCGTGGCATGTGGGATCTTCCTGGACCACGGCTCAAACCCATGTCCCCTGCATTGGCAGGTGGATTCTTAACTACTACACCACTAGGGAAGTCCTGTAATGACTACCTTTAAACGTAGAATCTTCTTCTCTTGAATTATTTGTACGGATTAATTTCCAGGATTGAGATATTTATATATTTAAAAGAAATCTTTTTTTTCTTAATCTTTATTGGAGTATAATTGCTTCACAATACTGTTAGTGTCTGTTGCACAACAAAGCAAACCAGCCATATGCATACACATGTCCCCATATCCCCTCCCTCTTGAGCCTCCCTCCCATCCTCCCTATCCCACCCCTCTAGGTCATTGCAAAGCACTGAACTGATCTCCCTGTTCTATGCTGCTGCTTCCCAGCAACCAACTATTTTAAATGCGGTAGTGTATATATGTCGATGCTACTCTCACATGACCCCAGCTTCGCCCTCCCACCCCATGTCCTCAAGTCCATTATCTATGTCTACCTCTTTATTTCTGCCCTGCAACTAGGTTCATCAGTACCATTTTTTTTTTTAGATTCCATATATATGTGTTAGCATACAGTATTTGTTTTTCCCTTTCTGACTTACTTCACTCTGTATGACAGACTCTAGGTCCATCCACCTCACTACAAATAACTCAATTTCGTTTCTTTTCATGGCTGAGTAATATTCCATTGTGTATATGTGCCATGTCTTCTTTATCCATTCATCTGTTGATGGGCATTTAGGTCGGTTCCATGGCCTGGCTATTGTAAGTAGCTGCAGTGAACATTGTGGTACATGCGTCTTTTTGAATTATGATCTTCTCAGGGTGTATGCCCAGTAGTGGGATTGCTGGGTCATATGGTATTTCTATTTTTAGTTTTTTAAGGAACCTCCATACTGTTTTCCACAGTGGTTGTATCAATTTACATTCCCATCAACAGTGCAAGAGGGTTCCCTTTTTACCACACCCTTTCCAGCACTTATTGTTTCTAGATTTTTTGATAATGGCCATTCTGAATGGTGTGAGGTGATATCTCATTGTAGTTTTAATTAGTGATGTTGAGCATCTTTTCATGTGCCTCTTGTCCATATGTATGTCTTCCTTGGTGAAATGTCTATTTAGATCTTCCACCCACTTTTTAACTGCATTGTTTGTTTTTTTTGATATTGAGCTTCATGAGGTGTTTGTATATTTTAGAGATTAATCTTTTGTCTGTTGTTTCATTTGCAAATATTTTCTCCCATTCTGACGGTTGTCCTTTTGTCTTGTTTATGGTTTCCTTTGCTGTGCAAAAGTTTTTAAGTTTAGTTAAGTCCCATTTGTTTATTTTTGGTTTTATTTCCGTTACTCTAGGAGGTGGGTCATAAAAGATCTTGCTGTGGTTTATGTCAAAGAGTGTTTTTCCTATGTTTTCCTCTAAGAGTTTTATAGTGTCTGGTCTTACATTTAAGTCTTCAATCCCTTTGGAGTTTACTTTTGTGTATGGTGCTAGGTAGTGTTCTACATTCATTCTTTTACATGTAGCTGTCCAGTTTTCCCAGCACCACCTATTGAAGAGTCTGTCTTTTCTCCATTTTATGTTCTTGCCTCCTTTGTCATAAATTAGGTGCCCATACGTGCGTGGGTTTATCACTGGGCATTCTATCCTGTACCATTGATCTATATTTCTGTTTTTGTGCCAGTACCATTCTGTCTTGTTTACTGTAGCTTTGTGGTATAGTTTGAAGTCGGGGAGGCTGATTCCTCCAACTCCGTTTTTCTTTCTCAAGATTGCTTTGGCTATTTGGGGTCTTTTGTGTTTCCATACAAACTGTAAAATTTTTTGTTCTAATTCTGTGAAGAATGCCATTGGTAGTTTTATAGGGATTGCATTGAATCTGTAGATTGCTTTGGGTAGTATAGCCATTTTCACAATATTAATTCTTCCAATCCAAGCGCATGATGTATTTCTCCATCTATTTATGTCATCTTTGATTTCTTTCATCAGTGTTTTATAGTTTTCTGAGTACAAGTCTTTCACCTCCTTAGGCAGGTTTATTCCTAGGTATTTTATTCTTTTTGTTGCAATGGTAAATGGGAGTATTTCCTTAATTTCTCATTCTGATTTTTTGTTGCTGGTGTATAGGAATGCCAGAGATTTCTGTGCATTAATTTTGTATCCTGCAACCTTACCAAATTCATTGATTAGTTCTAGTAGTTTTCTGGTGGCATCTTTAGGACTGTCTATGTATTATATTATGTCATCGGCAAACAGTGACAGTTTTACTTCTTCTTTTCCAATTTGTATTCCTCTTATTGCTTTTTCTTCTCTATTGCCGTGGCTAGGACTTCCAAAACTATGTTGAATTAAGAGTGGCTAGAATGGACATCCTTGTCTTGTGCCCAATCTTAGTGGAAATGCTTTCAGTTTTTCACCATTGAGAATGATGTTTGCTATGGGTTTGTTGTATATGGCCTTTATTATGTTGAAGCAGGTTCCCTCTATGCCCACTTTCTGGAGAGTTTTTATCATAAATGGGTGTTGAATTCTGTCAAAAGCTTTTTCTGCATCTATTGAGATGATCATATGGTTTTTATTCTTCAATTTGTTAATATGGTGTATCACATTGATTGATTTGCATATATTGAAGAATCCTTGCATCCCTGGGATAAATCCCACTTGATCGTGGTGTATGATCCTTTTAATGTGTTGTTGGATTCTGTTTGCTAGTATTTTGTTGAGGATTTTTGCATCTATATTCATCAGTGATATTGGTCTGTAATTTTCTTTTTTTGTAGTATCTTTGTCTGGTTTTGGTATCAGGGTGATGGTGGCCTCATAGAATGAGTTTGGGAGTGTTCCTTCCTCCACAATTTTTTGGAAGAGTTTGAGAAGGATGGCTCTTCTCTAAATGTTTGATAGAATTCACCTGTGAAGCCATCTGGTCCTGGACTTTTGTTTGTTGGAAGATTTTTAATCACAGTGTCAGTTTCATTACTTGTGATTAGTGTGTTCATATTTTCTATTTCTTCCTGGTTCAGTCTTGAAAGATTATACCTTTCTACGAATTTGTCCATTTCTTCCAAGTTGTACACTTTACTGGCATGGAGTTGCTTTTAGTAGTATCTTAGGATGCTAAGGTGTATTTCTGCGTTGTCTGTTGTAATTTCTCGTTTTTCATTTCTAATTTTATTGATTTGAGTCCTCTCCCTCCTTTTCTTGATGAGTCTGGCTAATGGTTTATCAATTTTGTTTATCTTCTCAAAGAACCAGCTTTTAGTTTCATTGATCTTTGCTATTGTTTTCTTTGTTTCTATTTCATTTATTTCTGCTCTGATCTTTATGATTTCTTTCCTACTGCTAACTTTGGGTTTTGTTTGTTCTTCTTTCTCTAGTTCCTTTAGATGTAACATTAGATTGTTCATTTGACATTTTTCTTGTTTCTTGAGGTATGCTTGTATAGCTATAAACTTCCCTCTTAGAACTGCTTTTGCTGCATCCCATAGGTTTTGGATCGTCATGTTTTCATTGTCATTTGTCTCTAGGTATTTTTTGATTTCCTCTTTGATTTCTTCAGTGATCTCTTGGTTATTTAGTAACGTATTGTTTAGCCTCAATGTGTTTGTGTTTTGTACGTTTTTTTCCCTATAATTGATTTCTAATCTCATAGCATTGTGGTCAGAAAAGATGCTTGATATGATTTCAGTTTTCTTAAATTTACTGAGCCTTGATTTGTGACCCAAGATGTGATCTATCTTGGAGAATGTTCTGTGCGCCCTTGAGAAGAAAGTGTAACCTACTGTTTTTGGATGGAATGTCCTATAAATATCAATTAAATCTATCTGGTCTATTGTGTCATTTAAAGCTTTTGTCTCCTTATTTTTCTATCTGGATGGTCTGTCCATTGGTGTAAGTGAGGTGTTAAAGTCCCCCACTATTATTGTGTTAACTGTCAATTTCCTCTTTTATTGCTGTTAGCAGTTGCGTTATGTATTGAGGTGCTCCTATGTTGGGTGCATATATATTTATAACTGATATGTCTTCTACTTGGTTTGATCCCTTGATCAATATGTAGTGTCCTTGTCTCTTTTAGCATTCTTCATTTTAAAGTCTATTTTATCTGATATGAGTATTGCTATGCCATCTTTCTTTTGATTTCCATTTGCATGGAATATCTTTTTCCATCCCGTCACTTTCAGTCTGTATGTGTCCCTAGGTCTGAAGTGGGTCTCTTGTAGACAGCATATATATGGGTCTTGTTTTTGTATCCATTCAGCAAGCCTGTATCTTTTGGTTGGAGCATTTAATCCATTCACGTTTAAGGTAATTATCAATATGTATGTTCCTATCACCATTTTCTTAATTGTTTGGGTTTTGTTTTTGTATGTCCTTTTCTTCCCTTGTGTTTCCCACTTAGAGAAGTTCCTTTAGTATTTGTTGTAGAGCTGGTTTGGTGGTGCTGAATTCTCTTAGCCTTTACTTGTCTGTAAAGCTTTTGATTTCTCCATTGAATCTGAATGAGATCCTTGCAGGCTAGAGTAATCTTGGTTGTAGGTTCTTCCCTTTCATCACTTTAAGTATATCATACCACTCCCTTCTGGCTTGTAGAGTTTCTGCTGAGAAGTCAGCTGTTAACCTTATGGGAGTTCCCTTGTATGTTATTTGTCCTTTTTTCCCTTGCTGCTTTCAATAATTTTTCTTTGTCTTTAATTTTTGCCAATTTGATTACTATGTGTCTTGGCATGTTTCTCCTTGGGTTTATCCTATATGGGACTCGCTGTTCTTCCTGGACTTGGGTGGCTATTTCCTTTCCCATATTAGGGAAGTTTTCGACTATAGTCTCTTCAAATATTTTCTCGGATCCTTTCTCTCTTCTCCTTCTGGGACCCCTATAATGCGAATATTGTTGCGTTTAATGTTGTCCCAGAGGTCTCTTAGGCTGTCTTCATTTCTTTTCATTCTTTTTTCTGTTCCACAGCAGTGAATTCCACCATTCTGTTTTCCAGGTCACTTATCCGTTCTTCTGCCTCAGTTATTCTGCTATTGATTCCTTCTAGTGTATTTTTCATTTCAGTTATCGTATTGTTCATCTCTGTTTGTTCTTTAATTCTTCTAGATCTTTGTTAAACATTTCTTGCATCTTCTCGATCTTTGCCTCCATTCTTTTTCCGAGATCCTGGATCATCTTCACTATCATTTTCTGAATTCTTTTTCTGGAAGATTGCCTATCTCCATTTCATTTAGTTGTTTTTCTGGGGTTTTATCTTGTTCCTTCGTCTGGTACATAGCCCTGTGCCTTTTCATCTTGTCTGTTTTTCTGTGAATGTGGTTTTTGTTCCACAGGCTCTAGGATTGTAGTTCTTCTTGCTTCTGCTGTCTGCCCTCTGGTGGATGAGACTATCTCTATACTGATATTTCTAATATAAGATTACAGGTTTTTTCCTTTACTGAAATTGTTTTATATTATGCTTGTATCTTTTTTTCACACTGAAAACCTTGCCTAGCAAGGGTATTACCAAATTACTATAACTGATTATTTGCTTTCTTATAAATCTACCCATATTATTTTAAAGAAATCAATATAAATGTTGCAAAAACAAGATTATTGAAAAAAGCTTAAAATTTCTTTGTAGCTCTTTTTGTCTTTAGGATAGATCCAGTGTGACTATACAGTCAAAATACTGTGTTTTAAAGCCACATGAATGAATCATTGCCTTTCTTTAGTCATATCATCAATTTGATATACAGTTAAGTTAAATTTGCTTAAACTTGATTTAATTTTTAGGGATTGATTTTTTCTATTTTATTTTATATTTTTTTAAAATTTTATAATCTTTGACAAAGGAGGCAGGAATCTTTGACAAAGGAGGCAGGAATATACAGTGGAGAAAGGACAGCCTATTCAATAAGTGGTGCTGGGAAAACTGGACAGCTACATGTAAAAGTATGAGATTAGATCACTCCCTAACACCATACACAAAAATAAGCTCAAAATGGATTAAAGACCTAAATGTAAGGCCAGAAACTATCAAACTCTTAGAGGAAAACATAGGCAGAACACTCTATGACATAAATCACAGCAAGGTCCTTTTTGACCCACCTCCTAGAGAAATGGAAATAAAAACAAAAGTAAACAAGTGGGACCTAATGAAACTTAAAAGCTTTTGCGCAGCAAAGGAAACCATAAAGAAGACCAAAAGACAACCCTCAGAATGGGAGAAAATATTTGCAAATGAAGCAACGGACAAAGGATTAATCTCCAAAATTTATAAGCAGCTCATGCAGCTTAATAACAAAAAAACAAACAACCCAATCCAAAAATGGGCAGAAGACCTAAATAGACATTTCTCCAAAGAAGATATACAGACTGCCAACAAACACATGAAAGAATGCTCAACATCACTAATCATTAGAGAAATGCAAATCAAAACTACAATGAGATATCATCTCACACCAGTCAGAATGGCCATCATCAAAAAATCTAGAAACAATAAATGCTGGAGAGGGTGTGGAGAAAAGGGAACCCTCTTACACTGTTGGTGGGAATGTAAATTGATACAGCCACTGTGGAGAACAGTATGGAGGTTCCTTAAAAAGCTACAAATAGAACTACCATATGACCCAGCAATCCCACTACTGGGCATATACCCTGAGAAAACCATAATTCAAAAAGAGTCATGTACCAAAATGTTCATTGCAGCTCTATTTACAATAGCCCAGAGATGGAAACAACCTAAGTGTCCATCATCGGATGAATGGATAAAGAAGATGTGGCACATATATACAATGGAATATTACTCAGCCATAAAAAGAGACGAAATTGAGCTATTTGTAATGAGGTGGATAGACCTAGAGTCTGTCATACAGAGTGAAGTAAGTCAGAAAGAGAGAGACAAATACCGTATGCTAACACATATATATGGAATTTAAAAAAAAAATGTCATGAAAAACCTAGGGGTGAAACAGGAATAAAGACACAGACTTACTAGAGAATGGACTTGAGGCTATGGGGAGGGGGAAGGGTAAACGGTGACAAAGCGATAAAGAGGCATGGACATATATACACTACCAAAAGTAAGGTAGTTAGCTAGTGGGAAGCAGCCGCATAGCACAGGGAGATCAGCTCGGTGCTTTGTGACCGCCTGGAGGGGTGGGATAGGGAGGGTGGGAGGGAGGGAGACGCAAGCGGGAAGAGATATGGGAATATATGTATATATATAACTGATTCATTTTGTTGTGAAGCTGAAACTAACATACCATTGTAAAGCAATTATACTCCAATAAAGATGTTAATAAATAAATAAATTAATTAATTAATTAAAAAAATAATAATAATAATAAAATTTTATAAAAAAATACTTTAAATCATGAATCCAGTTAGGAACTCTTGTATTAGCTATATTTTTCTGAGATATAATTATCAGATATTTTCCTCAGTTTGTCCTTTGTCTTTGTCTTTGCTTATGATATCTTTTCGTCATGCATAAGTCATTCATATGTATTTTTAATGTAGCTAAATTTATTAGTCTCTAACTTGCTTTTGAAATGTGAGCCGTTTTTATTACAATTTTCTCATTCCTCAATTAAAGAGGAACCTATCCATATTTAATTCAAGTATTTGTAGGGTTTTCATTATTATATTTAGATCTTGCATCGATTTGGAAATTATTACTTAATAGTACTTTATTTTTTAAATATTAGGCACTAGGGATATAATGTGACCAGAGCAACAATATCTAGTTTCTTTCAGAGCAAATGTTCCATTGATGTACGACAGACCACAAAATTTCATATAATGGAAAATGTTATAAAGACAATAAAAAAGATGAAGTGTAGATACAGGCTAAAGAGATGCCTCTCTGATAAGATGATATTTGAGCTAATTTCTGAAACACAAGGCGAAGCTAGCCATATCAAGGCCTGGAGCAGAACTGTACAGGCTGAGGGAATACTCAGTACAAAGGCACTGAGGAGGAATAGACCTTAATGCTTATTAAATGCTTAGTATGAACCAGGCACAATACGGAAACGCTTTACCTGCATTATCTCATATATTTCTTCTAAGAGCCCTTTTGGGTAGGTATCTATTAGCACCATTTTGAATATGAAGACCCTGAGTTTGGGAGAGTTTAAATTATTGGCCTCTTCTCAGTCTCTAACTTGGTTTAAGCTCCCACAGTGCAGTAGTGAACCCTTGATTTTTCTCTCTCCAGGCTTTCATGAGAAGGACAAGAAGCCGTATTGCAGGAAGGATTTCTTAGCCATGTTCTCACCCAAGTGTGGTGGCTGCAACCGCCCAGTGCTGGAAAACTACCTTTCAGCCATGGACACTGTGTGGCACCCAGAGTGCTTTGTCTGTGGGGTCTGTATACTCACTTACCTCTTGGATTTAGGGAAAGTCAGGGTTCTCCTTTCTGAGAGGCAGCTGGTAAGAGGGTTCACAGCTCGGGATGAGAACTTGACAGGGGCCTTCTTAAAAGGAACACAAAACACAGCCTCCATTGTGGGCATTTGCTTGTCTGTCTTGCCGATGGGCAATATTCTAGCCTCTATTTGTCAAGAACCCGAGTGAAGTCCTGCACTGGCAGGAAACTGGCAGGGATTTCAAGGCTGAAGTTTTGCTGATGCTTTTACTGCTTGACATCTGCCTCGCTTTTCTTTTTCTTCTCTCCACCACCCCACCCAGGACTGCTTTAGCAGTTTTTCTACTGGCTCCTTCTTTGAACTGGATGGACGTCCCTTCTGTGAACTCCACTACCATCACCGCCGAGGAACCCTTTGCCACGGGTGTGGGCAGCCCATCACTGGTCGCTGCATCAGTGCCATGGGCTACAAGTTCCATCCCGAGCACTTTGTATGTGCTTTCTGCCTGACGCAGCTGTCGAAGGGGATCTTCAGAGAGCAGAATGACAAGACCTACTGTCAACCCTGCTTCAATAAGCTCTTCCCACTGTAATCTCAGCTATACCTACACCCTCTTCTGATTTGTTATAAAATTTAAACCAAGAGAGGAAAGAGTACATTTGTACTTACTGACCTTCTGCTCAATAGGCTTACAGAGAAAGCAAAGATGATGAACAAATAAGGGAACGTCTAGATGTTACATGACTAGGCTTGTGGTATTAAGTTTTGATTTAAAGCCTTACTTTTTTTTTTTATCAGGTACTTGAATTTAGATCTGGGACCTGCTGTCTAGTGCCTCTGCAGATGTATTTTCCACATGCACACATTCATTCCACACTGGTTTACTCACATTTCTCCATTTTCACCCCTATGATGACTCTACTCAGATATTCTCTTTTCTGGCCCTCGTAACTGGGTCTTTTAAGCTGCCCGCATTTCCCTGTGACTCACTTTCTCACAGTCACTGCTGCAGACTTTATTCTTGCTATTGGGAATCATGATATCACTTTTAAGCTCCTTGCATTTCCTTTCAGTGTATTTCTTTTTCAAGAGAAAGTAGATTTTTAACTGGACAACTTTGAATACTGACATCATTGATAAATAAAGTAGCTTGTGGTTTTAATGACTCAATGTCATATTACTTTGGTAAATAAACTTTCTGCTTCCCATGTTATATACTAGGCACAATGTGCAATTAAATTTGTATCATACCTCTTGTTTACTTCCATACAATGGACACTTCGTTTAAATCAAAAGAAATTAAAAGGGGGGACTCCTAGTCACTAACTTTTCTCTTAATTTGGGCTCATAACATTCACTTTATTTTATTTTTTGCACTTTGGTGATTGATTAAAAGATGGCAAAGCTTCTTAAAAGTTTTTCATCACTTTGTTTACCTATGGAAAAAGTGATTTCCACTAGGCAATTCCAAATTCATATTTGCATATGTATGCATATCTCCAAACTCATAAATTTGTATCTATTTGTCCAATTTTCTTGTATATCAATTATATCTCAATAAAGCTGTTTGAAAAAATGAAACATGCATCTTCCTTAATTCATATTTGTCTCATAAAGACAAACAAGATGGCTGTTCTTAGAGCATCTCTGAAGAAAGATGCTATAAAACCTCATTTCACCATTTTCCAGTTAGAATTAGGAAATCCCAGGCCCACCTAAAAAAAATCTCCACTTAATTATTTTTTCCTCTGAAAAATATTATAAGTAAAATTGTACAGGGCTTCCCTGGTGGCGCAGTGGTTGAGAGTCCGCCTGCCGATGCAGGGGACACGGGTTCGAGCCCTGGTCCAGGAAGATCCCACATGCTGCAGAGCAACTAAGCCTGTGTGCCACAGCTACTGAGCCTGCTCTCTAGAGCCCGCAATCCACAACTACCGAGCCCATGAGCCACAACTACTGAAGCGCCTAGAGCCTTGCTCTGCAACAAGAGAAGCCACCGCAGTGAGAAGCCTGTGCGCCACAACAAAGAGTTGCCACCACTAGCAGCAACTAGAGAAAGCCCGCGCAGCAACGAAGACAACAACGCAGCCAAAAATAAATATATTAAAAAAAATTTTTTTTAATTACTGAGGAAAACTCCTTCACTGGAGGTATTTTTAAAAATAGGGCTGAAGTTGGTGTCTTTAGATTATTAATGTGGGCCCAGAATTTCTTGGAGAACTGAAATGGATTAAATGATTCTTGCTAAGCTGTATCATTTTGGTCTCCTTTATTGGAACGGATGATAAGGGGCTTTTGAAAATTAAAAGGAAGTAGTAACAGTTAGGAACTCCAAAGGCATCCAAACTACGTGGGAGGTCACCTAGGTAGTGTGAGCCAGCAGCTGGGTTTTTGTCCTGTTGGGCTGGCTGAGAACCAGACTAAGCAAAGTATATGTTCGATCTCTAAACATCCTCTTTACTGCATGTGACTCTGTGATGTCATTTGCAGGTGTTAATATGGTTGCTTTGGGAATTTGACAAAGGAAACTTGGGTTTTAACCCTTAAGAAAGAACATTCAGGGGCTGACTTTTTTTTTTTAAGGATTAGCTGTTTTGAGATTTCAGTAGAATCTATGTATTTAAAAGTTTCGAAGAAAAACCAGAGTTTACTAAGGTGAAATTAAGAAGTGAAAACTTTTTCTTTTCATGATGAAAGTAAGTGGTTATAGATTTGTTCAAAAGGAGATGCTGCCTTCAGAACCAGGATTTTAGCAACAAGGAAACCACTCAAAATTTTAAAGTTCGCCTGTTAAAAAAATACTATTATCACACTGATATATACCTGTTGACTCTTGTTTCTCAGTAAGTTATAGCTTTTAAAATATAGACACAGGGAACTCTACCTAATGCACTGTGGTAACCTAAATGGGAGGGAAGTCCAAAAGGGAGGGGATACCTGTATGTGTGTGGCTGATTTATTCTGTTGTGCAGTGGAGGCTAACACAACATTGTAAAGCAACCATACTCCAATAAAAATTAATTTAAAGAAAAATGTAAAACCTACCCTCAAAAGACAGGTTTTTCCCACCTGTGAGGCTATATATTTTTATAAAATAATGTGCCATAGATTGGGGACTCTGTTCTCAAGGAGGAAATCCTCAGTTTGGCCAATGATTCTTTGGAATAAGTACAGAGTCCTCCAAGGTGGTACTTCGATAAAGATGGCCATCCTTTTTCTATACGAGTTCTAGCACGTAATCTTGTATGATGGCTGCTGGCTACAGGCTCCCTGTTTGTGACCAGCAGAGGGAGAGAGAGTACTTTTCTCTATCTTTGCAAGCAAAAGTCCTGAGATCATCCTAACTGTACTAGCTTAGGTCACGTACCCACCAGTGATTTTTGCTGGGGAATTGTACTACGCAGCTTGCCTTAAACCAGACTAGATCATTTCCAGAGTTAGGGGCAGGACTAAGTTTCTAAAAACACAGGGGCTCTGTGGAGGAGATGTGAATATTGAAAAATCTGGGTACTGGTAAAATGAGGGCAATCTTGAATTTATATGACTCTATGTTCAAAAACAAAAATATTAAAGAGCTTCTGAGTTTCAAGATAATATGGAAGGTAAACTAGATCTTTCCAGTGCCCTGAGGGAACATGCCTGAGAACTTTACAGGATGTTAAAGCAGAGGAGAGCCAGGAACAGAATGTTAAAAGCAACATATGGCAGAGATACTGACCTTCCCTAGGCCCTGGGGGTGGGGCGGGGCACGGCATTAAGAAACATCAAAAAGCAGCTTCAGTGTGAGACTCTGAGAAGGGAGATCTTCTAGCTGAAATAAAGGTGAGAAGGAGTGACAACTCTCTCTAGGGGCAAGTGTCTCAGGTGTGAGCAGGTCCTTAATAAGGGCAGACGTGGCAGCCACTAAAATATGAAACTAAAAAGGTGACTACTTACCCTCAAAATATTGTGGAGGTTGTGTTATTAGATAAAACTCTCCATCAGGGCAGCATGTAAGTGCAACCCAGAGGTCAAAGGGGAAATGGAAACCTACTGGGATCCCCTGGAGGAGGAAGAAGGAATTCTCAGATCAGTGCTGGTGCTTGCGTTGTGCTGGTTACAAATGTATAATTTTGCCCAGAGGCAGCAATGTCTCAATCTATTCGGTAAAATACTGTTAATGTAGGAGGTTCCTCCTCCCCAGTTACGGTAAATGCATAGTGTTTAAATCAACTTCCTGTGAAAAGACATCTCGTGACTGTATTTAGGTTGACAGGCCATGGATTCTGATACTTGCATAGACATGCTGGCATCCTGGTGAGAGCAATCCATCTTGCCTCCCTATTTTAGGTATCACCAAATCTCAACAAATACTGCATTCTAGGAATAACATTTCTGCCTGGGAAAACTATCCCAATTCCAGTGAGAGATATCTCAGATCACGGGTGTAAATGATACAACTCCTATAGCTGAGAATGACCAAATCAAGAAATCAGACAGGACTTTACTTCCTGTAAACTTTAACTCAGAGTTGGTGAGACAATTTGATTTTGGATTTTATTGCCCTTGGACTTTGATATGCTATGTTGCATTATATGACGGGGCTAACTTGGGATATGAAACAGAATGGAAGTACATTTCTCAGCACCATTTTTGTTCAGTCTAGTTTCTCCACAAGGAACTGCACGGCTCCCATGTTTCAGTCCAGGTGCTTAGGTGGGGCTGACTTTACGCTCAGCTCCAAGTCTCAGGCCTGACCAGTAAACGTTCTTTGTTCTTCTGGATCAAGGTGATTGGATCAGGGGTAGATATGTGACCCTAGCAAAGCCAATCAGATTGCTCCCCAGGACCTTCCCTGGACTTATTGGGAAAGAGGCCCCTGTTTTGTTTAGGATTCTGGCTCGGAGGATATTAAAAGCCCTTTGCTGCTGAGAAGTAGTATCTTTAGCATCACTTGGGGAGCCTGAGAACAGAGCCTACATGGAAGAAAGTAGAGAGAAATAATGGAGAGGCAATGTCTTCTTTTTTTTTGAGCCACTCAGTCTTAGCATATCAGCATCTTAGCGTCAGACTGGGAAGCTGTAACTTTTCTTTTTTTGCTTCAGCCTATTTGAGTTGGAATTGTGTCACCAATTAATTGAGTAAGCAGAACAGACATATTCTTCCTTTTGTAAACTTAAAGTATTGTGAATAAATGAACGAGTAAACTCTATAGTGGTACAGAATGTACACTGCATGTCACCATGAAAAACAAATAGATCAAAAAACTATCTGCTCACTGCCCAGTACTTTTTACATTAGAGCACAGTGAAATGCTGTATTTTAAGTCCGAGGCATCCTGTGCATAGCTCATATATTTAGAAAACAAACTTCTTGTTCCTGTCCAATTTGTTAGTAAAGTTGAGTAATGTGTATCAATGTCACTAAGGGGGCAGAAAAGAGGGAAGGGTGCTGCCATCCTCTGAGATGCAGAAATGTATTGAAAGTCGTGTTATATAAGCTCCTTAGTCTCGTGCCCCTGCATAGAAAATGAGCAGATCTTTAATGTTACCGTAATGCTGTGTATTTGTAGTGAAAAATAGTTCAAAAAACTTGATGCCTTACTTGCAAACAAAAAAGGAAAAACATTGGAAAATTATAAGAGAATTATATTTACCTTTACCCGAAAGTTGGTACTTGAAGAAAATTGGGTTTATAAGAGCTTGAGGAAGACAAAGAAGACATTTATAGAGATGCTGAGAGGAGATTGTAGGGTTGCTTTTTAGTGCTCTGGAGGTTGAGGGTGATGGTTTTCATCATGTCCAATGACACTGGGAAAATGTGACTTGCCCTGTCTGGTGCCCTTGCATTTTCAGATATGAGTTAGGAAATATCAGAGGCTCAAAAATAAGGTGGGGGAGCTTAGAGAGAGAGACGTTTTCCTAAAATAATCTGAACATTTTGAAAGAGAGGGAAAGAAGGAGGGGAGAAAGTTATGGGATACACAAGAGAACTTGTGAGTTGGACAAGGTGAAATTTCCAGAGCTTCCAGTAAAGAAGGAAACATGGGGAAACAAGAAGGGTGACGTACAACACACTCTGTGGGGAACAGTGGTTGTAATGGGGATCCTGTCACTCAGTTAATTCCCTTATGCAAATTGCCTGGGGACACTACCTTTCATCCTGGAGTGTCTTTTAGTTTGGGTTTTCCTAGAAGTGGACCCTGAGACTAGAATTCGTGTGCAATAGTCTATTTAGGAGGGTGTTGCTGGATGTACAGGTGGCGGGGGGCGAGGGCATGAGACAGCAAAGGACCAATTCAGCGTTCGTTAATGAACAGGTTGCTGCTGGGGAAGTTGGAGCTCAACACTCATCGTGACCTCTGAGGTTAATTGTAGACCACATGGGATGCCAGCTAGTCCCCCCCACCCCACCTCTGCCTCCCTCTATGCAAGCTGGACATGCTTCTGACCAAAGAAAGCCTTTAGTCTGAGTCACAGGTGCTTGCAGTAGGAAGCATCAGCGTGCCCCTGGCCATGAGTACCACCAGATATGGAAACTTAGAGCATCTGTTGGGGAAAGTTATAAGGAGGTAAGCATGTAAGAAAAAATTCACTGGAAAGGTCTTCGAGTCACTGATGATCACATTTGGAATGGGTCGTAAGCCATTTGTTTGCAGAATTTGAAAATGTTCCCAGTTCTAGAAAGCTTAATGCATTACACTAGCTTACAGCTAGTGTATAATGGTGGAGGGGACTTAGGGAGGAAGAGAGTGGGCAATGGGATTATTATTTCCGTTTTACCTATGGAAAAATGATCAATTACATGAATCGGCCAAGATCACTCAATTTTAGTGATAGCACTAGAACCAGGCCAATGTCTGTTTAGTATCCCTTGCCTGGGACACTCTCTCTTAGGTTTTACTTCAACAGTGTAAAATACATCTCAGAAATATGTCCCATGAGGTGAATTTTCAAGGGATGAGTGAGGGCACCAGGGCAGGAAGGGTGATCCAGTGGTGCAACCTATGTTGTTTAGGGGTATAGTGGCAAGAACTGTAGCCTTGGTATCAGACAGACCCAAGTTCACAGGCCAATTGTACCACTTACAAATTATGTAAACATTAGTTAAGCTATTTATCTTCTCCGAACTTCAGTTTCATAATATGCTCAGTGTGGGTAATAATACCTCCCACGTGGGTTTGCTGTGAGGATTAACCAAGATAATAAGTGCGAAAGAGCTTTGTAAACCTCCAAGAACCATACATAAAAGGCATTAACAAAATAGTCCAAGAGATATGCAAGGAAGTCAGTATAGCTTCCCTCTGCAGAATTTCCATGGAGACTGTGAAACCATGGCAGGCTTTTAGTTGTTTTTGGATGATTTTAGAAATCTTTTTTAGGGATAAGGATGAAAGCTGATGGAATTGAAAATGCTGGGAGATTAGGAGAAGAGCTTCAGTGTGAGCTAATAATCTTCCTTTGCAGCAACATATTGACAAAGTAATGCTCAAGACAGAATGATTTCCATGGCACAGGAAATCCATCCAGTTAGCTGCTTCCCCTAGATAGAAAACAGCGAACCCAGGTTAAGGAAGCAGAAAGAACCAAGGGAAAAGAGTTCAGGAACCTTCCAAGGCCATGATGTTCACTGCCTGTCAATGGCTTAACCATAATTCAAGGGAAATTCTCAGGCATCATTATTACTTGTATTAGTTTTGCCAGAGGTGCTATACCAAAACACCACAGACTGGATGACTGAAACAGCAGAAATTTATTTTCTTATAGTTCTAGAGGCTGGAAGTCCAAGATCCAGGTGTCGACAGGTTTGGCGTCTCCTAAGTTCTCGTTCCTTGTCTCGCTGATGGCCACCTTCTCTCAGTTGTCCTCACATGTCCTTTCCTCTGTGCATGTGTCTCCCTGGTGTCTCCGCCTCTTCTTATAAGAACAACAGCCCTTTTGGATTAGGGTCCCACCCTTATGGCCTCATTTAATCTAAATTACCGCTTTGAAGGCCCTATCTCCAAACACAGACACATTGGGAATTAGGGTTTCAACACATAGATTATTTTTTCTTTCAATTGAAGTATAGTTGACTTACAATGTCGCATTAGTTTCAGACAAACAGCAAAGCAACACATGGACTTTGGTGGGACACAATTCAGTTCATAATATTACTTAAAAGGATACAGTGGCAGAGATATAATTCCACATGCTTTCTGGTCATAAGCTTGGTGGCTTCACTCTGTTATCTAATTCCAAACTCATCAACAGGCAAATGTTGATCCTTTTTTTTCTTGATCTTTTTTTTTTTAAATAGGCGCTTTATTATAAACACAGGTCATAAAGTCCCAGACTTACCATTAGCCACATAAATATAGATCCTGCTCACTGTTTAATATTATCAAGCTTGTACAACTTTAGCATGGTTTTGAGGCCAGCAACCTCAGTGTCTATCTAAGTGGGGGTCTGATCTTGCTGAGATGTAATATCACTATTTCTGTTCTCATTACCAGCAGCTTTCTTTTGTTCAATGAATACAGTTCTTTGATTCTGCTCTTTTCTACACTGAAATCTAATTTTGTATCTCTTCTGATTTTTATTACTTCATCCATAACTTGTTTTAATTGATATAGTTCAAGTTTCATTTTCTCATTTTCTGCTTTGAAGGATGGAAATTTGCTCCTCTTCATAATAATCATATCCTTTTTCACATTAGCAACCTGAGACATTATCTGCTGAAGAATGATGTCCTGCTACATCTTGGTGACATATCTTTGTAGATGAGATCCATGTTGGCCTCCATGATCTTGACCAATGCAGATGCAACGATTTCTGCTTGTCGAGTAGTAAACCCATTTCCTTCAAGTAAACACACTAAGGCATGGGTTTATGGCTCATTTGGGACTGATGTATTTGAACTTTAGTTAAAATATGGTGACAGCTTTTATTTTACATTTTTTAATTTTATTTATTTATTTGTTTATTTTATTTTTTGGCTGTATTAGGTCTTTGTTGCTGTGCATGGGCTTTTCTTTATAGTTGCGGCAAGCAGGGGCCACTCCTCGCTGGGGTGCGTGGGCTTCTCATTGAGGTGGCTTCTACTGTCGCAGAGCACAGGCTCTAGGCACGTGGGCTTCAGCAGTTGCAGCTCACGGGCTCAGTAGTTGTGGCATGTGGGCCCTAGAGGGTGCGGGCTTCAGTAGTTGTGGCTCGCGGGTTCTAGTAGTTGTGGCTCGTGGGCTCTAGAGCACAGGCTCAGTAGGTATGGCACACGGCTTCGTTGCTCCGTGGCATGTGGGATCTTACCGGACCAGGGCACGAACCCGTGTCCCCTGCATCGGCAGGCGGACTCTCAACCACTGCACCACCAGGGAAGCCCTGGGGACAGCTTTATGATGTGGGTCTTGACTTCAGGTGTAGGCTTCTGTCCAGCTCTACTGCTTACTAGTTCTGTTACCTTGTGCAATATCATTTGACTTTTTATCATCTCTTTGTTCATTCACTCAGTGGACATGAACATCTCTTTTGAGATATATTGTGGAAACTAAAGCTGCGTTAGAAGGGTAGCTCTAAGGATGATCAGAGTTGAGAAGTATTTTTTGGATGTTTGTGTGCTGAGAGGACGAAGGTCACAGAGATGGCGATATTGGAGGCTTAAGATGAATAAGGTAATCAAACTAGATACAACAGGGGACAGATGAGATGGAGGCTGAGATGAGGTGTTATCCTCAGGAATAAGGATGGTCCATCTTCTCTGAGTTTACATATGCAAATGTGCTGTGATACAGCCGATGGCTGTTGGTTTCCTCTTTAAAGGCAAGGGGGAGATATATTTCAAAGCACCAGTTTAAACTGTTTATTTTTTACTAACAAAGAAGCCCTCAGGGTTTGCAAATCTACAAATAGATAATTTTCCATTTTTATTAATGAGAAGCATACAGTGCTTTTTAACATTACCACGTCTGGTGATCGGAATGTTAGTTTCGTGAGTTAAAGACAAATAAATTTGCCCTAAGTGAGCTCCTCAAATGACATCCCTGTTCCTAGTCCAATTTCTTAAATAGAAAATCAGGTAGGATTTGCATAATTTGGTAGGCAGTTACTGTTTACAGGACTGTTCTAGGTTCCAGGGGAAAACCTAAGATAGTAAGACTTAGTCTCTGTCTTCAAGGAGCTTACAGTCTAGGCAGAGTCACACATTCAGCCCTAATATGAGCTTGTCCATACGGGAGGGTTTCTTCCTTGGGAGCAGAGGTCAGGGCAGTGAAAGACAAAGGACCTACAGGTGGGAAACGTGGAAGTATTTGGTTCTGGGAAAGGAAACAAAAGGAGGAAATTTGGAAAAGTGATATAAAGAGAAGGAGGCACACATGTTTCTCAGAACCTCAGAAAAACTTCATGGTAGAGAAGGCTCTAATTTGAATCTTCACGTGGAAGCAGGAAAAGAAAACTGGGGCATTCCAACCTGGGGCAGGGGTGTGGGGCAGGGCGGAGAAGCATGAAGTAAGGCAAAGGGGAAAATATGCCTGATATGGTAGGTGGAGAAAAGAGCTCCTTTATTGAGGATCTAAGGTGTGCCTTTCTGGGTGTGCATGGATAAAGTAGGATACTTGGTAGTAATAAAGAGAATGAACATAATCACACTACTCTATATAAAACAGATAATCAACAAGGACCTACTGTATAGCACAGGGTACTCTCCTCAATATTCTGTAATAATCTATACGGGAAAAGAACCTGAAAAAAATGAATATATGTATATGTATAACTGAATCACTGCTGTACACTGGAGACTAACACAATATTGTAAATCAGCTCTACTCCAATATAAAATAAAAATTAAACTAAAAAAAGGAAGAGAAATAAAACTGCAAAGGTTGGTTGGGGCTAGTTTGCTTTGAATGTCAGGCTGGAGAGGCTGCACATTAATCTGTAGGCAACATGCAAGTCATCGAAGTTGTGAACTTGGTGGGTTGAAGGGAGAATGCAAGGCAGAGGGAGGTGTGACCATGCATGAGGTGAGGTTCCAAGCTTCTCACGCACGCTCCATTGTCCCACCAGATTTTATCTACAAAATACATATTTGAAGATAAAATTATTAATAATTTGAAGATGACAACTGCAGAGCATTAAACCCCAAGGATGGGGCCCTTCTGAGCATGGGTCCCCATGTGACTACACTAGATGCATGTCTGTGAAGCAGGGTCTGGAGTGGCCTTTAAGAATATTGCTTCAGGGGCTTCCGGGAAGATGGCGGAAGAGTAAGACGCGGAGATCACCTTCCTCCCCACAGATACACCAGAAATATATCTACACGTGGAACAACTCCTACAGAACACCTACTGAACGCTGGCAGAAAACCTCAGACCTCCCAAAAGGCAAGAAACCCCCCACGTACCTGGGTAGGGCAAAAGAAAAAAGAATAAACAGAGACAAAAGGATAGGGACGGGACCTGCACCAGCGGGAGGGAGCTGTGAAGGAGGAAAGGTTTCCACACACTAGGAAGCCCCTTCGTGGGCAGAGACTGCAGGTGGCGGAGTGGGGGAGCTTGGGAGCCACGGAGGAGTGCACAGCCACAGGGGTGCGGAGGGCAAAGCGGGGAGATTTCCGCACAGAGGATCAGGACCGACCGGCACTCACCAGCCCGAGAGGCTTGTCTGCTCACCCGCCGAGGCGGGCGGGGCTGGGAGCTGAGGCTCGGGCTTCGGTGGGAGCGCAGGGAGACTGGGGTGGGTGGCGTGAACACAGCCTGCAGGGCGTTAGTGCGCCACGGCTAGCCGGTGGGGGAGTCGGGAAAAAGTCTGGACCTGCCGAAGAGGCAAGAGACTTTTTCTTCCCTCTTTGTTTCCTGGTGCGCGAGGAGAGGGGATTAAGAGCGCTGCTTTAAGGAGCTCCAGAGACGGGCGCGAGCCGCGGCTATCAGCACGGACCCCAGAGACGGGCATGAGACACTAAGGCTGCTGCTGCCGCCACCAAGAAGCCTGTGTGCGAGCACAGGTTACTCTCCACACCCCCCTTCCGGGGAGCCTGTGCAGCCCGCCACTGCCAGGGTCCTGGGATCCAGGGACAACTTCCCCGGGAGAACGCACGGTGTGCCTCAGGCTGGTGCAACGTCACGCCGGCCTCTGCTGCCGCAGGCTCGCCCCGCACTCCGTGCCCCTCCCTCCCCTCAGCCTGAGTGAGCCAGAGCCCCCGAATCAGCGGCTCCTTTAACCCCGTCCTGTCTGAGCGAAGCACAGACGCCCTCCGGCGACCTACACGCAGAGGCAGGGCCAAATCCAAAGCTGAGCCTCTGGGAGCTGTGAGAACAAAGAAGAGAAAAGGAAACCTCTCTCAGCAGCCTCAGAAGCAGCGGATTAAAGCTCCACAATCAACTTCATGTACCCTGCATCTGTGGAATACATGAATAGACAACGAATCATCCTGAATTGAGGAGCCGTGTGGATGAAAGGCTCTTGGTGCTGCAGTCAGGAGTCAGCACTGTGCCTCTGAGGTGGGAGAGCCAACTTCAGGACACTGGTCCACAAGAGACCTCCCAACTCCACATAATATCAAATGGTGAAATCTCCCAGAGATCTCCATCTCAACACCAGCACCCAGCTTCACTCAACGACCAGCAAGCTACAGTGCTGGACATCCTATGCCAAAGGACTAGCAAAACAGGAACACAACCCCACCCATTAGCAGAGAGGCTGCCCAAAATCATAATAAGTCCACAGACATCCCAAAACACACCACCAGACGTGGACCTGCCCACCAGAAAGACAAGATCCAGCCTCATCCACCAGAACACAGGCACTAGTCCCCTCCACCAGGAAGCCTACACAACACACTGAACCAACCTTAGCCACTGGGGACAGACACCAAAAACAATGGAAACTACGAACCTGCAGCCTGCAAAAAGGAGACCTCAAACACAGTAAGATAAGCAAAATGAGAAGACAGAAAAACACACAGCAGATGAAGGAGCAAGATAAAAACCCACCAGACCTAACAAATGAAGAGGAAATAGGCAGTCTACCTGAAAAAGAATTCAGAATAATGATATTAAAGATGATCCAAAATCTTCGAAATAGAATGGACAAAATGCAAGAAACATTTAACAAGGACCTAGAAGAACTAAAGATGAAACAAACAATGATGAACAACACAATAAATGAAATTAAAAATACTCTAGATGGGATCAATAGCAGAATAACTGAGGCAGAAGAACGGATAAGTGACCTGGAAGACAAAATAGTGGAAATAACTACTGCAGAGCAGAATAAAGAAAAAAGAATGAAAAGAACTGAGGACAGTCTCGGAGACCTCTGGGACAACATTAAACGCACCAACATTCGAATTATAGGGGTTCCAGAAGAAGAAGAGGAAAAGAAAGGGACTGAGAAAATATTTGAAGAGATTATAGTTGAAAACTTCCCTAATATGGGAAAGGAAATAGTTAATCAAGTCCAGGAAGCACAGAGAGTCCCATACAGGATAAATCCAAGGAGAAATATGCCAAGACACATATTAATCAAACTGTCAAAAATTAAATACAAAGAAAACATATTAAAAGCAGCAAGGGAAAAACAACAAATAACACACAAGGGAATCCCCATAAGGTTAACAGCTGATCTTTCAGCAGAAACTCTGCAAGCCAGAAGGGACTGGCAGGACATATTTAAAGTGATGAAGGAGAAAAACCTGCAACCAAGATTACTCTACCCAGCAAGGATCTCATTCAGATTTGATGAGGAAATGAAAACCTTTACAGACAAGCAAAAGCTGAGAGTTCAGCACCACCAAACCAGCTCTACAACAACTGCTAAAGGAACTTCTCTAGGCAAGAAACACAAGAGAAGGAAAAGACCTACAATAACGAACCCAAAACAATTAAGAAAATGGGAATAGGAACATACATATCAATAATTACCTTAAATGTAAATGGACTAAATGCTCCCACCAAAAGAAACAGATTGGCTGAATGGATACAAAAACAAGATCCATATATTTGCTGTCTACAAGAGACCCATTTTAGACGTAGAGACAAATACAGACTGAAAGTAAGGGGATGGAAAAAGATATTTCATGCAAATGGAAACCAAAAGAAAGGTGGAGTAGCAGTTCTCATATCAGACAAAATAGACTTTAAAATAGAGACTATTAGAAGAGACAAAGAAGGACACTACATAATGATCAAGGTATCTTTCCAAGAAGAAGATATAACAATTGTAAATATTTATGCACCCAACATAGGAGCACCTCAATACATAAGGCAAATACTAACAGCCTTAAAAGGGGAAATTCACAGTAACACATTCATAGTAGGGGACTTTAACACCCCAAATTATTTCAGATCAGAAATAAATGAAAAAGAAACAAAGGAAACGATAGCAAAGATCAATAAAACTAAAAGCTGGTTCTTTGAGAAGATAAACAAAAGTGATAAACCATTAGCCAGACTCATCAAGAAAAAAAGGGATAAGACTCAAATCAATAGGATTGGGCTTCCCTGGTGGCGCAGTGGTTGAGAGTCCGCCTGCTGATGCAGGGGACATGGGTTCGTGCCCCGGTCCGGGAAGATCCCACATGCTGTGGAGCAGCTGGGCCCGTGAGCCATGGCCGCTGAGCCTGTGCGTCCGGAGCTTGTGCTCCGCAGCGGGAGAGGCCACAACAGTGAGAGGCCCGCGTACCGGAAAAAAAAAAAAAATCAATAGGATTAGAAATGAAAAAGGAGAAGTAACAACTGACACTGCAGAAATACAAAAGATCATGAGAGATTACTACAAGCAGCTCTATGCCAATAAAATGGACAACCTGGAAGAAATGGACAAATTCTTAGAAATGCACAACCTGCAAGACTGAATCAGGAAGAAATAGAAAATATGGACAGACCAATCACAAGCAATGAAATTGAAACAGTGATTAAAAATCTTCCCACAAACAAAAGTCCAGGACCAGATGGCTTCACAGGTGAATTCTATCAAACATTTAGAGAAGAGCTAACACCCATCCTTCTCAAACTCTTCCAAAATATAGCAGAGGAAGGAACACTCCCAAACTCATTCTACGAGGCCACCATCACCTTGATACCAAAACCAGACAAGGATGTCACAAAGAAAGAAAACTACAGGCCAATATCACTGATGAACATAGATGCAAAAATCCTCAACAAAATACTAGCAAACAGAATCCAACAGCACATTAAAAGGATCATACACCATGATCAAGTGGGGTTTATTCCAGGAATGCAAGGATTCTTCAATATATGCAAAACAATTAATGTGATAAACCATATTAACAAATTGAAGGAGAAAAACCATATGATCATCTCAATAGATGCAGAGAAAGCTTTCGACAAAATTCAACACGGATTTATGATAAAAACCCTGCAGAAAGTAGGCATAGAGGGAACTTTCCTCAACATAATAAAGGCCATATATAACAAACCCACAGCCAACATCATCCTCAATGGTGAAAAACTGAAAGCATTTCCACTAAGATCAGGAACAAGACAAGATTGCCCACTCTCACCACTCTTATTCAACATAGTTTTGGAAGTTTTAGCCACAGCAATCAGAGAAGAAAAGGAAATAAAAGGAATCCAAATCAGAAAAGAAGAAGTAAAGCTGTCACTGTTTGCAGATGACATACTATACATAGAGAATCCTAAAGATGCTACCAGAAAACTACTAGAGCTAATCAATGAATTTGGTAAAGTAGCAGGATATAAAATTAATGCACAGAAATCTCTGGCATTCCTATACACTAATGATGAAAAATATGAAAGTGAAATCAAGAAAACACTCCCATTTACCATTGCAACAAAAAGAATAAAATATCTAGGAATAAACCTACCTAAGGAGACAAAAGACCTGTATGCAGAAAATTATAAGACACTGATGAAAGAAATTAAAGATGATACAAATAGATGAAGAGATATACCATGTTCTTGGATTGGAAGAATCAACATTGTGAAAATGACTCTACTACCCAAAGCAATCTACAGATTCAATGCAATCCCTATCAAACTACCACTGGCATTTTTCACAGAACTAGAACAAAAAATTTCACAATTTGTATGGAAACACAAAAGACCCGGAATAACCAAAGCAATCTTGAAAACAAAAAACGGAGCTGGATGGAATCAGGCTCCCTGACTTCAGACTATACTACAAAGCTACAGTAATCAAGATAGTATGGTACTGGCACAAAAACAGAAAGTTAGATCAATGGAACAGGATAGAAAGCCCAGAGATAAACCCACACACATATGGTCACCTTATCTTTGATAAAGGAGGCAGGAATGTACAGTGGAGAAAGGACAGCCTCTTCAGTAAGTGGTGCTGGGAAAACTGGACAGGTACATTTAAAAGTATGAGATTAGATCACTCCCTAACACCGTACACAAAAATAAGCTCAAAATGGATTAAAGACCTAAATGTAAGGCCAGAAACTATCAAACTCTTAGAGGAAAACATAGGCAGAACACTCTATGACATAAATCACAGCAAGATCCTTTCTGACCCACCTCCCAGAGAAATGGAAATAAAAACAAAAATAAACAAATGGGACCTAATGAAACTTCAAAGCTTTTGCACAGCAAAGGAAACCATAAAGAAGACCAAAAGACAACCCTCAGAATGGGAGAAAATATTTGCAAATGAAGCAACTGACAAAGGATAAATCTCCAAAATTTATAAGCAGCTCATGCAGCTCAATAAGAAAAAAACAAACAACCCAATCCAAAAATGGGCAGAAGACCTAAATAGACATTTCTCCAAAGAAGTTATACAGACTGCCAACAAACACATAAAAGAATGCTCAACTTCATTAATCATTAATGCAAATCAAAACTACAATGAGATATCATCTCACACCAGTCAGAATGGCCATCATCAAAAAATCTAGAAACAATAAATGCTGGAGAGGGTGTGGGGAAAAGGGAACCCTCTTGCACTGTTGGTGCGAATGTAAATTGATACAGCCACTGTGGAGAACAGTATGGAGGTTCCTTAAAAAACTACAAATAGAACTACCATATGACCCAGCAATCCCACTACTGGGCATATACCCTGAGAAAACTATAATTCAAAAAGAGTCATGTACCAAAATGTTCATTGCAGCTCTATTTACAATAGCCCAGAGATGGAAACAACCTAACTGTCCATCATCGGATGAATGGGTAAAGAAGATGTGGCACATATATACAATGAAATATTACTCAACCATAAAAAGAAACGAAATTGAGCTCTTTGTAATGAGGTGGATAGACCTAGAGTCTGTCATACAGAGTGAAGTAAGTCAGAAAGAGAAAGACAAATACCGTATGCTAACACATATATATGGAATTTAAGGGAAAAAATGTCATGAAGAACTTAGGGGTAAGACAGGAATTAAGACACAGACCTACTAGAGAATGGACTTGAAGATATGGGGAGGGGGAAGGGTAAGCTGTGACAAAGCGAGAGAGAGGCATGGACATATATACTCCCAAACGTAAAATAGATAGCTAGTGGGAAGCAGCCGCATAGCACAGGGAGATCAGCTCGGTGCTTTGTGACCGCCTGGAGGGGTGGGATAGGGAGGGTGGGAGGGAGGGAGACGCAAGAGGGAAGAGATATGGGAACATATGTATATGTATAACTGCTTCACTTTGTTATAAGTCAGAAACTAAAACACCATTGTAAAGCAATTATACTCCAATAAAGATGTTAAAAAATATTGTTTCATTAGAATGGAGGTGGAAATAGTTGAGGTTATGGTGCAGTAGACTGAGGATAGGATGGGAGATGATGTAGATGATAACTGTAAGGGTAGAAGGAGGGATATTCATAGAGCATAAGGGTCTGTTAGGGTAGAAGAAAGCCTTTTGAGAGTTTTGGGGAAAGGATAGGTAAATTAAGCTTGCTTGTGGACACATGGGTTAAGAGCAAGTAAGAGAAGGTATGAAGGATGGGACTAATTGCTACGGTGAAGATCTCACAAGAGTAAGTAGAGTAAAGATTGTATCAACGGTATAGATGGAGGAGGTGGGAAAAGAAGAGGGCAAGGTCCGAGCTAGGAAGGCAGAAGGCAGCCTGAATTTAGATGGAGTGGCTGATGTGACATTAACATCAGGTGGCCCCAAACTTAGTAAAGAAGATGGTGTCATCCGCGGAGAGTGCAGATACCTCAGTGGGGCTGAGGACTCAAGAGAAGTTCGGGAAATTCTGGGGAAATTGATGGATGGAAATGAGTCAGGAGTCTTAGAGCACGGGTTTCAATTATGCTGTTAATCAGCGGCGTGGCTTTAGGCTGATCACTTCATCTCTATGAACCTGTTTATTCCTCGATAAAATTATATATTTACAAGATAACACATAGTTATACAGTGTTCAGTATTCTAAGTACTTTACATCTGTTCACTTAATTCTCACAACAATCCCATAATGAGAAAGAGAGGAATGGAGAGGCTAAGTGACTTGTCTGAGCCATCCAGGCAGTGGTGGGAGAGCTGGGGTTTGAACCCGTGCATCTAGCTCTAGGGACTGTACTTATCACCTCTGAGCCATGGTGTCTTGGGTACCTTAACACCTAGTGATCTCTTAAGTCTTAAAAGGTGCTGACATCCCATGTGTCCATAAAACTAACTTTTTTAGATGGACTGGTAGCTTCTTCACTCTTCTTGTAACCCTCGCAGGAAAGGCTTGCAATGGCCGCAAGGTGGCAGCATTAACTCAGAGATACCTGGCCTTGAACTAACCCCGAAGTCAGAATTGGCCCCTTTCTTCCCCTTTATTTTTCTCAAACCCCAAAGTATACTTATTTGAAGGTGAAGTCACAGCTTGATCTTGTGAGGAGCCCAACGGTGAAGGAGCCACAGAAGTCAAAGCAGAAGTATCCCCATAGGAATGAAGAACCTTTGAGAGGGAAGAGGAAGAAGATAAATCCAGGAGCACGAGGAAATGATGAGTTATCCGTTTAGTAAGCAGCTGATTCTGGGTCTCTCACTCGCCAAGAGCCAGTACTATTCCATTTTACCATGTTAATAATCTTCATTTTAAGAAGTTTAATTTTTTTAGAATATTAAATGCAGATAAAGGAGAGTACTAAATTATTTTATAGAGTCAGATGTTTTGGCTAGATTGTCACAGTTGTTAGATGTTGGACCTACAAGGTGAAGTTTTCTCTTTCCTTCTCTCTCTTTCCTTTCTCCCCCTTCCCCTTCCCTCTTCTCTTTTCTTCTTCTTCTTCTTCTTCTTCTTCTTCTTCTTCTTCTTCTTCTTCTTCTTCTTCTTCTTCTTCTTCTTCTTCTTCTTCTTCCTCCTCCTCCTCCTCCTCCTCCTCCTCCTCCTCCTCCTCCTCCTCCTCCTCCTCTTCTTCTTCTCCTTCTTCTTCTTCTTCTTCTTCTTCTTCTTCTTCTTCTTCTTCTTCTTCTTCTTCTTCTCCTTCTCCTTCTCCTCCTCCTCCTCCTCCTTCCTCTTCCTCTTCTTCCTCTTCTTCTTCTTCCTCTTCTTCCTCCTCCTCCTCTTCTTCTTCTTCTTCCTCCCCTTCTTCTTCTCCTTCTTCTTCTTCTTCTTCTTCTTCTTCTTCTTCTTCTTCCTCCTCCTCTTCTTCTTCTCCTTCTTCTTCTTCTTCTTCTTCTTCTTCTTCTTCTTCTTCTTCTTCTTCTTCTTCTTCTTCCTCCCCTTCTTCTCCTTCTTCTTCTTCCTCCTCTTCTTCTTCTTCTCCTTCCTCTTCTTCCTCTTCCCCTTCTTCTTCTTCTTCCTCCCCTTCTTCTTCTTCTTTCTCTTCTTCTTCTTCTTCTTCCTCTTCCTCTTCTTCTTCTCCTCCCCCTCCTCCTCCCCCTCCTCCCCTCCTCCTCCTCCTCCTCCTCCTCTCTTTTTAATCTTTCTCCCCCTTTCTCTCCCTCTTTCTCTCTCCATCCTCCCTTTGGTTGTTGTAGTGATCAAATAAAATAACAATGAGGAAAGTCTAGTCTTCGGGTTGGATGTGTGGGTCAGAAGATTAGATCCTACAAAATTTGAAGAGTGGTGCAAAAACATCCTTGGCCTCTTAACACCTAGCTTGCTACTTACTTGGCCACTTCTTATTTTATCAAAAAAACTTAAATTTATTCTAACAGAAATTTTTTTATAAAAGGAAAAGAAAAATTGTAAATAAGCTTCACTTTTGTAGCTGACTCTATTGGAACATGCATTTGTGAGTCCCTGTGGGAAGCAGGACCCTTTTCTGGATTCTGAGAGCAGCCCTGTTCTTCTACACTGATTCCCAAAAGGAGCAGTAGAGCACGGTGTAAAACTATGTAGACTTTAAGTCAGACAGACTTGAGCATCTCCTTACTCCCTGGAGTGACAAGCTGCTCCAAGTTTGTGTGTTGTATCCCTTGCTCTAGTCTTGGAATCAGTCAGTTCTCCAAGGAGTTCCTTTTATTGGAGATTATTATTAGAAACCAAGATTAGGGTGTTAGGTATATACTGAAGTTTTCACAACTGTAAAACTGGAAAGATAATATCAATACATTTATCATAGAGTTGGGTGAACAGTAAGTGAAAAAACACACTCATATAGTACTTAGCAAGGGCTGAAACATAGGAAGCATCCAATATGTGATCATTCAGTAGGGGCTGGAAGAGAAGACTGCTTCCTGTAAGCTCCATGCTAAAGTGCATTTAAAATCAAGTTGATCGGAAAAAAATTTCATGAAACTGTTTTGATCCATAAAAGTCCTTGTAACTTGAGGTTCCTTAGAGATGGATTTAGGCAAATGGAAATTTTGATGAAGTCTCTCATCTGTATTTAAAATTAGAAATTTTGGGCTTCCCTGGTGGCGCAGTGGTTGGGAGTCCGCCTGCCGATGCAGGGGACGCGGGTTCGTGCCCCGGTCCGGGAGGATCCCACATGCCGCAGAGCAGCTGGACCCGTGAGCCATGGCTGCTGAGCCTGCGCGTCTGGAGCCTGTGCTCGGCAACGGGAGAGGCCACAACAGTGAGAGGCCCGCGTACCGCAAAAAAATAAATAAATAAAATAAAATAAAATTAGAAAATTTAATTTCTAATTTTAAATATAGATGAAATTAAAATGAAAATTAGAAATTTTAATTTTAAATAAAAATGAAATGAAAATGAAAATTTCTCCCCGTTTAGTCTTAGAGAAAGTACCAAATCCCACATTCTCACAGGACGTCTTCTATAGGCTGAGTGGGGATGGCTGGACCCTGCAGCTCCTTTGAAGGCATTTTTGATGGAACTTGATCACCAATCATTTTAGCCCTTGCTTGAAGGCCTGGAGCTCCCCCTGGGCCTTTAAGCCTTTCCACATCACAATAATGTTTCATTCCCTCAGGAAAGTGGTGGGTTTTTTGGGGGGTTTTTTTTGGTTTTTTTCTTAGTTGTCTTTTTTTTAACATCTTTATTGGAGTATAATTGCTTTACAATGGTGTGTTAGTTTCTGCTTTAAAACAAAGTGAAACAGTTATACATATACATATATCCCCATATCTCTTCCCTCTTGCATCTCCCTCCCTCTCACCCTCCCTATCCCACCCCTCTGGGTGGTCACAAAGCACCGAGCTGATCTCCCTGTGCTATGTGGCTGCTTCCCACTAGGTATCTATTTTACATTTGGTAGTGTATATGTATGTCCCTGCCACTCTCTCACTTTCTCCCAGCTTACCCTTCCCCCTCCTCATATCCTCAAGTCCATTCTCTAGTAGGTCTGCATTTTTATTCCCGTCTTGCCCCTAGGTGGGAATGTAAATTGATACAGCCACTATGGAGAACAGTATGGAGGTTCCTTAAAAAACTAAAATTAGAACTACCATAAGACCCAGCAATCCCACTACTGGGCATGTACCCTGAGAAAAGCATAATTCAAAAAGAGTCATGTACCACAATGTTCATTGCAGCTCTATTTACAATAGCCAGGACATGGAAGCAACCTAAGTGTCCATCGACAGATGAATGGATAAAGAAGATGTGGCACATATATACAATGGAATATTACCCAGCCATAAAAAAAAACGAAATTGAGTTATTTGTAGTGAGGTGGATGGACCTAGAGGCTGTCATACAGAGTGCAGTAAGTCAGAAAGAGAGAAACAAATACCATATGCTAACACATATATATGGAATCTAAGAAAGTGGTGTTTTGATCACTCGTTTGCATGTTACTGAGCTCTGGATTGGGGTTGAGCCCCTCCAGAGGCTCCCACATCTACGTAGATGCCAGCTTCTGGATGATTCCAGGCCTCTCATACAGTGTGGTACCTCTCAAGCTCTGAAGCAACTGCAATCGCAGCTGAACTGCTTTTACACTTACTTCGTAGCCTCAGGAAATCTTCTACGCTTTGAAATCTGAGGTCTTTTCTGAACAGCTTTTCTTTTCCTTTGCAGGCTTCAAAAACCCCCGTAGTTGAAGGCAGTTCCGAATTAAGGTCTCAGAATTCCCAAGGAACTAGGTATGTTTTCCCTGACTTTTTTTTTTTTTTTTCAACATTCTTCGTACTGTGGGTAAAAATAATGGGTTTTTTTTTAAGGAGAAAGGGGCTCAGAAGTAGGTATAAAAAAAGGACTCAGTTCCATTTTCCCCACTTTCCTCTGCCACATGAAAAACTGAGACAGTGAACCTCTCCTAGGTAATTTTTGGGTCATCTTTTCTTAAACAGAAACTGACAGTCTTTTCTAGGTAGAATGCTGCTACCAGCTGGTGTTAATAAAGTCTGGGACTCAAGTTCATAGGACTGACCAATAGTTTTTCAAAATATTTTTTTGTTGAAGTATAGTTGATTTACAATGTTGTGCTAGTTTCTGGTATACAGCAAAATGATTCAGTTATAGATACATATATTATATATAATATATATATGTATATATAATATATAAATATATATGACCTTGTCATTTATCTATTTTATATAGAGATAAATATTTTATATTTTGTATCTGTTAATCCCAAACTCCTAATTTATCCCTCCCCCACCTCCTTTCCCCTTTGGTAACCATAAGTTTGTTTTCTATTGATTGACGGATAGTTTAATGAAAAGATAAATTAGTTTGTATTGAGCATCCACCATAGACCACACAGTGGCTAGATTTTCTCATATTTTATCTTCCTTAATTCTTTATTGTCTCTTTTTTCGTGGAATTTAGTCTTACGGTTTTCCGTTGAGATTCTTCTTTTGGAAATCCCCCAATGGGATGTGATGGCTGAGGGTGGTTCTTCAAACACCTTTAGAAACAATTTTGATAACACTTTTATTTTCAGATTATCTATCTTGGTGGTTTCTACTTTTATAATCCCTTAATCCTTGAAGTTTGTTTGTTTGTTTGTTTTGGTTTGTTTTTTTTTTGCGGTACGCGGGCCCCTCACTGTTTGCGGCCTCTCCCGCTGCGGAGCACAGGCTCCGGACGCGCAGGCTCAGCGGCCATGGCTCACGGGCCCAGCCGCTCCGCGGCACGTGGGATCCTCCCGGACCGGGGCACGAACCCGTGTCCTCTGCATCGGCAGGCGGACTCTCAACCACTGCGCCACCAGGGAAGCCCCAATCCTTGAAGTTTTAATGGTTTTCAGTTTTCAACACACTTTCTTATTTGTTATTTATTTATTTAGCCACGCCACACGGCTTGTGGGATCTTAATTCCCTGACCAGGGATCGAACCCGGGCCCTCGGCAGTAAAAGTGCATAGTCTTAACCACTGGACCGCCAGGGAATTCCCTCATATTTGTTATTTATTAAATAAAGCAGTTGATCACAGGCTACCTTTAAATATTTTCTTTAAATGTCTACTTTTTCAAGGCTCCTTCTGATATTTATTTTAGGCCTATGCAGAAAAGCTTGGCCTTTGTAGGACTTTGGTGGGAGGGAACACAGCAGCAGTGGCAGCAATGGGATTTAGATTCAGGCCTTCAGGGGTGGTGCCGGGCAAAGCAAAGCTTTCCTCTCTCTGCCCTGACTCCAAGTTCTCTTTGCTGCTCTGGATCCAGACACATTTATTAATAGTGACACAATGCATAATAGAAAGTGTTGTCCATCAAGAGAACACAGAAATACTTTGAATGTTAATTGATAATATATGAAGATGGCAGTCTGGGGCAATTCAACATAGGGAATGCATGATAACTGTTAGAAATCAGACCTACAGCTTAGGTACGTATAATTGGGTGGTCAGTATTAACCGTGAAAATGGATTAAATAAGCATTTGAGAAGGTGTTTTGGAATAGAATTCAGAAGTCAGCTGCCTTTCATTTTTGGAGTTTTTCTGCGTCGTTTACCCTACCTTGTGTTGGGGAAGAGGTTGGTTTATGAAATAGGAAGGTGAGTATCTCTTTAGTTGAAGGACCACAGTACTTGGCAAGCAGTTCTCCCTTCCTAGACTCCCCCACCAATGAGCAGCAATACTTGGCTGGAGTCCTAGATCTTGAACTAACTGCTTTATCTCACCAAGTCTCAGTTTCTTCATATATATACATCTACACATGAATATGGGTCTGTAATATATGTGTATGCTGTAAAATATATAATATGCATAACTCATGGAATTGTGACTTAGTAAACCATGAACACAAATAGAGTTTTATAATCTCTAGAACAGTGGTTCTCCACCAGGGATGACCCTGTGGACGTCTGGGACATTTGGCAGTATCTGGAGACGTTGTTGTTTGTCACAGCTGGGGAAGGGAGTATGCTCCTGGCTTCTAGTGGATAGAGGCCAGGGATACTGCTAAAGCTTCCACAATGCACTGGACAGCCTTTCCCCTGCCTCACCCCCGCCTGCAACCAAAGAACTGTCCAGCCCATAATGTTTTTCTTAAATTAATTTTTATTGGAGTATAGTTGATTTACAATGTTGTGTTAGATTCTGCTGCACAGCAAAGTGAATCAGTTATACATATATCCACTCTTTTTTAGGTTCTTTTCTCATATAGGTCATTAGAGAGTATTGAATAGAGTTCTCTGTTATACAGTTGGTCCTTATTTACTTACCTATTTTATATATAGTAGCATGTATATGTCAATCCCAATCTCCCAATTTATCCCTCCCCCTCCGTGTTTCCCCCTTGGTAACCGAAAGTTTGCTTTCTACATTTGTGACTCTAATTCTGTTCTGTAAATAAGTTCATTTGTACCATTTTTAAAGATTCCACGTATAAGCGATACCATGTGATATTTGTCTTTTTCTGTCTGACTTTCTTCACTCAGTATGACAAGCTCTAGGTCCATCCGTGTTGCTGCAAATGGCATTATTTCATTCTTTTTTTAATCCAGCACGTAATGTTAATAGTGATGAGGTTGATGGGTCCTGCCCTGGGGCTTTGTACAGATATTGCAGTTAAGAGGCCCCAGGTTCCTAATATATATCAGGAAACTGCCTGTCATAGATGATAGGATATTGTGTCTGCTAAATTATAGAGTACACACACATGACAAAAGTCGAAAGGAAAAAAAGAAAAAAGAAGGACTGGCTAAATGTAATGAAAGAGCTGCTGGTTGGAAAGTTAATTGACACATTACTGAATGGAAATCTGTCAATAAGCAAAAGAAGGAAAAAAATATAAAATGCTAGGAATTTATCTTAAGGAAAAAGAAAGGGGCATGAGAGGACATCTACAAGGGTATTCCCTGGAGCACTGTTTATAAAGGTGGAAAATGGAAACCAGGACTGGAGTTTTATCATGCTTCCTGACCAATAGCATTTCCAAACTGGCTGAGCCAGTCTTGTGATACCAGCTGCGACACTCGTGTGTGTGTAATCGTCATCTGAACATGACAGGCTGGGCTGTCTCCATTTGTGGTATAAAAAAGGCTCCTTACCAATCTGATCACTGCACTTGCAGATAACCAAGGTCAGGCAGAGCTGAAGCCTTTTCTCCCTTAAATCCCTTCTTTTTCCCCTTTCTCTCTTCCTCTGTCAGAGACTGTTGTCACCCATTCTGCCACCGGGGACAGGAAAAACCTATAAGGCACATCAGACTGAGGGAAAACAATAGGAGAGAGAGACAGGTCACTAGAATTAGGACACAAGTCTTGCTCCAGGCCTGCCCAGCCCCAGTCTCACTGTTAATTCTGAATATTTTTTATACTACGAGTCTTAGCTAATATGTTGGCAGAAAAGGTGGACCCAGCTAGACAAGAGAACAAGAAGCTGTTTGTGGTGGGGTTAGTTAGCATGAAAAATGTTTAAACACTTTGCTATTGATGTTCTAATTAATTCACCAATATTTAGGTGTGTGATCAAGGGGTCAAGGTAGGCTGGGCGGTTGCTCAGCTAATTGTGCGAATCACTCAGGTCTCAAGTGCTTTGGGAGAGCAGAGAAGGGAGAACTTAATTGTAATCAGGATCAATAACAAAGACTTCTGATAGGAAGTGGAGAGGTATAATCTCAATTTAAATATATAAAGATAAAATGCAATTGAATTACTGTTGAGGGATAAACTTCTAAAGACATTAAAACTGTGGTTAAGAGCTTTGGATTTGATATCAGAGAGACCAAGGTTTTAATTCCACTTTCAAGACTTACCAGTTATGTGACTTTGGGCGATATTTTTCTCTTCTTCTCTTCTTCTCCTTCTTCTTCTCTTTTTTCTTCTCCTTCTTCCTCTTCTTCCTCCTCCCCCCTTCCTCCTCCTACACCCCCTCCTTCTTCTTCATCTTATTATTATTACTATTATTTCATCATAATAGCTCTCCAGTCTTCATCTAAAAGCTACTAGATTTTAGGAGCCGATAGTAGCCAGAACAAAGAGGCCAAGTATAAAATATACTGACAACAGGAAATAATCTAAGTCAAAAGCAAAGCTCCATTTGCATATTTTATATCATGGAGCATTGTTGAAAAAGGTGAACATTTTGAAATAAGAGTATCGTATATACTCCTTGGGTATATTTTGCACAGTTTACACATTTATACAGTTTCTCCTTGTGTAAAATGAGGAAACTAATATGATCAACCCCAAAGAGTTGGTTTGAGGATTAAATAAATTAACTTCAAGTAAAGCTCTTGGAGCAGTGCCTGGCATACAGTAAGCTCTTACTATGCTTAGTACCATATAATTCTATTGGCATACGGGAAATCTCTGTAGAGGCTATACTCTTAGGAGTGGAATAAAAAAACAAGGAATGAGGGATTTATACTTTTTACTTCATGCTATTCTCTTTTTGATTTTTTAAAAACGGAATAAACAAAATCTTAAAAGCTAGGCTACAAGACATATCATATTTTGTTTCCTATGATGTAAACAGGTAGAATAATTCAAGCTCTGAGCGTATGGACATTGGGTTCAGAAGTATAAGGATGTGAATTTAACTCTGACCCCTACTAATTAGGTTATTCTCGTCAATATTAAGCTCCCAAGAAAGTAGACATAATAGTACTTATCTCACAGGAGTAAATGCTGTAATGTAATAGAAGGGTCTAGCAGGTGCCTTACACAGAGTACTTTCTCAATATATCTTAGTTTTCTATTTTTATATCATCCCTCTATACTTTCATCTGTTTCACTGGCTCCTCTCCTTTAATTGCCAGGCTAAATTGAAGTTAACCTCAGTGGAGAATAGCACAGAAGCAACAGAGTTCATCCTCTTGGGATTCACAGATGACCCCAACCTCCAGGTTCCCCTCCTCCTGGTATTTTTGTTCATCTACCTCATCACTTTGGTTGGGAATCGGGGGGATGGTGCTGGTCATCTACTCAGACTCCCACCTCCACACTCCAATGTACTTCTTCCTCAGCAACCTTTCCTTTGTCGATCCGGGTCACTCATTAGCCGTAGCTCCCCAGACGGTGGCTGCACTGCACTCGGGAAACAAACTCATCTCCCACAATGGATGTGCTCCTCAGTCCTTCTTCTTTGTGGGTTTTGCCACCGTCAAGTGCTACCTCCTGGCCTCCACGGCCTGTGACCCCCGTGCAGTGCTGTGTAGGCCCCTTCATTACACCAGCACCATGATAGCAGGTGTGTATGCCCTCCTGAGGATGGGCTCCTATGTCTGTGGCTTCCTCAATGCCTGTGGCTTCCTCAATGCCTGCATCCACTCAGCAGACACCTTCAGACTCTCCTTCTGTGGTTCAAATGAGATGAATCACTTTTTCTGCGAAGTCCCTCCACTCCTGGCTCTCTCGTGCTCCAACATAGGCATGAGCAAGCTGGTGGCCTTCTTTGTCGTGGGCTTCAATGTCTTTTTCACCCTCTTGGTCATCCTCATCTCTTACTTCTTCATATACATGGCCGTTTGACGGAGGCGTTCTGCGGAAGGAAGGAAGAAAGCCTTCTCCACCTGTGCGTCCCATCTCACGGCCATCTCCATTTTCTATGGAACAATCATCTTCATGTACTTACAGCCCAGCTCCACCCAGTCCATGGACATGGACAAAATAGCATCTGTGTTTTACACGGTGGTGATTCCCATGCTGAACCCCTTGGTCTACAGTCTTAGGAACAAAGAAGTGAAACATACTCTCTGGAAAATACTCAACAAACTTAATTCCCAGTCTTTAAGTGTGAGTAGGAAGTAGGCAGGTAACTAAGGGATAAACCTTCCCCCCAGACCTAGATGCCACCTCAACTTTTGAGGTTTGGCAGATTTCATTTCTTTCTTCTCCAAGAACAGTGGTTACTTCTGCTGTTAGGAAAAGTGGTAAAAAAAAAAAAAAGCAGCCCTTTGAAATGTCTCACTCAGAAAAATAACCTTATATTTAGTGAACAACACCCTGGGATGTTTAAACTCTTTCCTGCATTAGTTTCCCGACACGGTTTAAAGCAGAAGATCAAAGCATAAATTGAGTGCACTGACTTTCCCTCTCCCTATTTTAATTGGAAAAAATTTTCCATTTGTTATTAAAACGTGGTGTAAGGACTACATCTTCATTGAATAATAGTTGTCAACTGGAAGGCACAGCCTTATGCTTTTCGTTTCTTTGATCCGTGAGTTTGAAAGTTAAAGTGTCTAATGCTGACAAAGGATGTTTCAATATTTTTAATAACGTCTCAAAGAAGGTTGTAATTGAAAGGACAAGGCACTGGACCAAGAGTCAGGTGACCCAGTATGAAATCCTTCTAACCCCGATCCTTCTGTGCCCACTCTCATTCCCGTCCTCACTCATAGATTGTGTACTTTTGTCTTCTCCATCTCCTTCTGTTAAAGTGTTAGGACAACTTTGGTAGAAAACAATAAGCCACCTTGTGTATGTATGTTTCCATAGATAAATTGTTTAAACTTTAACCTGAATAAGTATATCTCTTTTTAGAGTTCCTGCACTCTGTTCTATGCTTTTGGCCTTGGTCTAACATAATAACCAAAACTTACAGAAGGTTTAAAGAAAAAACTTTTTTTCCAGGGGCCTTGAGAAGGGATATTTGTCTTCTGAATTACATGCTTGCATTTCTCGTCATCCTTAAGTTTGGTGGATCTATTATGAATTCACACAATAGATTTTTGTGCCCTCCTTGCTTCTGTTTTTTCAAAAATTCAGTTCACCTCTGGATCCCTGTTCTATTCAGATGTTCTGTAATTAGATGCAGCAAAAATTAAAAAGCCTGTGTTAGCGTACTTCTTAAGATGGGAATGGCCTGATGGTGCACAACACAAGTCTACCTTCAGGTCTTGTTTCCTGAGCTAAGTTGTGTGAGCGGATGTGTGTGGGTGGGAAGGGAGCGGTGATTCATTTCACTTCTCACATATCAACTGCTTGATGTTTACAGCTACGATTAGTCTACGCTGCCACATATTTCATGATTTCAAGATCTCTAAAAACAATTTTTTTTTATCTTAAATGTGAAAACCAGAAATCTTGGTGGGCTAAATCAGGGAGCTTAGAAGGTCATATTAGTTTCGAGATGATCAAACTCCATTACGCACAGGGCAGCCTTGGTCTGAAGAGGGTTGATCATGGGTCTTGTGGAGAGAGAAGCAAAGAGGGACATTAGGCTGACCTGTAGGAAAAACTTTCTCAAGCACATGGTCACCATCACCTAAAGGGATTGGGAGCTTCTTCTGGATCCAAGGCCTTGACAACCTAGACTTGCCTCAGCCATCCTCCCCCCTCCCTGCCTTAGCAGTGAGGATTTTCCAGTAACACACAGAAGAACAACCTTGAATGGCCAGGATCCACTTCACCAAGGAGTCCTTCTCGTGACTTATAGAAGTTACAGAGCTCAAGGTACCCAGATTTGGAGATGAGTCTGGGAAGCATCTGTCCGAGCATTAAGTGTGTTCCACTCAGAGCTCAGCTTCTTTTCCTACTTGATAGATATCATTAACTCCTTTTCCTCTTCTTCCTGCTCCTCTTTTCCCTTCTCCTCTTCCTCTTTTTCTTCCTTTTTTCCTCAACCTCTTTCCATCTTCAGCCCAAGCAAGAACTTCCCTCACCACTAAGCAGTAAGATCCCTATGAAAAGTTAAAGTCTATAGTTTTTATATTAAAACTGTTACAGTACCTAGTAAGGTGTGTTTCTGGGCATGTTTCTTTCTGCCTCTATATCCCAGTTTAGGCAGAAAAGTATGTGGATCTTCTAAGAGTTAAAGGCCTAATGACTACATATTACGTTTTCTATTGAAATCATCTCAAACTAGCACTAGAGTTGACTGCAAATGGGTATGAAGGTCCTAGTTCTAGTATCAAGAGCTGGGTGAAGATTCTTACCCTTCTTATCAGTTGTGTGACCTTGAGAAAGTCATTTGATCTCTTTGAACCCAACATACAGGATAAACTGTGAAGATACCATGAAATAAAGTATGCAAACATGCCCATCATAATGCATGCATGATTTATACAGCTGAGAGTCCTGCAATAGCTCTCACTTCTCTGTTCTTGTACTTCCCACTTTTGGCTCCTGAGCTCCCCCACTCTGTCCACCCCATCCACGTCCAAGCCTTTATATCCATTCATTGTTTAATTTCCTGTCCTCCAACCTCCCAGTCCTACAGCAGACACATTTCAATCTGACATCACGTGAGTATTCATTTACATAAGCTGCTCAGAAGGAGATGTCTTGTTGCCAGTAAGACATCAATTTACAGAATACAAATTACCATGGGGAACTTTTCACGTCCACATGGGAAATCTCTCAAATGGAGACAAAATGCTCATTTGGTTTTTAACAACACCCACCCTCAAGTTAGCTCAAGTTAGCACAGTAAAAGCACAGGAAGACTTCCTTCCTGAAACGTCCAAAAACAGAATGTGAAAACACATATATAAGGATAATTATTTACATCAGGGTCGATTATCCTTTTTAAAAAGGATTCATGATTGAATTATTTTAAATAGGAGTCTCCCTTTGTGCATGAAATTATTTGTTTAGCTTTTATGTATATGGAAAGAAAAATTAAAATATTAAGAGTCCTGGACGATTGAAGCCAACGTTACAGAGTCATAGACTCTTTAGCCAAGAAAGAGTCTTTAAAAATAACCTATACCAGTTCTCTCATTTTACAATTGAAAACCCTGATTCCCACAGTTTAACTTGCTTAACCTCCCACGAACCAAATCTTCCTTGACTCTTATTCATCCTTTACTTTCTATAAAGTTCTTGATGTATCAAAAGACATTTTTACTTTCATTTGTTCACTAGGAGACAGATTTTTGTGCTCCAGTTTTGCAGTTGAAGAAATCAACTCTTTGAAAATCTTACTTGCCTAGCAGTAGCAAGAGGAGCCCAGATTTGAACATAAGTCTTGCTTTCCTGCCCAATTCTCTGAGAAAAAAAAGTAGCCTTGTATTTCAGTAAATTTCAATAGACGACTTATTTGATGTATAAATCATTTAAAGACAGTCTTTCATGATATGTCCCTGCTGTGTGGAAAGGCATGCTGCAGAATCCAAACACATTTAAGAATATGAGGTATAATTTCTACTTCAACAAAGCAAATCCTCCTGCATGTATGGTGCATATATGGTGCAAATCCTCCTGCATATGTGGTGACCAATGTAATGCACTTTGAGATTCATGACTCAGTGTTCAACAACTTTGTTGGCAGGAATTTTTCCTATATTCTATGAAATATGCATCGATCAGGGCATATCAGTCTTGATAGTTGGAATTGGCTCTTTGAATGCTGCATCCCATGGGGATAGCCAAGCCCCAGCCAATCCTTACTGGGCACAAGCTGCAGGAAAGGCATGGTGTGAGGCTGTGAAGGAACCAGTAATAGACTACATTGTTCCTGCTTCAGGAGAAGCTTGCAAATAGTGCAGTGGAACAAGGCACATACTTCAAGATAGATGACCACTCAAGGCATTTGTGATTATTGTCAAGTGAGTAGTATAGAAAATAATATTTAGAACTCTTCAGAGATGAGAAAGAATACTGTGGGTGGAAAAAGCTCCCTGGAGGAGGTGGACCTTGAGCCAGAATCTGAAGAGATGATACAGGGAGTCCAGAATTCCGAGACAGGAGACTTGGATTCTAATCAAAACTCTACCACTTACTGGTTCTGAGATTGGCACAAGCCACTTAGCTTTGAGCCAAGTTCCTCCTCATCAAAGTGGAGATAAAAGCACCAGCCATGCCTTCCTCAAGGGTGTTATGAGGGTCAAATGAGATATTAAAAATTGCCACCCTTGTTCTAAGGACATTATTGCTGCTGGTAATTCTATTATAAGCAGAGCTGAGTGGGGGAGTTCCTGACCTATAGGGACCCATCTGAACTCAGGTGTGGAGATGACATTGCATATGGCAGGATCTTCTGTTGGCAGGAACTTGTAAGAAAATAAACTATTCAGATTAGAAGTAGGTAAATCACCAACTCCTCAGTCCATTACTTCTAGTCAATTAAGACTCCTTCCCATCAAAGTGAAGAGCCTGGGCTTATGGGAACAACTGTGTCCCCACAGAGAAATCATGCTTTTTTTTTTTTTTTAACATCTTTATTAGAGTATAATTGCTTTACAATGGTGTGTTAGTTTCTGCTTTATAACAAAGTGAATCAGTTATACATATACATATGTTCCCATATCTCTTCCTTCTTGCGTCTCCCTCCCTCCCACCCTCCCTATCCCACCCCTCCAGGCGGTCACAAAGCACCGAGTTGATCTCCCTGTGCTATGCGGCTGTTTCCCACTAGCTATCTACCTTACGTTTGGTAGTGTATATATGTCCATGCCTCTCTCTCACTTTGTCACAGCTTACCCTTCCCCCTCCCCATATCCTCAGGTCCATTCTCTCATAGGTCTGTGTCTTTATTCCCGTCTTGCCCCTAGGTTCTTCATGACATTTTTTTTTTCTTAGATTCCATATATATGTGTTAGCATACGGTATTTGTCTTTCTCTTTCTGACTTACTTCACTCTATATGACAGACTCTAGGTCCATCCACCTCACTACAAATAGCTCAATTTCGTTTCTTTTTATGGCTGAGTAATATTCCATTGTATATATGTGCCACATCTTTTTTATCCATTCATCCTATGATGGCCACTTAGGTTGTTTCCAACTCCGGGCTATTGTAAATAGAGCTGCAATGAACATTTTGGTACATGACTCTTTTTGAATTATGGTTTTCTCAGGGTATAGGCCCAGTAGTGGGATTGCTGGGTCATATGGTAGTTCTATTTGTAGTTTTTTAAGGAACCTCCATACTGTTCTCCATAGTGGCTGTACCAATTCACATTCCCATCAGCAGTGTAAGAGTGTTCCCTTTTTTCCACACCCTCTCCAGCATTTATTGTTTCTAGAAGAAGTCATGCTTTTACAGAGAGACTTCTGTAGGATACCACCACTCAGCTATGCAGATCCAAGCCCTAGAGTCCTACCTCCTATTCATAACATGGGATTTCTCAGCGGTTGGTCTGTGATTATTTCACAAGCAAGGTATGTGTGTGTGTTAGTTGAGGGGGGCGGGGATGGATAAGATTACTGTAGTGTATTTAATCAGCAAAAAGTTAGTGTGCGTGTGTTTGTATAAAATGCTTTTGTTTTAAACTTTCTACAGATCAGTGAGAAAAGTCAGACAACCCAATAGAAAAATACAAAATTTAATTTTCCAGTCTATTGTTCATGTTAATTTGGTTTATCTCTGGTTTGGGGTAAAGATGAACAAGGCTGATGTGAACATTTTTGTCATGTATGTCAGTGCACATATGCCTTCAGTTCTCTAGAGTGTATCTATTTTAAAGTGTAATTGCTGAATCATAGCCTATATACAGTTTCAACTTTACTGAATAAAATGTGTTATTTTCCAAAGTGATTGTGCCAATTTATACTCCCATCAACAGTGTGTGAATTCCCACTGCCAACACTTGGTATAACTGGGGTTTTAAATTATGCCAGTTTGGAGAGAGGTCAGTGTTTTCTTATTGTTGTCTTAATTTGCATTTCCTTGATTACTGATGAAACTAAACACACGTGTTTCTTTTTTTTTCAAATCTTTCAGCCATTTTTCTATTGTTATGTAAAAAGAAAGCACACCGCAAACAGACACAAATGTATGGGAGTGGATGTACAGAGGCTGCTGCTCTATTCTTGACTTAGGTGGTGGATATATTGGAGTTTGCTATTATTAAACTAAAACTAGATGTTTTATGCACTTAAAAATATACATGCCTGTCTCACAGTAAAAATGTTAAAAAAGGTAAGTCAAACATAGCTCCTAAAATCAAAGCGTTCATGTACATTTCTGTTATATACTTTTCTGTATAAGATATATTTCACAATAGAAATGTTTAAAAAAGATATATCAAACAGAGCTCCTATATTCAAGAAGTTTATAGTGTAAACTAAAGTGAGGACAATATCTACATATAAGTAACTTTAATTCTATGTGGAAAATTATAAACAACTACAAGAGATACACATAAAATACTATGGTATTTGTTTTTCTCTTTCTGACTATATGGAATCCAAAAAACAAAAAAATGTTATGAAGAACCTAGGGGCAGGACAGGAATAAAGATGCAGACCTACTAGAGAATGGACTTGAGGACACGGGGAGGGGGAAGGGTAAGCTGGGACAAAGTGAGAGACTGGCATGGACATATATACACTACCAAATGTAAAATAGAAAGCTAGTGGGAAGCTGCTACGTAGCACAGGGAGATCAGCTCGGTGGTTTTTGACCACCTAGAGGGGTGGGATAGGGAGGGTGGGAGGGAGGGAGACGCAAGAGGGAAGAGATATGGGAACATATGTATATGTATAACTGATTCACTTTGTTATAAAGCAGAAAGTAACACACTATTGTAAAGCAATTTTACTCCAAAAAAGATGTTAAAAAAAAAAGTGCTATGGTAGAATAAAGGAAGGATAGATCCCAGAGTGGGGACTTGAAGAACATAACATTTGTTCTGGACAAGAGAGAGATACAGTGAAATGGGAAGGATGGTATGCAGATGTATTCAGCAAACAGTATTCTGTTTGTCTGGAATGTAATATTCTTGAAGAGAAATAATAGAAAATAAGTTTGGAATGCTGTAAGTTGGTGCCCAACTATAGAGGCTATTCTCTTTCAGATTAAGATTTTCAAGTTTATACTGTAGATTCTGACTCCACTAAAGAAAGTTTAGATATTGTGCAGATGTCAGAGCTAAAGGCAAAATCCCAACTACTGTAGGAAAACATTTAAAACAGGTTTGCTTATGCATCTGTGTTAAAACAAAGCTTTTGTTTGCTTTAGGCAAATTATTCAGCATTTTATGGGCAAGCACATATCCACCTAAAAAGTTATTCCAGCACCTGTTGGAACAGAAATTGGTCATTTTTTTTTTGATGTATCCAGAATCCACTTTCCTTCTTAAAAACGTTCTGACTTCCTTGGAGAATGATCTCTTAATTATTGGGTTGATGGAGGAAGAATTCCCTGTGCCCACCCAAGTTTACGGAAACTGAGGCTAGGAGAGTCTTTCCTCCCCTGCCCCCCTAGAGAGAGAACCCTGAATGGTAATGCACAGAGATCTAGAGAGGCAGGCATGAGTCCTAGGCTCAGCCAATAACAAGTTCCCATTTCCCCCCATTTAAATCTGAAGCAAGTGATGCAAGGGCAGCATGTAGGCTTGGAGGCGTTTGCCCCATTTGTGGGACTCTCATTGGGCCGTTCTAGCCAGGACATGGTTTCTTGGCTGCAGACTTCTGTTCCTTAGCCTCTGAAATGCCCTTGGTTCCTACCTTGGATCCAGTTTCCCTTTGATTCTGTGAATGTCTTGATATTCTTTCAATCACTCCCGTTTTTTTCCTTTATATTAGCCTGAGTTGGTCTCTGTAAAAACAGATAACTGATATATCTAGCATGTGAAAGACACTCCTCCAGGGACTGTACGGTGCACAAGAGACAAACTCCCAGCCTCAAGAAATTGAAAAATAGAGTAGAAATGTAAAATGTTAAAAGAATAGCGAAAAAAAACCCTCAATAATATGATCCCATAAATGCTTCACCTGGCATTTCAGTAGGAAAATGAATAATGCTGAGAAAGCATTGCCACAAGATTTAACCTACTTCAGGAAGCTAAGTAATTACCGAATCATCCATTTTTTAACCAATTTTTCATGCTGACAATGTTGATTAAGATCTGGAGTTATTGGTACATAGGAATAAAAGAGACCACCGTTGCATGTTTAAGACAAGGAAGTTGAGGCCCAGGGAGGGGAAGTGGTCTCACATCCAGAAAGTGGCAGAGCCAGATCTTGTGACATATTCCATCACTGCAGACGCCACACACACCACAGTGCTCCTGGCTGGTGGCCGCAACCCACTCTATGCTTGAGAACACCCACTTTTGCTTCTCCCGGGATGTTTCTGGTAGAATCACCCTTTGTTCTTATAAACACATGACTGGTTCCCTCCTCAGATAATGTCACTTTATACCTGCATGACACGTGGGCCTGGCTAGAGCTGGACAGAAGGTCATATCCAAGAGCCAACCTGTGCCTTTCAAGTTAATTGTAGCATCTTCTCTTTGGGTCCCTAGTTGGCTACTCTTCACATTTCCTCTCTTCAATTCCAAGCACCCCTTATGTCAATAATAGTAAATATATATATATATATATATACATATATATATATATATATATATACACACACACACATTCTTTTTTTATATTTTTTTCCATTTTGGTTTATCCCAGGAGATTGGATAGAGTTCCCTGTGCTATACAGTAGGACCTTGTTTATCCATTCTAAATGCAATAGTTTGTGTTTACCAAACCCAAACTCCCAGTCTATCCCTCCCCACCCCCGCCTTGGCAACAGGTCTGTTTTCCGTGTCTGTGAGTCTGTTTCTGTTTTGTAGATAGGTTCATTTGTGCCATATTTTAGTGATATCATATGGTACTTGTCTTTCTGTTTCTCACCTGTTTTACTTAGTATGATAAACTCTAGTTACAACCATGTAGCTGCAAATGGCATTATTTCGTTCATTTTCATGTCTGAGTGGTATTCCATTGTATATCTGCACCACATCTTCTTCATCCATTCATCTGTCGATGGACACTTAGGTTGTTTCCATGTCTTGGCTATTGTAAATAGTGCTGCTATGAACATAGGGGTGCAAGTATCTTTTTGAATTAGAGTTTTGTCTGGATATATGCCCAGGAGTGGGATTTCTGGATCATATGGTTTTCTGAGGAACCTCCATGCTGTTTTCCATAGTGGCTGCACCAGCTTACATTCCCACCAACAGTGTAGGAGGGTTCCCTTTTCTCCACACCCTCTCCAGCATTTGCTATTTGTAGAGTTTTAGTGATGGCCATTCTGACCGGTGTGAGGGGGTACCTCACTGTAGTTTTGATTTGCATTTCTCTAATTGGACCTCATATTTAAACTCCCTCCAGGAATTGCCTTCAGCTGAAGGGAGACACCTCACTCAAGGTAACCCACATCCAAGACTGGTCAGTGAGGGATACAAAGGCCTGGCCCCTTATCTCCTTGAGACAGTTCCTAAGGGCCATCCCAGCCCCAGAGATCCCCAAGGGATTGGCTGAGGTGTTTGTTGCAACTGCAACACAATCACAGTCCAACTTCTCGCTCTGGTCCTGCTGCCGTCTCTCCCTCACAGGTGCTGTTCCTAAGAACATTCCCCAGGAAGCCACCTGCATGCAAATCTCAGTCTCAGAGCCCATTTCCCAGCAAATATGATCTAAGAAGTCTCCTCACACACTCTAAATTCTGTGACAGTTTCTGAGGGTCGAATAATATTGTTCTACATTCCTCAAGATGGTGATTTCTGTTGCCAACAATCGCAGAGATAGAATCCTAAACCTCCAGACGTTTTCTGAAGAAAGAAGAAAATAGTAGCCCTGAGGTTAGTGCACACAACATTCATACACCCTACAGATGTAAAGAGGCTTAGAGACCACACCCCCCTTCCTTAAATATTTTCTGAGGGTTTTCTGTGTGCTAAAAGCTCTGCTGAACACTTTTCTCACAATTACTCTATTAGCATTTACTTTATTATCCTAGTTTTATTTTTTATGTATTTATTTTTATTTATTTTTTAATTGAAGTATAGTTGATTTACACTGTTACAATGTTAATTTCTGCTCTACAGCAAAGTGATTCAGTTATGCATATATATTTTCTTTTTCATATTCTTTTCCATTACGGTTTATCGTAGGATATTGAATATAGTTCTCTGGGCTGTACGGCAGGACCTTGTTGTTTATTCATTCTACATATGATAGTTTCCATCTGCTGACTCCAAACTCCCACTCCATCCCTAGTTTTATAATTGATAAAACCAAGCCTTAGAGCTGTGGAGTAACTTCCCAAAGGACGAAAAGTTGGAAAAGTGTCACCATATTCTACTAAATGGTAAGTGGTTTGAGGACAGGCACTCTGTCATCTTTACTTTTGAATCCCTAGCACCTAACTTAGTACCTGGCACATAGCAGGTGTTCAATGCATCTTCCTTTATTTTTATTTTTTTAACTTTCGATTTTGTATTGGAGTATACCTGATTATTAACAATGTTGTATTAGTTTCAGGTGTACAGCAAAGTGATTCAGTTATACATATACATGTATCTATTCTTTTTCACATTCTTTTCCCAGTTAGGTTGTTATAGAATATTGAGCAGCGTTCCCTGTGCTATACAGTAGGTCCTTATTAGTTATCTATTTTAAATACAGCAGTGTGTACATGTCTATCCCAGACTCCCTAACTATCCCTCCCCCACACCCTTCCCCACAGTAATCATAAGTTCGTTCTCTAAGTTCACGAGTCTCTTTCTGTTTTGTATGTAAGTTCATGTGTATCATCATTGAAAAAAAAATTTTTTAGAGAAATATCGTATGATATCGCTTATATGCGGAATCTAAATCAATGCATCTTCCTGAAAGGATTAATGATTAAACCTTCAAGGAAAGGGAATTATAATTTTATTGATCACTTTTATCATGCCAGATATGTTTTCTATATTTTAATGTACAGTACCTCTTTAAAATTCACAGTACATCTGTGAGAGGTGAATTAATTTTTTTCATTTTCTAGATGGTGAAACTGAGGTTCAGGCACACAGGTGCTAAGGGGTAGAACCAGGATTCTCATCCACTCTGCTGGCTCTCCATGCCTTCTACTCTATCTTGACCTTCCCACCATCTCCTGTTTCTCAGATGACGAAGCTGAGGTACAAAATCTGTAAGCAGCTCTACCCCAGTCAGTAGGTCTCCCGCTCAGCACACTCAGCATTCCAGCTGCCTTTTCCAAATGGGGTCGGCAAAATGTCATTCTCACTTAGATGGCAAAACTCCTCACCGAATATAAAACTGAAAATGTAGGCCACTTGCCCATGTGATTGTGTTTCATAACTCAGAGCTAAAAATAGCCCTCAGCTTGCTTGGCCTGCTTATAACATATTAAAACCTCATATTCAAATTCACTCGCCTCTTGGATTAATGTCAAGATTATGACTTTCCAGGTTGCTTTCCCTTCCCATCTCTATCTCACCCAGCAGGAAGTGGATTAGCCTTGTCCACGTTATTTTCCACATGAATTACTGAGTGCTTATTTTCAAAGGGGAATTTTGTGACCTTATTGTCTTTGCTGTACCTGCAGAAGCCATTTTGGAAGGCAGGAGAGAGGTGGTTAAGGGCACAGGCTCCAGGGCTGGGGGGGGCGTCAAGGCTGTGTAATCTTTTTTCTTTTTAATTTAATTTTTATCTTATATTGGAGTATAGTTGATTTACAATGTTGTGTTTCAGGTGTACAGCTCAGTAATTCAGTTATATATATATATATATACCCATTCTTTTTCAGATTCTCTTCCCATATAGGTTATTACAGAATATTGAGTAGAGTTCCCTGTGCTATACAGTAGGTCCTTGTTGTTTATCTATTTTATATATAGTAGTGTGTATATGTTAATCCCCAAACCCTAATTTATCTCTCTCCCTCACATTTCCCCTTTGGGAACCATAAGTGTGTTTTTGAAGTTTGTGAGTCTGTTTCTATTTTATAAATAAGTTCATTTGTATCATTTTTTTTTTAGATTCCACATATAAGTGATATCATGTGATATTTGTCTTTCTCAATATCATGTGATATTTGACTTCACTTAGTATGATAATCTCTAGGTCTATCCATGTTGCTGCAAATGGCATTATTTCATTCTTTTTATGGCTGAGTAATATTCCAGTGTATATATGTACCACATCTTCTTTATCCATTCACCTGTTGATGGACATTTAGGTTGCTTCCATGTCTGGGCTATTCTAGACAGTGCTGCAATGAACATTGTGGTGCATGTATCCTTTCGAGTTATGGTTTTCTTCAGAGAAAGTCTATGTATTCTTGAGCCAGGCATGAAACCTTTGTCTTAGTTTCCTTGTCATTGAAATGGAGACAAAATAATACCTCTTATTTCCTGGGACTGTTGTGAGGATTAAGCAACAGCCAAAAATTCATGGTCAATGTTTAGCTCAATTCCCAACACATACCACACACACACACACACACACACACACACACACACACACACACACACACACAGAGTGCACAAATAGAACTACTGAAAACAAAAATCAACAAAACAAAAAATCACCACCACTTAGCATGACCAACTTGTTCCAGTTTGCCTGGGACTTTCCAGCTTTAGTACTGAAAGACTCCAGTCTTGGGAAACCTCTCAGTCCTGGGAAAATTGGAACAGTTGGTTACTCAATTCCCCATCAATGAAACAAACAAAATGTTCTGAGTTATTCATGAAGCTTTTATTGATAACTAAAACATTTCAGACATTTTGATGGTATTTGAAAGGTAAGCATGACCAAAAAGTGAGTCCTTACAAAATGCTCAGCTTAATGAGAGGGAATCATGAATTATACATGGCAGAATATATACAGTCCTTCTGAAAGTTGGCACGAAATGTTCAAAGAGTAGAACTCTGAAATGCGTTGCTCCTGGGGGATACTTTGTATGAATTTCATGGATTGCACACTTCTGTCTAATAGGGAATTTTTTTTCTCCGGATACTAATGCTGTCGGGGAGTTAATAGGTTTACACAGGAAAAAGCATTTCCACGAGGAGGTAAGTTAAACAGCTTTCTTTACTGCAGTACTTCTCAGCATTTTTAATAGGCTAGTGAGCATTTGAATCTCTGGGATGGGGGTGTTTTAAGTATTGTTTCCAAACTTTAAGAATTTTGACAACACAGAATTATTTTTAGGGTTTATGGAATGATACCAGTGTTCCACGGGGCTCTGACAAAAAGAAAATCTAGGAGTTATCTGGCATTGGACATACAAAACTAGGACTAGGGAGAAAAGCGCCAAACCCCAGCTCCTCGTAAATAGAGCAGCTGTGCTTCAGTCATAATAGTTTGAGCTGGGGTTCTTTAGCCTTTTTGTGGTTCATGAACCTCCTTTCAGAATTTGATGAATGCATATGCACAGAGGAGGAAGGCCCCAAACTAGAGGCTTGAACTTTGCAGAGCATATTGGAGAGATGCTGTATCTCCTGAGGAATTGAAAAATCTTGTCCCTAAGGGAATTTTGGGCCTTTATAACAGCAGAGATGGAAAAAAAAAAAAAAAAAAAAAAACCCTGCAAGGACTGAAATAAATTCTGACACAAGATAGAACTACTCAAGTGCAGTCAAGCATGAAGAATACTGTGGCATGCCCAAAAGTAGTACTTAGACAAATAATAGTCATTATTTTTATATATTGAATGCTTGCTGTGATGTGCATTACCTTATTTAATCAGAAGGTAGTTTATCATGGTAGTTTAAGCTGTGGCTTCTAAAATTTAAAAATATATATGTATTCCTCATTCTTTTTATCTGTGCTCTCTCCTCCAACCCACGGGAACCTTTGAAGTTACTTGTGCTAATGTCAGTACTACAAATGCAAGAAGCTTAGGTCTCTACGACTTAGAAATAAATCACTTCCCAAACCATACGACCCATATCTAATTGTAAGAAAACCAAGAAATAAAAATTTCATCTCAAGATTCATAAAATGAAACAAAGATTAGTGTTGGAAGAGAGTAAAGTTGGAGTACCAGCCATTGGCTGGATTTTACTCCCCGTCAGGCTATGGCTTCAGACGTCAAGGGGCACAATAGACACAGGAGGATATTTACTTCCAAAGGGAAAATAAGAAAAAAATCCCACATGACTTATGGAAGTAATGTTGTCTGAGGCCTTTGCGACTGGTTGGATGCCCCAGCCTGTGTTTCATTTCCTGCTCTGATGTCCATATCAGCTGCTTCTAAGAATGTTAATAACCTCTTTTTCTGTATTTTTGAGCACAGATGGGTATGCTGGAGAAGAAATAACAGTTCATACACCCATGACTTTGCTTAGCAAGTTCCCTAAGTACTTGGTCCCTACAGGCAAGATTTTAATTAAAATATTCAGTACATGAGGCATGGAGCTGTGGATGGATCACAGGAGAACTTGTTCCCTGAGAGCTTCATGTCAGAATAATCCCCTTCAAGACATCAGTCACTGGACCCTTAAATCCCAATCTGGCTTTATTCAGACTCACTATAGTGAGAACAACCTGTGCCCAGAGCAACCTTGTTCACTTGATTTTATTTTATTACAAGGGAGTGTTCAGAGTCTCACTGCCGGAGGCCGTTTCCTTCACAGTGACATTGCTGTGATACATTAGTCAGAATAACCTTGGATAGCACTCTGATAACAAGAGGAATCTTTTATCTAGACTGAGTAATTTACTAAGGATTTCACATCCTTTGTCTTATTTCATCCTCAAAGCACTCTGTAAAACATCAAGGGTGGTTATTAGTAATTCCATTCAAAAGTTGTAGAAAGTGAGACTCAGCGAAGTGAAGGAATTCATTTTGTTCCCCTCTGAAACGAGAAATCTAGTATTTAGGACTTTTGAGGTTTGACATGTAGTGCCAAGGAATCCGCTCATGGTCAAAAAGCTGTATTCAGATGGATGAGATAAGATAATTCAGAAGGTACAAACTTACAGTTATACAATGAATGTCATGGGGGTGTAATGTACGGCATGGTGACTATAGTTAGTAATCCTGTATTGCATGTTTGAAAGTTGCTAAGAGAGTAGATCTTAAAAGTCCTCATCACAAGAAGAATTTTTGTGACTATGTATGGGAATGGATGTTAACTAGACTCATTGTGGTGATCATTTTGTAATACATACAAATATCAAGTCATTGTGCTGTACACCCGAAACTAACATATTGTTATATGCCAATTATACCTCAAAAACAGAGATAATTTAGATCTCAGTGCCAAGGGGAAGCCATAACCTACTTCTCCTAATAAGTTATCATCGTACTTCATCTTGTAAGGATGTTGGTGGTTATGGTGCTGTAACCAGAAGAGGGAAAATTAGTAGAAAAGGAATTGGGATTACATCTTTGGGCAGCTTTAGGAAATGTTGATGTTAGTATAACTTAAAGGGTAGCAGAAGCCATCTAGTCTTTTTTTTTCTTAACAATTAGAAAACAAGTGTTTTATATTATCACATTTTTGATACCCAAATACATATATTCAGTTCAGTGTATTTCAGTTCAAAAAGCTTTTATCTTTGCATGAAATTGTTGAACTTTATCACTCAAAGTAAAAACTGATACAGTTGGGTTTCAATCTGCCTCTTGTTTTCTATTCAGCCCACCTGTTCTTTGTTTCATTTTTTTCCTTCCTTTTGGAATAAGGTTATCTCAGATTAAGTAATTAACTACTTTTGCTTTTTTTTGTCCCCTATTATTGCAGCTTTCATCCTTCACTTATTAAGTTGTACCTTGATATTTTTATTTTGCCCTCACTAGGAAAGAACAGTATAACATTTTGATTCTGGATGCCTCTCACCGCTTTTTGCTTTTATTCTCATATATTCTAACTTTAAATATAATTAAAACTTTAGAAGATTTTTTCAACATTATTTTTTAAAGTTAATAAATTTATTTGTATTACTCACATATTAGTCTTTCCAGAGCTTATTCTAATGTCCTGTATTTTCATTTTGAATCTTTTCGTTGTTGTTGTTCAAAGAACCTCCTTTAGTATTTCTTTCAGTACAGGTTTGCGGGCAACTGGATCCCTTAATCTGTTGTCTGAAAAGGTTATCATTTTGTTTCACTTTTGAAAAATAGCATATCTGATTATAAAATTCTAGATTGTGAGTTACTTATCCTTAGTACTTTTAAAGACATCACTCCACTCCATTCTGAGTTTATTATTTATTTTGAGAAATTTGGTCAGTCTCACTTTTGCACGTTTGAAAATAATGTTTCTTTTTTTCCTCTGGTAGCTTTTAAGATTTGCTTTTTGACTTCCATTAAATTAAAATATGATTCCAAATGTGAGGAACAAGCCAGTTGTTTGAATGACTTTACTACTTCTTTTTCTCACACTCCTTTTTGTAAAATGTTAGTAGGGTTTTCTTAAAAAAGGAGGTCCAGGATTAAATATAGTTGAGGAAACACTGGATTTGTCAAATATGAATTTAACTTTAAATTCACATATAAGTAAATCTCCATGAAAGGGTTGTGCAGCGTATCACAAATATTTGAATAAATATTACCATCTTGAGGAAATAGAATTCTGTGGAGCACTTTTTGAGACAGGCAGCCTTACTGTGATCCACTTTCTACCATAAACCAGGTCTTCTGTACTGTGTATGTAACACCCTTCTTAGCATCACAGCATAGAACTTAAATGTAATGCTTAGGATTTCTGTAGCCTGAATTCTCACACATACCTGCTGTGTGCCCTTTGCAAGTTCCTTATTTTCTCCAAGTGTGTTCTTTTTACATTTTTAAAAGAGGATAGTAATAACGTCTACACAGGGTTTTTATGAGTACTATATTAGATAGTGCCTGGCATATAACATGTTTAGCAGCCATATGTTATACTATATATGTTATATGTGTAACATATAAATCTATATATTATACTATATATATACATTATACTATTAGTGAAATTAACATGAGAGTCATTGTAAATGCTAATGGTAACTGACCTGTGCTTCACTGACCATAATCATCACTTATTATTTGTAGTATAATATTTGTGTGTATGTTTTATATTCCAATTTTAAGTTAAGAGTCTGTATTTCTTGGGAAAAAAGGGTTTAATACACGTGTTCTCAAGGAATGTTTGTGAGCTAATAAAAGAATAACAACAATCATAAAATTTTTGAGTGATTATCACTTTAGGCATAGTGGCTACATCATATATATATATATATATATATGATATGATATATATATATAAAATCTCCTTCCAACTATATTATGATGTGATGATGTCTACAGTACCATCATGCCAATCTTATTTCAAGTGCTTGCTAAAGGTTTCATAAGTACAAAATGGAGAGTCTGGTATTTAAATCTTGATGTGTCTGTCTGCATATCTCTCACACTATATAGATACTGGTAAAAGTACGAGCTTAGAGGAAAGAAAGATTCTAATGCATGTCCAGCAATAAGAGCAGCAGCTGTTTCTACCAGGACAAGCAAAAAAAAAAAAAAAAACTCAAAACATTAGTAGTATAAGATGGTGATTAATGATATATGCAGAGTCTGAATACCTTGGTGTGAGAATTCCATTCAGTCATGCCTCGATATAGTAGACATTAATTACTCAAAAATCACAAAGTAAATCCTAGGAATTACTGCACTGGGACTTTTAAAACTCATAGGCTGTGAGGAATACTTTTTAGGTATGATGGATTCACCTTGACAAATAGGTTATCACTTGGCGTACAAGAATGCAGGTTCCCAAATCAGTTGGAATGAAATGTACTCCAGTCTAAAGCTAAACGCCAGTCCCAGTGGTTTTTGCTTTAGGCAGGACAAGATTTGAGTTATTCTTACCAGTTGTCCACGCTGGTCCTATGATACATGCCAGTCACTCCTCCTGATAACTTCTGTGTTTGGGATGAGCATTTTTGTTTGTCTGGATTTGTTTACAGATTTTGTTCTGTAAAGGACACAATACCAATTGCCAAGGAAGAGGTCTTGCTTACTATTCTGCAGTTACTTGGCTTCTTTAGATTCTGCCGACTTCTTTGACAACTTGAGGTCTTACCATAACTCTTCAATTCATTTGGGGCAATCATCCCTGCCACCTTTATTCGTCTTTTGTGTATTGGCTAAGGTGTTAATTCTCCTGAGAAAAGCATTCTGACCAATCAATTCAAAGTAGACTTTTACTGTTCACTCTCATATAGGCACCTTGTTCTATCTTTATTATATTCTTATTTGTGTGTTTGTTTCATGTTTGTCTTCTCCAATATAAACGTAAGCATGAAACTAAGAACCATGTTTGTTTTGCATGGACATGTACCCACAGGGCCAGGACTATGGCCCAACTCATTTGGGATCAATAAAGAGTTGAATGAATAATTAATTCTTATCAATGATATGAAGATTTCAAGTGAATTAAGGGATGCAGCTCTTTCTGGGATCCATCTGGCTTAATGACAGACCTCTGTCCCTGTTCCTCCGTGTTTATGTCAATATGGGGCCCTTAATTTCAGTTGTTACATCTATCTTAATTTCAGAGGTAATGATGTAACTTGATTTTAGCATTCAAAGAGAATTAATACAAGTTATGTTAATGCACTCATGGTCTCCCTCAACAAGCAGGGCTGGATTCCTATAGACACATTCACCGCTTGTTCTCCAGTAGTGTGAGATAAAAACCTGTTGTTGCTCTCATGGGGGCTTTGTCCCCTGCGGGTTCCGTGGGTGTGTAACTCTTTCACTCTTCAAGTTCTCATACGACTCCATTGGACCTTATAGTATAGGTAACAGACCAAGTGCCAGAGTCCCTTGACCATTCGTCCATTCACCCGATTGTCAATAGTTGTGTAATACCTACAATGGCCTTCCCGAAAACTGATACTCTCTGAGAGACTGCAGTAATGTCCAGGGAAAATACCTGCAAATAATCATGACTTCGATTATGATTATGATGATTGCCCTTTCTCAGGACACTACAGGGATTCTCTTATTTTCTCATGACAGTGGCCGTCTTTCAGGGAGGATATTGTTGGGGGCTACCTTTCTAATATCTTCATTTTATAGACGAAGATATAGAATCTCAAAGCAATTAAGTGACTTATCTGAGAAGAGAGATCAGTAGATCTTACCATAGAATTCATGTTAGCTACTTCCTATGCAATTAACTGTTTTTTTTCTCAATATCATCTTGCTCCAGAGGACTTTTTCCCTTTTGATCAAAGGCTAAGAAGAACATCTCAGTAGAATGTTTCCTTTCTTCCACTGACTGAATTTCTGATTTGAGACTCACATGTGAATGTGCTGAATTTCCTGTTCATTGTTCAGGGAGCCAGATACGCCTCTGATCAATCTACATTCTATATAAATTTGCAGGGACAGATTTTTCTAGGAAAATACATCAAGACACCAGTTTCCCGTTTGATTTATACTTAACTCAATATTGAACGTTTTGAATGTTATTATGTGTCTGTGACTTTTAACAAGAGAATATGTTCCAAACACCATGGAAGTTCTTAAGGAACATACGTATTTATCTAGTAAAAAAACTTAAAGGAACAAGAGGGTCTTGAATCCCTGCTTTTGGAGTACAGAAATATTAGCTATTTTGGCTAATCCCAAGGTCCTTGAGAGTATGAAATTTGGTCTCAATTTGAAAATTCATTATAATCTGGAGAAAACATAACAGCATTAATAAAAAAAGAGAAGGAATGGAGAGGAGTAAATGAGGGGTACCCATGCTAATAAACCAGTTATAAAAACGCACTTCAAGAAGAGGTATAAATACAACACTACAAAGAACAATTTATGGGAACGAGGAAACCTGGGCTCCAGTTATCATTCTGAAGCTTTGCTGGCATTAGGCACCCAGAATGATTAACTATTAGATATAGTGACTGGTGAACTATAGTGTAAATGAGACCATTCTACCATCACACTATCCTGAGGGACAAAACCAATGCTCTCTGCTTGGGAATAAAGAATAAGAATATCTCATAATAATGCTCAGTTTATATGTCTGTCTTGTTCCACCACACATCCTGAGGTCAGGGAACTTTTATTTTTTTTGCGGTACGCAGACCTCTCACTGTTGTGGCCTCTCCCGTTGTGGAGCACAGGCTCCGGACACGCAGGCTCAGCAGCCATGGCTCACGGGCCCAGCCGCTCCGCGGCATGTGGGATCTTCCCGGACCGGGACACGAACCTGTGTCCCCCGCATCGGCAGGCGGACTCTCAACCACTGCGCCACCAGGGAAGCCCCTCAGGGAACTTTTTAAATGATTGTAAATCTTAGAATTAGCACACAACTTGTCGTACTATAAGCACTTAGTACTTGGAGAATGAAAGGAATGAATTACTGACCAAATTCCAGCACTTTATGTGGTTTATTACTTGGTGTTACTGAAAAGTTGTGTCACTTTTTAATGTAGATTTTTTTCTTTTTCTCTTTCTTTTTTTGTAGAGAGGAGAGAGGAATTTGATTTGCACTTTTCTGTATATAGTTTTTGTCATTCATCTGGATTCAGAAAGATGGTTTGCCAAATTCACACTAGCTTATAATACATTTGATTTCCAAGACTGTGCCTTTTAATTCCCCACATTGCCTCTGAATGGTGGATTCAATAAATCAGTCACTCAAGAATCAGGCAATATAATGAGTAATTTTTTGTGTTCAGGCTTTGATTCAAAATGACATGGCTTCAAATACCAGCTCTGCTACTTGCTAGTTTTATGGACTTCAGTGTGTAACTCCTTGTCAGTAAGCTTCATTTTCCCTGGATGTGAAATGGGGATAACATCTCACGTGGTTGCGTGATAAATCAATGGAGGTGTAGTATGCATGGTATGACATGGTGCCCTGAAAATAGAAAGTGCTCGGTAATTCCTCACCATTATAGTTTAATTCATTATTTAAGTTTGTATGTCTGCTTATATAGTACTGATGATATATATGGGAGATGAAGCTTAAATTAAGATAAAACAAATTACTATGATTAACAATGAGATCAATGGTGCTCTACAGGTTATAACGGAAAAGTGGTGTCTGGAGAGAGGAGTTGCTGAAGGCTTCATGGAAGCTTTGAAACTTGTGTTATTCTTTGAAGAATAAATGTGAATTTCACCTAGGGCACAGAGCATTTTGTTAGGAAGATTGCACTTTTTAAGTATCTCCTGAACACCACCTGTATTCAATGGTGCAACCCATGAAAACCTTTGAAGAAACATTGCCCAGAGGTCAGTCAATATTCAAAGATGTTTGGCTTCCCTGGTGGCGCAGTGGTTGAGAGTCCACCTGCCGATGCAGAGGACACGGGTTTGTGCCCCAGTCCGGGAAGATCCCACATGCTGCGGAGCGGCTGGGCGCGTGAGCCATGGCCGCTTAGCCTGCAACAGTGAGAGGCCCACGTACCGCAAAAAAAAAAACAAAAAAAAAATTCAAAGATGTTTTATAATTCTTACTCTCAACAGTCGATTAATTTTATCACAAGAATGTACCTGAAACTAGTTTTTTTTTTCCTCTTGTAGGAAAATGCTGAATTAAGACTCACTCCTTCTCTTCGTTGAAAAAGAAAGATGGTAAGAAATAAAATGAAATGCTTTCAGCACATTTCCCCCCACCAGATTTAGGGACATCTAATACGTGTATTGATTAGGGTAAGCAGGAACCAAGAGGTGTCTTCTCTGGATACTAATGCCTCCCAGTGGCCTCCCTACCACCAATAGCAGGAGTAAAGAGGGAGCAAGAGACTGCAGGCTTCTGTCGAGACTTTCACCCTCCCTTTCCACCCACAACTTCATAACCTGCTTGTCTCCTTCTACCCTGAAACCTGAGGACTAATCTCATGATTCTCTTTATCAGGGTGTCACTCACCATGAAGCTGAGGAATCTCAGGTCAGCCCTCAACGCCTGTTAAATAATGTTCATAACTCTTCATATCCCTCTTTCTAAGCCCAGTAGCCACTCCCGCCCAACTCCTGAAATCATTCTACTGTTCCCTCTGGAATTTATAGTCAGTCATCAACATAACCCGATAGATACTTAACCTCTCCTCTGCAAGCTCCCTTTACCTACTTGGTCCAACTGATATCTGTGTCCTGGGACAGTGCTTTTTAAATAACCATCTCAGTGGTAGAAATTTTCTCTCCCATTTTCCTCCTAACAGTATATTGCCTCGTGATCTTGACTTTGTAACATTGAAATACTCTGATTTTTGTTTTCTCCAAACTCTTTCCTTTAGTGGAGTTGTCTTGTTTTGTGGATTTAACATGATATGAGAAAGTTAAACCATTAGCAAATTGCCAATATGGTTCAATTTAATAAAATCTGATGCAACAAGTCCAGTAGTTTATACAACCCTTCTAAGTTGGATGGCCAAAAGGAATCTGACTCTGAATGACTAATCTCAGATGGTCTGTCTTGTTCTTTCTCAAACATCTGCTTCTTCTACACCATTCCCTCTGTGACTATACAAAAAATGGAGTCATCCTTGTTCCCTGCTTCTCTATTGTCCTACATTCAATATAGCAAGAAATCCAGCCAGCTCTACCTTTAAAATATATCCAGAATAGATAATTTCTCATTACCTCTCTCACTACCACCCTGGTCCAAGCCATCATTACCTGTCGCATAGATTAACGAGATTCATGTAAAGAAAAGTGAAGCAGGTGAAATCACAGCATCCCAGATTTCATTCTCACATGGAAGCCATCCTTAACCTCACCTACATTTTGGATCCCTATATAGATTCTGTCACTATCTTCTATCAGTAAGAATATCTACGTTTATTGAATGCTTGTTAAGCGCTAGGCTCTATTGTTATGTCCATTTTAAAAATGGAGAAACTGAGGCTCAGGCACCTTAATTAATATACAAGATGACTCAGAAAATAAATGGATTCTTACCTGGCATAGCTGGACTGGCCACTATCTGAGTAGAAGAGGAATATTGTGTGAAAAATGGGGGGAAGGCATAGATGGATTATGAGAGTGGAAGAAATTTGGGGCAGAAGCAAAAGAGTGAGTGATCATATAGGATGTTCGATTTCAGAGTTATCTGGAATTCCTCTGTTACAACATCCACTCCTGTAATCAATACATGGACCAATAACTCTGTCCTAGTCATAATGTGTAAAAACCTACAATGCCAGGTTTTTTTTTTTTCATGGGATGTCTGGAATCTAGCATTGAGGGCTCCTGTAATTTGACTTGAAATGCTAGCAGGTCCTATTATGGAATGACAGAGATAGTTAAATGTTTGGGGCATATCCCTCAGAACCAAGTGAAAGATCACAGCAACAGATTGTCTCTCCTGATAGGGAAGGTTTTTCCTTTTGGAGAAGAGGAACCAGGATCTGCATTTTCTATGAGTTATCCTTGTAAAATACTAAAACCTCCCTGGAGTATTGTAAGTGTGAAGAATCATTTTGGCTACATAATTTGCAGATCCCAGTGTAAAAACAAAAATGTGGAGCCCCTTGTTAAAAATGTATAATAATTTTAAGTTGCCAAGAGCACTGGAGGACCTTCTAAGCACAGGGTCTGCGTGGCTGCACAGGCTTCATGCTCATGAAACCAGCCCTGAAGAATCCTCCTCTTCTTAGATATAATCCTTTTAAAAGTAAAAAACAATACTTAAAATTAAGGTGTTCTCCATATTTTATGTCATCATGAAAATGCAAATTAAAACAACGATGAAATAATACTGCACATCTGTTAGAATGGCCAAAGTCCAGAACACTGACAGCACCAAGTGCTGCTAAGGACATGGAGCAACAGGAACTCTCATTCTCATTGCTAATAAAAATGCAAAATAGTGCAGCCTCTTTGGAAGGCAGTTTGTCAGTTTCTTACAAGACTAAATATACTCTTACTATACAATAACACTTGTTCTACTTGGTATTTACCCAAAGGAATTGAAATTTTATGCCCACACGAAAACCAGCACCAGGATGTTTATAGCAGCTTTATTCATTATTGCCAAAACTTGGAAGCAATCAATATGTCCTTCAGTAGGTGAATGGATTCATGAACTGGGGCAACCCAGGCAATGGAATATCCTTCAGTGTTAAAAAGAAATGAGCTATCAAGCCATGAAAAGACATGGAGGACACTCAAATTCATATTACTAAATGAAAGATGCTGATCTGAAAAGACTACCAACTGTATGATTTTGCTATATGACATTTTGGAAAAGGAAAAAACTATGGAGACAGTAAAACAGATCAGTATTTACTAAGAGTTAGGGGGTTGGAAAGGAAGAGTAGATGGAGCACAGAGGATTTTTAGGGCAGTGAAAATACTTGGTATGATGCTATAATGATGGATAATATCATTATGTTTGTCCAAATTCATAGAATGTACAACACCAAGAATGAACCCTAATTAAACTACTGACTTTAGGTGATTATGATGTGTCAATGTAGAAAAAAAATACAGCATTCTGGAGAGTGATGTAGATAATGGGAAAGTTATGCATGTGTGGGGTCAGGGGGTAGGTATATCTTAAAAATAATCCACAAAATGTACAAAACTTAAGCTATATTGATCAAGAAAAAAGAAAGAGCACTCAAATGACCTTAGAGAAATAAAAAAGTTTAAAGGACTCCTATGAGCAATTATATGACAACAAATCCGGTAGCTTAGATACAATTTCTAAAAAGACATAAACTGCCAATATTGACCCAAGCAAAACAAAAATACGGATTTACACCAAGTAAATAAATTAATAATCAAAACTTTATCCACGTGCTTTGTGACCACCTAGAAGGGTGGGATAAGGAGGGTGGGAGGGAGACGAAAGAGGGAGGAGATATGGGGATATATGTATATGTATAGCTGATTCACTTTGTTATAAAGCAGAAACTAACATATCATTGTAAAGCAATTATACTCCAATAAAGATGTTAAAAAGAGAAAAACAAAAAAAACCTTTATCCACAACAAAAATTTTAAGCCCAAGTGGCTTCACTGGTGAATTCTCGCAAACATTTAAAGAAAAATTAATACAAAATATTTCACAGAATAGACAACAGGAAGAACACTTCCTAACTCATTCTGAGACTAGTAATTACCCTGATACCAAATCCAGACAGAGACATGGCAAGATGTTTATTGATGTCCTTAGGTGTGTTTTTAATTTTAATATTCCAATTGAGGGTTACATTTATTCTTGAAAAAATTTGATGAAAATACCTTTTGTTTTGTTTTGCTTTGGAAAAAATTTGGCAGGTATCTCTTTAAGAATTGTTTCTGTCCCCTTTAAGTATTATCTTTCCCCTTACTTTTTTAGTGTCCAATACATGTTCATACAACCCTTCCCCATGTTTTAGCCTGGATATTTTTTACTGAGCTCTTTATTAGTTTACTCTGCATTGTGTCTTTTTAAACTGAAGTATAGGTGACTTACAATATTAGTTTCAGGTGTACAACATAATGATTTGATATTTTTTATAAATATAAGGTTATAAAATATTGGTTATCTTCCATTACATCCTCGTATGTTATTTATTTTATACCTAGTAGTTTGTACCTCTTAATCTCCTTCTCCTGTTTTGCTCCTTCCCCCCACCCCTCTCCCCACTGGTAACTACTAGTTTGTTTTCTGTACCTGTGAGTCTATTTCTATTTTGTTGTATTGGTTCCTTTGTTTTATTTTTTAGATTCCACATATAAGTGAAAATATACAATATTTGTCTTTATCTGTGTGACTTATTTCACTAAGCATAACACCCTCCATGATTTGCAACAATATGGATGGACTTGCATCTAATATTCTTTTAAGATACTTATCAAATTCTTGGGGGGAGGAGTCAAGATGGCATTGTGGGAAGACACAGAGTTAGCGTGTCCCCACAACTAGGGCATCTGCCGGCTGCTGGTGGGGGACTCTGAACCCCGAGGAGAGGGGAGGAACCTCAGAGTGAGCTGGTAGGACGTAGGGGGATCGAGGGGGGAGGAGAAGTGGAAGCCAGACAAGATCAGAGCCTCTGAGGCTGGGGAGATCAGGAGAGGCAGGCGGGAGGGGCTCTCCGGGAGGAGCAGGAGAGGAGAAGAGGGAGTTTGCCATGCCCACTAGAGCCCAGGAAGCCTGCTGGGCTCCCAGGTGAGGTCCCCTGCCCTCTGAGACCAGGGATGGGGGGCACAGCCTGGGCCTCTTCTGTTCCTTGAGCCTAAGCCCCACCCCCACGGCCCCCAGGGCCTTTTCCAGCCCGGCGGGTCCTGAGCAATGGCCCCGCCCCAACCTCGCCCATGCTTAGGCTCCGCTCTCCACAGCCAAGGCATTTCCCCCCTCCTTTTTTATTTTCTTTTCCCTCCTCCTCTTTTTTACTATTGTGGTACTGATGTACCTTCTGGTTGTTGATTCATCTATATTTTTATTTTTACATTCTTTCTAACATATCTGTTAGTTTCCTAGTCTAATTTTAGTTTTTACTTTGTTATTCTTTTTTTTTTTTTTTTTTTTGCCACCCCACGTGGCTTGCGGGATCTTGACTTGTGAGCCTGGGTCGGGCGGAAGCTCCTGCAGTGGGACCTCTAAGTCTGAACAACTGGACTAACAGGGAACCTCAGACCCCAGGGACTATTCATTCGAGTCAGGTCTCACAGAGTTCCTCATCTCAGCACCAAGACCCAGCTCTACCCAATAACCTACAAACTCCAGAGTTGGAAGCCTCAGGCCAAACAATCAGTAAAACAGGAACACAATGCCACTCATTAAAAAATAAAATAAAAAGGGAGAGAGAGAGACAGCAATAAAATATGTCACAGATGAAGGAGCAAGGTAAAAACCTACAAGACCAAATAAATGAAGAGGAAATAGTTCTCCTCCATGGCTCTGAAGCTACCCCCAACCCATTGCACACACTCCCCATCTCCACCAGTGAAGGGGCTTCCTAGTGTGTGGAAACCTTTCCTCCTTCACAGCTCCCTCCCAGAGGTGCAGGTCCCATCCCTGTTCATTTGTCTCCAGTTTTTCTTTTTTCTTTTGCCCTACCCAGGTACGTGGGGAGTTTCTTGCCTTTTGGGAGGTCTGAGGTTCTGCCAGCGTTCAGTAGGTGTTCTGTAGTTGTTCCACATGTAGATGTATTTTTGATATATTTGTGGAGAGGAAGGTGATCTCCACCTCTTAATCCTTTGCCATCTTGAAGGTCCCTTCTGTAGTTGCAGTCTTGTCATTGCCTACCAAGATTTATTATGATACTGCTGAAGTAAATGCATAAGAAACTTTAAAAAGGATAATTCCATTTACTACCCTCCATGTTTGTGCTCTTACTGTAATCTTTTGCTTATAAATTCCATCATAGGATGTTATTTTTGTTATAAATAATCAACCGTTTTTAAAGGAATTCTAAAAGTAGTTTTTACATTTTAATCTTAATTTTAAGAATATTTCCACTGGATATACAATTCTAGAAACGATCGTTTTCCTTTCATCTCTTTAAAGGTGTCATTCCACTGTCTTCTGGTTCCCATTTTTCTGATGAGAAATCGTTAGTTTTTTATGGTTTTTTTCCCCCCACATTAAGGTAAATTTTTTTCTCTTTATCTTTGATTCCTAGCCATATAACCACAGTGAACCTAAGATTTGGGGGGGCGGGAGGGGGTGTTGGGGAGTTGGTAAGGAATTCATTGTGTTAAAATAAAATAAAATGGAAACCAGACTTGAAAATCCCCTGAACAGACAAAACTAGTTAGGCCATGTAAGCAAAACATAATCTAGCTTATTTCATGAAGTAAGTGAAACTTAGCTTAGATATTTCCTTGTAAATGTCTTTGATAATCATAAATAAAATTTAAATCATCTTCCTAAAATGGTATAATACCTTTTATCCAAATCCTCTGCCATCTGGAAACTCCCACTGTAATAAACAATCACTGTATAAGTTAAACAATTTCTTCATTCTCACTTTACAAGCCCTCTTGTAACAATATGCCTCTGAGCTTCAAATCACTCTCAGTCTGAAGTTTCCCTATCTGCAAATAGTTGTTTGCTCAATGAAGTACTCATATCAAGTAAAGCTCTCTAAATTTTCTTTTGACAATTGTATTTAATAACACATCCCAAATGCAAAATACATTCACCCTACACCAACACTCCCAAAAGCCTCAGCTCATTATAGCATTAACTCAAGTCCAAAATCTCATCTAAATGTCATTAGTTCAGAAGTCTCAAATCTCATCATCCCAACTATCTAAATCAAGGTCTAGATGAGACTTAGGGTATGAACCATGCTGGGATAAAATTTCTTTCCATCTGTGAACCTGAAGAACTAGAAAACAAGTTATCTGTTCCCAACATACATGGAGGGACAGGCATGGGATAATGGTTACAGACATTTCCATTCAAAAAGAGAGAAAGTGGAAGGAAAAAAGGACTTATTGGCCCCAACCAATTTTGAAATCAAACAGGAAAAACTCCATTAATTTTCAAGGCCTAGGAATAATCCTCTGTGGCTTGTAGTTCCTCTGGGACCAAAGTATCACTCTCTGTGGTGCAAGACACCACTCTCTAGGCTCACAGCTCTGTCCCTAGAATCATCTTTCCTTTTTCATGAAGGGTAGCACATATTTACAGCTGAGTAGTTTTATCCACCTGTTTCCTACTTTCAGAATTTCAGGAATATAGTCGCCTTTTTCTCTTTCCTTTTTTTTTTTTTTTTTGATACATTTAATATGATTTTATTTGGTTAATTTTTTGGTTTAAGCAAAAAGTGTTTATTATTATGTATTCTGCGGTTTCCAAAATTGTTGGAATGGCTGAAAAAGTACATGCAGCTTCTGGGAAAAATTTCTGGTCCCAGCTTTTCACTGCTTCTGCCAGAATCAGAAAGTCACAAAACCCAGAAGCTGTTTGCTGTAAAATCTTGTCCCCTAAGCTGTGATTTATGACAGCAAAATGGATGGCTTCCATATTGTCTTGCTCCCTTCATTTTCTTCTCTTTTAATTGTGGCAAGAACACAACATGAGGTGTACCCTTTTAACAAAATTTTAAGTGCATTATACAGTTGTGTTATCTACAGGCATCAGCTCTCTAGAATTCATTCATCTTGTATAACTGAAATTTATACCCCTTAAATAGCAACTCCCTATTTCTCCCTGTCCCCAGACCCTGGCAACCATGATTCCATGCTCTGTTTCTATGAATTTGACTATTTTAGATACCTCAGATAAGAGAAATCATGCAATATTTGGCTTTCTGTAACTGGCTTGTTTCACTTAGCATAATGTCCTCCAAGTTCATCAATGTTGTCATATATAATCAGATTTTATTCTTTTTTAAGATTGAACAATATTCCATTGTATGTATATAGCACATTTTCTGTATGCAGCCATTCTTCAATGGACACTTAGGTTGTTTCCATATCTGGTTTGTTGTGAATAATCTTGCAATGAACATGGGAATGCAGATATCTCTTTGAGGTACTGATTTCATTTCCTTCAGATATATACCCAGAAGTGGGATTGCTGATCATATGGTAGTTCTATTTTTAATTTTTTGAGGAACCTCCAGTCTATTTCCCATAGCAGCTGCACCATTTTACATTCCCACCAATAGTATACAAGGGTTCCAGTTTCTTCACATTCTCATCAACACTTATTTTTTGTGTTTTTTTGATAAAAGCCACTCCGACTGGTGTGAGGTGATATTGTTGTTTTGACTTGCATTTCTTTGATGATTAGTGATGTTGAGCATCTTTTCATATACCTTTTGGCTATGTATACATCTTCATTAGACAGATGTCTGTTCAAGTCCTTTGTTCATTTTTAAATTCAGTTATTTGGTGTTTTTCGCTATTGAGCTATAAGAATTCCTGATATATTTTAAGGCACAAGGAACAAGAGCAACAATAGACAATTGAGACTACATCAATCTAAAAATCTCTGTACAGCAAAGGAAACAATCAACTGAGTGAAAAAGCAATCTACAGAATGGAAAAAAATATTTGCAAGCTATATATCTGACCAAAGATTAATATGACAATTTTCTTTTATCTCCCCTTGTCTCTCTCCTTTCAGTCAAAACTACCCAAATTTCTGCTGATATTACTTTCTCAAAAAACCTTGTGGTCTCCCATGTATGTCATGGGGATTTACTCCATTAGACAAGAGGGCCTTCCACAGATCTTCCCTGGATAATTGTATCTGTATTCCTGTTTCTGCTGAGATGGTTGAGGGGCATCCATGAGTCACACACTTAATCTCTTCAAAGAGCCCTCTGCATAAGTGAGAAATATGACCTTTTGATACTTACAAAGCACTAGCAAAAGATTATCCATTCGGGGGTTTCCCTGGTGGTGCAGTGGTTGAGAGTCCGCCTGCCGATGCGGGGGACACGGGTTCATGCCCTGGTCCAGGAAGATCCCACATGCCGCGGAGCGGCTGGGCCCGTGAGCCATGGCCGCTGGGCCTGCGTGTCCAGAGCCTGTGCTCCACAACGGGAGAGGCCACAACAGTGAGAGGCCTGCGTACCGCCAAAAAAAAGAAAAAGATTATCCATTCACACCCTTGGTTTTTTCTACAAAGCTACTTTCCTGACAGTGCAATGCTTGGTTTTAGTATCTTTGATAATCTGAATATACTGAGAATTTCCCAAATCATCAAGTCTTGTTTGCTTTGGCTTAACAGTTGTGCCCAGAAACTAAAACTGGGACAGACATGGGAAAATCAGGATAGTTTGTCACCCTACCTCACCTCATAGTGTAGCCCTTTGGAGTCCCAGGCTCATGTTGGGAGAGCCACATGTTAGACTTTCTACTTTGTGCAACTCTGGGCTTTTGTTTAATCCTCTTTGCCTCCTGATGCGTGCCCTTCAATCAAGCTTTATTTTCTGGGAAGAGTAAAAGTATCTTCTGTTCTCATTTACCTTACTGAATTCCTGTTTTCCCTTCAGTTATATCCGGGTTACATTTTGTTATCTTGTCAGCTGTTTAGGGCTTTTAAGAAGATGATTTTTAAGTCTTTTTTTTAACATATTCTCTATAGCATTCAACATTTCAGATAGTAATTAACTCCCTAGTTACATATGTTCATTTATCAATTGCATTCCAGAGGCAATAATCCCTTGTTATAAAATTAACTAAAGAAGTGGTTATCATGAATTATAGGCAGTGAAAAAGGTTTGTGGCGCAGACCATGAAGCCAGTTTATCTGGATTTGCACCCTGGCTCTGCCTCATTATATCTGTGTGACAAGGGAAAAGTCACTTAAACTCTCTGCCCTTCAGTTTCATTTTTAATCAGATGGAGATTGCAATAAACCTACCTGATAAGGTCAATTAAGGATTAAATGAATTAACACATGTTTTATAATAAGCCCTATAAACATGATATAAATTATTGGTAGTATTACTATTTTTACCATTATGACTATCATTATTTGAGGTACAGAGAGGGAAAATAAAGGAAGGGAATTGGAGAGAACATTTACACAGGTGAGGTTATGAAAGGTTCCTCCAGGCATTTTCTCAACGTGTATAAATCCACTCCCTTGGAATGTTCTGATGAACTCACCAAATAGAGCTTATTTCTACACCATACTCAGTCTTGAGGTTTTTAGGGGTAACAATGAAAAGGTAGGTTTACCTGAGAGAATTCCTTCTCTTTGAGACTTGCCAAAAATATAAACCATACTTTGAGGTGAAAGAATAGTATTTTAGCTTGTAAGAATTTTAGTGGCAATGAGTGAAATAACATTAAAGGAAACATTCCCCATTCCACCCCAAACACATTGAAATGATTGACAAGATATATATGCTTTAGTCAGTTTGGCCTGCTATAACAAAATATCATTGACTGGATGGATTAAACAATAGAAATTTATTTCTCACAGTTATGGAGGCTGAGAAGTCCAAGATCAAAGTGCCAGGAGAAGGTTCTGGTGAGGACACTTTTCTTGGTTTGCAGACAACCATCTTCTCATTGTATTCTCATACAGTAAAGAGAAAGAGAATTCTAGTATCTTTCTTCTCTTAAAAGGACACTAATCCCATTCATGAGAGTTCCACCCTCATCACCTAATTATCTCCCAAAGGCTCCACATCCAAATACTATCACATTGGGGATTAGACTAAAACATATAAATTGGGGGAGGGGGAAAAACTTATACATTGGGAGGAATTATCGGAGGCCATATTTAGAAATGATCAGCCATATCCGTTAGTGGTGGAGTACTAGTACCGGTCTACGTACACAAACATAAGATCTGGATGATCCTTCCTGAACATAAAGAGTGCTTGTTTCCAGAAACAATACATTTTCCCTTGACAGGCAAGAGATTCATATACACAGTAACTAAGCCAGACCACCTAGTGGTTTAGGGCCTGCAAACCAAGATATTTCCCAGGGCAAAAACTACGATCCCTTAATACAAGACAGATTCTGAACCATGAACCTCAGGAAGATGGATTAAGACAACAACAAAACAACTCAGTGAAAATGATAGATCAAAGCAGAAACAACAATATTTTTAAAAATTCCTGCATTAGGTGAGCAACCAGGCAAAATTACAAAGCATTTTTAGAAATCCATTGCCACAAAAGTGTCAATATTTTACAATAAATGAAAGCAAAGAAAATGTTAATAATGAAAAAGGTAACAAGAATTGTAAACAAGTGAAAAAGATTATAATTTATAATAAATTTGTAATAAGGAAGAAATAGCATCTATATAGCAAGAACAGGAATCTATGAAATGAAAATCGTAATTATGATTAGAAATAGACCAATATAGGAAAGAACAAGTAAAAAAAAAGGTGGAATCAAAAAAACAGTCAATTTTATTTTTAGAATTTTTTATAGGTGGCATTAATATTTGACAAAACAAGTCAAAATGAGAATGAGTAAATTGAAACCAGGGTTGAGGAATCACACAGAATAGAGCCAGAGACATAAGGATATTGAAACACATGAGAGAGTTTAAGAGAAAAGGAGGATTCATAAATTATTCAAATAAACATTTAATGCAATGCAGACATTGTTCTAGACTCTGAGAATATAGGATTAAGGTAAACAAAGTCCCAGACACAGAAAATAAATAGGTAATAATTAGTAATGAAATACATCAATTGCTATTATGCAATATGGAGAAAATGGGGCAAAATAAGAGGGATGAAGAGTGACAGGGTTGTTACTTCACACAAAGCTACATGAGAAGCCTTCTTGTATGAGGCAATATTGAGCAGAGACTTGAAGGTAGTGTAAATGCAAGGCATATGTAAATCTGTCAGAAGAGCATATCAGGCAGAACAAAGAGCAAGTGCGGATTCATTAAGTTGGACAGAGAGTTTGGACATTCATTCATTCATTCATTCATTCATTTTGACTGGCATGCTCAATGCTGCTACTGCTGAGGAGGAAGCGGAGGAGAGAGATGGTTATGGTGAAGTGACAGATGATGGAGGAGGATAATGATGACGATGATGGTAATGGTGGTGATGGTAATAATGATTATGATGACCACAGTCTACACCTACTGATCACTTACATAGTTTGATTCAGTTATCCTTACCAAAACCTTAGGAGGGGAATATCATTATTGTCCTCCATTTACAGATAAGGAAACTGATGCACAGGGAGGTTAAACAACTACCCAGGGTAAAAAAAAAAAAATGTAACAGGGATCGCCAGGGATCAAACCCAAGTAATATGGCATCTTACTCCACGCATGTAATCAATTCCTCTTCACAGAACAGCAAGGAGGCTGAGTTACTCGAGACACCCAGTGAAGTATAGAGCAACAGCGGGTGGTATGGTAGGAGAGGAGATAAGAAATTACCTAAAATCAAAATCATGGAGAGATTAACAGGCCATAGTCAGAGCTTTTATTTTGCTTTAAGATGCAAAGCCACTGAGGGTATTTGAGCAGAGAAGTAGCATTATCAGGCTTACCTTTTAAGTGAATCCCTCTGCCTGCAGAGTAGAGAATATACTATTTTAAAGGAAAACAAGAACCAGTGTCTTGTTAGGCCTCTATTGTGACAATCTAGGCAAGTAATCGTATTTTGAATGTATTTTGAAGGTGAAGCCAACAAAATTTTATATGGACTGGATGTCAGGTGTGAGTGAAGGAAAAGAGTCAAGGATAATTTCAATTTTTTTACCTACAAAAGCAGAATAATGAGATGCCATTTACCAAAATTGGGAATCCTGTAAGAACATAAAATTTAACGGTGAAAATCAAGAATTACGTTTTGGATATGTTGAATTTGAAATGTATGTTGGATATCTAGCTCAGAAGAAAGGCTGTGGCTGCAGACACACATTTACAAATGGTCAGCATATGGATGGTATTTAAACCTCTCTGTCCTCACTTTCATCCTTCTCAGTCTCCTTGGCTTGATTCTTATCGTCCTGACACCCAAATGTTGGTGTGTCCTGGGGCTCAATCCTTGGTCCTCTTCTTCTTTGTATCTTCACTCATATCTTAAAGTAATCTCATTTGGTACCATGGTTTTTAATATATTTTAAATAATTACAATTGCCTTGCATAGACAAATCACTCAAAAAAATTAGCAAGGTTATGAGCTATTTCCACTGCCTTGAAATCGCTGACCACAGCAAGTTTCATGCTATTAAGCCTGGACTTATCTGTCATTGCATTTACTGTGCGCTATGCTTGATTATATAGTTTTGAACTTGTCATGGCTAATTCTACTGGACTCAAGAAACTGGGGTTTTATCAAGGAGTTCCCATGAAAGGGAGATAAGTCTGTAAAGATCATTTATATTGTATTTACTGTTATTGAGTTAATGAGATGCCAACTATAGTTGGCAAGTATATGACCTAAACTTTTCAAAGTTGATTTCTTTAGAGCTTTTATGTTTTAAAAATACTCTTTCTGCACATTTAAAAATTTTATTGTGGTAAGAATACTTAACGTGCTATCTATTCTCTTAACAAAATTTAAGTACACAATATATAACAAATCATAGAAAAATATCCAAGTAAATTAAGCAAAGAGCAATAAGAAAGTGCACATTTTTAAAAGCACACTGTAGGTGACTAAATCAAATAGTCTAAATTAGCTGCATATTCATCTAAAGTTGTAAGAAAATAAAAATAAACGTTCAGTATTAGGGAATAGTTTAATAAATTTTGGAACATCAACACTATTCATATTAGGTAGTCATGAAAACGTATAACTGTAAACACTACATTTAAAAACATTTATAACCTACTGTCTGATGGAAATACTCTATGCTGTCATTGCAAGAACGTAACATATGCTTGTAGGGATGAGGTCATCTGAACAGATATATATAAATGAGTGAGAAAAAAGGAAAATAAGTCTGAATATAGCCTCCACATGCACTTAACCACCCTTCAATTTTAAGAACCAGCGCAGAGTCCTTTAGTTGACTGTTGTCGTGAATATAGAAAGCAAGCTGTATTCACTCCATGGATTTTCGATATTTTGGACTTTATGGATAAATTTGACATGCTTATTTTGCCTTCAGAGAAGACCATTTCACCTGCTGTTTCCTCTGCCCTAAAACGCTTTCCCTTCCCTTCTCCTGGCTGCCTTGTCGTCTCTTAGATCACTGCCTAACTGCTGCCTCAAATCGTCTAAATTAGCTGTATATTCATCTAAAGTTGTAAGAAAATAAAAAACATCCCAAATGTTCAATATTAGGGAAGAGATCTGTGGAGTCCATTTAATGCACAACACCTCGTATCACAGATAAAGAAGCCCACATAAGAGCTCCACTGCTTGTCTGAGGTCAACACCTACCACGTGGCAGAGCCATAATTAGATTCCAGATCCCCAGATGCCTAGGCTAGTGCTGAATTCGTGCATTGCACATGTTCTGTGAGCTCAAACTGAAATGAATGTGTGCCTTCAATAATGCTCACTGGGAGATTGTCCGGAACACAACATCAGTAAGTTCCCTGCTGGGAATCAAAAAGGAATGAGGATACCCATCTGGAATTCCCATGTAATAATTGTCTGTGGTGCCCATTAATCTTGCTTAATTGATCAACTCGAGAAATTTTTCTCAAATATTTTCTCTGGTTGGCTTCAGTTTAAGGGGAACCCCTGGGGAAATTCCTCCTCTGAGGGGACCCATTAATTTTTTTTTTTTTCGGTACGCGGGCCTCCCACAGCTGCGGCTCCTCCCGCTGCGGAGCACAGGCTCCGGACGCGCAGGCTCAGCGGCCATGGCTCACGGGCCCAGCCGCTCCGCGGCATGTGGGATCTTCCCGGACCGGGGCACGAACCCGTGTCCCCCGCATCGGCAGGCAGACTCTCAACCACTGCGCCACCAGGGAAGCCCTGATTTTGATTTTTATTTCTAAAAATAATAATAAAACACAAATTTCTATAGTGCTTTACAATTGGAGAAGAATATTCATCTGTATATGTGTGTGTGTGTGTGTGTATATATATATATATATATATATATATATATATATATATATGTAAACTGTGGAAAACAAATGAATTATCAGGGTAAGTACTACTATCCACTTTTACAAATACAGAAAAGGGTTGAATTACCCAACATCCTGTAAGTTAAAAGTATGAAGCTAGGATAAAACTTGTGTCTTTTTTCTTTTCTTTCAACATTCTCTCCACAGGACTTTCTTCAAGAGTATGGCATGGACCTCACATTTTTCAAGTAGAATTAAATCATAAGCACTTAATGGTGCTATGTGGGGAAAAAAAGATATTCCATGGTGAAATAGAGTTGGAAATTTTTTTAGGTAAAATTAAGCTGTTTGCTTTACAATAGGACCTCACAGAACTTCATTGTGCTAATACACACAGTGACTCTTGAGGAAAAGTGTGAATGTTTTCTAATTTGACCATGAACTTTTTCATTTCTGAGGTGCCGTGAAGAAATCTGTTCGAAGGAACACAATTTAGGAATTAGTTCCTCAGAGGATGTTTAGATTCTTTTCTTACATGTCAAGTTCTGTTACGAGGCTGAAGTTGGCAATCATGTCATAATTTTGTTACACGCCTCCTCGTAGCTAAGCCCAAGACTTGAGTTCATAACATACTCAATATATGTTTGTCTGCTTGATTTATTTATTGATAAGGTACAGTGGCCTTGGGGCTTCCCTCGTGGCGCAGTGGTTGAGAATCTGCCTGCTAATGCAGGGGACATGGGTTCAAGCCCTGGTCTGGGAAGATCCCACGTGCCGCGGAGCAACTAGGCCCGTGAGCCACAACTACTGAGCCTGCGCGTCTGGAGCCTGTGTTCCGCAACAAGAGAGGCCACAATAGTGAGAGGCCCGCACATCGCGATGAAGAGTGGCCCCCGCTTGCCACAACTAGAGAAAGCCCTCGCACAGAAACGAAGACCCAGTACAGCCCAAAATAAATAAATAAATTTTTTAAAAAAAGGTACAGTGGCCTTATGGTTGAGGTGAGAAGGTTTTTTTGGAAGTTCAGAGAAGGAGTACCTATCACTAGAGTTGGGGAAAGATGAGGATCAAGGAAAGCTTTCTAGGGAAGATGACACCTGAACTGAGCTCTGAAGGAGAAGATGTAGCTAATGAGCAGAAGGAGAAGAGTGTCCAAGGAGGAAGAAATAGATAATGCCAAGTCCCCAGAGCAAGAGGGACCATGGGAAGGAACTGAAAGTGGTTCAGTAGAGCTGGGGCAGAAAGTGCAATAAGGAAAATGGAAAAAGTACACCTACTAGAAGTCAGGCAGAGCACTTGATTCATCTCACTGTTAATTCTCAAGATAACTCTGTAGGGTAACTATATCATACCCTTTGTAGCTAAAAATCTGAGATTCATAGAGTTTAAGTTACTTTGTCCATGGTTCTAAAACTATTAAATGTCAGATCCAGAACCCACACTCTTGTTGAGAGATCAAATGTCTCTTAATTATCTTGATCTTGGTAATCATTTCCAAATGTATATATAGATACCAGATCATCATATTGTACACCTTAAATATATACAATTACATTTATCAATTTTTTCTCAATAAAGCTGGTGTTGGGGGGGAACTAAAAACAAAGGCATAATTAACTTGGGAATGGCACAGTGGTCACATTAGGGGAAATCGTTTGGAACAGAAGTTTTAAAGAGTTTTCAAATTATTCTACAAAAGATGTCACTTCTCTTGTGAGCATAGTATCAGACTGAGCTTGGGCATGTTTTTAGCATCACTGTCAGAATCATATTGTGCCCTTTCTGCATGGATGTTTGCACTCTCTTAAATAAGTTACATAGCCTTTGCTGTAGATGAAACGTGAGATAGACTCAAAGCCTGTGTGTTCACTTTACACTCTGGTAACTAATCAAATAGAACATAGATTCTGGGCCCAGATATGCTCATAACTAGCCTCTGAATAAGGATTAATCTCAGTAGACCGTGGTTTTTGCATGTAGGATATATGTAGGACTAGGTGCCTCTTAAATTCCCTTACAGTTCCCAGGTATAGAGATTCAACTTTATATATGCTTTATAAATGAGCACACATTGGACCTCTGACTGGGCTTTGCTATGGTTTCATGGGTCCCTGACATTTTCACAAGTGCTTTGGTTTTATATGCACAGTGTTTGTGGGTTAGCAACAAGCACACCTTACACCTTGTAATACTGCTTCAACAGTCATTGGGATAACAGTTAACTAGATGAGTTTCCCAATATTATCAAACTAACTGTTTCAACAAGCACAGCAGTAGTTTAATTGCTATGCTTTCCATCATCCATTAATCAAGTGAATCTACCCCATCGAAGCCCTCCTTTTTTGCACACAGCAGACAAGTCTAGGCAAAATAACCATTGGACTGAGAAAGCCCCAATCTATGTAGGGCTAAAGCAATGGCTGCATAACTGGGTTATAGAAGGTGCCGCTGGTTATTGGCTTTGAAAGGAAGTTTAAAGGACATGAGATATAACTACAAAATAATTCAATCTAGTTCAAATCAAATTAATTGTGATAGAGATATACTGGTGAACAAGACAGGCATTCTTGCCCTTGTGGTGCTTAAAAACAGCCCCGATTGAGATGTTTATCAAAATGGCATTGCCAGGAGTTGAGTGTTCCACAAGGAGGGAATGTGGGCACCCAGAAATAAAGTGGATTCTGTGAGTAGCAAAGATAACAGGGTTGCAAGATTCTCTGGAAACAGTTTTGGGAAGAGTAGTAGAAGACTGAGAAGAATAAATGCAGCTTTATGGATTTCTATGGATTGTTAAGTAATAAAGAAATGAAGTTTTGAATGCCTCGTGAAATACGATAGGATGATAAAGACTCAGATGTATTTGCACAGAGCTCTTTGGGACATGAAGTAAAGAGCTGGCACCGGGATGACGTCTATCAAGAACTTTTTTAGATCCAATCAACCTCTCACACATAAGCCAGATGAAAATGTTGAAATGGTCAGATTTTTCATTTGTGCCAATGGAGAGATTACTTCAAGGTCAGTGGCCAAAACAGATGAATTGGAATGACAAAATCAATGACTTATGGTTGAAAACTTGAACATGAGGAAAGTTTTCACAAAGATTTTGCCACGCATCTTGAATGGTACACCTAATAGCAATGATAATATTTATTCTTATATTTCAAAAAAGAGCTGAAGAAAAACATATGTTTCTACTCACAACAGTATTATCTTCACCAACTCCTGTTCTGATCAAACTCTATAGTGCAAAATGGGGCCACCTGGTTAATTTACTATATTTTATCTCACCATACCTCAAATATTTTGCTATTAAGAAAAAAAAGCAAATGCATTCTCCAAGTGTGAACATACGTCACAACTAATGATATTCAAGAAAATGTGCAGTCTTTTAAAATAACCCCCAGAGGCAATCCTAAAATGGTTTGAAAGAAACACCATCAGAGTAAGTGCAAAACCTTTGAAAGTGACCATTGAAAGGGAAAACCCTAATATGTAAGTATAAAATTTGATGCGTTTTATTTTTTAATAGATTATAGCCTCACCCTGAATATATGTGCTAGGTTTTTCCCTTGAAATTGCCCTAGTATAACTTGTCCTGGCAGATATCAGGCTCCAAAACTATATATCTTCCATTATCCACAGATTAAGTATGTCTTGCACCAAATCTTGCTCATTGGATATTCAAATCATAATAAGATAGATTCTTTTTTAAATGTTTTCCTGAGCCAAGGTCTATCTTACTTGGCTTTGATGGTATATGATCACATTATTTTACTGAAATGTCTCATCCATTTTATTTTATTCTTCTTCCTTTTCTCTTTTACTCTTCTTCTGATTTTCAAGGTTTAGCAGAGCAACTGCAAGGCCTGGGAGGATACAACTCCAGAGGAGCCTCACTGTCCACTCTGGAAAAGATAAGAAAGCGTAAATATCCAGGGGAAACTCACCACCATGAGAAAAGAGAAGGCAAGGCAGTTATGTTCACTGGACACCTGTTATGTCCAGTGTTATATCCAGGCACATTTTATACTTGAAACATTTAATTTTCATAAAGTCCTCATAATGCTCCGTATTCACATCTCCAATCACACATTAGTGAATCAAGGCTCATCAAGTAACAGAATTAAGTAAAAATTAAATTCGCACATAAGGGTAGTTTTCACACCCAGATCTAACTGACTACAAAAATCCATGCGATTAACACTCTACCATTCTTCCTTCCCAACATTATGTTAAAATAACAAAAGACAAAGGAAATTTTTAAATGTATTATATGATTGCAAAATTGGGTATATTCATTGTAAAATTTGTAAATATACAAATTTGTAAAATTTGTAAATATAGAAGCCATAAACTAAAATCCCACCAACCTGGTATACTCATTGTTAACATTTTAAGGTATGTTCTTTTATTTTTTATGAACAGAAATTATTTTTTAAATGGAATCATGATTTAACACTTGTTTATAATGTTTTTGCATGAGCTTCCCAATCTTACTAAGATCATTTTCAACATCATTTTCAAATGATTGCAGTGTTCCATCACATGGATAGACCACAGTGAATTTAAGCATTTTCTCATTATTGATATTTACAATTTTTCACCATTATATTGAAAACTTTAATGAACACTCCTGTCGACAATTTTATGCACATACACATGGTTAGTTTATAAAAAATTCCTTAATACATTATTGCTGAATCAAAGTGAATGCATTTCTTCAAGTCTTTTATTATATATTACCAGATTGCACTCCACACATCTTTATAGCACTTTATACTTCCAGTAGCAATATTTGGGAATATATTCCTCTTCGCAACTTTCACAACTAGGTATTATCTTTTTTCTAAAACTGTTGGTTTCTAAGCAGAAAATAGTATCCAATTTTATTTAAATTTATATTTATTTGAATAATAATGAAATTGAATTTTTATATTTTTGTTTGCCTTTGAATTCTTCTTTTTTGTTTTTTGTTCTTTTTTTGCGGTACGCGGGCCTCTTGCTGTTGTGGCCTCTCCCGTTGCGGAGCAGACTCCGGACGCGCAGGCTCAGCGGCCATGGCTCACGGGCCCAGCCGCTCCGCGGCATGTGGGATCTTCGCGGATCGGGGCACGAACCCGTGTCCCCTGCATCGGCAGGCGGACTCTCAACCACTGCGCCACCAGGGAAGCCCCTGAATACTTCTTTTTTGAATTGCCTGTTTTTCTGATGATGATTTTTTTCTGGGTTATAAAATTTCATTTTCTATTCAGTTTGCTTATTGTACTTTTGACACACAGAAATTTTAAATTTTTATTCTGTCAAAATATCAGTATTTTTATGTTCTCTGCTCATTTGGTTTTAAGTCACTTGGTTGTACTCTGAGATCTGAAAAATATTTATCTACACTATCTTCTAGTTTTCTCCCACTTTTTAAAATATTTGAATGTCAGGACTTCCCTGGCGGTCCAGTGGTTAAGACTCTGTGTTTCCAATGCAGGCGGCATGGGTTCAATCTCTGGTCAGGGAACTAAGATCCCACATGCTGCATGGCCAAAAGAATGAAAAATGAATTAAAAAAATAAAAATGTTGGAATTTTAATGTAATAAAATTACATCATTACAAAAATGAATCCAAATGGTCTAAGTAGGCTTGGGTGAAATCCAACTGACTTATAGACATACAATTCAATTTGCGGTTGTAGGAATGTTCAAACATATCAGAGAATAAGCCATAGGTCTTTTGTGTTCAGTACTTCATGGGCATAATCTAGTATATGGTACAGAGGGGATGATGAGCATTGGTTAATCTGACATATCAGTTAAGTAAGAATTAGTTGAGACTCCCTACTATATTCCATTTGGAACTAACCACCATTATGAATATCTTATTCATCTCAATTTTTCAGTTTGTTCTGTTATGTCTTAAATTAAACAATCAAATCTTCTGCATCCTTTTTCTGTCATCTTGCATTGGCTATGTCATAAAACACAATGCTAAATAAAAGTGATGCTAGCCTTTTTATGTCAATATATGTAAACTTGGTTGAATTTTTTCATGTAAATGTGAGACTCCTTTAATAAAACATAAACCTCACCTAAACTTATTTTCAGAAGTGAAATATTTACTTTGCTCAGCTTATGTTAAGCTATTTTATCTTATATGCTTAATCACATTTTCCTTTGTTTTCAGCTTTTTTCTCTCTGCACAATATTTACTTTTTTTAATTGGTATATTTACTTTTTAAAATCAGGTCGTTTGGAGTGGATATGTTGTGTGTATATTCTACTGATGATTATTATTCAGAATTACATGTTTGAAGAGAGGTTTCTCTAATTAGTCACGTCTACATGAAATAGCTCTTGAATTCTTCCTTCCATAGATGGAGGAAATTAGTATACTTTCATTTCTCCCATCCTTCCCCACCAATTTCCCAGTTGTATAATTTGTGGTTTTAAATATGCATAGCTATTTTAATGTTTTGCATTTTATATTATGTATGTTTTCAATAATTATTCTTAGCATTTGTTTGCTTTTAACAATATTTGCACTAACCATTTAGTGTTAAATACATATTTTACTCTTTGATTTCTCAAATCAGGTTATTATATTACAACTTCCTCAATCTTGAATTATATGTTCTGATTAATCACCCAGCAACCTAGAGTTTTTGCTGAGGAATTGTTTTAACTGTATTTAGAATGGTATGCAAGCATACCTTATTTTATCACGCTTCACTTTATTGTGCTTCACAGATATTGCATCTTTTTTTTTTTTTTTTTTTTTTTACAAATTGAAGGTTTGTGGCAACCTTGCATCAAGCAAGTCTTTCGGCACCATTTTTCCAACGACATTTGCTCACTTCATGCTTCTGCGTCACAGTTTGGTAATTCTTGTAATATTTCAAACTTTTTCATTATCTTTTTTTGTTTGTTTTTTTTGCTTGGTACGCGGGCCTCTCACTGTTGTGGCTTCTCCTGTCGCGGAGCACAGGCTCCAGACGCGCAGGCTCAGCGGCCATGGCTCACGGGCCTAGCCGCTCTGCGGCATGCGGGATCTTCCCAGACCGGGGCACGAACCCGTCTCCCCTGCATCGGCAGGCGGACTCTCAACCACTGCGCCACCAGGGAAGCCCCTGACTCTATCTTAATTGAGGTTTTTGTTTCTTAATTTTTACAAGAGTGTGAGTGTCTGCAGTGGATATTAAAACTGTTCTAAGAAATTGATATAACCCTTTGTAACTGAAAATTTGGTCCCTGTGCCCAGAGCTGAATGAGAGTAATGAAGACAAGGTTGTGAGGATAAAGGAAAGAGAAATGTATTAATTTGCCAGCAAATGAGGAGAGTAACCAACTAGCGTCTTAAAAACTACCGTCCTGCTCTCTGAAAGAGGGCAGGTCTACTTCAGGAGAATTTTGAAGGTGGGGGTCGCAGGACTATGTGATCAAGGTGTCGCTGAGCTGGCGCCACGATTCTTGACATTTTCATGATTCGTGGCTATTGTGGTTGTCTGCCTTTGGCCAAGATGTTCTCACAGTTTTTCTGCTCACCACTTGGTCCTACACAGCTGTGACTCAAGATAAGAAGAACTAGCAAAACAGGAAAGAACTTATCAGCATAGTTAGCAGAGAAAAACAACATGTGTACATTATTTGATTTAATGCATGTGTTTAAAGAGAATGTCAGTTGTTAAATTTTTAACTCTATATTTGGCTATACCTTTTGAATGCTAAATGATTAAGTATGCCAAAGGCCCAGAAAAGGTTTCTATTCTTTGATTCAATAATCCTTATTCTAAAATTGTAACCTCAAATAATGAACAGAGAGTCAAACAAAAATAAAAACATAAGGCTGTTTCTTACATTTATAAAATGAAAAGTTATTTAAATGTAGTTTCAAATATTGGACACGTAAGTACAGTATGTTTAAATTGTATTTAAATCAATACTTTATAATAAGGGGCATTTATAACTGATTAAAAACAAGGTACAAATCTTTGTTTACAATAGAAGCCCAATTTTGTAAAAATACATATGCATAATAATGAGTAGAAATATACCAAAAAGTTAACAGTTTTTATCTGTGATTTGTAGAATTATGGATAATCTTTTTCTTCTTTATCCATTTATGCATTTTTCATGATTTTTTAACATAAGACTGTGTTACTCTTATAACTGGGAACATAATCATTTCTAAGAGGCATCTGTGGCTCACGTAGATTTATTTGGCAAGTAAACGTTCCATCATACAGCATGTTCCTCCTTCACTTTTCATATTTTTCCTAGATTTACACTTTTTGTTTTGGTTACTTCTTTTTCTCTTCAAAACTACTTTTGATGCTTTAAAACTTTTAAGCTGATTTAACATGAGGACAAGGAGAACTAAAAAATGTTACTTATTCCAGGAACAGCCATGGATTTAACAATATTGGAAATGCCTTTGCTTCCAACCAAATGTTGGAGAAGAGAAACAAAGCTCTCTGGTTGGCAGGTTGCTTATGAACAAACTCAGGCCAAGTCGCATCAGAACATAATGAATCAATTAAATGTACACACTGTGCTAAGCATTGTCTGGCTTGCCAACAAAAGGAAAGTTTGCAACTGCATTTCCTTGCCTCTTTTCATTTTTTTTTCAGTGTCACAAATCATACAGAAATTTAACTTGGAATTCAAAAAGAAGAGGGTGAAATGTTACCGTGTTGGAAAGAAGGCCCTGAAGTGTTGATCAATCCTTTCAACCGAATTACTGAGCTCCCCCAATTACCTTTCTGAACATATTTAAGTTGAATGTAATGAGCTCCTCCTTCTTATAAAAAAAATTATTCCCTTAAAATAAGCGTCTTTGCATGAAGGTGTTAGATTCTAGAATTAGAACATTGAGTGGAATATCAGTACACTATAAGTCACACCATGGGACTGAAATGTCAATCGATGATGCTTCCCTTGAGAAAATGATGTTTCCCCCTCCCCCACCACCCTCCACTCCCTGGTAACAAGGTAGAGTCCTGGTAGCATAAATGGAAGTCAGAACTTGCAAAACTATTTTAGGTTTCCTCTACTTTTCCTCTCCTCCATCTTCACTACTACTTTCAAATTTCCACTCCTTCTTTCAAAGCCCTGCTCATCCTTTTCATGCAGCCTTTTGGGTTTGGTCTATCCTTGGTATCAAGTGACTTACAGAAAAGTGCTTGCCCAGGAAGTAACCTTTCCCTACACTGGCCTTCTCTACCAATGCCTCTCTCATTAGAATTTTATTAAAATACAGTCCATAATTTTATTAAATTACAGTCTATCCATAGTGTAATTAAGTACACATATGTTTCCACTATGAATCAATAAGCACCTTATGACCAGAATACATGACAAAAATGTCACTGGTATGTTGACACAGTGGATTTCTTCAACTCTTTTCTTACAGTTTAACTGTTGGGTGAAGAGAAGGGTTAGTCACAGCAGCAGGAGTAGTGCTTCTATGTGGAAATTCCTTCCCAGCATTTCTCCCCCCAAAAAGGTATTTATTTTTAAATCCAAACTCTGAGAAAAGGTAGTTGAGAAAACAGGAAAGTTGAGAAAAGTATTATAATTCTCTTGCAAGAATAAAAGCATAACTATCACTCGACATCACTAATTATAAGGGAAATGCAAATCAAACTGTGCAATGAGATATCACCTCACACCTGTCAGAATGGCTATCATCAAAAAGTCTACAAATAACAAAAAGTCTACAAAAGTTCTACAGAGAACAAACTAGTGGTTACCAGTGGGGAGAGGGAAGTGGGGAGGGGCAACACAGGGATAGAGAATTAAGAGGTACAAAATATGTACAGTTTATGTATAAAATAAGATCCAAGGATATATTATACAGCATAGGGGAAATAGCCAATATTTTACAATAATTTTAAATAGAGTATAATCTACAATATTGAATCACTATGTTGTATACCTAAAACAATATTGTAAATAAGCTACACGTTAATTTTTTTAAAAATAAACTTTAATTTAATTTAAAAATAAATAAACAAAACGTAATGATCAACATAGAGAGGTTACTTGTTCAGAGGAATCCACTCATGTCAAGGAGAAAGTAGGAACCAGGAAACGTGACATACAGAGTCAGAAGTTAAGTCTACATTTGTGGAACCAGAACTAGAAGCACTGGTAGAGACTCAATCACAAGCTAATCAGTCAGTCTTGCTGGTAGCTATTCCCATGTGTGTGTTCATGGCCCTGTTTGCTGTTAACAGTGAGTCATTCTTGCAAATAAAATAAATATTCATAAGTTTATATGCATAGGATACTTTATACAAATCTGATGAGTGATGTTCCAAGAAATAATAAATTTTAGAAACAAATAAGTCCTTAAACTGGCAGTTTTGACATGTGATTCTGTATAATGTTGTTAATCTTATTGGGAGATCTGAATGTTTAGTTATTCAATTACTACTCAGTAATGTTCATGGGGCATTTTCCAGTGTTTGGCTATTTGCTGTAGTCTACAATACACAGTATATACTAATACATCTAAAATTTATAATTATTAAACAAATTTTAGATACCTACACTAATGAGTAAAGAGTATAAAGAATGCTGAAAATATTTTAAGAATGACTTATAATTTCATGCTTTCCTAAAAATTCCCAGGAATTCCAATATCCCATTCCCACATATTGAAGACTAAGAAAACCATATAGGAAGTGTGTGTTCCTGCATGTCTGTGCTGTCTAAGCACAACTAATGCATGTAGATGGAGAGATGGCTAGATAAGGAAATCGTTGAATGAGAGTGATTATCATGCAACCACACATCCTGGACAGACTGTTCGTTTTATGTATATTGGGTGGATCAAAAATAACCTGCAGTACCACACCATCAAGAATCTCAACCGGTATTTTCATAACGATGATCGCGCTCTCTCTCTCTCTCTCAGAGATGACTTCAAAAACCACGTCGTAAAATCACAGATTCTAGTGAACATCAGTACAAGTTTGAAACATGATGGCCTCTCTCAGCTCCAGTCTGAGGATTGTCCTAGTTGCCTCTTTTTGGTTTCAGTCTAGCTCTCATGAGAAGGGCAAAGTATGGCGCTCATAGCATTGGGAAAAATAGGATACTCAACAGAGATGGGACACAGTTTTGTGTAGCAGTCTTCAAAGACGGACCACACACTTGGTGATCTTCATGAAACTATTCTAGAAAGACTCTTTTATGCCATCATACAATTCCTTCCGTTGGGATTCAGGAGATTTAGGAGACTACTGAGGAATAGTGACGTGGGGATGAAGATGGGACCATATTATTTGCCAGGTATCGGTTTATATGTTTGCAATTTAGAGACAAAAACACAAGATACCTGCTTTCAAGAAGTTTACAGACCACTGGGAAAATAAACACACAATTATAAGTCTTTTTTTCCCTAGAATAGAGGAGAATAATATTTGCAAGAAGACCATGGTGTAAAGATATGCTAAGGTTTTCCTTGAGATAAGTTTTGGCAAGTCCTGTGTTTTCCAAGAAGAAAATTTATTTTTTTCCATGGCCAAAGAGCTCTTCTTAGGAACCTTAGCTCCAAAATGTCTACACTGACAACTTCTTCCACACTCACATATGAGGCCACAAGCCTCCAGCAAAGAGTCCTTGTGGCTATACACAAGTGTCTCCCACTGGCTTGTCTGGGTCTTCTTATTCCTGAGAAGCTATGACTTTTCTGGTCTCTTCTCTCATGTCTAATGTGTATTACTTTTTTTTTTAACATCTTTATTGGAGTATAATTGCTTTATAATGGTGTGTTAGTTTCTGCTTTATAACCCAGTGAATCAGCTATACATATACATATATCCCCATATCTCTTCCTTCTTGCATCTCCCTCCCTCCCACCCTCCCTATCCCACCCCTCTAGGAGGTCGCAAAGCACCGAACTGACCTCCCTGTGCTATGTGGCTGCTTTGTATTACTTTTTATTAGACTATCTGGGGGATGATAACTTCACTCTGGATGTGATCACGTGTAAGAGCATCCTTGGTTCTTCTCTGCCTCCCAGCTTCTGCTTCCAGAGTCATAGCAAAGATTCAACATCTCAACCTCTGCTTATCTGGGAGGAAAGATAAGGCAAGAAAAGATTTTTCCATTGACTCTAATGTGATAACAGTAAGTCCCTTACTTACGAACGAGTTCAGTTCCGAGAGACCATTCGTAAGTCCAATTTGTTCTTAAGTCCAACAAAGTTAGCCTAAGTACCCAACTAACACAGTCAGCTATATAGTAGTGTACTGTAATAGGTTTATAATACTTTTCACACAAATAATACATAAAAAACAAACACAAATAAAACATTGTTAATCTTACAGTACAGTACCTTGAAAAGTTCAGTAGTACAGTACAACAGCTGGCATACAGGGGCTGGCATCAAGTGAACAGGCCAGAAGAGTTACTGACTGGAGGAGGGAGGGGGGTGGGAGGCGGTAGAGCTGAAGGATCGTCAGCAACAGGAGACAGAGGGCAAGCTGCCATTTCACTCACGCCTGAACGCACGTTCTCATTTTTGAACGTTCGCGACTTGAAGGTTCATATGTAGGGGACTTACTGTAATAGATTTAAATTCCACTTGAAGCAAAAAGGAAAAACTGGTGAGCTTGTCTTGTTTTTGTTACATATTAGAATGGAAATGTAAGTAAAGTACGATAAAATGCATAGATCTCAACTGGTTCAGTTTGATGTATTTGGGAAATTGTACTCGATAATGAAATATTTTCATTACCCCCCAAAATTCTCCTGTCCTCCTCACCAATCAGTTCCTCTCCCTGCCCAGTCCACCACGATTCTGACTTCTATCATCATAGATTAGCTTTGCCCAACCAGTAATTTCATATGGATGAACTCATACAGTGCATATTCCTTTGAGTATGGCTTCCTTCATTTAACATAATGTTTTTGAGATTCATACAGGTGGTTGTGTATTTCAGCAATTTGTTCTTTTTAATTCCTGAGTAGCAATCCATTGTATGAATCTACCACAATTTGTTTATCTCATTTCTTTGTCCATTGTGAGCTTGGTTTTAACGTCTTCTTCACACTCCTTTTTCATGGTATTTTGTGCTTGACGCGTAAAATTGGGCACTTATCATTGGATGGTTTCTGTGACTGACTCCCATATTCTGATGCTTCTCCATTCGCATCCCTCACTGCTCCAGAGCCTAATATACCTGTGTTCTAGCCAGGCCTTTCTGGAGATACTTTGTTATCTGACCCCTTGGTTATTTTATCAGTGTTTATCTCAAACTAGCTCAGAAAAGAGGCTGGGATTATGGAACTCTTTCATTATAATTCCTAGAATGCTGACCCCTCTGAAGTAAACAGAGGAGGAGAAACTAACACCTGTTGAGCTGCTCACTATGTTCCAGATGCCAAGATAAGTGTTTCGCAAACCTCATCTCCAGTTTACTGATATGGAGATGGGAGCTCTAAGATGCTAAGTGACATGCCCAAGGTCACACACCCGTCAAGTAGCAAAGCTGGAATTCAAATCCAGGTCTGTCTCATTTCAAAGTCCCTACTCTTTCTACCACATCACGTTGAAAGAGAATCGACAAGAGAGCACTGGACTAGGAACCACTACATGTGGATTCTCATTTTGGTTCTGCCAAAATTAATCAACTGATGTTGACAAGAGACCCATCCTTCTGGGGTGTCAGTTTACTTATTTGCACAATGAGTGATGTTCTCATTGCCCTATGTGGTGCCCTCCAGCTATAGATTTTATGACTTCACTCATGGAATTACGCGACACTGTATAATTTATGAATGACTACGAAGTGTTTGGTAAGGAATTGGTAAATGGAAATCCAAACACCTTATCCTGACTTTAAAAGCCTGTCAGGAGCAGGCCTCAAGCTACAACTTTGCAACTTTATTTCTTACTTCTTCTTATAAACCTCAGTCTTAGTAGTGCTGGTCTCTTTAGTCTCTTTACTGAACCAGAATATGCCATGCCTTGTCCTACCACCTGGCCTTTGCTCGTACCAGGCACTTGGTTCAAAACCCTCCTCTGTGTCTTTCTACCTGTATAAACCCTACCCATTTTTAAAGCATAGCTCTAGTTCACTTATTCCATGAAATATTTACTTATTACTTTAGTCCACAGAAAGCTCTCTCTCCCCTGAATTCCTGCAGCATTTTCCCTCCCATGCTTGATATCTGATGGGAACCATTATATTTGTCTCCACCTGCCATTGGCAACTAAAGACTCTTGCCTTTTGTTCACATCTTATATCTCAAGTCAGTCGTGGACTTTTGGAGGAAAAATCCTGAGTGTTAGCCCTCATGACTTCCCCATAATACTTGGCTAGAACAGAATACAAAGCAAAGCCTAAGTAATGTTTCATTAATAAACTTGGAGCAGATAAAATTCATTTAGAGGCTCTGATGATTTTTCCAAGTCCTTCTCTTTAGATAGGGTTAATACTCAGGTTCTAACCTCCGCAAGTTCACAGCACAGTAGGGAAGATGGGCTTCCTATTCTGGAAACCTTGAACCAGGGTAATTCCGAACTCTGAAGGAATGACTGTAATAAGCAATTACAGCCACCATATACCAAAGGTCAGGGCCACTAAGAATTATACCCTTCAGGGCAAAAGTTCTGGGTTCCACAGAGACCAACCTAAATCAACCACAGCATGAGCCAAGAGTGAGGGAATCTAATGAGTGACGGCGGAGGGAGAGGAAGAATACGATCAGAGCCTCAGCACCAGCTAATGGGCCATGAGGACTGTGATGCTTTCCGATGACATTCTTGCCTTAGTTTTCCAGGAGGGCAGGACTGGCCAACTTGGAGGGGTTTCAACAGGGATGCTGCTGCCCAGAAGTGGGAAAACATTAGTGCTTCAAGGTGAAAAAAATCTAAGACATTTTAATGGTTTATGCCTCTCCAAAGCTCAACAATACCTGACAAAATCTTATTTCATAGCATTTGATTTCATGGGAGGTGGAGAGAATTGAGGATAAAAGATCTATAAGCCCCCTTAAGGGGGTTCTCAGGCAATAATGAATAAAAGGATGAGAAACTGCTCTAGACTGACTGGACTTGTACTTCCCTTCTCAAAGTATTTTCATTCTCTTGCAAAAATTATACTGTAGAATCTAGAGATAATGAGAGGGCATGAGTAGATATGAGTAGCACGAGAGGTGGATTGCATTGGACACAAACCTTATATTACCTTCTTCTTTCTAATGACATAGTTCACCTCGGGAACTCTGCTACCTCTTTCCAAGCTCTCTCAGCTGGATGAGACCCACATTAAATCTATATGCCAAACCTGCCCACACAGAGTTTCCCTCATCTTCTGGTTTCAGATATAGCCGTATTGTGGAATATGGTTCCTGATTTCCTGTGTGGCCACCAAGGGGCCAGATGATGCAACCTGGAAGTTCGAAAGGGTCAAGTCCCCATGGATGAACCTTGGCTAATAGGAAGCAGGAGATGAAAAGGAATGGGACATAAAAGTATCCCTTTTTTCTCTCCCTGGACTGGCCCTCCTAGCTATGATTTTTCCTGCCAGAGGAGTCCGACATGCTGGGCGAATATATCTGATGAGTAATCTTCTCTGTCTCTTCTGTGCTTGTTGGGAACAATCACACTTGCAGTGATGCATTTCATTGCACTGTTCTGCATCTAACCTAGCCTCTGTTCCCTCCATTGTCCTCCTCCTTACATCCCTGGGATTCCATCTTCCAAATAAAATGTTAAGACATATAAATTCTTGTTTCAGTCTCTAAAAACAAGAAGACCTATGCTAAGATAATAATTATCATAGTCCCTTTGGGCTGCTATAACAAAATACCATAAATCGGGTGGCTTATGAACAACAGAAATGTATTGTTTACTGTACTGGAGGCTAGAAGTCCAAGATCAAGACACTAGCAATTCAGTGTCTGGTGAGAGAGTGCCTCCTGGCTCATAGACAGCCATTTTCTCACTGCATCCTCACATAGCAGAAGGGGCAAGGGAGCTCTTTCGGGCCTCATTTATAAGGACACTAATCCCATTCATGAGGGCTCTGTTACCATGATCTAATCACCTTCCAAGACCGTACTTCCTAATACCATCACCTGGGGTCAAGTTTCAACATATGGATTTTAAGGGGACACAAATATTTAGACCATAACAGTAGTATAGGAAGGAACTCATAAATATGCCTCATGGACAAACTGTAGAAGAAAGGGTTCCGGTTCCACCCACATTTCTTTCCTAGCTGTGACTAGATAGATAGATAGACCAAATAACTTGCCTTTTGTTTCTTCTCCATTACCTAGTTATTTTAAATATTAGTCATGAATATTTATACAGTTTGTCCATAGGTTAAGTCACTTCCTGTTGAGGAGGGGGTGAGTGTTCTTGTTTTGGGTGAGAAATGGCTGTACTATGTCATGAGGCACAGGAAATCATTAGAAGAGAGAGTCTATTAATTTCAGTTCTGTCTCTGGCTATGCATCCTCCCTTTCTCCTATTTCAGAGTCTATATTTCCAGCCTTCCCAGTGTATCTGTGAACCACCCAATATCATTTCAATATATTTCTTTTCAATATTAAAAATCCAGAGTTTATGTCTTTAATTTGGAGCTAAAAGCCCTGAATGCTGAATTACTGGGTCCCCAGATTCCCTTCCAACACAGACATTCATTTAAGTGGTACAGAAAGCTGTAGCCTACCCCCTTCCACTAGATATGGCATCTCTTTGGAGCCATAATCCCTAGTTCAGGAGTTAAACTCAATTCTCAAGGTATTTACTGAGAGTTTCCCCTCTACTAGGCACTAGAGAGGAAACAGAGAAGGAACTCTCAAAATGTTTACCATCTCTATCACCTCACACCGGTCAGAATGGCCATAATTTAAAAATCTACAAACAATAAATGCTGGAAAGGGTGTGAAGAAAAGGGAACCCTCTTGCACTGCTGGTGGGAATGTAAATCGATACAGCCACTATGGAAAACAGTATGGAGGTTCCTTAAAAAACTAAAAGTAGAACTATCACACAACCCACCAACCCCTCTACTGGGCATATACCCTGAGAAAGCCCTAATTCAAAAAGAGTCATGTACCACAATGTTCATTGCAGCTCTGTTTACAATAGCCGTGACATGGAAACAACCTAAGTGTCCATCGACAGATGAATGGATAAAGAAGATGTGGCACATATATACGATGGAATATTACCCAGCCATAAGAAGAAACAAAATTGAGTTATTTGTAGTGAGGTGGATGGACCTAGAGTCTGTCATACAGAGTGAAGTAAATCAGAAATAGAAAAAGAAATACCTAACACATATATATGGAATCTAAAAAAAAAAAAAAAAAAAATGGTCATGAAGAACCTAAGGGCAAAACGGGAATAAAGACGCAGACCTACTAGAGAATGGACTTGAGGACATGGGGAGCGGGAAGGGTAAGCTGGGACAAAGTGAGAGAGTGGGAGTGTATATATGGACATAGGTACACTACCAAATGTAAAATAGATAGCTAGTGGGAAGGAGCTGCATAGCACAGGGAGATCAGCTTGGTGCTTTGTGACCAGCTAGAAGGGTGGGATAGGGAGGGTGGGAGGGAGGGAGACACAAGAGGGAAGAGATATGGGGATATATATATATATGTATAACTGATTCACTTTGTTATAAAGCAGAAACTAACACACCATTGTAAAGCAATTATACTCCAATAATAATGTTAAAAAAATAAAAATAATAATATTAAAAAAAGAATACTACACTGTGATCAAGTACAGTTTATCTTAGAAACACAAGAATTGTTTAACATTTCAAAAGCAGTCAATGTAGTTCACCATATTAATAAACAAAAAATAAGACTGTGTGCTCATCCTAGTGGATGCAGAAATTGATTTTGGACAAAATCCATTATTCATCCCTGATTTTAGGGGAAAAAAAACCCAAAACTCTCAACAAACTAGGAGTCAAAGAGAACTCCCTTAACCTGGTAAAAGTCATCTGTGAAAAATCTACATAATGAAAGGTGAGAAACTGAAAATTTCCCCTAAGGACAAGAACAGGACAGGGATTTTCATTCTCATCACTTCTCTTCAACTTTTTATTGGAAGTGAAATAAGTCAGCCAGAGAAAGACAAATACTGTATGATGTCACTTATATGTAGAATCTGAAAAACTCAAACTCATAGAAATAGAAATTTGTGGTTGCCAGAGACAAGGGATGGAGGGTGGGGGAACTGGGAGTGGGGGATGAAGGGTGGGTGAACTGGGTGGAGGTCGTCAAAAGGCACAGACCTCCAGTTGTAAGATAAATAAGTTCTAGGGATGTAATGTACATGATGACCATTGTTAACAACGCTGTCTTGTATACTTGAAGGTTGCTAAAAGAGTAAATCTTAAAAAGTTCTCATCACAAGGAAAAAGTTCTCACAGTTCTCACCTATGTGAGGTGATGTTAACTAATTGTAGTAATCATTTCACAATATACACATATATCAAATCACTATTTTGCACACTTTAAACTTATGTCATATGTCAATTACATCTCAATAAAACTGGAAAAATTAAATAAATAAAAATAACAAAGATATATAAAATAAAATAATATGCCACAGGCTCAGAAAGCAGTGCCCAAGGAGAACTGATGGTAGCAAATTTGGAATAAAAAACAAAGAAACATTGTATTAAAGTTTCTAGCCGGTGCAGTGAGGCAAGAAAATGAAATAAAGTCACTCAAATTAGAAAGGAAAAAATAAAGCTATTTTTCTTTATATGATTTTCTAAGTAGAAAATTCAATGGAATCTACAAAAAAGCTACTAGAACTAATAAGTAAGAGTAGCAAGGTTGCCAGCTTAATATAAAAAAGTAATTGTATTTCTATACACAAGCAAGGAGCAGTTGGAAACTGAAATTTAAAAATCAATACCATTACTATTGCATCAAAAATAATGGAATATTTAAGAATAAATCTGACAAAAGATTTGAAAAATCTATACCCTGAAAAGTACAAGACACAGAAATTAAAGAAGACCAAAATAAAAGGAGAGATACATCAACCTCATGGATCAGAAGAATCAATATTGGTACCATGTAAGTTGTTCCCAAATTGACCAATCAGATTCCATGCAATCCCAATCAAAATTACAATAGACATTTTTGTATAAATTGACAAATTGGTTTTAAAAATCATCTGGAAATTCAGAGGGCCTAAAGTAGTTAAAATGATTATGAAAATGGATGAAGCTGAAGGACTAGCCCTACCTGATTTCTGACTTATTAGTATTCGAGATAGTGTGGTATTGGAGTAAAAATAGACAAATACATCATTGGAACAGAAGAGACAGGCCCACCCGTAAACGGAAAATAGATTTTCAACAGAGGTGAGAGACAACTCGGTGGAGAAAAGATAGTCTTTTCAACAAATGGTGCTGGAACACCTGGATGTCCATATGCAAAAGTGTTTACTTTGACCCATACCTTTTTCATATACAAAACTCAACTCAAAATGGATCCTACACATAAATTAAAAAAAACTATAAACTTCTAGAAGACAGGAGAAAATCTTTGTGACCATGGAGACAGACAAAGATTTCTTAAATTTGATACCAAAAGCACAATCATAAATGGCAAAATTGATAAATGGGATTTCATCAAAATTAAAAGTGTTTACTCTCTGAAGGACACTGTTAAGAATAACAAAACTAACATGTAGAAAATGGGGGGAAATATTTGCAAATCACATATCTGATAAAGGACTTGTATCCAGAAATATAAAGAGCTCTCAAATGTTAATCATAAGAAAATGAAAAGTGCACTTAAATATGGGCAAAAGATTTGAAAAGATATTTCACCAAAGAAGATTTACTAATGGCTATTGACCACATTAAAAAAATTAAACATCAACATCATTTCTCATCAGAGAAATGCAAACTAATACCACAATGAGGTATCACTACATCCTCATTAGAAGGTTAGCATTATTAAGAATGGCCATACCAAGTGTTGGCAAGGATGTGGAGGATGTAGAAGTGTTAAGTGATACAACCACTTTGGAAAACAGTTTGGATATTTCATGAAAAGTTAATCATACACACCTTATGATCCAACCATTCTACACTTAGTTACCTAAGAGAATGGAAAGTATGTATCCATACAAAGACTTTCCATGAATGTTCATAGCAACTTTATTTAAAAGAGCCAAAAACTAGAAACAACCAAAATGTATATCAATAGGTGAATGAATAATCAAACTATAGTATATCCGTACAACGGAAGAGTACTCAGCAATAATAAGGAGTAAGCTATTGCCATCCACAACAACATTAGTGAAGTTCAAAATAATCATGCTAAGTGAAAGAAGTCACACATAATTCCATTTATATGAAATTTACATAAAATTCTAAGACATTCTAACCAATGTATAGTGAAAAAAGCAGATAAGTGGTTGCCTGGGTTTATGAAGGTGTGGGTGGTGGGAAGGGGCACATAGGAGAAAGTACGATGGAGTAAAAGAAACTTTGGGGAGTGATCATATGTTCATTATCTTCATTGTGGTGATGGTTTCTTGGGTGTATTCACATATCAAAACTTATCAAATTGTACATTTTAACTCTGTGCAGTTTATTGCATGTCAATTACACCTCAATGAAGCTGTTTTTTAAAAGTTTTAGCATATCAGGAGGCATTTCAGGCACATCCCTTGAGTAATATGAGACAGACAGATGAATAGTTAGATGCAGACAATAGATAGATAGGTGATAGATAGATAGATAGATAGATAATTGATAGATGATGATGGTGGTGATGATAGATGATAGATAGATAAGTAGATGATAAGTAGAACAAAATAATAAATTATATTTTAAAGTGCTATTAAATGGTAGGAAATAACAATGATCAGTGTTTGGAAAGGAATCTTGAATTCTTAGGCAATCCCTGAAGATTGAAAAAGAAAACATGAAGACAAGTTTGGTGACTGCTTGGAGACCCCATACCGAAGAACAACTTATCAGAGGAAGCTTTGACTCCAGAGGTGCTCAGAAGGGCTTCAGAGAGCAATAGTTGATCTGAGCCAATCCTGCTCTTTCTGAGGGAGCTGCAAATTCCTCCAGATCCTCCTCATTGCCCTACAAGAGGGCAAAGGTGAGTTCCATGAACTTCACATCTATGTCAGGCCATAAGACGCATCCGTGCCAGCCCAGACCTACCAAACATGGAGACCAAGAATGCAACTGAAATTCAGACACCTCTGAAGCAAATTGCAGCTGAGGGGCCTGGGAGAAAGAGAGGGAAAAATACAGAAGAGTGGATATCATTTAAGAGTACATACTTAGGAGACTTGAGATCAGATCCTCCCTGCTCTGCCACTTTCCTGATAGATAACTTGGGCAAGTTACTTAAGCTTTTTGGGTCTTACTTCTTCCTTCTGCTAAATGAGGTCAATAATAATTACTTTCTATTAAACTTGTCTGGAGGACTAAAATAAATGATTCATGCGAAGCTTTTAGCATAGTGTCTAGCATTAGTTTAAGTGTGCATTTAAGTGTACACTAGTTTGAGTTACACTTAAAAACTATTGGTGAGCTCTTTACTTCTGGAGGAATCTGGATCCAATTCTAATCTTGGCCCAAGAGAGACTGCTCCAGACATTTCTGACATGAAGTTGTCCACTGATCAGCTGTGGGTCCCTCTACCCATTGGTGCACATGGGCTGTGGAACCTGGGACAATCACCTTAATAACACTATTTATGAATTAATGTTTATGTCTATAGAACTTCACCCAGCACCTGCCCATCCTCCACGTGCCCCAAGTTGTTGTGAGAACAAATGAAATACACAGAAAATCTGGCCCAGAGTAAATGCTCAGTAGTTGAGGAAGCAGGCTGATAGGCCCTAACTAATCTGAAGCGATAATAAGCTAAGAAGTGACAGACTGGACACTTTAGTGCCAAATTCTGAGCTCTTTCTACAATACAAGTGTCTCTTAGCACCTACTGCAGAAGCTGATGTGTCAGGGAACATTGCATGGCAGTTAATATCTGAAAAATGGCCTCCAAGATGCACTCTGTGGAGTTGCTTCACCCCACTCTGCAGTTTTTAAGGGATTTGTGCCAAAACACAAACAAAGGCTGATGTGTGAATCTTGGCCGCCAGTGCAATTTTTCCCAATATCTTTTCCTAAACATGTCTATACAACTCTTTTCTAAAATTTTTGTTGTATGTCCTTAAAATGAAAGTTCCTAGAGTTCAGAGCTGCTATCTGTTTAATCTATGCACTTCATTTTCTCATACACAACTACATGCACGCACACACACATTGACACATGCTGCCACATTACACAGTGCTAGCACATTGGGGCTATAAAATAAATGTTGTTGACTTCCTTCTACCTCTACAGATTGGACTTTTATCCTTTCTTTACTAGGTAAAAGGAAAAAGAACAGTGCAATAAGAATAAATTCCAGATTGAGTGATTATATAGGGTGGGCAGTAGATCAGAGCTGGAGACTGTGTGCATGGTATTGAAAAGCTCAGGCTTGGCTGGGGTGGGAGCCCCACTGTAGCATTTGCTTGATGACCTTGGCACAATTAACTCGAAGTCTCAGATGCCTCATCTACCTATAAGTCAGGAATAATAACAAAACGCCTCACAGTGTTGTGGTGAGAATTAAATCAGGTAATTCCTGGAGCAAACATTACAATTCCTGGAAGGTGATAACTGCCTAGTAAATCTTAGTTGCTATCTATCATCATCATCATCATCATCATCACTAATTAAGGTATTATTATTCAGAACCCACAGAAACAATAAGAAGAGAAAAAATGAAAACATAAACGATGGGATTCAGAAAATCCCTTTGGATCAAAACAGTAGGTGCATTGGTAGATAGCTTTTTGATTTGTTTCACTCATCAACTGTGCCAGGCAATGCCTTACATTCCACAGACGCTAGTGAATAAGACCGACATGGTCCCTGTCCATTCATGCACTGAATCCTCAAAAATATAGTCCTATAAATTACGTGAACTCACTTGGCAGATAAGAAAACTGAGGACTGAAGTAGCTGGAACTTAAAGGTCGACATTGGAACCTAAGATTCATTCATTCATTCAACAAATATTTCTTGAGAGCCTTCTGCGTGTTAGGTGCTTTGCTAAGCACTGGGTGTACAGAAATGAATCTCACAGATAAAAGTGCTTCTTTTCATGTAGTTTACTTTCTAGCTGTGAGGACTAGATAATATCAAATATGTAAAACATAGTATATCAGATCATGACAAGTATTACATGATATAGTAAATCAGAAAGTGGAGGTGGGAAGTTTAGGTGCAATATTAATAAGGTTTTCTGGGAAAGTCTTCCCAAGTAGGTGATATTTGAGGAAAGACAGAAAGGATGGAGAAACTAAGGAATGACATATCTGATGAGGGTCCATCTAGGGCCTTCCAGAAGCTTTTGATCAGCTCAGGGCTTTCACAACAGACTCCTTGACCTCCTTATTCCTCAGGCTGTAGATGACAGGGTTCAATATTGGGGTCACCACTGTGTAGAGCACGGACACCACTTGGTCTGCCTCCGATGACTGGCCTGAATTATCTCACAGGTACATAAAGATGAGGGTCCCAAAGAAGAGAGCAATAGCAGTGAGGTGGGAGGCGCAGGTAGAGAAGGTCTTGGCCTGGCCCCAGGCAGAGCAGACCTGCATGATGGCCATGATGACAAACAGGTAGGAAACCAAGATGACCAATATACAAGCAGGCATGACAAAAACTGCAAACACAATAATCCCCACCTCCTGGGTGTAGCTTTCCCCACAAGCGAGTTTTAACAGAGGGGGTTGGTCACAGAAAATAAAGTTGATCTCATTGTTTCCACAAAAGAAGAGAGTGAAGGCAGTTACCGTTCAAATAAAGGCGCTGGAAAAACCAGCAACATAAGCCCCAGCTACCAAACCCAAGCGGGCCTTCTCGGTCATGGTGGCGACATAAAGCAGCGGTTGGCACACGGCCACGTAGCGGTCACAGGCCATGACCGCCAAGAGGTAGCAGTCAATGGAAGAAAAGAAGGTGAAGAAGAAGAGCTGGGCGGCACAGCGCGCTTTGGAGATGACTCTGCCGCGTTCCAGCAGCACTGTCAGCATCTGGGGGATGATGGCGGAGGACTAGCTGATGTCCACGAAGGAAAGGTGGCTGAGGAAGAAGTATGGGGGTGTGGAGACGGCAATCTTTGCGGGTCAGGAAGATCGTTCCCGAGTTCCCCAGAAGAGTGAGTATATAGAAACCCAAAAAGACAGAAAGAGAGGAGAACAGTGCAAAAAAAGAACAGTGCAATAAGAATAAATTCCAGATTGAGTGATTATATAGGGAGGGCAGTAGATCATAGCTGGAGACTGTGTGCATGGTAATGAAAAGCTCAGGCTTGGCTGGGGTGGGAGCCCCACTGTAGCATTTGCTTGATGACCTTGGCACAATTAACTCGAAGTCTCAGATGACTAATCTACCTATAAGTCAGGAATAATAACAAAACATCCCTCGGGATGTTCAGCGAACACAGTAAGGAAGAACTCTGTCACTACGGTGTAATTCCTCCCAGCCTTCCATTCAGCGGTTGACCTGTGAAAGCTGAGACGAAAGCGCCCGATAACCGGATCCCTGAAGACAAGTTCAATTCATTTTATATTTTTAACCAATAATTTCATTATGACAATTTAATAAGGATACTTAACTTGTTTTACCATGGAAACCGAACACAATTTCTCCCACAATTTAGTCAGGGTACCCTTAGGCAAAAGTGTATCTAGTCTCCCTCAATATCTTGTTTTTGCCTACTCTCCCCTTGTTCTTATTTTGTGGTATTCATCCTCCTCAGGAACTTAAGGCTCTTAGGTTTTCTGTTCTTTTGTTTTCTCTTATTTACTTATTTAGAAACCAACACAACATTCTAAAGCAATTATACTACAATAAAAATTTTAAAACAAAATAGAAAACAAAAGATTGAGTCATTTTAAAATAAAAGACTTTAAACTGAGTGTCTGATAGGTAGGCATTCGACTTCAACAAACTTCGCAGCCTAATGTGGAAATGGACGAATATAGAGCTCAACACAATATAAGATAAAAAGTGATGAATGCTTCCATTATACTAAGAATGGAGAGCAAGTGATTCTCTAACTTATGTCAGCTCTTGTATTTGCAACTCTGTCCCCAATTAGCTGTTTGATCTTCCACAAGGCACTTAACCTCTCTGAACCTCAATTTCCTCTTCTGCCAAAAGGGGATCATAATATCTGTCCTGCTTATAAGATAAGGTTAATGCATAGATTAAAACAGATGCAAAAGTGCATTGGAAAGCTAAAAGCACTCTACGTATATATGGTGACTATTTAAAGTTTTAAATGAACATTTTAAGGAAGGGTAATTTATATTCTATGAACAAAAAAAGCACAAACCAAAAAAAAAAATCCATTAGCAATCAGCAATGGGCTCTGCTTACAGGAATATTTCTATTTTCAGTCTAACAACATGCATATTTAACAAATAGCTGTTATCCTAGTTCGAGTTGGCTGGCTTATGAAGGGTTTTCTGTTTGTTTTTTGGTTTTTGTAAGTACTCGCATTAACCTTGGAATCAAGAGAGCGAACATAAGCTCCTTTTAGCCCCTCACAAAGCTCCGTAAGCATTGTTTGGCTGTTCTCATAGTCCTTAATAAAAGCAGCAGTTTGATAATAAACAGCACCCAAATCTGAAAGCAGAAGTATTTCCGCAGTCTGGTGTTGTCTAAGCACTGTTGGAGGAATCTGGGTTAATGGAGTTGAAGGTTCTTAACAGAGTTCTAGAAAAGAGCTGTAAAGGAGGGCTTTGGTCATATTTGATTACCTGATACGCCAGCAGCCAGGCCAATACTAAGCTGACCCATTAGAAATAATAACAAAGAAGAGAAATTAAATTCGGAAGCATTAGCGGGACACGAACCATCCTCACCTGAATTCCACTTCACTAGTGTCTTCTTCCCTTGTTTAGTGTTTCCTCTGCCAGTGACCTGCCGATCCAGAGGAGACCTAGGCCGTAGCTCACTCACAGTAGATGTGTGACCCTGGGCAAGTCACTTTTCTTCTCTGAACTTCAATTACGTTGTCTTTGCTCCCTTTAAATAAACAACAATGCAGCGTGAGTCCACAATCATAGCAACTTGGTTGATAGGGGGTTGCTTCCAGAACCACTATGTCTTCTCACTTCATGGAGTTCCTCTCACCCTTGACAGAACAATACAGCCCTGATGTTAGAATTGCCCAGAACTTTTTGCAGACTCAGCCCAAGAGAGCAGGGCTTGTGGACCAGCCTCTCTCCCTGAGTTTCTGATCCTGCCCTAGACCTTCCTGGTGGTGCTTTTTGTATTCTCTGTCCCAGCATCATGCCATAATTGGTTCCTGAGTTAAGTCTCCAGGGAAAGACAATTTATCTTCCTAACAAGGTGTCTAATATCTTTGAAGATTTCTCTTTAATTTCAAACTCTCAAAGTCCCATCCTACATCCTGCCACCAGGGTCTGATGAGGCTGGTTCCTAGTCTTGCCTCATTCCTATTTTGTACCAAAAGGAATATATTCCTTGGAAGATTTCCTAAGTTCTTCCTATAGGGTAAAAAGTATATCGAGTCTCATATGCAATGTTGGGGCTTCGTGGCCACAGTACCTAGAGGCTTTTCAATTAGCCCTTCCGTCTTAAATAAAAGTCTTTAACTGTCTGCTTAGCATTTAATCAGAAAGAGGCATTAAACTGTCTCCTTAGACCTGACAGCCCGTTCTCTCAGTAGTCCCTGTCAATTCGTTGTGTTCTCTCCACCTTCTGGCAGATTCCAAGAGAACAAATAACTCTGCAGTATACTACTCTTATTCAAACAGACCCTATATTGTCTTTTTCAATCAGTAGGAAACTTTTAAACTAATCCCAAGCTTTCTAACTACTAGCTTAATTTTTCCCACCACATTTTTCCCGTAACACAATTGACACAGGAACTATTTATTAACCATCCCCCTTTTAGAGGATCTATTCATTTTCAGCTGGGATTTTAATAAACAGACCAACCATCATTAAAGGGATCAAACATTTCTTATGAAAATTATAATATGCATGTTAAAGCATCCTGTCTTCTAGAATAAATATCATGTCTTCGAAGGTCTAAATGTTTTACTTTATTATAAGTGATCTTAAACTTAATATTCTTTGGCTGCCTTCACCCTGAATTTCCATGTTTCGCTTATCTGCTTCTTCTGATTTAAAATTCTGTTACTGGAATTCCAGGTGTGACACATCATTTTTGGCTGGCTGAGTTTGGAATCATCCTCTGTTTGTGAGATACTGTCACCACCTTTATGCCCTCCCATGATGGTTTATATCATTCATACTCCTGGGATCTTGTTTTTCTGGTAATCCAAGGGACAGGTAGAAAAGGAGTTTGAGTTCTAAGAATAGCGATCAGAGGGAAAACTGAAAATGACGAGTAGGTGGGGCCTGTTCCCTCCCAGTACCTTGGATTTGATTGAGGTACCTACAGTCAGAGAAGTGAAGAGCAAGACCCAGTGGACTCCTGGGAAGCTTTGGATGCAGGCTGAGCTGTTGCAGAGCCCAGGGACCCAGTGCAGACTAGGATTCCCTCCTGCCCACTCCTGCATGGAACACAGCAATGCTCTGCCTCCCCAAGGTCAAAAGCTTTAAGAACATAAAGAGTTGACGTCTATGATACAGATTCTGCAAATACCATTATGGGCAGAGGAAATGGTAGAAATCACTAAGTGGATTCTGAGGCAAAGGATGTGACAGATGGAACATGTGGGGAAGAAGAAAGAACAGGACATATTTCTGGTGGTGACAGCAACTGACAGACATATTATTGTGAGCACGTAGAGATTCACGTGAGGCGTCCCTGGAAACTACTACAGGAGTTTGAAGAATACTTTGAGCAGGGTCAGCTTTATAACTGGACTATCAAACTACTACCTTAATTTAATCATTAAAAATAAACATAACCTGCATTTCTCTAATAATTAGTGATATTGTGCATCTTTTCTTGTGCCTGTTAGCCATCTGTATATCTTCTTTGAAAAAATGCCTATTCAGATTTTTTGCCCATTTTTTGATTGGGTTGTTTTTTTGACATGGAGTTATATGAGCTTTGTATATTTTGGATATTAACCCCTTATCCATAATATCATTTGCAACTATTTTCTTCCATTCTATAGGTTGTCTTTTCATTTTTGTCAATGGTTTCCTTTGCTGTGCAAAAGTTTTTCAGTGTAATTAAGTCCCATTTGTTTATATTTGCTTTTATTTCTTTTGCCTTAGGAGACTGATCCAAGAAGATACTTCTGTGCTTTATGTCGAAGAGTGTTCTGTCTACGTTCTCTTCTTGGAGTTTTATGGTTTCCGTTCTTACACTTAGGTCTTTAAATCATTTTGAGTTTACTTCAACAATGAGCTATCACCTCACATCTGTCAGAATGGCTGTCATTAAAAAGTCTACAAATAACAAATGTTGGAGAGGATGTGGAGAAAAGGGAACCCTTGTACACAGTTGGTGCAGCCATTATGGAAAACAATATGGAGGTTCCTCAAAAAACTAAAAATACAGCCAACATATGATCCAGCAATTCCACTCCTGGGTATATGTATCCAGAAAAAACAGAAACTCTCAGAAAGAAGCATGCACCCCAGTGTTCATAGCAGCACTGTTTATAATAGCCAAGACATGGAAGTAAACCAAGTGCCCATAAAAAGATAGTTGGATTAAGAAGATATTCATATATATATATATATATATAGGCACATAATTATATATAATGGAATATTACTTAGTCATAAAAAAGAAATACTGCCATTTGCAGCAACATGGATGGACCTATTACGCTTAGTGAAATAAGTCAGACAGAGAAAGACAAATACAGTGTGATATCACTTATATGTGGAATCTAAAAAAATAATACAAATGAATATATATGCAAAACAGAAGCAGACTCACAGACATAGAAAACAAACCTATATTTACCAAAGGAGGAGGGACAAATTAGGAGTATGAGATTAACATATTCAAACTACTATGTATATAGCTCAGGGAGATCAGTTCGGTGCTTTGTGACCACCTAGAGGGGTGGGATAGGGAGGGTGGGAGGGAGACACAAGAGGGAGGAGATAGGGGGATATATGTATATGTATAGCTGATTCACTCTGTTATAAAGCAGAAACTAACACACCATTGTAAAGCAATTATACTCCAATAAAGATGTTAAAAAAGAAAAAGAAAACAAAAAAACTACTATGTATAAAACAGTAAGCACCAAGGATATACTGTATAGTACAGAGAATTACAGCCATTAATCTTGTAATAAACTATACTGGAGTATAATCTACAAAAATACTGAATCACTATGCTGTACACCTGACACTAACACAATATTGCAAATCAACTATAGTTCAATTTTAAAACATTTGAAAAAATAAACATAATCTAAATACTGAATCCTAATTGATGACATCATTCTACATTATGTAGTGTAGAAGAGTACTAATACTGATGTCTGCAACTTACTTTGAAATACGTCAAAAAATAAGGTGGGGGCTTCTCTGGTGGCGCAGTGGTTAAGAATCCGCCTTGCAATGCAGGGGACACGGGTTCGAACCCTGGTCTGGGAAGATCCCACATGCCGCTGGAGCAACTGAGCCTGTGAGCCACAACTACTGAGTCTGCGAGCCACAACTACTGAGCTTGTATGCCACAACTACTGAAGCCCACGTACTGCAGCAAGAGAAGCCACCTCAATGAGAAGCCCGCGTATCTCAACGGAGACCCAGTGCAGCCAAAATTAAATAAAATTAAAAAAAAAAAAAAAAAAACTTCTACCTATTTTAAAAAAAAAAAAATAAGGTGGATTTGTGGATGAACTGATGGATGTATAAATGAATAGATTGATTATAAATATGTGATAAAACAAAAACATCTAAGTATTGGGTATAGGGAGTTCATTATGCATTATTTTCAACATTTCTGTATGATGGAAATCTTTCATAGAAAATTTGCAAAAAAAAAAATGTAGTCTTGTAGTAAGGCGTGCCACATCTGAATTACACAGGATTAACTTCAGATTCTTTTGTCACTTGTCCTGAGAGTTAGAAATCTCACTCCAATGTCTTCTCAGGCTGCCTCTTTCTCTCCTTGCTTTCTGTCCCTGGAACTAAAAGTTCTGGTTCTTTTTTAATGCCTTATGCCATGACGTATTCATCTAAACATTGAACGTGCTATAAATAATGAGTTCCCAGAATGCTGGCACTGCAGAGGAGATGATTCTCAGGAATTTCCAAGGTTGAACAAGGTTGGATGGCTAAGACAACCTGGCTCTGTTGAGAATTTTCCTCAGAGCCTCCTTCACTTCCTTGCTCCTCAGGCTGTAGTTGAGAAGGTTCAACATGGGGATCACTGTTATGTAAAACACAGACACCACCCAGTCCTCCTCCGAGGACTGGCCAGAGTCATGTCTCAGATACATGAAGATGAGGGTCCCAAAGAAGAGTGACACTGCAGTGAGGTGAGAGGCACACGTCCAGAAAGTCTTGGCCCGGCCTCCTGCAGAGGGAATCCTCATAACGGCCAAGATGATGGGCAGGTAGGACACCAAAATCACCACCATGCAGGCAGGGATGACAAAAATGGCAAACACAATAATTACCACTTCCTGAGTGTAGCTGTCCCCACAGGTTATCTTTAAGAGAGGAGGGAGGTCACATAAAATGAAGTCAATCTCATTGGTTCCACAAAAGGAGAGTGTGAAAGCTGAGACCTTCCACACCAAGGCGCTGAAGACACCAGCAACGTAAGCCCCCCCCAACACACACACACACACACAACCCAAACGGGCCTTCCTCCTCATGATAGTGACATAAAGCAGGGGTCAGCACACGGCCACATAGCGGTCATAGGCCATGAGGGCCAGGAGGTAGCAGTCAATGGAGCCAAAGAAGGTAAAGAGAAAGAACTGGACAGCACAGAGTGTGTAGGATAAAGTGGCCCTGTGCTCCAGCAACACAGCCATCATCAGAGGCACAGTGACAAACGAGTAGCAGATGTCCATGAACGAGAGGTGACTCAGAAGGAAGTACGTGGGGCTGTGGAGTCGGAGATCCACGCGGATCAGGATAATCATGCCCAAAGGGGTGATGAGATAGATAAATAGAAACAGGAGGAAGAGAGGTAGTGCCCATTCAGGACAGTCAATGAATGCCATGAGGAGGAATTTGGTCACCAACGTGAGGTTCTCCTCTACCATGAAGCGAGAGGCACCTGAGAAGGCTAGGATGAGAGCAAGTTAGGGAACTATAAGTAGGAATTAACTGTATTTCTAGGTTACATGTATTGAACAAGTGCTATGGACAAAACATGCCAGGGGCTACATGGGGCTTCAGAGATGCCTGGTCTTAACTCCTACTTCTAAGGGACTTCTGTGACATGTCAAGAAAACTGATGTGGGGAAACATTTTCAGAATAGGAGTGCTTTTTCTCCCACTTTTTATGGCTAACTACCTGTGTGAGCCCCTGCAGTCAGATGACCACAGAACCAAACTTTCCCTATCGCTCCAATAGGGGCTGATACATGGGGTCCTGTCTACCATGGAAATATCCATCTCAGCACTCTGTCCCTTTTTCTCTATGACCATACCTCCTCCCTTATTTCAAACCCTCTTCATCTCTTGCCTGGATCAAAACAAGAGCCATATAGCTAACAGCTCCCGCTGCCCTCAGACTTGCTTCTTGCCAACTTTTTTTTTTTAACATTTTATTTTTGTTGTTGTTGCTTATATGTGCTTTTTATTGTGAGTTTTAAAAATTTTATTTATTTTTTTATACAGCAGGTTCTTATTAGTTACCTATTTTATACATATTAGGATATATACGTCAATCCCAATCTCCCAATTCATCCCACCACCAACCCCGCCCCCGCCCCGCCCCTGCTTTGCCCCTTGGTGTCCATACGTTTGTTCTCCTCACTGTGACCAGAGAGATATTTCTAAGACTTTCTCATCCCCCTGTTAAAAATCCAGTCATGGCGCCCCATCAAGGATAGGATATTCTTTAGACTCCTCAGTGTGTTGGGGAAAGCCCTCCAGGGGGTCTCCCCCACTTCCTTCCTCGTGTCCCTTTCTTACGCCTCACTGCCTGCACCTTCAGCCACGCTTCTCTCCAGCCACCTGAATTGTTTACAGCTTTTCTAATGCCCCACATTCATTCACATCTCTGTGCTTTCCGCAGGCCACCCCTTCTGCTGAAACACCTTGTCTTTCCCATCCTCAGGGTCCTGCCCAACTCCTATACCACCTTCAGACCTCAGCTCAGATCCTACGTCCCACAAGAAGTCTCCCTTGAGTCTGTCTTCCCTGGTCAGGGTATGTGCCTCTGGAGCTCAGCACAGTGTAAAGCCTCAATATGTTTTGGGGGAATAAAGTTATCAAATGAGATATAAAGCATATTGCAAAGAGAAAGGCATTGTGCAAATCTTCAAGGGATTATGTTTGTTTTGTTTTGTTTTGTTTTTTTGCGGTACGCAGGCCGCTCACTGTTGTGGCCTCTCCCGTTGCGGAGCACAGGCTCCGGATGCGCAGGCTCAGCGGCCATGGCTCACGGGCCCAGCCGCTCCGCTGCATGTGGGATCTTCCTGGACCGGGGCACGAACCCGCGTCCCCTGCATCGGCAGGCGGACTCTCAACCACTGTGCCACCAGGGAAGCCCCGGATTATGTTTATTTTTATGAAAATATTTAAAAACAGAAGCTGTCTGAAGTCTTAAAAACCCAATAAATTGATGAATATTCACAGAGACCATAAGCCATCCTTGGACTTACCCTACAATTCTCAACATAACAGTGCGCTTCCTTGACAGAAAGCTGTTGTCTTAATTAGATCCTCTTAGTTTACCAAAAATCCATTTTAAAAGAACAGATATTTTCTTTAATAACAGAGAACATATATACAGACACTATTCTAATGATTTATGTATTAAGTCATTTAATTCCCACATTCACTTCTTGAGGTAGGAACTATTTCCCCCCATTTCACAGATGAGGCAACTGAGACAGACTTTAAGTAGCTCAATCTTGTGTCCAAGATTGCACAGCTAGCAAATGGTGGAACTGCCATGAAGAGCAAAACTGTACACAGAAGCACTATTTACCTTAAAACAGGATTTTACATACATCACATGTCTATTCCAATAGTCTAAGAGGACCCAGAGAATGTCTGCCTTTAAGTAGACGCATGAATACCAGCACTGCAGTCTATTCATATCCGAAGGCGGATGGGGACTCTTGTGCTAATGGATAGAAAGTCCTTTGGCAGAGTTGCAGTGCAGGGCGGTAGAGAAGATATTTGATCATCTTTAAAGCATTAGACTTTGACAGCTAGGCCAGTGTTGCACTGACATGTTGGAGAAAATGGTAAATAAAAGACATTGGATCTGGTGACCTGAACTGAGCATGAACCAAGAGGACCAGGACAGTTTTCTCACCTGAATTCCACGTCACCTTTACCTGGCCAGTCCTCTTCGCCCTTTGTCCACTATTTTTCCCTTGTCTCTAAAAAATCGTTTCTTTTCCACTGCTTGGAGAAGTATCCTAAGGGTCTGGGGAGAGAAAACTGGGCTGGGTAGCAGGAGGTCTGGGTGGATATTGTCCTCCCAAATCTGCTCAGTTACGACACTGAGCAAGTTACTTAATCTCTCCAGGCATTGGTGTCCTTCTCCCTCCCCCTACAATCTACACACACACACACATTAGTGAATCAACTTGGGGACAGTAATGTCACAGCTGCCTGAATGCCAGTCCCTGCCTATATCACCCTCAAGTCCCTTGCCAGTTCTGGTCAGTCAAACACTTTCTTCTCTCTCTTCCCTTAATCTTTCTGTTTCCATGACTTGCTAAACCTGGTTAACATGCATTCCTCACTCTGTTTTTTGTTCAGTTCCAGGCTAGGAGAGCAGAGATTGGAGAAAAGCCTCGTCATATGGGCTCTGGACTCCAATGCAAATCCCTTTTGGCGAAGATACCAATAGTCTCTGAAAGTCTGAAGTCCCCAATCAATGGCTGATGTGGTCTCTAAGGAAAGGCAACTGTTACTCGGATTCTTAACAAGACTCCCGGTCTCAGTCCCAGCTCCCAAAGCCTTTCAACACACCCACTAAGTGGGGTCTAAAAAGCCTAAATCCCAGTTCTACACAGTCCCTCGATGAGTGAGATGTCTCTGGCTTTAACTTCTCTGTCAGAACAATGTCAGAAACTGTGCCTTCCTCCGTGTGGCCACATCCTGGAAGGAATAAGGGTGCTTTGTGAACGCAAGGCTTTATCACATTGCTCAGAAGGACACAGTGGAGACTCTACACAGAGACCTCAACAAGACACATCATGTCTTCTAAGTGTGCCCTCTCTGGAAGTCAGGTGTTTCACTGTCTCCTCTCCCCTCCCCACCCTTCTCCCCCCGCTTTAAAAGCAAATGAAATCACAGGGAAAACAAAAGCCTGAGATGTTGCTCAGAGGAGAAGCTGGCATATCCTTTTTGTTGGCATGGCCTTTGCCATCTCTCTGCATCTTTAACACAGCAGTATTGCTTTAGCCCCAAATTCAGAAGCATTTTGTTAAGCCATTGAATTTCAAGATGGCTCAATTCAGAAAAGGAAATAAGGAAGATGGGGAAGAACAGAATAATTATAGAATAATTGTTTTCTTGGACAATTATGCAAACCAAGAGAAAATGAGACCATATCGGTCACTGATTCATCACGGTGCTAAGCGTTCTAAATGAAGAGCAGGAGACACAAAACGAAACAAATCGCTGTAAAAGAGAAAACACAATGCCAGTCTACAAGGACTATGCAAACTAGCAGATCACATAATAATTCATCCTACAGATAACAGGTACTAAGCTCATAAGTGAGGTGTAGTCCAGGTGCCATGGGGAGTCAGAGTAAGGCAAGATTACTTATAGATGGGGTAGATCAGGGAAGGCTTCCCAGCGGACATGGACTTTGGCAGGCAGTTTGGATGGAAGTGAGGGGTGGGAGAATGATGGGCAAAGCTCTTCAGGAAGGGGGAGCAGCGTGAGTGAATTCACAGGGACAGGAAAGCCCAGGGGCTACTCCTGGGGCAATGAGCGGGGTTTTGGCCACAGTACAGGATGGTATTAGGCAAGTCCAGGACTAGGGTGAGGTGAGTGAGGCACTCACCTCGGATTCAAAAGTTAAGGTGGCACCAAAACCTTTAGTAAACAAGGTAAATAACCATATAATATTATCAAAAATAAAAATCAATGCAAAAATCTCTATGATGAATAAAATATCAAAATTTTCAGAACAATTTTTTTTTTTTTTTAGATTCCATATATATGTGTTAGCATACGGTATTTGTTTTTCTCTTTCTGACTTACCTAGGGGCAGGACAAGAATAAAGACGCAGATGTAGAGAATGGACTTGAGGACACAAGGAGGGGGAAGGGTAAGCTGGGATGAATTGAGAGAGTGGCATGGACGTATATACACTACCAAACGTAAAATAGATAGCTGGTGGGAAGCAGCCTCAGGGAGATCAGCTCAGTGCTTTGTGTCCACCTAGAGGGGTGGGATAGGGAGGGTGGGAGGGAGACGCAAGAGGGAGGGGATATGGGGATATATGTATATGTATAGCTGATTCACTTTGTTATACAGCAGAAACTAACACACCATTGTAAAGCAATTATACCCCAATAAAGATGTTAAAATAATAATAATAAAATAAAACAAATTGAATGAAAATACAGGTACAGAATAAAAATATATATATATCAAAATTTTAAATAAAGAGCACCAGTATTACTGATTCTCCTTTTGCCTCAGTCTCCGTTACAGTACAGCATAGCGCTGGTACCCTACGCTTGAAAAGGAGGGTGAGACCAACGGCTTCCAGGGCACAGGCTTAACAAGTGCCTTTTAATGGACATTCCATTTCTTTCCTCTCTACCCTCCAGTTAGGAAAAGAAAATGTAGGAAAGTCAACCTAATAAGATCTAATACTTGCAGAGTAACTTTAACTATTTCCAAGTACTCTCTTCATCTTCACAAGACCCCTGTGGGATTGAGAGAGATAACAAATTCCTCCTCTGTACTGATGAGGAAACACGGCAAAGAAAGGCCCAAGGTCACGTAGTTACCTGGTGAGCGGACTAGAAATTGTGTCGGTCCTGGTTGCTAATGGACTCTGCCTATGCCACAGGCCCTACAGCCCAAGAGGACATATTTTTATGACCACACGTACATCCACATCCACGCCCAGCGCTCACTGGACGAGGACGAGGTGAGTCCTCTGGGCTATGCTGTATTAACAAATGACCTTAAAACCACAGTGACTTAACACAATACATTTAAATTTACCCATGGAAACGCCAGTGTGGGATAGGTAGTCCTCCTCTGTCTTGCAGCTAAGCCATTTTGTACAGCTGAACTTCAAGACTGCTAGTGCAGGGGAGGACAGGGAAAGATCAAGCAGGATGACACTAAGGACCAGGCCTGGTCTGCCTCCCTCCCACCTACATCACAGTGACCTGAACCCAGTCACAGGGGTTCAACATTACTGCCTACCTAACCTAGAGGATGTAGGGAAGCGCACAGATATTTGTGCAAACAAATATTTGGGCTGAAATCTCTGCCACGCCCCTCACCTTCTGTGCATCTTTTGTGCAGGAGAAAGTCTAGAACCCACCCCAGAATTTCCAAGGACAGTCAAGGGCTCACTCCTGCGTGTGCGTGGCTCTGTTTTCCTGTTTCCGCTAAAGTGTTATTTACACTCGTGCCCACTTCCCATTACTTCTCACCCTTTCCAGTACCACAACATGCCAAGCATGAAGCATGGCCTTTTGTCTTTATCCTTCACTCTCTAAAGCAAAATTAACACAGTGCGTTTGTTTGGGTAGCTGACTTTTAATAAAAATATTGTAGAGAACTTAAGAGGTTCATAATACTTCACAGATTAGGGAGAAAATTAGAATTGAATAATTGATGTCATTGTGCTACAAATTCCCCCAGCCATTTCCGTCACAAGGAATTTGTCTCTGGCTGTTCCTGGCCTCCACCTTAAGCCTGCCTGCTGCTATAGGACCCGTATCTTTCTCTGCTGAGATCATCTTTCATTTGTATTTCTCTTCTTCCAATTCCCCAATCTTCCAAATCCCTATCTAGTCCAATCTACTGGGAGAAGGCTCAAAATTCTTTGTATATTGTTATGCATGATAATCTGAGTCTTTAATACCCAAATACCTTCCATTTAGACCGTATATTAGAGTTTCTTAAATTCCATAATCCAGATGCCCTTTAAGATGTTTTCCTCAACAAAAGGAAATGTCTCTCTTCAATAGAAAAAAATTAGGTCAAACTACAGCTAGCATTTAACTTTTTTTTTTTTTTTTACTTTTAACATACAAAATAATGATTTAGTGCTCAAAGATGCCTTAGAAACTGGGTTAAATAATGAAAACTGTCTTTACTAAATAATTTCTTGGAGGCTTTCGTGTGATGATATACTTTATAAATCTCCAAAATGAAGTACGTATTGTGCAGCAATTCTCAAAAGTATTTGACAATGGAATGTTTACTAGGCTACTCTTGTGTACAAACACCCACAAATTCAGTGACACACAAGAATAAGCATTTGCTCTCACATTCATAGGTTCCAGGATTTGGTTTATCAAGGCTGGGCTGGGCTAGCTTAGCCAAGCTGCAGCTTGGTTCCTGATTTGTTTCACATGTCTCTCACCATCTTTGGGTCAGCAAGCTACTGAAGACATGTTCTTCTAACAGTGGCAGAGGCCCAAGTGAGCAAAGTTCCATTATCAAAATACATTCAAGTCTTTGCTTACATCTGGTCTGCATGTCTGTCAGCCAAAGAAAGTCACATGGTCAAGCTCAACAATCTCGAGCAGGGGAGTATATTCTATTCACAGTGGAAGAGGAGTTTTCAGAACACTTTTCCCTATCATCCATAAATACTCAAGTCCTACCACCGAACCACATCCAAAATACATTCATCACCACCTGAGATCACCCACCCACAGGAGCCTCTACAAAGTACAAGTCATGCCTTGGTATCCGTGGGGGATTGCTTCGAGCACCTGCCCCGAATACCAAAATCCCCAAACACTCAAGTCCCATAGTTGGCTCTCTGTATTAGTGATTCCATACTCATGGTCCCACAGTCATGAATTCAGCCAAACGTGGACCCTGTAGTCCTGTAGTATGTACTGAAAAATAGTTACGTATAAGTGGACCCCTGCAATTCAAACCTGTGTTGTTCAAGGGTCAGCTGTACATCGTTGGGATCAAAGTTTAGGATCTTGTGATCTCTATCAGCCCAGATGCAGCTCCCCTTGGTCTAAAGAATTATGAACTAAAAAGACAAGTTATCTGCCTGCCCTACAAACACCGTGCAGGATAACCACGGTAAACACACCCATTAGGAAAAAGGAAGGATGGTAGGCACATGGCAGGCACTGGTCCCTAGGAATTCTGAGATCCTACTGGGCAAATATTGCCATGTCCCCCTACCCTGGGGTATGAAATGTGCCTTGTTAGGCCATGAACCTTCTCCTTGGTGGAGATAGGGCACCCCGGGTGGGTGTCCCTCAGGGCTCTTAGAAAATATCATGACCATTAGATCTTTCTCATACCCCAAAGTACTTTAATCCTAAATATAGATAGCTTCTATTTTAGCCTTTTCTCTTTCATTTGGTATTCTCTAACCACTTAGAGTTTACCAGAGAGAGGACATGGTAAATTTTGGTTAAGAATATAGATCCTGGTATCAGACCGTCCGGGTTGGAATCCTGGCTCCTTCACGTTCTACCTGTGTGATCTTGGGAAATATGCATAATCTCAGTGTGATTCGACTACCTCATCTGTAAATTGGGAATAATAGTACCAACTTCATAAAGTTATGGAGCAAATCAAATGAAAGTGACATGAGTGAGAGACATAAAGCCACTCTTCAGTAAGGTATCTGATCTTCACTATCAGAAGAGTGTTTCCCAGACCTCTTCCCAAATTCAACCTTTCTTCCTACTTCCTGTCTGAATCTTTACACATTCAATGACATTGCAGAGTTCCCACGAGCTGGTTACTTTAAGATAGTAGTAAACTTTCCATCTGGGTTTTAATGAGGGTAAATCTCACTAATAATAATTGTGAAGCCACAGAAATAGCCAACATCCCTGAGGGACCATGAAGTACCATGCAAAGCACTTTACATGTAACTTCTCACTTAAAAACAAAATTATAAAGCACTCAGACAAAATGTGACATTTCTAATCATATAAGGAAATATCCTCATAGATGATAAAGCAATCTTTGGTTGGTAGTTCTCGTAAATTCATTATGCAATTGTCATCTCATCATCTCCCTATCCCATTTTGCTCTCTCTATGCTAGCTCAGTGTTAATGTTACTGCTGATGTCAGTCTTCCCTGTTGTTAACATTACACAATTTAATTTAAAATCTTTATCAGTATTTCTTCCCATTAAAATACGGAATTTCTTTGTTGACATTCTGCCTCTGTCTTGCATTGCTTTCCCTGGAGGCAGGCTTTATGGGAAACTCCTTACTGGAAGATACTCTACCTCTGGGGGGCTGGTTCCATGCCTCCTGTGCTGCAACCACTTGCAAATGATAACGATAGCCCAGAAGATTAGTACAACAGAGGAGGTGTTTGATGAGCATTTTGCAGAACTATGAAGATAATTAGTACAACTTGGCTTTATTAAGAGGTTTCCTCAGGGCCTCCTCCTTCATGTCCTTGTTCCCCAGTCTATAAAATCAGAAAGTGCAGCCGGGAGCTTACAATTGTGTAGAACTTGGTCCCAGCCTTTTCCCCTTCCAGAGACTTTCCTAAATCATTGCGTACATAAAATAAAGCTCAAGTCGCAAAGCTCAGCCCTACTGTACTTAGTAAGAGGCAAAGGTAGAGCAGGTCTTTGCCTGGTGACCTGATGTTTAGATGGACTTGTCAATGAACAGCTAAGTGAACAGGATCACAGCTAGTCTGGTCAGAATCATATAGAAAGCAAATCATATATCATAACAGAAATCATATAGAGAAAAATTATATATAGCAGCAGCTGCTAGAGGAAGCTACCTCCCAGGTCTGTGCCAATAGCAATGGGAGGTCACAGAAAATAAAATCAATTTATAATTTATAATTGAGGGAGATGAAGAAGGTGAAATGCATAGATAGAATTGCATTTGTCAAACCCTCTAAACTCCGCCATCACCAGCTTCTGCTAAACCTCCTGAGAGTCATGATGGTGGCGAAAAGCAGAGGTCAACAGTGGCCACAAAATAATCGTAAACACATCTGAAAATCTAACTAATGTTTCCAAAGATGAGGTCCTAGGTTCACTCAAGTAATATTTTGGGATTTTAAGCACTGGATTTTACATCAATTCCCACTGTAAAAATTGAATAAACAGAAACCTCAGTTAAATAAAGTTGAGAGACCAGAAAGGGGAGCTCTCATGCCCTGTGATGACAGCAGAGCCCAGCAGGAAGAAGAATGATGCCTCTTTCCTGGAACTTAATATAGTCATTCAGACGAATCAACCTCATTTCTCTGACTCGTATCTGCTAGTTCATATGCTTGTCGGTAAAGGCCAGGCTCAACATTGGATGAAAACTGCTAATAGGGAAAATCCTAAAAAGTCTCTAGAATTTCACCTGGGAGACCAGCCCACTAACTTATTATATGAACAGGCTTAGTCAATCGCTAGGGGGCTTTGTCAAGCAATTCCTGGGCTTTCCCAAAGCCTGTTGATTGGAACAAAATTCAGGCTTGCGTTCACAAGAAATCTGATGAACCTTTTCATGGTTATTACAATTAACTTCAGATTATATTTAAAGAAAGTTCTGGTCTTCCTTCAGATGTTGATTCCACCTGAGTAGCGTTTAACTCTATGTCTATTAATGGGCTGAACCAGGACCTTCCCCTTCTAGTCAAAAGGACCAGGATGGAATGGGAAACTATATCAACTCCAGATTTAGTTAATCTGGCAAACCAGCTCTCTCATACTCTAGATGAGTCATCTCAATAGAAGACCAATAAAGTTCTTAATCTTCAACTCCAGTGAATGAAGGCTCCTAAATGAAACCAAAACTCTCTTAGCTTCTGCTATTGCATAGAGTCAGGACACTGGAAAAAGAATGGTACAAATTTAAGTCTTAGGCACCTTCAGCCCTCTCACCAGCCTTTCTGATGTTCTCCCAGATCTCCACGATGAGGCTCCAAAGACTACAGGGCCTCTTCCCAATCCTCCCTCTTAAGTGTCTTGGAGAAACATTTCTCCAGATTGGAGATGAATCTCTTCCGATCCTAACTGACACCAAAGGCACACTCTCAGTGCTCAAGCCAGCTGTTGTAAAGCAACCCCTGCCTCGAATAGTGGAGATCTTCAACGAACCTCAAAACGTTCCTGTCTCTGAACCTATCCACTTTTGTTTAGGCCCTTTGAGCGATACCCACCATCTTCCCCTTAGTTCCTCCACCTCTGTCCATTTATTAGGCCGAGACTTCTTAAAGAAGTATCATGCCAGAATTCCTTTCTCCCAAAGGGGGAAGATAATTCTAGAATTTGACAGTAGTCATCAAAGTAACCAACCAGGTGAATTAAATGATACTTTGACATCTTTTATTTGTTGTGTTTCTGACAACACTAGAGCTGATTCTGTAAACACTGATCATTTGTCTCTATTAAATCAGCTACCGCTTTCCTTAAGAGCAAAATCTCCAACTGATGTTGGCAAAATTCGTAGCACGCCTCCCATCAAAATTCTAATAGACCCCTCAGTCTTCCCAGAATTAACCACACCCTACAAGTAAAGGAGCCCTTCAAGGCATAAATCCCATAATAGAAGATCCCAAGGCTTGAAGCCTCTTTATCCCTTGTACTAGTCCCTGTTAACACTTGCATTTTACTGGTGAGAAAGCCTAAGGGCTGAGTTTTGGTCCTGGACAAACCTCCAGGTTTGTCCAGGACCTTAAAGCAATAAACAACATTGTCAATGGAATATTACTCAGTCATAAAAAGGAATGGAACTGGGTCATTTGCAGAGACTTGGATGGACCTAGAGACAGTTATACAGAGTGAAGTAAGTCAGAAAGAGAAAAAAAATATCATATATTAATGTAAATATGTGGAATCTGAAAAAATTGGTATAGACGATCTTATTTACAAAACAGAAATAGAGACACAGACATAGAGAACAAATGTATGGATGCCAAGGGGGAAGGGGGTGGGTGGGATGAATTGGGAGATGGGGATTGACATATATACACTACTGATACCGTGTATAAAATAGATAACTAATGAGAACCTACTGTATAGCTCAGGGAACTCTACTCAGTGTTCTGTGGTGACCTAAATGGGAAGGAAATCCAAAAAAGAGGGAATGTATGTATATGTATAGCTGATTCGCTTTGCTGTACAGTAGAAACTAACACAATATTGTAAAGCAACTATACTCCAATAAAATTTTTTCTTAAAAAGAGCTGAGAAGTTAAAAAAAGAACATTGCTATCCCTCAACACCTTGTTTTTCCTACCCTCATATGTTACAAACATCCATTCCCACTGGAAGTAAATTCTTTACTGTAATTGTTTTATGCAGTGTATTCTTCAGTACTCCAGTTCACGAAGCTAGAAAATACCTTTCTGCCTTCACTTGAGGAGAAAACCAATTCACCTGGACAGTAATGCCTCGGGGTTATACTGAGAGTCCTTCTTATTTTTGCAAATCCTGAAGGCTGATTTGGATGATGTAAAGTTCCCTAGAGGCTCTACTTTGTTACAATATGTGGATGATTTGCTTCCCTGCTCTCCTTACCAGGCATCCTCACAGGAGGTCAGTATGCACTTAGTTTTAAGGGGATAGAAGGTCGCCGAAGAAAAATTGCAGTTTGCCCGAACCCAAGTTCAACATTTAGGGCATCTGATATCAGAACAAGGGCTACATCTAGATCCAGATAGACTTCATGGTGTCCCAAGTTTCCCAAAACCCAAAACTAAACACTAACTCTGAAGTTTTCTCAGCTGGTTTGTTATTGCTGAAATTGGATTACAATTTCTCTTTTATGGCCAAACCTCTATGTGTTTTATTCAATAAAAACAACCCTGACTCAATTTTATGAGAAGAACTGAATGATATAGGCTTCAAGGTCTTAAGGCCTTAAAGGAAAGTTTGATGAACCCACCTGCCCTTGGGCATCCCAATTTTCAGATTTCCTTTTTCCTTTTTCTTAATATGAAAAGGAAGGAAATGCCCTTGGAGTACTCACCCAAGAAAACAGGGACCATCCTTGACCCCTAGGGCATTATAGCCAGCAACTGGACCCAGGGACCAGGGATATGACCCTTCCCTTAGAGCCACTAAGGCCACTGCCCTTCCGGTTGAGGCCACTGAGAAAATCATGTGGGTTCTCTGTTAACCATTTTTGCACCTCATGCAGTAGAATCTTTCCTGAATTCTCACCACACCCAACAATTTTCAGCCATCCATCTCACCTCCTATGAAGTCCTTTCATTAACTGCCCCTCACATAATTCCTTTATGTTTTAATAATCTTAACCTGACTACTCTCCTCCCCTTTGACACTGACAGAGTACAATATCTGTGATGGCCTAACACTGACGGACCACCTCCTCATGATGAGTTACAGGAAATTCCATGGAGTAACACTGACTTCCCATGGTTCACTGATGGTTCTTATTTCAAAGGTGACAACAGCAAATATTGTGCTGGATATGCTGTTACAACTCCTTTTGATATTGTTGAAGCAGCATCTTTATCTATGGCTACTTCAGCCCAGCACACCAACCTATATGCTCTTATACAGACCTGTACTTTAGACAAGGACAAAACTGCCAATATTTTTATTGACAGTAAATACACTTTCGGAGTAGCTCATGATTTTGGAATGTTGTGGAAGCAACACGGCTTCCTTACTTCCAGTGGAAATAAAATTAAAATTGGCCCCTATGTTCAGGAATTATTGAATGTAATGTTTTTACCTGCCACTTTAGCTATCATTAAGATTCTGGGGCATTCTAAACTCGACTCTCTGGAAGTGAGCTGCTATTTCAGCAAGGAATGCTGCCCTTAAAGCGACCAATAGGGGCCAAACTCCATCATGGTCCAAAGAGTTATTGTCCCGAATGATAACTTAGAAAAACTGGCTAGAGATGCTGAAAAATTGGCCTCAAAAAAGGAAAAACAAAACTGGAAATTTAACAATTGTTGGTTTGATAAAAAGAGAAAGCTGTGGTTTAAACCAAATAACAACCAAGTCCTACCAGACACTCTAAAGTTCCCAATCCTCACCACTGTACACGTATTAAACCACTGGCCTACTGACAAAATGATAGTCTTCATGAATCAGTATCAGTGGGGAAATATTAGCAAAGCCCCCATAGTGCTTACCTCACTTGTCTCACTTGTCCAAAGTACAACACAGGAAGCCTGTTCATACTGCTCCTGGACTTTTTTAACCTCCTAACAGACCATTCAAGCTCTGGCAAATGGATTTCACACAACTTCCTCTGAGTAATAGATATAAATATGTTTTAGACATGGTCGGCATGTTTTCACGCTGAACAGAAGCTTTTCATTGCAGACAAGCTACTGTCTCTTCTGTGGCTAAAGTTCTTTTTGGAAAAGATCATCTCTACATGGTGAACTCCTCTTGAATTTCACAGTGATTGAGGAACCCACGATAGTAGCCAAGTGCCTTAAAAGTCTGTGCTGTTTGGCCAGTTTTACAACATTTTCACTTCACCGCTCTCAATCTTCTGGTTTAGGTGAACACACAAATGGCATTATTAATACTCAGTTGGCAAAATTTGTAGAGGCCCTCCAAATTCCTTGGCCCAAAGCATTGCTGTTGGTCCTTCTAAATCTTATATCTACCTCTTTAGGAACTCATAAACTCTCACCCTTTGAGATAGCCATGGGATGCCCAATGTACTTACCCACAACAGATAGATGGAGAGATAGTCTATTATGGCAAAGGCCTAATTGCTTCTATTAAAGATAACTATGTTTTGGTAGAGCAATTTTTTACAATGCGACCTTGGGAGAAAAAGACCTTAAGCATCGTACCTTGCAACCTGGAGATTTTGCCTACTGTAGAAGACACCTCCAGAAGAATTCTCTTCAACCTCATTGGAAAGGCCCCTATCAGACACTGCTAACCAACTCTCGTGTCACTAAGCTCCAAGGAACTGACCCCGGGATTCATGTGACATACCTAAAGAAAGCACCAAACACTGACTGGATCTGCATATCATCTGGTGACCTAAAAGTAAAGATTTCCTGGAATTGAAGCAGACAACATCTGATGAGACAGCTTTCCCATGATATCTAGACCAGGCCTGTTGGAAGTTTCTCGCCAAAACTTTGATGATGACATAATGCTTCAGATGATCTCCCATGTCTATGATCTTGATAACACATAAACTTCAGATAAAAAGTACCTGAGAGGGCTTCCCTGGTGGCGTAGTGGTTAAGAATCCGCCTGCCAATGCAGGGGACACGGGTTCGAGCCCTGGTCCGGGAAAATCCCACATACTGCCGAGCAACTAAGACTGTGTGCCACAACTAGTGAGCCTGCGCTCTAGAGCCCATGAACCACAACTACTGAAGCCCACCTGGCTAGAGCCTGTGATCCACAACAAGAGAAGCCACAGCAATGAGAAGCCCTCACACTGCAACGAAGAGTAGCTCTCACTCACCACAACTAGAGAAAGCCCACTCACAACAATGAAGACCGAATGCAGCCAAAAATATAAATAAATAAGTTTATCAAAAAAAAAATGTACCTGAGAGTTCTCCCTCCTACCCCTTCCTGTTACTCAAATGTGACCTTAATAGATTTCCAATTTGTGCATTTTCCCTCCAACATGAGATACTACACCCAGGAAAGATCTTTCTTGACATTGGGGGGGTGGGGGGGAGGAAGCCTCTGAAACTAGAAAACCTTACTCTTGATCAGTGATATATTCAGAGAAAGACCTTGATCAAAAGGGGGAAAGGAAAAAAATTAACAAACAGAAACTTCAATTAAATAGAGTTGGGAGACCAGAAGGGGGAGCCCTCACATCCTGTAACAATAGCAGAGCCCAACAGGAAGAATAAAGACCCCTCTTCTTTCCTAACAAGGACTCAGCCAATGAAAAGTCATGGACTTTTTGTTTACTATAAGCCTCCCAACTCCCTCTTCCCCTCTATAAAAGCATTCTCTTCATCATGTGGGAACTTGCACACACTCACCATGGTTGCAGACCCCGAATTGCAATTCTCTGCTGATCCCAAATAAATCCACCTTTGCTGGAGAAATATCTGGCAGTCTATTTTTTTCAGGTTAGCACCACCATCCAATACCTTGTTTTCCTTATAGCCCTGTTTTACCTCCATGATTCAGGAAGCAGTGATTACTTGTCATGCACTTTCCCTTCAGGAGTGGGCCTGATACATCCTGAACTAAAGGAACCAATTAAATGTCTAAAAATAGATTTTTTTAATACATTAAAGAAAAAATAGTCTTGACATTAAAGCTTTTAATTGTAAGAAAGACTGTGTTAAAAATAAGATGTTTTCCTTGGAGTTTCTCAAGATGAATCTTTTCATGTAAAGAGCAATCCTGGAAGTCAGGAAGCAGAGAGTTTATACCATGTGCCTAAAATTCACACTATGATAGTCATTTTCTTACTTAAAAGGGGAAAAAGACTGTAATGTAAGCTCTGACAGTTGACTTTTCTTTTTGTAATGCAAGTATCTGACTTTAAGCTTTGATTGCTGAGGCATCCACTTCAAAGATGCATCAGCTTCAATGAAGGCTATCTGGAATAAACACATCGCCCCCCACCTCATGAGCCTCCTTTGTTTTAGAGATCCTAAATGTTGATGTGGTCATTTGGGCCAATGTTTTTTCCTCTCTTTTTTCTATCTTCCCATGCTTTAAATTCCCACTATTATGTTTCAAATTCCCACTATTATGTTTCAAATTCACTAATAAAGAGCAATCCAGGGAAACCCTAGACCCCCACCCTTAACCTCAATAAAAGCAGATCCCCAGGCCTGTTCTCAAGCTCTCTTTCTATCTCTACTGGAGGCTTCCCTGTGTGCCCCCTGGCGTGCCTTGTACACTCCAGGGCTTGCAAATAATAGACTGTTTTTGTCTTCAAAGTTTCCTAATGGTTATTGCTAGAGGGTGTCTTGCCATCATAATAAGAACCACAAGGGTTGCTCCAGTTGTAACAATTGTTTGCAAAGGGGAACATCAGTGAGAAGTTCACTGGGCCCCCAGGCATTTCTCGGGATAGCATTACTATCAATAGGCTGAGACCAGCACAAAACAAAGATATTATCAGTAAGCAAAGGAGAATAAACTCAGAGTATATCCTGATTAGATTATAGATGGTGTCTGGATCTTAAGAAGGGCCCCAGGCCCCAATACCCTCCAACCCCAGATGAGTCCCAGAGAGGGTCACTATAGGTGATAAAAGCCACCACCTCATTTTGTAGAAGAATCTGGAAGAGAAGATACCTGTGCCTCACTTCCTAGGGTAATGGCAAGGCTTCTAGGGATTTTTCTATATCCAACATCGCAGCAGAAAAACATGTCAGCAATGGTCAATGGTTGACGGAGGCAGAGGGACCAAGAGTGACTTCACAGAATCCTGACACTTCAGTATAAAAAAACTGATGATGTATTCATCAATTATGAAACAACTGTTAGAAAACCAAAGACACTTTAGAACCATACAAAGAGAATACGAAATATACATCTCTTAAGAGAGAAGCCAAGGCTGGGCCAGGGGCAGCAGTGGATACAATCACATGACATAAGAACCAGGAAGCACCAGCTCCCTCTGCACAGAAGAAAGTGAGAACAGAGGAATTCGTTGTACTAAATATCCTACCCACAGTGCCAGGATGATACATAAAAGCCCTGGGAACTTGGATCCCTGTCAGGTGGGAAGAAGGTAATAAAGAGGAGAGAGAATTTTGAATTGACTGAGTTTAAATCCTGAATGGGCCATGTTTACAACTGAAAGTGACTGAGTTGCCTTCGATTGGAAAGAATTCATCTTTCTTTTGCCTTCGGTGGAAAAAATGAGTTCAGTTATAATGAAATATTAAGAAGTTATTTTTGTTGCACCCTGGTATTGAAACTGTAAATTATAAAACTATTAGAAATGCCAGCAGCAGGGACAAGAATCATAAACCCAAGTTAAGAGACACACACACAAAATAAATATCTGTTTAATAAAAGCTCAAGACAAATAAACAAAGAGAATGATAAAATTTAAAGAATAACAGAAGGAAATTTCCTTTTGCTTGAAAAAGTATCTTAAGCTTTCAGGTCCGAAGAGCTCACCAAGATCTTGACACCAACATTGAAAATTAGATATGCTTCTAGGTGCAAGGATAAAATGAATACATTACACACTAATGGAGGATAAAAAAAAAAAAAAAAGACAAGTGATCTATATGGGACCAAGAAGTAGACCGTCATCAAATTTTGCATCTACTCTAATGAATACCAGACGTCAAAGAAAAGAAAAATGTCTACAAATTTCACATAAAATCATTTTGAGTCTAGAACTCAATTCCCAACCAAACTGTCATTCAAATATGAATTAATCATACAAGACACATTCTCTGACCACAAGATAAGGACCACAGAAATTAACAAAAGTCCAGCCAAAAAGAATATCGACCATTCTGACACATTGAAATAGCCTGTTTATTTACACTCAAGATAAAGTGGGACTCATCTTCAAACTGTTTAGAAATAACTGACACTGATAATTATATACTAAAACCTGTGAATTGTACCAACAACGGTAAAAGGGAAAAACTCTATTTGTAAATACATTTATTAGACTATGTGGGCAATTAAAATAAATGAAACACGCTGCAAGCAAATACTCACACACACACACACACATACATATGCACACACAGCCAAAAGAATCTAGAAGAAAGTTAAGAATAAATAAATAAATAAATACAGCAAAAGTAGAGAGTATTAATACATAAGACAAATTTTTTAATGGACCCGATAAATAAAACCAGGAGCTGACTCTTTAAAATGATCAGTACAACAGAAAACACTGCCAGGCTTTCGAATAAAAAACAGACAGAAAACAAAACAAATAAATGCCATTAGGACTGAGAAATGAGAAAAACACAGTTTGTAGAGGTAATTTTAAATTATGAGAAAGAACAGTTCGTACGTATCACACTGACAAAAAATTAAATATGGCCAGGAGTTATGTATATCAATATGGCTAAATCTCAAAACCATTATATTGGACAAATTGTTAGAGATGTGAACATTATGAACATTAGGGCAGCTTAGATGTGAAGTTTTAAAACTTTATTATAAAGACATAAATATGTAGTAAAAATAGAAAAGCAGGTATGGGAATGTTAACAACAAATGCAAGATAGTAGTTACCCCTGGTAACTTCCATATATACGTGTTAGCGTACGTACGGTATTTGTTTTCCTCTTTCTTACTTCACTCTGCATGACAGTTTCTAGGTCCATCCACCTCACTACAAATAACTCAATTTGGTTTCCTTTTATGACTGAGTAATATTCCATTGTATATATGTACCACATCTTCTTTATCCATTCATCTGTCGATGGACACTTAGGTTGCTTCAATGTCCTGGCTATTGTAAATAGAGCTGCAGTGAACATTGTGGTACATGACTCTTTTTGAATTATGGTTTTCTCAGGGTATATGCCCAGTAGTGGGATTGCTGGGTCTTATGGTAGTTCTAATTTTAGATTTTTAAGGAACCTCCATACTGTTCTCCATAGTAGCTGTACCAATGTACATTCCCACCAAAAATGCAAGAGGGTTCCCTTTTCTCCACACCCTCTCCAGCATTTATTGTTTCTAGATTTTTTGATGATGGCCATTCTGACTAATGTGTGAGGTGATACCTCATTGTAGTTTTGATTTGCATTTCTCTAATGATTAGTGATGTTGAGCATCCTTTCACGTGTTTCTTGGCAATCTGTATGTCTTCCTTGGAGAAATGTCTATTTAGGTCTTCTGCCCATTTTTGGATTAGGTTGTTTGTTTTTTTGATAATGAGCTGCATGAGCTGCTGGTATATTTTGAAGATTAATCCTTTGTCAATTGCTTCATTTGCAAATATTTTCTCCCATTCTGAGGGTTGTCTTTTCTTCTTGTTTATGATTTCCTTTGCTGTGCAAAAGATTTTATGTTTCATTAAGTCCCATTTGTTTATTTTTGTTTTTATTTCTATTTCTCTAGGAAGTGGGTCAAAAAGGATCTTGCTGTGATTTATGTCATAGAATGTTCTGCCTATGTTTTCCTCTAAGAGTTTTATAGTGTCTGTCCTTACATTTAGGTCTTTAATCCATTTTGAGGGTTTTTTTGTGTATGGTGTTAGGGAGTGTTCTAATTTCATTCTTTTACCTGTAGCTGTGCAGTTTTCCCAGCAACACTTATTGAAGAGACTGTCTTTTCTCCATTGTATATTCTTGCCTCCTTTATCAAAGATAAGGTGACCAGAGCTTCCCTGGTGGCGCAGAGGTTAAGAATCTGCCTGCAAACGCAGGGGAAACAGGTTTGAGCCATGGCCCAGGATGATCCCGCCTGTCATGGAGCAACTAAGCCCATGCACCACAACTACTGAGCCCATGTGCCATGACTACTGAAGCCCACGTGCCTAGAGCCCATGCTCCGCAACAAGAGAAGCCACTGCAATGAGAAGCCTGCACACCACAATGAAGAGTAATCCCTGCTCACCGCAACTAGAGAAAGCAACAAAGACCCAGTGCAGCCAAAAACAAATAATAATATAAAATAAATTAATTTTAAAAAAAGATAAGGTGACCATTGTGTGTGGGTTTATCTCTGGGCTTTCTAACCTGTTCCACTGATCTATATTTCTGTTTTTGTGCCAGTACCATACTGTCCTGATTACTGTAGCTTTGTAATATAGTCTGAAGTGAGGGAGCCTGACTCCTCCAGATCCAGTTTTCTTTCTCAAGATTGCTTTGGCTATTCGGGGTCTTTTGTGTTTCCATACAAATTGTGAAATTTTTTATTCTACTTCTGTGAAAAATGCCATTGGTAGTTTGCTATGGATTGCATTGAATCTGTAGATTGTTTTGGGGAGTATAGTCACTTTCACAATGTTGATTCTTCCACTCCAAGAACATGGTATATCTCTCCATCTATTTGTGTCATCTTTAATTTCTTTCATCAGTGTCTTATAGTTTTCTGCATACAGGTCTTTTGTCTTCTTTGGTTGGTTTATTCCAAGGTATTTTATTCTTTTGGTTGCAAAGGCAAATGGGAGTGTTTCCTTAATTTCTCTTTCAGATTTTTCATCATTAGTGTATAGGAATGCAAGAGATTTCTGTGCATTAATTTTGTATCTTGTTACTTTACCAAATTCATTGATTAGCTTTAGTAGTTTTCCGGTAGCATCTTTAGGATTCTCTATGTATAGTATCATGTCATCTGCAAACAGTGACAGTTTTACTTCTTTTCCAGTTTGGATTCCTTTTATTTCTTTTTCTTCTCTGATTGCTGTGGCTAAAACTTCCAAAACTATGTTGAATAAGAGTGGTAAGAGTGGGAAAACTTGTCTTGTTCTTGATCTTAGTGGAAATGGTTTCAGTTTTTCACCATTGAGGATGATGTTGGCTGTGAGTTTGTCATATATGGCCTTTATTATGTTGAGGTAAGTTCCCTCTACGTGTACTTTCTGGACAGATTTTATCATAAATCAGTGTTGAATTTTGTTGAAAGCTTTTTCTGCATGTATTGAGATGATCATGTGGTTTTTTTCCTTCAATTTGTTAATATGGTGTATCACATTGATGATTTGTGTATATTGCAGAACCCTTCTATTCCTAGGATAAACCCCACTTGATCAGGGTGTATGATCCTTTTAATGTGCTGTTGGATTCTGTTTGCTAGAATTTCGTTGAGGATTTTTGCATCTATGTTCATCAGTGATATTGGCCTGTAGTTTTCTTCTTTTTGTGACATCTTTGTCTGGTTTTGGTATCAGAGTGATGGTGGCCTCGTAGAATGAGTTTGGGAGTATTCCTCCCTGTGCTATATTTGGAAGAGCTTGAGAAGGATAGGTGTTAGCTCTTCTCTAAATGTTTGATAGAATTTGCTTGTGAAGCCATCACAAGCTTTTGTTTGGCTTTTGTTTGTTGGAAGATTTTTAATCACAGTTTCAATTTCAGTGCTTGTGATTAGTCTGTTTATATTTTCTGTTCTTCCTGGATCAGTCATGGAAGGTTGTGCTTTTCTAAGAATTTGTCCATTTCTTCCAGGTTTTCCATTTTATTGGCATACAGTTGCTTGTAGTAGTCTCTCATGATCCTTTACATTTCTGCAGTGTCAGTTGTTACTTCTTCTTCACTTCTAATTCTATTGATTTGCATCTTCTCCCTTTTTTTCTTGATGAGTCTAGCTAGTGGTTTATCAATTTTGTTTATCTTCTCAAAGAACCAGCTTTCAGTTTTATTGATCTTTGCTATTGTTTCCTTCATTTCTTTTTCATTTATTTCTGATCTGATCTTTATGATTTCTTTCCTTCTGCTAACTTCGGGGTTTTTTTGTTCTTCTTTCTCTAGTTGCTTTAGGTGTAAGGTTAGGTTTGAGATGTTTCTTTTTTCTTGAGGTAGGATTGCATTACTATAGACTTCCCTCTTAGAACTGCTTTTGCTGTATCCTATAGGTTTTGGGTGGTTGTGTTTTCGTTGTCATTTGTTTCTAGGTATTTTTTATTTCCTCTTTGATTTCTTCAGTGATCTCTTGGTTATTTAGTAGTGTATTGTTTAGCCTCCGTGTGTTTGTATTTTTTACAGATTTTTTTCCTGTAAGTGATATCTAGTCTCATAGCATTGTGGTCAGAAAAGATACTTGATATGATTTCAATTTTCTTAAATTTACCAAGGCTTGGTTTTTGACCCAAGATATGATCTATCCTGGAGAATGTTCCATGAGCACTTGAGAAGAAAGTGTATTCTGTTGTTTTTGGATGGAATGGCCTATAAATTTCAACTAAGTCCATCTTGTTTAATGTATCATTTAAAGCTTTTGTTTCCTTATTTATTTTCATTTTGGATTATTTGTCCATTGGTGAAAGTGAAGTGTTAAAGTCCCCTACTATGACTGTGCTACTGTCAGTTTCCCCTTTTATGGCTGTTAGCATTTGCCTTATGTATTGAGGTGCTCCTATGTTGGGTACAGAAATATTTATAATTGTTATATCTTCTTCTTGGATCAATCCCTTGATCATTATGTAGTGTCCTTCTTTGTCTCTTGTAATAGTCTTTATTTTAAAGTCTACTTTTTCTGATATGAGAATTGCTACTGCAGCTTTCTTTTGATTTCCATTTACATGGAATATCTTTTTCCATCCCCTCACTTTCAGTCTGTATGTGTCCCTAGGTCTGACGTGGGTCTCTTGTAGGCAGCATATATATAGGTCTTGTTTTTGTATCCATTCAGCCAGTCTATGTCTTTTGGTTGGAGCATTTAATCCATTTACATTTAAGGTAGTTATCGATATGTATGTTCCTATTACTATTTTCTTAACTGTTTTGGGTTTGTTATGGTAGGTCTTTTCCTTCTCTTTTGTTTCGTGCCTAGAGAATTTCCTTCAGCATTTGTTGTAAAGTTGATCTGGTGGTGCTGAATTCTCTTAGCTTTTGCTTGTCTCCCTATACAGCTTTTGAATGAGAAGAAAGCACACTGCAATTAACAAGTTAAAAGGATTTTCATAACATAAAGCCAACTAGTAAGTTGCAGAAAATGATATGAAATATCATTTAAAATAAGTAAGTAAATTTTTAATGAGCATAAAAGGATTCATACAAAAGTAACAAGTTACCTCTGGGTGTTGAGTTTGGGAGGCAGAGGGAAAAGAGGAAACCACTCTCCCCTATTTACTTCATATATTTATGTATCTTTTCATTTTATTACAACAAAATATATTTTTTGTAATAAGCAACCCAGTAAAGTCCTTAAAAGAAAGAGAGTACCTTATATCACCTCACACCAGTCAGAATGTCCATCATTAAAAAATCTACAAACAATATATGCTGGAGAGAGTGTGGAGAAAAGGGAACCCTCCTACACTGTTGGTGGGAATGTAAATTGATACAGCCACTATGGAGAACAGTATGGAGGTTCCTTAAAAATCTAAAAATAGATCTACCTCACGACCCAGCAATCCCACTATTGGGCATATACCCTGAGAAAACCATAACTCAAAAAGATTCATGTATCATAATGTTCATTGCAGCTCTATTTATAATAGCCAGGACATGAAAGCAACCTAAGTGTCCATCGACAGATGAATGGATAAAGAAGATGTGGCACATATATACAATGGAATATTATGCAGCCATAAAAAGAAACCAAATTGAGTTATTTGTAGTGAGGTGGCTGGATTTAGAGTTTGTCATACAGAGTGTAGTAAGTCAGAAAGAGAAAAACAAATACCATATGCTAACACATATATATGGAATTAAAAAAAAATGGTTCTGAAGAACCTAGGGGCAAGACAGCAATAAAGATGCAGGCATAGAGAATGGACCTGAGGACACCGGGAGGGGGAAAGGTAAGCTGAGACAAAGTGAGAGAATGACATTGACATATATACATTACGAAATGTAAAATAGAAAGCTAGTGGGAAGCAGCTGCATAGCACAGGGAGATCAGCTGGGTGCTTTGTGACCACCTAGAGGTGTGGGATAGGGAGGGTGGGAGGGAGGGAGACGCAAGAGGGAAGAGATATGGGGATATATGTGTATGTACAGCTGATTCACTTTGTTATACAGCAGAAACTAACACACCATTGTAAAGCAATTATACTCCAATAAAGATGTTAAAAAAAAAAGAGAGAGTAACTTAAAACAAAAATCATGGGAATCAATAAAATGCTAACAAAAATATTTGAGAATCTTAGACTCTGTACCTAATACATTGAATCAGATCTCATCTATTTGGATAAATAAATTTAGTATTTTTATTATTAACTAATGAATACAAATGAATTTCGTATTTTAGTATTAACTATTATTATTATTACTATTATTTTTATTGTTATTTGGTTAACCCAAGCAGGCCTTTTGGTAACTCACCATCACTGCCTCTTTCCTGCAAGTTGAGAGACTTGAAGAGAAGGATTCTTAAGTATAGAGAAATCTGGGTAACGTTTCGTAATTTTCCTGTGCTGAATAAACTGCAGAATCTCCATGTTCAATCCTGGAACCCGAGGAGGGGTCTAATTTTGTAAATGTTGAATCTTCAGATGAAGGAATTTCCTTAAAGATCTATGTACTGAGGCACTTGAGGGGAGGGGATTTCCCTAAAGCATGACTCACTCAGCTGCCTGAGGTCAAGGAACATATTTTAATCTCTCCTTGGCACTGCTAACAATACCTGGCCCCTTCAGTCAACAAATACTCATTTACTGTCTACCAAGAGTTAGCAGTGCGTGGGAAGCGCAGGAAACAGCAGCATGAGCAAGGCTCACACGGGTTCTGCCCTATTGAAACAGTTAAGGTCCGTTGGGGAAAAAAAACAGACATTAATAAGCAGTTAGCATATTTCAAAAGAGAGCTGAGAGGGTGTCACAGGAGCAAATAACCAGCCCAAGCAGACCTTTCACAAAAGGGATCGTGGAGTCACGAAACCACAGGAGGTAGTAGGAAATGATCAGGATACTTTTAAACAGAACCCTTGGCAGAAACAAAGTTTGTTGTCTTTCATTCCGTAGACGCTGAGCTTCTGTTAGATGCCCGGAACTGTGACAAATCCACTGGTCATTTAGTCCACAAATATTTACTGGGTACTTACAATATGCCAGGGACTGTTTTAGGCACTGAGGACACAGGAGAGAACCCTGCCCTCGTGAACGGACACAACTGTGGAGTGAGGGAAAACATATTACGTCAGATGGTGATGAGTGTGATGCAGAAAAATACAGAAGAAAAGGATGTTACGGAGGCTGTTTGTAATTTTAAATACTGTGAGCAGGGAAGGGCTCATCAGAAGGTGATATGTGAGCAAAGATTTGAAGGAATCACGGGGGCAAGTTATACAGATATCCGGAGGAATAGCATTCTAGCAGAGGGAACAGAAAGTGCAAAGGTCCTGAGGTAAAATCATCCCTGGTGTGTTCTGGGGTCAGCAATAAGTTCAGAGTTTAGCAGAAGAAACAAGCTTACAAAAAAGGAACTATTTTATAATTCAGAGTGACAAGGGATGAGGCTGGGTATTTTTGCTAATGAATTAAGGAGAGCCGTGGCAGACTTCTGGTGCTGGGCCACAGAAGGAAAGTTTGATATTGCTGGAAGCAGCTGGGCAGCAAGATTAATGTTAAATGGAACCATTATGCACATGACAAGGGAAAAAAATTTGATTCAGCGGCACTGGGTGTGGACCAGACCAACCTAATCCGTTTCATCACCTGAAACCCACTTCACCTTTCCATGAACAGTCTCTTTTCCTCCTTGTTCATTGTTCTTTGTTTGCTCATGACCTTCTGCTCTTTCACTGATTGCAATCTCAGGCTGAGGGTGTAGAAAAACAGCACTACCCAGGGCAACCAGACGCCTGGGTCCTTTTCCCCCGTCCCCTGTCCCATCCCCACCATCATCCTTGACTAGCTGTGTGATCCTGGGTAATTCTCTTAACCTCTCTGAGTTTCCACTTCCTCAGCTGTTTTTCTATACCCCTCCCACCAAAAAATATAGATAGATAGATCTATAGATAGACTGATAGATCGATCGATAGATACAGATAATCATGACTTAGCCACCTGAAGACAAGAAGCTGGAGAGACTCTAATTTCACGATTATCTTTTCTTCCTCCTTCCCTTTCCACAAATTCCTACATGTGGTTACTGTATGTCCATCCCACACACAAGCCCAGGCAGGGTGGGGGAACGTTTTCTGTCTGTGGGCTTCTCGCTCTAGCACAAGACTCTGCTAGTAGGTTCTGCCCCAACACAGTTGTATCCAATCAACGGCTGACCTGGGTCCCCAAGGAGAGGTTATTGCTCATACTGAGGCTCCTTACATGATAATGGCACCTTTAATGTAAGGATAGAAAAGGTCTCTCTTCTATCCTCATTTCTAAAAGCATTTGCCCTGTTGGGTCATCACTAACAATGGCTGAAGGAGCCTAAATTCTAGTTCTGACTTGTGTCTTGAGGAGTCACCAGTCTTCCAGGATCCGGTTTCCTCAGTGGGGATAATGTCATGAATCATAGGCTCTGCCGCCCTCCCTGGCTGTGACCTGGGAGAAAGAAGTTTTGTAGATACAGGGCTCCCCCCAATACACTTAACCCAGAGATGGTGTAAGGGAACCTATTCACCTAGGGAAAGACAAGGCCCATTGTGGCCACGGTTTGCCCTCCAGGGGTCAGGTGCTTCCTCAAGTTTCTTCCTTTAATCTTTAACACAAGAGAAACCTCAGGGGAAAAAGAACTAGGACAGTAGCGTTGCCCGAAGAAGCCATTGATTGGCACAGTCTGCAGGTTGGCATGACTTTTGCCAGTTCTCTGCAGCTGAGGAATTGTGGCAATTATTCTTAGCATCTGATGCACAAGCATTTTTTATGAGTCTCCAAATGTCCAGGCAAGAAAAGAAAGGAGCAAGGTCAGCAAGAAACTCCTTTGATAAAGGTGGGACCAGGAAGGGGACAGGTAGCGACCTCCTGTGCATTTAGCCTTTTTGCCATTTTTCACCATGGAAGGCGCTCCAGAGACCAGGGCTGAAACTTACACACCCACGTGCCAGCACAATCACACACACACACACACACATACACACATAGATGCATACACATATCCACATATACATACATACATGCACATATTTCCTGCCTTCAAGAATTGTACAGGTTACCATGAGAGGTGGGTCATAGCTGTAATCAGTCATCTCCACACAGGATAGAAATTCTGGGGAGATAATTTTCAAGGAAGTGACATTTGAACTGAACTTTGACACTTCAGATTGCAAACTCTTTATTCCCCTTGCCCTGCCTTATTTTTCTCCAGAGGAATTATGACCTTCTAAAATAACATGAAATTTTTTTTTTTTTTTTTTGCGGTACGCGGGCCTCTCACTGTTGTGGCCTCTCCCGTTGCGGAGCACAGGCTCCGGACGCGCAGGCTCAGCGGCCATGGCTCACGGGCCCAGCCGCTCCGCGGCATGTGGGATCTTCCCGGACCGGGGCACGAACCCGTGTCCCCTGCATCGGCAGGCGGACTCTCAACCACTGCGCGCGCCACCAGGGAAGCCCAATAACATGAAATTTACTTATTATATTTATTATCTATCCCCCTCACCCCACTACACTCTGCCCAAAGCTGCTCCTTCACTTTCTTTCTTCTTTCACTTTCTTTCACATCCCTCCTAGTAGAGAAAAAAGCAAAGAAAGAAAAATTGGTAGGCTTTAGTATTTGCTGAGTACCTTTCAGAGCAACGTCCCATCCATTTTATGCTCAGAAGGGCTCCATAAAGCACAGAGATTATGTGACTGTCCCCATTCTGCTGAAGTAATAACACAAGCAGACGGTGGGGTGGAGAGGATGCAAAGTTACACACAGTCATTTGCCTAAAGCCCACCCACCTTATAGAGATGTCATTAAATCTCTCCTGGTGTGTAGGAAGCACTCAAAGAACAGAAATTATTATTTAATTTTTCTTGTATTATATGCTTCAGAAAAAATAAAAGGTATTAAATTACCTTCTTAGTACTACCAGCTGGCACTGTGGATACTTTTCTGACTCCTTTGCCTTTCCTGCCTCCCTCACAGTGCCAGAAAGTACAGTCACCCTTCATTTTAGTGCCCTAGCTTTCACAAAGTCCCAGGACGGTCTTTTTCCAACTACCAGAGGCTGGCATAAAGAGCTTCCCTAATGCGAGGTGTCTACCTGTTCCTTACACCTGAAACAATTTTAACAGCGTGTCTTCACTAACCACATCCTTACTACAGTTGCAAGTTAGCCTTTTTACCACCCTGACCACCCAATATTAGAATGACACTCTTTGTCTGTCATTCATTACATAAAACACATTCAAACAAAATATCATATTTCTAAAAGATGAAAGGTGATTTTCTCAGAGAGGTTAGGACATTTTTACTTGTTACTTCTTGTCCTTACTTCTTAGGACATTTTTACTTCTTACATTTTTATCTTTACTTCTTATTACTGGTAGTTGATGACCATAATGGCATGTTAGCATGTTACACGGTTACAGAGAGGGTTAAAATAGCTGTTAGGAGCTTTCCTCAAGGACTCTTTTTTTCTTGTTTCTCCAGGATATAAATCAAGGGGTTCCATGTAGGAATTGAAAGTTCCATGTAGGAATTCAAAGTCTGTGAGGATCTTTATGAATTGACTCCCAGCCTGCTGCCTACAATAAGAGAATTTATTACAGGTTTAGGTGGGGAGAATGAGATCTGTTGAAGGTTTCTCAATTCCTCCAGGCTTCATCTAACGATGAAGTTTTTGATCTGAACTTCTGTAATATCAGCTATGCAGAGTCTGTATTTTCTCATGTGGGCTGTCTGGACTAGTATTTTCTTCTGTTTTTATTGTTCTCTACCAAAAGCTACGAGGAGCTACCAATACTCTAATACCCTGATGTGTAGCCAACAAGACTCCTCCATTTCTGTGGGCACATGGTCTGAGTCCCAGGTGATAACAGGTGATAACCCACCAGTTGCTTTGCCAGCACATACCAAGGAATGTCCGTTTCTCTTCCTGGGTTGGAGAAGTCCCTATTGCTCCCTTCATTGACTCAGATGACACCACCACATTTTTTCTGAAAGTCTGGTTTTGCACATGTTACTCCTGATTCTCCTGGTTTTTGTATTAGTTAGGATATTTGGATGCAAGAATAAGAAGCCAACTCAGGTGAATTGAAGCAATTTTTAAAAGATTGATTTTAAGGACAGAGGGTATTCTCACAGAACCCATTGGCAAGGATACAGCCAAACTCAGGGAAAAGAGAGCTATCAGGAACCAGGCTGTGTTTCTTCTCCATCTCACATTGCTGCTTCTCTCTGCACATCAACTTCCTATTTCTCTACCCCAGAAGAATTCTTTCCTTCACAACTCGGTCCACATGGCAGAATACAGCCAATCACAGCTCCCAGTCACACATGTGACAGGTCCAGCCCTTTAGAACAACCAGTCCTTCAGAGTTCCAATGTCAAATTCCCTCAGAAGGGTCTCAGAATAACCCAACTAGAGTCAGGTGGCCTCCTCGTTCCAGTGAACAGTGGCCGAGAAGGTGGGGCAACCTTGATTACTGAGCACCCATTTCTGACCTCTTGGATATGGTGACCCACCCATGACTGGGAATTAGAGAAGAAAGCATTCGATAGCTTTATGACGAGCCTTGGCCGTCTCTTCACAGGTGTGTGATACAGCAAGGACGCGGACTCTTACGGCAACTGTATCATAGACATGATTTTGTACTGCTACCCTCAGATATGGTCTACTTCTCTTAAAACTCTCCCTATGAAAAATATCTAAATCACAGCAGACCTAGGCAGCCATGTTTATATCACATGACCCAGACCTCATTTGCATGTACAGGGCAATGGTACCCACTAGTGAGGCTGGCCAGGGGACCTGGATTCTTTCTCTAGAGAATTTTAACCAAGAAACACAGATACCATGGTCAGTTTCATGGTAAGAATTTGAACTGATTCATTGTGTATATTTGAGGGCTGGTGGCCACATTGAGCCCTTACAAACAAAGGAAGTTGGTTAAAAGAAGGATGCAGAGAGAAACACAGTGAGGCAGAGATGAACCAGACCATGGCGCCCCTCAGACATGGGAATGAAGCTTTGGTTCCCAGGAGCTTCTGGAGCCCATTTCCCAGGAGGTCTAGCTGCAGTTTGGCTCCTGTGACCATGAAATTGCCTACTTTATCTTTACAATAAAATCTCCCACTCTGTCTTATCCTGCTAAGAAAGTGTGGAGAGGGAGCAGAGTGGATGACCTGGACAGGCCCTGGACTGGAACTAGCCATGGTCATGCATTTGAGAGGCTGGAGAGAGCCAGTATGGCCAGGGCCATAGGTAAGCATAGAGTAGTTGATTGGGGCTGGATTCTGTAGGGTTTTACAAGCTATGTTCAGGTTTTGTTTTCACCCTAATAGCAACTGAAACCATATGCTCCAAAGCATCAGGCTGTCTCCCAGGTTATTGGAGGAAAACGCCCTATTATCCTAAAAGGAAATTCAACCTTTCCTGTTCTCTAGCATCCAGTTTCCCCCTATTTTTCATGGGTTGATAGTCCAGTCAGCTATTCTGCAACCAAAATTGCAGGGCTTGACTCTACATCTATAGAGGGCTCTGCTATACAGGATATTAACCAAAAATGAATGAATACCTATATCATATACATATACTTTATACATACAGATACATATTATATTTACTTGATGTATAGATATGATAGATAGATCGATACAAAGACAGACAGAAAGAAGAGACAGAGAGTACAGATTGACACAGAGTAAATCTCAGAAAATTTTCCTTGTCTCCAAAATATCTACTGTCACAATGTTGTTCCATTTTGTTAAGTGAAATATTCATTATTTAAAATAAAATACATATTTGAGCCCTATGGACATGAGTAAAACACTTACCATATAGCAGAGGAACGGGTGAACTTTTTCTTAAAAGCTATAAAATCTCACTAACGAAGAAGACCAATCTGAATTAGGGAAAAGACTGAATTACAGAATTTCTATTTTATTACCTACACATCAACTTATAATTTGAACTAATTGCTAACAAAATGTTTTCATGGATGAACTCAAGACCACCCCACACAATGTAGCCGCTGATGACACACGATCTCCTGCTACTATTTCATGTACCTCAGTCTCCTTTCCTCTATGCAGGACTTGAGGACATGACTATGCCTTTTATTTCCTTGACTTTTCCAAAATATATTTAGTCCAGTAGCGAGTACAGAATAAGATGACAATAAATGTTTGGTTTTTAAGAAATAAATTGGGGGCTTCCCTGGTGGCGCAGTGGTTGAGAATCTGCCTGCCAATGCAGGGGACACGGGTTCGAGCCCTGGTCTGGGAAGATCCCACATGCCGCGGAGCAACTGGGCCCGTGAGCCACAATTACTGAGTCTGCGCGTCTGGAGCATGTGCTCCGCAACAAGAGAGGCCGCTATTGTGAGAGGTCTGCGCACCGCGATGAAGAGTGGCCCCTGCTTGCCACAACTAGAGAAAGCCCTTGCACGGAAACGAAGACCCAACACAGCCATAAATTAATTAATTAATTAATTAATTAATTAATTAATTAAAAGAAATAAATTGGAATCCTTTTCAAATCACATCAATTCCTTGCAAAGCAGACAAGCTAAAGCACTAAAAAATAATCAGAGGCCTCTCTTAATATTATCTTCTGGGTTAGGCTATTCAGTCACAGCCCTCTATAATGCCCGTACAATTTTTTTCTTAGCAATAGAGGGAACATCGTGCTGAAACAGTTGTCTAAAGGAAGGAGGATCTTTCCCTATTACAGGTTTTCCCTCAACTGGAAAGTAGAACATTCTTATGCAACCTTTCCTAAGACAAAATGGCATAAAGCAAAGAAACAATTACCTTAGGACACATCTGGCTAATGGATGCACAAAGTAAATTGAAGTAAAGCACAGATGCTCACAGACACAGTACAGAGCTATGGCAGCGTGACACTGAGATGCTGCGTGTATTGCGGATTCAGTTCCAGAACACGATAATAAAGCAAAAATAGCAATAAAGCAAGTCACACAAATTTTTCTGTTTTCCAGTACATATAAAAGTTATGTTTATGGGCTTCCCTGGTGGCGCAGTGGTTGAGAGTCCGCCTGCCGATGCAGGGGACGCGGGTTCGTACCCTGGCCCGGAAAGATCCCACATGCCGCTGAGAGGCTGGGCCCGTGAGCCATGGCCGCTAAGCCTGCGCGTCCGGAGCCTGTGCTCCGCAACGGGAGAGGTCACAGCAGTGAGAGGCCCGCGTACCGCAAAAAAAAAAAAAAGTTATGTTTATACTATGCTGTACTCAACTAAGTGTGCAATAGCATTGTATCTAAGAATAGATGTACATACCTTAATTTTAAGACACTTTATTGCTAAAAACAATGCTAGCCATCATCTGAGCTTTCACCAAGTTACAATCTTTTTGCTGGTGGAAGGTCTTGCCTCCATGTTGATGGCTCTGAATGATCAAGGTGGTGGTTGGTGAAGGTTAGGATGACCGTGGCCATTTCTTAAAATGAAAAAACAGTGAATTCTGCAGCATCGACTGACTTCCTTTCACACACGATTTCTCTGTAGCATGCAATGCTGTTTGATAGCATATTACCCACAGTAGAACTTCTTTCAAAATTGGAGTCAATCCCCTCAAATCCTGCTGCTGCTTTATTAACTTTTATGTAATATTCTAAATACTTCGTCATTATTTCAACAATACGCACAGCATCTTCACCAGGAGTAGTTTCTATCTCAAGAAACCACTTTCTTTGCTCATCCATAAGAAGTAACTCCTCATCCGTTGAAGTTTTATCATGAGATTGTACCAGTCTCATCTTCAGGTTCCACTTCTAATTCTACTTCTCTTGCTATTTCTGCCACATCTGCAGTTACTTCTTCCACTGAAGTCTTGAACACCTCAAAGTCATTCATGAGGGTTAGAATCAACTTCTTCCAAACTCCTGTTAATGTGGACATTTTGACCTCTTCCCATGAATCACTAATGTTCTTAATAGCATTCAGAATGATGAATCCTTACTTTTCCCAGATCCATCATAGGAGTCACTATCTATAGCCTTACAGAGTGTATTTCTTAAATAATAAGACTTGAAAGTAGAAATGACTCCTTGATCCATGGGTGGCAGAATGGATGTTGTGTTAGCAGTCATGAAAACAACATTAATCTTATTGTACATCTCCATTAGAGCTCTTGGGTGATCAGGTGCATTGTCAACCAGCAGTGATATTTTGAAAGGAATCTTTTTTCTGAACAGTAGTTCTCAACAGTTAGCTTAAACTATTCAGTAAACCATGTTGTAAACAGATATGCTGTCATTCAGGCTTTATTGTTCCATCTATAGCACACAGGCAGTGTAGATTTAGCATAATTCCTAAGGGCCATACGATTTACAAAATGGTAAATGAGCATTGGCTTCAACTTAAAGTCGCCAGCTATATTAGCCCCTAACAAGAGAGTCAGCCTATCTTTGTAGCTCTAAAGCCAGGCATTGACTTCTCCTCTCTAGCTATGAAAGTCCTAAATGACATCTTCTTCCAATATAAGGCTGTTTCATCTACACTGAAAATCTGTGGTTTAGTGTAGCCACCTTCATTAATCGTCTCAGCTGGATCTTCTGGATAACTTGCTGCAGCTTCTACATCAGCACTTGCTACTTCACCTTTATATTATGGAGATGGCTTCTTTCCTTAAACCTCATGAAACAGCCTCTGCTAACTTCACTTCTCTCTGCCTTCACAGAATTGAAGAGAGTTAGGGCCTTGCTTTGGGTTAAGCTTTGGCTTAAGGGAATGTTTTGGCTGGTTTGATCTTCTATCCAGACCACTACAACTTTCTCCATAACAGCAATAAGTTTGTTTTGCTTTCTTATTATTTCTGTGTTCACTGGAGTACACCTTTCAATTTCCTGTGTGTTCATAACTTGGCTAACTGGTGCAAGAGGCCTAGCATTCAGCCTATATAAGATTTCAACACACCTTCCTCACTAAGCTTTATCATTTCTAGCTTTTGATTTAAAGTGAGAGATGTGTGATTCCTTTCACCTGAACATCTAGACGCCATTGTAGGATTATTGGTTGGCCTCATTTCAACATTATTGGGTGTCAGGGAGGTCCAAGAAGAGGGAGGGAGACAGGGGGACAGCTGGTTGGTGGAGCAGTCAGAACACACACATTTATCAATTAAGTTTGCCATTTCATACAAGCCTGGTTCGCGGTGCCCCTGAACAATTACAACAGTAACAACACCAAAGATCATTGATCACAGACCACCATAAAAAGTATAATAATAATGAAAAAGCTTGAAATATTACAAGAATTACCAAAATGTGACACAGGTATGAAGTGAGCAAATGCTATTGAATAAAACGGCTTTGACAGACTTGCTCAACACAGGGTTGCCACAAACCTTCAATTTGCAAAATATTCAATATCTGTGAAGTGCAATAAAATAAGGTATGCCTGTACTTACAGAACTTCACCTTGCCAAAGCTGAGCATGCTCTCAGGAGAATTCCACTTTATGCAGCATTGCCACTGGCATCAAAATAAAATTTAACTTTAAGATCACTCATTCTGTTTTTTGTTTTTGTTTTTTCAGTAAAACTTTGGGTTCTATTTACACAGGTCAAGTGTTCACCATCCTTATTAACACTTGGAAGGTTTTTTTCACTCAAGCTCTGTATCTGTGTTAGTCTGCTAGAGCTGCCATAACAAAACAGCCTGGGTGGCTTAAACAACAGAAATTTATTTCCTCACAGTTCTGGGGACTGGAAGTCCAAGATCTGAGTGCCAACATAGTCATGTTCTGGTGAAAGCTCTCTTCCTGGCTTAGACTGGCCACCTTCTCACTGTGTCCTCATATGGTGGAGAGAAAGAGCCCTCTGGGGTCCCTTCTTATAAGGACACTGATCCTATCATATTACAGCCCCATCCTCATGATTCACTTAACCTTAATTACTTCCTTCCTCCAAATACAATCTCACTGGGGATTAGGACTTCAACATATGAATTTGGGGGAATAAAATTCAGTTCATAGCAGTATACAGTGCCCATTACCGGACCTTATCTACCTGGAAAAACTGAAGTAGTGAAATGATAAAATTTGAATAACCCAGAGGATTTAGAGGGACTCACCCTTAGCTAGTTCCAACACTAAGAAGCTTAAATAAAGTGAACCCTAAGTATAGAGAATGTTTTTCCCCTAAATAAACATCAGCTCCAACTTTATTTATGTTCTTGATTGTACAATTTTGACTGTATAAGAATGTTTTGGTTTTCCTGAGATGAACGCACATAGCTATCATCAAATTATCAAAGTATTCGTGCAAGAAACCCCTCTGAAATTAAGAACCACTGGGGATTAGAGATAAATATTCTGTATTGAAAATAAAAAGGTTCCCCTCAAGAAATCATTAGTAAATGTCTAAAGACACAACTCCTTCCTACCCAGAAGGACCTCAATAAATATTTATTCAGTTGAATCACAAGAGTCATACACTACTGCTCAAATAGTTCCTTCAAGAAATAGACCAGCATGTCACAGGCACACAGAGGCTTGTAGAAGTTCCTATAGAAGTGTGAAAAAATCAAAACTGACTTCATTCCATTAATAAATATGTTAATAGTGTACCTACTTCATACAGAGATTGTGTCAAGAGAAGAAAATCAGTCCAGTCATGAGACAGGCACATTTTTAGAAAATACAATGGAATTTGATATGGGCCAAGATGATGGAATGGATGGATAACTATGGAGACAGGGAGAGAAGGAAGTCATCAGTCCTGCTGAGCCACTGGGAGCCTGGGAGGCTCTAGTCCAGATGGTGGTGGAAGGAGACCATGGAAATGGGAAGGTTGGAAAGGAAGGGTGGGATCCCATAGACTCAGCTGACTGAGTGGGATTTCTTGAGTGGGAGGAATGGAGTGACACTGTAGAGGATACCAGCTGGGGTAAAAGTGGCAGAAAAGGTTTCCTAGAGCAAGTGACTGTTGGGTTACATATTAATTGATAAGAAAACGTTCACTGAACAGAATAGTCAAAGTAACGACATTCCAAACCCAGGACCACCTTGAACAAGATCCTAGAGAGTTTGAAAGTGTGGGATGTTTTAGAGCTAGTAGATAGACTTAGGTGCCTTTTCTGGTGTTTCCCCACTTCCCAAACCTGAAGTCCCTTATGTAACTCCCCAAAATGTTCAGCTATTGCCAAAATGCCCCACCACACCCTGCCTCAACAATCATTGATCTTTCCCTTCTGGAAATACCCTGCAATCCACGTTATTCATGACGTTCCCCTAGCAATCACCACCACATTTATCAAAACCTTCCTGTTCTCTGTTGGTTTGCTAAAGGCTTTCTTTTCTGCTTAGAGACCATGTAAAGGTATCAATAGCTAAAAAAGTTTGTGGGGTTTTCTTTTGGGGGGGATGGTCATGTGGCTTGCAGGATCTTATTTCCCCAACCAGGGATCGAACCCAGGTCCTCGGCAGTGAAAGCTCAGCGTCTTAACCACTGGACCTCCAGGGAATCACCAATAGCTAAAAGTTTTATTCTTGCATGTAAAGATATTGGCTAAGAATTTTATTCTCTCTTGAAAATTAGTGAATGTTAGCCAAGGTTCTTGTGGTTTTACTCAAAGGAGTAAGAACTTCTGTAAGAATTTCAGGCACCATGACATAGCAAATGGGACAAACATTTGGAGGTAGTACAACCATCCCCAGGTCACGGTTCTTGAGCACCAATTTGGGCAAAGAGAAAGGTGTCATCAGTGATGGTTCCTTCTGAGGGCTCTGAGAGAAGGATCTGGTCCAGACCTCTCTCCTTGTCTTCTCCCTATGTCTCTTCACATCATCTTTCCTCTAGGCATGTCTCTCTCAGTGTTCACATTTCCTCTTTTTAATGAGGACACCAGTCATGTTGGGTTGGGGCTCCTCTAATGACCTCACTTTAGCTTGATTTTCTCTGTAAAGATCCTGTCTTCAAATAAAGTCAACTTTGAGGTACTGGGGGTTTGGACTCCAGCATGTGAATTTGGCAAGGGACACAAGTCACCCAATAACACAGGAATTATAATGTCCTTGGATAAGCCCTCACAAGTTCCCTGTTGCCTGTGGTAGACTGGGTTTCCCCAGAATCAGACCCTGCGACAGGGGGTTGAGAGCACGTGGTTTGCTCTCAGGTAGGGAAGTGGGGAAGTGAGATAGAGAAGGGAAGGAAGCCAGAACAGACCATGTTAATGAGAAGCTTCCTGATATTGTTAAATGAGGTTCAGACCCACTAGGACCTCTGGGAGGCAGCACAGAGCATGCTTCAGATCTTGTCCTTCCTGGGAATGAGGAGTCTGGGAATTACTCACAAGTCCTGTCACTCCATGACTGAGGACTGCTCCTAGGGCTTTAACTCCCTGGCTTGCCAAGCTATAGGGCAAGTGGTTGGAAAAAGAGTGGCCAGTATTTACAGTAGGAATCTCACAGGTGGTGTGTGCTAGAGCCATGAGGGGATATGAGAAGGGCTCAGACAGCATCTACCAACACGCGATACACAGCTGTGGGTCACCCCAAGATAGAGTCAAGACCCCATACTAGATGGAGGCTGCATGGACAAGCCAACTTCACTGAAAGAATTCCTTCTTGACATTGCCCAGTGCTCCAGTGAGGAAATCCTCTTTCAGGCCACAAGTGCTATGTGAAGAAGAGCCCTCCCTCCTTGACTACTCATTCAGCCAATATCCTGATAATGGATAAAAAGATGCAATGAAATCACATTGGTTGGGAAGCAGTAACAATTCCCGTTCCTTTTAGACTCTCTCAGCCTCATCACAGAATGAAAAATCCATAGCACTGATTTTTTATTGCTAAGCCAAAACACTCCACCTTAATGAATGGTGCAGCCTGCAGAAGACCTCATGTCTCCAGGCCACTGGGCTGGGAGTAGAGACCTCAAACTCTTAATTTTCCTTTTTGCACATTGGAGTTTCAGTCCCAAACTGCTTTCCTTCCTCCACTCTCTCTCCTTTCCCTTCTCTTCCCTTCCCGTTTCTCCTCTTCTCTCTCTTTCTCTCTCTCTCTCCATTGCCACTTTAAATATGTCCTGCTACTTTCTCTCCTCTTAAGACTTGCTTATGTACCTTATACTCTATTATGACCAGTAATTAAGATGCATTGCCATAAAATGATAGGTCATACCTAATTCCAGAGACTCTCTTCCTTCCATCAAATCCTAATTCTTCCTCCATCCTATCTGTTCTTCCCATACGCTGAGTCATATTCTAGTGATATAGTGACACCATGGATAATCCCTCACATTTATATAGCTCAGGAAATCAGAGAGCCAAGGGTCTCTGACTCGGACGGTCCTCTAGGCCAGAAACTGTGCCACTATCTATATATAAGTCCCCTTTTATCAAAGACAGGAGTTGCAAACTGGTGAACCACAAGAGAAATCCAGACATCAGATATGTTTTATTTGGCCCAGGAAGGGTTTTAAAAATCAAAAAACTTCCCATTTAAAAAATTCAAAAAATAAAAAATAAATAGATAATTCAATTTCAACCTTCTCTGGAAAAACAAAAACAATCTTGTTGCAACATAGGGTAGCACTTGGTCAGAGCGGAGAGGTGGCTGCTCTCTAGATGGGACAGGGCCTCTCCTATTCACTATTCCTGACCCCTCTCTGTTGAATTATCTTCAGCACATATTGTGCGGTTACTTGGCTGCTGGTGTTTGAATCTTCTACAAGAATCCCATGACCATACGCTTGAGCACCCCTAGAGGAAAGGAGCTTGTCATCTCCAAATCCAACCATTCCCTCCGTGAGCCCGTCATCCTCCCAGGGCTCTTCCGTAAACTATGAAAGCCAAGCAACCACCACTGGCCCTCGCCCATCTCCTAAACACTAGACAAAGGAAGAGATTCTCTTCCAGTGAGTTTTCTCCAAAGTGAGCATCCCCAGTTTCTTGTCTAACATGGTTTCTAGTTCCTTCACCATCTTGCTTTTTATTTTCAGAACAAGTGCCACTCTGTTTTGATTCCTTCTTAAGTATAAAATCCAGAAATGAAGGTTTCCTCCTGAGAGATTCAGCTCCTCCCTTTTTCTCCTCTAGAATTTCATTCATGTACTGATTAAAGGAGTCTTGACTAAACACTTACCAGGTGCCAAGTGCTGTGTCAGGCCCTGGCATCACATTGGCAAGCAGCAGAAGCTCCGTGCCTACCTTCCTGAGGCTCACATTCCAGTGGGAGAGAGTGTTACTCTGCCATCTCCCAAAGAAATGTAAACTTGCCCCTTGATGTATGCAAAATAAATTCCAGATGAATCCAAGAATTTAGACACGAAAAGAAAAGAAAATTTTCTTAAATCTAAAGGAAAACATCGGTGAATAATTTGATTTTTCTTAGCGAGGCCTTTCTAATCACAATAGGAAATCTCGAAGCTGCAAAGGAAAAACATGGATAGTGCTATAACAACATCAAATTTTAACATTTTTGGAGGCTAAAAGTATCATAAACAAACTCAAAAGACAGACTGGGGGAAATATTTGCAACCCAAATGATAGACAAAGGACTTACTTCCCCAATATACAAATTATACTTACAAATCAATCGACAAAGCCCATAAAAATTTTATAAAAGAAATATAAATTATGCAAACAAATGAGACAATTCTGAACCTCATTAATAATAAAAGAAATACAAATTAAAATAATGAGATATTTTCCAAGTAAATATTGGCCATGATGTTTGAAAACAGGTGCTCGCTGGTGCTGTCAACATGTAGGGACGTTGGCATTTGCATTCACTGCACGCTGAAACTACCCTTCGGCAGGGAATTCAGGGATGCACTCATTTTAAATATTTTGGTTCTGCTATTTTAATTGTTCATAGCCTTTATTCTCTCATCCAGCATGTTCCCATCACATCGTGGCTTCCAGAAGTAACTCACACCAGCACCTCCCCGGATCCTCAGACCAACCCTATTCGTTCTACTCAATTTATAATTTCTGGGACTCAGAACTGCTGTTCTCCTGGCCTGAAGGATTTCCACACAACTTGTCTAGATCTCCTAGGAAATGCAACAATGGTCTGGTTAACTCCATGCTGTCCCTGCCAAGGTTCCTGATAAAGATGAAATCTGAACTGCCCTGGAGCATCTTTCTACCCCAGTACCCTCACCCACAGTACATGATGATTCTACCTGGAAAAGAAATGTAAGCACCTGGAGCTCCTGGTGAAACTGAGTAACATCAGAACCAATACAGTTGTGTTGATGCCAAGGGTAGTTCCGTGCAAGGTAAAGAAATAGACACTAACATTAATTCATTTAACATCTCATCTAGAAGTGCCTTTTCTCAACAAAGACTGCTTGTGTCCACATGGTTATAATGAGGTAACACCCACTGGATCTATGTTCCCCAGCACGTTCAGCTCATACTCCTTATCCAATGCTTACACTCTAATGTCTGTGGAGCCCCACAAGCCATAAACAGAGGAATTTTACTTTATGTCATTTGTATTATGCAAATAATATTCATGCTGAAGACAATTTTTCAAACCGTCTTTCACTCTCCTGAAGGTTTGGATTTGCCCCTCCCCCAGGTAAACTATGAAAGCGAATTATGCAGCACCACCTTCTCAACAGCAATTTTAAAACACAAGACATGGAAGCAAACTAAATGTCCATCAACAGAGGAATGGATAAATAAGATGTGGTACATATATACAATGGACTATTACTCAGCCATTTGCAGCAACATGGATGGACCTAGAGATTAGTATACTAAGTGAAGTCAGACAGAGAAAGACAAATATCATATGATATCACTTACATGTGGAATCTAATGTTAAAAAATGATACAAATGAACTTATTTACAAAGCAGAAACAGACTCACAGATCTCACAATCAAACTTATGGTTACCAAAGGGGAAACGTGAAGGGGAAGTGATAAATTAGGAGGTTCGGATTAACATATACACACTACTATATATAAAACAGATAACTAATAAGGACCTACTGTATGACACAGGGAACTCTACTCAATATTCTGTAACAACCTATACGGGAAAAAAAATCTGAAAAAGAATGTGTGTGTATACATATATATATGTATATATATATACATAAATATATATATATATGATTCACTTTGTTGTACACCTGAAAATAACACAACATTGTAAATAAACGATACTCCAATAAAAATTAAAATAAATAAATAAAACACAGTTGCTATTCCAGTCCCTGGAATCGTTTAATTTGCCCCAGGTTTAATTTGCCCCATTGTTAAAAAAGGAGCCAACAATATACAAGAAAGAAGAAGGGTGGGCCTGAAGATGAGTTGAGAGTCCTTTCCCCACAATCCTGTGAACTTTTTATACCATATCTTCTTTCTTGGTATGAAGGATTTCAGTAAATGTTAGCTGAGTGTCTCTTTTCAATAAATGGTGCTGGGAGAACTGGATATCCACAGGCAAAAGAATGAAGCTGGACCTTATCTTACACCATACACAAAAATTAACTCAAGATAGATCGAAGGCATAAACACAAGAGCTGAAACTACAAAACCCTTAGAAGAAAATTAAGGAGAAAATCTTCACGACATTGGATTTGGCAATGACTTCTTGCATACGACACTAAGAGCACAGGCAACGAAAGAAAAAATAGATAACTTGGACTTCACCAAAATTAAAACATTTTGTGCATCAAAGGACACTATCAACAGCGTGAAAAGGCGACTCACGGGATGAGCACAAATATTTGCAAATCACGTATTTAATAAAGGATTAATATCCAGAACATATAAAGGACTCATACAACTCAACAAAATTTAAAATGAGCAAAGGACTTGAATAGACATTTCTCCAAAGAAAGTATACAAAAGGCCAATAAACACATAAAAAATACTCAACACCGCTAATCATTAGAGTAATGCAAATCCAGACCACAGTGAAATACCACTTTACACCCATTAGGACTGCTATCAAAGAAACCCAGAAAATAACAAGTGTTGGTGAGGATTTGGAAAAATTGGGACCCTTGTGCATTGATGGTGGGAATATAAAATGGTGCAGCCACTGTGCAAAATAGTAAGTGGCTCCTCAGAAATTTAAACATAGATTTACCCTATGGTCTAGCACTTCCAATTCTAGGTATATACCCAAAATGTTTACAACGGGGACATGAACAGATATTTGTATACCGATATTCATAACAGCATTGTCCACAACAGCCAAGATATGGAAACAACCTAAATGTTCATCAACAGATGAATGGGTAAAGAAAATGTGGTATATTCATACAATAGAATATTATTCAGCCTTAAAAAAGATGGAAATCCTGCCATTCCCTACAACATGGGGCGACTGGAGGACATTATGCTAAGTGAAATAAGCCAGACAGAGAAGGACAAATACTGCACGATTCCACTTACATGAGTATCTAAAATAGTCAAACTCACAGCAGCAGAGAATACAATAGTGGTTTCCAAGAGAGAAATACTAGTTACTTCCCAGCTTTTCATCCAGTATCTTGGACATAGAGAATTACTCACTGTGTTATAAAATCCATGTCTCATTTTTTCCATAGCAGTTAACACATTTTAACATACTTTATTACTTACTTACTACATTGTTTACTTACTTACTATATCCAAAGTTTATTGTCTATCTCCTCCATTAGGATGAAATCTCCACAAAGGCACAATTTTTGTTTGCCTATTTTCTTCAGTGAGAATCCTCCCAAACTGCTAGAAAAGTGCCCAGCATATAGTAGCCCCTCAATAAATAATTTATTAAATTTATGAATAAAATATTTTAGGCTATATCTATAGTGAAAATATAAAGTAACAAGTATAGACAGGCTATTTTTACAATACCTTTTGACAGGGGGTGGGGGGGATTCAAACCCAAAGAAGTAAATTTACTAAGGATAGAATTAGAAAGAATTCAGATATTCATTCCATTACAGGAAAAAAAGAGCACTTTTGTTATTGCTGTTGTTGTCGTGTGTGTGTGTGTGTGTGTGTGTGTGTGTGTGTGTGTGTGTGTGTGTGTTTGCACTACAGTGCTTTAAATAAGGATAAAGATGGGAAAGGCAGGGGTGTGGGATAGATTGGGAGTCTGGGATTGACATGTACACACTGCTATACTTAAAATGGATAACCAAGAAGGACCTACTACTGTACAGCACAGGAAACTCTGCCCAATATTATGTAACAACCTAAAAGGGAGAAGAATTTGAAAAAGAATAGATACATCTATATGTATAACTGAATCACTTTGCTGTACACCTGAAACTACCACAACATTGTTAGTCAACTATACTCCAATATAAAATAAAAAGTTTTAAATAAAAAGGATAAAGATATGTTGAGCAAAAGAAAAAGACACAATGTTCTTTTCAACGATTTTCAGAACAGTTCATGGTTTTTGAAGAAGAGATAAGTAGAAACAGCTGAGACCTTCTTTCCCAATAGGATTAAAAGGATAAACTGTGTAATGTCCATGAAGCATCTTGGTCTCCACGAATAAACTGGCAGATGAACCACAGGGAAGCCGGCAGCCTATTTCCCTTTCAACTTCTGTCAGCTTTCCCCAATTTCTCAGTGATTTATCCTCTTCACATCCTATAAGAAAGATTCAGGAGAAAATATTGTTTGATGTTTGACCCAGCATCAGGCAAAATGAGATTCAGAACCTAGAGCTGTCTTACCTTCTTTGAACTCCATCAGCAATAAAAACCTTTTAACCAAAATGCTTCCTTCTCTTTTTGCCCTCTACCCCTACTGCTGCCAAAAAGATATGGGAGATCCATGGGGGATGGTGACGTTGGGGCTTGAGCCGCTCTCCCCTCGTGGTCATTTGCACATGGCTATGATGGCATTTTCCCTTCCCTGTAAGTTAGACAAATAGGATGTGAGCAGAGGGGTGGAAGAGAAAGAAATCTGAGAAGTATTTCTGTCTGTCCTGTCTTGATGATCAAAGGACAGATCTTATGATCTTCGTGACAAAAGAGAACTGTTTCGTGGGTTCTGTTGATCTTATCTGAAGTGTTACGACTCCCAGATGATATCCATAACCGTACACATAAGTAAATATTTAAATATACACTGGAACAAAAGACCCAAGATTATATGTTCTGTGGGTTATATGCCATAATTCTACCCTATCCCCATGCCTTTATGTGATAATCTAGTTAATTTGGTCTTACACCTACATACGTTCATTCAAATTAATATATGTGAAAAATGGAAGTCACAATTAAATTATTGGTGATGTTATTTTTGCCAGCTTTATTGAAATATAATTGACCTTTAACACTGCATAAGTTTAAGGCGTACAACGTGATGATTTGTTACACATATGTGTTGTGAAGATGTTTGCTGCAGTGAGGTTAACACATCCTTCACCTTACACATAATAATTACCATTTTGTCGCTGTTGTTATGGTGAGAACATTTAAGATTGACTCTCAAAGCAGCGTTCAAGCATATAATATAGTACTGTTAACTATGATCACCATGCTGTACATTAGATCCAGAACTTATTCATCTTAATAATGAAAAGTTTTTGTGCCCTTCGATCAACATCTCCCCATTTCCCCAACCCCCAGTCCCTGGTAATCATCAATCTACTCTCTCTCTCTGACTTATTTCACTTATCATCACGCTGTCAAGGTTCATCCACGCTGTTGCAAAAGGCAGAATTTCCTTTTGTTTTATGACTGAATGATATTCCTCAGTGTGTGTGTGTGTATCACATTTTCTTTATTCATCTGCTGATAGAGACTTCGGTTGTTTCCATGTCTTGGCTATTCTGAATAATTCTGCAATGAACATGGAAGTGCAGATATCTCTTTGAGATACTGATTTCATTTCCTTTAGATTTATATCCAGAAGTGGGACCACAGCATCATATGTAGCTCTACTTTTAATTTTTGGAGGAACCTCCATACTGTTTTCCATTGTAGCTATACCAATTTACACTCCCACCAACAGTGCACAAGGGTCCCCTTTCCTCCAGTTCCTAGCCAGCATTTGTCATCTCTCGTCTTTGTGATAGCAGCCATTCTAACAGGTGTAAGGTAATATCACATCATAATTTTGATTTGCAGTTCCCTTATGGCTAGTGATGTTGGGCACTTTTTCGTGTACCTACTGTCGATTTGTACATTTTCTTTGAGAAAATGTCTATTCAGGTCCTCTGCCCATTTTTTTCTTTCTTTTTTAAATTGAAGTATAGTTGATGTACAGTATTATATAACTTGCAGGTGTACAGTATAGTGAGTCACAATTTTTAAAGATTATACTCCATTTATAGTTATTAAAACGCATTGCCTACATTCCCCATGTTGTACAATATATCCTTATTGTAGTTTTTTTCTTTCCAGTTTTATTGAGATATAATTGACATATAACATTGTATTAGTTTAAGTTGTACAACATAATGATTTGATATATGTCACACTGCAAAATGATAGCACAATAAGTTTAGTTGACATCCATTAACTCACATAGTTACAATTGTTTTTCCTTGTGATGAGAACTTTTAAAATCTACTCTGTCACTGTGGTTTTGATTTGCATTTCCCTAATAATTAGTGATTTTGAGCATCTTTTCATGTGCTTATTGGCCATTTGTATGTCTTCTTTGGAGAAATGTCTATTCAAGTCTTTTCTCCATTCTTTAATTGGGTTGTCTTTTTATTATGGAGTTGTATTTTTTATATATTTTGTATACAGGCACTTTCCAAGATATATGATTTGCAAATGTTTTCTCACATGTTTGCTGTTTTTTCACTTCCTTCATGGTGCCCTTTTTTTTTTAATTTTTAAAAATTTATTAAAAAAACAAAACATAATGGTACAAAAAGGTTGAAAGTAAAAGAATGGAAAAGGATATACTGTGCAAATATAAACCAAAAGGAAATTATATAATAACAGATACAGTAGACTTAAAAGCAAAAGTTTTACTAGAAATAAACAAGGGTACTTCATATCAACAAGACCAATTTACCAGGAAGTTTTAAATTTGTAGGCACTTAACTTCAAGTTATATAGAGCAACAGGGCTACAAGGAGAAAATAGACAAATTCACTATCATAATAGGAGATTTAACATACTGATGTCATTCACTGATAGAGGATACCTCTTTCAGAATCAGTAGATCCCCCCCAAAAAATTAGTAAGAATATAAAAAACTTAAATAACGTGAGCAGCAAATTTGATTCAACAAGCAGATATATAGTCACTATACTCCAAAACTTTAAATTACAAATTATTTTCAAGCACACTTGGAACAGTTTTAAAACTGACCATATTGTGCTATAAGGCAAATTTAAACAAATTTCAAAGTATTAAAATTATACAAAGTGTGTTTCTTGACTTGTAGTTAAGCTACAAATCAGTAACAAAAAAGTAACTAGAGGTTATGAAATACACTACTTCTAAGTAACTCCCCAAAAAACAAATGACAATTGGAGTTAGAAAATAATTTGAACTGAATGACAGTAAAAATATTACATACCAAAATGTGGATATGACTAAAGCTGTGCTTACAGGAAAAAGTATAGTCTATTTTTTTCAAGGTAAAAGTAGTGTTTTTTTTAATTGCACACATGTCTATAAACCTAATAAATAGGTTTTCTCTCCTTTTTTTTATACAGCAGGTTCTTATTAGTCATCCATTTTATACACATAAGTGTATACATGTCAATCCCAATCGCCCAGTTCATCACACCACCACCACCACCACCCTGCCGCTTTCCCCCCTTGGTGTCCATATGTTTGTTCTCTACACCTGTGTCTCAATTTCTGCCCTGCAAACCGGTTCATCTGTACCATTTTTCTAGGTTCCACATATATGCATTAATATACGATATTTGTTTTTCTCTTTCTGACTTACTTCACTCTGTATGACAGTCTCTAGATCCATCCACGTCTCAACAAATGACCCAATTTCATTCCTTTTTATGGCTGAGTAATATTCCATTGTATATATGTACCACACCTTCTTTATCCATTTGTCTGTCGATAGGCATTTAGGTTGCTTCCATGACCTGGCTATTGTAAATAGTGCTGCAATAAACACTGGGGTGCATGTGTCTTTTTGAATTGTGGTTTTCTCTGGGTATATGCCCAGTAGTGGGATTGCTGGATCATATGGTAATTCTATTTTTAGTTTTTTAAGGAACCTCCATACTGTTCTCCATAGTGGCTGTATCAGCTTACATTCCCGCCAACAGTGCAAGACGGTTCCATTTTCTCCACACCCTCTCCAGCATTTGTTGTTTGTAGATGTTCTGATGAAGCCCATTCTAACTGGTGTGTAGAACAATGCAAATCATTGTAGTTTTGATTTGCATTTCTCTAATAATTAGTGATGTTGAGCAGCTTTTCATGTGCTTCTTGGCCATCTGTATGCCTTCTTTGGAGAAATGTCTATTTAGGTCTTCTGCCCATTTTTGGATTGGGTTGCTTGTTTCTTAAATATTGAGCTCCATGGGCTGTTTATATATTTTAGAGATTAATCCTTTGTCCATTGATTCATTTGCAAATATTTTCTCCCATTCTGAGGGTTGTCTTTTCATCTTGTTTATGGTTTCCTTTGCTGTGCAAAAGCTTTGAAGTTTCATTAGGTCCCATTTGTTTATTTTTGTTTTTATTTCCATTACTCTAGGAGGTGGATCAAAAAAGATCTTGCTGTGATTTATGTCAAAGAGTGTTCTTCCTATGTTTTCCTCTAAGAGTTTTATAGTGTCCGATCTTACATTTAGGTCTCGAATCCATTTTGAGTTTATTTTTGTGTATGGTGTTAGGGAGTGTTCTAATTTCATTCTTTTACATGTAGCTGTCCAGTTTTCCCAGCACCACTTATTGAAGAGCCTGTCTTTTCTCCACTGTATATCCTTGCCTCCTTTGTCATAGATTAGTTGACCATAGGTGTGTGGGTTTATCTCTGGGCTTTCTATCTCGTTCCATTGATCTATGTTTCTGTTTTTGTGCCAGTACCATATTGTCTTGATTACTGCAGCTTTGTAGTATAGTCTGAAGTCAGGGAGTCTGATTCCTCCAGTTCCGTTTTTTTCCCTCAACACTGCTTTGGCTATTTGGGGTCTTTTGTGTCTCCATACAAATTTTAAGATTTTTTGTTCTAGTTCCGTAAAAAATGCCTTTGGTAATTTGATAGGGATTGCATTGAATCTGTAGATTGCTTTGGGTAGTATAGTCATTTTCACAATATTGATTCTTCCAATCCAAGAACATGGTATATCTCTCCATCTGTTGGTATCATCTTTAATTTCTTTCATCAGTGTCTTATAATTTTCTTCATATAGGCCTTTTGTCTCCTTAGGTAGGTTTATTCCTAGGTATTTTATTCTTTTTGTTGCAATGGTAAATGGGAGTGTTTCCTTAATTTCTCTTTCAGATGCTTCATCATTAGTGTATAGGAGTGTAGGAGATTTCTGTGCATTAATTTTTTTATCCTACAACTTTACCAAATTCATTGATTAGCTCTAGAAGTTTTCTGGTGGCATCTTTATGATTCTCTATGTATAGTATCATGTCATCTGCAAACAGTGACAGTTTTACTTCTTCTTTTCCAGTTTGTATTCCTTTGATTTCTTTTTCTTCTCTGATTGCCGAGGCTAGGACTTCCAAAACTATGCTGAATAATGGTGGTGAGAGTGGACATCTTTTTCTTGTTCCTGATCTTAGGGGAAATGCTTTCAGTTTCTCACCATTGAGAATGATGTCTGCTGTGGGTTTCTCATATATGGCCTTTATTATGTTGAGGTAGGTTCCCTCTATGTCCACTTTCTGGAGAGTTTTCATCACAAATGGGTGTTGAATTTTGTTAAAAACTTTTTCTGCATGTACTGAAAGGATCATATGGTTTTTATTCTTCAATTTGTTAATATGGTGGATCACATTGATTGATTTGCATATACTGAAGAATCCTTGCATCCCTGGGATAAATCCCACTTGATCATGGTATATAATCCTTTTAATGTGTTGTTGGATTCTGTTTGCTAGTATTTTGTTGAGGATTTTTGCATCTTTATTCATCAGTGATAGTGGTCTGTAATTTTCTTTTTTTTGTAGTATCTTTGTCAGGTTTTGGTATCAGGGTGATGGTGGCCTCACAGAATGAGTGTGGGAGTGTTCCTTCCTCCACAATTTTTTGGAAAAGTTTGAGAAGGATGGGTGTTAGCGCTTCTCTAAATGTTTGATAGAATTCACCTGTGAAGCCATCTGGTCCTGGACTTTTGTTTGTTGGAAGATTTTTAATCACAGTTTCAATTTCACTGCTTGTGATTGGTCTGTTTATATTTTCTATTTCTTCCTGGTTCAGCCTCAGAAGGTTATGCTTTTCTAAGAATTTTTCCATTTCTTCCAGGTTTTCCATTTTATTGGCATATATTTGCTTGTAGTAACCTCTCATAATCCTTTGCATTCCTGCAGTGTCAGTTTTTACTTCTCCTTTTTCACTTCTAATTCTATTGATTTGAGTCTTCTCCCTTTTTTTCTTGATAACTCTGGCTAATTGTTTATCAAATTTATTTATCTTCTCCAAGAACCATCTTTTAGTTTTATTGATCTTTGCTGTTGTTTCCTTCATTTCTTTTTCATTTATTTCTGATCTGATCTTTATGATTTCTTTCCTCCTGCTAACTTTGGGGGTTTTTTTTTTTTTTTGTTCTTCTTCTTCCTCTAGTTGCTTTAGGTGTAAGGTTAGGTTGTTTATTTGAGATTTTTCTTGTTTCTTGAGGTAGGATTGTATTGCTATAAACTTCCCTCTTAGAACTGCTTTTGCTGCATCCCATAGGTTTGGTTTGTCGTGTTTTCATTGTCATTTGTTTCTAGGTATTTTTTGATTTTCTCTTTGATTTCTTCAGTGATTTCTTGGTTATTAAGTAGTGTATTGTTTACCCTCCATGTGTTTGGTTTTTTTACAGATTTTTTCCTGTAATTGATATCTAGTCTCATAGCATTGTGGTCGGAAATGATACTTGATACAGTTTCAATTTTCTTAAATTTACCAAGGCTTGGTTTGTGACCCAAGAAATGATCTATCCTGGAAAATGTTCCATGAGCACTTTAGAAGAAAGTGTATTTTGTGGTTTTGGATGGAATATCCTATAAATATCAATTAAGTAATCTTGTCTAATGTGTCATTTAAAGCTTGTGTTTCCTTATTTATTTTCATTTTGGATGATCTGTCCATTGGTGAAAGTGGGGTGTTAAAGTTCCCTACTATTTTTGTGTTACTGTCAATTTCCCCTTTTATGGCTGTTAGTATTTGCCTTATGTATTGAGGTGCTCCTATGTTGGGTGCATAAATATTTACAATTGTTATATCTTCTTCTCGGATCGATCCCTTGATCATTATGTTATGTCCTTCCTTGTCTCTTGTAACATTCTTTATTTTAAAGTCTATTTTGTCTGATATGAGAATTGCTACTGCAGCTTTCTTTTGATTTTCATTTGCATGGAATATATTTTTCCAGCCCCTCACTTTCAGTCAGTTTGGGTCCCTAGGTGTGAAGTGAGTCTCTTGTAGGCAGCATATATACAGGTCTTGTTTTTGTATCCTTTCAGCCAGTCTATGTCTTTTGGTTGGAGCAATTAATCCATTTACATTTAAGGTAATTATCTATATGTATGTTCCTATTACCATTTTCTTAATTGTTTTGGGTTTGTTATGGTAGGTTTTTTCCTTCTCTTGTGTTTCATGCCTAGAGAAGCTCCTTTAGCATTTGTTGTAAAGCTGGTTTGGTGGTTCTGAATTCTCTTAATTTTTGCTTGTCTGTAAAGGTTTTATTTTCTCCATCAAATCTGAATGAGATCCTTGCTAGGTAGAGTAATCTTGGTTGTAGGTTTTTCCCTTTCATCACTTTAAATATGTCTTGCCACTCCCTTCCGGCTTGCAGCATTTCTGCTGAAAGATCAGCTATTAACCTTATGGGGATTTCCTTGTTGTTATTTGTTGTTTTTCCCTTACTGCTTTTATTTTTTTTTCTTTGTAGTTAATTTCTGATAGTTTGATTAATATGTGTCTTGGCACCTTTCTCCTTGGACTTATCCTGTATGGGACTCTCTGCGCTTCCTGGACTTGATTGACTCTTTCCTTTCCCATATTAGGGAAGTTCTCAACTATAATCTCTTCAAATATTTTCTCAGTCCCTTTCTTTTTCTCTTCTGCTGGGACCCCTATAATTTGAATGTTGGTGCATTTAATGTTGTCCCAGAGGTCTCTAATCCTGTTCTCAATTCTTTTCATTCTTTTTTCTTTATTCTGCTTTGCAGTGGTTATTTCCACTATTTTATCTTCCAGGTCACTTATCCGTTCTTTTGCCTCAGTTATTCTGCTATTGATCCCTTCTAGAGAATTTTTTATTTCATTTATTGTGTTGTTCATCATTTTTTGTTTGCTCTTTAGTTCTTCTAGGTCCTTGTTAAACGTTTTTTATATTTTCTCTGTTCTATTTCCAAGATTTTGGATCATCTTTACTATCATTACTCTGAATTCTTTTTCAGGTAGACTGCCTATTTCCTCTTCATTTGTTTGGTCTGGTGGGTTTTTACCTTGCTCCTTCATCTGCTGTGTGTTTCTCTGTCTTCTCATTTTGCTTACCTTACTGTGTTTGGGGTCTCCTTTTCACAGGCTGCAGGTTTGTAGTTCCCGTTGTTTGTGGTGTCTGTCCCCAGTGGCTAAGGTTGGTTCAGGGGATTGTGTAGGCTTCCTGATGAGGGGTCTAGTTCCTGTTTTCTGATGGATGAGGCTGGATTTTTCTTTCGGGGGGCAGGACCACTTCTGGTGGTGTTTTTTGGGGTGTCTGTGACCTTATGATTTTAGGCAGCCTCTCTGCTAACGTGCATGATCGTGTTCCTATCTTGCTAGCTGTTTGGCATGGTGTCCAGCACTGTGGCTTGCTGGTTGTTGAGTGGAGCTGGGTCTTGGCGTTGAGATGGAGATCTCTGGGAGAGCTTTCACCTTTTGATATTACGTGAAGCTGGGAGGTCTCTGGTGGACCAATGTCCTGAACTCAGTTCTCCCACCTCAGAGGCTCAGGCGTGACACCCAGCCTGAGCACCAAGACCCTATCAGCCACACAGTCAAATTTGCCTCTCTAGGTGAACTTCAGCAATTCACTTAAGCTCTCTGGGACTCCATTTCCTCACCTGTAAATATCTGAGTTACAGAAACACAACTGGAGAGTCATGGTTTACTCCCATTCCACAGTCTTTCCCATGGTTAAAATCAGCAAGGGTCTAATGAGGTCTTAGGGAAGCCTTCAGCCAAACAGAAAACCTGCTACTGTTGGAGGGTCTCCTGCAGAGGCAGGGCATGGCTGTGGCTGACCACGGAGACAATGACACAGGCAGCAGAAATTCTGGGAAGTACTCCTTGTCGTGAGCCTTCACGGAGTTCCTCTAGTGTATACTTTAAAATTTGCTAAGACAGTAGATCTTATCTTAAGTGTTCTTATCACAAAATAATAATCATCATAATAATAATAAATAAAGAGGGTGGTAGGAAACTTCTGAAGGTAATGGATCTGTTTATAGCATAGCAAGAGATTTATGATAAGGTATTGACCCACACGATTTCTTTTATGGAGGCCAAGAATTCCCACAATCAGGAAACCTAGGAAAGAGCGGTGTAGTCCAGGGCTCAAGAACCAGGGCACTTGACGGTGTAAATCCCAGTCCAAGTTCAGAAGAAAACTGCTGTTCCAGTTCAAGCAGTCAGGCAGAGGAGAAAGAATGAATTCCCCTTTCCTCTGCCTTTTGTTCTATTCAAGCCCTCAAGCTTGGATGGTGCCCACCCACACTGGGGAGGGCAACCTGCTTTACTGAACAGATGCTTATCAGATGCTTATCTCATCTGGAAGCATCCTCACACCCAGAAATAATGTTTAGCCAAATATCTGGCTCCCCATGACCCAATCAGATTAGCACATAAAATCAACCCTCCTAGGATCCCATTTTCTAAAAGATTATGTATAGAATGAGGCCTGTCACTGAGATAAGTGAAAATTCCTGGCACAGAGCCTGCCACACATTAGGTAATTAATGAATGTTTTCATTCATTTATTAATATATGTAAGCGGAAATTCAACATAAATGCCATTTCCTCTGCTGCCTTCTCTCATCACCAGAAGATGGTCCCCTAAAACACACTAAAACTTCATTTTATTTTTATTCACTTGGTGCATCCCTTAAGCAATTGTTTATACATCAAATACTGTATCAAAGGGCATTCATTTATAGGCAAAGTTTGTTGCCACTCACCAAGTAGAAGGGTTGAGAAGCGTGAGGCAGCTCCCACCACAAATAAAATAGCACACTCACTGTCTAGTGTTTTCCCCATTTATTTATTTTTTAAGTAGAAGATTTTTCCTGACTTAAAAGAATTCCTCCAAGGGATGCAAGAACTCCTCTAAGGGAGGATTTCTTCAGCCCATTAACACAGCCTGGCATATAGTAGGAGTCACTGAAAATGTGTTGCCCTCTTAAGAAGAAGTAATTGTTGGCTATTTTGATGAACAGACACAGGGTGAATATCTGAATGTATCTTAGTTAAGTGCTCAATTCAGGGAATTAAAGGTATACCAATGAAAAAGTATACCAAAATGGATGTCTCCAAAAGTATATGTCCCCAATTTCACCGTTTTTCCAAGAATCAGTCCTCTACCAATAACATGGTCATACACCTACCTGTTAGCTTTCTCTGGCCTAATATTTGTTCTACAATGAAGCCTACAGTATTGTGTGGCACTCAAACACCTTGTCTTGGGATACACCATTTGTTGTTTCTTAGGTGAAGTGGGCCTCTTTCCCTCCATCTCCACTACCAAGAACCCCCGTTCCGCCATCACACTGCAGTCAAAGGGATCTTCTTAAAATTCAGATAGAATCATTTCATCCCTTGCTCTTGGAGTGAAGCCCACAAGTCCCTAAATGAGCCTGCAAGGTTCTCTGTGACCTGGTTTCTCTTGAATTCACCAGCTGCCTTTCACACTAATCCTCTCACTCCTTATGCTGCAGCCACTCTGGCTTCTCAGTTCCTCAAGGCATCCTGTTTCACAGACCCTTGCATTTGCAACTCTTTCTATCTGGAATGGTGTCCCCATCCCATGATTATGACATATTTACTCTTTAAGCCTCAGTTTAAATGTTAGTTCCTTAAGGAAGGCTTTCCTGACCACACCAAACTAGGTCAGAACCCTACCATACAGGATAACAATACCCTGTGTGGTTCTTTTTTCCACTTACCAAAATCGTACAAAGAAATCAATTAGCTATGTAATGGGTCAATATCTGTCTATGCCCCAGGTTCTAATCTCCATAAAGGAGGAACCGTGTCTATCTTACTTATTACTATATTCCTGAGCCTAGTGTTATTTCTGATACATAGTTGATCATCAGTAAATATTTGCTGAATTGATGAATAAGATTGTGGAATCTCCATGGAGTTTTTTCCCAAGTAATATTTCTAGCAGATGTGAAGGTCAGTAAAAGGTGGAGGTCAGATTCATAGTCATCTGTCTTCGGGTAAAGTAAATGTCCTACAGGAGATGGAAGTAGATAGTGGTTTTCATTACTGAAGAATAGAAAGTAACTTGAGTTAACTGAGGCAGGTGGTCCATGAACAATGCTTCAGAAATAAAACAGAGATTCTGACCTTTGGTGATCAAGATATATTTCAAAAGTTATATATCGGGCTCACTTCAGCCCTACGTCAAGATCAAACTCTTTTCAATAATTAATGCAAATCATTATACCTTTCTTTCATTCTACAGTGTCTTGGTCCTCTACGTTATCTCGGGAAATAAACTAACTTTTTCTACTTGAACATTTCCTAGTTCATATCTCCTTTTCCTCTATTTTTTCTTCCTCTCTTTAGCTACTTGTATTTTCCATGACAAATACCTAAATTATATACGATTGAATGTTGAGGAAAGTTTTCTTTGGTCAAGGCTGATTTCTACCCCACTACCCACAACCAAAGAAGGTGACTGTCCTTACTATGTAAGCAATAAGCTATTGTTTTGTAATTATTCAAGATACAAATATTAGCTTAGTGGGAAAAAATATGTAGCTGAGAAAACACTAAACAATATCCAGGACAGGTCAGAAAAATGAATGTTACATTTTATAGCATGTTATTATTTATAAAACCCTTTGCCATTCCATCTCTCTTGATCCTGGCTTTAATCATAGCAAGGCAATTTTTCCTGATGTGATAACTGAGGAAGGGAATATCTGGCTCAAAGTCATAGAGCTAATAAAGAAATCCCTGGAAACTAAATCTACATTTTTTTGCCTCAGTATGTTTTTGTAATTATGAGATCTGGTTCCTGGGTTAAGAGGACAAGCCAAAAGCCCAAAGGATGATTTGCAGGAACTTCTGAATTGATGGAGCTCAAGTCTTACTCTACTTGGGAAACCCTCCTCCTGTTGAGAAGTCTCTTCAGAGCCTCCTTCACTTCCTTGTTCCTCAGGCTGTAAATCATTGGGTTCAGCATAGGGATGACCACAGTGTAAAATACTGATGCAATCTTGTCTTCCCCAAGGGATTTTCCCATGTTACCTTTCACGTATATGAATATCAGTGTCCCAAAGAAAAGAGCCACTGCAGTTATGTGAGAAGCACAGGTAGAGAAAGGCTTGGCTTTGCCACCAGCTGAACAAATCAGAATAGCCCGAATGATGAACAGGTAGGATATAAAAATCACTGAAACGCTGGTTGTAATGACCAAGAAAGCTAAGAGGTAGATCACCCGTTCTCGTGGTCTGGTCTCACTACAGGCAAGCTTCAGCAGAGGTGGGAGGTCACAAAAGAAGAAATCCATATGGTTGGACTTACAGAAGGAGATGGAGAAGGTACACCCAGTGGGGATCACAGAATTGACCCATGGCACCGTCATATGCCCTAGCCACCAGCCGCAGGCGGGTCTGAGGTGGCATGGCAGTGGCATAGAGGAGAGGGTTACACACGGCCACACAGAGGTCATAGGTCATCACGGCCGAAAGGAAACATTCAGTACTAGCACAGAGTGTGAAAAAGAAGAACTGGGTGGTACAGCGCTCAAAGGTGATGACCATCTTATCAGTACCCAAGGTCTCCAGCAACTGAGGGACAATAACAGAAGAGTAGCAAATGTCCAGGAAGCAAAGATGGCTGAGGAAGAAGTACATGGACGTCTGGAGGCCACGGTCACTCTGAATCAGCACTATCATCCCCAGGTTACCTCCTATGGTGATGAGATAAAGGACCAGAAACACAAAGAAGAGACCCGTCTGCAGCTCTGCCCACAGCTGGAGCCCCATCAAATGAATTCTGTCACCACAGTGCCATTTTCTGCCATGAATCCTAAATTGCCCACTGAAATAAAAAAATTAAATCCCATTGAAGATAAAATAAGGTGAGCATGGCTTGATTTGATCATTTTCAGTAATGATAATAATCTTTGAGATTTGTAACTCATTTTACATTTTTTACAAACTTTATTGCATTTGATCTTTCAGAGATCCTTGGAAGCACATATTGTTAATCCCACTTTTGAGAGAAGAATATGAGGGTCAAAGAGGTAAAGTGACTAGTGCATGATTTCATAGTAAAGAGGCAAAGCCAGAGCTAGAACTCAGATCCTTAGACATTTTCTAGCTTCTTACAGGTGGCAAATTGGAAACCTTCATCAGTCTCCCTGAAAAGCCAGAAAATACCACTTTGTTGGAGAAAACCTAATGGTATAGAACTAAGGACATGGGCTTTGATATCAGACCAAGGTTCCCATCCCTTGAGACCTTGGGCAAGTTAATTCAACTTTCTGAACCTCAGTCTCCTTGTTGGCTTAATGAGAATGTCAATGCCAATGTCACAATATTACTGTGAAGGACATCACTTATATACTGTACCTAACACTTGGTCCAATTCACACACTTAGAATTATTTTTTTCTAAATTCTGCAATAATGTAACATGCTTCTAGGTTCATGTGTACTCTGGAATCTTCTTATCTCCAAGTCCACAGCCCCCTGGAGTCCCAATATCAACTCTTTCTTTGTGGTTGTTTTGATGTGCACGTGAACCCAATGGGCTTGGATACAAGACAGAGCTGTGAAGAGCAAGCACTGTTGGAACTTCTACAGCCTGTTGCCTGCCAAGTGTCTTCTTCCTCTCTCTTTCTGCCAAGCAACATGGCCTAGTTTCCAGGTTCACTTATTCCAAAGGAACAGTCCCATTATTTTAAAATGCCAGATCATTATCAGTCAGTAAGAGTCATGAATCAAGCCGTTCCAGAATTAGCCGACAAAGCTCCTTAAGAGACAAAGCCATCACATCGAGTTTAGAATTCTAATAGAGATGAAGCTCTTGCCAGACATTTAGACAATCTTGCCTCAGTACCTTTGGATGTTGATCAGTTGGGGTAATGGAAATACCGAATGTGGACTTCAAAGGTGATTCTTTTTGTCCTCCTTCCATCCTTGAAACAAAAACTGAATTTGAGAAAGATTTCATAGGATTTTAGGTAAATAAGAAAATGAAATTTTCACCAATGTTTGGCAAAACCTGATCTAATGATGAAATAAACATCAACATCTGGTGTTACCCCTCCCCCACTGAGTTCCTGATAATGTAAATATTTAAGAGGTTTTTTTTTTACCTTAGGGCTCAGTATAATACTGACTTTCAACCAAAACAATAACTCGCGGTGTTCTTGGAATTCACACAAATCATCTTGACCAAAGGGGGAGAAAAAGAGACAGAGAGTATGTTCATTTAATTATTCAATAAGAATCTGCTGAGAACTTACAATGCATTAGGCACTCTTCTGGTTGCTTGGAACAAAACACAAACAATGACCTTTCCCTTGCAGTGTGGTCATTCTAGCAGAAGAGCAAGGCATATACAAAATATGTTTTTTTTAAAAAAAAAAAAAGAAGTATATTTTTTACCATGATAGAAGATAAGTGCTATGAAACACACACACACACACACACACACACACACACACAGAGCTTTGGGAGATCCAAAGTATGGAGGGGGTATTAAATAGGATCTTCAGGGAAGGTTCATTGAAAAGGTGATATTTCATCAGATATGATAGGGATCGGGTAACTATTCATGCTTATTTGCACACATCATTCATCCACAAACAATAGAAAATGAAGACACCAGCAATGGATCACTCACTTCCATTACACAACCTACAGAGTTCTTCCGGTCCTTGTGAAACACTCTCAAGGCAACTTTGTTCAGAAACGTCAACCTCCTAATACAGAGAGAAGTCCCTAGGGCATTAGAGGCTCAGTAATCAGCCTACCATCACTCAATGTAAAGGGAAGACTGGAATCCCAACAATATAGCACAGTGGCTAAGAAAATGGGCCCTGAAGACAGACAGAGCTTGTTCCAAACTCAGTCATTTCTGTTTGTATGACCTTGGGCAAGGTACTTGACCTCTAGCATCTTAGACTAAATACCCATGCAACAGCAATAACAGTACTGCTGTGCTATGGGAGGTAAAGAGATAACTCATGGAAATACAAGCTGTGCTTAGTACAGGATAAATACTCAATACACGTAACTGTTACAAAAATGAGTTTTCAGCCACTAGTTTGTTCTGACATTCAGAAATTTAATTGATGCTCCTTTTGTTACCGAGTTCAATGAGGCTCAAATGGTTAAACCAACTGTCCCAAGACCACACCAGGACTTCGGCTCTAAATGCATTGTGCTTCCATGAACCGACATATGGCTCATGACTCTGACCCAGGAAGTGAGACACTAGTCGAGTTCCAGGCAACCCCAGCTAGAGACGCACAAGTCGGGAGACCCACCTCAACCTACCACTCCCCTAAGAGACACTTTTAGATCTCCTCTGAGAGAGTGGGACTAGTCTCCTTCGGAGCAGAGTGTCTTGGTGGGGGAGGGGCCGCTGATTATGATGAGCCAGGGAGAGTATATGGTAGGAAGGCTGGAAGCAGCACCTGGAGGCCTGAAGTTACATCTGCTGTCTGCCACTGATGTACTATGTAAACTCAAGCAACTATCTTCCCATCTCCGGGTCCGTGTCCTCACGTGAGAAGGCTGCACTCGCTAACCTCAAACACTGCATCTTGCTCTACAACTTGGTGGTTCTCTTCTCTTCTTAAAAGTCCCGTGAGAGAGGGAAAGGGCATGTATTAATAACAATAATGAAGAATGGCACTAAAACAGCACTCCCTTTGGGTGAGATACTGTTCTAGGTGTTTTACATAAACGGCCTCATTGACTTTTCACAATCCCCCAATGCCAGATATTGTTATTATCCTTATTTATAGACTGGAAAATAGAGGCTTGCAGAGGTTAAGTAATTTGGTTAATCAAATTACTTAATTTGTAATTTGGTGCTAGGTAAACCACCAGGCTGGGATTTGAACCAAGGTCTGTTGGACTCCAAGGCCATGCTCCCAACAGCTATCGCACTGCTCACGAGTATGGTAATAATGAGTTAATTTCTAGTGAGTACCAGAAATTTTTCAAGGCTTCAGACACATTACTCTCTGTGTTTTGGCAAAGAGGAGAGTAAACATAAGTTAAATATAGATTTTGGAAAATGACCCCAGTTCTGAAAACCCTGCACATGTTCTCCTTTTTGCAGCGTCACCTTTATTGGTCTTGTCTCACCTGCAGGGATGGGAGGGTAGAAGAGGTGCACAGGGCTACCATCAGAATCAAACTCTAATCAAGAGTGTACATGAAGTGGATAGACCTAGAGTCTGTCCTACAGAGTGAAGTAAGTCAGAAAGAGAAAGACAAATACCGTATGCTAACACATATATATGGAATTTAAGGGGAAAAAAATGTCATGAAGAACCTAGGGGTAAGACAGGAATAAAGACACAGACCTACTAGAGAATGGACTTGAGGATATGGGGAGGGGGAAGGGTAAGCTGGGACAAAGCGAGAGAGAGGCATGGACATATATACACTACCAAACGTAAGGTAGATAGCTAGTGGGAAGCAGCCGCATAGCACAGGGAGATCAGCTCCGTGCTTTGTGACCACCTGGAGGGGTGGGATAGGGAGGGTGGGAGGGAGGGAGACGCAAGCGGGAAGAGATATGGGAACATATGTATAGGTATAATTGATTCACTTTGTTATAAAGCAGAAACTAACACACCATTGTAAAGCAGTTATCCTCCAATAAAGATGTAAAAAAAAAAAAAAAAAAAGAGTGTGCAGCCACCAAGGAACCATCACCTCCAGCACAGGTTTGAGTGTCAAGACAAAAGTCACGTGAAACAACCTTGTTCCTGGTTCCTCATCATTTCCCACCTGTACTTTCCCTTTGTCCAAGTCTCACTCCTCAGTTTTTACTTATTTTATCTTGCTGCATGTCATGCATTTTTATAAGCCACTTTAAGTCTCTTTTGGAAAGAGATATCGATGAATAAATCAGGACAAAATAAAATCACCTGTTTGCCCAAAGCCAGGATCATCTGAATGACCAGCCGTATCCTCATCAGACCAATCACGGTGCTGCCAGAGGACTTTGCCAAATGGGTTCAGGAAAGACAGCGCACGAACAGTGGGTCAGCCTAAATCAGACCCATCTGTGGATGGTGAAGGAAGGCAGATGCTCAAGGGAGAAAGTGGAAAGCTCGGGGGGATCTCAAGGTCTTTGCTACTGTAGCCAGTTCCTGAAATCTTCATAAACCCAAATTCTAAGTTAGGGACGTGGGACTGCATTTTGAGGCACAGTGAGAAGCGTGCAGGGTCTCCTAACCCATAACGCACACTAATGTGATCCTTTTTAGCAGGAGGTACCTCCATTTTTCAATAGGCAAAGGAAAATGTTAAAGAAAATCAAGGCTGCCAAGTGTTTGCTGCTCTTCAGGGGAGCTGGAAAATTCGTTCTCTCCAAGAAGAGTTCCAACTTGCCTTGTGATACCTTGTCTAAACTCCTGAACTGGTCCAAAAGAATTGATAATTCTAGATAGAGCAGCCAATCAGCTTCCTAATAATTATGATTAAAGAAAACCAACAGTGGCTACACAAAATCTCTAGGCAGGGAGAAGAACCATGGATCGGTGTAGCCTCGGAGAAAAATATTCAGTCCCAGGCAATTTAGATAAGCTAAGTTGCTGGGGAAATAGGAATGGAACACTGAAGCAGCAGTTGCCTGTTTTTGAAGCCCACAAAATAGTTGAAATTGCTGGGTTTTAAGGATGCACAGGAAGAAAGGGAATCCTTAATGGCATCATTAATGCCACAGTACTGATCAATGTCAGCATTTCGCATTCTCAGTGTTCTGTTATCCAATTGTTATGTTTTTTAAAATAAATTTATTTATTTTTATTTTTGGCTGCGTTGGGTCTTTGTTGCTGCGCGCGGGCTTTCTCTAGTTGCGGCGAGCAGGGGCTCCTCTTTGTTGCGGTGCACGGGCTTCTCACTGCGGTGGCTTCTCTTGTTGTGAAGCACAGGCTCTAGGGCATGCGGGCTTCAGTAGTTGTGGCACGCGGGCTCAGTAGTTGTGGTGCATGGGCTTAGTTGCTCCATGGCATGTGGGATCTTCCAGGACCAGGGATGGAGCCCATGTCCCCTGCATTGGCAGGCGGATTCTTAACCACTGTGCCACCAGGGAAGACCTGTTATCTAATTGTTGATTGGGCACAGAAATATTTCACTTCCAGACACTTCCTGGTGAACCACTAACTCTAGGTTATCTTTCCCCCACATTAGTCATGTCTGCTCAAGACCCACAGCTTCATTTTTATATCAGTCAATAGTAAACACACCTAGACATCTAATTCACACATTCCAAAGCTGAAGGAGAAAGATCATGAGACTGTTTGCTCTTTGGGATTTTATTAACCTCCCCAAAACCACCACTAAATTTCAGAAAACTAAGGAGGGTTTCAGAAGAGAAGAAGTCCAGCAGATGCCCCACCTGTATCTCAGAGCAGAGAAAACACTGGACTAGGGGCCAAGAGGCTAAGTATGGATTAATCGAGAAAATCTATGGGAAGATGATTCTCAAAGTAATAAGTTTGCACTTGGAAGGGATGGTTATAAGGGCCCAGACACCAGCTTTATAATAGCACGTACTGTGGAAAATACAGAGCCATGGATCTGAAAAGTATTTATATAGCTCAGCAAAACTAATCCACTTAGATCCTCCAAGTCAGGGTTAAAGATATTTTAAAATAGTAAGATATAAAAGTTTGTATGATGTGCCTGAAATTGTGTAGCCTTTGTTCTCAGCTGGAAATATGCAACAAAGATTTCTAAAGGATCTGCCTTTATATTCTGTGCCCAGCAGTACACTGTTCACCGGGGATGCAGTGATGTATACATAGAGCTAAACAGACATTAGATGACAATGATCCTCCCTGTGCCACTAGAACAGAGCTGGCATCATCTGCTTGTGGTAACTTGAAGAGGTAAAAGGAATAAAGGAACAGGTACAAGATGCTTTGCCACTCCAAGTGTCAGGGTGGACTTGGGTCCTAAGGACGCTTAAGTGGTGGAAAAAAAAAAAAAAGTAGTTTCTTCCACCAACATTCTGTGTTCAGGTAAAAAGTAGCTCAATCTAGAGATAAAAATAGACTATTCGAGAGCTCCCCTTTTTCCCAGAAACTTATTTGGCGGAAAACTTTAATAGGTCATTTACTAGCTGAATTTAAACTTAGAAATACATAGGAAAGTATTCTCCAGCAAGCCCCATTGAAAATAGCAGAAAGGCAGAACCAGCGTGGTGTCATGGAACCAGAATATTTTGGAGTTCTATCACAGTGAGGTCAAGTTCCAGCCAGCCATGTAAATTATCTGGACTTCAGCTGTTTCACCTCTAAGATGGACATGAATACTACCCAAGTCACAGGAGCGCTGCGAGGACGAAATGAGAAGGCCTGTGTTCTCAACAAACATTGGTTCTGTTGCATACAATGGAAGGTGTGAACTCCCCTCCCCCGAATTACACAGGACTTTCATGATCCCTCACTTTAAAACATTGTACTCCTATTATCCCATCTGACTCTCACATAACCCATTTTAAGGTGAGGAAAGTGGGGACTCAGAGAGGTCAACAGATTTGTCCGAAGGTCACATAGCTAGGAAGAAAAGCAGCCACAACTGAGATCCAGAGCCCTTTCCACCGCACCGCCCAATCCCTCAGCTTGGGGGTTATAGTGATACAGATGCCCCGCCTGAAGACGGGAGGTGGAGGCGTGGGGAGATCTGAAAAGTCGAAATCTCGAGATCATCCTCACTTTGTGATCCTACAAGAAACTTCCAGAATGGCATATAAATTCTGTCCAAACACTGACCTCAAATCTCTTACCCTTCTCCTTCACCAATGCCTGCTCACTCTGCCTCATCTGCTCACTGGACAGAGTGTGCGGTAGAATCCTGCAACTTAAAGGTGTTTCTAAAGGTCACGGTTCTGCCCTTTTGCCTTCGGGCAGATGAAGTAGAGACGAGGAAAAGAGGCCCCAAGATGAGGAGGGTCTTGGCCAGAAGCAAACAGCAATGCAAAATGTTGGGAGTGACAGATCTCCTGCAGCCTGACAAGACACTCTTTCTACTGCTTAAGCTGCTTCACCTTTTCGGAGTCTTAGCACAGCTTTTCTGTTGCCCAGAAGTACTCAAGCCCTCTGCCTCTCAGAGAGTGGTGACAACAGGTGAACTGTGCCCGCCCCCTTAAAGGGATTGGGAGGGGAGAGGAGTTCTGGTGATGGGGATACCTGGACAGAACCAGCCTTACAAAGAGTGAGCAGCAGCGTGAGGTCTCTTTAGCTCTGGATGGGGTTTTTGTTTTGTTTTTTTGTTTTTTTCTTGCGGTACGCGGGCCTCTCACTGTCGCGGCCTCCCGTTGCGGAGCACAGGCTCCAGACGCGCAGGCTCAGCGGCCATGGCTCACGGGCCCAGCCGCTCCGCAGCATGTGGGACCTTCCCGGACCGGGGCACGAACCCGTGTCCCCTGCATCGGCAGGCGGACTCTCAACCACTGCGCCACCAGGGAAGCCCTGGATGGGGTTTTTACACCTCCTAACATCCTTAGAGCTTCTCCCAAAGTCAGTGCCCAGCTGACCAGTCCTAAAAGAAAGACCTCAGTTCTCTATGCTTTCGTGGGGCTTAGTGAGCACTCATAGAAAGTAGTTTCACGATCTCTCAACTGCAGGAATCTGAGATTTACCTCCCACCCACAGCAGAAATCCTGTCTAGGGCATCTCTGATGGCTGGCCTTTGAGCTAATGGTGACCCTTTCTGACCAATCTTTATGGAGCTGGAACAATTCCAATGATGGGGAAATTATTCTCCCACAAAGGAGCTCATTCTGTTTTAGAGCCTACCTGTAGTTTCCAGCTCTCTCTGTCATGTCAATACCATCACATTCCAAATACCTGCCAGAATTTTACAGATTTCTTAGAGATTCAACAAGAGTTGCTTCTTGCTCTTTCCCTTTTCTCAGTGTAAGCCCTTACTTGAAATAGCCCCCATAGTGTTCCATATAGTCTCACCTACCTTGTCTCTTCTGATCCTAAAAACAATCACCTGAAGCAGATATGAGATGCATTATCAGTCCCATGGTATAAATGAGGAAACTGAGACCCAAAGATGCTAAGTGTCTTGCATCACTGCAAGAGGAAGCAAAACTAATAACTCCCAGTACATTGCGCTCCCTCACAAACCACACTAGCTTTGACCCTACTCTCTAAAGAAAAAGAAGAGATAAACCCTTTTTAGATGAGAGGAAACCAACATTCAGCTTGTCAAGTACTTTTTGAATCTGGACTGTGGTTCATTTTCTGTCTGATCTAACTTGGCCACACTTACCTTCAGCAGAGCCAAGAGGTCCCTCCCTGGATGACTAGGCTGGATGGGAGTACATGTGACGTCCAAATGGTGCTTTTGGGCATAAGAGGAATAAACATCTTCAGCACCTGCAGCTCATAAGCTCCAACCTCCACAGAAGCACCCATTCATAGGTGCCTGGGTCTCTGTCCTATTCTGGGTGCTCCGTGAAGGCAATTAGAAAACCGGGGCAGGGGGATTAGCCACTGATTGGGGTGCTCTAATCAGGCCCTAAGCTTCTAATTAGTCTCCTCTGAGTCCCAGAAGAGAGAAACCTTCAGAAAAGGGCCCCTGCAAAGTTAGCTTTCTCAGTTTCTTCCCACTCAAACTTTGTCCTGTCTGGCAGCTCCAACCATAATGTAATCTCATTTGGGGGATGGGAGTAGATATTTCTATGTTCTTCTCTCTGAAAAGTTGTCAACCACCCAAGGAGATCCCTCCTGAACAATAGCATTTATGGGGCACAAGTGAAATTAGTGATTATGTGAAGTCTCAGCAGCCTGCTTACTCATTTACTCAACTAATATTAATAATCTGCATATAAAGTACTTAGGGAGTACCTAGCATACCATATTACTTTTATCCAAGTTTAACCCATTGACCCCTCACAACAATCCTATAAGGTAGATACTATTCTATTCTACCAGTGAGGAAACTGAGGCTCAGAGAGGTGAAATAACCACCCATGGTCACACAGGTAGTAAGGGGAAAAGCTGAGTTTGGAACCAGGGAAGCCGGGCATGACATCTCCAGACACCTTGCTCTTAACCACTATCCTGTACTTCTTGATGTCAGTTAGGTGGTTATAAATACCGCTATTTAGGGTAGAAAATTTGGACAGTGTCCAAAAACCATAAATGAAGACATTTAAACCACTATAATCACACCACTCCAATAAGTGCTGTTAACAGCTGGAGGGAAACGCACTAGACCGTGGTTATCTGGCACATAGACTCTGGCAGTAGACTGTGTGGGTTCGAACCTCCTTCTCTACCTTCGGAATTTAAGTACGTTATATCACTTCTCTAAACCCACCTCCTGAGATGGACATGGAGGTTAAAGAAGATACGTATGAAACACACAGAACAGGGTCTGGTACTATTAATATCCTTCCTATAGACATTTATGTACATTTTTTAAAAATCAGGATTGAAGTTCATACACTATTTTTATACTGTTCCACTGGGGTGAGTTAACAAGAGAAATGTAGCTATTGTAAGTTACTCAAGTGGGAGGAAACTATAGTCCACTGGAAAGCCCTGGAAAATGGTGAGACCTCTTGCGGGACAGCTCGTGGTGTTGGGGCCATCAAACACTATACACCCTAAAAGTCTAGGTGACCACAAGAAAAGAAAAACTAACTCCCAAACTCGTCACAGAGTTGGTGAGATTGCCCTCATCTGTTATACCACCTGCACTTGAACAATCACAAGGGTAGTCATGATAACCCGAATGCAAAAGCCATCCCCCAGTTTTCTGGAATATAAGAATCCTCAAAACTCTTTGGTAAAGGAAAGACCCTATAGGGAAAATATATATTTTTTTAATTTTTTATATATATATATATATTTCTGAGATTTAATATCCTTCTAATCTTGATAGAAAGGTAATTGAAAGAGATTTACACAATTTTGAAAACATTCATAAGGATTTGTGGTATTTCTCATTGTTACACACAGGACACACCCTTATAACTCTAAGCCTATACCAATCTATGAGATATGAGACCTCCCTTCCATTCATTCAGTCCCTTCATTAGACCTTTAGTTTTCCCTTTCATTGTTTTATTGATCACTGCTCATGTAGAGAAAGGCTATCTGTTTTTTTAACTTTTTAAATTATTTTTTATTGAAGTATAGTTGATTTACAATGATTCAGGTATACAACAAAATAATGTAGTTATACATATATGTACCTTTTTTTTCAGATTCTTCTTCATTATAGGTTTTTACAAGATATTGTATATAGTTACCTGTGCTATACAGTAGGTCCTTGTTGTTTATCTATTTTATACAGAGTAGTGTGTATCTGTTAATCCTGAATTCCCAATTTATCCCTCCCCCCTCCTTTCCCCTTTGGTAACCATAAGCTTGTTTTCTATGTCTGTGAGTCCATTTCTGTTTTGTAAATAAATTCATTTGTGTCACTTTTTTAGATTCCATGTATAAGTGATATCATATGATATTTGTCGAGATAGTTATTTATGTAGGTCCTTTTACCTTGAACACTTGCTGAACTCTAATAATTGTGAATTCATTAGTCTGGACTTTCAATATAAATAAAATTTTCTGTGCATACTTTTAAAAAAAGATATATGGGATTCCTTATCCTCACATGTGATGGAGAAAATGCATATTGCAAACACTGTTGTCCACTTAGCATTTTATCCTGAGCATTCTCCACCTCGGTGGTCACATGAGGTCACATTTACATTCGTACTCCACCTCATCTCAATGTTTCCTAGAACCCTGCCCATTCCACAGAGTTGCCCTAGCGTTGAGTCCCCATTTTGCCCTTCTAGCCTGCTCCAGGGTTAATGAGGCAGCCCCAGAGTACACGGGCTTCTGCCCCAAAGTGCTAAGCTCTCAAATCACTCCCCGCCTCTGCCACCATCCACCAGCACAGTGGATGGAAACGAGCTCTTCATCTGCTACTTTGTCCATCTGACAGTAACACCCACCACAAATGATGTGGCCCTGCCTGCCGGGAAGACGTGGCCTTCACTCCCTTACGGTGGGTTCCTCACAGGTTCACCCCAACCCAGGCCAACTGAGATATTTTATATCCCTGAGCCTCTGTGGAGATCTAAGTTTGAATGCCTTATCTCAGGGGAAATTCCTCAGCATCCTGTGTAGATCAGTGGTCCTTGTCAACTCCACCCACACAACATCCAAGAACGAAGAGCAAGTGTGTGCACTGGGAGATGCTTACATTTGAACCCCAGCTCCTCACATCCAAAATATCCTATTACACCTAAATAATTTGGGTCCATTTGATATTTTCCATTTTTTATTATGAAATAACAGTAGCATGATCATACATTTCTATAGATAGTAATGATTATTTCCTTGGGATAAATTTTTAGAAGCAGAACTGTGGGGGGAAGGGCATTCTCATTTTTAAGGGTCTTCATACATGCTTCTGATGTTAAACATTTTTCCTGTGTTATTTAGCCACTTTATTTCTTTTTTGTAAATTTAGCATTCATATTCTTTGCCTTGTTTTTCTAATGAGGTGTTTGACTTTTCTGAGTGAACTATAGAAACATGAAGGATAGCTCCTTTCATTTCTTTAAGAAATATTTATTGTGTTCCTATTATATGCCGGGAACTGGGCACTAAAGATATGATAATGAACCAAACAGATGAAATATCTGCCCTCCTGGAGTTTACATTCTAATAGGTAGAGACAGAGAAAATAGTGTTATAAAGAAATAGAGTAGGGTGATGTGATAGTACATGTCTGGTGTGGTGACAGAGAACGAGGACTCCTGGAAGTCAGAAAAGGCCTCTCTGATGTGGCGTTTACACTGAGATCTGCATGAAAAAGAGACACAAGAGCATCTTCTTATGTGAAAAACATTCCAGACAGCAGGAACCACAAGTGCAAAGGCCCTGAGGCAGGAATAAGCTGGGCTCTCAAGGAACAGTTAGAAAGGCAGCAGAAGGGCTCCTATTGTCAGCTAAGGCTGGGGGAGGCTGGAGGTGTCCTGGCTGCCAAGCGGACAGACCCTCTGGCCTTGCAAGATGATACCATGCAAGCGGTAGCCATTAAACTTTGACCCCTGCCAAAGCCCACCTCTCCCATCAAGTGCAATTTGAGTAAGCCCTCCAGGCGGGAAGTGAGCTGGAAGAAAATCCCTGGGCACCCAGGGTCATCCCCTGTGGGGGTTTTTCCCAAGACTTCCACTTCTGGAGCAGCTAGATCCCACATGCTCCTTCTTGTACATGGCACTCACACCACTGGACATCAAAAATGAAAAGTTTTGTGGGCTGCTCAGATACCAAAGAATATCCTTGGATAACCTTTATAATTTTATTTAAGGTTAATTCGAGTATGCAGAAAACACCCACCCATCCCACTCCTATGCTCTTTGGACATGTCAGGAAAAAGAATAAAAGGTTTGAAGACAGACTAATCCCAGACAATTCTGATCCCTGTGCTGTTACTATCTTTTTGCCCCTCCAGGTCCATCCATCCTCAGCATTCTCTATCTTTCCTTATCCTGATCTGTCCAGGCAAGGCTGACTTTTCCCCACTAAAAAAACAAGGAAAAAGCAAGGCAATAGGAGATGAAGAATGGAGGTATGTATGGGGCAGATCACACACGGTCTCATAAGCTAGAATAAGAAATAAAACTTTTTTCCTAAGTGCAATGGGAAGCCAATGAAGGGTTTTTAAAAGGGAAGTTATAGAACCTGATGTCATGTTTAAACAAGTTCTCCAGATTCTGTGAAGAATATGGATTATAAGGAGGCAAGAACATGTGATATGTATATAATGGAATATTATTCAGCCATGAGAAGGAAGGAAGAAAATTCTGCCATTTGCAACAACTTGGATGGACCTTAAGGGCATTATGCTAAGTTAAATAAGTCAGAGAAAGACACATACTGTATGATATCACTTATATGTGGGATCTACAAAATCCTTATCCTCTATTCTCTTCCACTGGCCTCTGTGACTATTTTTATGCCGGTACCATACTGTTTTGCTATGAGTGTTGGCTGCTAATGACTGATAACTACTGCCTTCCATGGGGTATTGCCCTCAGCCAGGAGATCCACTTGCCCCAGAAATGCCTAGGGGGGTCCCATCCCCACCTCTTGGGAGCAGCCCTCAGTCAGTAGATAATTGATACGGCCTGCAAAAGGCCAAATCCCTTGCCTAGAGGCAGAACTGAGCCCACAGTAGAATTCATTCTCCAGAGGTCCCCTAAGGGTCAGGCCAAAGCTACACTCCAACTGAAACTACCTCTTTGCTCAGCTATTTTCTGTTTCTTTCACTCCCTTACAGGTTTCTTCTATAATCACTCCCTCAGTGAAACACTGGCTCCAAAATCTTTGTCTCAGGTCTTTAAGGAACCCAACTTAAGACACATCTCTTCCCAAAATTCCAAACAAAAGTTCTAGGCTTAATATTAACAACAACAACAACAATAATAATTGTGTAATACATCAAAGCTCTCCAGATCCTCCCAATATGTCACAAAGGGAAAAGAGTAATAATTACTCTACAATCACTCATTTCACAAATTCCCCAGGGGATGTTTAATGGAATATTATCATGACTGGTTTATTTCCCTCTTTTTTCTCTACTTTGTCCCAACTGTCACTCTACCCTCTATACCACTCCAGAAAACATTCCCAATACAGTGCACACACTCTTACCGCACAGTTATTTCAATAAGTATTTAATTACAGGAAAAGATCATAAATATTATCGGAAGTGCACTGGAAAATAGAATTCACTGTGCTGCCAGAGGTCCTGCTCTGTGGCTGCTTCCCTTCTTCGTAATATTTTCTTGCATCATCTGGCATCTGCAATTGCAAAAGTCACCCTGGCTGGGCTGAATGCTTGCTAATTATCAAAGGATTTTATTCCAGCCATGTTACTTTGGAGTGATGGGGCACATGGCGTCTCCAAAACTCTCCCGCTGGAAGAGCTCTGATCCTACGTTAATGAGTGGATGAAAGCCTACAGGGCAGAGGAGTGATTCTACTGGGGCAGGACACAAGTTATTAGAAAGAAGTAAGATGGGGTCTCCAGAAACCTGTCATCTAGCTGGAGAGATGAGACTAACCACCAAGGAACAGTCATAAACAATGTAAGACAAGCAGAATTAAGTGCCCAATTGTGTGGGTCTAACAAAGGGAGTGTGGGTTTCAGAGAACCAGGGAAGAGATGAGAGCTGGAATAACCAGAGAAGGCTGCCCATAGAAACTCTGGAAATGCATCTTTAAGGAAAGTGGTAGACTCATGATAGAGATTCAAATGAAGCATGTTTAGACCGCCCTAGCCTCATTCCCTCCTGAATCAGTAAACAGCCCTCCTAATGAAATTCTGAGCAGACAGTGCAGCTAGGTTTCAGCCCCTGAGCTGAGAGTTGACCTCAGGTTTAAGGATGGACGCAGTGTAGAAAAGTTCGCCAGGAATCCTCAGAGCTGAGTTCCAGTCCTGACACCACCCCTAACTGGGACAGCAGGACATTGAGGGCCAGTGGCAAAGAGGAACCAAATTCATTCCTTATAGAAACTGCAAATGAGCTTTGGAGCTAACAAGACTCAGGAGTCGCCATGAAATCCCACAAGATTTGTTTTTATCCTCTCTGATGCGCGGAGACAGATAATGGGCCCCTTCCGTAGTCTGTTCTCGCTGACAAGGCTGCCTTTTCCAGGGAGCCCTGGGGGCTGTCCCAGGTTGCTGATTCGTGATTCAGGGACAACCTTTGTGCTTACTGTGTCCCTCCCACAAAACCATCCCCAGAAGTAGTTTTAAAACCCCGCTGGTTCGCTTAACAAGAAGAAACCTAAGATCTGTCAGCTACATACATCGACTTGAGTAATCTGAGCTGCTTTCTACAAAATGCTTAAATGACCTTCAATTAGTTTGAGTCCAAACCTAAGATGAACCCAATTAGATTATTCCACCAGGTAAGTAGGATGTAATTGTTACCTTGACAACATTGATAGGGTACCAGCTCTGAAGTAAGGTCCACACAAACTGGGGAAGAGGCAACTGGACAGAGATTCTGACCATTGTCATCAAAACTTCTCCCCTGTTGGGACCATGTCCAGTCTGAGATTTCAGCTCTTATATGAAATACACAAGTCAGTCTGGGTCTTTTTTTTTTTGGAAAACTACAGCTGCAGTCTATTCAGGCTTATGTGCGTGTCACTAGGTAAATTTTAGAAAATATGAATGGTTTTATGAGGCAGGGGTGGGGTACTGTACTGCATAGCTTAGACCAGAGAATTCACTGTAAATTACTCTACTTCCTATAATTATGCCGTAGGTGGGATTAATCATACGTACTGGAGCTTTGGCTTTGCGACCTCAGTTAGAATCTGGGCTTTTCAGTGACTAGTCATGTGACCTTGAACAAGTTACTGGACTATTCAGAGTCTTAGTGCCTTCCAGGACAAAATAATACCTCTATCACAGGGTCATTGTGAGGATTATACGAGATAATGTGTGTAGGATATTTAACATCCTGGCTGACACATAGTAGATGCTCAATGAACGGCTACCAGTATTAGGAAGGACACACAGCACGGTGGTTCAGCACCCCAACACTGGGATCAGGGAGGCCAGGGTTGACATCTAAACATCTTTTCTTTCTAGCCTGAAACCTCAAGCCAAATACTTAATATTTCTAAGTTTCAGTTTCCTCAACCATAAAATAAAGAAAAATATTCCTCTCTCATAATGTTATTGTCAGCTTTAAATGAAAGAAAGCCTTTACAGTGCTTAGCACACTACCCGACTCAGGGCAAGAACTCGCTAAATGTTGACAATAAATGTTTTGAGATACCAATCCCATAAGGTGAGGAGGGTTAACTTTGTTAATCTCCTTCATTGTCCCCAAGGGACTCAACCCTTGGAAGAAAGAGAAGGAAGAGTTTGGGAGAAGATTCCAAGTTAAAGTAAGCACAGCTCTTATCTGAAGTGTTGCTCCAGGCTAAGACTGTCTCTCTTTCCCTATCCCCTACAGAGACTGCATATTCTTCTATATTACATATTATAATCAAAGAGTATTACAAGTAATAAGGTCAACTCATAAGTGTCCCTAAGACTTTTTAAAATGTCAACTGGCCACAAACCTTTGTTTTCCCACTTATGAGCTGTTGGGTTCAGGGAATCTATAGCTGTCCTCTACTCTGGACCCAATCTAAGCTGCTGGTACCCCCAAGCCCCTTAAATAACATCTTCAAAACTGGGTGTCAACAGCCTGGTCTTGAAAAGTTTCCTTCTGGGAAATATTCTGGAAATTGCTTTTCTGGAAAATAAGCAAACTCTATCACATTAGGTAAAAACCCATTCTAAGTTTTCAAAAATTATTATTATGTTCCTTTTTTTTTTTTTTTTTTGCGGTACGCGGGCCTTTCACCATTGTGGCCTCTCCCGTTGCGGAGCACAGGCTCTGGACACGCAGGCCCAGCGGCCATGGCTCACGGCCCCAGCCGCTCCGCAGCATGTGGGATCTTCCCTGACCGGGGCACGAACCCACGTCCCCTGCATCAGCAGGTGGACTCTCAACCACTGCGCCACCAGGGAAGCCCCAATTATGTTCCCATTTTATTATTGAGAAAGTTGAGATTCTAATTGGGTAAGCAATTTTCCCAAGAACGTACCAAAGGAGGGATATGGGCCAACTAAGTCTGTCTTAACCCAAAAACAAGGAAAGAGAAGAAAAGACGTGGACCACCAAGAAACTCCAAAACCGAACTTAACCCTTTTCTCCCCTAGAAGTTGAGTATTTGCCTAATACTCTTAGAGGTGCTACCATTTAAAAGTTGAGACTTGGGTCTGAAGAAAAGGTAATTCTGCTCCCCTATGAAGAGAGCACAATGGGGCAGAAAGAGCACCACATTTGGAGTTAGAAAGTCCCAGACTGGGGCTTCCCTGGTGGCGCAGTGGTTGAGAGTCCGCCTGCCGATGCAGGGGACACAGGTTCGTGCCCTGGTCCGGGAAGATCCCACGTGCCGCGGAGCGGCTGGGCCCGTGAGCCATGGCCGCTGAGCCTGCGTGTCCGGAGCCTGTGCTCCGCAACGGGAGAGGCCACAACAGTGAGAGGCCCGCGTACCGCAGGAGGAAAAAAAAAAAAAAGAAAGAAAGAAAGTCCCAGATTGAAATGTTGATTTTCTTTCTTCCTAGGTGTGTGGCAAGTTGGGCAACCTCCTTAACATCTCTGAGCCTCCTTTTACTCTTCCATCAAATAGTCATGGCTATACCCAACTTAAAGGGCTGCGGGAAGGATCAGGGCTAATGTATGAGCTGGGTATTGCCTGTGGCACAAACCCTGTGTGACTGCATTTGTACCCAGATGATCTGCCACCTAATCTCTGGTCATGTGCATCGAACAATCTTGTCCCTAAATCAGAGGGAACCCTGGGATCTCACCATGAGATGGATCGAAAATGGACTATGACAATTTCAGAATTAGAGGTTGAGAAAGATATTGAAATTAACCAAGTTTACTCATGACTTGAAAGTAGGAAGGATCTGATTATCTAAAGAACTGCAGGTAGATGTCTTTGATTCCATAAATCATAAATATGTAGTTCAATGTAGGAAGGCGGCAAAACAAGCAAAAGAGCAGAGAATGCGCCATCAAACCAATATTGTTCGGAACACGCATCTTCCACTTATGAAACGGGGCGACCTTAGACAAATTAATCTCCCAGAAGTTCAAATTCCTCATTAGTGAAAAATAAGATAACAGCCCTTGAAGGACTATTTCCAGGATTAAACAAGATAATATACGCAAGGCTCCAAGGTTTTTAGTGGAAAGGGTGAGTAAGTGGGCTGTAAGCACACAAGAAAACCGTGATAAAATCAGAGATAACAAACTAGATTTACCCACATAACATGGATAAATCACAAAGATGTGCTGCATGTGGGAAAAGACACAAAAAAGATCATGCATATAAAATTTAAAACACACTAAAATCACTACATTTTTTTAAAGATACACATATTTCTGGGACTTCCCTGATGGAGCAGTGGTGAAGACTCTGAGCTCCCAATGCAGGGGGCCCAGGTTCAATCCCTGCTCAGGGAACTAGATCTCACATGCATGCCACAACTAAAGAGTTCGCATGCCACAACTAAGGAGCCAGCGAGCCGCAACCAAGGAACCCACCTGCCACAACTAAGACCCGGCACAACCAAATAACTAAGTAAAATAAATATTAAAAAAATAAAGATACACATATTTCTAAATAAATATAAAAGGAATAAACAGGGGATGATATATATTTCACATATACTAAAGTAGATCCCTATGAGGGGTTGGGGAAGGATTGAGGATGGAGGGATAGGAGGGAAAATAGTATGAAGAAAGACCTGGCCCTGTTCAATAATGATGGTTTATCGGGAACTGGGGAATATGGTTAATATGCCCCAGTTCCTGATTCAAGGAACTGGGAAATAGTCAAGATTTCCTTGAATCTTTGGATTCAAGATTCCATGATATGTTTAAGTATCTATCAACCACTTGAAATAGTGCCTGCATATTTAACATACTCAGTAATTAGTAGCTAGAGTATACACATTACATAGTACAGATGTTAGGAAAATTCTTTCAAGAGCCTCACTTAGCCCATACACCTAGACGTACAAATCGTGGACTGCGAGAGCAAAAGAACTTTAATGATCATATAATCTAGCCCTACCATTTTTCAGGACAGAAAGTAAAGCCCAAGGAGGGAAAGTGAACTTCTGAAGTTTATTCAGCTAGTTAGTGTTTGTCCTAGAGATGGTAGCCATGGATCTTGACCATACCAAAAGGACCTTCCAAAGAACATAACTCATCCCCAGGCCAGGCTGCTGGAGTGGGGTGGAGGGAACAGCTCAAGGAGGCTATGTTTTACATGATATGTCAGTGTCTCCCTCCCACTAGTGACCACTGATGAGAGCTAGAGGAAAGATTAAAGTGGTAAAGTTTGTGTGTAAGTTTAAGTTGTACAATGTGTTGGTTTGATACACATATATTGCAATATGATTGCCACCATAGCATAAGCTAACACCTCTATCATGTCCCATAACTATCATGTCTTCTTTGTGGTGAGAACAATCTAGTCTCTTAGCAACTTTGAAGTTTACAACACAATATTTCAACTATAATCACTATGCTGTGTCCTAGATCTCCAGAACTTATTTATCTACTAGTTGCTAGTTGGTACCCTTAAACATCTTTTAATACCAACTGACTAAGCAATTTTTGACCACACGCTGAACTAGATAATAAGAAAAATATGTATCAATGGTTAATATGAGGGAATAGTTCACATAAAGAGCAGATTTGTCATCTTCCAACTTCTGAAATGCTTTCCTGAGAAAAAGGAATTAGAACAGCTGTGTCTGGAAGAGGCGAAACTAAAGTCAATGCATAGAATATAAAGAGAAAGAATCCAGATACAAAAAGAGAATTAACAGGTAGAACTGTCCACAGATAGAAGCTCACAAGGCAACCGTACAAACACGTGGAGGGTGTGCAGCAGCGGAGACTCCAAGATCCAGTGGGGATTAGAGCAGATGCTGCCTAGATTATTTCCAAATCTCGGAGTCTATGTGTCTCTTATCTTCACAGGAATTTCCAAATATAAACCAGAGTTAATTTGAATTAGAAACACCAGCTCATGGCTCAGCTTCCAAAACATGCAGGATGCCGGAGAAGAATCAGCCAGGTGTAAGATTTCTCAAAAACAATCTCTGTACATTTGCCCAGAAATATAAACCTAACTTCTACCAGAGAGAAAACATGAGTCTTTCAATTCTGGGATTTTTTTTTTTCATTTCATTCTCAGCCTCAGATCTACAGTCTATGTGGAATCCGTGGCCAAGAATAATTTCACCATAGTAACTGAGTTCATCCTTATGGGCTTTACTGGCTCCCTTAAGCTGGAGATTCCCCTCTTCCTGGTATTTCTGAGTCTCTATCTAGTCACCCTTCTGGGGAATATAGGGATGATGATTCTGATCCAAGAGGATGTCCAACTCCACACCCAACTTCCTTCTGAGTCACCTCTCCCTGCTAGACTTCTGCTACACCTCGGCCATCAGCCCTCAGATCCTGGCCACACTCGCCACAGGCAAGACAGTCATCTCCTATGGCCAGTGTGCTTCCCAGTTCTTTTTCTTCCCCATTTGTGCAGGCACAGAGTGTTTCCTGCTGGCTGTGATGGCCTATGATCGCTATGTGGCTATTGGCAACCCACTGCTCTACACTGTGGTCATGCATCCCAGGATCTGCCGGAGTCTAGTGCTGGGAGCCTATGTCTATGGGGTAGCGAGGTCCATCCTGCGTACCATGTGTGCTTTCACCCTCTCCTTCTGTGATAACAATCAGATCAACTTCTTCTTCTGAAGCTTGCCTGCAGTGACACAACAAACACTCAGACTGTCGTTGTCTTCTCTGGCAACTTTGTGATTTTGGCCAATGCCTTGGTCATCCTGATTTCCTATCTGCTTAGCATCAAGACCGTTTTGAGGGTGAACTCTTCAGGTGGCAGGGTTAAGGCTTTCTCCACATGCTCCTCCCACCTCATTGCTGTGGCCGTTTTCTTTGGGACCCTCATCTTCATGTATCTGCAGAGCGGTTCAGGCAAATCCCTCGAGGAAGACAAGGTAGTGTCTGTCTTCTACAGTGTGGTCATCCCCATGCTGAGCCCTGTGATATACAGCCTGAGAAATAAGAATGTGAAAGCGGCCTTCAGAAAGGTCACTGGTAGATTCCAAGTGTCACAGAGTGTGTAGATCTGGGTGTAAGGACCTCTCATCTTGGTCCATTTTTTTCCCATATTAATATATCCTAATAGGCACCAGCAGTATATGCAACCGGTACCCACAAACAAAAAGAAGGTAGAGAGGTACCACAGGCACACAAGAAAAACTGCAAATCTCCAGCAACATGGTTGGAACTAGAGATTATCATACAAAGTGAGGTAAGTCAGAAAGAGAAAGACAAATGCCATATGATATCACTTATATGTGGAATGTAAAATATGACACACATAAACTTATCTATGAAACAGAAACAGACTCACAGACATAGAGAGCAGACTTGTGGTGGCCAAGGGTGAGGAAGCGTGGGGGAAGGATGGAGTGGGTGTTTGGGGTTGGTAGATGCAAACTATTATATATAGAATGGATAAACAACAAGGTCCTACTGTGTAGCACAGGGAACTATATTTAATATCCTGTGATAAACCATAATGGAAAAGAACATGAAAAAAGAATGTATATTGATGTATAAGTGAGTCACTTTGCTGTACAGCAGAAATTAACACTATGTAAATCAACTATACTTCAATAAAAGATTTTTTTAAAAACTTTTAACTGCAAATGTGATAACATTTATTTCCAGCAATTCAAATGTACTTTCTTCTCCCTCTCCCACCTCCAGTCCATTCCTAAGAACCCAGAAGTCTCATACTGCTCACTGACATCATAATTTACAGAATCTCAGAGTCCCCAGAGGTCTTCAGTTAATCTCAATCCAGCCCAATACTCTTTGCATGCTTGGGTTTCCCATCCTTTCTCTCTCAGTTTTGCTCCCATCAGTACCGCCTTTTTTTCCGGGACAAGGATTATATCAGGAGATCCCTGTGGATAAAACTAAATAGTCTTTTTTTTTTTTTTTTTTTTAAGTGCATGAGTGACTGATCATCTCAGTAAGGGAGGAGTGTTGTGTAAGACAAAACTGAGTCTCTAAATGGCCAAGGGAAGGGAGTGTTTAAGAAATGAGCCTTCGGGCTTCCCTGGAGGCTCAGTGGTTGAGAGTCCGCCTGCCGATGCAGGGGACACGGGATCGTGCCCGGGTCAGGGAGGATCCCACATGCCGCGGAGCGGCTGGGCCCGTGAGTCACGGCCGCTGAGCCTGCGCGTGCGGAGCCTGTGCTCCGCAACGGGAGAGGCCACAGCAGTGAGAGGCCCGCGTACTGCAAAAAAAAAAATGATCCTTCATCTTCACCATTCTAGACATTCCAGTCGCCCGCTTGGAGAACTCAAGCCAGAACAATGAAATTTGCAAATTCCAAATTTGCAAATTGCCTTCCCACTTAATCACTTAATCAGGTTTTGTTATTCCTGCTTTGTTGTTACTCTGATATCTTCAAGGTGAATTAAGCCTTTGGGGATGTTTCCTCAAGGACTAATTCCTTAGTTGCTGAAGGATATGGTGCATTGCCTCTCCTCTCCACTCACATAGCCTGCCTCATGAACAGTTTTCTCCTATCAAGCATCCTATTTCCAGGAATGGCAAAGTCAGAGAGCAAAGGTAGGTATAAGGCAGGTATAAGGAAAACGCTGAACCATGTATTATCTTCTCTGGCCAAAGATGTGGTAAGGGGAAAGTAACTGAAACTCCTGCACGAGACTGCAAAACCCTTCAGGGCAGAGTCTGTTTTCTTCGTTGCTGAACTCGTCTCCAAGTCCAGAGTTCGGACCAGATGAGTTCTCAATAATTGCTTTTGAACACATTTTTACGGCACATGCATGGTCTCATTTGAGCCTCACGGAAGCGGCAAATAGCGAAGACATGGTTAGGTAGACGATCCCACCTTGCAATTCAGAAAACACTTTCTCATAGTCCCTTTGGGCCTTTGCTCAAAGTCCCTTTGTTCAGAGTTTGCAGCCGCATAGGCAAGGAATGTCAGGCTTGTATCTGAATCCCAATTCTACCACTAATTCACTGTGAAACCTAAGGTAAATGGTTTAATTTCTCAGATCCTAAATTTCCTCATCTAAAACAAATGTGACAACTCCTAATTTAAGAGTGTATGGTAGAAATTAAAAAAGGTGATGACTAAGAAATCTAGCACCAATTAATTGCTCAATATATATTTTTCTCTTCCCTTCCCTTTCCCTCACTTTCCGATGTCAACCCTGGGCCTTGCCACAATTCCATGGCCGTGAATAAATAGTAAGGAGATCATGAACAAATGATAGGGCAAGAGAATGAATTCGGGAAGGTGAATATAAATCCTTTTCACCCAAGAAATAAAATCAATATGGGTGTTTAACTTGGGGGATGGAAGGGGAGAGTGCCTTTGTTTACATCCCACATAGTCAAGGGTAGGCAAAGGATGTCTGTTTCACTGAATGTCTTGTTGTGTGCCCAATAAGCCCCTCTAACCGATCTTGAATTTATGAGAAGTTGATCCTCCACATGCCCTTCTATATGGGAGCAACCATCTTATTAAGATGGCCCTTCAGCCTACCTACAGCTGATCTGTTCAGAAGTGAGCACCTGACCCACGTTAGGTTTAATAAAAATTTTTCCATGGGCATTATGAAGTTCAACATGTAAAAGAGATTTAGCATAGGAGACCCGATTGTCCAAAGTAGAGAAGTCAAGAGAGGGGCAAAAAGTCGTTATTCAAAAAGAACCTGCAACAAAAAAGACTAAGAGCTCTGACAGTTTCTATTTCCTACTTCCCATTGTACTAAGAAGCAGCCACAGTTATTTTCTTGCTTCCTTAAGGCACATTGGAATCCTACAATAAATTCCCCTTTGGGAACTAGTTTAAGCTTGGTCATCAGGGCCAAAGGATTCCATACTTATAGAACTCTAATGGAAAGGAGTTCTCCAGTATGTTACAGCAGATCTGCCCTCATTGACACTGATTATATCTACACTCTTTGAATAAAGAAAGGACTGGGTCTCATTATGAGACTCAATAAATAAAGTAAATGAAGAGTGTGTCTATACTTCTATCATTTTCTCATTGCAGGAGAAACTTCCCCACTCATAGCTTAGGTAACCTCTGTTCTAGCACTTGACCTTCCCCTTCAAGTGATCAGAGTAGAATAAGCCCCTGACCCAGGTTTCATCAATGCGTGAACAGAGTAGAGAGCCATGAGATGCTCTAGAGCTGTAAGATTACTAAGCAGGAGCAATAAAAATATCTCCCCCTTGGGCTTCCCTGGTGGCGCAGTGGTTGAGAATCCACCTGCCTATGCAGGGGACACAGGTTCAAGCCCTGGTCCGGGAAGATCCCACATGCCACAGAGCAACTAAGCCCCTGCACCACAACTACTGAGCCTGTGCTCTAGAGCCTGCGAGCCACAACTGCTGAGCCCACGTGCCACAACTACTGAAGCCCGCGCACCTAGAACCCATGTTCCGCAACAAGAGAAGCCACCGCAATAAGTCCGCGCTCCACAATGAAGAGTAGCCCCTACTCGCCACAACTAAAAAGAAAGTCCGTGCGCGGCAACGAGGACCCAATGCTGCCAAAAATGAATTAGTTATTCATTTTTTTAAAAAAAAGTATCTCCCCCTTGGGGATTTAAACTGAAAAATATGGGAAAAGACTAAGTTAGCTGAGAAATGAGACTCACAAATGATGATAAGCTATGGAGAGAATGGCTGAGTCATGTTTACGGACAGACCAGAGAGGAAATGAGCAAATGTCAGACGCTGAGGAGGCAGCCGTATAAACCAGTCCCTGGTGCTACACTAGATCTTTCCAAATCTTGAGTTATGTTCCAGACTGAGTTCCAGCACTCCCAATAGGTACCCCCAAGCAATCCCTGTCTCCTTTTTGGAGCATAAAAGTCTTAACCATAGACCCATATTCTACTAGATAATCTGAATGGCCTCTTTTACAACCTAAAGAACCTAATAACTCATTGTCCTAGCTCCTAATAAAATATTATTATTATTAATACAGCTAAGAGTAACAGAGCACCTATTATATGTCAGACACTATTCTAAAAACTTTTAGATGTATTTAACAACTCTATGATGCCTTAGCAACCCTATGGTGTAGGTGCAATTATTATCCCCTCGTAGGGATGGGGAAAATAAGACACAGAGAAGTTAAGTTGTCCAGGGTCACGGAAGCAAGCCTCTTGATTTGAGCTCAGGGACTCAGGTTCCAGAAACTCTAGTCTTATCTACTCTCTTATATCGCCTTTGAACACCATTTTATAAACAATTGTCCCTTCTCTGGTACAGAGTGACTTAAGGCAAAATGGCCCCTGAATCATTTTGCGGTACACCTGAAACTAAAACAACATTGTGAATCAACTATACTTCAATATAAAATAAAAATTAAATTATAAATAAATAAATAAATTTCTCCCAACAACAACAAAAAAATAGCCTTATTCATTAGGCTCTTTCTCCAGGAATCATAAAAGATGGTTTTCCTGCTTAGGAACTTGGGAGTCATGTGAAGGGACATTCAAAGGTCATAGGTAAGAGAAAACAAAATAAATAAAATAAAAGACCTATTAACCTCTTTGAACAAGGAGAGAACTTTACTCAGCCTAAATCCCTATTCACTTGCCAGTTCTGGGCTAAGCAGCTGGATGAATAGAAGCTGGAAGAGATTGCATGTAATGGTTATTCAATAAAAATTTATTCAGAACCTACACGGACCCTATTCTCTGTGATGGCTAAGATAGGACCTGGGCATTTAAGTCAGCATGAGCCATGGGGCTTGTTCCAGATAAGACAGCTCTATTGATGTCTGAGAGACTGAGAGCAACAATGATTCTCAGATCCACAATCCACCAAGCGGTGTCCAAGTCCCCTACATTCAACCCCTCTGAAATAAAAGGAATGAGAGATCCATGCCTGCTTCCCAGCATCCTCTGCAGACCTACAAAGGAGAAACTATCTACACAAGCATTCTCCTCGCCCCTCCACCACCCATTATCAACCTACAAGACCCGTTCATTTACTTTATCCAGGTCTCTGCAGAAATGTTGCCTCATTTGGGAGAAACCTTTCTTGACCACCATATCTAGAACAACAGCTCCCCTACTGCATGTCACTGTCTAACCCCCTACCCTGCTATTTTATTCTTCAAGACACAACAATGCCTGATATCTAACTGCATGTTTGTTTTTTATCCCCACCCCCAGTAAAATGTAAGTTCCATGGAGGCAAGAACTGCTATTTTTAGTGCACCTCCTGAATCACAGTAGGTGCTCAAGAAAGATCTATTGGAAAGCAGAAAGATTTAAATGAACAGGACTTCTATTTCTGGCAATACGGTGGACTAGGATTTTCTGACCAAGCTGGCTCCTTAAAACCATGTAAAAAGATAAAATAAAAAGGCGAAAAGATACTAAGAAATCAAACGCTAAACATCCAAGGGGAAAAAAGAACCCCAAGACGTAAGCAGAGTATTGAAGCTCTGTTTGCCATCGATAGCATCTCCCCGTGAGGCTATAGAACAACAGTTCCCCTACTGCATGTCACTGTCTATTGTTGTCTATTGTTGTCCACTTTGCAGCTTAAAGCAGCAAACCTTTCCTATTGCAGCTTCTGTAGGGGCAGGAATCCAGGCACAGGTTAGTTGGATGTCTTTGGCTCAGGGTCTCTCACAAAGCTGTAATTAACATGTTGGCAAGGGCTGAAAGTTAATTAAGGCATGGATTTGGGAAGACTTGGATCCTTCCCCACTGGTAGCCAAATATGTCAGTTCCTTGCTACGTGGACCTCCCCGTGAGGCAGCTCACAACATGACAGATGACTTTCCTCAGAAATGATTGCCCACCACAGTCTTCTTGAAACTTAATCTCAAAAGTAACATCCCACCACATCTTATCTACTAAAGGTGAGTCACTAAATCCAGGCCATTCCCAAGAGAGGGAAATTACTCAAAGACGTGAATACCAGAGGGCAGGAATCATCAGGGGCCATCTAAGGGGCTGCCTACCACCGTTTGCCCTCTGATCCCAAATGATTCATGTTATTCAGCTAGGACTGGTTAAAAAACTAGACTTTTAACCAGCCTCCTTTGCAGCTAAGTATAGACATGTAGCTGAGAGTTTAGCCAATGGAATGTTTGAATAAATGGTGTAGACCATTTCCAACAAGCCATGCTCCTTCCCATTCTGCTGGCTTGAGGCAATTGAACACAGTGATGTTGGAAGTCGCCGGTTGAAGGTCAAAAAGCCACAATATGAATGACGACTTGTAAGACTGGTAATGGTTTCCCTCTGTTACTAGCTGTGAGGTACCGCATCATCCCATCTTGGTTTTCTTAAATCTTGTCCACACCTTTTTTAAATAGTGACTTTACTAGACATTACCCAAGCTGAATGTGTCATCCGTTACTTGTAAGTACCCTAACTGATACAGACCTCTACCTCTCACCACACACAAAAATGAATTCACAGTGGACTAAAGAACTAAATATGAAAGGGAAGTTAATAAAAGTTTTATAAAATAATAGAGGAGAATGTTCTCATAACCTCGTTATGTGGAAGAATTTCATATATGTAAAAAGAAAGCATTAATCATAAATTTATCCCTAAATGTGTCAGTATCCATTAAAGAGGTTCTGTTCATTAAAACACGTGATCAAGAAGATGAAAGGTCAAAACACAGAATAGGAAAAAATCTTTTTAAGACACACAATCAACAAGGACTATTATATTGTGTGAGTGTGTGTGTGCGCACGTGCCCGTGAGTTTACTTAAAAATCACTAAGAAAAGATGGCTCAAACAGGTAATTCACAAAAGAGACTATCCAAATAGCCAATAAACCTATGAAGAGATGCTTCTTCTCGTTAGTAATCAGGAAAATGCCAATTGAAACCACAGTATGCTCGTTAGATTAGCAAAAATTAAAGAGTAAAAATTAAAGACACCACTATATTGACAAGGATATGGAAAATGGGTAGTATGAATTAGTCTAACAATTTTGTTAAACAGTTTGGCATTATCCTTTAAAAATCAAAGATACACATAACCAGTGACTCAGCTATTTCAGTGACCTAAGTATGCACGATGGTGAAACTCTTGCCCGTGCCTACCAGGGTGCAGGTGCAAGAATGTTCATAAAGCATTGTTATAATAGCACAAAACTCGAAACACTTGCCTCTAGGTTTTTATTCTTCTGATCTGGAGTGTGGATGTGATGGCTGGGGCCCTGGCTGCCATTCAGCTACCAAGGTGACCATGAAGCTAAAAGCCACGCATAGAAAACAGCAGAGCAGAAAGGACCTAAGCCCCTGATGACATTTTTAATCCACCATACCAGCCATGGACTGCCTCTCTCCAGGCTTCTTTTATGTGGAAAAAGAATTAATGTTTATCTTATTCAAGAAAACAACCAACTAGAAACAACTAGAAAACAAATATATATACAAAGAGAGAGAGATCAAAAATAAGCCAAACTAAGACATATGATTCAGTGATACACAGACAGATGATGTGCCTCCCCACTTTCCTTGGCAACAACAGAATGGAAATCAAGGGGCCCTAGGAGGCCCCTTCTCAGTTATGACTTTTCCCAGTTCTGTTGCTGTTACTGATTTAACACCATTAAAGTGATCTTCCTTTATTTCAAAATTAAATAGGCTGATAAAAAGGAATGAAATAACGCCATCTGCAGCAACATGGGTGGACCTAGAGATCATCATACTAAGTGAAGTAAGTCAGACAGAGAAAGAAAAATACCATATGATATCACTTATATCTGGAATCTTAAAAAATGGTACAAATGAACTTATTTACAAAACAGAAAGAGACTCACAGACGTAGAAAACAAACTTATGGTTAGCACAGGGGAAAGGTGGGGGGATGGATAAATTAAGAGTTTGGGATTAACATATACACACTACTATATATAAAATAAATAATTAATAATGACTTACTGTATAGCACATGGAACTCTACTCAATATTTTATAACAACCTATATGGGAAAAGAATCTGAAAAAGAGTGGATATATGTATAACTGAATCACTTTGCTGTATACCTGAAACTAACACAACATTGTAAATTACCTATACTCCAAGATAAAATAAAATTTTTTTAAAAAAATAATAAATAGGCTGAAGGACTGAACCCTTCTCCCACAGAATATTTTGTGAGGCAGATGTTTAAACTAAAGAAGACCTGATACTCCAGACTCTGCCTCAATATAGAATGGAAAGAGGGCTGGGAACTGAGGGCTGGGAACATCTATATTGGGTTTAGTCACCTTTCCCAGAAGTGGTAAGACTTGAACTGGGTCTGGAAGGAAGCAGAATCCTTGAGCAGACCAGACTAATGGGTGAGGCTGTGGTTTCACGGTCCTAGTCTCCTCGCCCTGACCATAGCCATCCTCCACCATCATTTCTGATCAGCCCTCCAGCTGGCAGCTGAGAAGCTATGTGACCTCGGATAAGACGTGCACCACCACCCCCGGGTCTGTACCTTCATCTGTAATGTATCAAAGTAGGTCTGGATTGTCTCTCCGTTTCTTTCCAGCCCTGGAGGAAGTGGCATGGAAGTGAGGATGTTCAGTCCCTGACGAGCACAGAGAGGAACATGGGAAATTATGTCATTTAGGATCTACCACGTACCCTCCTGAGCTTTTTAATCCCCAGACCCATTGTTTTCTTACCTACTGAGAGCCCTGAGTCAGCTCTAATTGATGGCAGAAGACTTCTCCCAGAAACATAAAGCCCTGACCCACTCATTTTGTGATTTGCAGGCAAGTCTGGACTCACGTAACCCCCACTGCAGGCAGGTGAATTATCACAGTGAATCATAGAGAAAAAAGAGTCCCCCTTTCATTTAGCATTACCACCTTCATACCAGAAGCATCATCTTAGGTGACACCTGTAAGATGTTAAAAACACCAAAGGTTTCAATTGGATCAGAAAACTCAACGATTCAGAAACAAGGCAATCTGAATTGGGCAAGAAGGCGAAACAGTTAGACACCTGGAGAACCTGGAGGTTGCAAGCTTTGAATGTTGCCCAGGAACTCTGGATAAAACTGAGTGCACAGCCTGGTCTTGCTACCTGCTGCTAGTTTATTCAAAAGTGGGTTTCCGCATATCCATAAAATCAGCCCAAGGAAGATTAGGTAATTGCATTTACTATGGCTTTCAGATCGCCACAGCAGCAATCTCCTTGGATCTGCTCAGAAAACAAAAATATCATCAGTGCTTCATAGAAGTCCCTCGCGGGAACAAAAGGACCAGTTCTTTCCCTATGAGGTAATGTAAATCTTGTAACTATGTCAGGAGATCATATATTTTCCAGAGACTATTAAGTGTGCTTTCCGAAAGTTTGAAAAAATTTAAATTTTATCTGTGTGACCTTTTGCACAGGTTATTTTCCCAAGGCTTTAATTCTGTCTTCTGTGAAACAAGCATAGACCTACGTACTTACTGATGGTTGCAGCAGTTAGGAACAAATAATGTCAAGTGCAGGGAACAGTAATTGGCATCGAGATATTATTACTCCCCTGTCACCCACATGGTTGAATAACTAGGTATTCAGAGCACGTACCAAGGATGAGTCCCACCCCTCTGAGGAGGTTGTCTCAGCTGGTGAGGTCAGAGAGAAAGACCCCTGAAAGAAGCTTTTGAAAAGATAATGTAGAAATGGAAGTTACAGGAGGGGATGTGCAGTGAGGAAGGTGACGAGATGGAAACCTCGGTGACCTGGCCTCTGAGTGTCCTGACTATGTCGTAGCAATCCTCCCATCCCTGTGGCTCCATCCTGGACTGCTTTGTTCTTTCCCAACTTCATGGTCTCTCCCGAGGCACCAAATAAGATGCTCGTATTGAGACCCCATCAAGATAAATTTGGGAGGGAATGTTTTCTGACACATCAGGTAAAAGTTAACTTCTTCTCCGAGGTTCAATATTCTCTTCTGCTCAATGAAAAGAACATGTTGGACCAGATGTTAATCTTTTTTTAACACTGGAACGCCCTTTTCAAACAAAATGAAATGAAACACCTGTTTGTTTACCAGCGTTAAAAGAAGCTCTGCTTTGTTTGAAGCTGGGGCTGAGTTGGCAGCTCCCCACCTGCTCAGCCTCCCATTTACTTCCCACTGCTGTGTCCCTTGAGGCATCTCCACAAAGGCTGAGGTCTCTGACAAGCAGAGCAGGAAAATCACAGAACTGCCTCACAGGGTCCTTTCCGACTCCAGGGTTCTGTGTGAGGGTCATAGGTATTTCCAACCAGTGTGGAGAAGAGCATATGAGCCCATCCTGAGGGTCATGGGCACAGTGACCCCCAAATCCTGGAGAGAAAGAGAAACCAGTCACCCAGATGCTCTTCTAACATAATGTCAGACATTGGACAGACGTGGACACAGAAACTACCAGACAACAGCTAATGGCTCACAGTTCCAAGGAATGTTCTCATTGTGAGGTTTACCCACTGAGACAATGTTTTGAATAGGTACACGTTTTAGCTACCACCATCCAGAAGAAAGCTGCCAGATGAATATTTCTTTTTAGGTCAACGAGGGCATGATGGTGTCTATTCTCAGGCCGTGTGAACTAAGTTATGCAAATGTTGTGGAACATGTCCAAGGGCTGGACTGAAAGGTCATGACTGTTCTGAAAAAACATGGTGGGATTGGCCAGTCCAAATCCTACTAAGCAGTGGGATGTTGCTATAAGTCTCTAAAGCATATGATTGTTTAGCAATCTGAATGTGCTGGCTATCTAGTCCAAATATTGAAATATTCAGAGTAATCTTTTAAAAGCTTCAAAGAAACTTATATTTATAATCTTGAGCTTCAGATATAAGCATAGCAAAAAAATTGCTGGAGGACATCTAGTTAAGGGTGTCCTAAAGCATGGGTTCCATGTCTCTAAATTTCCATCTCTGTGGAAAGAAGGAAGAGAAGATTCTGTGGCTAAATAAGGATACAGAATTCTGCTTTGAAAGAAGGATGTATTGAGCCATGGAACAGAATAATAGATGTGAGTGCAAATTCAGGATGCCTATACCAGTAGGTTCCAAACTGAGTTTTCGAGACTCGGGTCTCAAAGAGATGTCACAATGCCGGTGCTTTCCACAACCCACCTGAAGGCTTGAAGCTATGTTTTGTATCACATAACTGACCCTTTGGACACAGCAGACAGTTAATATGTAGGCTGGCTATATAATTTCAACTTTTTAACTTTTGGACTGGCTCTCAAAAAGGCAGCTGGATAAATCAAATTCCCTTTTTAAAGTATTTGAACTAAAAAAAAAACTGAAATAATTTTTCAGTTTTTCAATAGAGCTAAAGATGATGAACTTCCATGGGGTGAATAGCCACAACTATGTATAAGTCAAAGTTATGAGGAAGCAGAGAAGAGAAAAATGATGGGAAACATTTAACAGAGGGACAGAAAGAAGCAGGTGGTTGGAGCACAGAAATATCACAGTAACAGCAGTGTTCTGGAAGAAAGATGTTTAAGATCAAAGAAGATGGGAGCAATGAAATAAACCAGGGTGGTCCATACTCAAGCTACCACTAATCAGTACGTTTGATAGGCATCTGTTTCCATACCTTACTTTGATAAGTTAATTGTTAGAAACTTGGTGGACCTGGTATTCTGTGTCTGAAACACCAGGACTTTGATTTTGCCTATGAACCATGGAATTCTCAGGATCAAAACTGAAATGTTCTGTGGAAGTTCTACGGCTAGTGAGAACCCCATAGTTCACAAACAAGTCTTTAACCCTGACTCCAACCAGCCTCCCCATGTGTCTCAGAATCCCTGACGGAGCAGCCTCCACCCTCAACCCCTAGAGGCATCGTCCTGGAGAACAGAGCCCAGAGCCATCAACAGCTACAAAAGAACTCATTCCACCACCAGAAAGTGAAGAATCAACCTGATTTCTACAGGAAACTGGTTCTACCAAATTCTATGAACCCCCTCTCTGTGAGCTACTTCTAGACTACAAAGGCTAAAAATTAATGAAACAAGCAGTGCCCTAGGGTTGTGACACCATAGCTTAAATCCTGGCTTCTGCACTTGCAATTTATTCTTTGACAAAAGCCACTTTAAGTTCCTGACCCTCAGCTTACACATTTCAAGCGTGACATTCATAACGGCTATTTCAGGATTATTGACAGAAATCAGCCAATTAATGTGGAAATGTCCAACACAGAATAAGGGCTCCATAAATCTAATGGTTTTCACAGAATCACTTTCTCTCAAGGACCCTCAAGAAAGAGATCCAAGACAGACGATAACCTTGTTCACAGGAGAGCAGAAATGGATTATGAAAGGGCTCACCAGGAGTTGCTGAAATGACTGGAAATGGTTGACTTGGAGAATAGGAGACTAGATACGAGTAGGTATAATAACTGTCTTGGGAGAGAGGTATTTTACTCAACGTGCAGAATCGAGCATAATACTTATGTGTAGAAGATACAGAAAGAAAAAAAAAATGTCATGAAGAACCTAGGGGTAAGACAGGAATAAAGACACAGACCTACTAGAGAATGGACTTGAGGATACGGGGAGGGGGAGGGGTAAGCTGTGACAAAGCGAGAGAGTGGCATGGACATATATACACTACCAAACATAAGGTAGATAGCTAGTGGGAAGCAGCCGCATAGCACAGGGAGATCAGCTCGGTGCTTTGTGACCACCTAGAGGGGTGGGATAGGGAGGGTGGGGGGGAGGGAGATGCAAGAGGGAAGAGATATGGGAACATATGTATATGTGTAACTGATTCACTTTGCTATAAAGCAGAAACTAACACACCATTGTAAAGCAATTATACTCCAAAAAAGATGTAAAAAAAATAAAAATAAAAAAGAAGATGCAGAAAGAGCACTGTGGCTTTCCCAACAGGGAGAATGTTCCAAAGGCAGAGTGCCCAGAAAGACCCCATCGCATAACACAGGATTCTGCATCTGACCACTCTGGAGGCATCATTCACATCACAGTCTATACAAATGGCCCTGCCGGGAGTTAACAGGGCACAGCCTTAGAATCCATATGTGTCAGCCCTGGTGTACACCTGGGCTACATGACAATTTGTTGGGAATATTCTAGAAGAGAGAGACTCCAGATTGGTCCCTTCCAGTCTTGATAGTCTACAGTTCTCTGTTCTGAAAGAAAGTCACAGACAATAAGCAAGTGAACCTGAAGAAATACCTCCCCAAGGTCCATTTTCAGGAGGGATGCAGAGATAGGCAAACACTTCCATAGTCACTGTCAGTTGTAGATTCTTAAAATGATAACATTCTCTTCTCTCTCTGAGCAGAAAAATATCTGAGGTTTTCACCTAAGGTCTGACACTGAAGAAGACAAAGGCCTTCAGCTCTGGAATCTCTACTTCCATTCTCCTCAGGCCAGCCAGCCACGTGGCGCCTACGGCCAAAAGAAATCTCACCACTGTGACAGAGTTCATTCTTGTGGGTTTCACATATCACCCTGAACCGGCCGTTCCACTCCTCCTGATGTTTCTCGTCTTCTATCTAGTCACCCATCTGGGAAATGTGGGAATGTTTATCCTAATCCAAATGGACACTCAACTCCACACCCCAGTGTACTTCTGCCCGAGCCATCTTGCCCTGCCAGATGCCTGCTCTACCTCGGTCATCACCCTTCAGGTCCCAGCCACACTGACCACGAGCAAAACGGTCATCTCCTGTGGCTCAGTTCTTTTTCTTCACCATCTGTACAGGCACAGAATGTTACCTGCTGGCAGTAATGGCCTATGACCGCTTTGTTGCCATTAGCAACCCATTGCTCTATAACGTAGCAATTACTCGGGGCACCTGTAGGGGCTTTTTGGCCGGGCCTATGTCTGTGGGGTATCGGGGGCCATCCTGCATACCATGTGCATCTTTACCCTCTCCTCCTGTGACGACAGTCAGATCAACTTCTTCTTCTGCGATCTCCCACCACTGCTGAAGCTTGCCTGCAGCAACGTGACACAAAGTGAGATTGTCATCCTCTTTTTTGCCAAACTCATGTTCCTGGCCAATGTCGTGATCACTCTGGTCTCCTACATGCTCATCATCAGAACAATCCTGAGAGTGAAGTCTGCTGGTGGGAGAGCCAAGACCTTCTCCACCTGCACCTCTGTTGCTCTCTTCTTCGGGACACTTGCCTTCACGTACCAGAGAAGTAACTCAGACAAATCCCCAGAGAAGGAGAAGACTGTGTCTGTCTTTTACACTGTGGTCATCCCCATGCTGAACCTTTTGATCTACAGTTTGAGGAACAAAGACGTAAAAGCTGCAATCAGAAAAGTCATTTGTAAAATCCAGTTCCTGAGGGAGGTAGCTTAGATGAGCGTCCTTCATCCTGACCCATATTCTCCCCAGATCGTCAGGCTCTGATAAGCATCAATACCATATGGTGCTTGCCCTCAAGAATGAACGGTAGGTGCCTTTCGCTGGCACCTGAGAAGTGAGCAAGAGCTACCAGCTCTGCAAGGAAAACTGTAAGTTTGGTGACATTTTTTGGATGGCTCCCTCTGCCTCTCTTTTCTTCCCCTCCTCCTCTTTAGTCCATCTGCCAAACCTTCAGGGCCAGAGTGCTACTCTCTGATATCACAGAGCCAAAAGATAGCATAGTCACAGTAAACCAGCCACCATATCCAACCTCCCATTCCCCAACTCAACCATGCTTGAGTTTTCCAGTTTCTCCTTTTTTATCCTTTTTGTCTCTGTGCTCATTAATATTGACTTTTACTCTTTGTGGAAGATCATAGCTGGGAATCATACTAATGAAAGAATAAGGGGTTTTCTTATGGTATGGATAACCTGCCAACTCATTATGAGGAAGGTAATGAAAAGAACTGTGAACCCAGTGGAATTTCCAATTGGTACAGATTAGAGTTGTAGAGGGAGAGGTGCTTCCTTTCAGCTACTCTTCCACTTACATCTTCCCAAGTGGTTCCTAATATCTCCGGGATGCTAATATCTACCTTTCAAGTGGCAATTCTCTACATCCTGGATCTCCAATTCCTTGGTTTCTCCTCCTAAAATCAGTGGCTGCCTCACAACATTTACTGCTCTCAATAAACTCATTCCTGGGGTCTGCAAAGTCAGCACTGAGAGATCTATAGCAAACATTCATAAATGGTATTACCTTCTAAGGTAAAACCTTATCCTCTTAGAGTATGTTTCCTCAAATCAAAAAGAAAATAAATTACTATTTCCTATTTGAAAGAATTGTTGTAAGGATTAAAGAAGATGATGAAAATCAATTTGGTGGTTTGGATTATAGTCAGAATAGGCTGGGTTTGCTGTGGCAATCGTCAGCTCCAATGTGAAGGTTTTATTTTAGTTAACAATTCTTTTCTTGTGCAAATTGGCAGGGGGCTCCATGCAGTCATTCAGAGACCCAGGCTTAAAGTGGCTCCACCGTTTTGTAGTTGCACCATCTAGAACATGAAAACTCCTAGTCACAAGAGCAGGGGATAAAAGACTACAGAATTGTACATGGACAGTACGCTTCAGCCCACTGGTTAAAACTAGTCACACAGTCCTGCCTCACTAGATGGGGACCATTAAAGGTGAAAGAGCAAATGGAATATTTGCTAAGCAATATTGACTCTGCAACAGGGATTATCTGTGGCTGTGATCTCAGGTGACCTTGGCCCGCAGCGGCTTGAAACAGGGTTTTGGTTCCCAGCCAGTGATTGAGGTCAGGTCACGGCAGTGAGGGCACCAAATCCTAGCCACTAGACCAGTGGCCGGTGACAAGGCCCTGGCCCTACAGCTTTGCAGAAAAAGAATTCCCACTAAGACGGAAAGTAGTGAAACAAGTAAAGTATTTAAGTACAGTACGTGTGGATAGATAACACAGGCAGGCTCAGAAATAGAGTTGCACCTCGTGGGCAGTTTGAGTCACTTTTATGGGGCATTACTTCCGTGTTTCCTTGGACCAATCATTTTGATTTGCCTGGTTCAGAGTCCATATTTGGTGTAGCTCAGGATTTTCCCATGTGGGCACATGCATCTCTTAGCCAAGATGGATTCTACCAAAGAGGCCTATGGGTAGCTGGCATCACTCCCCTTTTGACCTCCAAGGAACCTTTCTGCGCTTGTGTGGTCAGGAAGTTCTCCTGACTTCAAGAATAAGGAATATGTGGTCTCTTATCTTCTATCTGGGCGGGGACCAGCCTCCTCTCTCAATTGTCCTGTTATTCCTGTCTCGGAGTAGGAGTATCGGTCCACAGGGAATGAACTCAAACTGTTTGCCCTGAAGGCTTATCTATCTCCTGCCTCCGTTGCAACTACCAGCATCCTACAAAATCCTGACTAATTAGATTACTTTTTCATTGTTCAAATTATTTTCTACAAATCACCCCTCTCATACTTGGAAAAATGGTCCCCTCCTTCATATGGTTACTGCAAGAGTAGTTGTTTTGTACAAAATAGCACATTCTACCTGGTCCAATTTCGTTGGAACGCACATGGGCTTCTCAACAAAACTCAATTAATCAGAGTCCTCTGGGAACTATACTCATAAAATGAGAAGTACCCTAAAATACTCTAACTGAAGCCAAAAATATTTTGTAGGAAGCCATAACTCCAGCCATATTAACAGGAGGAGTAGGAGAGAGGGAAGAAAGAAGCCCATGTGTAAAGAGGAGGAAGGATGAGAGAGGAAGAGAAAGGCCTAATCCCAGTTGGCTAATAGACTTTTCAAACATATCATACCCAAAAGAGGAGCCTTGATTCCCCACCCCTAAGATTGTTGCAGGCAATAAACTATCAGAGAAATTGAAGAAATCAAGGTATATTAGATATAGATATATTAACTATAGATAGTGTATGTATATATAAATATATATCTATCGAGAGAGACAGACAGAGACAGAGAGATGGAGAGAAAGAGATTTATTATAAAATATTGGCTCATATAATTATGGGGGCTGAGAAGTCTCATGATCTGCAGGCAGCATGCTGGAGACCCCGAGGGCCAATGGTGTACATTCCAGTTTGAATCCAAATCTGAAGACAGGGGAAAACCTCGAAAACAGGCAGAGAGAGCAAATTCTCCCTCACTGAGACTTTTGTTTTATTTAGGCCTTCAACAGATTGGATGAGGCCCACCCACTCTGAGGAGGGCAATCTGTTTCACTCATCTACCAATTCAAATGTTATCTTATCCAGAAACACTCTCACCCAGACACACCCGGAATAATATTTAACAAGTATCTGAATACCCCATGGCCCAGTCAAATTGAAAAATAAAATTAGTCATCACAGGATTGGCTATCTTGCCTGAATGAGACTGAGACAGTGAGAATATACCTAGTATTATGAGATAGGATGCAGACTGGTACTCTTGCATCCCATAGCTCACAATAGTGAAACAACCAATAGAGTATGAACAGTGGTCTCCTGAAATGTGATCTCTGGTAAAGGCAAAGCTGTGGGAACTATAATCTCTCTCTAACATGGTGAGTGATACGTAAGTCATGAGTAATTCAAGACTGTGTTGTGGGTGGTTGCTTCTAAAGCCACTGGATAGTTTAAAGAAATTCAGTGGCATGAGATTTCCTAAAGTATTGGTCAAAACACAGAATAAAAACCAGGGACTAGGGCTTCCCTGGTGGTGCAGTGGTTGAGAGTCCGCCTGCCAATGCAGGGGACACGGGTTCGTGCCCCGGTCCGGGAAGATCCCACATGCCGCGAAGCGGCTGGGCCCGTGAGCCATGGCCGCTGAACCTGCGCGTCTGGAGCCTGTGCTCCGCAACGGGAGAGGCCACAGTAGTGAGAGGCCCACGTACCGCCAAAAAAAAAAAAAAAAAACAGGAACTATAAATTATTATGCTTTAAAAAATATCTTTTGACACATACACACTACTATGTATAAAATAGATAACTAATAAGGACCTACTATATAGCACAGGGAACTCTACTCAATACTCTGTAATGGCCTATACGGGAAAGACTCTAAAAAAGAGTGGATATATGTATATGTATAACTGATTCACTTTGCCGTACACCTGAAACTAATAAAAAATTGTAAATCAACTATATCCCAATAAAAATTTTTAAAAATACAAAATAAAAATAAATTAAAAATGTCTTAACTTTTTCATGATTAGTGCTGAGATAATGAAAAACAGAAGTCCAATTTTTGAACTGTGGTATGCCAACTTATAATGCCAGTTGGATTACTGCCCCTTGCCCAGAACTGAGAAGGTTTTTTTTTTCTTTTTCTTTTCTTAAACATTTTATTCATATTATAGAGGGATTTCTTTTTTGTTCGCTTTTTTTCAATCACTAGGAGAGTGGTTGAGGAGCGCTGAATCCATCACTACTTTGATGACACAGTTAGGCTTCCAGATTCACATTTTCAGGTACCAAGAGTTCCCTCTAAATACCACAAACAAGTCAGCTTTCATATACATTTCTTTCTACTGAACACACAATGCCCATTGGTATCTTTGAAGTATAATTGCACCTTAGGTCCGTATTTCTCCAGGTAAAGCAGTTTTTTGGAATTGAATGTTCCCCTTCTTTTTTGTCTTATAAACTGAACTGCATCTTTGTACTTCATTCCACATTCAATCAAAGCAAGTGCTACCAGCACAGATGCCTTACTGAATCCTGCAACACAATGCACTGCAATACAGTGTAGAGAAATACCGGAAAAAGCCTAGCAGCCCACTGGCATCACAACCACACCTGATGTGACTCAAAAATTAGTATAAGTAAATAGATGCATGTTGTTTTAAGCCACTAAGCGCTGAGGTAGTTGATTACTCACCAAAATGATGCTTATTGTAACTTTAGGGCAACTGCTTTAAAAAATTATACCAACAGGTATGGCAAAAGCCAAAAACAGAAATAAAATAGAATACTAAAAAAAAAAAATTAGGGCCAAACAAGTCAGGAAAAGAAAAACAGGAAACAAAAAGCAGACGTGAGAAATAGAAAAGTTATAAAATAAAAAACTTAAACCAAAACATATCAGTGATTGTCTTAGATGTAAATGGGCAAAGCACTCTCATCAAAAGACAGAGACTGCCACACTATTAAAATTCAAATAATAATAAAATACACCCATATGCCATTTACAGAGGACACTCTTTAAAGATAAGGGCATAGATAGGTTGAAAGTAAAAGAATGAAAAATGATATGCCATAGAAACACTAAGCATAATAAAGCTAGGATGTCTATGTTATTATTGAACAAGAGATTTCAAGACAAGGAATACAACCAGAGATAAAGAAAAACATGAATTTATCAGGAGGACATAGCAATCTTACACCACTATGCACCCAATAACATAGCTTCAAAATACATGAAGAAAATACATAGTTGGATACGTTAACACTTCTCTTCAGTAATATGAAGAAAAAGTAGGCAAAAATATCAGTAAGAATAGATATTTGAATGCCACTAACCAACGTGATCTAATTGATATATGTGGAATGCTACACACCCAAAGCCCGCAGAATCCAAATTCCATTCAAGTTTACGTGGAACATTCACCAAAATGGACCTTATGTTAGTCAGGTCTCAGTAAATCACAAAGGATTGAAATGAAACCAAACAAGTTCTCTTACCACAATGGATTTAAACTAGTAATACTAGTAATTAATAACTAGAAGAAATGAAAGAATACACTCCTAAATAACATGTGCAGGAAACATAAATTAAAATGGGGATAAGAAAATATCTTCAACTGAACACTAATGAAATAAACATGTAAAAACTTGGGGATGATGTTAAAACAGTGCATAGAGTTCTAAATGACTATACTAGGGGGCAAAGGTCTAGAATCAATGACCTAAGCTTCCACCTCAAGAACCTAGAAAAAGAAGATTGAATTAAACAACCCCCCCAAAAAAACAGAACAAAAGAAGTAGTAAAGATGAGGGAAAAAATCAATGAAATAGAAACAGATGAATGTCAATTATACCTCAACAAAGCTGTTAATAAAAATAGATTTTTAAAAATTCAACAGTCAAATTTTGCTTCCTTGAAAAGATTAACAGAAGTCATAAATAACAATAAAATAAATTAAAAAGAGCATTACTACAGATTCTATGGATATCATAAAATAGAATAAGGAGATATTATAACCAGCATTATGCCAATAAATGTTATAACTTAGAGAAAATAGACAAATTCCTTAATAAACATAAGTTCACAAACTAAAATAATAATAAATAAAATTTGAATCATCCTATATTTGTTGGAGGAATTGAATGTGTAATTAAGAACCATCCTCCCCCTCCAAAAAAGGGAAAAATTAAAAACAACCTCCAGATGCTAATGATTTCTCTCAAACATTTAAGGAAAAAATACCACTTCTACACATACTTCTCCAGGAAATGTAAGAGAAATGAACAATTTCCAACTTTTTAAAGTTAGCTTTATTGAGGTTTAAGTGATGTAAAATAAACTGTACATATTTAACGTGTACAATGTGATGAGTTTTGCCATATGTATAAGCTATTACCACAATCAATACAAAGAACATATCCATTACCACAAAAAGTTTCTTCGTGTATATTTGTAATCCATGTCTCCAAACCTCCATTCCCACACAAACATTTATTTGCTTTGTGTTATTATAGATTGGCTTGCATTTGCTAGAACTTTACATAAATTGGATCAAAAGCATGTACTCTTTTTTGTCTGGCTTTAGTCACCATAATTATTTTGAGAGTCATCCATGTTGTTGCATTTACTATTAGTTCCTTTTTATTGCTGAGCAGCATTCTATTAAATGGATACACCAGAATTTTGTATCCATTCACCTGTTGATAAACATTAACTTGTTTCCAGTTTTGCCTGATACAAATAAAGCTGCTATGAACATTTGTGCACAAGTCTTTGTGTGAACGTATTCATTTCATTTCTCTTGAGCAAATACCTGGGAGTAGATTGGCTGGGGTTTATGGTAGGTATATGTTTAAAGTTTTAAACAACTTCCAAGACATTTCCACCTGCAATGTATGAGAACTCCAGTTTCTCCATATGCTTTCTGACACTTGGCATGGTCAGTATAAAATTATATGACTTTGGAAAATCATTTTCCAGTTTCTTATAAAGTTAAAGGTACACCTACCCCATGTCCCAGTAATAGCTTCTCCTAGTAGGTACTCATGAGAATGAATGCCTGTGTTCACCCAAAACAACTTTTACAACAATGTCCACTGCAGCTTTATTCACAGCAACTCAACACTGAAAACAACCCAAAATGTGTGAAGACAGAAGAATGGATAAATAAACTGTAGTATATTCATGCTCAGCAGTTATTTAAAGAAATGAACTATTGATACATACAACAGCATGGACAAATCTCAAAAAAAAAGATTATGATGAATGAAAGGAGCCAGACAGAATGATTTCATTTCTATGAAGTTCAAATAGACAAACTAACCCTGTGGTAATAGAAACTAGATAGTGGTTGCTTCTGAAGGATGGGGGAAGAATGATGGTCTGGAAAGGGACAGGAGGGATTTTCTGGGGTATGGAAATCTTCTATACCTTGATCTGTGTGATGGTTATATGTGTACTTGTATATTGTTAAAATTCATTAATCTGCACATGTAAGTTGCAAAGATTAGTGTATTTTACTGTATTTAAATTATACTTCAATAAAGTGTTGCTAGCATAAAACCAAAAACTATATTTAATAATCAGTTATCTTAAAGGAAAGAAAGGCTTCAATGCTTCAAAAAGAAAAAGAGAAAGAAAAAGGGAGGAAAGAAAAAAAGAGGGAAGGAAGGAAGGGAGGGTGGGAGGGAGGGAGGGAGGAAAAGAAAAGCACATTTACAACTTAAAGGTTTTCCCAGGACAGTCTCTATTTACACCTGTCGTCCTGGCATCCTAGTCAGTGTAGCATTTGTCCCAGATTTTTCACTTTTTTATTCGTTTGATAAACTTCCATTTTTGTACTTCCACCTTCTACCATGGTCAATCTAACAGTGTTTGGGACATGTATAGAGTGAGCAGGGCTGTCATTTTGACATGTATTTAAATCTGAAAGACCACTCAGCGAATCTTCTCTCTCTTTTCCTGATTTTTTCCAGAATGAAATCTCTTGTCCAAGGACAACAAACAAGTTGCCCCCTGCTTTAAAAAAAATAAAATAAAAAAATCACCTAGACACAAGAATCTGGCGACAGCTCATTTCTCATGTCTAGGGTGGTGGAGAGAGAAATGTTCAACTCTGCTGCCCCTGGCAGCTACTGGTGTACTAGCCAGTTGTATTGTGGTCCATGCCACAGCACAAGAAGCCAACAGGTTGTCCATTGGGCAGGCTCCTAGGTATGAATGAAGCGCTGCTGTAGAGCGTACAGAGAGTAGTCTAAAAGCTTCTGCTGCAGGAATTTGGTCCATTTTTGTACAGTACGAAGCCAGACCAACGTATTTTATTCTTTGGTATCATTTTCATATTTTGCAACAAGCCCTTTTGGTAGCAAAAAACCTCAAAAAACAGAAGTGCATGTTACTCAAGACAGTTGATGATGAACATATATTTTGTACAAAATGTTTGTCATCATTTATCGTCCATGTGGGAGTCTTAGTAGTGTCCATGAGGATTTGAAAAGTAGAAGATACAAATCAGCTGAAAATGCATTAACCCTTGCTTTCAAAGACTGTGCCTGATGAGAACAATTTAAAACAGCAGGTGTGTTTACATTTCATTCTGCAAAGCGTGACTTTTCATTCTCATCAAAGGTAATTTAGCTCATTTCTTTAATTCCAATTTTTTGTACACAAAGAAAAAGTAAAGCAGTACTTGGTAATGTATTGTCTCCAACAGAAAAGAACCATTTTACACAGAGTGAAATGATGACAGTTTTATGTCAGTGTCATTAAATGCTTCAAACAGAAAACCTACTCCAATAATTTGATTTTTTCATCCAATTCTTCATAGTAAAGCTGTTGAAAGTTCATTCTGTCAAATATGAAATATCCAACATTATTATGAATGCTGTTATAAATTCCACATAAAACATCAATCTTGAAGACAACACTCCTTGTTTGTGTGGTGATAAAACAAATACAAATTTTACCAAAGCACAAAATCATGAAAAAAAGAATGTTCATATTGAATTACAAAAACTATGGCACAGAAATATATTTGGAGTCCGTTGTGGAACACATAATTTAGAATCACATCCAAACAAGTTACGATGGTTTTTCCATCAAAATAGAAGCTATAGTTGTTAACATTTACAAGCATTTTCACAGAGACGCAATTAGAGAAATGGAGTACAAAATGTTTTGATCAAGATGGGATTGAACAGTAAAAAACAAAACAAACAAAAACTCTCCTGCATGGCACCCACAATTCTTTCCTGCTTCTTATCCACAGCATCGTAGAAGTACGTAAGCCTTTGAAATGCTTATTTTTTAAAATATATTTATTTATTTATTTTTGGCTGCATTCGGTCTTCATTGCTGCCCGTGGGCTTTCTTTAGCTGCGGCGAGCGGGGGCTACTCTTCATTGTGGTGAGTGGGCCTCTCATTGTGGTGGCTTCTCTTGTTGCAGAGCACGGGCTCTAGGCGTGCGGGTTTCAGGAGTTGTGGCACACGGGCTCAGTAGTTGTGGCACACGAGCTTAGTTGCTCCACGGCATGTGGAATCTTCCCAGACCAGGGCTCGAACCCATGTCTCCTGCATTGGCAGGCAGATTCTTAACCTCTGTGCCACCAGGAAAGTCCTGAAATGCTCCTTTTTAATCAACCTGATCTACAATAATATTGAGCTCATTTGTTTAAATGTTCCCAAAATTTGTATTGTATTTATTTAAAATCAGTTAGAAGTCTTGTGTCTTCAATCAAAGCATGTAATGAATGGAGCACAAGAAACTTCAACTTTTGAAGGTGTTAGCAAGTTCCAAGTACTGAAAACAAATCTTGCAAACTGGAAGGCACTGAAATTTATCCATTCCATTGGAAAGGAAAAACTAAACAAAATAAACAAGCAAATATGTGTACAAGATGTAATTCTGAAATTACATAATTGTGGCCTGGAGTATATTGACTTGTGACAAGACTCTTTTTGGTGGAGTCCCTGATTTCAATTGGATAAATTTCTATTCTGAACTGGAGTGAAATAATAAAGTCAATCATTTTTCATTCAGCATTTAAATTTGATGAAACAGTCAAGGTATCATAATTTTATGATTTTTGACATAAAAATTGTCAAAGAAAGATATTCTAACTGGAGGCAAAAATGCACAAGTGGAAACACTTATTTTCATTGAAATGTTCAGTTCAAAGTGAAAAAAATATAATTAAGAACATCCTTCATGGGGCTTCCCTGGTGGCGCAGTGGTTGAGAGTCCGCCTGCCGATGCAGGGGACACGGGTTTGTGCCCCGGTCTGGGAAGATCCCACATGCCGCGGAGCGGCTGGGCCCATGAGCCATGGCCGCTGAGCCTGCGCGTCCGGAGCCTGTGCTCCGCGACGGGAGGGGCCCGTGTACCGCAAAAAAAAAAAAAAAAAAAAAAAAAGAACATCCTTCATTTAGCAAAATTCTCTTAAAGTGTATTAGATACCTCTATGAAGAAAAAGCAGTGATTCCATCAAAAATATTATAGTTTACTGCAACAGTCTGGATGAATCTCACTAACATAATGTTGAATAGAAAGAATGAGACACAAATGACAATATGCTGTGTGATTCCAGATATATGATTTGTTATAGCAGAAATTGGTTAAGGCTGCTTCCAATATGCTAGGCCTTCTTCCTTTAGCCCACTCTACCATTTTCACAGAAATGTTTCTCTTTTTTACTTAATCACATTTTGAAAATGATTACTTTCTAATCAGAGCTGTACCATGCACCTGGTGTTTGCTTCTCTGAGGAAGCACTCCCTAACATTCCCTTTGTGAGCCTTCTTTATTCCAGAAAGAAAGTCACAGTGTGATAACCTCAAGGACCACCGGAACCCTCCCAACACTGCCTGACATCAACTTTGACCATGTAGAAGTTTTCCAAGAGGAAAGAATGCAAGCTTGCATCTGCCCTGCTCCTTATCTGCAGTACTCCCTTCCCCTCCTGAGCTATAAGACCCCTTCCTATTTTCTCCCAAGGGAGGGCACAGTCTTGAGGGTGCTAGCCTACTGTGGCCTCCTTTGCCTGGCAAAGCAATGAAAGCTACTCTTTGCTACTTCACCCCAAACTCTGTCTCTGCATTTCTATTTGGCACCAGAGGACAGAGGCTGGGATTTCATCAACAAAAGAACAAAGACAAGCACACTAATCAATGCTATTAGAGGGGGAGGGGGGGTGATCGGAATGGTACACAGAAGGGTTTCAGGGATTGGTGATGTATTGGTGATGTATTGATCTGGTGCTAATAATTCAGGTCTTCTAAGACTGAAAATTCATGGACGATATTCATTTTTCTGAATGTGTGTTATACTTCAATGACCTTTAAAAATATTATGACTATTAAGGATATCTTCTACATGACTATAATATTATAATGCCACTACCAGACGTAAGAAAGTGGACAGTTACCCCATCACATAACTTAATATTTAATCCTCATTCATATTTTCCCAAGAATGGTTTTTTAAATTTTTATTAGTTTTAATCCAGATCCGATCTACACTGAAGCACTGCATTTGACTGTTACATTTTTTACATTCTTTTAATCTCATACAGTCCTCCTTCCTCTTCATTGATTTCAAGACACATAGCTGTGCTCTAAATATTCTGCATTCTAGATCTGTCTGATTGGCTGGGATAGGCAGAATTCGGAGACGGCTTCCATTGACACACGCTTTGTATAATCCCCTCCCCTAGGATGAATATGATGAGGATAGCGCTTCCATTATTAGGGTACCAGATTTTTGAGACTATAAGTAGGGTCTCTAATTAGTTGGCTCTGAGTTCATTAAAAGGGAAGTTATCCTGGGTGGGTCTGACCTTATGGAATAAGCCGAAAAGAGAAATTCAAAACAGCAGAGACATCCTCTTACATACCGTGAAGAAGTAAGTTACCATGTGGTGAGAGGAGAGGCCAAGTGGCAAGGACCTGAGGGTGGGCTCAAGACCAGCCCCTGGCCTGCAGCTACTAAGGAAATGGACACCTACAATCACAAAGCAATGAATTCTACCAACAACCTGATGGGACTTGTAAGAGAACTTTGAGGGGCTTCCCTGGTGGCGCAGTGGTTGAGAGTCCGCCTGCCGATGCAGGGGACACGGGTTCGTGCCCCGGTCCGGGAAGATCCCACATGCCGCAGAGCGGCTGGGCCCGTGAGCCATGGCTGCTAAGCCTGCGCATCCAGAACCTGTGCTCCGCAACGGGAGAGGCCACAACAGGGAGAGGCCCGCGTACCACAAAAAAAAAATTATCTAATTAGATGCAAATATTTAATTCTCAATAGCTATTCTTGAGTAACGTACAGCTATTGTCAGTTATTCACATCCTAATATAAATTCACATCCTATCTTATCATATGCTTTCTTCTACAATATTGGCTGACAGTGACTTAATAATGACTATATCTATCATTTATTGGATAGTAACCATTAGTGGAAACTGCTTTTTAGATACTTTGCGTGTATCAAAATTCTTATGAAGATTAAATGAGTTAATACATGTAAAACACTCAGAAAAATGCCTGAGTTACGGTGTTATGTCCATATTTCCTACTATTATAATATTCATTTTATTATCTCATTTAATTCTCACAACTCATGAGGTAGATATTATCATTATTCCCATTTTACAGAGGATGAAATTGAGGCTCAAAGAGGAAATGTCACTTGCCCAAAATCACACAGCTAGTAAGTAGTAATTTGGGATTCAAAATCAGGCAATTCAACTCCAGGGTAGAAGAAGCAAGGAGGAGGGAACCTCAGCTAAATAAAAATGCTGCCTATTGTGGAGCTGGTTATTCTTTCCAAATTTTTATTGTGCACACTACTCAGCGTGTAGAGCACTGTGCTATACCCACATGTACCGCGAGGCACATGTGAGGCCATGGCCTTATCCTCGGAAACACTCACCCTCTGGGCAAGAAGGCAAGCATGAACCCAGACAGCGATAACACCATGGTACCCACGTGGCTTTCGAAGGGTCAACCATGGGAGAACAGCCTCAAGGTTCCAAGCTGGAATGTCGGGTTAGAGTGACCTTAGCTTCTGAGTCAGACATCAGGACACTTGGCTGACAGAGACTTGCTTTTCCTAGTCTTTTATTTACGAGAAAAGTCTTAGAAAGCAGTTTAAAAATGACTTTACTAGGCCTTCATTGCTTTAATTGAAAAAAGTTAAAGTGCACGATATCAGTCCAGTCATCATGGTTACAGGCTGCTTTGAGGTCCCACTCCAGCACGGTGGGTGCTATTAGGACCATCCTCCCCACAGTGCCACCCCCCTCCCCAACTGGGCCTCTATCTCCAGCCCCATGGTCCACACGAGACTGGGATAGCAACCATGACTCTTGGGTCAGGTGTCCCAGTGACAGGGAAAAAATAGCTTCCTGATACATTCAGCATCGAGGTGCTGATTACTACATTCTCAGCTTTGGAGCTCTAAAACTAGCACGGTTCACACCCATTCAATAGATGTTTTCTGAACAACAGCTACAGGCCAGACCATAATCCCCCCAGACACTAGTGAGTAAGCTCCAGCTGCCAGCCTCAAAGAGCTCATAGGTGCATGGAGCACAGACAATGGGATGATATCATAGTTCCAGGAAAGAAGGACTCACCCAGAAGTGCCTGGTATTGGTGGGGCCGGCTCAAGCTGCCCAAAATCATTGTCAAAGTCAGACACCACTTATTAACTTAGGGTGAGAAATGTGATTTCCAACACGACCAACAGCCTCGAACTGTCTGCTCAGCGTACTCTCTCCCTGCAGAAAAGCCTCTATCTGAAGCCAACTTCTTCTCGGAAGGATAATCCATGAGCCAAGAATTGGAGCGTAAGGAAGAAACCAGACTATTGTCTCTATGAAATCAGAGCTGCCCGGGCAACCAGAATGCTCAGCTTGGCTGGGACATCCTCTTCCTGTGTTTCACTCAGGCAGGTTGAGTCTCTCCTCAGTTGATTGTACTGTCACCTGTCTGGTTAGTTACATTCCAGCCCTGAGGATACACGTGGCCCACCGCCTAGGTCTCCCCAGCATCACAGCCCAATGGTTCACTTGTGATGAGGTTAACCTCTGTGGATTTAAGTTAGTTTTCATCAGGATCAGCCTTGGAGGCCACATACTCCCAGGTCCACTGAACTCGGAGTGTCTGCATAGCCTCTGTAACACTAGGAACCCCACTCCTGTCGGGTGGTATCTTTATTTTGCTAAAATTCAAGGAGCTCCAAATTGACTACACCTTCCTTGCTTGTGCCGACTCTGGTTTTGCAAAACCCCATAGTTCATAAAATCAAAGGACCCAGTAGAAACTCTCCTTGTTTCACATAAATCCCAGAATGCACCATCAGCAGAGGGAACCGGACAGAGATGGGCTGGGAAGCAGAAGCAGTAGGAATGATGAAGGACACCGGCTGGAAAGTGAAACCTGGATTCGACTCTTAACACTTCTCATTAATGATGTGATCCTGACAAATTAAGGCATCCCTTGTGAGCTTCACATTCCTCACCTACAAAACGAAGGTCACAAAGATGAACGGCGATGCATCTACTTCTTAGAGTCCTTGTGGGTGTTAACAATGGAATAACCAGTTCCTGGTACATAACAAATGCTCATAACGGTTAGCTGTTATGGCTGTTGACAATAAGGATAACAATGTAAACCTGGAAGGAGCAGTTATCTTTTGAGAAAGAGATACCCAAGTCCTCAGTATCATTTTGCCCAGTCTAGGATGAGAGAGTCACCAAGGACTTTGAAGTAAAGGAACTTGTCTGCATATCCCTGGTGGTACAGCTTCCCTCACAGGCTGGAGAAAGTCTGGGACAGCAAACCCCTGCACTGAGTAACTTGGGGAACCTGCAGGAGGAGGGGAGAGGGCGGAAGATGAGAAGGAAGAGAGAGAAGAGCATGCATTCATTCATGCGCTCAACAGCTAAGACCCATTAAATGCTGAAAATCTAATTGGAGGGGAAAAGACACGAGCTCAAACAATCTGCAGTGGAAAGAACTCAGTGATGATGCGATGATGGGGAGGGTCCTAGGACTGGCAGGGACAGAGAAGCAAGAACTGGAGCCCGGCCTTAGGAGCAAGACTCTTGTCAGGGAAGGCTTTATAGGGTGGAATTCAATAGACAAGCCATATTTTGTTTAGTCTTTATGGTTCTCTATGAAAAAAAGAAAGTCTTTTAATTCTATGACCATTTCTTAGCTTTAATAGTCACTTAACCAGAGAGCTATCCTGTCATCGTCCTGAGAAGTTTTTGCTAATCATTGGGTTTGAAGAAAGCTTAGCAGGACTTATGGACACTCACATGGTCTGTCTGCCCACCAGAAATCACACTCTGCACTGACTTAACCCCTCACCCCTTTGTTCCAAAAGCCTCTCATTCTTCCCTAGGTCCCGAGGACTGGAGAACCTCCAGGGCAAGTGGACTCATTTAAGGCTTTAATGTTACCTATTCCTATTATTGCTTTATTTTATTTTTTTATTTTTTGCAGTACGCGGCCTCTCACTGTTGTGGCCTCTCCCGCTGCGGAGCACAGGCTCCGGACGCGCAGGCTCAGCGGCCATGGCTCACGGGCCCAGCCGTTCCGTGACATGTGGGATCTTCCCGGACCGGGGCACGAACCCGTGTCCCCGGCATCGGCAGGCGGACTCTCAACCACTGCGCCACCAGGGAAGCCCGGAAGTGTCTATACTAGTCAAAATGTTTACTCCAGCTACCTGTGTCAGAACTGCTCAATCCTCCCCGCTTTGACCTTGGAAAGGCAAAACACAGACGGCACACTCCCATGGGAATGTGATGAAGGAGTTCTTTCCAAAGGAGTAGGCAGGCTTAAGGGTGAAACATCCAGGGCACAGCCACAGTAAGAAGCCCCTCCTCCCCATGCACGGAGGGGAGGAAGTAGTAGGAGGGGTCCTGCCCACTAGAGGCGTGGCCTTTCTCAGATGAAGGCAGCCACTGACAGCCCACGGTTGAGCAGAGAGGCATCTGGGGGCATGAAAACTCGAACCTCACTCTCCTCCCACCCCCAGTCTCACGTCAAGGCTCCGACCGGAAGAGAGAGGGCAGGGCAGCCCCTAGACAAGGTCCACAGACATCAGAATACTGGCACCCAAAGGATATAGATGGCTGGAGAGTTCATCCAGACAGGAAGTAGCGAACCCAGCACACTCTCCTTTTTTTTTTCTTTTAATTTTTATTGGCGTATAGTTGATTTACAATGTTGTGTTAGTTTCAGGCATACAGCAAAGTGAATCAGTTATACATATACATATATCCACTCTGTTTTAGATTTTTTTTCCATTACAGAGTATTGAATAGAGTTGCCTGTGCTATACAGTAGGTCCTTATTAGTTATCTATCCTATATAGAGTAGTGTGACACAGCACTCTTCTTAACTAGAGTTATTTAACCCTTCACATTTGCTCTGATTCACATTTACACTTACTAGTTATCTATTTTATAGATAGTACTGTGACACAGCACTCTTAACTAGAGTAATTTAACCCTTCACGTTTACTCTAACGTGTTTGATGTTATTCCACCGTCTTATAAAATTTTCCCTTTCATATGCTTCGTCATAACTTTTTATTAATAACTAATAAACCGTAATGATAGAAATAATAAGTAGAAGGCACTTTCATTTGTTATTTAGTTAGAAGGGATGTCTATGCTTTCATTTACGATTGCTATTATTATAGTTTTCTATTTATTACACTTTTTTCTTGTTTTCTCCTTTCTTGAAATTTCCTGATTTTTGAAATCTATTTTCCTTACAGTGCTTTGGAAGTTCTATATCCTGTTTCAACTCTTCTAATGGTAACTCAAGTTTTTAATTCACTTGAACCTTTAATTCTCAAACAGTGTAAAGAAGTATACAATATAGAATGACAAAACACTTAGCACATCTTTCTTTCACCAGCACCCTAAGATATGTTCTTTAGTCTATTGCAGTGAGGTGAACTGGCTTCTCGGGCCTGAGCCTATAGGCTTTGGAACGACCTGGACATAATGTATAACATATATCAAAGGCCAAAGCTGCCACGTCATCGTCTGTGACTGTTAGCACTTCCACCTCAGGCTCCTGGACGAGGCCGTTTGGAAGAATGTGACCGGGAGGACGTGGCTCTTCACCTCCTTCTCCTACAGTCCCTCGGTGCCGGGCCTAAGGCTCTGGGCTTGCTGAACGGCAGCTTGAGCGTGACCGTACACTCAGGAGTGATGCCCGGCTTTGAGGATTTACTGTTGGTGCTGAGCCCAGCCGCCTACGCAAGCAACAGTCTGGTGAGGAAGCTGTGGGAGCAGCTGCAGGGATGCAGGTGGCCTGGATGAGGGGCTTCCACCCCAAGTGCCAGAGAAGGGGCTCAGAACTGCACGGGGCTTGAGAACGTGACAACTGTCCATCTGTCTGCCTTCAAACTTCCTGATCTGACGGCCACTTACCAAGCCTACCTGGCCGCCAAAGCCCTGCTGGCTGCCTATCAGAAACTGATGGACTGCTCTCCAAGAGATAAGGACCCGTCCTGGGAGGCACTTGTGCTAATTCACAGAATGCCAGGCCTTCGCAGGTGGGCGCCAAGACCCTCGCCCAGTCCCTGTTCATCCCAGAGACTAGCAGACGGGTGGTGTGGTCTAATGAAAGGTGAACTGAATTTAGGGCCAAAGTGACTATGGCTCAGATCCCTTATTATTAAAGACATCAGGGGTTTAGATGAAGAAGAGAGAGCTGGCTCCTACTGGCAATGAGAGTCTTTGTAAAATATTCAGGAATTATGCAAATTGTTTGTTAAACCATGGAAATCAGCAAACACTAAAATCCTGGCTTTTCTCCCCAGAGAGCCAGTTGTTAAACATTTAACAACACACCACTGCAAATATCCAAGCAAAGTTATAGAAACAAATTCAGAATAGAAGAAAACTCCTCTTAATTTTAAAAGAATGTCTTCAAACCAGGCATAGCTTCTTTAAGATAGGTTTTAGGCAATTTTATCAGTATTTATATCATGTGAGTTCTTTTAAGGCTATAAGAGTAATAATAGTTAATTAACACTTTCTGAGTGCTATTCTATCCAAGTAAAGTTCCAAGCACTTTATACGTATTAATACATTTCATGACCCTATGAGGTAGGTCCCCTTTTTACAGATGAGAATACTGAGAGGTAGAATAACATACCCAATGTCCACACAGCTGGTTCAGGTAGAGTTGGAAATCACACCAGGCAACCTGGCTCCAGAGTCTGGGCACTGCTTCTCAAAGCTGAAGAACTCCAGGAATCTTTCACGATTCTAGACCCAACTCTGCCCCCAGCAAAGTGATTTGTTCAAACTCCCTCCTGTAGTCTTACAGGGCTTCCATAGCTTAATTCAACACATATGTGTTCAGGGGCTTCCCCGGTGGCGCAGTGGTTAAGAATCCACCTGCCAATGCAGGGGACACGGGTTCGGGCCCTGGTCCGGGAAGATCTCACATGCCGCGGAGCAACTAAGCCTGTGCGCCACAACTACTGAAGCCCGCGTGCCTAGAGCTCAGGCTGTCCAACAAGAGAAGTCACGACAATGAGAAGCCTGTGCACCGCAACGAAGAGTAGCCCCCGCTAGCTGCAACTAGAGAGAGCCCATGTGCAGCAACCGAGACCCAACACAGCCAAAAATAAGAACAAATAAATTAATTAATTAAAAAATATGTATATGTGTGTTCATGCCACAAGCATTTACAAAGCAACCTTCATTCACCTTGGAGCAATGGGGGTACAGAAATGAGCAAAATGCGTGCTTGCCTTCAGAGTGTTTACACTCTAGTTGTACAGAGTCATAAACAATCACAGGTACCAGATATTGGAGGGTATGGCATGTGCAGGGGTGGGAAAGTGATCTAGCTGGTTCAAAGCATGGAACAGACTAAGGAAAAAGAAAAGAAACGGTGAAAAGAAAAGGTCGGAAAGGCAAGAGGGAGCTCTATTATAAAGAACCTCAAAGGTTTTCTTAAAGAGTTCCAGGTTTCTGGAAAAGATCACAACCTAATCACAGAACCAAAGTTAATTCCATCTTCTCCAGAGGTGTTAAAAGATCCCAAAGCACCCACTCTGAAGACCCTGCTGGGCTCCTAAAGGAACTTTGCCTGACCTGCCTTTTTTACTACTTAAGCTATTCCCAGAAGGGAATGATAATGGGGCTTTGATAGTCACAGAAGCTGAGATTCTCCCAGCCATGGAGTGTTCGGGATGCATTGAAACATTCACAATCCTTGGTCTATAACACCTTTTAATCAGAAGCATTCCCTAATTAGCCACACTGCAGAGATGAACGTGGTGACGCTTAGAAGGCAGGACTGAGATTTTGTGTCCTAGCTACCAATCATGTCTGGCACGAAGAAGGAAGCTTAGTAATTTGTATGGACAGATGGTGCAAAACTGGATGAATAGAGACCCATGTTCATAAGACCATCCTATGAGTGAATTTAGCTTAGGCAAGACCCAATACTGCCAGCTTTCCATTGACTCAACTTTGACACCCCTGCTTATCACAGGTCAGCACAAACTTGGGAGATGAGAAAGCAGAGTTCTTTTTTCATAAAATGTACAGAGATAAGGTGCCTTCCTCCAAGGGCCGACAAGCACAGATGTGGGAGGACAGTTCATGATGTGAAGGAAGCCCTGTGCCTCTTCTGCTCCTAACCAGCTTCCCTCCTTCTACCTTCTGTCTCTGTCTCAGATGCTCCATTACGCCCAAAAGGTTCGCTTCACCACCAAAGCCCAGGAAGAGGTTTGCTTCACTAAAGAGGGGGAGATGCTGGCAACGTTTGACATTCAAAACATCGACATCCTCCCAGACCAGAGAGAACAGACTCTGACTGTTGGACATTCTGACTTGACGTTACCTCCTGGAAAAGAGCTGCTGATAAATGACAGTGCTATTATCTGAAGGGCGCTTAAAGGTGAGAGCAGAGACCTACCTAAGGACCAAGTCCACAAGCACCTCTCACCCCCAAGCACCCAGCAGAGTTTGTTATGCTGAACTGACAGAGTACTTGGTAGGGTAGACCATTGACCTACACAACTCTGAGGCTGTTCAGCAAACAAAACCTTCCACAACCATTCTCTGGCTCTAAAAGCAAAGGAGTTTGCTAAAGGCAAAGGTGATTAATGAACAAACAGCAAAATAAATTATATATATATATATATATAATCCCAATAAATGCTGCGTTATATATCTTCAGAAGCATGATTGCATAATATTAAACAATACAGATTAAGAAGATATTTAAATATTTTTGTTATTAGACATTACAGTGTTTTCTAATTTTTGCAATTTAAATACCTCTGTTGTGTTATAACTTGTGCATACATATTTAAGATTACCTCTGATTTCCTATAAGTATAATAAGTACTTAGAAGTAGAATTTGGGATCAAAGAATATGATATTTTTAAGAGTCTTATACGGTACTTATTGCTGAATTCCATGGCTCCTTATCAGAGGAAACATTAAAAGTTGGACTTAGAAAACACAGGCTTGAATCTCAAATTGCCACTTATTAGCTGTATGATCACAGGCAAATTCTTTTGTTTCTTGACTTAATGTGGAAAATAAAAACAATCACTACCTTATAAGAATGAAATAGAATTAATATTAAAATAACTTAGCAAAAAATTGTATATAATTGCCAGTTCAAGTTTATCCTGAGATAGCTAGTGTGTCTACCTGGAGTTGCTCAGCTGTAGCCTTGTAGCCTTATGTCAGGAAATAGACAATTGATGTCAAGGTTTTTTACAAATGGAAAACAGCCCATAGAGCCCCATTTGTCCTTTCCCAGACCCCTAAGTATCGAAGGTCTCCAGGTGGGGGACTTCTAATTTAAGTGCAGTTGCATCTCAAGTATCATGCCATGCTTCTTGCAGTTTCTTCCAACTCACCCAGGCAGGGTTTATCATTCCCTTCTCTAAACATCCATAGCATTTTCCACATGGTTGTGTAATCAGAAAGAGTAAGAAAATTACTGTAACAAGTATAGATGTTTTGTCCCCATCCTCAATGATTTCAACCTAGTTCCCTCTGGTCTCACCTTAGTCTTGCATGTCTTTTTTCTGTTCCCATGACTGTCACACCTCAATGGCCAAATTCCCCCATCCTGGGAGAAAGAAACAAGGGAGCCAATGAGCAAGGGAGCAGAGTATTGGGGCTGGTAGATGCAAACTATTACGTTTAGAATGGATAAACAACAAGGTCCTACTGTATAGCACAGGGAACTATATCCAATCTCCCGGGATAAACCATAATGGAAAAGAATATTAAAAAAAAGAATGTCTATATGTGTATAACTGAGTCACTTTGCTGTACAGCAGAGATTGGCACAGCACTGTAAATCAACTATACTTCATAAAAATAAAACAAGGGAGCAGAGTAGAGCTCCAGGGGAGAAATGAGCATTGCTTCCCATCGCTTTGGGGTCATCATTGAGGACTATTTCAGGTATCTTCCCCTCACTTCTCCTTCCCCAGACTAAAGAATCCTTTTATCAGATCTTTCCAAGAAAATTCATTCTGCAAGCATGATTTGCATCTCAGTTGTTCTTAATTCAGAGTGACTTTGCTTCCCAGGGGACATTAGCAATGTCTGGAGACATTTCTGGTTGTCACAGGTTGGGGGGAATGTTACTGGCATTCAGTGGATAGAGGCCAGGGATGCTGCTAAACTTCCTATGATGCACAGGGCAGCCCTTCACAACAAGTATCTAGCACCTAATGTCGGTAATGCTGAGGGTTGAGAAACTGTAAATTAGTTGCCTGGCTAGTGCTTGTAGCCTTTGTCTCTGATTCGCTATTGATTGGTCTCCCAATTCTGTTTGGGCTCAGGGGAAAATTAGTCCCTTGAGATAAAAGCTAAGGGATTTGATGAGCCCAGAATGGAGGACAAACTTCCCAGAACATTCAGATTATCCTATTCACTAGCATTTGTTGTACATTCACAGTGTTCTGGGCACTGTAGTAAGGGTTTCACTGCATCACCTCATTTAATCCTCACACAATCTTCAAAATAGATATAACTGCTACCCCCATTTTATCGAAGAGAAAACTAACGGTTAGAGAGGTTAAGCCCCAGGCCACCCTGCCCATAAATGGCAGAACCAGAATTCCAGCCCAACACCCAGGGGCCAGCCCTTTGTCTGTGGAGCAATGATGCGCATATCTTTCTTCTCCTTGAGATTTCTTGGTTCCCCCCAGACTGTGACATCTTAAGAACTCATCTTTACCTGTTGTTCTCTCCCTAATACCCTACACAGTACTTGATGCATGGAATACATCGATAACAATTTGAACAAGAAAGGGAGGGAAGGAAAGAGGAAAGGGGTAAAGAAAGGAAAAAGGAGATAAATAGGGTTTTTAATTTTTTAAGGTGGGAGACGAGAGGGAGAAAGAAAGAAGAGAGGGAGGGACCGGTAAGTGGGAATGATGCTGCAAATTCTTCTAAGACCTGATGGCACGGGTGCTATTCAGTCTCCCCTGCAGTCTCCCCAGTGCCCTCTCTCCTCCCTTGTGCAGGTCCCTACCTCCATATGCAATGAAAAACGTCCTGCAGGAGCTAGGAAGCCAACCCTATCTGAGACGTCAAACTGCTGCTACAGCTGCCTTCCCTGCCCTGGAAAAGAGATGTCCATGCCACCTGGTAAAGAGGGAAGCTGGCCCTTGGTCAGCAGGTGGCCAGTCAGCACCCAAGGAAGGTTTCAGACGAGAGCTGATATTTACATCAAGGGAAGATTCATTTAATGGGGAAAAAAATCCAGGGAAAAGGAGATCAAAAAGGTGGTGTCAATACGCCCTTCCCACACGCTACCTTATAGCCATGTACGGCTATATATTCATTCTTTCTTTCATCAACCATGACTTTGCCCAAATTTTGTGCCTATTTTAATGTCTGGCACGTGGTAGGCATTCCATAAATATTGGGGAAAAGCCTCCTAATGACTGAATCTATGTTGTACTAAGATGTCATTCATTCAACAGATAGCAACTGGCACCTACTATATGCAGCTACTGTGATGGGTGCCAGGGTGGTAACAACAAATAAGGCACAACCCCTGGCCCCACAGAGCCCATGATTTGCTAAAGGAGAATGGTCATTGTGCAATAGAGAAACTAGGCTTAAAGTCAGTTGCTTTACTAAAAGCTCAAGCATTGAGTCATGAAAGCAGAGAGAAACGATTAATTCTAATGAAGGATATGTAGGCAGACTTTTCACTGGAGGGGGTGGCATGTGATATGGGCCTTGAACAACAAGTAGGGTCTCAAAGGCAATGAAGCATGATAAGGACAGTCCAGGCCCAGGAGTAAGTTAATGAAGCCTCAAGGCATGAAAGCGACAAGGAGCCTAGTGTGACTTGAGTCTAGACTGGGATGGGAGATGTAGGAAGCAGGTGGTCACATCACAGAAGACCTTACTTGCCAGACTCAGGAACATGAACCGTATTCTGTAGGACATGGGGAACCACTGAATTACTCAAGTAGAGAAGCCGCATGTGTTTCAATATGCGTTTGGGGGAGAGTAATAGGTGGTAGATGTACTGAAAAAGAAAGAGATTGTTTCAGGAAGACCAGGTTCAGAATCCAAATCAAAGAAAGAACTTAAATGAGAATATATTACTGCTCCAGAACTCTAGCCACAGAGCCTTTCCTTAAAATCACTACAGAAAGCAAGGCTCTGGGGCTTCCCTGGTGGCGCAGTGGTTGAGAGTCTGCCTGCCGATGCAGGGGACACGGGTTCGTGTCCCGGTCCAGGAAGATCCCACATGCCGAGGAGCGGCTGGGCCCGTGAGCCATGGCCGCTGAGCCTGCGCGTCCAGAGCCTGGGCTCCGCAACGGGAGAGGCCACAACAGTGAGAGGCCTGCATACCGCCAAAAAAAAAAAAAGAAAAGAAAGCAAGGCTCTGAAAAGTTCTATCAAAGGAGTGACTTAGAAAAGGGTGGCTCCATGAGAAAGGAGAGAGTCTGTGCACATATTAAGCAGCCCCGTAAACGTTCCTCATATAAAATAGGCTGATGGATGAATAAATGCACAAATAAATTAGCTGTGACTATGAATTACAACATTGCCACAATGGTTGTGCAATTCAAAAGGCCAAGGCCTAACCAGGAGTTAGAGCTTCCGTAGGTTGCCATGTCAACCTTATTTCACTATAGTCTGTTGCATGATAAGGAGCGACTATCAGGATTTCAGCCATGTGTGTTTTTGGCCCTAAGTCTGAGGACATCAGGCAATCTGGAAGGCCCATCGTAATGAGGCTGAAATATTCTGATTCTACTGGAAAAGCCATCAGAAGTCGTATGACCACTTGACCATGGTAAAGTTTCCAGAAGCTTCCCCACTCTGTTCTCTGACCCAGTTTCTCTCTCTTCCTTTAGACAGTGCTACATGTGAGAAGTGCCCTGAGGACCAGTGGCCCAACAGGGAGTTGTCAGTGCATCCCCAAAACCCTCGACTACTTGCCCTACCATGAGCCCCTCATCGCAGTGTTGGCCGTCTGCACAGCCCTGCTCTTCCTCCTTGCTTTGGACACATCTTAGGCATCTTCATCTGGCATCACCACACCCCCGTCGTCCAAGCCAATAATCACCAGCTCAGCTACCTTCTGCTGTGTCCTCCTTGGCCCTCTGTTTCCTCTGCCCCTTCATGTTCATTGGTCATCCAGAGCCCCTCACCTGTGCCATACACCAGGCAGCTTTGGGGGTCACCTTCACAATCTGTGTGTCCACTGTGCTGGCCAAGACCATTGTGGTGGTGGCAGCCTTCCATGCCACCTGGCCTCATACCCGGATTAGGAAGTGGGTAGGGCCAGTTCTCCCTAGAACCATCCCCATGGCCTGTTCCCTGGTCCAGGCAACCTTATGTACACTCTGGGTGACCAGATGGCCCCCACAACATGTGAACTCTACAGAGCCTGGGTCCACAGTGGCTGTAAAGTGTGATGAGGGCTCCTTGGAACTGTTTTATGCCATGCTGGGTTACTTGGGTTTGCTAGGTCTGGTTAGCTTGTCGGTGGCCTTCCCAGCCCACCTAAGTGTCCTTCATCCCTGTGTACATGAGTGCCTGAAGCAAAGACATAATAGCCACGCAGGTCTTTGCCATCTTGGCATCAGGAGCAAGGCTCATATGCTGCCTCTTCTTTCCCAAATGCTACATCATCCTTCTCCATCCTGAAAAAAACACAAAAGAACAAATGCTTGGCAGGCATCATCTCAAGTGAGAAAATCAGTAGTGAACAGTAAGAGGTTCCACCTTCTCAAGGATGCCTTCCCTAAGCTCATCAGCAGGAAAATGCTCCTTCCTCTGAGCCCTGTCACACTCATCTGGGCCCCTCCTCTTCACTTAGTTGCTTCTATTTTGTATTTCATTCCATGAGAGAGAGATGAGACATGTTTGCAACTAATACCGTCCTAGATGGAAACATCTGGTCTAATTCATCCTGTGACCCTTCAGCAGCCAGCCAGTGCCTGGTGCAAAGAGGAGACAGAGTAGTTGTTTGATGAATGAATAAATCAACTTCTGCAAAGTTAGCCTTGGAAGAGATCTTTGAGGGGAGGCAGCAACGTAAGATGTTACAGAAAAACCCAAACGATCTTTTTGGCCAACCCAGTAGAATGGTCAAAAGAAGTCAAACAGACCTGGCTCAGATCCTCTGGGCTCCTCCATGTTGTAGTTATAGGGACCTGAGCATGTTGCTTAAGCTCTCTAAGCTTCAGTTGCCTCCAGTGTAAGATGAGACTACGTCTTTCTCTCTAGGTTGTTGTGATAATGAAATGAAACCAAAACAAAAATGCGTGAAGGTTCTCAGCACTTATTAAACACTCAAAAGATAAGTATATAAAGTCATCAAGTCCATCCTGTCCTTTTACAGATAAGGAACTGATGCCAAAAGTGGGGACCAGTTAATCCAAGGCATCATTGTGCAGATGTTAGGAGTCAGATGAGTAAGTTTCAAGCCATAGCACTTCCATTTACTTAGCTATGTGACTTTGGGCAAGTTACTTAACTTCTCTGTACCGCAGTTCCCTCGTGTGTAAAGGAAGATAACTATAGCCCCTACTTTGTGGGGTTATCACTGAGGAGTAAATGAATTAATATTTATAAGGCATGTAGAATATTACTCAGCAAATAGTAAGAGTATTTATTAAATAATTCAATTAAATTATACATAATGGCAAACCTGAATCTCTTGATGGATTGATGAATAGCTGAAACTTTTATGAGACTGTTGCTAGAAGCTAGGTCATGGGGAGGGAACTTCAAAATGGCTAAAGTATGGTCTTTACACGCAAAGAGCTTGTGAGCTAACATTTCCAACCTAACCTGATCAGAGTGTACTAAATGTATCTATTGTGAAACTGTTTATAAGAAGTAAATAGAGCGTGGCCAAGGATGCAGGGTAGGAAGATCCTGAGCTCACCTCCTCCCGTGGGCACACCCAAATTACCACTATTTACAGAGCAACCATTGATGAGAAAGACATGAAGACTAGCAGAAAAGATCTTCTACAACTAAAGCTACAAGGAAGGAACCATGGCAACACAACTAGGAAGGGCAAAGACGTGGTATAATCAAGACCCATACTCCCACGTAGCTGACCCACAAATGGGAGAATAATTACAATTGCAGAAATTCTCCCCAAGGAGCAAGGGGTCCAAGCTCCACATCGGGCTCCCCAGCCACAGGGGTCCTGCACCAGGAAGATAAGCTCCCGGAACATTTAGCTTTGAAGGCCAACAGTACTTAACTTTCAGGAGAGCCAGAGGGCTGTAGGAAATAGAGACACCACTCTTAAAGGATGCACACAAAATCTCACATCCTCTGCGACCCAGGACAGAAGCAGTAATTTGAAAGGAGTCTGGTCAGACCCACCAGCTGTCTTGGAGAGTCTCTGAGACAGGCAGGAGGCAACTGGGTCTCACTCTGGGGACATAGACACTGGCAGCAGCCATTTTGGAAGCTCATCCAACCATGAAAACACTGGTGCTAGCAAGTGTGCCATTTTGGAATCCTTCCTCCAGCTTATTAGTGCCGGGATGCTGCCCCACCCACGAGCCAGGAAGCACCGGTTCTGGGACGCCCCAGGCCAAGCAGATAGCTGGGCAGGGACACAGCCCCCTCTACCGGCAAGTCAGATGCCATAGGACCCTCTAACACCCCAGCTGCACTGGGACCCAGCCCCACCCACCAGTGGGCCAGCACTAGCCCTGGGACCCCTGGGGCCCCATAGGCAGCCTTTGGACCCAGTCCAAATAAACAACCTAACATTATACCTAAAAGAATCAGAAAAAGAACAAACAAAACCCAAGTCTGTAGAAGGAAAGAAATCATAAAGATCAGAGCAGAAATAAGTGAAATAGAGACTAAAACAAACAATAGAAATGATCAACGAAACTAAGAGCCGGTTCTTTGAAAAAATAAAGAAAACTGACAAACCATTAGACAGATTCCCCAAGAAAAAAAAGAGAGAGGGTTCAAATAAATAAATCAGAAATGAAAAGAAGTTACAACTGATGCCACAGAAATATAAAGGATCATAAGAGATTACTAAAAGCAGTTATACACCAATAAAATGGACAATGTAGAAGACATGGAAAAATCCCTAGAAAGGTACAATCTCCTAAGATAGAACCAGGAAGAAATAGAAAATATGAACAGACCAATTACCAGTAATGAAATTGAATCAATAATAAAACAACTCCCACAAATAAAAGTCCAGGACTAGATGGCTTCACAGATGAATTCTACCCAACATTTAAAGAAAAGTTAACACCTATCCTTCTCGAACTATTCCAAAAAATTGTAGAGGAAGGAATGCTTCCAAGTTCATTCTACAAGGCCAGTGTCACCCTCACACCAAAACAAGACAAAAGTATCACAAAAAAAGGAAATTACAGGCCAATATCACTAATGAACATGGATGCAAAAATCCTCAATAAAATATTAGCAAACTGAATTCAACAATACATTAAAGGATCATACACCATGATCAAGTAAGATGTATCCCATGGATGAAAGGATGGTTCAATATCTACAAATCCATCACTGTGATCCACCACATTAATAAATTGAAGAATAAAAACAAGATTGTCTCAATAGGTGCAGAAAAAGCTTCTGACAAGATTCAACATCTATGTTGAATTTATGATAAAAAACTCTCAACAAATGGGTATAGTGGGAACATACCTCAGAAAACACTTTCCTAAAGAACACATACGGATGGCCTATAGGCACAGAAAAAGATGCTTAACATCACTAATATCAGGGAAATGCAAATCAAAACCAAGTGAGAAATCATCTCACACCTGTCAGAGTGGCTATTATCAAAAAGACGATAAGCAACAAGTGTTGAGAGGATGTGGAGAAAAGGGAACCCTTGTGCACTGTCGGTGGGAATTTAAATTAATGCAACCACTATGCAAAACAATGTGGAGATTCCTCAAAAAATTAAAAATAGAACAGTCATATGATCCAGCAATTCCACTCCTGGGCATTTTTCTGAAGAAAATAAGAACACTAAGTTTAAAAGATATATCCACCCCTATGTTCATTGCAGCATTATCTACAATAGCCACAATATGGAAGCAGCCTAAGTGCCCATCAGTGGATGAATGGATAAAGAATAAAGACACACACACACAAGAATATTACTCAGCCATAAAAAAAGAATAAAATTTTGCCATTTGCAACAACATGGATGGACCTAGAGGGTATTGTGCTAAGTGAAATAAGTCAGACAGAGACAGACAAATACTGTATGATTTCACTTATATGTGAATCTAAAAAACAAAACCAATGAACAAACATAACGAAACAGAAACAGAACCATAGATACAGAGAACAAACAGGTAGTTTCTGGAAGAAAGAGGGGTGGAAGGAGGAGAGCAATAGATGAGGGAGATTAAGAGGTACAAACTTTCAGGTACAAAATAAATGAGTCACATGTACAAAATGTACAGTGTGGGGAATAGAGTCAATAAGTATGTGATGTCTTTGTATGGTGAAAGATGGTAACTAGACTTGTCATGGCGATAATGTTGAAATGAATAGAAATATCGAATCATTATGTTGTGTACCAGGAACCAACATAGTGTTGCAGGTCAGTTATACTTCAAAGGCAAACAAATGAACAAACTCATAGAAGAGGAGATCATATGTGTGGTTACCAGAGGCGTGGGGGAGGGGGAGGGGGAATCTGCTGAAGTCAGTCAAAAGGTACAAACTTCCAGCTATAAGATAAATAAGTGCTAGGGATATAATGTACAACATAATAAATATAATTAACACTGCTGTATGTTATGTATGAAAGCTGTTAAGAGAATAAACCCTAAGAGTTCTCATCACAAGGTAAAAAAATGTTTCTCTATTTCTTTCATTTTGTATCTGTACGAGATGATGGGCATTCACTAAATTTATCGTGATAGGCATTTCATGATGTATAGAAGTCAATTTTGTGCAGTACACCTTCAATTTATACAGTGCTAGATTTAAATTATATCTCAATAAAGCTAGAAGAAGACAAAAAAAGAAGTAAATAACCTGAACCTGCTCTGGTTAGCTGCTTGTCTTTGGGTAAATGAGGACAGGTGACTGTCTCCCATGCGCTAGAGCAAGGTCTGCTCTAAATGAAGCCCCTCCACTTCCATGAGAGTGTGGGGATAATGATTAATCCCACAATAACTGGGCATATATTAATTCAATGACAGCGCTGCTGGACTGTCCCCTGGGAGGAATGTTGCTGAATGGTGTTACACAAAATGTCTCAAGGTATCAAGGAATCCATTTTTCTGAGCAATGAGATTCATCTTAAGTTCCTGCCAAAAGGGCTTTAACATGTTCCTATCTTGCCATGGCCTGCTGAGAATTTTATTTCGACCAATGCAAATGAAGCCACAAAGGAAACAGGGATAAAGATAAAGAAGACTCAAATTAGAGAGAGAGAGCTGTATCATACCACAGTCAGAACGAGCATTTTGCCAAATATTCCATAGAAATCAGCTGCTCAGGGCTTGGAATGTGAAAAGTGAAAAATAAGAGACTAACCAAAGACTAAGAACCCTGAAAAAAAGAAGTGGGAATCCCAGCACAGGTGCAAGGGATAAAAAAAATATGGAAGGAGATCCAGATGGGCCTCAGTGAAGTACACACATATCAAAGCCTTTGATGGTGTTACATAACGGTACGCAGAAAACTGTAGAGTTCTGATTTCAGAGCGTAGGTTTGGTCATTCTCGCTATGTCCCAAGTCAAAGGACTTTCTCCAAGATAGTTACCAGGTAGTCCCCAGCTAACACTTAAGCCAAGATTCTCATACCCAGAGTAGGAAAAACAAGATTAAACAGCACTTATTACAGAAGTTATCTTAATAAATCTTGTTTCTCTCTGGGATTACTCCCTGCGACTTTCTCTGGGTATCAGTGAAGTAGCGTCTATGTTAAGCTAGCACTTCACATAACTCGACTTTACACTATGAATAAATATACCCCCAGAAAAGGAATTATATTCTCAGAAATCCCATATTTACAAAAATATGCATTTTCCCTGACATGATTTCATAATTTATCTCATTGCAGATTGATCTATCATTAGCAGTGTCTTTTCTTTTTTTTAGCAGTGTCTTTTTTGCGGTACGAGGGCCTCTCACTGTTGTGGCCTCTCCCGTGGCGGAGCACAGGCTACGGACGTGCAGGCTCAGCGGCCATGGCTCACGGGCACAGCCGCTCCGCGGCATGTGGGGTCTTCCCGGACCGGGTCACGAACCCGTATCCCCTGCATCGGCAGGCAGACTCTCAACCACTGCGCCACCAGGGAAGCCCTAGCCGTGTCTTTTAAAACTTTAATTGTCAATACCTACATATATCATACACCTCACCAGCAATCCAGATTCTGGAAGGTAGGTCTGGGTTTTGGGGGGTTTTTTTGCTTTTGGCCACGCCATGCAGAATACACGATCTTAGCTCCCCAACCAGGGATGGAGCTGGCGCCCTCTGCATTGGAGCGTGGAGTTTTAACCACTGGACCACCAGAGAAGTCCCTGTAGGTCTGTTTTTTAAGGGAGGGAATGTTTTATAATGTAAATAACCACACTCACAAAGGCCTTTTTTTTTTCAGTTTACTTTCTTACATCAGATTTTATTAAAGCAAGATTCACTTTTACATGTATGGAAACCTTTCTAAGAGTATGCCTCAGAGTTTTTACCATTTTATGTAATTTACCTCAATATACAGATTTCTTCTTCAAGAAGCTGAAAATCGTAAGCTTTGCTGATGTTTCCCACAGTTATTCTCAGAATAGTTCTCAAAATCCAGAAAATATCCCCTGTGTTTGAATTTGAATTCTTTCTGCTACCGTAGATGAGAACTACATAACCCAGAGCGATGGTTAATTTTATGTGTCAGTTGGCTGGGATAAGGAATGTTTCTGAAAGAATACAGTTGAATAAGTAGACTGAGTAAAGAAGATGGCCCTCACCAACACAGGTGGGCATTACCCAATCCACTGAGGGCCTGAATTGAACAATAAGGCAAAATAAGGTCAAATCTGCTCTTTGCTTGAGCTGAGACATTCATCTCCTCCTGCCCTTGGACATTAGCACTCCTGGTTCTGAGACCTTCAGGCTCGTACTGAATGACACCACAGGTTTTCTTGGTTCTCCAGCTTTGCAGTTGCCAAACCATGGGACTTCTTGGCCCCCATAATCAATCACATCGATCAATTCCTATAAATCTCTTCAATACACACACACACACACACACACACACACACACACACACACACATATATATATATATATATATATATATATATATATATAGCTATAGATATCCTATTGGCTTTGTTTCTCTGGAAGACTCTAATACACCCAGTATATTTTGCTTTTTTCCCCATCATGCAGAAACCTAAAAGTCAAATTCATTTTGTGTCAAATCTACTCAGGTCAGGTGCCTGAAAGTAACTACTGCTTCTGTCTTATTCGGATGAATTCTTATATTTGTTCCTGAAAGATTATCATCTTTATACTGTTTTTGCATCTTGCCCTCATCCAAAAGAATATAAAGCACATCACTGATATAATATTCAATAAATGAAATGGGGCTTCCCTGGTGGCGCAGTGGTTAAGAATCCGCCTGCCAATGCACAGAACGCGGGTTCGAGCCCTGGTCCGGGAAGTTCCCACATGCTGCGGAGCAACTAAGCACGTGCACCACAACTACTGAGCCTGTGCTTTAGAGCCCGAGAGCCACAACTACTGAGCCTGCGCTCTAGAGCCCGAGAGCCACAACTACTGAAGCCCGCTCGCCTAGAGCCCGTGCTCCGCAACAAGAGAAGCCACCGCAGTGAGAAGCCTGCGCACCGCAATGAAGAGCAGCCCCCGCTCAACGCAACTAGAGAAAGCCCGCGGGGAGCAACCAAGACCCAACACAGCCAAAAATAAATTTAAAAAAAAAATGAAATGGTTTTCAAAACATGTAATTTGTGCTCTCTCTGTTAACTATTAAAACTGCAACAGCGGCAGGCATGTGACCCAGGCTGCACCAATCAGACGTGCTCCTGTGAGACAGCGGAAGGGAGTCGAGTGAACACTCGAGCCTGCAGGGGCGGCCCGGAAACATCCATATCAGAACCAGCACGAGCCAAGAGGGAGATGGGAAACTGCAAAGCCCGCTTCCACTGTCTGGCCAAGCAGTTTCACCACCTGTACCAGGAGAAGCTGGAAGTTTTCCATGCACTGGTGTAGGGGGTTGCTGGCTGGACAGTTCTCCAAGACAGCCTGGCACTGCTGGGAACCTGACTGCGGACTCCATCTCCTCGGAAGATGGGAGAAGATGGAGTTGCCTGGGCACTTTACTTAAAAAAAAAAAAAAAATGCAACAGTGAAGATACTGGGTTGGGGCGGGGGAAGGTAGAGACTGGGGCTGTGGGCACCATTATGCCATCTCATTACTGGCCCCTTAAGAAACACCATTACAGTAATTCTGTCCTTCCTCTACCTTATCCCAAGCTCAGCATTTTCCTCTTCCACATATTGTAGTTTCTAAAATCCACATTCGAAGGATGATCGTTAATGTCTTTAGGAATGCAGCTATCTCCATACAGGGAACTGAATTATGACTGTCTTTTTAAGCCTTACTTCAAGTGAGCTGACATTGCCATGAGATCTTCCTAAATCAATTTTCAAAGCACCATTTGGTATAGCAGGAAGCTTGGTCTATATTTCAAATAAAAGAACGTAGATACAAAGAAGATAAGTACATGGGTCACATGAAGAATCAGCTGTGATTCTAGGGACTTTGTGGTGGAAACCGCCGGTTGTCTACCAAAATTTGTTCGTCCCTTTTTCCACAATAATCAAATTTTGGCAGGTATCTGTCTGCCTAGCTATGGACTCTTGTTGGGAGGCAGAGATCTTGAATAATAACCTCCGAACTGAGATGGAACTTTGAGACCAAAAAAGGAAGCAGGGAACTCCATAAAGGGCAATTATAAAATGTATTGCTGGTAACTTACGTACAGTCAGGACTGGGTGGATGATGACCCAGAGGCATTCGCAGCTACAGCGCACATCACCAAAAGGGGTACAGGGGTACATTGAAAGCGGCCAAAGCTAAAAATAGAATCCGACTACTAGGGAGAAGCACGTCTGCACCACCAGGAACAGGAGTTTCCCCTACATTTCTATGGCCGTTAACCATCTGCGTCAGCAAAAGGCATTCTTTTAGTTTCATATCAGATGAAGGCAAGGGTAAATGTTAATAGGGAGCTTAGCTGGCTTGGGTGCATTCCTTGTGAGCGGGCCAAAGCTCAGTCACACAGAGATGGGGGCGGGGCAGGACTGCAGGCCCAAGAGGGAGCTGACGAAATGGAGTCAGTGTGGTTCACACCATTCTTTTTACCCTCCTTGCAATTAGATGTGACCTGTGGCTAACTTCTCACCAGTAAAGGTGAGTAGAAATGATGATGGCTCTATCTAGTAAAGAAACTTTAAAATACAGGCTGTGTCTTCTCCATGCTCTATGCTCACTCTTCTTGTCCACTGGGACCCTATGTTCATGATGGAAGTAATAAGAAGGCCCCAGATTGGGGGCTGGCAAATGGTCTCTGTCACAACGACTCACGTCTGTCACTGCAGCATAAAAGCAGCCATAGACTGCTATGTGTTCTAGTAAAACTTGATTTACAGACACTGACATTTTTAATTTTATAAAATGTTTCTGTGCCATGAAATATTATTCTACGTTTGATTTGTTTTCAACTATTTAAAGACTCTTCTTAGCTCACAGGTTGTGCTGAGCTGGATTTGGCCCAGAGGCCTTAGTTTGCCAACATCCAAGCGGATGTTGACCCTAAAGATGGAAGGAAACAGAAACTGAGTTTACAGTTACAGAAACTGTGAACTGTTACAGTTACAGTTTAGAAAATAAACTCATGGTTACCAGGGGTAAGGGGGGAGGGATAGATTGGAAGATTGGGATTGACATATACACACTACTATATATAAACTAGATAACAAATAGGACCTACCATATAGCACAGGGAACTCTACTCAATATTCTGTAATGGCCTATATGGGAAAAGAATCTAAAAAAGAGTGGAGGGCTTCCCTGGTGGCACAGTGATAAAGAATGTGTCTGCCACTGCGGGTGACACGGGTTTGAGCCCTGGTCCAGGAAGATCCCACATGCTGTGGAGCAACTAAGCCCATGTGCCACAACTACAGAAGCCCGTGCCTAGAGCCCGTGCTCTGCAACAAGAGAAGCAACAAGAGAAGCATGTGCAACACAACGAAGAGTAGCCCCCGCTCGCCACAACTAGAGAAAGCCCGCACACGGCAAAAAAGACCCAAAGCAGCCAAAAATAAATAAATAAAATTTTAAAATAAAAAGTAGTGGATATATGTATATGTATAACAGATTCACTATGATGTACACCTGAAAGTAACACAGCTTTGAAATCAACTATACCCCAATAAAAAAAATTTTTTAATAAAAATGAAAATAATTGGATAGCTAAAAAAGAAGGAAAGAAAGCAGAGAAGTGATGGCAAAGAGGAAGAGAAGCATGTGGTGGTAACTGGAGACAGGGAGCTTCCAGAAAAAAAAAGATGCAAGGAACCTGGATCCTTGAATGCCTGTTGAGCACATCTACCAACCTGGATCACTCACCTTGGACTCTTCAGGATAGAGAAAGTATCCTTCATTCTTTAAGCTACATTATAGTTATAGCAGACTAGCGTTTTACTTGAACTAATACATAGTCCATAACTCCTGACTCCTAGGCCTCTGTTCCATTCCAGAGTCCTCACCACCCTCCTTCTAAAAAGCCAAGGCAAGGACACTGGATCCCCACCTCCCCCTCACTGACCTTTCCAAGACCTGAAGGAAAAGGCTCTGCCCAGAGCTCCCTTCACCTCTTTGTTTCGAAGACTGTAGATGAGAGGGTTGAGCATTGGAGTGACAATGGAGTAGAAGACAGAAACCACCTTGTTGAAGTTGATGGAAGGGACCACTTTGGTCCGGACATACATGAAGAAGAGTGTCATAGAAGAGGCTCACCACAGTCAGGTGGGCTGCACAGGAGGAGAAGGCCTTCCGGCACTTGGCAGCCAAGCGGATATGCAGCAGCGTCCAGACAATGTTGCCATAGGACACAGCGATGACTGTGGAGGAGGTCAGGAGCACAGCCAGAGAGACCAGGAAGTCTGTGGTCTCCTTCAGGGTGACATCCGAGCAGGACAAGGCTAGCAGGGGTGAAGCATCATAGAAGAAGTGATCAATGACATTGGGGCCACAAAATGTCAGTCGGGACATGAGGTAGATGGGCACAATGGGGATGAGGAAGCCAACCAGCCAACAAGCAGCTGACAGACGGAAGCAGCTGCCCCAGGACACCAAGGCCCCATATCGGAGAGGCATACAAATGGCCACGTAGCGGTCATAGGCCATGGCAGCCAGTAGGAAACACTCCGTTGCCCCAAGGAAGGTAAAGATGAAGAGCTGGGACAGACATCCAGCATAGGAGATATTCTTGCCCCCGTGTCCCCCAATAAAACCAGCCAGCATCTTGGGCACTGTGACTGAAGTGTACCAGATTTCAAGGCAGGACAAGTGTGTCGGGAAGACATACATCGGTCTACGTAGCTGGTGGTCCAAACCCACAACCAGGATGATGGCCAAATTCTCCACCGAGGTGAACAGGTACATAGTGAAGAAGAGAGTAAAGAAGAGGAGGCTCATTTCATGCACCTCAGCAAAGCCCACCATAACAAACTCTGTTATGTGGGTCCAGTTTTGGTCACAGGGCTGCATATGTGAGTAGTCTCAGCCTCACAGATAATGACAACTCAAGGAGAACCTATGAGATGCCGGACTGAAGTATCTTTCACTTCAGGAGAGGAAAATAAAGTCAAAACGCTATCCTTAACTCTCAAAAAAATGTATAGTCCATGAGGGGCACGAGAAAACAGACGATTAAAGTACAAAATGGAAAGTGCTAGATAGAAATAAGACAGGATATTAATGGGAGGCAGTAGAGGGGAAGCTCAACCAGTCCTGAGGAATCAGGGAAATCTCGGAGGAAGAGCTGTCTAAATTGGAACCTGAAAAATAAGTATAAGTTAGTGACATAAAAGATAGAGAAATAGAGAGCACATAACAAGTATAAAATCTCAGACATCAGAGAGAACATCATGTATTTTGGAAACCTCAAGTACCATGAAGGTTAAGAGCTTGGCTTCCTGATCAAGCATTCCTGGCTCCAAATACAAAAGAACCTAACTAACAGAGTTGTTGTGAAAATTTTAATTAGATAATCCCTCTAAAGTATTTATCATGATTGGGTTAAAAATACTAGGGAATAATACCCTCCAAGTCCATTCATGTTGTGGCAAATGGCAAATTTTCATTCTTTTTTATGGCTGAGGAGTATTCCGTTGTGTGTGTGTGTGTGTGTGTGTGTGTGTACATCTTCCTTATCATTCACCTGTGATGGACGCTTAGGGTATTATGCTTAGTGAAATAAGTCAGACAGAGAAAGACAAATGCTCTATGATATGACTTATATGTGGAATCTAAAAATAAAACAAATGAATGAGTATAACAAAACAGACTCACTGATATAGAGATCAAACTAGTGGTTACCAATGGGGAGAGAGAAGTAGGGAGGGACACCTTAGGGGTAGGGGAGTAAGAGGTATAAACTACTACGTATAAAATAAATAAGCTACAAGGATATATTGTGCAGCACAGGGAATATGGCCAAGATTTTATAATAACTATAAATGGAGTATAACCTTTATATTGTGAGTCGCTATGTTGTCCACTCAAAACTTACATAATACTGTACATCAACTGCACCTCAATAAAAATGCATGCATGCATACACACGTACATACATACTAGAGGACATTCTTAGATGTTGACTTCTCCTGGAATAGATCATAGAGGGGAAGTGACTTTCACTGAGCTTGAGGAACAGTCCAGGCCAACATCATGAAGAGCTAGTAACCAAGTTAATGAAGGTCAAAGCTGAGTGTCAGGGCTTCCCTGGTGGCGCAGTGGTTGGGAGTCTGCCTGCCGATGCAGGGAACACGGGTTCGTGCCCCAGTCCGGGAAGATCCCACATGCCCCGGAGCGGCTGGGCCCGTGAGCCATGGCCGCTGAGCCTGCGTGTCCGGAGCCTGTGCTCCGCAATGGGAGAGGCCACAACAGTGAGAGGCTGGCATACCGCCGAAAGAAAATAAAACAAAACAAAACAAAAAATTAATAATAATTCCATCTTGTAAAACAGATAATAAAAACGGGGTCCAAAAAGATGAACTCTTATCTAATTTTAAGAGTAAGTGAACACACCATTGTAAAGCAATTATACTCCAATAAAGGTGTTAAAAAAAAAGAGAGTAAGAGAATATAATGTCCCCATTACTGTGGTCATTTTTAAATTCTTTGACACTCTTCCCATTAAAAAGTGGGGCCAATGGCCACTCCCCTTGAATCTGAGCTTTGTGGCTGCTTGACGACATAAGAAGACAGAAGTGGTGCTGTGCCGGTTTCCAGGCCTTAAGAAACTGATTCCTCTCCCTGCTTCTTGGAACCCAGCCACCATGGTGTGAGGAAGCCCAAGCAGCCTGCAGAAAGGCCCAGATGGAGAGGAATTAAGGTCCCTGGTCCTCAGCCCTGGCTGATCTCCCACTGACAGCCAGCACCAACATGCCAGCCAGGTGAATGAGTCATCTGAAGAATCGACCCTCCAGCCCTGGTCAAGCTGACCCCGCTGACACCAGTCTTCCCTGCTGGGCCTTCCCCAAATTGCAGATTTGTGAACTAAATAGCTGATTGTCATTTCTGTAAGCCACTAAGCTTTGGAGTGGTTTGTTAAACAGCAGTAGATAACTGAAACCATTACATACTTGTTCTGTAACCTTGGACAAATTATTGAATGTCTCTGACCCTTTGGAGGAAAACAAATCGTGTTTTGCCTCTGGTCACACAAATGCCTGAACTGGAATTTGAATCCAGGTTTGCCAAGGTCTAAAACCCTTGCTCTTTCCCCTAAAAATAATTCAACAGGTTCCCTCGGGTGTCAACATTTCATGATTTGCTGGCAGTGAAAGCACGTAGAGATATAAAATCAGAAATAAACAAGGTCAGAGTCTTCAGATTCCTGCAGGTATCTTCACCACACCTAAATCCAGGCTCCAATATCCCCATAGTGGGGGTCTATAAACACTGGTTTCCTGAACAAATACTTGCACTGCAGCCCCAGATGCTTCACGCTTCTGTTGGCTCCAGGAAATTTCAGAGCACAGTTCCTGCACGTTTCTCCCCTTTGCAATTTGGCTTATCGTGTAGCATCTTAGGAACAGTGCTCACCCTTTCCAGATACCCTTCCTCACTGCGCACAGATGCTGTAGAAACCTGCCTTACAGGTTTCACGGTAAAGCTTTCGGAAATGTTCATTCTTTTTCATAGTCATTAAAAGCACAAGATTTAGAGTCAAACAGATCTGAAATCAAGCCCTGGACCTGCAATTCACTAGCTTGGTTGCCTCATCCATGAGTTGTTAGTATTGTTGCTAAGTCTTACCTGGCCTTCCAGCTGTGGCTCAAGTTCGATAGTCGCATCTTCAGTAGGAAGACTTTTCCTTCCCTTATTCCTCCAAACGGGTATGCAGGTCAGACCAAAATACGCACAGGGCACCCGCTCTGTGCCAGGCGCCATAGCAGATGTACCAGAGGGGCAACCTGGCACAGAGCAGGTGCCCGAGCATCTACCACAGGGCCTGGGACAGGTGTTACCTTATGATAGTTTCAGTTCTCTGATCCATAACTTAGAGATAGGATGCCAGAACCTGAGGGGGTTTGTATCAAATCCAGATGTTACCTTGAAAGAACGGCTTTTATTACTCAACTGCTGAACAAGGGGTAAAGAAGTAGGATATTTTGAGCACACACACACCGCAAAGACCCCCCCCCCCCCCGCAGTGTGGAGCGCTGTTACGAGGCAGCCGGGCCAGGGGCTCGTTCCCAGCCTCTTGCCTCCAGCCCGGGATGCATCTCACTTGTGGGCTGGGATTTTGAAGAAGCAGGTGAGCTTTCCCACTGTCTTCAGGCTCTCTCCCTCTCTAGTCACAGACTAAATTCAGAATATTTGGAGACTTCAGTGGACGGCAGAACCACACCATCAAAAGAGCCTAGATCCCTAAGGAAAACCAGTCATGCCTCCGAGATCAGGGGCCATCAAACCTCTTCTGTAAAGAGCCGGATAGTAAATGGGAGAGATGGGATTCAAACCCCAGCGCATCTGACCTAGATATCTGTGCTTCCCACACACACACACTGTGCCACTTCCCTCTGTTATTTCATGTCACCAAATGGCAAACCTGCAACCCTGGCTGCCAGCCCTGCCTGTGAGGTTCATTTCTCTGCAGCTCGGGGCCCCGCTGGACTGGAGAAGTCCCCCGGCGGGCTCTGGCGACCTGCAGGGGCACAGCGACACTCCCAGGCCTGTTAACCACATTGGCTTCCTCTCCGAGATTAAGAGAACATTATCAACCAAGTGTCAAGTAGGAAGGCCACGGTGGGGTTGTGGGGAGAGGATAGGGTCATATGGGACAATCACTGAATGAGGAGAGGAAGCCACCCAGGAACCTGGCCTAGTTTAGTGTCCTCAAAGGATGGTGTTCCCTTGGCTAAGACTTTCCCTAACAAATGTGGAAAACAGTTTGAGGCCCATGCAGGGAAATTAAAATCGGGTTCCTGCAGCTATTTGCTGGTGCAGCTATGTGATAAGCCTGGTGGGAGAGGCTAGATTTCTCCCTGTTTCAGTTCTCTCTACCCAGCCTCTGGGAGACTTGTCCCCAACGGTGAAAGGCGTTGGAAAATGAACATGCTCAGACCCAGACAATGATTTCAGAACCCAACCACCAAACCAAGGTGAGCAGACGATGGTGGCGCGGGACCACAAGGCAGGCAGAAGGGGCTACAGGAGGCGTAGCAGCTGAAGCCCGGGGTCCTGCTCTCTGCCTCCTCTCTGCTCTTACATCCTGCACCGTGACAGCAATAGTTACTCCCACTTTCAGGCACGCAGACAACCCCCCGAGTTCACAGCACCATCTCTAAAATCACAGGAGCTGAGCTTGACCCTGGCTCCATCAGGTACCAGCTGTATTTTAGAAAAGGTTCTTAATCTCGTTGAGCCTCTTTTTTTTTCATCTTCAAATGGAGGGCGTAATATGTACATTTGCAGGGCTGGTCTAAAAATGGAAGGTCAAAGCATTAAGCGACAATTCAGGGCCTTTGCTCTTATTGTTCCTTCTGCCTTTCTGGGTGACTTCCTCCTGTACTTCCTTCAATTCTCCCTCACATAGAGACCCTTTCTGACCACCTCTCTGAAAATACAACTCCCGTCACTCTCTGTCCCCCTTCTCGCCTTGATTTTTTGGTCACAGCTTCATTGTCATCTGTTAGACATTTATTTGTTTGTCTATAACATCATACACACGCACACACATACACACACACACACGTAAGCTCCTTGAAGATAGTGCCTTTGTTCATCACTGTGTTGCCAGTGCCAAAAAGAGTCACTGGATGAAGTCTGCATGCAATGAATATGTTGATATAATAAAAATAGTTGGATGTATGCTCTGAGCATTATGTTGATCCAGAATGCTATTTTCTTTCCACATCCAGTTATCTGTTTGAAGGAAACAGGAAGGAAAGGAAGGCCACCAATACTTACAGAAGAGCTGTCCAATCTGGATGTTGAAGTCCAAGCAACCCTCCTGCCAATCAGCTCCAAGACCGAAGGTGCCCGCAAGAATGATGCCTGTGTGCCTGGAGCAGCCCACGCTCACTGGCCTTGGGTGAGAAACAAGTTGAATTGATTTTTGCATATAATTCTTTTCCTTAGCTACTGAATTTAGTTTTAAATTTCCTGAAAAACTGTATTATATCAGCTCTTCTCAAACTCTGCTCCACCAAGCCCTGTTTTCCCAGTTGCCAGGTGGCTGCAGAGGGGGAGAGAGGCACCTAGCATGTGGGGCTCCCACAAACCCTGCTTCAACCACTAGGAAGTGGCAAAGTCCAGATGAGAATACAGCCCAGTCTGACCCCAGAGCCCACCATCTTTCCACCATACCGCCTCCCCGGGGGTTGGCTTTCCTAAAACTAAACCTGATCAATTAACTGAGAGCTTCTCTCATTATTCCAGCAGCTTCAATACTCAGTACCATGACCTGTTCCTAAAGCCACTCACAGACGGTCTCTTCATGAATGGAAAAATGGGAAGTGGAGGCATAGAAAAGAAATGGGAAGGGTCTCCAGTCATATGTGCAGCAGAGACCCCAGTCCCAAGGCAAGCCAGAGAGAGCCCACTATAGCAGAAAAGATCCGAGGTGGATCAAACTATCTATCTGAGCTCCTAATCTCTCAATAGGAATAATGCCTGCTCTTCCTGTCTCCCGGATATTATGTGAATCAGTGAATAGTAGATAGGAAGGCTCTGAAAACTTTAAAGGTACACTCCAGGAAGACCTTCTTTTTATCTTGCTTCCGTTACTGATGGTCTAGTGATTACTGCAGAATTTCAATAAAGGGAAAGCCTAGGGGATGGCAATCTCAGGGGGGCCCTGGGGATGGCCTTGAAGTTGCACTTGAATAACAAGAAAATTGATTTTGTTTATATTGTAGGTTTATTTTAAGTGTCTTGAGGGGGCAGACGGAGATGAAGGGGAACTAAAACCCCAAACGTCCCTTGATAGCCCTACTCTATGTGAGCTTAAGAAAATCAGTTGAATTCTGTGTGCCTCAGTTTCCTCACTTGAGAAATGGATTGATATTTAAAACCACAATGACTTGGTAAGAGAGTTTTTGAAAGAAAAAAATGAGATAACATATTGGGAAAACTGAAGAGAGGATTGGGTTATACTGAGGTCAGGGTTCCTGACTCCAGATTTTGTATCTCTTTGGTTGATGATGCTTTTTTTCCATTCACCACCTTCTGCACGCTCTTAGGATGTGTGCTTGTTAGTTTCCAGCATTGGTATAAACCAGAAGCTAACTAACCCATAATCGGGTGCTCAGAAATCTCTAGAAGAGCTGCTCACCTGTCCCTGCTACTTCTCTGCTTTTTCTCTGGGTAGAACACAAAGGTCCCAAGCGCTCAGAACCTTGGGACTGGTGGCAAATGCAAGCTATTGGATCTCATTGTGTAACAGGGACCCCAAATTCAAGGGTCACAGCTTCTCTGAACAAAAGGCAGAGGGCAGAGATCCACCATCAGCTGAACTGGAAAGGAAAGAAACAGGGGTTGTCACTGGCCATAAAACGACTCATATCCCACGTAGGTACCTCTAACACCCTAGGGGTGACCCATGGGATCAGGTCTCCACGGAGGGTTGATGCAGTCAGTCAACAAAGGAAAGAAGATAATAAATCATGGAAAACTCTGCCCCACGGGGTGTGCAAAAGCTACATGGGAATCCCAGTTGGTAGACTAGCTGGACAAATGCCAATGGAGGACGAGGGGCCAGCCAAGGAAGGTTCCATGCCAGCTAGATTCTTTGTCAAAGTTTCTGGCTCTAACTACTCTGGAATAGGGTGAAATGAAAATTCGAGAGCTCCAGATTTACCAAGGCTGCAACGAGGTCTTCCTCTACTAGGGTGGGTCGGATATCCCCCATCCACCTACCTGCCCTTTATCCCCAGGTGGGGAAAAGCTACAATGATAACAATGGATATAACTGAGTAGCCCGTTTGGTTCAGGCTATATACAATTCAGATGTGAAATACCCAACCTCAATCCACAAAGAGTGAGACTTCCCTGGTGGTCCAGTGGTTAAGGCCCCGTGCTCCCAACGCAGGCCTGGGTTCGATCCCTGGTCAGGGAACTAGATCCTGCATGCCGCAGCTAAGACCAGGCACAGCCAAATAAATAAATATATATATATATATTTTTAATCTGCAAGGAGTTCAGAGTCTCACAGAGGCTGTGACTAAGGGTCACTTTTATCCTGAATGTACCTATGCTCATTTGCCTTTCTTCCAAAGAACTTCCTCCAAAAAAAAAAGAACTTCCTCCAGAGGATTTGATGATTATCTACGGCTGAGAAATCTTTTTCTGCATAAAGGAAATATGGCATCATTTCACTATAAAGCAAAAGGAACATCGGGGTGGTGAGTATCCACTCTGTTGGATCATAGGAGGCAGCTGAACCAAAATTAACAGGGCGCTGGAGATGACTATTTCTTTAACATACACGTGGGATCATTCCCCTTTATTTCACATGACTTGGGTCCAGCCTTAATGTTTCAGGTGCCAACTAATCAGTAAAGCTATCTTCCCAACTAATCAATAAAACTCCTTGATAACAGGGCCAAGTTCTATATTTTTACTGGATCTCACAAACCTAGCACAGTGTAGCTCAGTGTCAAACATCATAGACTTGGATTTGAATCCCACATAAGCCTCTAAATGGATGTGCTACGTTGGGGAAGTCAATCTCTCTGAGCCAGTTTCCTCATCTCTAAGGTTAGGAAAATAATGCTACCTGACAGGGATGTGGTTAGAGATGAATGAGGCAATAAAGTAAAAGGGTTCACTTATCTAACAGCGGACATGAGATGGTTACACATAAAACTTTGGGCTGCCAAAGGGAGGACGTTTAACAGTATCATACCTGTATCTCTGCTCAATGGAAAAACCCCTTTTCAGCTCTGACCCAAGTTGACCCAATCTGACAGAGACTCCAAGAGTACAGAGTAAAACATCCTCTTCTGCACTGACATACAAGGCTGACCAAAAGAAGTTAGGAAGACCAGCATGCCAGCAGGCCGAGGGCATTCAGGAGGAAACAGCCTAGAGAACCAAGGAAACAGGCAAATGTCAAATTCTGCTCTCAAACCCAGGCCCCACCAGTTCCTGTCTTTCTCCTCCTCTCCTCTCACCTTTCAGAACACTTTATTTCACTTATGCCGGTAATACTCTGCCCTGACAATGTAAACCAACCCAGCCGTGCTGGTTTTCTTAAGTTCTATCACTCTATCTGTTGTCCCAGTTTTATACCACAAAAGTCCAAACTTGAGCAATTAAAGGCAGCATTCTCCTCTGTGAGGGTAATAAAAGAGGCTTTGAATTATCATATTCCTTTTCTTCTCCTCTTGCCTAAAGAATCAAATATCCCAGCTCAAAAACCAGGACACATAGAGGAGGGTCAGCAGAACCAACTCTCTGACAAAGAAAGAGGAACCCAGTCTAGAGTGAAAAGCTGAGGGCCTTCGCCATTCCTCTAAGAAGAAATTTGAAATCACTACTTGTAGTCATAATTGTTGTATATCATTATGATGAATTATGTGGCATTGTATATAGTTCTTATTTCACAATAGAGACTCAGTCTTCTCAAAATCATGTTTTTCGTCTTTAACAACATCCAGAAGCAAAGTCTGGCCTGGTATTTTTCCAGGTATTCTTTTTAATGCCTTTTTACCATGAAATAATTCAAATGTGTTCAAATGTACACTCAAGAAGGAACATAATACAATGATGACTTTATACCTGCTCCCCAGATTTATCAAATATTAACCTTTGGCAGTAGTTACAGACTGAATGTTTGTGTCTCTCCAAAATTCATGTTAAATCCTAACGCCCAATATGATGGTACTAGAAGGTGGGACCTTTGGGAGGTGATTTGGTCAGGAGGATGGAGCCCTAATGAATGGGATTAGTGCCCTTATAAAAGGGGCTCCAGAGAGCTCTCTTGCCCTCTTTCTGCCATTTGAGGATACAAAAAAAATTTGGCAGTCTGCAGCCTGTAAGATGTTCTTTACCAGAACCCAACTATGCTGTCTCCCTGATCTCAGACTTCCAGCCTCCAGAACTGTGAGAAATAAATTTCTGTTGTTTGTATGTCACCTAGTCAATAGTATTCTGTTATAGCAGCCTGAACTAAGACAGCAATATTAAATTAAGATCTTTTTTTTGTAAAAATACAATTGATAGATGATAGATAGGTAGATAGATAGATAGATAGATAGATAGATAGATAGATAGATAGATAGATTTAAAAAGCAGATACAGGGACTTCCCTGGTGGTCCAGTGGTTAAGAATCTGCCTGCCAATGCAGGGGACACGGGTTTGAGCCCTGGTCAGGGAAGATCCCACATGCCGTGGAGTAGCTAAGCCCATACACCACAACTACTGAACCTGCGCTCTAGAGCCCATGAGCCACAACTAGTGAGCCCACGTGCTACAACTACTGAAGCCTGCGCACCTAGAGCCCATGCTCCGCAACAAGAGAAGCCGCTGCAATGAGAAGTCTGCGCACCACAACAAAGAGTAGCCCCCACTCACCGTAACTACAGAAAGCCTACGCTCAGCAACAAAGACCCAATGCAGCCAAAATCAATCAATCAATCAATAAGAATCCACCTTCGAATGCAGGGATGTGGGTTCGAACCCTGGTCAGGGAACTAATACCCACATGCAGCGGGGCAACTAAGCCCACACGCCGCAACTACTGAGCCCTCACGCCTCAACTAGAGAGCCCATGTGCCACAACTACAGAGCCCACACACTCTGGACCCCATGGGCCACAACTAGAGAGAAGCCTGTGTACCACAACGAAGAGCCTGCATGCCACAACTAAGACCCGATGCAGCCAAAAAATAAAATAAAATAAATAAATAAATAAAATGCAGATACAGTTGAGGCCCTCTGTTTATCCATTTTCAATCCCATCACTCTCACTCCCTCCTTAGAATTAACCAATATCATAAATTCAGCATTATCCTGCTCATGCATAATTTATACCATTTGTTATCCATAAATATTATATTAGTTTGTTTTGCATTTCTTTAAAATGTATATAGATGGCATCAAACTCCATAGATCACTTTGTAATTTGCTTTTTTCATAGAATGTGTTTTTTCATTTTTTATGTTATATTTACATCTCTAGTTTTATTCATCTTAATTTCTATGTATATTCTGTTTTACTAAAAAAGCATAATTTACTCTTCATTCTCTTGCTGGTGGGCATTTGTTTCCGATTTTTTGCTCTTCCTAACAATAAACATTCTTGTGTACATCCTGTGCACATCAAAAGGCTGTCTGAGGGAGTGGTTCTCAAAGTGTGGTCCCACCAGCAGCAGCAGCACCTGAGAACATGTTAGATGCAAATCCTCAGTCTCTTCCCCAGACGCACTGGATTAGAAACTCTGGAAGTGGGGCCCAGTGATGGGTGCTTTAACAAGCCCACCAGGTGATTCTGAGACAAGCTGAAGTTTGAGAGGTGCTGCTCTAGGGTGTATACCTAAATGAGCACCTCCCACTTCACTGAATAATGCCAAATTGCTCTCTAAAGGGATTGCCCCAGCTCTATTCCCACCAGCAGTGTTTGAGACTCACTTAACAATATTTCTAATACAAAGCCAACACTGGGTGATACAGCCTCTTACAGTTTTGACCAACAGAGGGTTAGACATCACATCAAATGCTTATTGACAACATGTTTTTCCTCTCCTGTGCATTGCATTCCTTCATTTTTCTGTTGACTAGTTTAATAATTTGTAGAAATTCTGTGTATTTTCTAAACATCCATACTTTGTTATACAGTCAGTATTTTCCCAGCGTTTTAACTTTGTGCAGCATCTTTAAGTTTTACGTAGTAAAATATACTTATCTTCCCCTGTACAGTTTGTGCTATTGTACCTTGACTAAAATGTATTCTAAAAATGTCTAGGTTTTGCTTTCTACACTGAGGTCTTTAACACAACTGGATTTAATCTTTGTCATGCTGCAAAGCAGAGATCTAATTTTTTTCTCATGTTGATAACATCCTTCCTCATTAATTGATAATATCACTTCTGTCATATATTCAGAGGGATATTCAAAATATTTAACAACCTCGTGGGTGACAACCAAGGGTTTTTTCTTAATATTACTTATTTATGTATCTTCCCTTTTTTTTTTTGATGAGTCTTGCTAGCGATTTACCTATCACATTATATTCCTTTTTTCTTTTTTCAAAGAACAAGCTTTTGGTTTTGTGTCCTCTCTAATTTTCTATTTCATTAATTTCTTCTCTTGTATTTATTATTTCCCTTCTTCTACCTTCATAAGTTACTTCATTGCTCTTTATTTTTTGGTTGAATACAACACATTTATTTTCATTTTTATCATTTATAATAAATGCAATTAAGCTACATATTTCCCTCTAGACACCACTTTAGCTATATCAAACAATTTTTTATGTTAGTAATTTATTATTGCTCAGCTATAAATATTTTTTTATTATGGCATTTATTTCATCTTTACTCAGAGTTATTCAGAGTCGCATTCTTAAGTTTCCCAATAAGTGGAAAAAAAGAAAGTAGGGGTGTGTTAAACTACTTTTTATCATTCAAATTATTTCTAATTTAATTATGTGTTAAGATATTGTGGTCATTATGATATCAATTATTTAAAAGTTATTGAGATTTCCTTTTTGGCTTCATGGTCAAATTTTACAAAGATTCTATCTATACGTGAAAAAAATACATGTGCACTTGTGTGCAAAGTTTTTAGATACATATGCATACATTTTAGATCACACTTGCTAATTTTGTTATTCAAAGCTGCTATATCATTTCTAATCTTTGTCTGCTTGCTTTATGAGTTGTGTCAATCCCCTACTGTTGTTTTCTGACTTTCTCCTTAGAATTTTTCAATGTTTGCTTTATTTATTACGTTACATTATATGAAATTTTATTAGGGATATAAAAGTTCATAATTGTTTTTGTTTTGTTTTTGTTTTTGTTTTTTGTGGTACGTGGGCCTCTCACTGTTGTGGCCTCTCCCATTGTGGAGTGCAGGCTCCGGACGCGCAGGCTCAGCAGCCATGGCTCACAGGCCCAGCCGCTCTGTGGCATGTGGGATCTTCCCAGACTGGGGCATGAACCCGTGTCCCCTGCATCGGCAGGCAGACTCTCAACAACTGCGCCACTATGGAAGCACCATAATTGTTTTATCTTCCTGGTGTGTGGTTACATTTATTATTTTGTGTTTTCTCTCTTTATCCCTATGAATGTTTTTTGCCTTTAGATCTATTTTGTCTTATGTTAATTTTGCTACACTAACTTCTTTGTTAGTATTTATGTTACACATCTTTTTCCACTTTTTTATTTGCAGCCTGTGTGTGGGGGGGGGGTGTGTGTGTATCACTCTTCTCTTGTAGGAAGCATAGAGTTGCATTTTGTTTCTATCTATTTGATTGCTTCTGTCTTTTAATAGATGAATTTAACCCATTTCCATTTTTTGTAATTTGGTAGTTTAGACAACTATATTGTCTTATTTTGTGTTTTCTGTTACCATTCTTTGCTTCTTTTTCTTCTTCCCTATCTTCTTTTGTTTGATAATGTTTATTCTCTTCTGATTTGGAAGATATCACTATGTCTTATTTTAATGACTACTCTGAATTTTGTAACCTATATTCTTAACTATAAATGTTCTGATAAAGTCTACAATTATTTAATTACTCCCAATGTCAATAAATCCTTAATGTACTTTAAGTATCTCCTGCTTTGACTATCTCCCTCACCTTGTTATTACTGTTTTATGAAACAAAAAAATAATCTTAGACTCTAATCAGTAATTAAAATTTTCAACACATTTCATCAATCTCTGTGATCTCTAGAACAACTTATTTGATTTAGGGGTGGGTGGGAAGAAGAGCTATTTAGAGGATACTAGCTTCTTGCAATCCACATTTCCTTCTGTTCCCACTTTTCTATTTCTGAAGCAAAGTTTAATAGTCTTTTAGTAAGGATCTGTGTGTAGTAACGTATTTAGTATTTGTATGTCTAAAAATGTTTTTTTTAACCCTCCTTCTTGAATAAAATTTAGCTGGTTAGGAAATTCTCGATTGACAGTTTTTTCCTTCAGCACTTTAAAGTTATTATTCCATTATCTTCCAACATCTATTATTAACAATAAGAAGTTTGCTGTCAGTCTGTCATTCTTCTATATATATAAAATGCTTCTTGATGTTTTTATCTCTCTGCTCTCTGTATTGCATTCTGAGCAGGTTCCTATATTCTATCTTCCAATTCTCTAATTCTTTCTTTTCCTCTGTCTGGTGCAGATTGCATCTCATTCATTACATTTTTTAAATTTGCTTTTAAATAAGTAATACATTTATATGGTTCAAAACCAAAGGTTACACAAGGATAAACAGTGAGAAGTTACCCTCCTACTTCTTCCTCCTTCCCACCACTCAGTTCCTCTTCTTGGAAGCAACCAATGTTTTCCATTACTTTTATTGTTTCTGATATACTCTATTCATATATGTGGAAATGCACACACACACATGCACACAGAGAGAGAGAGTTATTTTTCTCTCTTTTATACACACATATTGGCATATTATGCATCCTTTCCTCTATTTTGCCTTTGTTCACTTGAGATAATATTGTGAGGATTGTTTCATATCAGTACATAATGAGCTTCATTACCTACTAAAGGGCTTCATAGTGTTTCATTTTATGGATGAACATGATTAATTCACAAGCCCCCTGTAAAGGTTGTTTCCACTCTTTTGCCATTAAAATAATTCTGTAAAATCAACACGTTGTACACCTTAAACAATGTTACATGTCAACTAAATCTCAACAAAGCTGGAATAAATAAATACTTAATTAATTGTTTATTTATTAAATTTATTTAAACTGTTTAAATATTTAATTGTTTATTTATTAAATTATTTGTGTACATCCTTTTGAACATGTGAGGTTTTATCTTTACGCTATACGCCCACAGGTAAAATTATTGCTTCTAGATATGTGCATTTATAATTCTGTGCATTTGAATTAAATTTTTAGGGAATGTTTTATTTCATTAAAGTTTGAATAGATAACACATGTACATAATACAAAATTCAAAAATAACAAAATAGTAAATACCAGGTTATTATACATCCTTCTACAGTCATTGCATGCATGTGTAGGCCTATATGTATGTATAGGAAGATTTCTCTTATTCAGGCCAATTAATATTGTCTTCTGCATTGAAGTCCATGGAGATCAGAAGGCTCTTGCCATACTGTTGATCAAAAGACACACTAGACTTTAGTGTAATCATTCCCATTAGGGCATACTTCTTTTTTGTCTTATCATTCAGTCTCAGCCATATAGACTCATCACTGTGGATATTATCAGTAAAAGTGAAGGTTCCTTTGGCTTTGAGATAGGCATCGTGCTTGGTCACAAATTTTCAGGCCAGCTCCAATCCAGTCTGCTTTTCTCACTGTGCCTGGTACCTAGTAATCTCTCTCAGATCTACCGTTGGGCTCCCCATCACTATGACTTTAAGAGTTGCCTTCACTTCTCCTCTCAGTTGGTTTCCCATGTCTCATTTAGTTCCCTTTCTTGGTTTACATCCTTCATTTTGTGGAGTATGTCTTTCCATAGCTTTCTAAAAAAAATGGTACACTAAGTGTCCATCGACAGATGAATGGATAAAGAAGATGTGGCACATATATACAATGGAATATTACTCAGCCATAAAAAGAAATGAAATTGAGTTATTTGTAGTGAGGTGGATGGATCTAGAGTCTGTCATACAGAATGAAGTAAGTTAGAAAGAGAAAAACAAATACTGTATGCTAACACATATATATGGAATCTAAAAAAAAAAATGGTCATGAAGAACCTAAGGGCAAAATGGGAATAAAGACACAGACCTACTAGAGAATGGACTTGAGGACACAGGGAGGGGGAAGGGTAAACTGGGACAAAGTGAGAGAGTGGTAGTGTATATATGGACATATATACACTACCAAATGTAAAATAGATAGTTAGTGGGAAGCAGTCACATAGCACAGGGAGATCATCTCAGTGCTTTGTGACCAGCTAGAAGAGTGGGATAGGGAGGGTGGGAGGGAGGGAGACACAAGAGGGAAGAGATATGGGAACATATGTATATGCATAACTGATTCACTTTGTTATAAAGCAGAAACTAACACACCATTGTAAAGCAATCATACTCCAATAAAAATGTTTAAAAAATAAAGAAATAAAAATTTAAAAATGGTACATGAAAGTATATTTTTTGATATTTGGGTGTCTTTCCTTTTTTGAGTTTCTGAAAACCCGTGATACGCCATTCTACTGGGCATTTGGTGAGCCCTTCCAATATCCAAATTCATGTCCTTTAATCTGGGAAATTTTCCTGAATTATTGTATTCATTGCTCCCCATCCATTTCTTTTGCTCTCTTCCTCTAGAACTAATATCGTTCATACATTAAATTTCCTGTCTTGTCCTTCAATTTTTATCTTTTCTCTCTTATTTTCCTCTCCATGGATTTTTGTTCTAATTTCTAGGCAATTCTTATTTATCTTCCAGCACTTTCATTGAGCGTTTTTCATTTCTGCCATCATGTTTCTAATTTCCAAACGTTCTTTAATATTTTTTTCTGAATTTTTTACACATTCTGTTTCATAAATACAATATCTTTTTCTCTCTCTAGCAATATAAATGTTGCATTTTTTTGTTTGTTTGCTTCCCCATTCCTCTACGTAGTCTCCACTTCCTCCAAGTTGCTTTTTTCTGTCTGTTCATTGTGTTTTCTATGTTCCATGTTAGAGGCTTCCCTCAAGTTTCAAGTAATCTTAGATTATCTCCTGAGGATTAAGGGTAAACAGGATCAAAGAGCAGTTTGGAAGTTCTGAGCAGATGAGTATGACTTAGGAGCTTTTCTCTATGGCAGCAGTTCCCAACCTTTTTGGCACCAGGGACCGGTTTCATGGAAGATAATTTGTCCACGGACTGGGATGGGGGGATGGTTCAGGCGGTAATGTGAGCGATGGGGAGTGATGGGCAGTGGCAGATGAAGCTTCTCTTGCTCTCCTGCCACTCACCTCCTGCCGTGTGGCCCGGTTCCTAACAGGCCTCGGGACCACTACCGCTCTGTGGCCCGGGAGTTGGGGACCCCTGCTCTATGGTGATCTGAGTAAGAAGCCACTTCTTGGAGGAACACCCCCACCCCATGTCTATGTCTTTAGGACTTTCCTCTTAGACTGATTCTATTCCTCATAGAAGAATCTTCCAAACTCCTTCCAGCGGGTCCAGTTCTGTCCACCAGCATTTTGAGAGCCAAGAAGAAAGGGCCTGGTAGTCTCAGCATTCCATAGTCTTTACCCATATGGTCACTTAATACCCCTGCTTTCAGTATGGTAGCCCCCCTCTCAACAATGCCTGATATACATGGACACACAGGCTCTGTTTCTTCATTTCACAATATTCTTTGGATGAGAGAGGAGCAGTTGTCTAGCACTGTGGGTGGGAGAGAAGATCGAGGTATAATTTTTTCTCAAACAACTTTCACTCGGTCCTTTTGGTTTAACCTCTACTTTTGGTCAGGCCCAGAGGTTTCTGGAATTGCTAGTTTTTGAGACTTAGAGGGTTCTCAGGGTGAATTGGGGATTTTGTCAACTTTCTGAGACCATAATGACTTACAGGTCTGGCTGGCTTACTAACCAGTCACCACTAATTCATCTCCCCTCCAGGTTCCAAAATACTTTTGCCATTGTCTCTTCACCTATTCTCCCTATTCCTGTTGGTTTGTTTCATTTTTCTTTCTTTAATCGCTTTACTGTAATTTTAGTGTGCTTTAGAAAGGTAGTGAAATTAGATACATATAACCAAACAGCCATCATAACTCAAAGCCCCACATGACTATTTTTTCACGTTCAAATATTCTAACTGGTTCTTTTCCATATCTCCCCATTCTTTTTTTCAGCCTCTATTTTTTTTATTATTTTAATGGAAGTTTTTATTTCATTTATTTCTTTGAAATAATCAATATATTTACTTTAAAGCCTTGTCTGATCATTCTGTAAAATCAACTTCATCAGAAGTGAACCCACGTTCTGACTGTTGGTTTGTTGGCTGCTTTTCTTAGTATTCGTGTTTATTCATCAATTTTTTTTATTTGGTTTATAGTCTCATTTGGAATATGAGGTGGTATGTTTGCTTCAATTCTCTCTCGCATGCTCTCTCTTGCTCTCTCTCCCTCTCTCTTTCTCTCCCTCTCTCTCTTCCCTTCTCCTTTACCTGAATATTCAATTGTCCTGTTTAGCAGCTTCAGGGGTCTTCAATCCAGTACGGACAGTCAGAGGGGACTGTCCTGCAGAGCCCCTGGGCCGTGGCTGATCCAGCCTAGGTCAGGGGGAAGCCTGATTCAGCTCCTGGTCACAAGGCTATGTCTCATCCTTCTCCTCTTCCAGCCTGGAGCTGGAAACGAGCCACTGCTCCTTCAGTATTTGGCTGCAGGTTTATTTCTGGCTTCCTCCCATGAGGGTGGAGGATGAGAAATGAATGCCACCCTAGCCCTGGGCATTAGTCAGTGAGCCTGCCTCTGCTTCCCCTTCTCACGGGGAATGCTCTTGACTCATTTACCACCCTAACTGCCTCTGCATTCAAAACCCGCAAGTCCACCCACCCCTTCAGTCCTGCTCACAGTTTGTGCTTCTGTGACAGCTTGGATCTTCAAAAATGCTTGTCTGCTATTTAAGGCCTTCTTCAGTTTTCCTTTTTTGTTTGTTTGTTTTATCCAGCACTTGCTATGTTTGTGGAGCAGAGGGGATTCTTAAAGCCTGAACTCCATCTTGATCTAGCTGTCAGTAGATATGCTTAAAGTTAGATATCTGGGGCTTCCCTGGTGGCGCAGTGGTTGGGAACCCGCCTGCCAGTGCAGGGGACAAGGGTTCGAGCCCTGGTCGGGGAAGATCCCACATGCCACGGAGCAACTAAGCCTGTGCGCCACAGCTGCTGAGCCTGCGCTCTACAGTCTGCGAGCCACGGCTGCTGGGCCTGTGTGCCATGGCTACGGAGGCCCACGCACCTAGAGCCAATGCTCCACAATGGGAGAGGCCACTGCAGTGAGAAGCCCGTGCAACGCAGCGAAAAGTAGCCCCCACTCGCCGCAATTAGAGAAAGCCCACGCACAGCAACGAAGACCCAATGCAACCAAAAGTGAATAATACATAAATTAATTAATTTAAAAGAAAAAAAGGAGAGAAACCATTAAAAAAAAAAGTTAGATATTTGGATTGTATAAATCTTTAGTGTGGTCAAACTTCTGATGCCCAACATGGCCAGACCAGGTCAGTTGTGGTACTGAATGACACCTTAGCCAGGTTTAATTTTGTCTCCATCTGTGGCATATTACTGAGGCACCAGACATGTAAGAGGCTGTCAAGACTAAATATGAACTGAATCTATTCTGAATGTTCAGAATTCAAACAGTTATAAAGTTAAATGAAATTGAAGTAAAGATTTGGAGTCACTCATTTTTTAAAAATCTATTCCTATGATACACAACTATAGAGCCCCACAGGGTTGTAGGGAGGATGAAATGAGTGGTCTGTGTAGGGCACTTAGTACACCGTCTAGCATGCCTTAAGTCCACTAGGATACACCTGGTGTTAGAATGCACTGCAAAGGCACCAGAGGATCCAGTGGGTATAGAGGTCTTTAGAGTATCAACAGGAAGAGAGAAACAAAAGGGAACAGGAAATAACTCTCCAGCCAACAGGGGAAAGGATTAAAAACAGAAAAAGATGATTATCACCCATGAAATGAAGTTTTCCTCCCTTCTAGTAACCCTTACCCTGTACACAATAAATAAGAAATTATTAACATAAATACACAGGTTTTATCAATCCAGAGGAACCACAGGAAGACAACGTAGCTCCTAGGACCTCTGGAATGTACTAGTACATTCTGTGAGGGCTGGAATTTATCTGTTGTTCATAGCTTTCCACCTAGGACATAGTGAGCGTTTAATAATTGTGGAATGAATGAACAGATGAAAGGTGCTCAGAAATGGTTTGCTGTAACAGGTCCCAATGCAAGTATGTGTGAGAACGAATTTATATTATGGAGACAGAGAGGGAGCAGATCAGTCCAGGGTATAATTCTCTCAGCCTCCAAGATTCAATGCAACTTGAGTGCAAATGGAGAATCAAACCAGATAAATGTGTGTCCAACATTGGCCATGGAGAGGATCAGAGTAGGAGCATTCAAAGACATCCCTTCCCAGCAGGAAAATGGTGAAGTCTCAGTCACAAAGTAGCCCACCCCACAGGAATTCACACGTGAGTAAAGTATCACTGATTAAATATTTGGGGTGTTCGTGTGTGTGTGTATGTGTGTGTGTGTGATATAATAGTCTCTGTCAAATAAACATATAAACTCAGTTGTATGGCAAGAATGCTTGACCTGAATTTCAGGTATTCCTAGAAGTCCTAGGAAAGGAGAATATGACCCAGAACAGCCTTTAATAACAATTATGAAGGGATTCAAAAATAAATTGCATAGATTACAGGGTTATTTGTATAATCCCCATGTACTCAGGATATAGTTGGTGTCCCAGTTCCAAGGTTCTTTAGAGGTGAGTGGCTGAGAGGATGAATGCCACTTACCACACATGTGTCATTGGTGACATCACTTCCCCTTCTCTGGTCCTCAGGTTCTTTATTTATAAAATGAGACCTTGTCTATCAGGAATACGTTGCTTGCAAATAACAAAAAAACCAACTCAAGCTCTCTTAATCAAGAATTCCAATTTATAAATCAGACAGAGAAAGACAAATACTGTATGATATCACTTATATATGGAATCTAAAAAATACAACAAACTAGTGAATATACCCAAAAAAAAGAAGCAGACTCACAGATATAGAGAACAAACTAGTGATTACCAGTGGGGAGAGGGAAGGGGGGAGGGGAAATATGGGAGTGGGGGATTAAGAGGTACAAACTATTGTGTATAAAATAAGTACAAGGATACATTGTACAACACGGGAAATACAGTCAATATTTTATAATAACTATAAATGGAGTATAACATTTAAAAATTGTGAATTACTATATTGTACACCTATAACTTATATAATATTGTACAGCAACTACACTTCAATTTAGAAAAAAGAATAACAATTTATGGGCTTGTATAACTGAAGAGTCCCCAGGGTCAACTTTCTCTGTCTCCCTGTTCTATCCAATTCTGCGCTGGCTTCACTCTCAACAAGCCCTCTCCACTTGGTGGCAGAGGGATTGCCAGCAGCTCCAGATTTCTCACCTCACGTACAAGTCCAGTGGAAAAGAGAGCTCACCTCTCCCACAATCTAAGTGGAAGTCATGAAATAGCACCTCACTGACTCCAAAGGGTTCAGGTCACCACCGTGGCCAGAGAGATGTGATATTCTTATTGCCCTCATCTGAACATGCCTGCTCACCCCAGTTCTCCCCACCAAGATGCTACCAAACTGTCCCACCCATAATCCCACATGGCATTATGTGTTAGAGCAAAGCCTTGGGGTTCAAAAGCTTCTAACAGAAATTTGTGATAAATCAGAGGGGAAGCAGAGAGAATTCCCAGGCTGCGTCTTAGAAAAGTTGTTGTAATTGAATAGCAATGCCCGCTAAAGAGCTCAAGCCCAGGCAGTGATTCACAAGTAACATACATTTGCCATCCCTAGAAGAGGCCATCCAGACCTTCATTCCCAGGACCGGAAGACAGGACACCAGCTGAGCTTTTATAACCCGAGAGGCTTGCAGGACTTTAATGCTCATTAACAGTATGTAGAATAAATGTTAGTAAGTGGATAATCCTGAGCATATTACTACATCTTTTCCGCTCTTCAGTTTTCTTATGTGTAAGAGACTTAACAGCACTTCCTTATAGAGTTGTTATGTGGAGTCCATGGGATTACGTATGTACAGTGATCAGCATATAGTGGAAACTCATTAAGGTACACTAACACCTCCATCAGAGTTGCTGCTCTAAGACATTAATCAAGAAGAATATTTCCGGGCTTTCCTGGCGGCCCAGTGGTTGAGAGTCCGCCTGCCGATGCAGGGGACGCAGGTTCGTGCCCCGGTCCAGGAAGATCCCATGTGCTGCGGAGTGGCTAGGCCCGTGAGCCATGGCCGCTAAGCCTGCAAGTCCAGAGCCTGTGCTCCGCAACAGGAGAGGCCACAACACTGAGAGGCCTGCGTACCGCAAAAAAAAAAAAAAGAAGAAGAATATTTCCTAGTGCCTACTATATACTCAGCGTCTGGGAATCAGGGGGGATGGGGGTGTGAAATATGAAGAAGAGGGGATACAGGTTGTAACCTTAGAGACTGCCAGATCATGGGCCCTCTCCCAGCAGCAACTTCTCACTTCAACATGACTGTGGAAGTCAGGAGAGGGCAGCAAAGAGCTATAGAACTAGAAGGAACCCACACATCATGGGAAGATGACCCTTCATCTCTGATAAGGTCTACCCCCCAGGAACACAGGATGAGGTCCGAAACAAAGCCAGGAATCGGGACCCTCACGCTGGCATCCTGGTTCAGCCACTTACTTGCTGTGTGACCTTAGACAAGGCACATAACCTCTCCAGTCTTCACTTCCCAGTCTCTAAAATGAGGATAATTAAGGGTTCAGGCTGTTGTCAAGATTAAAAGAATTGGAAGAGTTGCTGAATTCTACAGTAGAGTTGTCTCAGGGCCAAAGTGGAGACCACACACACCCTAAATCAGAAGCAGGACACAAGAAGAGACCTCACTTTGGGAACTACATTTAAAAACCTTTTAATAATAAAGCGTATGTCATAACCACTTATAAATACAATTCCATGATGGTACATATACTCCCTTTGACCCTCACACACATGCATCCTGAAAAGCGACTGAGTCAGGGTCATGCTTTTTGTTCACCAAATCCCATCTGTTTTCCTTCTTCCTTGGGCACATGGAAGATTAGTTCTGGCCAATAATATGTGAGGAAAAGAGATGTCTGTCACTCCCAGGCTGAAGCAGTGTAAAGCCCTTAAGCGACCCTCCAGCTTTTCTCCTCTTCTGCCACGGAACCAGAAACATCAATTAGCCTCAGCCCTCCTTCTGAGTGAAAAAGTGTCTCGGGAACCCAATACTGTCAACTGTGTCAAACACTGCCAACAGTAAGATAAAAACTGAATTCACCACTGAATTTAGTAACATGGGGGCCATTAAAGAGCTTGAAATGAGCTGTTTTTAGTGAACGCTGACTGGAATGGGTTCAAGGGAGAATGGGAGAAAAATTAAAGACAATGAGTAAGGATAACTATCTAGAGAAATGTGACTGTAAACTGATATAAAAAACAGGGAAATAGCTGGAGGGGGAAGTGAGGTCAAAAGAGAGTTGGGCGTCACCTAATGCATATATATGGAATCTAGAAAAATGATACTGATGAACCTAGTGGGAAGGCAGGAATAAAGACACAGACCTAGAGAATGGACTTGAGGACACAGTGGGGGAAGGGGAGGCTGGGACGAAGTGAGAGAGTGGCGCTGACGTATATACACTACCAAATGTAAAATAGATAGCTAGTGGGAAGCAGCCGCATAGAACAGGGAGATCAGCTCGGTGCTTTGTGACGACCCAGAGGGGTGGGATAGGGAGGGTGGGAGGGAGGCTCAAGAGGTAGGGGATATAGGGATATATGTATACATATAGCTGATTCACTTTGTTATACAGCAGAAATTAACAAAGCATTGTAAAGCAATTATACTCCAATAAAGATGTAAAAATAAATTAATTAATTAATTAAAAATAGGACACTAAGCAGAGAACATGTTCAAAAGAGAAACAAAGGCAGTGAACATGATTCCTTCCACCCCTTAAATGAGTTGGTTTAGGGCTTCCCTGGTGGCGCACTGGTTGAGAGTCCACCTGCCGATGCAGGGGACACGGGTTCGTGCCCCGGTCCGGGAAGATCCCACATGCCGTGGAGCGGCTGGGCCCGTGAGCCATGGTCACTGAGCCTGCGCGTCCGGAGCCTGTGCTCCGCAACACGAGAGGCCACAGCAGTGAGAGGCCCGCGTACCGCAAAAAAAAAAAAAAAAAAAAAAAAAGACTCAGTTTATAAGTAACTCATAAGTTCCCATCAAAATGGGATTTAAAATTTTCCAACGCTACTAATAAAGTGAGCAACATAATGCAGAACTCTTGAAAAAAAGAGGGTTGGGGGTTTTTTTCAGTTAGAAGGAATAACCAAATATTTGTATGCTATTTGCATGTTTGTTTATCCTTAAATCTATAGTGAAAAACTCGATGTCCATTTCCAACCCTTGGTTCCCAGACCTTCTATTCCCTCAGAGAGGAAAAGAACATGATAAGCTCATGATGGCTTCAAAGAAGATACCACTCCACATGACTAAGCTGCAAGGATGCCGCTGTCTCCCAGCCCTCACTGTGAACACCACACCAAGAGACCAATAGATTACAGACGAGGTGGTATGCAGCACATCACCCCGTTAGCATACTGCTTTCAATTATTTTTTGTTATCAAAGGACTTCATTGTGCAGTTTAAAGCGTCAATCAGTACCATGACGCTTATAACAGAAAAAGCTTCCCTGCTCTAAATCCTCCCTATGACCAGTCTCCACACCCCAAAGCAATCGCTTTCAACTCCCTTTGTTTCTTATCCTGTTTACTGTCATATTTCTAGACCACATGCCTATGGGGTTTTTTTAATATTTTCATTTCAAGACTTAACTTTTGACTTCATAAGATGGAATACAAGGATTTCGTTCTTTTAAACCACACACCGCACCCATATCCCTATATCCCTTCTACATTATTCTCTCAATAAAGTTATGTCAAGATTTTTTGTTAAATTAATATTGAAGGCTTACATTGTTGATTATAAAAATGTAACTCTTAGCTGAGTCATTTGACATGTTATGATCACATACCCTTTCTTATATGACTTTTTGTTTTTCCTGAGTTCATATTGCCTTAATTTTTCATTTGTTTAGTTTTTTATATACCTACAGTTGACACAAACTATCCCCAAACTATTTCCAAACCAAACTAAAAATCTATCTCCATACAAATACATAAGGCAAACCATGAGTTCAGTGTATTTCTCAGAGACACATCGGTTGGGGCCCTGCACACTCCTGCTCCTCTCTGGACTGGTTGTCCTTTCGAGCTGATGAATAGCTGTCATCCTAAGATTACCTTCGGAATGGCTGTTTCTCCCCCTCCTCTCTGGATGCTCTGTTTGCTATATCTGGGATCTTCTTCTCTCTTGGTTTATTTCTTAATTGTGCCACTTTCTCTGTAGCTTCCTGAGACAGGTTGCATGAGAGGTATATTTTTATGACCTGGCATATCTGAGCAATTCTTTACTTTACCACCACTTTAGTTTAATACTTGTCTAAGTGTAGAAGTGGAGGTTGGAGATCACCTTCTCTTAGTCTTTGAACGTGTTACCCCACTGTCTTCTGGTTTCCAGTTTCGCTGTTGAGAAGTCCAGTGCCATTCTGATACTCGTTTTTTATTTGTGGCTTCTTTTACTCTCTGGAAACTTTCTAAGATCTTGTTATTATCCCTGCAATATGAAATTTCATGATTGTGTGCCTTGAGACTACCCTGCTGCATATACTTTCCTGGACTCAGTGAACTTGACTTCTAAAAACATCTTCTGGTTCTGGCAAATTTTTCTATATCATTTTTGTGCCAACCTTTACCCTTCCAATCTTTCTGTTCTTTCTTTTTGGAATGTCTATCAGTCAGATGTTAAAACTCTTTGCCTCATCTTCCAATTTTACTCTGGTTTTTTAATTATTTTTCATTGGTTTATTCTATATTGGAGAATATGTTCTCCATTTTATTTTTCAAATCTCCTATTGAACTTTTAAATTTTCTTATCATGCTATTAATATTCCAGTATCTTTTTTGCTCTTCACTGCTCCTTTTCTTACAGTATCCTGTTCTTGTTTATGAATACAGTTTTTATCCATTCAATCAACGGTATTGGTTGAGCACCAACCTTGTGCCGGTCATGAGCACTGATGATAGACAAATGAACAAGACAGAGTTCCTGCTCTCATAGAGCTTACTATTCAACTAGGAGTAACAGAGAGTAAATGATTAATAGATGTATGATATCAGGAGGTACTGGAGCTATTTTTTAAAAAGATTTAAACAAGAAATGGAAATAGAAAGTGGTGGTGAGTAGCATCCTCTTGCATCTCTCATATGATATTAATTATAATGTTTTGAAACTGACGTCTAACCTCTGTATTCTGTTTCCCCCGGGTTCCTTTTCTGTTTGTTGACTTTTGTCTTTTACTCTAGTGTCTTTTTCCCAAAGTCTTTGGCTGTCCACTCACATTTAACAGTGGGGCACAGCTCGGCATCCTTGGGCTTCCTGGCTTATAGGCATTAGCAAAGGGCAATTTAGAGGGGTGCTGGCCTTTGGGGTTGCCCTCTTCCCCTAGTTGGTGGTCTCCCCAGAGAGGAGTTCCCTATGTCCCTGCTGAGCCTGGCCTCCAGCATTCTGGGAGCCAAATGGATATGAGCAAGCTAGGAAACCCTCTTGTAGATTTTCATTAATCCCCGTTTGCAATCTGGTACTCGACTACTGCCCTCAATTCTACAGAGTATCCCCCAATCCAAAAGCTCTGGGGTTCAACATCTACAGAGAAAAAACTTGCTCCCAATCTTTTGGGGGCAAGGTAAGGAATCTGGGGTGCAACCCCTCTTCTTTCAGACTTTCCATTGTCTTCCAGTTTTTAGTCCCAGCCTAACCCTGCCTCTAGAAATACCTAGGCCCCCAGCTCCTGGGTCTTTAAGGACTTCTGCAGTGAGACTCAACTAATGTCTTGTTAGCTTCTCCCTGACCCTTTGTAGGGGCTTAAGAATTAGCTTTTTTGGGCTTCCCTGGTGGCGCAGTGGTTGAGAGTCCGCCTGCCGATGCAGGGGACATGGGTTCCTGCCCCGGTCCAGGAAGATCCCACATGCCGCCGAGCAGCTGGGCCCGTGAGCCACGGCCGCTGAGCCTGCGCGTCCGGAGCCTGTGCTCCACAACGGGAGAGGCCACAACAGTGAGAGGCCCGCATACCAGAAAAAATAATAATAAAATTTTTAAAATAAATAAATAAAAGAAAGAAGGGGAAGGGAATCTGTGATTTCCTTGGATCATGTAGGAAGGTTCCTGGCATTCCTATGAATAATGTTTGTTTGTTTTTTTTAATGAAGGCAAGCCCATCAGTCCACGTGGGAAGGGGCTGCTTGAACTCCCAGGCCCCTTGGGTCCATTTCTCTCCATTTTGTAGAGGAGTTTGCCAATCCTGTGGTGAGAAGTACCTGCCTCGGAGCAAGCCTTTCAAGCCAGTGTTGGCCAGTCTGCCTGACCAACAAGACAGAGCCCCCTTCCGAACTCCAGACCAGCTGTCTGCGCCTGCTCACAAGGAAAGGGCTGTACAGCTGCTGGCATTTGGTCTGAGATGCTCGCAGCTCCATCCACCCAAAGGAATTTGACGCTCACGTCTCGTTTGCTGGCAACAACAAGCCACCGACTGTGGAATGTGTGCCTCTCAAATCCAAAGGGGCGTACCACGATGTAATGTAGGGGGAAAGAAGCAAGCTGTGGGACAGTATATCAGGACGATCCCCCATGCGCTAGAAAGAAAAGAAGGACGGACAGGGAGAGGGAAGGGGAGGGAAAGAGAGGAGAGGAAAAGACAGGAAAGGGAAGGGAAGGGAAGGAAAGAGAAAAGAAAAACAGCTAAAAGAAAAGCTTTTCTTTGGATGTATATCCTCATTATGACTATACACATACATAGAAAAACCTGAAAATAGATACATTAACAGTGGTAATCCATAGACTGTATGTGTGGGTAAAGGTTAAAACTAACTTTTTTTCCTAGTTTTTCTTGTCTATTGTATAAATTGTCTGAATTAAGCTAGCTTAATTTGTATTTTTTTTCTAATGAGAAAAAATTAAGGAAAGGACTATTCAATGGGGAGGGGCTCTCCCCTCGAAGAAAAAGGGCTGCTGCTGCCCTTTTTATTTGCTTTGAAGTAAATAAAAACAAAGTGCAGTTGAGAGCAAAGGTCAGCAAACTTTGGCCAAGGGGTGCCGCGGGGGAGGGCAGGCAGCTAAGGCCTGACCCCTGTTTTTGTACGTAAAGTAGCAGAACACAGCCTCCTCCATACATTCACATATTGTCAGGGCCGCCTTTGTGCTACAAACACAAGAGCTGCGTCCACAGAGAGTCTACGGCCCACAAGGTCCAAAATATTTACTACCCGGACCTTTACGGAAGTTTGCCAATCCCTGGTCTAGTTCATATTTCCTCTGAAATGGCAGAATACGGTAGGACACTGACCCAAAAATTCAGGCTCTGAAAGGGAGGGGTAAATTGAAAATTATTTTGTGAACTTGAAGGTTTAAATCAGCAAGTGTCACCTCATCGTAAAGGCCTTCCTCATTCACTCAATGTCGGTATCCCCTAACACAGCCCTGTCTGGCATTCATGTCCATTTTCTTCAAAGAATTTGTCACTGTCCGATATTTTTTTGTTTGTGTTTTCCTTTCTCATCATAATATAAGAGCCATGAGACCAGCAATCTTCTCAGCTTTGTTTGTCGCTATATCCCCAATGCCTAGAACCTAGAACACTGCCTGGCACATAGTAAGTGCTCAATAAACATGGAGTGAATGAATGAGTGAATGAGTGAGTGAATCACAATTCAGTGGCAAAATTTTCATATCAGAATGAAGAGAGATAAAGCCACAGTCAGTGGCAACAAAAACTAGAGTCCAACAAATAAAAAGAAAGAGCAGTCAATCTTTGAACCATCCATGAACATACGTTAAAGATATGAACACTAATGCTTAGCAATGATGTATATGTGACTCTTCTCTCTTTCAGTTGAATTCAAGACTAATATTGAGAAGAATGTCTGCCTGAGAGGAAAAACTGCAATGAAAGGCAACAGCGTCAGGGTGGAGCAGGGTTGCATTATTATGGTTTCTGTGTCTGAGGCAAGGCCAAGGTGAAAAGGTAAGAAGATACGGGATAAACACCCAAGGACGCTCCCTTTGGGGTTTGGGAGCAGTCAGCGACTTGGAAGACAAAGGAAGTAGCAGAGGGTCCGAAATGGAATTTGCACACTTTCTATTATTTGTTTTGAACCATAAAGCTATCAGGTGGGACCCAGAAAATTCCCAAGCACAATCCTCTCCCCTAAATACACACAGTGCAGAGAGGCGGGTGAACAAGAAAACAGTGTCCAAGAGGGGCCATGGAACCCCCAGTCCTGGGGAGGTAGGTGGCTCTCTTTTGCTTTATTCCATTTATCCCTCTGAGCCAAGTACATACTCAGATGCCCGGAGGTAGTTTACCAGTTAAACCCTTCCCCACACCTTATCTCCCTTCTAAGAGGAATGGACCCTAAAGAGGTTCCTCCGTTTGCCAGGCAGAGGAATAGATGGGAGGATGAGAAACTGGGGAGTTTGAAAGGGACTAGATTGTCTTGCTTAAGAACATGAAGAAAAGAGATGAAAGAAATGTGAAAACCTTTCCCCCTTGGAAGGAAAACATATATGACTAACAGGGATTGTTATTGAGTTTTGTCATAGATCAAAACTACTTCCCCAGGATTCACAGAGCTTTTCAGTCTCCCCAAGGCATTTTCAGTAGAATTGACATTATTCATTAATCCTTTGTCACATTGGATCTGCTTTCTGGGAAACAATAGCAAAGTTCCCGAGTCAAGGTGGATGTAGGGTCAAGAGCAGAGGCTACTGACGGTGCCCAGCATAGTTACAAGAATAGCCTATTGTATTCTGCTGCCCTGGGGTTCTTATCTCTGCCTAGACAAAATGCAGAAAAATGTGCAACCTTGAAAGACAGAGGCTCATTCACTCTCCCAGGTGAAACCAAAAAACTTTGTACTGTTTTAGAAACAAATTAATTCCCAGCTGGCTTGCAGACATGGAAGGAAGACAATAATCCTTTCAAAGGTAAATTACTCCTTTGTACAAATAACACAACTTGAATACCAAGACTAGTGTGGACCCACATACCCATTTAAAATTTCTCCTAACTTTGCACAACATGCCCCTATTCTCTCAGTTGCACAGTCTAATTATTTGTCTAAAACATGCACCTCTAATCCCAGGATCCTGTATTTTTCATTAACCATTTCGGGACAGCTTCTTCCCCAGGCAGATACGCTTCACCTAATGAATTTCACCTTTAATCAGAAAACGGAAAAGTTATACACCCAAATTTACAGTTTACAATTTTAAGGGAATCTGATTCAGAAATTCTTATTTTTATCATCTCTACGTCTTTGGTTTTTCCTGCAGAATCGACATCTCTCATCTACAGCTTTTCCCGGTGGGTCATGTGATATTGTAGAACATCTCAGTTACTGATTTGAACCTCCTGGAAATTCACAAAATCAATGTACAGATGAACCTTTTCCCTCAGAGCTTCCACCCCCTAATCTTTCTATTCTGATTCGGCAGCCTCCATTTCAGAGATTCATCTTGATTCTGACCAGACTTTGCCAATATTTGCAGCAAGTGTTCAGCAGTCACCTCCTTCTCCCTCACTGAAGTCAGCTGGTCTTTCGCCTTCCTTCCTATTTGTTGTTGGAATTGAGAGGAGTGGAGTAGGAGGGGGCCAGTGTACATATATGAGAGCTGAAAAAAATTCAGACATACACAAGAGTATGAAGCGAAAGCCCCACCCCATCCCCCTGCCCTGGGATAACCATTTTAACATGTGGGCATATATCTTTTCAGACCTTTAGGTATGTATAGTTTATGCATACACACACACACACACACACACACACACACAGAGGAACATATTGGACATCTGGTTATGCGAGTTGTTTTTTTCTTTTTTTACTTGCTCTATATATTCATTCATTCCTCACACATTTAATGAGCATCTATTCCATGCCATCTAGGCTGTGGGAACACATCAGTGAACAAAACAGACAACAGTTCCTGTCCTTGTGGAGAATGCAGACCAGGAAAAAAAAAAGTAAGCATGTGCTATTGCAGATGGTAATAAATGCTATAAAAAGAGAAAGAGAGAGAGAAAGAGAGAGAGAGAGAGAGAGAGAGAGAGAAGGATAGGGAATTGGGTATTGCTATTTAAACAAGATCAGAAAGGGTCTCTCTAATAAGATGACATTTGAGCAATAACCTGGGATTCGAGTCAGACAAGGAAACTGGGGTGGCTGGAGAAGAATGGGCAAGAGGAAGATACAAGAAACCACATGGGGTGGATGTCAGGAAGTTATCAAACAAGGCCTGCAGACCACAGCAGGGGCCTTGACCTTCATTCTGAATGAGATAGGGGCCCAAGTGTAGGTTCTAAGCAAAGGAATACTCCTTTTTTGTCAGCGGCCCTTCCTACCCACTTCCTTCCCCTACCACCCACATCCCACCTTAAAAATTAAGAAAAGTACTCACATGTTATCACTACACCATCCACCAGCCCTCCTATGACTGTCAGCCACAGCCCCAGGCCTCTCCCCTCATTCTGTAAAGACCGTTAGCTCTTGGCTCAAGATTGCTGTTTTGGTGACTCAGAGGGTCTCAATCCTGGCTGCACATTTGAACCACCTAAGTAGCTTTAAAATAATAAAAATTAAAAATACCTGTAATAGGGCTTCCCCAGTGGCTCAGTGGTTAAGAATCCGCCTGCCAATGCACGGCACACGGGTTCGAGTCCTGGTCCAGGAAGATCCCACATGCCGCGGAGCAACTAAGCCCATGCGCCACAACTACTGAGCCTGCGCTCTAGAGCCCGCGAGCTGCAACTACTGAGCCCACGTGCCACAACTACTGAAGCCCGCGCACCTAGAGCCCGTGCTCTGCAACAAGAGAAGCCACCGCAATGAGACGCCCGTGCACCACAACGAAGAGTAGCCCCCACTCACCTCAATTAGAGACAGCCCACGCGCAGCAACAAAGACCCAACACAACCAAAAAATAAACTAATTAATTTTTTTAAAAAATACCTGTAATAGGATCTAACCCACAGAGATACTGTTTAAGTTGGTCCAGGGAGACCAAGGCTTCAATTTTTTTTAATTCCCTAGATGATTATAATATGCAGCAAAGTTTGAGAACAACATCATAACTGATCCTTCTAGTACCCTGACCATCCAGCTCCTGACCTCCTTCTTCTATCCCATTATTCTTAGCTGTTCATTGCCATGATCATGCCATAGACTTTGACACTACCAATAAAAACCCCTCCATAATCTCAGCTTTAAGCCTTCCAACACTTCCCATCCTTTTAGCCTATACTTCCAGTACTCCAATTCTAATAACCCCCTAAGACTTGGAGTTCACCGTCCTACCACATTTACAAGGTCTCTCGACCTCCATACGGCCTCACTTCCCTCCTCACCCAGGTTAGATTCTATGATCAGTTATTACCATTACCCTTTGCATATACCCTTAACTACCTGCCCCATTGTCACTCCTTCTGTCCCTCCATAGAAATTATTAAAACTGATTAATCAGCCAGTCTCCCCTGATTATCCACCCATTTCCAAGGGGTGGGAATTCTTTATCCTGACCTTCATGGCTTCTTCAATCAGTTGTAGGAAATTCAAAAAATTATAAGATGACTTCCTTTGCTCTATATTCATAATATTTTTACGCAGACCTCCAGGTCACAGTTTTCTCTATTCAATGCCATATGGCCATTCAGCTAAACCTCCAGTGGGGCTTTACTTGCTGATTCAAGAAATTATCCTAATGGAGACCTAGACTTAATGACTTTCAAAAGAATCTCTAATTTTCTATATGGTCTAATTGATATGGGCTTATGCCATCACTGAAAAACAAGGGAATTTTTAAAGCATTGTTAAAAACATCAGGTTGTTTGTGTCCATCTCCCAGGCCCATTGTGGCTCCAAACATGCAGAATAAAGCTGCATCCTTAGGGTTACTGTTTCCTAACCTTATCAGAGACACGGAGCAATTTCAGATGCATAATTTAATCCTAATACACAGTTGTATACCCTTGCCCCTCTCCTACCCATTATAATTACCTGCAAAACGCCAACAAAACACTGATCTGAGACCCTTAGTCACAATTGGGATTCCTCATCCACATCTAGGGTTCCTTCCACCTATAGATATAGGAATGAAGCCCATGTGAACTTTATATCGGCATCTCTGATGTCTACCAAACTTACGAAAACTGAACAGGAAGAGTAAGAACGTATAAAGTCCTATAACTTACCAAGAAACTGAAAAACCTTCCCACAAAGAAGACACCATACCCAGGATGGCTTCACAAGTGAAAATTTCCAAACATTCAAGGAAACAATGAGAGAGATCGTCTCCCAACTCTTTTACAAGGCAGCAAAACCTGAATCCATCATGTCACAAAAACATAGAAGAAAGGAAAATTATAGATAATAGATGCACAAATCAAATTAAATCCAGTGATGTATAGAAGGGTTACACATCTCAATTTTGTGTTCCTGGATTAATTCCTGTATTTATTCTGGGAATATAAAAAGATTCCTTTAATATTAGAATATCAATCAAAGTAATTGACCCCTTTTTCAGAATATATAAAGGAAAATTATATGATCAACTCAGTAAATGTAGAACAATGTACTTGATAAAATGTAATGTTTATTTGTGAGTTTTTTCTTAAACTGTAACAAGCTAGTAATAAAAAGGCATTTCCTTAACCTGATAAAGCATATCTACCAGAACAAAAAACAAACCACAGCAAACATCATACTTAATGATAAAATATTAAAGGCATTCCTCCTGAGATGGGGAACAAGATAAGGACGCCCACCCACACAGTATTATATTCCACATTGTATTGGAGATCCAAGACACTGTCATAAATATTAAAATACACAGTCATTATTTGTGGATGTGGTGGCGTACATTGAAATCCCAAAGGAATCTACAGGTAAACTACTGTGAATTGAGCAAGGTCACTGTATACAAGAACAACATTCAAAGCTTAATTGAATTTCTATATGTTAGCAATAGAAACAATAAGAAGATGAAATTGTTAACTGTTGCAAATTAAAGACTTAAAATACCTAGAAATAAATATAACCAAAAAATGTGTATGGGGCTTCCCTGGTGGCGCAGTGGTTGGGAGTCCGCCTGCCGATGCAGGGGACACGGGTTCGTGCCCCGGTCCGGGAAGATCCCACATGCCGCGGAGCGGCTGGGCCCGTGAGCCATGGCCGCTGAGCCTGCGCGTCCAGAGCCCGTGCTCCGCAACGGGACAGGCCACAACAGTAAGAGGCCCGCGTACCGCAAAAAAAAAAAAAAGTGTATGACCCCTAAGAGAAAACTACAACATATGACTTCGATATATTAAAGAAAACCTAAATACACTATGCTCATGGATACACTATGCTCATGTTCAATATAGTCAGTATTGGAAGGATATCAGTTTTCCCCAAATTGATCTACTGAGTCAATATAATTCCAATCCAAATCCCAGCAGAATTTTGTGGAAAGAGACAAGCACATTTTAAATTTTATATAGACTTCATTAAAAATGAAGAACATCTATTCTTCAAAAGACATCATTAAGAAAGTGAAAAAGTCAGAAGACCTAAATTGACATTTCTCCAAAGAAGACATACAGATGGTCAACAGGCACATGAGAAGACACTCAACATTGCTAATTATTATTAGAGAAATACAAGTCAAAACTACATTAAGGTATCACCTCACACCAGTCAGAATGGTCATCATCAAAAAGTCTACAAATAATAAATGCTGGAGAGGGTGTGGAGAAAAGGGAACCCTCCGGCACTGTTGGTGGGAATGTAAATTGGTGCAGCCACTATGGAGATTCCTTTAAAAAAACTAAAAATAGAGCTAGCTACCATATGATCCAGCAATCCCACTCCTGGACGTATATCCAGACAAAACTATAATTCGAAAAAATACATGCACCCCAATGTTCAGAGTAGCACTATTTACAATAGCCAAGACATGGAAGCAACCTAAGTGTCCACCAACAGATGAATGGATAAAGAAGATGTGATATGTATAATGGAATATTACTCAGCCATAAAAAAGAATGAAATAATGCCATCTGTGGCAACACGGATGGACCTAGAGATTATCATACTAAATGAAGTTAGACAGAGGAAAACAAATATCATATGATATCACTTATTTGTGGAATCTAAAAAAAATGATACAAATGAACTTATTTACACAACAGAACTAGACTCACAGACATAGAAAACAAACTTGTAGTTACCAATGGGGAAAGGGTGCAGGGGGAGGGGGAGGGATAAATTAGGAATTTGGGATTAACAGACAACACACTACTATATATAAAATAGATAAACAGGGCTTCCCTGGTGGCACAGTGGTTGAGAGTCCGCCTGCCGATGCAGGGGACGCGGGTTCGTGTCCCGGTCCGGGAAGACCCCACATGCCGCGGAGCGGCTGCTCCCCTGAGCCATGGCCGCTGAGCCTGCGCGTCCAGAGCCTGTGCTCCACAACAGGAGAGGCCACAACAGTGAGAGGCCCGCATAACGCAAAAAAAAAAAAAAGATAAACAACAAGGACCTACGGTATAGCACAGGGAATTATATTCAATATCTTGTAATAATCTGTAATGGAAAGAAAAGATAGATAATAAATATGCAGATAGATAGATAGATAATAAATAAGTATAACTGAATCACTTTGCTGAAACTAACATAATATTGTAAATCAACTATATTTAAAAAAAAAATCTCCAATAAAATTTCTGGGCATCAAAACCACGTGAGCTTCTCTGTTTGGCAACACTCTTGTCACCCATCGATGTCCGGAGAGTAACGTGTCCTGAGGATTACAGATGCTTTGCACTTGGAGCCCTCTCAGACTCTGCCCTCTGGGTCCCTTCCCTTGGCCAAGTTTAATCTGCATCCTTTCACTGTAATACACCATAACCCTGAGTATAAGTTTTCAGTGTGTTCTGTGAGTTCTGTAAAGAATGATCTAATCTGAGGGTAGGTTTGGGAACCCCTCGAATTTGCAGTTGGTACAGAAGTGAGGGTGGTTCGTACGGACTCTTCTCTCTAACTTTGTAGCTGGACCCTAAGCCCTTGAGGTTGGTGTCAGAACTCTTGGACAGTCTTGTGTGAAAACTGTGTCCTCTTCCTGTGTAGTTGACTAAACTCCTGCAGTTGTCCTAGATTCCTCAGAGAAAGGAGCATGGACACAGAAAGAGGTGAGGAATTGGGGTGAATAATTAATCTACTTTGAGCCTTTGCTTTTATACTTGAAAACGATTATACATGGCCAAGATATCATCTAGGGGTAGGAAGAAAATTCTATCAGAGTAGGTTGAAGGTCATGATTAGAAGAAAAATAAAACCATTCTGTTTTTCAGCCTGTTCAGGTTAGTCAGTAAAACTTCAGAGGGCCATTGTATGTCCCTGTGCAGTATCATGCAGCAATGAATGAGATGTTTGAGAAAGATGGGGATGATACCTGATAGTAGGCCAGAGAGTCAGGACCCACAGGACACACGAGACTCCAGCCCTGCAGATGGGATTTGTTGATTTCTCCAGAGTGCATCCCATGCCTTCTCTCTCTTGTTTTTTTTTTTCCTTTTTTTTTTGGAGGTGCCTTGCGGCTTGCGGGGTCTTAGTTCCCCAACCAGGGATTGAACCTGGGCCCGTAGCAGTGAAAACATGGAGTCCTAACCACTGGACCACCAGGGTATTCCCTCCCATGCCTTCTCCACACCCTCCACAAAGTTCTCTATTCAAGGGCTCCACCCCAGCTTCAGGAGTCCAGAGACTGGATTTCCTTTACACAAACAAGCTATCTGCCAAAAAACTCTGTTTTGCATAATAATTTCCCAGTGGAGCAGGAGACTAAGGGTCTCCAATTGCTTAGCAGAGGGGCCAACCCCTTATACCTTCACCTTGGAGTAGCATCCCCACATAACCCATTCTTATTGGCTCTTCCAAGTCCTCAGTCTCTTCCTCAGGAAACCCAAATGTAGAGAAAGAAGCAGGCTTCTCAGACTCAGAACAAAGAATTCAGTAGAATGAGAAGAAGCAAAGATTCTGAGCACCAGGCTAGAGTTGGATGGAAAAATTGAGAGCCAACAGAGAGAGACCTGCCAGCCACGGCAAAACTGTCCCCCAAACAACCTTGGGGCAGAGAGCCCAGGGTTCACTTCTGATCTCTCTCTCTCTCTCAACTCCGTGCCATTTTCTTCATGTGCCTCATGTGCAAAGCTGCCTCATCCCCCCCCTTACATAAAATTACTGATGAGACACAACCTGCTATGGCTTATAGGATGGAATTAAAGTGGACCTGCTCTGTGGGAAGTTACCTGATGCAACGGCAGCCTCCTAGGGCACAACCAGGGAGGTTACAGAGCACAAAGGCTCATGGACCAAATTAAGATGCTCAAATCAAATGGTTTATTAAATCAGTAACAGAAATACAGGGAGAATCAAGAGGAAAGAGACAAATTTAGGAAATGATTCAAGCAGGGTGAAAGAACTACACTACCTGAATCCTGTGTTACACAGTGTGTGCACGTGTTTCTCCATCTCTCGCCCTGTCTCTGTCTCTCTCTCTGCCACATCAGTTTTCCTGCTGATATATGGTCATGAGAACATTGAGTTGAGGGTAAACAAAGGGTGTCAGAGGACAGAAGGTGCCTGGAGCCAACAGGTGTCCCATCAGAAAAACACAGGGGCAAGTAAGCCTTGCCCGTAGCTCTAGCTCCCCAGTGACCTGCTAAGCAACGGTGCCTTTTATCTCCATGCCCTGGGCAGAAAACAAGTGGGACCAAAAATGGGCATCACCCAACGGTGCCAATTTAAAAGCTCATGCATATTGAGTGTTTTGTGAAAGTGCCTCATTGCTTCATAAATATGTACTGCTTCTTGGTCCCTTCACACCTTCCTATAAATATTCATCACACACATTCTCTACTTCCTTTCTTGCAAGCTCCTTTGCTTCATCCTTACTTTCTCTTACTCCCTGTGGTAGAATTATTCTTAAATAATACAGACATGCATTGCAAGTCCCTCTGTCAGAAGGATGTTCAACCTAAGCCTCAAGATGGAGAAAGTCAAGAGCTGTCGCATCTCAGGGCCACTCAGGCATGACTCAGATACCTAGGGCTAAATAGAAAGAAACAGGAACTGAAGCCACAGAAATTCACAGGGAGAAACAGGTGGGATAGCTCAGGTGACAGGAGACAGATTCAGGGGCAGCAGCTGCAAGAACAGAAGGCTGGCCACCCAGGAAAGCCCCAGGCCTGCGACAATGGCACGGCTAAGTTGGAACAAGCAGTCAGTATCACTGGAGCGCCCCAGGAGGCGACAGTCACAAAGAAGGACGTGTGACCGAGGTGTCCCGAAGCTGTGAGATGTGGTACGGAGCCAGAGGTGGAAGAAAAATGCAGGGAAGTGCAGGCAGAGAGAACCCAGGACTACAAGCGACACTGGGGGGTCCAGGGCACAGACACCCGTTTGGGATTCAGTAACAGCCTGCAGGTTCTATGACAAAGAGAATCCCAGTCCTGCGGGACACAGTTCTGGAGGGAAAAGAGTAGGGATGCTGTTTTCAGAATCTGCTGCCAGGTCATATACTAAGTTAACCTTAAAAATGCATTCCAATATACATTAGGTGTGGACACATACTGTTAGATTCCACTTATACGGGGTACCTAGGATAGTCAAATCCGTAGAGTCAGAAAGTACATTGGTAGATGCCAGGGGACAGGGAGTGGGGATGGGAGTGGGGAGGGGGAATGGGGAGTTAGTGTTTAATGGGGACAGAGTCTCAGGTTAGGAAGGGGAAAAATTCAGGAGACGGAAGATGGTGAGACTGTACGTGACTGTACTTAGTGCCACTGAACTGTACAGTTAAACATGGTTAAAATAGTATGGTTTATATTATGTGACTTTTATTACCACAACAAAAAAGTTTTTAATAAAAAATAAAGCAGAGTCCTTTCCATACCTTGGCCTATGGTCCGTTGAATGACAGGTGGGTGACAGGTGCATCCTCCAGGTACCAGGGCCGCCTGAAGCTGCAGAATAACCTCGTGGGTTAGAGGGCTGAGGAAAGAGGGAAATAAGTATTCATTGAGTGTTGACTCTGTGCTAAGCTGTCGTGAGCCTTTTGTCTAACAGAGCTCATTTATATGTCGCAGAAATTCTACCAGGGAAATGCTGCTGCTCTCCCCACTTGTGGCTGGGGAAACTGAGGCACTGAGAAGCTGAGTGATTCTTGAGCCAATAGGAAAGGATGATTCCAAATGCGAAAGGTCAGAGGCAGTGAGTAAAGGATGAGAGGATGGGTCTTGTCACTGATGATTCCATCCTGAAGTTCTTTCTAACCCTCCATGGATTGTATGCCGAGGCCTCTGGACTTTTGACAGATAGATTGTTGCTATGGTTAACAGCAGCGGCTGGCAAACTTTTTCTGTAAAGGTCCAGATAGTAAATATTTTAGGCTTTGTGGGCTGTGTGATTTCTGTTGCAACTCTGCAACTCTGTCCTTGTAACAGGAAAGCAGCCATAGACAGTATGTAAATGAATGGGTTTGGCTGTGTTGGCTGTGTTCCAATAAAACTTTATTTACGAAAAAAAAAGAATCTGCTGCTAACTAGCTGGACAGGAACGTTATCAAGGACAGTGGCGCTGTGGCACAGAGTATGACGTTGAATTTGCTTATGCCTCTCCTGAAAAACATTTTGGATGATTTCTCTAAACTAGACCAGTAATATCAAGTCATTCCAAGATGACTGAACTCCTAGAGGCTGGGAGCTGTGAAGGAAGCAGAGATCAAATTCTAGAAGAGCCTGGCTTTGGTCCTGACTATGCCACTTACCGGCTGTCACCTTGGGCTAGTCATATCACTTCCCTGAGCCTCTGTTTTTCCCTTCCATAATATGTGGACAATAATGTTTGCTTTTCAGGCCTCTGAGGATTTGTATGGAGACAAAATGAAGCGACGTACATGCAAGCTAGATGATACCAATGGTAGTTATTAATGTTACCAGTGATTTGCTGCGGGGTCAGAAAAAAAATTAGTGAGCCCCATTGGGTCTCAGATTTTTCTTATGAGAAAGAGGAAAAGATCACTAACAACTTCTCTGCTGTTTGTGAGAGAAAAAAATAATTGCCTCAAACCCCTAGGGAGGTGGTGCTGTTTGAGCATTCTCTGATGAATTTCTGGGCACTGCTCATGGGCTACGTGTCTCTCTGGAGCCTCACACTCATTAAACTTAAGGTAGAGGCCCTCAGGGAATAGACTTGGTAAATGAAGAGGGCCAACCCTGTGCCAGGAGCCCCACCAGACCTCATGCACCGAAAGAATCTCCATCTCCAGGTACCATTCTCTGTGTGTCCTCGACTACCCATCATTGGTGTCCTGTTCAGCCCCTGGGACAATCTAAAATGAGGCGATTCTCGTAAACTGATACAGCCAGTATGGAGAACATATGGCGGTTCCTCAAAAAAACAAAAATAGAACTACCATGTGACCCAGCAATCCCACTGCTGGGCATATACCCTGAGAAAAACATAATTCAAAAAGAGTCATGTACCACAATGTTCATTGCTGCTCTATTTACAATAGCCAGGACATGGAAGCAACCTAAGTGTCCATCGACAGATGAATGGATAAAGAAGATGTGGCACATATATACAATGGAATATTACTCAGTCATAAAAAGAAACGAAATTGAGTTATTTGTAGTGAGGTGGATGGACCTAGAGACTGTCATATAGAGTGAAGTAAGTCAGAAAGAGAAAAACAAATACCGTACGCTAATACATATATATGGAATCTAAAAAAAAAAAAAAGGTTCTGAAGAACCTAGGGGTGGGACAGGAATAAAGACGCAGACGTAGAGAATGGACCTGAGGACAAGGCGAGGGGGAAGGGTAAGCTGGGACGAAGTGAGAGAGTGGCATGGACATATATACACTACCAAACGTAAAATAGCTAGTGGGAAGCTGCTACATAGCACAGGGAGATCAGCTCGGTACTTTGTGTCCACCTAGAGGGGTGGGATAGGGAGGGTGGGAGGGAGATGCAAGAGGGAGGAGATACGGGGATATATGTATACGTATAGCTGATTCACTCTGTTATACAGCAGAAAATAACACACCATTATAAAGCAATTATACTCCAATAAAGATATTAAAAAAAAATAAAATAAGGCAATTCTCACAGGCCCAGGTGGAAAGACCAGGTAAGAGCTCATCCAGAAGGTTTCAGAGGAAGGAGAGATCCAAAGGTCCAACAGGATGGTCTGAGAACACCCACCCCTGGAGCTGGCTGGATGCAGCCAACAGCACAGGGAAGGAAAGTCACTTCCGGGGGTCTCTGGAAGCTGGATTCAGGGGGAGATTGTCCCTGCTTCTCCACAGGTCAGTGTGCTCACAGATGACCCCCACCTCGTCTCCTGTGCTTCCCTTCTCCCCAGTTACCCTCAAGCCCCCGTTTAGAATTAATAACAAGCACTGAATGCAGGTGTTCCTCGATTAACAATAAGGTTAGTCCCAATGAACCCAGCGTAAGTTGAAAATATCATTAGTTGAAAATGCATTTAATACACCCATCCTAGGGCTTCCCTGGTGGCGCAGTGGTTGAGAGTCCGCCTGCCGATGCAGGGGACGCGGGTTCGTGCCCCGGTTCGGGAAGATCCCACATGCCACGGAGCGGCTGGGCCCGTGGGCCATGGCCGCTGAGCCTGCGCGTCCGGAGCCTGTGCTCCGCAACAGGAGAGGCCACGACACTGAGAGGCCCGCGCATCGCAAAAAGAAAAAAAAAAAAAATACACCCATCCTACTGAACATCATAGCTTAGCCCCGCCTTCCTTAAACGTGCTCAGAACATTAGCCTACATTTGGGCAAAATCATCTAACACAAAGCCTATTTTATAATAAAGTGTTGAATAGCTCATGTAATGTATTGAACACTGTACTGCAAGCGAAAAACCGAATGGTTGTCTGGGTACAGAATTGTTTTAAGTGTATCGGTTGTTTTGTGATTGCTGCCATGGCCCAGAATCAGGAGAAAGTATCTTACAGCACGTCACTAGCCTGGGAAAAGATCAACATTCAGAACTCAAAGTATGGTTTCTGCTGAATGTGCATTGCTCTTGCACCATCATAAAGTTCAAAAATCTTAAGTCAAATCATCGTAAGTCAGGGACCGTGAGTATTACTCTCTGCCAAACAGGCTGACAAGAGCTTCAAATGCATCATCTTATTTAATCCTCACAGCAACCCTAAGGGTAGGTACTATTATCTCCACTTTGCAGAAGACAAAACTGAATGAGGTTAAATCACTTGCCCAGGGTCACAAAATGAGTAAGGGCTGGCACTGGGATTCAAATCCAGATCTGGCCAATCCCAAGGCCCATGTTCTTAACTGCTAGGCAATAATGCTTCCCAGAAACAAGCCACCAGCCCCAGGCTCCAGCAGTGGACTAAAGAAACCCTTCTGAAAGGCAGTGAAAGGTTTGCCATTTGGTAGTGCATTTGCAGTAGTTGGGGGTGGGTGAGGGAAGAATGGTGTAGAATCTGTCTGTCCCCCAGCTCTTGTAGGCCACTTAGATGTCCGCCATTACTCCGTGGAGCTTGACTCTTGAGGCCCGACATTCAAAGTCTGCATGTCCTCCTGGGCTCTAGGCCTCTGCACCCATATGTTGTCCTCTGACATCCCATCAGTGAGGCAACCCCTAGGCTTGGTTTTTAAGTTCAATACTTCTCTTCTACTCACTTATATAAAAATGTATTTAAAAAAAAAAAAAAAAGCTAGTTCAATCAACTGCTAATTGCTGTTCTTTGGACACATATACAAACCAGGAAAATCCCATAAGGAAGACAGTGAATTTTCCTCCTGTGCAAGGTAGGAGACCCTCCCATGGCCAGGGTTCTCTCTGACATCTTTTCATCCAGGCTAGAAGGAGGATGTCTAGTTCTCAGGGGCTTTCCCCTTCAGCAACTCCTCTACCTTCGTGACAATCGCCCCATCAGCCCTCCCAAGTCACTTTCAGATGTTCCCACCAAGTGTGTGGTCACTTTCTGAATCAGCCTCAACACAGAATCTTACAAATGGGGACCAGGACCCCCCTCACCTCTGTCGTTCTCCACCAGCATCCAATTCACGCAAGCGCTGGATCCGTTCGGGTTGCTAGTCAGAGTGTCTCAAACTCTAACCAGAATAGGAATCAACTGTGAATCTTGTTAAAATGCAGATCTGATTCAGGAGGAGCGCTGGGAGGAACCAGATTCTGCGTTTCTAAGGAGCACCCTGTGATGCTACAGGTGCGCAGCTCTCTTTGGTAACCAGGTGCTAAAGATCAGTGACCACAGCTTGTGAACACCTGTGCCATCTGGCCAGGAGGGAAAAAAAATGAAGCAAGAGAAAACCAGGCAGGGTCTCTTTGAGAACCACAAATTTTCTTCTCCCCCAAAAAGGAAATGTAGGAAAGTCCAGCAAGGCTGCGAGTTCTCTGCATGAAAACCAAGTCAGAGGTTTGCACACTAATATTTTTATTGGAGGTTTCATGGCTCTGGATTCCAAATTGTTTTAACCCAAAGTTGCTTCAAGATAGGCGCTGTTGGTAACTGTAGAAGAGAAGCAATAACTTAAATATCCCTCATTAGGAGACTTCTTAAAAGAGAGGTTCATGAAATATCTTTTGGGGGGGAAAATGAGCAGCATTTAATCACTGACATTGAAAGATCTCCAAAATAGGTTGTTTAAAAAGAAAAACAAGATGCAGAACAATGTTTATAGTTTGCTACCATTTGTATCTTTTAAAAGAGAAAGGAGGGTATATACGTACACGTATTGCTCATGTAAGCAATGACTAACAACAGAAAAATACACAGGAAACTGGTAGCTTCTGAGGAAGAGAGGTGAGTGACTGGGGAATCAGAAGGGGCAGGATGGGAGGACTTATTTTCACTGTAGTCCCTTCTGAATTTTGTGCCATAGAAACACAGTTCCACTCAAAAACAAAAACTAAAATTGAAAGACAATCCCCTTGTTCTTATTTCTGTACCTCCATCCACCCAAAAATTCAATGAAATTGATTCACTCAACATTTTCACGTACCCTCTCGGTGAGTCCCCAGCTGAGTTAGTTCTCAGAACAAGGATCAGAGTAGCATTGCCTTGTGTCATTGCTGGGGAGACCGCGAAAGGTGTGTGCTCAGTCTGGATGCTCTGGGGGTCCTGATTTCCCTTCTGGAAACCAAGAGACCTGCCACTGAGGTCAAGAACTGACAGTCTGAGTCCTCTGCAGGTGGCAGAAATTCTGCACACCTGGATCACCCTCGGAGGCTGGGTGAACGGTGAGAGTTTAGGATCCTCCTATACTTGGATGGCTGTGCTAGAATCTGTGACTGGAAACCAGGTGGGAGAACAATTACTTCCTTTAAAAAGTCCTCTCGTACGGACCTCATACTATACTTAGGACATGTTCTGTTCTCCCGAGTTATTTCTGGTTTGGACATCTGATTTAGGCTGCCTGAACTATTGGGTCTCACTGTTCTTCTCTGGTTACCCTACATGGTCTCTTGATTCTCATTAAGTAATTTCCCTAGCTCGTGTTATTTACCTTCTTTCCTGAGGCTATGATTCCCTCCGATGAAGAGGGGGTTATGCCAGTTGCTCTCCCTAGAGCCATCCAGCTTCAAATATCAGTTCATCCATTTGGGACCTCAGGCAGGTTACTCACCTCTCAGATGAGGTCGGGATGGAGGGGAACACCTAGCCTGGAGAAGAGCACAGAGCAGAGGCTCAACAAATATTTGTTTCCTCCATCCTAATATTTCTTCCTCCCTCCACCATCACCCAGGATTATTATAAGCACCTCATTCTTTTCAAAGCACCTCTGTTTTTACCATCTCTGAATCCCAAAAGCCCAGCCAAGACTTGTCCTTTGCACTTTGATGAGTACGTAGGACCCAGCTTTCTCCAAGTGACTTGCCAGTGTCACATCACCAAGTGTGGAACTGGAACCATACCCCCATCGAGGAGCTCCCGGGAGAACTCCCTGAGCGCCACTGCTCAGGGAATTAGGTTCTCCAGGTTCTCAGTCCTGTGGCTCCTTCCTGTTTCTCCCCGTCAGTACATTCAAATCCACAAGTATTTCAGCTCCCGCAATGTGCTGGGTTACAGGCAACTTTTTTTAATGTCCAGATCTTTTGTACATGGAAAGGATTATCTAAAACCATTTATTAATTGATTATATCTTAATCTGTAAATTTATTTTTTGTGGATTTGTGATCTTTACTGGTTGATAAGTCTAAAAAGTTGACCACCAACTGGAATCACACAGTCTCCAAACACTGTGTGACTAAAGTAAGCTGATACCTGAAACTCTTTGGTGGATTAACATCATAATAATAATAAAATTGAATGAGCATCTACATTGTCCTATGGTGAGAAATTGGCCTCACAGAATTGGGGCCCTGAGATTCTCACTTTTTTTCCACTCTTTATTTTTCAAGTATTTTTCTACTGACTTGTAAATTTGGAACTTAATTTTTCTTAGGCCATTAAATGCAATTTCTAGTTTTTCTTAGGCCATTAAATGCAATTTCTAAATATAATAAATTTAATTATATATCTAGTAATGTTTGTTAAAATTTAAAACAATCGGGGCTTCCCTGGTGGCGCAGTGGTTAAGAATTCTCCTGCCAATGCAGGGGACACGGGTTCGAGCCCTGGTCCGGGAAGATCCCACATGCCGCGGAGCAACTAAACCCGTGCGCCACAACTACTGAGCCCGTGAGCCACAACTACTGAGCCCACACACCACAACTACCGAAGCCCGTGTGCCTAGAGCCTGTGCTCCACAACAAGAGAAGCCACCACAATGAGAAGAAACTGCACCACAACAAATAGACCCACTTGCCGCAACTAGAGAAAACCTGTGCTCAGCAACAAAGTCCCAACACTGCCAATGGTAAATAAATTAATTAATTTGAAAAAAACTTCTAAACAATCACACTTGATCTTTGGTTAATGCTTCCTTTGCCCAAAAATCTAACAGATTAAATTCCCCCAAATAAATTAAGTGCTGTTTAAAATCAAATTCTCTTAAATAATTCAAAGTAAAGTCACAAAAAGAAACCCTACAGGAGCAAATTCTCCTAAACATTTAAACACTATTTATAAAACATGATTGATTAAATGCTCTTAAACTTTTTAAACTACAATCACAAATTTAATGTACCTGATTTCCAAGCTCTTCAAGTACCTTCATAAACATTTAAACAACTCCTGAAAATTACTAAATCAAAATGTTTATTTTTGGTAAATCAAATGTTCTGCATTTTAGCAGAGTCTAATCGAACATAGATTTAGTTAATTCAGTTTAGCTAATCATTCTCCATATTTCAAGTCTAATTAACTAGACACTCTTAATTGTTTTAAGCACCTTAAATAGTATGCAGATGCAATATGTATATATTCAAATAGGTATTCAAGTTCATATTAAATAGTATAATTGTCACATAAACTTGTCATCTTACAAATAGATCCTACACACAATTATCAGTGCAGGGTGCAAAGCATACACCCATCTGAAAAGACATCCTGAGGCTCCCACAGCAACTGGAGTTACAAATGATTGTCCAAGATTCAAGATGAGCATTGTGGAGTCAGTGATTTGGGCTACGACTTCAAGACTGGAAGAGGGGAACATGGGTCTTCCTCCCTCGAGTGTTCAGCCCATCCTTCATGTTAACCAGCTCCTGTAGTCAGGTTCTGCTGCTATAACAAGGTACCGCAGGCCCCAGCTTCCAGTGGTATTGAGTTTCACAACCCAGTGCATCATCTTTCAATTCTACTCTTACCTAATTCTTTTTTTTTTTTTTGAACATTTTAGTTTAAAAGGATTTAGACTTACAGAGGAGATATAAACATAGTACAGAGAGTTCCTGTCTACCCTTCATCCATCTTTCTCTACATGACCACAGTACAACTGTTGAAAATCAGAAATTAAAATTGGTGCAATAGGGTTGACTAAACTATAGGTTTTATTTAGATGTCATCAGTTTTTCCACTAATGTCCCTTTTTGTTGTTGTTCCAGTCTCTAAATCCAGGATACCACATTGTATCGAGTTGCTAAATTTTCTTAGTCTCCTCCAATCTGTGACAGTTTCCCGGTCATTCTTGTCATTTTTGCTGTTGGCAGTTTTGAGGCATACTGGTCAAGCATTGTGTGGAATGCTTCCCGACTTGGGTTTGTCTGATGTTTTCTCATGATTAGGTTGAAGCTATGGACTTCTTACCCAATTCTTATTCTCCAATGTTTGTCACCTGATTTGGGCAAGTGGAATTCCAAACTCACCCATCTGGGTAGTAACTAACCTCTTTGCAGCCTGATTTGCCTTGATAAGACTCTGTATGTTTTTTCTTTGGCCATGCCACGTGGCATGCGGGATCTTAGTTCCCTAACGAGGGATCAAACCCATGCCCCCAGCAGTGGAAGTGCAGAGTCTTAACCACTGGACCGCCAGGGAAGTCTATTGAGGGCCAACATTGTGCCAGTCCCTGGAGATACAGCAATGAACAGAATTGACAAAAATGCCTGGCTTCACGGTTCGTGCATCCTAATGTCAGGGTAGAGATCATAAACTAATCAGTCATGCGTATATAGCATGTTAGGAGGGAATCAGTCCTACGAGGAAAAAAAGATCAAACCGAGAAGAGGAATAGTGAGTGCTGGAGTAGGAGAGAGTTTCCTTTAAATAGGGTGCTTAGGAAGGGCTGCACAAGCAGGTGACATTTGAGCCACAGCTTAAAGGAGTAGAGAGAAGGAGCCATGTGGCAGCTAACTGAAGCAAAGCGAGGGTAGGGGCCAGTGAGCACAGAGGTCCTGACTCATGCCTGGCGTGTCCTAAGAGGAGTAAGGAGAGACGTGTAGCTAGAGCAGGGTTAGGGAGAGTGGGGAGAGGAGGAGAAGAGGCCAGAGAGGTGAAGAGGGTGTCAGAGTAGTGGTCAGCCTAGCAGAGTGGGCTTTGAGGGCCACCGCGAGGGTTCTGACTTTCAGGTGTTAACAGAATCACCCTGGCTGCTCCTCATGAGAAAGAAACAAGACACCAGCTAAGACCAGTTGCAATAACCCAAGCAAGATAGGATGGTGCCTCTCAAAAGAGGGTGAGAAACCAGTATACCTTTTGAAGGTAGAGCCAAAATGATTTGCTGAGGGATTCGATGAGGGGTCGTGGGGGAAAAAGGTCAAAAATGGCTAGAAGGTTTTGGCCAAAACAACTGAAAGGATTGAGCTGACATTACCTGAGTGGGAAGACTTTCTTATCTAATTATAGTTAATTTATATTCATTCATTGACATGAGGCACTGTGATAGATATCAGGGCACAAATTATTGAGATATTAAGTAACTCTCCTCCTACTAGGAGTAAAAAAATGCAATAGGAAAGATGGATGGGCATTTTTTTTAATTTTTATTGGAGTATAGTTGATTTACAATATTGTGTTAGTTTCTGATGTACAACAAAGTGAATCAGTTATATATATGTATGTGTGTATATATATATATATATATATATATATATATATATATATATATATATATATATATATATATATATATATATATATATATCCCCACTCTTTTTTAGGTTCTTTTCCCATATAGGTCATTGCAGAGTATTGAGTAGAGTTCCCTGTGCTATACAGTAGGTCCTTATTAGTTATCTATTTTATATATAGTAGTGTGTATATGTCAATCCCAATCTTGCAATTTATCCCTCCCTTTCCCTTTCCCCCCCTTAACCGTAAGTTTGTTTTCTACATCTATGACTCTATTTCTGTTTTGTAAGTAAGTTCATTTGTTTCGTTTTCTTTTAGATTGCACATATAAGCGATATCATATAGTATTTGTCCTTCTCTGACTTCCTTCACTTGGTATGATCATCTCTAGGTCCATCCATGTTGCTGCAAATGGCGTTATTTCATTCTTTTCTACGGCTGAGTAGTATTGGATGGGCTTTATGTTAAAATATGGTGCTATTAATTCAACTAAAGGAGTATTTGTGAAATCCAGGGGAGAGAGGAAGGGAACAGACCTCTAAGCTGGATTTGGAGAGACCCAAGGACATTCCAAGAAGAAAATGTTGAATTTGTGAAGACACCGACATCTGCAATAACATTGTATGTTTGTAGAAGTAAGTTTTTCAGAATTGCTAGAGGGTAAACTGAGAGCAGGGGAGCATGGAGGTGTTTCAAAGAGAACATCTAGCAGATTAAAGAATTTAGACATTATCCTAAGAGAGACAGGGAACACTTAGCACGCAAGCATGATTGTGACATCATGGGATTGCTGTGGGATTTCGAGAACAATCTACCACTCAGAGATACACGTGACTTTTCACTTGTAGTAGATGTTAAAGGCTACCTCTTTGATGAGAATGTTATTGTTTCTCCATTCTTGTTTCTCCTCCTCTTCTTCATTGTCATGCGAGAAACACACCAGTTCAATGGCCTGGGGTCAGAAGCACACCACAGTGAAGGGATTCATCCTGCTGGGCCTCACAAACAGCGCAGACCAAAAACAACTCAACTCCTCTTTGCCATCTTCCTGCTGATCTACTCTGTGATTCTGGTGGGCAACCTGGGCCTGATAGATGTGATCCACGCCAGCGCCACCCTCCACACCCCCATGTACTTCCTCCTGGGTGTGCTTTCCTTCCTTGACATCTGCAGTGCCTCCGTGTTCACTCCCAGGCTGCTGATCAACTTCGTCACCACTGACCAGTCCATCTCCTTCGTGGGCTGTGTGGTCCAGACGGCCCTCATGATCCTCCATGGCACAGGGGAGTGTCTGCTTCTGGCCATGATGGCCTATGACCAATTCGTGGCCATCTGCCCCCCTCTCCTCTACCACACCATCATGTCCAAGCGTTTGTGTGTCCGGCTGGTGGTGGCCACTTATGCTGCTGGGGTGTTCATTTCAGCTGTTCAGACAGGGAATGCCTTCATCTTGCCCTACTATGGTCCCAACATCATTGATCACTACTTCTGTGATATCCACCCCGCCATGCTCCAACTGGCCTGCTCAGAGACAACCATGGCCAATGTCATCTTGCTCGTCTTTTCTGCCTTGGTCACTGTCCCCACAGTCTCAGTCATCTTGGTCTCGAATGCCTACATCCTGGTCACAATCTGTAGGATGAGGTCCTTGGAGGCCCAGCGCAAGGCCCTCTCCACCTGTGCCTCCCACCTCACTGCCCTCTCCTTTTTCTATGGGTCTGTGCTCCTTGTATATGTCCAATCCAACCCTGAAAGTGCCTCGGCCTGTAACAAGATCCTCTTTGTGTTCTACACCATTGTGTTCCCCATGCTGAACCCAATGGTCTACAGCCTAAAGAATAAATATGTCAAGGCCTCTGCACAAGTTAGGGTCCTTAAGCTAAGCAGAAAAGTAATTTGTTAGAAAAGTATCTGGTAGTCCATAAGATAGAAGAGAAGCCTAGAGAACCCAGCCGGGACAAGAACCAAGAGAGGCAAGGCACAGCTAAGAGCCTGCCACAAGAGTAGTCTGTGCAGGATAGCACCATAGGAAGCACCACCTCTGGGCACTCTCCATGGCTGCAGCTAGCACTGCTGCCCCAAGCTTTCAACACAACTCAGCTGCTGGACACAGCCACCTGCACTAGCCACCACACCCCCCCTCTATAGCATCCAGCTGTGTATCATCTCTAACTGATCCTAGACCTTCCCATCATTCCCTGAAGCTCAAGTCCTAAGCAGGAGCCTTCACCTGTCTGGCAACGTAGCTATTCTACATCTCTTGATATATTAACTACATCCAGCATGGATATCTTACATCCACTGAGCTCCTACATCCACATTTCTGTTGTACAAAGCCCTGGGAGGTGGAAATAGGACCTTCTTTCACTTCAGAAGTGGGAGCTAGATTCTATATTCTTCCCGTCTTGAGAGTTCCCACATATGGAAAGGACCATTGAATGCCAAACAGTGAAAATGACATATTTCAACAGGAGAAACTTTCCCTACAAGGCTCTACAGGGAATGTTGCCCTTCTGAATACATGATATTGGAGAAATAATGCATGTGGTGTTTGAGTACAGGGAGGAGACAGTAGTCACTCGACTTTGTGGGAGAGAGCGGAGGCTCCAATTAGCCAGGGCCCAAAATGTGCTCTAAAGCAGTCATGAGCTATTATTTCTATGTAAATGGCCAATTAAACAAAATTAAAGGCTGAAAGACCATACAGCTTTCTTCAATCAAAATCAAATTACCTTTATGTTTTTAGACAAAACCCTACTTGTATTGTAACAGAAATCAGTCTTACTAATTTAAGAGTGGGGAAAAGGAGGTGGAATGTATTGTGAAACCCAGATGTCAACTGAGGTTCAGTATCTTTTGGGGATTCAAATAAAATTGGCTTGAACCCTGTTCCATGTATGCTAGTGTCCCCACATCCCTGCCAACCTGGGAATCCTAGGTAACAGGAGATGGGTTGCAAATGTGTTTTATGCTTTGCCTGGTTACCTCTAACTCTGAGTTCCCTAATCCACTGAATTACTTCAGTTTATGAATCAGCCAGGGAAGGCGAAAAAGCATGGGATTAAGAATGTGGATGCGGCTTCCCTGGTGGTGCAGTGGTTGAGAGTCCGCCTGCCGATGCAGGGGACGCGGGTTCGTGCCCCGGTCCGGGAAGATCCCGCATGCCGCGGAGCCGCTGAGCCTGCGCGCACGGAGCCTGTGCTCCACAACGGGAGAGGCTACAACAATGAGAGGCCCACGTACCACAAAAAAAAAAGAATGTGGATGATATAAATGGGGAAGAGGGAAAAAAAAACCTGACCATCTTAGATCCTGATGGGGAAGAAAAACGGGGAGTATAGGCAGGTTGGGTTAAGGGCAATACAGCTGGGCTTGAGGCCTGTGAAGAAGACAAAGAAGCAGCTACATCTCCATCAGATAAGTCATTCACCTGTAACTTCACAGATGTCAAGGTGAAACTTCTTCCTAGAAAACTAATTAATCCATGGGTGAACCTGTTGATCAATGCTTAGTGACGATATTGGAATCACCTCCCGGCTTTATGTACAGGTTTGAGGTCATTTTCTTAACATACTGTACTAGGCTTCTCCAGAGAAGCAGAACCAGCAGGATATATATGGATAGATAGATATAAGAGGAGATTTATTATAGGAATTGGCTGGCGCAGTTATGGAGGCTGAGATCCGCAATCTGCCGTCTGCAAGCTGGAGGACTAGGAAAGACAGTGCTGGAATTCAGTCTGAACAAAAGCCTAAAAACCAGGGGGCTATCGACGTAAGTTGTGGTGAGATTCTGAAGCCTCGGGAACCAAGATCAGCAATATCTGAGGGCAGGAGAAGATGGAGGTCCCACAGTTCAAATAAAAACAGCAAAGTCACCCTTCCTCGGCCTTCTTGTTTTATTCAGGCGCTCTACCGACTGGAGGATGCCCACCCGCATTGGTGAGGACCATCTTCTTTACTCAGCCTTCCAATTCAAATGCTAATCTCTTCTGGAAACCCCTCACAGACACACTGAGAAGTGTTTTCCAACTATCTGTGCATCCTTTTGTCCGGCCAAGTTGGCACATAAAATTAACCATCACACATGCTAAGGCTAGAGCAGGCTCCAGCCGGTCCCCTGCCACCTCCGCAATACTCCATCTCAGACTCAGGAAGTTAGGAACTGCAGTCTTTTCATGAAAATAAGCCATTTGCTTAATTAGAAAGTTTTCTTTAAATAATAATTTCCCTTAGGGCCAAGGAGATGCAGAGGACCAGGAAACGGAGAAGGGGAGGAGCCAACCCCTCCTTCACTGCCCTGGTAAACTCAGACCCTGCTTCCTAACTTCACCGATTGCTGAGCACATGTTGCCAACAGCCTTAGGCAACCTAGTCACAGACTAAGAAGTGAACAGGTTCCCAAAAAATTGATAGGTGAGTAGCCTAAGAGGAATGGAGGGAAGACAAGGCAGAGGTGTGAGCGCAGGAGCAGCTGGTGACATGGCAAAGTTTCCCCAGAGAGACAAGGCATCCAATTCCTTCAGCCCCCCACATACTGCCCTCTCCAAATGGAACCCAGCCCTCTCCTCCCCTCTCCCTTCACCTAAAACCATCTGGCATAGAACCCAATAGGAGTCATTGGAATGTTGGTTCGAAATTAAGTCAAAGTGTTACCTCTCTCAAGAGCATTTGAATTAAATTTTTATTTACACATCTTTAGAGCACCCAGAGCCCAGCCAGTACCTGAAGATCCAGAACTTTCCATTGGGTGGAAGTGAAGCCAAAGGTAGGGGCAGATCAAGCCACAGGTGCTAAAAGGAAGACTGGTCTGTGGTCCCAGAGAGGCAGCCAAAGCACTGGGCTACAATGGATCACAGTCCAAGCAAACAGTCAGTGTTGAATGAGTGTTTACTGTTACCAGTGACTGGCTCCAGCACCTGAGAAGAATCGGTCAGCCTTGCTGGGCCTCAGGTCTGTCCTATGTAGAATAGAGATGATCCCTAAAATCTCCTGTTTACAGATGGAAAGGGGGGATAAATCACTTTGAATCTCCTGGATGTTCATCTTGTTCTCAAGGGTCTCAAACTCATTTAAACTAACCCTAAAAGTCTTTGGGGGAGGGACATTGTAATGAAGTGGGGAGTCGGCCCTGGCACTGTGATCTTCGGTGGAAAACTCAAGCTCTCCAGCGGCTGATAACTTCACTCACCAAGCGTAATGTCTCTCCAGACATCACTTCCAGGGACAACTTGGGGCAGGATGGAAGGAGCCAAAATTAGATAAGACAGGGGCCTTCCCTTGGAGGAAGAATCCAAGACAGTCTAAGGGCACCTCCAACTGGAGCTGGCCAGAGGAAACTAGTATCTCAAGGAGAGGGAGATGGACAGATATCCTTCAGAAGATTCATGGATCCCCCTAGGGTGTGGCCACCCTGCCTTCTCCACAGGATCCTGAATGCTGTCCACACCCCCCACCAGTGTCACAGACCCCGTTTCATCCTTACCCTCTCCGAGACCTCAGAGAAACTGGCCAGTCCCAAGAAGCTGAGCTAGATGGGAAGCAAGCCTGGCTCATAGGCAGTGTGTGGATAAGCTCTGTAAAGATGAATTTGTTCCATGGAGGGGTACCAGTCAATCTCAGACCCCATTCTTCTACTCTAAGATGCTCATAAAGTAGGATGTTTGATAACTTGAGAGACTGACGTTTCAAGGCCAGCCCTCCAGAGTCATTATCACCCAGAAAACTCTATGCCCAGGAAACACCGTGTCTGTGTCTGAAGCAGGACCTCAGGGTCTGAACAGTGAAGCTTCCCTTGGGTGTTACTGTTGCATCCAACAGACAGTTTGCTGTTCTACTCACATGCTCTTTGAAGCTCAAAACTGCAATTCTTTATAAAAATGACCCAATCACTCAATTTACAAAGTTGTCAGTAAACAAGTGATGTGAGCAAAACAGGCAGGCTCTCAAACTGTGCCCTAGAAGACCAAAGCAAGAAGGAAGACCAGAGACAGACGTGAGGACTTACGGGCAGGATGGGATGTTTAAAATTTCTTAGCGGTTCCTATCTGACATCGCTGCCTTCATGCCTCTCCCCCTTCTGACTTCCACAGTCACAAGACTTGGGCTCAGACATTCAGCCCAAATGTGGGTCGCTGCCCTGGCAGCCCCAGCACTGAGTCTCCACAGTGGAGCTGCTGGGGGAAGCCAGAGTTTTCCCTCAGTGTGATCACCATAACCCATGGTTAACGCCAACTCACTTGCCGTGCTCGCCCCTCATGTCCTCTTCCCCAGGCTTAGCCGTCACTGAGAAATCACATTTTCCTAAATACAACCCAGACCTACTGGGTAATGAATCTACCTCCTTAGCCACCCAATCACGCTCCCAAGTTTCCTTCTTTCTCTTTCCCTATGAACCAGAAATCCTGAGACAGAAGATTGTAGATTCATGAGAGCATAAGGTGAAACAGAAGCTACGTGGGTCATGGAATCAGACAGGACTGGTGTCTGAGTCTGGTTTTGCCATGTACAATCTAGCTTCATTTGTAAACAAGAACGTTGTGTAAAGATTAAATACTTATATGGCAAAAGGCTTAGCATATAGCATGGTTTAGAGTAGATGATCACCTGATACCAGCTTCCCCACTTCTTCTAGGATTATTTATTCTGGGCATTAAAAGGGCATTGGCTGCTGGTATCAGTGATGTGGTCATGCAAAATAGCATCTTCATCTTGCTCTCCCGTGGCTCCAGCACCGTTCATCAGTACTTCTGCGACCTCTGCCTCTCTGCCTAACCTCCAACTTACCTGTGCTGACCTTGCCAAGGCTGAGGCCATCCCCTTCCATTGTTCTGCTTACCCTCTCCATTGTCACTGTCATCCTAGTCATGACCAGAAGGATGCATCCCCTGAAAGCCCAAAGCAAAGCTCCCTCCATCCGTGACTTTCATCTTACTGTCATCTCCCTCTTCAATGGCACCATCGTGTTCATATAGGCTCAGCCAGCTCTCGGAGTCTCAAGACAATGGGCTAAACCCTGAGGTCCTGTAGCAGGACAGAGCCAGGACAAGTACTCAGATCCTGCAGAGCGCGGTAACTCTACACCAAGGATGAGTCAAAGGCCAAATACCAGGAGAAGAACGATAAGAGTTCAAAACCCAGGTCAAGATAAGAAAGGCAGCATCATGAGTGAAATCAGGGTCAGACACAAAGTTAGACCAATAGGTGGTACCCTTGGGGGCAAGACAAATATCAGATTCCTTGTCCTTAAGGCCATTGGAAGTCACACCTAACGTGTGAGGAGCCAGACTCAGAAAGGGGTATTTCAGATCCCTCCAGACTCCTGCTTACGTACAAAATATGTTTGGAGTTAAGCTTCTTTTAAAGACCCATCCTCTCCTATTCTGGCACCTGACCTTGACCTCTCCTCCACAGCTCTATTGCCCCTGATAAGAGACAGTGGCCAAAGACAGCACTTCAGAGGCTGCAGTGAAGCGTACGCTGTCCCAGCACCTGTTTCCTCACCAGCCTCCTTTATTCATGAGCTCTCCACTCCCAGGACAGCGTACAAACACAAGCACATTTGTCACTGGGACGGTGCTGAATTATTCCCACAGAGTTACATTCCTACAAACTCTGCTCACCGTTGCTATCTGGCTGTGTATCTCGCTTCCCCAGCTGAACTGCAGGCTCTCTGAAGCAGGAACCAAAGCTCGTATTTTATTTCATCCCCCACTGAGCCCAGCACAGTGCTGGGTAGTTAATCAGGGCATATTAATTAAGGCATATGTATTTATATATATTTCACCTCTTCCTCTTTGGATTTTCGGCTTTTAGACAGCAGAAGATAAAAAGAATACCAGTTGTTGTTATTCTATAAGGCTCGGGACTTTATGAAACAGTCTGCTCCCTGAAGGAGGCATTTGCCCAATAACGATCATTCATAGCTAATACTTATTGAACATATATTATGTGCCAAGAATTCTGGGAGGCACCACATACACACTATTTCATTTAACCCTCATAACAATTCTATGAGTAGATTATGCCTATTTCACAGATGAGAAAACTGAGAGTCCAAGAAACCTAGGGTCAAATATAGTTCAATGGCAGATCCAGGTCCAGCTGATTCCAAAGCCTACGCTCTACTCGAATGTCTAAAACCCCTTGGGTTTTTGCAGAAAATTATACAAGCTTACATTTCTACTGCTTCCAAAAAATCCAGAGAACTTCTCCCTATTTCCCACCAAGGCCCAGCTTTTCTATTAATCCCATAGAGTCTTGACTCCTACCAGGAGTTTTCAGTTCCTACAGAGCACCTGAAGAGCCACTTGGAAGAGGAAAAAAGAAATGGGACAGAAGGGGCAGGAAAAATTAGGAAATGAAAGGGCCCTTGGTGCCACTGCTCTGGCCCCACTCCTTTTGCCACAAAAGAAAGCCCCAATTTCCTAAGCCAGTTACCTCTCCGTCATCCCCTTCCTGAGTTCCATCTTAATGCTAGTGTAGAGTTTCTTTGTGAGTCACAACAAATAATGAAGCCACTTTTTCTTCCAAGGCAAGTCTACGCTGGTTTCAAGACTGGACAAGCAGTGATTCGCTGATTGAATCATAAATGGGGAGCTTGGAGAAGGAGTGACGTTGCTTAAAGTAGCGTCTCTCCCCCAAATCAGAGAAGGGTCTACTGAACCAGGACCTCAATTTTTCCTTGTGCAAAAGGAAGTATTTAGAAAATATGATCTAAGGAAGGTCACTTCCAGTCCTGATATCCACATGAAATCTGAACCCACTTGGCAGTACCAATGAACCTTTGTATTGATAAAACATATACTGATGGGGTAACCTGCCTTACAGGTAATGTAACTCTGCTTTTCTTCTCAATTATCAGAAAGCAAAATGGCTCCCCCAAAAACAGGAAGCAAAATGCTCCCAAGTCACCCTGGGTAAAGAATGGATTGTCAACTGATAACTCTTTGAAATACCACCAGAAAACCTGTTTCTCGACCAAAGCTAAGTTTATTAGACTTACTATAATAAGAGAGAATACAGAATCTTAGTAGTTCTCAATAGGAGGAAATCAATGGAAAATATTTATAGATTTGGGGGGTCTGGATTCAAGTGGCTTAAGATGGATCTTCCACATCAAGGAGCAGATCAGGACGCTGGACAAAGTCTGTGACGTTATAGTTTAGGATTGACAGAAGGGGGAAGGGCCTGAAAGCAAATCTTGGTAAGTAAACTACTGTTTGTTGAGAAAATTCTTTACCCAAATGAGTGATCTATTGTCTTAATAGGAGAGATGTTTGCCTAGAGAAGCAAACTATTTGTTCAGATAAATTGGCCTGCAGGAACTTCATGAAGCAAACAGTGAAGTTATTTATTGGTTTACAATCACATCTTCCTAGGCCTGAATTTCTGGGAACAATCAGCTAAGTCATGTTGCCAAATAGGAAGTCTCAGCTCTCGGTCCCAATAGATAAACTATGTGGATATAGATGATCTCCAAGCTCAAGTTCAATTTATTTTTTTTTAAGCTACCATGAGACTCTATTCTGTTCCCATGGAAACTGAACTTCATCACCTCACTTCCTCCCACCAGTGACATTAAGCCTGGGTTCTAATGCTGTGTGTTTCTCCCACCTCACCCCACAAAGTGAGCAGAGATAGTTAATAGAGAACTAGTTTCAGCTGAAGAAGTGCTCATATCACTTGTCAATCAGGCTTGAAAGAATGGGGTTGTATAGAACCTGCTACTAACAACTAGAACCTCCTCATGTTAAAAAAATGAATTGTCATACATGAGTCATGGGGACGTAATGCACAGCATGGTGACCACAGTTAATGATACTGTCTTGCATATTTGAAAGTTGCTAAGAGAGTAGATCTTAAACATTCTCATCACAAGAAAAAAATTGTAACTACGTATGGTGACAGATGTTAACTAGACTTCTTGTGACCATTTCTCAGTATATACAAATATTAAATCATTATGTTGTACCCCTAAATCTAATAGAATGTTGTATGTCAATTATATCTCAATAAAAAATGTTTTTAACTAAAAGTCAAAACAGTTTTAGAAAATTGCCTTAGGTCAATTAGCTAGATGCTGGCTCAGTAAGTTGAAGAAAGGACTTCTCAGAGGAAACAGGAAGGAGCCTGGACCGAGAAGCATGGACCATCTGAATTAGGAGAGATGAGATAGAACTGGGGTTACAACCAAGAGAAGAAGTTTGCCCTGGAAGAAGATATCAGGCAGCTCAGGCTGCTGTATTAACGGACAATACCCACATCTCATTGGCTCACAGCAGCAGAAAGTGTATCTCTCACTCGTGTTCACGTCTATCATGAGTCCGTAGTGAGTCTGCTCATTCCAAGATTCAGGCTCATGTAAGAGAAGCCCCTATATCCTGGACATGGCTGGTGTCATAGCAGAGGGAAGAGACGGGATATGGGAGACCATGGAGTGGCTCCTGAGGCGTGTATGCTCAGAGAGGGCACAAATCACGTCCATTCACACGCACGGGGCCACACCTAGTGATGCGGCCAAGCTTAATTTAAGTGAGGAAAGAGAATGGGTAAGAATTCTCATCCGAGAGCTCCAGGGAGGAGCACTGACTCTTAGGCATCAGAATAAAATCTAGCCCATGAAGGAACACTGCATTCGTGAGTAGAGGGCTGGCAGCATGAAGGGGGCATTTGCGGGGCAGATGCATCAGACACCTCGTGCAGGTTGGGATGCAGCGCAAAGGTCAGAGGACTCAGCACTGTTTCACTTCGAGATTCAGCAGGTCTTCCCAAGTGAATAAACCCCCTCTTATCTGCAGGAAACTTGGGCAATCCAGTCGCTCACCTGCTGTGACTCTCTCCCAGATCTGTAGTCTAGGAACTGAATTTCTTTTACCCAAACAAGTCATTTGCTTAACAAGGCCTCTTGCTTTATGAGGTGATTTCCCCTGGGATTGTGGAAACCCGAGGTGGCAGAGTCCCCAAGGAGTGAGCCAGTGTCTTCCTTCCTGGCCTGGGAAAAGCAGTCTTTCTATTCCCTGTTCTCACTGGACTTGGCCCTCCAGCGTCCATAGCTGAGGGTGTCTGTCAAAGTTATTTATAACAGTGAAAAGTTGGAAATACCTTATTGTCAACCCAGGGGGACAAGCAAATGATGCCACACATACACAATAAAAAACATGCAGTGATTAAATACAATTATGTAGACTATTACTTATTGATTGATATAGGGAAATGCCCATGGCATGAGTGAGAAAGTAAATGACAGAATATCTTATGTAGTATAACTCTGTTTGATTCTGTTTATGGAAAATCATGGTCATGATTGCATTGAGAAATTTATAACACGAACACTCACCAATGTCCATTTTCTGTGGTGGCAGGATTTTAGATGTTGTTCTGCTCTCTTCTTGGTTCTTTTCTGTGTTGTTTAAATTTTTTACAACTAGCATGTGTTATTTTTACAAAGACAATAGAGCTATTTTGTAGGTGGGAAGAATTATGTTGTTTTTTTTTAGGTGGAGAGATGTAGTTTCAATACTGTTAAGTGAATAAAGCAAATATGATATAATCCCATTATTGTATATTTACAGCAAATATACATGCTTGTTTCCCAGGGACATTCTGAGGATCAAAGGAAATAACAATTGGGGAAGCCACGTCTAGACCATCCAAGAGGGCACATATGTTGATGTCATTATCACTTTCACTCACTTCTTGTGAGACCTGGGGATTGTGTGGACTCATGCCCCTGTGCACATCTCGGCCTTTTGAGTCTCAGTAACCTGAAGACAGGCCCACCAGAGATGGACACTGTAAATGAAGAGCATCTGTCCTGGCATTTGACAGAGAATCCCTGCTCCTCAGGGGTTCCCAGACAACCCTCCCCAAGACCTCTCCAGCATACCTTGGAGACAACCTGCAGTTCTAGGACTGCTCCTGGGAGGACCAGTCACGAATTCCCACTGGCACATTTCTTAACTCTAGGGGTCACGATGAAAAAAACTAGACGAAACTTAAGACGGGAGTCTTCCCAGCTTTGTTACAACTGGTTGAGAAGTTCTCTTGAGAAAGCTGGTCAGGGGCAATTAATGAAAAGGGGAGAGGAACACCCCAAGAGGTCTGCAAAAACAAGGCTCATGGATGGATGGTCTCTGCTCAACCACAGGTAAGCGGGCTGAGAGGTGGAATCCTAATACCAGTAAGGGCTTAGATCCCTTTATCCTCCCTTTCTCATGAACCATGCTCACACCATTCAAATCTGATCAGCCCCTTCATCGAGGTGACTGGAAGAAAATTGGAGCTCAGAAGCAGTGCACAGTAAGGTTGAAATTAATTTCCTTAGGGTTGTACCCAGGGACCTCTTGGCTTTTTATTTTATTTTTTTTAATATTTGGCTGCATCATGTCTTAATCGCGGCATGCGGGATCTACGTTAAGGCATGCGGGAATCTTTCCTTGTGGCGGGCAGGCTTCTCTCTAGTTGTGGCGCAAGGGTTCCAGAGCACGTGGGCTCTGTAGTTTGCAGCACGCAGGCTCTCTAGTTGAGGCACGCAGGCTCAGTAGGTGTGGTGCGCCGGCTTAGTTGCCCTGCGGCATGGGGGATCTTAGTTCCCTGACCAGAGATGGAACCAGCGTCCCCTGCATTGGAAAGCAGATTCTTTACCACTGGACCACCAGGGAAGTCCCAGGGGCATCTTGGCTTTTACTGGTCACATTCTATCCTCTCTTTTTTTTTTGCGGTACGCGGGCCTCTCACTGTTGTGGCCTCTCCCGTTGCGGAGCACAGGCTCCGGACGCGCAGGCTCAGCGGCCATGGCTCACGGGCCCAGCTGCTCCGCGGCATGTGGGATCTTCCCGGACCGGGGCACGAACCCATGTCCCCTGCAATGGCAGGCGGACTCTCAACCACTGCACCACCAGGAAAGCCCAAATGTTTATTTTTAAAAGACAAGGAATAAATAGTACCTGGACTAACCCTGGGGGTCTGAAAACTCCAGTTTCTTCACCCATTCACTAAAGCTCTTTCTATCAAAAGAAATGTATTTATTGGGAATTCCCTGGTGGTCCAGTGGTTAGGACTCCTCGCTTTCACTGCTGAGGGCACGGGTTCAATCCCTGATCAGGGAACTAAGATCCCACAAGCCGTGCAGCATGGCCAAAATTTAAAAAAAAAAAATTTATGAAATTAGTTGAGACTCCAAACTACTGATCACTGTACTTTACACACAAATATCAAGCAACTAAAGTTATAGCCAAAAGTGGCAAGTTCCTGTGCCCAACGCAAGAGCAGAGGTGTCAGAGAGAGAAGCGGAACCCATCCTTGGCTCTGTAAGGTATCCATGGGAACAGGAGATCTTCAGAAACTCTCAGGGACTTTCTCATCTTGAGATGACCTCCACCTTCATGAGCCGCCCCTCTTCTGACCTTGATAAGTCTTCTCTTTTCTTTCTTGTCAGGACACTTCATTCTCATTCATGTACTCTCATTGCCATGGCAGCCCCTCATCAACATCTTAGCAGAGGAACTGGAGGGGGCTGTCCTTCTGCTTTCTCATCCAGGAATTTATTACTGTGAATCCAGCTCCTCCAGGGTTCAATCACACCCATTGTTTCAGCCAACTCACCCCTTAACTCTATCAGTGTGCTAGAGATGAGTGAGCCAAGGTCATGGAATTATTGAAGAGACAGGCCAAGCAAAGCACCCCTGCCAGCTTCCTTCTGGTTTTCTCTGTGCTGAGGTCTTTAAGGACCACAATAACTAACATCTCTCCTCCCTATGCTAATTCTGAACCAATTAAGAGAGATGAGGTAGAAGAAACGCAGACAGAGAGCAAAATACCACCTGCATCACTGATGCAACTTGGTACTGCAGAACATGACTCATCCTTGTAAGTGGTCTTCTTAAAAATTAGACAGACAATGACCTAGTTTTAAGGTCTACATTACGGAGAAATAGAGCAGAGCAGAACCTGTGCTTCCAATGAGCAAAGCAGAGCTACACGCATTCAGTGCCTTATCCCAAACCCATTGATCACAAAAGGCATCCCTCCTCCAGGAGAAGAGGGGGCCAGGTGTATTACACAATGGATATCCCTCTTTAAGAAAGGAAACACCATGAGCAGAGAGGAAGCAAGCCCACTGGTGCTCTCCATAGGTAAAATCTGTACATACTTTTTTATATTTCAAGAGGCCGAGTTGCCAATAGATACTGATCGCACAAAGCCCTATCACCAGCTTTGATCAGACGCCACTTATTTCTAGCTATCCTGAGATACTCTGAAGAGGCCCTACCTTATTCCTCCTTTGTTCCCAGCCTCATCCAGATGATACAGAATTCCAAACATTTAACAACCAGAACGCCATGGGCACCAATCAGAACAGATGCTCCAACAATTAGAACCTACACTCAACCAATCAGAACTGATGTCCAACCAATGATGTCCAACCAACGACAGAAGGCCCTGGCCAGTATCCCATACAAGGGCTTCCCCTCCGAACAGCAGCCTTGGTTATCTGAAAACCCAAAAAGCGAGGATGCTTAGAGGCAAATTCTTGGGAGCATGACAACAGCTGAGAAAACTTACATAAACATGTGGGCTCCTCTGGGGAGGTTAGGTGTGTGAACACTCTGACCTGTGCTCTCTGGTGAAAGAGCTCACCTCCAGTTCAGAACCATGCCCTGCACTGGACCCCAATACCACAAATCTGGCATGTCCTACTGCCTTGTTATTTATAGCTAAAACACAAGACTTTGGTTCTTCGGTCATGGTTTTGTTGAACTGGAGTTTTCATATTTAATGTAGCTGCCTATTCTCCCATACAAATATTTTTCTTAGTTAGTGGTAACTAATAAGTGACTTTGTTTTAATTTATTGCGTTTAATTTTCTCCCCTTGGATTATTAGCTCTGTCAATAGAGAGAGATCTGAAAGCCCAGCCTCAGGGATTTCCCTGGCGGTCCAGTGGTTAAGACTCTGCACTTCCACTGCTCCCTGGTCAGGGAAATAAGATCTCACATGCCATGTGGCATGGCCAAAAAAAAAAAAAAGAAAGCCCAGTCTCCTGACAACTGCTCAGGAGGCCTGTACCAATAGCCAGGAGTGTCCCCAGCTGGGTGTATTCGTGTCCTAGGGCTGCTGTAACAAAGTACCACAAATTGTGTGACTTAAAACAAGAAAAATACACTCCCTCGTAGTTCTGGAGGCTGCAAGTTCAAAATGAAGGTGTTGGCAGAGATGTGCTCCCTCAGAAGCTTCAAGGCCTGGAGCTTTCCTTGTCTCTTCTGGCTCCCAGAAGCCCCAGACATCCTTGGCTTGTGGCAACATCACTCCAACCTCTGCTTCTGTCTTCACATGGCCACCTTGCCTCTGTATCCGTGTCTTCACATGGCATTCTCCCGTATCATCTCCTGTATCTCCATTTTCTTTTCTTATAAGAACACCAGTCATAGTGGATTGAGGGCTCGCCCTAATCGAATATGATTCAACTTGATTACTTCTGCAAAGACCCTATTTACAAATAAGGTAACATTCACAGGTACCAGGGGTTAGGACTTCAACAAATCTTCCTGAAAGATACAATTCAACCTACAACACTGGGAGAAATCACTGCTCTACTGAGTCACCTTATATTAATGATGACATTAGGCTTGATTTCAATGTCCCTGGCCTTGGGGACTAGTACTGTTGGAGCCTTTGCCCCCAAATAAATAACAAATTAACACTTCCATGTATTCCCTCTCTGGACCAACATACCGGCCTCCAACACTCACTAGTGACGCCAGTTCTCCATGGAACAGGAAATTTGGGGAAGAGAAAATTATTATAACTATATAATAGACATATGATTGTTACTTGGACTGAATTCTAATCCCACGTTCTTTATGTACTAGCTCTTTTACCTTGGACAAATTGATACTCTCACTAAATATAAATGGACATAATTTTTTATGTTCTATACATTTTTACAATTTATTTTATTGAAGTATAGTTGATTTACAGTGTTGCATTAATTTCTGCTATATAGCAAACTGATTCAGTTATATGTATATATACATTCTTTTTCATACTCTTTTCCATTATAGTTTATCACGGGATATTGAATATAGTTCCCTGTGCTATACAGTAGGAACTTGTTGATTATTCATAGTTTGCATCTGCTAATCCCAAACTCCCAATCCATCCCTCCCCTTGCCCTGTCCCCCTTGGCAACCATAAGTTTGTTCTGTTTCATAGATAAGTTGATTTGTCATATTTTAGATTCCACATATAAGTGATATCATATATTATCTGTCTGTCTCTGTCTGATTTACTTCACTTAGTGTGATAATCTCTAAGTCCATCCATGTTGCTGCAAATGGCATTATTTCGTTCATTTTCATGTCTGAGTGGTATTCCATTGGATATATGCACCACATCTTCTTTATCCATTCCTCTGTCGATGGATATTTAGGTTGTTTCCATGTCTTGGCTATTGTGAATACTTAAATGGGCATAATATTTAAGTGAGAAAGTATTATGAAGTTTCAATAGCTGTTTAGGAAATGAGGTAGCACATGACTCAGAGTAGGTGATCAGTTCATGCCAGTGTCCCCTCCCCAGTTCCTCTAGCACTGCCCATTCTGGGGAATTAAAAGAGCTTCAGACACTGAATCCAGGGTCTGCCTCTAGGGTACAAGCATGTCTTACTTGGTGTCTCTGCAGTGACAGGGGCACTACAGCAAAGAACTGCACCTGCGTCACCTGGTTCCTCCTGCTGCGGCTCACAGAGCAGGCAGGGCTCAAGGGCATCCTCTGCACTCTTCCTGTTCATCTACTCAGTTACCCTCACAGACAACCTGGCCATGATCACCCTGATCCACGCAGACCCGCAGCTCCACACGCCCATGTACTTCTTGCTGAGTATCCTCTCCTTCATAGACTCCTCCTTCTCCACGTTAAACACCCCCAGGTTGCTGCAGAGCTTCCTAACCTCAAGCCAGTCCACCTCCTTTGCAGGCTGCCTGGTCCAGATGACCCTCATGACTCTCCACGGTACTGCTGGGTGTCTGCTCCTGGCCATTATGGCATATGACCGATTTGCTGCCATCTACCACCCTCTCCTCTACAAAATCAGCATGTCCCAACATCTGTGTGTCCAACTGGTGGCAATCACCTATATGGCTTCTGTTGCCAATTCAGCTTTACTGACTGGGTACATCTTCAAGCCGCTCTACTGTGGCCCCCATATCATTAACCACTATGTCTGTGACATCCCCCTTGTGCTCCAACTTGCCTGTGCAGACGTTGCCAAGGCTGAGGCCATTGTCTTCTCATCTTCTGCCTTGATTATCCTCTTTACCATCATCATTATCCTGGTCTCTTATGCCTACAGCCTGGTGACTATCTGCAGAATGCGTTCCCTCAAGGCTTAGAGCAAAGCACTCTCCACCTGTGCCTCTCACCTCGCAGTCATCTGCCTCTTCTACGGCACCATCACCTTCATGTATGCTCAGGCAAGCTCTCACAGTTCCATGGAACAGAACGAGGTCGTGTCTGTCTTCTACACAGTGATCATCCCCATGCTGAACCCTCTGATCTACAGCCTGAGGAATAAAGATGTGAAGCCTGCTCTAAAGAGGGGATGCCTTGACATGCTGCCTTCCTAACAGAGAGTGGAACATTCTATCCTAAGCCATACCATGGTAGAGACAACATAAAACCTGAATAATATTAACACTTGGATAGAAGGAATTATGTGCCAGCACTATTTTAAATACCTTTCACTTATCAATCCATTTAATCTTCACAACAAGAGGTTGAAATAAATACTATTATTGTCCCTTAGGAATCTGAGGCACAGAGAGGCTGAGTAACTGGCTCAAGGTCACACAGCTAATAAGAAGCATAGTCAGAATTTGAATCCAGGCAGTCTGGCTCCAGAGACCATGTTTTCAACCCATACATTATATTGCCTTTTTCTGATAAGTGCATCTTACAAGCAGACAATGGGCACAGTTATTCCAAAATTCCATATGTCATAAGGAGGGGCTAGATCATGGAAGTCCTAGCCACTGCAGTCAGAGAAGAAAAAGAAATAAAGGGAATACAAATTGGAAAAGAAGAAGTAAAACTGTCTCTTCAATAATCCCAGCATCTTTCATGCCTAATTTCTGTTATGGGACGAATTATCTCCCCACCCAAAAATTGATATGTTGAAACCTTAACCCCTGGTACCTCAGAACATAACTGTATTTGGAGACCGGGCCCTTAATACAATCGGACTGATGTCTTTATAAGAAGAGGAAATTTGGACACACAAATAGATACCTGGGATGTGCACACACAGAGAAAAGACCATGTGAGGACACAGCAAGAAGGTGGTCACCTTCAAAACAAGGGGAGAGGCCTCTGAAGAAACCAAATCTTCCAACCCCTTGATCTTGGACTTCTGGCCTCCATAACTCTGGAAAAAATTAGTATCTGTTGTCTAAGTTACACAGTCTTTTGTATTTTGTCAAGCACTAATATGGCTTCTATATTCAAGGCTGCCCCTTAGCCTAATATGACTGCTGAAGCTCTAGCCATCACTTTACTCTTTGAAGAAGAAAGCTGGAGGAATGGGGGACATTACCAGCTGTCTATCCCCTTTTTGTAGCCTTTTCAGTAACAGCCAAGCACAACCATTGGCCTCTTATTTGCCAGAACTTAGTCACAGGGGAGTCATATGACTTGACTAAGCAAGGGAGGCTGGGAAATATGGTTATTAGCTGGGCACACGGCCACCTTGACAATCTTGGGATCCTGTTTTTTTTTTTGGGATCCTGTTTTTAAAAAAGAAGTACTCTTGATGCCTATCCAGTATTCATTCCCTCACTGCCTGCTGCCTAGAGCAGAGGATGGCGGAGGACTGATGGTTCACCCATGACCCCAACATGCCCTGCCAGCCGTTTGTGTGTGGACAGCATATAGTAAGTTTAAAGTTTTTAGCCAACATAAAAAATTTTGATACAATCACATTTTTTCAATCCCTATTGCCACTTTCTCTGGGAAGAAAAATTGAATTGGCGCATTCTACCAGTCTTATTCTCAGCACAGTTATAATCATCTTGTGCTGAGCCAGAGATGCCCTTTTAAACAGGACACGGATTCTCCAGTTCTCCCCACCCCATTCTTCCCCATCACTCTTCTTGGGGTGTCTGTTGCCTTTTTATCATGCCCTGAGTTTTTTCATAATAGTAGAGAAAATGTATTATATTCACATCTCTAGCAAAAGTAAGAAAAGAAAAGAAAGGCTTAGAGATGTACATGTTTCAAGACAAGTAGCCAGTGCCTAGGACGATGCCTGGTGCCTGGAAGAAGCTCAGCCAATACTCCTTGAATGAAGGAAGATAATATCTATTTTTTGGATGTGAAGAATGTCCCCACAGGTGTAAGATTAACACCCTCCCCCCAAAAAAAATTGTGTGCATGTAGAAGAATACCTTTTTCATTCATTTAAGGTGTCTGAGTGGTCCTTGTAGGTATTTGAGTTTGCAACCCTTGGCCACAGGGAAAATTCTCAACTCTTTAGTATTATCTTACAAGCTTGTGCCACCCTAACTTTCCAGGGAGTACCTCACAGTTCCCACCAAACACCTACCCTGCAGCCCCAACAAGTGACCTGGCCTGGCCTGAATAGGTCATACATTTGCACACCTCTTCCTTTGCTCGTGTCCTCCCAGCCCCTGGAATGTGCTTCCTCATCGCTTTGTCAGCCTGACGGATCTTTTTATTATCATTCCAGTCCCAGCCTAAATGCAACCTCTTCTCCAAACTTTTCTGACTCCTACACACAGAATTTATCATTCCTTCCTCTGTGCTCTGGTTTGCCTTTGTTAGAGAAAAATGTTTAAACTACCAGAAACCAAAGATCGAGCGCTGAATGGAAAAAGAAAAAAGGAAGATTTACTTTCAAGCAGGAAGCCCAATCTAGCACAGACTAGGAAAACTTCAGATCTGACAATGTGGGAGGAGAAAAGAGGTCATTTTCCAAAGCCAGGAGACTATGAACTGTCCCTTTCCCAGGTTAGGAAAGCAAAGTCCCTGGGTGTTCCTGAATGGTTGCTGACACCTGGGTTTTTATTTTTTATTTATTTACTTGTTTGTTTGTTTTATTTTTGGTTGCGCGCGAGCTTTCTCTAGTTGTGGCAAGCAGGGGCTGCCCTTCATTGCGATGCGCGGGCTTCTCATTGCAGTGGCTTCTCTTGTTGCAGAGGATGGGCTCTAGGTGCGTGGGCTTCAGTAGTTGTAGCTCGCAGGCTCTAGAGCTCAGGCTCAGTAGTTGTGGCGCACGGGCTTAGTTGCTCCGCAGCATGTGGGATCTTCCCGGACCAGGGCTCAAACCCATGTCCCCTGCATTGGCAGGTGGATTCTTAACCACTGCTCCACCAGGGAAGCCCCTACACCTGGGTTTCTAATTAGATAAGATCTGGCTTAGTTGGAGGTGATCTTCTGGGTACACATGTGGTGCCTGGTTCGGGTTGGGGTTGTGACATCCAGCTGCCTCTGCGTGTACGTGAGGTGCCTGAGTCAGGGGGGGAATCACCCAGTTAGCAGCTTACCTCATCAGCAGCCAGGAGACCAAGTGAAGGCTCATGACCTACCGCCACACCAGCACAGTCACACACAGCACTGAAAATGTCATGTTTTTCTCCCCTATTAGAATTTTGTCTTTTTTTTTTTTCGCCACACCTTGTGGCTTGTGGGATCTTAGTTCCCCGACCAGGGATTGAACACGGGCCCTTGGCAGTGAAAGTGTGGAGTCCTAACCACTGGACTGCCAGGGAATTCCCTATTTTGTCTTTTTTTTTTTTTAACCTTATGTCTGAGTCACCCAGCCCCTGCCCCAGTGTTCAATACAGAGAGGATATTCAATTATTGCTTATTGCTTGACTTAAATAAGAGAATGCAGCAAAGTACCTACCTAGTATCTGACACATAATAGATGCTCAGTAAATTATAGCTCCTGTGGGAAGGACACATGAGGCCAAATAACTGGCAGGAATCTTTCTCCCAAGAACAACGAGGAAAGGATGCCTCTACCTTAAGCCCAATACAACTGCTACAAATTACAAGGCTGCATCTTTCTGTAAGGAGCTGATACTCCAAATCAGCAAGCCATGTTCCACAGAGAGAGCAATCTAGAAACCCCCAGCACTGCTCCTTGGGACAGGCTCTACCCAGCTGTGTGTGGGGAATGGGGACAGAAAGCAGCATTTATACCTAGATTTTATTGGTGCCTTCATTTCGTGAAGAAGGTCACGTAGCTGGGAAATTTTAGCATCAGGATATAGCTGAAGCCAGTGGGGTCCAGAGCACAGGTTCTTTCCATAGTTCTGGGCAACCCTGTCATCACTCTGTACCCTGACTCTCTGCTCCTTTAAAGCTTCTGTTACCACTGAGTCCCCTTTAATGCCATTTAAATCATCTTAAGTATGCAGGCTTTGTATCCCCGGCTAGACTGTAAATTCCCTGAGGGCAGGGAGTGTGCCTTTCAGAGCTGGGGTTTGGAACTAAGGCTCCGTGAAAGCTGGTGGGAGAGTTACAGAATGGACCTATCCCAACACCAGCAGGCCTGCTCCCAGCTGCAGACCCTGGAGACCTGGGCTTCTGCAAGAAATCCGGAGGCAAATTCACAGTTTTTATTCTCTCTGAGAAAACCCTATCTGCTTCCATCAGCTTCCTTCTCAGCCCAACAACTCTGATAGCTATCTGCCCAACAATTCTGTAGAGTCAGATCTGACCAGGAGCTTCTTGTAAGCTCAGGGCAGTTGCAGAGGGAGTTGGAAACAGGAAACAAACAAAAAAAAGACCGGCAAGGTAAGGGAACAAGAGTGGCAACTAACCACGTACCCTCTGCACCAATCGCTTCTCTAGCCCTCTCCCCCAGAGGGCTTATCTCCTGCAGGGAGAGGTCTCCACCTGAGACTTGGGGCATGTGAGTCACACTTGAGGAGAGCTTCTTCCCTCTCCACCAGGATGAGTTCAGGCAGATTCAGTGCAGGGCAAGGGCCATGAGTCACCGGTGATGAAGAAAGAGTCAGGGAATGGGAGAGGGTGGGGCAGGCCCCTCTACTGTGTCAGCGTCCACAGCCTCCCTTCCTGTCTTTGGCCACGGATATCAAAGGCATTTCCTAGGCAGGTCAGGGTCTCTCAGCCTTGACACTATGAACACCTGGGGCTGGATCATTCTTTGTTGTGGCAGTTGTCCTACCCTAAGATGCCAGTAGCATCCCCACCTCACCCAATGTGACAACGAAAGATGTCTCCAGATGTTTCCAAATGTCCCCACTGGGTAGGAAGAAATGAGCCTGGTTTAGACCACTAGCCTTAGAGGGCTTCCTGCCTCTCCTTCCCTTCCTTCTACAGAAGGTTGGGCTGGGGTCTCAGTCTGCCGTATCTCCTCTCCCGTGGCTGCCTCTTCCTAGCAATTCCTGAATATTATTCCCTTATCTCGTCAAAGGGCTTACGGCTGCTTCTTTCAGGATTGTGGATGAAAAGGAGTAAGTAACGGTCATGGAGAAGTAATCAAGTTCCCTGAGCTTAAAGAGGGAAGGAAGAACCAGGACAGGACCCAGGAGTCCCCATCCTATGGTAACCAAAAGTCCTGATGGACTGAGGCAGCGTGGTCCAACAGAAGCCTAATGTAAGCTACAGATATGGGCCACATATGTAATTTAAATTTTCTAGTAGTTAGTTACATTTTTTTAATTAAAAGAAACAGGTGAAATTACTTTCAAAAATATGTTTTACTCGGGGCTTCCCTGGTGGCGCAGTGGTTGGGAGTCCGCCTGCCAATGCATCGGACACGGGTTCATGCCCCAGTCCGGGAAGATCCCACATGCCACGGAGCGGCTGGACCCGTGAGCCATGGCCGCTGAGCCTGAGCGTCTGGAGCCTGTGCTCCGCAACGGGACAGGCCACAACAGTGAGAGGCCCGCGTACCGCAAGAAAAAGAAAAAAGTTTTACTTAACCCAATATGTTAAAAACATAGTCACTTCAGCATGTAGTCAATATTTCAAAATTAGTAATGAGCTATATTCCATTCTTTTTTTCATAGTAAGTCTTCAACATCTGAAGTGTATCTTTCTCTTACGACACATCTCAGTTGGGACCAGCCACCTTTCAAGAGCTCAGTAACCACATTGGCTAGAGGCTACCATCCTGGCTATGGCAGGACTGAGTCTTCTTACAGAGGGTGAGGTTCACCCCTGCCCTTCTCCCAGCACCAGGGGGCTTCCAGAGGCCAAGATCTTGGGAACACAGTGAGGCAATCTAATCTCCAAGTAGATATTTGTAACTTAGGGAAAAAGATACCCATTTCAAGGGGCACCTACCCCACCCAAAACAATGCCCACTCCTGGACCCATAAACAAAGCAGCCTGCTGGTTGTCTGTTAGGCCCTTTCCAGAGACTTGGACCTCAAACATTCCACACCACACCCCATGTCAGAAGAAAGTTATAAATCCTCAGGGTGTATATTAACCTAACCCCACCCCACACAGAGACGTTCTCCCAGCAGTCAGGTACTTCCACCCAGGCTTTACACACCCTGCTTCTTCCCCTGATACTCAGTGTGCCTAATGCAAGACTGTAGACCCATGCGGCCCTCAGACCCTGCCCTGTGTGTCATGATCAGTTCACCAACCCTTCACCCACATCTGCTTCCTGGTAGACAGAGATCATGTTCCGTTGAGCCTAGAGCCTCTGTTCGATTGATAAATTCCCAAGCCTGATGGACTCATTTCTAGTTAAGGTACAAGACCTAGGATTGGGGCCCCTGATGGAGACTTATAACCTCTCATTATGGGTGGGATCCTCCCCTGTCCTTGTTCTGCCAGGATGTACATCCTGAAATCCACTCGTCCCAGCTCAAACAAAGATGGTGCAGGGGCGTGGATAGGAAAAGATGGAAAAATGCTGAGGCTAAGGGGAAGAAATTCCAAAATTTTCCAAACATTTTTTCACTGGATATGTTCCCAGATAATCATTCAGCAGCTTTAAAGTTTGTTTGTTTAATCTTTATATTCCTAGTACATGAGACCTGGCATATAGTAGGATCTCAATTAATACATGTATGAATTTGCTGTAGGTGGCAAACACAGCCCACACTCTGGGAGGGAAGGGGGGGGGTCTCTGAGAGGTCTCCATGTTTGAAGCTTAGGAAGGAATGAGCCCTTATCTGCAGTTTTCCAGTGTCCTGACCCTTTATCCACAGAGGATTGGGTGGACAGCTAGATTTATGACTCATGAGGTCAGTTCCAGCATCCTACCTGTGCCAAGCCTGTGCTCCAGGCTCACCTCCCTGCGTGGTCATTCAAGCCCCATCCCCAACTGTAAAGACTCTTATCCTGTCCCCTTACCCTTGGGGCCACTGTTCAAGTTCCACTCACTTTTCTGGTTTTCAGGAGCCTCTTCAGTTCTGGCTCTTGGGGATTTCCTCTCCTTAGATTTGAGCACAATCATATCTTTCAAATTATTTTGTTAGTCGGGTTTTTTTTCCTGCATTTCTGTGTTTGAGATAGAAAGGGCTTCCAGTTTTCTCTGTTAAAGTAACTGCGTTAGACCCAAGATGGGAGTCGTGCTAAGCCCCACGTCAGCAAACAAAAACTGAACTAAATTTCTTTGCTCTGACAGAAAAGGAAGCCCTAGGTCAACTCATCACTGCTTACCTGCTCAGCCCAAGTTACCTGACCAGAATCCAAGACTTCCCTTTTCTCCATATGAGGAAAGCAACCCTGCTTTACCCAATCAGCCAATGCCCAGTTTCACTTCCTTGTTCCTGCTCGTGTGGGTCTGTAAAAATTTCTCACCTTGTACATCTCTTCAGAGCTCCTTTCTATCGGCTAGACTGGATGCTGTCTGACTCATGAATCACTGAATTAAAGCCTACTAGATCACTAAATTGCCTGTGGAAATTTTTCTTTTAACACAGGTAAGTCTCCCATACTGACTGAAAATGCCAGGCTGACATACTAATGCAAATCTGATCATCTAAATTTGGGGCTGAAAACCCTTCATTGATTCCCATTTCCTTCAGCGTGGAGTCCAAAGAGCATACGTAGCAAGGCCTCTCATAATCTGACCTGGGTTGATTTCCTGGGCTGCTTCTCAGGCAACCCCATCCTCACACCCTTCATGCCAACATCCCTGACATATCTGCTGTGCCCCCCAATCAGCCATGGTCTCTTGCACCTCCTCCCTTTACATATGCTACGTATCCGCCTGGGACATTCTACCCCCCTCACTCCCACTCACCCAAATGTCATTTTCCACAGGAAGCATTCCCTCGCATCGACTCTGCAAGCCTGAGTCAATCCCCCACTTTCACGTTTGCGCTCTCTTAGTCCGCCCAATTTCTTCTCACAGTGTATTATAATTATCTATCCTCATGGAATTATTTTCATTTCCTCAGGAAACACCAGGTTAAGCCTCCAGCAACCATTTTGTTCTATAAGACTCTACCCAGAGGCAAATTATCCAGGAGGGTGACAAACCAAGGCTTCAGGGCTCCTTACCTGCCAGGACTCTTCCAAGGCCCTGGGAAGGCCATAGCTATGTGTTGACGTCATCAGGTGTTTTTTGTAAAGTTTTAGAAAGAAGGTATTTTAGCCACAATTGGTTAAAACCACTGTATCTGGGCTTTCCTGGTGGTGCAGTGGTTTAGAATCCACCTGCCAATGCAGGAGACACGGCTTCGAGCCCTGGTGCGGGAAGATCCCACACGCCGCGGAGCAACTAAGCCCGTGCGCCACAACTACTGAGCCTGCGCTCTAGGACCCACAACTACTGGGCCCGCATGCTACAATTACTGAGGCCCGCGCACCTTGAGCCCGTGCTTCGCAACAGGAGAGGCCACTGCAATGAGAGGCTCGCGCACCGCAACGAAGAGTAGCCCCCGCTCGCTGCAACTAGAGAAAGCCCGCGCGCAGCAACGAAGACCCAACGCAGCCAAAAATAAATAAACAAACGAACAAAAAACACTGTATCTTTCCACCTTGATTTCCCCTCCATCCTCCTACCCTCCTGCAGCTTTCGAGTGACTGCAGGTGTTATGAAGTCCAGCTAAGGGGTAGTTGAGGTGAGAATATACTATGCTTGGGTTTATTGAATATATTTATATGATTTGTAAATGGTTTGGAATTTAGTTCAGTTATCGGTAGTCATCCCAGGGGAGAATGGCTTCTAGCGACACTGATATCACCCGCTGTACCAACTCTCCCAGAATCATGCATGAAAGTGCAGAGCCAGAGCTCAGATCAGTACCCTCATGTGACCTACAGCACTCAGATGCATGTGGGTTTGAAATGGGCAGAGAAGATAGTCTCTGGAAACCTCTTTCAACCATGAGACTTAACTAATACAAATACCATGCAACTGTTTTATATTGTAATATTTTGGTGTGTGCCAGCTACAGAACATTTTTAATTTGTTGTGATTTATTTTCTCATCCATTCCAAGGAATCATTTTTTGTACGTAATCTTGTATTCTTTTTCTTAATGACGCCCCTGTAAAGATAAAATCTCCAAGCCCCATGAAACTTGGACTTGTCCCTACAGCTAACCCTCTGCCTCAGCTGACGCACATTCTCTCACTCAGAAATTTGGAAGCTGGGGACTTCCAGCGGTTAGGACTCGGCGCTTTCACTGCAGTGGGCCTGGGTTCGATCCCTGGTCAGGAAACTAGAATCCTGCAAGCTGCATGGCCAAAGAAAACAAGAAGAAATTTGGAATTGGGATTTCTGTATCCCTGGAACTGTAACATGTAAACACAAAAGCCGTGGGGTTATCACGTTTCTCTCTATGGATGAAGTACTGGAGAAAGCTAGTAGGCAGAGTAGCCTGAGGCAAAGAGTTGTGTCTACTTTGCTGCCTACTGGTTCCTGCCTTTTCCCTTCCTGTAGGGTCTGTTTTAGTTTTCTACTGCAGAAATGAAAATTACCCCAAAAGTTAGTAGCTTAAAATAACAAACATTCCTTATCTCACGGTTTCTGCAAGTCAAATATTCCAGAGCCACTGAGCCAAGTGTTTCTGCTCAAGGTTTCTCATGAGACTGCAGTCAAGATGTCAGCCAGAAACCTTGTACAACCCTAGTGGGAATGGAAATTGGTTCAGCCATTCTGAAAGCAGTGTGCCAGTTCCTCAAAAAATTAAAAATAGAAATGCCTTCTGATCCAGCAATCCCACTTCTGGATATATATCCAAAGGAAATAATGTCAGGATCTAAAGAGATATCCATGATTATTGCAGCATTATTCACAATAGCCAAGATATGGAAACTCCCTAAACGTCAACAAATGAATGGATAAAGAAAATGTTATGGGCTTCCCTGGTGGCGCAGTGGTTGAGAGTCCGCCTGCCGATGCAGGGGACACGGGTTCATGCCCCGGTCCGGGAGGATGCCACATGCCGCGGAGCGGCTGGGCCCGTGAGCCATGGCTGCTGAGCCTGCGCGTCGGAGCCTGTGCTCCGCAACGGGAGAGGCCACAACAGTGAGAGGCCCTTGTACCGCAAAAAAAAAAAAAAAAAAAAAAAAAAAAGTTGTGATTTTGTGTAGGTGAGATTTATTCAGTAGATAAGTAACTGACACCTGGCTTTTTTACCCTTACGTAAGTGTATAAAACATTTTATATAACTTCATGCATTCAACAAATATACAGTCTACTCTGATGGTGGACTGAGTCCTGGAGATAACGTGATGAATAAGAAAGTCCCTGTCCTCAAGGAATATATAGTCTTGCATTAAAATCCTTGTCAGACTGTGTGTCCCAACTACCCCTGGGTGGCTCTGCCTGTAACCATCAGCCTCTGCAACCTGCTCTCACTTACTGAGCATCCCCCATTTCTGGGTACTGGATGGAATATTGAGGCCAAGAGCCCCTGTCTTTGAGAAGTGGCTGTTTTAGAACGGACCAGATGGTCAGAGAAACACAGTTGTCTGAAGTTTAATTTTAATGTTCTGTGAATACTTTTTCCCCTTGAACGCTGCAGGGGATCTGGACCAAAGACTGTGAGTGGGTGAAAGGAATAGAGAAATGAAAAACTAAAAATGACAAAAAAGGGAAGCAATGATACATTCTCACTTGAGAAATAACTGAGAAGAGATTGCAGGGGGTTGACGTGGGTGTATGCAAGTGATATGTAAATGTGACATCCACGACAGCTCAAATTGTTACAGTCCTTTTGTTTTACATAGTTGAATGTTGGTCATTGGGAATATTCTCCTGGGACCTATCGTGCAAATTTATTGACCACTAATCTCACTCACCCTCACTACCTATTTAATCAAGGGATTAAGGTGAGACATTTTTCCAATCTGACCCTTAGCATCTTTTTTTGCATGACAGAGTTAGATACATAATCTTCAAATTTCTTCCATATTATACATGTTCTTAGAACAGAGAGTGATCGATTTCTTTGCCCTCAGTGTTTCCAAAGAAACTACCCCAGGATTTTAACATTTCTTGAAAGGCTACATCATGGTGAATAGGTAGGAGGAAGAAAAGGAGAGGATAGGAAAAGAAAGTTGTGGGAAAGAATTAAATATAAAAGGAAGCATAAGAGAAGATAGAAAAATAGAGATGAACTTGACAAAAGGTTGTAAAAAACTTCCCCACAACTCCCTAGGATCCACATAAATGCAGAGCCATAGGTCATCTGTTCCTTCCCAGCAGGAGCATCGGTCACAGTGCTAGGTATGTATTAAGTTCTCAAATATTTTAAGTTGTTGAACTGAGCCAGATTGAATTCCATTTCATTGAATTTATTGTCTCTATGGCTAGCAAAGTCCCCAGTACTAGAGGGGTCAGAGCAGAGGTATAACGCCCACCTGGTGGGGATGTCGACAAGGTGAATCACACAACAGCCGACGCCTTTTGGAGGGACCCCTGATGTCCCTTCCAGCTCTGCGAGTCTACGTCTCTATGACAATTTAGTCAGATTAGATTGAATTGAATTCCCTGAAACTCAAATTTTAAGCTCAGAAACACCTGAGTCTGTATTTGCAAATCCTGTTGTAGCCTGCTCTGCCCCAGATCTAATCAATTATTCCCATGTCCAACACCCAATGATCCTTTGGGGCTTAATTGTTGGGGAAAGTAACAACCTATCAGATTCTCTGGTCCTGCTGCCCTTCCTGAGATGCCATTAGTCAAGTTTCAGTTCACTTTTCTGTTCCTTTCATTTCCCCCAAGTCATTTTCTTCTATTATTCAACCAATAAGCGTTTATTGAGGACCACTGCATATCCTGCCTATGTACTTGGAACTATATAGAATACAGAACATGCAAACATCTTTGTCCCTGTCCTCCAAGGTGCCTAGAGTTTGGCTGGAGAGGCAAAACTGCCACATGTTTAGTAATTTTCAAAATGAGCTTAAGGCAGTTTGTAACCAAGGACTAAGTGCACGTCCATGGTCAAAATGCTGTAGGATTTCAGAAAAAAGGAATATAGCTTTCAACTTGGGTGGTCTGGAGGGGGGGGGATTTTTTTAATATTTTTTATTTGTTATACAAATTTTAAAAGTTACTTTCCATTTACATTTATTACAAAGTATTGGCTATATTCACCATGGAGTAGGAGAATTTTAAATTGGACATTTAAATATGGGATAGATGCATCTTAACTGGAGAAGAAAGAAGGCTATCTTAAGCTGGAAGAACAAGAAGAAGACAGTAATTAGAGCAGGGCATTACATGTAAAGGCCTGAGTGGATGGAGGACAGGGGCAGCCCACGCTGAGACACATGGGAATTGAAGCTGAAGGGTTCAGCACAGAATAACAGGCAGCTATAGCAATGTTTCTAAAAGCTGTCATCCTCAACATCTTCAGTCCTTGAGGCTGAAATCCAGCCACATTAACACTGGGGGCTATTTATGACTGAGGGAGAAAGTGTTTTGTAGTCATCAGCTCTCAAAGGCTCATTCCAGCTACTTCCCACACTCAGCACCATCTCAGGAATGAAGCATGTGCTGGCAGCAGCGAGCATTATTCGCAACAAGGTTGGCAATCAGCTGGCTAGAAGAGAAGGTGGGGTGAGATGTGGAGGTTTGAGTGAGAAAGGTAGATGGAGGAGGAAGGTTGAAGTGACAGACTGTAAGAAAGGTGAAGAAGAGGAGGCGTGCCTGAGAGATGATCATTAGTAAGCAGAGACATGTTCAGACAAAATTCCTCGCCACTTGCTGTGTGCGGCCCTGGGTCATTTCAGCGCCCTTGTGGCTGGACAGCACACCCTCCAGGTTTGCTCTTCCTATTGGCCACTCAGAGTCTGTATGTGGTATCATTCCGCTTCTATCTCAGATTCACCTTTTTCTTCTTCATTCTAATCACAATTTACCAATCACAGCCATTTAACAGCCTTCAGCTGGCTGCTTCATGGATTTCTGACACCTCCTTGGAGACGCCGGCATTTACTACCCCAAGGAAAATCTAGTCCACCACGATGGAATCAAATAGGTTACCCTTTTTGTCTTTGTTTCCAGGCAGACAAAACTATATTCGGAAATTAGTGAATCTAAATTGCAATCCATAGTCAATTAAGTTATCATTAACCAGAAGCACACTTTGTGCCAGGCACTACACCAATCGACACACTTTATGTGCTGCATTTCACTTGGTTCTCCCAGCATTCCTTGTGAGCAGGGATTTTCAACCTCTCTACAGATGAGGAACCTGGAAGTCATAGAGACTATGTAATTTATACAAGGCTATACAACTAATAAATGTCAGAACCAGGATTTAAGTCTGATTTAAGTGATTTCCAAAGCCACATTAGTGTGGACCACAGAATTTTAGGTGAAACACAAGTTAACAAATTTATCTTAGTTTTTATTTTAGTTTGCGTATGTTAATTTGGTGAGTTCCTAGAGTCCTTTGTATTCAGCTCCTACCAGGTACCTATGCCTGCTTCCTTTAGATATTGAAGACAAGGACTTACCTAAGACAAAGAAACAACTTGCAGTTTCTTGTAAATGGTAGGTATTCGACTCATAGCTATTAAATGAATTAATAAATGAATTCCTACACACATGCATGAGTGAGTTAACAGTAGGCATTTATAAATAAGGATTTGAATGTGTAATAAAGAGAGAAGATAGTCAAAGTGGGATAAGAGGAAGTTTCCATTTTTCCTTCATAGAGAAAACAGTTCAAATATAGACACCAAATCCATCCAGGTCACACTTTTTGACCCTCCATTAATACAGTGGATTAAGTAGTCATTCCTGGCTCTCCTGCCAACCTAAGCCCAGTGTCACAGACCCAATAACCACTCCTACTCCTTCACCCTTGCCTGCCTCAAAGTATAGAGGTTTCATAAGCCAGACACTCTCTTTCCCTCACCTTTGTGGTTAGAGATGAACATGTGACCTACTTCTGGCCAATGAGCTTCCAGGAGAAATTAGCTAGCTGGCTTCTGAGGAAGAAATTTGTTCATTGATTAAAAGAAGTCTACCACCAAATTTATTAATAAATAAAGAATAAATATCCTTATCACTTAAGGTACCTTGCTTGAGTTTTCTGTTACTTATAACTGGGCAGATGTAATACAGTTGACCCTTGAACAACATGGCTTTGAATTGTGCAGATCCACTTATACTAGGATTCTTTTTCAATAAATACATATTACTGTACTACATGATCTGCAGTTGGTTGAATGCATGGATGAAGAACCACAGATATGGAAGACTGACTATAAAGCTACCCCGGAATTTTCAGCTGTGTAGAGGGCAGCCACCCCTAACCCCTGCATTGTTCAAAAGTAAACTATATATTCATCTAATAATTCCATTTAATTCAGTAGATTATGTTTTTAAGCCCCTACTAAGAACTAAGCCCTGGGCTTCCCTGGTGGCGCAGTGGTTGAAAGTCCGCCTGCCAATGCAGGGGACACGGGTTCGTGCCCCGGTCCGGGAAAATCCCACGTGCCGCGGAGCGGCTGGGCCTGTGAGCCATGGCCGCTGAGCCTGCGCGTTCTGGAGCCTGTGCTCTGCAACGGGAGAGGCCACAGCAGTGAGAGCCTTGCATATCACAAAAAAAAAAAAAAAAAAAAAAGAACTAAGCCCTGTTCTCTTCAAACTTTCCACTAAATCTGCCATCCTCTGACATGTCCTTACTCTTCCTTCTGTCTTTACTTCCTGGGAAATAGTTGGTCTTTCCTCCTCTATTTTACATTCTATAGGTCTATAAGAAAACATCTGCTTGACTGATTCTATTTCAAAATAGAGAAGGAAGGAGATTAGAGTTTATCCATGTTTTGTGAGCATTGTCTCATGTGAATCTTTACCATCACACTTTGGGGTAAGTATTTTACCCCTGTTTTGCAAAGGGAAAAACTCAGGGTAACTGACTCAAGGTTATACAATTTGTAAAAGTGATAAAGCCAGGTTGTCTTAACCTGTTTAATTGCAAAAGCCATACTCTCTATACCTCATTCTTTCCCACCTACTCTCACTTCCGCATAAATTGGTTCCTTCGGACTTATGCTGTTTGAACAATCTAAACTACCCACACATGCACTTCCATTTCTCTATCTGTATTTGTACAATTTACAGTCAACACTTGGTTATCAACATCTGTGGGGAGAGAGCAGTTACACAGATATTCCAAACATAACTCATGTTTGTCTCAGAAACTCACAAGGTAATTTGTTTTTATAGCAGATTTTCCTTCTAATCATGTTTTCTTCAAGCTAACGCTAAGATAAATTTGAACTTTCTAAATACCCAGTGATGGCAGAGTAAAACAGCTCAAGCTGAGGAAGGCAACCACCTGGTAGGATTACAATACCTGTAGTATTGTTATAGCAGCCCTAGCAAATAAACACACCCTACTTTCAAATCTTTTAGGTAAATAGCTAGACGTGGAATTACCACATGATCTGATTAATCATATGGTAATTCTATGTTTAACTTTTTGAGGAACCACCATACTGTTTTCCACAGCTGCTGCACCATTGTACATCCCCACCAGCAATGCACCAGGGTTCCAAGTTCTCTACATCCTCACCAACACTTGTTATTTTCTGGGGTCTTTCTGTTTGTTTGTTTGTTTTTAGTATTTATTGATGCATTTGGCTGCACCTGGTCTTAGCTGCAGCACGCGGGATCTTCCTTGCAGCATGCAAACTCTTTGTTGCAGGGTGTGGGATCTAGTTCCCTGACCAGGGATCGAACCCGAGCCCCCTGAATTGGGAGCGCGGAGTCTTAGCCACTGGACCACCAGAGAAGTCTTCTGGGGTCCTTTTTTTTTTTTTTTAAATTTATTTTTGGCTGCATTGGGTCTTCATTGCTGTGCGCAGCCTTCTCATTGTGGTGGCTTCTCTTGCTGTGGAACACGGGCTCTAGGCGCACGGGCTTTAGTAGTTGCAGCACACGGGCTAAGTAGTTGTGGGTGCAGGCTCTAGAGCGCAGGCTCCGTAGTTGTGGCGCACAGGCTTAGTTGCTCTGCGACATGTGGGATCTTCTCAGACCAGGGATCGAACCCATGTCCCCTGCACTGGCAGGCGGATTCTTAACCACTGCACCACCAGGGAAGTCCCTCGATAAACTGTTTGATGTGTGTTTCTTTTATATATATATGGGTCACAGTTTGTTTTGTTGTGGTTTTTGTTTGTTTTTGTTTTGTTTTTTGTTTGTTTTGACCACTCTGAGCAGCTTGCAGGATCTTAGTTCCCTGACCAGGGATTGAACCTGGGCCACAGCAGTGAAAGGACCAAGTCCTAATCATGGGACTACCAGGGAATTTCCCACAGTTTTTTGTTTTTTTAAATTATGCTTTCATAGACTAAAAGATACAAGCCAAATTTATGATAATGGTTGTCTCTAAGAAGGGAAAGGCTTGGGACTGGGGTAGAACACATGGGGATTTCAATGACCATTAATAATGTTGTTTCTCTGATTAAAAAAAGATCTGAAGTATATATAGCAAAAACATTTACAGTTATTAACTCAAAGTGGTGGACATATGGTATTACATTTGTCTCTATTTTCAACTGAAAAACTTTTTTCCCAAAAAGTAGAGCAGTAAAGTACCAAACCATCTTTTTGGGGCAAGAAAGAAAGTTCTATGCACTCATTAATCCCAAATTATTGACCATACACCATTTAAGAGGATGAAAGCCTTGTCTAAGCCTTGTCTACACTGGGACCCAGGAGACATGAGTTGAAGTTTTGAGTCCAACACTAATTAGGTGCATGACCCTGGGTAGGAAATTTCCTTTCTTTGAATATCACTTTGGTTTCCTCCAAGATAAATACTGAAAAATTATGGTGCATACCACTCTACTTATGAATTTTGAACTATAAACGAAGTGAAAAGAATTGCAAGAAAGTTTCATCTTTCTGTGGTGCTTCAGTGCTTTTTAAAACACTCTCATGTTTATTGCAGCATCATTCACAATAGCCAAGGTATAGAAACAACCTCAATGCCCATCACCAGATGAATGCATAAAGAAGATATGGTGTGTGTGTGTGTAGTATATACCATACATACATGGTATCTGGTAAATATAATGGAATGTTCTTCAGCCATGAGAAAGAAGGACATCCTTCCATTTGCAACAATATGGATGGACCTTGAAGACATTATGAAAATGAGATAAGTCAGACAGAGAGAGACAAATACCATGTGACATCACTTATATGTGGAACCTAAAAAAGTCAAATTCATAAACACAGAGTAAAATGGTGGTTATGGGGGGCTGGAGAACGGGAGGATAGGAGAGCTGTTAAGGGTACAAACTTGCATGAAATAGTAACTAAGTCCTAGAGATCTACTGATGCACAGTGTAGTGAATACAGACAACAATACTGTATTGTAACCATCAACCTTGCTAAGAGACTAGATCTTAATTATTCCAACCACTAAAAAGAAATGATAGGGCTTCCCTGGTGGCGCAGTGGTTGAGAGTCCACCTGCTGATGCAGGGGACGTGGGTTCGGGCCCCGGTCCGGGAAGATGCCACGGAGCGGCTAGGCCTGTGAGCCATGGCCGCTGGGCCTGCACGTCCGGAGCCTGTGCTCCACAACGAGAGAGGCCACAACAGTAAGAGGCCCACATACCGCGGAAAAAAAAAAAAAGAAAAAAGAAATGATAATTACATGACATGATAGAGTGCTAATTATCACTACAATGGCAATCATATTACAATATATAAATGTATCAAATTGACGTTGTACACCTTAAATTTACCAAATGTTATATGTCAAATATATTTCAATTTAAAAAATAAAAATATTCTTGAAAGGTTCAAACATGTACAAAGCAGAGAGTATGATAAATTAACACCCATTTACCTATCATTCACCTTCAACAATTAACAGTTCATAGCATCTCTAACATCACTACTCCTCCCACCCAGATTTTCTTACCTTTTAATATAATTTATTTTATATTTATAATGTATTTTAATATAATTTTTAAAGTTGCAAGAATAATACAGGAACTCTATGTGGCTTTTATAGTCACCAATTATTTATATTTTGCCCAATTATATGTATATGTACATAATAAATATATAAAATATTCATGTAACAATATATATAAATTTTTTTCCGAACCATTTATCACTAAATAGTGAACAGTTCCTAAGAATAAGTCACTCTCCTACGTAGCCAGTAAACCTATCAGAACGGGGACATTTCACAGCTTTATAGTACTATTAGTTGATGAACCTTCATGTTCATATTTGGTCAATACTCCAAAGTATTCTTTATATTTTTCCCCATGAACCCACCCAGATGATTTTTTTTTTTAACGCCAATGTCCTATTATTTCCTGGTACTCTTTTTAAATGTCCAGATATGTCCCCTTTTTTCTTTCTTTCTTTCTTTCTTTGTTTGTTTATTTTTGGCTGTGTTGGGTCTTCGTTGCTGCACATGAGCTTTCTCTAGTTGCGGCGAGCGGGGGCTACTCTTCGTTGCGGTGCATGGGCTTCTGATTGCAGTGGCTTCTCTTGTTGTGGAGCACAGGCTCTAGGCACACGGACTTCAGTAGCTGTGGCACTCGGGCTCAGTAGTTGTGGCTCACAGGCTCTAGAGCACAGGCTCAGTAGTTGTGGTGCACGGGTTTAGTTGCTCCGCAGCATGTGGGATCTTCCCGGACCAGGGATCAAACCCGTGTCCCCTGCATTGGCAGGCAGATTCTTAACCACTGCACCACCAGGGAAATCCCTATGTCCCTTTTTTTAAATGTTAATGCCTAGACTTTGCTGGTGCCCTAAGCATGTTCTTGCTCTTTCCATTGGGTAATCTCATCCTGACTCAGAGCATCACACCTCAGCTGAGAGCGCACTGGGCTAGACGCTCTGTAATTCTCTTCATGATTCCAGAACCACAACCAACCCCATTCCAGTAGCCTCAGCTGAGCCCAGCAAGGGACAGTCTCAGGGGAGCAGTGTCAGGAGACCAATGGTTAGGGGAGGAAGCTGTGTCCCCACCCCCAAAGCACAGTCAGAGAGACAAAAAGGAGGGAAAAAGCCACAACTGGGAGATGACCAGTGTGTGTTTTTGTTCCTGGTTAACGATTCCCTTTGCTCTTCCTTTTGCCCATTGGCATTTCCTATGCTTAGAAGTTAGCTTCATTTCTGAAAATATAATTTTTTTACTTGCTAATATAAATAAACTACTCATTCCATTAACAAGGACAGCAGCACCTCCTCAGATGATTCCCTGCTGGCTGAAGCCAGGATAGCTTCCTAGAGAGGGTCAGGTCCCAGAATGTCTGCCCCTGTGCCCCCAACTCCCCTCTGTGCTCCACCACGGCTGGGACCCAGAAACAACAAGAAAAGGAACCTAGCTCCAGCCTGCTCTAGCCCTAGACTCACACTCCATGGAGCTCATGTCACCAACTCTTTCAACCAGTATGAGAGCCCAGAATAGGTCCTCAGCATCCAGCAGAGGCTCCCCTGGGTCCTTTAGTCAGAACAGCTGGGTAGACTGTCCTCCAGGTTCCTGCAAGCTCCCAATGGGGCAAGGCGACTTCTTTTTATCCAGAATCCAGGGAGGAGACAGAAGGGCTCTTACCTGCTCCTGCTGAGTCTTCCTGCTGGCAAGATGGAACCATAAGCTCCTCAAGGAGACCCTAATCTCCCTCTGCCTCAAGACCAAAGCAAGTGACCAAAATCTGCAGGGCATAATCTCTTCTTCCCTGAGGCCTGAAGCTTCCAGGAACCCAGGAGGGGATATGGACCTGGGTGTGTCCATAGCACATAGCACATAGCACGGAGCTATAGCCTTATAAACTCTGGCAGGACCGGGACGCAGCCACAGCTTCAGTCCCGAGTGCCATTGTCTCGTTTGCCTGAGCTGTGTGCCTTGTCATTGGACCTGGATGTGTGGCCACCTCAGAAACAGCTCTAGGAGGAGAACCTGAAAGACACAGGCTGGAATGAAAGGGACTCTCAGAATCACGCCACGGGCCTGGCGGGAATCTTGAGTCCCCAATGGAGGTTCACCATTAGGGTTGATAGTTGTCTATCAGAAATCCTACTGAGTTGCATCCATCAGAGCTGGTTCAGAGAGCTGAGTTTGCCTGTTCTCTTCTCCTTCCTGTCCCCCCAAATCTGCACCCACCCCATCCCCTACTCTGTCAGCCTTTCAGCATTTCCTGAGACCCCACTGCATTCAGGGGTCCCAGGTAATCTCTTCCAGCTCCCCACCCACTATGTGTTCATAATCTAACTTGTGGTGGGATGAAAGTTAATGGGCATCAAGTGTCTACCCTGTTTCCAGAAGTGTGCTAGGTACACTGACACACCTTGTCTTCCAGTCCTCACAGAAACTGAGGAAACTGAAGCTCAAAGGGGTTGAGTAACTCTACCAGGTCTCCTGACTCTTTCCAATGCAATTTTGCCCAGTAAATGTTTACCGAGGAGATTAATTCCCACTTCCAGGCTGTTGCGTGCCCCCGTCTCCTCCATCGAGCCCCACCTTCCTCATTTTTAAATGTCCAGCCCCGTCCCTCCTCTTTCTGAAGCCCTCACAGGTCACTCGAATGGTTCCCACTGCAGAGTGGGCACCACGCAACTTCACTCCTGTGTCACGGGAGCGAGTTTGTCTCAACAATATTTCAAGATCCTAAATGGCCAAGGCTATGCTTTATGCTGTTTTGAACAGATGTCGTTTAAATACTGTTGAACAACCTCAACTGTCAAATACTTTTGGGTAACAGTAATTGTTCAAATATTTGCTCTTCACTTGATACAAAACTTAGAACAGAGACTTACCTAGTGGTCCAGTGGTTAAGACTCCAGGCTCCCAATGCAGAGGGCACGGGTTTGATTTCTGGTCGGGGAACTAAGATCCCGCATGCCACGTGGTGTGGCCAAAAAAAAAAAACAAAACTTAGAACAGCCTCTGCTTCCAGAAGTTACAATGTGAAAGGGAAACAAAACAATCCAGTCAGGGAAAGAAAGACTTGGAAACATGGACAAAGCCCTGCTAAAGAATTCTAAATCTATCCGTGGGGGTCAAACTCAACTGCCCGATTACAGCAGCGCACAGAAGGAGAATTCAGCTGGGCGAGGGAAGGCTGGCTAGCAGTGCTGAGGGCTGGCTTTGCAGGTTTATGCAGGAAATCTAGAGGTACTTCACTAGCTGAGCACCTCAGGCTACATCAGCAAGGCTGTTGGTCAAGGTCACCACAGTTGAGAATGTTTTATTTTATTTTATTTTTTTTAAGATGCTGGGGGTAGGAGTTTATTAATTAATTTATTTATTTTTGCTGTGTTGGGTCTTCGTTTCTGTGTGAGGGCTTTCTCTAGTTGCGGCAAGCGGGGGCCACTCTTCATCGCGGTGCACAGGCCTCTCAGTATCGCGGCCTCTCTTGTTGCGGAGCACAGGCTCCGGACGCGCAGGCTCAGTAGTTGTGGCTCACGGGCCTAGTTGCTCCGTGGCATGTGGGATCTTCCCGGATCAGGGCTCGAACCCGTGTCCCCTGCATGGGCAGGCAGATTCTCAACCACTGAGCCACCAGGGAAGCCCCACAGTTGAGAATTATTGATAGATGTCCCTCTGAAGGAATAAAATGGCCCTCTGGGAGTTGGGATGAGAGTTGTAGGTTAGGAAGGAACACAGTCTGTCTGGACCAAGGCAAGAAGGGAGAAAGGGAAAGTTGGGGAGGAGGGCAAGAAACCTCATTTACTGGGAAGCAGGATCAAGAAGTTCAGCCTAAACCCAATGCTGAATACGACCTTGTGTGTGTGTGTGTGTGTGTGTGTCTAGGGAAAGGGGCTGTTATCCTTCTGATGTAAATGTAAAACCTCTGAATGTCTGGAACACAGCAGAGAATCAATAGATGTGAGGTTACGTCCCCATTCTCTTGTGCCTGTATCTACAAATACAGGCCAAAGTATGCAATACTGAAAGTCAGGGTCCTGGTGGTGTGGCAGAATCCTATCACATGATTCACCCTTGAAGTTTAACCTGCAAGGTCAACTTTCTGCCCTGCATTCCAGTTTCTCCACTCAGGTGACCCATGTATTTTTCATATTCACTCTTCCTTTTCTAACTTTCTTGGTTTAGGGGTTTAATTTTGCCCAAATGCAAATGTCCATGAGTCTCTGGTCCACAATGAATATTAATGTTTTCCTTTTTCTATCATAGGATGACAGTTTCCTTATACAACTGTTTCCTCGCCAGAAGTCATGTACATGACTCATAGTTCTCAAGAGGGGTGTGTGTGTGTGTGTGTGTGTGTGTGTGTGTGTGTGTGTGTGTGTGTGTGTGTTATTTAGGCAGCTACAGCATTATATAAGACACTGTGCTTTAGGAGACACATTCAAAAAAATTATATTTGGCTTGGACATCTTTAAATATACACGTAATATGATGAGTATATGTGTTTTAGAGAATCACACAAAGCTGGACATGACCTAGTTCAAGGTTGAATGCTGGGCCTGGAAGCCATGCTCTTAAACTAAGGCTAAGTCTTAACCTGGCCTGCATCAGCCTCACTCAGATTTTTGGATTATTAAAAAGGCTTTTCTCAGATCTATATTAAGGATATTATTGTAAATGTAGAAAATCTTACTATGCAAACAGGCTTATCACTGCATCAGTTTTGAAAACAAAAAGTTAGAAGAACCCTCAATGTTCAAAGAAGGAAAAGGATTAAAAAATCCCCCCCCAAATGGATTACGATGTAACCACTAAATGTAATGCTTATGAAGACTACATCACAACACGGAAAACAGCAGGTCAGAACATCTAGAGTGTGATTGTAGCAATGTGATAAAAACGAGTGGCAAAAAACCTGGGAAGAACACACAAAAATGTAAATGATGGTTATATTACAGTGGTAGCACGGGGGAAAAATGTTTTTCTATTTTTCTCAAAAATTTTACTAAACTTTTGTAATGAGCGTGTTCAATTTGATACTTTATTCTAAAAATGAATAATTTAAAAATTGCTGTCCAGCAAGCTAAGTGTGAAAATTTCTTACTTTTGTCTCCTTTCAGAAAGTATATACTTACTAAATTCCTCCGATTCTCCACATTCCTTTAACTAATAAACCAAGCTTTTAGTGCATGCCTGGAATTGACGTCAGGACTGGAAAATTATGGTGAAGAGACTTGGTAGAAATTAATCTAATTCACTCACCTGTAAAAATATATATGAGGCAATTAGGTACAGCACAGTGTGGTAGGCCCTACCTAGATTAATAGTCAGAACATGTATTGGTCAGATAGCTTACGCTACAAATAAACCCCACAATGTCAGTAAGTTAACACCACAAAGGTTTTTACCTTTGCTAAACTTGAGACAGATCAGGTGACTCTCCAGGGCAACTTTATCCACCCATCAGTATTTGAACCCCTTTCATCTGACAATGCCACCATCTCAACCTTGCAGTGCCCTCCAAGACTTTAATGCTGGGGGAAGGTCATGTAGAGTGTTTTTTTAAAAAAATTTTGTAAACACTTATTTACCCATTTACTTATTTATTTTTGGCTGCATTTTGTCTTCGTTGCGGTGCGCAGACTTCTCACTGTGATGGCTTCTCTTGTTGTGGAGCACGGGATCTAGGAGCATGGCTTTCAGTAGTTGTGGCACGTGGGCTCAGTAGTTGTGGTTAGGGGGCTCTAGAGTGCAGGCTCAGTAGTTGTGGTGCACGGGCTTAGTTGCTCCACGGCATGTGGGATCTTCCCGGATCAGGGCTTGAACCTGTGTCTCCTGCATTGGCAGGTGGACTCTTAACCACTGCACCACAAGGGGAGCCCCATATAGAGTGCTTTTAATTACCTGGCCTGAGGTTGCCTCACATCCCTTCAACCCCCACAGCATTAGCCTGAAGCTACTCATCTGGCTTCAACATAACTGCAAAGGAGACTGGGAAAAGTAGCCTCCTTTTTAATCCAGACATAGGAAAACTAAATGAGATTTCATAAACACATAGTTTTGCCTCTGTCACTGGCCAATTGGGCAGGTAATTACACCATCATCTGTATGGAGTTCTAAAACATCACCAGATTAAACCTGAAATAAGATGCTGCTTAACTCACGTTTCTGCATAATTGAGGCGGAGTGTTTCTTTGGGTGGAAATTTTTAAACATCCTTTGCCTGTGCTAAACTACCTCTGTTGAGTATTTTTTGAATCTCAGACTAAGTTCATGGTGCCACTACAAGCAGTAAAACTAACTCTGAGACCTGTTAGTTGACAGTTGCCTGAAGCTGCAGGTCATAGTTCCCTTGAATTGTAAAACTAAATAATGCACAACACAGTAGTATTTACTAAGAGTGATCTCATCTAAGCTTAAACCCTGTAATGTATCACCCAAGAGCTGGTACACACAAACATCTACCTTCCTGAAGATAGAATAAGTAGCTACAAAAAGGAATGCGTTTTTTAAACATGAAAGTCAGAAAACAAAATAATACAAGTTAAATGTGCATATGATATGGCTCTACTGTACAATTTTAAATTGACTATCAGTTGCTATCCACCTCGACTATATAAATGTTGAACAAATATTTATACTTTCAATCTGAGGAGTGGCACATTAGTGTCCTGTCTCATTCACTCTTGTATCCTCAATGTCTAGAACAATGCCTGACATATTACAGGCACTTGATAAATATGCTCAGTAAATGAACGGATGGGCATTTACATGCTTGTTGTCCTTGGACCAGTGGCACTGTCATCACCTGAGAGCTTTTGAGAATTGTAGAATCTGGGACGCACCCCAGACCTACAAAATCGGAATCTGTGATGGCTCTGTGTAAACTGGACTGACCGCTTTTGAGAACAATTTGGCATCAAATTAAAAAGTTGAACATGTATAGACAGTATGATTCAGCAATTCTATGAGTAGGCATATAATCAAGAGAAATTCTTGCACATTTTCATTATAAAACATGTACCAGAAGTGCTTATATCAGGACCGTTTCTCATAGCAAAAAAAGTGGAAGCAAGACAAGCATCTGTCATCAGTAGGAAGGGATGAATAAAATAGAGCATATTATACAATTCAGAAACTAAACAGTAGCAAAAATAAATGAACTACAGGTCTATGCATCCCGATGAACATGCCTCTAAAACATAAGGTTGAGTGAAATAAGGAAGCAACAGAAGAATGTACACAGTATTATTCCATTTGTATAAAGTTCAAAAAGAGGTAAGGTAATGATCAAGCAATTCTACTCTCGGGTGTATATCCAAAAGAAACAAAAACACTAATTCAGAAAGATACATGCATCCAATATTCATAGCAGCATTATTTACAATTGCCAAGGTATGGAAACAATTGTACCATCACAGATGAATTGATAAAGAAGGGGTGGTATGTATATACAATGGAATACTACTCAGTCATAAAAAAGAAGGAAATTTTGCCCCTTGTAGCAGCATGGATGGACTTGGAGGACTTTATGCTAGGTGAAATAAGTCAGGCAGAGAAAAATAAATACTGTATGATATCACTTATATGTGGAATCTAAAAACTACTACAAAATAGTGAATATAAAAAAAAGTAGCAGACTCACAGATATAGAGAAAAAACTGATGGTTCCCAGTTGGGGTAGGAGAGCAAGGGGTACTGTAAGGTGGGGGAGTCAGAGGTACAAACTATTGGGTGTAAAATAGGCTCAAGGATGTATTGTACAACACAAGGAATATAGCCAATACTTTGTAAAAACCGTAAATGGAAAGTAAACTTTAAAACTGTATTAAAAATTTTTTTTAAAATTTTAAACAGCCCCTCTCAGGGGGTGAGCAAGGGCACCTGCTACTTGGTTTCACTCCCTCATGATACAGTAGGAGTCCTAGTAAAGCCTTGCCTGAATTTCTCATCTGGCCTGTCATCAATTTCTATCAATTACAGAGTCCAAGGACCCTGGTTGGTAACAAAAGCTGGCTGACGCTAGGATGTGTGAGGATCCTGGGTTAGAGGGAGCCTGCCAGGAGCTTCCTGTTTCTGGAGCCACTGAACCCCAGTTGCAGGAGCCAGCTCACACTGAGGTGTTATAATACCTTACCTGGAATCCTTGGCTCTTGTGAAGGTATTTTTGGGCTCAGATAGTTGTTCAAATTGATGTTTCTGGGGGAGAACAAGCGCTAGAAATTGCTATACTTGTCATGTTGCTGACATCACCTCAACAATATATCTTGAAGTCGTGTGGCTGACAGGGTCTTGGTGCTCCGGCCTAGTGTCAGGCCTGTGCCTCTGAGGTGGGAGAGCACCTGGCTCCACATAATATCAAACAGCGAAATCTCTCCCAGAGATCTACATCGCAACGTTAAGACCCAGCTCCACTCAACAACCAGCAAGCTACAGTGCTGGACACCCTATGCCAAACAACTAGGAAGACAGGGACACAGCCCCACCCATTAGCAGAAAGGCTGCCTAAAATCATAATAAGGTCATAGACACTCCAAAGCACACCACTGGACACAGTCCTACACACCAGAAAGACAAAGACCAGCCTCATCCACCAGAACACAGCACCAGTCCCCTCCACCAGGAAGCCTACACAACCCACTGAACCAACCTTAGCCACTGCGGACAGACACCAAAAACAACGGGAACTACAAACCTGCAGCCTGCGAAAAGGAGACCCCAAACACAGTAAGTCAAGCAAAATGAGAAGACAGAGAAACACACAGCAGATGAAGGAGCAAGGTAAAAACCCACCAGACCAAACAAATGAAGAGGAAATAGGCAGTCTACCCGTAAAAGAATTCAGAGTATAGATGATCCAAAATCTTGGAAATAGAATGGGGAAAATACAAGAAACGTTTAACAAGGACCTAGAAGAACTAAGGGCAAACAAACAATGATGAACAACACAATAAATGAAATTAAAAATTCTCTAGAAGGGGGCTTCCCTGGTGGCACAGTGGTTAAGATCCACCTGCCAATGTAGGGGACATGGGTTCAAGCCATAGTCCAGGAAGATCCCACATGTCATGGAGCAACTAAGCACGTGGGGCACAACTACTGAGCCTGCACTCTAGAGCCCAGGCACAACAACTACTGAAGCCACATGCCACAACTACTGAAGCCTGCACACCTAGAGCTCATGCTCTGCAACAAGAGAAGCCACCGCAATGAGAAGCCTGGGCACCGCAACGAAGAGTAGCCCCTGCTTGCCGCAACTAGAGAAAGTCCACACACAACAATGAAGACTCAACACAACCAAAAATAAAAATAAACAAAATAAATAAATTTATAAAAAAAAATTCTCTAAAGGAATCATAGCAGAATAACTGAGGCAGAAGAATGGATAAGTGACCTGGAAGATAAAATGTGGAAATAACTACCACAGAGCAGAATAAAGAAAAAAGAATGAAAAGAATTGACAACAGTCTCAGAAACCTCTGGGACAACATTAAACGCACCAATATTCGAATTATAGGGGTCCCTGAAGAAAAAGAGAAAAAGAAAGGGACTGAGAAAATATTTGAAGAGATTATAGTTGAATTATAGTTGATGCTACCAGAAAACTACTAGGTTATAGTTGAAAACTTCCCTAATATGGGAAAGGAAATATTCAGTCAAGTCCAGGAAGTGCAGAGAGTCCCATACAGGATAAATCCAAGGAGAAACACGCCAAAACACATATTAATCAAACTATCAAAAAATAAATACAAAGAAAAAATAGTAAAAGCAGCAAGGGAAAATAACATACAAAGGAATTCCCATAAGGTTAACAGCTGATCTTTCAGCAGAAAGATCAGAAAACTACTAGAGCTAATCTATGAATTTGGTGAAGTAGCAGGATACAAAATTAATGCACAGAGATCTCTTGCATTCCTACACACTAATGCTGAAAAATCTGAAAGGGAAATTAAGGAAACACTCCCATTTACCTTGGCAACAAAAAGAATAAAATACCTAGGAATAAACCTACCTAAGTAGACAAAAGACCTGTATGCAGAAAACTATAAGACACTGATGAAAGAAATTAAAGATGATACCAACAGATGGAGAGAAATACCATGTTCTTGCATTGGAAGAATCAACACTGTGAAAATGACTCTACTACCCAAAGCAATCTACGTATTCAATGCAATCCTTATCCAACTACCAATGGCATTTTTTACAGAACTAGAACAAGAAATTTCACAATTTGTATGGAAACACAAAAGACCCCCAAATAGCCAAAGCAATCTTAAGAAAGAAAAATGGAGCTGGAGGAATCAGGCTCCTGGACTTCAGACTATACTACAAAGCTACAGTAATCAAGACAGTACGGTACTAGCACAAAAACAGAAATATAGGTCAATGGAATAGGATAGGAAGTCCAGAGATAAACCCACACACATATGGTCACCTTATTTTTGATAAAGGAGGCAAGACTATACAATGGAGAAAAGACAGCCTCTTCAATAAGTGGTGCTGGGAAAACTGGACAGCTACATGTAAAAGAATGAAATTAGAACACTCCCTAACACCATACACAAAAATAAACTCAAAATGGATTCGAGACATAAATGTAAGACCGGACACTATAAAACTCTTAGAGGAAAACATAGGCAGAACATTCTATGACATAAATCATAGCGAGATGCTTTTTGACCCAGCTCCTAGAGAAATGGAAATAAAAACAAAAATAAACAAATGGGACCTAATGAAACTTAAAAGCTCTTGCACAGCAAAGGAAACCACAAACAAGATGAAAAGACAACCCTCAGAATGGGAGAAAATATTTGCAAATGAAGCAACTGACAAAGGACTAATCTCCAAAATTTACAAGCAGCTCATGCAGCACAATATCAAAAACACAAACAACCCAATCCAAAAATGGGCAGAAGACCTAAATAGACATTTCTCCAAAGAAGATATACAGATTGCCAACAAACATATGAAAGGATGCTCAACAGCACTAATCATTAGAGAAATGCAAATCAAAACTACAATGAGGTATCATCTCACACCTGTCAGAATGGCCATCATCAGAAAATCTACAAACAATAAATGCTGGAGAGGGTGTGGAGAAAAGGGAACCCTCTTGCACTGTTGGTGGGAATGTAAATTGATACAGCCACTATGGAGAACAGTATGGAGGTTCCTTAAAAAACTAAAACTAGAACTACCATAAGACCCAGCAATCCCACTACTGGGCATATACCCTGAGAAAACCATAATTCAAGAAGAGTCAGGTACCAAAATGTTCATTGCAGCACTATTTACCATAGCCAGGACATGGAAGCAACCTAAGTGTCCATCAACAGATGAATGGATAAACAATATGTGGCACATATATACAATGGAATATTACTAAGCCATAAAAAGAAACGAAATTGAATTATTTGTAGTGAGGTGGATGGACCTAGAGTCTGTCATACAGAGTGAAGTAAGTCAGAAAGAGAAAAACAAATACCGTATGCTAACACATATATATGGAATCTTAAAAAAAAGAAAAATGGTTATGAAGAACCTAGGGGCAGGAGAGTAATGAAGACACAAATGTAGAGAATGGACTTGAGGACACAGGGAGGGGAAGGGGTAAGCTGGGAGGTAGTGAGAGAGTGGCATGGACTTATACATGCAGCCAAATGTAAAATAGGTAGCTAGTGGGAAGCAGCCGCATAGCACAGGGAGATCAGCTCAGTGCTTTGTGACCACCTAGAGCAGTGGGATAGGGAGGGTGGAAGGGAGATGCAAGAGGGAGGAGATATGGGGATATATGTATATGTATAGCTGATTCACTTTGTTATAAAGCAGAAACTAACACACCTTTGTAAAGCAATTATACTCCGATAAAGATTTTAAAAAATAAAAACTAAATAGATGCCTGTGGAATAAATAATTAATGAAACTTTAAAAACACCATTACATGTCAAAAAATGGTGCACTTAGACCAATGTTCTATCTTGGAGAAGAGCATTTTTTTTTTGCTTTTATGATATTAGTCTCAAAAGTCAAGGGAAGTACCCCTTCACCTACAATTCCCAAGATTTCCCTATAATGACCCCCTTAACAGAATGTGCATATAAATTTGGTTAATGACTGGATCATACATGATTTTCCAAATATAATTGGAAGACAGTTTTTTTTTAAAGCTGTCATAGAGGGGTTTGATTTGTGGTAAAATAATTTAGCCGGGCTTCCCTGGTGGCGCAGTGGTTGAGAGTCCGCCTGCCGACGCAGGGGACACGGGTTCGTGCCCCGGTCCGGGAAGATCCCACATGCTGCGGAAAGTCTGGGCCCGTGAGCCATGGCCGCTGAGCCTGCGCGTCCGGAGCCTGTGTTCCGCAATGGGAGAGGCCACGACGGTGAGAGGCCCGCGTACTCCAAAAAAAAAAAAAAAACAAAAACAAAAACAAAAAAAACTAATTTAACCATCTTGGGGATGTTCACCTTCTAGGCAAGCTTCTTAGTTGTACTCGTATTAATTTGGAGACCTTTTGCTTGAAGGCAGTACTTCTATCCTACTGTATGAACTGAAGGAGATATGTCTCCTTTCTCTTTTCATACCAGTAAAATCAGATGGTAAAGCTATGACACAGGCTTGGCCAACAGGTATTATCTTGTAGGACTTTGAATCTTGAGCAAGTGATAGCACAATACGACCCGTTAGCATTGTGTGACCTTCCCTGGTTATCTTCTGCGTAGCCCTCCAGAACTCACTTGGTACCTGTCAAGTTTTCAAGCCTGGTCCTCCAGTCTTCTAATATATATTCCAATATATTGGAATTCCAATATATTCCCTTTCTGCTTCAGGTTATTATGTAATTTTCTACTGTTTGCAACCACATGCAAAGCATGATATAGTGTTGTTAAAGATGTAAGAAAACATGTTACTCTTTATCCTCATTCAAAACTGATTAAAATTCAAAAATTCAATAAAAAGAAGAGGGAGGAGATATGGGGATATATGTATAGCTGATTCACTTTGTTATAAAGCAGAAACTAGCACACCATTGTAAAGCAATTATACTCCAATAAAGATGTTAAAAAAATTTTTTAACAGGTAAAATTCAACAATTATAATATTTAGAAATGCATTTATAGATGGTAAAGCTATTTAAATTAAAGCATGGGGTGAGTGACACAAAATTCGGGATAGTGTTTACCTCTTGTTGGGGAGAAAAAAGGGGGTGAAATTAGGGAGAGGCACACAGGAGCCTTCTTAGGTCATGCTACTCAAGATGTAATTTGTGGACCACCACGTTCTGCGTCACCTGGGAGCTGGTTAGAAATGCTTAATCTCAGGCTCTTCCCCAAACCTACTGAATCAGAATCTGCATTTTAACATGATCCCCAGGTGATTCATAAGCACATTAAAGATACTTGTAAAGTTCTATTTTTAAGGAAGATAGTGCATACATAGGTGTTTATTTTAGCAATATTCTTTAAATGGTGTAGATTTTATACTTTTGCATGTGTATTTTGTAATTAATAACATTTTTAAATATATAGTTTGAATAAAGTTTTTAAATATTTTTAAGTATACATATAGAAACAAAGACAAAAAGGAAGACCACAAAGATGGCAAAGAACTGAAACCAAACCCAGATATTTAAACTCAAAATCCAATGCTATTTCTACTCTTCCATGCCTTTGCCCCAAGGCAGTAAATGAACTGACTCCAAGGAATTGATCCATTTCCAATTCATGCTGCAACTGAATGGGCCAAAGGCCATGATAAAAATAGAAAACTCTTGGAAACTTTGGTTAATTGATCATTTTTATTTAGATATTCTGGGATGGGATAGGAAAGTTATTTTTCTATTTAGATAATCCCTGCCTCTCCTAGAAATACTTTCCTGAAAAATGTTTTGGAGAGTGGAACGCCTGAAACTTGAACCTTGTACTTACATGCTTTATATGTCTGGAAGGAAAGGAGGGAGAGAAGGGGCACAATTCAGAGAGTTAATAAAATTATGAAGTCTCAAATATGATATAAACGCTTAATTTGATTTTGTACCTGAATGTTATACACTGTATACATGAATATTTAAATTATTAACAATAGGGCTTCCCTGGTGGCGCAGTGGTTGAGAATCCGCCTGCCGATGCAGGGGACGCGGGTTCGTGCCCCGGTCCGGGAAGATCCCACATGCCGCGGAGTGGCTGGGCCCGTGAGCCATGGCCGCTGAGCCTGCACGTCCGGAGCCTGTGCTCCACAATGGGAGAGGCCACAACAGTGAGAGGCCCGCGTACCGCATTAAAAAAAAAAAAAATTATTAACAATAGATTATACTTTAAATACAGACAATCAAATTTAATTTTTCTTCTTCTTCTTTTTTTTTTTTTGGCCAGGCTGAGGCTTGCAGGGCCTTAGTTCCCCAATCAGGGATTGAAGCCAGGCCCCCATCAGTTAAAGCGCCAGGTTGTAACCACTGGACCACCAGGGGACTCCCTCAAATTTTATTTTCTGCTGTAACTTTGCAATTCAAAAATCCTTATTCATTTGGTTTATTTGAAAGGAGATTTAATTTTATTGTTGAATATAAAGATCTGCTAATAGTAATCATGCAAATAATGGAGTTAGAAATCGTGTAACTATGAAAATGACTTTTCAATGCTCTTTTAAATTTTGTAAAGAGAAGGGACTTCCCTGGTGGCACAGTGGTTAAGAATCCACCTGCCAATGCAGGGGTCATGGGTTCAATCTCTGGTCCAGGAAATCCCACATGCCGCAGAGCAACTAAGCCCATGCACCACAACTACTGAGCCTGTGCTCTAGAGCCCACAAGCCACAACTACTGAGCCCACGTACCTAGAGCCCATGCTCCATAGCAAGAGAAGCCACCACAATGAGAATCCCATGCAACAAAGAGTAGCCCCCACTCGCCACAACCAGAGAAAGCCCGTGTGCAGCAATGAAGACCCAAAGCAGCCATAAAATTAATTTTAAAAAATTAAATAAAATTAAAGAAAAAATTTGTAAAGAGAAAATGTAGCATTGATCGTCTTTCTCCCTTCATAAAGAAGACTGCAACAAGCTAAATCATGGTCCACAGCTTGGTGGCCTGTGAACTTCCCTCTGGGAAGTGTTAGCTGATGCTGATTCTCAGTTCCTCTAGAATAGGTGCTAACCCAATGCTCCAAACTCACCTGTACGAAAAGTATGACTTCATTTTTTCTTGGCAAGGTCTTCTGAGCTCCTCTTCTGCCAGATGGCAAAAACATTCTCTCTGTCAATGCTGGGCAATCACGGTCAGTTTAACAGGGCCCCCTGACCTTTGCCCAACACCCACCCATACACACACTCCTTCCCTTTCCCAGGGCTGAGAGTACCAAGGAGTAAGGATAGGATAGATAGAGATATTGCCTGGTCCTCTGTCATTGTCTCTCCATGCTGGTATTTACTGTGACATCCTATTCCCACCTGGTTTCCAACTGCCAGACCATGAAGTCATGGTTATAACTCTATGTCCCAAAGGAAAGCCACTCTAGACTCTCCACTACTCCTTGGACCCTCTCAGAGGGGGTCGGACGCACTCACCCTCTCCCACACCACTCCGGGTCTCTGGCCAGCCTGCCATACGTGCATTCTTTCCATTGCTCCTACACCTCAAGAGGTACGGAAACTCTGGAGACTGGCCCACAGGATTCCTTCCGGATTCACCCGCCTCTAAGCTCACTACTGCTCTTTCTTCACCGTACAAGTCTAGGGAATTTTTATTTGGTCTTGGAGAAAAAGAAAGGCACTGGAAAAAGCTGCCTTTGACTGAGCACCTATTCTTATATGTCTGTGGTTAAGACATGATTTTATGCCCTGGGTTATTGATGACTCTAGCTTTTGAAGTTCAAAACCTTTTAATCACAAAAGTTTTATCTCTGTCTTGAGTTTCCAGAACATATTTTAAGCCTCAAAGCCCAGGGATTGACTTTTTGGGTATCTGCACTATGTTGCACCAACACTACACCAAGGTGTGGCTGCCAAGAGGTCTAGTGTGAAGGGGGAAGGATCATTGATTTTTTTTAAATTATTTTTAAAAATCACGTGTATCAAAATAAGATTCCACGACATCTAATTGTAAAGATCCACACATTTTCTCCACTACAACTTACGTTTTAGCAACAAACTTTGCACATGTATGTACAGCATTTTGTACATGTGTTTTAAATTTTGTTGTTCTCTTTATTGAAACAGTTGTCAGACTTGTTTAAATTCAATAAGCATCAAACTTACTGTTTTGGGCATACCAAATGACATCTTCCTTTGCCTCAATTGTAAAATCATTAACATCAGCATTTTACTTTTCCATTTTCCACTCTACTTTTATAAATAAGGGCAAATACGCAATAAAATATTCAAGTAGTTATACAAACATTGCCATATTCAGATGGCAACACTGCTAACATGAAACTATTAGCTGGCAGACAGCAGTACTCTGAGGTAACATAAAATGGTTATTTGTCTACTGAAATAGAAAAGTCAAATTTGGTATAAGAAGGTTGTTCAGAGGTGTGGCTATATAATATATGAAAGGGCCACTTGTTCAAAAGTTAACGATTACCTGAATTTTGATTCATTAAATGTTAGTTCACTCTTACCTATCTTCACATCTCTAAGTGGAAACAATGAAAACAATTTTACTTGTAACGGCTTTATCAGGATATAATTCCCATACCCTACAATTCATCCAAGTAAGAAAAAACCCACACCTCTCATGTTCCTTTGTCCCTCCTTTACCCTCACACTACTACCACACACACAAAACTTCTGATACCAGATGCTTGGGGGTTTCCCCCCACACCAAGCAATTCTCTGTGATACGAGCAAGGTGTTCTACAATTCAGTTCAGTCTGACACTAACCAAAGTTAACACAGACCCCACAGGTAAGGGCTCAGTCCCATAAGACTGCTCCCCACCTCAGACACCAAACCAAGCAGTAGGTCCCTAGGTTATCCACAACTGCAGTCTGACTTGGCTGCAAATTGGAGGTTCCACGACCACCATCACCCCACTATTAGATTCAGTTATTTGCTAGAACAGCTCACAGAACTCAGGGAAACACTTACCAACATTTATCAGTTTATCATAAAATAAAAGGTATGATAAAGGATACAGATGAACAGCCAAAGGAAGAGGTAGATAAGGCAAAATCCAGCAGGGTGCCAGGTACAGGAGCGTCTATCCCCGTAGAGTCAGGGGGTACTACCCTCCCAGGATATAGATGTGTTTACCAACTCAGAAGCTCTCCAAACCCCATATTTTTGGAATTTTTATGGCGGCTTCATCAGGCAGGCATGGTCAATTATTCATTCAATTTCCAGCCCATCTCCCCTCTTGGAGTATTGGGCAGTGGAGTGTGGGCATTATTTTTCATGGCTGAATAATATTCCATTGGATCTACAACATTTATTTATCCATTCATCAGTTAACAGACATTTGGATTGTTTCCACCTTTTAACTATTATGAATAATGCTGCTAGGAACATTCACGTACAAGTTTTGTATGAACACATATTTGCAATTCTCTAGGAATAGAATTTCTGGATTATACAGAAGCTCTATGTTTCATCTTTTGAGGAAATACCAGAATGTTTTCCAAAGTGTCTGCATCATTTTACGTTCCCACCAGCAGTATATGAGGATTCCAATTTCCTCCTGTCCTCACTAATACTTGTTAATATCCATCTTTTATCATTAAAAACATCTTAGTGAATGTGAAGTGGTATATCTCACTGTAGTTTTGATTTGCATTTTCCTGATGACCAAAAATGTCAAACATCTTTTCATGTGTTTATTGACCACTTGTATATCTTTTTTGGAGAAAATGTATATTTAGACTGAGTGGGTTATTTTGGGTTTTATTATTGAGTTTATGTGTTCTTTATATATTCCAGATACAAGTTCTTTAGCAGATAATATGATATGCAAACATTTCTTCCATTCAATAAGTTGTCTTTTCCTTCTTTTGATAGTGTCCTTTGATGCACAAAACTTTTTAAATTTTTATGAAGTGCAATTTATCTATTGATATGGACTGATTTTTTTGTCACCGCTACTGCCTCTCAGAAAATTTATATGTTGAAGCCCTAACCCTTAATATGATAGTATTAGGAGATGGGGTCTTTAGGAGATAATTAGACCTAGATGAGGTCATGAGAGAAGGGCCCTCATGGTGAGATTAATGTCCTTGTAAGGAGAAACACCAGAGAATTTTCTTCCTTCCTCCCTCCCTTCCTTCCTTCCTTTCTTCCTTCCTTCCTTCCTTCCTCCCTCCCTCCCTCCCTCCCTCTCTCTCTCTCTCTCTCTCCTGGCACTGTGATCTAAGACTCCCAGCCTCCAGAACTGTGAGAAATAAATTTCTATTGTTGAAACCACCCAGTCCATGGCATTTTGTTATGAGAGCCTGAGCTAAGAAATTTATTTTTTCTTTTGTTGTGCATACTTGTGGTGTCTTATCTAAGAAGCCATGACCAAATCCAAGGTCATGAAATTTTACCTCTGTGTTTTCTTCTAACAGTTTTTAGGTTTTAGCTCTTACATTTGGATCTGTCATCCATTTTTGGTCCATTTTGTATATGGCGTGAGGTAGGCATCGAACTTCATTCTTTTGTATGTGGATATCCATTTGTCTCAGCACCATTTATTGAAGAGACTGTTCTCTCTCTATTAAATGCTCTTGGTACTCTTGTCAAAAATCAATTGGCCAGGGGCTTCCTTGGTGGTGCACTGGTTAAGAATCTGCCACAAATGCAGGAGACACGGGTTCAAGCCCTGGTCCAGGAAGATCCCACATGCCACGGAGCAACTAAGCCCATGTGCCACAACTACTGAGCCTGCACTCTAGAGCCCACGAGCCACAACTACCGAAGCCCGCGTGCCTAGAGCCCATGCTCAGCAACAAGAGAAGCCACCGCAATGAGAAGCCTGCACACAGCAATGAAGAGTAGCCCCAGCTTGCCACAACTAGAGAAAGCCCGTGTACAGCAACAAAGACCCAGCACAGCCAAAAATTAATTAAATAAAATAATTTTTTTTAAAAAAAGTTTTTTTAAAAGTTGAGAGAGCAGACATACTTTTCTCTTTCCTTATTCTAGGGGAAAATCATTTAGTCTTTCACCATTAAGTATTGTATTAGCTGTGAGTTTTTCATAGATACCTTTTATCAGATTGAGGAAATTTCCTTCTATTCCTAATTTGTTGAATTTTTTGTTTTGGGGTTTTTTTTTTTGCAGTACGCGGGCCTCTCACTGTTGTGGCCTCTCCCATTGCAGAGCACAGGCTCTGGACACGCAGGCTCAGTGGCCATGGCTCACGGGCCCAGCCGCTCCGCAGCACGTGGGATCTTCCCGTACTGGGGCACGAACCTGTGTCCCCTGCATCAGCAGGTGGACTCTCAACCACTGTGCCACCAGGGAAGCCCTGTTGAATGTTTTTATAAAGAAGTGTGTCGGATTTTTCTCACATGTTTCTTTCTGCATCTATTTATTTATAGTATGTCAGTAATAATGTCCCCTCTCTTATTCTTGATTTTAGTAATATGAGTCTTCTCTCCTTTTTTCTTGGTCAGTCTAGCTAAAAGGTTTGTCAACTTTGTTGATCTTTCCAAGGAACCAACTTTTGGTTTGTTTATTTTTCTCTGCAGTTTTTCTATTCTGAGTTTAATTTCCACTCTAATCTTTGTTTCCTTTTTTTGCTTGCTTTAGTTTTGGTTTGCTCTTCTTTTTCCTCAAGTATCTTAAGGTTAAGTTATTGATTTGAGATCATTCCTCTTTTATAATACAGGTGCTGATAGCTACAAATTTCCCTCAAATTACTGTTTTAGCTGTATCCCATAAATTTTGTTATATTGTGTCTTCAATTTTTCTCTTTTCTCTTGTGATTTCTTCTTTGACTCATTGATTATTCAGTTGTTAATTCCACCTATCTGTTAATTTCCAAAAGTTCTTTCAGTTATTGATTTCTAATTTAATTTCACTGCGGTTGAAGAACACTGAATAATTTCAATCCTTTCAAATCTATTGAATAAACAGCTGTCCATATATTTATTAATTCTATAACCTTTCTAATGGTTAATTTGCTCAAGTCTTCTGACCATATATTGTATGAACTTTTTGTATAAGAAACACATTTACCATTTGTCATCTTTGCTGTATTTTTCACATTTTGCGTGTATCTCATTTAATCTTGGTTACTTATGTAGAGAACTTTTAAATGTCTGTGTAGTCGAATATGTCTTTTCCTTTTTTAATTTATTCTATCACTTAAAAGTTTGTAAGTTAAAAAAAATTAAGACAGGCCACAGACTGAAAGAAAATATTTGCAAGACACTTACCTGAAGAAAGATTATTATCCAAACTATATGAAGAAACCTTAAACCTCAACAATAAGAAAACAAACAACCCAATTTAACAATGGGCAAAAGATCTGATCAGACACCTTACAAAGAAGTTATACAAGTAGCAGATAAGGATATGAAAAGATAAGCATTTAAGGAATTACAACTTAAAACAACAATGAGATACCACTACACAGCTGTTAGAATGAGTAAAATCCAAAAGACTGGTAACACCAAATGGTGGTGAGGATGTGGAACAACAGGAGCTCTCTCACTCATTGTGATGGTAATGCAAAATGGTACAGAGACTTTGGAAGGCAGTTTGGCAGTTTTTTACAGAACTAAACATACTCTTAACATACGTTTCAATAAACACACTCTTTGGTATTTACCCAAATGACTTGAAAACTTACGTCCACACAGAACTTGCATGAACGTTTATAGCAGCTTTATTCAGAACTGTTAAAATTTGAAAGCAACTAGAACAAATAATTCTAAAATTTGTATGGAAACATAAAAGACTCCGAATAGCCAAAGCAATCTTGAGAAAGAAGAACAAACCTGGAGGTATCATGTGTTCTGATTTCAACTGTACAACAAAACTATAGTAATCTAAACAGTATGGTACTGGCACAAAAGCAGACACATAGATCAATGGATCAGAATAGAGAGCGCAGAAATAAACCATATACAAAAGTAAACTAAAAATAGATTAAAGAGACTTAAATGTAAGACCTGAAATCATAAAACTCCTAGAAGAATACATAGTCAGTACACTCTTTGACAATGGTCTTAGCAATTTGGGGTGTGGGGGTGGGGGTTGGTTCTGTCTCCTCAGGAAGGGAAACAAAAGTGAAAATAAATAAATGGAACTACATAAAACTAAAAAGTTTTTCACAGCAAAGAAAACTATCAAAACAAAAAGGCAGCCTACTGAATGGGAGAAGATATTTGCAAATTATATATCCAATAAGAGGTTAATATCCAAAATATACAAAGAACTCATAAAACTCAACATTAGGGAATTCCCTGGCAGTCCAGTGGTTAGGACTCTGTGCTTTCACTTCTGAGGGCCTGTGTTTGATCCCTGGTCAGGGAACTAAGATCCCACAAGCTGCAAGCCATGGCCAGAAAAACAAAAAATCGAAAAAAAACCTCAACATCAAAAAAAAACTGATTTTAAAATGGGCAGGGGTCCTGAATAGACATTTCTCCAAAGAAGACATACAGATGGCCAAAGACACATGAAAAGATGCTCAACATCACTAATCATCAGGGGAATGAAAATCAAAACTACACGAGATACCACCTCACACTTGTCAGAATGGCTGTCATCAAAAGGACAACAACTAGCAAGTGTTGGTGAGCACGTAGAGAAGAGGGAACCCTCATGCACTGTTGGTGGGATTGTAAATTGGTACAGCCAGTAAGGAAAACAGTTTGAAGATTCCTCAAAAAATTAAAGAGAGAGCCGCCATTTGATCCAGCAATTTCACTTCTGGATATTTACCCAAGAAAAGCAAAAACTAATTTGAAAAGATATATACACACCAATATTCACTGCAGCATTATTTACAGTAGCCAAGATATGGAAGCAACTTAAATGTCCATGGATAGATGAATGGAAAAAGAAGATGTGAAATATTACTCAGCCACCAAAAAAAAAAAAATCTTGCCATTTTCAACAACATGGATGGATCTAGAGGGCATTATGCTAAGTGAAATAAGTCAGAGAAAGAAAAATACTGCATGATGTCACTTGTATGTGGAATTTAAAAAACAAAACAAACAAAAGAAAATAAAAACAAACTCATAGATACAAAGAACAAATGAGTAGTTGCCAAAGGGGAAGGGAATGGGGTAGGGCAAAAAAATAGGTGAAGGGGACTAAGAGGTATGAACCTCCAGTTGTACAATAAATGAGCCACAGGGTTGTAATATACAGCATAAGGCATATGGGTAATAATATTTTACTAACTTTGTATGGGAACACATGGCTACTAGACTTACCACACTGACCATTTCATAATGTATGCAAATGTCGTATCACTATGTAGTACACCGGAAACTAACATAATATTGTATGTCAACCATATTTCAATATTTCTTAAAGGCTTATAATCTATCTGTACTTTTTAAATGTGTAAAATTATTAGAGACTAATGTGAAGGTACAGTTGACCCTTAAAAAACATGGGTTTGAACTGAGCCGGTCCACTTTTTTTTTTTTTTCACTTCTTAATCTATATTTTACTTATTTACTTTTTGGCTGCACCGTGAGGCTTGTGGGATTTTAGATCCGTGACGAGGGATCTAACTCAGGCCGAAGACAGTGAGAACACCAAGTCCTAACCACTGGACTGCCAGGGAATTCCTAGCTAGTCCACTTCTAAGCAATTTTTCTCCAATAAATACAAAGCACAAGTGAGATTTGTTCAAGATGGCAGAGTAGAAGGACATGCTCTCACTCCCTCTTACGAGAGCACCAGAATCACAACTAACTGCTCAACAATCATCAACAGGAAGACACTGGAACTCACCAAAAAAGATACCCCACATCCAAAGACAAAGGAGAAGCCACAATGAGACAGTAGGAGGGGTGCAATCACAACAAAATCAAATCCCATCACTGCTGGGTGGGTGACTCACAAACTGGAGAACACTTATACCACAGAAGTCCACCCACTGGAGTGAAGGTTCTGAGCCCCATGTCAAGCTTCCCAACCTGGGGGTCTGGCAACGGGAGGAGGAATTCCTAGAGAATCAGAATTTGAAGGCTAGCGGGATTTGATTGCAGGACTTCTACAGGACTGGGGGGAACAGAGCCTCAAATCTTGCAGGGCACACACAAAGTAATGTGTGCATTGGGACCCAGGGGAAGGAGCAGTGACCCTATAGGAGGCTGAACCAGACCTACCTGCCAGTGTTGGAGGGTCTCCTGCAGAGGCAGAGGGTAGTTGTGTCTCACCGTGAGGACAAGGACACTGACAGCATAAGTTCTGGGAAGTACTCCTTGGCGTGAGCCCTCCCAGAGTCTGCCATTAGCCCCACCAAAGAGCCTGGGTAGGCGCCAGTGTTGGGTTGCCTCAGGCCACACAACCAACAGGGAGGGAACCCAGCCCCACCCATCAGCAGAGAAGCAGATTAAACTTTTACTGAGCTCTGCCACCAGAGCAACAGTCAGCTCTACCCACCACCAGTCCCTCCCATCAGGAAACTAGCACAAACCTCTTAGATAGCCTCATCCACCAGAGGGCAAACAGCAGAAGCAAGAAGAACTACAGTCCTGCAGCCTGTGGGGAAAAAAACACATTCACAGAAAGATAGACAAGATGAAAAGGCAGAGGGCTATGTACCAGATGAAGGAACAAGATAAAACCCCAGAAAAACAATTAAATGAAGTGGAGATAGGCAACCTTCCAGAAAAAGAATTCAGAATAATTATAGTGAAGATGATCCAGGACCTCGGAAAAAGAGTGGAGGCAAAGATCGAGAAGATGCAAGAAATGTTTAACGAAGATGTAGAAGAATTAAACAACAAACAAACAGAGATGAACAATACAATAACTGAAATGAAAACTACACTAGAAGGAATCAATAGCAGAATAACTGAGGCAGAAGGGAAGATGAAAGGGAAGAACCTGATTCGATGGAGAACTCAAAAGCTTTACAGACAAGCAAAAGCTAAGAGAATTCAGCACCACCAAACCAGCTCTACAACAAATGCTAAAGGAACTTCTCTAAGTGGGAAACACAAGAGAAGAAAAGGACCTACAAAAACAAACACAAAACAATTAAGAAAATGGTCATAGGAACATACATATCGACAATTACCTTAAACATGAATGGATTAAATGCTCCAAGCAAAAGACACAGGCTTGCTGAATGGATACAAAAACAAGACCCATATATATGCTGTCTACAGGAGACCCACTTCCAACCTAGGGAAACATACAGACTGAAAGTGAGGGGATGGAAAAAGATATACTATGCAAATGGAAATCAAAAGAAAGCTGGAGTAGCAATACTCATGTCAGATAAAATAGACTTTAAAATAAAGAATGTTACAGAGACAAGGAAGGACACTACATAATGATGAAGGGATCAATCCAAGAAGAAGATATAACAATTATAAATATATATTCACCCAACATAGGGGCATCTCAATACATAAGGCACCTGCTAACAGCTATAAAAGAGGAAGTCAACAGTAACACAATAATAGTGGGGGACTTTAACACCTCACTTGCATCAATGGACAGATCATCCAGACAGAAAATTAATAAGGAAACACAAGCTTTAAATGACACAATAGACCAGATAGATTTAATTGATATTTCTAGGACAGTACATCCAAAAACAGCAGATTACATTTTCTTCTCAAGTGCACACATAACATTCTCCAGGATAGATCACATCTTCGGGCACAAATCAAGCCTCAGTATATCTATGAAAATTGAGGGCTTCCCTGGTGGCACAGTGGTTGTGAGTCTGCCTGCCAATGCAGGGGACACGGGTTCAATCCCTGGTCCAGAAGGATCCCACGTGCCACGGAGCAACAAAGCCCGTGGGCCACAACAACTAGAGCCCATGCTCCGCAACAGGGGAAGCCACTGCAATGAGAATCCTGCATACCGCAGTGAAGACTGGCCCCCATTCTCTGCAACTAGAGAAAGACCGTAAGCAGCAGCGAAGACCCAATGCAGCCAAAATTAAATAAATAATTTAAAAATTTTTTTTTAAAAAAAGAAAATTGAAATCATATCACCAACTTTTCTGACCACAACACTGTGATATTAGAAATCAATTACAGGGAAAAAAACATAAAAAACACAAACAAATGGAGGCTAAACAATACGTTACTAAATAACCAAGAAATCACTGAAGAAATCAAAAAGGAAATGAGAAAATACCTAGAGACAAATGACAATGAAAACATGACGATCCAAAACCTATGGGACGCAGGAAAAAGATTACTAAGAGGAAAGTTTATAGCAATACAAGCCTACCTCAAGAAACAAGAAAAATCTCAAATAAACAATCTAACCCTACACCTAAAGGAACTAGAGAAAGAAGAACAAACAAAACCCAAAGTTAGCAGAAGGAAAGAAATCATAAAGATCAGAGCAGAAATAAATGAAATAGAAACAAAGAAAACAATACCAAATATCAATAAAACTAAAAGCTTTTTCTTTGAGAAGATAAACAAAATTGATAAACCTTTAGCCAGACTCATCAAAAAAAAGAGGGAGAGGACTCAAATCAATAAAATTAGAAATGAAAAATGAGAAGTTACAACAGACACTGCAGAAATACAAAGCATCCTAAGAGACTACTACAAGCAACTCTAGTCAATAAAATGGACAACCTGGAAGAAATGTACACATTCTTAGAAAGGTATAACCTTCCAAGACTGAACCAGGAAGAAATAGAAAGTATGAACCGACCAATCACAAGTAATGAAATTGAAACTGTGGTTAAAAATCTTCCAACAAACAGAAGTCCAGGACCAGATGGCTTCACAGGTGAATTCTATCAAACGTTTAGAGAAGAGCTAACACCCATCCTTCTCAAACTCTTCCAAAAAATTGCAGAGGAAGGAACACTCCCAAACTCACTCTATGAGGCCACCATCACCCTGATACCAAAACCAGACAAAGATGTCACAAAGAAAGAAAATTACAGACCAATATCACTGATGAACATAGATGCAAAAATCCTCAACAAAATACTAGCAAACAGAATCCAACAACACATTAAAAAGGATCATACACCATGATCAAGTGGGATTTATCCCAGGGATGCAATGATCCTTCAATATATGCAAATCAATCAATGTGATACACCATATTAACAAATTGAAGAATAAAAACCATATAATCATCTCAATAGATGCAGAAAAAGCTTTTGACAAAATTCAACACCCATTTATGATAAAAGCTCTCCAGAAAGTGGGCATAGAGGGAAACTGCCTCAACGTAATAAAGGCCATATACAACAAAGCCACAGCAAACATCATTCTCAATGGTGAAAAATTGAAAGCATTTCCTCTAAGATCAGGAACAAGACAAGGATGTCCACTCTCACCACTATTATTCAACATAGTTTTGGAAATCCTAGCCACAGCAATCAGAGAAGAAAAAGAAATAAAAGGAATACAAATTGAAAAAGAAGAAGTAAAACTGTCACTGTTTGCCGATGACATGATACTATACATAGAGAATCCTAAAGATGCCACCAGAAAACTACAAGAGCTAATCAATGAATCTGGTAAAGTTGCAGGGTACAAAATTAATGCACAGAAATCTCCTGCATTCCTATACACTAATGATAAAAATCTGAAAGAGAAATTAAGGAAACACTCCCATTTACCATTGCAACAAAAAGAATAAAATATCTAGGAATATACCTACCTAGGGAGACAAAAGACCTGTATGCAGAAAACTATAAGACACTGATGAAAGAAATTAAAGATGATACCAACAGATGGAGAGATATACCATGTTCTTGGATTGGAAGAATCAATACTGTGAAAATGACTATACTACCCAAAGCAATCTACAGATTCAGTGCAATCCCTATCAAATTACCAATGGCATTTTTTACGGAAATAGAACAAAAAAATCTTAAAATTTGCATGGAGACACAAAAGACCCTGAATAGCCAAAGCAGTCTTGAGGGAAAAGAATGGAGCTGGAGGAATCAGACTCCCTGACTTCAGACTATACTACAAAGCTACAGTAATCAAGACAATATGGTACTGGCACAAAAACAGAAACATAGATCAATGGAACAAGATAGGAAGCCCAGAGATAAACCCACACACCTATGGTCAACTAATCTATGACAAACGAGGCAAGGATATACAATGGAGAAAAGACAGTCTCTTCAATAAGTGGTGCTGGGAAAACTGGACAGCTACATGTAAAAGAATGAAATTAGAACACTCCCTAACACCATACACAAAAATAAACTCAAAAGGGATTAGGGACCCAAATGTAAGACCAGACATTATAAAACTCTTAGAGGAAAACATAGGAAGAACACTCTGATATAAATCACAGCAAGATTTTTATCATCCACCTCCTAGAGTAATAGAAATAAAAACAAAAATAAACAAATGGGACCTAATGAAACTTAAAAGCTTTTGCACAGCAAAGGAAACCATAAACAAGACGAAAAGACAATGCTCAGGATGGGAGAAAATATTTGCAAATGAATCAATAGACAAAGGATTAACCTCCAAAATATATAAACAGCTCATGCAGCTCAATATTAAAAAAAAACAAACAACCCAATCCAAAAATGGGCAGAAGACCTAAATAGACATTTCACCAAAGAAGACATACAGATGGCCAAGAAGCACATGAAAAGCTGCTCAACATCACTAAATATTAGAGAAATGCAAATCAAAACTACAATGAGATATCACCTCACACCAGTTAGAATGGGCATCATCAGAAAATCTACAAACAACAAATGCTGGAGAGGGTGTGGAGAAAAGGAAACCCTCTTGCACTGTTGGTGGGAATGTAAATTGATACAGCCACTATGGAGAACATATGGAGGTTCCTTATAAAACTAAAAATAGGGCTTCCCTGGTGGTGCAGTGGTTGAGAGTCCGCCTGCTGATGCAGGGGACATGGGTTCGTGCCCCAGTCCGGGAAGATCCCACATGCCGTGGAGCAGCTGGGCCCATGAGCCATGGCTGCTGAGCCTGCGCGTCCGGGGCCTGTGCTCCGCATCGGGAGAGGCCACAACAGTGGGAGGCCTGCGTACCGCAAAAAAAAAAAAACTAAAAATAGAATTACCATATGATCTAGCAATCCCACTATTGGGCATATACCCAGAGAAAACCACAATTCAAAAAGACACATGCACCCCAATGTTCATTGCAGCACTATTTACAATAGCCAGGTCATGGAAGCAACCTAAATGCCCATCGACAGACAAATGGATAAAGAAGATGTGGTTCATATATACAATGGAATATTACTCAACCATAAAAAGGAATGAAATTGCGTCATTTGTTGAGACGCTGATGGATCTATAAACTGTCATACAGAGTGAAGTAAGTCAGAAAGAGAAAAACAAATATCTCATATTAACGCATATTTATGGAACCTAGAAAAATGGTGCAGATGAACCGGTTTTCAGGGCGGAAGTTGAGACACAGATGTAGAGAACAAATGTATGGACACCAAGAGGGGAAAGCGGTGGGGGGGGGGGGGGTGATGAATTGGGCGATTGGGATTGACATGTATACACTGATGTGTATAAAATTGATGACTAATAAGAACCTGTTGTATAAAAAAATAAATAAAATTAAATTAAAAACAAAACAGGGCTTCCCTGGTGGCGAGAGTCCGCCTGCCGATGCAGGGGACACGAGTTCGTGCCCCGGTCCGGGAAGATCCCACATGCCGTGGAGCAACTGGGCCCATGACCCATGGCCGCTGAGCCTGCACATCCGGATGTCTGTGCTCCGCAACGGGAGAGGCCACAACAGTGAGAGGCCCGCTTACCACAAAAAATTTTTTAAAAAATAAATAAAAAATAAATTAAAAAAATGAAATCTTATTCAGTAATATTTTTAAAAGAGCTATCAAGCCATTAAAAGACATGAAGGAACCTTAAATGCATATTGCTAAGCGAAATAAGACAATCTGAAAAAGTTACATTAATGTACGATTCCAACTATAAACATTCTGAAAGAGACAAAACTATGGAGATAGTAAAAAAAAAAAAAAAACCATCCTTGCCAGGGGTTAGGGAGGAGGAAGGGATTAATTAGAGGAAGACAGAAGATTTTTAAAGTAGGGAAACCATTCTGTATGATACTGTAATGGTGGAAACATTACACATTTGTCAAAACCCACAGAAAGAGAAACTCACACAAAGAGTGATCCCTAATGTAAAGTATGGATGTCAATTAATAACAATGTATCAACCAATGTTGGCTCATGAATACACCATATCAATAACAGGGGAACTGGTTCAGGGGTGGGTAGGGAGACACTAAGTAAGGGGATATATGGAAACTCTCTGTACTTTCCATTCAATTTTTTTGTAACTGCACCAAAAAAACATATTATAACTTTTTTCAAAGAGTTTGCAAGCTCTTCTCCCTAAAATCTAATATTCACTTGTTTTCTCCCCCTTTTAAATATAACTTTTAAAATCTAAATAAACGTATTATGTGGTATGGGAGGAAAAAAATCTTAGATTTTTTTCTTCCTACTTGTTAACTCCATCATCCCAACACCATCTACTGACTTTTCTTCCCTCTTTGATTTGTGATGCTTTATCATAGTCTTACGTAGAAGGACCTATTTCTGTGCTAACCCATATAACAGTTTGAATTACAAATGATCTACTCATCACCCAATAGGTTTATCTTTATTCTTAGCTTTCTGTATCTCTTGTTTCGGCAGTGAACTTTAAAAACAACTCGATTTCCTTTCAGATCATAGACTATCAGAGTTGACAGGAACCTAAATATGACAATACCCAAATGACTCATTTTATAGATGAGGAAATTGGGGCCCAGAGAGTACATAGACTACCCCGTGGTCATGCAACTGGTTAAAGGAAGAAATAGGACTAGTACCCAAGTGTTTTTCACCTATGTCAGAAGATAATCTAAATCTAATCTTCCAATTTTTCAAATGGTTTAACGTTAGAAAATCTCAGAGATGTGTTCATTTATTAATTGGGGAAGGGGGACCCAGTGTGCAAGTGAACCTCAGGAAATCTAGGATAAGACAGAACACTGGAGCTCTATTTGCATGAGACGCTTCCCCAGCCCAGTCTCTGGGGAACATGTTTCAAGTTCTTGAATGAAGGGAACTACAAGAAATTGAAAGAGTGGGTAAAGCCACTCTTGAGCAGGGATGGGAGGGTGGCGGGTGGTCACTAGAGCTGAGGATCCAGAGCTGGCCAACAAGGACTTCTACTTATCAAAGGAAGAAAATTTTATTCCCATTTCAAGGCAGGAACAGCACAGGAAAAAGACAGCAGTAGTCTTAGCAGAGGCGCCAAAGGGGAAATAACAGTAGCTACAGCAGAAAGAACAAGAACAAAGGAGGCAAGTCTCCTGAGAGATTAGAATACCAATGGCAAACTGGGTTGGGGTTCATAGTCCAAAACTCTGTCATAATATTTACTCAAGCCTGAAGTCTCTGAGAGGATGTGGTACAGGATTTTGCTCTAGTATTAACAAAACAGACCTCCTCCTCCAGGAGTTGCTTCCATTGGCCCTCTCCTCTCAGTCCTATTCACCCACACTTCATTGTAATATCTTGCTTGTGTGCAAACCCTTTGAAGTACTTTTGTCATGTAGTGCAGCTTCCACGTGTGCGTGTGCTAAGACGTTCCCATGGAGCTAACCTTGCTTGAAAATAGCTCCGTACAGTATATCAAGAGCCTCAAAAATGTTCTTAAAAAAAAGTTGTTCTTAACTTTTGACCCAGAAATTCCTCTTCTAAGGAAATAATCCAGATGACAAAGATTTATGCACAAAGATGTTTATTACAGCATATTTATGATACCATACATAGGTAGTACACCTAAGTATCCAACAACTGAGCAAGTTAAATAAATAATGGTATATCCATTTGGTTAAATATCATACAGCCATGAAAAAAAAATTATGGTCTTGAAGAATTAACTGGGAAATGCTATAAACCAATGTTAGACAAGAGAAGCAGGTAACTGTGTTGTTTGTATTGTATAAGCTCTATTATGGTTTTTTTTTTTAATAGGAAAATACTAGATGGAAGGATGCCAAAATGTTACTAGTAGTTGCCTCTGGATGACAGGACCCAGGATTATAATTGACTTATCTTCTGCTTTAAGACAAACAAATAAAAAACTGTACTTCTGTACTTGCTAAATTGTTTTCAGTTATTACATCTAAAAAAATGCTTATAGCCAGTAAAAAGAATCATTTAAAAGGAAGTTACTCAGTGACCTTCTCTACTCTGTCGTCAGTTTGGAACGTCAAGGATGTACCTGGACCTGCTAGCATTTAGATTTAACCCCACAAACCTGTTTACTGTATCCTTCTACCCCAATTACAAGGCCCTCTAACTCTGAACCACTGGCTATCCACAGGACTAATACACATGAGATGAGGCAAACATGCAGAGGCACAAGACATCTTGCTTTGGGTGGGAATCTGTGTCTCCATTAGAAGGGAGTTTCCACTCTGGATTGGGGAAAGTGAATACATAAAGAATGGATGCAAGGTGGATCAAAGGAAGGGAGGAAATGTGGCTCTCTTAGACATGCCTTGGCTCTCTAAATTTAGAACTATGCCTGGAAATGAAAGAGACCTAACCACATTGTCAGACTCTAGAGTTTCTCCTACAGGGGGCTTCACTATAGCCCTAGAGGACCAGGACTCCGGAGTTCGAACCATAGTTAAGTGGCTGGGAGGGGAAGATGAGATAGACTGGGAAGATAAACTGAGTCTTTATAGCACACTTTCTTAAATTTTAGTGTACTTAAGAATCAACCAGGGAGATTGTTTACATTGCTGATTCTTAGGCTCTACCGCCAGAAATTCTGATCTAATAGGTCTGGGGTAGAGCCAAAGAACATTGCGCTTTTATCAAGCAATCCCACCACCACCACCAAAAGACTTCCTGATGCACTGAGCACAGCTTTAAAAATCTAGACTTTGAAATTATAGGCAAAATACTGTGTGTGTGCACTTTTCTGGATAAAGTCCGTTACTATCATCAGATTCTCAAGGAGTTCCATAATTCAAGACGCCTAAGAACTGTCTTGATACGCACAAAGAGAACTAGAGAAGCTTCACTCAAGCAGCAAGTCAGGGGGCCGGGGCAAGGCTTTCAAAAAAGAACAAAAACCTACAAACTCTGAGAAACCAAGCAGAACCAAGGCAGAGTGAAGTGAAAGCCAGCGAGGTGGAGAACGCTGAGGATGTACCTAAATCATTTTCACCTGTAAGTCTGGAATGTTAATAGCTTATTTTTATTAGCCACAGGAACTTGGTGGATGGATGTGTGGCTTAAAGGCACAGGGGTCAGGAAGACATCAGCTCCAGGGGACAGTAATAGGAGGGAAGGTCAGTGGATTTTCCTAGGCAGATAGACTCCAAGGTTGTGGAGATAAGGGAAGAAATGGTGGTTAACTCTTGGGTTTTACAATCTGGAGTTCAGCTGCTATAAGAATCCAGAGTACTGTCAGGTAGATGTGGTGGGGCATACCTGAGGCAGCTGTAGTTGAGATGGGGCAGTGATGATAGAAGTGGTCACCATTCCCTACCTCCCTATAAGATCAGTCATGGTGCACAGGACAAGAATAGACTGTGATCAAAGATGCTGAGACTGCAGCAAGGAGGAGTTCTGGTGTTCTGCTAAGAATGCGGTAGGAGAGGGAGCTGGCTTCCAGCCTGTACTCTAGGAGGTGCTCAGAGAGACTGACTTTGTTAGAAGAGTGAGCATATTTCCACACCCTCTTTGTTGTCCTTTGTGGACCGGGAAACAACTATTACAAATATTATCATAGGGACTTCCCTTGTGGCACAGTGTTTAAGAATCCGCCTGCCAATACAGGGGACACAGGTTGGAGCCCTGGTCCGGGAAGATCCCACATGCTGCGGAGCAACTAAGCCCGTGCGCCACAACTACTGAGCCTGCGCTCTAAAGGCCGCGAGCTACAACTACTGAGCCCACGTGCCACAACTACTGAAGCCCGTGCACCCTACAGCCCGTGCTCTGCAACAAGAGAAGCCACTGCACTGAGAAGCCCACGCACCACAACGAAGAGTAGCCCCCGCTCGCTGCAACTAGAGAAAGCCCGCGTGCAGCAACTAAGACACAACGCAGCCAAAAACAAACCAAACATTTTCATAAAACGTTTACCTCCTGACCAAATGTTCATTAGCTACATTCCCCTCAAAACAAACTTCTCATTCATTTGTGATATCACAACAGTCTCTTAGCTGATTTCCCTGCCTCCAGTCTTCTGGACAACAGCTCAAGGGATAGTCTTTAAAATATTCAGTTGTTCCCCTAATAGTGAAAATTTTTAAAGCTTCAGAATCCTGTTTTTAAATGAAATATCACTGAGAAGTCCAATTTAATAAAAGTCAGAAGCAAAGCTGTTCTTGTTAAAATGTGTAGGCGAGCTACACAGCAGCTGTCCCCTCTGCTCAGCGCCCCTCTCCCATCCTTGCGGCTGCTCTGGAGGCAACGCCTCCCAGAATCCCACTGGCCTGCTTACGGCAGTAAAAGTACTTATAACCCAAGCATTATAGTTGCCGCCACCATCCCCCCTTCCTAGTCCCATATCTGGAACAATTAGCTCCCAAATTGTCTTTCACCATTTTTCAAAACTTTTGACTATGGGGAATTCCAAATATACATAAAAATCAAATCAAATACAATAATAAACCTCCACATACCCATAACCAGCTTTAATGATTAGCTCACAGCCGATCTTGTTTCATTTACACCTCTAACCTCTTACCCCACACTACTTAGAAGCAAACTTCCTCGTAACATTCCATCCACTAGAATTTCATCACATTGCTCAGTCTGACAAGGAATTAATTATAACCAACAATACCAGTGTCACATCTAAAAAATAATAATCCCTTAGGAAAATCAAGTATCCAGTGTTCAAATTTCCAATTTTCTCATAAAATGTTATGTTTATATCAGGAACCAAATAAGACTCATGCATTGATTGGTGGATGTCTTTTAATCTGTAGATTGACTGATATCTTTCAGTCTATAAGTATCCTTCCATCTCTTTTCCTCTTGCAATTAATTTATTTTAAAAATTAGGTCATTTGTTTTGTAATTCTTGCCCCATTTTGCTAATTGCATCCCCATAGTGTACTTAAACATTTCCCACATCCTCTGTATTTCCTATAAAATAGTAATTGGATATAGAGGTTTGATCAGACTCAGGTTTTTTGTTTTTTTGAAAAACCACTTTGTAGGTGGTATCTGTCTCTTTTTGTGATGTTAGCAGCTGTTGATGCTCAGTGCCTAAGATCTATTTATTAAGGATGGCAAAATGGTGATATTTCAATCACCCCATTTATTAGATGAAATGTTTTTATAAAATAAACTTCCCCTCACCTATGAGGATACCCACACCTCAATATTTTTCACATTATGCCATCTGTCCTGCATGACACATCTTCTCCAATTGATGAAATGCGAGCTATACTTTCAAACCAACCAAAATATCACCTCTCAGTGAAGTCTTGCCCTCACTCCAAGCAGACTTCACCCTTCTTCTAATGCTAGAAACGTATCATTATAATAATGCTTATCTCATTGACTAATAAATTTAATGCCTCTATCCCTGGGGCTCAAAAACAGAAATGGCCTTTGGTCCTAGCACCTGTATAAAGTATTTATTGAACAAATATGTGTAGGATTTCACTTTACAAAAGTCAGTGTCACTTAAGTGACATTATGTAAAATACAAGTTACAAAGCAACTCGCAATGAGATAACCATCACTAGAAGAGTTACCAGAATTCAAGACACTTTACAAGACGGAGTAGAGCTGAATTACCAAGGGTCCACCATTAGACTTCAACCAGACTGAGAAGAGAGCCTGGGGTCTGACTTTTCAAAAATACAGACATGGTGAGAATCAGGTTGAACCCAGGTCCCTCCCAGGAATTCCGTCAGTAAAAAGTCAGAAGCAGGCTAGGTGTGAATCCTGGTGGTACATCAGTATTTAAGAAGGGAAAGGAGGTCCTGAAAACAAGGACTAAAAGGAGGAGAGAATTTTCTTCCTAGAATGTTGGTGATGTCACTAGGGGCATGAAACTAGAGAACTCTCTGGCTTGGGAGCAGTTTTTTTTGTTTTGTTCTGAAGAAGCTGCATGGTTTCCTAGTGCAAAGAGAAGTAACTAGCAGCAGAGAGCAGGGTTCGCTTGGATGTTTCATGTTTGGATTTTTTTCTCATCTTCCTATAGTGTTTATTTGGATCCTGGTCTGGGGTCTGGGGTCTGGAAACATAGAGGGCATGGATTCAATTTTCATTTAACTCTTCTTCCTCTGATGTAAAACTATAAGGTTCCATATCCTGAAGGATTCCAGGAGTCAACAATTCAGTGGGCAACATATGAAAATATTCTGCCCTAACCTCCTATCTTTAAGTCAGGCTGACCAATTCACACACAACCCAGCAAATAACTTTTATTTAAATTTTAACTTTGCTTTAATGGAAACTATCTTGGACCTGTTCTCTCTGCCCCCTCCTACACTTCACTCACTGTTCTTTTTCTGCATACACTATGTCCCAGTTCCGTGATACACGGGTAGGCTCCTCACCACTTCCTATAACTGGTACCCTGGGAGTTTCGATTGTTCTGTCAGAGGTAGTACCAGATCTGATCCCCCCATCCTCCTCTTGCCTTCTTTCCCCTCTACTTGTTTGAAGGTGATATGCTCTGTTCTCTAGTGGTTATTCTAGCTAATATGTACAGTTTCACAGAAGTCTTAAGCTAATCAATACATTCACTTTCCTCCTGAATATAAGAACATGAAAATTAGTGTTCTAGTCACCCCAAGTTACATGTTATTGATGTCCAGTATTTTAATTCTAGCTCATAGTTCCCTCCCACAAATTACAGTTTTTACACTTAATGCTTACCTACTCTTACCAACATTATTTACCAGTATCTTTGTTCAGTGTTCCTTCTTGAATCAGATTTTCCATTTAAGACCATTTTCCTTCTGCCTCAGGAATCCTGACTTACCTGCGCAAACTCTGCTTTTGTCTGAAAATGTTTCTAATTAGCCCTCTTTCTTAAAAAAGTTTTACCAAGTGTCAACTTCCATGGTAACTTCTTTTGTTAATGGGATGCAGCGAAAGAATTCCAGTTTTCTGGCTTTCATTGTTGGTGCTGACAAGTCCCCCATCTAGGCTGTTTTCTAAGGTTTGTCTGCATTTTATCTCTAGCTGCTCAAGATAGAGACCATTTTACCTCAATGTCTCTAGATACGAGCTGCTTTTCATCTTGCTTGGCGAACTCACCGGGATTCCCAAATCTGAGGTTTAGTGCCTTTCATCAAATATGAAAATTGATCGGTGGTTACCTCCTTGGATATTGTCTCTTCCTATTGTCTCCTCCTGGAGCTCCAGATACCTTAGTACATTAGATCTTCTCATTCACTTGTCCTCTATTGTCTGCTTCTCAACTTCTTTGCCATTTTCCATTCTTCCTTTCATTCTCTTTGGACTGCATTCTGTATAATTTCTTGAGATCTTCCAATTCACTAGAACCCCTTCAATTTCTCCAATTTAATCTGAGTTTTTATTTCAAATTTGTATTTTTCATTTCTAATTCAGAAAGGCTTTTTTTCCCCCAAAAAAATCTGCTGGGTTGTTTTTTGTCACCTCTTAGCTTCAAACTTGTATTAGCTCATTAATCAAAAAGTTATTTCATTAGTCTGTGTGACAATGCTATCATCGGAAGTATTTAAGGATCAGCTTCTGTGACTTTTTGGCCCCTTTTCCATTTGTGGCATCTTATTTCTTTGTGCATCTTAAAATTTTTAAGCAGGATTTGCTTTGGGAGTTTATATATAGGAATTGAGGTCTTCAAGGGATTGCACTTGCTTCTGGAAATCACCTGAAGGCAAGATGAACTCTAAGCAGATAGAGTAGGGAGCCCAGAAAAGAACCAGATATAGCTTTTTGACATAAGAGAAGCCATTTTAGGCCTAAGCCGTTTTACGATCTAAGCCTGGCCACAATGCCTGCCCTTGAACAGGTCTCAGTAATAATGATCTTAAGGGAACAAAAGAACAAATTGTTACTGGGCAAGAGAAGTAACAACAGCAAGGCTAATAAATGAGTTCTAGAGACTCCCAGTTCTGTTTTAATGGTAAAGATTAGTCTGAAGCACTTTCTTGAGCTGTTTTTCAGAATTTAAACATCCCCTTGGGCACTCAACCACCAGATCAACTGGAACCTAAAGATGGTGATGTTGACCTTTTCTGGTTTCAATCAACTAAAGCTTGTACTCTGTCAACCTTAGCCCCAATTCTATGGTGAATTCTCCTGAGCCCAAGCTCCTTCATGAATATGCATGTAGCCTTAGCTTAAAACTTCCCCCATTTTGCTGATCCAGAGAGACACTGCTTTGGGAAAGATGCCTGGTGTTCTCCTTACTTGTTGCAAGTAATAAATCTTTCTTTCTCCTGATCTTTGGCTTGGCTGTGTCTTTGGCTTGACACCCACCAAGAGGTGAGCCCAGTTTTGGGGTAATATCAAGGTTGAGACCTAAAATTCCTTGCTGCCCTCTTCCACAGAGTTGATTTCTTGTTCACCTTTACACTGAGGGTATCCTGGCTTTACTTGGAGTCACCTTCGTTTTGTTTCCCATACCCTGCATAGTCACTAAAATAGATGCTGAAAGCCTGCTGAGTTTGGCAAAAGCTGAGTAAAAGCTAGCTCTAGCAGTTGCTTACTCCCTACAATTCCAGTTTTCACTTCATTTTTTAAGATCTATGGATTCCTTACTTTTGTGCTTGTTCAGCAATATGTTTTTAACTATTTTTAAAATAAATACATTTTACCCAGCATCTTGTTTCTGCTGAAAGTACTTTTCAGAGTATCCAATCCACCACAATGCCAAAAAACAGAAGTCTGAATTAGTCCCAACTATACACACTATACTCCCCTCACCCTTGATTCTAACAGACTGGGTTGTAAAAAGGCCCAGAGTGCAAAGTTTGCAAAAGCCCGATGCTAACTTTGCCTTAAGGATGGAGCAAAAAAGAATTGAAGACGAGAGCAGTGTTAAGTGCCTGGCACCTTAGCGTGAATATCTCCTGTTTCTTTTTCTTTTCCTCAGGCACAAATGCCTTATGGCATCAGACTACTTGTCCATTAGCGCTACAAATACCTGGGCAAAGACAGCAAGATAGTAATCCCTTCTGTATCCTAAATAGAAGTGGAAGAACCTGTCCTTTTCAACAATAAAGATAGAAATGTATATAGTGAGAAGCATAGCAGTTTCTCCTCAGCTAAAAATAAAACAAAATAGCTAGTTGTCACATGCTTACAATAATATTTATGGCTCCTACAATTACACTAACAGGTATGATGCTCTTGACTCAATCCATTCATGGCTGCATTTCATACTACATAAATAGGGAAAAAATAGTCAGGATATAATACAGACAGATGAAAATGACTATTTTCATTTATGCTTTCCCTACCTCATTTCCTCCAGCTTCCTCTCCATCCATGTCTGCCCCTAAATTCTGGGTGGATCAGCTGAAGAACTCATGTTTTAAGTGATGTAGACAGCAGCAAAGTCAAGAGGTCATAGGTTGGGATTTCCCTGGCGGTCCAGTGGTTAAGACTCCGTGCTTCCACTGCAGGGTGCGAGGGTTTGCTCCCTGGTCAGGGAATTAAGATCCCACATGCCGCGCACCGCAGCCAAAAAAAACAACTTCATAAATTTACATGAAAAAGAAATTTGCGGAGTTCCCTGGTTGCCTAGTGGTTAGGATTCCGGGCTTTCACTGCCATAGCCCAGCTTCAATCCCTGGGTGGGGAACTGAGATCCCACAAGCCACAGGGCACAGCCAAAAAAAAAAAAGAAATTAGCTCCTACAATGTCGTGGGTGTGGGCACGTGCAGGCGCGCGCTTTCTTGGCATAGGCTGTCCCTCAGGAGTGATTTAAATTTCCAGACACACCTCCTTGGCTTTGGCCAATGGGGCCACTTGCTTCCCAGCTGAGGTACCCTTTGTAGCCGGAAGTGACACTTTAGTTAGAGCCATCGGCTCTAGGGAATTGTCTATTGCCCTAGAGGGCCCCCTATCAAGGGCTAAGTTCACCTCTCATCAGCTTGGGCGTTATATAGATGACATGATTTACAAAAGAAGTTTCTCCTACCTACATGCTACATGTCAGCCTGTCACTGTCATCTCAGATTCTACAGCAATCATTCATTCCTTTGAGATAAACACTGTTTCCTATATGAGCACTCCTTTCTTGTGGTTATCACCACACCCACCATGAAACCAGTATCACTGCCAGGGGAGTCGAAGCCAGTCATCCTGGATTCTAGTTTGAAGCTGAATTCTTAAGCAAGTCTTTAGTGTCTCAAGTTGCAATTAACTCACCACAGGCATTTGAATAACCTAGGTTACTTAAGATTTCAGATTCCTGAGTCCCACTTATTTAAGCAATTTTTGGAAACGCAGCATGGAAATCTGCATTTTTAACAAGCTTCCCAGGTAATTCCTGTGTACTTGCTCAGATCTATAAGGCTGGGTGTAGTTCGTCTGTAACTCTATCTATGAAAATACCAAGATAAACCTTTACTATCCTGTACTTCAGATATAAAGACAGACAAAATGAAAAATAACGATCTAGAGTAACTGATCCTTAGTTCTTCCTGGGTGAGATACTTCTAGTCTGTAACAAAGTGCATTAGTTCAGCAAGAAAGAGCAAGTGGCCAAGTGAGGTCATAGCTCTGAGCTGTCAGAAAGTATGTCACAGCAAGACTCATTGCAGCTATTTCACAAACATGTTCACAAAAAAGACTCACTGAGGCAGAAGAGTGGTTGAGCATAATCTATAACCGCCTCCAGGGGAAAAAAAAAAACAACTCAGGCTCTAAAGGATCAGGGAACAAATGGGCAAATCTTGACAAAATACACAGGATTCCTAAAGTTCGTATTAAGAGATACCAAGAACCTTCAAAAGCATTACTAAATCAGCGTCAAGAAACAAGATACAGGGACTTTACAAATCATTCTTTTAACACCTTGTTTTAGTTAAGGGCAGAAAAATGGTTTTAAAAGACCACAGATCTCAGCCGCATAGAATTCTCATGGATTGCACATGAGAAAGGGTCCATCTGTTTCATTCTCTAATCTAAGCCTAACATACACAACAATGCCTGGCATATGGAAGACGCTGGGGAAATATTTATTGAATGAGATAAAACAAATGGGCCAATCGAGAGAAGAGTAAGGTCTCTATGTAGCTCAATGCCACTGCATAATAAAGAATATGACAGAAATAAAGGCTATTCACCAGTAGCCGGGTTTTTCTACATTAAAAAAAAAATCTCCAGCAGGTCTGCCAACCCTCTCTGCAAAGCAAACTAATAGCTTTTGCCTCTGTGCTTCATCCTTCTGAAACTACAACTGCCAGACACAAACCAAGCTTTAGAAGGTTATCAGCTACAATGCTTAGATTTCCTGGTCTTAACTAGCCCAAGAAAGTTTTCATACCCAAGACCTAGTTCAACAAAATTGAGACATGAGCATCACCAGAAGCAGCTATATATTTTTAATCTAAAGACCGGGCATACAGAAAGCATTTTACATAAATTCTCGACTCTTAATAACGTAACAGGAAATATGGGCCCCAGAGGAATAAGCCCCTTTCTGTAGGTCTTAATCCTTGGCCTCTACAGTAAAGACAACCCCTGGTAATCCAATGAGTATTTGCTACCCACCCACATATTACTTGGGAGGACACAGAGGAAGCAGCTATAGGCCTGCCCCTCATCATCTTACTAAAAGATTGCGAATAGCCTGAGAAGCAACATTATGGCCTAGTGAGCCTTTTAATTCTACATATTCAGACTTATTAGGATGATAGCTGGAGCTGGTAGTTTCTAATCTTCTACCCATAAATGTTCAAGAGGGTCATGAATTGCAATGAGCTTTATTCAACGTTAGTTTTGTCAAATGTCGCAAAAGAATCCCAGTGACTTATTAATTCTTTATACTTCAGTTTCCTATCTCTAAGTTAGCAATAAGCTTCCCGTGCTCTACTTAGCCACATTTAATTTTTAAGAATCTTCAGAGGAAAAATGTTTCATATATAATTAAAAGGAATGTTCCTTGTTAAGAGCTGGGATTGAGCTCAAAATAAATCAGTCCTGGTACAATCCCCTTCTAGTTGCTCTGCAGAGAAAAAGGACACTGATACATAAGGAAGTAACCAAGATGAAAAGGAGAGAAGAGATACAGCTTAAAGTGAAGAAATGACACACACCCCCCACATACACACTTTAAAAACTTTATTTATATAAAAAAACTCATTTGTTTTTAAAAGCATTAACAAGAGAGAAAGAAAAACAGAAAAGGTATGGAGCAGAAGACATGCCCCTTAGTAGTGTTCGGTGGGAAGGTGGGATTTTTGGTTCTCTGAAATTGAACGTTTAGTGTTTTTATAAATGAAAAGGAAAAAACAGTTAAAGGTCCCCAAAAGCCCATGGCTGTTCTATTACCCACACCCCACCGACAAAAAGAGCACCAGGAAAAGAGCAGAAGAAGACAAGAGAAACCAAGAGTGGAGCCACATCTGGATGGGGGCGATCTCCCCTGTGCAGTATGCTCTCAGGGTCACAGAAAGGAAAAGGCTCCTTTTTGCCAGAAAAGGAGTGGGACGAAATGTGAAGGGGAAAAGGGGTAAATAAGGAATTCTAATGCAGAGGGAAGGCGGGTGGGGGGTTGTGCACTTTTCTCCTACCCCAAAGCCTCAATATATAAAGGAAGGGGGAGAGAGGAGCATAAAGATTTCCAGTTGCATTAAACAGAGCTTTTAGATTAAGGGGAGGAGTAAAAGGCAAATAAGGGAAAGGGTTAAAAAAAAAAAACAAAAAAAATCAACCGCATAGCAGCTGATTCCTCTAGCCCAACCTGCTAATATACACTAAACTAAAAGGAGGAGGAACAGGGGTGGGGGGGTGGTCGGGGAGGGGGATATGGACACGACTTCCCTATAACCCCTTCAGAGATGACAATCATTCTGCGCAACTAAGGAGCAAGAGTCACACCACTCACTCCTCCCACCAATCTCATTTGGAGGTTCATCAGAACAGGATTTTTGCAAAATCCCAACATATACAGTTGAGAAAAACCTTCTATGGCTAAAATTAGAGGCTATTCCAATTCCCAGTGGAGAGACTGAGGTTCTCTAGGTCACCTCTCCTCTTCTTTCTGCTATTTAGGGCCAAGAAGTAGGTAAGAAAGCAACAAAATATAATTTGCAAAATCATGAGAAATGAGACTGCAGAGGCAAAGAAAGGCACATGGAAGGGAAGGAGGAGATGCACCCCAGGCCAAAGGCACAAAGAAGAGGCAAAGCCAGGGGCGAACCCCACCTTTTTAAGGGTAAAGGGGGCAGGAGTATGTACATCAAGTCCTTTAGTCAGCCAACCAATCCAGGGAGGAAGCAGGGGAGGATGGGGCTATAAGGGTGAGAAAAAGGAGAAATAAGGGCAGGGGGAAGCCAGCTTTGTAGCTTCCTGACAGTTTCAGACTAAATGATTCATGTACATTCCTACTCGCTCCTCCTAGAGGCTCTTCTCCCCAGAAGACATCTTTCTGCTCCTTCTCACCCAAGAAGTCTTCCTTGACATATTCTCCTCTTTCTACAGCCTCTTGAAAATGGCCAGGCCAAGTCAGCAGACATTATTATCACAGGATGGGAGAGGAGGGTTAAGGACAGCCTCAGTAAGGGGCAGCAGCTGCAGCCCAGGGCTGGCATGAGGCTTGGAGAAGAGATGGAGTCTGTAGGTCCTTGATGGTCCCTGCCCTGGAGATGAGGAGGGCAAGGTTTCTTAATCTCCGCTCTAGGAAACCTTCACTTGCTCAAGGGCCCTTGCCAAGTGGTATGTGCCAATGTCGCCGGCCGTCTTTGCTTCAAAAATAGTCATTAGGAATAAAGGAAGAGCTCACGCCCTCCACTCTCCAAAAAAGTAAAGGTCCCTTCCCTACCAAGAGAAGAAAAATCTTGCTTAAGAATCATGGGTTTATCAGATTGCTGGACACTGCATATATAGCATATAACTTCCAATTCTTCCCATAGCTTCCAGTGAGGATTCCCACTCTCTCCCTCCCTCCACACAAGGCCAAGAGTTCCAGGGAGAGTTGGCAAAAAGAGCTAATCTGCAGCAGTCTCTCAAGATATGCATATAACTGAGTCAGGCTTCTTGGGAGTAATTGCAGGGGATCTGGAGGGGGGAGGAGGGACAATTAAGCTTCACTGGAAGAAGTTAGGGAGTTGATGGAAAGAAGGCAGCCACTTAGGGCTACAAGGGCAGGAGGCAGTGTGGCAGTGGGCACAACAGTCCAGCGAAGAAAGGGAAAAATCATCAGTCCATTTCACCACCAAAAAATAAAAGTACATATATTATAAGCCCAGATGTAGCGGAGAGAGTGGTGCTAAATCTTCTGCTGTAGGGAAAAAAGAGAAAGAGATGTTAATAGGGTTGGGAATAAGGAGAACCAAAAGAGAGCTGAGCAAATCTGAAGGGAAGAAAGCAGCACATAATGGAGAATCAGATCACCAGCGGCACGTCCCAGCCTCTTAAGAGGTAACAATCACAGAAGCAGCACCCCTAAGCCCCGTGCGGCTGACTGATCAGATCAGCATGATTGGCAAACTGCTGGCACAGAGACCTCCTCCTCAAGGATGATCTTGGGGGTGGCTGAAGGACGTACCATGGGGGGGTAAGACATTTGGTCCCCCTCATCATCCAAAACCAACACATCCACCTCTTCCTCCAGAGATTCCTGCCCCTCGTCCTGCTGTGAACACATGCAATGTGTTAGTATGAGAGTAAGAAAACATGAGTGCGTGCCAGATCTAGGGAAAATCCCCAGATTCGTAAACTCAAACAAAACAAGGTAATAGTAAGTGAAGGGCAAGATATTCAAACAAAGGCAGGCACAGAAAGGGAGCGACGCGAGGACAGGTCAGCTGGCGCTAGCCACACAAGCAACATATTTATAGCCTTCTTTCTCCCATCTCGACCATCGCAGAACAATGGCACCAGAAATCCCAATGTGAGTCAAAACTCCTACTTTTCCCCTGAAAACCCCTACAAGGAAAGGTGCTGTCTTTCACTAAGTCCTTTTTTCCTATTTCACAGGACATGCAGGCTTCAAAACAGAACTAGCCTCAGAAGGACAATAGTATATAAAGAGAATTTACCATCAGGGGCGTTCCCTTCAATGGCTCCATTTCGCCTAGATCCCCAGATCGATCCAGTGTTCTATTGTGGTCTCCTCTCTCATTCAGTGTGGAATAGTTGTTATCTAGTTTAAAAAAAAAAAGAAGTACAGAGACATGATGTTCCCCTCTAGTGTAAAATATGTATTAGGCAGAGAAACGTGATTTAGGCACCTCTTTGGTAAAGCATTTGAGCTTTACCAAAGGCATTAAGGTCAGGTGGTCCTTGACATAAAAAAACTTACATCTAACTGGGAAGGCAAAATATATCATATATGATAATAAAGCTAAACTGAAGAGATCTATGAAGGGTACTGGAATTAGGAGAAGATAGTGAGGTGAGCTGCAATAGTTAGGAAGGACCTAACAAAGTAGACAGGAATTCAGCCAAGCCTTTGGGGATGAAGACCGTTTACAAAGCAAGTGGGAAGGACATTCCAATAGGAGGTATTACAAGAGCAAGATAAAAAAGTATAGAGTGAAGAGACAGGATAGCAAGTAGACTAGGTGGGCTCAAACAGAGTATATGGAGAGTAAGACAGAGCGAACCTGGCGTCAGACTGTGAAAGGCTGTGAGCAACAGTTTAGGGACACACGCTTGATTCTGTATTAATGGGGGAGGAATATGAAGCTTTTTTTTTTTAACCTTTGAGCATTTGGGAATGTGGAAAAAGGTAGACAGATCAGATTTTACTACACTTCCTTGAATCCTTCCCAATGGAATGTCCAGCCAGTGTCCTTCCAGGAAGGTGAATGGTGCGGGTGCTGGAAAGAGCTACAGAGCCACACAGTTCTCCTCATCCCATATGATATATATGGCTTACTCCATATCCTTAGGCAGGAATTAATCACCTACCTAATGATTTTGTGTTTGATCCCATACTGCTCATCTGAATTTCTTCCCGATCAGGTTTCTTATCTACAGGGAGTCAGAAAGTTATCCAGGTCAAAATCCAACTCTTCAAAATCTAAACTCATAAAAATTGCTCTCTAGTCTGTCCTCCCTTCCCCCTCCCTCCCATCAAACTTTTACTAAGCACCTACCACAAGTGCCAGGCTCTAGACAAAGCCCTCATGGGACTTAAAGAGATCCCTTTCCTCCAGACTCTAACATAAGAAACGATTCACTCTAAGCCAGCAGGTTTCAAATTATTTGGTCTCAGGGCCCCTTTATATTCTTAGAAGTTATGAGGATCCAAAGAATGTTCACTGGTATAGACTACATGTATTAATAGCTACAGTGCTTTTAAATATTTATTTCATTTAAAATTTATTTTAAATATTTATTTCATTTAAAAGAACAATACTTATTCCGTTAACATAAATAATACTTTTAATTTTTTTAAAGAAAGCATTGTTTTACATTTTTGCACATATTTAAAGTTTGGTTTAAGAGAAGGTAGCTAGATTCCCGTATCTGCCTCTGTATTCAATCCGTTGTGATGTTATTTTGGATGAACATAAATGACTCACTCTGCTGTACAGCAGAAACTGACACAGCACTGTAAATCAACTACACTCCAATAAAAAAAAAAAAGGATAAAAATTAAAAATGTTTTCTTCTCACCAGAAAGTAAAAAAAAAGAATCAAACTGATTCTTATTTAGTAGCATCACAGTGGATAGTGTACCAAATTGTTCAAGATGGCTTTATAAAACGTACACACTTATCAAAAAAAATAAAAAGCACTGTTTTACATTTTTGCACATCTTTAAAGAGAAGATAGCTAGATTCCCATATCTGCCTCTGTATTCAATCCGTTGTGATGTTATTTTGGATGAATTATATAAAGAAAATCCAGCATCACACAGATAAGAAGTTGGAAAAGGGAGGAGAACTTTATTAGTCTTTTCAGATAACTGTGGATATTCTTTGATAGTATACTAATACTCGACAAGGCGAGTTTCTTTAAGGTTAGCGCAATAAGGAATCTGAATCCAAACTAAGCCTCTCTTCATAGTCTGTTAAATTAATATCTATTGGTCTGTCTTACACTTTGAATGGATCAGTTACTCATGCATGATTTTGAAAATCATGCACTGGTCACTTGGAAAATACTGGTTCACAGAGTTATGCAGATTTTCTAAATGTTAACACATTTCATGATATAATATCAAAAAAATCACATTCATTAACATCGCCACTGATTTCATTTAAAAGTATATTAACTATTGGGATGTTACCAGGCTCACAGTGACAGATACAATTCTTCCAAAATTTAAAATTTTCGGGCTTCCCTGGTGGTGCAGTGGTTGAGAATCTGCCTGCCAATGCAGGGCACACGGGTTCAAGCCCTGGTCTGGGAAGATCCCACATGCCGCGGAGCAACTAGGCCCATGAGCCACAACTACTGAGCCTGCGCATCTGGAGCCTGTGCTCTGCAACAAGAGAGGCCACGATAGTGAGAGGCCCGTGCACCGCGATGAAGAGTGCCCTCCGCTTGCCACAACTAGAGAAAGCCCTCGAACAGAAACGAAGACCCAACACGGCCATGAATAAATAAATAAATAAATTTTAAAAATAAATAAATAAAAATAAAATTTTCTCTTGAAAATTCAGGCAAGTACTGTCAGTTATTTTTCCTCAAACTGACAAGCTCACTGTGTTCATTTTCAAGAAAATGTCTGTTTTTTTAAAGTAAAAATAGTGTTCCAAAAAAAAAAAGTGGTTAGTGTACCTAGTAACTCCAACAATAGCACAAGTGCTTTTCCTCAAGATTACCATCATGCTTTGGTATGCTGCAGGGTGCTTTATGAGAACCCCCTATATCATCAACACAGGTTATTAAAAAGCTGTGTACTCAAGAGCAGAAACAATAAAATTAACATTGTTACAGTTCCATCAAGTACGTTCTTAAGTGAACTTGGCTCCTTTTTTTCCCCCTACCCTCCCAAAACTGGCCCTTCTTATAACTGCAAGTACATGGCAACGAAGACTACAACAACTAGTTTGGTTTGGTGTCATCGCCCTGGTTTACACTCAGCCTCCAGCAATAAAGCACCACCACTGCTTATGCACCATCAGCACAAATGTCAACAGATTTGGTGATCCTCAGACCACATTTTAAGAACCCTGACTGAGGCAAAACCCAAGTGTCACTAAGATTAAAAGGGTTACAATAAGCACTAAATATATGATTTGTCTTTTGAAGAAAAATGTATCTGCTCACATGGCAGTGTTTAGAGGATACAGAATAGGAGTGGTTATCTCTGGATAACAGAAATAAGTGACTTTTTTTGTTGTCATTTTTCTGGTTTGTATTTTCTAATTTTTCAACAGTAAACATATACTACTTGGTATTATATGAAAATTCAAAAGGGAAAAAAAATCATTTTGCAATATACAGATCTTCCTCGGACTTACAACGGGGTTACATCCTGATAAACCTATCATAAGTTGAAAATATAAGTTGAAAATGCATTTTAATACACCTAACCCACCAACCATAGCTTAGCCCAGCCTACCTTAATCGTGCTCACAATACTTACATCAGCCTACAGTTGGACAAAATCATCTAACACAAAGCCTACTTTATAATAAAGTGTTGAATACCTCATAATATAATTTATTGAATACTGTACTAAAAGTGAAAAACAGAATGGCTATAAGTGTATCGGCTGTCCACCCTCATGACTGCATGGCTAACTGGGAGCTGCAGCCGATGCTGCAGTGTGAGACGCTGTCCCACCATGTTATCGCTAGCCAGGGAAAAGAGCAAAACTCAGCATTGAAATACAGTTTCTACTGAATGCACATCACTTTTGCGCCACCACAAAGTCGAAAAATCATAAGCCAAACCGTCGTTAAGTCAGGCACTATCTATATACATATGTCAAATCATTATGCTGTACATCTTAAATTTATACACTGTTATATGCCGAGCATATCTTAAATAGAGGAAACAGAGTAGGGTTCGCTCCCTGGTCATTTTAAGTCCACAAGCAAAGATGGGGGAGTCACACGCAGGCTAACTGCCTGTCTTATTTGCTGATGCTCAGGTCTACCAGCTTCTGGGTTATAATCCTGAGGTGAAGTATTACTCTCCCTCCACCAAAAGACAAGCTCATTCAGAAATAAATATATATGCTATTTCATTAGATGGTAAGCCATCTAACGAAAGAATAGCAGAAGAATAGCAGAAGTGGAATAAAAGCAGAGGGCTATGTCCCCTGGTTACTGTACCTGATTTCTGGTTCCGGTCAATGAGAGGGAGAGTGCTATCATCATATGAATGACTGCTCTGGCTTCGAGAAGCATTGTTTAGATTCACCTGGAGGCAAACAAAACACAATAATGTCACAGAGTACTGAATTCACCCTTATCTTATTCCTTAATGGGCTCAGACTTCTAGGTCCTTATTCCCGAATACGATTCTTACCAAAAGGTAACTCGTAAGGGTTAAATAAACACCTATATAGTGAAACAAAACTAGGATATTAGGGCTTCTCTGGTGGCACAGTGGTTAGGAATTCGCCTGACAATGCAGGGGACACAGGTTCGAGCCCTGGTCCGGGAAGATCCCACATGCCGCGGAGCAACTAAGCCTGTGCGCCACAACTACTGAGCCTGAGCTCTAGAACCTGCGAGCCACAACTACTAAGCCCGTGTGCCACAACTACTGAAGCCCACGCGCCTAGAGCCCATGCTCCCAACAAGAGAAACCACCACAATGAGAAGCCTGAATACCACAACGAGTAGCCCCCGCTCGCCGCAACCAGAGAAAAGCCCGCTTGCAGCAACGAAGACCCAATGCAGCAAAAAATAAAATAAAATAAAATAAATTAAAAAAAAAAAAAAAAAAAACCTAGGATATTAGGCTTCTATTTGTGTTCTGAACAGATTACAAAGGTATCAAACACTCACGCTATCAAGGAGATACAGTCTCAGAAAATGACAGTTCAGAAAATGGCAAACTCCTTCAAAGGGCTAAGGCAGATTCGGAGAAAGTCAAAAAGGCCATCATCATCCTTCATTACCACTGGCATTTACACTGTGCTATGACACAGAGGAAGACCAGAGCTATTTCAGCAGCAAATGAACTATAGGCACCATTTTGGGGGGAAAGTTAATAAATGATTTCTTTACACACAGAGACTTGGGGCAAAAGTAGACTCAGGGGAAGTTCCCTGGTGGCCTAGTGGTTAGGATTCAGCGTTTTCACTGCAGAGGCCCAGGTTCAATCCCTGGTTGGGGAACCATCCCACATGCCGTCAAAATACAAAAGAAAAAAAACAAAAAAGTAGACTCAGTGTGACAGTGAAACAGAAGAACCAAAGACAAAAGCATTACCTGAGACCAAGGGGAAAAAAAGGTGAAAGTCTCAGTCCCAAGAGTTATTCTACCTGAAAGTCTGACTTCTTCCATCCTTCTTTTTCCAGTGGCTTCCTCAGTTCCTTGTATCCCCAGATTGTCTGTAATACAAGCGCTGCTGCTCGAACTTCTTTTTCTGAGCGGTTCCTTTTGAGGAAAGTAACACCAGATGGAATTTGGATGTAAGACGAGGGAAGAAGCTGAAAACTTGTACTCTCTAATATAATGTAACGTACGGATATAAATCCCAAAACGGGCAAGATCAAGTATTCACCAAGTCCCATATTTTAACTCAAACGGTGACACAAAGAAATGTTTGATGTAAGAGTCTTATCAATTTATGGATCAACATGAAGACAGAAAAAAGAGCAATACCTCTTTATACTTTCCATGTAAATAAGGGAAAATAACCTTAAAAAGCAAAAGGGGAAAGCCCCTTCCCAGCAACCCCTCTCTCATATTCAAACTTTTCCAGTTGTAATTTTAAGTGTTAATCTCACCCTGATTTGTTGATCAAAACCAGCTTCTCAATACCCTGTGTTTCTCGAAGCTTTTTGGCAGCCTCCAAGTTCTCAGCAATAACTTCATTGATGGTATTCAAAACAGAGACCACAGTGTCCTCAGAGAAATTCTGGGAAGAGCTCTGTTGCCCTCCTGGCAGATTCTTTACCAAGTTAGGAATAGCATGTTTACCTATAGCGGTGAGACAGGAGGAATGTGTGCGGGGAGAACAAGCTGAGTCAGGTTGTTAGGAGCCTAACACTACACTTAATCGCATTGCTCATATCAAGCATAGATACTATCCACATGAATCAACTTCCTTCTCCTGTAGGATTATCATTTCAAAAGAGCAAAGGACCTGGAATAGCCATGGATATACTGTCCTTCCTACTCTTTTATTTATTCTCTCTTTCAGTCACATTAAAACAATCTGAATACTTTATCTCAAATATGCTACACAGTCCATTCAGATAGTCTAATGAAAATAGTACACTGAATACTATACTACAGAATATTATACTACTATTATAGCTTAATAGAACAGTCATTGTGAATTTAAGAAAAACAAAAACTGGGCTCTGTCACTTATGAGCTATATTAACTCTGGACAAATTACTTAACTTCCCTGACCCTCAGTTTCCTTATTCTAACAAAAAAATTTTAAAAAAAGGACCCTTGTAAAGTGGTGACATTTAAATGAGAATATACAGACATGCTTAACAATCCCTAGTAACAAAGTACATGCTCAATAGATAGATATTGTTATTCTATTTTTGAAGAATCAGCCCCTCTTGTCTTTCCAAGAACCATTGAACTATAACCTTCTCCAACCTCCAGATTCACAAACTACGGAGGACTAGGATTCTTCCTCAGCCCTTTCAACAAATAAATTATTTAGCACCTGTTGGATCAAAGGTGCTGTACTAGATGCTAAGGTAACGGCTCCTCACCAATTAATTCTTTGTTGCGAGCATCCACAGCCAGATTTCTCAGGGCTCCAGAGGCAGCTTTCACGACCCGCTCATGTTCATTGGTCAGGAGGTCAGCAATGGCAGAAAGAGCCTTCTCTTGACGCAGAGCTAAGCGGATATATCGACCATACTGCAAGTAGCACATGGAAAGAAGTAGAACAGATTATAAATGGTAGCAAACTAGTTAGCTAAGTCCTCCCATCTCCAAATCCATTTTGTAAAAGGTACTCACCGTCCAGCGCCCAGCACACAAGTTCTGGATGGCCCCTGCTGAGGCTTCTAGGATGGCAGGATTCTTGCTCTCCTTGAGGAGTGAGATGTATATCCGAACCACCTCTGGCTGAAATAAAAGTTCATAGCCTGCACAAGAAAGGACAAGAAAGCAGAGGATGCTTATCAGTACCTACGAACCAGGCTCTGGCTGGTTGAACTCCAGTGTTAGTACTCTGGATTAATGGGTTTATGCTCCAATACCAGTAAACTCTCTAAACCCTCCCACCCACCCAACAGCAAACTCAAGAGATCTGACTACTACATCTGATGTAGTCAGATGTAGCCTTAAGAATGAATCAACCATGGCAAGAGCAAAACAGATATCAACTCATATGCAACTCCTGTCTCTCCCTCCTCCTAGCCTCTTCTCTCCTCCCACAGTTTACTCTGACCTTGCTTGGCACTCAAGGGATTCATTTACTCATCGATAGCACTCAGAGTTAAAGATTCCTCATCTCAGATGAATTATTTCTAACTTAACTGAGTCATTCTGCCCACCTGAACTATGATTAAGTGAAAGGGGCTCAAATTTAATAACATCTGAATTTTTATATCCATGGGGAGCTGTGAATTTTGGACTCACCATATTGATGAATATAAAGATCCAAACTGTGATAAAGAGAATTCTTATAACAAGTAAAGTTTGAGTCCCAAGAACTAGTGGCTACTTAGGGTACTTAAGTTTCTGGTCTAGACTACCATCAGGTCCTTATCCTCAAGTAATCTGAAGAGTTGCCATAACAAGAAGTCCTTTGAAAGTTACTGTTATTAGTTTCCAAATACTTCTGTCATCACTTCAAATCCTTAAGTCAGAGGAGACAGAACAGTGAACGTACTGTACAGCCTACTGTCAGGCTGCCAAGCACCTATCTGTGGACTACGTTTATGAGCTCTATGGAGCCTGAGAAGAAAAAGATGACTTACCTCGAGCAGGACTAGTTCTTTTAGGGAAATCCACTGTATCATTTATTGGATCCTCTGTGGGTTTTTTCCCTTTGGAAATTAAAAAAAGGGGGAAGGGGTAAAAAGTTTAAGAAAGGGAAGAGTCCATCCAGTATATTTTTTTATTCTTCAGTCAAAATCTTTGGATCAGAGATGCATCAAGAGGGGCAAAAAACAAGAAAACAGACAAACAGACAAAACACCAGGATCCCCAGCTTGTCCCTATCAGATACAAGAACAAAAAACAGACAGCACTTGGGTAAGACAAGGATAACCACTACTGTTGCTGCCGTCCTGAGTCCTGATAACTGGGGCTGCTGTCCAGAAATAGCATGCCATGAGCCATTAGCTCAGAAGAGCTACACTTGTTTCAGTGGCCATCCTCAACTGAATTTTCCTACATGCATCCACAGGGAAGGGTTAGGCAAAGAAACACCAGGGAAGCTAAAACCAAAACATGCAAATTAGAAGTAGGTAAGCGCCTTAAAAGATTCCACTCACCTCTGGAGAACCACTCATCTTCCAGTGCATCACCCAAGGTGGAAAGTAGAGGAGAGAAATGAAGGAAGAAAAATGCGGCAGAGAGATGTCAACAGGATCATGGGAAAATAAGCAGGAAAGCGGAGAGGAAAAGAAAAACACAGGAAACACAAAGGAGGAATGGGGGAGAAGGCCCCAGATTAGTTGAGTTCTCGGCCTTCACTGCCCAATTACTGATGCCAATACCACCACCACCGCCACCACCACCACCGTCACCACCATGAAGCACACGACACAGGGGAAGCGGCAGCAGAGCAAAAAGACACCCTTGACTGGGCTGATTCCTGTACTTGCTCAGCAAGTATTTTGTACCTAAAGCTAAACGTGTTCCTTCCTCTCCCCATCCTTACATTAAAGAGCAAGGAACAAGGAACCAAGACTCACCTTTGCCCTTCTTGGCCCCAAAGCAACTGGCAGCATGTGGCCCAGTACTGTTGGCAACATTGGGAGGTGCCTCTTGGTAACGTTCTGCTTGTGGGATTTCTCGGTGAACTTGATACGACAAGTTCCGAAGGAGACAAACACAGTTCTCCACAAGCTTGGGATCACAAAATACAAGGTTCAATGAGAGAAGAGAACAACTATAGTGATTTCCTAGCAAGTACAGGCTTCCACGATTCACGTATTAAAATATTTATCCTCAAAAGCACAGCCCAATTCATCATCTCTCACAATACCTCAAGTGCCCACGCTTCTCAAAATTCTTGTAGCCTCAGGCTAACAGAAGGTTTCTGCTACCATTTGGTGTGTTAACACAAAACTCAGGCTCACTCTGACTTTTTTCCTAATCAGAAAAAAAATGCAAGTATGGCTAAACAGCTTTAAAATATATAGGTGAAGGAAATTCTAAAGAAAACAGTTTTCGTCTATGGTGAACGCCCACTTTAAGGAGTGGGGGCTGGTATAGGTATCTAATGTTATTTGAAAGCCTGAGATGATAGGTCTGCATTATGGGTACCTCATGGTTGTTGTGAATGGAATTCTCACCCATTAACCTACCTTGCTGTCTGAATCTTTCTGTCCAATCTCAGCCTGAACAATGAAAATGAGAGCATCCACCAAACCGTCACATTCCCGAAGTTTCCGGCGAGCTTCACTCCTCTCCGAGCTGACATTCCTGAGGGAAAAAGGAGAGGCTTCAAGATGACTAAAATCTAGAAACCCTCTCTTAATATCCTTAACATCTACAAGCCCCCTTAATATCTTTTCTTTTCACTGTAACAAAAAACGAGTACCTGTTATAAGGAAGGCACTGGAGTTGACAGAAAGTTGAATAAAACAGTTCCTGCTTTCAGGACATTTATAACCAGGCCAGGGAGAGGGGTGTATAAATAAAGTATACCAACAACAATAATTTAAGACAGAATAGATACTTCTTCTATGGAAGTACAAGTGAAGAATAGGGGCAGAGCACATAGGGGTATACTCCAAAGAGAGAAAGAATATATCGCACATTTACGGGGTATTAGAAAAAGAAATCAGGAAAACTTACATGAAATAAAAGCACTTGAGTTTAGCTTCAAAAGATAAATAAGCAGAGAAAGGCATTGCAGACAGAGGAAGAGCTCTTCCTCACTCTATCCTTCTAGTAGTTTGTACTCCATTTGTTGCATTTATCGCAGCCTGACTTGAAATACAAATAATTGAAGGCAAGAACACAGGTACACACAAGCCTAGGACTAAACGACTGCCTTACGTGGAGTAGGTATTGAACAAATGTTTACCAAATTATATGAACAAAGTCAAAGAGGCACAGAAGTGAGGAAGATATGTGGTTTACTTGCCGTTCCCCACATAAGGCATATATGATATGCAAGGGAGTAGTGACAAAGGTAGAAAAACAGGTTGAAGTCATAGTATGCAATACAAATAGGAACGGAGGCTGAGTGACAGGCTAAGGAGTTTAAACTTTTTTTAAAAGCAATTTAAGTTAGTCTTCAAAAATTCTACCTTCATACTCTCAGAACCCTTATGTTACCTAAGGCAGCCAGCTGTGTTGGTGAGCACGGACTCCCACTCAATGTGGCGCGGCTTACAATCTTCACTAGGTTCCCGCTCCCAACCAGAATGCGGAATGATCACTTCATCTGTCAAGGCATGCAGTGCATGGTCCACAATCTCCATTTTGATTGAGTCATGGGATGAGAGATTCCACAGCGTTCCTGGCAGAGACAACTCATCAGATAGCTCTCCAGCACCCAAGACAGTATGCTTGAAGAATGCCAAAGAGAATGCCCTATTCCAACATTTCTCAGTCTTCCCCAATGACCAAATACCTTGTAATGATATTCAAGCTCTAGCCTGTGACCCACAATAATACATTGTACATTATGGCTCAATACAAATATACATCCCATGAAGTAAGGTTTCATAAAACAATACTTATTATAAGCCATACCCTCTAGGCTATCTACACCCACTTCTCAATCCCAGCGCCACTGACATTTTGGGCCAGATAATTCTTTGTTGTGGGGAGCTGTCCTGCCCAACATTAAATGTTTAGTGTATGTCCAGCGTTTACTCATTTGATGTTAATAGCACTCCCTCCCAACCTTCCCAAGTTATGACAACCAGAAATACTGCCAGACATTGCAAATTTCCTCTGGGGGGCAAGATCACCCCCAATTGAGAACTAATGATCTATGCTATTTCTTTTTCTTTCTTTCTTTCTTTCTCTTGGAACGCTGATTGTGATCCACAAAGTTGTGTTCAATACACACTAATGGAGTATGACCCACAATCTGAAAACCCACTCTTCTAAAGCAAGGACCACAAGCACAAATGCCTATACATGCCAGGCAGGTGAGTCAGGACAAGCAGGTATTTTAAAGAAATTACAAGAATATGGGTTAAGTGCCAACTGACACTCAGCTTCAATTCTGGGGAGACAACTTCCTAGGTAGTGGCAGTTGGTCAGAGATAACATGTTGGAAATTACTGCGAACTGGAGAGCACGTGCCCCAATCAGCTCAGACCAGCTACTGCCAGGTAGCAAAATAGATCCATTGCTACCAGTTCCCGCACGTTTAAAATAGAAGGCAAGAATCTGGAATTTTAAGTGAAATCTTCTGCGTTTAAAACATTAGCAAACAATGCTTTAAAATTTGGAAAACCTTGCATGATCCAAATCTGTGAGATGGATCTGACCCAAAGGCCACAACATTTAATCAACAGTCAAAGGACTAGAAATCCTTCTAGTTCTCAATCTCTCTAAGGAATAACAGTGACCCTAACCTAGCAGCTTCCCTTGGGCCTAGAACTCACCAGTAATAACTTCAGTGAGGTCCATATCACGAGCCTTTCGGAGTAATCGCACAAGAGCAGGAACACCATCACAGTTTTTTATAGCAATCTTGTTATCCTGGTCACGCCCGAAAGAGATATTCTTGAGAGCTCCACAGGCGCCAAGGTGCACTTCTTTCTTGGGGTGGTCTAACAAGCCCACCAGTACTGGGATACCCTTGAGCTTCCGAACGTCAGTCTTCACCTTGTCATTGCGGTAGCACAGGTGTTGCAGGTATGCAGCTGCATTGGACTTGACAGCATCCAAACGGAATCCTAGCATGGCTATCACCTCTGGCAGCTCTGGCTGTCTCCAATTTGGGGGTGGAGGCCCTCCCTTGCGCAGGCTATCCAAGCTCGCTAAACTTCCCCGTTCGTGCTGGGCCAAAGGAGCCCAATAGTACTGGTCTGATGGTACCTCCTCACCAATCATGTCTTCATAGCTCCTGCAGTGTTGGAAGAACCGGAAAGAAAAAAGGAATACATTAAGTTGTTAAGCCTGGTTTCTTGGGGGGCTCCCATTACCCCTCATCTTCAAGGAATGAGTAACCCCAGCTCTAGTACACTAGATCTTATCTCTCCTTTGCATAAAAAATATACCGATCAATTTTTCTTAATGAGATAAGGCAATAATCTTAAACGCATCTGCAATTAGATTAAAGCTGCCATTTTTTTCTGTGAAGTTTACTAGCTTGGAGGAGCAACAAGCATTCGGAGAGTTAATCACAAAAAAGAACCAAATCCTGACTGCTTAGCATTTGAACGATATCTGACACCTACTAAACTTCTCCAGATAGAGATTGAAATAAGCCTTCAGACAGCAGAGTTAATGAAACCAACTGACTTGGTACCACAGAAATTAGCGAACAATGTCTGAGAACAGCTCTCATAAGGCCTTAGGCTAAAGGGAAAATAAGGCATTTACTTACACACAGGAAAGAGCTGGTGGAATAAGACCCTTAAACACATTTCACATTTAAGTCTCTCCTTACCCTATTTTGGAAATTATTAAAAAAGAGATGATACAGTAAAAGCAGTAAAGGATGTCTTAACACCTCATGTGAGGACTTGGCTTTGGTATTGATGAGGTAGGTATAAGCTTGAACATTAGTTTGCACTAGTTCATCCCAAGGTCATCTCTGCTACTCAACAAATGTGTTTGAGACATAATTTCTAGTCTCCAATTTCTAAAGACAATACTTCCAATTCTGTCAAAATAGATACTACTGACCACCATCACATTTGGGATACCCAGTCACTATGAAAAGGAACAGACAGAGCAACTGAAGGTAAAGAAAAACATCTAACCAGAGATATTGCTTCCTATTTCAGTACTACCAACGACCACTAGAGGGTGAGTCTGTCACACTATTATTTATTCATAACCACCAGGAAGGAAGAGACCCATTATCAGTGAGCTCATCTCACTCTGTGGCTCCCACAGGAGAGAGGAGAATCCATTGTGTGGAACTCTCCAAATAAGCCCGTCGTTTGTTCCGCAAAACCACTCCCACTGTCACCAAACCCTCAAGGTTTTAGCCTGAGCAGAGGGCCTGCCTCATAGCTGTCAACATCAACCACTCAAAAGTGATTTAAATGGACAAAGCAGTTAGTAAAAGATCACTATTTTGCAATATCAGTGAAACAAAATAAGCAGGTTATATAGCTGAGTTTTAAAAGTAGGCAACTAAACAGCATATTAAGATTCCATTTCAGTAGGGAAAAAATAAAGTCAGAGTGTGTTTACATGTATAAGAAAAAGAACTCAAAGGAAAAGCATCAAAATGTTAACAGTAGTTCTTTATCAATGGATGGTGTGCTTATCTAGTTTTGTAGTGATGATGTTTTTACTTTTATTATTATTTTAATATAAGCAATTACAAAACAACTACCATAACTGAAGATTTTGGTCACTCAAGTTATTTTTACAAGTGGATCATGACATTCTTTCCTTTGTCTTACAAATAACAAAGCTGTGCCCAGAAAGATTAAATGACTTGCTTAAGGCTACACAGCTAGTGGCAAAGGCACAACTAGAACCAAGGTCTTCTGGTTCAGTGCTTTTTCTACAAATCATTCTGCCTTACTGTTTTCGTTTGACCTTGTATTACTCTCCTAGCCCCAGAACAGGAAGCAGCAAATGTTCTTGCTAGTCAAGCAGGTTTCCAAGTCCAGTATCACCCTGGAATAAACCCAAGAACCAAGCCCAAGCCCTCTTTCTTTATGTCAGTTGCCACAGCAAGGGACAACACAGAATGACCAGGCCACCAGCACCCACCTAGATCCAATCCCTCTACTAATGAGGAAGTCAGAAAAAGCAGACTTGTCAACAAAGAGAAGAAGCCAACACCCTAGGCAGACTCCTTTGGTGATAGCTGTTATCTACCACTACTCCAAGTTGCACCAACTAAGGCCTGATGTGCCCCCACCCCAGGAATAAAAGATGAGTCACATGGGAGGTGGATTTGCTGTCCAAAAGACACCTGAAAGGTGAGTGACTCAGGCTTAGGTAATGAGGCCTCTACCCCTGGGCCCAGCCCAGTCTGCTGTTCACCAAAGCTACGTCATATAAGTAAAATGAGCACCAAGGCATTTGTTTTAGAAAGTCATGACCTCATACAGAAATTCAGCAACAGCTGTTAGGATATCCTTACCATTAAGACATCCATAAATCTTCTCCCTTCATTCTTATCGTTTCTCTTTGCCTGGAAAACAGTCTCTGATTTATTCTAAAGCAGGATTGGCAGCCCATGGGCCAAACCTGTTTTCTGTACAGTCCCAAAACTAAACTAAGAATGGTTTTTATATTTTTAAAAGGTTGTAAAAAGAAGAACAACGGCATACAACAAAAACGATATACTGTTTGCAAAGTCTAAATTAGTTCTATTTGGTCCTTTACAGAAAAGGTTTGCCAACTCGCATTCTAAAGCATTTTTTCAAGGCAAACCATCTACCAGTCCAAACGTCAATTACTACCTTTTTCACATCACCAAAGAATCCCCAGGGATAAACAGTAAAGTCGGAATTAGTGACCTTTCAGAGTGTCAATAATGTACCACCCTCTAAGGAAGCCACCCCCATTTCACTTTACAATCAAATGTAAGCACCTAAGCACAAAGTGTCAGGGTTTTCGTGAGATCAAGGTTTGTTTTTATTTGAGATTAAAACCATCACAGCGAAGGTTCTTATATATACCCTTAACTATCTATTCTGGCCTAAAACCCTCAACCTTGTTCTTAACACCAAACCAGAAGCTGAAGAAATTCACAAGAACAAATATTCCATAGCCTCAGACACCAGGTTCCAAAAGGGGGTCAAATCTTAGGCAGAAAATATAGAAACTCTTGGCACAGAAACAAAGGCCACTCTTCAGAACACAGACCAATAACCATCACAAGTTGTTTTCTATAATTAAAATATATGATTTCTACAATGAAAAAGAGACAAAAAAGCATGTCAATACTTAGTAAAATCAGAAAAGGGAAGAAAAGGGTGGTCTTCCACAAAAACAGGCAGAGGAGGGGCCACAACTACCTCTGATCCCAAAAAGCACTTAGACGGAAAAGGAAGAGCAACCCCTTTTTGCTGTCTTTGAAAGACCCTTTTCTTCCCTTTTTCTTGCCTACCTGAGGCGTCGCCGAGGGTCAGAGGGTGTCCCAGTCCGACGGCCAGTGCCATAATCAGACATCATGCCGTAATCCACGTCATCGTAGCCCATGCTACGCTGGTCATCCTCGAGCCCATAAGGCTCTGGATGAAAACGATGCAGATCCACACTGCTCCCACCTACCCGAACCTGTGGCTGGGGCCCATAGACATCCTGTCTACTGGGTGCCCGGTAACCTTCCATGCTGGGCCTATACCGCTCCTCAATGCGGGTCACCCGGGACAGACTGCCATAGTTGTCACTGCTACTTGGATAACCATCTTCATAGTGGCGGCTATATCCATCAGGAGGGTAGTGGAAGTTCCTGGGAAGGGTAGCAGTGCCTGCTTGCCCCACATAGGGGCCAGGGCCCCCGTTGCCATTCTTGCGGAAGTCACGACCCAGAGTCTGGATATAGTTGTTTGAAACTGATGAGGCATCTACAGGCAGCCCATCTGGTCCCATAGGGACTGGCTGGACTGTCCGTGTTGTCACAGTCTTCACTACTTTCTTGACCTTCAAGTAAAGAAAGAGAAAAGAAAAATTAATGAAGTGAACAAATTAAGCTTAAATTCTAGACCACTCTAAGAAAAGAAACGAACCTCTACCCCCAGCTCGCTTTACCTAGAAATGCCATGCAATCTACCACCTACCCTTCTCTCCATCTTATAGGAATTCTCCAGGCAGGAAAATTGCACAGGCAGTTAACTATGCCTCTAAGGGAAGCTACTGCAGACTCTTCCTCATTCCATTAGATCTTCCCATATCTCTTCTATCTTCTCTGTCTACCCAGAGATCACTTTCTCTATGCCTTTACCACAGATCAGTGGCTCCTCACCCACCCTAATTAAGTGCTCAGCCCCTCCCCTTAATGAAGACCATAGGAAGAACTTCCCCATCATCCCAGACCTTATACAAGTCTTAGCTTACTGTGGTCTCTGTGCGCCGAGTGGTTCCATCATCCGAGGTCTCCACAGAGACAACAGACATGGCTCCCTCAGGGTCCTCCTCCGTGTAGGTCTCCACAATCTGCCCTGGCTCCTGCATCCTGGGGATGGTGCTATACAAAAGGTGACTGTGATCCTACATGGAAAAGAGAAAACAGAAAGAGCTATTATTAAGCCATATATACTAACAATCCATCCCAATGAGAGGCACTGCCTCCCTAAAGACACTGCACCTTCTATGGGCCCCAGGATTTTTAGAGGGGTGCCTGTCCCCACTTTTGAATTTGTACAAAAGGGCAGAAGACATAATTTCCCAGTTCTAGTCACTTAACAAACAGGAACTGAGTTAACTATAGCTACATCAACACCCAAGTGACAGAGACAGCAGATATAACTTCCCAGTTCTGATCATCTAAGTGAATATGAACCGTGTTAAACTGCAGCTACATCTACATCTGAGGGATCCTTCAAAAAAAAAAAAGTTCACCCAATAAGAACTTTTAAGATGAACCAGAAAACCCCAATAAGAGCTATCTTCTGAATAGCTCTATGCTATTCTTCAGATATGCCTAAGGCTCAAGGTCAGCCAGATTCTAGGCATGGTTTTCTGCAAAGTAGAACCACGCCCATTCTAGAAAAGGGATGCAGTAATTGAGAGATCAAATACTGGATCAATGGGCATTACAATTAATTCCAAAATAAAACTACATTTATACTTTGAAACTCCATTTTTTAATTTTCCTAAATGAAGAAACTAATTAATGGGCGCTTACAATGTGCCAGGCACTTTAGAAGACACCAATATGCTCTTAAGCTGAGGAAGTAAGAAAGATATGAACAAGCAACCCAGACCTTGAGCCAAAAGAATTACCTGGGGTCCGTTGAGTTTTAGATCTGAAAATTTCTGTCGCTCAAGGTCAACATCGCCCACAAACCGGCCGTTCTGAAACATAGCCCACAAGAAGACAATTCATTTTGTGGCCTTCTTTTGCTCTATCAAACACAAATGATCTTTGTTCCAAACAGGAAAAGGCCTTTCAAGAAAACATTTGTGGCCTGGAGTCCTTCTGTCAGTACAGATAAAAGAAGCACATCACTCCTTAGACTTAACACCTCAAAACTGGAACCGGGCCTAGAACTCTGGCAGACTGGGTCTCTGGAACATAGGAACGTAAGCTCTATGAGGGCAGAGGTTTATTGTGTTTTGGTTTTGGTCAGTTTTGTTCACTGTCTCCCTAGTGCCTTGATCAGTGCCTGGCACATAATAGGTACTCAAAAACTATTTTCTGAATAAATAGCAGAGACTCAGATAAGTTCCCCACGAAATCTTTTTGGAAAGCCATAAGAACATAAGGAAACTTGGAAAGCCTAGGTTGGGGGGTTTCCAAAGCCTTCTTTATTGTTTCATGCATCTTCATGCTCTACAACCACTGGAAACTCCCATACCAGGCAGCTTTTTAAAGAAAGAGGCAAGAAGTATGAGTTTCTCTTTCCAAGTAGAAAGAAAACAAGTATCTCAACTCCCCTCAAGCAGATGTCTCAGTATCTTCATCACCAATTATTAGAGCCACAGAACACGTTCAAAAATGTCATTCTTAAGTTGCTCTGTCTTAAACAGCAGGAAATAATCTAATAACATTATACTACGTAAAAATACATTTGACTACTCCCCTTCAAAAAGAATACAGTGAGATTCAGCCACCTTGGGAGACTCTTCCCCCACCCTACTCCCATTACATAGGGAGTGTAATGCTGTAGGGAAAGGAAGTTAAACATTACTTTCAGGAAGAAGGAAGGGTGTGGTTTCATTGCTGAGCAGAAGTTAAAAATAAAAGAGAAAGAGAGAGAGAGAGAGAATCCACGTACTAAATCCTGGAATTCCCCACCACCTCCAAGGCTGAGCAATCCTGCTCTCCTTTTCAATACATACCCCTCCCTCAACCCTAACCCTCTATTCTTGTTCCTATAAAAATCCTAGGAACACTGCAAACACACTGCTTCCAAATTCCTGATCATCCCCAATTGGAATTATATCCTCTCACTCAACACGCTCCTTAGCATGAGGGACCTTCTCCATCTTAAAAAATAAATAAGTAATCAATGAAAGGACTTATTGGAGCATGAGCACTGTTCTTCGTTCCCATCAGAGATCTCTTAAAATGAAGTCTATCAGGCAATGCCTACTACACACACACACACACACACACACACACACACACACACACACAAAACCTCAGACAGATTACATCACAGCGAAGTCAGACTACAGAAACCATAGGAAACACAAGATACTTCTCATTTCTAACACCAACTCTCCCAAGTCACAGCAGAGTCAGCCAACCCAGAGACCACTGGCTCCTGTGGTTATTTGGGTTAAACAGCAGCATGATGCTCGCTCTCCACCTCTAACCGAAAGAATTAACAATAACCCCTTCCTCCAAGGAATGATCTGCACAGCCAACAAGAAGAGCATGGCGCAGGGATGCACAGTTTATGAACGCTGACTGCCACACCTTCTGAGCAAACTGTTCTCTGAGGGAGGATACAAGATGCCCAACTGCCCCAACCACTAAGTAGGCATTTAATTTCCTGAATTTCTGATATGGGGGCGGGGGGGGGGGACATACAAGAAAAAAAACAAGTAACCTGAGTACAGCTTCAAATTATAGGATCTGCCATTACTAGAACTGCATCCCAACCCAGAAACCCCACTCCAGCAAACAAGAAGTCAGATGGATGCTTCTAGAGATAAGTCCACCCAACTCAGCACAGCAGCAATATTCCCTATCTCTTAATCAGTATTTATCACGCCTGTAAAGGTTATCATGAGGCATGGGCACTGGACAGCCCATAACCACGAGGAGAGTAGTTTCCCAAGAAGGATCATAGTCTCTCTATGACCATGCCAAAGTCCTACCTGCAGGTCTGATGGAGAGAGGGGTTACCTGATGCCGGCGGGTGAGGGTGCCGTTGGCCATGAGTGGGTTGGCATCTTGTGGTGAGACCCGGACGCGTTCCAGTTGCGCCGAGACGTGGCGCCGTTCCTCCTCCAGCGCCCGGGTCAGCTTCTCAAACTGGGCCTCTTGTTCCTTCACAGAGGCCAAGATGCTGGCGGTCGACTCCACCTCTGAGTCGTCCATGAAGGTAAGGGGCAGAGCCGCCGCAGGGCAGGGTAAAAAGGGAAGGTGGATCACAGGGGGAGGAGGAAGGAGGGAGAAGGCCCCCCTCACTTCACACTACCGGGAAAAGGTAAGAGAGAGGAGAGAAAGAAAAGGTCACAGGTCAGAGAAGACAGATGAATTATTAATCCCAGAGCCAAAGATGCCCTCTCGTGGTTTTACTGCAGCACAGAAAGAGAGCCACCACCAAGCCTGGACCCACCACCAGTGTCTGTTCAAGCAGGATCCTTTGGCCATTACCCTCTTCAACACCCCACAAGAAATACCTATTGAAAGGAAAAGTGCAACTAGATCCAAGGGAGAATGTGCCTAGGGGCTGTAGTCATGACATGAGTTTAAAATTAGGTTATTCTCCCCTGGAAAAATTTGCTGGCATCAACTCAATGAAAGATGTAACTCCACAGTATAGACAAGCACACGCTCTCCTGCTGGGGCGAGCCACCTCTGAGATACGGGGGCAGTACAGATCTTACTTAACCTCTCCCAAATCTGAACACTGAAATTGCTGGAGTGGTGGCAAAATATACTAAATGAATATGCTAAATTAAAACGCCGGTAAGAAATGGATGCAGTAAAAAAAATTCCCACCATCAAAGGCAGGAAATAAAACTAAAGCCCTCAAATTGGATACATTTATAAAGGGATTTTCTACTTCTAAAAACTATACTACAGGGCTTCCCTGGTGGCGCAGTGGTTGAGAGTCCGCCTGCCGATGCAGGGGACACGGGTTCGTGCTCCAGTCTGGGAGGATCCCACATGCCGCGGAGCGGCTGGGCCCGTGAGCCATGGCCGCTGAGCCTGCGCATCCGGAGCCTGTGCTCCGCAACGGGAGAGGCCACAACAGTGAGAGGCCCGCGTACCGCAAAAAAAAAAAAAAAAAACAACACTATACTACAATATTGAGGGCAGAATGTGTGCCTTGGCTAACAGAGGCAAGAAAGCAACAGAATAAAAAAGTCTATGTGTAAAAAGGCAACATTTTCAGTGACCTTCACATCTCTTTGTGGAGTAGGAAAAGGAGCATTATATTAAATTATAAAGTTACCCCTTGAAGTAGTTCGTATTCTAACCTTCAATTAATAGCTGGAACTTCCTACATCTCTGTTATCCTGCAGAAAGCTCTAAACAGGCTACATTTTTACCTCTTTACATATTCCAACTAAGGGTAAATATCCAAGTATCTAGAGGGTTTATGTGTACCACTTCCACAATAAATGATATTCAGAAGCGAAGAGTTCCCCATACCCTATTACATAATCTGCAAGCTGGCTAGTAAGTGGAGGGGCATTGTAGTCATACTGTTGGATTTAGTAGGGTTTCTCTCTTACAAGTTGGCTATAAGAGACTTTCTGGTCAGCCCAAGATATACCACGTTGAAAGGCAGGTTTTAGAATAAACCCTCTCCCCTATTCCCCACCCTCTCCTCAACCCCTCCAGAAAAAAGGCACTTAAAAATTTTTTTTATTCTTAATAAACATATTTACATACACACCTGTTTAGAGAAGGTCGTAACTGATTGGTTTAACAGAGAACAGCCCAGTCTAGATTCAAAATATCATGGGAGAAGCATCCCAGCCACCACAGCAAGGAGGAAGCAGGAAGAAGAGAGCTGTAGAAATATTTGGAGGAAAAATAGGAATGAGAGGAAAATAAAATATACCTAATACATTAAAAAAAAAAAGAGCAGCAAGGGCACGTGTTGGGGAAAAAACAATCTGGGAATGGAAGGGAGTAATTTAAAATACGACTTGGAATTGCTTAATGTGACAAATGCCCTTTGGACTTTGCTCTGTTTTCAAATACTTGGACCTTGGTCGTAGTTTTCATTAAAACCTGGATTCTACTGTCATGTCAGAGTTCCTCTACATGTATTTCTGTAGAGAACCAGGAGCAGGTCATAATATGGATATATATTCACTTACCCCCTGTTCCCAGCAACCAAATTGGGAAGGAAAAAAAAAATGGCTGTTGGAATGCCCTTCCCCCTCCTTCCCACCCCTAAGGCAGAAACTTCAGAGCCCAGTCCCAGCATGCCCACAAAGATATTGAGAAACGAATGCAATAGTCGTCGTGGGGAAGACATGTGGGGACTAGCCTAGGCTAAGCCTTTAGCTTCAGTTCCCTTTCCCACGCTCCCCAGAGCCCTACACCAAGCACAATCGCTTGGGCCTGCTTGCTTTAGAGTATATGTAGTATTCAGCAAGCAAGAGTACCCAGAGGAACTGATAAATAGGTGCCCAATAAACTCCTTAATTAATTCTCCATCACCAAGACTCCTTCCAGTGGATCTAGGTCTCCTTCCAGTGGATCTAAATCCAAGAATGTGGCAGTCTTTTTTCCAAAGTCCTCCTACCCAGGCTCTGGGCTCCCGCAGTCACTTATCAACTCCTGTTCTTCCTTTAGGTCCAAAGCCCATTGTCACTTTCTCAATTCCCACCCTGCACTCCAACAGGCCACTCAAAGGTCTTTAATAAGTAGCCTTATTTTTTTTGAATGTTGCTCCCTTTCCATCTCTGTTACTTCATTTGCACTTGCCCTCATCTGCTATGTACAATGACCTATGAACCTTCCACACCAAGAGGACCCGGAGCTGGGGAGATTCTTCCAGTTCTGGGTTTCAACAGGGTCTGTCTGAACTGTAGTTAGCACTCTGGCAGTCTCTGCCCTGTAATCTTCTTTGCTAATAAAAGACCAAACTACCACTACTTCAGGCATACAGTGCCAACACTCCCTGTTGCACAGAGAAACTGTCACCCTTCCATAAAATTGCCACTTTCTGCCCCCACAACTTTAGCTAATACAATACAGGGAGTTAGGAAGGGCAGTAGGGCCTCTACCCAGGGCTCTAGGTCGGGAAGCAATATCTGGAAAAACATCAGCTTCTCCCATCTTCGTGGCTTTAAAAGCTGACCACCTGGCTCTAATTTGGAGAAGAAGGCAGAAAAGTTAAGAAAAAGAAGATCAGATTCCTAGGCCTAACAGCATGGGGGAAATTTTCTGCCTGAAAGAGGGCAGAAGCAGAGCTTTGTAGGACAGAACTGGACTCAGAAGACAGGTCCAAGTCCTGGCTCTGCCACTAGCCAACAATGGCAGTAAGTCACTGCCACGTTCTCATCTGTAAGATGCCAATACCACCAGCCCCGTCTAACTCAGAGTTGCTGTGAGGATCGGCTGAGAATTTAATGCTATACAAATGTGAGGTATTAAGTTGTTTCAAGAGTTAGTTTCTATCTTCCAATTACATTACTTAATAGTAATGCCTCAGCCCAAAACTATTTTGTGAACTAGTAGACGAAATTAACTGGATCAAGTGCATAACTGGGTTCTAAGGAGAGGATGAGGCTGGTTTCCCTACTCCAACACTATTTACTAGGAGGTCCCACCTAGACCAGTGTTTCTGGGACACAGGGTGCTTCTCCTAAGTGCCTGGCAGTTATCACAGAATTACACATCTGCTACAATGAGCTCTCGATTCCCTGTGTGAGGCCTTAGCAGTTTATTACTAAGGAGAAAGGGAAGGTGAAAAGAACTAGCAATTACTGAATGTTTTACATTTACTATCCTGGCAATCCTTACAGCAACTCTAAGGAAGTTTTACTGCAAATGAGAAAACAGGCTATAGGTGTAGAAATTACCCAAGGTCTCAGTTAATAGCAAATTTTGAACTTAAGTCCAATATAAAATGGACAGTCCAGCACCTCTCTCTTACAACTCTTAAGAGCTTTCTACCCAAACATCACAGGAAAAAGGGAAAAGAAAAAATTTCCATTTATCTTTAGGTTAAAGGGTTATCCATAATGTCTACAAATAAGAAATAAGTGGGAGAAAAGAAATAAATGGGAGGAAAAAGAAAGCATATGTGGGGGAAGAGAACGAAGCAGTTAGGCAAGATATATAGTACCCCACCTCACAACTCAGAGACTTGAGAGTCTTCTCCATGCCAAACATACACATCATAAGAAAATTATACTATAGACCAGAATCTGCAAACCATTAACTGATGTTGGCAGTTAGAATCAGGAAAGCCTTAAGACTACAGGCCAACATCTTTACAGGCTGGCCACTTACTATGGATTACACTTGTTCTCACTTAAAAAAAGCTCATCGGGAATTTCCTGGTGGTCCAGTGGTTAGGACTTGGGGCTTTCACTGTCGTGATCCCGGGTTCAATCCCTGGTCAGGGAACCAAGATCCTGCAAGCCAAGCTGCACAGCCAAAAAATAAAAAAAGATCATCAAGGAATTGCCAAGGTGAGGGAGAGGAGCAAAGTGAACAAGTGAACCTTGCAATTCCCCTAACAGTAGATTTTCTCAGAGTAACTGGTTTTACTCTTTTTTTAAAAAAAATAAATTTATTTTATTTATTTTTTTGTTTTTGGCTGCATTTGGGTCTTCGTTGCTATGTGCAGGCTTTCTCTAGTTGCGGTGAGCAGGGGCTACTCTTCGCTGCGGTGCACGGGCTTCTCGTTGCGGGGGCTTCTCCTGTTGCAGAGCATGGGCTCCAGTAGTTGCGGCGTACAGGCTTCAGTAGCTGCGGCGTGTGGGCTTCAGTAGTTGTGACACGAGGGCTCGGTAGCTGTGGCTCACAGGCTCTAGAGCGCAGGCTCAGTAGCTGTGGCACATGGGCTTAGTTGCTCCACGGCATGTGGGATCTTCCCGGACCAGGGATCGAACCTGTGTCCCCTGCATTGGCAGGAGGACTCTTAACCACTGCGCCACCAGGGAAGCCCTGGTTTTACTCTTAACAAGCCATAGGTCCTATAGACCTACGAGTCTACAACAAGGCTCCCACATTCAAGCAATGACAACAGTAAACATTCAATCTCTTCTGTAAGAATTCTGAACCAGAAGAAGTTGAATTAAATCAAATACCCAGAGAGACCAAACAGTCTGACAATGCCAACCAGGTAAAAGAGGAAAAGAAGAAAGTCACTTGCCAATAGCACAGTCCCCACAATGACTTGTTCTACTGTAAATTGGCCATAGAAATATAATTTGAAATTTTAATTTTTAGAGGTTAAGAACATAAACTTTGGAATCACACTGACTGCGTTCAAATCCCAGCTCCATTGATTCTTAGCTATATGACTTTGGGCAAATCTCTCTAATCCTCAGGTTTCTTTTCTGTAAAATGGGAAAAATAAAATACACAGGGTGGTTGTGATGATTAAACGAGACAATCCATGGAAAGTACTTAGAAAATGTCTTGACGCACAGAAAGCTACTGCTACCAATACAATACTATTACAAACAGTTAACACAAGAGACTAGAGTTTTGGTCGTGTTGTTAGGGCTTTTGAATAAACCACACGTCTCCACATGTTCCCCTCTCCCACTTACTGTAGCTCTGTAAACTACAGGAATCCTTCACACTCTTAAAGGGAAAAAAAAAAAAAAATTAAACTCCAGGCCAGGGGTCAAAAGACCCGGAGTTCAAGTCCTGGCTCTGCCGAAAACAAATTGTGAGACCTTGGAGAAGTTATAAATAACCCCTGTAAGTTTTACTTTTTATTACTTTTCAGAGTTTAGCTTTAATGGGCTAATATATGTAAAACTACAGGCTGGGTAACTCTGAACGTGTCTGCCGCCTCCATGCACTTCAGAGAAGTATATCCAAAGAGATGAGCAGGATCAGGCATAGAGGCCTCTGCGGAAAGCAGAGAAGTTACGTGTCTTCAGATGGAGAACTCTAAACCCCGAAAAATAGTCTTTGGGTTCTTAGGAAAGAAGTGTTATCTTCTGTAGAGCCAGGTCCAAACGCAGCCCTCTTCACTTCTTCCTATTTCTTCATTATGAAATCAAAACCAATTTTGATTATCCCTTTGATTATCAGAAAGTTTTTTTGATTATCAGAAAGTTATCCCTTCCCTCTAAATGCAATGATAAGCAAAATTCCTCTTCTACATCACCCTAGGGATTTCAAACTGCTTTTTTAAAAAGCACACTGAGCCTTCTATTAAAGAATACCAATCAATAAAATATAGCACCTGTAACACTACAGAACTGTATTACATAACATTCAAACCAAAAAAGGTAGGTCTTCCAAACACCGAAAAGGCATTCATTTGCATTAACTGGCATTTGCCGCAAGTTCAAAGCAATTAATGCTGTTCAACCACAAACAGAGAAAATTGGCACCTTATTTTTAAATCAAAAGGAATGTGTTTTGTCAATAGTTTTTCTATGGCTTCTTATCACAGAGTGCTTATACCAAAGTCCAAAGTCTTAGTACTCCACCCACCACTTGAAGTTCCACCATCCAAAGCTTAGAACAATTCAAAGCTCAGTCAGAACAACTCTCATATTTCTCCCTGCTGGAAAAACTCACTCCCACACTAACCCCAAGTCTCTGAACGTGACTTGCAATAAGATGGAGAAAGGACTCTGCTCACTTCACAGTCTCATGTCAACTGGGCACTTCTCAGAATTACAAAACTTGACATTCCAGAAATGGCATTGTCTTAGGTGTTTAGCAGTTTCTGTGCTTCCCTGGGGATCTGCTTTATGATAGGCTCAGTTTCTCCACTTAAGAGCACTCAAAAGGCTGACTGAAGGAGTCTCAGTTTTACAAGGAAGGACTAGGTCTCACTGTGTCCAACACAAATCTGATGAATTAAGGGAGTCTCCGGCAAATCACCCTCCTCTTAGGAAGGAGTGATCATTCTATCTCATTGGAGTTTCAGAGAAAAAAGGGAAAATAAATATATGAAAGGATTTTTTTTTTAAAGAAATACTTGTTACAAGGCGGCTGAGCTAGCAATCTCTATAGGTCACTAGGACACCTTAAACATTCTTGTTACCTGTCAGGATTTAAAGTTTTTACTGTGACTTTAAAAGGAAAAAAAAAAAAAATCACCTCCACCGTCTTGACCCTAAATTCAGAAACCAGATGGAACATTCTTCTTGCTCTCTTTTCCCCTCCCAAGTATTCTGGGAACCCCCCAAACCATAAGATACTAAAATGTCTAAATGCTAGACTGGCTTTGAAGCAAAGGAAGGGTGTGGCTCTCAGCTCCTGAGGGGGCCCAGGACTGAAAGGGTATGGAAAGAAACAAAACCTGCTTCTCTCTGGAGAGTGTATGACACACACACAGGACTGGTCTAACAAGCCCTTCTGATCTCTCAGGCCAGGCCACCTCCTTCTCCTCCCCCACCACCCACGTGCCTCTCCAAGGCCTTCCACTGGGACAGATAACACTGAATTTTCTCTCAATCCTGAGCCTCTGAGACACATCAAGTTACTTACCTGTATCCCTGTTGCAACCCTGCCAAAGGCACCTCACGCAGCCTTATAAGGAGAAAGCAGAGCTTTAGGGAGAGGCCAATAAGGAAACAAAGATAAGAAGGAGGGGCAAAAAACAGAGGGAGGTGTCAGACTGGAGGAAGGGGAGAGGCCAAATGCCTTTCTCCATTCTACAAAAGAAGGGGAAAAGAGAGGAGGTCAGGTATACAATGGGAAATTAGAAAAAGTCTAGTCAAAATGGAACAGTAGTGTTTAACTCCTGTCATAAAAGAGAAATCCTAAAATTAACTAGGACACCTTACACTCTTCCCTACCCTAGGCTAGAGGGAAAAAATTCATGGAAAAAAAGCTTAACCTTAAGGTTTACTAGAGCCCACCCAACTGTCTGAGCTCACAGTCCTTTTTTAAAGTGGCAGCTTCTCACCAAACCTCCTAACTTTCTATCCCTGGCATTCCCACCATCTCTCTGCCCATCATTTGAAGATGACTTGGAAAAGCTGAAAGCATGTAACTGAATCATAGTTACAGTCCAGCTTCCTAAGAAAGCCCTGAGCCCTGAAGAGAGCAACAAGACACCCCTTCCATTAGGTTTAGAGTATGCCTCCCTTTTGAGACAAGCAAGAGAGAGAAGGTGTGAGTCTATGAAGAAATCATAGGAAATATGAAGGTCCCATTTCAGCTCAGGGCAGATAGCTGAAGGAAATGTTTCTCCCTATCTAAAAGAAGAAAATCTGACCTTACAGGGGGAGAGAAGTTGTGAGTCATTAATTACTGACCTCCCCCTATAAATTATCACAGATACTCTTCCCAACAACCTCTGAGGTAATGTTGGCCCCTTTTATAGATGAGTAAACTGTGCATCAGAAGTACTGGCTTCCCTGGTGGCACAGTGGTTAAGAATCCACCTGCCAATGCAGGGGACAGAGGTTCAAGCCCTGGTCCGGGAAGATCCCACATGCCGCGGAGCAACTAAGCCTGCGCGCCACAACTACTGAGCCTGCGCTCTAGAGCCCACAAGCCACAACTGCTGAGCCCGCGTGCCACAACTAATGAAGCCCCTGTGCATAGAGCCAGTGCTCTGCAACAAGAGAAGCCACTGCAATGAGAAGCCCGCGTGCCGCAACTAGAGAAAGCCCGTGTGCAGCAACAAAGACCCAATGCAGCCAAAAATAAATAAATTAAATTTAATTAATTTTTTAAAAAAGTATTCACTATCCTGCTCAAGGTCATCATATAACTAGTAAGTGGTAGAAACGCATCTCTTCTACTCCAAGTCCATGTTCCTTCTCCTTGATAGAGTGAAATGAGTATGAACTTTCTACGCTTCCTGTGGTTAAAAGTCATTCTAACTCAAATAGAGAAGGTGACCAAAAGTAAATTTTGGGGGGAGGGGGGGAGGGGAGTGAGAAAGGATGAGGTGGAAGCACCTAGACCTTTGGGTATTGCCTTCATTCTAAAGAGCAAGACCTCACTCAATTCTGGAGAAGGCCAGAATTGAGAAATACCTTAGATTTCCCATTTTAAAAGGAAAAAGAACTCAGGAGAAAAGGTGAGAGGAGCAAAAGTAATAGTATTACTTGGTACACAATCACCTACTTTTCCACTGACTGGCCCGCTATAGAAATCTGACTACTTGTCACATTCTCTAATCACAGCTCAAGAAAGAAATCTAATCACAAACATCCCTACTCTCATTTTTAACGTGACATCTCACTAAACCAAAAGCAAAGATCAGATCAGAGGTGGGGTGGGAAACAGAAGGAACTAGAAGCAGGGAAGACTGTGCTAGCCAGCATCAGAACAGAGGGGAGGGATTGTTCTAGCGGTATGTTAGCAATCTGCCTCTAGGGCAGCTGTCCTCCTGGGTAATCAAAGGCCGGCTTGTGTGTGTGCTCAGGGACTAGCCAGCCTGGCAAGAAGCTGAGGACTCAGCCACCCAATCCACAAAGTGAGAAGAGATGCCTGTTTCACAGCTGGAATGGAGGGCAGGGAAAACACAAAACAAGAGGAAAAGGCGGCGGGAGGGGGTGGGGGGCGGCGGGCGGGGACAGAGAGTGTTACAGGTGCTATTTCAGTCTAGACAGAGGAGAAAAAAAAATCCTAGGAAACTACCAACCATTCCCTAGTTAAGCGCAAACAGAGAATTGCCAGTACCTCTCAATACTAAAATAAAAAATGGGTAGGTTTCTCCAGCTCTGTATGTAGTAAGATGTCAACTGGAAGGATGAGACCTAAAATGTAGGGGCCCGGCATTGCCTGGTTCTCTCTATTCCTTTCAGACTCAACAAGGTATCTGCAATATACACAGTGAATAAACATAATACAAATAAACATCTATCTCCTTTAAAATTCCTTTCTTAATTAAATCCTAGAGATCTGTAAATAATAGTAGCACACATAAAAGTCAGTGAGATCCCCAATACTACGAGATCGAAGCCATTTATATAACTCAAGTGCTAAAACGCAAGAGGCCACAGTCAGAATTCACACTCCCTAATCCCTCGGAGTAGCTAGATGCTCTGAGACCCATTAGACACACAAAGGCTGCTCTCTTCTCAGTAGAGCCCTGTAGCAGGGCTGCTCTCCAGGGACAAAGAGATTTCACAGGAGAACCACAAAGACATCGCCCCTCTCCATTCCCCCACTCCCAGCTTTCTCACTTCCTGTCACAGTAGCACCAGACCACAGTCTCCCAGAAACAAACAAATACAAAGTGCTGGATTCTGGGCTTCAAGCCAACTGCATTCCAGGGCATCCTGTCTACCAATCACCAGCCAGAGCTCCCACTTTGCCCTGCTCAATTCCTTATCATGTTCAGGGAAAACAACCCTCCTCCCCGACCCAAGCCAACACTACATAGGACAAAGCTCAGGCCTTTAAGAATCATCAGAAAGATACTGTGTGAAGATCTAAGGGTTCAGAGGGGCTGAGGGGATTTTCAACATTCCCGCTTAGCTAGTTTCTTCACTTTGGAGACCGCGGATCTTAAAACTGGTGTTATACTCAGCTCAGCTACGTGTGATACATCTCATAGAAAGCTTCATCGTGGCAATCTGATAACCAACCTGAATTCAGTCAATGGAATATTCCCACCTGGAAAAACTACTTCAGGACACATCCTCTGTCAACTTCTCTCTCACCCATTTCTACTGTTTTCAAAGTCTTTCAAACTCTTTTCCCCACAAGCATAAAGCTGATTTTTTAAGAGGCCCCAAACAGAACAAACAAAGGCAGCAGACTCCACCCTACAAAGAGGCAGAATAGGTATCAGCAGATGCTAGGAGCAAAGTTATCTACTTCCCTAGGGAATGAAAGGAGGCCCACTAGGAATTGCACAGTAGTTCTTGCAGCAAAAAAAAGTCAACACAACAAACAGCTTTTCCCGCTCACTACTCCCCCTGGAGTGGATCAGGGGCTGTAGACTTGGAACCTCATCAGAAAAGAAAGCCTCCCTTCCTAGTAAGGGTCCACAGCTGACACCAAGAATGGGATAAATGATACATTTTTCTGCTATCTTAAACAAGCCCACTGGACGTCAGCTCTAAACTTCAGAAGCAAAGATGCAGATAGAAGTCAAGCTCTATTTAGCCAGACTCTTGATATCCAAAACAACACCCTTTGCCCCCAGGGCTCAATTCTTGCATAAAGCATAGTATAAGGCTCAGCACACAGTTCTCAAACCAGAGGGACATTCCAGGCAACTAACTAGTAATACACTATCATTTCTCATCTTTTCTCCTCCCTTTCTCCTCCACTCCTTTCCCCTTCTTGGATCTGCTAGAAGTACTCTGTGCAGAAGCCTGATTCGGATAGTACATGCTGATGCAAAAGGAGATAAGTCTAAAACAGCACAATTAGAAGGAATTAGTCCATATCTGGCTATGATATAACCAGATGAAAGGAAGTGGGGCAGGTATATACACAATAGTCAGCCATTCTAGAACGGGATAGAAAAAAGAATATTGAGCAACACTACATTTTAGAACAGAACTTAACAGCAGGTCCTAGCCACTGCAAACTCTATCACTGAAGTACACACACAAAAAAGTTAGAGATCTCTTACCTAGCACTAAATCGGACTAACTCCCTTTTTCACTCAAGAATAATTTTAAAAATTAGTTACAATTGTTGGTATTCTTATCCAATTCTCCCTTATTTATAGCCCAGGCCAAATAAATCAGTCAATTAAGTACTACTGTGTGAGATGGTTATATAAAAAGCAGATAAAAATAGTAGAGTAGAAGAGTTTTCTGAGATACTTAAAAAAAAAAAAAAAAGAGGGTTATAAAAGACACACCCCAGACAGAACTGGACACATCCGTATCAATGCTGCTACTGCTACTCCAAAAGGATGCTCCGCAGGTTCTCTGCCTCAAACTGAGTAGGTGAGACAAACTGCACGCTGACTCAGAAATATAGAAACCCACGATGGGAAGGAGGGAAGGAGACCAGTATAGCCAACTGATCGCAATTCAGCACAACTTCTTCAAAAGTCCTGGTCTACTTGTATCTCTGGCTGTTTGCAGACATTTAGAAAACCCAACCAAAGGAATAACAAATGGGTAAGGAGAAAGTCAATGGAAGGGTCCAAGACTTAAGCTGAATACTCAATGGTTGGAAAAGTATGAATTTGTTTTGCTATATAACTTCCCACGTACCCCCTTTCTCTCCAAGTCAGGCCCAAAGCTGAAAGAACTGGAGGGAGGGGAGGCAGAGAAAAGAATGTGATTGGGAAAAGGTTTTGCTGCATTCCAAGTAGCCAACATCCCACATAGCATTAAGAGTGCCCAAGAATCCAATCCCACTACTGAGAGTTGCTAGGACTCTGCTAACACACATCCAATTCCTCTACCACCCTCCCGCTAAGCACCCTGAAAAGCAGCATAATTGAGATAGCTTGATGAAGGCGCCAGCTGTTTCCACCACTCTCCCTCCCCCCAACCCCAGAGACCACAGTTCAAACTCACATCAAACACGTAATACAATTGGCCAGTAGGAAGGAGAAGCCAGAACTAAAATAGCAGGAAGAGTGCCAACTGGCCCCACTTAGAAGGAATGCTTTCTTGGCTCAATTTAAAATAAGAAACTTTTGTCATCCACTCCCCTCTGCCCAATTATGTTCTCCTTTCCACAACCTACCCCTCAGTGTCAAATGGATTGCAGTTTCTTCCCTACAACTCCTTGATCTATTTTCAAATGTCAGAGAATACAGGGGAGGTATAAGGTTGAATGTAAAATAATGTCTGGGAGATTGGAAGCCTTCCTGGACTGCAACAGCCAAACCTAGCACAGGGCTATCACATAAGGGCAAGTAGACAGGAGCCCACAGAGCACCCATCACCATGTTACAAGCAAGGAAAGAAGGGAGCAAATGCTTGTGCTACTGAACATTGATGATAGCCCTATCTCCCATGGAACGAACAGCCAGCTGAAGTAGTAATGTGATCAGCCCCTCCCCCACCCATATTCTAAGTTGACCAGCATTAGCCAAGGAGGAAGGGAAGGAAGCCAGCACTTCCTTTTCAGACAGGAAGTAACATTGGCCCTTCCTGTCGAGTTTTAAACAAATTGTCCAGCTGAGTTTCAATGTTAACATCCTCTCCTGAATTTGTTCCACAATTTCAAAATGGAGAGGGGAAATGGAGATATGGTCTAAAAGTTTCCCTTCCCCCTAAGAGGCAAGTCCTCAATTCCATACTAAGTGCTGGCAGAATCCCCAAATCAGGCAGTGACATCTGTAATTCCAAAATAATACGGGATACAGAGGTAGAAAACTTCAAATTAGCCACCTTCTTACCGTGTCTACTACCATGAACTATTCTTCTCTACTTCTTATACTAAGTAAATAACCACCCATCTGAGAAATCATATAGATATGTAGCTTAACTCAAATGTTCAGATCTTGTGGTCCTCAAGCCTAAGTGATCAGAATCACCTGGGAAGCTTTTTTAAAAATACAATCTCCCAAATCTACCTCCCCAACCCTCATACCTCAATTTCTGGAGGGAATGCCTCAGAATTCATGTTTGCAAAAAGCCCTCAAAGTGATTCTGAGAGTCAGCTACTGGGAACCACCGTACTGGCCTATCCCTGACAACCTTCTGACCACCACATTCCTCTCCCAAAAAAGCATTAGTTATAAAATACATTATTTGGACCTGCTTTACTATTCAGCAGACAGCTCATTGTTCAGTCTGGATTTGAAAGCATGGATTTAAATATATAAATGGCCAGAATGACACAATCCTAAATGCTATATTCTAGACTCAGAACCTAAAAGGAAGAACTGTCTCACTTTGGAATCCTGAGTTGCTACAGTGGTGGACATCCCTATTTACACTGCAGATTGGACAACCCAACTATTTTTTTTTAATTTAACATACAGAGCTAGAATTTTTATTTAATAATATGAAAATCCAACCAAATCTTATTAAATATTTTTATAAAAATGAAACCATACACAATTCTAGGATTCAATGTTCATCTAGTTGCCAATATAATAATTTCATACTGCATGCATGTTGTCACATATGTACATATTCAAGAGTAACACGAGTTATTAATAATCTAAAATGTGCCACCATGTAACCTGCAACTGTTGTGAAGACAATGTACCAATTTGTAAACCCAGTTATTTTTTAAATGACTCAGTTTAACTTTCCTCCAAGGAACAAAGAGCTGTGCCACATTTTCAAAGACTGTTCCACATTCCATCCCCAAAGAAGTCCGAAGTCCTAAATCTAGCATTCAAGACCCTAGATAATTTTAGCCCAGTTGACAATAGAAGTAACCAGAAACTCTGGATTCAAGTGTTACCTCTGACACTTATCCAAGTCACTAACTTCTGGTTTGAGTAAGGGCAAGTGAGTAGCAAGATGTTTTTAGAAGAGGCATAAAGAGAAATATTTCCACAAAGAAGCATGTCACTGAAGACTTAGGAAAGAAGAATGGCATGGCAAGACATACTTTCAAGACAACTACAAACATCTATAAATGCTGAAGTAATATACATCAAGCAGTTATTTAAAGCAACTTCAAAATTGGGGGAACCTGATTGCCTAGAGTACTTCCTGCAAGATGATATACAGTTACCTGACCAAAGAGGAAGCGGATGGAAGGGGGAAAAATGTTTCCTGATTGAGGTCATGGCCCAAGGATGATATTATGTAACAGAATGACAACTAGATAGTTATAATTAAAAAGAAGAATAGAGGGTAACCAGGTCAAGTTCTAGGGCTAAACTCCTAACAGAGAGAGACAGAGAAATTCTTTCACTGAAGGACAGGCTAGCTAAACCAGAAATCTTGAGAGGGAAAGTAAGAATGGGTGATTCAAGACACAGCTACTCTGGTAATCAAATATCCTTTTACTTTCCATTATGGGGTTGCCACAGAACATCAATCACTAAACAGTTGGTGCTTCTTCTTCAATCCCACCAAAGCCAACCAGGCCAAGTGGTTCAGCAACACGCTTTAACAACCATTACTGCTTAAACACACATATAGAAAGGGAAAAGAGACATACGGTTAGTTATCAGGACTGATCACGTCCCCTGATGTGCCAGACAGAAATGTGGATACGGTGACCTATAAAATGGTACCTGAAGCCATTTAATTCCAATGATTAGGGCTGCGGGGAAGCAGGAGCTTTTTGGTCTAATGAGCAAAACGAAAAGCAGCAGATAAGCGGGGTAGGCATAATATTTGGTCATAAACCAAATCAACAAATGTACTCAAAAGGAAACTCAATGTACTCAAAAAGAAGGCTGTCACTTCTACTATTCATAGAAATTTGAACCTGTAGATAAGAAGGTAGAGAAATAGATTTCTCTAGGGAAGAAAATTTTGATCTCCCATCCCAAACACATACAAGCTTATTCTAAGTAGTTGCCTTACTTTTATCATTCTCCAAGACAAGGGTCATCAACCTATGCAAATTCTGCTACTTTGCAAATTATGTGCTGACTATACTCACATGCAACTTCTACAATGGGACGAAGATGGAGGCTGGGCCAGGTGTTCCTTCAACTCCTTACAAAGCCTACACAAAAAATCGTTAACAGCTGTTGTCTCTGGGGTCTGAAGCGAGGAGACTTTTCTTGGTACCGTATAGTGCAGGAGGAGGTCCTACACTGTGTCCCCCCTTATCTCCAACACACACCCATTGGACCTCTCTGAACACATATACTGCCCCCATCTCTCTTGCTTGCTGGTAACAAACCAGCCTCAGGGCCTCTGCACTCTGTACCCATATCTATAGGACTTCAATCTCTAATTTCTTAAGTCTCTTTCAAACATACCTTGTAAGTGAGGCCCTCCCTGACCACTCTGTATTAAACAATCTCACTCCCACCCCTGCACTTCTTATTCACCAGCCTACATATTCTGCTTTATTTTTTTCTCAATAGTGTTATCACACTCTGACTTACTATATATTTACTTGCTTACTTAGTATCTATCTCTTCCAACTAGAATGTAAGCTCTGTGAGGTCTATTTGGTGCATAGCAGGCTCTCAAATTTCTTTTGAATGAATGAATGAAGATGTTTTACTTTTTTAATGAAAACAAAAAGTTAAAGTTTAGAAAAATAAATCAGTATTATTTCATTTTTCTTTCTACACATTTTTTCTAACTGTGACCTTAGGCCCATCAATTGGGGTCTCCAGTAGCCTTACCTGCAGATTTGGCTGACCTTCAGCGGGGCAGACATTCAAATGGCCAATTCTGCCCTGGTTTACAAAGTAGTCAACAGAGAAGAGAAGAACAGAGAGGTTACAGTACTTCCCCCATTCCAACAAAGAAACAATGGAAAGAAATCAGATTGGCACCAATTTCTCCTTTAAAATAGACCACTCTATTTTTAAAAGTGTACTGAATATACACCAGCTACTTTATTTCAATGAGATTTACTTCACTTGCAATGAAATGGGAACTGTAGGTGCCTTGATAAAAGTACCGAGAAGTTGACTTAATTTCTACAACAATGCCTTATAACCTCAACCACCAGAATATATTTTGGTTTTTCAAATGTAAGCTCCCTAAAACAAAAACCTTTTCACTCCACAAAGAGACCTCTCAATATGAGACCACATTCCAATACAGAACATGGGAAGCACACACAAAATTGACAATGTACTTTGGGAAAACTAAGTATCTTTTGCTCTACTGTCAACTGAACCAAAATGAGTAATTAATGAGTAAATGTGGATGAGATTTGAAAATCGAAAAAATAAAACCTAATCTTAATTACTAGAAGAAATCAATCTTCTTGAATCATAACATTTAATCCTAATCTAGACCTAATTGAAATAAACCAAAAGCAGTATCCTAATACTTGTACCTTCACCACATGAGTACAATTTATTCTATTTTAAGAACTAGAAATTTCTTCCAGGACTTCCCTGGTGGCACAGTGGTTAAGAATCCGCCTGCCAATGCAGGAGACACGGGTTTGAGCCCTGGTCCGGGAAGATCCCAAATGCCGTGGAGCAACTAAGCCCATGCGCCACAACTACTGAGCCTGCGCTCTAGAGCCCACTCGCCACAACTACTGAGCCCATATGCCACAACTACTGAGCCCATGTGCCACAACTACTGAAGCCCGCACGCCTAGAGCCCGTGCTCTGCAACAACAGAAGCCACCGCAATGAGAAGCCCGTGCACCGCAACGAAGAGTAGCCCCCGCTCGCCACAACTAGAGAAAGCCTGCGCTCAGCGACAAAGACCCAACGCAGCCAAAAATAAATGAATGAATAAATAAATTAAGAAAAAAAAAGAAATTTCTTCCACATTATGTGTCAGTGAGGCAAAGTGATGCCCATGAAGACCACCAATCTAAGGGGAAAAAAGACGGGAGGCAAAAAGACAAAGGGAGACACCAAATAAAAAGGGGAAAGCAAATGAAAAGAAGAAAATGTAGGAGAATCAGTAGAGGGAAATGGGGGTTTAAAAAAAATATGGAGAGCTGGGTGAAGGAGTTATGACAGGAAGCTACGGAGTGTCAATAGAAATTAAGTTTAAATACTATTCAGAACACTAGTTTCATGGGTTATTTAGTATGAGGGAAGGAAAAAAAGAAGGAAAATCTTAGGCTGGAAGAAACCAAAAGTTTCCAGGCAAGGCTGCATCTAACACATATGTATTTCCCACAGGCCACAATTTAGCTTTTCCACATAGAAGAGCAGACTTTTTTCTTAGAGGCACACTTCTCATAGGAAGCACTGATGAACTCAAAATTTCTACAAGTCTCAGTTTAAATAAAGGTTGAAAATAGAAAATGATGTTTCCTGAACATTAAAAAGGGAGGTTTATTTCAAGAAAGACATAGTAAAAAAAACTGCCTTCATTGCTATGTAACTGTTTCCTGTACATTCAAAACTAACGTTATCCTAAAAAATCCTGGTTGGACAAGTGAGACAGCAAGGAAAAGAATCTGGTTCAAAGTCAAGAATAATAAACCCAAAGAGAGCTTTTTCAACCCACTCTCTGCCAAGATTAAAGGAAGTTTATCCTTGGGTGCTAGAGTTCTGTCTCTTGTAGACACAAAAAGGTGGGAGAAACTTGTATTGCTGTTTTTTCCCCTAAAGTATCCAAGACTCCTAAGAAATTACTGCAAGAGATTCAAGCTTTGCCACCAGCTTCTCCTCCCTCACTCACACCTTACTTTACTTTATTAAGGGTTATCCATTCCCCTAGCACCCATATTTTGGACAACCCTGCCCATGTAACTCCCCAAACCTGCCTATTGCTAAAGGCACTTTTTTCCCCATTAAAGAAAAAAAGTTAGCCTATCCATCCAGGATGCCCATTTATTCTGTAATATAAGCATCTATATCCACCATAGAGTCTCAGGTTTTAAGACACCTTAGAGGGAACTTAGTCCAACAGACAAATGATGTTTGTTTGAGTTCACTTAAAGTATCCATTCTAATAGCAAACACAAGGTGTTCCCATGAGCTGGGCAACATCCTATGAATTTTGCACGTATTAAGTCACTTCATCATCACAACAATCCTGTGAGATGGTTAATATTATTGTCCTTATTTTACAAACAAGGAGGTCAAGGCATAGAGCAATTAAACAATTTTCCCAAGGTTACTTGGCTAGTTAAGTGGTAGACGATTTGAACCCATGCAGTCTGGCTCTGGCATCCATGCTCTTAACCATGCAAAGCTGCCTTGCCTCTCTACATTTATGGAACACTGAGATTGGAAATTCCCTGTTTAGTCAGCATATTGATCAAAAAATACAGAATAATTAAGCATTTGTGGCAAAATTTTAACAATTGGTGTCAAGGTGAATGAAAGGTATATAGGAGTTATTGTGCTACTCTTCCAACTTTTCTGTAAGCTTGAAATGTTTTCAAAATAAAAAGTTAAAGTTTCTTTTATCATCACACAATGGCACAAGTTTTGTGAAAGTGATGCCCAAATTATCTGTTAGCCATCAAAGAAGGCTTTAAGAAAACTCTGGATCCTTAGAATTCCCACTACATGCCTGATTTAAATTGCCCACCCCGGGACTTCCCTGGTGGTGCAGTGGTTAAGAATCCGCCTGCCAGTGCAGAGGACACGGGTTCGAGCCCTCGTCTGGGAAGATTCCACATGTCACGCAGCAACTAAGCCCATGCGTCACAACTACTGAGCTTGTGCTCTAGAGCCCGCAAACGACAACTACTGAGCCCACGTGCCACAACTACTGAAGCCTGTGCGCCTAGAGCCCATGCTCCGTAACAAGAGAAGCCACCGCAATGAGAAGCCCACGCACTGCAATAAAGAGTAGACCCCGCTCGCCTCAACTAGAGAAAGCCTGCGCACAGCAACGAAGACCCGGCGCAGCCAAAAATAAATAAATAAATTTTTAAAAAATAAAATAAATTGCCCACACCACTCCAGAAAGGCTTAAGAACTCACTGGAGAGGAAATGGCCTTAAAAATGGGGAACACTGTCCCTGAACCAGAATAGTAAATGTGGGCCCCGTTCTCAATACTCAATATTTAATAATCAATAACACGCAATTCCAAGTAGACTTAGTGGGAAAAAATTACTTCTAAAAATACATTATACAATATAACTAACTACAAATCAATCCATACCCTTATATCCCACTTGAACAGTTTTTCTTCCCCGCCTTCACAATCTCCCTGCCAGGCTATATCAATGCCCTCTATTGCAAACCTTGGAGGCAGCTGCATTTAGGCAGAGCAATCCCTATTTCAGCTTCTCAAAGCATTTAACCCCTTTTGCAAGGGAAGAGAACATGAAATCACATACTGATAACCTATGGCTTGTTCCTTTAGGCAAATTTCTTGTTACTATTATTCCAAATTTCCCATGAAAATTAATTTGGGTTCTTAAACTCATAAACTTCCCACTTTGTGAACAAAATCTCCTGAAGTTTCACAGTGAAAGCAGTGAAAAAAGTACAATGATATCCAAACATACTTTCTTTGAAGCACTAATGTTCAAAACTATGTTCCCGGGCTTCCCTGGTGGCGCAGTGGTTGAGAGTCCGCCTGCCGATGCAGGGGACATGGGTTTGTGTCCCAGTCCGGGAAGATCCCACATGCCGTGGAGCGGCTGGGCCCGTGAGCCGTGGCCGCTGGGCCTGCGCGTCCAGAGCCTGTGCTCTGCAACGGGAGAGGCCACAACAGTGAGAGGCCCGCGTACCGAGGGAAAAAAAAAAAAAACACTATGTTCCCAAGCTTTTTGTTTTTATTAACAAGTATAAAAACCATTCACTTCCAACATGGCTGAAAGCAATAGTTCCCTGCTGCTGCCCTAATATGTTCTGGGTAATGAGTTCCTCTCCCCAAGAAAATGGCTGCATTTAAGGTTTCAGTGGTTGAAGTTAACAGCTGCCTATAGTATGAAATGAACTGACTAGGACCCTTACTTTTTTCTTTTTTTTAAATTTATTTATTGATTTATTTTTGGCTGCGTTAGGTCTTCGTTGCTGCACACGGGCTTTCTCTAGTTGCGGTGAGCAGGGGCTACTCTGTTGGGGTGCTTGGGCTTCTCACTGTGGTGGCTTCTCTTGTTGTGGAGCACAGGCTCTAAGCGCATGGGCTTCAGTAGTTGTGACACACAGGCTCAGTAGTCGTGATCTGCGGGCTCTAGAGCACAGGCTCAGTAGTTGTGGCACACGGGCTTAGTTGCTCCGTGGCGTGTGGGATCTTCCCGGACGAGGGCTCGAACCCATGTCCCCTGCACAGGCAGGCGGATTCTTAACCACTGCGCCACCAGGGAAGTCCCGGACCCTTACTTTTTACACTATTATTTGTACCGTCTGCCCAGAAAGAAAACAGGATTAAAGAGAAATTAAAATTTTAAATCTTCAATTATTTCCAGAAACTTTATTTAAAAATGGAAGGTGGGGCTTCCCTGGTGGCACAGTGGTTGAGAGTCCACCTGCCGATGCAGGGGACACAGGTTCGTGCCCCGGTCCGGGAAGATCCCACATGCCGCGGAGCGGCTGGGCCCGTGAGCCATGGCCACTGAGCCTGCGTGTCCGGAGCCTGTGCACCGCAACGGGAGAGGCCACAACAGTGAGAGGCCCGCGTACCGCAAAAACAAAAAAAAGGAAGGTGGGAGATGTGTAAAAGGTTGAAACTACAGACTAAAGTTTCAAAATTACATTGCAATTTTATTAATCTTTGTTGAATTGCTTCCTATTTCAACTTCCTTTCAGCCTTCCCCACAAAAGTCCCTCACTGATTCCCATAGTGCCTATTTAACCAAAGCTTACTAAGCACCTCAATATATCCCAGACACTAAGATAGGTGCTAAGAGGATACAGAGGTAAAACAGTACCTACACTCAAGCAGGTCAGTACAGAGGGAAAGACAAAAATAAAAGATAATTTAATAGAGACACAGATGTAGAGAACAAATGTATGGACGCCAAAGGAGGAAAGTGGGGGGAGGGGGGAGGGATGAACTGGGAGATTGAGATTGACAATATATATACTAATATGTATTAAAATAGATAACTACTAAGAACCTGCTGTATAAAAAATAAATTAAATAAAATTCAAAAAATAAATAAATAGACAATTTTAATACAGTGTGATAAACATTATTTGAACTACCTGCTACAAACCTCTCCCTGCAAGTTGGCAATATCATTCCAAACCACATGCCAGAAAATTCTCTGGAAGAAGAAATTTCACTGACAATCAAATGAAGTTTGAGACATTTCTAGTAAGTTTAAGAAATTCGAGGAGGGCAATGGTGTGCATATGGAAAGACTCCTGTTCTAAGGATTGAAATAATAGCCATTCTAACATAGCTCGCTCCCCACCTCCCCACAGGCTTTATGGGAAATGGATTTTTTTTTACGTACATTACTCTAACACGGAGGGGGTTGGAAATCTAAATGAGCACTGACCTTCAGCAAGATGCGCCTCTAGCAAGGGCTCATTTTAGTTCTGGCTCTTGTTTCTATTCTCTGTGGAGAATGGCAGTGTTTTAGTGGTTAAGTCCACTAACTTTGTAGTTAGTCAGACCAGGGTGTAATCCTGGCCTTGGTCACTTACAAGCACTGAAATTTTCAGCAAACCTCAGCTTCTCTGAGGCTCAAATTCCTTAAAGAACAAAAAATAAACCAAGAAACAAACAAACAAAAAGTTGTTGTAGGAAATTAAGTAAATACAATAGTTTATGCAAAATGCTTAGCACTCAGTAAAAAAACAAGGAGGGGGGTGGGGGAGGGAGGGTGGGCAGTTATTAACAAGGGACCACCAGGTACCAAAATAGAAAGCAATAAATTATTACAGGGCTAATCATTTTGCTATTCCAATTGAATAGTGATCTATGCTTAATTTATTTGCATCCATCCTCTCTCACTCATCCCTAGAGAGCAACTACCTCATAAACCCAATTCAAGGCTGAATTGCAATTACTTGGAGCTTTTTTTTTATTTTTAAGATTTCCAATAGTCCCCATTTTTATCCTAGCTGAAAGAACATGTTCTAACCCCTCTAACTCTCCATAACTGGAACCCTAAGAAAGGCACTAGGGCTCTAAGCACCCAAAGGAGGCCCCCACCTGGAACATACCATACCTTAGTCATACAACAAAGAAACCAACAGCATATAGGAGTCAGACAAGGAAAGAAAAATCTGCACAACTCTCACTTACTTGTCTTTTTTTACCCCAAAACCAAAATGGGGAGCAAAACAAAAAATAAAAGATTTACTTATTCACACCCCTTATTATATTTCCGGGAAGAACTAGTAGAGGTGAGGTAAAAGACAAATCTTCCATCTTATCAACCAAAAGGCTCTAATAGTACACACCAGTCAAAACAATGCCTCAGTTCGTGAAACAGTCCTGGACGCTAGTTAACTAGGATGTTCACTGCAGCTACACAAAGCCCAGCATTTAAAGCTGGACCCAAACCACCACCACTCAGTCATCCAGAATCTATTTTCAAACTGCCTTTGTACTCCTTCTTCAGATTCCCTCATCCCTCCCCCTAAAGGCTGAGTGGGAAACTGACACTCCGGTAGCAACATGACCAATTCTCCAAAGATCCACCAAGAAACCCCTAGGCTGGGGTCAAGGCAGAAAGAGCATTTGAAAATCTGGAAATGAAACAAGAACTACAGCCCAACAAACTGTACACACTGTCCTTTTTCTTTCTTTTTAACTGCACTTGCTATAATTAGGAGATCCAGACATTAAAATCTTACTGTAGCCCTTGCATAAATTATATTAAAAGAAGGAACAAAGTTCCATTTCCTCTGAAGCCACAACCTCACAAGAATGAAATCAGCTTTCAAGAAATACTCATGTCTGGAAAAGAAATTCAAGGAAGTGCTCTAGTCTGAAAAGAATTAAGGGGTGGGGGGTACAAAATCAGAGGATTATTATAGATACATACCAGTTTAAAGCTAATGAGCAGCTTACATATTAAGGCCCACCTTGTTACAATTAGGCAGTATCTATTGCAGTTTTAATTTTCAAATGATTCGCATTTTCAAAGGGAGAAGGAAGAGAACATCCAGTTTTCAGCCACTGATGAGTTGGTTATATGGTTATCTGGCATCAGTATTTTTACAAGAATGTGTTTGCAAAACAAAAACAAATCTTAAAATTAAATATAAGATATGAAAGCAGTCATGGGCCTTCAGATCTTAAAAACTTCTGATTTCACGGCAAATTAACCAAATAAAAAACTCACCTCCAAAAAACAACTTTCAGTTTGGTTTAAAAATAAGAATTCCCCTTGTGCTTTCTCAACTGCATCCTAAACACTAAAGTTTGTGTAAGTGTTTTACTCTTAGCCTAACCTTATTTTAATCCAAGGCCCTTTCAGAGAGCACAAAGCTGAAAATATTTTCACATGTGCCACTTTACTCAGGTGAACTAACAAGCATGATTAGAATTTCCTTACTCCTTTAAGCACATAAACCAAACGTTATCGTATATGCAGACTGAACATACAATACCTCCACAAATCTTTGCTAGCAAAGGTAGTTTTAGAAGTAAGGGGATGGCAATTCAGTTACCATGGATCCATTTATTTTCTTTTATAAGGCAAAGCAGGGAGGCTAAGTCTAGAAGGAGAATGAGGCTCCTACCCACCACACCTGGAAAAGTAAAAGAAGGATCCACCCAGGAACAGCAGGGCTGAAACCGATCTGGGCCGTTCAAACTCTCTATGGGAAAAAAATATCACCATTTAAGCTGCAAAGCTCCCTGCAACTTTCCACTTCCACAAATCTAATGATAAAAGGGAGAAAAAAAAGTTTTGAAACGTATGAAGAACCATCTGTATAACTAGCTTCCGACCCGGACAAATTCCTTTCCCAACCCACACGCAACATGCCAAAAAAACCAACTTTTGGTTTGGGCTCTGAAAACAGAAGTTTGTTAGCCTAACCTAGAAAAAAAATACATAAAATCAAAGAACACACCAAAATGTAAATTTATGGAATTGCTCTCACCCCCCTGAATCTATTCATCTCCCTACATTAGAGAGACCAGAAGTTTGTTTCTGGGTCTTGAATATTTTACTTTGCTTTAAATATGATAAAAATACCAAAATTCCCCAAAATAAGTAGAAAGAAAAATTAACTGCTTAAAAGTTACCCGTCAGCATAACAGACCCTCTCGTTTTTAAATTCCCTCGGTTACCATAAGACAAAAATTCAACTTGGCTTATCCTCCTTTACCCGTCTATACACATATTTTTTAAAAAGGCACACACCTCAAATGTGGACTTCTAAAAACCAGTCCTTTAAGAAAGAAAACCAAGGCTTCGTCAATGTTCTGAGAAAGACAAATCCAGCAAGGTTGTTGATTTTTCGCCACCTCTTCCTCCTTTCAGGATCTTTCCTGCTCTTCTTTCTCTCTCTCCCTCTTTTTTTTTCTCTCAGATCCAACACCTAAAATGGAAGTTGCACCCAGCCAGAGGCTAGGGAGCCTGGGTGGTGACAAACTGATCTGGCAGCCCTACCCCCTCGCTTTCCTAAGTGATGTCAGCCCCTGAGAACTTCCAATAGGAGCCGGGCATAAATCAGGGAGCTGATTTTATCCAATAGGAAACTTTATTATAGGAAATTAAAAAAAAAGGGGGGGAGAGCAAGAGGAGGAGAAAAAGACAGGGGGAAGTTTTATATATATATTTATATTTAAAGTGGAGACCTATATGATCTCTGAGGAATTATGCAGAGCTGGGAGGGGTCGGGGGAAGGGGGCTGAAGGAATAAGGGGTTTTCAGAATGGCATGCCTAAGAACCTCGGCTCTCTTTGATGGTAGGGTTCTTGCTCCCTCCTTCCTTTCCGGGTGGGGAAGCAAAAGAGAGCTGATTTTATTTGCCTGCTGCTATTTGGTTTGTTGCTTTCTACCCCAAAGCATTTCCCCAAAGGAAGACAGGAAGGGAAGGAGCGTGAAATGCTAGAAACAGGACTACAGTGTGTTGATTGGGACGGTAGGGGATATCTGAGGTAAACTCTCAATTTTATTGTTTTGGTTTAAATGCATTAGAGTTAATTAGAAAACCTAATGCTTGGACTTGTTAACAATTTTCAGTGTCTATACTTTCAACCAGAAGGAAGCTGAATCCACTAGGCTGTTGAGGAAAATCACTGTCTTCCCATTTGTCCCCAAATCAAAATAATGTGGGTTTGAGGGGGAGAGTAAATGATATCCAATAAACAATATATTTGGAGGAGACGAGAGCATGTGTAAGGAAAAGAAAATCTCATACCTAGAAAATTCAATTTATTTGTTAACTTTGAGCTTAAGACTGTCTAGTTCATACATTCTGTTTATGCTTGACCTAAATAAAGGATTATAGCAAGTATTCTTTTTCTGAATTAAGAGTTATCTTTAATATGTTCTTAGACTATTAGGCCATGAAGGACAGAGATTGAAATTTTTTTTTTTTACATGCTTGACAAAGACTAGTATTTTATGGTCATTCGGGGATTAGCTATGTGAAAATCATACTGATAAATTGAAATTTTTCTTTCTTACTGAAAAATCTGTCCTGTAAACTGCTACCAAATGAATCTTCATAACAGTTTCATAATCTAAAATAGTTAAGAGCATAGGTTCTGCAGTCAGACTGACTGGCTTCAAACCTTCTCTTCTGTAAGTATACTTAATCAAGTCAATGTACTACATATTTTGTGACCTTGTAAAAGTTAGATAATCTCTCTGTGACTCAGTTTCTTAACTATAAAATGGAGATAATAGCTATATCTCTTTCACAGTACTGTTGTGAGAATTAAAATACACATAAGGTTCTTAAAATAATGCATGGCATACAGTACAAACTCAATAAGAATGAGTTATTATTACCAATATCTACCCTACCAAAAAACTTTCAGTGATTCACCACTGCCCAATAATAGCAACGAAAAAATGAAGCATCTATCACGTGAGGGCACTTTGCACTCACTGTCCCTAACTTCTCAAACACCACCATGGAGATAGTATTACCACTGTTTAGAGACGAGAAAAATCAAGGCTCAGCAAGGTTAAGAAACTAACCTGAGCTCATCTGGCTAAGGAGTGAGCCCCTCATCAGTCTGACTCCAAGGCCCATGCTCTTTCCATTACCTTACACTGTGGTCGGGATAAAGGCCAGGTTCCTTGTCTGTTTTCAAGATACCATATCTATTCATCCAATACATTAAAGTAACACTTATTAACCATAATCTGACCTTTCCTTATCTTTCTAAACTGGAATTCCGCTCCTTCTCAGGATGAAAGTGCCCTTCTAATCAGGTTTATCTGATCGTTATCCACCCCCTCATATTTGGTCTATTGTCTCATATACCCTCATATTTGGTCTAATGTGGCCAAAAAGGACTTCTCTCAGAAGTGCTGGAAGACGTTACAGACATCACAGCACTTGTCTGATGGGGTTTAAACAAACTGTAATAGAATAGGAAATGAATACATTTGACAGAGAAACAAACAGCCTTTAACTCTCATTGTCTAAGAATCTTTTCCAGTTACCTTATCACATCTTCTACCTCTACTTTCCATCTATTCCTAGTCCTACATAGCAAGTTTAAAAGCCAAAGATGAAAAAAAAAAAGCCAAAGATGATTGTCAAAGGAAAACAATCAACATATATGTTGTTGATTCACTGGTTCCTAGATCAGAGCCATTATCTAGAATATGCTATGATTTTCTAGAGATGGATTAGGCTTGTTTCCTTCACACCACCACTAACTTTCAAGTATTTTGCCTTCCTTTTTTCGTGTGTATGTATGTGTGTGTGTGTGTGTTCCTGTCTCCCTCACCAGAACATAAGCTCCATGAAGGCATAAAAAATGTCTTCCTAGTTTATGGTGTATCCCCAGAGCTCAGCCTTGTATCTCATATTTAGCAACAGATGAATAAATGAATGAAGTCTGTTAGCTTACTAGTTATATAATCCTGGACAAGCCATTTAACATTAATGAATTTGTAGATAACATTCAAAATAAAATTATATACAAGTCAAAAAAGTCAACTCAGTGGTGGAAAAGTTGTTAAGTTTTAAATTTATCTCAAACAGCCATCTCCAAATAAAGAATCACAAGGATTAATACTCACTGAGAGAAACACTGTTTATACTCAGTGAACAGAAAAAAGACTAGTTCCTTCTGGGTTATTCTGAGCACCATCCCACTCTTCCAGACGTCAAGGATAATGAAATAGACAAGTTTCCTGCTCTCAAGTTTACATTCTAGTTGGGGTGGTGTGGGGGGTGGGTTGCAGAAGATTAACAGATAAGATGTCAGATGGAACATTATGCAGAGATCAAAACAGACTGATGAGAATGACTTGGGGCTTGTTCTAGACTGGATGTCAGGGACAGTCCCTGTGGACAGGTGACATTTAAGTTGAAATATGAATGGTAAGAAGCAGCCAACCATGAGAAAATATAAGCAATGGCAACTACTAATGCCAAAGCCCTAAAGTGTGGGGCTGAAACATACTGGATCCAGCAGAGCATGTTGGAAATGAGGAGGGAGGGATAGATAGGTGGGAATCAGAATAGGAAGGGTTCTATAGGTTAGAGAAAGGAGTTTTGATTTTATTCTTAGGTAGAAGAAAGCCTGAGGGGATTTTAAACAGCAGAATGACATAATCCAGTCCACATTTTGAAAAGATCTGGCTGCTTATGTGACAAATGGATTAAAGGAAGGGCAAGAGGACTTCGCTGGTGGTACAGTGGTTAAGAATCTGCCTGCCAATGCAGGGGACACGGGTTCAAGCCCTGGTCCGGGAAGATCCCACATGCCACAGAGCAACTAAGCCCATGCACCACAACTACTGAGCCTGCTCTCTAGAGCCCGTGAGCCACAACTCATGAGCCCGTGAGCCACAACTACTGAAGCCCATGCACCGAGAGCCAGTGCTCCGCAACAAGAGGAGCCACCACAATGAGAAGCCCGTGTGCAGCAACGAAGACCCGACACAGCCAAAAATAAATAAAAATTTTTTAAAAATAACAATAATTTTTAAAAGTAGGGTCAGGAGTGAAAGCAAGGAAATTAGTTTGAAGGTCAAGTTGCAGTGATATGGAGTTGACTACAGCAGTAGCAGTAAAAATGGAGATAAGTCAATGGATTGAGGATGTGTTCAGAGATACAGGGTTGATTTTGTTTGGGGCTTTTTTTTCTTTCCTTTTTTGCTTTTTGGGTTTGTTTTTTATGCATGGAAGACTACAGTCAGTGCTCACTCTTACAGCTCTCAAAGTTTAACTGCTCCACCAACAACCATCACCACATACACACAAAGAAAAGATACCATAAAATGGTGAAAGATTAGAGAAGAGCCGTGAAATAAAATTATACTTAAAAAAGAAGTGTTGGGGGCTTCCCTGGTGGCGCAGCTGTTGGGAGTCCGCCTGCCGATGCAGTGAGAGGCCCGCGTATTGCAAAAAAAAAAAAAAAAAGTGTTAAAATATTATGTAGGGTAGAGCATTGTGCTGTGATGGCTCTACTTCTAAAACAGACTAAAACTATAAATGCCAAGGAGAAGAAATTTTTTTTTTTTTTTTTTTGCGGTATGCTGACCTCTTACCGTTGTGGCCTCTCCCGTTGCAGAGCACAGGCTCCGGACGCGCAGGCTCAGCGGCCATGGCTCACGGGCCCAGCCGCTCCGCGGCATGTGGGATCCTCCCGGACCAGGGCACGAACCCGTGTCCCCTGCATCGGCAGGCGGACTCTCAACCGCTGCGCCACCAGGGAAGCCCAGAAATTTAAAAAAATCCAACTCCAAAAAAACACTGGCTATCCATACAAAGGAAAACAAAACATTTTTACTCTTTTCTACCCTCTGATGACAACACGTTACCATACAAAGTTTGTCATTTTTGAAGCCCTGCGTAGGATGGCCATTTATCATTCCCTTTAGAAAATCTACAAACATAAGATGTAACTAAAATTGGATTAAAAAAAAAAACATAAAACCAAGAAGTGTGTCCTCGTACCTCTTGAAAATTAATCTAATCCTGATAATATATTCATGAGGAGATATAATACTTATATTTTCTTTACAACCCCAAAGAATCACCTATAGTGGTATTGCACCTGCGTAATCTAGTCTTGATTCCACAGTAACAGATGCGTGAACAAGTATTGTTCTGCCTGTTTTTCCTTGCTTGCTCGCTTTGTGTGTGTGTGGGTGCTGACAACATCTAAAACCTGTCCTTCTGCTAAGTTTTATGTCCTTTCACGAACTGTTACCTCTTCAAAATATGACGGCAACCAAAAATGTCTTCTGTTCCTTGTTTCTTTCTTCGTTTTAAGAGCAGAAGCCTCAAACTAGGGAAAATATTACCTGACTTGGAAATCCACCCCCACCCCGCATATTTCAATCACCCACCTCAAATCCTTTTTGAAAAGGTGTAAAATATCAATAAAGATACACTTGAGCGCCCTGTACTACTCACCCCTCTACGTTTTGTCCGTGGGCAGGTTCCCCTTCTCTCAGACATCGTCCTTCCTGCCTCCAGTTGGCCTCCGCGGGGGCTGCTCCGGGCGAATTCACCACACCTTGTCCCCAGTGGCGTTGGATTCAGCCGGCTCTGTCCAGCGCTGGACATACCAGGCAGCTACCCGAAGCCGGGACCCGGGTCCTAACGCGCACGGGGGAGAGAGCAGCTGTCCAGATTTCTAACGTGCCTTGGCATTCTCTCTAAATGTTTAATCTCGAGATCTTCTAATTTTTGATATCATCCCTAAGAACAGCTGTTTCCAGTCGGGAAGTGTGCGAAGGAAATCAACACCAGTGACCCCCTCCAGACGGAAAGGTCTGCCACCCACTGGGTCACCAGGTCTCCGAGATGCGGGGCTGGAGTGGAATCTGTGAAAAATTTGAATTCAGAAACTAGCCGGAGGACCTTGTTCCAGAACATTCCTGGCCTTAGGAGCCATCTAGTGAGAGACATGGGGGACAAGGTGCAGCTGGAGCCATCCAGAGGCCTTCTCCTCCATTACGCCTGGGGCACTCTTAGTGAGGCCGAGGCCATTCGCAGCCTCCTCAAAGGGAAGCCGCAGATGCCCTTCTACCACCTTGGAGCCTGCCCTGTTGGGAGTCCTGAGCCTCTTTTCCGTGTGTTTTCATCGGGTACAGAGGACGAGGCTGGCTTCCAGAAGAATTCCTTCCGAGCGGGCCCTTCCCCCTTCCTCTTGCAGCCCTAGCGCCTTCCCGCAGCTTCCAAGTCCCTCGAGACTTAGCCTCCCGCCCAAAGCGCTCGTCCTGTGATTGGCTCTTTGAGGAGCCTCGGCCAATAGGGATAACGTATTCGGGCAGACGTAGGCCCGCGAGCTGGGGGAGGAGGAAGGACGTCGGGGCCGCGACGTGCGGTGAGCGGAAAGGTGGCGCGAGGTGTGTGGCACCGGCCGCGTGGCCTCAGGCTTTCGCTGTCACCACTTCCCAGTGCATAAGGATCCCCGAGCCTGCGGCAGGACGAGGGCACCGGGGAGTGGCTGCAAAGCCCGTGCGGCCGGAGGTGACGGTGTTGGGTGAGCCTTGAATTAGGGCCTCCGGGATCCCCACGCTCCATTCCCAGAAACCTTTGCGCCGAGAGCTCTCTCTTCAAACGAGTTGGGCCGAGGCGCCCAGCTTTGCAGGGCCTTCCCTGAAGCCCTGCTTTCCCCCGTCAACCCCGATTCCCTTGGTTCTGGATGGGGAGAACCCTCAGGACGTTGTGCAGCTTTGCTAAACCCCACCCCCACCCCCAGCCCCGTCCCGCGCGAGCCTGGACCTTGGGAGGAAGCAAGGCAGGCCGGACCGAGGACCCAAGCACGGAGAGGACAGCAGGAGCATCTCCTGCCGCAGAGCTCTTCCAGGTTGGGTCTGGAGACAAGGCCCAGTGCTGGTGGATTGGGAAGCTTCCCCAGGGCCTACCTCTGGGCCCTTGCAACAGCTGCCATCCTCCATATCCCCATCTATCTGGCTGGGATGGAACTGAGCCTACAGTTTCTTAATTTACCTTTCCACTCTTTTCTTTCCTGATAGTTTGACGTGAACTGTTTGGAGCTTCTGTGCCACCTGACAGAAAACTGCGTGCCCGGGAAGGAGCACCAGCTGTGCAGTGAGTGTGGGGATCTCAGTGCAAAAAGCTGGAGACGTAGTGAGCCTGAAGTCAGAATACCCAGCTTGTGTTGGGAGGGGTAGAACGCTTAATTATCCTTCCTTTATTGTTAGCCAGAGAACTGACCAGATTGACAAACCTAAAGGCCAGATTCTTTGCCCATTTCCAGGTGGAATCAGGCTCACTTCGGTCAAGAACATCTGAACCCACGGTGGCAATATTCTTACTGCTGTGAGAGACCTTCCCACCAAGTCCAGCAGCTTCTTTTCTTTACTGTGCACCCTCTGCTGGTTAGTGTGGTAGAGTGAGCTCAGAGAAAAGAAGGTGTGTACGACTTCCTAGAGGTCATTTAATACTCTATAGTGTTTTGTTAAAATGTGTTAAATTGGGGAACTATATACCCATGAAACTCAGAAATGTGGTGCTCAGGAAGAATATGAGTAGTGAGCACCATAGGAGTTGAGTTTCTGGCAATGTGAATGAGGAAGGTTTAAGGATAACAACAACTCCATTTTTGGAGTGCTAGTTTCACGCCAGACACTCACAGTACTAAGCAATTTGGTAAAATTGACTCATTAAATCTCTAAAACAGCCTTACGAGGTAAGTACAAGACTGTTATAATTCCCATTTCCTAGATGAGAAAAGTAAGACTCAGAGAAGTTAGGTCATTTGCCTGAAATTATACAGCTAAGCTAATAAATAACAGAGCTGTGATTCAAATCTAGGCTGTTTCTGAGCTCCCACCTGTAACCACTAGGATGTTCTTTCTTAAGATACCCTTGGCACAATTCCTGGGCTTATGGTTCCTCAACTCATGCTTTTGTCTCCCACTTTCAAAATTTCCCTGTCATTTCAAAGACAAAAAAAAAAAAAATTAGGTATAATTGTGCTTCTGAAAGGTATTATTTCACCCACAGGAATCTGATCAATGAAAACCTAGGTTTTTTAAGAGACCAACATGTCCTCTCCTGCCAGTCCCAAAATCCTATACAGGAATCCCCGGTTCCTCCGGCTAGCTTTTCTGCAGCTTCATCACCAGCAACAGAGTGGTGTGTTCTGTGATGTCCTTCTGCAGGCAGAAGGTAAGAGACTAGTAGGGACTCAATTGAAAACTCACCATAGACTAAGATAAAATGACTTCAGGGCCAAGCAGTGAAGGACAAAACCAGGAAAGTGTGTAATTATTGCCTTTGAGTGCTGTAAGCTATTTGGTAAAGAGCTGTTTCTAGGACAGGTACATTTTTCAATGAGTGAAAGTGAGATTATGCCCCTTCTCTTAAAAAATGAAACTAATTATAAAGTTCTGTAAGCACAGAAATTCGGTAAAACATGGATACACCGTAGTGGGATGGTTGTGAACGTTGAGTTAACATACGTAAAGCACTTAGAACAGTACTTTTAATGTACTAAGCACAATGTAAGTATTAGATACTTACTTAAATGATACTATTACATATTTTCCTTTTTTCTTGTCTTCAAATTGATGGCTTTTATTGTTTTGTTGTTAAACCTAAAAACATATAGCTTATTTCCACCCCTTCCCTTTACACTTGAAATGTTAAATCAGCTTGGGGTAGAGCCTGGTATAGTGTAAAAGGCCTAAGACTAGAAGTCCGAGTTTAAGTCCTAGTTTTGTTACTAACAGTAACAAATGAGCAAGTAACTTCACCTCTTTCCAGTTCACTTTCTTCATTTATCAAAAAGGATTATGACAGCCAACACTGTGTAACACTCTAGTTTGCAGAGCACATATAGCACAGTTTAGTGTCTCATTTGATTCTTACAACAGCCTTGTGAGATGTGGAATGTTACATGGTTCCAGCAGTACAGATGAGTGAATTGAGGCCTAGAGAGTTAAGTGACTTGTCTGTTGGTTCTCTTAGGAAGTGCAGAGTTGGGATGCATTCGTTAATTCAAAATAAACATAAAAAGTATCAACTGCCCGGTGTATGCTAATGTACTTTACTAGCATGGCATATAGTATATATGAAGATAAGTCCATCCTCGTAAGGAAACCATGTAAAGGGGAGACGTTCAAATAACCAGTGCCTCCAGATAACTGGGCAGTATAATAACACTGGGGTGAGTATAAGCTGATACAGGAGCACAAAAGAGGAGCATCCTTCACAGACTTGAGTAGGTTGGGGGATGGGTGTTAGGGACAATTTCTTGGAGGAAATAACCCCATAGGGGACTTCCCCGGTGGCGCAGTGGTTAAGAATCTGCCTGCCAATATAGGGGACACGGGTTCGAGCCCTGGTCCGGGAAGATCCCACATGCCACGGAGCAACTAAGCCCGTGCACCACAACTACTGAGCCTGTGCTCTAGAGCCCGCAAGCCACAACTGCTGAGCCTGCGTGCCACAACTACTGAAGCCCGTACACCTAGAGCCCATGCTTCACAAGGGAAGCCACCGCAATGAGAAGCCCGCACACCGCAACGAAGAGTAGCCCCGGCTCACCACAACTAGAGAAAAGCCCACGCGCAGCAACGAAGACCCAATGCAGCCAAAAAATAAATTAAAAAAAAAAAATCAACTGTTAAAAATAAATAAATAAATAACCCCATAGGTGAGTTGTGAAGGACACATAGAAGTAGGAGGAAATGGGTAAGATTTTCCCAGGCAGAGAAAACAGCATGTACAGAGATGTACACATGTGACCAGGGATTTGCGAGTGGTTCATTATGGCTAGAGCACAGACTATGAGTGTATTGATCAGAGGTGTGGCTAGAGAGATCAGCAGGTCTGAAGTGTTATACCAAGGAAGTTGGTCTTATCCTCAGCACACTGAGAAATGTATTTAAAGGTTTCAAGAAGGTCCTAACTGCTTTAGAAACAGCACTGGGGCTGCAATGAGAAGAATTATTAGATTGTTATTGAGCCCAGATAGGAGGCTATTTTGGAATCCAGGAGAGAGGGAATGGTGGCCTGAACTAAGGCACTGAGAATAGAAAGAAATATATAGTTTATGAGCTATTCAAGAGAATTTACAATACTTGCTGCAGTTAAGAGCATAGACTGTAGCCCTGGGTTCAAATCTTGTCCCTGCTCCTTAACTGTAATTGTGGGCATGTTACTTCACTATGCCAGTTTACTCATCTGTAATGACAGCTACCCCACAAGGTTGCAGTGAAGATTGAATTAATGCTGATAAAATCCTTAGACGCCTGGCACATAATAAGGACTCAAGAAGTATTAGCTTTTTTAAAAAACTTAATATTTGACTAGATGCAGTGGGTAAGAGAAAAGAATCAAATATGACTTATGGTTTTCAGGCCTGGGCAATTGGATGAATGTGCTATCTTATTTTGAAGCAAAAATTGGGAAGTTTTGGAGTGTGGGGAATGATGAGTTCACTTTCTAGAAAGGTTGCATTGGAGGTACTTGTGGGACCTCCATGTAGTCATGCAGGCTACGGCATACTTAACATCTCAGAAAAGATACGGGGGCAGATGTAGAATCTGGGAGTCATCAGCAAGCCTTTGGTAACTGAAGCCATTGGAGAGATGGAAATTGCCCATGAAATGCCCATAAAATGAGAAGGTTGTTCAGGACAGTGGATACCAGGCAGCGAAGAGAGCTCAGGAGAGAACTGAGCCCTGATCGTCCATATCCAGAGCTCATGATCTGTTAGACCACAAGCAGCTTCTACAGAAAGTTTTAAACTCTTGTGTGAGTCAAAAACATTTACTCAGCAAGTATTTGATCCCCTACTTAGTGTCAAGCACTGGCTATATACTTCAGTGAGCAAGACAGACACGGTCTCTGTCCTCACAGAGCTTACAGTTTAGTGAAGGAGATGGACACTTACAGCGCAGATAGCTGAATGCTGTGATAGCTGCAGAGCACCTAACCCAGACGGGGTAGGGCGGGGGAAGGCTTTCTGAAAGCCTAAAATAGGTAAAAACTGAGTTAACTAGGTAATGGCAGAATGTTCCAGGCAGGTAGAAGAACTAAATTTATCCTTCAGCTAATGTGGAGGGAAACTGAGAGAAGAGGCAGCACATTTAGGTAGTAATGTCTGTGCTTAACCCGTGAACATGCCAGTCGGCATGAGACAGATAAAAAGTGTTTGGGTTTCCCTCCAGGTGAGGCAGTCCCAGCCCATTGCTGCATCCTTTCGGCCTGCAGCCCCTTCTTCACAGAGCGCCTGGAGCGGGAGAGGCCAGCTCAGGGTCGGAAGGTGGTGCTCGAGCTGGGGGGCCTGAAGATCAGGACACTTAGGAAGCTGGTGGACTTCCTGTATACCTCAGAGATGGAAGTATCTCGAGAAGAAGCCCAGGATGTGCTTTCTGCTGCCCGGCAGCTCCGTGTATCTGAGCTAGAATCCCTCCATCTAGAGGGTGGGAAGTTGGTGAAGGCCCCTCAGGGTCGAAGACTGAACAGGGAGTGCCTACAACCTCCAAGTGCTGCTCCCATCTCTGCCAGGGTGGTGGCATCCATCTGCCGCCCGCGAACTCCACTGCCTGTTACCCAGACTCCCTGTCCTCTTGGGGCAGTGAGATTGAAGTCCTCGGGGAAGGAGGAGGGGCCCCAGGAGAACAACCGACAGAACACAGAGAACCTGTCGGGCACGCTTCTGCTCAAGAGGAAGGCCAGAGCCTGCCCAACTCCACAAGAAAAAGACTCTTCACCATCAAGCCACAGTCAGGGACCTAAAGAGTACAAAAGTTACCCTGCCCTTGGTCCTACAGCACTTTCCCCACCCAGCTTGTACCCCTCTGTGGACGAGCGACTGTTGCCCAGGAAGATCAGGCTGAGCCGCTCAAAGCTGTCTCCTGATGTCTGTACGTCCAAGCCTGCCGGCCTTTTAAGTGGACCCAGCTCAGTACCCCCAGCCCCTGGCCGGCGTCTCTGGCGGCAGAAGAGTATAAAGAAAGAAGCACCAGAGGACAAGCAGAAAACAGGGCGAACTAGTCCTCTACAGAGCACCCCAAGCCAGTCTGGCCTTGGAAAGTCGGGTGGGAACAGGAAGCAGAGCCCTGAGGTCAGGGCACCTAACTCAGACCCCGCAGAGGGGCAGGTCGGCAGAGTGAAGCTTCGCAAGATCGTCAACGGGACCTGCTGGGAGGTAGTTCAAGAGCCTCCCCTCAAAAACTCTCCAGATAGCCCTCAGATCCCAGAACCTGAAGACTCAGAAGAGCCTCCAGGGACTCGGCCGTCCTCAGGTAACGAGCAGGAAGTGACGTCTGCTAGAATAGAGCTGTGTGACGACTCCCCCATGCACTCTAGGCTACAAGACATCCTGCTCTCTGCTAGCCACTCCCCGGACAACCCAGTGGTGAAGTCCGGGTTTGGGTCCAGTCCAGAGCTGACAGGGCAGGAACCGGGACTGGATATTGACTGCAGAGAGCCCTATGCATTTGACACAGCCCTGCTCGGGCAGCCGTGCGAGGCTGAGGAGTACCGAATCACCAGTGCTGCTGCCACCAGTGAGCTGGAGGAAATCCTGGACTTCATGCTCTGTGGCTCAGACATCGAGCCACCCATAGGGTCTCTGGAGAGTCCCCGGGCTGAGGGCTGCAGGACCCCTAGTTATCACCTGACAGAAACAGGAAAGAACTGGATTGAAGGGGAAGAATGGTGTTTGCCAGACGTGGAGCTCTGGCCCAGGGAAATCACAGGATTGGAAAAGGAACCTGCTGGTGAGAACAAAGGGCCAACTGAGCCTTTTAGCCCCCTTGTCATGGCCTCTGAGGTGAGTGAAGGGGAGGTGCTTTCAATGGGAGGCTCTTGGACTCCAGACCTGGAAATTCCCAGCTCCCAGCCACTGGATGGTCAGAGAGACAAACTTTTCCACATCAACTCCCTTGACCCTCCCCAAAGGTCCTACGGGGCCCTCTTGCCTCCCTGTTCAGACTGGGTGGAGACTGGGCTGGGAGTGCCCCTAACCCCGGATGAAGTATTATACCCTGCTCCAGAGGCAGGCAAGGAGGGATTTAGCAGCTCTGAGTTGTTGGATCCACTTCCTGCTAGCCCTGAAGGGGGAGAGATTGATGTGGTGGACTCGGTGTCAGAGGGGATTGTGCCCATAAGTATTCCCTCCGTATGGCCCGACCCTTCCTCAGAGTCAGAAACAGAGGTGGACATACTAACATAACGGAGTGGGGAGGGCAGGTTAGAGGGACTGGGAGGGTGGGAAATGTTGGCTAACAGAAGGTACACGGGCGGGCTGGCACACGCCCTGTCCTCTTAGCACAAGAGGCAGATATACCCCCAGCTCTCCTTCCCTCCCCAGGCTTTTGGAGGCAGACAAAAATCGTTCCATGAGTAGAAAATTATGAACTTGAACCATCTTACCTCTTTATAATCTATTTTGCAGTTAGTGACAAGTGAAACAATAAACTGTGTGTCACAACTCTAAGTGGGTCATAGGTAACAGCCAACAGCCAAAGCCAGGTCTCCCAGGTCAAGAGGCAACTCAGGAAGAGCTAAGAAAGACCAGCCCTCTGTGGTGGGGGTTCTGTGGGAGAGAAAATGTTCCAGAAGGAGGTGTGAAGCAATGCTGGGATGGAACACTAAGTGGGTGGGAGTGACAGGATATTGTCTAGTACCTAACGTGCGTGGCTTAGTCACTGCCAGTATGGTTAGTCTAGCCAGAACCTCCACAGGGGCCAGGAAGATGTACTTCCATCATCTCTTCGGAGAAGTGAGTTGAAAAAGATACAGCTGCTTTTTTAAAAAGAAATTATTTAGTTTTTCCCCATAGTTTTTACAAGTATTTCACATGCTCTAACAGGGACCACAGGAGTTCCAGGTTAATTGGTGACCTTAGGTTATGAAAAACACAAGGGGGACCAATCCCATAAGGCTGGCTTAGGGCATTCCTTACCATAAGATTAAGTTTTACTTCATTACTCATAGATTATATCAAACTCAAATACTTTAATTTTTATTAAACCAATCCAAGAACTTTTCAGTGCCTTACTAGAGGATTGCCTCACAACTGAACCGCCGTTTCTGGAGAAGAAACCACAGCTTCAGGCACATGACTGAAGTTTGGCCATGTCCCGTCATAAATGCTCCAACATCACCAGGGACAGAGGCTGTGAAAATGAGAGTGGGAAAAAAGTTAGAGAAGGGCTCCAGGCAATCATATGGCCAGCCCTCCTCCCTTGAACCCACAAACCCAGGAGAGCTCAAGGACTGCATCCTCCCCCGACATCTCCCTCAGCGTATCAAGTGCCTGACAACATGCCAAAGCACTCTGTGAAGCACTAGGGATAAAGACAAGGTCAAATCCTGTGACCAGGAGTGAGAGGACTACAATGCAGGCTTATTACGTGGGTGGTAACAGAAACAACACACCAGTAACAAAAAAGACAAGAGGACAGGAGTAGGCATACCTGAAGTTACACAAAGATTTGATCAGGAAAGGGGAGAATCATAACCCTTACCAATAAATACGGGAATCCCCAATAAATAAGTGGGATTTACAGGAAAATGAGTTTTTTTAAACAAATATATAAAACTGGTCTACACCCCAAGGGCAACAATTAACTGCATCCTCTAAGGACACAATTTGCATTTTTGTAATCATTTACATTACCATCGGTATTCCACGACTTAGCTCAAAGACAATGGAATGAAACATGGAGTTAGCAAAGGGCACACTGGATAGAAATCATTTTTTGCGGACTTCAGTTTTTCCCACCAGTAAGGGGAAGAGGTATTCCCACTAGAGGAAATCCTGAGAGCAGAAAAGAGTTATGAAAATGTAGGTCCTGCGTGAAATAAGGGGTTTAACAGTAAGTGCTGCTCCGCCAATAGCCACACCAAGATCAGTCCACTCTCCCCCATTTCCCATTTCAAACCTCAGCGTGAGGACTTCTGCCCAAACCTCCCTACGAAAGGTACTTCTTCAGCTCCTTCACCACCTCTTGAGGTTCAGGGAACTTGAGTTTACGTGGGGGCCCCTTCTTAATCCCAGTCCAGAGCTCCGCACCTGGGAAAAGTCCACGTGAAGCGAAATTACTTTGCAATCCACCAGCAAGTCCCCGAAATCATCAGGTGGCGGCGGTTTGAGACCAGCGCTTCCTCGCCTCGGATCCATGCCCCCCAACGCCCCGCCCCGGGCCCTCACTCACTGCTGCCGTCGGGTCGCAGCAGTGTCACCTCGAAGCTGCCCCTCCGGGGCTTGGTAGGGTTCACCTTCACTGGAAGCTCCGGGGCCTCCAGGCGCAGCGCCTGGCTCAGGGCCGCGGCGTTGCGCCCGTAGACGCGTCAGCTCATGCTAAGGAGAGATGGGGGAGGTCAGAGACTGGGACCCTTGGTCTGCGGCGCCCTTGCCCGCCCCCCATTACTCCCCAGACCCCCTCACCAATGCTCGATAACGACGCTCGCCTCCTCCACTTCCTTCTGGCTGCTAGCCGGCTTCTCCCGCTTCTCGGCCGCTGCGGCCAGCGCCGCCTCGGCCTTCCGCTTCCTCCCGCGGGAAGCCATGGCGCCTGGAGCCCGGCTGGGAACCGAGCCGACCTGGGGCGGGAATAGGGTGGAGACGCGGCCACCGAAGAGAGGCCAGCCAAGCTCCAAGATCCAAACCGCAACCCACTCTGCTCTCCAAACAAAACCTCTTAAACTGCAGAAAGCGTGGCGGTGGGCGCCCACGTGGCCTGGGGGCGGAGCCTTCGGGCAGAGCCACTCCGCACGTAGAGACGGGGGAGGTAGGCTCCAGACCGAACCACCAGTGCTTGGGGCGGGGGGCGGGCAGCTCTGACAACGAGCCTGGCTTCACACAGGCTTTTCTGTAACCGCGCGACCAGCTAAATGGTGTGCATCACGATCCCTACCCAAAACCTCCTTCCGGGGACCCGCGGACCAATCCCAAACCAAGACAACTTAACTCTAGGGTTAAGGAATCTAAACCTTCGCCAGCTCTTCGCAATCCTGGGGACCGATGTACAGCATTTGGTGAAACTGATCAGGATGCCCTTTGAAATTAAGATGGACAACTCCTCTGCAGTTGCCCGGCTTTTCTAATACGTGAATAACACACAAAGGCGCAATCAAAAGTAAATCCCAGCCTCTTTATTATGGAAAACCATCAACTGGGTGTGGGGAGGACGTAGGAGGGTGAGTGAGACCCTGCCCAGGGGCTTTCTCCTCCAGGGCCCACCACACAAAGGAAGTCTCAAACTTCTATTCCCCTTCCTCCCAATCTCCATAAAATAGGGAGATAATTCAATACTATCTTCAATGAGAAAACTCTGTGGTTAAAGGTTTCTCCTTGGGACCAGTGACAGGCTTATACTTTTTAAATATAGGCCACAGACCAAGCCAAAAGGGCTTAAAGAAGCAAGAGTCTTGAGGGAAAAATCTTAGCACTAACTCTGCATCTTGGCCTGTTATGTTAGGGTTTAATCTAATCTAAGCAGGCTGTGTATATCCACTATGAGGAATAATGAAACCAGCGTGTGATGGAGACGTGTGGGCAGCACACAGCAGTTGACACACTGGCCCAAGCTTGGAAGGAAAGCATTTCCCCCTCCACCATATAAGATCTTTCCCTCCTTCCAGTCAAATAGCAGACCACAGCAGTAGAGGCCTTCCTGGAGGATACCTGTCATTTCCCTGGATGCCTCTTAAAAATCAGAAGCAATATCCTGCCCCTCCTGGGCAGAGCCAAACAGGGAAAGAAAAAAAAAAAGGCCAAGGCGTCAGGCAACGCTTGTGGCTACAGAAAGGGCAGGGCCTCAGAGGTGCCTGGGATTGACAGGAGATGAAGTACTGGAGGCAGGGATCCTATTTGTCCTTCTTGCTCTCCTCATCTGGCACTGCAGTGGGCACTGGGGCCACAGGGTGCTCCTCGGGGATATTATCTCCAGCCTTTGACAGCTTCTTGGCCCGTTGATATAGCTCATTCAAGTTGAATTCTCGGATCACATTCTCCTGCGCAAAAGAGGTGCACACATCAGGGTTCAGGTTGGAAGGGGGTGTCATGTCTGGGAAGTAAGTACAGTTGACCCTTAAACAAAGGTGTGGGGTTAGGGGCGCCAACTCTTCTTACAGTCAAAAATCCACCTATAACTTATAGTCAGCCTTCCGTAGCCACAGTTCCTCTGAATCCGTGGTTCCACACATGTGGCGGCTTCAACCAACCTCATGGATCGTGTAGTGCTGTAGTTACTTTTTTTTTTTTTAATAAATTTATTTATTTATTTTGGCTGCATTGGGTCTTTGTTGCTGCGCACGGGCTTTCTCTGGTTGTGGTGAACGGAGGCTACTCTTCGTTGCAGTGGCTTCTCTTGTTGCAGAGCATGGGCTCTAGGCGCGCAGGCTTCAGTAGTTGCAGCACGTGGGCTCAGTAGTTGTGGCTCGCGGGCTCTAGAGCGCAGGCTCAGTAGTTGTGGCGCATGGGCTTAGTTGCTCTGCGGCATGTGGGATCTTCCCGGACCAGGGCTCAAACCCGTGTCCCCTGCATTGGCAGGCGGATTCTTAACCACTGAGCCACCAGGGAAGCCCTGTAGTTACTATTGAAAAATGTCCACATAAGCGGACCCACACAGTTCTAACCCATTTGTTCAAGGGTCAATTGTATTTAGACACAGTCTAGGAAAGGAGGAAGCAAAGGACAGGAATCTACTCTAACCCAGCTGTCCTTTTTTGGGTACCTGGAAAAGTCAACTGATATATACGTATTATGTGCCGGTCACTATGCCAAGAATTATGGTTACATTATTTAATGTAACCTGCAAAACAAAACCTGTGAGCCAAGTGCTACCATCTCCAATGTACTGCCAAGGAAAAAGACTATAGGTACAAGAGCCATTGAGACTAAATCTTAACAAATAATTGTTGCCCAGTACTACCATGTCTGGCACATGGTAGAAACAGTATAAATCTGCTAAGTGAATTCATGAATGAGGTCTAATAACTAGTCCACACTCTCAAAGCTTATGGGCAAGTAGCAGAACTAGGAATTAAACCCAGGTTAGGCTCTAAAACTTACCTACTGTTCCACACCCTCCTCCAAAACTTGCCCACTCTTTCATATACCTCAGAGAAAGTCCAAGAGACAGCTCGTCCTTTTTTGTCAATCTGTGGCCGCCGCATGACCTCCTTTCCACCTTGGAATAGGATCAGGGTAGGGAGCTGCTTGGTGAGGGGTGACATGCTCACTTGGTACCTACAGGGCCCAGAAGGTGCTCTGTAAATGCATCTGTGTATATCACTCTGAATGATCCCCCGCCCAGGCCCTTACATACCGTGTACTAACATCAGTGTAGCGTCCAACGTCCACCTTCCCAAAACTTAGCCCTGTACAGTTGTACCTGAGAAGTAGATTATTTAACATGGTGAAAGAAGAGAGAATGAATCAATGAAGTAGAAGTACAGATATTTGGGGATGGGGGTGGGAGTGCCTTTGGTTGCAATATGCAAAAATCAAGGCCAAAAACAATGGAAGGGAAGGTATAATTTCTGTCATCCCTCCCTTTGTCCTACTCACTTGAGGGACAGATCAGCGTAGATAGGAGCAAATGACTGGCAGTCATTAGACCAATTGGCAAAGAACTCCACGATCCAAGTGACCCTCTTGTCCTGCTCCAGCTCTTCCTGTCACACACAGAGAACAAACAGTGAACCGGATTACACAGGCTCCTGGAAAGTTTCAGACTTTAGCACCTAATTCCTCATCCTGGCTTCCCTATACCTCTCCTCTAGATCCCACAGTGAACGAGTGCCCTTGACTTCCATTCTGAAGCACCGCTGTTCCTCCTAGTGAGTAGAGAGCACAACTACAAAATCACCCACAAGGGACCCAAGAAACAGAGGGAGAAAGAGTACTCACATCAATGGTTTTATCATTGAAGTACTTGATGTACTCAGGGCCCATATACAATGGGGGTTTGCATGTCATCAGGAACACTAAACACAGAAAAAAGTCGTCACAGGAAACATATAAGGCCTTGGGCAGCGGATTTACTTTCAAAGCAACTCAAAGATTTCAAGCACCAAAGAGTGCATTTTGTGGACATACACAGACACATTCCCTTCCTCTTAAAATCTCTGTAGATTCTTATCATCTAAGGCTCACACATAATTAGTTAGGTATAAGATATGGCAGAAGGTTATGGAGAACCTGGTTTGGGGATGGAATTTGGTTCCCACAACCAAGTCTTGCGGTCTCCTTACCTATGCAGAGCGTGAGATAAAGCAGGCCCACGCGAATATCCAGGCGGAAGAAAAGAATCGCATTGGCCACTTTACTAAACATGAAGATGTTGCCGATATGTTGCTCCACAGTGACTGAAACACAGAGATGTCACAGGTCAGGCTGGGCTGCACGCTCCTATGACCTATTATTTGCCCCTGTTCCTGGAGTATTTTGAAATGGGAGAGGGGGAAGAGGATAAAAGTCCAAGATCAGGCTTCCCTGGTGGCGCAGTGGTTGAGTCCACCTGCCGATGCAGCGGACATGGGTTCGTGCCCCGGTCCGGGAAGATCCCACATGCCGCGGAGCGGCTGGGCCCGTGAGCCATGGTCGCTGAGCCTGCGCATCCGGAGCCTGTGCTCCGCAATGGGAGAGGCCACAATGGTGAGAGGCCCGTGTACCGCAAAAAAAAACAAAAAAAAGTCCAAGATAAAATTCAGCCTTGGCACGGAATGATGGACAAGTTCACCAAATAACGCCCCTCTCATAACACGGATGAAAGCACCTCAGAGGTCACTAGTCCTAATCTTGAGAGACAGAGAAGCAGGCTACACTTACTGGATCTGCGGTTCTTCATCATTACAATGGCACTGAGGAACATCAGGATCTCTACTTCTCTCTGGAACAGAAATCAGAGTGACAGGAATGCCATGAACAGAAATGATTTGGGTGAGCAAGGGAGCCAAATATGTAATAAAAACCAACAGAGATCCACACTGGGAATGGTAACCATAGCGAAATAACCGGAGTCAGCTAAGGTGTAGTGGGGAAAACACCAGTCAGAAGATCTAGATTTCAGTTCTATCCCTGCCACAAACTGGCTGGTGCCCTTCAGCAAAGCACTTAACCTCTGAGCTTTGGTTTCTTTGATTGAATATTTCAAAGTGGTGCTGTGAGGATTAAATAAGATGAGTATGAAAGAGTTAATATAAAGTACATGGTATAAAACTGTAGATATTACAATCAACTCAGTGTGACCCTGGTAAAATAACACTTTTCCAGGTAAACTTTCTCAGTAATATTCCATTAATACAACATATGGTTCTTCCATTTGTTTTTATTTAAGTTAAATCACTCCTCTCCACCTAATATTCATAGTGATAATCCATGCACCTTTAATATAATTTGAGAGCTGAAGGAGGCCTTTCAAAGCTCTCAAAGATCGTTTTCAGTACCCTTGGCTTACTGTTCTTTCTCTTTCTAGAATGTAAGCTCCATGTGAATGAGTGAGACAGACGATAAACATGACATAATTTCAAAGAGTAAAGACTGCAATGAAGAATAACAAGGACTTTGTGAGAGAAAGTATACGGGGAGGGTCTGAGGCTTTCCATACCTTTCTGTTTATAATACAGGGATCCAAATCTTTACTTCAGACAGAACCAATTAACTGCGATTTACAGCTAGCAGTCAGGGACTTAGGTTTTTAGCCCCAATCTCCAACAAAAAGCAACTGACTGGATTTAGAAATGAACATGTAAAGTGGGGGGTAGGGAATGTGACAGACCTTACTAAATATTACATCCGAGTAGAAATTAGGAAGAGTTTTCAAGAATGAAGATGGATTAGAATTGGCAGTTATAATTATGGAAAGATGAATTTAAAAAGGGAAGTATGGCCAATCAGGAGACCAGAGCTAGGACTAAAAGGAACATACTCTAAAGAGAGAGAATGGGTCTGTGGTAAAGACTGGCCATGTATACTCCAAACCTTATTTCCTTTTTCTCCTGGGCATACTGCAGGTAGACTCCCTCCTTCGATCTAGGGAGAACTGTGTGACTAGTACTCCTAAATGGAATGTGAATGGAAGTGATGTGCCTCTTCTGTGTCCAGGTGGTTAAGAAAGGGTATGTAGGGCTTCCCTGGTGGCCCAGTGGTTGAGAGTCCACCTGCCGATGCCGGGGACACGGGTTCGCGCCCCGATCCGGGAAGATCCCATATGCCGCGGAGCGGCTGGGCCCGTGAGCCACGGCCCGCTGAGCCTGCACTTCCGGAGCCTGTGCTCCGCGACGGGAGAGGCCACAACAGTGAGAGGCCCGTGTACCAAAAAATAAATAAATAAAATAAGAAAGGGTATGTATGCCCTTGCAGTCCAGCTTTCTTTCTTCACCTGCTGGCTTGATGATGCTGGGATGATCTTAAAGCCATCAGTTGAAGACAGCATGAGACAGGGTTCCAGAATAACTATATAAACCTGAGCCCCCTTGGTTGTTCACTTGTTTATTCATTGTTTTCAAGCTTTTCATTAAGGAAAATTTCAAACAATACACAAAAGCAGAGAGGATACTGAGGGTAGCAAAATATGCCACTTTGACATAAGGATTATTTTGAGTCTAAAGGCAATTCAGAAGAAGTAGAATAAAGCAAAGCTCCCTGCCCTCTACCTATCTGTCGAAAGGTAGGACGTAAATTCTCAAAGGTGTCCCTCCAACCTCTACCAAGGACAAAACTAATCAGGGGAGATAACTTTAGACCCTATCAACCTGGAAACAGCACCAGAGGAATCTACATAACAAACTAGCCTTTACCTACCATTAGTTTACCTTTCCACAGTTTTCTGCTCTTGCAAGCCTAAAACTCTTTCCTTCATCCTGTCATTTCTCCACAAACTTATTGTTCTTTGTTGAAGATGCCATATAAGCTGGAAGCCACCTCTTTGAGTTACTGATTTTTCCCTGGGTATCTCCCCTGTATACAAGTTATACATGTTAATAAACTTCTGTTTGTATTTGTCTTTAATCTGTCTTTTATTAGGGGGTCTCAGGCAAGACCTCAGAAGGGTAAAGGGAAAACTCTTTTCTGACCCCTACAATACCTTAATAAACCCCTATTACTCAGCTTCAATAGTAATATCTTGCCAATATGGTTCTATTTCATCTATGCTACCCATTTCTTTTGCTGGAGGAACTTAAAGCAAATTCCAACTACATCATTTCACCTGTAAATACTTCAGTATGTATTGCTTACAGATAAGAACTTTTTTAAAAAATTTTTATTCATTTATTTATTTATTTTTGGCTGCATTGGGTCTTCATTGCTGCGCACGCGCTTTCTTTAGTTGCAGCAAGTGGGGGGCCACTCTGTTGCGGTGCGTGGGCTTCTCATTGCAGTGGCTTCCCTTGTTGTGGAGCACAGGCTCTAGGCATGCAGGCTTCAGTAGTTGTGGCATGCGGGCTTCAGCAGTTGTGGCGTGTGGGCTCAGTAGTTGTGGTGCACGGGCTTAGCTGCTCCGCGGCATGTGGGATCTTCCCGGACCAGGGCTTGAACCCGTGTCCCCTGCACTGGCTCGTGGATTCTTAACCACTGAGCCACCAGGTAAGTCCCAAGAACTTCTTTTTTAAAACAAACCAAAATACCATTATCATACCTAACAAAATTAACAATAATTACTTATTGTTATCTAATACCTGGCCCTTATTCAAATTCAAAGAACAAAGTATTAGATTTTGTACAACTTTGTACAGTTGTTTGTTCAAAGCAGGAACAAGCAAGCAAGAACCACAAATTGCATTTGGCCAATGTGTTTCTTTGGTCTTCTTTAATCTCTAAAGGATACCTGTTCTTCCTTTCTATCCCAGGCTATTTATCTGTTGAAGACCTTGAGTCATTTGCACTGTCAACTGTCTGACTTTCTTGGATTTGGCTGCTGGCAATACTCATGGTATGCGTTCTGACGATGATGATCCTCTATTTCCCATATTTCTTGTAAAATGGTAACGAAATCTAGAGATGTGAATACAATGAAATCCAAATCTTTTGCCAAAAATACATCATAGGAGGTACTAGGTACTCCCTACTGAATCACTTCAGAGGACATAGCAACCTTTCATCTGATGGCTTTACATGATCATTGTCTACATGTATTATTGCATTCGAGAATGCTACATGACTTTTAAATGCTATCACTCCTTCTGCATTAGCTCAAATTTTTCTTTATCAATTATTTGGTTACTCTGACAGTATGTAGAGGAAAAGCAAAATACTTGATTCTTTCTTTTTATTTAACAAAATAGAAATAAACTTTTATTCTGTTAAGCCACTGAAATTTTGAAGTTTACCTGTTATTGCTAACATTATTTACCTTATATTCTAATTTCCAAATCACCAAGGTAAATCAGCAAAACACAGATTTTCCAGGAAAACAAACACTGGCCATAAACCCTACATAGTTTAAAAACAAAAAAACATAACAGAGTAATATGAAAATATAAAACCTTACAGTATTTTGCACACAATTAAGACAAGAGAATACAGAGAAATTTATTGCATAAAAGGTCCCTCCTTTTATTAAAATCTTTATTACTAACCACTTATATGTTTGAGTCTCATTTTGGTTAAAGTGGTATAGATAAAAATAGAATCTTTTGAAGTAGCATGGCTACATTTGAGCTAATTAATAACACTGGGAAAGGACAGAGGAAGTATGAAAAAGTAAACAAGGGATGGAGAATAAAAGTAAGGAAGTGGGCTCTGTTAAAGGTCAAGACTCATTTTGGGGCTGAAAAAAGGACAAAAACTCAGGTGATCCTCCTTTCCCAGAACACAGATGCGGCTACACAGCAGAGGTCAGAGAGCTTCAACTTATTTTTCTGAGTGGTCTCTCCACTCCAGCTCAGGGAATACTGCAAGAGGTCTGAGATAGATTTCTCTGCAATGTATTTTTTACAATTCCATTTCAATAGCCCTAACCATTTTATTCATTTTTACATCCCCAGGATGCAGCACAGTGCGTAGCATTAACAGTCCTCACTCAGTAATTGTTAACTGAATTAAGCAATGGCTGACAGAGCGTGCTTATACCATGGCAGAAGAGTGGTTTCAAGCCCTAGTCACTCACTAGTTGTGTGACCTTGGACAAGTCGCCTAACCACGCCTAGATCAATTTCTTCATCAATAAAACAAGTATACTACTTGCCTTGTTTAACTCACTGGTTCCTCAAAAGGCTTTACATAATGAGCAGCTCTGGAAAACAGTGTACTTGCCTAGTTTGGGTAGGTCTGTTGTCGACTATGAACTGTGAGACAGAAAGGAGCTTGGACTCAAAAGGGAGAAGGCTTAGGCTGTTGTGCAGGCTAACCGGATGTTTTCCCATCCTAAACAAGAGGTTTAGGCTCGATGACGATCCACGCCCTACACTCCTAAAAGCCTGTTAAGTCCGCTAGAGGCTCGGAACCTCAGATGTTCTCAAAAAGGTAAACCTCGGGGCTCCCGGATGCAATCACAGGGGCAGGGGCAGGGACAGTCAAGGTCGCGGGGTCCTAAGGCGGGGGTCGCTCACCCAGTCAAAGTCACACGGGTTACCGTCTTCGCGTTGCGTAGGGAGACTGTGGCAGACAGGAGGCAGCTTCCTCACGAGTACAAAGGCAGCAGAGAGCAGGGCTGACAGAAGGTAGTAAGGTCGGGCCAGCCATCGTGAAAGTCGCGGCACTGAATACACTAGAGCAATTAAAGGTGCTAGGACGGCCATCTTTCCGGCCCTTGGGGCGCCGACCGCTCTTCGGCGTCCGTAGGTCTGGTCCCGCCTCTCCCACCATTGAGGCTTCCATTGGGCCCAGTGTCGGATGCACCACCTCTGGACCCGGAATTAGATATCTGATTGGCCTCTACGGCAGGTAAAAACTGAGAAAGGGATTTGCTACTTTATTGGCTAACCTAGCTGTCGCTTTTTCTATGTGTCATATTATTGAATATGACTGTGGCGAACGGAGGTAGGAGGAGAATTTAATAAAGGTAGGTAATACTTCCGGAAAGTTCTCAGAAGGCGCCGGAAGTAGTTACCGGAAGAGGGTAGGCAGGGCCCGAGGCAATCCAATGGTAAGAGGCTCCTGGAGGAAGGGGGCGGTACCCCGGGAAAAGATTGACCAATGAAAGTCATTAACGCCAGACACCGGGACAGCGCCGGGGCAGAGGGGACGATGGAGAATTTCACGGCGCTGTTCGGGGCTCAGGCTGACCCACCGCCGCCCCCAACCGCACTCGGCTTCGGAGCTGGAAAACCTCCACCCCCACCGCCTCCTCCTCCGGGTGGAGGGCCCGGCCCCGCCCCGCCCCCAACCGCGGCCTCGGCCCCTTCCGGCGCTGACAAGTCAGCGGCAGGTTGTGGCCCCTTCTACCTAATGCGGGAACTGCCAGGTGAGTTCGAGGCCTGGCCAAAGCCAGCCAGTCAGATCACAACGAGGAGGGAATGGGCGTGCCTCTCAGCCGGCTGGCAGAGGTGAGAGATAAAGTAGGCAACGCGTGTGGGGATTCCAGAGCTGTATATCGGAGCGGACTCTGAGACTCTGAGGATTCACAAGCAAAGGGATGACACGAATTCTTGGGATGGATTGAGAATGAGAAGAGTGGATATCCGTGACCACCTTTCACGCTCTATCGTGCCCCTGTCCCTGACAGTGGCTTATGGTTCACTAAAAATTATCCAGAGTTTGAGTTTGCAACTTGAGAGTTCAGATTTAATATCCTTGCGAACTTAGTTTCAGATCTGCCTCAAACTTCCTGTTGGTTTGGGGTGTGTTGCCTTCCTTCCTAATCTGGGCCTCGGCGTTTCCCTCATCTGTTGGAAGTGATTAGAATTTTTTTTAATAAATTCATTTATTTATTTATTTTATTTATTTTTGGCTGCATTGGGTCTTCGTTGCTGCGCGCGGGCTTTCTCTAGTTGCGGCGAGCGAGGGCTACTCTTCGTTGCGGTGCGCGGGCTTCTCATTGCGGTGGTTTCTCTTGTTGCAGAGCACGGGCTCTAGGTGCGTGGGCTTCAGTAGTTGTGGCTCGCGGGCTTTAGAGCTCAGGCTCAGTAGTTGTGGCGCACGGGCTTAGTTGCTCCGCAGGATGTGGGATCTTCCCGGACCAGGGCTCGAACCCATGTCCCCTGCATTGGCAGGCGGATTCTTAACCACTGGACCACCAGGGAGATCCTCAAGAGTCATTCTGGATGTGTTACGTCTCCAGGATGCCTTTTAGTTCATCCCAAGTCCTACTGCTACATCAAGAGCTGAGGGAAATAATAATGAATATTGTTACACACTTTGAGGTTCACAGTGCAGTTATTTATGTTATAGTATTTAATACTTAAATAGTCCCTTGAGATCGGCATTGTTATCTGCATTTTATAGTTGAAAAAACTGAAGCAAGGACTTCCCTGCTGGTCCAGTGGTTAAGAATCCGCCTTCCAATGCAGGGGATGCAGGTTCAATCCCTGGTCGGGGAACTAAGATCCCACATGCTGCAGGGCAACTAAGCCCACGCGCCGCAATTACTGAGGCCCCGCGCACCTCAACGAAGATCCCGCCTGCCGCAACTAAGAGCCGACGCAGCCAAATAAATAAATAAATATTTTTTAAATCTTAAAAAAAAAAATAGCGAGGTTGACTTGACTTTAGTTAATTACTGGTTGATGTCTACCAGCAGTTTCTTTAACCTTAACCTGTTCTGATTGTACCTATTTACATCAATCACTTGATAGATATTGACTATCCGTTCTGGGCAAACACTGGGTGTGTAAAAAGGGAGCATGTGATGAGAAGGGAAGAGAGATCAGTAAGCCTGATCCTTGCTTTTAAGCAGCTAATTTTACTTAAGAATGAAAAGTATGTTGTTTAAAGATAAAGTAATGACTGTTATTTCTTGTCAAGATCAATGTCATTATTTTCTGGTCATGCCTCACATACAACTACTAAGAACTGCGTAATGGTTTTCAAAATGTGTTTCTTGTTGTTCAACATGACAGCAAGAATAAGTTGTCACTTTAGCTGGACTTTGAAGAATTCATACTGGTGAGGAAAATTAGGAAGAATTTTCCTATAATTAGGTCAATTTTTCTAAAAGAAATTTTCTAAAAGGAAACAATACGAGGGGTATTTTTTTCAGGAGATGATGGATACCCGTTTGGATGGATCAGAAATTTTACATAGGGGAGTACCAGTTGGTCAGGCCCCAAAGCTAAGTTATAGTAAGATGTGTTTAACCGTGAGTGACAGTCAAAAGAATTTGAGCTTTTTCCTGAGGGAATAGGAAACCATTGAGATATTTGAACTGAGTACTGCTTCTAAAGATATCTGGAGAATGTGGGTGCCATGTACTAGAATAAAGGAACCATGAGTGAGGTGGGGAAGATTTGGAGTTAAAAAAAAATTAAATCTGCAGTGAATTAACTAAGACAATGTTGGAAATGGAAGGTTAGTTGTCAGGAGAGGAAACTGAAGAAGAGAGATTTATAAGTCATCTTCATAGAACTGATGGGCAAAACAGAAAGTTGGATGGACTCTTAAAGAATTTACAAAAAAGCACAGAGTGCCTTCTCACCTGAGCCTTGAGAATAATCACCTGGAAGGAGAGCTGACAGAGAGGAAAAAAATCAGGATACTCTTAATGGCAGGAAGCAGTGCTGAGCTATGAGAAGTACGGGGGCACTGAGTCTCCTTCCATTACCGTGGACCACTCTTCTGAGATATTTGGCTTGGGAAGACAAAGGAAAAGAATAACGTAAGGCCTGAAGGTGGGGAGGAAAAATACATTGTTCATTTAATGTGTGCTGGGCACCAGTGGTACGTGAATGAACAAGGCATTTTCTCTGCCCTCAGTGGGCTCATAGCTCAGAACCTGAGTCTTATCAAGTGAATGATTATAAACAAGTCACTTTTGTCATTTGTACCCTGAGTGTTCATCATAACTATACATGAAATTGTAGGCTAGATATTTCTACCCTCGCCACTGGACCCTAGTTAAATTACTCATAAGTTTGTATTCTTTCAAAAAAGCCAGCTGTGAAATATTTATACTAATAAAGCCTTCCATTTATATAATACTTTATACTTTTCAATATTTCATTTGAACCTTAAAAAAAATTGTGTAATTAAGGTAGCTTTTACTCCATTCCATAGATAAGCGGAAACTGAGACATAGAGGACGGCTAGGATTAGAAATCTAGTTGCCCAGCTTCTAATCAAACCTTTCTTTCTTCTAGGCAAAGCTATCATATTTGGTATTATTAGGAGACTAAAGATGGTGGTAACAAAAGTTATGTAGCAGTAGCTAGAAAAATCTCCTGTTTTTCTCTGTAAAGGTGATTAGTGTTTCTTGCTAGTTTAAAAAAAAAAAAAAGGAAGCAAGACACTCAAGCCACTGGGTCATATTTGACCCTAAGTTTGGTTGTAGCTGAGCTGTGAGGTTGTATTATTCTGGTCATGGCCAAAAGTATAATTTCTCATTAGTACATTTATGAAACACAGAACAGTGCACAGTGCTTAACACAGAGTATAAGCATCATGCAAGTTATTACTGTGGTTAGTCCGAGTGTATCCTTCATTGGGTTAAAGCAGTTTCCACTGCTGCCCTATTTGGATTTTTGCCTATTTTTTCTCCTTCTCATTCCAACCTACCATTCTATAGTATTATATTTTTAGTGTTTATTGTATGTTATTTACTTTTGCTATTTCTTACTTTTTAAATAAAATTATTTATTTATTTATTTTTGGCTGTGTTGGGTCTTCGTTACTGCGCGTGGGCTTTTCTCTAGTTGTGGTGAGCGGGGCTACTCTTCGTTGCGGTGCGCGGGCTTCTCATTGCAGTGGCTTGTCGCAGAGCATGGGCTCTAGGCGCGTGGTCTTCAGTAGTTGTGGTGCATGGGTTTAGTTGCTCCGCAGCATGTGGGATCTTCCTGGACCAGGGATCGAACCCGTGTCTCCTGCTCATTAGCAGGCGGATTCGTAACTACTGTGCCACCAGGGAAGCCCTATTTTTGCTATTTCTTACTTTAAAAATAACTTTTTAAATTATTTTTTTTTGGGTAATTCTCACTTAAAAGATTAATTTACTTTCCCTTCTGGGTCAATGACTTAAAAAAAAATTCTCTCCTCTTGGTACTAATTTTTCTTATTATTATTCTCCCTGTATCTTCTAGGCAGCACAGAGCTGACAGGCAGCACTAATCTGATCACACACTACAACCTGGAACATGCCTATAATAAATTCTGTGGGAAGAAAGTGAAGGAGAAGCTAAGTAACTTCCTGCCTGACCTGCCAGGGATGATTGATCTGCCTGGTTCCCATGACAACAGCAGCCTCCGCTCCCTCATTGAGAAGCCCCCTATTCTTGGTGGCTCTTTTAATCCTATCACAGGGACCATGCTGGCTGGCTTCCGCCTCCACACAGGCCCGGTGAGTCCCCTCATGGGGAGGCCTGAGAGGCACGGAGGTGGTTTTTCTGTCTACCTCTGTTCCTTCATAACTTACTGAGCAGAACAGATGATGGGAGCAGGGGATTCCCTCCCTCTACTCACCTGGACCTTCCTTTGGTTCCTTCAGTTGCCAGAGCAGTGTCGTCTGATGCATATTCAGCCTCCCAAGAAGAAGAATAAGCAGAAGCACAAACAGAGCCGTACCCAGGATCCGGTCCCCCCAGGTAAGAAGTGGTTCTCTTCAAAGCCAGAAAACCAGACATTCTGAATCTGTTTTGACCTTCCTCAGTTAAAAACCCAGTCAAATTCCTTATGAGCCCTGGACTCCCAGATTCTCCTTAAAGAAGAAATTGACATAATGTGGGTCTCCTGGGCAAGTAGGACCTTGGGGCAGGAGCTTAAGCACTGCCTCCAAATCCTTGCTGGTCATTTGAAGAAAAGCGGTTGCCCTTGACTAGGGGTTTTCCTCTAGTCTTCAGACTTACGGCAGTGGAGAATTTTGAACTCGACAGGTGATAGGCTCCTCATCTCTCCTACAGAAACACCATCTGATTCAGATCACAAGAAGAAGAAAAAGAAAAAAGAAGAGGATCCTGAACGGAAACGGAAGAAGAAAGAGAAGAAGAAAAAGAAGGTATGGGAGCGGCTGGTGTCTGCAGCCCGGTGAGTTTTCCCGTCTCACTCATCCTAGGTGGAGTCTGGCTCTCTTACTCTTGCTCACTTTTCTTCCCCAGAACCGGCACAGCCCCGACCACCCAGGCGTGGGCAGCTCTCAGGCCAGCAGCAGCAGCAGCCTCCGCTAGCAGGACCAGGGGACTCTGCCAGGAGGACCTTCCTGCTGTACTGAACCCGCTGACAAAGCTGCCTTGCAGGCTCTTGGCCACCGCCTTGGGAGCATCCCCTGCCGCTGGGACAGAAGCCAGCTCCTGCTGTGCTCAGTTAAGATGAACACACTGTAAGAGAGAAGGGCTCTGCTTTTGTAAGCCTCAGCCCAGTTTGCTTTCTCATGGACATCTCTTCCTCTCCCAGGAAGCTTTCTTTTCATCTCTTTTGTGCCATTTGTCTTGATTTAGGACTTTATCTGATTTTTTAGGATTTTTATTTTCTTAAAATTGCATTTATCAAACTGGCTGAAGTGTGGCTGCCTGTTAAGAGGTAAGTGCCTTTCTATGAGAGTCAGGGTTTAAGCCAAGGCATGCTAAGATCTGAGGGGATTTGGGTCTTGTATTACATTCTCATCAGCAGGCAGGGAAACAACCAAAATGAGATTGGGGAACATGGTCCAAAGGCGAGGCAGAGCTTGCTAATACCTTTCCACAGCAGACACATAACACTCTGCCTGTAATGTTGAGAACCAGTAACCTGGATGATCTTCAGGCTCTGTCTCAAGGAGTGGATTCACTTAGGTCTCAGCTGTGTTCTGCGTCAGTTTTGTGTTGAAACAGAGTAGCCAATGGAAAAAGCACCCACAGTCACCAACATATTTCAGCAAGGTTGCTTCTTGGTCAAGCCTATCATTTTTTGAAATAAACCTCTGGCAAGCAAAGGTAAATGCTTCTCTTTATAAGAACTTTTGACCTGCCTCATTCCTTAAGACAATGAAATTACTTGGCCGATGTGAAAACATGTCTAAGACAGGAAAAAAAAAAAAGGTAGCCTAAACTAGCAAAATGTAAAATAAATCCCTTCAGTCTTTGCAGCAGGCCAGATAACCAGAAACATCCATGAGAAAACAAGCTAATGCAATCTGACTTTAAGCTCAGTTTGACACAGAACAGTTAAAATCTGCTGCAGTGAGCCAAGACTGTTCACCTAGATCAGCAGGTGGAAAACCACTCATTCAGCTCGTTTTAACTAGGATTTCAGAGCAAGAGTTTAAATACTTAAGTTATGGACAGTGAAAATAAAGGGTTCTGGCCAGTTTTCTGAGATTTAGTATCTGATGGTGCCTTTTTAAAGTGAGGGCACAGCCTTTTGCTTTCGACCAACGGAAGAGACAATATGAGATGTCAGACTGCCACCCATATATCCCTCTAGCCTATCTGCCTTTAACAGGCTTTCATACTGTGATCATCCACTGGCTCACCTCTGACTACATCCAAAATGAGCTTTATTTTCCAGAGACAAAATTCTGTATTAAGGAACAACTGTGGCAAAAGTCAAGAGCTCTCTAAGCTTTGAAATGACAAGTTTTGGTGGTTCCAAAAGACCTTTTTCTGAAACATCTAAATCACTGAAATAAAAACAGGACCTCTTGTTTAAAGTGGTTATTTTCACTACAGTCCTGCTTAAAGTTGGACCAGGACCAGAGACGCTTATGCGGTTTTCCATGTAACTAACTTCCCATCAGAGATCATTCACCCTGCCTTAACCACACAAAATAACACAAGTCAGGGGGAGCTGGTTAGATCAGGATTTCTTTTTATTCCTTGTTGGTTTAAAATGGCTAATCAGAATAAAAAATAAAAGGGCTTCTGTTTAGAGGCTGGGGTCTCCCCTACTTAAAGGTTAGAACCCAGGTATCCCCTCTACCCAGCACCATACTGAGGTGGGCTGAGGGGTAACCCCCCAAGGGACAACTGGAGGGGCCTAGGCCTGCCACTCCTTCTTTCTATCCCGTTTTTGGCATGTGATGAGAAATATTGCTTTTTGGATTCTTCTCTCCCGGCCTTGAATTTAAAAATAATGTCAACCGTGTGAGTTGGGGGAAGGCTTTGAGGGGCCAGTTGAAGAAGCCCACCACAATTCCTCTCCCCCAAGAAGGGGGGATTATCCAGTATTGTTTCTGGAGCTCAGCCAAGCTCTTGTCCTGATCTCCCCACCACCACCACCAAAGTCATGGGGCTGCGACCCCTTCCCTGGGGGAAACTAAGTGCCAGTGAGCCTAGAAAACAAACTCTCCTCTCCAGGTCCTTCCCTCCTCTGACCAGAACCCCACCCAGACGCGCCTCTCCCTGGGTTTCTTTCCTGGTCACTTAGCACCAACAACAGGGGGTGCTATTTCCTTAGATGGTAACTGGGACAAAGAGAGGGAACCACGGGGGAAAGGAAGACTTCAATCGTTGTCTCCCCTCTTTTCCTGCTGGTCTGAGGAATAAGAAGAGTAAAATCCCCCTCCTTATACATATCCCTCCCTCATTTTCCCATCCCAGGATAGATATATAATTTCTTTGATATTTTATATATATATATATATATTTATATATATATATATATATATATATAATGTACACACACACCTGGTAACGCAGAAGAGGAAAAAAATAGAATCCGTAACAATAATAAAAAAAATTATTTCTGGTTTAAAAATGATCTGGTTCCCTCCAGGCGAGCAATTGCACAAATGTCCACTGAGTCTGGTCCAGGGGTTAAGGAAGGGGAAGGTCTTAAAAGGTGAAGGGGGTTGCTACCCCAGTCTCAGGGCCCCAACTCTCCAACTCCCCAACCCCACTGCATTTTATAAAATGTCCTCATCCTCTTGGAATCGGTTGTTTAAAAAATGTCCATGCAGGGGAGGGGAGCCCCTTGAGGAAAGGAAGGTGGCCACCTGGGGCCCTTTGGTGTAGGCGCAGAGGTGTGGGGGAGGGGAGCTGCCCAAAGCTCACACCGAAATCTCATAGGTGGTGCCACCCACCCCTGACACCTTCTTGACTCCTCCCCTTGTAGGGCTACTGAGAGGTGGCTGGCCTGGGCCAGGGGAGGCTGAGCCTATATTCTTGGGCTGCCCGTTGGTTTTGCTGTAGGCGGTCTTGAGCTGTACTTCATCTCTGGGAAGAAAAGAAGAGAGAGGTGTCAGAAATGGGACACACAGCACCGAAAAGGGAGGTAGTTTAAAAAGTTAAGAGAAAAAAATGTGCTTTCTACATATATACTTTCTTACACAAAGATTCCCTTTTATTTTACTGCCCTGCTTACAAGCAGCCTGATACCCTCTCTCCTCTACTTATTCCTTTCACTCTCAGGCAAATAAATTACTTTTTAGGAAGACAGAAATAAGAAAAAAGTATTAATCCTCAGTCTCTTAACAGGAATAGCCCGTGAAGGCAGCTGGAGTTAAAAGTGAAAATGAAGGGCTATCTTACAAGCAGGATAACCCTGGGTCCGCTTGCACTAAAATGTACAGGTGAAGCCCTGATACCTTCTGCAGGGCACTACGCTACTTTTAAGTCCATTGGGGGCCAGGATGGACTAATACTTACTTGAGTGTCAGTAATGGCTGCAAGGCCACTTCCTCTGTCTCAGAGACACCAGATGGGGCTTTTTGGCTGCTGTAAGACATAGATCGGCCCACGTAGGGGGCAGTTGGGCCTGGTTCAGGGGACCCTAGTCCCCGGCCCCTTAGCCCATCTGGCTTGCCAAAACGGGGGACAGCTGGGCGTCCCAGTGGAGTCTTGCCCAAGGGTGATCTCTTCGAATCATCTGAGGAGGAACTAGTACGAGGGGCGTGGCCTGAGCCTGGTGTTGACTGGATGCCTGAGTCCCCCAAGCCTGGTTCTTCCTCACGGCCTGGGAGTGGGGGTGACTGGCGTAGCAGCTTCTCTCGTTCCTGGAGGGAGGCCACGATATGGCGCGACAGATTGTCGTACCGAACTGGTGAGGGCTCTCGGTGCGTTGGGCCGGTTGGCACCAAACGTGGGTGCCTCTCGGCTTCCCGCTGCTGGGCCAGTCGGGCTGACAGGAAGGGAGAGGTGTAGCCTAAAGGTGGGTCTGGCTCAGGCCCTGCCTGCACGGACTCAAAATCAGGGCTGTCTGAAGGAGTGAGCAGACTGTCGTAAGATAGGCTTCCATTACGTGTCTGGTTGGCCAGGCTCTTATAGGAGGTGGAGGTTGTGCCCTCTGAACGAATGGACTGCAACTGGCCCAGCTCAAAGCCTGTGCCCTGGGCTGACTTGAGGCTGGAGGAGCGTGAGCCACTGGACAGTGGATCAAAGTGAAAACTTTTGCCAAAGGTGGGAGAACGGAAGCTCTCTGGCTCCAAGCTCGGCTCTGAACGGTAGCTGGGATGACGGCTGCTCTCCGCAATTGAGGTTGGCTCCTTCAAGCTGTCCCCACGACTCAACTGAGGGAGAAAAGCAAAGCAGGTTCTTAGTGCTCCCCCTCTTGTCCCCTCTTGGGACAGTAGGCCCCAGAGCCCAAGGAGGCAGTCAAAAACAGTATTTGCTATGTGCCAGCAATGTGCTTAGAATTTTCACAGGCATTATCCTGTTTAACCCCTAAAGTAAATCTGTAAGTAGGAACAAATAATATCTCATTTTAAGATGCAGGAAATGGGGCTTAGAGAGTTTAAGGAACTTCTCTGTGATGGCACAACTGGGTTTTGAACTCAGATCTGATGCTGTAATCAATGCTTTTATCTATTATGCTACCGTGACCTCTCTTGGATGAAGGACAAACTGTCAACGCTGTTACTAAGCCAACAATTAGTAAAATGCCTTTGGTTTTCTTCTCTTCCCTCTGCTTCTTCCTCCCCTTCTCCCAGAACAGCTGGCATACATGACAACCCTACTCCTTAGAGAGTACTCAGTACCTTGGCGCTGGAAGAGTGAGGCATGGCGGCTGATGCACTGCTGCTACTGTAGCCCGGCCGGTACTTGTACATGGTAGGGGTGGGGGGGCTGTCCTTGCCCAAGAGGCTGCTCTCTGCAGGAAGAAAAGGCCCAGGGGGCACCACTTTACAAGCTGTTCTTTTGACCTGGCTAGAGTTCCTTAAAGTACCGGGGGACGACAAGGTAGGAAAAGATATACCAAGCAAAGGAGCATAATGATTTTGCTGAAACCAAGACTACAGACTCATACCAGCCCAGAACACAGAGTGAGTGAATGTACCAAACAGATCCCAGAATGTTCTCTGGTCTGTCCGGATGCTGAGAGTACACACAGACACACAGAGATGTCCAACTCACTGCCAATAGCTAACTGTTATGTCATCCCCTTTCTCCCGGCTGTCCAAAGAAGTGGTTCAAGTACCACTTGCTGGGTTTTCTCAGTCACAACACAAGCATTATCTCCCAGCCCTTGCCTGTGTCATCTCCACAGCTAACAAATAACATTCTCACTCCTGCTTCTGCCCTTACCCTCATTAGTAGCCAGGCTGAGGTGTGTCCGCAGCCCCGTGTAACGGCTCAGGTCCGGCTTAGGAGGGGGTGGAGGTTCAGCATCTGCAGACTGGCTTTCTGTTATCTCCAAGCTTCCTTTAGACTGGATAAATGAGGGAAAATCAGATTTGGAGAACTGAGCGTTAGGGCAACTCAAAGTATGAAACTGGTGTAAGAGGGGCACTGGGGAGTCATCACATACTTCTGAACTGGAATTGGAAGACAGGACACAAGATCAGTTTGGGGACGGTTTTGGAGAAAGAAAAGCTTTCAACAAGGGTTTCATTCTGTCACTTATTTGTTTATTTTCACCAACATCTACTTGTTGAGCTCCTACCATCTATAAACTGCTATGTTAAGTCCTATGAAGACATGCAAATGAATGGACTAAATTTCTACTGTCAATGAACTTACAATCTAATGGGAAAAAGAAGATATGTGTTTAAGTAACTTTAACACAAATCAGAAAGTGATAGATACTATAAGAGAGATGTAAACAAAGCAAGTTTCCATCTCTTTGCCATGGGTGAGACCCCCCCAAATTACCTAGCTTTACTTCCCTAAATTCTCCTCACCTTAGTTCTCCTCAGCTCTCCCTGGATGCCATTGTCCATGATCTTCACAGTTATCTGCCCATCTGACACTTCTGGCCGAAGGAAGGGTGGTCTGATTACAATTGTCTTCTCTTTCTTTGGTCTCCCCAAATACCTGAGTGTCAAGAGTGAGAGGGCTTTCATTCATTCATTCATTCCAAAATATCTAATGGTTGCCTACCTTGTGTAGAGCAGTTTTACAAATACAAGAAACAGTCCTGCCAGGCCAGGGAAAAGATCAGCATTGAACTGATTTCTTTGATTCTATGAAGAACAAGAACAACAGCAAGACCAGGCCTATGGGCAGATACACCTAGCTCAAGGCACTCGAGTAAATCTCATCCTCAGTTCTCCAAAGCGAGTAACATCTAAAGAATACAACTGAACTCACAGGGTCCATTAAAGGATGGTGTGCCTCTCCCTTGTAGGCACTTCTCATTCTAAGAGAACCCTCCCTAAAAGGCAGCCAGAACAAACCCAAAGAAGACAAAAGTGTTGACCAAGGGTGAACACTAGAGCAAAGGGGTAGGTGTACCTGGGTGCTGGGGAACTGCAGAGTACACGGCTGACATTGTTACAGCAGCCATTAGTGAAGGGGTTCACACCTCCCCGGAATTTACCCGTAACCTAGAGGGAGGGAAAAAGGACCAGATCAGTCAAAAAATGGGACCTTGACCTCCAAAAGCCAAAACACAAATCAATGACAAATTATTGTGCACCCACTATCGGGGAGATATAAAAATGAGTAAAATACAGTCCTACCATAAAGAAGCATAAGCTAAGAATGGGAACTCCAAAGTCAGGGTCATCAGTTCAAATTCTGGGTCCACTTCATGGTAGCTATCTGACCCTAATCATCAGTTTTCTTATGTAAAATGGGGATAAATAGCTCTCTAAATATTGAAAACTAAGATAACATAACGTAAGAATAAGCAAGTAAGGTTAGCTATTGTTATGGGCACAAAAATAATTGTTTTCCTTTAAGCAGGACTATTAGCTTCTTGAGGGCTGGCCCAGGTCTTTTACTGTTTCTATTACCTCAGAGCCTAAATCGACCAGTATACAGCAGACATTCTATAAATGTCTGTTAACTAAGAAATGGCCCATACTCATGCTTACATGAGGAACCTGGACACCTCATCATAAAAAGTATACACTAACGAGAGGGCCAAGAGACACATGCCCTGCTCTTCAGGGATCTCCCATCACTTCTCCCCATACCTGTTCATTGGTTGTGCGTCCCCTAGCCACCAGCACCACGTGAAATCCCGTGAGGCCAGCTACTGGGATGAAGAATAAGCCAGCCACACACATCACTGCCATTCTGAAGCCAGACAATCAAGGAGAGCAGAGCAACGTGATCTCGCCTTCCCCAGCCCGTGCTGTAGCCATCTTCCCTTTGACCCTCACTGCCACAGGACTCAACTTTCTACATTCTTCCCCCTCCCACTCCTGCAACCCACAGGCCTTGAAGGATACGTGACAGCCGTGCGGACCCCTGAGAGTTCCTCCATGTGGTAGAGGACATAAAGGAGGCCAAAGCCAAACACACCCATAATGTGGGCTGTCAGGGAAAGGAGGAAGAGGAAGAAATAACGGTAGTTCCGGCGACCAATACAGTTGTTCACCCAGGGGCAGTGATGATCAAATTCCTAGGAGCAAAATGAGACAGACTGAGCGGCATCCTTGGACCACGGCACTAGATCATTTCTGTCAAGCAGAACAAACAGCAGAACTTAAAGTGTTTCTTTTAATAATCTGTCATCATGTTCACCATTTAGTTACAAAATTTAAAAACCGTTCATGCAGTTTATCTTGCTCTATCAATCTATAAGGAAGACGTTCCAGAGGTTGATCAAAGGCCAAGGCCACCTCTCAGTTTATCCTATGTGACCAAGGAACTCTGAGAGGTACAAATGTCAGAGGCTTTACAGAAACATTAAGATTCATGAAAAAAGAGGCTTAGAAGAAAAATCTGGCAGGCAACTGCTTACAGCTAAGTAACAACGCACTGAAAAAAGGGTTAAAAATAAAAGACAAGGAACGCAGAAGAAAGAAATATAATTGGAAAGGTTGAATGCAGCAGCATGATGAAGTGGAAGGAATGGAGAACACTAAGCAGGTCAAATAACTGAAAAGATGAGCCCAGGGATGGAAGGCTGGAGCTCTGACTAATGGTGCTGGGAAAGCCTATGCCTACCCACTTGGGCTCCTCCTGTAACAGAATATTTATGCTCTACCTCTCGTGTGTACATCGTTGCTAACACTTTCTGCCAGAGCTAGAACACAGCCCAGGCAGTCAGACAGGGCTACATTTTCGTCCATGGCCAAGAATCCACTGGATTCAATTCTTATTCTGTGGGTAGGAAGAAGATAACTTAGGTTCAGCTAACCCCACCCAGAGTTCTTACCTCCACACAGTTGTCACAGACGCTGCAGTGGGAACATCGAGGAGGACGGTAGAAGCGGCAGGTGGCACACCATTTCATGCGCACCTGGATGCCCTTGATCTCCACTGTTTTGTAAAGGGGAGCTCTGAAGTCATCTTCCTTGTCTTCATCCTCTTCAGCTGTAGAGAGTAAAAGTTAATGAAAAAATGACTATGCTAGAACTGTGTACTAGGCACTAGGGATGCAGTGATATTTAAAATATGGCCTCTGCCTTCGAGGAATTCAGTCTAATGGTGAGAGAGACTAGGAACTAGTAACTCTAATACGGTGAGATCAGCTCTATATACAACACTATGGAAACGCAGATGAGGAAGCAATTTATTCTACACTGGGAAACGAGGTTTAAGAATATGACTCAGAGGTGGCTCTGATGTGGATATGCTGCTATTCTTGGTTTACATATTATATTTCAAAAGAAAGAGACACTTTATATATCAAAGTACATCTATAATGAGTTTGCATAACAGTTCAGTGTCTACAAGTACACGACTGAACTACAACAATCCGAAAGGGGAAGTAACGAACTAACATCAACCTTTTTTCCACACACAGACACCCCTGCCCAAAAGATCTTCCCCTAGTTCCCTATATACATTTCAGGACTGTTTCTTGGTTGCAGACATTCTCTTTACCTGAATGCCCTTTCAATTTTCAGCTGTCCGAAACTCACCACCCCACTTCAAAACTTAAAGGACATCATTTGCCTTCTCATCTATAGTGTGCAATTTTCATTTTTTATTATTAATCTAAAAAAATAATACCAGTGAGGAGGAAAAATTAAGTAAGTGATGGTACAGGAATTAGAAGTTTTCAAATGTACTGACTTAGGGAAATGCTAACAATGTAACTAAGTGAAAAAGTACAAGGTAAAGAACTGTACAAACAAAAAGATCCCATTTTGAAAACAAATAAAAACACACATATATATGCTACAGATTTACGGTATATATAAATAAATATTGTATGTATAAATCTTCACAATATTGATTGGAAGGAAATATACCACAATGTAACAGTAGTTATCTCTGGGCTGGGAAATATATTTATCTTTTTTATACTTTCTATATAATGAATATTCACTACTTATTAAAATCTTTTTTAAAAAAAGTTTTTTAAAGGAAAAAAATTCAAATGCTACTTATATTGAATATCTGATTCTTCCACACTATCATGTATCAGAAGTGAGCTTTCTCTTCTTAAAGTACTACAGTTCTTTGATTACTCTTTAAAGTTACCACAGTGTATTTATGTAAATGTCTTCTCTATCTTCCCTTCAAGACCGAGCTATTTGACCATCATAATAATCATTCCAAATGACCATATCATAATAATCAATAAATATTTGATAAATGAACATTAAACACTCATTAAAATAGCCTTCCTTGGCTTTAGGGACTCAAAGCACCTTTTGTTAATCTACGCTTTGAAACAAAAGTCACCATGCACAGTGACACAGGCTTTGTGAGCACAATGAATTTCAGAAAAACCTCATCTCACTGAAGTTGCTATCCCAATCCCACCTGCCTCACTCTTACAAGGTAACTTCACATTTGAGAGAAAAATGAGATGTCATCAGTAACAACCATCATCAGTTCTCTTTCTATCTCTTATTCCACTAATGCTGGTTGGTCCTCACTCTCACCTCCTATTCCAGAAACAGCCTACTTCTGTAAGCATAACCCTTCCAACACGCAGAGGAAAGCATCTCCTTCCAGATGGCCACTCTTCAATTACCCTCTTTCATCACCTCCTGCTTCTCTCTTTTCTGGTTCCACCTCCTCATGCTATCAACATGCTAAAGTCTTCTGTATCATTAAACAAACAAACAAAACTCCTCCCTCTGCCCTAAGATATTCCATCTTCTGCCTTCTCTGCTTAACTTCCTGAAAGAATAATCTTAATACTCATTGACTCTGCTTCCTCATTTCCTATTCACTGCCTTCCAAACCATTATAGTTTTGGTAATTTAACTGTCTCTCTCCCGCATACATACATAAACACACTATTAACTATTCTTGTTGGGAATTCCCTGGCAGTCCACTGGTTAGGACTCAGTGCTTTCACTGCTGGGGCCTGGGTTCAATCCCTGGTCGGGGACTAAGATCCTGCAAGCCATGTGGCCAAAAAAAACAACAATGAAAACAAAAACAAAAAACAACTAGTCTTGTGTGTGTGTGGTTTTTTGTTTTGTTTTGGTTTTGTTTTTTTGGCCACACTACGCAGCACGCGGGATCTTATTAGTTCTCCAACCGGGGACGAACCCATGCCCCCTGCAGTGGAAGCACAGACTCTTAACCACTGGAACACCAGGGATGTCTCAAACTATTCTTGTTAAGATCACTAATTTCTTAGACACTAAAACAATGGGCAACTTTGAGTTACCACACTACTGGACCTAATTTCCGATACTGCCAACCATCAGCTACTTCATGAACTTTCCTCAGTTCCCACTGTGTCCGGTTTGTCCTCCTCCTAACTTTCCTTGCTCAGTCCCTCTTCAGTGGCTCTTCAGCGGCTCCTCCTTCTCCTCATTATTACAATGTTAGTGCTGGTCAGGCTGACTTTCGTTCCTTCCTAATCTCATTCTACTTTCTCTAGGCGATCTTACTCCTGTTGCTTCAAATACTACGTGGCTGAGGACTCTGCCATGAGTCTGACTACTCAACTGCCCATTGGGTAACTACCTGAATGATCCATTAAGTATCTCAAATTCAACATGTCTAAGATGCTCTGTCTTCCCTCCAAACCCACTCAACAGTCTATAACTTGGGTCTTGGTTTATAAAGAACCAGCATACAACCTATCTTTCAGGTTAGGAACCTTGGAACTACCCTAGACAATTCCTTCACCCTCTCGCTCTCCCCTAGTAAGCAATTAGTAATGAAAAATTCTGCTGGGTCTACTAATGAAAAATCTGTAAATCCAGCTTTGAATTCAAGTTCTCATCTGGTCTGCATTATTGCAATAGCCTCCCAAAAGGTATCTGTACATTCTTATAAGAATTATTATTGTAAAAGGAAATGTGATCCTGTGATTCCCCCAATTAAAGACGTCTTGCTGTCCAAAGGAAGAATTATAATCTATTTAATTTAGCACATAAAGTCTTTTACACTTGGCTCTGGTTTATCTCTTGCCCCTTCTGGCCCCACCATGCATTCTAACTTCCACCCACTGAATTCTGCATTTCACAGCTACAATTCTGTATATGCCGCTTCCTCTTCCTAGAATGCCATTCCCTTCCATCCTCTACTCGGTAAAGTCCTTCCTACCTACCTTCAGCAGCATTTCCCCAATTTATCTGGGCAGATATAAGTGCCCTTTTCTAAGGTCTCAGAGAACCTTTCTCATGCTTCCGTTACAGTTTGTTATCACGCTGTCACTCTCTAATTCATCTTAGATAGTATCAAAACTAGCAACAATGCCCAACCCATGTGCTCGAAATAAATTTCTGCTGAATGAGTAACTGAAAATCAAAGAGTTGACCCAAAGTGGATCAGATGCCTAGAAGTTATGACATATATTCCTAAGATCCTGACTTGCTTTTCATCATTAGACTATAAAAGTATCCCAAAACCCAAGACTCCTAAGGCCCCAGACCAAATGTATAAATGTCCAAAAATCATTCTTTTTCAAAGGCAGTAAGATACTTCCAAGAGAGAGGAGGGAGATCTTACCTCGAGGGAAAATCCCTGGGTCCATGAAGGTGGCCATGCTGAAGTTGGCCAGCACAAAGAGAAAAACAATCGCATTGTAGATGGGCACTGCAGGTGACACGTAGAGGCTTAGTCCTGGACAGCTGCACAGATAATAAAGAAAGTGAGGGGCTGTCTCTAACACTTTGGACACCAACCACATAAAAAAATCTATAAAGATTCAGGGACTTCCCTGGTGGCGCAGTAGTTAAGACTCAACACTCCCAATGCAGGGGGCCCGGGTTCAATCCCTGGTCAGGGAACTAGATCCCACATGCATGCCGCAACTGAGAGTTCACATGCCACAACTAAGGAGCCGGCAAGCTGCAACTAAAGGCCCAGTGCAACCAAACAAATAAATATTAAAAAAAAAAAGATTCAGTCCCCATACCTATATATAAATCTTGTGTGGTTCACCTTTGAAGTCTCAAATTATCTTTATCCTTCCCAACAAGTGGGTCTAGTTTCCCACAGAAATACTCATTTTAGGACTTCCGTAGTGGTCCGGTGGTTAAAAATCCGCCTGCCAATGCAGGGGACACACGGGTTCGATCCCTGGTCTGGGAAGATCCCACATGCCGTGGAGCAACTAAGCCCGTGCACCACAACTACTGAGCCTGCGCTCCAGAGCCCACGCACCACAACTACTGAAGCCCGCCCGCTCTAGAGCCCACGCACCGCAACTACTGAAGCCCATGCACTCTGGGGCCCGCAAGCTGCAACTACTGAGCCCACGCACCACAACTACTGAAGCCCGCGTGCCTAGAGCCTGTGCTCCGCAACTAGAGAAGCCACCGCAATGAGAAGCCCATGCACTGCAATGAAAAGTAGACCCCACTCACTGCAACTAGAGGAAGCCTGCGCGCAGCTACAAAGACCCAGCGCAGCCCAAAATAAATAAGTAAGTACTCATTTTTGATCAAGGTACAAGACTCATAACCCTTTGCACTAAAGTCTGTGTTCTTACCTCGTGGATCTTTGCACATGTTTTGGACTCTGTCCTTACCTCCTTTTAACCAGGCACAAGAGCTAGGGACTAAGTATGTAACTGACACCAGCTGCATTCCCTTCTCTGGAACAGCCTGAGGCTTCTGGACCCCAGCCATGCCCCACTGACCTGCACATTCACCCAAAGCATGGGACACCACCTGCCTCTCTGGCTTCTCTTCCCTCCTCCCGGCTGGCTCTGAACTACTCTCAACTGCCTAAAGTCTCTCCAGACACATTATACATCAGATATTCCTCAGAATTTTATTCAACTAGAGGCTAGTTCTCAAGGTAAAGAAAAGGAAACCACTCACAGGTAAGGAAGGATACCAAGACACAGGACTAGACCCCGAGATGAATAAATGAAGCAGAAGAGTGGAGGAGAAAAAAAAGGGAAGATATCAGACCAAAGCAGCCCCAAATCCTGCAGGAAAAAGAAACTGGCCACACATATCCAATATTCCACAGGGTTCAAATCAAGAGATATGCTTTAGGTAACTTTTCCTTGACAAAATAGTGACCTAGTCCAGGATTAAGCTCAGTTTCTGTCAGGATATATGTCTCAGGAATGCTGCAAGAGCTCTCCCTTTCTCTGAAGATGGTTCCTGGGAGCTGGAAGTGTCAAAAGAACATGTGATGTGCTGCTTGCTTGGTCAGTGGTATCAAACACCCTCTCTCCTGTCTCAGCTCAGGAAGAACTTCCCATAACAAGACAGTGGCTAAACACGCTAATCTGCTTTGTGGCTGAGAACTTAATCTCCAGAATTAGGCCAGCATCTGTCCTTGTTCCCTTTATCTAGACCAGCGGAAGGAAAGGAAGAGTTCAGTGAAGGAAAGGAAGAAGGGACCAAGAGAACAAGACAGCAACTGACTCCGGAGAATTAATCCACAGCAGTCCTGGATTCTGTTGAGAGGTTATCTGTCTCCATTAAAATAAAAAGAACAGGGCTTCCCTGGTGGCACAGTGGTTAAGAATCCACCTGCCAATTCAGGAGACACGGGTTTGAGCCCTGGTCCGGGAAGATCCCACATGCCGTGGAGCAACTAAGCCCGTGCGCCACAACTACTGAGCCTGTGCTCTAGAGCCCGCGCGCCTACAGCCCAGGCTCCGCAGCGGGAGTGGCCACCACAATGAGAAGCCCGCGCACTGCAGCGAAGAGCAGCCCCTGCTCGCCGCAACTAGAAAAAGCCCACACGCAGCCACGAAGACACAGTGCAGCCAGAAATAAATAAATTTTAAAAAATAAAAAGCACAGCCCTGAATAGTGATTCAGGACAATTCAAAAGAACTGAGCTCCTCAATGAAAAATAAACTAATGATAAGAAGTAAAACTGATTGTCACAAAGCATCTCACAAGTCTTTACCAGCACCATCTATTTATTCAAATTCCATTTAGCCATTCATTAAAAAAAAAATTTTAAGTAAATATTTATGATGTGCCAGGCTTTTTAGATAGTAATTATCAATTAACTCTGCTTCTCTTTATGGGTCAGTGCATAATTGGGAGACAAAATAATGAAGCTAGAGCGCAGGCAGTGATTTCAAGGAAAAAACTTTCGACCTTCAGTCACAGCTCTAGTTTTATTCTACCAAAGTCTCCTATGGAAGCCTCTTCCTCTGGGGGTTCTTTCATTCAAAAAAGATGTCCCCATACCTTGGCAGGATTTGGGGTGGAATACAAGCAAGAAGGCAAGAGTCTTTACACAGCCCCACCCAAAGCCTGACCTCCTAGGATCTTAAAGAGGGAGGGAGAGAAACTGAAAACCAGTCGTCCAGGTCAGAGCACCTCCCTAGTACTTAGCTGTCACTTCAATTTCCACCCAGGGAAGAGGAGAAAGGGTGACTCACTTGACTCCTACAGCCTGGGAAGATAATTAGAAGGGAAAAAGAAATGAAATCCTTAGAACACTGAGGTGTCCGTGATTTAAATGTCTCATTCCTAGAACTGGCTACATGGCCTCTTGAGCTTCTGAAAAAATAAGGGTATTCTCCATCTCTGAGGGAAACTAAGGTGAATGAGAATGAGACATCAGTCCCCTTGCAGGCCCAGATGTCAGTCTTTCTGAACCCATTCTTCCTCCAGTTTCTGCATTTCCAAACAAAGCAAATCACTCCATTTCTTGGACAGCCTGCCAATGACCTGCCCCTAGATAATGAACTTTACCCCTACAACCTTCTTGATATCAACCCATCCCAGCTGAAGTGTGTAATTCTAGAATCAAGTTCCAATATCTGTTGCCAAAATAAAGCCTACCCTCACAGTGGCAGTATCTGGAAATGATGCAAATAACTCAACTTCACAGGCAACAGCCGCTCCTAGATTCAAGTCAAAGACCATTGCTTCCAACCTGAGCACTCTGAGGGAACATCCCACCAAGGAGAGGCCTGTGAGACCAAAGCCTGCTCCCACTGTACCCCACATTCTGCTTGGCTCCGGGAGAGGCTTGCCATTGCTACAGAACTTCGCCAGATTCCTAAGTGACCACCCCAAGTGGCCCATCTGAATCTGTTGCCTTTGATGGACGGAGAGGAGGGCTGGGCTGAGGAGCTGCTGGGCTCGTCCTTAGCCGATGGCGATAATCACAGAGCTCCAAAGCAGAGGGAGTGGCCGTAGCCCAGAAGGCTGGCTGACTCACCGATGAGACTCCCAAACCTACACCATCCCAGGGAGAACAGGCTCTTCTGCCCATCCCTTTAGCACTCCTGTTTTCAAGGCCAAATAAAATTGGGAGAGTGGGTTTCAATACCCACACTCCTGCAAATCTGTTTCCTAGCCCTCTCTAACTCTGCCCATTATAAAAAATGGATAAGTTCCTGGTAAGAAAAATAAAGTAGGAGTCAAGAAGCTTTGGATTTTAACCCTGTCTTGATCAATGCTTTGCTATTGTAGCCTTAGGTAATTCACAGGAAAGTCTCCAAGCTTGTTAGGTCAGCTACCTAATACAGGTACGAGAATGAAGGAGACAGTGTCTTAAATGAGCCTAGAATTCTTTTTAAACCAGCTGGTTTAATACTGAGCATTCATGGGATAGAAGAAACAAAAAAAACCACATTATTAACTATCTCCATCATCATCAATTATCATTCCAGCTCCACCTTCATCGCTAACTCCACTTCCTCTCCTCTGAACTACTAGATTCAAGAACATTTAACAACAGAGGCACTTTGCTCCTAAAGAACAGGTCTATGCATTCCTCCCATGCCTAGCACATACTTTGACTATGTGTATGAACACTGTGACTAGTGTTCTTTGGTGATGAGGCAAGGCTAGAATGAATATCCCACTTCTTGCCCCTGGGGATCCTCAAGATTCCACAGGAAAACAATCTCTCCGCTTCTAGTGGATAAATTTCTCGTAAGAGACTTGATTTGTCCTGTCTTACCAGACTTTCAAGCAGCTGAGTACAAGATACAGGACTTGGGCGCTTATTCCTTGTTGAGAAAACAACGTGGGGAAGAAAAGAACAACCACTGCTCAATTAATGCCCTAAATCACGAGGCTGCTCCCACTCAAATCAGGTGCTAGCACCTCTGCAGTCATGGAAAAAAAGGGCCAGAAGGGAGAGTCACTGAGGTTGCCCAACTAACTCTGTGGATGAAATGCTTGAGAGAGGATAGAAGCAGAAACTGTAATGGAGAAAGCTCTTTCATGGATGGGACACTGGAAAGACCATCACGGATTTCTGGACAACCCTGACTCAGCCTTCCCACAGAGGATCACTTGCAGCGGAGACTTTACCCCCATGTCCTCCCCAACAATTTTATTTTATTTTAAGATTCTTTTTTTGATGTGGACCATTTTTAAAGTCTTTACTGAATTTGTTACAATATTGTTTCTGTTTTCTGTTTTAGTTTTTTGGTCACGAGGCATGTGGGATCTTAGCTCCCCAACCAGGGATCGAACCCGCACCCCCTGCATTGGAAGGCAAAGTCTTGACCACTGGACCACCAGGGAAGTCCCCACCTCATCAGTTTTAGAAACAGATATATGGGAAACTAGCTGACTTAACTCACAGCTCAAAGAGACTTTAGGGGATACAAGTCTGCGATTTATTTCAAATGGTATTGCCAGGAGCCCTAAGAAGGTCTCAGGGGTCCCCAGGAAGGCAAAGAGGAGATACGCAGTGTATGGGCCTCTATGCACCAGCCTCACTCGAACCAGAGCAGCCCTACTCTGACATTTTAAATACTGGGGTTCCCCAAAAGATCTCATTTGGAAAAAAAAAAGGTCATATTGCTTAAATAAACTGCTCTAGGTCAACTTCCTCATTATACACAGAAGAAAGAGGTCCACAAAGGTTAACAGACTTTACCAAAATCAGCTTGCCCCAAACAGTGCTTATTCCTCTCACCTGGCACTGCCCCCTGCCAATCACAAAAGGAGACTAAGCCAGATGAGGGTCCAGGCCCGTTATCTTAAATGCAGTGTCTGTTACCTAATGGGGACCAGGAGGGTTACTTTAGCAGACACTCTCCTTCCCAAATAGTGAAAAGGGAAAAGAATTAACACAGGTTCCCCAATAACTCCTGCCTAGTTTTAGTACTGGACAAACCCTATAAATGAGAGGGATGGGGGCAAAGGGGGAGACCTCAACTGTTCTATTCGAGGTTCTCTGGGGCAGAAGAGGATCACCATTTTTTTGATGATGAAGCCCAACTGATAATTTCTGCTCATAGCCCTCCCTACCTGACAGAGAGACTCGGAGGGTAAATTGTTCCTAATTAGTGGAGGCCCACAGGCCTCCACTAATTATGTCTGCCAACTGAAAGGGCTCGTCCTCCTACCCCAGTCCTATAGGTCCTAAAGTAATTCTCACCTGGGGTTTATACTGATGTAAGAACAGACAGCTGTAGCCTAGAGAAGAGAACAGGAGGATGACAAAGTAGCTACAGGTTTAAGGCCCCAAATAGGAGCTGGTTCAAAAAGAGCCTTCCTCTTATCTCTATTTGAAACCAGTAATTCTTTTTTAGGTGGTATATGGTTTTAAACATAGAACTGAACATCAAAAGGGACAGAACAGCTCTGGAGAACAGCGGCACACCTCAGCCCAGGTGTAGACTTGCAGAGGAACTGCTATGGTCAGATGGCAAGGAAGAGATGAGAATTTCAGAGGTACCAAGAGCTAGGTAAGATAAACAGGGTATTTATGTCTCCCCAAAGTGGACAGGGGAAAGCCTAGGGAGGAAAAGACAGCCCAGAAACGTGTCCTGAGGAAACTGCCAGGGAGAACTCTAGCTAAGACTTAAGGCTCTTCTAACTTTGGGTTAGAGGCAGTAATTCCAAATAAGAGTCAATACTGTCCTCCAAAATTCTTTGTCCTAGGGCTGAGAGACCATGGAATAAGGAGGGCCCCCTACTCTTCTAGCATCAGGCAACGGGGAAGTAGGTTAAACAGCTTCAACTCTCAGTTGAGAAAATGTCTGCGTCAGGACAACTCTTTGTGGCAAAACTGGTATAACCAGCCAAACACTTCAATGGTTCCAGATTAGCAAATTAAGAACAAGGTTTCTGCTTGTCCAAACTCAAGAATGGATGGGTTGAAAGAGAAACCACTTAGCCAGTTCCCCAAATTTCCTAACTCCCGAAGGCTCTGCCTCTTAAAGGAAAACAGACCCTCTCCAATTAAGCAGGTCTAAGGGTGTCAAATTGGTGTTGTACTTATCCCTCCTGATACAGCACCACAACAGCTACAAAGATACTAAGATCCCATATAAATGTCCCTTGGTTAAAATGCTGATTCCACTTAGTGGTCATAAGAGCAGAAACCAAAACAAGTCTGACACTGAAGACTCACTCCTTATGGGTAGGAGTGGAATCCTTGAGGGTTTCAACAGGTATGCTCAGGCTGAAGAGCTGGGGGCCAAAGAATCTAGGACTTCTACTCTTTAGAGGAAGAGGTGGGAAGCAGGATGATGCCCACACCTTAGATAAGAGATTCACTCTTTCCTTGTTTAAAAACTAAATAGGAAAACATCGTATTTACTTTACTTCTGCATTATTACTCTTTTGGCCAAACGACCCATAGTTTTTAGAATTCCTTCTGGCATCAGAAGCTCTGTTTGGGTGGAGGGGGCGGGTGCCCCTTCCCTCCTATCTCAGATTTAATTTGTCTGTACCCCAGCAACTCCTGCTCATTCATCCTTCAATGACTCCAAACTGCTTTTATTCCCTACCACGTCAATTCATTCTCTTCCTCTTGCCAGCAACCTCACACTGGCTCTAAACAGCACCCCACCATTAGGTCTGAGCCTGAATCACAGCAAAGTGAACTCCCCAGAAAATCTAGCATGCTCTGATTGTTCCAAGAGCCACAACCGGAACACTAACTCAATGACTCAACAGTTTAAGGCTCAGAAGCCTGGTACTTGTTAATTTATAAACAGGTAACGGCAAAGACGTTTGCCAGGTAGTCGACAGCTGAAATACCAGGGAAAAGGAAAAAGATGTAAATCACTCACGTCTCCTCCAGTAACAAGCAGACGAACAAAGGCTGAATATCCTAAGTGGGAAATCTTTCGACACCAACTGTTTTTCCTAATAGGACCAGGGAATGGGAGAAATGACTGTCATTCCCTTCAGCAGGAACTAACATAAAGGAAGCCTTCTAGAACTCTCTTCCTAAGTAAAACTTGCCCTTTCCCAGTGGCCTTCACTTCTCCAGGCTTTGGCTCTTAAGAATACAGAGAAAACCATCTGATAACACTAAGAGCCAAGACCATCTTACTGGTATACCTTCGAAATCAACTCTGAAGTTCTCTAGTACTCCCAGTTCCCACAGTCTCAAATCTAAGCTTCAGATATCCTGGGGAAAAGCCACTACTTTTTGAAAAACCTTTCATCTAGTCCAGTTCTCTCACAGAATTGACTGCTTAGGCTGCTTCAAGACTCTGGTGATTCCCTCCCATTTCCTTCCTAGTGCAGAATCATCTAACGATGAAACTGGGTAGGAAAATATGAAGACATCTGTGATTTCAAAGGAAGGGAGGCAGGGGAAAGTAGAGGAGTCAGCAGAGTAAAATTCCTAACAAGGTCGAGAGGGTAGGCCTGTTCTTACTCTTCTTGCCGCATCTCTGGGATCTGGATTTACCTGTATCAGACCTCAAACTCTCCCAGTCACTTGCCTTTGCAAGTAAGTAGCCGAACTCCAGAGGAAAAATACCCCCTCGCCCGCCTCCCATGGAGCTCCCCCGCCCATACCACCACTGGGAGAAAACTCACGTAAAGGCAAAGAAGAGGGTCGTAGCTCCCACTAAGAAGATGGCGGCTGCCGAGACTGGAACATACTTGCTGGGTTTGAATCTCTTTCCAGACTCCGCGGGCATGTTGGAGCTCTGATGGAAGATCTGCCCTGCCGCATAGCCCAGGCCCACACAGCGGCAGAACAGACAAGAAAATGGGATGAGGGAGACAACGGCCAGAGGAGTACAGAAGGAAACCAGGGAAGCAGAAAATTTAGAATTATCACCCTTCCCCCTCCCAAATAAAACCAAAGGTCAAAAGATCTCAAATGAAGGAAAGCACATGGGAGGGGGAAAGGTGATTCCAAATGATGAATAACCACCTCCCCAGAACAAGGCAGAAGGAGAGATTAAGAAACACAACTTGTACAGCTTAAAAACTGGAGACAAACAGTAGGCTGTACACATGAAAATGGCTGCAGGTAGAGAACATGGGCAGTCAGACAGATCACGGAACAGCTCATGGAGGGAGGCGAGTCTTCCAAAGGAAAGAAGGGGAGGATATCAGGGTAGGACGGAACACTTCAAGCAAGGAAAAATTCTTTGGAGGAGATACTACAGAACCTCCACGACTACCACACTTCCACAAGATGTGAGCAGCACCCAAAAGAGGTGTTTCTATTTCAATCCAAGAAGGAATCTGGCGCCCCTTCCAGCTTTAAAGAGAAGCCGTTTTTACTGCAGTCTTTGTCCCTTTCAGGCAGCTTTCTCAATGCCACCACTCCCACACCTTGACTTCAGGGCCTGTAGTCTGGCAATGGTGGTTTAATTTTATTTACTTTCTCTTGATGGTTAAAGCTGGGCAGCAGCTGTTACAAGGTTAAGTTGTAAATCCTTTTCTTTGAAGGGGGAGGGAAAACAGAGAGAGAGAGAGAGCTCGTGCAAGCTTGCCTGTCTTCAGTCTCTTGTTACTCCCAAACCCTTTAAGGGCTCCTTTTCCTATGGAGTTCATGCAAAACTAAAGGGAAGCATATAATCCCTGAAGCCATGTTCTTCCCAATAAGCAAAATAAGATGAAGAAATCAATTCCACTCGATGATACTTTTAAAAGCTACTGTGGATGAAAGCAAAGTTCCAAAGAGGTCCCTGTTTCCAGGTTAGTCAATGTCTCTGATATTTCTTCTTCAATCTTGGGCTTTCTGGATGCAGAGTTCAACTGTGTTACAGTGCCTCACCTGGAGAAAAACAAATATCTTTATCAGAGAAATTTTTTCATGGCATTTCTTAAGACCAGCAAGGCTAAAACCCCACAAGCTACTCTGTTAAAAAGTGCCTTTTGAAAGAAAGATGATTTTCTACTTCACTATGTGTATGTGGGAAAGGACTGAGAATTGGGAGGACAATGGGTTCAGAATTCTTCACTCTTCTAAGTCCTCTTCATATTGAAAAAAGAAAAACATGGCTTCAGCTGGCCTAAGGTCATCAAAGAACTAGCTCTTGACACAGATGGGGCCCATCTCACCTGACACATATGGGCAGTAACAAATACCAAGAATATCAAAATCTAAAAACAAACAAAGGCACAGCAGTGAAGGGCAGTCCTAGAAAAGAGACTTGTCTTTGAACAAAGAGAATATTTATTGCTACAATGAAAAAAGAAAAAAGTAGGACGAAATTAGGACAGTCTCATTTCCTTTCTGTGTATGTCTCTCTCACTCTTACCCTTCTATACTTTTTAGTTATAAACTTGAAGAGGCAAAAGCTGAATTTCTGGTCTTCTGAAATAACTCATGAAAGGAGCTGGATGAGAAATGTCCCTGCACTGAAAGGTGAGATGCCCTCTATGAGAAACTGAGTCAACAAGGGGGGGTGGGCTGGTCTTTTTCTTCCCAATTCAACAGTTTTTTATTCCTACATTGGCCTATTAGGAAGTCAAGTGAGCCCCACCTTCCCTTATATGATTAAAAATAACAATTATTTCTGTTGATGGTAGTAGTAAAATAACATTAGCACTTTGGATTTTATAGGATGCTTTTCGTCTAGTGATTGCAAAGCATTTAACTCATTATCTGGTGACACAGTTCCTTATCCCACTTGGTAAAACTGAAGTCTAGAGAACGCCTGAGGCCATTCCACTGAATGACTTAAGCAGTCAGGTTCAGAACCCAAGAGTCCACAGGCCCCTTTGCCGACACAAACCCTTTTTACCTCTTTCTCACCCACTACACTACCTGCTCAGTGATGACAACTTGGAATCTACAGACCAAAAATTTACTTAAGGTTTTTTTCCACCTAAGGGAAGTAATAGCTTCCTTAATTCCAAAGGCTGAAATTAAAATACCAGAAGTTTTGAATAGTGAAATATCAACGTACCCTGGAACTTAGCACTTCCTTTCTTTTCTGTGGCATGAAAGGCTAAGGTGCCTTCCTTCAAGATTCATTCATTCTCTCTCTCTCAAAAAAAAAAAAAAAAAAGAGTTTTAGAGGGCCAAACAGCATTATTAGAATAGATTGATTCCTACAGGAATCAAAACCCAACTTTCTGAATTTAGGCTTAAGTAACTTTGTTAACAATGAGAAGCAAATTCTTGCTTTACAGACAGTACTATTAAAGTAAACTTGCCCCTCAAAACCCCAAAGATTAGAGAAGATGGAAAATTGCACTGCTTATATTTTATCTAGAGTAGGATATCATTTAAACACCATATATTATTTCAGATTATATTTTCTGACAGGAGAAAAGTCACATGGGCTAATACTGCCAAAGTAATTCAGAGACATAAAAGGCCACGGCATCTAGGGAGTACAATACTGGGAAACAAAAGATATCAGTGTCTTAGATGTTTAGGGCATATGCTTTAGAAGTGACAAGACAAAACCTAAGAATGTATTGGGTATAACAAAGATGCACCAAGGCTTAGCAGAAGGATGTACTGTGGGTAGCAGGGATGAGACTGCAGGGTGAGTGTGGCTCATCAGAGCCAGCAGTCTGGATCCATACCAGTGTAAGAAAGGTGTACAGGAATGTGTATGACACATTTCAGGCTTAATCTATGTAATAGTAATATGTATATACAAAACAAACTATAGAATATGTGGTTTCAAGGCTTTAACAAACGTTTAATACAAGTACCTCCTTAAAGGGGTAAATGGACATGGCAGCATGACTGAGAGCAAAAGTATTGTTTGTGGAAATAAAGTGGTATAATAGTATAATACAGTAAATCTGAACACAGTTATCAACGTTTCATGGAATAATCCACATGTCAAGATACTGGCTGAAGAGTCAAACAGAAGTTTAATATGGGTATTATCATCTTATACCGAGGTACCAAAGTACATGGCAATATAAATCTTGTAAGCATTTAAAGAACGAGTGATAATGAATATTCTGAAGAGATTTAATATAGTACAAAGGGATACTGGGATAAAAGGATAGAGATGAGAATATAAGGCCAACCTAGACAAGATGGCATTAACCAGTAAGTGAAAAATGCAAGGCAGAAAAATGGTCTAGAGTATAACATGTAAGTGATCCTACACCTCCTTTCATAACGCTGTCACTTTCTTACTTCTCATTTCAATGTTTTCATGCGGCCAAGTGGGTAAAACACTTTCTGCCCTGTCCCATAACAGATTCCTATACGTAAAAAAATGGCAAATATATTCGAGTTCCCACTTATAAAAAGTACAAAGTACTAAAAGCGTGGAGCTCCCGGCTGGTGGGGGTAGGGGAGGAAGCGGACGGATGCGAAAGAACAGGTAACAGGATGAGGCTTGAGCCAAAATAAGTATCAGAAGAATGGGGCGAGGGGACGTGAAACGCAGGGAGGGAACAGCATCCAGTCCCCAGCGCGGAGCCGGGGCACTGAGAAACACCGTATGGGGCAGGGCTGGCCGAGACAGAGAAGACGGAATCCGCGGCAGCAGGGCCCACTGGGGCTGCGGGAGCAGGCTGCGGGAAGCGACAGAGCCTCGGGGCGCAGGGCCGGGGGCGGAAGGGGCGGAGGCTGGGCGCCGGGAGCGGAGGGACCGGGGTCCCGAGCTAGGACCCGGCGGCCCGACACTAACCCGTTCTGAGCCCCGGCAGCCGTGGATCCCCGGCCTCTACGCGTCGTCTGTTTCCGGGGCCCAAGGGTCCCGCCGCAGTTGGATGACCCGGCCCGGGGGAGGAATGGGGCCTCAAGCCACCTCCCCCTCCTTGGTCCCCCTTCCCTAGAGGTCACTCTCCCCTCCCACCTTCCTGGCCCGGCACTTCCGGTTCCGCAAGGACCCGTGTCCCCAGTACTCACCCCCGGCGCGGTTCCCGTTACCGCTGCCGTCGTAGTCGCCGCCGCCTCTCAGCAGCGCCGTCCGGCCTCTGAGAGGCAGCGCGCGGCCCCCGCACGCTCCACGCCCGCCCCGCTCCGTGCGCTCCCGGCCCGGCGACGCTCGTCTTCGAGCCGGCGCGCGGCCGTTGCCCTCAGTGCCGGGTCTCGAGCCCTCCCAGCGTTCTCATTGGCTCCCTGTCCCGGGTGCGCGCGACATCTCGCGCGGGGCACTTTTCTCTCATTCATGCGGCTCGCGCCGCCGTGCCCGCCCCCGCTCACTCTCCCATTCACCCATAGCCCCCACCCCAACTCCGCTCTAGGGCGTGCGCGCGCACCCTGGCGACCGCGGCGACCTCGCGGCCTGATTGGCTGCAGGAGCACAGCGCCGTACCACGCGAGAAAACGAGAACGCGCGCGCAGGGCCGTCAGGCTCCGCAGGCAACCGGGAGAGGAGGGTGGGCGTACTGCGCAGGAGTTGGAACTGGGGAAATGGCCGAGCGAATATTCCTTTTTCCTTTGTCCTGCTTTCTACCCCTCCTGAAGCAGAAATCCTCAGAAGTAAAAAATAATTATATGTATTTACTGAAAGTACTCAAGAACAAGCAGCTACCCTCCCGAATTCGCCAACCCCCCCCCCAATAAGTATGGTACAGTCTAGACAGGCTTCTGGCGTAACCAATCATCCACTGGCCCCTGCGTCTTCCTGCTTCAGCCCCTTCATGCATTGGCCAATGCGGTTTGGCCACTAAATAGCCCTCCCCCAATCCCTCCCCCCTTTTTGGATGGCGAAAACTTTATTTAAAACCATCTTTATGGAGCATCTTTATGGAACTCCGACGAGTTCCTTGGTACCAGCAGAATCCCAGGATGATGGAAAAGTCTGGGCTGTGAATTCAGCAGGGAAGGGCCGCAGGGACTGGAAGAGTCAGTGGGGGCCGAAGCTCCTGCCTAAGGCACGGGAGGAAGAGGAAGGAGAGCGGCCGCGAGCCTTGGAGCCGTAGTGCCAACCGTGGAAGGAGGCGCAGGGAATACGCGCTGAGGTGGTGGCAGCCCCCTGGAATGAGGGCCGGCTCTTGGCTCCGCTTATTTCCCTGTGTTTCACCGCAACACAAAGGCTGGACGCCCCCAAGCCTAACCTCTCCCAATCCGGGAATACAGACAGGAAGGAAAAGGTTCTCTAGAAGCTCCAGTCCCTGGCGAGCTGCTGGCCAGCTCTACTTAGCTCACAGCGCCACATTTTGCCCTAATTAGCCCAACACAGCTGTGAACCCAAGAGCAAGGCCCGGTGTTCTCTCATTTCGCTCAAGGCCATTTCTCTTTTGAAAGCGGCTCTGGCTATTACATAATAGTCTTTCAAAAAAGTGTTCCACCAGCCACTTCTCTGAAGCCAAGGTGTCTCACCTGTAAAGTGTGATTCTAAATCCTGTGGTCTGTCCTCGGCTTTGGTGTCAAATGTTGATGGTTTGACTGTGCTCTGATAAGTTAGCACTAAGCAGGAAGGGAAAGGAGAAAGTGTACCTTCTGTTTTCTGAGGTCTAGTCTAGTTCCTTCTCTGACATGGCATATATAACAGGTTCTAGTTCATTCTTGCAAAGGGCTTCAATCTGCCATTTATTGCACCACACTGGAGAGTTCTCTTTTAATGACAGTGTTCATTTAAAAAATGAAAAATTTAAAAACTTCAGACCTTATAGAAGGTAAAGGTAAGGTATTGGAGATACAATATTTGTTTTATTTATAGAGGATTTTCTATTTGTAAATCAGGTTGTTTCCGTAGGAATAAATCAAATGTCATTCTCCTATTGTATATTTTTCTTGGATTTTAAGACTTCATTTACCCAACTTCACGGATTAGGGATCTTTCTCTTCCCACTTTCAACAGTCTAAGAACCTGTAAATTGTTTAGTCTCTTGGCTAGACAGTGCTAAATAGGAATGAGTATCCTACATTCTGCCAACCAACCACATATACTAAACTCCCCTAGGACACTGGATTACTGTATGCCAAGCTCTTAGATAGGTGAGCACTAATGGTGGCATAATCACTATCCCAAGGTTTAGAGAGAGATTCCATTTTCTTATCCAGTTTTCCTTAGGATCGTGCAAGATATTTCCTGGAAAGGATGTTTAATAGAACATAAGGTTTAAACTGACAGCCACTTCTGAAAAGTACTGCACAGTAAAAACTAGACCAGGGGTCCCCAACCCCCTGTTAGGAACCGGGCCGCACAGCAGGAGGTGAGAGCGGCAGGGAAGCGAGCAAAGCTTCATCTGCCGCTCCCCCGCTCCCCATCGCTAGCATCACCGCCTAACACCACCCCACCCCCTCCCTCCGTTCTGTGGCAAAATTGTCTTCCACGAAACCGGTCCCTGGTGCCAAAAAGGTTGGGGACCACTGATCTAGACTAAAACAATGAGATATCCAGACCACCGAACTTCAAATAAATTACTTTGCTATATATGTCAAGTAATACCTTATAGTTTGTTTTTTTTTTTCTAGTGTAGTTTATCTGTACTTCTTCAAATCCTCTCCACTTGCATTTCCTCATGTCTATAGATGGCAAACTACAGGGCCTTTTTTTTTTTTTTTTTAGTTCAACTCTCTGGTATTTACAGGAAGACAGGAACAAAATGCTAGGCTTGGATTTAGGTGCAAAGAATGCCCTTTCAGAACCAAAACCACCAAAGACCTTTTTATGTTTAAATACTGCTGCCTTCCCTCCTGTCCTTCTGAAATGTCTTTGCTTGTGTTAAGGCACAGTTTCCCCTCTTGTGCTCTGGATCCCACACCCTTCATTTTCTTCTGAATTTTCTGACATTTTATTTGAAAAATGAAAAACACACCCATGTAAAGAACACACCCATACCCATCATTAAATTCTCTCCCTCTAGAATCTGTTGATATGCTGAGAGGCATCCTATCTAAAAACCTAACAACAAACTCTCCCTTGACTCCATAACCCCACCCCCACTTCCTTTCTAAGCAAAGTTTCTTGAGAGTTCTCTATAGTTGTCATCTCCACTTCTGTTTATCTATCTCAATATATTTCAACAGGATTTCATCCCCACCATTCCAAGACAACACCCTTCAAGGTCAACACCGACATCCATGCTTCCAGATCAATAGTCAAGTCTCCTTCGCTAGCTCCCATTATAATTTACCTTTTATGTTTGGAATGCCCTGAAAGCCCATTATTCTGCCTCCTTCTGATTTCCACTTACACAGTCCCTAAGTGACTTCATCCAATGCCATTGCTTTAAATGCCCTCTGTAGGCCAAAAGCTCCCACGAACCTTCAACCCTAACTCTCCCCAACCCTCCAGACTCATGTTTCCAACTGTCTATGTGGCATCCCCTATAGATGACTAATAGCTCAAACTTAACGCTGCCGAAGTAGAACTCCTGCGGTTTCCTTTTCCCCTCTCCCAGAGTTTCCCTGATCTCAAATCGGATCTAGTTGCTCAAGTAAAAAAATGTAGGAATCATCTTTGATTCCACTTGCTTTTCCTCACCTCTTCCATCAGCAAGTCCTATCAATTTTACCTCCAAAATATCCCAAGGCAATCTACTCACCAACTCTACCTCTGCTGCTCTCTTCTAATCCATTCTCACATTGAAGCTACCACAGGTCTCCTAACTTGTGTCCTTGCTTCTTCTCTTGCCTCTATAACCCATTTTCCACACAGCAGCGATCTCTTCAATGTAAATTATTGATAAATCATGTCATTCGTCTGTCCAACCACCTGCTATGGCCTGAATTTTTGTGCCCCCCTCCCCCAATTCTTATGCTGAAATCTCCAAAGATGATGGTATTAGGGGATGGAATCTTTGAAAGATGCTTACGTCATGAATGTAGAGCCTTCATGAATGGGATTAGTGCCTTTATAAAAGAGGCTCCAGAGAGCTTCCTGCCCCTTTCACTATGTGAGGACACAGTTGAGACAGGCAATCTGCAACTTGGAAGACAGCCCTTAGCAGAACGTGACCATGCTTGATGCCTTGATTTTGGCCATTCCAGCCTCCAAAAATGTGAAAAATTTCTGACGTTTATAAGCTACCCAGTCTGTGGTATTTTTTCACAGCGGCCCGAAGGGACTAAGACATTACCCCTCTCTCATCATTTCCCACTGCTCTTGGATTACAAAAGCCCTACATTATCTGGTCTTTGCTGCCTCCCTCTCCCAACCCCAGCCTCAACTTTTACCACTCTCCCCCAGATTCACTACACTCCAACCACACTGGCCTTTCCCTTCATCCAACACATTAAGTTTTTTTTTCCCTTTCTTAGGGTTTTGCACTGTTTCCTCCACCAGGAAGATTTTGCCCCAATTTCACACAGCCATTCAGGTCCTAACTCAAAATGTGTGCTCAGAAGAGGCCTTTCCTGACCATCCAATCTAAAAAGCCTCCCAGACACTCTCTCCTATCACCCAATCTTAAGTCTCTGCATAGCACTTACCTTTTTATGTTTAGTGTAAGCTCTGCAAGACTTCATCTATCTTGTTCCCCCATCTAGAATGGTCCCTGTCACATAATAGGTGCATGATAAAAATGTGTGGAAAGAATGAATGGGGACTTCCATGGTGGCGCAGTGGTTAAGAATCCGCCTGCCAATGCAGGGGACACGGGTTCGAGCCCTGGTCCAGGAAGATCCCTCATGCTGCGGAGCAACTAAGCCCGTGTGCCACAACTACTGAGCCTGCGTTCTAGAGCCCGTGAGCCATGACTACTGAGCCAGTATGCTGCAAATACTGAAGCCTGAGCACCTAGAGCCCGTGCTCCGCAACGAGAAGCCACTGCAATGAGAAGCCCGCGCACCGCAATGAAGAGTAGCCCCCGCTCGCCATAACTAGAGAAAGCCCGTGTGCAGCAACGAAGACCCAACACGGCCAAAAATAAATAAAATAAATAAATTTATTTAAAAAAAAAAAGAATGAATGGATGAAAGGCATCATGATACTTATTCAATAATGCAAGTCTAAACCAGGAATGACAATTATTTACAAGAGATCAAAGAGAATGGGCTCTCCCAGCTTGCCACCTGAAAGCTCAATTTACATTTTGACTTATGGTCTGGTTCCAATTAAACAACAGATTTAGCATCTATTTACCTAAGTGCCAAGGAAAGGGGACTCATCATAAAAATTCACCTGCTTAGCTCACAGGTGTTCTTGGCTTTCTTCTTCTCTAGGCATTCAGCAATAAATCATTCCAATAATGTTTCTATAATGCTTAGGGGAAAAACAAAAATTTTAAAAATTACACCAACTTCTGTGATATGGCAAAAATATTTATTAAAATCTTTTTTTTTTCCCCCCAAGTATGAACTTTATTGGAAGGAGTCCTTCGAATTCACTCTCTCATCCTGGACAAACAAGCTAACAAGTACTGTATACAGAATATAAAGCAGTAGTAAATTAGTCCACATAGTAGCACAGTGAAAAAAATGGGTCTTTTCTGGAACTCAGATCATTCAAAGTGGCAACTCAGGTGATCTAAGAAACCAATTATATTCTCATGGTTTTCCTTCTGGTTCAAGATCTGAAGAGTTAGGTTACCATCACCTGTTTTAAGAGGTAGAATATACGCTTTCGAGTAGTCCACCATTTACCAGTCAGCCTGGCCTCGGGAGATTCTCATACCTCAGCCCATCTGCCTTAGGTGATGGCCAGAAGATCTCTATGCCCCAGGTAGCAAAGCTTCCTGCTCGTCTCTACTTAAGATCCATGAACCGGATATCCATAATGAGAAGGAAGTTCTTAGGCAGTGGGCGGGGGGCTGGAGAGAGAACAGTAAACACCTGATGCTCTAGGTCCACACTGGTCACCACGATGAAGCCGGCCACACTGGTCTCTGAAAGGTTCTCCTCTGTGCCCTCAGCAGAGCTGACACTCAGGAGGTGGTGCACCATGTCTCGGCCAGGGCTGACGGGCACTAGCTTGAGCTGATTGTCCTCCTGAGACATGCCCAGAGGCAGACAGGAGTCTGGGATGGTGGGTGCCCCAACTTTGTAGATTTTCACATCTGAAAATTTGACATTGAAGGCGTGGGGATAGAAACAACCCCGGAATCCATAGAAATACTCACGGATACGCTCATCCCTACATTCCCGCCGGAAGTCCTTGGAGCGCTCAACCACGCCCCCGGATTTAGGGAGCAGCACGGTGCGTACAAAGTGAGGTAGGTCCCGTTTCAGTTCATTGTACAGTCGTTCTTGATCCAGAACCACAACTACGTCCACCTCAAAGGCGGAGGCTGCATGCACCAGTGCCTGGTAACCAGAGCCCTTGACCCAGCCACAGGTGTTAATGACACAGCCACTCACAGAGGCCCTTCGGTTCACTTCACACCTTTGGTTGAACACATCTGCTAAACGAGATGTAATCTGCAGAAGAAAGGATCGAGGTGAGGGAAAAAAAAAACCCCACAGAAACAAACCAACCCACAGCTCTTTTAGCCTTCTTTAGAATAAGTGGAATTAGATATAAAAAAATGGACATTCTTAATGGCTGTGGTTGTGACCCCATAACATGGATTTAATTTTTATTTTATGTTGCTTCTTCTGTCTCTTGTGTTTCATGTCCTAAGTAGAAATTTAATAAATCACTTAAGAACAGGTCCATAGAAACGTGTACCAATCTGAGGTTGACTAATTTTTGAAACCGTCTTTTCCAAAATCATGTGGCAATAATACCAGCTGAGAGGGAGCAAAGAATTTTAACTGGCAAACTTCTGCACAGCTTCCAACCCTGACAGCAGCCCTTCCCTCCACCCCACCTTGGCCCTGGCTCTGACCTTATTATAAAGCTTGATGTTGGTGCCAGGAGTGGTGGAGCCAAAATGATACACCAGAGGGGCCTGGATAGAGAATCCCTCTTCAACATCTGCTGGCCGCTCAATGTAGAGGGCCCCCATGGTACCAGGGATGGACACAGAGCCCTGGCCCACATCCAACTCCACGTAAGTGGGCCGGCGGCCCAAACGCACTGCGTAGTTGAGCAGCAGACGGCACACTGTGGACTTGCCCACATCAGTGGGGCCCACTACCATCACCCGGGGCCCTCGCTCTTCTTCCTTCTCCGCCTGCCTCCGCATCTGCTCCAAGGCTGTATGAGTGTTGAGATAAAGCAACATAGGGGTGTCCTTGGAGACATAAGCCACCTCGGTGCGGCCACTGAGCTGTAGAGAACAGCCATGCCAAGTGAAAACAGCCACCTTGGCACCAGCATCAAAGGTGAATTTCTTGTTTCGGGTCAGCTCTGTGCCAAAGATTTCTGCCATGCCAGCGAGCAGCTCCAACTGAACTGACTGAGATGCCTCCACCTCAAAGCGAAGTTCTGTTTCTCGCTCTAGTTCAAATTTAGTAGTTGGCTTCTTGTCATCATTGGCCTCCTCTCCCATCTTTTTTGTGTGGCTGCTGTGCCTAGAACACAAATATCAGATCAAAACAGAAGTCAGGACTCACTTCAAAATCCTCCAGTGGACGTTTCTCCTTACCTTGCTTCATACTTCTTCTTACCTCCGATCACCATCTGTCTCACTATATATTTGTTTATTGTCTGTCTATCCTCACTAGGACGTAAGGGGGGGTATTTTTGTTTGCTGCTGTAACTCTAGTACCTAGAATACAGCTTGACAACCCAAAGGCACTTCTATAAAAACACCCAGTGAATACATGACTCGGAGTAAGAAAACGGTATCTACAGTTTGAAAGACTTGATTACATCACCTTCATCGCCCTACTGGGATACTCCAAACTTAAAAAGGCAATAGATGCCCAATCCCTAACCCTCTCAGTCAACAAGAAAGGGAACCAGCAATCCGGATGCAAAGCAGAGAATACCGGCTTCGGACTCAAAACAGCAATAAGAAAACAGCTCAGCAACCACTGGCAGTGTCTTTAGACAAATAAAATCACTTAACTTCTCTGTACCTTTTCCTCAGCTGTCAACTGGAGGAACTTACACTTCCTCACACAAAGTGTTGCTCTGGGGATTAACACCGATTGCTGGAGTGGGGGAAAAAAATCACTACATAAACTAGAAAACGCCGAGGAACAGCGAAGAATCATCTCCGATCCCGGATCGCAGCTCTAGGTCCAGCATCTGTCCCAGCCTCCCCAGGCACCGAAATCTGCCCAGGCTCCAAGGAAGCGACGGTTGCGTTCCTGAGCTTATTAACTTACCTGTACAGCCAAGAGCCCAAACTTGTAAACCAAAAAGCCCTCACTAACTAGGACCTAAGCCTAACAGCTTGCCTCGCTCGCCTAGACCCACGCCGGAAACTCAGGCGTTTCCGCACTTGCGCAGTGGAGAAGCCGCGGCCGCGCGATGCCCCCTGTGATATGTAGTTGTGCCAGAACAGCCGCGAGCGATCGAGCTCGCGCAGCCGCTCGGCTTTCTGGGACTTGTAGTTAATGGATTGTTTTTTGATCGTGACGTCAAAGGTGGGCGGGCGGCGGCCGTCATTGTTCGCGAAGCCCGGGGGCGGGCGGAGGAGGAGGAGTGGCGGTTACGCCCCCGCGCGGGGCGGGCACCAGCAGAGGGGGCCAACGGTCGCTGAGACGCGGCGGTCAGGGCCTCTCGCCACAGTACTCTCGCTCACCTGCCATCCGGGAAGGGGTAGGGCGGCGGGATAGGAAGGGGACTCGCTGGTCTAGGTCCCACGATCGCCTGGAAACGGGGAAATTAGCAGAACCGCATTTGGATACGAGGAAACCAAGGGGTAGGGAAAGTGGAGGAAAACAGCTTATCAGAGAGTAACCTGGACTGTCATCCCCAACCCGACACAATGTTTGCCCCCTAGAGAGCATTTAAAAAAATTTTTTTAAATAAACGAATAGAAGTCCAAGAATTTCTTCCAGTTACTCTGCAAGTCAATCATTACCCAACAACCTCTCTCCTATTGAGCGGGGAGTTTTGTTGGGGACTCTGTTTCCCGCCCTAAATCCCTGACAGTTATACAAGGTCAGTCATTTAACCCCACAAGCAACAGGTTAGGCCACGTCTTTAAGCTTCTGATGCGTTTGGACTTTGGAATCTTGTATTCTTTGGGCAAATCACAGACTTAAGCACTCTGAGACCCAGTTTTTTGACTGTGAACTAGCGGTAACAGTACCCAACCTCTTCAAGTCGTTTTGAAGACTGCATAGGATGCTGTATGTAAAGTACTAAGCCCAATGCCTGTAACATAGAAAGCATCTGATGTTAGCTCTTAAGTTATTGTAAGTTGAGGAGGGGAAGCTATAACGATGCCATCTATCTGTAGTTCACATTTTTCAAAGCCCTTTCAGGTATCCTCTTTCACAGCCACCAGTAAAGTCAGCGTTATCATCTTCAATTTCAGGTGAGGTAGGAGACTAAGGTAGGTGAAGCGATTTGCCCAAGCTAGTACTCAAACCCAAGATTTTGGAGTTTGAGTGCCGTTATAATAATAGCAAATGCATAGTGCCAGATGCTACACAGTGTTCTATGGGCATTACAGGTATAAATCCATTAAATCCTCACAAGAATCCTGTGAAGTACACACTGTAATTGTCATCCCTGCTTTAGAGATGAGTACTTTTTTCAGTCCAGCTCACAGGGTTAATCTGAGTACAAAAGCCTGGTAAGATTTTCTGGGTTGCCTTTTTCCGGCTGGCCCCATTTTACCATTCCCTTCCTAAGAGTGCCTTCCTCACGTCTCACTTCTTTTAATTATTTTGGCAGCACCGGGTCTCAGTTACAGGACGCGGGATCTTCGTTGTGACATGCGGGCTCTTAGCTGGGGCATGCGTGCAGGATCTAGTTCCCCGGCCATGGACCAAACCAGGGCCCCCTTCACTGGGAGCACAGGGCCCTACCCACTGGACCACCAGGGAAGTCCCTCACTTCTCACTTCTCACAGTACTTTTTCTTTGGTGGTTTGCTTTAATTATTTAATTCATTCACCACGCCTCTATTAGTTCTCCAGGGAACTACCACGTATCCCCTAATCTTTCACCATTCTTCAAAAATTCAATTCTAGTCTTCCCTTTGCAAAATTCTCTCCCTTAGGGAGCTCATCCTCTCCTGTTTCCATGCAGTCTATCTCCCAGATTTGTTTCTTTGCCTCTCCCTTGAGGCAATTTCTCCCAGTTATCTGAAGGTCATCTTAATTTGGGTATTGTATAGCCATCTCAAGCTGACTTTAGGGAGAAGAAACCCCTCCCCCTCCTTTGGACTGCTCTCCATTTTGCTTCTTAAACAGAGTCAGGGCAGAACATTGAAAGCATCTATGCTTCCCTACACTCTCCTTCCTCACTTTCAATCTTTCACCAAGCACTCCTGTCATCTCCACCCCACCCCCAAATAATACTGTCCTCACGTGTCTTGTTTATTCTCCTCTCCAGCTAAATCCTTGATAATTTTCTTCCTGAGTTCATTTAAATTAAGTGGCATCCTTTTTTGCTTCCACATTTCAAACCTTGCCCTAAAAAACTACTCACCTTCCTTTTCCCACTTCCCACTGTTTTCCTCAACAAATGCCTCCTCCACTGACATTTCCCTTCTCATCTGTTGCCCAGGCAAGAATATTTCCCTCTTTCTTTACTCAGTTCTCTCAATTCCAAACCTCTGGTAACGTCACTCAAGATACCCACACTGTGTTTTCAGAATTTACCTTAAACCCCAGAATCTTCCCTGATTAAATATTCAGAATTCCTTTCACTTTTTCAGACCCAGCTAGCAGTGCCTCCCATGAACCTTATTTCCCTACCTTAACTTTTCCCCCTCCTTGCTTGTGAAAAGTACTTTGTTTTCTGAATGTTAGCCTTGGTTAGAAATGGGAGTTTTTATCTTAGAGGGTTATATTGTGTCCACCTGCTTTAGCAGCTTGCCCAGGGCAACACTCCATGAGAAATATTCTGGGTCAACTGAAATATAACTGGAAACCGATACAAAAATAGCAAGAAAGATGTTAAATTCTTCATCAGACATAAATCTGGCCTGTGTCTCTTGAGCTATCAGAATTTAATAGTAAATCTGCTCTGGGTTTAGGGGTATTAAGTTGAGAACATTGTTTTGAAATGACAGTAACTATGGTTTACTAAGTGCCTATCACGTGCCAGGCATTTTTTAGGTGTTTACACGTTGTCTCGCTTTACTTCACGTCTCCATGGGGTAAACGTTATTAGCTTCATTTAGCAGAAGAGCAAAACAGGGGCACGAAGTTTATCAGTAACTCACCCAGTGGTGTCTGGTAAGTGTATTGGCAGAGCCGGGATTCCAGCTCAGGTCCCTCTGAGACCAAAGCCAGACACTTGGACAACATCTGAAGATGCAACTCAATGGCTGTTTTGTGAGCATCTTCTGTATGCAGAGTTCTGTGCTAGGCATCGCAGTCCTGGGATGCAGAGAGGAGTTTCCCAGAGGACCTGCCTCAGAAAGTTTATATAGCCCAGTAGAGAATCTTATGTAACGTGGGTGTAGCACAAGTAATTTGGAGGTAGGTGATAAGACGTTCCTGCATGTGAGATGTCATATTTGGTCTATGACTCCTTCGGGGGTATTCAGCTGGAGGCTTTGAGGCTTGGAAGTGCCTAGTACAAGCTTGGGGGCACTCTATGCCATATGTGACAATTACTGTGTCTTTCTTTTCCCTGCGTCAAGGCTGGTACCAGAGCTGAAATGGGAGATGTATCATCTTGAATGTGCGCGCACGCTCCTGACTCTGCACCCGTCTCTCACTGTCACCCGCCTAGCCACCACCTTTCCTCCAGTCCTGCCACCCGTACTGTACGCCATCCTTGCCCAGCCCTGTCCTTCCCCCAGGTTCTTGCAGTCTCCTTGGCCACACCGCCTTCCTCCAGAGCAGCCAGCCTCTCCTCTTGCCCCCGCCCCTCCCGTCCCGCCCCTCTGCTCCCATCCCTCTGCATCACTCCCCCAGCCCCATCCCTCAATGCCTGCGCGCTCCCTTCCTCCCAACCCTCCTCCTGTGTCTCCCAGCCCTGCTCTGACGTGGGAGGTGAGGGGGGTGGGGGATGGATGACTCACAGTGTTATGATGCAGTTCCACAACATACAGCTACATTCACCCACAGCCCGAGGTACAGACGGGAGACAACCTCTGGCCCCTTAGCAGCTGGCCAGCTTTGCAGCCCCAGTCTTGAGCCCCTAACTACCCTCCCCCCGCCCCCATCCCCTTCCCCATTGAAGGAGCGGAAGGAGAAGAGAGAAGAGTGAGCAGAGAGATTGAGAGAGAGAGAGAGAGAGAGAGAGAGAGAGAGATAGACGGAGATCTCTGGAGCAGACCTCAAGGTGAGGGGGCAGCCCTTCTCCAAATGAATCTTTTTCCCTTTGCAAATTTCCTCCTTCTGCTGCGTGTTGCTTTCTCCCCTTTGCAAAAGCATTATTCATCCACCCTTTGTCCTCCCTTCCCCCTCCCCGCTGCCTCCGCGCCTCTCTCAGCTCCTTCATCCCTCTCCAAGCTCTGACGGTTCCCGCACTTATTTCCCGGCAACTCTGGCTGCAGCATCAGGCATCACTGTTTATTGTTTTGCTGCTGGTGCAGACCCCCAAAGCCCGCCCTGGGAGCCGGCTGCGCTGCTAATTATTCGGACCCTACCCTACTAAGGAATGCCAGCCCGGAGGGGGCCGAAGCCTCAGAGCAGATGAGAAAATCCTTTGTGAGCAGGTGTCCCCCTCCCTTTTTGTTCCCCTAAGAGGCACGGGATTCGCACCTGTTTCCTGGAGCCTCCGCCTCGGCGCCTCTGCCGTCAGCGCTGGTTGCTCGGCATCCCCCTCCCCCAGCCCTCCCTCTCCCCCACCTCCCACGGTCCAGCCCCATCTCACTTGGGGGAGCATCCTCTCCACCGCACTCCGCTTGCCTTTGTTTTTTTCCCAGTCATTTGCTCTACTCGCTTCTCTCGGTAATCTGAGATGGGGAGAGAAGTGACCCCTCCTCCCCTCCCGTGAGTGACTCTCCGGCCTTCTGTGCAGCCTCTCCTGGGCTGGATGGGGAAGCAGGGGAGAGAGAGGGAGGGAGGCGTGCTGGAGGCTGGGGAAGGAGTCTGAGAGCTAGGACCCGGCCCCCTCCCCAGGCCCCTCGAAGGTGTGTTAGTTGGAGCGCGTCAGAGGGGAGCCTGCAGGCAAAGTTGAAGGCAGCCCTGTGAAGTGGAGGCTGAAGAGTGTTCTGCTGGTGAGGAAGGCCCGTTTCCTAGAGCCAGAGCCCAGTGTCACCCTCAGCACAGCCCACGGTGTCTTCCTGGGCCCCAGCAGGGGGAGAAGACCTGAATCTGAAGATGGTCTCTGCCAGGGGGTCTTTGTAGAGAGAGTGCCTGGCGGCCCCAGGAAGCACTGGAACAGCAGGGGTGCTGGCGGCCACCGCAGAGGACAGGATGAGAGCCCGTCGCCCTGGCTTGCTCAGTCCCACTGCCTCTGCTCTGCCTAGTGGCCTAGCATTGCCAAAGCACCCAGCTGGCATCTCGGAACCAGACTTGGGCTGAACCGTCCACCACGGGCTTGAAGGCCCCATGAAGGAGGGAGAAGACAGCCGCTCACTTGCTTATCAGAACCAACAGGGGACACCTCCCTCGTTATCCAGCACCCTCAGCCATTCTGGGTCTGGAGTCTGGGCATCTTCCTCAAAATTCTTAATCAGGACCCAGCAATTATTTTATCTCATGTCACCCACAGAGTCACTGCTGTTTGTCCTGCCCTTAGGAGAAGGTGAAGAGAAACATCCTCTGCCTTGGGCCCCAAAGCACGGGTTTTGAAAATAAGGGCCTCCACTTTTGCTGCCCGTCTTAGACGCTGCTCCACCCTACAGACACAGCTCAGGAGCGCTGGCCTCCCTGACACAGTCCCCGTTGCCCATTGGTTCCAGCTGTCAGATGCGCCCGAAGGAAAGAGAGTTTCTCTCCTAGGCTGGGTGCCCAAGTCCTTAACCGAGGGCTGAGGCAGCCATTACAGAGGGCAGGAAAGAGAGACCGAGGGCCTCAGAGGCTGAGAAGACAAGCCCAGTGTTGCTTCTGGGCCAGAATGAGTGGACCAAGGTGCAAGACCGGGCAGCAGCCACGTCTGAGGTCTTTGGTACCTGATGAGACATCCATCAAGTTCTAGTTCCCAGAATGCAGGACTCCAGCCCCAGAAGAGGGCTGGAGCAGAGTGTGTGTACCTGCCTGCCTGCTCTCCTTCCCTTTCTCATCACGCCCCTCCCTCCCACACAAAATGTGTGATGGACCAATTATATTGCAAACGGAGGCCATGAGAAAGAAGAACTGCCAGGCACCCCCAACTTTTTAAAGGCTCTGAGCTCCGGAGACACAGAGCCTACCAGTGCATGTGGGACGCAGATCCTCAAAAAAGAACTGAAAACCAAGGAAAGAACGCTTGCAAATGACGTTGCTCCCATGGCAGCGCTGGTGCCGGCGGGCTGCTCTCGGTGGAAAATGGTGGAGGCTGCTCCCGCCCCAGGAGGGAGAGACACCACCTCCTGGGCTAGAGGCCTGGATCCGCTGCCAGGCTTGCCAGAGCAGACTGTCATCCAGGGGACAGGGAGACACAGTGCGACCGGACGCTGAGGAGGGTTGCTGGCGATGTGGGGGGAAGTAGGGGTGGAGGTGAGCGGAGCCCCATCTTCTCCATCCCCGCAGGAGGGGCTCCTCACGTGGTCTCGGCTCTCCTGATGCACCTTCCCCTCTTCCCAGGTGACTTCCATTTCTATCTGGTTCACGTCTGGGGGGGCCCTGGCCGGGCAGCCCCCCCACATCTCTCCTGCCCTGAAACACGGCTCTAGCCAACCTGCTCCGCTGCTTCACCTGCGACCGTCTGTGTGGGAGCTGCACAGCACCAGCCCCTCCTGCCCGCCAGGGCATCGTCCTCCAGCCCGTCATGCCCAGCTGCGACCCTGGCCCGGCCCCTGCCTGCCTCCCCACCAAGACTTTCCGCAGCTACCTGCCCCGCTGCCACCGCACCTACAGCTGCGTCCACTGCCGCGCACACCTGGCCAAACACGATGAGCTTATTTCCAAGGTACGCCAAGTGGGGGCCTGCCACTCCCCTCCGCTCTCCCCCCAGGGTAGTCCAAACATCACCTAGGGGTGAGGCAACGAAGTCCAGCCTCCCTCCTCCGCGTCCCGGGGTGACTCAGGGCAAGGGTAACCCTGGGGTCAAGGGCTACCCAGTAGTCACTGTCTGTCCTATGTCTCCACAGTCCTTCCAAGGGAGCCACGGCCGAGCCTACCTGTTTAACTCCGTGTGAGTCTCCCTCTCTCCTTGTGCATGTGTGCTTGTGTTGTGAATAATTTTCCTCTGGGAGAAATAGGGTGAGCCATCTGAAGGCGGCTTTGCACCTGCTGCCTTTGCCTCTCCTTTTGCGAAGTGGTTCAGGAACTCAGTCTACAGTTCTTCTGCGGGGAATCCCAGCACCGGAAGAAAAAGGCCCAGGCACTAGCCAGAAAAGGGTGGATTGCTGAGGGCAGGGGCTTCCATTTGGAGGGTTAAGCTCTCTCCAGATGGAAGGTCCTTTGGGCTGTTTGGGGTCTAGGCTGACAGAGCGACCCCACCGGGTCCTGGGTCCTTCCTGTTTCCTGAGACAGGGTCAACGTGGGCTGCGGGCCAGCTGAGCAGCGTCTCCTGCTCACGGGGCTCCACTCGGTAGCTGATATCTTCTGCGAGAGCTGCAAAACCACCCTCGGCTGGAAATATGTAAGTACCGGGGGGACAGGGCCACCCTCTGAAGTGGAGTCTCCGTGGCCCTCCAAGCCCCGGTGCCCACATGTTAGATCTTTGCATGATCCAGAGGGGAGAGGGAGCTAGTAGTGGGTTGGACTGGGTGGGGGGTAGCGGGGTTGGGGATCAGGGGTAACACAGGTGGCAGCAGGAGTGCCTGGGAGGGAACTGCTCTGTCCTGCGTTCACGGCTTCCCCTCCATCAGGAACAAGCTTTTGAGACGAGCCAGAAGTACAAAGAAGGGAAGTACATCATTGAAATGTCACACATGGTGAAGGACAACGGCTGGGACTGAGGGGCTCCGGCAGGCTGTGCCCTTCCTCCGCATGCCCCACCCTCCCCACCCCTGTCCCCTGGCCCTGCCAAGCGTCCATACCAGCATGAGTACTGCCCCACCCCTGGGGGGAACCCGGCTCCCACCACCCCCTCCCCCGCCTCCACCTCGCCACTCCCAGGCCCCTTTGGAACGGGGCCCTGGGGTACCCCAGGGGTGTTGAAGGCTCAGGAGTGGGCAGCAGCCAGGGAGACAGACTGTGGGGCCTTCTAGCCCCAAGGTCCTGAAAATTGAGGGGATGGCGGGGCGTAGACTCAGGCAGAGAGGACCATGGGAGGAATCGGTGTTTGCTCCACCTCTGTGAATGAACAGAGGACCAACTTTGAGTCATGGGACTGGTAGATCCTAGGCCACAGAAGAGCAGGTGGGAAAAGGCTTGAGATGGAGTGAAATTTTGGCCTCAGACACCGGGAGATCCCGGAGTCTCTAAGGGTGAAGTTTCCCACCCCTGTGTGAAGAAGCAAGGATTCGTTGGGGGTGGAAATCCCAAATCCCAGGCCCCGGGTAATAAAAGAATCGCAGGGGTTTCCATTTCACTCCACTTGTTTATCTTGGCACTGAAGAGGCACTTTCAAGTATCTGACCCTTGCGTGGGGTAGGGAGAGTTGCCCTGGAACAGCCTCACCCCCAGCGGGCAGATTCCAGAGCAAGCAGGCGTTGTGGGCGTTCTCCGAGGCCCAGCCACTGCTCCCTGGCACCCAGTCCCTTGGGGGGAAGGCGGGAAATCAGTGCTACGGGGCCAGGCTTCCTCGTGGCTGCCACCAGCGAACGAAACTTTTGTATGATACATAAAGTGTTTGAGTCTATTTTTAATAAAAAGGGGAAAGCAACTGTGAGGGACTCGGTCCTCTGACTTTTCTTCCTCGTGCAAGTACCGTACCAGTCACATAACACCCCCATCCCAGGCCTGTCCCTTCACACCACTAGGGGGCAGCAGTTGCTTCGTCAATGGCAAGACACCAGGGGATGGAGATTCAGGTGAGGTTTTGCTTATAAGAGATGGCTTTTGTGAGTGGTATTCCAGCTGGAGTATCCAAAACAGCTCCTGTCTTTTGGAGCCCTTGACAAGTGAATCTGCTTTTGCCTGGTTCGGGCACCTGGAAGAGGTTTATTCCAGAACAAGGGTTTTCTTGGGTCCCATTGCCTTTCAGCCTGGCTCTGGAATGTTTTGGTCGGCTCATGGCCACACTTAAAGCTAAAAGGAAAATCGATCAGCCAAGGTGCTGCCTTAGCAGCTGATACAAAGTGGAACAAAATAGCTCAAAACTGCAGCATCAATGCAACCATGTGACGCAAGTGCAATTTTTGGCAGTGATGTGATCTTATTTTTGTGAGGTCACCGACATCTGCAGGGAGGATTGGACGCATCATGAAAATCATTGTTTTTGTGAGCTAGCTTGTTATTTACAGATTCATTTATTGATACTGCAACTATTTGTAAGCACACCTCTTACTTGCCAGGCCTTGTTCAGCACTGGGGATGCAGTGGAGAACAAGGCAGCCACGGCCTGACTTCATGGAGCTTTCGGTCTAGCGCGAGGACAAACGAGAACCAGGCAATTCCAGTGGGTGACAAGGGCTCTGAGCGGGGATGGGGGCGTAAGCTCGGGAGCTTGTAGGAGGGGCTTAGCCTAGACTTAAGGAGTCAAGGAAGGCTTTGCAGAGTGATGACTATGACGGCACTTGAAGGATGAGAAGTTGGGTGAGCGGGGCTTCCCTGGTGGCGCAGTGGTTAAGAATCCGCCTGCCAATGCAGGGGACTCGGGTTCGAGCCCTGGTGCAAGAAGACCCCACATGCCGCGGAGCAACTAAGCCGCACCACAACTACTGAGCCCGTGTGCCACACACGGAAGCCCGTGCACCTAGAGCCCGTGCTCCACAAGAGAAGCCCACGCACTGCAGCGAAGAATAGCCCCTGCTCGCCGCGACTAGAGACAGCCTGCGCGCAGGCAGGAAACCCAACGCAGCCAAAGATAAATTATAGTAAAAAAAAAAAAAAAAAAGAAGTTACGTGGGCAGAGAGGAAGATTGAGGGGAGGGGGATATTTCAGGCCGAGAGAACTGTGTGTTAAGTGGCTCAAGTTTAGATGAAATGAAAGTTTCCAAAGCTGGAGCCCAGATGCAAGTGGGTGATGAGATAGCACAGGAAAGACAGGCAGAGGCCATAATACACTTAGGAATTTCATCTCAAGGGCATTGAGGAAACACTGAAATTTTCTTGCTTCTTAATAAGTGGAGTCACATCACCAAATGGCTGTTTTGTGCCCAGAGAAGAGGCTCAAATAGAAATGTTAAGAATGAAAAAAAAGGAACATGAAGCTAACTGTACCGTCTCAACTACTGTTGTCAACGTCAGGATGGAGAGGCTGTCTGGGCAGAAGGGAGGAAGAGACCTGGAAGACACAGGTGCTAGATGAAGGCAAATAAGCCATGAAGGAATGATGTCCAGCACCCCCATCTGAGAGGCCTGATGGGGGTCTGTCCCATGATTCAGTTCCCACATGCCTGGTGATGCCTAAAGCCTTCTCTCAGGTTCCAGCAAGCGACCCAGAAACGCTGTCCCTCTCAGTTCCACTTCCTGCACCAAAGTTCAGGAAGGCTTGTCCTTGAAAATCTCTGACTTTGAATGTCAGACACAAACTAGCCACCTTCTTAAAGCTCCCCAAATCTGCCTCTCTCTCAATTTACTTATTAAGCCAACTAGACACTGTGGGAAACAGGGAAGTGACTGGCAGTCATTGCCCTCAAGTTCTTTGCAGTCTCTCCCAGAAGAATCATTCTGCGAGTTGGGTTCAAGGGATGCTATTTAATCTTCAAGATCAGGCCGTGGGCAGTGCTGTCCGAATCTTGGATGCCCAGACAGGTGTGCCCTGGAGAAGCACCACTGTCAAATACCCTGTGACTAAGAGGGGTCATGCTGGGAACTGCAGGTGGAGATGAGGTCTCCTTTTCCTGCCCAAGAGCCAGGGAAGGAGCTGCAGGTGTGGAATGCCAGGGGCACACGAGTTCCTGTCCCCAGGGAGCAGTCCTTTCAGGTTAGCCATTTTTCCTTTCCTGGGCATCCTCTTTTTCTCATGGAGGTCTATTCTGGTCCTAACAGTGCTTCTCCCAATCTTATCCACCCACACTCCGATCCCAAACTGAGTCTGGGAACTCCTCCTTCTAAGCCAACAAGCCACTACTTGTATCCTTAAAGGCTTGAACCTTTGGAAGATACTCTCATACAACCAGCAGGTGGCATCAAAACCCTCTACCCCTCAGCTCCGGCAATCTCAGTTGAGAATCCATTCAAGCCTCTCCAAAGAGACTGGTGAGCTGTCAGGCTTAGGACAGGATTAGATCTAGGCTCTGCAATTTAAGAGCTGTAAAACTTTGGCAGCTCTGCTGAAACCTTTCCGACTCTCAGTTTTTTCATCTGTAAAATGGGGGTGTTACTTGCCAAAGTCATTAGAGGTCCACCATAATGTACTTAGTGTCTAGCACGTGGACTGCACGTGGAAGCGCTTCCATAAATGTGAGCTATTCGTAGGACTACTCGTAGGGAGGATTCTGGGTGAGGAAGTCTCAACGCTGAGGAGGCAGCTGGCGCTGGGTAGCACTACGCGGCCAATGCCCTTTTAACATTGCACTGCTAGTGATAGGCGCAGACAGTAGCACAATGTGAAAAGAGCTCCGGCCCGCAGCAGAGGCATGCCGGCCCTGCCTCCTCGCCCCTTCTCCCAGTCCCCGGGCCACTCAGCTCTCCTGGCCTCCCTCTGCCCTTTCTCATCTTCAGTACAGCTTTCCTCCCTTCTCTTCCGTTCTCAGCGTAGGTCCTCTATTTTCCCCCCATTCCTCTGGCCTTCTTCCTCACGCCCTTCCTAGCATTGAGACCACCTTTTCCCTGAGGTTTTGGGGCTGGGGGCACAGGGTCCAAGGAGGCAGCTTGGCACTCAATCTTCACAGGAAATGAGCGGTAGAAACCCCCCAAATCTGGAGGTGACATGAAGCTGTGTTCATCTGGATTTGTATCTCCGGCAGCTTCCCTCCAGAGAGGAGCTGGCTGACCAGGACCAGAGAACCCTCTCTTCCTCCCTATGCCAAAGCTCGCCCTCCTTTTTAGTTTAGATAAAGGGAAGTTCTAGGCCTTAAGGGGACAGCCTCAGATGAACCTTCAGGACCAGAGGAATGGTGGAGAAAAGGTGCAGGGTCCCCAGGCTGCACAGGAGGGGAGGTGCTTCTGGAGGTAGAAGCTGCAGGTAAAGTCCCACCTCTGCATCTCCTCCTGGAGGTCATTAAATCCACTTTATGGGTTCAGCATTAAACGAAACGGTGCGGTTGATTCCCTCACCATTAGACATAGGCTTTCATTGGCAGTGGGATCAGAATCTGAGTTGTTTCTTGTTTATCCAGGGACTCCAGTTAGGGAGCTTTCAGCTCACCCAGAACTTCCCCATCCTCCCTGGTCTAACGGGCTTAAACCCTGGATAAACAATCCTGACACCAGCCAAAGGTTCAGAGCCAGGCAGAGCTCTAGGGTGGCACATTCCTGGCTAGAGCTGTGGCCCCGGAAGCTCAGCTCCAGTTCTGACCTGGTGAACTGTGTGCAGCCCAGAGGGTCAGGGGCTGTGGGGTAACTCCCCGGTGCACCGAACAGGGAAGGCCTCCAGGAGATAACCTCCGCCTTCCACAGCCGGCAGCCGGAGGAATGGCGGACAGACTCCCAGTTGGGAGCTCTTCCTCTGGGCTTCCCCTCCGGCCCCCTCCCACCCCCTCAGGAAGCAGGAGAGCCTCTCTCCCGCCTTCCTAGGCAGAGTTTGTTCCTGTAATCTGCAAAACGTTCTAACGGGGACCCAGGCCCCACTAGGGCCAGTCGCCAGGCCTCTGCTCTTGGGTTGAGCAAAGCAGTCCCAGCAGGGAACTGGATCATGCCAACAGGGGGCAGAGGAGCAAAGGCAGGACTGCCCAGCAAGTTCCTGGAGGTGAGGGGAAGATTCCTCACCAAGGAGTTCCCAGATCTCTCCCGGGGGAGAGAAGGGATACGGGGCTGGGGCCAAGGTCCCTTCGGCTCTCACACCCAACTCACTGCAGAGCGGGCCCTGCGATTCAGCAGCCAGCAGGGCCCGTCCCCCAGCGTGGGCCCAGGAGCCATCCCCCAGCTCCTTCCAGAGGCGGGTGTGGAGACCGAGGAGGAAATGGGGGAGGGGAGGCCCCGGCTCAAGTTCTCTCCACTCCCCCTCCTCATTGGCCACCATCTTCCGGGCCCTGCTCCCCGGAGCAGCGGGGGATGGGGCCCAGCCTGCGGAAGGGAGAGAAAGGGCAGGTGGAGGGTTAGCTGGAGCGCCAGGGGCAGGGGCTGGCCCCGACTGTCTCCTCCCCCCCTCCCCGCAGCCATGGCGACTGGAGGGGGAGGGGCCCGGGAGGGTCCTGAAAGCCCCGTTCCGTGAATGGGCTGAAAGGGGCAGGGGGAGGTGGGGGGAGGGGGGCGCGCTCGCCCTCTACGCCCAACGGTGCCCCCCCCAGGACACACACACACCTAGAGGCTGGACCACACACGCGCGCACACGCAAACTCCCAGCCACACTCGCTGCACAACTCAGCCCTCACTACACACTCACCCAAACAGCAAGCCCCGGAGTGCGAAGCCACAGCTGCTCCACAGAACACACCCCTCAAAACCCCACAACTCTCAGCCCAAGAGCGGGCCTCACACGCACACACAGCCCCTTGGCTCATCCACAACTTCTCAAGATGCACAACTCCCCGCCCGGCTGCAGCCCTTCGGCCACGGCGCTTCCCTCTGCACACACCCGCCAAGTCCCCGGCACGCCCGGCCCCAGACGGCCCGGCCTCAGCCCGGCAGCAGCCGCCCTCCCCTGCGCACCACCGCCCCGCGGGAAAAGGACCGCGAAGCCGCCCCAGCACGACGTGCCTGCTGCTCGCCAGTTACGAGCGCTGCGAAAGGAACAAATGGAAGAGATGCCCACGAGGGGAGGAGGACGAAGAGGGGGAAGGAAGACGAAGGGAAGAGCCCAGACCAGCCCCCTCCCCTCACCGAGAGAATAAAACCGAAAATCGGTGGCGTTACCCCTCAGGGCGCTCAGATACCTACACAGTGCGCTTCCTTACGTTCCTCTGCCTGCCACCTCCTTCTTCCCGGGCTCTTTCTCTGCCCTTCCCTCCCTCTTGGCTTCCCTCCCTGGCCTCGCACCCCCTCTCTCACGCCCTCTCGCGCCCCGCCGGCTCCTCTCCCGGGCCGGGCTCGGATCCCCGGCGGCCGCCCCTCCGCCCGCCGGCCGGGACCAAGGTAGGTCCGGGGACCAAGCGGCCGCCGCGCCCTGGCCTCTGCCGATCTCGCTCTTCCCCCCTCGCCCCCTTTCTCCTTCCACACTCCCTGCCGTCCATCTTGAATACTTGGGATTCTTGAATGGAGGGAGCAGGATCCGCTCCCCCAGGCTCCCATTGGCTGTGGGTTAACCCTTTTGAAACGAGATCCTCCCTCTCATTGGCTGCCAGGCTCCCCTCTTCTCCCCCAACCCCCATCCCCTCCGCCTCCCAGCAGCCGGCGAGGTCTGGGCGCTCCCGGGCGCCCCCTCCCCTGGCCTCTCAGCCCCCCGTACCTCCACCCCCGGACGCCGGTCTCCCTGCCCTTAACATCACACCCGCCACAGGGCTGCAGGTGAGGGCAGATCCGGTTCCCGCCAAATGCGGCCCCAAGGGTGGACTGGCAGAAACCCTGTTCCCAGATGCCCCTCGTGCTGGACCTGGAGACCTTAGAAGATGCAAGAGGTGCAATTTCCTGCCTGTCTCCGAACCCTCCTTGAGCAGAAGTACCTCTCCAACAGGGAATCCACGCAGCCTTTCAGCTTCACCCAAGACGATCCGAGAGCGCTCCTGAACCAACCAGCCCCCCGGGCAGGGCAGGAAGAGGGCAGCTCCGGAAAGGATATCTGAGGCTCTTCTGAGAGGCTGATTCCCTGATCGCCGCAGGGCAGGTCTGACCCTACCAGGAATGTGCAGCATCTGGAGCTCTGCTCAGTCACAAACACCCCCTGGGACCAACCAACGCAGCCGCCTGGCCCTGTGCTGGACCCACGAGGGGCTCTGAGCTGGGAGCCCAGAGGGGCATAGGGGAAGGAGGCAGCAGGCCTGGGAATGGGGTACCTTTGTTCTACGCCCAGATCTGCCATAACATGCTTCGCCAGGTCATGTCGCCTCTCTGGGCCTCAGTTTCCTGATTTACAAAAGTTTGATCCGGAACTTCCTATAGAAGTTTCTGTGTGAAGATGGGAATGCTCTATACTGCATCATCCAATATGGTAGCCACTAGCCACACGTAGCCACACGTGGCTACTGAGCATTTGAAATGTGGCTACTATGACTGAGGAAATGGCTTGCTACTTTTATTTAATTTTAATCACTTTTAAATAGCCACGTGTAGCCAGTGGCCACCATACTGGACAGCGCAGGCCCAGAATCCCTGTGGTCCTGCTGGAGAACAACATCCCAGGAATCTTGCTGGGGAAAAAAAAAAAAAAAAAAATTCCTGGGGCTTCCCTGGTGACGCAGTGGTTGAGAATCTGCCTGCTAATGCAGGGGACACGGGTTCGAGCCCCGGTCTGGGAGGATCCCACATGCCGTGGAGCAACTAGGCCCGTGAGCCACAACTACTGAGCCTGCGCGTCTGGAGCCTGTGCTCCGCAACAAGAGAGGCCGCCATAGTGAGAGGCCCGCGCACCGCCATGAAGAGTGGCCGCCGCTTGCCACAACTAGAGAAAGCCCTCGCACAGAAACGAAGACCCAACACAGCAAAAATAAATTAATTAATTAATAAACTCCTACCCCCAACATCTTCTTAAAAAAAAATAATCCTTTCTCTTTGTCTTCAGGTGCAAAATCTCCCAGATGCAAACTGCAAATCACCAAGGGCATCAACGCCTAGGAAATGTTCGAATCCCTGTCACCTTTGTCAGGAACCCTTTTCTTATGATTGTCTGATCTGCTCTGTGGGAGCTGAGATACACACACCCACGACACACACGGAAGATTAGGGCTAGCAGGATTTGCAAGTTTGCCCAACCTTCTTGTTTTTTCAAAGATAGAAGCCAAGATATCGACAGGAGTTAGGGTGGGGGGTGTCACTTGCCCAAGGGCACACGGCAATTTAACACAATAAACTTAGTGCATCTCTTTGGAGCTCTTATACGCCCACCACGCATACTTTATTAAGTTAATTCACTAAATGCACTTCTCTAGCCCAGGCCAAAAGTGAACTGGGGTTGAAATCAGCCAATATGGCTGATACCAAGGGATAGCCAGCTCCATGGGAGAGGCAGACAGGCTGTCCAACCAGCACGTGAATACCCAGAGCTCCTGGGTTGTAAGAACATAGGTAGCTCAGAGCCTGTTTCCTAAATCAATGTGTTTAAGAGACCCCATTGTGGCATTCCCCACCATGAGGAGAGAAAGCCAGCCGAGAGACAGAAGAGTGAGCCTGGGTTTATCCTTGGGTTAAAAGCAGGAAGCAGAATTAGCAAGCAGCTGGGGCTTCTGTAGGAGGAGGGGTGCAGGGTGTCCAGGATTCTGGTAGCTACAGGCTTGGTGCATACAGGGCCCTAACCCAGCAGACAGAACAGCCCCAGGAGCTGGTAAAAGGGACTGTAGCGCCTGCCTGGGCTTGTACAGACCCTTGTCCAGTCCCCACTTGTGGAGGGCGTCTGCCTGGGTAATGTGCGCTGGGTAAGGGGAAGGCACAGAGCTGCCTGGAGAATGGCTTCTGTCCTCAGCACTTCTTTATTACAGGTGAAAATTGCTAAATGACTTCTCTGGTGACAGACAAAGAGTTCAGAGGAGGGAAGGATTGCTCCCAGTTGGGAATGGAATCTAAGAAGGCTTCCTGGAGGAAGTAGCATCTAAGACTTGAAGACCAGAAAGGATTTAAAGACAAGAAGATGGGAGGAAGGAAGACCAGGAAATGGCAAGGAGAGGAAACAACACAAAGGCTGGAAGGTGGGGAAATGGTGGTATGTGCTTAGAATGGGTTGTAAATTCAATGGGAACCTAGGATATAGGAAGGAGAATAGCAAGGATGGAAAGTCAGGCTGAGAAAGGTTGTGGAGGGCTTGAACACTTCCCTCTAGGCTAGGCTCAGCTCCAATGACATCATTTTTCTTGAAGATGCCCTTACCCTTTTCCCCTGCCAAGAGATGCCTCCTACCTATTCATCAAGCTACCCCAGTGCCTCCACCCTCAGGTTTCTGCAGCTTCTACCTTAGTCTGAAGGCCGCCATTTGTGTTCCACAAACACCCTTCCCAAGGCAGAGTGGACTCTGGTTCCCCGCGAGGGGATGGACTCTCTTTGGTCCCTCTCAGCTCAGTCTCCAGTCTCTGGATTCCCTGTGCCCAGGTGTGAGCTGCATAAAGAAGGCTTCCTTTTTCACTTACCACCTTTTAAACCTCTGTACAGCCCCATCCCATCTCAGGAGTTTAAAATGGAGGCCAAGGGACTTCCCTGGTGGTCCAGTGGTTAAGACTCCGTGCTTCCACTGCAGGGGGCCGGGTTCGATCCCTGGTCAGGGAACTAAGATGATGCACAGTGCGGCCCAAAAAAAAAAAGGTACCCAGGAGCTATTTGGCCCCAGCCCCTCTTACATTCTTTTCTCCCCCTTCCCCCCTCGGGACTTCCAGAGTGCTCCTGGGCTTTGCAGTACCCTTTCTTCCTCACCATCCCCCAGTATGTCCAGGATCTTTCTGGAGGTGGCCCTTTGCCCTCCTCCCTAATCTCTGGAGTCCTCCCCAGATTCCAGTATACCACTTGTGAGACAGCAAGACCTTCTACCTCAGTCCTCTGCCTCTTGGAAGGACGCAGTCTGAAACTAATATTAGAGACAAGTTGCCTCTCTGCTTAAACATCAGTGGAGGGAACTTGGCTTCATGGCTCCTAACTCAGAGGTGACACAGGCCTTTCCATATGTGTCTCTCTCCTTTCCCCTTCTTCCACAATAAGGCGCCTTTGTGTCTCCTCTCAGCTGCTTATGTGTCTGAGGGCTTCCTGTGTGGAAGCCTCTGGAATCATTGCTGGGAAATATTCCTAGCCCCAAGGTGCTCGTAGTTGAGGGTTACAAGGCAGACACATAAAGAGGAAAGTCAGAGAACGACAGGTGTCCAAATAGATGCAAGAACCTTCTTTCGGAGGCAAACCCATTTCCCCGAGGTCTGGATGCTATCCTTGCTTCATCAGTTGCCCCATTTATTGCATCTCCAATCCCCTTCCATGAGCCTAGAGCAAGGTTCAGCCAACTATAGCCCACGGATGAAATCTTGCCCTTTGCCTGTTGGGGGTTTTTTTTGTGTTTTTGGTGTCTGTGGCTTTTTTTTTTTTTTTTTTTTTTGGTAAATAAGGTCCATTGAAACACAGCCCTGCTCACTTGGTGACACATTGCCTATGGCTGCTTTCACACTACAATGGCAGAGTTGAGGGGTCACCACAGAGACCACCCTCCGGCTGGTAAAGCTTAGTATATTTACTAGCTCGCTCTAGGTATCAGGTGCTTTTGCCTGCCTGAATTCCATCCTGCTTCTAGTAACTACACCTTAGCTTTCCTCCGGGGAGACAGCTGTTCTCTACTTTCATTCCGCATGGTTCACACGAGGCTGACCTCACCTACCCCTTCAGGGGCAGTCCCACAACCACGTGTATTAGGTCTATGGCTGTATAACAAATTAGTCCAAAATTTAGTGGCTTAAGACAACACACATTTATTTTCTCACAGTTTCTGTGGGTCAGGAATCTGGGCAGGGTTTGGTTGGGTCCTCTGATCATGGTCTCTCATGAGGCTGCAGTCAAAGTATCAGGGCCGGGGTCTCATCTGAAGGCTCAAAGGGGAAGGAGTTGCTTCCACGTTAACTTTCAGAGTTGCTGGCAGGATTCAGTTCCTCAAGTGCTGTTGGACTGAGGGTCTCGGTTCCTTGGTGGCTGTTGGCCACCCTCAGTTCCTTGCAATGTGGGTGTCTCCAACATGGCAGCTTGCATCAGCAAAGCCAGCAAGAGAGAGTCTGCTAGCAAGATGGAAGTCAAAGTCTTTGTAACCTAATCACAGAAGTGACAACCCCTCAACATTGCCATATTCTGTTGGTTAGAAGTAAGTTACTCAAGAGGAGAAGATAAAACAAGAGTATGAATCTAGGAAGCAAGATCACTGGGGGACATAATTGAGGCTGTCAACCACAGAAGACTGAGCCAATTAAACAACAATAATTGATTCAAGGATAGGTATCTGATCAAAGTCAATCAGAATTAGACCTGAGGGGCTTCCCTGGTGGCTCAGTGGTTAAGAATCTGCCTGCCAATACAGGGGACACAGGTTCGAGCCCTGGTCCAGGAAGATCCCACATGCCGCGGAGCAACTAAGCTTGTGCGCCACAACTACTAAGCCTGCACTCTAGAGCCCGTGAGCCACAACTACTGAGCCCACGAGCCACAACTACTGAAGCCCGCACACCTAGAGCCTTGCTCTGCAACAAAAGAAGCCACCGCAGTGAGAAGCCCACGCACCACAACGAAGGGTAGTCCCCGCTCGCCGCAACTAGAGAAAGCCTGTGTGCAGCAATGAAGACCCAACACAGCCTAATTAATTAATATTAATTAAAAAAAAAAACCAAAAACATGCACGCGTTAAAAAAAAAAAAAAAAGAATTAGACCTGAGATGTTTGCCAGAACTTTGGAGAGAGTGGAATTGCTGGCATAGTTTTGCTGGCAGAAGAGGGTAAGCTTGAAACTGCTGTTGGTCATAACCACTGCCTCGTGGAGAGGAGAATCTGCCTAAACTGGAAACATAATAAGGAACAAGAAGGCAAGAGATGGGGAGAGACAGATGCCTGATAACATCATGTGAGAACCTGATACAGCCATGCCTACAGCAGAACCTCTCGAGTTTTCAGTTATGTAAGCCCGGACATTCCTTCTACTCACATCGGTTTCAGATGGATTCTGCCACCCACAACCAAAAGGTTCCTAATGGATAAAATGTCTCAGAAATACCTCGGATTCAGTTTGCCCAAACCCAATTTAATGATCTTACCTTCAACTTCCCCACAAACCTGCTTCTCTTCCTTGATTCTATTTTGCAGTTTAAAAGCATAACACAATTGCTTGGGGTGAAAACCTTGAAGTCATTTTTGCCCTTCCTTACTTGCTGTGGAGGTTGGAATAGCCCACGCAACATGGGCTCTATAGAACCGTAGGAGATACCTTTTTCCTTCGCAAAGATGGGGGAGGCTCTAAGGTGACCCAATGAAATACAATCTTAACTATACAGCTAAACAAGTAACTAGGTTTTCCTCCAAGTCATTAGAATCTTACAGAATTTCTGGATGTGAATCACACGATTCAGAGGATGAGAATACTGTATCTGACCCTCATATCAAAACATACCATAGACAAAGTGAAATTCTGGCAAACTGCCTGGTGACCTTGCCCTTTGGAAGGCACCCCGGACTGGTTTTGTGAAAATATTCCTTCTGTCTCTAAGGCAGACTAGAAGAAATTGTGTCATTTGGAAGTCAGTCATAATTTCTTTGACGTCTTTCTCCTTAGAATTCCAATCAAAATTCTAATCTTTACCTTCCTTTCCCTCTGCCGCCTTCATCCAGAATTGCCCTAAATCCTGTGCATTCTACCTCTCAGACATGCCCTGTTTTCTCCATTCCCCTGTCAGCTCAATATCCACCTTGGGGTTTTGGATCATCTTCTGAAAAACTTTCTTTCCAATCTCCACTCCATCAGAGTGTGAGTCCACAACACAGACTTCAGATCATCTGCCCCAAACTGTGATGGCTCCCTGGTGCTTAGACAATGCTTTCTAACCTTTATTGCGTTATGGACCCTTTATTTTTTTTATTAAAAATTTTTTTGGCCTCATTGCGTGGAGTTGCAGGATCCTAGTTCCCCGACCAGGGATCAGACCTGTGCCCCTTGCAGGGGAAGCACGGAGAGTCTTAACGACTGAACCGCCAGCGAAGTCTCTGGACCCTTTTTTTATTTTTTATTTTATTTTTTTTTTTTGCGGTACGCGGGCCTCTCACTGTTGTGGCCTCTCCCGTTGCGGAGCACAGGTTCCGGACGCACAGGCTCAGCGGCCATGGCTCATGGGCCCAGCCGCTCCGCGGCATGTGGGATCTTCCCGGACCGGGGCACGAACCCGCGTCCCCTGCATCGGCAGGCGAACTCTCAACCACTGCGCCACCAGGGAAGCCCATCTGGACCCTTTTTTTAAAAAGCTGATGAAATCTATGGGTAAGGTAACTCTTTCTGGAAAAATCTGTATTTTGTGTTTTGGTGTACATTTCAAGAGGATCCCGTGATGCCTCTGGCGTCTGCAACGTGGGCTCTATAGAATATTTAGATATTCCTAAATAGAATATTTAGATATTCCTAAATATCTTGATGACATAGCCTCTCATCAACTCGGGTGAGACCTTCATACAGAGACTACATTCCAAACTTCTTCGCATGGCATTCGATGCCTTCCAAACTGAACTCTACCTGCCTTTCTAGCTGCACCTTCTGCCTCGTGCAGTTATGGTTAGTTTATGTCCGATTCCCCACCAGGCCAAGAGCCTCCCTTAGAGCAGAGATTGTGCTTTTTTATTTTTCCTTGTTATGTCTCCCCAGATGGAACGAAAATTTCTCAGGAGCAACAATCAGAATGCCTAGATTAGTGCAGGATCAATTGTTAGTTCACTGCTAGGGTTTTTTTTTAATTTATCTTATTTTGGTGAGAATACTTAACAAACACTTAACATGAGATCTACTCTCTTAACAGATTTTTAAGGGTACAATACAGTATTATTGACAATAGGTACAAGGGTGTACAGCAGATCTCTAGGATTTATTCATCTTGCTAATTGAAACTTTATGCTGGTTGATTAGGAATTTTCCATTTCTCTCTCCATCCAGCTCTTGGCAATCACCGTTCCATTCTTTGATTCTAAGAGTTTGACTATTTTGGAAACCTCATGTAAGTGGAATCATGCAGTACTTGTCTTTCTGAGATGGGCTTATTTCATTTAGCATAATAGCTTCAAGGTTCACCCATGTTTTCACATATTGCAGAATTTTCTTCTCTTTTAAGGCTGAATAATATTCCATGTACGCCTTTACCACATTTTCTTTATCCGTTCATTGTCGATGGACAGTTGTTTCCACATCTTGACTATTGTGAATAGTGTTGCAAACTATTAATTTAAGATTTATTAATTTCTAACAGCAAAAGGATTTTAGGGTGATGGGCCTAGCTAGTATGATACAATGCCACAGGCTCCAGATCTATATTTGGGGAGAGTTCTGATTTCAAAAGTTTTCAGTTTTAGTGGACCCCACAGGGATGGGAACTTCTCAGATCTTGTGCCGTGATTTTGGTTTAGAAAACCTCCCCACTGGTGAACTTCTCACCACATTTGCCAGTACTAATGCCAGGAATCATTTTTGGTAGCTGGAGCCCTTTGGGACCCTGGAGAGACTTTTTAAAAAAAAATTTTTAATTTAATTTAGTTTTTATTTTTTGGCTGCATTGGGTCTTTGTTGCTGCGCGCGGGCTTTCTCTAGTTGCGGCGAGCAGGGGCTACTCTTCGTTGCGGTGCGTGGGCTTCTCATTGCGGTGGTTTCTCTTGTTGCGGAGCACAGGCTCTAGGCACGCGGGTTCAGGAGTTGTGGCACACGGGCTTAGTTGCTCTGCGGCATGTGGGATCTTCCCAGACCAGGGCTCGAACCCATGTCCCCTGCATTGGCAGGAGGATTCTTAGCCACTGCGCCACCAGGGAGTCCGGACCCTGGAGAAACTTAAAGAACTGGTTCGGGTGGTGGATTCTTAGGTGAGTTTATTGATCTCATATTGTAGCTCTGACTCAATCCCCACCCCCAGCACAAGCCGGAACAAGACATAGGAATGTCTCCTCTGTGGCACCAAAATGGACTTTCTCAGGAAATCTGGGGTGAGAGAAAATTGCTCCCCTTTGGCCACATTTCAAAATTCCTCCCACGTTCCAGTCACCCCCGCCCCCACCTCCCACTACATGGGACATTTCATACCACACGGTGGGAAGTAGAAGGAAGATATTATCAGTCCATAAAAGTGCATGATCTCCGGGGACAAGGACTCTGTCTGTCTTGTTTGACATTATGTTTCCAGGGCTACAACAGTGCCTAGCACATAGTGGGCTCTCAACTTCTACTTGTTGAATGAATGAATGAATGGGAAAACGGGAGAAGTCAATGATTTCGGCTTCTAACTTACAAATGTTTGTCCTCAGAACCTCTATCATTTCTTTGTGGGCACATGGATCTTGTGATTTCATCCAACCATAAGCACTGAAGGATCTAGATCCTACTAGACCTGTCAGGATCAATGGGATGACTTCAGATTTCTCTCATACGTAACATATGCAGCATCGATAAATCAGATGCCCTCATTGTGTGCAAGGGCCTCACATGATGGTATCAACGTGCTATGGTTGGAGTTATCAGTTAATATTAGTTTCTACCTCATGACCCATTATGGCCACTGAAGCTCCAGCCATCGTGTTTTATTCCAGCCAATAGAAGGCAGGAAGAAGGACTGAAGAAGGGTGTGCCCCTCTTTTTTTTCTTTTTTTACGTTAAATTATTAAGAATATTTATTTTTGGACCATTATCATTTTTTTGTCCACTTTTTATAAGTTTCCTACAATGAATGCGTGGGTGTGCCCCTCTTTTAGAGACTTTCCAGGGACTTCCCTGGTGGCCCATCCAGTGGTTAAAACTCCGAGCTTCCACTGCAGGGGGCACGGGTTCAATCCCTGGTCAGGGAACTAAGATCTCATATGCCGCACGGCATGGCCAAAAATAAATTAAAAAATAATAATAATAAATAAAGAGACTTTCCAGAAGTTACCTATGATTCTTCTCCTTACATCCCATTAGCCAGAACTTAGTCACATGGCCACAGCTAATTTCAGGGGAGGAAATCTTTATTTCCTCCAGGTAACCAGCTAAAACTCAGGGGCTCTATTACAAAGGAAGAAGTGGGGAACATATTGGGGGAGACTGTTAACACGTTGGGAGAGGTGGTTTGACCTGGAAAGTCTTACAAAACCAGAGAAACTTCTCTCTACTCACAACCCCACTCACTGCTCTCATCTGTGGCGCGGTGGTCACCAGCCCAATCCCACGTGAGAGTGGAGGGGTCTGTGCAGTGGTGAGAAAGCATAGCTGCTGGAGTCAGATAGCCACAGGTTCAAGTATGTCTCTGGACCTCTCCTTTCTTCCCTTTCTGAAGTGAAGAAAACAATGACCATTGTGTAAAGTTATGGTGGGATTTCCTGGGAAATCCCTGGGACAGACTTGCTGCCCATGAATGGTGCTTTTTAAAAAAATTGCGGTAAAAAAACCTATACAATTTACCCTTTTAACCATTTGTCGTGTACAGCACAGAAGCGGTAACTATATGCACATTGTCGTGCGACAGATTTCTAAGACTTTTTCATCCTGCAAAACTGAAACACTGCACGTGTTGAGCAGCAAGGCCCCTGTTCCCTCTCCCTCCAACCCTGGCAGCCACCATTCTACTCTCTAAGAGTCCCACTACGTTAGATGCCTCACGTCAGTAGACCTGTACATCATTTGTCTTTTGGGACTGGCTTATTTCACTTAGCATAATGTCCTCAAGGTTCATCCATGTTGTAGCATGTGGCAGGATTTCCTTCCTTTTTTTAAACTGAATCGTATTCCTTTGTATGGACATGCCATATTTTCTTTATCCACATATTCTTTTTTTTTTTTTGGCTGCATTTGGGTCTTCGTTGCTGCGCACCGGCTTTCTCTAGATGTGGTGAGCGGGGGCTACTCTTCGTTGCGGTGCAAGGGCTTCTCATTGCAGTGGCTTCTCTCGTTGCAGGGCACGGGCTCTAGGCACGCGGGCTCAGGAGTTGTGGCTCGCGAGCTGTAGAGCACAGGCTCAGTAGTTGTGGTGCATGGGCTTAGTCGTTCTGCGGCATGTGGGATTTTCCCGGACCAGGGCTCAAACCCATGTCCCCTGCATTGGAAGGCGGATTCTTATCCACTGAGCCACCAGGGAAGTCCGATCCACATATTCTTCATCCAGTGGATGTTTAGGTTGCTTCCATCTCTGAGCTATTGTGGCTAATGCTGCAAGAATGGTGCTTCTTATGAGACTACTTAGTATCAGAGACTAGTTCTCTTCTTTCTTTCATTATCCTTTGGTGGGGAGCTTCATGGTTTGTTTGTTTTTTTCTTTTCCTGTGTGTAAATAATTGTTAGGTTAAACAACTTAGGTGGAAACAAGGTGGATGAATCTGGGAGTTTTATAGATACTGCATGTCAATTAGAGGGAAAGGGACAAGGTGCCTCAGGACGTTTACAGAGTACAGATTCTCTTTAGGCGGCCTATTTGAATAGATAAGAGGAGCTGCAGGGCTGTCACATTGTTGAATCCTAGAGCCACTAAAATTCTAGACTCCAGATGTTTACTTACAGGCAAGGTGCAGAACCATTGTCCAGTTCTGACTGAAGCCATCCACCCCTGAATCCTAAATCTTGACCCCAAGGATCAAAGGCCTCGAGCAGCAGTAAGGAAGAAAGACCATCTAACACAAATGTGTGGTTCTCTCATTGAGAAGTAACTTATCAGGCAAAACCCTAGCTGATAGTAACTATGAGAAGCTGCGCCTTGGTATTCCTTCCTCCAGTGGTTTCGTTAGGAGACACAGAAAATAAGAATAACATCAATGTCATCATTATAAAAGGAAATCTTTACCCAAATATGGATGTTGCACACTTTGAATCAAAAGCATTTGTTACGCATTTATAGGCATAGATGGTATCAGAGAAGCATGGACTGAATCAGCTTCCCAAAGAGCTTCCGAGTAGCTGGAGTGAGAAGGCAAACACTCATGAACATGGTGACATTGGCTGGGAAAAGTAGAGAACACTACTGGTGGGGAGGGGAGGATGTGGTTTGCACTGGACTTAGAAGAATGACAGCATTTAAATAAGTGGACAGGGTTCAGAAAGGCATTGTTTTCTTTTGTTTTGATTTAGCCAATATGTACTGAGGGCCAACTCGGTAGGAGCCAGGCTCCATGCTTGAAGCTGAGGATAATGACGAAAAGACATAGTCACTGCCTTCCAGGAGGTTTTCAAAACTATTTCATCAGGGGAGCAGATTTTTCTAATGAGGCGCACACTGCCCTGGCCTCACCCTCTGAAGGGGCCCAGAGGCACCCCCAGGACACCCAGTCCCCACGAAGCACAGCTTGATGAGCAGGGGTTGGGTATACAGGGCTGACAGTCTGGCTGTGGCAGCAGAAGGGGAGTTGGCTCTGACGCTGTACCCTGGAGCTGGCCACCAGTCAGGCACCTTGTGTCCACGGTGAGGCCATCCTCCAGAACCTTGCTCGCCCGTCTCACCCACCTGGCTGTTGCCATGCATTTTCTGCTCAGCCCCTGACCCTTGGCCCGTGGGACTGGTATTTGGTCTCCCACTGTGGGACTCCTTCAGACTCTGGCTGTTTCGTTGATTTAGGACAGAAGACGAGGAAGAAGTGCTCGTGGGGTTTCCAAGAGGAAACACTCAGCAATAAGCAGGCTCTTCAAACCTGAGACGGTGAGCTGGGGGAGTCACCACATGGAGGTGGGGTAGGGTAGGAGATGCGCTGGGATCCTGTGCAAATGGCAGAATCTGGTTTGAATAGCACTGCTAGCCTGCCCAGCTGGGTGACCCTGAGCAAATCATTTCTGAGAGGCTGCTTTTCCTCATTTGCAAATCTGGCAAAACAATACCAAGTCACAGGATTACTGCTAAGTTTCAGTGAAATACTGAAAATGAAGCCCAGGGTGGGGCACATGATAAAAGCCCGAGTGAAAGGGGCTTAAGCGAGGGAGAGGAGTGGGGAGCTTCACAAGAGCCCCTGGAGTGTGGAGAGGGAAGAACAGAAGGCCAACAGCTGAGCCAGAGTGTGCCCTTAACTCTGTACAGCCGATCTCCCGGTCACTCAAGGAGAAATGGAATGGAATGGGGGAGGGGGCTGGGCGGGCAGCCTGTCACTCGGGGATGATGGATGAGCGAGCGTATTCCACGGCTTGTAATTAGTGCCAACTGGCCCTGAGATCCTTCCCCTGGGGGAGTGTTCCCTGCTCCTCCTGCTTGGGAGGCCCTCCTCAGGGCTCAGGGCTGGCGCTGGGTGTAAAGTTTGCCCTGAAACTCTGGCACAGTCTTCCAGCGGCTGGTGTGCATGTGCTTCTGTACGTGGGTGTGGATGCAGATATATGTGTATATTTGGGACTCTGGTATCAGCGTATGCATGCATGTGCACGTATGTACGTTTGTGTGTACTTACACACACCTATATGAGTGTGCATGTGTGCTAAGTTGCTAGTCAAGACATGGTTAAATATGCAATGAGAAGAATACATCAAATGCTAGATTTTTGTTGGGTTCACTTGAAGGGGACTTTCAGTTTGAAGAAGTCACTTGACTGGTAGGCAGCCATGTCCTGAGGGAGGAAATAACAGATATGACCACGCCCCTTCCTGAGGTCCCTGGTAGCCAAAGCAGGTCAGGATGCAAGAGGTGTCCTAGGGCTTCCCTGGTGGCGCAGTGGTTGAGAGTCCACCTGCTGAAGCAGGGGACACGGGTTCGTGCTCCGGTCCGGGAAGATTCCACATGCCGCAGAACAGCTGGGCCCGTGAGCCATGGCCGCTGAGCCTGCGCGTCCGGAGCCTGTGCTCCGCAACGGGAGAGGCCACAACAGTGAGAGGCCCGCGTACCGCAAAAAAAAAAAAAAAAAAAAAAAAAAAAAAATTAAAATAAATAAATAAATAAAATATTTTCTGTATACTAGAATGATGTTATCTTAGAGTTCATTAAGCGGTGGCGTTAGCGCCAAAAAACGCTCTCCAAAATCAATAACTTTGTAATGGAAGTTAGATATGATAAAACATTATGAAAAAGCCCAAGTAACTGTCATAACATGCCATGAAGTTAGTTTAGGAGCGCCTACTCTGTGAAACGTGAGACTTTTAGTGTTCAGTAAATAAAAAATAGCACAAAGGCAAACATATTCTACAGTAGTTGAAGATTCCTTTCCCTACCTTTTATAATTACTCTTCTGGGAAATATAGTGTCAAATTATATGAGTCTTGAATTATCCAGCGTCTTCGGTAGCATATCTTTTTCGTAAGGTGTGATCTTCTCTTAAATGAAATTATGTACGCCATGAAAATGTCTCAGTTTGGTAAATGCGTAATGCATATTAGGTAGTTTTTACAGTTATTCTTAATCCCAGCCCTAAGGGTTTTTAGGGACCAGGGGGATTCTGACACAGCATGTGGCTCAGGTCGGGAAGTCTTCTGGAATCCAGGTAGAACCTAAAGGTATTGAACTTTTGAAAACAGTGGCTGAATGAGTGTAAATTGTTAACTCTGGAATCAAAGTTTAAATCCCTGCAGTAGCTGTTTAAGAATCTGGAACAGATTATGTGTCCAAGAGGCTACACGGGACAAAGTTTCAACAGTGACACCATGTGGCAGCAAGGACTAACTGCAATGCAACCCTAATCCCACTCGAAGATTCTTTCTCTGAACACCCTCGACTAAATCCACCAGCAGAGCATTGTGTCACTGGGGATGGGAAGCAGATCACTGGAACTTTGCCTATCCCAGAGTGGGACTGCAGGGCAGGACGAGGAGGTGGGCGTCTTAGATGTGTGTGTTTATGAGTGTATGGCCCTCTGTCTTCCTCAAAAGGGACCCCTGTGGGTGGAGGAGCTGGGGGTTAAGTATGCCAGCCACAGAGATAGCAGAAAAGGAAGGGTAAAATTACACGCAAGCAACATCACATTCCATGTAATAAGTTGTTTTTAATATTATAATGATACAGACAAAAAGGTCTTGATTCTTTAAGGAAAATCTCAGAGTAGCAAGCTGTTGGGGAAAGTTACTGACTTTCTCTACATATGCATAAGACCACTATGGTAGATTAGAAAAATGGCCACAGTTATTCATGCCTCCTTATATGCATGCCTTTTGCAAAATGACTCTGCAGGTCTTAAGAGTGGACACGTTTCTGGAATTCCCTGGCGGTCCAGTGGTTAGGACTCTGCGCTTTCACTGCTGAAGGCCTGGGTTCAATCCCTGGTCAGGGAACTAAAATCCTGCAAGCTGTGCGGTACAGCCAAAAAAAAAAAAAAAAATGTGGACACATTTCCCTGACGCTTTGAATCTAAGCTGGCCTGATGATTTATTTTGGTCAATAGAATGAGGCAGAAGTGATGTTATATTACTTCCTAGCTTCAGACTCAAGAGGCCTTGTGTGTTTCTGCCCACTTTCTTAGACCCCTGCAACCTCCATTTGAATAAGACCAGACTAGCCTCCTGGAAAATGAGAGACCAAATGGAGCAGAGCCGGTGAGCTGATTCATTTCAGCCAAGGTCCCAGCCACATGGAAGAGCCTGTACAAACCCAAAGCCAAACCTCATCAGACCTTCCAGCTAACCCCCCAGCTGAGTCCAGCAGACACATAATCAAGGCCACCCTAAACCTGCCAGGAACTCACAGACTCAGTGACTCATGAGCTAAATAAATGTTTATCGTTTTCAACAAACTAACCCCCTAAAAGGGACACGTGCCCTCTTACAAGAGAAGCCTCAGAACAGAAAACATTTAAATTCCCTTCACTCTCAGACTTTCTACTCTTTCCAGATGTAAAGGGATCTCCTCTTCGCCCCACCTGGATGTGGTGATGCATTCATTCAATCATTCATTAACTTAATAGATTTTATTTTTTTTAATGTAAGGCACTTTGATAGGCGTGGTGGGGCACATGGTACAGGGCATAAAAAACACAGATCCGATTTATTATTATCATTTTTAATTTTATTTATTTTTGGCTGCATTGGGTCTTCATTGCTGCATGCGGGCTTTCTCTAGTTGTGGCGAGCGGGGGCTACTCTTGGTTGCAGTGCTCGGGCTTCTCATTGCTGTTGCTTCTCTTGTTGCGCCTAGAGCATGGGCTCTAGGCGCGGGCTCAGTAGTTGCAGCATGCAGGCTCTAGGGTGCGTGGGCTTCAGTAGTTGTGGTGCACGGGCTTAGTTGCTCCATGGCATGTGGGATCTTACCGGACCAGGGAGCAAACCCATGTCTTGTGCATGGGCAGGCGATTCTTGTTTTTCTTTTTTTTTCAATTTATTTATTTTACTTATTTATTTTTGGCTGCATTGGGTCTTCGTTCCTGCACGCGGGCTTTCTTTAGTTACAGCGAGCAGGGGCTACTCTTTGTTGCGGTGCGTGGGTTTCTCATTGTGGTGGCTTCTCTTGTTGGGGAGCACGGGCTCTAGGCACGTGGGCTTCAGTAGTTGTGGCATGCGGGCTTAGTAGTTGTGGCTCATGGGCTCTAGAGCACAGGCTTAGTAGTTGTGGTGCATGGGCTTAGTTGCTCCGCGGCATGTGGGATCTTCCAGGACCAGGGCTCAAACCCATGTGTCCTGTGTTGGCAGGCGGATTCTTAACCACTGCACCACCAGGGAAGTCCCAAATCTGATTTACAGTCTAGTTTGAGTAGAAAGGAAATACACCTGGCCCAATAAGCCACCTCGTACATTCGAATTCAGACAATGTGGGATCAATTTATAGATGTGTGATATCTGGATAGTTACTTAATCTTTCTGAGTTTCCGCTTCCTTATCTCACAAACAGGAATAATACCTGGCTCTCAGCATGGTCAGGAGGGTTAAAAAATTTGTAAAGCTCTGTGCCCATGGGTCAGGATCACATTCTCCTTCAAATTTTGGGTTGGCCCTGAGCACCATCTTTATGACATCAGGATCTCCCCCAAGGAGGGGGGAATCTTCCTGAATCTGAGAGGTGACTGCTTTCAACAGTTCCTCACATAAGGCTCAGTGTAAGTCCAGCCCCCCAGACGGGAATTTGGCATCTCTCCAGCAGCCTGAGAAATTGACTGAGAAGGGAAGGACATACAGAGATCACTCTGCAAATGAAGCCTGATGTGAGCGGTCTCTCCATGTCCACCAAACTACAAATCAAGTGTGGGTGATTCTTATTTGGCTCTCAGCCTTGGCTGGGAGACTGAGCTGCAGGGAAGGCCTCTGGCTGGGGACCTGCCATTCTAAGGTTTTGCCCACAGTCCACACGGGGAGCCGGGTCCTGAAGCACAGTCTGAAGATCAGGAAGCAAGCAGTAGTAGATGAACGACAGGGCAGGGGATAAGCCATGAACACCCACCATGTCTTCTTTCTTCCCCTCTCAGAAACCCCTGACCTCAACCAGAACATGCATAATCTAGAAAGAGCACACAGGAAGCTTGGGTCTTGACTTCCCTGGCTGTCCAGTGGTTAAGTCTCTGCGCTTCCAACGCAGGGGCACGGGTTCGATCCCTGGTCAGGGAACTAAGATCCCACATGCTGTGCGGCGTGGCAAAAAAAAAAAAAAAAAAAAGGAAGCTTGGGTCACCACCGATCCTGCACTTCAGCCCTGATCTTGGCACCCCTCCCAGGCCATAGAGAAGGAAACCAGCCCAAAGGGCAGAGAGCTGCAAGTGTGGCTGCAGTATCCAGCTAGGTCAGTTACTGCACTGCCCTCCCATGCCTGCTTCTCCTTATCACAGGGTATGTGAGAGGGGTACAGAGAAGCCAGATTCTATAGAAGTCCCTATGGTGAGAGCTGCAGTGATGTAAGCGTATATCCTAATGGCTCTGATGGCCTTAAGGAAAACACTCTCCCCACAGAAACATTTCAGGCAGGACTACTTTGACCTAAATTGAGACACTATTAGAAAATTAAATCAGATACCTGATAAATGTCTGTGGACTGATGGCTGAATCCCCATGTGTTGTCTTGGGAAAGTAGTCATACCTCTGGGCTGTTTGTGCTTGGGAACCTGAATGTCTGAGTGTGTGAGAGAGCTGGGAGGTGAGGGGCAAGCTGGGGGTAAGTGGCAGGGGGCAAGGACGACCAGACCTGCAGCTGAAGGGCTAAAGCCAGAAATCAGTGAGCATGTTTGGGTTGACAACATTGTAACAAGGAGAGAGGAAGGATGGGAGAGGAGAGAGACATAGTGGCCGGGGCGGTGGGGGAGAAATGGAGGCAAAGAAAGGAATAGAGACAGGAGATTGAGACAAAAAGACAGGATGAGAAGGAAGAAGACGGCAAACAGGGAAATAGAAGGGCTAAGCACTGGAGCATCAGAGTCTCAGAGTAGAAGCTGGAAATGAGGAAAACCTTTCTTTTTTTTTGGCCACGATGTGTGGCATGTGGGATCTTAGTTCCCTGACCAGGGATCAAACCTGCGTCCCCTGCAGTGGAAGCGTGGGGTCTTAACCACTGGACCACCAGGGAAGTCCCCCAGGAAAACTTATTAAGAAATATCTTCAGAGCTATTTAATATCTAAAAAAAGTGCTCTGTGTTAAAAATTAATCTTCCTATCTGTCTCCCCCATCAAGCTATAGGTTTTGTTTTTATTTTTTAAAATGTATTTATTTTGCCTGTGTCAGGTCTTAGTTGCAGCACACGGGATCTTCGTTGCAGCATGTGGGCTCTTTAGTTGCAGCAGGCGGGCTCTTAGTTGCAGCATGTGGGCTCTTGGTTGCGGCATGCATGTGGGATGTAGTTCCCCGACCAGGGATCGAACCTGGGCCCCCTGCATTGGGAGTGTGGAGTCTTACCCACTGGACCACCAAGGAAGCCCCAAGCGATAGGCAGACATTAGGTTTAAGTCATCTTTATATCCTCTGTGCTTAGTATAGTGCCAGACACATGCTAGGTACTCAATCAGTTGGTTGAGCAAATAAAATATGAAGAAAAGGCAGGACTTGAAGATAGAAAGGCAGAGACATAGAAGAGAGTGGGTTTGAGCTTAGACTTCAGAGTCATAAGGATGTGCTTTCGAATCCCAGTTCTGCCATCTAACTGCAGGACTTTGAGCAAGACAGCCTTTCCGAGTTTAGAGTTGACCATATAGAGTTGTTGTGAGGATTAAATGTCTGCAAAGCTCTTAGCAGATAGCCTGTGTAAGTTCCCAACAATGTTAGCTACTGTTATTACTGTTGTCACAGTTGTTGCAAACAAATAAGCAAGATAGGGGCTGTGATAAATGGACTGCATGAAAAGCCCCCACTTAATGACTCTGCCCTGCCACTTTGTAGTGCCTTTCCACTCTAACTCTGGGTCTGGCCACGTGACTTGCTTTGGCTGATGGGACGATGGTAAACGTGATGCAAGCAGAGGTGCAGGGTGTGAAAAAGACTGCCTGTCTTTGACTCCTCACTTGGAACTCTGCCACTGCAGGCCGGCACTGCTGGAAGGATGCCGGAGACATGCAGAGGACAGCCAAGGTATTCCAGCTGAGGCCATCGTAGATCAGTCATCCCCAACCAACCCACCAACTATGACAGATGTATGAGCGAGCCCAGGGAAGGTCAGCCAGGTCCGTCCCAGATCAGCAAGACCACTCAGCCCTACCCCCAGACTTATGTGAAATAATAAATACTTGCTATTTTAAGCCACTAAGTTTGGAGTGACTTGTTACAGCAATAGCTAGCCGATATAGGGGCCTTGGAAGCCCTAGTCCTCTAAAGTTGAAAGGCAGATGAGAGAGGAAGTCATGTCTGCCAGGTTTTATTTGTAGGGTGTGCTGTATTTGTACCAGAGAAAGCTGCAAAAAGTGCTTTGGAGAGTCACAGGGAAGGGATGATAGAAGCAGGTCCCCTCACCAGACCCACGGGAGCCCTTCAGGTGGAGGGCAGACCTGAGATGCGAGGCAGCTGGGGACAAGTCCAGGCAGGCAGCAGCAGGGCTGCGACTAGAAGAGCTGAGGCCAGAGGGGTCGGGTTTGCCCTGGTCGGCCTCCTGCAGGTCTCAGGTCCTGGGGTCATATATCCGCCCCATGAAGACCGGGAACTTGTGCTGCTGGTCCCAGAGCACAAAGAGGAAGGGCTGCTGCACTTCAAAGACCAGCAAACTGCGGGCCACAGAGATAGCGGAGGCCGCAGCTGCCTCCACCCCGCTCTCTGTCAGCTCCAGCACGGACTGATGCTGCATCGCAGAAAGCTGCAGGTCCGGGTCCTCTGTCAGCCCGCACAGGTTGAGGTTGTAGGTAAAGTCAAAGAATTCTAGGGCATAACCAGAGAAAAACAATGAGTCAGAGACCAGCACGATTGTACTACACGGGGAATACAGCCAATGTTTCGTAGTAACTGTAAATGGAAAGTAACCTTTAAAAATTGTACAGAAGGGACTTCCCTGGTGGCGCAGTGGTTGAGAGTCCGCCTGCCGATGCAGGGGACACGGGTTCGTGCCCCGGTCCGGGAAGATCCCACATGCCGCGGAGCGGCTGGGCCCGTGAGCCATGGCCGCTGAGCCTGTACGTCCGGAGCCTGTGCTCCGCAACGGGAGAGGCCACAACAGTGAGAGGCCCGTGTACCACAAAAAAAAAAAAAAAAAAAAATTGTACAAAAGGGACTTCCTTGGTGGCTCAGTGGTTAAGAATCCACCTGCCAATGCAGGGGACATGGGCTCAAGCCCTGGTCTGGGAAGACCCCACATGCTGCAGAGCAACTAAGCCCGTGCGCCACAACTACTGAGACCACACGCCACAACTACTGACGCCCGCGCACTCTAGGGCCCACGCGCTGCAACTACTGAGTCCGCGTGTCTACAGCCCGTGCTCCGCAACAAGAGGAGTCACTGCAATGAGAAGCCCGCACGCCGCAATGAAGAGTAGTCCCGCACTCGCTGCAACCAAAGAAAGCCCGCGTGCAGCAACGAAGACGCAATGCAGCCAAAAAATAAAACATAAAATTGTATAAAAATTTTAAAAGTTAAATTAAAAAATAATAATTTAAAATATTTTTTAAAATACTGCAATTAAAAAAAATCCCAGCACAAAACCCTCAGCTGTTGGAGACGTTTGTCCTGAATTTCCTGGGTTTGTCCCAAGTTCCAATTCCCTCTTTCTCCTCCTCCTCCTTGTTTATCAAATTATAATCGCATTATAATGTGCCTTCCGGTCCAGTTCATGGGATCCTCTAACAGTGGGCCCGTCTTCACTCCAACCACCACTTTCTCTCAAGTGGTGAGAAGCCTTGCCCCCGACCCCCAAAACCCTGAAAAGTGATGCCATTGCTTCCTTATCAACAAGGCCCTTGGAAGTGAGGTAATGTATTGGAAAGAGGACATATGTTCTCAAATGAGGTCACATACAAGGGTGTGATGTCATATACTAGGAAACAAGGTCATCTATTAGGAAGTCAAGTTCTATAACAGAAAATGAAGTGATATATTTGGACATGACATCAAAGATCAGGAAGTGAGGTCTAAGGTTAGGAAACAGAGTATCTGTTGACTCCCCTGAACTCAGAAGCCTCCAGACCCTTTTAGTAGACAGCTTCTTGCATATACTGTGGGGTGGCTGAGTTTTATGACACGTCTCTGAGGGAGGAGCATCCACTCCCACCTCGGTGACCTGTTCCCAGGGTCTATGTCACAAGGGACCGCAATGGAAACAGGTGGGACGGCTGTAGACCGATATTGGGGCTCCGGCTCACTTCTAACCAGCTTAAGGGACCTTGCGTAAGTCATGCAGACTTTCTGAGTCTCAGCTTCCTCCACGATTCAGTGGGATAATCAGAGGATTGAGGGGCAACCTGAGATTACGGATGAGAGGGTTCACGGAATTCCTCCACCCCCAGCCCACCATCACAACCTCTTCTCCTCTGACGGCCTAGGATCAGTCCTGCCAGGGCTTACCCAGCAGGTCCTGGTTGCTCTTTACTTTGATGCGAGGCATCATCAGGTGAGTAGGATGGAACTTGGCTGACTCCAGCTTCCTCATGATGGCCTTGAAGACAGGGGGGCTGAGAGCCTGCTCCATGTCTTCAAGACGGTGTTTCAAGGTCTGGGGCACGAGGATCACAAAGCTCAGGTTGTGGGACAGCTGCAGACGGCCCACCTGGAGAGTAAGACAAGCACATTGTCAGTCTTCCTACCCCAGCTCTCTCCTGGCTCCTACCCTCTGTGCCCCGAGGCTGGTCTTCAGTCCGCTGCTACAGTCTGTACTATCTCAACAAGCAGCAGCCATAAGTAGGCTCCCAGGCTTTGCCATGAGATAAGGATGCCAGCTGGGTGAACAGTGCTGGTCTAACCCTGGGCTGGTGAGAGGCAGAGGAATGAGCACGAGTTTTTTTTTTTTTTTTTTTTGCGGTACGCGGGCCTCTCACTGCTGGGGCCTCTCCCGTTGCGGAGCACAGGCTCCGGACGCACAGGCTCAGCGGCCATGGCTCACGGGCCCAGCCGTTCCGCAGCATGTGGGATCTTCCCAGACCGGGGCACGAACCCGCGTCCCCTGCATCGGCAGGCGGACTCTCAACCACTGCGCCACCAGGGAAGTCCGAGCACGAGTTTTGATCACACAGGCTGAGGATCACATCCTGACTCTACTGCTGAGTGACTATGCACTACAGGCAAGCGATCTGATCTCTCTGAGCCCAGTTCCTTTCAAGTATGTTGTGCATAAAGTATATAATGTACCACCACAGTCATCAGGTTCGTCCTTTCAAAGACTTTCGATGGCTTTTCACTGCCTACGAGATTAAGTATAAACTCTCGGTCTGGCATTCAAGATTGGGTACCAGCTGATCCTAGCCTACCTTTTCAGTTAGTTTCACTAGAAGGACTTACAGCTGACGGCCAGATAGAAGCATGAGAGAAATGCAGGACCCACAAGTCCAATACAGGGCTGTTCTCAGCTCAGGGCAAATTTGCCCCCAGTGGACATCTGGCAATGTTTGGAGCTGGCAGAAACAGGAGCTCACAGTGCTACTGGCATCCAGTGGGTAGGAGCCAGGGATGCTGCTAAATCCTACAATGCCAGGGACAGCATCTTATGATGAAGAATCATCGAACCCCAAATGTCAATAGTGCCAGGACTGAGAAACTAATAGGATATGAGAGATTATTACTGAAATGGCATTATGGTTGAGGTTGAGAGATGGACAAGAATCATCTAGAATGCAGAATTCAACTGGGCAATGAAGAAATTAACTGACAACAATCTATTGTTGGAATTGAAAAAATGGTCCACAAGAAGCAGGTTGTACACTGATTTATCACCTGAAGAGCATGGACATGGGGATACCTGTTGACAGAGGCTCTAGACAGGGTACACTCATCTGGCAGTACACACCCTTCATGTCCTGTGTACAGACCTTGCCTCTGTGACCAAAAAATTACCACACTGTGGTCTTGAATTTTCAAGCCAACAACCTCAGCATACCTGAGTTGGTAAACCTAACCCCTTCATTGGGTAAATACTCTTTAAATCCCAGGAAAATTTAGAATGAAGTATGGGAATAACAAAATAAGCCAACTCTGTAGTATTAACACCAGGTGATAAGTTCAGAGCAATCTGTGTTTGTTATTTAAAATAGCGTTTATAATTTTTAAGAGAATCAGACATGCTGGTTTTATGCTTTTGAACAAAAAGGTGTGGGATAATTTCATTTGGTTTGAGAATGATGTTGAGATGTTGACTGAAAGTTGATTTACTCTTCAGATTGAATTTTCAATTCACAAGTGGGCTTTAGGTGCTAGCAAGATATGGCCAAGCAGGGCTGTAATTCTGTTCTGTCAGGTATCTGACATGCTAAAAGCGAAAATCAAGTATATCAAATGTATGAAGTATTTATAAAGTATATACATAAGCTCAAAATGCTCAGGGGAATATTAATTAACCATATTTGTAAATGAAACAAATGGTTTAAAGGAGTTTAATCTGTTCAAAATAGCTTAATTGAAGAACAAATGAAAGTTAGTGTTTTATATAAATATTATGATTAATAATGTAGCAAATTCAGCTAAAAATTTAAAGGCTTAAGTAAAACTTTGATTTTGAATTTATAACATGAATATATTAAATCAAGTATTTGTTTAAAACCCACGAAACTGTAAGGAGTGGGGTTTTTTTTGCATGAAACTCCTTCTTTGCCATTAAAAAACCCTCACATTGGGGCTTCTCTGGTGGCGCAGTGGTTGAGAATCTGCCTGCCAACGCAGGGGACACGGGTTCAAGCCCTGGTCCGGGAAGATCCAACATGCCGCGGAGCAACTAGGCCCATGAGCCACAACTACTGAGCCTGCGCGTCTGGAGCCCGTGCTCCACAACAAGAGAGGCTGCGATAGTGAGAGGCCTGCGCACCGCGATGAAGAGTGGCCCCTGCTTGCCGCAACTAGAGAAAGCCCTCGCACAGAAACGAAGACCCAACACAGCAAAAATAAATAAATTAATTAAAAAAAACTCTCACATTGATATTCTCCCCTATATACTCTGAGTTAGAGTGATGCCCTGAACCGGCCGTGTATATTCACTCTTCTCTGCCTTATGCATGTATTCTGGTTCTGTTAAATAGCTGGGAATGTTCAAAGCCATTGGATAGGGACGGATGGATGGAAGGGTAGAAAAGTGCATGAATGGTTAAGAGTGGTCAAAAGTACCCACCTCTGTGACGTCTTCCTAGCCATTCATACTAAGGGAATTGCTCCCTTTCGCATCTTCCATTGAATTCATTCATTTATTCAGCAGACATAATGAGCACTTATTATATGTGGTATTGTTCTAGGCCCTCAGATATAGTAGGCAAAAAAAGAGGTAAGGTCTCTGATCCCAAGGAAAGAGACTATCTCAGGGAGATAGATAATACTGCAATCAAATAAGCAAGTAAACAACATAATTCAGATAGTGATAAGTACCATGGATATAATAAAACAGGATGGGCTTCCCTGGTGGCGCAGCGGTTGAGGGTCCACCTGCCGATGCAGGGGACACGGGTTCGTGCCCCGGTCCGGGAAGATCCCACATGCCGTGGAGCGGCTGGGCCCGTGAGCCATGGCCGCTGGGCCTGCGCGTCCGGAGCCTGTGCTCCGCAACGGGAGAGGCCACAGCAGTGAGAGGCCCGCGTACCACAAAAAAAATTTTAAAAAACAAAAACAAAAACAGGATGATGTTACAGGGTGAGGAAGAGGTACTTTAAGGAGGGGGAAGGCGTCTCCACAAAGGTGGCCTTTTAGCTGATGCCAGATGAGCAGAAGGAACAAGTTATGTGAAAAGCTGAGTGAAGAGCGTCCAGGCAGAGGGAAAAGCTAGGGAAAGCTCCCGAGGTGGAAACAAGCCTGGCATGTTCCAGAACAGATCCTCTATTTCTCAGACTGGTACCAAGCCACTGGGTATCTCCCATTCTTTGCTGTCTCATAGTTCTGTGTCTTGCTGTCCTAACAAGGCAGAAATATCTGGTCATCGGGCATGAGAGAGTTTACTAACTAGAATCTTCTGGGCTCCATGTTCTCTCTTCCCTCCCTCCTCATCCACTGAAATCATACTGTTCAATTTCTGCTAAGGAACTTAAGCCATTTAACACATGCACACACATGCACTTACCACATACATGAATGCATGGATATACCTAGACATGTGTACCCATACAGATGCATGCCGTACACATGTACACACACAGAGGACTTACTAAGCCAGCAGGGCCTACTGGTGGGTAGACTGGAAAGAGAAACAGAGGCACAGAATAGGAACAGGACTCACTTTCTGTCATTCAATGCAGCAGAGATGCATGAAGAAATTTTAGAATCCTGCTTTCCAACCTCAAATATATAATGCCTGCCTCGGCCAAGGCTGGAGAGGGGGAGAAGGAGAAAAGATAGGGTGGAAATAGAGTCAGAAGCAGTTGAAATGATGAATTAAGGGTAAGGCTATGCCCCACACCGATGGAGCCACAGCAGGAAAGTCAGGATACACAAGAGGCTCTGAAACAGGAGTGCGAAGGGCCGAGAACTCACCTTGGCCTTCAAAGTCGGGTCTGTGAAATGGGCCACAGGGTACTTCTTGCTGTTCATCATGGGCACTTTTATCACAGAGGATCTGCTGTAAAAGCCCTTCATATTTGTTCTGCTGTGGTTAAATGTTGTCTTCCACTTGGCTAGAGGGAAGAGTGGGGGAAGGGTTACTCTAATGCAGGTGGGGAGAGGATGAAGCGGAGTTAAAGGTTCTGTTGGCAAGGGGTGGGGTAGGTACCATGGGATCCAGTCGTGGAACTTGGGGTCGAGTGGGTTTTAAGCCAGGAGGAGAAGGTGGAACTCAGGACGGGAAGACACCCTGGTCCAGGGCCCCCTTACCACTCAGGTAGATAGCGTTGAGAAGGACCAGGCGGAAGTCATCGGGCAGGCTGTCCAGCAGTTGCCTGATCTTGTGGTTGGTCTCCTCGGCCACCCAGGCGTTGATGAGCTCCAAGTTGACTTTACTGTCATTTGCCAGGGCTTTGGGGCTGTTGCCATACAGGCTCCGAGAGGCATTCGCAAAGGTGTCCCTTATAGCCAGGTCTGGCCCCGGAAGCAGGTTGAGAGAGGGAGGCATGAGATCCCGGAACACTCTCTCCCCTTTCAAGAGCAGGCTTGGAGAGGGGGCTTGTTTCCCATCACTCTTTCTGCTCCAATGGACATACTATGTCGGAGCAGGGGTCCAGCCCAGTCCTCTTACTGATGTGCTCAGTGAGACCCAGAGAAGGCAAATCCTGAGCTAAGAGCCGAAGAACTCATCCCAGGCTTTCACTGCCTCTATCTGCCATGGGACCACGGCTTGGCAAGGTAACTCTTTGAGATCTTAACTTCCATTTGCCTGTATTTTCCCTCTTTTCTTCCCTTAATTCAACAGGGAACAGACTCTGCTTTTCAGCCTCACTGGAAGGTGTGTGACAAGGCTTCCTGGGTTTTGCTCTTCAAAGCCCAGGTCCACCAAAGAAAAAAAGTGTTTGAAAGAGAAATTTTTCCTGGACTAAATAGATAATATTGAATGCAGCTGTATTTTCCACCAACCTAGCAAGACAGAGGATACATCTGATTTATAGCAAATAAGTAAATGCAACATTTCTTGAATCCCTCTAAGCCATATTTTTCCCATCTCTAAAAAGAGGGTTTTTGGGGTTTTTTTTTAGATAATGGTGTGATAGGTGAGTTTTCTTTCTTTCTTTCTTTTTTCTTTCCTATATGTTCTCAGGTTATTTTTCTGTTTGTTGTATTTTTTTTTTTTGGCCACGCCGAGCGGCATGCGGGATCTTAGTTCCCCGACCAGGGATCGAACCCATGCCCCCTGCAGTGGAAGCACAGAGTCCTAACCACTGGACCACCAGGGAATTCCAATATTTTCTCACTTTTCTACAATGAATGAACATTGCTTTTATAGTAAAAAAAAATAAAAGACAGGAAATTTTTTTTCCTTATTCAAAGAGGAAAATCACACTAAATTTGTAATTTTTAAGCTCAGCAGAACTGAGGTTTCAAATATAGTCATGTCTGAAGCCCACAATACAAAAGGGCTCTGGTTGAGGCTGGTGGGAGTTCAAAGCCCACCTGGCTTCATCTCCCTCTCACAGGAAGTGACACCTCACTTCCCACTCAGCCTCCCTAACTCTTTACTCCCACCAGGACTTCTGCAGCAGCTCTGCAGAACCCTAGGGCTCTGGGGAGCAAAATTTAAAAGAACTGCATTAGGTCATTTTGGAAGCTTATTGCTCTGATTACCTACCTAATAATGTAATATACATAAATGACAACAAAGTCACATAACACACAAGTACAAAGAATAGGAGTCCCTAGACCCCCTGACCCAGATTAACAAACTTTTCTTTTCGGCCTTGCAGTTTGCAGGATCTTAATTCCCCAACCAGGGATTGAACCCGTGACCACAGCAGTGAAAGACGAGAGTCTTAACCACTGGACCACCAGGGAACTCCCAGATTGACATGCATTTTTTGTCTATTTTATGTCTAAAGCTCTCCAGCCCTCTCTATTACTGAATGCAGAAGGCTATTCTTTTTTTTTTTTAAAGAAGACGTTGGGGGTAGGAGTTTATTAATTAATTTATTTATTTTTGCTGTGTTGGGTCTTCGTATCTGTGCGAGGGCTTTCTCTAGTTGTGGCAAGCGGGGCCACTCTTCATCGCGGCAGAAAGCTATTCTTACTTTAGATGGAGTTGATGAATGCAGATGACTTGTCCAAGGTCTCACCAGGGGACCTATCCAGCTCCCAGGAGACACCTGATATTTCTGAGGCCCCAACCTGCTCTGCATTCCGTCCCCCTGTTCTAGTTCTAACATTCCCTCTGTCCTCTCTTTCCCCAGTGCTGGGTCTCCATCAAAATCCTGAGGACCCAGCTCAGCACCTGCCATCCTTCCCCGGGGAACTCACCTGGGCTGTGGAAGATTTGAGAGACTGTGGTAAAGCCTTTGGACCTGGAGGCCTTCAGGGCCTGGTGGACACAGGTAAAGTCTTCGGGGTAAGAGAGGAGTCGCTCCAGGCTTTCCTTGGTTTCTCCTCTAGCCCCTATAACAAACAGCAGAGACAAGGGGCAACTGCAGGAGGAGTGGAAAACCACCGTTGGGGACAAGGGTTGAGGGACCAGGCTGCAATGGGGGGAATCCCATATCATCAGAGCCAGAAGTGTTTGGGAAGATAATACATGTCAGAAAGAGAAGGGTGGGGGAATTATGAATAATCACAGGATTTTCTAGGGCTTTGAATACTTTCTTCCTCCGTTTTCCTACCTAACTTTAATATCACTCATCATCCAAAGCCTGGTCCAATCGCTGCCTGTTCCACATGACCTATTATTTAGTTGGTTCAGGTTTACAAAGGTTTGCCTTATAGGCAGGGACACTAGATCATGGTTAAGAAGAGACGTCAGGAAATCGAAAAGGAGGATGCATGTTCAATACCCTTTCCGTTTTTCATTATTGAATACTTATTGTACACATCTTCTGTGCAGTAATAGATAAAATGTATCGAGCACTTACTTCATTCCAGGCATCATAAGTGCTTCTCCCATATTATCTCATTGAATCTTCACCATAACCCTTTTACGTAAGGACAGTTCCTATCCCCGTTACACAGATGAGAAAACTGAGGTTTAAGAGAGTAAGTAATCTACTCATTTTAAGATCACAGAGTTAATAATTGGAGGATGGAGAAAAGATTCAAGCCATATCTTTTGGGCAATAAAAAAATTAACTGAAACCAATCAGTTGAAATGTGCCTCCCAGGGGACATTTGGCCACATGTGGAGACATTTTGGCTGTCATAACTGGGGGGTGGGGTGCTCCTGGCATCCAGTGGGTACAGGCTAGGGATGTTAGGATTCTGGGACTACAGAAGAAAGGTTCTTATGTGCTCACTGTATTGTCTCTAGTAGCCTTCCTGGAATTCCCCCTTGGAGTGACAGCTGTTTCCACTGCTGTAGCACTTTGTTGGTGCCATTCCTAGGGTAATTACCCCAGGGGACTTCATTGTGATCTCTCAGGAAAGCAGACGAATTAACATTTTTTGACCTCCTATCACATCAGGCACTGGGCTATCTGCTTAATTTTTTTTAGGTCACTACAACCATTTCCATTTTACACAGAAGGACTCAGGCTCAGAGAAGTTAACTGATCTGCCCAAGGTCACACAGCTAAGAAGCAGCATTATCATGATTCTACTCTGCATCTCTCTCTTATCATTCATCTTCCTTATGGCCTTACCTGGAACCATGATTGGTGGCTCAGACCTTATTTAATATGTTCTTGTACAGTCCATAGGATTTTATAAGCAATAGTGCCTATTACATCATTGTTAAATGAAAGAATAAATGAAAGTTCCAGAATAAAAAGATTCCCCTCCCTCACCCCCAATGTAGCCCATTTTTACAGCTTCCTTCCAGAGGCATAGATAGCTGTGTATGTATCTGGATACGTACCCCTCTCATGCGAACATCTAACACGTAACCTGGAGAGAACTCAGTCAGGTTCTTACCGAGCAGGACTTGAGTGAGGAGGCTGGCGATGCTGAACGGGGAAAAGACAATGTTGGTCTCCTCCTTCTTCATTACTGAGAAAGTGTGGTAGAGATTCAGGGAGAAATCTGTCAAAGCCTCCCCCAGCACGGCCTCTGCTGAATGACTCTCCAAGTCAGAGCAGGAGGTGACAGGCGCTGGGCAGAAGGACTTAGTAGTGGCCTGGGTTGTTGGTTGGATGGGCTGAGTGGTGGACTGGTTGAAGGGCTGGGTGGTATTGACTGTTTCGATGGTCAAGTTGGTTTTCAGCAGCGTGGAAGAGGCCTCGGTGTCTTTAATGGATACATTGTTGGGAATATCTCCTTTGGGGATATCTCCTTCACTTTCCCCTCCTTGTAAGCTCTCTGGATCCACGGGGCTGATACCAATCAGATTTGAGGAGGCTCTATCCTGTGGTTCAAGAGACTTTCTTTCTTTTATTATGAGGCACAGTCCCCTTCAAACACTCAAAGCAGGAAGAGAATTATTCCTGGGAAAGCCTGGTGGCAGAGGGGCCTGCCCTGGAGCCACCACCAGTAATTCCTTCAGAGAAAGCGTGTATTATCCCATTTCACTGGCAAAGGAAACTGATGCCGAGACAAATTAACTAGCTCAGGGTCTCAAGGGAAGTGGAAGGAAAAACTAGGAGTCAAACTTGGGTCTGATTCCAGATCCTTGATCACTACCACATCATCTGATACATCTCAAAGGGCACTGCCAGTGTCAACTTCACACACATACACTGAATGCACACGCCAAAGTTAGGCACCCACCTTTGTCCTGGGCTCATCCCCTATCCCTGACCTCCCAGACCACGGCGGAGAGCCTAGGTCTCGGCAGCCCAACCTCCATTCCGCAGCTCAGTTTTCCTCAACAACCCCTTGTTTTTAATATCGCAACATGCTGCCCATCTCCTTCCCCTCTTTGATCCTTCTGCTTTATTCTCCACTTCGTAAATCAGGACAGGTAGCCTCGGAGAAGTTACTGGCTCAAGGCCAGCGCAGCTGGTACCGTAGCGAGTCAGGATTAGACGCTGCGTGGGTCTGAATCCCCGCTCTTCCCATGCTCGGTACGAACTCCGGCGCTAGGATCACACTTGCTGAGCCCAAGAGGAGCTCTCCTCATTCTCCGGAGCCTGAAGGGTTAATCCTCAGCACCCCCCCTCCCCTCCCCCACCTCACGAAGGGGTCACTCACCCCAGCCAGCAGCAGCAGCAGGAGGGTCAGCGGGGTCAGCCTGGAGGCCATCTGGGCGGCGACGTCAGCCCAGACCTGCAGAGCCAGCCACCGTCGTCGGTGCCAGCTCCGAGCCTCGGGCCTAGGGGGCCTCCACCCCGCCCCGCGCCGCCCCACCCCGGGGCCCGCCCCCATTCCATTCGCGGCCCTAACCCCTCTCTGCGAATCCCGCCCCCTCCCTCCTCCGTGCCGGGGCCACCTTCTCCCTGGCTCCTCCCCCTGTTTTGTTTTCCCCAAACCGCTTCCCTTTCCCGGCACCGGCTGGCCTTTCCTTTCCCCCCAGGCCCGGGTCTCCGTCCATCTGTTCCATCCAGAGGGTCCTGCTTTAGCTAAACAATGAGGCCAGGGGCCCTGCTAGGAGGGGAGGTCCAGAGGGGGCTGGGCACGACAGCCCTGGGGGAGGAGATGGAGGGGAAGGAGGGGGAGGCAGGGGTCTTAAGAGGAAGCAAGCAAACAGAGACTGTAGAGATAAAGGGGGGGCGGGGCACTGTGGAGGAAAAGGAGATGAGGATGAGGAGACCTCCTTCTCCCAACACCCTTCTCCCCAGCACCAAACCTGCGCCAAACTCCCGGTCACTGGGCAGCTTCAGGGCAGACTAAGTGGATAGTCACACAGCGTCGGGGCGGGTGGGGGGGCGGCGTGGGGGCGGGTGTTCGGTCTTAGCTATTGGCTGGCCCAGGACACTGCCCAGTTACAAATTAAGGCTGATTGATCGCTGCTGTGATTTCCCGTAAATCAGGATGGGACGGATACTGATTCGTAAGCCAGGCGGGGAATTTAGCCCAAAGCCCCTTGGGAGCCGGGGGTGGGGAAGCTTGGGTGCAGCTCTCAGCTGTACACGACCAAGCCTCCTCCTGCATCTGCATGGGTCATGATAGAAACAGCACAGACACAACATGTTCTCCACAGTTCACAAGCAACCAGCTTTCCCGGAATTGCTTATCTCAGTGGATCCTCAAAGTAACCCTCTGGAAATAGGCCCGACTGTGCCCATTTGATAGTTAAGAGCCTTAAGTGGCTGGCTCACTCGGAGAGCCCTCACTTGAAAATAAGGCTGGACTGGACGTCCTGAGGTCCTAGCCCCACCCCCACTCTCCTCCATGGGTGTCTGCTTCTCCTCTTGGAAACCCAGAGTGCTTCCATTCTGTAACAGACAAGGAATCTGAAGCACCCAGTCCAGCGAGCGTTCACCTTAAGTGAAAAACACAAAGCTGGGCTATATGTGTTGAGGGTGGGAGAGAGTGGCCTGGGAGCCAACAGACCTGGCTGTGAGACCTGGCTTGCTGTGTGACCCTGGCAAGTTGCTTTCCCTCTCAGCACCTAGCTCCCCTCTCATGGTTGCCAGATAAAATACAGGAAGTCCAGTTACATTTGAATTTCAGATAAACGAAAAAAAGTTTATTTGGAAATATGCCCCACACAATATGGGGCCTACTTATACTAAAAAAAATAGTTTTTGGTCTGTTATCTGAAATTCAGATTTAACTAGACATTCTGTGTCCTATTTGCTAAATCTGGCAACCCTACCCCTGCAAAACAAGGTGGTCTCTGATGACCTGATACAGCTCTGATGTTCTATGATCACCTCACTGCTGGGCCTGTCCTATTTGGCACATTCTGGAAAGTTGGCTGCTAGCGCCAGAACTGCTACTCTAAGGGGTTGACCAAGGACAGAAACGAGAGAGAATATTTGTGTGGTTCCTTGGGGGTGGGGAGGGGTGTCTTTGGAAAAGACAAAGACACCAGCTTTGCAGGTACTTCATTCCCTGCAACCACTGGGGAACCTCCAAAGTCATGGGGAAGTTCCTTCACATCAGTGCCATGGTTGAAACAGCTGCGCACACAGTGCCACTTCTCCATCCCCAGCACCCAAGGTGGGGCCTTCGAACTTGTGGGTCAGCCAAACAAAAAGAAGATGACGAAAATCAACCTCATTCATCCTTTCATTAATTCTCATGACACCAGTGAAGTGGGTGCTAATATTAATCCCACCTGAAATCAAATTTTTAAAATATGAGACTCAGCAGAAATTATTTGATTCATCCAACATCACACAGCTAGTAAGTGACAGAGCCAGGATGTGGACCACGTCTCTCTGAGCCCGAAATCCTGTATTAACAGGATTTATATATGGCCTCCTGGCACGTGCCAGGAGCTAGCCTAAAGCCAGCAGCAGAGTGAACATCCTGTGTCCGGCTGCAGGACTGTGGTGCTCCGTGGACCAGAGTCTCAGCGTGGACCAGGACCAGTGGAGAGGTCTTCCCGACCTCCTTTAGGCATCTCAGCTCTCCGGCCAAAGCCATCTCTTCTGGACATTAGAGGGTGTCTCTGCTTTGTGGATACTGTCCTGCCTGATGAAACTGGAGTGAAGCTGAAGCCCTTCCTCAAAGTGAATGGCCTGAGGTTGACTTAATCAGGTGTTTGCACAATTTCTCCTTAGTGTGGGCGATCCGATAGTCAATCAGCTTAAGATTGTGAATTCAGTCCTTTCCCCACCATTGGGGGCAGGTCCTGGGTTTCTCTGCCATTAGAACCTTCCCTTCCAATGGGTGAGGAGGGATAAGCCCACAGGAAGCTCTTTCTCCGTGTCATATGTGTACATGACTTTTCCCTGCTGTGGGGTTCCTGGTGGTGGATGAGTTCTCACTAAAGCTCTTTCTGTACTCAGAGAGGTTTTTTTTTTTTTTTAGATGTTGGAGGTAGCAGTTAATTAATTAATTAATTAATTTTTGCTGTGTTGGGTCTTTGTTTCTGTGCGAGGGCCTTCTCTATTGCAGCAAGCGGGGGCCGCTCTTCATCGCGGTGCGTGGGCCTCTCACTGTCGCGGCCTCTCTTGTTGCGGAGCACGGGCTCCAGACGTGCAGGCTCAGTAGTTGTGGCTCACGGGCCTAGTTGCTCCATGGCATGTGGGATCCTCCCAGACCAGGGCTCGAACCCGTGTCCTCTGCATTAGCAGGCAGATTCTCAACCACTGTGCCACCAGGGAAGCCCTGTACTCAGAGTGTTTTATCAGGTTTTTTCTTCTCTACAGGAGAAACCTGTAGTTTCTCCTCTGAAAAAAATTGCCCCAACCTTGGAAATTGGGCAGAAGAATTAGGGTCACCAGATTCTCAGAAGACAGAGAATCATTTGGGTGATTATTTCCTCATTTCTCTCACAGATAGCGCACAACTAGTACCGCTATAGATGCAGAGAGAGGTTGAATGATTACGTACAAAGAATGTCTTGGGCAATAGGGCTCAATCCTCTCTTCAGAACCCTGGCTGAGGAATACCATTCGAGGAGAATAAAATTTTCTTTGATTTCTTATTTACTATAGATCAGGGCCCAGAATCTGTAATGTCAGATGTTGACCTGCCAAAAAGGAAAAGACGCAAATATTTTTTGTCTGGGAGAGATGAGAGTGAAGTGGAAACATCTCTTCTGATTAGCCCTGCCAGGTAGACCAGGTGCACAAATTCACCTCGGACGTGTGTGACATGAGCCAACCATTTCTCTTATGTATGCACAGCAACACACCCCCTACTCGACTACACACACACACACACACACACACACACACACACACACACACATAACATCAAAGATCGGAATGGTAGTTATTAGGGATGGGTCGGGGATGGGGATGGGGAATTATTGATCAATATACATAAAGCTTTGGTTAGGGACTTCCCTGGTGGCACAGTGGGTAAGTCTCCATGCTCCCAATGCAGGGAGCCTGAGTTCGATCCCTGGCCGGGGAACTAGATCCCACATGCCTGCTGCGACTAAGACCCGGTGCAACCAAATAAATAAATATTAAAAAAAAAAAAGCTTTGGTTAAGTAAGATGAACAAGCTCTACAGACCTGCTATACAACATTGTACCTATAGCCCACACCAATGTACACTTAAAATTTAAGAGGACAGACCTCATGTTAAGTGTTATCACGATAAAATAAAATAACCGTCGATTTTCATCTTCCTGTCAGTCTACCGGTAGGAGGTAGTGGGGTGTGAGAGACAAAGACCTGGATTAGATCCAAATCATTATTGAGAAACAAACACCCAAACCCCAGACTCACAACCTATTTGAAGGCCCTGTAGGGCCAAAGAATACAAAGCTTTTCTGGGTAGAACAGAAACAGATGATGACTCCTAATGGGTGTCCTCAATGGGCTCCTTTCTTTCTTCCTTCCTTTCTTTTTAACATATTTATTTATTTATTTTAGCTGCGCCAGGTCTTAGTTGAGGCATGCAGGATCTTTTGTTGTGGCATGCATGCGGGATTCTAGTTCTCCTACCAGGAATCGAACCCGGACCCCCTGCATTGGGAGCAAGGAGTCTTATTCACTGGATCACCAGAGAAGTTCCTCGTTTATTTCTTTCTAAGGAAATTTTATATCATGCTTTTAAAGTTATCACTACAATGTCACATGTGTACTTTGTAAAAATTTTCAAACAATCCAGACATTTATAAAATGAAGAGTTATTCCAGACACAGCTGCTGGTAACAGTTGCAAGTGTATTTCTTCAAGACCCTCCTCTCTATTTATGAAGTTATATCCACCTCTCCTGCACACGTAATTATTACTCTTCCATAATTTCTTTTCTCACTTGAGTGTCACGGACATGGTTCCATGTCGTTGCAGGCAGCTGTACCTCATTCTTCCTTACAGCTGCCTAGTATTCCAGTGTGTGGATGTATCATAAACTATGTCTTTGATCTCACACTGAGAGGCATTTGGGTTGATTCCCAGGCCCCTAATTGCATTCTGGTTCCAGAAGGCTCCCTCTCTCCTGCCCACTTTTACTCTTTTACTCAGCAGCTTACCTGGCTTCTCTGCCACAATCCTGCCTGTAACCTTTGGCTCCAGCTCTCTGTTGCCACCTTTTTGGATAGAAAACCCAGGTTTGGACAATTTACTCAGCTGTGAATTTGGTTCCTTTCATATGATGATTTATTTATTTATTTCTTCCCTCCTTCCTTCCTTCCTTCCTTCCTTCCTTTCTTTCTTTCTTTCCTTCCTTCTTTCTCTTTTCTTCCTTTCTCTTTTTCAGCATGTGGGATCTTAGTTTCCTGACCAGGGATCGAACCTGCATCCTCTGCATTGGAAGTGCAGAGTCTTAACCACTGGACCACCACCGCCAGGGAAGTCCTCAGATTATGATTTCTTGTTTTGACCTGCTTCTTCTGCTTCCCTGCACTGCTCCTGAGGATAAAAGTGCCCGCCCCAGTCCCAGGAAAGCCAGCTCACCTGCTCCGTCCCTCATCCATCCATGCCTGACAAGGGGACAGGAAGCCAACATCCTAACACTGCCCTATTTGGACATGCAGCCCACATGGTCACCTACCCAACTGAGGACTTTTCTATGCTCCACCCTCTAATATGTAATTACCCTTGCCCTACAAACCATGTAAGTATCTTTCATCATCCAACTATTTATCTGCTACAAATGATAGTTTTTTTCATCTGGAAGAGGGGCTGCACATCCCCCCACCCCCACCCAGGGCCATGTGTGATTAGATGCAGTGCAGAAAGGGGAAAGGATATATGCCTCTGAGTCACACTGACTTGGAGTCAAATCCTGTTTTTCTACTTATTAACTGTCCGGGGGGAACTTAATGTCTCTGAGGAGTCATAGTTTCAGAATCTAATATGGGGGTTGTGCTGTCTCCCCTACAGGGCCATTCTGAGGATTAAGTAAGGCAGGTGAAAAGTACGTAAAATGTGCTTGAAAAGGTAGCAGTTTTTGAGTGGTGATGACTAATTTCTCATAAATCCCAGAGAAAGGAATCATTTTTGTTTCCCATTAGAGTGGTCATAAATTGCGCATTCACGAATGGAGTTTTACATGAAGGCAGGTGTTCGTTCTTGAGCAAATCATCCTTGTAGGCCCACCTAGACTTTTCATTTCGTTTTCCGGTGAAACACATAAGGCATAAGGCATCTGCCATGGCTGCCCAGCGTCTCTGTAACATTAAACAACAGCAACTATAAAGAGTAATTCATAAAGAAAATTACATAAAATAGATGTACAATTTAACAAAATATTATACAGTTCACATCCATGTAACCACAACCCTGTTCAAAAAAATAGATTATTACTGTCAAGCCATAAGCAGCCACCGTTCACCTCTCAATCACAATTCTGTTTCCCTACAGGAAACCATGGTCTGAATGTTATAGTAATTACTTCCTTACCTTTCTTTATACATTTGCCACCTAGGTCACTGTTCCTAAACAATATCGTGGGCTTCCCTGGTGGCGCAGTGGTTGAGAGTCCGCCTGCCGATGCAGGGGACACGGGTTCGTGTCCCGGTCCGGGAGGATCCCACATGCCGCGGAGCGGCTGGGCCTGTGAGCCGTGGCTGCTGAGCCTGCGCGTCCGGAGCCTGTGCTCCACAACGGGAGAGGCCACAACGGTGAGAGGCCCGCGTACCGCAAAAAAAAACAAACAAAAAAACAACCAAAAAAAAACAATGTTGTTAATTTTGCCCATTTTGGAAGTTTATATAAATGAAATCACGCAGTATGTATTCTTAAACATCTGGCTTCTCTGACTCAACATTACGCTTTTAAGATTTGTCCATATCAGTGCAAGCAGCTGTGGTTTGTTCATTTTCAGTATTCTATAGAATTCCTTTATGTTCATATACCACAATTTTATCTTTTCTAGTATTGGTGGACACTTGTTTCCAGTTTCAGGCTCTCCTGTGTAATGCATTTATGAATATACCTGTGCGTGTGGCCTGTTTCTCTAGGGCCGACGTTGCTGAGTTAAAAGATGTGAGCACCTTCAATTTTTCTACCACATCCAAAGTGATTTTACCAATTTAAACTTGCACAGCGGTTTATAAAACTGTTGTATTAGACCTTGTGATGGTTAATTTTACGTATCAAATTGGCTGGGCCATTGTGCCCAGGTATTTGGTCAAACATTATTCTGGATGTTTGGATGTTTCTGTTGAGGTTGTTTTTTTTTTTCAGAAAAGATTAGCATTTAAGTCAGTGGACTTTGAGTAAAGCAGATCACCCCTATAATGTGGACGGGCCTCATCCAATCAGTTGAAGGTCTTAACTGAACATAGACTGACCACGCCTAAACAAGAAGAAATTCTTCCAGCAGACAGCCCGTGGACTCTAACTGCGATTCTTCCCTGAGTCCACCCTGCCAGCCTATCCCATCAGATTTGGGACTCACCAAGGCTCCACAATCATGTGAATCAATTTCTTTTTTTTTTTAATTAATTAATTTATTTATTTTTGGCTGCATTGGGTCTTCATTGTGGTGCACCGGCTTCTCACTTTAGTGGCCTCTCTCGTTGCGGAGCATGGGCTCTAGGCGCACGAGCTTCAGTAGTTATGGCACGCAGGCTCAGTAGTTGTGGCTCGCGGGCTCCAGAGCACAGGCTCAGCGGCCATGTTGCACGGACTTAGTTGCTCCGCGGCATGTGGGATCTTCCGGAGCAGGGCTCGAACACGTGTCCCCTGCATTGGCAAGCGGATTCTCAACCACTGCACCACCAGGGAAGTCCCTGAATCAATTTCTTAAAATAAATTTCTCTCTCTCTCTCTCCCCCTATCTATCTATCGATCAACATCCAAAATACATACATATATAGAGAATATATATATATATATATATTTAATAAATTTATTTATTTATTTTCTTGGCTGTGTTGGGTCTTCATTTCTGCGCAAGGACTTTCTCTAGTTGTGGCGAGTGGTGCCACTCTTCATCGCGGTGCGCGGGCCTCTCACTATCGCGGCCTCTCTTGTAGCGGAGCACAGGCTCCAGACGCGCAGGCTCAGTAGCTGTGGCTCACGGGTCCAGTTGCTCCGCGGCATGTGGGATCTTCCCAGACCAGGGCTCGAACCCGTGTCCCCTGCATTGGCAGGCGGATTTATAGAGAATATTATATATATATATGTATATATATATTTTTTATATATGGAGAGAGAGAGGAAGCCAGTCTTTGTTCTACTAAGGCCTACAGCTGATTAGATGAGGTCCACCCACATTACAGAGGGAAATCTGCTTTACTCCAAGTCCACTGATTTATATTTGTATATGTATGTAGTATACACATACACACACATCCTGTTGGTTCTGTTTCTCTGGATAACCCTAAAATTAAGGGTTATACAGACCTAAAATTAAGGCTTATTATGCACTGCCTTGACAGGTGGCAAAACAGAGAGGGCCTTTAGTGGCCTAAGTGCAAGTCCATCTCCTCACTCTGTTCCATTGGAAAAGGTCCCCTAGCCAAACAACCCTCCTTATCCAGGGGACCAGGCACAGTTCCTGATTACCTCTGAGTACTGGGATTCAGTTTCCTGTCAGCCTGTAGAATTATTCAAACGAATCAATCATATCTTACCAGGGGAGCCAGAGGGCACTCCATCTTCCTGATACCACAAAGCCTGCTTCCCACAGCCCCTCTGCTCTGTGTGGCCCTGTATGGCATGGGATGTCCTCATCCCTCAGGATGTGAGTATATGTGGCCAATAAGCTGCTGTCGATCTTATCTGTCCAAGTGTCAAGTGTTGTGTGTTTAGTGATCCCCCTAACCATAGGGCAGGAATCCCTCCCTCACCAGTGGAATGGGAGGCGTTTAAAACAAAAAGCTAGTATTCCATCAAATTCTCACCAACACCTGGTATTGCCATAATTTAAACTTTTAGTCAGTCTATTAATATCTCATTATAGTCTTAATTTTTTTCATTGAAGTAAAGTTGATTTACAATGCTGTACAGCAAAGTGATTCAGTTATACATATATATAATTCTTTTTTTAATATTCTTTTCCATTATGGTTTATCATAGGGTACTGAATATAGTTCTCTGTGTTATACAGTAGGACCTTGTTGTTTATCCATCCTATATATAATAGCTTACATCTGCTGACCCCAAACTCCCACTCCGTTCCATCCCCAAACCCCCTCCCCTTTGGCAACCACCAGTCTGTTCTTATGTCCGTGATTCTGTTTGTTTCATAGATAGCTTCATTTGTGTCATATTTTAGATTTCACATATAAGTGACAGCATATGGTATTTGTCTTTCTCTTTTTGACTTACTTCACTTAGTATTATAATCTCTAGTTGCATCCATGTTGCTGCAAATGGCATTAGTTCATTCTTTTTTATGGCTGAGTAGTATTCCATCATATATACATACCACATCTTCTTCGTCCATTCCTTTGTCAATGGACACTTAGGTTGCTTCCATGTCTTGGCTATTGTGAATAGTGCTGCAATGAACATAGGGGTGCATGTATTTTTTTGAATTAGAGTTTTCTCTGGATATATGCCTAGGAGTGGGATTGCTGGATCATACGATAATTCTATTTTTAGTTTTCTGAGGAACCTCCATACTGTTTTCAACAGTGGCTGCACATTATGCTGTTAATTTTTATTTCCTTGATCACTAATGAGACCATACATTTTTTCATGAGCATTGTCCGTTTGTGTTTTTTTCTTTGGTGAAATGTCTTGTGGCAGAAACCGATTGGCTGTTCATCAAAGTTGTTTCCTTTTTCTCCTGACTGTACGGCTCGACTGCATTTCCCTGCTTCCCTTGCAGCTATGTGAGCCAGGTGGCTAAGATCTAGCTAAGGAAATGCTAGCAGAAGTGACATGAGCTATTTCTAGGCCTGGCCTTGAAAAATCCCCCACCCATGAAACTCTCCTTTCTCCCCCACCTACTGGCTAGATGTTGATGTCCAGGTTGCCTTGGAGGCCTCATGATGAAGACAGCTGAGTGTCTGTCAGCCTGGGTACGCAAGTGACTTTGTGGCGCAGCGCCTCCTGTGGTCAAGAACATCAATTTTGGACCTCACCTAAGCAAAAATAAACTACAACTTCTATTGTATAAAGCACTGAGATTTGGGGGTTGGTCGTCATAGCTGTTAGTCTACCTTTACTGATACTTGCTGATTTATCTATTGAGACTTTTAATTTAGGAGTTCCTTTTGGGTATAAGTCTTTTGTCAGTTATCTGTGTTGCAAATATATTCTCTTCTGTGGTTGGTCTTTTCCTTCTATTAATACTGTCTTTCGAAGAATAAAAATTATTCATTGTAATATGGTCAAATTTATCACTCTTTCCCCTTATGATTAGCATGATTTTGCATTTGTTCATAAAATGTTTCCACATGGAGTTAATAATGTATTCTCTTGTTTTGTCATCCAAACTTTTTTTTTTTTTTTTTAGGTGGGGGAGCTTTCATATTTAAGTTTAGAATCACCTGGGACTCATGTTTTTGGTATGATGTGAAGTAGGTGTACAACTTGCTTGTTTTCCTGTGTGGATCTCAAATTGTGACAACATCACTTATAAATTTTGGTATCTGGTAGACCAAGTCCCCCCACTTTTTTCTCCTTCAAGAGTGTCATTGCAGGGCTTCCCTGGTGGTGCAGTGCTTAAGAATCCGTCTGCCAATGCAGGGGACACGGGTTCAAGCCCTGGTCCAGGAAGTTCCCACATGCCGCGGAGCAACAAAGCCCGTGCGCCACAACTACTGAGCCTGCGTTCTAGAGCCCACGAGCCACAACTACAGAAGCCCGCGTGCCTAGAGCCCATGCTCTGCAACAAGAAAAGCCACCACAATGAGAAGCCCACACACCGCAACGAAGAGTAGCCCCCACTCACCACAACTAGAGAAAGCCTGCACGCAGCAATGAAGACCCAATGCAGCCAAAAATAAATAAATTAAAAAAAAAAAAAAAAAAAGAGTGTCATTGCTTTTTTTTTTTTTTGCGGTACGCGGGCCTCTCACTGCCGTGGCCTCTCGTTGCGGAGCACAGGTTCCGGACGCGCAGGCTCAGCGGCCATGGCTCACGGGCCCAGCCGCTCTGCGGCATGTGGGATCTTCCCGGACCGGGGCACGAACCTGTGTCCCCTACATCGGCAGGCGGACTCTCAACCACTGCGCCACCAGGGAATCCCCTCATTGCTTTTCTTGATCCCTGCATTTCTATATGTATTTAGAATCCGTTCGTCACGTTCCACGAAAAAAACAAAAAAATCTGTTGCGATTTTTGACTGGTATTAATTTACATCTATAGATTATTTGGGAGGATAATGGACAATTCTTCCAATTAATGAATATATTATAGTTTTCCAGTTATTTGGGTCTTCTTTAATATCTCTCAGTATAGCTGTTAATTTTTTTCTGTAGATGTATCCCGCCTGTTTTTGTTCATTTTTTTCCTAGGTGCTTGATACATTTTATGCTATTAGACGTCGTTTATATTTTAGTTTGATCAATGTCAGTAAAAATCTTATCGTGTCTAGTTTCCCCTTTCTTCTGTTCATGTAACAAGGCCTAGTTTTATCACTGACTAGCAGTCTTAGATTTTGTATCTAATTTACAGCTCCAGTTACATTGAATTTGGTTGGGTTTGGGTCTTCAATCTTAGATCCTAACCAACAAGGGCTTACTGTACAGCACAGGGAACTCTGCTCAATATTATGTAACAATCTAAATGGGAAAAGAATTTGAAAAAGAATAGATACATCTGTATGTATAACGGAATCGCTTTGCTGTGTACCCGAAACTATCACAACATTGTTAATCAACTATACTCCAATATAAAATAAAAAGGTAAAAAAAATCTTAGGGACTTCCCTGGTCGTCCAGTGGTTCACACTCCATGCTCCCAATGCAGGGGGCCCAGGTTCGATCCCTGGTCAGGGAACTAGAGATCCCGCATGCTGCAACTAAGACCTGGCACAGCCAAATAAACAAATAAATATTAAAAAAAAAAAACCCTTAGATCCTAATTTGAACCCTCTGCCTCCATGTCAGGTTCTGTGTGTGAGGCTAGAAGGTGGTAGAAGACTGACTAACCTCTCACCAGAGGGTCTAGGGAAGATTGATCTTTCCTTATATCCAGCCCATTAAGCAAGCCTTCCAGTAACATCAGAATGTATCCTGAATCCACTCCTCTCCTTCTCTGAGGCATGACCCCCAGTCTAGCCACAGTCATACCTCATCTGGACCACTGAATAGCTTCCTAACTGGCTTCCATGCTCCCACTCTGCCTCTTCCATGCATTCGCCATGCCACAACCAGAACTGTAAGAATATGAGTTGATTTTCCATGGGAGACCATTCTGATGGGAAGCCATTTCAAAGGCTTTCTCTCCACACTTCTAATAAAATCGAAATTCTCCAGCCTCTCTGGCCTATGAGACTGGTCCCAGCTTACCTCTGTCTCCCTGTCCAATCTCCTCTTGTGTTTCTCAACACCCCCCTTATTCCATCCGGCCCCCAGCCTTCTGACAGTTTCTAGACTATGCATACTCTTTCCTGCCTCTCTCCTTGTTCTTCCTGTGCCAGGACTTTTCTTTCACCAACTTTCTGTGTGGCTGGTTCATCCTTCAGGTGGGTTTGAACCTTTAAATATTCCTCCTCAGAGCAGGCTTTCTGACCACCTTCACTGTTATTCTCTGCCATACTGCCCTTTCGCTTTCCTCGTTACCTTTATCACAAGAGGGCTATCATTTTGTTTGCTCCTTGTTCCCTTGATCGTTATTTGTCTTCCCCTCTAGACTGTGAACCAGCTGAAGGCAGCGACCCCACCTGTCTTGTTCACCATTCTATTCCTGATACATCATACGGTGCTCACCATCTAGAAGAGATTCAGTAACTGTTTGTTGAGTAAGTGGATACATCTTGCCTAAATTAAAAGACAGAAGTCCTGAGGGTGGGGACTCCTCACAGGAGCTGGATGAGCTGCTGAGAATCTCAGATGATTGTGTGTAGTGATCACTGACAACCGTGTGTGTGACTGGGATAGGAGATGGGTGAATGAGTCTAGTATAAATGTTCTTCACCCAGTGAGAGGGTGCTAACTAAAAATTGACATTCGCCATCTGCCTGTACAAGGATGAAGCCACTAGCCTCTGCAGCTGCTGACCTTCAACACACCCAGAAGGGAGTTCAGGGTGGACATTAGGAGCGAGGCACACTGCTCTGGGAAAAACTGGCAGAGCAGACTTTCAGCAAGTTAGATATTTTCAGGAGAAGATTTTATGAGCCCAATGCTTGCATTTCCTCCTATCTAGAAAGGCACTGAAATCATTAAATGTGACATCTGCTCCTCGTGACAAGCAGCCAGCCTCTGCCAACATGTATCTTGACTGTACGTGCCCCCTTCACTAAAATCATAGAGAACACTGACCTTCCCTCTTTGAATAAAAAATATTGCCGCCATATCTGTAGACAAAGGATGTCGCAGCCATCAAGCTATCGCATTACAGCCGCCCCGGATGGTGAGCCCTGAGGGAACTCAGGATGGAAACAATGCCTGCTAATGCAGCCACCCCCTAACAGTACACCCAGAGGAGACTCAGGATGAGAGAACACAGGATACTGGCCCCAGACAGCCTAGGTGCACACCAGAGGAATGATTTCAGTGAGCCCACATTTTGCATCTTCCCTTTACAAAGAAAAGCACTCAATTCCTTAACTCCAGATATCTGATTTTCTTTAATTAACAGTAATCTTTTGATGTTCTGACTACCTGGTCTTTGTTGCAAAAAGTCCTACGTATCCTTCCCTCGCCCCCTCGCCTCTTCAGAGCAGTCCCCCAGAGTGATCTGAGAGTCCTGTCTTCTGGGCTTGAAGTCCTCAGAATGTCCACCAAATAAAACATAACTCTCAGCTTTTAGGTTGTGCATTTTTTTTCAGTCAACACCTTCTGCCTCTCTGGAGCAGTTTCTCAGAGCTATCTGAAATGCTATGTCCCAGGCTACAGTCTTCATTTTTTTTTTTTTTTTGCTGCACTGCGTGGCTTGTGGATCTTAGTTCCCCAGCTAGGGATTGAACCAGATCGGGTTGGAAGCTCAGAGTCCTAACCACTGGGCTGCCAGGGAATTCCCTAGTCCTCATTTTACCCCAAAGAAAACTTAACTCACATTGAGCTTTTTTTTTTCAATCAACAAGGGGATTCCACCCGTTGGTCCCTGACAATTCCATCTTTCTGATCCCTTTCCATCCTTCATCTCAGTGAGTTAAAGGACGAAAACTACCCACAAACAGGAAGAACGGGCATGAAAAGAAGCACACCAATGGCACACTGGTATCAACGGCTAACTTCTGCTGTGGCTGGGGGCTGATGTGACACAGCCTCAGGGTTTGCAATCACAGTTCTTGCCTGCCTTGTGAGAGGCTCAGATTCCATTTCTGCTCCATGCAACTTCCTTTCAGCCCACCACCCGGCACACAGCAGAAACTCAACAGATAGTTGTTGACTGATTGGATGACTCCTTTGACATGGGCCATCAAGGACACAGATGAGGGACTTCCTCGGTGGCGCAGTGGATAAGACTCTGCGCTCCCAATGCAGGGGTCCCGGGCTCGATCCCCGGTCAGGGAACTAGATCCCACGTGCATGCCGCAACCACAGAGCCCACGTGACACAACTAAGACCTAGTGCAACCAAATAAATAAATATTAAAAAAAAAAAAAGGACACAGATGAAATGGTCCTACCATGCCTTCTAGCAGTTATTTCCTCCTGCACACCCACCCAAGTAGGCACCTTTGGCCGCTGCAACCAGGAGGCTGGGGATGCCCATTACCTCCTCTAAAGAAGTGATGAGGCTAAGAGAGGAGAGACACAAAGATATTACATGGAGGTGGGAGTGGAGCAGAGGAGAGCAAGCCCTCTCCCAAATTCCAGAGAAACAGCTACACCAGGAGCACATTAACCATTCAGAGCTGTGGAGGCAATGCTCTAGATCCCACCCTCACCCCAATATATTTCAGTCATGCTTTCCTTGTAACTGCTAGCCCCAAGTTACTCTCATTTTCATACCTTACTAAATACATAGAAATTTAAACATTAACATTAATTGCCTTCATTTACCTGTGCGCTACCATAAAATGATCTTTTGGTAAAATTTTCTTTAATATTACAAATAGGGCTAGATTGATGCTTTCCATCCATCCTAACTGAATTCTATCATCGCTTCACCTCATCCCAGGGTATTCGTTGGGGATCCAAACCCCGCTGTCTTTTCATTTAGTCAGAAGCTCCCTAGGGCTTCTCTGGGCCACGCTTCCGGCCACGGTGCAGCTCAGACAAGTGGCAAAAGCTCCCAGCTCAAAGAACTCTTGTCTTGTTTGCATTTTCAAAGACTACCCTTTCATCCGCAACGCCATTCTGATTTGCCATCCAGAGAGCTGACCCGGAAAGCTGGATCCATCGGTGGATTCTGGCTCTCCTGCTAGGTCTCTGGACCTTCCCCTCAGCCTCTTCTCCTTTAGGCTACAATGGAAAAGGAAGAGGGAACAAAACCCTGGGAGGATGGGGTAGCCAGGGCCCTTCTTTGCACCTCAGGATGTGTGCTCTGATCAGGATGTGGCTACCTGGGTGACCAGAGTCGGCTTTCAGGCCTTTGAAGAGCCCCCTAGTCAGAATGCTGGTTTACTCTTCTTCAAAGCTCCTTCATTTCTTTTTTACTGTTTTTTTAACAAGGTGCCGCCGCCTGGATTTAAAGGGACTTTGTCCTTTTTTGGCCTCTCTGAATGATTTTTAAAGCAGTGTTCTGATGGAAACAAAACCTATCTCTTTTTTAAAAAAAATATTTATTTATTTGGTTGCTCCAGGTCTTAGCTGTGGCATGCAAACTCTTAGTTGCAGCAGGCATGTGCGACCTAGTTCCCTGACCAGGGATTGAATCCAGGCCCCCTGCATTGGGAGCGCGGAGTCTTATCCACTGCGCCACGAGGGAAGTTCCAACAAAACCCGTTTCTGATGTAATTTCCTGGTAGGGTCCTCTGGGCAGTGAACTCCCCAGGCCCGAGGGCTTGGCAAGGGCAGGCTGTGGGGTAAGTCCTGCATCCCTGTGCAGACCACCTAAGCCAGTGGGGAAGGGATAATCCTATTCCCAGGAAGTGCCTTTTCACAAATTGTCCTGAAGGGTGGACAAAGCTTAGGAATTCCGGTCCTGGCTCCACAAGGCTTTATATTCCCAGACCTCAGTCTCCTCATCTGTAAAACAGTGGACTTTTTTAAAAAATAAATTTACTTGTTTTATTATTTATTCTTATTTTTGGCTGCATTGGATCTTCATTGCTGCACATGGGCTTTCTCTGGTTACTACGAGTGGGGGCTACTCTTCGTTGTGTTGTGCGGGCTTCTCATTGCGGTAGCTTCTCTTGTTGGGAGCACGGGCTCTAGGAGCGTGGGCTCAGTAGTTGTGGCACACGGGCTTAGTTACACAGCCGCATGTGGGATCATCCCGGGCCAGGGGTCGAACCCGTGTCCCTTGCATTGGAAGGCGGATTCTTAATCACTGTGCCACCAGGGAAGCCCCTAAAACAGTGGACCTTTATTTTTGCCATATTCTCACACCGCTGTACTAGTATGTACTTTCATATTTGCTGTGGACTGAATTGTGTCTTCCCGACACCCTCCAAGTTCCTATGTGGAAGCCCTAACCCCAATGTGATTTTATCTGGAGATAGCCTTTAGGAGGTAATTAAAGTTCAGTGAGGTCATAAGGATGGTGTCCTAATCCAATAGGAGGATGGCCTTCTAAGAAGAGGAAGAGACACACACATATGTTAGGGCAAACACTGACTGAAACTGCCTGCCCTGGACAGGCAAGGTAGTAGCCACTTGCATGAGGTATCTTAAACAGGAGGTCCTGGTAAGGAATGCTGAACTAACAAGCTACCATCAACCAGAAGAATTCGGGAAAGGTCAAAAGGAGAGAGGAGACTCCAGTCTATATGTCCTACCAACCTCTAAAAGGCTTCTCGCTGGAATCCATCCTGGCTGAGTGATGTGTGCGCCACCAGGACAGACCCTGAGCCAGAGTCATTGGCCAGAGACAACCCAGAAACTGAGCCCATTCCCATAAACCCGGAGACGGTGAGCCACGTGGCAGAGCAGTCCTCCTGGTTTCCCTTACCCTCCTGGACCCCACCCAGGTTCCGCTTCCCGACAAAGTCTCCTGCTTTGTCAGCACGTGTGTCTCCTCGGACAATTCATTTTCGAGTGTTAGACAAAAGCCCACTCTTGGGCCCTGGAAGGGGTCCCCCTTCCTGCAACACCTACACCTCCTCCACGTGAAGACACAGAGGAGAGGGACCTCCCTGAACATTCTTCTGTGCTGGCGCCCTGATCTCAGACTTCCAGCCTCCAGGACTGTGAGAAAATGAAATTCTATTGTTTAAGCCACCTAGTCTAGGATATTTTTATGGCAGCCTGAGCTGACTAATGGACTCATTTTGTTTACTTGAATATACCTATATAAAAAGGAAACTTGAATTCTCCTCTGTAAATGGAAAATCAGTAGCCCTCACCATAAGAATGAATCAGGGCCAACCAGACACAGGGCCTTGAGCCCAGAGTACTTTTAGGGGCCTATGAACATGCTTTAATTTTAATTTATTTTAAAATCAGAAGAAAAAATAAATGCAATAACGAAACCAGTCTAGATTATATTCTTATTTATACCAATAAAGTCTTGAAATGTAATTTTTAATTTTTTTTAATGCAGGAAGGTGGCTCACCAAGGCAAAAGTGCCTAGGGTCCATGAAAGTCAGAATGCAGCCATGGAATGAACGTACCTATAAGAGAAATGCAATGAAAACAAACGATGTTCCTAAATTCTAGCAGATTCCGCCTGCTGAAGTCTCTGTACTTCCTTCCTTCTGTGCCTCCTCATTCCTTGTTAAAAATGGAAATTAACATGTGTTAGGTATTAAACACTGATTAGCACCAAACTGATACTTTGTCCTGGAGAAATCAAGAAGGATCAAAAGAAGTTGAAAAGGGAAATGTTTTCTCAGCTTATGATTTATTGTTATTTAGCACCACCTAAAATTGCTTGACATCCCTTCAGCGGGTTCATCCTGTACATGCGAGACACTGGCTTTGATGATGATGGTGATGATGATGATGACATTGACCATCATATTATTGTGGTCCAGGTTTGTTAGGAATGCTTACCATGTGTCAGGTCCTTGGCTAAAAATTTTCATATTCAAATCTCACTTAATGTTCACAGAGACACTGGGAACAAGGTATTATGAGAAAATGTCAGAGCTTTAAATCCAGCCCCGATTGACCCTAAATCCCATATTCTTTTTTTTTCAGTACGCAGGCCTCTCACTGTTGTGGCCTCTCCCGTTGCGGAGCACAGGCTCCGGATGCGCAGGCTCAGCGGCCATGGCTCACGGGCCCAGCTGCTCCACGGAATGTGGGATCTTCCCGGACCGGGGCACGAACCCGTGTCCCCCGCATCGGCAGGCGGACTCTCAACCACTGCGCCACAAGGGAAGCCCATAAATCCCATATTCTTAATTCCTAGGTTATACTTCCTATTTTTGTTTCCCTCTTTTCAATTGTCTTTAAAAAACACATTGTATTTGTTTATAGTTTTGAATGGATAGTTATTCACACAGTAGGAAATTTTAAAAATACAAAATAATTGAAATTAAGTCTCCCCACCCCACCCCAAGACACTCAGTTTCTCTCCACAGACTGATAAACCACACATCAGTTGCATCCTTCCAGGTTAGTCTGTAACTGTTTAAAGATAATTTCCAGAAAAAGATAAAACCATGACTTTCATACAGATATAAAACGGACACATGTTAAAGATTTCATTCTACTCATTAATCAACAAGGGAAACAGGCAGGTGTTAAACTCAAAAAGAATCTGGAAACAGACACATTTATAGATCAAGAGTATTGAAATGAACATACAAATAAAGGCAAAACTGGTTTTTCCATGGGGTGGGAGAAAGAAAGTCAACTAAACCTCTATTGGACAGAAAAAATTTGCATGTCCCTAAGAATTATTTTGCATCAGTGACTACAAATTACAGAATTTCAAAGACAATGAAAGGCAGGCAGTCTGAAAAGGGTATGCTGTTTGTAGATAAAATTTTTTTCCCTCCCAAACTGATAACTATTCTATCAAGTTCTTAAGTATCCTTTCAGGTGAGTCTCTAACCTGCAAACATAAATGTACACACTGTAGTCTTTAAGCAGACAGCTGGGATGTCATACTGTCTATGGTGTCTGAAAAGGTTTTTTTTTTTTTTTAATTTATTTATTTTTGGCTGTGTTGGGTCTTCGTTGCTGCGCTCGGGCTTTCTCTAGTTGCAGCGAGCTGGGGCTACTCTTCATTGTAGCGCACGGGCTTCTCATTGTGGTGGCTTCTCTTGTTGCAGAGCATGGCTCTAGTTGTGTGGGCTTCAGTAGTTGTGGCATGCAGGCTCAGTAGTTGTGGCTCGCAGACTCCAGAGCGCAGGCTCAGTATTTGTGGCACACGGGCTTAGCTGTTCCGCGGCATGTGGGATCTTCCCAGACCAGGGATCGAACCTGTGTCCCCTGCATTGGCAGGCGGATTCTTAACCACTGCACTACCAGGGAAGTCCTGAAAAGGTTTTTTTGTTTTTGTTTTCATTGTTTTTCATGTATTAATGTATTTCCTGACTCTTTTTTCAGATGGTCTCTGAGACCCCCTGTCAATGACAGAACTGTCAGAAAGGAAGGTCCTGGCTCTCCCAAGAGTGGAAGATGACTATTCTCACCTGAGAAGTGCCTGGAGGGGTCCTGAGGAGGGACCAGGCACTGTCACACCTCCCAGACAGGTACACATCTATGTCTCTGACCCTGGGGAAGAAAGGAAAGGAGAGGGTCTGCAAGACAGGAAGGTAGCAAATTCAAAGAGACTCCAGAGCAGGGGTCTCTTACAGGGCTAGGCAGCTAAAAAAGCAAGTGAAACTGGCCCAGCCAGGAGCAACAGGGAGTGGTGAAAACTGCAGTAAATGAGGGCAAGTTTTCCCGCTCTAAAGGGGCAGCCCCTACTCAGCTCCAGCCAACCATTGCCATAAGCAGGTGTGGGCCTACATATTGCCAACGGCCTCCTTTTCCAAGAGAAGTCAGAAATACAAACTTTAATGTAAAAATATTTCCTTTATAAAGAGAGAATATTTTTTATTTATTATTTTCTTAATTAGTATTTTTTAAATTGAAGAATAGTTGATTTACAATGTTGTGTTAATTTCTGCTCTACAGCAAAGTGATTCGGTTATATACATATATGTATTCTTATTTTAAATTATTCTTTTCCATTATAATTTATCATAGGGATATTGAATATAGTTCTCTGTGCTATACAGTAGGACCTTGTTGTTTATCCATCCTATATATAATAGCTTACATCTGCTAATGCCAACCTCCCACTCCATCCCTTCCCAAATCCCCTCCCGTTTGGCAACCACAAGTCTGATCTCTATGTCTGTGATTCTGTTTCTGTTTCATAGATAGGGTCATTTGTGTCATATTTTAGGTTCCCCATATAAGTGATATCATATGATATTTGTCTTTCTCTTTCTGGTTTACTTCACTTAGTATGATAATCTCTAGTTGCATCTATGTTGCTGCAAATGGCATTAGTTCATTCTTTTTTATGGCTGAGTAATATTCCATTGTATATATGTACCACATCTTCTTTATCCATTCATCTTTCGATGGACATTTAGGTTGTTTCCATGTCTTAGCTATTGTGAATAGTGCTGCTATGAACATCGGGGTGCATGTATCTTTTTGAATTAGAGTTTTGTCTGGATATATGCCCAGGAGTGGGATTGCTGGATCATATGGTAATTCTATTTTTAGTTTTCTTTATGGAATCTCCATACTGTTTTCCATAGTGGCTGCACCAGTTTACATTCCTACCAACAATGTAGGAGGGTTCCCTTTCTTCCACACCCTCTTCAGCATTTGTTATTTGTAGACTTTTTGATGATGGCCATTCTGACCGGTATGAGGTGATAACTCATTGTAGTTTTGATTTGCATTTCTCTAAAAATTAGCAATGTTGAGGATCTTTTCATGTGCCTATTGGCCAACTGTATTTCTTCTTTGGAGCAATGTCTATTAAGGTCTTCTTCCCATTTTTCGATTGGGTTGTTTGTTTTTTTGTTGTTGAGTTGTATGAGCTGTTTGTATATTTTGGAAATGAAGCCCTTGTTGGCTGCATCATTTGCAAATATTTTCTCCCATTCTGTAGGTTGTCTTTTCATTTTGTTTGTGGTTTCCTAAAGAGAGAATATTTTTAAATTTAAATGTTATTTATTTTTGAAGAGGTAGTTCATTCACATTGTTCAAAAATTTAAAAGGCAGTAGGGTTTATAATGAAAGGATTTCCTCCCCCTCCCATACCCAGTCACCTAGTTACCCTCCCCAGAGAAAATCAGAATATCTTGTAACCTTCCAGAGGTGTTGCAAGCATGCAGAGGCAAATATTATTTTTCCTTTACTTATACAGATCATAACATACCTTTCACTTTGTACTATATTTTGCTTTTTTCCTTAAAATTTATCTTTAAGAGTCTTCTCTATCAATACATAAGCAGCTTCCTCATTTTTTTAAAAAAAATTAATTAACTTATTTGTTTTTATTTTTGGCTGTATTGGGTCTTTCTTGCTGTGCGCAGGTTTTCTCTAGTTGTGGTGAGCGGGGGCTACTCTTCGTTGTGGTGCGCGGGCTTCTCGTTGTCGTGGCTTCTCTTGTTGCAGAGCACAGGCTCCAGGCACGAGGGCTTCAGTAGTTGTGGCTTGCGGGCTCTAGAGCGCAGGCTCAGGAGTTGTGGCACACAGGCTTAGTTGCTCCATGGCCTGTGGGATCTTCCCGGACCAAGGCTCGAACCCGTGTCCCCTGCATTGGCACGCGGATTCTTAACCACTGCACTACTAGGGAAGCCCCTGCTTCCTTATTCTTGCTTACAGCTGCCTAATATTTCTTTGCATGCATGTACCATAATTAACTTAATCGGACCCCTCTTGATAAATATAGATTGTTTCCAAAGTTTTGCTCTCATAAGTAAACCTCTATTTATATTATTTCACACATTGATACATATAACATCTATAGGCAAAAATCCTAGAAATAGAACTGATGGATTAAAGAAATGTACATTTATGATTTTTTTTTTTTTTTTTTTTTTTTTTTTATTTGCGGTACGCGGGCCTCTCACTGTTGTGGCCCCTCCCGTTGCGGAGCACAGGCTCCGGACGCGCAGGCTCAGCGGCCATGGCTCACGGACCCAGCCGTTCCGCGGCATGTGGAATCCTCCCGGACCGGGGCACGAACCCGTGTCCCCTGCACCGGCAGGTGGACTCTCAACCACTGCGCCACCAGGGAAGCCCACATTTATGATTTTGATAGTTACTGACAATTTTCTCATCAGAGAGATTGTACAAATTTACATTTCAACTAGCAATATATGAGAGTGCCTGTTTTTCCAGACTCTCCCAAAGATGTGTATTATCCATCTTTTTTATTTTTCATGGTAACTTAGTATTGTACATATGTATTTCTCCTATTGTGAGCATAGTTGCTGGTCTTTCCACATGTTTAAGAATAATTTCTACATGATTTTCATTGAATTATCTTTTCATATCTTTCATCTGTTTTCTACTAGAGTTGTTTTTATTTTTCTTTATTTGTGGGTGCTCTTTATATATTAGGGGAATTAATACTTTGTTTGGAATACATTGCAAATGAGTTTCCTAGTTTGGCGCTTATAGCTCTCATTTTTAAAATGTTGCATTATAGTTAAAAACTGGCACAAACCACACAAACAATACCTGCAAAATCGACCTTGTTTCTGAGCCTCCAGTTACCACTTCCATTTGCTAATCCTAAGAAAATGAATGGGAAAACCAAGGTATGGAGGCAGTAAATTGCATTGACCAGAGTCATGTGGCCATGAGCATGGAACTCACCATATTCTGGTCTGGACCAGGGAATGCTTCCTAAATACCAGTTGTCCCTGATGGCAAACCAACAGTGAAGTGTGACCCCTTTGCTCCCATCAAAAGGTTCAATTCAGAAAATGTCAGGGACTGAGGCTGAGGCTGAGACAATTAGAGGAAACCTGCAAAGAACTCACTAGACCATGCATAAGGATATCTGGGTTCTGATCCATGACTTGGGTAAGCCATTTCCCCTGTCTGGGCCCCTGTTTTCTCATCCACACTGTGCAACGTTGCAGAGAGTGGAGTGGTTAGACAACCCTAGATAATCTCAAAACTCCTTTCCAGTTCTGGGTTTAAGGGGACCTGAGGCTAATTTGAAGGTCCTGGGGCAGCCACATTCTAGAGGTTGTTCCCTGTTAGGAAAGACAACTTACAAGTACACATCCCTTTGCAGGAATCAAATTCCTGAGTATAACCTAATGAAGCAGACAGGACAGAAATTTTCACCACCTTCTTTAACATGAGAAACTGAGGCCCAGGTAGACATAGTGGTTAAGAAGTGAGAAGTCAGCAGTCTGTGTTTAAGTTCCAGCTTAGAGACTGGACAGATATGTGACATTGGGCCAATAACCTAGCCTCAGTTTTCTTACATATAAAATGGAGACAATTGGGAATTCCCTGGTGGTCCAGTGGTTAGGACTCCATACTTCCACTGCCAGGGGCCCGGGTTCGATCCCTTGTTGGGGAACTAAGATCCCACAAGCTGTACAGTGCAGCCAAAAAAAAAACGGAGACAATAAAAGAACTTATTTTATACAGTTAGAGTGAAAAGTAAGTGAGAATGATGGGACAGATCAATTATAATAACACATACCAAGTACTTAGCACAATGCCTGTGCTATGGATTGAATGTTTATGTTCCCCTAAAATTCATATGTTGGAGCCCTCACCCCACATGTGGCTGTATTTGGAGATGGAGCCTTTAAGGAAGTAATTAAGATTAAATGAGATCATAAGGGTGGGGCCCTGATTCAACAGGGTTAGTGTCTTTATAAGAAGACACACAAAACAGCTAATGTTCTGGGACTTCGCTGGTGGTGCAGTGGTTAAGAATCTGCTGCCAATGCAGGGGACGCGGGTTCGTGCCCCATTACGGGAAGAACCCACATGCCGCGGAGCGGCTGGGCCCGTGAGCCATGACCGCTGAGCCTGCGCGTCCAGAGCCTGTGCTCCGCAACAGGAGAGGCCACAGCAGTGAGAGGCCCGCGTACTGCCAAAAAAAAAAAAAAAAAAAAAAGATGAAGCGACTGACCACCTGAGCTGAGATGAAAGGAGTACAGGACCTGCACACACCCTAGTCTTGTGAGCAACCCCGCCCTTGGACTATTGCTATAAAGCTCCTCAGTAAATCCTCCCAGGTGGACACACACAATTTTGAGAGGCACAAGCCTGCTGGGTCCCCCTTTGCCTGGCAAAGCAATAAAGCTGTTCTTTTCTACTTCACCCAAAACTCTGGCTCTGAGATTTGATTCAGCACCGGTACACAGAGGCTGAGCTTTCGGCCTCACTAGCAAGTGCGTGAGTGGCTGAGCCAGGCTGAGGAAGCGGGTTCCTAGACTCAGCAGGCCATCTTCCTGCTCTTGGGGCAAGAACCGCCCCCCCCCCCAGCTCCCCTCCTGGGCCTCCTCGTCTCCATGGCTACCTCTGCTGACGCCCTCCACCTCACCCACAAGGGCAGGGCTCGCCTTCACGGGGGTGCAGCCTATCAAGAGAGGTTTGTATGTGTGCGTGTCTGTGCGTGTGTATGAGATTTACCCAGGAGAAGGAGATGTGTGAGGGGGACAGGAAGAGGGAGTCCTTCCTCAGTCAAAAGAAGCAGGAAATTCCTTTCTGCCTTTGGTTCCTTGAGAACTTCTCTGGGCTGGATGGAGACAAGGGAGGGCTAGGGTGATTCTGAGATTAACCCTCCCTGTCCCAGACAGAAAGGAGCCCAGGGAGAAGGCCTGGAGGACAACAACTGCTCCTTTCTAACCCAATCTTCCCCTCAAAGACGCTCTGAAGGGTCCTGGCCCCTTCTGAACAACTTGAACCTTTGGCCCAGAACTCTGCTTTATAAACAGGTAAAGTGCTTTGGTACCTACAAGGTGCCCCTCATGTATACAATCTCATTTTGTTCTTTTTTTTTTTTGGCCACACCTCTTGGCTTACAGGATCTTAGTTCCCTGGCCAGGGATCCCTCAGCAGTGAAAACGCCAAGTCCTAACCACTGCCCCGCCAGGGAATTCCCTAATCTCATTTTATTCTTACAATAAACAGACAATAAGTCAAACCTAGAGTTTGTTGGGGGTATATCTTCTTTATTAAAAAAAATTTTATTGAGGGCTTCCCTGGTGGCGCAGTGGTTGAGAGTCCGCCTGCCGATGCAGGGGACGTGGGTTCGTGCTCTGGTCCGGGAAGATCGCACATGCTGCGGGGCGGCTGGGTCCGTGAGCCATGGCCGCTGAGCCTGCGCGTCCGGAGCCTGTGCTCCGCAACGGGAGAGGCCACAACAGTGAGAGGCCCGCGTACCAAAAAATATATATATATATTGAGATATAATTGACATATTATACTAGTTTTAGCTATACAACATAATGGCTCACTGTTTGTATGTACTGGGAAATGGTCACCACAATCAGTAAGGCAAGTTACAAATTATTTTTCTTGCGATGAGAACTTTTACCTCGCCCCTGGCGAGCAATCTGTTCTCTGTATCTATGAGCTTGGTTGGTTGTTTGTCTGTTTGTTTAGATTCCATATATAAGTGACTTAGAGGCCTTTCTCCTCCAACTTTTGTTGTCTATACAGACATATGTACCTTCTACTCGATGGTAGAGACAAAGGGTTGGCCTCCCCCTTCCCTGCGTCCCGCAGAGAGCTCAACAGAGGGCCTTGCAGGAGCAGGCGCTTGGAAATTTTTGTGGACTAAATGAATAAATGCCGACTCGATCAGGGAGAAGTAAAAAGAGTTCTCCTACTCAGGAAGATAGTGTTGCCATTGCTCTAAGGGAGCAAACTCAGGCATCTCCGTTCCTCCAACCCAGCACATTCACTCCTGAGCGGGCACTGGACTTCATTTTAATACTGATTATTATTGTTATTACAATATTTTTACTGTTATAACTGTCACTTCTTGTCCAAATATAAGCACATTACTCCTCACATCCACTATTACTAGCCCCATTTTACAGATGAGGCACTGGAGACACAGAGAGGGGAAGTAATTTACCCAAGGTTATTCAGCCAACGATAGTGCAGCTGGGATTCCATCCTGATTATTTATATCTTGAGCTTGAAACTCAGCGGGACCCAGTGGGGCTCCCAGGCACAGAGGTCTTTTTGTCTCCCATTTCTTGTACTCAAGACTCCAGCCTCCATGACCTTTCCTGAGTTCCAAAGGGCAGATTCTAACACTTGCTAATCAAGGGAGGAGCAGCCAAGCAACCACCTGAGGCGAGATTAAAGGGAGCAGAGGACTTCCCTGGTGGCGCTGTGGTTGAGAATCCACCTGCCAATGCAGGGGACACGGGTTCAAGCCCTGGCCCAGGAAGATCCCACATGCCGCGGAGCAACTAAGCCCGTGTGCCACAGCTACCGAGCCTGCGCTCTAGAGCCCGCGAGCCACAACTACTGAGCCCACGAGCCACAACTGCTGAAGCCCGTGTGCCTAGAGCCCTTGCTCCGCAACAAGAGAAGCCACTGCAATGATAAGCCTGCTCGCCACAACCAGATAAAGCTCGCGCAGCAACGAAGACCCATTGCAGCCATAAATAAATAAACAAATAATTTAAAAAGAAAAAAGATTAAAGGGAGCAGACAAGCTCATCAGGATTAGGAGACTGCCCACCTGAGCTGAGATTAAGGGAGTGCACATCCTGCACACACCCCAGCCTTGTCAGAGACCCCGCCCTTGAACTATTGCTATAAATCCCCGCATCAAATCCTCCCAGGTTGGGACACACAGTTTTGACAGGCATGAGCCTGCTGTGTTCCCCTTTGCCTGGCAAAGCAATAAAGCTCTTCTTTTTAACTTCACCCAAAACTCTGTCTCTGAGGTTCGATTAGGCACCGGTGTACAAAGGCTGAGATTTCAGCATCAGACTTACAGTATTCAAAGTTCCTCCGGGGCTGTGAGCTTAGCCTCGCAGTGGTCCTGGGAAGCAGGTGGAAGTTTCCACAGCTCACCAAAGGCCATGCTGCACTGGGGGGCAGATATGGAACTAGAATCCAGGTCTAATAGGGCTCATTCTGACACACAAAGGTCTGCCTTGTGTGAGAATGTGAAGGCCACACCTGTGGGCCTCCCAGCTGGGTGAGGGTTTGAGATCCACCCCAGGATGGGGAGGCTGGGCTAAGTCCATGATCCTGAATTCACTTTGGGGCCTCGGGGCTTCTGTGAGAGAAAGGAAGGCGAACCACAGAGTGGAGGACAGACTTTGCTCCACATTACGGAACCACTTTGAGTTTCCAGATTCACAGCCAGGCACCTTTGCTCATGTTCCCTCTTCTTGGAACACTCTCATCCCACGTTCTATTCTAGCTATAACTCATCGGGCTTGCAGTTCACCTGGATCTTTATCTCTTCTAGGAAACCTCTGCCCCTCTCTGAGGCTGGAACCAGTGACCCTCCTCCCGGCTCCCACAGCATCAGTTGATTGCCTATAGCTTAATGCTGACCACTTTGCATTAGAAATGCAGGAGCTGCATTCTTTCTCTCTGTCCCAATAGCCAGAGAGCTTCTCAAGTGCAGGGACCCCACTTTCTCATTGTGGTCAGTGCCTGGCACTCTGTAGTAAATGCTTAGTAACTAGATGAATGACTGGAGGTGGGTTCAAACGCCTTAGTTCTTTCATTGCTACCTATGTTAAGGGATTGTGGACAGTGTCCTATTCATTTTTGGCATATAGAAGATGCCCAGTTTGGGACTTCCCTGGTGGTCCAGTGGTTAGGACTTGGTGCTTTCACTGCTGTGGGCCCGGGGTTTGATCCCTGGTCGGGGAACTAAGATCCCACAAGCCGCTGTGGGGTCTAAAGAAGCAGAAGAAGCAGCAGCAGCAGCCGAAACCCAGTTAAAGTTTCCTGAATTGGGGCTTCCCTGGTGGCGCAGTGGTTGAGAGTCCGCCTGCCGATGCAGGGGACACGGGTTCGTGCCCCGGTCCGGGAAGATCCCACATGCCGCGGAGCGGCTGGGCCCGTGAGCCATGGCCGCTGAGCCTGCGCGTCCGGAGCCTGTGCTCCACAACAGGAGAGGCCACAACACTGAGAGGCCCGCGAACCGCCCCCCCCAAAGAAAAAGTTTCCTGAATTGAATTAAACAGAATTAATCATCCTGCAAATACAGTACATCCCTCATCTGAGCAGAGAAGTTGCTTGGTTCCAACACACTTAGATAAAAAGTAAGTGAGGGGACTTCCCTGGTGGCGCAGTGGTTAAGAAGCCTCCTGCCAATGTCAGGGACACGGTTTCGAGTCCTGGTCCGGGAAGATCCCACATGCCGCAGAGCAACTAAGCCCGTGAGCCACAACTACTGAGCCTGCGCTGTACAGCCCGCGAGCCACAACTACTGAAGCCCACGTGCCTAGAGTCCGTGCTCTGCAACAAGAGAAGCCACCACAATGAGAAGCCTGCGCATCGCCACGAAGACCCAATGCAGCCCAAATAAATAAATTAATTAAAAAAAAAAAAAAGTAAGCGAGGGAGTGAGCTCAGAACTCAAAATATGCGCTCAAAATATTTTCTGATTTCCTTCCTCCTCTGGACTGGGGATGGGGGTGAGGAAGATGGGTTCAGTCCTCCCAAAGAGTCTCATTATTACTAGGAGATTCTTCCCCAGATGCTGCTCCGTGCTCTGGGGCTGCTAGTCCACAGTGGCCTCAGCTTCCTGCTGGGGAAAAGGCCCTCTGCTCTTGAACAGGGGTGGAGACTCCAGGCTGTGTTTTGGGGCACACAGTAGGCCAGCAGTTTGTAATGGAGTGATGGTAAAATAAGGCAGGCCCCTTAAGTACATCTTGGGGCTCCCAACACCCCAACTGTCTCCCAAATCTAATATATAGTAGGCACTTACTAAGTATTAAACCTAGTAAAGGATTGAAGGGTCTACCAAACCCCAAAGCAAGAGAACGGATCCAACAGCGCCCCCTTGCGGTGCTCTGCATCAAGAAGTCACCTGGGAGAACCGTCTGCAGTTCCACCACCGAATGCTGGACAGCACAAAGGATTCCAAGCTGCCAGGGGAGGGGTCCTTGTCGGGGATATAGTCTACGCTGTCTCCCACCCATTTTTAGAGATGGAGCACATGGGCCTAGAGAGGGGAAATGATTTGCCCAGGGGGCTCTGGGAATTCGCTAGAGGGGCTTAGGGCGGCGGTCTGACGGCGGAGACCCCCGCGCGACCTGTCGCGGAGCTGCGCGTGCATAGCGAGCATCCTGTATTTGCTTAGAGCGAGTGTGTGTTTGGGGCGGCGGCTGAGAGGAGATGGTGCAGCCCCCGGCTGGGCCTCTAGCGGCGGAGCTGGAACTAGAACCCGGATGGGCGGACCCCGGCCCCGCGCCCCCTCGCGCTCGCTGCCTGGTGCAGGGCGGCCCCTAGCGGGACGCCGGGATCCGGCAACGCCGCGCTCTCCCAGGCCCGCCTGGTCTCACGACAAAAGAGCTCAAGTTCCGGGGATCCGAGCCCACCGCCGTGGGGACCGGGCGGGTCCTCCCCTCGGTGGCCTCGCTGTCTCAGCCGAGGCGGCGGGGAGCAGGTCAACCCGGTCCCCGCGGGTGGAACGGAAAGTGGGCGGGGCTCCCGGAGGTGGTGTCCCCGGGGCGGGGTGGGCGGAGTTCGCAGTCCGGTGCGCACTCTAGCTGGAGTCCGTCGGAGCTTCACACTCGGTCCCGAGATGACGGCGAGCAAGCGGGTGGCGAAGGTAACCGCGAGTAGGATGACCCCTTTGTCACGGTTCCGGTGACTTTCTATTCCGTCCTCCCTCCATCCCTCCTCCAGCTCTCCGAGCGCATTTGTTTGTCTGGGTACCAGGGCTGGCTGAATCCCTGCATCCCTGCCCCCTCCCCAGTGGAAGAGTGGGTCTACGAGAGGGGCCAGAGCTGGAGTTTGGGGAGCTGAGGACGTGTCGAACTGGGGTGTCGCTGGCTCCCTGAGCTGTGCTGGGAATGGGGATGAGCCACCTCCCCCCAGATTGGTTTCAGTTTCATTTCACTGCCAGAAACTTGTGATAACAATTGCGTGCGTCTCAGGTGCGGGAAGGGTTGGTTCCTTGGCGTCTTTTTTGGAGCCAGGCGTTCTGTTGGGGGTGGTGGCAGGTGCCTTTTGAACAGAGAGAACCAGGACAGGGTCCTTGCCTTGGAATAGCCCATGGCCTGCCCCATAGTTTCGTACCCACATTAGAGTCCCGAGAAGTATGCGATGCTGAGTGGGAGTTGAAAGCAACGTTCTCAGGGTATTCTCGGGAGGAAAAGATGCCAGGGAGAACCTAGAAGGTGTCCTGGAGCAGGTGGCGTGTATTCATTTGTTCTACAAATGTTGTTGAATGCCTCCTATATGCTGGTTCCTGTTCTAGGAGATACGGAGGCAGAGATAAACAAACCTACCCCTTCTGAGCTTTCATTCCGATCAGAGACACAATTTGAAGTGAGGTCGGGAAGGATGGGGAGTTGGCGATTTTCCCCAGGAGGTGGGAAAACCCAAGGTGTTTGGAGGACTGAGATGTGGCTGGGACTGGGGACAGATGGGGAAGGTAGAGCAATCCTGGGTCGGACACCCCTCAGGCTTTGAGGCTCTCAGAAGTGCCCCTCCTATGTGCAGGCTTGAGGGGGGTGAAGAGGGAGTGCTACCCTCAGCCTCTGAGAAGAACATGATCTGAGATTGGGGCACCCAGAGCAGGCTCAGCCCAGAAGGACTGAAATCTAGAGGTTGGCAGCAAAATAGGGCAGAGAGTCTTTCCAGCCAAGTGGGAAAGAGCTAGGAGCCAGTATTTATAGCACTGGCACCACTAAATGCCAGGTAGTTTACATTAGTTATTTCATCTCATTCTCACAGCAACCCTGTGAGATAAGTCCTATACCCCCATTTTACAGATGGGGAAGTTGAGGCTCAGAGAGAATAACTTGGTTGTCCTGGGTCACCCAGTAGGGAGTGATGGGGCTGGGATTAGAGCCCAGATTGGTGGGGCTCCAACCCATAGGCTCTTTCAGTGGCTTCCCTACTTTCATTTTCTGTTCCTCTGAGTCAGGTGATTTCCTAACAGGCCTCTGGAACAAACTGTGTGTCCTAGCTTGGCTTTCAGCATCCCCAGGCTTTGGGAAAGCCTTGAGAGAACTCATATACAACCAGTAAAGTCCAAGTTCTTCCAGTTATAGTAAACTTGGGGAAAATGTCCATTCCAGAGCTTCTCTGTCCAACCTGGGGCTTCATTCTTGCTGAAGAGTCACAGATGATACTGGAACTAGGACTTGTAGTAGCAGATGCTTCTAGTTTGGGGTAAAAGATAAATGAGGGGTCATAGATTCTGGGCAGAAGGCGCAAGAAGCAGTTTGTTGGCATGAACAGAGTTGGAGTATGGAAAGATAAGAAACAGGAGATAAGGGTGTGTCTGTATGTTGGGGGGCAGAGAAAGTTTAGATGGTGCGCAGTGGGAAGGGACCTCTCCCCAGCTGTGGACTGGCTTTGGGGACCTTTCTCTCTGCCTTTGTTTATACTGGGGCTTGCCAGCCTTGTCACTATTGACATCTTGGGCCAGATAATTTTCCGTAGAGTGTTTGTCGGCATCCCTGGCCTCTACCCACTAGATGTAGTGGCACTCCTCCATTTGTGACAGCCCCAAATGGTCATAGACATTGCTAAATGTCCTGGGGGCAAGTAGGTAAAGTAACCCCCCAGTTGAGAACCCCTGGTTTATACCATTTGGTGTTCCAGAAAAATATGACCTGCCCTTGAAAGTCTTTTTTTAAAAAATACTTTTATTTATTTACTTTTTATTTTTATTTTGGCCGCACCATGTGACTTACAGGATCTCTGTTCCCAACCAGGGATCGAACCCACGCCCTTGGCAGTGAAAGTGTGGAGTCCTAACCACAGGACTGCCTGGGAATTCCCTGAATGTCTTTTTATCTGTTGCTGTTTTTTTTTTTTTTTTTTTAATAAATTTATTTATTTATTTAATTTTGGCTGCTTTGGGTCTTCGTTGCTGCGCGCGGGCTTTCTCTAGTTGTGAAAAGCGGGGGCTACTCTTTGTTGCGGTGCGCGGGCTTCTCATTGTGGTGGCTTCTCTTGTGGCAGAGCACAGGCTGTAGATGCACGGGCTTCAATAGTTGTGGCACATGGGCTCAGTAGTTGTGACGCACGGGCTTAGTTGCTCCGCGACATGTGGGATCTTCCCGGACCAGGGCTCAAACCCGTGTCTCCTGCATGGGCAGGCGGATTCTTAACCACTGCACCACCAGGGAAGTCCCGCTGTTGTTTTTTTTTAAAGGTCTATTACAGTGGGGAGAGGCAGCATAGGGGTAGAGGGGTAAGAGGTACAAATCATTAGGTATAAAATAAGCCACAAGGATATATTGTACAACATGAGGAATGTAGCCAATATTTTATGATAGCTATAAATGGAGTATAACCTTTAAAAATTGTGAATCACTATCTTGTACACCTGTAACATATAATATTGTACAGCAACTATACTTCAATTTTTAAAAATTTTTTTAAAAAGGAAAGGAAGTATATTTTTTAAAAAGTCTATTGTTCCACAAGATGGACCCCAGAATGGAGAGAGGGGTTCTTTGGTCTAATACATTTGAGAAGTACTGCACGCTTGGGCTCATACCTTGGAGAATCACAACGCACAGTAACGTATTAAAGGCTTTGGGAAGTCCTGCAGGAAAGAAGTCTGTTTAGCCTAGTGTTTCCCAGTGTACTTGACCATGGAGCCCTTTTCCCATAATAACTATGAATCTTGCATGGGACGCACCGTATACATTTGCTCTCACTGGGCCCTCTGCCTTGGTACCTCTCCAGTTCTCTGCATGGTAGATAGACTCTTATTCATTCCGCATGACCCAGCTGACAGTGTCACCCTGCGTGAAGCTTTCCTGCTCCCCTCTCCTCTCCTTCCCTATTATGTGTCCACACGTTAGTCACATAATCACATCCGTGTTTCTTCCATTACTCCAATGAAGTTCTCGAGGGCTGGGCCATGTCTTAGTCAAGTGTCAGTAGAGGGTGCTATTGAGGAGAGGGCTGTTGGGGGAGCTCAGTGATGTCCAGTGACTGGGTCACCTTTCTGGGAGAGTGACACTGCTTGTCCTCTTGTTTCTCTGCTTGGTGTGTACAGTTCTCCTCTGCTATGGTCTGCCTGAGTCATTTCCCCTCCCCAGGCCTGGTCTGGAGCAGTTTGACAGGCACAGGGTGATGTCTTTGCTGCCTGTTCTGCCCTGAACACTGTAAAGGCACATCGTCATACTGGGTGCTATGGAAGGGAGGGAGGACCTCGTGACTCTCTAGGAAGAGGACAAGAGGACAGACATTAAGTACGTCGGTTTCAGGAGAAAAGGCTCCTAAGAGAGTTTACTCCCAAGTTGTAATATCTGGAAGCAGTGATGTGCGTGCTCCCTCCACCTGGTACTTACGGAGCTGGGGTGAGGCTAAACTTGGGTGATTCACTCAAAGCCCTGAGCACGGTGCCTGACATGTACCAAGTGCTCAGTGAATGGGGGCTATGACTCTGCCATCTTCTGTCCCCTGGGCGGTCCTGTTTGGGACTTGGACAGTGTGCTGGGGGGCAGGGGGGAGGGGGCTGAAGTAGGGGCGACTAGGCCAACTGCCCGTGCTCTGTCCCCCTGCAGGAGCTGGAGGACCTTCAGAAGGAGCTCCCCAGGTACCTGCGGAACCTGTTCAGCGATGATGCCAACGTGCTGGTGTGGCACGCTCTCCTCCTGCCTGTGAGTATCCACAGGACCATGGCGGGGGACTGGGGTCACTTACGCCAGGAGCCTGGGCAGGGAGGGTTAGGACTGGGCAAGAATCTTCCCTGCCTTCGAATCCTGTTTTGTTTTGTTTTTGTGGTATGTGGGCCTCACACTGTTGGGGCCCCTCCCGTTGCGGAGCACAGGTTCCGGACGCGCAGGCTCAGCAGCCATGGCTCACGGGCCCAGCCGCTCCGCGGCACGTGGGATCTTCCCGGACCGGGGCACAAACCCGTGTCCCCTGCATCGGCAGGTGGACTCTCCACCACTGCGCCACCAGGGAAGCCCCCTGAATCCTGTTTTTCACTGGAGGTTATCATTGGCAGAGGGGGTCTCTCTCTGGATTGATTGCTTCTGAGGTTCAGGCCGACTGATGAAGAGGCTAAAAGCCTTTTGGATTTAGTAAGGGACCCCTTCTGCAAGCCAGTAGCTACCACGCCCACCATGGAAGCTTCAGTAGACAAAGGGCATTAAAAAAAAAAAAAGAAAAAGAAGAAGAGATCTGTTGGGTCTTTGTCGAAGGATAGGGATGAAGTTCCTGTTTCCCACAGTTGGTAGAATTTGCTGCCTTAGACCTAAAATGTGTTTTGTTCTCTTTTAAAAATTGTATTTCAGAAAATTATTGTTACATATGACAACACAGATAACTCATCTCTACTATTCTGCTTTTTCTCTGTTTATTATTAAAGATCATCTCGATAGAATCTCCCTTTGAAAGTAATATTCCAAAGGACCTATCAAAGTGCAAGATGTCTATTGTATCATCTAATTATTAGTGACCACAGATATTTTCTTTGAGAAGTTCATCTATATACCTTTGGATACTAGGAAATAAAAATGGAAACAATTGAGCTTTTTATTAGCTCTTTGGAATTTAATGGGAACAATTCATTTGATTATTTAGGATTTGAACTTCTTACTGACAAGGCAGTGGCTTGGGTTGTGCCATTTTCCTTTATTTTTTATATTTTTAAATTTATTTATTTATTTATTTTGGCTGGGCTGGGTCTTAGTTGCGGCACACAGGATCTTCGTTGCGGTATGCGGGCTTCTTATTGCGGCATGCATGCGGGATCTAGTTCCCGGACCAGGGATCGAACCCAGACCCCCTGCATTGGGAGCGCAGAGTCTTACCCACTGGACCACCAGGGAAGTCCCTGTGCCATCTTCTCTTTCAACTGACCTGTAGCCCAGAACAATGGAGAACGGCTTGAGTCAGGGCAACCCTTGACCCTCTGTCATGTCCTGTGGGCTGCTGGGTTGAAACAGTCCACCACACCTGCTCTGGGCTGGAAGAATAACAAAATGCTTTATTTAACTCAGGACTTCGGAAGAAGTAGGGCTTTCTCAGCTGACCCTAAGGTGCAGTGTGAAGCCCTCTGTCTGGTCCAACTTCCTCATTTTCATAGATGAGGAAACTGAGCCCCAGAGCTGCTCAAAGCCACACAGCAAGCTCGAGGCGGAGCCAGGATGGGTTCCCAGGACCCAGGGCTCTCAGCTTCATGGCTCCGCCACCTCCTTCCTCTGATAAGACCCGGGCAGCCCAGCCTGCAACCCCTGCAGAAGGACACACAGACGCTCTCTCGTCCTTTTCTGAGGCCTCACCCGTGGCTTTGTGTCTACTTCCCAGGTCCCAGCCTCTTCTTATTATCGAGAACATGAAAGCTAAGGCATTTTCTTTATCTGCCCAGCATTTGCCCCAGCTCTTATCTCAGACACACCCAGGACCCCTACGGCTTCCTTTCTGCCTTCTGCTGAGGAAGAGGAGCTCTCTTAAAACCTTGAGTCTACGCTTGCATACCTGTGTCATTCGGACTGTCTTTGCCCTGTCTTCTCTATCACGAAGGTTCTGGAAGGTTTTGGAGCTTTGGAACCAGCCTGAAGGCCCCTGTGCTCTATGCGGGGGTCACCCAAGTCCTGAGGTTCCGCCCCACTAGGGTTGTAGAGTACTGCCCATGTGTGGAGAAGTCAAGTTGACAGTGCTGAGATCCCATCCTAGCACTGTCACTGTGGCCCTGGGCAAGTTACTTATATACATTACACTTGAGTTTCCTCATCTGGAAGTGGAGATGCTAATACTCAGGAGTTTTCATAATACTTATCCTAATAGCTGACATGTACATAGTGCTTGCCATGTGCCAGGCCCTATTCTAAGCTCTCAACATAAATTAGCTCATTTAATTCTTACATAAACCCTATGAAGAAGTCTGTTATTTGTTCCGTATGGAAAAGCACAGAGAGGTTGAGTTACTTGCCTGAGGTTACACAGCTAGGAAGGGGCAGAGCCAAGAGTCACACTCAGGCAGAGGGGCTCCAAAGTCCACGTAACCCCTACACTGTGCTGTATGGGCTAACGTGTGCGGAGCCCTTAGCACGGGGTGGCACAGAGTAGATGCCTAGGAAAGCCTTCTTGTTGCTGGAAGTCTAGAGCGTCTTCTACTGGCTCCTGGCAACTGGTCACTCCAACTCCGAGTTCTTTTTTTTCTTCTTTTAACATGGCAAAATACACATAACAGTATGTACCATCCTCATCATTTTTATGTTCTGAGTTCAATGACACGAAGTACACTCACATTATTGTGCAGCGATCACCACCATCCATCTCTAGAACTGAAATTCTGTGTCTGTTAAGCACTGACTCCCCGTCCCTCCTTCCCTCCAGCATCTGGTAACTAATTTTCTAGTTTATGTCTATGAATTTGACTATTCTAGGTACATCACATAAGTGGAATCATACAATATTTGTGTTTTTTTTTTTGGCTCTAGCTTATTTCACTTAGCACAATGCCTTCAGAGTTTGCTTGTGTTGCGGCATGTCGCCATTCATGATTCTTCCTAGGAGTGGAGCAGAGGATGCCTGGGACCCTGGGGTGGGGGCGGAGAGAGGGGGAAACCAGATGCAGGTCCTAGAAGGAAATGAGCAGCGGTGCCTCGGCACAGAGCTTGATCCCTCTCCTGCACAGGAGAAACCTCCCTACAACCTCAAGGCCTTCAACCTGCGCATCAGCTTCCCTGAGGAGTATCCATTCAAGCCTCCGACAGTGACATTCACAACCAGGATCTACCACCCCAACGTGGACAGCAACGGGCGGGTGTGCCTGCCCCTCATCAGCAAGGAGAACTGGAAGCCTTTCACCAAGACCTGCCAAGGTGGGCCTGGGCCCTGCCTAGAGGGAGGGACCTGGACTGGATGGGGGAGGGGGTCATGGGACCGATTTTCACTTAGAAAAGCCCAGAAGAAAGGAGATAAAAATTGTGAGTTGGGCTTCCCTGGTGGCACAGTGGTTGAGAGTCCGCCTGCCGATGCAGGGGACATGGGTTCATGCCCCGGTCCAGGAGGATCCCACATGCCGCGGAGCGGCTGGGCCCGTGAGCCATGGCCGCTGAGCCTGCGCGTCCGGAGCCTGTGCTCTGCAACGGGAGAGGCCACAACAGTGAGAGGCCCGCGTACCGCAAAAAAAAAAAAAAAAAAAAAATTGTGAGTCTCAGCTGAGCCTGTCATCAGATAGAAGGGGTGTGTCCTGAGATCCTGGGCTGGCTGACCTGCTCCTGCCTCTGTTCTCATACCTGGGCAGGTGGGAGAGAGCAGCGTTGCTCTGGGTCAGGGGAGAGAGAAGCAGCTGGGCTATAGAGGGAAGGGCTTGGGATAAGAAGGCCGCATGCCCTGTCTGGGGACCCTGGTGAAGTCTTCCTTTCCAGGGCTCAGTGCCCTAAATGACAGCTGAGGGGACTGGCCTAACAATGATAACATACATCACTTAATTAGGCACTTGGGCACTGTGCTAAGAGCTTCACATGCCTTTTTTTTTTTTTTTGGCTGTGTTTTGTAGCTTGCGGGACCTTAGTTCCCCGACCAGGGATTGAACCTGGGCCCCCAGCCCAGTGGAAGCTCGGAAGCTCGGAGTCCTAACCACTGGTCTGCCAGGGAATTCCCACATGCCATTTTTTAAAAGTTCACTTTTTTCTTTTTCTAAAACAAATTTATTTATTTATTTTTGGCTGCGTTGGGTCTTCGTTGCTGCACGTGGGCTTTCTCTAGTTGCGGCAAGCGGGGGCTACTCTTCATTGTGGTGCACGGACTTCTCATTGCAGTGGCTTCTCTTGTGGCAGAGCACGGGCTCTAGGCACGCGCGCTTCAGTAGTTGTGGCACGTGGGTTCCAGTAGTTGTGGCTCGCGGGCTCTAGAGCGCAGGCTCAGTAGTTGTGGTGCACAGGCTTAGTTGCTCTGCGGCATGTGGGGTCTTCCCGGACCAGGGATGGAATCCGTGTCCCCTGCATTGGCAGGCCGATTCTTAATCACTGCACCACCAGGGAAGCCCCACTTTTTTTCTTTTTAAGATTTATTTATTATTCATTTAATTTATTTTTGGCTGCATCGGCTCTTAGTTGCGGCTCGTGGGATCTTTGTTGCGGCACACGGGATCTTTCCTTGCGGTGTGCGGGCTCTTCGTTGTGGTGCGTGGGCTCCTCTCTAGTTATGGCGTGTGGGTTTTCTCTTCTCTAGTTGTGGCACGTGGGTTCCAGAGCGCGTGGGCTGTGTAGTTCGCGGACACAGGCTCTCTAGTTGAGGCTTGCAAGCTCAGTAGTTGTGGCCGCAGGCTTAGTTGACCTGTGGCATGTGGGATCTTAGTTCCCTGACCAGGGATCGAACTTGCATCCCCTGCATTGTAAGGTGGATTCTTTGTCACTGGACCACCAGGGAAGTCCCAGAAGTTCACTTTTTTATTTGAAGTGTAGTTGATTTGCAATGTTGTGTTAGTTATACTTATGCACATGTGTTCAGTTATACTTATGTACATATATTCTTTTTCATATTCTTTTCCATTATAGTTTATTACAAGATATTGAATATAGTTCCCTGTGCTATACAGTAGGACCTAGCTGTTTATCTGTTTTATATATAGTAATGTGTATATGTTAATCCCAAACTCCTAATTTATCCCTCCTGCCCCCCTTTTCCCCATGGTAACCATAAGTTTGTTTTCTATGTCCCTAAGTCTGTCTCTGTTTTGTAAATAAGTTCATTTGTATCGTATTTTAGATTCCACATACAAGTGATATCCTATATTTGTCTTTCTCTGTTTGACTTACATTACTTAGTACGATAATCTCCAGATCCATCCATGTTGCTGAAAATGACATTGTTTCATTCTTTTTTATGGCTGAGTAATATTCCATTGTATATATGCACCACATCTTCTTTAACCATTCATATGTCGATGGACATTCAGACTGCTTCCATGACTATTGTAAATAGTGCTGCTTGGAACATTGGGGTGCATGTATCTTTTTGAATTAGAGTTTTCTCTGGATATATGCCCAGGAGTAGGATTGCAGGACCATATGGTAGCTCTATTTTTAGTTTTTAAAGAACCTCCCTACTGTTCTCCATAGTGGCTGCACCAATTTACATTCCCCGCCAACAGTGTAGGAGGGTTCCCTTTTCTCCACACCCTCTCCAGTATAAAAATTCACTTTTTTATTCCATATTACGTTTTTGGTATCTATCCATTGATGACAAATTGAAATTATAATGGAGTAAACATAGTTCAGGCACACAAAGATGGAGTTGGGTAGCCATTGAGGACCTGGTCTGAGACATGTCCCTGCACCACTGAGAACTTGAACTTTCTAACTCAGGGACACCAGCCATTTTTAACCCACCAACTTCATTTAACCCCCTCAGAAGCCCCCTGAAACAGTGCTCTCGTTAGCTCCATTTAGTAGTTAGGACACCGAGGCGCATGAGAGGAGAAGCGCTTGCCTGAGCTGGCAGGTGGCAGAGCTGGGATTCGGAGCCTGCTTGGGTGCCTCTGGAACAGCACCGTCCAGCAGAACTTTCTGCGGGGATGGAATCCTTCTGTAGCTGCCCTGTCCAATGCCACGGTCACTAGCCACGTGTAGCTTTCGAGCACTAGAAATGTGGCTGATGTGACTATGAACTGCATTCCTAACTGTAGTGAATTTCCATTAATTTAAATTGAGATAACTCCCTGTGGCTGGTGGCTACCATAGTGCGCACTATGGCTCTAGAGCCTATGGACGTAATCAGTGTGCGATCAATCCTGCCTCTGGACCAGCTCGGGAGTTCTTAACCCTGGAAACAAGAATCCTGGGGGCGGGGATGGGGAGGACTGGTCCTTGGATGAGCTTCAGGAGGTCGGTGAAGTGCTCTGGACCCAGAACCACACGTCTGTGTGTACGCGTATGTGCACGTGCCTGGGGAGGTGGGCCACTGCCTTCACCAGGATTCCAAAGTCGCCCGTGAAAGATTTCCAGCCACGGGGCAGCAGTGGTTTCCAGTCTTAAGCCTCAGAATCCTTTTTCCCAAATAAAAGTTGTTTTAGAATCCTAATAACACAACAGAGAAAAGCAAAGTGCTTCTTCTCGAAAAGGGAATAGAACCCAGAAACCCTGTTTATCTCACCAACCCCCATGATGGGTAGCTTCTGTGACACCGTGAAACATAGTTTGAAAAGCACTGATGTAACTGGTTATGGCTTTGGGCATCATCAGTGAATGTGGTAAGAGGCATTTCATTTGGTTGTAGCGTCATCCTAAGACATGGAACCTCCTGGGGGGATCTCCCAAGGAGTGAGTGTGACGTTTCAGGGGATCTGGGAGCGGGCAGCCATCGCTTCCTTCCCAGGATTTTTTTCCTTCCATCCTGACGTCCTGATCTGACCTCTCTCCCCAGTTTTGGAGGCCCTCAACATGCTGGTGAATAAACCAGAGCTGGGGCAGCCCCTTCGCTTGGAGCTTGCCGACCAGCTGACACAGGACCCGGAGCTATTCAACAGGAGGGCCGAAGAGTTCACCCTCCAGTTTGGAGTGGACCGACCCTCCTAACTCTGCCTCTGGCCCATCTCTGCACTGGATACTTTCTGTGTGATGGACGGACACATGTCATGGGCTAGGGGCCAGAGCCCCTTTGTGGTCCATTTCCTGCTCATTTCTTCCAAGTTTTCCTTCTTAGATTGTTAGTCATTTGTGTGTGTGTGTGCGCGTGTGCGTGTGTGTGTGTGGTGGTGGTGGGGCCGCAGTTATGTGTGTGGTATGGGGATCCGCTGGCCTCAGGTGTGCTTTCCCCACTTCCTTTCTCTGCCCCAGAGCCAGGGGCATTCAGGTTTGCAGGGTCGCAGGCCAGCTCTCCAGCGCTCTGATGTGGGAAGCCCGATCCTCAGAGACTCAGGCTGCCTGGCAGGCCGGCTCGCAGGAAATGAGCCCAGCAGCCAACCAGAATCCGCTGAGGGCCCAGGCATGGGGGGTGCGGGGAGGGCAGAGGGGCAGGGGGGAGTATGGGAGGGAGGCAGGGCACAGGGAGGAGGGACTCCTACTTACGGTTGAGTGTTTTGTTGATTGAGTGATGGAAAACAGCCAGACCGCTGATAGACATGTATAGATGCAAAACCTTTTCTCTTCCACTGATGAATCATAAAGTGAAGAAACTAATCTCCGTCCCAGAAATCTGACTACATGGGGTTTTTTGTTGTTGTTGTTTTCCTTTTAATTTTTTTTTTTGGCCACACAACCAGGGATCGCACCCACACCCCCTGCAGTGGAAGCGCGGGGTCTTAACCACTGGACCGCTGGGGAGGTCCCCTGACTCCACGGTTTTTAAACCACTTGCTATCCCATTAGGTTGCTGGTTCCTAGGGACCAGCCTTTAGGCGGGGAGGTGTTTCCCCTCCAGCTTCCAGTCCACGGGAGCCACGGAGACCATGTGTTTGCCCAGCTATTAAAGCCACAGATGGACCGTGGAGTCCAACTGAGTGTTCACTGAGGGGACGGGTGGTTAATCGGGAGAAGAGGAGGCTGGGGATTTAGCTGCAGCCTAGCTAAAGGTGTGGCCCTGCTCTCCATCAGCTGAGGGCTCGCTGGCCATGAGGACTAGACCACCCTTGGCCTGAGCGGTCGTCGACGCGTCCACAAGGATAACATCCCCATTTTTATAGAGGAGGCAGCCAAGGCACAGAGCGCTTCAGTGGGTTGCCAGGTCCACTCTGCTGATCAGGGCAGAGGCCACCCCTCCAGCTGCAGTGCCAAGCTGGTTGGGTTTTGTTTTTGTGTTTTTCATGAACTGTTCTCATCAGCGCACATGCTCCAAATGGCTGATAAAGCCAGACAAGATTGTTAGCGGGAAGTTATACTCAGCTCCAGGGTTCATCTCTAGTGAGCCGCAGAGAGACAAAAACAAGCCAAAACTCTGGCCAGGGTTGGAGGGATTAACTTAGCACAAAGGAGGAGCTTTCTGGGTGCAGTGGTTCTAAGCTCCTAGAAGACCACTGGCTTTTAAGAGACAGAATATGGGGTATCTTTGAGTCAGGGGAATCACTCCAGGCCCCACTAGCCTAGTTGGGGTGAGATTTGTAGAGAATCTTCTACTCTAGTCCCTGCCCTGGAATTCCCTAATCTGGGAGAAGTGTGGAAAAGGGAAGAGAATTGGGAAAGTGCCACCCATGGCTGGAAATGTAAGATGTGTTGTTACTTTGGGCCACCACTTAAAGAACACTTACGTGACAGGCCCCGGGCCAGGCTGTTTGTCCTTTTCATGATCTCATTTAACGTTCACAGCACCTGCATGATTTTGAGCTCCTATCATCCCCATGCAGACGGTAAACTGAAGCTCAGAGAGGTTCACTCACTGGCCCAGGGACACACAGCTGGTTAGTGGTAGGACCCAGCCCACTCTCCTTTCCCAAATGCCTTTCATGGTTGTTGAGAAAATCATGTCAGATGAGGAACCCTGGTGGCAGGGGTTTATTATCCAAGTGAGAGATGTTCCTGCTGGGTTAGGGAGGGAGCACTAAGGGGCTAGACCGGATTTTACAAAAGAACTTTTCATGTAGTTAAGACTGGTACCATCTGCCCTTGTCTGAGCCCCAGCACTGCTGCCACCATGAGCAGGAGTGAGCCTCTGGGCCACGGCTGGTCAGCTGGGCTCCCTGCCCGCCTCTGCCCACAGGGTTGGTCAGCCCCTCATTTCTTCTTGGTCTTCACCAGTCCCTTCTGCACGAGGCTGCGGTACAGCTCCTGGATGTAGGTGTAGACGCACTTGGAGTCGGGCACTGCCAGCCGCACCATGTCATCCACTTCCAGCAGCTGGGCACAGTCGGCCAGTTTCCTGAGGGGCAGGTTGGGGAGGGGTGAGGAGGGGTGGAGCAGAGAGCCAACGGTGAAGGATGCGGGGCCTAAGGGGACAGCCCGGCGAGGATGAAACCCACAGAACTGTGTGTGGCAGAGCTGGGAGGTCATCTAGGGCAACCATCCCATTGTACAGATTAGATAACTGAGGCCCAACAGAGTCAAGACTCAAACTCAGCGGGGTCTGATTCCTAAGCCCCGGTTTTCATTGCACTGTGTGCCTTCACGTAGGAGCGGAACCTTCTGGTCTATAGTTCTGCGTTAGCCCACCCCTCCCACGTGCTCATATACCTGTCCTCAGGGAGAGTTTAAAAGACAGAACACCAACACTAGCCAGAGTGTTGCCTTGTAGCTGCAACAACTCCAGCTTCAACCAGTTTCCGTTTATGTATTGAGGGGTACTATGTGCTAGGTACTTTTCCAGGGAATTCAGCACCGAACAAAATAAAAATTCCCCACTCTCATGTCACTGACATTCTCACTGCTGTAGACAGTAATCAAACAGAAATCGATGGTACATGAGATGATGAGAGGTGCTGTGGAGAAAAATAAGGCAGGGAAGGGGGACAGGGTATGTTTCTGTGTTCAAGGGGATTTTTTAAAAAAATATTATGTTAGTAATGGCTTTATTTTTTTATTTTTCATCTATTTATTTATTTATTTTGTGCCAGCGCCTCGCAGCTTGTGGGGTTTTAGTTCCCCGACCAGGGATTGAACCTGGGTCCTTGGTGGTGAAAATACGGAGTCCTAACCACTGGACCGCCAGGGAATTCTCCAAGGAGAATTTTAATAGGGAGCCCAGGAAAGTTCTCTTAAAGAGTGTAAATTGGGGACATCCCTGGCAGTCCGGTGGTTAAGACTCTGCACTTCCAGTGCAGGGGGCACAGATTCAATCCCTGGTCGTGGAACTAAGATCCCATGTGCCGCGGAGCAGCTAAGCCCGTGCACCACAACTACTGAAGCCCACGCACCTAGAGCCCATGCTCCGCAACAAGAGAAGCCACCGCAGTGAGAGGCCCGTGCACCACAGCAAGGAGTAGCCCCCGCTCGCCACAACTAGACAAAGCCCGTGCACAGCAACGGAGACCCAACACAGCCAAAAATAAATAAATAAAACAAATTTATTAAACAAAATTTAAAAAGAGAGTACATATCTGCGGGAAGAGGTTTCCAGGCAGAGGAAACAGCATGGGCAAAGGTCCTGAGGCAGGAGTGCTTAATGTGTTTGAGTGACCGCATAGAACTTAGCAGCAAGTCCTCTCTTTCTAAATTCCCAGCTGCTCTTTGGGGCCACGTGCTACTCCTGGCTTTGCTAAAGCCGATCTTCTGATCTAACCGCTGTTGGGACCTTGCTGCCATGTGCCAGGAGTTTTATCAAGTGCTTCCCTTCCCCCCTTTTTTTTGGTTGCGCCGCACGGCTTACAGGATCTCAGCTCCCCAACCAGGGATTGAACCCAGGCCACGGCAGTGAAAGCCTGGAATCCTAACCACGAGGCCACCAGGGAACTCCCCAGTGCTTTCCCTTGAATGGTCTCATTTACTCCACTCCTCTGTGTTCAACCAGCAGAAGAGGAGCTGGAGACTCGGAGCATTTTGGTGATTTGCCCAACGTCAAAGTGAGTGACACAGCTGGGACTCCACCGCAGGCCTGCCTGATGCCTCTGGCATCCCTGCCCTGTAGCCGGGTCTCAGCAGTCCCAGCCTGCCAAACCGCCATGGGTGCTGGCATAGGAGAAACCAGGGTCCCAGCGGAAATCCTCTCTTAGAGCTGAGGCAGCTGGACCGAAACCCAAGCCGGGCTGGCCTGGGAGCGGGAGGCAGGAGCACAGACTGGAGGATTTCGAAGAAGGGGACAAGCTCCCTGCAACCGATGCAGTGATCTTGGCTCCTGGATGTGGGTCGGGGTGCTGTTCCCATGCAGGAGAGGCAAAAGCTTCACTCCCACTGGGCCTGGGGAACGGGGTCGGGCTCCTCGAGCAGCACAGCCGATCAAGCCGCCTGGGGGCCCCAGCGTTGACCGTTCCGTGGGAATCAGAGGCAACTCCTAGAAGGGAGCCCGCTGCGGCAGGGGCCCCCTTACTTTGCACGCTTCATCTGCACCCCAGGCCCTAAAAGAGGTTAAGTCAGCTGCCGAGGTCAAAGAGCTAGGAAGGGGGACTTCCTTGGAGGTCCAGTGGTTGGGACTCTGAGCTTCCGCTGCAGGGGGCACGGGTTCGATCTCTGGTCATCACTGGTCAGGAAACTAAGATCCCGCATGCCTCATGGCGTAGCCAAAAAAAAAAAAAGAAGAGCTAGGAAGAAGGAGGCACCCCCCCACCTCTTCTCCCTCCAGCCTCCATCCCCACGCATCCCCTGCACATCCTTCCCTTTTCCCTGCTGCCTGATGCCTCCTCTCAGCCCGTCACCATCACCTGATTATTCCTTCTGCCTTTCTGTGGCTCTGCAGGCTGGCAGCCAAGGCAAGGCAGCTGCAGGAGGACCACGACCCTGCCCCACAGGCCGGGGACACCTGGTCAGGGCCAAGCCACGTGGCCTTCTGATGTTCACCAAGAGCTCTGCCCCGACTAGGAGTTTCACTTTCCAATCCTGGTTCATCACCATTAAAGGTGCTTCTGGGGCTTCCCCGGTGGCACAGTGGTTGAGAGTCCGCCTGCCGATGCAGGGGACACGGGTTCGTGCCCCGGTCCGGGAAGATCCCACATGCCGCGGAGTGGCCAGGCCCGTGAGCCATGGCCGCTGAGCCTGCACGCCCGGAGCCTGTGCTCCGCAGCGAGAGAGGTCACAACAGTGAGAGGCCCGCGTACCGCCAAAAAAAAAAAGGTGCTTCTGAGCCCAGAGCAGGACATGGTGCTCCGGATGCCCTCAACCCGCCACCCCAGGGCACTCCCCCCATCCCTTGGCGGGACCAACTGGAAGGGATCTTCTGTAGCACCAAGTCTGGTGGATTTCAAACGGCATCCCTGGTGCCCTAGGGCCCTATAGACATGCTTCAGGGACCATCTTGGGAAGCAGAGCTGGAGTGCTCCAAGAACCCCTCCCAACCTCAAAAGGCCTCCCTAAAATCTGTCTAATATGTTGGGCATTCATTTAATATTTTGCTTGAGGAATCTGTCAGGGGGGAAAAAGCATCTGAAAAGCACAGATCAATACCGGCCATCTCGTCCATCTCGTCTTGCCGATGGGGACACGCAGGCCCCGAAAGGGGAAGGTTGCTGCCCAGGCTTCCCTGCAGGCTGGCGGCCAGGCCTGGACTAGACCAAAGGGCTCAGCCTCCTGGACCAAGGTGCTGCTAACATCCCCAGTGACTTATTCCCTGCCCCCGGGCTTTAGAAACGCACTCAGCGGGAAATGCATTCCCGGTCTCAGAGCTGTCCTCGTGGACCACTCCCTATGCATAGTCCTATCTCTACCGGGCGGCTCAGAAGCCCCTCCCAGGTGGGAAAGGACAGGCGCTCCAGGCGCGAGCTCCTTGGGAGCCCCAAGGCCATCAGGTCAGGTCTCTCCGGTGGGCGGAGATGGAGGCCTTTGTCTGAGTCTGGTTTTGGTGCTTCGGTGGGGGGAGTGCCCCCTCCTCCCCCGCCACCTGGCAGCCATGTCTTTGGTCTCTTAGGTTCTTCCTTGGGCCACACTGACCCTCACACCCCTCCTGCCTGTCTAGTCCACCCCTGTCTCCATCCCTCCACCACCCCGGCACCCAGCTGTGTGAACCCCAGCAATAAATGCCCTCCAGGTCCCACACTGAATAATAATTATCATAACAACTGTGATATCATTCATTATAACATAGGAGCTAAGATTTTTTTTTTGAAGTGTTTGCCATGGGTTAGGCACTGTTTATAGGGACTTTACTTAATTACTTACTTAATTCTCACCATAGCCCTGCCAAAGAGGAAATGTCATGCCCATTTTAAAGGTCAGAATATGGAGGCTCAGAGAGGTGAAGGAGCCTGTCCAAGATCACACAGCTAACAAATGGCAGAGTCAGAATCTGGCCCTAAATCCCAGCAACCACCCTGCCTGCCCCTCCTCTACCCCTTACCCTGCCTGCATTTTCTTCACGGCACCTGTTCCCTTACATCATATTTCACATGTGTGTGTGTTTATGATCTGTCTCTCCCTTTAGAATGTGTCATAGGCACGCAGGGATTTTGTAAGTTTCACTCACTGCTATGTCCTAAAACAGTTCCCAGCAATCAAAAAATATCTGTTGGGGACTTCCCTGGTGGTTCAGCGGTAAAGAGTCCGCCTTCCAATGCAGGGGACGCGGGTTCGATCCCTGGTCAGGGAACTAAGATCCCACAGGCCGTGGGGCAACTAAGCCCATGCGCCACAACTACTGAGCTCGCGCGCCTCAGCTAGAGAGCCCACGTGCCACAAACTACCGAGCCCGCGTGCTCTGGAACCCGCGCGCCACAACTACAGAGCCCACACGCCACAACTAGAGAAGAGAAAACCTGCATGCACAACTAGAGAGAAGCCCGTGCGCTGCAACAAAAGATCCCGCGTACCTCAGTGAAGATCCCGCATGCCGCAACTAAGACCCGATGCAGCCAAAAATAAATAAATAAATCGTAAAGAAATATCTGTTGAATTCATGAATGTGTGGTGACAGCCTCCACCTGACCACCGCACTACCCGACCCCTGTGAATCCCGCCCTCGATTCTGTGTAGGTGAGCCGAGCTCCCACCCGCCTCTGCATCCCCTGGCATGGCTTACTCGGCTGTGGAGAAGGCCAGGGAGAAGTTGTGCCGGCGCTTGGTGGGGTCCAGTGCAGCGTAGTCAAAGGCATCGGGGAAGAACTTGTGGACGAGGGCGCAGAAGGCCATGCCACTGCTCCAGCTTGAGGAGAAGTTCTGGATGTCCACATGCTGCGGGCAAGCGGGGCCCAGAGGCCTCGGTGAGCCTCAGCCAGAGGACCTGGACTTTGCCCCCTCCGGACCTGCCCCCCTCTGGGCTTTGCACTGCCGCCCTGGGGAAGGGTCCCTTGCCCACCATGCACCTCGTAGCTCCTCGTCATGGCCCGACACCACTCCAAGAGCATGTTCTTAACGCCGCCGATGGCTGCCCCCGCGGCCTTGGTGTTCCGGAACAGGGCCGTGGGGCCCGAGGCTGCCCTGTGCGCGAGGGACAGAGAAGGTCAGGCCAGAGAGGTGGGAGGGTCCCATCAGGGAGGAGCCCCAGCCCCAGATGTCAGTCCTCCTGCCGGGGCTCGGGCTGTTCCTATTGCCCCTCAGGACTCCCGCCCACCGACTGTCCAACCAACCCAGCCCCACCGCTCCTCGCCCGCATCTTACCCCCCAAACTTGTCTACGATGGCTTTGCGGTTCTGGGCACGGGGCCCCCGGGGCCGGGCAGGGGCTGACACCCTGCGCTCTGGTGCCTTGTCTTTCTTCTTCTCCTGTGAGGGAGGGGGCTCCGTGGGGCTCTGGGACACGTCGCTGGGTGAAGATTCACTGCATGGAAAAGTTCGGAGAAGGGTGAGAGGGGCTGGGACCAGCCACTGAAGAGGGAGGAGGCCGGCTGAGCGCGGCCCCTGCAGTCTCAAGAGGCATACGAAGCTGTGGTCCCCACTCTCGCCATGTTTCCTCTGGGCCCAGCACCGGGAGGGGCTGGGAAGAAATAGTGACGCTCAGTCTCACTTTGGTGAGCACGTGGTCTGGCGGCATGTGTGCATAAAGCCAGGGCACATCTGGGGTCTGACCTGGGGCTGGATCCTGCCTTTGCCTCTTAGTTGCTGTGTGATCTTGGGACTGTCGTGTCACTCCTCTGAGCCTCAGCTTCCTCATCTGTAAAATGGGGCAAGAATAGATACCTGACAGGGTGGTTCTAAGGCCTGCGTGGGAGGGGGAATGTAACCCACGCTCCACGAACGTTCAATCGGGTACTTTTCCCTAAGAAGGTGACGCGGAGGTGAGCTTCAGCTCGAAATAAAGGAAGACTCTTTAATGACGAAAGTTGTGCCCTGGCGAGAGTAAGGCTATCATGTTATCCAGCACCAGCCAGGCACCAGGCGCTGGGCTGAGGGCTTTACACACAGATGTCGTTTGAGCCTCACAGAAGTCCTACGAGGTAGGTACCGTGACTGTGCCCACTTCACAGGGGAGGAAAGGGGCAGTGATGCGGCCAAGGTCACACAGCTGGTAAGTGGCAGTGTCATTGTCCAAGCTCAGGCTTTCTGCTCACTCGCTTATGGGTGAGGCTGACACCGCGGAGGCAAGCAAGACCAGGAGGCTTCAGCAGTGAGGGAGAGACGGACCAGGTGTGCTCCACGGCCCCTTTGCTCCCACACTCCGGCTCCTTTTGTCTCCTGGGCTCTGCCCTGGGCTAGAGGGCTAAAAACCATAATTCCTGGCATATCTTGAGACCAGCACTGGGGAGGCCCAGGCCCAGGGGATGGCAGCCTTTAAAGGAAGCAAGCGGGGGCTTCCCTGGTGGCGCAGTGGTTGAGAGTCCGCCTGCCGATGCAGGGGACACGGGTTCGCGCCCCGGTCCGGGAAGATCCCACATGCCGCAGAGCGGCTGGGCCTGTGAGCCATGGCCGCTGAGCCTGCGCGTCCGGAGCCTGTGCTCCGCAACGGGAGAGGCCACAACAGTGAGAGCCCCGCGTACCGCAAAAAATAAAAAAATAAAAAAAAAAAGGAAGCAACTAGTAGCAGGGGTTGGAGCTGGGGCTCCAGAGTTGACATTACCTGGCTGAAGGACTGGTCTCTCCGGAAGCTGCGGTGTCTGGACTCAGCCCATCTAGGGGAAAGGAACGGGAGGGAGGCAGGCTGGGGTGACCTGTGGTGCGCGGCCCGCGTGCTCCCTCAGGGAGGCCCCTGCGGTGACCGCGGGCTCCTGGGCTCTCACTCACCTGGGCTGAGGCCGCTGCCCTCCTCCGTGGGGCTCTCGGGCCATTCCTCGGCGGACCGGGGAAGCGCTCCTGCCCCTTCCTCTGCCCCTTTCTCCGCGCCCTGGTCCTGCTCTTCATCAGGACAGCCTGGCTCCTGGAATGAACATGGGCTGTGTGGGCCCGCACCTGCCTGAGGCTCTGTGAGCGCTTCAGAAAGATCTGGAAGGCAGCCTGGAGCCACAGTGCTGCATCCCCCACCCCAGGCTCTTGATATCAGTGGGTGGAAGACTGGATTGTCCCAAAGGAATAAAGCAGGGGAGGGGCTTGCTTGGGGGAGGGCTGGGCAGGGGGCTCCGGAGAATCGTGGGGCCTCCTCCCTCCTCTCCTCTCCTCTTCCTCACTCACCACCTCCTCCTTCACCTCCTCCTCCTGTGGTTTAGGCTTGGCCTCATCTTCCACGGCAGTCTTCTGAGAGTCCGACTTGGCCTCTGGGGCACTGGCTTTCTCTTGGGTTTCAGCCTTGGGCTCCTCCGTCTTGTTGCTCACCTCCTGAGAGGCCACTGTGGCCTCCTGCTTCCCAGCAGCCTCCCTGCCTCCAACCTTGGCCTCCTCCTTCCCAGCAGCCTCCCTGTCTCCAGCCTTGGCCTCCTCCTTCCCAGCAGCTTCCCTGCCTCCAGCCATGGCTTCCTCCTTCCCAGCAGCCTCCCTGTCTCCAGCCTTGGCCTCCTCCTTCCCAGCAGCCTCCCTGCCTCCAGCCATGGCTTCCTCCTTCCCAGCAGCCTCCCTGTCTCCAGCCTTGGCCTCCTCCTTCCCAGCAGCCTCCCTGTCTCCAGCCTTGGCCTCCTCCTTCCCTTTGGCCTCCCTGCCTCCAACCTTGGCCTCCTCCTTCCCAGCAGCCTCCCTGTCTCCAGCCTTGGCTTCCTCCTTCCCAGCAGCCTCCCTGTCTCCAGCCTTGGTCTCGTCCTTCCCAGAAGCCTCCCGGTCTCCAGCCTTGGCCTCCTCCTTCCCTTTGGCCTCCCTGCCTCCAACCTTGGCCTCCTCCTTCCCAGCAGCCTCCCTGTCTCCAGCCTTGGCCTCCTCCTTCCCTTTGGCCTCCCTGCCTCCAACCTTGGCCTCCTCCTTCCCAGCAGCCTCCCTGTCTCCAGCCTTGGCCTCCTCCTTCCCAGCAGCCTCCCTGTCTCCAGCCTTGGCCTCCTCCTTCCCTTTGGCCTCCCTGCCTCCAACCTTGGCCTCCTCCTTCCCAGCAGCCTCCCTGTCTCCAGCCTTGGCCTCCTCCTTCCCAGCAGCCTCCCTGTCTCCAGCCTTGGCCTCCTCCTTCCCAGCAGCCTGCACCTCATCATTCACATTGGCTTTCTCCCTAGACCCAGGCTTGGCCTCTTTCTCATCAGCCTGCTGCTTCTCAGAGGCCAACGTGATCTCCTCTTTTCCCTCCGTCTCCTTGGGTTCGGAGTTGGTCTCTTCTTTCCAATCAGCCATCTCCTGAGGAGCCACGGTGGTCTCTTTCTTCTCGCTGTCCTCCTTTTGAAGTTCAGCCTCCCCTTTGGATTCTCCCTGGAATTCAGCTGTAATGCTATCCTCAGCTGGTGCCCTCTCCTGCTTTCCTGCTCCGTCTGGAGGCCCCTCTGTGATGGTCCTCTCAGCTGGGCCTGTGGCCTCCTCCTCAGCAGAGGCTCCCCCTCCCACTGTCTCCGGGACCTCCGTGGTTGGGGACACAGGGGTTCCGTCCTCAGAGGGCTTCCCTTCCTTCTGCTCCATCTCTGAAAAGAGAAGACAAGCAGGCCTGGTCATGCCCCCTTTCTGCCGGTGAAGGCCCTGGAGTCTGGAGACGTGCGATTCAGTCCTGGGTCCCCCACTGCTCGGACATGTGACACAAGTATCCACTTTCCCTTCGGCTAAATGAAGCGGTAGAGCACCACGTCCCCCACAATGGGGTGCTGGGCCAGCCACGTTTACCTGATGTTGGGTGACGTTCACCTAAAGGCCCTCTGCAGGTTGTGACTTGGGCTTTAAGGAACACTGGGTTCTGTGATGCCTTGTCAATGATTTGGCCTCTTTTTGAATAAGCCAGTGAGGTGGTTAGAGTCTGACTAGCCTCCTAGACCCCCATGGAGCACTTGCTATTTTCCCCTTTTTTTTTTTTTTTTTTGCGGTACGCGGGCCTCTCACTGATGTGGCCTCTCCCGTTGCGGAGCACAGGCTCCGGACGCGCAGGCTCAGTGGCCATGGCTCACGCGCCCAGCTGCTCCGCGGCATGTGGGATCTTCCCGGACCAGGGCACGAACCCGCGTCCCCTGCATCGGCAGGCGGACTCTCAACCACTGCGCCACCAGGGAAGCCCCTATTCTCCCCTTTTGATGGAGATAGCTGCCCTCATGCTCAGAGCCCAAAGCAGACAGAAGTCTCTAGATAGAACTTAATAATACTGTTTTTTGTTTTGTTTTGAGTGTTTACTTTATTTATTTTGGCTGCACCGGGTCTTCGTTGAGGCATATGGGACCTTTTAGTTGCGGCATGCATGCAGGATCTAGTTCCCTGACCAGGGATCGAACCCAGGCCCCCTGCCTTGGAAGCTCGGAGTCTTACCCAATGGACCACCAGGGAAGTCCCTAATAATACTGTTTTGATTCAATTGTATTTATTTTTACAGTTACTTTCTGTTTCTGGCCAGTGATATCGAGTTTCCATTTCCAATAGTGATGTAAAGTTTATTTTATGAATACATTTATTGAACTAAAGTAAGTTAATTCAAAGGAAGACGTTCAGGAAAGCGGAATACAGGATACAAAATACCTAAATCATGGAGGCGGTGTTAAAATGCCTGAAATTTGGGAAACCCTGGGCCAGCTTGGTCGCTGGGTCTCTGCCAGCACGGCCCGCCTGTGTGTGTGGTTCTCTGAAGAGCTGGGCCTGGGCATGGAAGAGTTTCTTTTGGTGAAGAACAGAAGATACTCTCCCTAACTAACCTCTGCAGGGAGATCTGATCCTCCAACTTTATCATGAGGTTTCCTATTCAAGTACTGTACATACAGTCAGCCTTCCTTTTCCGTGGGTTCTGTGGATTCAACCAACCTTGGATGGAAAAAAGTTGAAGAAAAAATTCCAGAAAATTCCAAAAGGCAAACTTGAGTTTGCTGCCACTTCAACTATTTACATAGCATTTACATTGTTATTAACAACTGTTCACATGACATTTTCATTGTACTGGGTATTATGAGTAATCTAGAGATGATTTAAAGTATTAGAGAGGATTGTAAGGTTCTATGCAAATACAACATTTCATATGAGGCACTTGAGCATCCGCAGATTTTCATATCCGCAAGGGAAGCTGGGACTAATCCCCCACAGACATCAAGGGATGATTGTACTGTCCGATCTACAAAAACAGCTGTGGGGGGGGGGGGGGCTTCCCTGGTGGCGCAGTGGTTGAGAGTCCGCCTGCCGATGCAGGGGACGCGGGTTCGTGCCCCGGTCTGGGAAGATCCCACATGCCGCGGAGCGGCTGGGCCCGTGAGCCATGGCCGCTGAGCCTGCGCGTCCGGAGCCTGTGCTCCGCAACGGGAGAGGCCACAGCGGTGAGAGGCCCGCGTACCGCAAAACAAAAACAAAAACAGCTGGGGGAGGGGGTGTGGGTGTGGCGCGGACAGGGTCAGCTCCTTCAGCCTTCTGCCGTTCTTGGGGGGGGGGGGGTCTGTTTACAGAGAAAATAATCCCCAAATAACGTGTTCAGGGCATGACTCAGGCAGTAAAAGAAGTACACACTCCTTGTCACTGGCTAAAAATACCTCCTGCCCTCTGCAGGGCCATCGTTCTGGATACAGTACCCAGGGTACCTGAGTAATTGGGACAGAGGCAAGAAGACAGGCATATGAGGGACAGGGCTCTGTTTCTGCCACCCATTCAGGTCTTACTGCCCCCAGATCGAAGTCCTGGTGTCCCTGGCTTTGGTCTCCCACCGTTTCCTAGGAAGTCGGCTGGGATTTTCAAAGATGCTCATGCTGCCCTCCAATTCCACCCCTCCCACCAGAGCCCCTTCATGGTTCAGCAGCTCCGGGAATCTATTAAAGTTAGAGGGAAACCAATGAGCCTGGGAGATGGAATGCACATCTGCAGGGAGCTAGGAGCATGCCTCGACCCCCACCTCCTGGTCTGAGACCTGAGCATGTCTCTTTGCCTCTCTGGAGAGAGCCTCGGTTTCCAATACAATGACAGGATTGGTCTAGATCAGGTTTGCAAACTGTGTTCTGTGAAAAACTGGGGTCTCCTAAGACCTTATTAAAGGCTGCGTTGGCGGGGGAGGTGTTTCTTTGGTTCCAGAAACAGGCTACTCTTGACCCTTTTAGAGTCTTACAACTTCATTAGCACTTAAATAGATTCCAGACACCCCATGGTAAAGGAACCTTAATTTTGCTTAGCTCTATTTCACTCGCTTTTCTCCAAACTTATGTGGCCATGGATTTTTTTTTCTTGCTTCCTTTTCTTTTTGCTTTATTTTCCCTGAGGTCCATCTATTGCCCTCTTGAGCGATGCCACCTTTAGCGGAAGAAACTATGTCAAGGGCCGGTCTAAACGATCCACACCACCCTCCCCTGCCTTGCACTCTTGTTCGGAAGGCGGTGTGGAGGAGCGGTGAAAGTCATTGATTCCGGAGCTTCCTATGATGGGATCCCAGCTCCCACTTCTTCTCCCACTGTGACCTTGAGCAAGCTACTTAGCCTCCCTGTATTTTGATTTCTGGAGATAAAAATAGATCTCACCTCACAGGGACAGTGGAGGGTTAAGGAAGCCAATGCACAGGAAGTATTTTGGGGCGTGCCTGGCCTGGAAGGAGCACTCAGTATACATCAGCTTGTATGGTGTAGGCTGGCCTCTGCCCAGCCCTGTGCCAGATTAAGGTCCTGACTCAGCCATGAGGGCATTTAGTTGGTAAAAGACAAGGCAAACAGAACTGAACACCAATGAGATGATGAGCCCTTTTTTTTTTTTTGCAGTACGCGGGCCTCTCAGCGTTGTGGCCTCTCCCGTTGCGGAGCACAGGCTCCGGACGCGCAGGCTCAGCGGCCATGGCTCACGGGCCCAGCTGCTCCGGGGCATGTGGGATCTTCCCAGACCGGGGCACGAACCCGTGTCCCCCGCATCGGCAGGCGGACTCTCAACCACTGCGCCACCAGGGAAGCCCAGCCCTTTTCATTTATTTATTTTAAAAATTTTTTTGGCTGCGCCGTGCAGCACGTGGGATCTTAGTTCCCCGACCCGAAATCGAACCCGTGCCCCCTGCATCGGGAGTGTGGAGTCTTAACCACTGGACCGCCAGGGAAGTTCCGATGAGCCGTTTTTATACCTCAAAATGTGGGAGTAGGGCTTCCCTGGTGGCACAGTGGTTGAGAGTCCGCCTGCCGATGCGGGGGACACGGGTTCGTGCCCTGGTCCGGGAAGATTCCACATGCCGCGGAGCGGCTGGGCCCGTGAGCCATGGCCGCTGAGCCTGCGCGTCCGGAGCCTGTGCTCCGCAACGGGAGAGGCCACAACACTGAGAGGCCCGCGAACCGCCCCCCCCAAAAAAAAAGTTTCCTGAATTGAATTAAACAGAATTAATCATCCTGCAAATACAGTACATCCCACATCTGAGCAGAGAAGTTGCTTGGTTCCAACACACTTAGATAAAAAGTAAGTGAGGGGACTTCCCTGGTGGCGCAGTGGTTAAGAAGCCGCCTGCCAATGTCAGGGACATGGTTTCGAGTCCTGGTCCGGGAAGATCCCACATGCCGCAGAGCAACTAAGCCTGTGAGCCACAACTACTGAAGCCTGCGAGCCACAAGACTGGTAAGTCTCCCAAGGCCCTCTGTGCCCGTCAGGTCCACATGGATGGCCACCTGCAGGCTGCTCGGTGGGTGACCTCAAGTTGCCCAGCACCGCAGGGCTGAGTCCCCGAACTCTGGCATTGAAAAAGAGTGGACATAGTGATGGAGAGACTTAGGAAGGAGCCTGGATTTCTCCAACTGTGGGGCCCTGCTTGGAGGCTCCTCAGGTCCTTGGAAGATGGGAGAGGAGTTGGCAGATGGAGGGGGTGCCTTGAAAGGGGCCCAGGGCCTCTCCTACCTGTCGGGCCTCTCCCTGGGGGCTTGCAGTCGTCTCCTTCCTCCAGCTGAGCGGCTGCACTCCCGGGCTGTCTTCAAGCCCCTGTGGCTTCTAGCCCCCAGCTCTTCAGTCCCCGCTTCCCCTCCCCCTTCCCCTCCCCCGGCCCCCCCCCGCCTCCCCCCCCCCCCCGCAAGATCCTGGGGCTACAGACAAGCATTGTTTACTGCCCTGTTGGTACAACACTCTTCCCTGGACTGGGAGGCTCGGATTTCCCGTGGAGATCTGGCAGGTGGCACCTTTCAATCACAGCCAGTGCCTCCCGCCTGACGCCGGGCAGCACGCGCGTCCTGCGATCATCTCCCTTCCCGATGTACTCGCCTGGCCCTGGCAACTGCCCAGACAACCTGCAGGCCCATTTGGAGCATGGTCACCAGCTGTCTGGCCTCCCCTGCCCATCCAGAGCCCAGGCTAGGCCTTCTCTGCATCCCCCCCACCACGTTCCTTTAAATGGTCCCTTTTACCCTTCCTCAGACTAAAGCAGCTGCGGAAGGGTGGGCTAAGGAGGGGTGAAGGGGCCAGCTGCGGAGGTGGCGATGTCTCTCAGGGCTCCCACTGGACGGGGAGCGGCTGGGGAGAGAGAGAAGAGTGATGGCCCAAGCTGATGGGTCGCTGCGCTGAGAGTCTAGGAAATACAAAGCCGAGTTCTATTTGGAGCTGAGGCGACGGGTACACAGGAGGCTCTCAACAGATTTTTGTGCTGAATCGAGATTTTGCTCAGAAAGACGAAACACCTTTACCTCCTGTAGGTGTCCTGTGATCTAAGAAAGGTACTACTTTTGGAGAATGTGTGAGGGGCTTGTGACTCCCCCTCCCCCTCCCCCTCCCCACTGCTTCAGCAACACTGGCCTCCTTCGTATCCCTCCGATGAGTCGATTCCTTTCCATACTCAGGACCGTTCTGCTTCCGCTCTTTGCAAGTCTGGTTCTTTCTCATTCTCCTGCTCTCAGCTGAAATTTCATTTCCACAGAGAGGTCTCCCATGACCTTGAGATCCTCTCCATTGCTTCTGCATATTTTATTTTCTTATGGAATATGGATTGGAATCCAAAGTTACCTTATTTATTTCCTTGTTACCTGACTTTCTCTCTAGACTCTAAGCTCCATGAGGGCAGGGACTTTGTCATGTTCATGGCTGTATGCCCAGGGCCTAGCAAATTGCCTGGGTCATATGAAGTGCTCGATAAATGGATAGCGAATAAATAAATAATTTAATTAGTTAGTAGAAATATGGAACGGGAATTTGGGGGCCTGTTCCTGGGATGATCTGAAAGCCAGGTTTGGGTACCAATGGTTGAACAGTGCAATATTGTTGATTGCCAGCTGCATTTAGTGATAAGATGTCTGTAATTTTAAGGGCATTGTGGGGGGCTTCCCTGGTAGTGCAGTGGTTGAGAATCCGCCTGCCAATGCAGGGGACACGGGTTCGAGCCCTGGTCTGGGAAGATTCCACATGCCACAGAGCAACTAAGCCTGTGCACCACGACTACCGAGCCCGCGTGCTGCAGCTACTGCAGCCTGTGCTCCTAGAGCCCGTGCTCCACAACGAGAGAAGCCACCACAACGAGAAGCCGGCGCACTGCAACGAACAGTAGCCCGTGCTCACCACAACTAGAGGAAGCCCGCACGCAGCGAGGACCCAATGCAGCCAAAAAAAAAAAGAAAAAAAAAAGAAAAGAAAGAAGAAAAACAAAGAAAAAAATGTCATTGTAGAAAAAAGACTTCATCTGTTAGCAGTACAATTAGATGAAGAAAATATGGCTAAATGTTGACAACTGTCAAATCTTGGTGATGGGTGATTAATATATGGAAGTTCAATATACTGTGCTCTCCACTTCCGTGTACTTTAAAAAATTTCCCTAATAAATAAAAATCTAAAACAAAAAGATTCATTTTTATTGAGCATCTGCCATGGACTAGGTGCTTTAAATACAATATCATTTTTATCTTTTTGTTTGTTCGTTTGTTTTGTAATGATTTTTAAAACTTTATTTTGAAATAATTATAGGTTTATAGGAAGTTGCATAAATAGTACAGAGAGGGTACAGAAGGTTAAATTTTACTTAAGATTTATCCACTGAAGGCTAAATCTTTCATAACTATATGCAATATCAAAGCCAGGAAACTGGCATTGGTACAATGTATACTTCTATGACAGCTTAGATTTGAATAAACACCTTCTCCCACAATCAGGGCACAGAACCAATTTCATCAACACAAAGATTTCCCTTGTGCTATCCCCTTAGGCACACCTCCTTCCCTCCCCCCACCAACTCTAACCCTAGGCAACCATTAACCTCTTCTCCCATCTCTATAATATTGTCATTTTGAGAATGTGATTTAAATGGAATCATACAGTATGTAACCTTTCATAAAACCTAACAAAAATCCCATCTAGGAAGCAGATTCCTCTCTTAAGAACCCATCTCCTTTTTCCATGCAATTTCTTAATACTCCATAATATGTTGACTAGATTCTCAAAAGTAAAAACCAGGATAACATATATACAATAATATACGTGGCAGCATTATCATAATAGCCCCAAACTGGAAACAACCCAAAAGTCCATCAGTAGGAGAATAGATAAATGAACTGTGGCTTATATATACAATCAAACACTAGACAGCCATAAAAAAGAATGAATAAGAGATACACACGACAATATGGATGAAATCTTATGGATGCTACATTGAGCTAAAGAGGTGAGGCACAAAACAGAAAACAATGTATAATTTCATTTACATGAAGTTCAGGAGTAGGCAGAACTAACTGATGGTGATAGAAGTCAGAATAGTGGTTCACTGCAGAAGACGGAGAATTGACTGGGGAGGAACATGAGATAACTTTTTAAGGTGCTGGAAATATTTTGTATCTTGATCTGGGAGATAGTTATAAAAATGAACATATATTTAAAAAGTAAGCTTGTGTATTTTACTACTTTACTATCTGAATGCTATACCTAAATTTTAAAGTATCAAGGCACAGGGTCTGACAAAGAAGTTTGAGTCCTTAGAGCAGTAATGAGGCCAATATTTAAAACTGGGACTTCCTTAGGGAAGCATATGGTGACCAGCCATATAAAGTGTCTAGCCCACCTTCTCCTATGGGCAGTGTACCACTGCATTATTAATTTGCATCTTCTAAATTTCGTTTACTGGGAAATCACTTGAAAAATCCAGGGATTGAGGTGGGTTTTTCTTGGGGGGGGGGGTTGCGGGAGGGGGGCGTGCAGACCCGAGGAATACATTAAGTCTTAAAAGATGAAGAGTTCACAAGTACCCTCTGTCTTCCTCACCCAAACACACTAGGTCAGTTCTGGTGGCAGCCACAGTGGCCCTATTCATCTCTTTAGGGCCCAGGGCGTCTAACAGAAGCTGACTAAAACATATTGTATACTTGACTCATCTTTCTGCAAGCAGAAACCGTGCCTCGCTTGTCTCTGCAACCCCAGAGAAAGTTTAGTGACCTACACACAGCTGTGTTCACACAAAGGGCCTCTGAGCATTGGTCCTCAAACTTGGCTGCACATGGGAATCACCTGGGGAGTTTTAAAATGTACTGATGCCTGAGTCCTACTCCCAGGGATTCTGATTTAATTGGTACGAAGTGAGCCCTGGGCTTCGGGATTATTTTAAGCGTCCCAGGTGACCTTAAGTACATCACAAACTGAGAGCTGCAGTTTGGCGGCATTCTTCCTACTCCGCGCCTCATTGGCGCTCTGGCCTCGGCTCTCCGGAGGTGAGGACGAGGTTCACTGAGTTCTGTGGTCCTGCCCCTCTCACAGAACCAATAAACTCAAATCTCTCCGTGACACCCCTAAAGACAAGAATTCTAACCAGTCTGCAGGCGCTCTGCGCCCCGCTCAAGCCTCTATGGTATTTTGGAGTCCTCTCTAGCATTTGGGAGACGGCTTAGGCCGGGCCAGCAGCTCCCTCTCTATGGTAGCGGATTTTCCCGCGCCGCCTCGTTGGTACTTCATTCCGGAAGTGCGTACGGATCAGAGAAGAGGCGGGATTTCCCTCCCGGAAGTGACCCCGGTGCGTCCGCCCTATCCTACCTGAGCGCCCGGTGAGTTTGTAGTGTTTACCCGAAGTTGGGGACATAGGGGCCGTTGTGGCAGGCCCCAGGCCGTGGTGAGTGACGTCTGACCTCAAGGTGATCCTGATGATGGCGCCGCCATTTCAGAGGTGTAGACCCTGGGCTGGGGCCCGGGCGCCTTAGTCCCGCGTGTGATCGAATTCTTAGGACCCCGCAGGTTCATGCTCCGTTCCGGTCTCCCCTTCTTCTCCTGGATAGAGGTGACCTAGAGGGATTGGGAGTCAGGGCTCTGGGGCTCGATTTCCAGACCCGCCATTGACATGTTCTGTGACCTTGGGCTAGGCAGTGTTCCCCTTCTTGGCCTCAGTTCCCACATCTGTGAAATGGGACGTTTGAATTCACTGAGGTCAGTGGCCCCTGCTGGTCTGATGCCCTCTGATTCCTCCACATCCTCCAGCCCCTGCGATGGGAAGGTGAATGGGGGGGCTGGGTGCTGACCATGATGTCTGCCCCCAGGATTAGGAGGCCAGAGGGAGATCTCTTCCACGGTGCAGGGCTGAAATGGACCCGCTTAGGGCCCAGCAGCTGGCGGCAGAGCTGGAGGTTGAGATGATGGCTGATATGTACAACAGGTAAGGGCTGATTCTGCGCTGCCTTGTCTTAGAGAATGATCCCAGGTCACTCTTGCCAAGGCAGAGGTGGATAACTTCTGAAGATTATTTTCCTCATTCTGGGGAAACCTGAGGCCCGGGCTTACCCTCCCAGCACCCCCAACTCCCGCCCCATGCTTAAGGGTTAATGCAGACGCAGTGTGGGGTCACTAGAAGGAACTGGGCATTTAGGTTGGGATGGAATTGGCGACGTAGGAGCTGAGCAGGAAGAGAAGGTCCCGTCTAGGCTCTGGTTGTGTTCCGGGAAGAGTAGAGCATTTGCCTTGTGGCAAATAACACGTAGCCCGCTAAGTAGTCAACATTTCTTAGACTCTTAATCCATCTCAGACACATGCTGAGCATTTTATATGCATTATCTTTTTTTTAAAGGTGAGGACATTGAGGTTTCTAGAGGTTAAATAACTCTCTCAGGGTCCACAGCTGGTCAGTAGCAATGTCAGAACCAGTAACTCAGTCTGACTCCTAACTAGTGCCCATAACCATCTGGCAAATTTGGGAACAAATCGTAGCTGCACCAACCACCACTACTATGGCCTTGGGCAAGTTACATGGACGGTTAGACCAGTGGTTTCCCCATCTGTAAAGTGGAGTTAATAATAGTACCTTCCTCACAGAGACATTAGCAATATGAAATGTAAAAGTATATGACAAGCTCTTAGCGTTAAGCCCAACACAAGTCGAGTAAGCAGTCAACAAATAATTCCTATTTTTATTGGCTTAAGCTCTCTGGTATCCTCCCTAGATTCGTTGTTTTATCTTGGAGGCTATTTATCAGAATAATTTTTAAATGTAGGCTGTAAAGTCAGGCTACCTGGGTTCATAGCCCAGCTTTATGTGGTCCTGAGGCTCTCTGTGCCTTCATTTCCTTATCTGTAAAAAGGGGGATAATGATTGTGCCTACCTCTTAGGATTATCGTAAGAACTGCATGACAGAATCCCTGTCAAGCACTTAGCACGACATCTGGAACATAGCTGGTACTCAGCTAATGGTTCCTGTTTGATTAGTCATAAACATGGCTAATGGTTCCTGCTCTCAAGGATCTTCCAAGATAGTTGAGGTGCAAACTGAGGATTTACACTGCCTTCTCGGGGAGGTGAAATCAGTATAGCAGGGCAGGAATGGCTGAGGGTTCCTGGTATGCCACAGGAGGCTGCTGACCTGACCTTGCCCTTCCTTCTTTCTAGAATGACCAGTGCCTGCCACCGGAAGTGCGTGCCTCCCCACTACAAGGAAGCAGAACTGTCCAAGGGCGAGTCTGTGTGCCTGGACCGGTGTGTCTCCAAGTACCTGGATATCCATGAGCGGATGGGCAAAAAGTTGACAGAATTGTCTATGCAGGACGAAGAGCTGATGAAGAGGGTGCAGCAGAGTTCTGGGCCTGCATGAGGCCCCAGGCAGTACACCGTAAGGTGCACCCTGTCCTTTCCCACTTGTCTAATAAAAGTGCCCCCATTGGGTGTCATCTGTGAAGACTGCCAGGCCTAGGCTCTTTCTGGAAAGTCTCCAGGAGCCCAGGGTATGATGGAGCTCTTTCCCGGTCGGAGAAGGGGTGTTTGTCACACTGGCATGTGACTGTGTGTTTATATATATTATATATTAAAACAAGTTTGTTGACACCTACAGTGTGCAAAGCAGTGTTCCTGGCACTTGGGAGTAAAGGCAGCAGACACAGCCTCTACCAGCAGAGGGAGTCTAACGTAGTGTTTAAAAGCATAGACTGGTACCACGGCTTAAGTTTACCTTCCACGTCAGCCACTTGCTGTGTGACCCTGAACGTGTCATTTCACTGTGCCTAGCTTCCTCATCTGTAAAGTGGGGAGAATCAGGGCTGTTGTGAAGATTAAATGAGTTAATATGAACAAACTATTTAGAATAATGACTAGGCCATAGAAAGTGCCTAGTATATATTATTTATGTCTAACAACTTAAAATCAAGTGCAGGCAGGCATTTTCCTCAATGATATAAAGGAATGATTTAGAGGAGAGAGTGGAAAGTAGATGGAACCTAAGCATGAAGTAGCCACAACCTCTTGGTTCTAAACAGCAGTATCGAAACATGTGAAGGGACCCAGCTTCATGTGTGATGTGTGCGATCCAGGGAGGGGACCGAGTGATAACCACTGCCATTCAGTGTTCACCTGAATCTCAGTCAGGGACTGCGCTCCTCACTCTTCATGGGGTATCCAGTCTCATCCACTCAGCAGGCCAAAGGCCCTGTTAGGGAAAGGGAGCTCAGAGAGGTGGTGGTTTGCTGGAGGTCACAGGCGAGGAGCAATAACGGAGGTCAGGGTTGACTGCTCGTGGAGGAGAGCCCGCATCTACTTCCTGTCCTGAGGGTGCTCTTGCAGAACTGTGCAGTTCTCAAAACGTAGGGTTCACTGCAGAAGGAATTTTGGTTGACGCCAGTGCCCCTGGTAGCAGTGCCTTCGCAGCAGAGGGAGGTGTCTGGGGTGTAACCTCACCAGGTCATTGGGCTCACAGGAAAGGAGACGGTAGAGGCAGTGAGTTTCAGGCTTAAAAGTACAGGTTCAGGGAATTCCCTGGCGGTCCAGTGGTTGGGACTTTGCGCTTTCACTGCCTAGGGCCTGGGTTCATTTCCTGGTCAGGAGCTAGGATCCTACAAGCTGCGCAGTGTGGCCAAAAAAAAAAAAAAAATCCAGGTTCAAGTCAGACCACCTGGGATGAAATTTTCTGGCTGTGTGATCTTGGGTGAGGCATTTGACTACTCTGTGCCTCAGTTACCCTATCTATAAAGCGATAAAAGTACCTACTTCATTGAGTGGTTGTGAAGATTAAACGTGTTAATAACTAAAGCACTTAGGAAAGTGCCTAATTCTCCCACGTTAAATACTCAATAATGTTAGCTCTTTTTTTTCTTTTTTTTTTAAATTGCTAACTTTGATGTAAGGAGTCTCGAGATAGACCCCCTGAAAACTTCAAAACTTGTCCATCTACCTTAGGCGTGGGCAGAGAGCTAAGGCTCCTTTCTAGGTACTGAAGTGCCAACTTGCGTCAACAGGTGGCGCTGTCTGCCCACGGGAATCAGCACTGCTGTGGCCAGTTCTACAAATGTGTATTATTGGTGTATTCCTTGCGGCCGTTGTACTAGGAAGAGCAGAGTGGTGAGGAAAACAGATATTGTACCTGCCCTCAGGTTTAGCAAGGAACGTCAGGAATTTTCAGAGCACATAGCTGGAACATCTAGAAGGGGTGGTAGAGAATGGAGAGAAGAGGTTCCAGCTCGACAGAGAGCACTTGCAAAAGCTTTGAAGTGGCAGAAAGTGTGGAGCCGTGAAGAAACAAAGCTCTGGCCTGCCTGGAATGCCAAATGGGAAGGGAGGTAGTGGTGAGAGATGAGACCTGCCCGAGGGCTGCGCAGGCGCAGCTCCAAAGCGCCTGATGAGCTGAGTTAAAAGAGTTTGGATTTTCTCCAAAGGGCATCGGCAAACTGTTGAAGGATGTAAACCCTGGCAGTGAAAATGACAGATCTGCATTTTAAAGCTCCCTCTAGCTGTCAGCCAGGTGGATAGTGGTAATGATGGCTTAATGGATTCAGGGGAGACATGCCAGGGAGCTGGTGAGGAAACAGGGGGATGATGCCAGTAAGAATAGCTATCGAGTTGCTACATTGTGCTAATAAGTATATTATTTCAGTTAAAACTCATAACTCTGAGGCAGGTACCATTATTGTTATAGGTGAAGAAATTGAGGCTCTGAAAAGTTAGTAACTTGCTAAAGGTCATACATCAAGCAAGTGCTAGAGCCAGGATTGCAGCTAATTCAGACATGAGCGGCCACTTTCACCCGCCCCTCTAGGACTGGAGTGCGGGTGTGGGTGGGGCACGCTCCCTGATGTCAGCCATGACATATTCTCTTCAGCAGTAGTTACTGTTGGCTTGCTGCGTGCAGAGAGCTGTAGAAAGTATGCAAGTGAATTAACTAGGTCCCTGCCTTCAGTGAACGAGTGTGGTGGTTGGGAGGGTGGGCATAAGAGAGATGGAACAAACATATAGAGTAGTAGAATAGGTTAGGCCTTTTCTGCCATCGAGAAGAGTCAAAAACTGCTCACATGTGTGTTTGCTAGATTATCAGTTTCATTTATTTATTTTCATAAATTTATGTATTTACTTATTTTTGGCTGTGTTGGGTCTTCGTTGCTGGGCGTGGGCTTTCTCTAGTTGCGGTGAGCGGGGGCTACTCTTCGTTGCGGTGCGCGGGCTTCTCATTGCAGTGGCTTCTCTTGTTGTGGAGCACAGGCTCTAGAGCGCAGGCTCAGTAGTTGTGGCACACGGGCTTAGTTGCTCTGCGGCGATTATCAATTTTAAAAACCGGGAAGTGTCTCATAAAAATCAGGACTTTGGCTTCTTTTGAAAAGTTAGAAGATCTGACAAGTCAGCCTACATTCCTGCTTGGCAGTGGTCTGCTGCTGGAGGATGGGTAGAGGCTCAGCTGTCCGCCAAACCTCCCACCTCTCATTTCTTCCCTGTCACCATCTGCTTGACCTGTAGGCATTTGGTCTGCACCTTCTGCTCTTTGGGTTTTCAGATGAGCCAGACACTATATGAGAACACATGTAATGATCCTGCCACTGCTGTTCATTCCTATTCATTCCTAGTATAATCTCCTTCCCTTGAGTGTGCACTAGACCTAAATAGAGACTTGCTTCTAACAAACAGAACAGAGCAAAGGTGATGAAAGCTGCTTCCAAGGTTAAGACACAAAAGATTGTAACGGCCATCTTGTTATTGTCTCTCTCTCTCTTCCTCCCTTTCTCCTCCTCTCCTCCTCCTTGCAAGATCTGTTGAAGCAAGCTTCCATGTTGTGAGCTGCCCTTTGAAGACGCCCATGTGGTGGGGAACTCAGGGCAGCCTCCAGCCCACAGCCAGTGAGGAGCTGAATCCTGCTGGCAACCACATGAGTGAGCTCAGGAGCAGATCCTTCCCCAGTCAAACGTTCAGATGACTACAGCCCTGGCTGGCACTTTAGAGCCCTGTGAGAGACCCTGAAGCAGAGGACCCAACTAAGCTGCACGCTGACTCCCAGCCTAGAGAAACTGAGGTGATAAATGTTGTTTTAAGCCGTTACATTTTGGGGTAATTTGTTATGCAGCAATAGTTAACCACTACACAGTTCTCACAACTGTTACAGTCATCAAAGACTATGTTTGGTCATTCTACACCCACATCTGGAAGGGACCAGGCACCGTTCCAGGCATTTGGGGGTACACCAATGAACAAAATAAAGATTGTTGCCCACTTGGAACTTATATTCTAGGGCAATGGTTTTGCATAGAAGTCGGTTGGCAGGGCTGTTTTGAAGGAAAGACAGCCCCTTCAGCTCCTGGGAGAAGGTTCTTAACCTTTCACATCTTGGGCCCCTTTGAAACGCCAACAAGAGCCACAGACTGCTTCTTCAGAAAATTGTTCATGCACAGAATTTTGCATGCAATTTTAGGGATTTTCATAAGAATTCTTGTGGGCTGACCTGGGGGGAGTCTTGTGACAAGCATTTTTTTAAATGCTGGGGCAAAGAGAAACAAGACAGAAAATCAAAGGGGGGAGACATATTAAAATCAGTCACTTTTACAGCTGCGATAAGTGCTGTAAGAGATGCCCAGGGAAGTGTGGGGCTATGTAAACGGATGACCCCCCCCAAGTCTGGGTGCTCAGGGAAGGCTGTCCCCCTGAAAGCGATGTAGGTGAGTGAGATTTGAAGGATGGGTAGGAATTTGCCAGGTTGGGGGCAGTGGTGGGTGGTGGCTTCTTTGTTAAGTGGTGGGAGGATAGTGGTGGGGAAGGTGGGCTCAGGTTCCTATCCTCTGGCCCATACAGTCTATCAGAGGAAACAGACACGTCGTGATGAGTTTTATCAAAGGGTGACTCGAATGTTGTACGAGTCACATAGCAAAGGGGTTTATTGCTGGAGTCAGGCAAGGAGCCTTCCTGTAGGAAGTGCCCGTTAAGTCAAAATCTGAAGGATTAGTTAGATAGGCCAGGGTGGGGGAATGTTCCAGGCCCAGGTGGGAGAACACGGGGTTTTAATGGATGAGAACAGGTCACAACAGTGAAAGCATAGAGAAGAGAGAGGCCAGAGGGAGGTGGGGGCAGCAGGAGGGCCCGGATGGACTAGGGGGCATTGTTGGGAGTTTGTACGTTTGCCCAACAGTCGTGGAAACTTCCAAGGGGAGAGGCCTGGTTGAAGCCAGGATCATTCTGACTGGAAGGTGGACTCACTGGCACGAGTGGAATTGGGAAGGCCAGGCTGAAAGGGTCGCAGGAGTCCAGGCGGGAGTTGATGAAACCTAGGCTTGGGGGCCAGCAGAAGATGGAGAGGAGAAGTCTTTAAAGGCAGGAGCCACAAGCTCACTGGTAGGTTGGACGTGGAAAGTAAGGCTGGGAGCCGCGTCTGGATAACTTCGCTTTGAGCTTAAGCGACTGTGTGCAAGGTGGTGCTTCTACCGACACAGGCAGCAACGGAGGTAGAGCGAGTTAGGGAGGAAGGAGGAAGGTCATTTTCTGTCATCATTGAGCACTTCTTTTTAATTTTTAAATTAAAAAATTTTGGGGGGCTGCGCTGCGCGGCATGTGCAATCTCAGTTCCCCAACCAGGGATGGAACCCACACCCCCTGCATTGGAAGTGTGGCGTCTTGGCCACTGGGCTGCCAGGGAAGTCCCACTGAGCACTTCTTATCATCTTAGAAGGTACAGTACAATTGGCCTGTATCTACTTTTCCAGCTGCAGCTTCATGCCACAGCCCGCCTCATTCTACGTGTTCTTCCATTCAGGCCCTCCTTCAGTTCCCTGAATGTCTCAGGCATCCTCCTGTTGTAGGACCTCTGCATGCTGTGTCCTCCTCTTGGGGGTTGATAAATCCTACTGATTCAGACATGGGAAGTCTTCTATCTTCAGACTGTGGCACCAACACCTTTAAGGACTCCTCCCTGCCCTCCAGTCTAGATCAATGCCCCTCCCCAATGATATGTTACTTCTCTTCCATGGCGCTTCCTTCATTTTTTTAAAATAAATTTATTTATTTATTTATTTTTGGCTGCATTGGGTCTTCGTTGCAGCGCGTGGGCTTTCTCTGGTTGTGGCGAGTGGGGGCTACTCTTCGTCGTGGTGCATGGGCTTCTCATTGCGGTGGCTTCTCTTGTTGCGGAGCATGGGTTCTAGGCGCGTGGGCTTCAGTAGTTGTGGCATGTGGGTTCAGTAGTCGTGGCGCACAGGCTTAGGTGCTCCGCAGCATGTGGGATCTCTCTGGACCAGGGCTCGAACCTGTAACCCCTGCATCGGCGGGCAGATTCTTAGCCACTGAATGGCGCTTCCTTTAGATGTAATTACACTTACTATGTGATAATTTGATTCATCTACTCCTCTCCCCCACTGGACTTTATGTTCTCTGAGGATGGAGTCTGTGTCTTATTCATCCTTCAATCCCTAGTGCCTGATGCGTGTGAAAGCGTTTAAAAAAATTTTTTTAACTGATATAATTCACATATCATAAAATTCACCCTTTTAAAGTGTACAATTAAATGGATTTTAGTACATTCACAGGGTTGTACTGTCATCACCACTATCTAACAGTGTAACATTTTCACCACCCCCAAGAAGGAACCCCATACTCATTAGCAGTCACTTCCCATGTCTCCCTCCTTGTTTTTGGCAACGACTAATCTACGGTCTCAGCGTAGCTGCCTATTCTGGGCATTTCCTGAGTGCACCCCTACAATATGGGATCTTTTGCATCTGGCTTTCACTTAGCATAATGTTTTTAAGGTTCATCCATGTTGTAGCATGTGCCAGTACCTCCTTCCTTTTTATGACCAAACCATAATACGTTCACTGTTACTATACACATTTTTTTTTTTTTTTTGGTCCCACCTCGCGGCTTGTGGGATCTTAGTTCCCCAACCAGGGATTGAACCCGGGCCTTCAGTAGGGAAAGCGCAGAGTCCTAACCACTGGCCCGCCAGGGAATTCCCACTATACACATTTTGTTTATCCATTTGTTAACGGACAATTGGGTTGTTTGCACTTTTTGGCTATTATGAATAACAATGCTATGAACATTTGTGTCCAAGTTTTTTTTTTTTTGCGGTACGCGGGCCTCTCACTGTTGTGGCCTCTCCCGTTGCGGAGCACAGGCTCCGGACGCGCAGGCTTAGCGGCCATGGCTCACGGGCCTAGCCGCTCCGCGGCATGTGGGATCTTCCCGGACCAGGGCACGAACCCGTGTCCCCTGCGTCGGCAGGCGGACTCTCAACCACTGCGCCGCGAGGGAAGCCCTGTGTCCAAGTTTTTGTGTCCACATGTGTTCTCAGTTCTCTTGGGTATATACCTGGGAGAGGAACTGCTGGGTCATAGTGGTGACTCTCTGTTTAACTATTTGAGGATCAGCCGAACCGTTTTTCCAAAGTGGCTGCACTATTTATTTACATTCCTCACGCAAGGGTTTACCATGACTATTTGTTAGTCTGAATACATAATTTCTTCATTGTGAACTGGATACTGTTATTTCCAGCACATAATAGACTAGAAGAGTAAGGCTCGGAGTGTGAGTGCCTTGGGCAAACTGCGCAACTCATCAGCTGCAGAGCCAGGACTGGGACCCAGCCTGTGACTCACGAGCCAGTACTCCTGCTCACTCAGCTGTGAGGCCAACTCCGGCCACCGGCCTGCAGGAGATCCAATGTGATAGCACCGTTCTACTCAAGCTATGGGTAGTGTCAAGGGAACAGAGTCTAAAAAGGGATTATTTGGGGGGACAGGAGGAGGGGTTGGTAAGTTCTATTGATTCTGATATGGAAGTGTGTCTTAAGTCTCTTTTCTGGGACTTCCCTGGGGGTCCAGTGGTTAAGACTCTGCCCTTCCAATGCAGGGGGCGCAGGTTCAATCGCTGGTGGAGGAACTAAGATCCCACATGCCATGTGGTGTGGCCAGAAAAAAGTCTCTTCTTTCCTCTATTTTTTTTTAAATTATCTGAACTATTACAGTGGCCTCTTAACTGCTTTAAAGTCCCTCTCCTTTCCATTCATTAAACACACAAACCCGACCATATCTGTCTCCTCCCTTAAAAACAAACAAAGTAAACCAAAATAAAACAAGAAAACAAAATCCAGGCATTCCCATCACCTATCTCACAACATGGGAAATCCTTGGCCTGGCAGGGGTCATTCCAAACTGACCACAGCCTACCTTTCCAGCTCCCTCTCCCACTGCCCTCTTCCACTTATTCCATAAATGTTTACCACAGGCTGTTACAGGCCAGGTCCTGGGACGGGTAGCAGACATACAAATCACCTACAATGTGGTTCCCAAGGTGCCCCCCAGAGATTTATAGCTCATGGGGAGGGAGCAGGCAACTAAACTGATGATTCTAGATCAGTGTGAGGGCTTCATTTCAGGACAGAATCGCGTTTGGGGGGAGTACATGGGCAGGACCCCTAACCCAGCCTAAGAGATCAGAGCTTCCAGAAAAAGGTGAAATTGAGGTGAGTTGTGAAGGATGAGTGCATTAGAAATGAAGAAGGAGGGACTTCCCTGGTGGCGCAGTGGTTAAGAATCCGTCTGCCAATTCAGGGGACACGGGTTCGAGCCCTGGTCAGGGAAGATTCCCACGTGCTGTGGAGCTTAGAACTAAGCCCATGTGCCACAACTACTGAAGCCCACGTGCCTAGAGCCCGTGCTCCGCAACAAGAGAAGCCACCGCAATGAGAAACCCACGCATCACAAGGAAGAGTAGCCCCCACTCACCACAACTAGAGAAAGCCCATGTGCAGCAACGAAGACCCAACGCAGCCAAAAATAAATAAATAAATTTGTAGGAAAAAAAAAAGAAATGAAGGAACAGCAGGTGCAAAGGGCAGGAGGTGTGAAACCAGCTGGCTTCACACTTCATTCCACAGGTATTTACTGAATGCGTCTTAGGTGCCAGGTGCTGTTTTTGGTGCTGGAGATACAGCAGTGACCACAGCAGACCAGACCCTTGCCCCCACGGAGCTGACGGTTCACAAGGGGAAAATATCACAATGTGGGTTGGAGATAAGGAGCAGCAAGCATTTCAGCCACGGGGGCCCATGGACCCCTAGAGTCTGTAGAGGGGTTCCACAAAACCCTTGGAAATTAAATGTAAATATATGTGTGTGTTCATGTTCACACAGGCATTTTCATAGGGAATGGACTCATAAAACTTTATTGCATTCTCAAAGGGATCCATCCATGACCGCCTTGGGCATGGGGGTCCTTATTCTAGGGCCCCTTGTGCAAAACTAAGGAGTTTGACCTTGATGTGGAAGTTCTGGGAGCCAGTAATTCATTTTGAGAAGTGAAAGCATCAGAGCCTGACACTGTGCTCCTGCCAGAGAGAACTCCGTGTGCATTTTCTGCTGCTAAGCCTTTGCTCTTGCTGTTTCTTCCTGACCTGGAGGAATGGAAAGGGCCACACTTTCAAAGCCAGACAGACCTGACTTTGCATCCTGCTTCTGCCCACCATTTTCCAGCTGCCAGCCTCCAGTCTTCTCCCTCTGTGAGAAGCTCGGAGGTTTAGATGAGCCTGTAATGTTTGGACGATTTAATGATAATTTTTGTTTGGAAAGTGCCCAGCATATAGTAGCCACTCGGCGAATGTAAGTTCCTCTCGTGGCTAGGTGGCTCAGCCGTTCAGAGAGCCCCTCCTGTCTGGGGTCTGGAACTTCCTGGGCAGTTGCTCACATGCCCACAGAGCTTTGTGAGTATCACGAATATCACTCTCAACACACTAATAAACTCACATCTGTATTTATTTGCCCTTGACCTCATCCCATTAATCCACACCACAGTTCACCCTCTATTTTACAGATGAGGAAACTGAGGCTCTGGGAGGTTGAGAGATTTACCAGGAATCAGTAAGTGGCTGGAAGCATCCCATCACCACATCTTCTAAAATAATAATAATGACAGTAGTAACAACAACAGTGAACATTTATTATGCTTACTTTGTGCCAAGCGCTGTGATGAGCACTTTACCTGCCTCACAACCCCCAATTCCAGCCCCCACCTCTCGGCAGTACTATTGTGGGTACTGCTGTAAGGTAGGTACTATTGTTATGAGAACCGAGGCTCAGAGAGGTTAAGCAACTTGCTCAGGATAACCCAGGCCAGTTTTCAAGTCCACTCTCAGACCTCGATCTAATTCCACAAAGAAACCCGGGTCATTCTGCCTCTCGGAAAACTCTACTCCCAAGTGCACAGTTCAAAACCCCACCCAAGGCTGCCCTGCATCGCGGTCAGTCGGCTCCAGCCGAGTTGTTCTTTGTTTTGACCAAGGATACAGAGGGCGCTGCCCCGATTCTGTCTGGGGGGCCGAGGGGGAGGGGAGGGGGAGGGAGTAAGGGTGGACATTTTAGGTGCAGGGGCGTGTGCCGGGGAGAGTATCTGGGGACCAGAGGACGAGTCACGTGCCCGTGAAACTCGACCTAGGGGGAGGGTTAGGGAAGGGAGCCCCCGCCCCTACCTCGGGGTGCAGCCCCGGCCGGTTGTAACTACAACTGTTCACTCCGTCGATCCACTTCGTCCTAGCCTCATTTCGCGGATTGGTGGCGCCCGCCGGGTTCCCGTTCCCCGACTTCTTCCGATGGGACCGAGGCGGTGAGAATACCAGGCGGTCCGGCAGAATCTCCGAGGCCGCCCAGACCCGGCGCGCAGAGAAGCCCCGAGCGCCGCTGCGGTTCCGAGCTGGGCCCGCCGGACGCCGGACGCCGAAATTGTGCACGCGCCGCTCCCCGACCGGTCGGCGGCTACAGGAGGCGCGTTTGCCCCGGATCAGAGGTGAGCAGCGGGTGCGGCTGGGGTCCGGGTCCCGGGCTGAACGTTCTCTGAGAGTCACCCGGCTGGCTCCCACCTACACTTCCAGGCTCCCCAAGAAAGACCCGTTACCTGAGCCCGTGGGTCCCGCCTCTCCAAGCGCGTCCCTCCTTCCCCTTTGGTCTGGCCCCTCGGCGCCCTCTCTTGCCGCACTGCCTCCGTTTAGAGAAACACTCTTGTCGGAGTTCGAACGGACCTGCGGCAACTCCTAAATGCAAAGCCCCATTTCACAGATGAGAGTACTGAGGCCCTCCGGCGAAGGCATTCGTGCTTTGCTCCGCTCCCTCGCGCCCTTTCTCTCTTGCCTTTCCTGTCCCTCTCCTCCCTGCTTTTCTCGGTCTCACCGGCCGCTCTACGCCCCCGCGCCGCCCGCGCCCCGTCGCCTCCCGCGGCGGCGGCCGTGGCCTAGGCGGAAGGGGTGGGGGTGGGTGCTCGGGCTCCTTCTCTCTCCGGTAAACCCACCCTCCCGCCAGCCCCTCCGCCGCCACTGCTCTTATAAAGTCAGCGGCCGTCGGACTTCCTGCGGGTGCCCGAGCCCCCTCCCCGGGCGAGAGAGGGCGGGCATGTTCCCCGGCTCGCAGCTGGGTGCCCGTGTGAGTGGGTGGCGCCGGCGGCGCTGGAGGGCCTGCCTGGGTCTCCTTCCACGTGGCAGCTGTCGGCTTAGACCGAGAGACTGTAGGGACTTGGGTCGCCTAGTGCGGAAAGGGGGAGGGCTTGCTGAAGCCCGGCCCCAGAGAAGAGGAGTGGTCTTATAGGGGCAACAGGAAGAGGGGAGGGTGTCCTTGAGCTAACATCAGACTTCCCCTTCCTCCCCCTGCTTGCTTCTGGGGGTCCTTCCTGGAGCGGGAGGCCGGATACTGGCCAGCGGTTGCTTCAGAGCGCGCCCTGACCCTTGCTGACCTTTGGGGACTTGGGGAAGTGCGGGATTGGTCCCCGGGAGCCGGGCTCTGCGTGCCTTGGCCAGGGTGGAAGAGCCCGGCAGCGCGCCAAGAAGCTGTTGCGCACAGACAGGACCTTCCTTGTCTCTGATAGCGACACGGCGGGAGCCCAGCGCCTCGTGCGCCCCTGGCGCTGCCAGTGCGCCCAGAGCCAGCTCGGCGGCACCCGCTGGGAAGCCCAGGGCTCTATGGGGCCTCCGTGAAGGCCCCCTTGGGGGCTGGCTCGAGGGGTCTCGGGAGCCATCATGATACAGGATGCTTCTCTCGGTCCTCTGGGCCCTTCGCTCAGTGCTCTGCTCCTGGGCAGGCTCGCGACCAGTATGGCCCCCACGCTGGAGGAGGCGTACCGGAGGCGCTGGTGGATGGCGTGCACGGCCGTGCTGGAGAACCTCTTCTTTTCCGCGGTGCTCCTGGGCTGGAGCTCCCTGCTGATCATGCTCAAGAACGAGGGCTTCTATTCCAGCATGTGTTCAGGTATGCCCGAGAAGGGGCCGGTGGGGCTCGGGAGGGGCAGCAGAGGGGGAAGGTGGTCGCCGGCAAAGGAGACAGAAAGCCGGGCTGCTCAAGACCGAGCGCTCCGCAGGGGACTGGGCGGCCCCACTTCTTGACCTCTTCAAACTTCCTCTAGAGAATGACCCACTCTACCTCATTCTTCGAATCCAGTTTTCACTGAACGCCAGGTGTCCTGCGGGCGTCCAGATCCTGGGACTGATCCCTTTGCAGCCTCAGGTCTCGAGCAAGGTGGCGACTCCCAGAAGTGCAGCAGCTACTAGCTGGGTGAGGGATTTCTTTCTATTGTAAGGCTGAGTGAGGCAAAGGAGAGCCTGCAAGCTGGATTTGATTGTAAAGGGAGGGGGAGGCAGTGTGCTTCTCCTTTTCCAGGCCACTTGAGCCCGCAGGTCTTCAAGGAACCATTTGTACAAAGTTAATGGCCTCATTTCCTCCAGGCCCCCACTTGTGGACGGTCCCTGTTTTCCACTTTGGTCACCTTGGCTTTGAATCAGGGGCTGTGGATGCAGGAGTGAGAATTCTAACAATCCTTGGGAGCAGTAACCACATCCCTGCTGTCTTCAGGTGCCTGGAGGCAAGGAGTCGCCCTTCCTAGTGTCTGGGACTTGAGGCTCTCGTGATCTGATAGGTATCTTTCTTTTCTGGGAAGGAGAGAGCTGTGTGGACAAGCTCAGCCTAAGGAGCTCGAGGGATGTGGAGTTTGGCCCTCCCCACCCCCCATCCTCTTCCTCCAACCTCCTTGCTGTGGAACAGGCTTTGGAAGGAGGCCAGCTTGGGTTAGAATCCCAGCTTCCACCACTTTTAGCAGCTGGGTGACATTGGCGAGTTCCCTAAAACATTGAGCTTCAGTCGCCCGGCCTGCAAAATGGGAAGAAGAGTAAGTTATCTGTGCTGAGTGTCAACAGCGCTTGATCCATGTTAGGGGTCATTCCTGGCTTCTGCTGGCTTCTCCGAGCTTCTCCCAACTCCTCAACTCCACTCCCTGCAGGCGTCTGCCTTGGCTGTGGGAGAAAACCGTTGCCTTGGGGGGTGGAGCTGGGGTGCTCTTGATATCTGGGCAGCACCCACTCTGCTCCAGCCCCCCGCCAACCTTATCTGTAAGGAAGCAGCAGGTGGCCCCAAGGGTGCAAGGATGCACGTGCATCTCCTGGCCCCAGTGACAGGGCGCTGCGGAGCCTGAGGAGGTGGAGATTAGAGTTGGCAGCTGGCCAGGGAGGCAGGTTGGGTCAGGAGGAGCTGGCTTGGGGCGAAATGCTGGGTGCCCCAGGGTGGCTGAGAGAACCAAACAGAGGGGTGTGGGATCCCTTTGCCAACAGAGGCCAGGAGTCCAGGTCCCCTCTGCGTTGTTTACCCTGGAGGCTGGAGAGACCTGCCCTGTGCTGCTTGCTGCTGCCCATCCGGTGGCTTCTTCCTGCCTTCTCCACCTGTTGTTTTTTTTGCGGTACGCGGGCTTCTCACTGTTGTGGCCTCTCCCGTTGCGGAGCACAGGCTCCGGACGCTCAGGCTCAGCGGCCACGGCTCACGGGCCCAGCCGCTCCGCGGCATGTGGGATCCTCCCCAGACCAGGGCACGAACCCGTGTCCCCTGCATCGGCAGGCGGACTCTCAACCACTGCGCCACCAGGGCAGCCCCACCTGTTTTTTTAATCAACTTTATTGAAGATTAATTTACATCACACATTTTGAGGAGGTTTGACAAATTTACACACCTCAGGAACCGTCACCACAGTCAATATTTAGAATATTTCCATCATCCCCAAAGCTCCTTCCCTTTTGCTGCCCACCCTTCCACCTTTTTAAAAATATGGATAAGAGCTAGATTAAGATACAAGTCACATATGTTACAATTCACCCATTTAAAGTATACAAGTTAATGGTTTTTAGTTTATTCAGAGTTGTACCACCATCACCACAACCAATTTTAGGACATTTTCTCTACCCCAAAAAGTCACCCTGGACGCACTAGCAGTACCTCTCCCCCAACCTGTTCTTTTACCCTCAAGCACTAGCAACCAATCCTCTACTTTCTGTTACAGGTTTGCCCATGACAAAAATAGATTTGCCTATTCTGAACATTTCATATAAATGGCATCTTATAATAGGTGATCTTTTATAACTGGCTTTTTGTCACTTAGCATGATGTTTTAAAGGTTCATTCATGTTGGCAAACGTATCAAGCCTTGGTTCCTTTCCAAGTCCTTTGCTACCACATTTTATTTATCCACTCAACAGTTGATAGACATGTGGGTTGTTTCCACTTTTTGGCTATTATGAGTAATGCTCCTGTGAACACTCATGTTCAAGTTCTGTGTGGACATATGCTTTCCTTCCATATGGAATTGCTGGGCCAGAGGGTAAGTCTATGTTTAACATTTTGAGGAACTGCTAGACTGTTTTCCAAAGTGGCTGGGCCATTTTACATTCCCACCAGCAGTGTAGGAGGGTTCCAGTTTCTCCACAGTCTAGACAACACTTGTTATTGTTTATCTTTTTTATTACGGCCCTTCTCGTGGACATAAAGTGTTATATTTTTGTGGCTTTGATTTGCATTTCCCTAGTGGCTAATGATGGTGAGCAGCTTTTTCATGTATTTATTGGCCATTGGTATTTCTTCCTTGGAGAAATATCTATTCAGATCCTTTGCCCATTTTTTTTTTTTTTTTTTTTTTTGCGGTACGCGGGCCTCTCACTGTTGGGGCCTCTCCCGTTGCGGAGCACAGGCTCCGGACGCGCAGGCTCAGCGGCCATGGCTCAAGGGCCCAGCCGCTCCGCGGCATGTGGGATCTTCCCAGACCGGGGCACGAACCCGTGTCCCCTGCATCAGCAGGCAGACTCTCAACCACTGCGCCACCAGGGAAGCCCCCTTTGCCCATTTTTAAATTGGGTTATTTTTATTATTGAGTTGTAAGAGTTCTTTGTATTGTAGATACGAGTCCCTTATCAGATATAGTTTTTGCAACATTTTTCTCCCACCGTGGGTTTCTTTTCATATTCTTCATGGTGTCCTTTGGAGCACAAAAGTTTCTTTCTTTTTTTGGATTATTTTTTAAATATTGAAGTATAGTTGATTTACAGTGTGTTAGTTTCTGGTGTGCAGAAAAGTGATTCATATATATATATGTATATATATGTACACACACATATATGTACATATTCTTTTTCATATTCTTTTCCATTATAGTTCATTGCAGGATATTGAATATAGTACCCTGTGCTATACAGTAGGTCCCTGTTGTTTATCTGTTTTATCTATAGTAGTTTGTATCTGCTAATCTTAAACTCCTAATTTATCCCTCCCCTCCTTTACCCTTTGGTAACCGTAAGTTTGTTTTCTAGGTCTGGAGCATAAAAGTTTTTAATATTGATGAAGTCCAAGCTGTCTTTTCTTTTGCCGTTTGTGTTTTGGTGTCATGTTTAAGAAACCATTGCCTAATCTAAGGTCACAAAGATTTACGCCTGTGTTTTCTTCTAAGAGTTTTAAGGTTTAAGCTCTTATATTTAAACCTTTGATCCATTTGGAGTTCATTTTTGTATGACCAGGGATTGAACCTGTGCCCCGTACAATGGAAGCGTGGCATCTTAACTGCTGGACCACCAGGGAAGTCCCAAGTTCATTACTGAGGTGCTCATTAGTGTTGCCTTTGGGGTTCCCTGGCCACACCCTCTGTCTTCTCAGGTTTCTGCTCTCCCTCTTTTGAGGTACACCCTGGGGTAGATGGTTGACCCACCTGTTGGGGCATCACAGCTAAAGAGGACTGTTTCTCAGAAGTAGGCAGGGGCAATTCAGCTTCTCACACACAACTGCATATCCAGCATAAGTGCCAAAATAATAAAACAGTAGCTAAAGTTCATCAAGCATTGACTATTTGCTAGTTAGATCTTTAGTCCTCACAACAACTCTTTTTATAGAAGGGAAAGCTGAAGCTCAGAGACGCTAAGTAATTTCCCCAAGGTCACACAGCTAATAAATAAGGAGCCGAGTGAGTATTCAGCCCCAGAACCTTTCTCCGAGGCCTTAGGATTAAGAGTTCCCCTGGGGGAGCCCCGTCACAGAGAAGACAAGTAGCCAGAGCCCAGTTCTGCGGGTGTTGTGGTGAATGTGGCTATGTCAGCTGCAGGAGAATGAATGATGGGGCAAGGGTGGGGGATGGTGAGGAAGGGCTCAGAGACCTGGGATCATTCTGTGAGTACTGTGTGTGTGCAGCAGTCCTGAGAGCCCACCTTTTACATGGCTGCAGTCACTATCCCCATTTCACAGATGGGATAGCAGAGCCTCTGAGTTTCAGCAGCACAGCTAGTGGAGCCAGAATTTGGACACGAAGAATGCTTAACCATGATCCTCTCTCCCGTGTTTCCTAGACCTAGTCATTTGCAGTTCACCTTCATGATTTTACCATTTCTGTGTGCCATAGGTACTATTATTTACTTAATACTTCCTTTTAAATCAATCCACTTTTTAAAAAATAAAAAGCCTCATTTTAAAGTGTAATATTCTTGGGACTTCCCTGGCGGTCCAGTGGTTAGGACTCTGCGCTTCCACTGCAGGGGGTGAGGGTTCATTCCCTAGTCGGGGAACTAAGATCCTGAAAGCTGTGCGGCGTGGCCAAAAAATAATTAACTAATTAATTAAATTAAATTAAACTAAAGATCCTGTTTAAAAAAAATGTGTAATACTCTTGGAACCTTGAGTTTGATGTTACTCAGACACACATACGCACATACATCATACGTATATATTTCTAATACATACATATATGTATATGTGTGTCTGATACACATTCAAATAACTAATAACTATGAAACATCAAAAACCATTACCTGTACAGTTGACCCTTGAACACGGGTTTGAACTGCTTAGGATTTTTTCCAACAGTAAATAGTACAAGACTACACGCTCCGTGGCTGGTTGAATCTGCAGCTGCAGAAACGCAGATACGGAGGGACCCCACAAAGGGAGGGCTGACTAAATTACAGGCGGATTTTCCAAAGCACGGGGGAAGGGTTGAGGCCCCTAACCCCCTGAGGTTCAAGGGTCATCTGTACCTCTAAACCCATCTTGAGTGCGCACATGCTGTGCGTACGACACTTTGAGAAACGCTATTTTCTCCCGCTTCTAAGCCCACCTCTATCACTAACTTACTGCGTATGTTTTCCCTGTTGCACCCCATGCTTCACCTGTCTATAAAATGGGAGAGGTTAAGTGTCAGAGACCTCTCCTGTTGTAATGGACATGGACAGAGGTCTTTGCATGCTGGCTTGGCTTCCCTCTTGGTTCAGAAGTCTGGCTTCATCTATAAAAAGGTACAAATGAACTTATTTACAAAACAGAAATAGAGTCACAGATGAAGAAAACAAACTTATGGTTACCAAGGGGGAAAGGGAGGGGGAGGGATAAATCGGGAAATTTGGATCGACATACACACACTACTATATATAAAATATAGTTTAACTAATAAGGACTAATGTGACATTGTAAATCAACTATACTCCAATAAAAAAATTTTTTTAAATGCAAAAGAAAACAGAAGTAGCAAGAGCTATTGATATTAACTGTTTCTTTCAATTTAGGGGGAGAAAAGGAAATAGACTCTAAAAAAACAAACAAGGGAAGAAATATGAAAAAGTAAATACAATAAAAGTAATTAAAATCAGTTGTAATAATTTTTCAAAACATATTTAATCCAACATATCAAAACATTATTATTTCAACATAATATTAAAAACATGATTAATATTAAAAAATAAAATAGGTAACTAATAAGGACCTACTGTATAGCACAGGGAACTCTACTCAATACTCTGTAATGACCTATATGGGAAAAGAATCTAAAAAACAGTGGATATATGTATATGTATAACTGATTCACTTTGCTGTACAGCAAAAACTAACACAACATTGTAAATCAACTATACTCCAATAAAAATTAATAAAAAATAAAAAGTACAGGGCTTCCCTGGTGGCGCAGTGGTTGAGAGTCCGCCTGCCGATGCAGGGGACACGGGTTCGTGCCCTGGTCCGGGAAGATCCCACATGCTGCGGAGCGGCTGGGCGCGTGAGCCATGGCCGCTGAGCCTGCGCATCCGGAGCCTGTGCTCCGCAAGGGGAGAGGCCACAACAGTGAGAGGCCCGCATACCCCCCCAAAAAAAAAGTACATTGCAAAAAAAAAAGAAGTCTGGCTTTATCCAACCACTCAGAGTCATCAGGCCTTAGGAACTAGCTCTTATTAGTCAAACTCACAAGAGGCTGATCAATTTAAACCAGAGAAGTGAATGCATTAATTGACCTTGGGTTATTCGCCAAGGTCAGGCTGGAGTTCTCCACCAATAGAAGAACACATTTCCTCGCCAGCACTAGCGCAGGCTTTGAAAACTTACTAAGCTGCCCTGTTCAGGATAGAGGGGCCCATTGGGGGAACGGGGAAGTGTTGGCTTTGGAGGGGGTCTTGAGTGTGAATCTAGGCCTGCCTGTAAGAAGTTGTGTAACTGTGACGTACCTTGCTTCTTGGGGCTTTATCGTCTATAAAATGGGGATCATTACACTCACTTCGTAGGGTTGTGAAGATTAAATGATATACTATATGGAAAAGCGTGGCACAAAGTAGGTATTAATTAGTTGAGGGCTAGTGAGGGAAAGTGTCATTTGATTGTGAAAGACTGAGGAGCAGGGACCGTGTCTAATTCAGGGGCTGCAAACTCAGATGCCAACAGGGGCCGGACAGTTAATAACAATTGGGTGGTAATGTCCAATATGAGAATACAGTCAGTAATAGTACATCTGGTGGGTAACTAGACTTACTGTCGTGATCATTTTGTAATGTATACAAACATCAAATTACTATGTTGTACACATGAAACTAATATATTACGTGTCAAATATACTTCAATAGAAAACCTAATAATAATAGGGCCAATCAGGGCAGATAGAAGATGGCAGATGTCTGAGAGCTCATGAAGAGGTGAGGACGTGGGTGACTTAGAGAGGGCAAGCCCTGGTGGAAAGCAGTGGTCCCTCCTCGGCTCCAGCGATGGCCAGATCTTCTGACTTACTAAAGAGAAGCCAGACTTCTGGATTTTTGGGTGATAACTCCTGATTTTAAACTGGCACCCAATTAAAATTTGCAAGCCAAGCAAAATATGGGTGGGGTTCATTGCTGGTCACCTGTTTGTAGCCTCCGGTCTAAATTAGCATTGCGCTTCTTCCTGCTTTACCCACTGTCCCGACACAGTGCCTGTCGTACAGTAGATGTCGCTTAAGTATATGTAGATTGAATGAACAGGTGCAGACAAACCTGGTGGAGAAATGAACAGTGACGATGAAGATCACTAAATTGGGGGGGGGGCTAGCCTGAACCCCAGAGACTGTGTGCTTTAAACCCCTAACCCCTGAGCATCCCATTGCCCAAGGGGCTTTCTCCTCTGGTTGGCCAGCACTCATGCTTTGAAAAGAATTCATTCTCTTCTTCCTTATGTCAGCTTTCTGCCGTCTGCATGCCCTTTGGATACCTGAAGTCAGGGGTCGCTGTCACCACGGAGGGCAGATACTTCCCCTTCCCAGCATTCAGCACTATCACATCTTCCTGTTTTGTTCTCTTCATAGCACCTGTGACTCTTTATATCAGTGTCCATTTGTTTCCTTGTTTATTATCTAATACAAGCCCCAGGAGAGCTGAGAGCTTCCTGTCTTACTCACCGTGAGTTCCCCGGCACCTAGAGAAGAGGCTCGCCACACCGTGGCTCCCCCAGGGGGCCATCATCTACCCCTTCATCAGTTGTTTCAGGACACCCTCTCTGGGCCAGGACCCTTCTCCAACTGAATCTCCTAAGGAGCCTGGGTTAGGCATTCTCTGCTCCTTTTTACAGGCAAGGGGCCTGAACCTCAAAGAGAGGAAGTTACTTGTCCAAGGTTGCACAGCTAGTAGGGATGGTGGTGGGAATTCAGACCCTGGTCTGTCCACCTTCCAGGTGCACCCTGACTTTGCCCTTGGCAGTGATGCCTAAGGAACAAGTAGGAGGCAGGGGAGCCGCCACCTCGTGACTCACCGAGCATGGGGTGAAATGAAACCCGCCTCCTTCCCACGCCGCCAGCCTTTTTCATTAACTTGACACAACTCCAAGTTGGCCTTTCACCTGGAGGACGCGTCTTCTCGGAGGGGGACTTGCAGAGGAGCACCGGAGGGCAGTGCCGTGGTCCTAATTCTGCGCCTCAGTTTCATTACCTGGAGAGTGGGGACACTTTATTAGCTGACTCCTGGGGCTGTCGTGAGTTAATACAGTGACCGCTGAGAACGTGCCTAGAACACAGTTAAATGCTCAACAAACAGTAGCTCTTATTTTATCAGAACGTCATGTATGGGGAAGCGTCCTCTAAGTTTTAAGGGAATTCTTGTTACATCATGTGAGCATCACCCACTGATGTTGTCCTGGATTCGAGAGTGCTTCCTATTGGATCCTATTGGAGATCCTCAACCCCTTAAGCTTGGACACTGAGTGAATATTTCAGTTTGGTAAATACTTCGATGTCCGTGATTCCATGTGAGCTAGTTGAGGCCTCAGGTTGGGTGTATGACCAACCCAGGGTGTATGACCCCCTGGGTCAGACACTGATTGCTGCCGCTTATGGAGCCCCTTCCCCACCAGAGGAGGCATAATTCCAAAGTCACCAGTTAGCAGCCAAGCAGAGGCATGCGACTTGAGTGCAGGACCCCCGATCCCAGGCCTCTGTCCTGTGCCCAGCTGCTCCCGCGGTCACGTGCTGCCTTTCCCTTCCCCTCCTCAGCTGTGAACACCACCAACACCAGCCAGGATGAGCAGCACCAGTGGCTGAGCTGTAACCAGCAGGAAGAGATGCTCAACCTGGGCTTCACCATCGGCTCCTTCGTGCTCAGCGCCACCACCCTGCCGCTGGGGATCCTCATGGACCGCTTCGGGCCCCGGCCCATGCGGCTGATTGGCAGGTGAGGTGGCTGGGCTGTGGGGAACTGGAAGGGGCTTTGGGGAGCTGCAGGGCAGGACTGGTGCGGCAGGGGGAGGGGAGGCACAGAGTGTTCAGCCCCTCCCCCTTCCCCTGCATCTCCACAGCGCCTGCTTCGCTGCATCCTGCACCCTCATGGCCTTGGCCTCTTGGGACACCAAAGGTGAGATGTCTGGCCTCTCGTGTCCCCACAGGAAAAGAATGGGTGGGGTGAAGGTGGGTGTTACCCCAGCTCCTGCCTTTAGCCTCCCACAGCTCCCCGGTGCCTCATTCATCCCTCTCCGCTTCCCAGTTCTGTCTCCGTTGATATTCCTGGCCCTGTCCCTGAATGGTTTTGGTGGCATCTGCCTAACATTCTCTTCACTCACAGTGAGTATGACAGGTCCCAACTCGGCAGCAGGTCACCCAGGAGTGAGTGACAGTGAGGGTGGGAGAAGGGCCTGTGGACGCAGATCAAATGCACGTGTGTGTGTGTGTGTGTGTGTGTGTGTGTGTGTGTGTCCCAAGCCCATACATCTGTTGAACTCTGTCCTGGGGCCACAGCACAGAAAGAACTGACTTCTTCACCTTTCTGGAACTTATATTCAGGAATTGGGGGAACAGACAACCCTAAAAACAAATAAACTAATAAATGATATCCCTAGTCGTAAGTGCTGGAAAGACTAAAACTGGGTAATGCGAAAGTAAGGGCGGTGGGCAGCTTGAGACAGTGGGCGTGTGTTTGTTTGCCACGTGTATATGTGGTGCTGTCCATGGGTAGGGAGCTGTATTTGTGAGTGTGTTAGGTTGAACCATATAATACTGCCGACACTTGACTGTGCTTGACCTACAAAAGGGCTTTTTCACTTGGCTTGACCTCTTACATGTGTTACTCTAAGTGTATATGCGAGTGAGTGTGCAGAAGGGTTAAAGGCTTCAGCGTGTGTGGTGGGAGGAGGGGTTCCTGGCCGGCCAGCCTCGGGCTGTTTATCTCAGAGGAGGGCCGCCTGACCGCCAAACTGGGTGTTTTTTGGCTGAATTTCACCTCGCCCAGCAACTGCCTTTAATTCCAGCCCAGGACATTTCACAACTTTCTAAGGAAGCGGATCGCTTCATCCCCGCCTCCCTCCGCAGCCCCTTCTCCACGCTGCGCACCCTGGCTCAAGGCCCTAAAGCCTTTCTCTCCCCTGCCCTCCGGGGCCTAACCTTGAACCCTGCCCTGGGGCCTAGGGGGCTCTCCGCCCGCAGCCCGCCCGCTGCTCCGCCACCGTAATCTCCAACCAATGACAGGACCCGGCTCCGGTCCCGCCCCCGGCTCCTGTGCCGCCCCCGGGCCTAGGTGCTCGCGGGCCAGGGCCAGGACAGATCCGAGCCGGGACGGCCAGCGCCCTGCCGGTCCAGCCAGTCCGGCCTGGGCCGTGCTGGGCGGAGACAGAGCTCTCGGACCCTGGCGGGGGGTAGTGAGGGGCGCCAAGGCCCCCGCCGCTCCCCCGGCCCTAGCGCTTCTCCATGGCGTCCTTGCAGCCCGCCTCGCACAGACAGGGTGCCAGGGGGTCAGGGCGGCCGCAGCTGTTTTTCATAGCCGCTTCGAGGTTGATGGGTCAGTCCTCTGTGTTTATTCGCCTTCCCCTCCAGAGCTATTTGAGATCCCCTTCTGGAGCCCCGTTCTTCCCTCTGTGGAGAGGGTTTTAGCTTTGCATGGCATCTAAGACGCTTCCAGCCGTGGGATCTGTGGACTTGGGGGAGGAGGGAGAGGTGGGAGCACACAAAGGACTGGGTGACTTTGCTTTCCCCTCCCCTGAGGGCCGGGCTCAGGCCAGTGAGTAGAACACACGGTCAGTTCTCTACTGGTAGGAATTCTGGGTCTGCCCTGTGGGTCAGAGCCTCCTCTTCTGGACACCTGGCCTGGCCCTGTTTCCCCCCTACTCCCACCCTCACCTCCCTAGTCATCCTGTTACTTGTCCTGACTCAGTAGAAACCATGGACTGGGGGCCTCTGGGGCCACCGAGAAGGTTAAGGGGCACCATCCTGTTACAGAGCCAGCCATGGTCACAGCCTTGGGTTCTGGGATAGAACTCAGATGGCCAGGACAGGGGAGAAAGTCAGTAACGTGCTCTGTGAGCTTGAGTACGTTCCTTTCCCGCTCCAGGCCTCAGTGTTCTCATCTGTCAAAGGAGTTGCTGTAGGTTAGTGTTTCTTAAACACCTAACCCATGGGTTATTAAGAGGCGAGTCATGATTAAGGGGTTCCATAAATAAGTAACTTGGGGGCTTCCCTGGTGGCGCAGTGGTTGAGAGTCTGCCTGCCGATGCAGGGGACACGGGTTCGTGCCCCGGTCCGGGAAGATCCCACATGCCACGGAGTGGCTGGGCCCGTGAGCCATGGCCGCTGGGCCTGCGCGTCCGCAGCCTGTGCTCCGCAACGGGAGAGGCCGCAGCAGTGAGAGGCCCACATACTGCAAAAAAAAAAAAAAGTAACTTGGGAAACCATGGGGTTAAACAGAACTTCTCTTTGTGAGCACTTCTTTGTGTGGGAGGGGAGCACAGCCCAGTTTCCGACCCTGATTTTGCCTTAGAACTTTTCTGTTGCGACTCTGGGGCTGGTGTTCCTGGAGCTCACGTTGAGGACTACTGGGCTAGAAGCTTCCAAGCTTGCTCGGGCGGAGAAAGGGGAGCCCTGGGCAGGTGTCAGGGTCTCCCTGCTCACTGACACTGCTCTCCTCTCTCAGCTGCCCAACATGTTTGGGAACCTGCGCTCCACTTTCATGGCCCTCATGATCGGCTCCTATGCCTCTTCTGCCATCACGTACCCGGGAATCAAGGTACGGAGCTGCCTGGGGAGTGGGCAGCTGGTGGGCAGTGAGGTCGCTTGGCCTTCCTTCTGCCTTGACGCAAGACCTGGGTGGGGCTGGGCGCGTAGGATATCTGGTGACCTACTTCCTGCCAGGCGGAGGTCAGTTCCCACCACAGCAGGGCAAAGCACTGCAGCATCATGGGAAGAGCCCAGGTGCTGCTGTGGACCAGTGGGTCTGACTTCTCTGCTGCTCTGTCCAGGCCTTCATCCTCGCTCCTGGGCCAGTGCTTTCTCAGCTGATCTCCCTGCCTCCAAGCTTTTCCCTCTCTAAGCTGCCATTCACGTGACTTCCAGAATGACCTTAGTTGGAGGACTAGCTCATCCACCCACTCTGCTTCGCCTACAGAATCAGGTCCAACCCCTTCACATGACTTCAAGGCCCTCGCCTCTTTGGCCTCAGCCCACCTTTCAGGCCATATCTCCTTCCCCAGCCCTGAAGAAGCTGGATGACTTGGGTCCAAGGTCACCAAGCTAGTTCAGGCCTGGCCAGCTCCTAGACAGGTCAGCCTGGTGGACCTAGAGCCGGAAGGCCTGAGTTCTAGCTCTGGGCAAGTTTGGGGCCTCTTTCCTCCCTCTGATATCAAAGTACCCTTCCAGCTGGGCCGCACCATGCCCCTCAGATTCTGCCTTGGGCAGTTAATTTATTGGTTTAGAAGGCACTCGCTCAGCATCCGTCGCCAGAGGAGGTGGAGAGCACACTGATGGGGGTGACCAACAATTGTTCAGGTAGGAGCAGGCCTGGAGCTGGGGGTCCCCGTTCCCTTGACTAAGGCAGTGGGATTTGAGGAACCAGATCTTGGTGGGTGTGGCCCTTTGAAGTTCTGTCCTGCTCCCGGGGAAGAAAGAGCCCCAAAGCCTGCGGCCCAGGAGGAGCAGTTTTCCCAGGCAGCACTGGAGCTTGGAGCCTGCGTGGAGGGGGGACAGCAGCCATCCCAGGCAGAGGGTGGCAGGCAGGACATTTCTACATACCTGGCTTCCTCTCTAGAGCAGTTGCAACGTTGGCACAGAACCCAATCGACAGAGAACCTGCTTGTCCCGGGGTTGGGAGGCTGTGGGCAGAGTGCTTGCACACGCCCCTCCCCTTTCAGTTGTCACACCTGTGCAAGGTGAGATAAGGCTTCTCAGACTGGGTTTGTCTTTCCCCCAGGGAGGGTGCCCAGAAGGGGCAGGAAAAACACGGTTAGGCGCTTTCATCGTCCTCTCTCGTACATAAAATGAAATGACTTTCATGTGAAAACAAACGTGTATGGAGTCAAAGGCAACACTGATGTGTCTTTTTAAGATAATAATTGAGATTTCAAAGACATTTTGAGCTTGTGGCCGGCCCCTTCGGCACCGTGTGCGAACTATTTCACACCTCTTGAGGGGGGCTGGGGTGAGAAAGGAAGAGGATGGTGGGGCTTCTAGATCCAACTCTTAACTTCTGGTCTTGGTTTCTTTGTCTGCAAATTGGGTACAAGGAATGGGGTAGAAGAGACCTTCTCTAAGGTCTCTGGGGCCTGGGTTCTACCTCCAGCTGGAGGACGCGGGCCTGGGGCTGGGCAGCCTCCTCCATGGCCTGTCCCCTCCCCCGACAGCTGATCTATGATGCCGGCGTGTCCTTCATGACCATCATGTTTACCTGGTCAAGCCTGGCCTGCCTCATCTTTCTGAACTGTGCCTTCAACTGGCCGAGTGAAGCCTTTCCCTCGCCGGAGGAAGTCAACTACAAGTGAGTGACCAGGGTGTGTGGGGTGGGAGGGTGACTTCCCGCTGCAGATCTGGAGGCTGGGGTGTGGTGGTGTGATGGACAGAAGCAGCTGTGGACTCAGAGCAACCAAGATTTGCCTATCATCTGAGCTTTCCAAGTTCCGCTTTCTCATCTGAACCGTGGGCCTGATCCCACCCACCTGCAGGTGTTCTGAGTAGATCAGGCATAAAGCAGGCAGCCAAAACGTGGGGACTGTCTTCTTCTGTCCAGGTTTGGAGGATGGGATCAGAGTAGGAGGGACCGTTGCAATAGTGCCATGTGCTACGGGGACCCAGAAAGGGGGGCAACAGAGGAATGAAATCCCACCCTTTGTGGGGCAACCTGAATGCCAACTTTACCTACCCCCCCAGTCAGTTCCCCAGGGGGCTGGAGTGATGCCCCACAACCAGGCACCTAGGGTGCCAGTCAAATAGCTGATACTGATGGAGCATCTCCTGTGGGCCAGGCACTGTGCCCAGCGCTCATTCTCAGTCAGCTCTGTGACGTGGGTTGTGTTATTAACTCCATTCATAGCAAAGGCACAGGGAACAAAGTGACCTTCCTAAGGTCGTACCACTGAAGGGGGGAGGGGGGAATCTAAGGCTGGAATCAGAACTCCAGAGTCTGAGTTCTTTTTTTTTATTTATTGAAGCATAGTTGATTTATAATGTTGTGTTAGTTTCAGGTGTACAGCAAAGTGATTCATATATATATATATAGGTACACTTTTTCAGATTCTTTTCCCTTATAGGTTATTATAAATATTGAGTAGAGCTCCCCGTATTACACAGTGGGTCCTTGTTGGTTATCTATTTCGTATATAGTAGTGTGTATATGTTAATCCTGACCTCCTAGTTTATCCCTCCCTCTGCCTCCCCACCCCGGAGTTTGGGTTCTCAATGCTGCCTCCGTGGCTACAGCCCGAGTGGAAAACGGCACATCCATCCTTCACTCAGCGTGTGCTGAGCTGGGCCCTGGGCCGGGCTCTGAGACACAGACACAAGCCCTGCCCTTGGGAGCTTGTCAGTGGGCCCGTCAGTGCTGGTTAAAGGGGGGCTTGGCACCCCCTAGAGGCAGGCTGTTGAAGGGGGGCTCTGTGTGGCTGGTTCCCACGTGCTGTGGCCTGGCTACTGGCAGGGAGAAGATCAAGCTCAGAGGGCTGGCCCTGGATCACAAGGTGACAGGTGACCGCTTCTACACCTATGTGACCACTGTGGGCCAGCGGCTGAGCCAGAAGGCCCCCAGCCTGGAGGAGGGGGCAGACATCTTCATCTCGTCCCAGGACGTTCGTGACATCTCAGAAACGTCTGCTGAGAGTGAGTGTCTGGTCAAGGTGCCGGCCGTGGGGGATGGAGAGGGTAGGTCCTTGTGCATAGCGAGCTCATGCCCAGGTGCTCATCCTCTCCTCTTCAGTTCTCACCACACCCCCTCATAGAGGTGGGCCTGCTCCCTGTTTCTAGAATGGGGGCAAATCAAAGTCCCAGGGAACTCTGGGAAGCTCAGATTCAGGGGTACTCTGCGGGATTTCTGGGATGAGGGAGGGGCAGCTTCCAGAATGAGGCAGGGTGTCCAGGCCTGTGGGAGGGCTGGTTTCCTCAGGGCTCCCTGCAACCTTCAAGTCTCTTGCATCAGATACTGCAGGTGAGCCAGCCTCCAGTCTGGGTCCTCTGACACCTGGTTGCTTGGCGCCTCCTGCTGGCTACAGGAGGAGCTGCACCTGCCTTCAGCCTGGGCCACTTTGCAAGGTGACAGCTCTGTGACTAGTGGAAGGACGATGGGCCTGGGCGTCAGGAGATGGGGGTTTGAGTCCTGCTTCCCAATTGCAGGCCATGTGGCTTGGGTAGATCACTTAACCCTGCTCTCACTTTCCCTGTCTCTTTTTTTTTTTTGCGGTACGCGGGCCTCTCACTGTTCTGGCCTCTCCCGTTGCGGAGCACAGGCTCCGGACGCGCAGGCTCAGCGGCCATGGCTCACGGGCCCAGCCACTCCGCGGCACGTGGGATTCCCCCCGGAACGGGGCACGAACCCGTGTCCCCTGCATCGGCAGGCAGACTCTCCACCACTGCGCCACCAGGGAAGCCCTTCCCTGTCTCTTAAACTAGCAGTAAGAACACCCACCTCACAGGGAAGTTAGTTGTGAGGATTGAATGAAGACAGGGACGTGGAAGCTCTTTGCAAACTGAAAATGCTGTGAAGTTATGAGTCTGATCCCCACTGCCGATCCTCCCATGGCAGAGTTGTTAACAGGCGTGAGCTGAGTCCATCCCACCTGCATCCCACCTTCCAGCCCCATGAGCTCGGGCAAGTCATTGCGCGTTCTGAGCTGCAGTCTCCCCGTCCTTAGAATGTGCTGCAGATAGGGTTGTTGTACAATTTGATTACATGGGATAATACCTGTCAAGTGTGCAACACACAGCAAGTGCTTAATAAGTAGTAGGTCGAGTTATTATTACCACGCCGAGCCTACGGTGCACACCTGGAGGTCCCCTGAAAATGTTCTAGTGAGGGAATTCCCTGGTGGTCCCATGGTTAGGACTCCACACTTTCACTGCTGAGGGCCTGGGTTCGATTCCTGGCTGGGGAGCTAAGGTCCCACAAGCCATGCAGCGTGGCCAAAAAAGAAAAGAAAATGCTCTAGTGAGATAGTGATAGAGCTGGGCAAGAACTCGGAGGCCAGTAAAGCTGAACCCTCGTTTTTGAAGAAACTGATCCCTCGCCGAAGTCATAGCGTCAGAGCCTCTGCTAGAACCGCACCCGCTGGGACACGCAGAGGCAAGTGGAAGGTCTGGGGCTCAGGGGCGCCTCCTGCTGTCTCCCCAGAGTCTGTGCCCTTGCGCAAGAGCCTCTGCTCCCCCATCTTCCTGTGGAGCCTCCTCACCATGGGCATGACCCAGCTGCGGATCATTTTCTACATGGCCGCGATGAACAAGATGCTGGAGTACATCGTGACTGGCGGCCAGGAGCATGGTGAGGTGCAGCCGAGCCCCCCGGGGGCTGGAGGGCAGGGGGTCACCCTGGCTGAGCTCCTCTCACCCTGGCTTTCCCCCTCCACTCCCAACAGAGACGGACGACCTGAAACAAAGGGTGACGGAGACAGGTAGGGGGACAAAAGCTTGGGTCCTTGCCCACACCCACCCCGCCACTGCCTGCTGTCGGGGGAGCCTGGACCCACCCTTGTCACCCTGGACGTTTGGGGGATCTAAGAATGTGGGGGTGAAAAGAAGGTGATTTTGTCATTTTCTCTCCTCTGCTGGGCGTGGGTGACAGTGCCCACTAGGCTGCTGGCATCTGTCATGTCAGCTCCTGACCCCACTTCTCTTCCTGCCCTGCCCAGTTGAGTTCTACTCGTCCGTCTTTGGGGCCATGCAGCTGTCGTGCCTTCTCACCTGCCCTCTCATTGGCTACATCATGGACTGGCGGATCAAGGACTGCGTGGACACGCCCACTGCTAGGTGACCTGCCCAGGGGTGGTGACAGCTTTGTGCTTTCACATCCAGCATCTTATTTCATTCTCCCAAGAGCCCTGGGAGAGAAGGGGTACATCCCCATTTTACAGATGAGGAAACTGACACTAAGAGGGGACTTGGCTGGCTTGATAATAAGTAGAGCTGACGTCAAATGCTGACTGTGCACTAGGCACTTGCATTGTCCTATTGAGTCCTGCACCAGCTCCCGGAGGTAGGTACCTACATCATTATCCTCGTTTCACAGGTGAGGAGCTGAGATACAGAGAGGTTGACTAACTTACCCAAGATCACACAGCATTTAGTAGTAGGTTCCAGAACCTTTGTTATAAAGGGTACGCTCTAAAGCCTTACGGTTAGAAAGAGATAGAGTTGGTGTATTAGACATCTATTGCTGTATAACAAATCACCCCCAAACTTGGCATCTTTAAACAACAAACATTTATTATCTCATAGTTTCTGAGAGTCAGGACTCTGGGGATGACTTAGCTGCGTGGTTTTGTCTCAGAGTCTGTCTGAGTCTGTTCAGACTGGTGTAACAAAATAACACAGACAGGGTAGCTTATAATCAATGGAAATTTATTTCTCACAGTTCTGGAGGCTGGAAGTCTGAGATCGGGGTGCCAGCATGGTGAGGAGAGGGTCCTCTTCTGGGTGTAAGCCTTCTCGTTGTGTCTTCACATAGGACCTAGGGAGCTCTGTGGGGCCTCTTTATAAGGGCGCAAGTCAAATCCCGGAGGCCCTACCTCTACCTCTATTTTTGTTGTTGTTTTCTTTTGGCCCTGCTGCGCGGCTTGTGGGATCTTAGTTCCCTGACCAGGGATCGAACCCGGGCCCCCTGCAATGGAAGCTTGGAGTCTTAACCACTGGACCGCCAGGGAATTCCTGGCCCTATCTCTTAATACCATCACATGGGCATTAGGATTTCAACATAACAATTTGTGGAGGACACAAACATTCAGACCATAGCAGGGTCTCTCATACGGTTGTGGTCAAGCTGTTGGCCAGGGCCACAGTCATCTAAAGTACTGACGGGTTGGACAGTCACTCCTAAGCTTACTCGTGCGCCCATTGGAGAGGTTCGGTTCCTCCCCACCTGGGCCTCTCTATAGTCTGCTCATGACACGGCAGCTGGCTGGCCCCAGAGCAAGACAGCTGAGGGAGGGACACCAGGACAGAAGCAACAAGGTCTTTCATGACGTCATCTCAGAAGTGACATACATGAGTGAGGTTGTCTTCTGTAGGCACACAGAGTAACTCTGGAACCTTGTGGAAGGGGACTGTACCAGGGTGTGAATGCAGGATGCGGGGGTCATTGGGGCCGTCCTGTGGCCTGGAGACCACCAATGGGTCTTTTTCTCCCCACCACATTTTATTTATTTATTTATTTTTGGCTGCATTGGGTCTTCGTTGCTGCGCGCGGGCTTTCTCTAGTTGCGGAGAGCGGGGGCTACTCTTCGTCTTGGTGCACGGGCTTCTCATTGCGGTGGCTTCTCTTGTTGCGGAGCACGGGCTCTAGGCGCGCGGGCTTCAGCAGTTGCAGCATGTGGGCTCAATAGTTGTGGCTCGTGGGCTCTAGAGCGCAGGCTCAGTAGTTATGGCGCATGGGCTTAGATGCTCCACAGCATGTGGGATCCTCCCGGACCAGGGCTCGAACCCGTGTCCCCTGCATTGGCGGGCGGATTCTTAACCACTGCGCCACCAGGGAAGTCCCACACCACTGGGTCTCGCACGAAGGTCTTCTGACTGCTTGTGTTCTTTTTGTGTTGATCCAAACGGTCCTGTTTGTCCTGAGAGGATGGGAGAGGGAGACTAGGAGAGAAGTCACTAAGGATGTGGCTTCCCTCCCCACCAGTGGTACCCTGGCCCTGGTACCCAGCCTTCCTCCTCTACGCTCTGTTCTGACGGCCATGGTCCATCAGCAGGGCCCTTCTCTCGGACCAGTGGGGCGGCCTGTCTTCATCTGTCTCAGCCTGCTGACCTCTCCTTTGGGCCAGACTCAGAGCCCTTGATTATGCTACAGGGAGGGGCTTGCTGGGCAGTCAGGGGCCAAGCGGCTGTCCCTAGAGTGTCATCTACTTTTGTCTAGGCTGGTGGGCAGGGACACTTTAGTTGGGGGGCTTCTGATGAGAGATGGTGTGAGAGCTCCCCATTCTCCACCTTCCTTCCCATCCTCGATTCTCAGACTTCAATGTGCTTATGAAATAGGAGATCGTTTTCCAAATGCAGATTCCAGGGCCCACCACCCGAGATTCTGATGTTTGGGGCAAGGCCCTGGAATCTGCATTTTAAAGAAAACCTCCGGATGATGCTGGGGGAGCCATGCTTTGAGAAACACAGGGCTGGAGGAATGACTCTCTCCCTTTTCTGCTACTCTGAAAGGGGAGGGACCAGGCTGAGAACCCAGGGGGTGGGGAGGGCTGCCAAGGAGGTCGGGGCAGCGGCCCGTGACGGCCTGTTCTCCTCAGGGACGGCGTGGCCACCAAGTCCGTCAGACCACGCTACCGCAAGATCCAAAAGCTCACCAATGCCATCAACGCCTTCACTCTGACCAACCTTCTGCTCGTGGGTTTCGGCATCACGTGCCTCATCGACAGCTTACACCTCCAGGTACCGACTTCCACCCTCCCCGCTCTCCCTGCCTGCAGAGTGCCGCCCCAGGCATGCTTCACCCGGCAGGTGCTTTCCAGGAAGCAGGGCTCCCGTCCCTTCCACCCTCCCCACTCTCCCCACCCTGCAGAGTGCCGCCCCGGGCATGCGTCACCTGGCAGGTGCTTTCCAGGAAGCAGGGCTCCCGTCCTCTGGGTCTGTTTTCTGGGCCGTCCAGGCAGTGTTTGTAGGAGGTTGGGTTGGGAGGGGGCAGGCGCGTGCAGGCCGCCCTCCCTCCTGTGTCCACGCAGCTCTCAGCTCTCCCCGCTCTCTTTTTGGTTTCAGTTTTTGACCTTTGTCCTGCACACCATGGTCCGAGGCTTCTACCACTCGGCCTGTGGAGGCCTCTACGCGGCAGTGTGAGTCAGCTGGGCTCCCGGGCTCCCCTGAGCGCGCCCTTCCGCAGCCTCCCCGGGCTGCTGCTGTGTCGGGGCTGGTGAGGCTCTGGAGGCTGCCTGCCTCGCTGCCCTTGCCCCAGCTTCCTAGTGGCAGGGAGCTCCCTTCCTCAAAGGCAGCCCGCCGCACTGTGGGATAACCCCACTGTCAGAACGTCTTCCCTTAGGGGCAGCTGAGGTCCTTGGCTGCATGACACTTGGGTCCTGTGTCTGCTCTCGGGAGCGGCCCCTGGAGTGGCCTCTCTCCCCGTGCCAGCCCTGTCGAAACCTCCAGAGGGCAGTCTCGCTTGCCTCCTGACTTCCCTGCTTCATGTCGAACAACCCCCTCCCCTGCCCCACCCCCCGGCCCTGTTCCCTGTTCCCTTTTTCTCCTGGTTTCCACGGCTGAGGGTCTCCCCAGTGTGTGATGGAGTAAAAGAGCGGTGACAAAACTGTAACGGTCCTGGAGCGCTTATGACTCCATCGTGGGCATGGCGTGACATGCTGACCCCACGCCCTCATTCAGACCTCAGAGGGCAGCCCCAGCCGGACCTTGGAGTCGTCCTTGCTTCCACGCCCTCATTCCTCACAGCCCACATCCAGTCCACCAGCGAGCCTGCCCGCTCCGCATTCCACAGCCTCCAAACCCAGCCCTTCCGAGCATCTCCAGCGGTGCCACCCCCTGGCTGGGATTATTGCCGCTGCCGCTGCCTCCTGACCGTCCCTGCGTCCGCCCTTGCTTTCCCTCCGTATTTTTAACACAGGAGCTGGAGACACCTGTTAGGACATAAGTCTCTTCACGTCACTCCACAACTGCCCGTCTTATCTCACGTAGAGAAGAAGCCAAAGGCTTCATTATGGCTTAAAAGGCCCTACAGGGTCCCCCCCCCCCACCGCCCGGCCAGGGACCTCTTCCTTCACCTCCCCACCTCGCTCACCTGCTTTTCCCACATGGCTGCCTCATGCCACAGAAACCCTATGTGTGTTCCCTCCTCAGGGCCCTTGGACTTGCTGTCCCGTCTTCCTGGCACGTGCTTCCTCCAGATATCCACAAGGCTCCCAGCCGTCTCACCTTCTCCAGGCCTTTCTCCAGCTGTCCTTGTCTCAGTGGCCTCTGCGGGCCATCCTGTCTACAGTCGCAACCCCCTAGATACCCTCACCCCCCTCTCTCTGCTGAGCTTCTCTCCATAGCACTTACCACTTTCTAACACACTGTGCGTTTTTGTTTTGTTTTGTTTTTTTGGCCACACCCGGCATGTGGGATCTTAGTTCCCAGATCAGGGATCGAACCCGTGCCCCCTGCAGTTGAAGCACAGAGCCCTAACCACTGGCCCGCCAGGGAAGTCCCAACGGTGCATTTCTCTTGCTTGCTGTGTGACGACCACCTGCGTGCCGCCCCCCAGCCCCCACCCGTCGCCAGAATGCCACCTCCGTATCTGTTAGGTTCATTGCCGTATCTCCATCCACCTAGAACAGTACCTGGCGTCACAGGAGCTCAATAAATATGTGTTAAAAGAATAAACAAACAGCCCAGTGAGGTTAGTGCTGTCCCTGTTTTTAGGGAAGAAAGTAAGGCTCAGAGAGGTTGAGTAACTTGCTGTTATCACACAGACAGTAGGTGTCAGAACCCAGCTCAGTAGCCGTGAAGTCACAGCCTACACCCTCGAGGCCAGGGCACGTGCAGAGAACCTGAACTCTTAAGCTCTGCCCTGCCTGGCTAACAAAGAGTGATATCTAGGGAGGGACGGGACAAAGGGTGGGGCTGGAGAGGACCACGACCCTCACGATGCGCCCTCCCTCCTCTCATTGACAGGTACCCGTCCAACCACTTCGGGACACTGACGGGCCTGCAGTCCCTCATCAGTGCTGTGTTTGCCCTGCTCCAGCAGCCGCTTTTCATGGCCATGGTGGGACCCTTGAAAGGAGAGCCCTTCTGGGTGAGAAGTCGGGGTGGGGGGGTGGCATGGGGGCAACAGGATCCCCCTTCCTGGGTACACCCAAGGAGTTGAGGATGGGGGCTCTTGTATGTGATGGGATCCCTCGCTCTTATCTCAGCCAGGAGGCACCTTGGAGGTCTCTAATCAGGGGGCCCCCAAGCTGGCTGTCCATCACACCTGCCCACAGATTCCCCAGCCTACTGAATCAGCATCTCTCGGCCTGGGCCCAGGCAGCTCCCAGGTGATTTGTACAGTGACCCAGTCCTGATCCAGTCCAGTTCCACCCGATGCAGGGATCTTCTCTCCAGAGCCCCTAGAAAGGGGTTCCTCCAGACCCTCTTAGTCAAACGCCCGCGGCGATGGGGTGCCGGTCCTGTACAAGGAGGCAGCTGTGGGTCTGGTTGGAAAGGCTTTTCCTTACATCGAACTGACCTCACCTCCCTAAAGCTGATATCTGCCTCGAGGGCCCACCCACTCCCCGCAATGATCCCGCCACAATGATGACGAAATGACAGCTGCCACCTCCCAAGGGCTCACCTGGTGCCAAGCGCACCGTGTGTTTTGTACTGCACGTTGCCACAATGGCCCAGAGAAGGAGGTGCATCGAATTAGGGTGACTTGCCACACCGTGAGTAATGCAGGGTGGGATGTGCGCTGCATCCGGGCCCACAGGAGGTGGGCTCGGACCCAGGCCTTCTATCCCAGGATGCACCCCAGTGCTGTTAACCGCCTGGGAGCACCACTCCCAATGGGATCCCATTGCCAACGCCCTCAAAGGTCGAGGTTCCCAGCCCAGGCTGCCCAGACGGCACCAGATCATTTGGGCACCAGCATTAGCTGGGGTTCAAACCAGGCTCTGACCCTTTATAAGGCCGCCGAACATTCAGTGAGACGCTGGTGGAGAGTGAGTGCACACAGCGAGTACTGGCTCTGTCTGTCATTCTGGCCCAGGACCTGGACTAAAAATGGCTGCCTTCTCCTCCCTGTGGGAGGCTAAGGAGGATCCCTGAGGGTCATGAGGGTGAACAGGTACCCACTTGACCCGCTTTTCTCTCTCTCTCTCTCTTTGCCCTAAAGGTGAATCTGGGCCTCCTGCTGTTCTCACTGCTGGGATTCCTGCTACCTTGCTACCTCTTCTACTATCGCACCCGGCTCCAGCGGGAGTACGTCACCCACTGGGAGGGCCCCCTGAAGGTGCTTGGCAGCCCTGAGGTGACGGCCTAGGCCTCTGAGGGGCCTGGGTGACAGGCAGTCAAGGCCTGAGCAGCCAAAGGGAATGCCTCGTGGCTTTTCTACTTGTAACCTCCGCACAGAGCCAGGCGCCGGGGACCTATAAATACCAGGAGAAGTTCTATTTTTGTAGAGCCTTGATAAAAAGGAAAAAAAAATCCCCAGAGCAGTGCTCCGTTGACTGAAGATGTCCCCCGTGCTAGGATCAGACCTTCTTGCTCCTGGGATTGGAGGAGACCAGGGTGCAGCCCTGCCCTTTCTCTGGGCCTAGGGGTCTGCCTGCTGCTGCCTCCTGGGGGCTTGTGGGATCAGTGCACAGGTGACCCCTACGATCTCAGCCGTGCAGTGTCCAGGCATGTGTGTGTGCACGTGGTTATGAAAATCCCTGCCCCTCAGAGGAGAGGGGCCTGAGGTGCTGGCTGTGTCCTGAATGCTGCCGCGTGGGCGGTAAGCCCCTTCCCGAGGCTGGAGGGTGGGTTCCCTCCCTGCTGCTGCTGCTGCTTGCAGATCTTAGAGGAAATAAAAAGGGAAGTGAGAGGCTGGCTGGTGTGTACCTGCCTGTGTCTTGGGGGAAGGGGGTGTCTTCCCACACCCCATCCCTCGTCCTCAGCCAGGCTCAGCTGGGCGTTAAGTAGGACACCGGAAGTGCCGGCCTGTCCACCTGTGGCTGTCTGGCTCACCTCCCTGTTCTCAACCATACCCTGCCCTTAGTGTCTGGAGGGAGTCCAGATCCTGCCCTCTGCTCCTGCCCGCCACTTCTCAGGGTTTGGGGTACATCTGGGAGGTTGGCCTTTCTCCTTACAGGGGATAAGGGCAGGATGCTTTGGAGAGAATGCTAAGGAATGCCTCTCAAACTTTCCTATCCAGGGATCCCTGGAGGGAGGTCTGTCACAAGTAACATTCTTTATAGTGTTTTATCATAAAACTTCATGCAAATTTTGAGCTTCATTTTATGCTATTTTCATATTTACTTTTAGCAATAAATGAGGCTTTAAAATTACCTGCGTCAAGGGAAGACACTGTCTTTGAGGACAAGGGACCTTCCAGGAAGCTGTACCTTATTTATCCCACTCCTACATCTCTTTCTGTCCTGGGACATAAACCTTAAAGTCACAGAATGGAGGGATGGGGCAGGGAGGGACCACTAAGATTTGTTGAGGATCTGCCTGTCCTAGCTACACAGGTATCTCATTTCATCCTAACTGTAGAAGTCGGTGTCTTCGGGTTGTTTCATAGATTGAGGAAAGCTCAGACAGATTAAGGCGCGAGACCCAAGGGCACACAGCTGGTAGGTAGGTGGTGGAGCTGAGCTTGGAACCTGGGCATTCTAACCGCTGAGTCCTAACCACAGGTCTGCCAAGGCAATCAGCGGCAGAAAGGAGGTCCCAAGATTCTGAGCTCAACTTTCTGCTGCCCTCTCAGGGCTGAGAGTAACCACAAAAGCCTTATCTTCCCCCCACCCCCGCCACACACACACCAAAAAAACCCTTGGAGAACCCCCAAATTTTAGCCCTGGAAGACAGTATTACAAATAAGCCCTCCCTTTGTCTTAAACTGTCTTTAGGAGTTGATAAAACAGACTGACCCACCCATTTTATAGATGACCAGAGGGGTCTGGACACTTGACAAAAGTTGCACAGCAGATACCTGGCTGCTCTGAGCCCAGACTCCTGGCTTGCAACACTGTGCCCTTTTCGCAAAATAGAAACCAGAACTGGACAGCAGCCACCAACGGGTTGGACGGGCTCCCAGAGGCCTTACCCTGGTCTCACTACACTCTCTGTCCCAGACCTTGAGTTTCCCTACAGTCTGTTGGAAGTTGATCAGAAGCGATGAACAGAAGTGGGGCGGGCGGAGGAAGCAAGGCGTGTGCGCCGGGTGCTCGGTGTGCCCAGCAGGCGGCGCTGCGTGGCTGCGGCTGGGACGGGGTGGGAGGGTGGGAGCCGGCGGCGAGCCAGGAAGGGAACCTCGACACCCCTCCACATACACCCCTTACCCACTAGTCTGCCCTTTCCTGGGTCTCGATCTCCAGACCCCTACCCTGGCTTGCTCTGCCCTCCTTCGCCGAACATCCTTTCAAGCGTTATCCCCTGCCCCACTCACCCTCGAGGCTGAAGGAGGGGGTCTCGACTCTGCCCCTGCCCAGCTGGGGCGTGGGACCGGGTGGGAGATGCAGGCAGAGATCTCGGCCTCCTGGGGGAGGGGTGTCTCCTCCCTCCCCGTTCCCGGGGTGGGGAGCTTGGGGAGGGGGCTGGGCAGGGGCGGAAGCGAGCTGCAGCCGTGTTTGCCGCGGCGCTGCCGAGTGGAACAGATGGCTGGGGAGGGGAGAGGGTACGTGGCGGGGAGGAGGAGGGGTGCGGGGGCCGCAGGATGAGGAACGAGGAATTTCGACGCCCCGAGTCTCCCAGGAGAAGCCCCCCTCCCCATCTCTTCCCAGAAAGAGGGGCGGGCAAGCGCCTGCCTTTTTTCCCAGAGAGCCCCGGCCTCTGGCCTGCGGCAGACCCCGCCGTCCCCCTGGGTCGCGCCCCTCACCCCCTAGACTCCCGGCGCGGACCAAGCCGGCGGGGTCCAGACCGCAGGGAGCAGCCCGGGTCGCAAGGATTAATGGGGCCACACTCCGAGGGGCGAGGGGGCGGCGGGAAGCGGGCTCCCGAGCCGGGAGCGAGTTCAGGGATCGTAAATAGCTGAGGGAAAACGTGTTAATTGGAACTTTATGCAGATGCGCTGGGACGCGGGCTGGGGAGGGCCGATGGAGGGAGAAGAAGGTCTGACGGACGCTGGACCCGAGGGGAGGGCAGGAGGGCTCCGGCCGGGGGAGTGATGGGTAGATGTGTATCTGTTTATCGCTGCGTGGGACCTCCGGGGAGGGCCGCTGGTCTCCGAAGATGAGGGCTCCTCCTTGACCCTACGCCCCAGAAACAGGGGACTCTTCCAGAGTCTCCACATCCCGGGACCAGAAGTTCAGGGTCTCAGATCGCCACGAAGGTGGGGGCAACGTGCAAGTGGCTGTTTCCGCTTGTGGCTGCTTACCCTGGGTGTCACATTCACTGCATCCCCCCGCCCCCATCTGTCTCCATCCTTTTTCCCCATCCCTGGCATCACTCTCTCCTTGCAAGAGTATTGTCTGTAACTTCCACCAAGTGAGTGGCGGAGGGGAGGGAATCTAACTTTTCTTCCTTTGCTTTCTCCCCTCTGCCCCCCAAGGACCACCCCACCTTTGAGGTGGTGTCTCTCAGCCTTTAGAGAGCTTCATAACCCACCCCTACGTGTTAAAATGCAGATTCCAGGGCTCCCTTAGAGATCTGCTTCAGGGGCTCAGGAATCTGCATCTTAGCAGTTTCCCACCTAAATCGGATGTAAAAGACCTTCATTTTCAGAAACATTGTGCAGGGAATTGGTGGGCTGGAAAGACTGGACAAGTCTTCATCAACGGCCCCCCCACCCCTCCTCCATGCTCCTGACCTCACCTCTGCTCTGTATGGCCATCTCTGCTTTCGGTGTGAGAGTACCAGGGGATGGAGAAGGTGCCAGAAAGGAGGGAAGGAAGGGAGGAAGGGGGGTCGGAGGAAGGAGAAAGAAAGAGAAAGAAAGAGTGAGGCTCACCTGGCTGTCCTCTCTCTGAGCAGGGTCTTACCCTTCCTCTCTCTGCTACCTTCTTCCCTCCCGTCTGCCTCAGCTGCTCTTTCCATCTTCCTCTCTCACTTCCCTTCCCCCACCTCATCTGAAGTTTCTAAGGCCAAAGAATCTTGGGGTAGGCAGTTTGGATCTTAGGGAGTAAGGGGAGAGCCAAAGTCCCCACCTCCAAAAGAAAGAGGCAAAGCACCTATCTCTGGGGTAGGAAGAAAACAGGAGGGAGGCAGGGCTTGAGGAAAGATAAGGGTGACAGCAAACATATAGGCCACCTTTCCACGGGCTATTGCACTTACTCCCCACAACAGCTCAATTTAGGCAGGCGCTATTGCCCCCAGGTTATACATGCAAAACAAAAAAGGGATGTTCAGAGAGGTTAAGTGACTTGCTCAAGGTCACACAGTAAGTGGGAAAATAGATAGGTCATTCACCCTTCTATTTCCCCCAAATCATTTCTCAAGAGGCTGCTGGGTAGCTGACCCAGGCCTCCCCTCCCTGCCCTACCCCCCCCCCCGGGGCAGTGGGGGTGGGGAAGGGCATCATGTACAGAGATGAAAGGAGATGCTCGGGTTTCGGAACATCTGACAAGTCTGGCTGGAAGCATTAAAAATTCATTTAGAAACCTGACCCCAGTTGGACCTTGGGTCTGCCACCTGGACTGTCCCTGGCCTGGTGGCCTCTCAGATCCTGGTGGGCAAATTTCCCTTCAGCAGTGTCCTGGGAGCCCCCGAGTCCGTATTTCACAGGAGGGGGCTTCTCTCATGGATTAGGGAGCTAAAGTCAGAAGCCAGCAGCTGAGAAAGCAGGGCTGAGAACCCTCCCCCCACTCTGAGTGTAAGAACCTTAGAGGTTTCAGGGCTTATAAACCTTGTCATCTGGCGTCCTTCTCTTCCTCTCCCCAGGCAGACAGATACTCTCAGTTTAGGGTAACTCAGCCTGGCTGTGATACCCGAGGTGGCCAGTGGAGGGCAGCTATCTCCTATGAGAGAGCCCTAGCCTGAGCCTCTACCGAAGCTTTGAAGGACAGGAAAAGAACCCCATGGATAAGGTCCCGGAGATGCAGTTTTGGCTTTGGGGAAGGGCTCTGGAGTCTGTCATCTGAGGACAGGGGGAGAGGGCTCCTAGTCTGGGGGAGATTGAGGAATTTTGGGGAGGGTTCAAAGTAGGTTTGTGGGTTTCAAGTACATGGTAACTGATGGCCAGCATGATACAATCTTCCTAGCTGGAGTGAAGGTTTGGGAGGAGGCCACGAGAGAGAAAGCTAGAAAGGCAGTTGGGACCAGACTCTAAAGGATCTTTGATGCTTTGCTAAGGTGTTTTATCTTTAACCTGTAGGCAACAGGGAGCCATTGTAAGTTCCTGAGTAACAGAATGACATAATGCAAATGCTGGTCAGCTGAATCTGGCCAACGGGGGCCCGTGAGTGGGAGGGAGAGAGAGAGTGAATGGAGGAAAACCAGAGAGGAGGTTATTGCTATTTTCTTCTATATTCTAGGCATGAGGTAATGAGGAGATGAAGCAGGGAGGTAGCAGGAGGAATGGAAAGGAAGGGCTGGATGGGGGCTGCGAGGGGGACTGGGTGAGCGAGCAGAGACAGGACATGAAAGAAAGGGAGGAGTTAACTACCACTGGTGTCAGGCAGACAGAGAGAACTCAGCATGTGGGTGTACACTCAGGATGCAGGAGGTGAATGAGTTTTGTTCCTCTCAGGGCTAAGAATCTTGGATACATCACCTCCCCTCTCTGGGCCTCCGCTGCCCCCCTCGGAGCATCGGTGGGGGTGGGACTGGACGGCCTTGAAAGTCCCTCCTATCTCAGGGTGTGTGCTCAGGGTCATCAGTCTGGGTTGTTTGGGAGAGGCTGGGGTCTGTGTGTGTGACATCTCATGGGCGGGGACCCATGTGAGCAGCTGCACACGCATGTCGGTATTTGGGGGTGCATCCTCCTGTTTGTGGGACCCGTGGGTGTTGGCATGCCTGCACGTGCTCTCTAGCTCCGCTCTGTGTTAGTGTGTGTGAGGGAGCGTGTGAGTGTGGGTGTGCACGTGATGGGCGTCCGTGGGTCTGTCTGGGCGGGGCTGGGGGAAAGTGGCATTGCTGTGGGCTGCTTCCTGAGGCTCACACACTCCTCTTGCTTTCACTGCTCTGAAATAGCATCTGGACCAAAGGCCCATGAATATTTCACAACGAAAATTCTGTGACCTGGACTGCCTGCTTCTGAGTTCCCAGCATCTTCCCTCCTCCCCCTGCCCAGGCCCCAGCAATCCCTCTCTCAGAGCTCTTGCCTGGCTGGCCCCCTAGGCCCCCTCATTAGTCTCCTCAAAGCCAGCCTGACACAGGCCCCCATGAGACCCCAGACTTGGGGGGGCACTATCCCCCCACCCCAACCCCACATCTTTATCCAAAGTCCACCAGCTTCAGGCCTTAGATGTTCACTCTGTCCCGTTTCTGCCTCCTCTTCCCACTGTCCTTCTGACTTGTCTGGCCAGGGCCACAGAATCGCAGCATCCTTGAGCCCTGGCACCCAGGTACCGTCTCTTTCCATCCCCAGATCCCAAGTTAGATTTTTTTAACCCTAAATTTAAACCATCAAATGTCTCCCCAGTTGCTTCTGTTGGATGAGACTCAACGAAGTCCTTCTTAGCCAGGGCTCTTCCCTTTCCCCAGCCTCCCCTCCACACACTGGAAAGATGAAGCTTCTGATCACACCTCAAGCCAGCAAGACACCCCAGCTTGGGATTCCTGTCCCTCTTATCACCCTAGCCCCTTGATTTCGCCTCTAACCTGCTTGGAGAACTGCTTCTCTGACCTGATTCCTCCCTGATGACTTCTACCTCACAGGAGCCAAGGGAAAGAGACCATCTGTCTACAAGGTTGCTGTGTACAGCTGTGCAGGCTGTACACTGCACAAGGGCAATCAGGTGAGGGGGCAAGTGTGAGCCTTATGCTCTGTTTGCTGTGGTATGGGGCTGGGTTCCCCTGAGGAAGAGGTGCCTTTCTCAGATTTACCCAAAGTCATGTTTGGGCTGGCTGTGACCACGGCTGTCCATGTTACTCCTCGTTGCAGGGGAAAGAGGGAACTGCTCTCCCTTCCTGAAGGAACAGAGCCTCAGACAGAACGGTTAGCCAGGCTGGAGGCCTTCCCCAGGCTTAGCTCCTCAGGCATAGACAACTCAGGGTCGCATGTAGCTGCTTCTCCTGGACAAATGAGGAGCTGAGGTGCCATTAGCACCCACTCCTGGCTATCAGATTTCACCTGTCCTGCCTGGGACTCCAGGGTCACAACCCTGGTCCTGAGGCTTCAGCTTCTTGTCATGGGAAAACAGCAAGAAGCACTTGGATAGCATGGAATGGTTCCCCTTTTTGAGACCCTCCTGGCCCTGAAAGCCTGATGGTTCTAAGCCCTCCTCCCACTTTTGAGGACCTGAGCCAACAAATCTTACAGAAGATAAAATAATAGAATTTTTTAATAAATTTTTTTTTTCCCAAACAACTTCTGTTGATCTTCACCACACAAGGGCCACGGTGGAGAGGAAAGCTCTCTCCAGGCACCCTAAAAAGTGTCCAAGGTAGACAGGAGAAAAGTATTTCTCCAGTGTCGGGAGGTTGAGGGGTGCTAGGATAAGCAGGGGCCTAGGGTTGGCCTGGCCCCGACTGAAGCATCCCTCCAAAGGGCTCCTGGGCAGGGCTCCCTTCCCGGGAGCTTCCAAAGGCTCTGCTGGTGGAAGATGCTCTGCAGACAAAGCCCGTCCCGAGTCCACTGTGGGCACTGGGAGAAGTGGTCAGCGGCTGCCTGGGGTGCCCACCCCAGCCTTGGGATGGGAACGGGTTAACGGCCAGAGTCGGGGAGAACAGGGCTGAGCCACCAGATGTGTCCTCCTGGGGCTGCCATAAGCCAGCAGCCTGGGAGGCAGGGAGAGGTGGCCTGCTCCCAGGGGAAGAGAGGAGCTGGGAGCGGAAAGAAGGCGGCAAGGCCGCAGGGCCAGAGGGCGGGGACTGGGGCCGGAGCCGCAGCTGGGGATGGGGATGAGGGAAGAGGGGGAGCGAGACACACCGGCCTCTTCAGTCTCAGCACCGCAGTCAGAGGTGGTGGGGGACCAGGAGCAAGACGCAAAGCAGAGGGGTGGGGAGCCCGGCCGAGAGCGCGGGGCCGCGGGAGTCCGGGGTCGCCTGGCAGGCAGCGCCGGGGCACGTCTGCTCGCCCCGCTGGTCCTCGCCCCCGTAGCTCTCCCAGTAGTCGTCCTCGGTGGGGGCGTCCCCGCCCTGGCGCCCCCGCGGGTCTTCGGCTGGCAGGTCTCGGTAGAGGGTGGAGGGGTCGGCGGGGGGCGCCCCGGCCTCGGCCACCCCGTACAGGTGGTTGGACGAGCTGTTGCCGCGGGCGCGGCTGCCGGGCCGCGTGGGCACGGCGGGCGGGCAGGCCTGGAAGTCGGCCTCGCGGAGGGAGCGCAGGTCGCGGCCCTGGCGCTCCGGGGGCGTGGCGCACGTCACGTCGGAGCTGGACACGCGCGCGCGCTGAAACCAGGCCCAGAGCGGCCGCGCGCGGCAGTCGCACGCCCAGGGGTTGGCGTTGAGCCGCAGGAACTCCAGCGCCGGCAGGTCAGCGAGCGCCTCGCCCGGCAGCGAGGCCAGGCTGTTGTTGAACAGGTAGAGGATGGTGAGGCGGCTGAGGCCGCGGAAGGCCGCGCGGTGCACGCCCTGCAGCCGGTTCCCGTGCAGCAGCAGCCGGTCCAGACTGCCCAGGCCGCGGAACACGTGTTCCGTGAGCAGCCGCAGGCGGTTCCCGTGGAGGAAGAGGTGGCTCAGGTTGGCCAGGTCCGCGAACAGGTCATCCTGGCGGGGGGCGGGGGGGTGGTGGCGGAGGGGAGAGAAGAAGAGTGGTGAGTGGTTCTGAGACAGGCACCGAAGAAATCTGGGAAAGAAGGGGAGCATTGTGGTGGAACAGAAGGGGTTTGACCTTCTGATTCATAGAGTCCTGGGTTCTAATCCTGCCTCCTCTAACCTATTTAGAGGTTAATGTGAGAAACGCAATATAGTTCTTAAAATTTTGGGGGTGCATCAGAATCCCCTGCAGATCCCTGAGCCCTGCCCGCAGGGTTTCTGATTCAGCAGGTCTTGGAGCGGGGGAAGGGGTGGGCGCGGGGGCGGGGGGAGATTCTGCACGTCTTTACAAGTTCTCAGGTGGTACTGATGCTGCTGGTGGGAGGACCACACTTGGAGAATGAGAACCTCTGATTTGGCTAAGTATGCAGACTTTCAGACTCCCTGACTTTCAAATCCTGGCCTTACTGACACTTGAGCGAGTCACTCAGTATCCTTATGACTCAGTTTCTTCACCTGTAACATGTGGAGATGAAATGAAACAACATGTGTTAATACATGTGGTGGGCATTCTGTGAGTTAGCCATTATTGTGAACTTGGCCAAGCCAGCAATCTGTTTCCTCGTCATTAAAATGGAGGTGAGTGTACCTCCCCCTGGGTTTGCTTTGAGGATTAAAGAAGACAATCCCCATACCTATCAGATGGGTGAAGTGTCGGGCACAGGGCCTGGCACATTGGGGTTCGGTCCAGTGATGAAGCCCACAGGCTCAGGAGTCAGCAGAGCCCCGGCTCAAATCCAGCTTGCCCTCTTCCCAGCTGCGTTACTTTGGGCAAGTTATTTAGCCTCATTGAGCCTCAGTTTCCTCAGGGTGTGTAACTCAGAGAACAACTCTTTCAGCAGGCTGAGGGAGGGTTAGATGAGATCCTGTAAGGATGTCGTACCCGGTGGGCACACAGACCATCAATAAATGGTGGTTATTATGACAATAGTGTCTTAGTTAGAATTAGGTCCCATCCATTTTCCTCTAATAGAAGAGCTTCCTGGGACCCCAAAGTTCTGCTACTGGGCTGGGACATTAAGGGGACCATATCAGCTCCACCCCACAGAGGCAGCAGGGGAGGGGAAGGAAGCCTGCTGCCCCATGCCCTGCATCACTGTCCCCTTAGAGGGGCTGTCCCACCTGCCCAAGGCTGGGGAGTCTCTGAATCAGACCATATTAGTGCTGGAAGGGCCTTGAACTGTGGTTCAGGGGAGTGGAGGTGTGGGTATGCTCCATGGAGGGGAGAGAGCAGGGGGCTGGCGCTGCATTTTAACCAGTTCACCAAGGTATTTGGGAGTTAGTGCTTTTGGGGGCACCAGCCTAGCCTACGTTTTTGCAGAGGAGAGCACTGAGACCCAGAGAGATGAAGGGCCTGCCAGAGAGGGGACCGGAGCCCCAGTACTGAGGTCCTCCCCTCTTGTGGAGGACCTCATTGTGGTCAGCAGACCCGGGGGGTCTGGTTCTGGGGGACAGGGGCATCCTCTGTGCTCAAGCCAGCTCACCCTGGATTCCTGTTTCCTGGCGGTGCCCCTCCCACCCTTCCCTGCCTGGGGAGATGATCCCCCCACCTCACCCAGGAGCCTGGTCTCAGGCTCTCAGGTGGGGGGAGGGCGTTGACTCCCAGCCCACACTCACAGCCTCCGCCTTCCTGTGCTCCTGCATTTTCTCGCCCCCTCCCATCTGGCTTCCGCCCTCTCTGCTACAGGAACTGAGCCTGCCAAGAACCCTCCTCTTGGCCACATTGAGATCCGTCCCCCTCAACCTTCTCGACTGCCTATGACACCAGCTTTCTCCACCTCCTGCTGCCACGGCCCCGTGCCCAGCTCAGGTCTCCAGCGGAGGGCTCCCCGCACGTCCGTGGCCTCAGCCTGGCCCAGCGTGGCCTGGTGTCCTTGTCCTTTTCTTCTTGGCCCCCCCAGGGAGTGGGCTGAATCCCTTCCACTCAAACACCTAATTAGGGTTTCTCTTTTTAATGGAGTGTCAGCACGAGTAGGACACACCCAGAGGTACCTGGTCAAAGGATAGATGTGGGGTGGGGTGGGGTATAGAGGGAGCAGAGGCAATCGGCACTTTGGGGACTTCCGGAAGTCAGGAAGGGAAGACCGAAAGTTCAGAGATGTTAGGGAGTTCAGGCACCTTTGACCTACAGCCCCAGTTTTGGGGCTACAGGATTCCTTGATTCCAATCTCCTTCTCCTTCCCCTGGCAAAAGTCCTGCCCCTCCTGCTCTGAGCCTCAGCCTGGGGGTCCATTCCCCTAACCCCCATCCACGCCGTTGCCAGATCCTGTTGTCACTTCCTAGGCTGCAGGTCTCAGACCGGGTCCTTCCTCTAAAATGGTTCTCTGTGCATTAATAAGCGCTTGACCTTCACAGCCTTCCCCCTCCCCCACCACACTCCCTATCACGCCCTCCCTCTGGGCAGAGAGTGTCTGTTAAAGTCATCCTCTTCCATTTTGAAAACCACATTTCCCTCACCTCCCCTGGCCGGCTCACAGCTCTCGGAAGCCATTCGGAACCTCAACGTAGCGTCCCTGCCCCCTTCCCTGGACAGCATCCTGTTCTTCACCTTGTCTCCCTCCAGCCTCCCATCCAGTCTCTGGCGCTGGTCAAATCAGCTGCGGGGCTTTGTGACCTTGGGCAGCTCCGGGCACCTCTCTGAGCCTCAGTTTTTTTTTTTCATCTGTGAAACAAGGGCCTTGAGATCGTTGATCATTAAGATCCATCCTCATCTGATATTAATGAGAAAGTGAGTCCTGGAATGTACCTCATTCATTCAAGAAAGCTGTACTGAGTGTCTGCTCCGTGCCAGGCACCCCACTCACAGCGCTCACCGATCGACGCTGGGTATCATCGCCATCGTTTGCGTCCGCAGCTGACTAACCGAGCTCTTGCCATGTGCCAGGCTCTGTGCCACACAGATCCCATGTAGTAACCGAATCATCACAGCCCCATGAAGCAGATAATTTTTTTTTTTTTTTTGGCTGCTCATGTGGGATCTTAGTTCCCTGACCAGGGATCGAACCCATGCCCCCTGCATTGGGAGCACGGAGTCTTAACCACTGGACCGCCAGGGAAGTCCCGTGAAGCAGATAGTATTATTCTCCCCCTTTCAGAGGTTAGAAGAGGGAGGCTCAGAGAAGGCAAGTGACTGGCCTAGAGTTCAAGAGCCAGTATGTAGTGGAAGGCAGACGTGAACTCTGGAGACAGAGCTCTGAACAGTTGCACTTTGGAGTCAGACAGACCTGGGCTAATTCTAGGCTGTGCCCTTTACGAGCTGGGTGACCTCGGGTGGGCGCCTTAACTTCTCCGAGCCTCAGTGTCCTCAGCCATTGAATGGGGGAAATGATGCTTCCTCTGGACTGGACACACTAAGCCCCTTTCAAGCAGCATCTCCTTTAATCCTCACAACGAACCCCTGAGTTACAGGTCATTTTTTTCCATTTCACAGATGGGTCTACTGAGACTCAGAGTGGTTAAGTAACTTGCCCAAAGCCACAGAGCAGATCAGATCTGCCTGAGTGTAAAGACTGCGCTTTTACGCCATGCAGGCTGCTCTAACAGTTAGAAGAGAGACAGATGCCTCCATCATCTGGTTCCACTCCAGTAGGAAATATGCTCCAGGAGAGCAGGGACACAGTTTTTGTTCACTTCTGAATCCCTGGCACCCAGAACACTGCCTGGCATATAGTAGATGCTCAGTAAGAATCTGTGATGAACGCACCTGGCTCAGTGCCTGGCCTACAGCACACAGTCTGTGAGAACCTCCACTCTACCCCATTCCCCTTTCTACCTTCCTTATCCTGAAAAGCTGTGGTCCTCCTGCCTCCTCCAGATCTCCCCTCTCGGGGCAGGCCCGGTGGCATCTTGGGTCACACCTGCGCTCTGCGGATCTCAGCCCGGCCCGCGTGCTTCCGCACCTGCCTGTGGCATCTCCCAGCCTAGTTTCTCCAGGCAGTTCACAGGCAGAGGCTGTCTCTTTCTTTCTCTTCTATATAGGGCCAGGTGTGAAGATGTTTTCTTCCCATGATGCCTCCTACCACTCATGCCAGGGGTGTGCAGAACCAACACTTCCCATTGCAGAAGACCCCAGTGTCCACTCGAGGTCAGTATCCACTGACCTTGCCCAGGTCTTTCCTGACCCCAGGCCCTGGCTGCCACTTGTGATGGAGGATCAGGTAATGACGACAAAATTTATTCAGCACTTAACTATGTGATTATATACACGAACTCATTGACTCTTCTTTGTTTTTTTTTGAACTCACTTACTCTTTACAGCCATTCTTTATGGAAGGTATTATTTTTATTATTCCCATCTTAAAGATAAGAAAACTGAGGTTCAGAGGGGGCAGCAACTTGTCTAAAGTTACATAAGTCAGAAAATAGCAGAGCAGGGATTCAAACTCAGGCCTGCTGACCTCAGATTCCTAACCTGAACAACTAATATATGTTGATAAGGAGGTCAGGATCTCAGTAGTAGTGGTTGTTGCACTACTGGTAATAATTAAAAATACTAATGACAGCGCCCATATATTGTTGTGGCCCTGTGCTAAACTTTAATCCTTACAAAACTTCTTAGGTAAGTATTATTGTTAATTACTATCATGATTGCCATTTTACAGATGAGGAAATGGCAATGGAAAGAGTAATTTTTAATGAGTAATTTGTTCAGAGTCGTATAGGAGCCAGGATTTGAACTTAGGTCTGGCAGACCCCAAAGCAGGTGCTTTCAGGGACCTCCCTGGTGGTGTAGAGGTTAAGATTCCGTGCTCCATTGCAGCGGGCGTGGGTTTGATCCCCGGTCAGGGAACTAAGATCCCACATGCTGCGCAGTGGAGCCAAAAGCAAACCAAAACAAAGCACATGTGCTTTCAAAAGTGAGCCTGCTCTGCTGTCCTTCTGAGAACCATTGCCCCTGCACCTGGTCAGCCCCCAGTGGAGAGTTCTGAATGATAAAAACGGCCTGAGGTGTCATCAGGCTGCGAAGGCTGAAGTGCTACCAGCTCTTCCTGGCTGTGTGGCCTCAGAAACTTCATTTTCTGTCCCTACTGCCCCTAAGCATCCCTACTGCCGGCCTGTTGTAGGTTTGACGTGATACTGAGAACACGTTAAGCCCCCAGGCACACGGACGATGATTTAAGAGACTTTGGGACCCTTGGTCTCAGCTTCCTCGTCTGTAAGGGAGTATGAACCATCTCCCAGCAGGGCTGTAGAAATGAGGTGACTGAGCGCACTCTGGAAACCATGAGGTGCAAAGTTAGGAAGAAGAAAAAGGAGGGAGTGTTCTGGGACCCACCCATGGTCTCAGCGTAATCCTTGAAGTTGACCCATCTCTTCAGGATGGGGTCCAAGATGGGCCATTTCACTGAGACCAGTGTTAAATGAGGCTTGTCTCTCTTTTTAAAACAGTATCTTAACAAGCCTTGATAGCGTGCCCGCTGTACGCCAAGTGCTTTACAAATTATTCATGCACTTGACACTTACAAAATCCCTAGAAGGTGGGTGCTATGGCTGCCTCCATTTTACAGATGGAAAAACTGAGGCTCAGGGAGGTTAAAAAATGCCACACACTTGTAAGTGGCAAAGTCCTTAGCACAGCGCCTGACGCATAGTGTGCCTGCTAAGTGCTAGTGGGCTATTATTATCATTACTTATGCCATAATAATAACACACAACATATTTTCCCAACATACTGTACACTTTACTTCTTGTCTCTCCCCGCCACTAGAATGCTCTCTGCGAAGGCAGGAGTTCGTCTGTTTTGTTCGCTGCCCTTTGCTCAGCACCAAGAATATTCTGGGTGCTCGATAAATGTTAAATTATTATTGCTATTGTTGTGTTATAATTATCAGCATCAAATCCACCCGTTAGGCCTCATCCTGGGACGGGGAGGAGGAAGTACCTTCCAGGTTGGTGTGGGGAGAGGGGAGGGTTTGGATATCCAGAGGCTGTGTAGCCGAGGGAGAATTTTCTCCCAGAGTGGCTTGGAGGGTGTGTTATTGCTTCCTGGGGAAATAGAATGGGAGGATTTGACTGTCAAACAGTCAGCATGACGACGATAATAACCAATATTTAGATCAATAATAATACCAATAAATAGCAATTACTGTTATTCCTTCCATTTTCAGAGCATCCGTTTTCCAGTTGCTTAACAGCTCTTTACCCTTTTTTTTCCTTCACCCATTGGTTGCACTGAGACAACAGATCTGGGGGATAGGTTTGGGGAACGGAATCTAGAAAGGGTAGGGTTTCCCCTTGTCCCACGACCCAGTGAGGTGGAGAGAGGTGGAACCTTCTATGGGATACCGGTTGCAGTGGCTCCGCCCTCTTGCTTACCTCCCCGTGTTGCGGGAGGGCATGGGGGTGGGTGAGAAGAGCCGCCACGAAGCCCTTTGGGCTGGGCTGCCTGGGGAAAGGCAGAGTCCCCGGAAGGCAAACAAGGGGGAAAGGAGGGATCACAGAAAGAGACACACACATACACCCAGACAGACATGGGGGTGTGTGTGTGGAGTGGGCGTGTGAAGGGAGACAGACAGAAGAGGCAGAGGGAGACAGATGGGGGAGGCAAGTTAGTGAGCGAGACAGATAGGGACAGAAAGGGAGAGACAGACAGACAGAGGCAGTCAGATGGGGGGTGGGGTATTAGTGACAGAGAAAGATGCAGGAGACAAAATAAAGAAAAGCCCCTGGAGAAAGTGGGAGGGACAGAAACCTAGGAAAGGGACAGAGAGATAGAGAAAGGTGCTGAGACAGAGGCGGGAAGGGTGAGCAGGGACAGAGGGGCCGAGAGGCCCCAGGGAGAGAGGGAAGCAGAAGAGGGCTATGTGTGTCTCTGTGTGTGTGTGTGTGTGCGCGCGCGCGCGCGCGCGCCGGGCTAGGGCCGGCTCACCTGTAGGTGGAGCAGGCTGTTTTCCTGGAGGTAGAGGTACTGCAGGCTGACCAGGCCGCGGAAGATGTTGCCCGGCAGGTTGCTGAGCTGACAGCGGTACAGATGTAGCGACTGCAGCCGCTCCAGGCCCTGGAAGGTGTCGGGCTCCAGAGAGCGCAGGTGCCGGTTGTCGCCGAGGTCCAGCTCCTCGAGCGCCTGCAGGTGGCGGAAGGTGCCCGGATAGATGGCGGAGAGGTTGTTGGAGAAGAGCCACAGAGTGAGCAGGTTAGGCCCGAAGGTGCCGGGCCGCAGCGTGCGGATGAGATTGTTCTGCAGGAATAGGCGCTGCGTGCTGGGCGGCAGGGACAGCGGCACCGACGAGAAGTTGTTGGCCTGGCAGCTCACGGTGGGCGGGGACGAGTAGCAGGTACAGAGCATGGGGCAGCTGGGGGCAGCTGGGGGCAGGGCCAGGAGCATCAGCAGGAGGCAGGCCGGGGCGGGACCTGCGGGGAGGGCGCGGGGGAAATCTCTCTGGGCGGCTGCGAGCGTGGGAGTGCCAGCCAGGGGCCGGGCCCACCCACCCCTAAGGCGACCCTTGCTGAGAGCCTTTCGTTTCTAGCTTGGGTGGGGGGTTCTGGGTGCAACCTCAGAGTCGCGAGAGGCCGTGGCCACTTCCGCTTTTGGAGGCTCCTGGTACATTAAAGAATAAAGAAATGCCAAGAGGACATCGTAGGAAGCACTGTGATAGGTTGAAAGTTGTTTGATGAGTGACGTCTACTTTCATTCCTGTTTTCACTATGGTAGGTTTGACCATGACTTTGGTCTTGAGACTTGGGCTGGACAGTGCTTTGTTGGAGGCAGTCCCGTACAACGATGTCCTATATAGGGGTGTTTAGCAGCACCCCTGTCCTCTACCCATTAGATGTGTAACACCCTTCCCCCTGCCGTTATGATAACCTATGACAACCGAAATGTCTCCAGACGTCGCCAAGTATCACCTGGGGAGCAAAATTGACTCCATTTGAGAACAGGTGGCTCTAAATTGAGACCCTCTGCGAATCTGAGGCCCATGTAAAATGGCCCTGTGGCTGCCTCCGGGGTCTGGTCTTGCTGGCCCACAGGTGAGCACAGCCCTCCTCCCTCATCTCTCCACACTGGAAGGGATCTTAGGAACCAAGGGACAGGGGGTCTCCAGGCACCTGCAGCAGAAGCATCAGAGGGTCCTGGAAAGAATGCTGCTTCCTGGGCCCTGCCTGTGCAGAATCAGCATCCCTGGGGGAATAGCCCAGGAATCTGCCTTTTACACCCCAGGCCCTTCTCATTCAAAGTCACTTAAAAATTCTTTTTCAGGACTTCCTTGGCAGTCCAGTGGTTAAGACTCTGCGCTTCCGCTGCAGGGGGCACTGGTTCGATCCCTGGGGAACTATGATCCCACTTGGTGCGGCCAAAACATAACAATAATTTTTTTTCAAACTAACTTTTGAAGGTGGGCCGTGATCCAGCCTTCTTGTGATATAGATGGAGAGGCAGGCCCAGGGAGGCCCAAGGGCCTGGGGGCTAAAGAGCCGTGTCTAGGCCTCCATATCCCTGAGCTATAGCAGGGGCTCTGGGGCCCCTCATCCATCCCTGTTCCCTGGCCTTCTGACCCTCAGGGCAGCTGATGCAGGTTCTGGGCTGGAACTAGCTTGACCTCTGCCCTTTATCATGACTTCCGGATGAGTCTCGGGACTTTCATCTGGCGGGTTTCGCGCTCCAAAAGCCAGGCGGTCATTCTCTGGGCACACATGGAATGAGCACCTTCTGCTCCAAACAGTGTGCTACGGCCTGCGAAGGCAGAGGAAGACCTTTGCCCTTGGACCCGGGGACCTGAGATCCTGGGTCCTCAGGGCAGACCCTGAGGGCTCCGTGACTTTCACTGACGCCCGGTGTCAGAGGTTGCTGTGTGTGAATGCGCGTGGGAGACGGGTGCCCTCTACATGAAGTGCTGCTGAGCCCGGGGTGCGCACATGGCACCGACAGGCCCCGCGTGTGGCGCGGACATCACGGAAGCTGGGCTGTGCCTCCTCCCGCGGGGGAGCGCAAAGGCGCAGGGTGGGGACCCCGGCGCCACGCCACCCGGCCCACGGCGAGCGTCCCGGCCTCTCCCCGCGCCGCTGCGCGCAAGCGTGTGCCGGTGGTCCTCCGCGTGTGTGTGAGTGCCGGGCCCCGTGCGTGTGTAGGCTGGGTGTGATGTAATACTCGGTGACACAGCGGCTGCTGTTCCCTTCGTTCACACCACCTCCGCGTTTCTCGGCCCTTCTCACCCCTCCCCCGTGCGGCGTTTCACGATTACTTTCTCCTCCGTTTCACGATTACTTTCTCCTCCCGAGCTTTTCCACATTGGGTGGAAGAGCATGTCTCTCACCCCTCAACCCAACCAGGCAGGGGCGGGGTGCGAGAGCCCTGTAGGGAGCCCTGGGTGGGTTTCAGGAGGGCTGAGGTTTGAGGCTTAGAACAGGAGGTCTTGGAGGTGGAAAATCCTCCGGGTTCAAGCTCTGGTTCTACTGAGGTGATGGCTGGGGCTCAGAGAGGGAAAGTGACTTGCCCAAGGTCACACAGCAATGTGATTGGCAGGGCAAGGACTAGAAAGGAGTCTCCTGATGACTGGCCAGAGCACTTCCCTTCCTGGTGGAGTCACCCTCTGAGCTCGCTTCCCCAAGGACTTGACACCAGGGAAAACCAAATCCCTCTCTGATCCCTTAATCCCACCCCTTATCCACAAGCTCACAGGGTGTTCATTCAGAAGGCTGCCAGCCCTGCAAGGATTATGGAGCTCTTTCCTCAGCCTCTAGGGCCAACTGTTAACCCAGGAGAGGCAGAAGGAAGGACACGTGATCCCAGAGGGCTCCGGAGTCAGGAGGCAGTCCCCTGGCACCAGGGTCTCTTCCAGCCTGGAGGCCGAGCTCAGCAGGGGCTGGCAGGGGCCCCACTCATTCCTCTAGCCCACAATTCCCTGGCCCCCTGCTTGCCCTCTTTAGGGGGCTTCTCTCTTATTTCCCCACAGCCCCTCCCTCTTGCCCCCATATCTCCCCCCATCATGGCCCACCTCCCCAAGGCCAAGATGGCGCTCCCTGCGGGCTCTTTGAGGGGGGGACCCTGAGCAGGGGGCCCCTCCGTGACAGCTGCTGCGTAACAGTGACTCTGTTGCCATTTCTGGTCCTCGCTGCTGCCAAAGCAAAGCAGCTGTAACCCGAGGAGCCTCATCCATAATTCAGGCTGCGGCTCGCACTGGAAGCGAGCGGAGGAGGGGCAGGTGGGGCTCCGGAGGGCTCTGCCCCCGGGCCTGGCTGGAGTGCTCCTGGGCAGAGGCAGCAGGGCCCCGGTGAGCTGTGCCTTTCTCTCCCTCCTCCGCCCTCAGCCCCTGCCCAGCCTGTGCCCTTTTCCTTCCCACCACCGTCGCCTCCCCACTCCCTGCTCCTCCTGGCTCTTCACCATCACGCCTTCCCCCCAGGCCCGGGTCTTCCCTCTCTCCCCGAGGACCACGGTTCCACTCCCGGCCCCCATTTTGTGAATCCCTGGCAAAGACGGGGTCCAGATGCACAGAGTGTCAGAGCAGGAAGGTGGGGGACACCTCATCGGCCATCAAGAGCAAACCCCTTATTGCACAGGCCACACCACTGAGAACTGGAGAGGGGAAGAGTTCATTTCGCAGGGCGCAGCCCAGGCCCTGACCGAATCTCTGTCAATCCACCTTGGGTTATCTTTCTCGAAGGCTTCATTTTATGCCCCCTCTACTATCTGGGCCGATTCTAACAGCCTCCCCACCCTCTCTGCTCATTCCATCCATCCTCTTTTTTTTTTCCTCAAGTCAGCAAGTGATGGCTAGAGTTGCAGGGGAGCATAGAGCGAGGATGGGCAGAAACCATCTGTTATTAAACACCTACTGTGTGCCAGCCACTGTATTTGTACATATGCCTTTATGCGTAGAATACAACATAACATAGCCCCAGTGAGATCAATCTTACGGCTCCCAATCTGCAGATGAAGGCAGGGAGGTTCACAAACATGAAATGAGTTGCCTCAGGTCATGCAGCTAGTACAAGGTGGAACCCGGATTGGACAAGTGCATGTCAAAAGGGACTCTCTGACCTTTCTTTGGGAGACCCCACGTCATCCACAGACACCACCCCCGAGTGTGAGAGTTACTGCGCTCGGGGTGGGGTAAAGGGAGGACAGAAATTGCACCCAGGTGCACAGGGCTGGGCCAGCAACGACACCGGCTCTGTTTGGCTATTCAGGGTCAAGGCAAGGTAAAGGACCCAGGTTCTCTCCAACTTTCCCCTCCTGGGCTCCAGGCTGTGGTTGTTCTAGGGGATGGCCCATCTGGGAGTCAGGAAGAGATGACCAGTGTCCAGAAGATGTGGCCAGAACTGACCAGGGGAGGGAACGGAGAGAGGCCAGAACATGGTATTGATCCCAGAAGACTGAGGTGCCCAGAGCCGAAAAGTATCCGCTCACTGAGGGCCCACTGTCAAGGACTCTGGGCTGTCACCCTGGAGCACCAAGGCTCACAAAGTTCTCAGCCCGGGAACCACCATTAAGTCCAGAGATCCCTGTGAAAGAAGAAACTTGAGAAGGAAGCAGATGGACCCGGTGTAGAGGCAGGAAACAGGGTGCCAACCCTCAGGGCAGAGTGGCCCCAGGAAAAGTGCTCCCTGGAAAGAGAGTCAAGGCCTCTGGTTTTGAAGGAGGGGCACAGGGTCCCAGACAAGAAGCAACAGCTCCACACCCAAAAGGGCTGGGCCTGCCGGGCAGATGCTGAGGTGGAAGGGGCTTGAGGAGGTGGGAGCCGCGGAACAGAACGGAGGTGGTGATGATACCAGTGACGCAGGGGCCTGGGGAGGCACTGACGCGGGTGATGGAGGTTTAGAGCTGCTGCAAACAGCTTCTCACTCTGCCAGAATGTAACACCCCAAAATAAGCAGCCACCGTGGCGGCGGCGGCAGGATCCCACGACGGGGCCCAGAGATATAAATGGCAGCACGGAGCCAGCCAGGGCGCCCACCCTCGGAGGCTGCCACCCCACTTGAATGTCTTCCCCCTCTCCCGCTCACAGCCACCCACAAGGCCCTGAGCTCAGAGCCCAGGGTCTGGCCCACTGGCCACTCCCTGAAAGAAGGGAAGTGACAGGCAGGCGCTTTGGAAATGGAGGGCTTCCCACGTGGAAGTGGTTACCAGAAGTCTCTTTGTCTCATCCCTAGGCCGCCCCCCCCAGTCTCTCTCTCTCTCTCTCTCTCTCCCTCTCCCCTTTCTCTTCCTTCCTCCTTTCCTCCCTTTCCAGCCCCCATCCCCATCCTGATCAACCCCAGGCCCTCTCCTATCTCTGGTTTCCCATCCCCAACCCTAGAGCTCATCCCAGTTGTCTTTCCCTGTTCCTGACACCCCATCTCTGTCCACCATCCCCATCCTCCTCTGGTTTCTGGCTTTCTGATCTCACTCCCCGTTCCTTCCCCATCCCTAGGGTCCCAGCCCTCATTCTCTTTCCTATTTCTCCCACTGCCAGGTTCTGGGTCCCTGGCCCTGGTCTTCTCCCCACCCCTCCCCTAATCTGGTCTCCCCTCTCTTTCCCTCTTCCTGTGTCCTCGCCAGGGTCTCACTTCCCTCCAAGCTTTTCCCGTCTAACCTTTATTCCTCCTCCTCCCCCGCCTTCCTATCGCCCTCCCCTGACCGCTCTCTCCATCTTCCGCTCTCTTCCTTCTTACCCCTTCCCCACCCCACCCCCAATCTCTGGCCCACACCCTTGTCTGTCCGTCACTCAGTTCGTGGAACTATCCCTTTTCTAGCGCCCTCCATCTGTCCTACCGCGGAGGGCCATTTGGATCTCCCTCTGCTCCCCCATCCTCCCGGACAGCCCCCTACCCTCATCCCTCGTCCTCCCTGGTGACTGGAAAGTGCTGAGGCACGGGGCACGAGAAGTTGCTGAGTCGGCGCTTCCCCAGCCGGCCCGAGTCCTCGGCGTCCCCCAGAGCAGGTGGAGCCGGGACAGCAGAACCTGAGCCTCCCTCCCCACCCCCCGGGGCCGGTCCGCCTGCCCCCTGCGTCCCCCCTCGGTCACGAGTTCCCCGCACAGCCCAGCAGGCTCCGAGTCGGGTGCGCGGCTCCTGCCGGCAGCTCTGGGGGCGGGGGCGGGGCCCGGGGCTAAGCGTTTTTCCTCCCAGGCTACCCCCACCCCCACTACTGCCCCACCCTCGCGCCCTGGCGGAGGGGGCGCCCCGCTTGCCTCGGCAGGATGCTCTCTGCCTTCCCGCAGGCTGGGGTCCCTACCTTGCAGCAGGCTCCTGAGCCCGGGCAGCATCTTGTCTCGACGCTCGGGGGAGGGGGCGGCGGGGAGGGAGGGCGCTCCCACTCGCTCCCTGAGCCGGCCAGACGGACGGCGGGGACTCCGCGGGGCTCCGGGAGGGCCCGGGAGTCCCCGGGCTGTGTGGCCGGGCCGCGGCGCTCTACCCTGCGCCACCTGGGCTGCGAACCTCGTGAGGAGCCATCGGCCCCGACGGGACGGGGTGGGGCGCGGCGGGACGGGGTTCGAGCTGGCCGTCGATGCCCGGTGCCCGCGCCCCCCAGCACCGCAGGCAGCGCGCGGTGTCCGTCAGTCCGTCGGTCCGTGCGCGCCGGCTGCTCGCCGAGGGAGAGTGGGGACAGCGAGGATGCTCTTCCCAGCCACCCCCCTCCTTCACGCACTCGCTGGCTCCTCCCTCGCTTCCTAGCTTTGCCGATTTAACTGCTTCCTGGCCACTAGGAGGCGGGAGCCGCTTTCTAGCCCCCTCCATCCAGGCCCCCTCTCTTTCTTGGGGGATCCGGAGGACTGTGTTCGATCGCCTTCACGGCGCCACGCTTCTAGAGAAATCCCTTCCGGGGGGGGGTGTGCGGTAGTGTAAGGGAACCCCGTGGACTTGCCCAGTTCCCCCCTCCCAACTTTCTGGGAGGAGCCGGGCTCCTGGGTCACCTCCTCCTCCTTGCCGGACCCCAGGCCCCTTTGCCCAGGTCTCCAACGTTCCTCTCCTCTGGGAGACCTCCAAGATTCCACTTTCCCTTTCGTTCCCAGACCCCAAGCCCTGAGTGTGTGCGACTATAAGAATAGTATATGCAAGAGTTTGTGGGTGCGAGATCGATTGCATATGAGCGTGCACGCGCGCGCAAGGACGCTTGTGCAGGTGTGACTGAGTGCTTACACGTTATCTTTTATACGGGCCGGGGGAAGCAGGGGCTCGTGAGTGTGCGAGTGGATGAGCCGCTGTCAGCCAGCGCGCGTGTCTGCGCGGATAGGAAACGTGTGAGGGTTTGGCGCAAGCAAACTTGGGGCTGGGTGGCCGGGGTATGTGTACAGTGGTGTGTGTGTGCCCCTTAACGCATTTGCAAGCGGGTGCAAGTTTGGGTGCCCGTGAGCGGGATAGAAGACTCCAAGGTGGGAGGAGAGCGTTGGCTTCACGGGAGCTTCTTCTGCTTCCTTTTAAAGAGGGAGGCATTCTGGTCTCTTCGGGACCCCTTGCGCCCCTCGTGGCCTCGTTCAGGGCGATACCTGCAGGCCCGCGACCTAAGCGTCTCCTTATAAAGGGGAAGATGCGGATCACCCTGGCCTTGACCTGGTCCAGGGCGTCGGGCATCCGGACCTTGGGAGCCGCCCCGGCGCGGGACAGTCGCGGACCCTCGGGGTAGCCGCTTCGGGGACAGTGGCCAAGCGGCGCAGGCCGGGTTGGGGCTGCTGGAGCGGCGCCGACGGCCAGAGCCAGGGAAATCTGCGCGAAGCCGGCCCGAGGAAGCGCGGGAGTCCCGGGCGGCCGCTCCCGCGAGCAAAGAAAAAGAACCCCCTCGCTCCTCCACCTGGCTCTCTGGCTCCTTCTCTCCCGTCGGTGCCAGGGCCCAACGCAGCGCCTGGCATACAGTCGGCGCTTTATAAATGCTGATCTCATTTTCCCATTCATTTTCTGTTCCATCCATAATCTCATTCTTCCCTCGTTCTCGTTCGATTTCTCTCATTTTCTCCTCCCTCTCTTATTCATATTTTATGGTCTCCGTCTCTCTGTTCCCTCCCTCCCCTCCTTACTCTCTCCCTGCCACTTCCTTCCTTTATGATTTATCTCTTTGTGTCACTGTCTTCTCTGTCTCTCTCGCTTTCTGTCCGTGTCTCTGTCGCTTCCCTTCTGCTCTTGTGCCTCCTTCCCTCCCTGTCTTTCCATCTCTGGGTCGGATGTCTGTCTCTTGTCTCCCTTTCCACCGGGTTTCAGTAGCGGGCTCCCAGCCCTCTTGCACCTCGACGGTCGGGCGCCCCCTGCTGGTTACATCCTCTGCCCTTCTCGGGCTCCCAGGCCCTCCCAGCAACTAAATTTCCTCTTCCGGCCCGTCTTACGTTCGGGTGAGGTGGGAGTGAAAAGGGGCGTCTCTGGGGCTCCCCTGTCCCTCTCCCATCTCTAGAAAGCAGGGGCCCTGCGTTTCCCGGGACCCACCCTGCCGAGGGCCCGCGCCTGGGAGGAAGGCCTGGAGGGGGCGGTGGGGAGGGAGTGTTGGGGGTAGTAGGGTGGGATTTGGCGTCCTTCCCCGGAATGAGCCGCGGCACAATCTGTCGCTGGGTTTGTTTGCCGAGCTGCCTCCGGAGCGCAGTGGGGCTGGCTCCCGGGGAGCGAAATATCACAAGATGCGGAGACAGACGCTGAGGGGCGGGTGGGCGGCGGGCTGACTCAGGTGTGTGCTGTCATCCGTTCCCTGGGCTGGCGCTCTTCTGGGTGGGGGGGGCTGGGACCCCAGGCCCCCAACACAGGTGGGGACCCGAAGCTGGGAGGGGAGCCCCCACCCCGGGGTGAGCTGCAGGAAAGGGGGCGTCCCCGCCAACGATCCTTGGCTCCAGTCCTGTCCTTCAGCCCTGGGAGCCCCAAGAGACGCCCCGAACTTGGGTGTGCTCCAGACGGTCAAACATTCCCCTGCTTATACCCCGCTGTACAGGCGTCGGTTTCCTCTAGTTATCTGCTGACTCACTACTTTCCCCTACTAGACTGACAGCTTCTTGAGGGCAGGAAATTCCTCTCATCCATCTTTGTGTCCCCAGCATGTGCTCAATGAACACTGTTGGATGGATGAATGGCGCATGGGTGGATGGCCCAGGGTCTCAGTTTACAGGAAATACCACAATGCATTTGATATTCCCAGTAGAGCATCCTGACCCCTTGTTCCTCCTCTCCCTATCCACATTTGCAGTCCCCCCAACCCCTATCCCCTCCTTCAGACAGGCAGGGAATTGGAAACAGCTCTCCCCGAAGACCAGAGTCCTCTAGGTGACCCGAAGCGAGTTACTTCCTTTCCTGTTTGCCTCAAGTTTCCTCATCTGTACAATGGAATGTACCACTAACGCATAAGCTTCCGCTTACCCAGTAAATCTCCAGCCAGTCGGGGTATGAGAAAATGCTTCATAAAATGAGGTTCTAACCAGTGTCTGGAGTGGCAGCTGTTGTCATTACCGTTTTGCCGGTGATTCTTAAGATCTTTATCTCAGTAGAATCAGACACCACGTCTGATCGAACTGAACTTCTGCAGTTGGACTTTTTGAGATCTAAGGGAGTAAACTGATGTACCCGAGGCAAAGTGTAACCGAGAGCTGTGCCGCAGGGCATCTAGGTCCATTCCTGGCTGGACACTTGGGGGAGGGGGCTGGTGGGCAGCTTACTGTGTCCTCAGGACTTGCCGCAGAGCTGGCCCACCCTCTGGTGGCTGTAGGTGGACCTGCAGTCCCAAGGGAAGCCAAGGATCTCGGGGAAATGGGCTGATGGATGGATTTTCCCTGAGAAGGCAGATTCGTTGTGTGGAGAACTGCGAGCTTGGAAAGGAGGTCATGTCGAAGAAGCAGGACATTGACACAAACTAGATGAGTGTTGGCTTCGTCTACCAGTTCCCGCTTATTAATAGCACCCCTACTCTCAGTGTGACACCTGGGGCCGCTCTTCCTTCTTGGGGGCCGCTTTAGTGAGTCTGCAGAACTTCCCTGGTTCTTTTCTGCACCTACGTGGCAACTTCGCCGCAGGACACTTGGCAGTTGGCGTACAAGATGGGGTGGCTCGATGGTCAAGAGCAGAGGCATTGCTGGGTTCACGCCCTGCCTCTGCTGCTCTCATAGCTGGATGACCTTGGGCAAGGTGTTGAAGTTTTCTAAGCTTCAGTTTTCTCATCCAGAAAACGAAGCGGGAGTCGGGGGGCAACAGTAGCTCCCAGCTTCTCAGGTTGTTTAAGGATGAAATGAAATAAAGCATGAAAGAACCTGACAGCCTGACCTTGTGCTCCATAAACGCTAATAATATTCATATTAATTTTCTTGTTTAGCCTAACAGCAACCTGAGGAAATAGATGTTGCAGTTTAGGGGCAGAAAGTAAAGTTATGGCCTGAGGTCTCAGAAGTCCTAAGTGGCAGAGCTGGGTCCGGGAGTCGGTTCTTAGTTAGAACTTCCCACCCTGTGTGTGTGTCTGACCTCCACATCTCCACCTGCCACAGACCAGGGATGTCTGCCCAGTGTGATGAAAGCAATCCAGACCTGAAAGTTAGAAGTCTTGGGTTCTAGCCTGGACTCTGCCTCCGAATGGCTGTGTAATGTGGGAACGACCTCTCTCCTCTCTGGACTTCAGGTTCCCCATTATCAAAAGGTACATCTTGGACCCCAAACTCCTGAAGTCTCAAAAAGCCATGACTCGGTGACATCCTTCTTTCTGTGTGACTCTGGAATCAGAAGCTACAGTGAAGCCTCTCGGCCATGCTGTCCCCAACTTCCCAGCTCTGGGGTTGTGATGTGCGCCCCAGAGGAAGATCAGAATTTCTAGGGATTCCCCCAGACCCCACTCTGGGTCCCTCAGGACTCCCACTGGCCACCAGGCCTGCCCCCGAACCTGTCGGAGTGATCGTATACTAGGGAGGGAGGGGAAAAAGCTGGGCCTGCACTTGCCTCCCAGAACCCTTGCCTGTGAGTTCCACATCCTATTCTGCCTGGCCTGGTGGGGACAGGGTTCCTTTTCGGGTCCTCTCTTAAACAGGAGAGAAAACCTAAACTAGATGCGTTTAAAGGGCAGCGGTGTCAGGATGTACTTTCTCCTTCCCTGCTTGGTTTCTCGAGTTTCTGTCCCTCTGCATTATTTATAATGATAACTGACCTTTGCTAACTACTCACGTCATGTCATGAAGGTATGTGTACTGGCTCATTTAACATTCAGAGCAGCTCTGTGGGAGGGAAGTCTACTACTATCCCCTTTTTACAGATGGAGATACAAACTCAGAGCGGTAGAAGTACTTTTAGATCTGGGCGAGAAGGGTCTTGCCCTGGGTCCCATGATTTAGAGGGTTTTGCTCTGGTCCTCCTCCAGCCAGCATCCTTCTGTGGGGGAAAAAGGCCTTGAGACCAAAGGGACGTGTCCTCTGAGAGCCTGAATTCCCCTTTTATTTTTTATTATTTATTTGGCTGTGCCGCGCCGCTTGCGGGATCTCAGTTCCCCGACTGGGGATTGAACCTGGGCCATGGCAGGGAAAGCCCGGGATCCTAACCACTAGGGCACCAGGGAATTCCCTGCATTCCCCCTTTGAGGCCACGCTTTGGGTATCCAGAACCCTGGAATCTCTTGCTCAAATGGCCCAGGTCTACTTCTAGCACCTGTGTAGGCATCATCTCCCCTCTACCTTTGTGCCAGTATGTGTGCCCCTAGGGTGGCTGAGGGGCAACTGTTTGGAGGAGGTGTGGGTGGAGCTTGGACATGTGGGTGCGATATTCCCGTGCACGTCCACGAAGCCCCTGGTTTGCGGTGGAGCTGGGTTTGGGAAGAGAAGAAGAGATGGCTGGATTTCTGTACAGCACTCCGAGGAGTTGGATCATTTGAAATTTGAACCTAGCCTTCCAATGTTGAGTCCCTTTGAAGAACACAAAAGAGCAAAGCTCTGTGCTGGAGGCTGGGGTACCTTGTGGGCACGGGTTGCCCGGCGTGGACTGGTGGGGCGAGCAGGAACCTCTCAACCTAGGGTCCCAGAGCCTCTGTTTGCATCCCGCCCTGGCCCCTGCAAATATTAAGGGCAGCTGGACCGAGAAGTCACATGGCTTCATCAGAGGGGGGTAGGGCGAGGAAGCTGTGGAGGCAGGTTCTGAATCCAGGTCTGCGTGACCCTCTCCTTCGTTCACGAGGCTCCATGCCAGTCTTGACCGTAAGTCAGAATTTTGGTGCCCTGGAGGCCTCTTGGTTAGAAAGTGAGGCCCCGTTGTGTCTGCTGGAGTGCCCTTCCCGGTGCAGAGAGCCTCCCTTTCTCGCGAGACCATGAATTCACTGAGTGCAGGGTCCATATCTTTTTTGACTTTGCTTTATTTCGTGTGCCTGGTACAGCCCGGTCCAGAGTAGGCACTCAGCACAAGTGTGGCTGACCTATTGGACCCACCGACTAGTGGGAAGACGCTAATCAGACAATCTTGGTGCAAGGTGCTGCTGGTCACGCTGGTATCCAGCAGTGCGTGAAGAGTCTGGGGTCGGGGGGGATGGACTGGGAGCCTGGGATCGACATATACGCGACTATGTATAACATAGATAACTACTGAGGACAGACTGTATAGCACAGAGAACTCTATCAATGCTCTGTGGTGACCTAAATGGGAAGGAAGTCCAAGGAAGAGGGGGTATATGTATACACGTGGCTGATTCACTTTGCTGTACAGCAGAAACTAACACAACATTGTAAAGCAGCTATACTCCAAAAAACAAAAAAACAAAAAAACCCCACCTCGATAGCACATTTTAATAACACCAGACTTTGAATCTTGTGATACCATGGTGAACTCACAGAGATAAACTAGTTGTGAAATGTAATAAAATAATCAAATGGAAAAAAAAAAGTCTGGGGTGGAGGTGGGTATGGGGAAGTATTGGGAAGCCCTGCCTGGGGGTGGCTATGGGATGAGTTGCCTTAGACTCCATTAGTCTGGGAACCCAAATAATAGGGCAAAAGACTCTGGTGATTCCCCCTTCCCAGTTGCACTAACGCTCCAACCCCTCCTCCACCCCCTTGGAGACCCAAGATGAGGAAGGCGCTTGAAGCATCCCCTCACTGTGTGGTCCTCCACACACGACACTTCTTTTTCTTTTTTTTTTGGCAGTACGCGGGCCTCTCACCGTTGTGGCCTCTCCCCGTTGCGGAGCACAGACTCCGGACGCGCAGGCTCAGCGGCCATGGCTCACGGGCCCAGCTGCTCCGCGGCATGTGGGATCTTCCCGGACCGGGGCACGAACCCGTGTCCCCTGCATCGGCAGGCGGACTCTCAACCACTGCGCCACCAGGGAAGCCCCACACACAACATTTCTTATCTGCAGAGTGAATGAACAGGACACAACAATCCCTTTCCCCTCCAATTCTGTGGGCTGAGGCCACTGAACTTGCAAGGGAGCATGAGGGGGCATTGCTGGAGGCAATGCAGAGAACCACAAGCTCCAGTATGGGGGCCACGGACCCTCCTGCCCATTTCCACTCCTACTGTGTTGTTCAGGTCCCCGCTGTGGGATCGAGCCCGGCAGCCTACCGACAGATTTCTCTGTCTCTCAGCCCAGTTTCCTCAATCAACCTAACTATTAATCTTCCCAAGCTGTAGTTTGCTCATGCACTCACCTGCTCAGAAGCCTCCAATGGCCAAATCTGGCTGGCAAATGATTAATATTTATCGACTCTAAAATGCTCATTCAAATTGATAAGAAAGGCCTCAAGACTCCAACAGATAAACAGGTGAAGGATGTGGACCCACTGCTTCACCCAAGAGGATAAGCAGAGAATAAACAAATGCTTGGAAAATAGTTCAACTGGTTAGTGATCAAAGAGATGCAAATGAGAGCAGTATGGAGATAGCATTTCCTACTTATTAAATGAGCAGAATTTACAAACACCATTACCCGCTGCCAGCCAGGTTGGATGAAGTCTGTGCTCCTCGGTCTCTGGAAGCAGTGTGCAAAACTCTGGAAAACAATCTAGTACAATGTAACAAGAGCCTTGAAAATATTATTACCTTTTGACTCATTAATCTCACTCCTGGGAATTGATCTTAAGACCATAATTCAGCAGAAGAAAAAAGCTCCAGGCATGCCACTGGCATTATTCTCCTGTATTTCTCCAGGCAGTGAGATGGTTAAGAAAACCATACCTAATCTAGTCAATACAATATTATGCTGCCACAAAAATGATAATTATAAAGGATATGCAGAAGCATGGAAACTGTTTATAACACCATGTTTGTTGAGAAAAAGCAGGATACACAATTTGCATGAACACTGTGATTGCAACCACAAATAGTAAGTATTCATGTTGACAAAGTCTGGAGGAGAATATGCAAAAATGAAAATTATTGAAGGTTGGGGAATTGATGAGTGGTTTTCCTTTTTGTTTAAGAATCTTCTTTTTTGGGACTTCCCTGGTGGCGCAGTGGTTAAGAATCCACCTGCCAGTGCAGGGGATACGGGTTTGAGCCCTGATCCAGGAAGTTCCCACATGCTGCAGAGCAACTAAGCCCACGAGCCACAACTACTGAGCCCACGCACCGCAACTACTGAAGCCCATGAGCCTAGAGCCTGTGCTCCACAACAAAGGCAAGCCACCACAATGAGAAGCCCGTGCACCACAATGAAAAGTATCCTCCACTCGCCGCAGCTAGAGAAAGCCCGCGCGCAGCAACAAAGACCCAACACAGCCAAAAAAACAAACAAGCAAACAAACAAAAAAAACGCTTAGAAAAATAAAAATAAAATGCACGTGCTCATGGATCTCAAAATTCACTGTTTAGGAAATTATCCTGCAGTTATTCTTTTTTTTTTTTCCTCCAAAGAGTGCATCTATTTGTTTATTTAAGTTAATTTTCCTCTACGAATTTATTTTATTTTTTATAAATTTATTTATTATTTTTGGCTACATTGGGTCTTCGTTGCTGCGTGCGGGCTTTCTCTAGTTGTGGTGAGCGGGGGCTACTCTTCATTGCGGTGCACGGGCTTCTCATTGCAGTGGCTTCTCTTGTTGTGGAGCACGGCCTCTAGGCGCATGGGCTTCAGTAGTTGTGGCTCACGGGCTCTAGAGTGCAGGCTCAGTAGTTGTGGCGCACAGGCTTAGTTGCTCCGCAGCATGTGGGATCTTCCCAGACCAGGGCTCGAACCCGTGTTCCCTGCATTGGCAGGCGGATTCTTAACCACTGCGCCACCAGGGAAGCCCTCTTCTACTTATTTATTTATTTATTTATTTAGCAGCACTGCATGGCATGTGGGATCTTAGTTCCCCAGCCAGGGATGGAACTTGTGCCCCCTGCATTGGGATCACAGAGTCTTAACCACTGGACCGCCAGGGAAGTCCCTTCTGCAGTTACTCTTGAAATGTACACGAAGATGTGTGTAGCTCAATAGCCAATGTAGCCTTGTTTGTGGCAGCATATGATGTAGGAAACAACCTAAGTATCATCAATAGGGGTTGGTTACATAAATTTTAGTACGTCCATATACAGCCATCAAAAAGAATGAACGAGGTCTATATGTTTTTATATGGAACAGTATCAAAGATACTAAGTTAACAAAGCAAAGTGCAGAAGAGTGTAATAATATTTATCATTTCTATCAAAACCCTGTGGGATGAAATACATATATATATATGTGTGTGTATATATATATATAATTATACACACATATATGATACACGCATAGACAATCTCTGGAAGAGCATAAGTAAAATAGGTGAGAGTAACTGCCCAGAATTTTGTATTGGAAAGACTCTGGTTGAGAGGGAGGGAAGGGCAATGCTTGTCTAGCCAGCAGACTGTATTGAGTCTCAGGGTAATTTGAGGGGCTTGTGGATTCAAGTAATAGAGATCTCCCCACCTCCACGCCCACCACAGCCGCCCCTAGGCACTGCCCAGATCCTGGGAGACTTAGGTTTTACTATGTAATCTTTTGTGCTGTTTGTTTTTTAAAACCCTGTGCCTGTATTACCTCTTTTATAATTTAAAATTTTTGAAAAAGAGGAATTTCCTGCCTGAGGCAAGACGCACCTAAGAAGTGGGGGCTCTCCAGGCTGCAGCTGGAGCCTCTCCTCAGCACATGCTGGACCCGGGCACCCTCTCTTTTTTCAGCTCAAGATTTTATCCTCTCCCTTCTCTGACCAGCAGCTGGATGGCTTCAGAGATGGGTTTTTGGTCAAGACATATTTCAGTAGCTTCTCCGAGTCCAAGGGCTTTATTCTAAGATGGGGATGATTTAAAAAACTAAAAAAAAAAAAAAAAAAAAAAAAAATTTAGGTGAGAATAATGTATACTTCACAGGGGGGTTTGAGAGGACAGGAGCTGGTACTGGGTGGTACCCAGAGATGGGACAGACCGCTTTATCTCTTACTTTGGCAAAAAGGGTAATGTTGACCCATGAGGGGGTCGAACCAGCACACAGGGGGAGTGGAAGGGATGCCCCTCATCAGCCAGCGTACTTTGGGGGTGCAGGTTATAGAAAACCCAACCCAAACTGGCTTAATCTGGCCTCCTTGTCCTTCTTTGGGAGGAGAAATCAGGCCTTCCCCCATCACGGGACAAAAATCTTTCCCTTCTCTCTGGGATATCTTAGGTCAAAACTCACTTGAGACAATGGTCACCTGGAGGGTATGATGTACTGACTGACTTGGGTTGGGGTTCCTGAATCAGTCCCTGGCAGGGAGTATGACACTGCTATGATTATCCTGGCTGCACCAGGGCCGTCTTACAGACTAGATGAAACCCAGAGCCACATTATTGCTGAACAGCGGAGAGGGGGGAAGAGATACTCAAAAGGGGGTCAACTACAAGGACCACCACAACCCCCCAGGTCCAGGTGACAGTGTCTTGGCTGGACATTGAGCTAAATAAAGACAATGCATCTATTCACCCACTCATTCATCTGTTTAATCATTTACGACATGACTACTGGGGGCCAACCATGGGACCAGGGGCTGGAAATGTAGCAGCGAACAGCCACCGTCTGCCAAGTCCTTGCTTTCTTCAAGCCTTTGCCCCTGCTTCCCCTTCTCAGTGAGGCCTCCCTGATCTCCCTGCTTAGTCCTGCACCTCTGGCTCTCACCTGGCACACAGGTCTTCCCATACCCTGCTCTACTTTTTCTTTTATTTCCATAACCTTCCAACAGAATGTAAGTTAGTTACTTACTGGGTTTATTGTTTATTGTCTGTCTCTTCCTACTAGAATGTAAGCTCCGGGAGTTCCCTGGCGGTCCAGTGGTTAGGACTCGGTGCTCTCACTGCCAGGAGTTCAATCCCTAGTTGGGGAACTAAGATCCCACAAGCCACACAGCACAGCCCCCCCCCAAAAAAAGTAAGCTCCATGAGAGCAGGGTTTTTGTCTTTTTATCCAACTGATGTAACGGCAGCCCTTGGAGCCATCCTGGTATCAGCAGTCACTTAATAAGTGGTCGTTGAATAAGTGACTAAAGGTCCTTGCCCCCACTGTGTACCCATGGGTGTTTACCTGTGCCTGTGATGGGGGAGAACTCAGAAATCAAATAATCCTGAACACAAATAAGTAATTATAAGCGGGGATAAATTCTATGGTGAGAGAATATGGGCCACAGTGAGAGCACGTGTGCCAGTGAGAGCACTGGTGCTGGGGGACAGTGTCCTTCAGGAAGTCATATTCGAGCTGGGCTCTGGAGGACGAGTAGGAATTGGCTGGGGGGTGAGAAACAGAGTAGGAGGCCTTCTGCAGGAGCTGGGCTGGGCCTGGTGGATTCTCCCACAGAGCCACGAGGAGAATTGAGGTCCAGGAGGACCGCAGCCTGTCCCAGGTTTCAGATCACTTTAATAGAGGGAGAGCAGCAGCTCTTCCCAGGGCCGTGGGAGCTCAGTACTGACGCACAGGTGCCATGAGGTGCTGGGCCCAGGTAGCTGGCCTCAGGGGTGACAGATGCCTCTTACCCCTGCCTTGGCTACTTCCTGGCCCTCTGTGTGCCCCAGGGTCCCAGCACCCAAGCTGCTCCCAGCCAGAGGCCCTCATTCAGCACCAGAGTTCTTTCTGTGGCCTGCTTTCTACAATGCTGATGACGGAGACGACGCGGAGAACAGCATGCGCGGGTTCGGGGCAAGGGTGTCCAAATCTTACGCGATGCTCGTGGAGCTCCTGGAGGGAGCCCAGTGCCGCCGCCTTCCTCTTTTCTGGTTCAAGAAGTGGCTCAGAGGAGAAGGGACTTATTCAAGGACACCCAGGAGCGCGTTTCAGAGCTGGAGGGAGGCTGTGGATGGACCAGGGGTGGCCACCCCAGGCTTGGGCAAGGATCATAATGACCTTTGACTCCTGCTGCCCCTCACTGCCCCTTCCCTCCAGGGTGGGGCCTGCAGCCCCTCTCTCCCATCCTGGCTGAGTGAGGGAGGGCTCCTTTCTTACTGATGCTATTTATTTATTTATTATTTTTGGAAGGTTTTTAATTTCAAAAAAATATTTATTTATTTATTTGGTTGCACCAGGTCTTAGCTGCAGAAGGCGGGCTCCTTAGTTGCGGCACATGAGCTCCTGAGTTGCGGCATGTGAACTCTTAGTAGCAGCATGCATGTGGGTTCTAGTTCCCTGACCAGGATCAAACCTGGACCCCCTGCACTGGGAGTGCGGAGTCTTCTCCACTGCGCCACCAGGGAAGTCCCGACGCTGAAGCTATTTAGTGAAAGTCCCAAGGCAGTTTGGTTCCTTCTGTTTCCTGGGAGTCTCCTATTTTGAGGAATCTGGACAAGTGACTTGGGGCCAAGTCAAAAACCAACCCAGGCTGCATCTTTCTCAAGGGCGTTTGTCAAGCCAGAGCTCCCAGGAGTGGCCCCAAGCCCTCCTAGTCGTGCCTCAGGGTCAGATTCCAGCCTCCCTGGGCACTCCCCTCAGGTGTGAGCAGCCTTAGTCCCGCCTCCTTTTCTTATTTTCTTTTTCTTTTTTTTTTTTTTAACCATGCTGCGCTGCTTGCAGGATCTTAGTTCCCCCGACTAGGGATCAAACCCAGACCTCCAGCAGTGGAAGTGCAGAGTCCTAACCATTGGCCTACAGGGAATTCCTCCCCGACCCTCCCCCCACCCCCCGCCTCCTTTTAGGTTGTCTTAACTCCTGAGTCCTATAGCCTGACCTGGATCCTTCACAGCTCTGGGCCCTCCCGGTCTCCAATCCCAGGGAACCGTAGACATCCAGGATCCTCCTTGGACCCGATCCCTCAGCACCACCATGTATAGACCAAGCCCTGCACAGAGCTCAGTGGGGGTCAGTTCACTCCCGTTGCCCTTTCTGGATCAATCTGCCAGGAGCCCTGTGTCAGCGTCCCTCCAGTCCCATCACTTGCTTTGGACCTCTTTGCTTCCAGGTTTGACTTCAGGTCTCTCCTTTGCACCTTAATATAGCTTAAAGACTGACCGTATGTGCGGGTGTGGGTTGGGTAGAAACTCTGATGAGCCCTAACGTTGAGTGCACAACTTGTAGGATGAGGCAGGTGGGCTACAACCTGCCCAAACTTCAAGGTACAGAGGGCAGCGTGAGTTTGGTGACTGAGGTGGAGAGGGCGGGAAGGCATCCTTCCTCCCTCAGTCCAGGCTCTCTGGCTGCCCTGACTGCCTGGCTTTGAAAGATGGAAGAGGGGTTCTGTGGCTGACTCGTCACCTGGTGGCAGGGTAAGATTGCACAGAAAGTACACTTAACCATGTCAGCTCTTCCAGAAGCCGCAGGCTTCCGACTGCAAAATAGAATCTAGGTATCACCACTCTACCCCCGCCTCTCTCACCTTCCTCAGGTGCTGGTTCAGAGCCTAATCACTTAATTTGTCAGTGGCACCTCGTGGTGTCACTTCCCCTGAGCCCAGATACCTATTAGGTGTGGGCTAATGAACAGCTGATAACATCTCTGCGTTACCTCTGGGAGGTATCTGCTTCTCACTGGGGACTCTGAAACCAGACCTGTCTGCAAACACTCTACTGCATCCCTCTGACTGGTGGGACGGTTGCTCAGGGGGAGCCTGGGGACGTGCTCTGTTTGACAAGTTGTAGAGAGCTGTTTAAATCCGAATGTTATCCTGTCTCTTCCCTGTTCTGCAGCGGGAAGCAGCATCCCACGTTCAGCTCTGAAGAATGGAAACTCAGGCTTGAGGAGGGGATACGGGGAGGACCGGACAGGAACGTCAGTGCATATTGGTGCATTTCCTCCACAGGCAGATCTGTGCTCTAAGTGGGAGGAAAGAGGATTATGTTCATTTTATTATTATTTTTTGGCCTCACCACACAGCATGCGGGATTTTAGTTCCTTAAGCAGGGATCAAACCCGTGCCCCCTGAGGTAGAAGCTCGGAGTCTTAACCGCTGGACCGCCAGGGAAGTCCCAGATTATGCTCATTTTGAACTGTGCGGAAGCTTGGGCCACTTGCATCCAGGACTCTGAGGACTTTCTAGAGCTTTCCCCAGGGAGAATGCCCCTCCCCTCAGGGAGTGAGACCTTCCAGTCTCTGAAAGACTCAGCCTCCGAAGATGGAGGAGCTGCACTGGGTCTGTTCACACCAGGAGAGGGAGGCTGAGTTTGGGGTGTGGGAAATTGTTATGAAAACAGAGAAGCTCTGTGAGCTTCTCTGCCACTTACTGGCTGTATGATATTAGTGACTTTTTATCTCTCTGGGCTTCAGTTTTTTCATCTATAAAATTAATTATTAATCATTGCTAACAAGTATTGAGTGCTTACCAGATGCCAGACACTGTTCAAAGCACTTTATGTGTATCAACTCATTGAATTCTCTCAACAAATGATGAGGTGGGTGTTATTATTATTTCCAACTTAGAGATGGGGAAACACTTTACCAGGATTCAAACCCAGGCAGTCTGGCTTCCGATTTTGTACCATTTGCCATCCCTCCATTGCAAGGCAGTGTGGAGATGAAATGATAACATGGATGTGAAGGCTCTTCGAAGGGCAGAACGGCTGGTACGTATTGCTAATTCTTCAGTGGGTCTCAATGGGAAATTGCCTTTCAGTTCTATCAAATATGCAGAATTTAAGCTAAGCAAACAAGTGAACAAAAAAGCCAGCCACGATGATGATAAATGCAGCCGGAAAGGTAGGATCTTCACAGAAGCCAGAAAAAATCCAGCACTGTCCAGAGAAAAGGACACCCATACGGCTCCCTGCCTTGGATATTCCGGTCCCTTGGCAGGTAAGAGGCTTCAGAGGAGTACGTCAGCCTTCACCTAAGTGTCAGTCCATCAATCCCCTTCACTCTGATTTTGTACTGAACAAAGAACCTTCTGGTATTGATTTCCTTTCCCAAAAGTCTGTCCTTCCTGAAAGAGATTGTGCTGACCAATCAACCTCAGGATTCCTGTCTCCTAGGTGGTTTCATTTCTCAGTGTAAATTAATAAATTGCACTTCAGGTTTAACAATCAGTCTCTTGTGAGTTTGTTTAGTGTGGGTCATCCTACCCCGCCGCAACCCCCCCCCCCCGCCCCCCACCTAATCACAGCAGTTAAGTTCCCAGGGAGAGGCTGGAGGGGAAACACCATCAGGGTGGTATAAGAAAGATGTCCAAAGAATGGTATAAAAATGTACCCTGTGAGAATGTAGAGGACAGAGAGAGGGCTTCTCTGTGGGGGAAAGGAGCATCAAGGAAGGCTTCCTGGAGAAGGATGATGTTGGTACAGGAAGAGGGATATTATGCATAGAGGTCGAAACAGGCTCTGGAGTCTGCCTACCCGGGTTGGAAGTCTATCTCTATCCCCTTATTGGCTATGTGACTTAGCCAAGTTACTCTATCTCTCTAGGCCTCAGGTTCTTCATCTTTAAAGTGGGCATAAAAATAGTAGCCACATTATGGGGTGGCTGTAAGGATGAAATGATTATATATAATATATATAGCTCTTAGCACAGTGCTGGGCCCGCAGGCAACACTCAGAATGGCTGTCATTACTGTTGCCATTGTTAATACCCAAAAGGATATTTTCATCGAGGAGAATTCTAGGAGAAGGAGACACATTGAGGCTTGCTGTATCCCCAGAGGCGATTTTGTCTCAAAAGGAGGGAGAGTTGAGTCTGAGTTTGCTTTAAGACCCAGAGGACAGAAAGCTCTTTGCAGTATACGGCTCTTTCCTTAAGAGTGGTCACAGCCTGTCCTGTGGTTTTGCAGCCCCCAGGAGAGCTGCCTGTACAATCTATAAGAACCCATCAGCCTCGAGAACTTCCGTGGTTTCTGAGTCACCGTCAGGCCATTTCAGCTTCCAAGCAGAAACTCCCAGGGTAGACTTACCATCTAGGTGTTTTTCTGGCCTCCTCTGTGTAGGGAAGGGGAGGGCTGCATCCGGTGTTGCCTGCTGCCCCCAACCAATCCCTGTTTACGTTCAGCCTCTGCACAGAGTCCCAGCATCACAGAGAGTCAGGGCTGAGCGATGTTCAGCACTGGCTTCACAGCTTTCCCAAAGGAAAGGATGCTCCAGGTCACCTAGCTAGGGTTCTCCAGGGCTGGGCCCGGACCCCAGGCCTACTGCTTCTTTACCCAGTGTTTTGTCTACAGATCCTGGTGGGGCCTTCCCTAGTTTCACCAAAAACTTGATTCTGGTCGATTCAGGGAAGACAGGTAGAGAGGGACAGGTCAGCACGTTAGGGGAGCGCCAGGGTTTCCATCATATACGTGCTCTCCAGGCAAGTGGAGATCCCCCCTCCTCCCGGTTAATTCCTGATACCCCTACCCCCATCCCTCCAGCACCATGGAAACTGTTCTAGTTTCTTCCTGCTTCCCTTTGCCTTTCCACAAAACAAAAGTCTTTCATTGGTCCTAGCTCTTTCCTGTCCTTCTTATCCTGGGGGAGCTGGGCATCTGAAAAATCCTGTTATTGTCACTCAGGAATCCTGTCTTCTCTCCGGGGCCCATTTCCTCTTTTCGTGAGAGTGCACGGGGGATGGGTATGGGTGGCTGGGTAAGTAGGGCTGGGAGACACAGATCCGTGGTTGAATGGAGAGGCAATGCTTCTCTCTCTTTTTAATCAATGATGCCTTCTGAAAGGGGTACCCACCCCCATTCCTATTACTAATAATTGATACCTATCAACCTAATTCCAGCTCTTGTTCTGTCCAGCACTTGTGGGAGCACCCTCAGAAGGGATGGGTAGGGTACAGGTTAAGAACGTCTGCCGTAGTTAGCACATCAGCGTGTACAGCCAAGCCCTGCCATGTACTGTGTGATCTTGGGGGAGTTGCTTAATCCCTCTGGGCCTCAGTTGGCCCAGATAATGGATGTTAATAATGACACCTATCCCCACAGGACTGTCGTGAGATGCAGAGAGAGAATAAACTCAAAGCACTTAGAAGAATGCCTGACAGGTGGTCAGCGCTCGGTGAAGACTAGGTACTATTGATACTTGTTATTCTTTTCCTCAGGGCCGGGGATGTCTCAGTGTTGGCAGCATCCCCCAGCCTGGTCCTTAGCTTTGGAGATTCAGAAATCAACAGTGCACCCAGGGCACTCTGTTCTAGCAGAGTCTACACGGGAGGTCAAGTTACCAATAAGCAGTTGCTTGATGAGCACCGAATTAGAGCTGGGTGGAGTGGGGTGGGCAGCAGGAGGCTCACAAGGCTAGTGTGCTGGGGTCTGTGACTCCCATTTCTATCACTGACACTGGTCCCAAAGCTCCCTGTGGCTGGTAAGGGGCCCTGTTCTCTATACCGCAGAAAGGAAGCTGATCTGGTTGCAACATCTGCTGACTCCAGCATCCACCAGGGCTGACCTGATTGGCCAGAGCAGCCCCCTCTCCTCAATGCCTCTTTGGGGGTCCTTCTAGATTCACTCTAGGTTGAAAAGAAAGGTTTTCCCAGGGCAGGGGGCCTCATCTTCATTCAGGGCTCTGCAGCGGCTCCCCACCCTGTCAGACGGCTTTGAACACAGCAGGAGACATGCTGAAGGGTCCAGCTCTAAGAGTCTGTGCCCTTTCCTATCCATTCCGGTTCCGGAACAGACTTCCTTCCCCAGCTCACAGTACAATCGAACTGCACCCCTGCTTTGGACAAGTCCAGTCAATGATGGAAACCAGTCACCCTGGGTTACACAGATGTGCGTTTGAGAGCAACTAGGGATCGTTTCTCGGGGGTGGAGTTTTTGGAGCAGATGACAGAGCTCACCCATTCTACAGTGATTATTTTCTCATTTCTTTTTTAGGTTAGGAGCACTTTCCTATCCTCCTCAAATATGATTCCATGATTTCCTCTCCGTTTTTCAGTAATTAATTTTTCTTAACAACAATAGCTGTTATTTATTAATTAGCTAGTGTGCTAATTGGGTACTTTTCTTACATCTTTAATCCATACAGCAACCTGATTCCAGTTTTATAGATGAGGACACTGGAGCCCAGAGGGATCAGTAAGATCAGTAATTGGCCCAATGAGTCTTTTTTTTTTTTTTTTTTTGGCGTTGCCTCAAGATGATTCGTATTTTTCTCCCCAGTTGAAATGAAACAGAAAATATGTGCATTTACCTTTGTCTCCCCAAACAGGGTCCTGAAACCTCATTTAACACCATAGCTGGGAAAAACCAGTTTGATTTGCAGCGAGCCCAGATTTTGAAGGAACTAAAAGTTTCTGTCTTGTTTTGTTTGTTTGCTTGACATGTCAGAAATCAAAGCCCTTTACAGGAATGGTTGACAATGTATCCGCATATAAAAATTTGGAAGGGGATGAGGGGCAGGAAAGAGTATGTGGACTTTGCCCCGAGAGTGGCGGGGCAGTCGGTCTTGTCTGAGGTTATTTGGAGGAGGCTTGAGGAGAGAGGTCAGTGCAGAGGCAGCGGCGGCATTGGAAGGTGGGCCAGGGCTTGTGCGGAGTGGGGTGGGGGTGAGGGGGTGGGGGGTAGGGAGTGGGGTGGGGGATGGGGGGTGGGGGTGGGGGGAGATGGGGGTGGGGAGTGGGGGGTGACTTAGTGCAGCTCATTCCTATTGCCCAGTTTGGCAAACCATTCTTCCCTGATCTAAATAAATATACCCACCTCCCCACCCCCTTGTCATAGGGTGGAGCCTGGGCAGCCAGACATGCTCATAATGGGAAGGAAAATCCCCCCCCCCCCAGCACCAGTACTTGGGTGGGAAGCAAGATACCCAGTGGTAAAGTTCCCTCTTTTCCCCAGTGCAATACTGTCCCATGGCTGGTATCCCCAGAGCCTGGACTGGCCTTCACTGGCTCGTTGACTGGCTCTCTGGCCTGGGAGGGGTTTTGAGCAGGTAAGTAGTGTCATCAAATGCGAACGATGGACGTCAACTCTTGCAGCAGAGTGGCGACGGTTTGGAAGCAGGTAATGTCCAGGTGAGAGATGATGAGTGTCTGAATAGGGCAATGGCCAAGGATGGAGAGGAGAGATATTAAGGGGTAGAATCAATAGGACCTGATTGATTGATATGGGCTGACATCCAAAGACCTTCACTTAGGCGGCCACTCCAGCCTCCAGTGTTGCCACTGCCCTTGCTCTAGCTGGTTGCTGAATGTTCTTGCTGTACTTGGGCTCCATGCCTCTGAACGGAGTGTGCCGGCTTCTGCCTGGAAGACCATCCCCTCCCTCCAGAAATCTTGGATTCCTTTGTCTGTTTCCCCCACTAGAGAATGAGCTCCTTGAGGGAAGGGGCTGAATCTCTTAGCTCTGAATCCCAGCACCTGGCACAAAGCCTAGAGCGCCACGTATATTTGTTGAGCGAATCAATCACTTACAAAAGTTGCAGGGTGGAGCGGAAAGAAAGAAATGAAGAGGGAAGGAATGAAGACATCCCCAGGCGCACCGTCAGATCTTATTATAATCACTCCTCTCTCTGATGTTACACACTAATCCTCATCGGAGTGAGGCTTGAGAGTGATCTAAATAGCATCTGTCTCTGCTAGATGCTGGAACTCGAACCAAATAAAACGGGAATGGTTCAAAGAATATTCTATTATTCCGTCCCAACGGTTTCAGTAAGACGGTCACATTACCAGAGGGAGCGCCTTGCAGACTTAGATGCGGGTGGCGGCCACTGAGAGCCAGAGAGAGATAAGAGGATAAGGTGGACAGAGCCTGGACAACCCGTCCGGGTCCTGAGCTCCAGTCCTGGATGTACGGATAGCCCGGGAGCTGGGCCTTTCTGAGGGTTCCTGCAGATTTACATTCTAAAATCTCTGTCTCTTTGCTTTGACTTTTTGTGTTCCTCCCTTGCTGCTTCCACACTCACTGATCCCCCAGGTCCTCAGGAGACCAAAATGTAAGCCGGAGCAGGAGATAGGCCTTGAATTAATTTCAGTGTCTTTGTATCTCACAGTAAAATAGAAAATCTTGCATCTTAAGTCCTGTTTGTCCAGGGCTGCTATATTTTCTTTTTTTTTTTTCCCCACCAATTAATTTTTTTTAAGAAAAGACTTATTTTCTCTAATGTCCCATTAGCCAATGTGAAGTCTGGGAGTGTTAAAGCACTCACAGAGTGACTTTGGGCAAGTTCCCCTGAAGACCCCTCCCAAGCCTGCTTCTCTGGCTCTGTTTGCATACCTGGACCCCGGAGAACCCAGTACTATCCCTAGGCAGTCTGGCTACTGACTACCATACCTTCATCAACCCATCTCATACTTCTTTTGTGACAATTCATGTAATTAATCAGCCTCATCTTACAGGTGGGGCTTCCAAAGGGCTGGCTTGGGGTTATGTAACTCGTGAGTACCGGGATCAGAGCCACCCCTATCCTACACAGCGCGTGCTTGGGTGGTTACACTTTATCCTTTGTGTCTGGGTAGCAATCTGGAAGATACTCCCTGGTTCTGGTTTTCCACTGTCCTAATCTCTTAATTCTTCTGCATTAGAAAAGAAAGGTGGGCTTGGAATACCTTGAGTCCCTGGGCCCCAGGAGGAATCCAGGAGGCTGGGCTCGGGGGGCTGTAGACTGCACTGAATATACAAGCAGCTCTCCCCCAGATTCAGCTTTCTATACGGGGAAATGGCCACGGAAGCCATTAGTTCACTCGCTCTGGGCCAGAATGAGAGCAGCGCCCGCTGGTTCAGCTGGCTAGCTCATGCTGATCACGAGCTCCGACGGGCAATTATATATGTCTTTGATTAATAAAAAATGGAGCAATGAATGAATATTTAATCAACAAGGTCTGCCAGGTTGACTCTTTCAGAACCTGGGCTGGAGGGGGAGGCAGGGAGTAATCAAAGGGGTCCTTGGTGGTGAAAAGGCAGTGCACCACTCCAGGGGGTGGTTTCTGGAAGGCTGTTGTGGACTGGAAAAAAAAAAGCACAACCTAAAAGTTGTGAGCTATGTTTTATTCAGTGACCTTACTGAGGACTATAGCCTGGGAGGCAGCCTCTCGGCTCTGAGAAACTGTTCCAAAGAGGTCAGGGAGGAGTCAGATATCTAAACGTTTTTGCTGGAGAAACAACAACAATAACAACAACAGCCCATGTAGTCAGACAGGAAAAGATTACTGCCGATCACAAAAACAGACATCTCAAGTTCATGATTTTAGCGTTTTTCTAAGTATGGGAAGAGGAAAGCATGTTGGCTCATTGAAGTTATTCCTGCATAAGATCTTAACTGGGACTTCCCACTGGTACAGTGGTTAAGAGTCTGCCTGCCCATGCAGGGGACACGGGTTGAAGCCCTGGTCCGGGAAGATCCCACGTGCCGCAGAGCAACTAAGCCCATGCGCCACAACTACTGAGCCCCTGTGCCACAACTACTGAAGGCTTCATGCCACAACTACTGAAGCCTGAGCGCCTCGAGCCCGTGCTCTGCAACAAGAGAAGCCCGCGCATCACAACGAAGAGTAGCCCCTGCTCGCTGCAACTAGAGAAAAGACCCGCCGCAGCAACGAAGACCCAGCGCAGCCAAAAATTAAAAACAAACAACAACAACAAAAAAAAACAAAAAAAAACAAACAACAAAAAAAGATCTTAACTATCTAGGGCCAGAATCTCGTTTTCTCCATCCTGAATTCCCCTCAGGGTGCACCGTCTGGTCGGCCGCAGGTAGTGGAATGGCAGGCAACAGTCACTGAAAGGCCAGGCACCATTTTTTTTTTTTTTTTTCCTGTCTGCACTGTCTAGTTCCGGCTCTTGGTTCTCTGACTCTGTGTTGGGATTTGCTGGCAGCACTAGGAGCATGAGATCAGGAGAAAGGATTGAGCTCCTGGGCAAACGGAGAGAAACGTATTCTGTGCCCACCCGCGTGGTGCCGGTAGAGCACAAGGAAGTGTGTGTGTGTGTGTGTGTGTGTGTGTGTGTGTGTGTGTGTGTGTGTGTGTGTGTGTGTGTGTGTGTGTCTCTCTGCAGGTAAGCCGTCTGTGTGTGTGCTGCGACTGTGTGATCTTTTCCGTGGGGCTGCCTGTCCGTGCGCAACAGAACTAAAAGTATCTCGGTCAGGGGAGGGAGGAGGGGCAAAGGAGCTGAGAGGCTGCCAGAGGATCAAGAGAGGGAAACAGATGCTGCTGGGGTTAGAGTGAAAGGAGGGACGGTCTCAGGGCGTGGTCAAAAAGAGCACGGTATTGTGAGAGCTGGAGAACAAGGAAGTGATGGAGAGCGGTTCGCGGTGGACCTCTCTGGCCCCGCCCATCCCGGCCCTTCCGGGATGTCTGGGGGCGTGGAGGGACTGGGAGGGGCGTGGAGGGACTGAGAGGGGCGAGTGGAGGCGCGAATCTAAACGTCGCAAGGTACGCCGCCGCCAAACCCGAGAGCTCCGCGCGGAGGCCGGCAGGTAGGACGCGGCTCGGGGCCGGGGCCGGGGGTACTGGCAGCGGGGCCGCGGGGACTAGGCCAGGGGCTCTGTGGCTGGGCAGACCTCGGGGCGCTTCTGCTGACCACGTGCTAGAGGGGGAGCGGGTGGGGGTGGGGAGCGGCTTCTGGGCGCTTTCCTGGCAGATGGTGATGTGAGGAGGGGCGTTGGGAAGGGGGTTATTGGGAGCCCTGGCCGAGGGTCACGGAGGATCGTGTGGAGGTGGGGATGTTTTTGCCCTTAGACTGGCCTGCGACGTGACTAACCGGACCATGTGACCTTGGGAAGTTGACAGAGTCCTCTGAGCTTTTGTCAGTGAACTGAAGATAAGAAAACACCCTCTTTGCCAAGTTATTGTGAGGCTCTGTGAGGACCTGTGTGAAGTCCCTTACCCCCTGTTCCTGGCTTTCAATTGCTGCTGTATTTTACTGGACCGTCTCCAGAGCTGGGGCTCAGTTCCAGCTTCCCCACCTGTTGCCAGATGTGGGATGCAGAGGCATTTGCAGCTGTTTCTAACACCTGGCTTCTTTGTCTATCCCACAAAGAACCTTTGTCCACCTCTACCTTTCCCACAGGCCTGTGTACCAAGCAGCCTCTGCCTTATCTTACAGGATCCAGGGAGTCGCCCACTGATGGTTTTTACCCAGGCCCGAAACAGCCGGCACCAGAGAGCCACCTGAACAGAAGCGCCTGCCAAAGCAATTTTCCAAGTGCTCGAAAAGCGGGCTTTGCAGCTCCTGTGGTCAGCGCAGGAGGCCACCAGCGGGATTTGAGGATCAGCTCCACCTCGGACCATGCAGGGCCAGAGCCTGCCCCTTCGTGTAGCCACCCTGCTGACGGGGCTGCTGGAATGCCTCGGCTTTGCGGGCGTCCTCTTCGGCTGGGCTTCCCTGGTGTTTGTCTTCAAAACAGAGCATTACTTTGAGGAGCTGTGTGAACCGAATGCCAGGCTGATGGGCAATGCCACGGGGCTGGATGGTAAGGGAGGAGGGCTTCTCTAGGAAGCTGAGTCTGGTTCCCAGGTGGTGGGAAGGGGTCGGAAGGACTCCACCCCCTGCCTCCTCTGCCAGCATGTCTATGGTGAGAGGAAGGGAGTGTCAGCTGCCCCCGCCCTCAACCTTGGTCTCAGAGGTCCCTGGGGAGGGAAGTATCGGCTCCCAAGAGATAATTAGGGGCAGTCACGTCTCCACTTATCTAAGGGAGAACTTATCCTACCGGGCAAGCTGTCCAAGATGGAAGAGGCAGCCCTGGACGGGAGCCAGGCTGGGTGCCGGCCTGGCAGGCAGGCTGGGATGGATGGGAGGTTGGCCCATCCACCCTGGGCTCTTGAGATCTGCCTTTCTCTCCTCCAAACTGCAAAGCCCAGGACGAGCGCTTCTCACTCATCTTCACCCTGGCATCCTTCATGAACAACTTCATGACGTTCCCCGCTGGCTACATCTTTGACCGTTTCAAGACTACCGTGGCCCGCCTCATAGCCATGTAAGTCCCAAGGGGATCTGAACAGGGGTGGGGCGAGAGGAATTCTGGCAGCAGCTTTGTTTGGAGGGAGACCCAGGCCAGGCAACTGGGTATCCCTGCCCCGGCAGCCCTGCTAGAAACTGCACAGGGTGTGGACTGTGTCTCGACCTTCCCTATTCCCCACACCCCTGCTTCCCTTTCTTCACCTCCTTCCTCTGTTGCATGTGGAACTGCATGCTGTACGATGTGCTGAATAGAGCAGGAGCCCAGGCCTACTTCCTGTGAGGGCTGGCCTGGGACAGGTTATGCAATTAGCAAAGCCTAGGATTGTCACTCTCGGGGCTTCCCTGGTGGTGGTCCAGCGGTTAAGACTCTGCGCTTCCAGTGCAGGGGGCGTCAGTTTGATCCCTGTTGGGGAACTGAGATCCCACATGCTGTGCGGTGTGGCCAATAAATAAATAAAAATAAAAATAGAATTACCACTCTCGCCTTCATGCCGGGGACCTTTGTCCTCATCATACCTGAGTGACTAATCCTCATGCTCGTCACCACCACCATCACTCCCCAGAAGCTTAGGTAGTAAGGTGTCCTGGGTGTCTCCAGTGGTGGGATTTCAGTTTCCCTCTGACGGGAGGGGAGGTCACGGCGGGTGGGGGACTTGCTGGCTCCACGGGGTGCCACTGCAGCTGGCCAGGTTCGGAGCTAAGCGGCGGGCCTGCGGGGGAGCTGATAGGACCCAGAGCCGGCGCCTCCCAGGAGGCACGTGAGAGGCTAGTTGTCAGAGGGACCGGAGGGTGGCTGGACCAGGAAACAGCCTGGAAGGAAAGCAAGCCCTTGGCTCTCTAAGCCTTTGGGTGCACGATGACGCTGTCAGTCGCTCTTGGAATTTGGTCACCTGTCTCCTCCTCTTTCCCGTCCTTCTATGCCCACTCCCTCTTCTCCAGCCTTTAGTGTGTTAAGAAAAACCCAGTCTTCCCACCTGTGTTTCTCCTTTACTTTTACACAGAACTCTGCACTTCTGGTCACCAAATGTGTGGGAGCCTTTCCCACACCAGGCAATTCTGTGGCACCAGCTGGGTGTCCTATCATTTAACTCAGTTCTGACACTGTCTACCTGGAGATACAGCATCAGATCCCACAGGTTAAGGGCTCAGTCCCACCAGACTGCCCTCCACCTCAGATGCCAATTGCAAGTGGTAGGTCCCCAGTTTACCCACAACTTCCGTCTGACTCGGCTGCAAACCTGGGATTCCTGTGACCTCCTCCCCCTTGGATTCAGTTATTTGCTAAAGGGCTCACTGAACTCAGGGAAACACATATACCAGTTTATTTATTTATTGCGGTACGCGGGCCTCTCACTGTTGTGGCCTCTCCCGTTGTGGAGCACAGGCTCCGGACGCGCAGGCTCAGCGGCCATGGCTCACGGGCCTAGCCGCTCCGCGGCATGTGGGATCTTCCCGGACCAGGGCACAAACCCGTGTCCCCTGCATCGACAGGCGGACTCTCAACCACTGCGCCACCAGGGAAGCCCTATACCAGTTTATTAAAGGATATGATAAAGGATACAGATGAACAGCCAGATGAAGAGACGCATAGGGCGAGGTCAGGGAGGGTCCGGAGCCCAGGATCTCTTCTGTCCCTGTGGAGTTGGGGTGCAGCACCCTCCTGGTCCATGGCTGTGTTCACCAACCTGGGAGCTCCCCAAACTCCATACTCTTGGGATTTTATGGAGGCTTCCTCGTGTAGGCATGATCAGTTATTAACTCCACTTCCAGCCCGTCTCCCCTCTCTGGAGAAGTCGGGGGCAGGGCTGAAAATTCCAAGCATCTAATTATGGCTAGTCTTTCTGGTGAGCAGCCCCCCTCCAGGACCCATCCGGGGTCACCTCATTAGAATAAAAGATGCTCCTAGGGCTCTTATGTGGGAATTTACAAGGGTCTTAGGAGCCCTGTGTCAGGGACTGGGGACCTGGACCAAATATGTATTTCTTATTATCAATCAGTATCACACTTAAGCACTGCTTTTATTACCCCTTGCTTTTAAGAGAGTCCCGTAACCTTGGGGTTGTGGTCCTTAAACAATAACATCCTGGAACTTTAAGCTTAGGACCTAGATCAGTCAGTCCAATCATCTCTCTCTTTTTTTTTTTTTAATGGTTAGATTCTTTTTTTTAATTTTTTTAAATTGGGGTATAGTTGTTTTATAATGTTGTGTTAGTTTCTACTATACGGCGAAGTGGAGTTCCCTGTGCTATACAGTAGGTTCTCATTAGGTATCTGTTTTATACATATTAGTGTATATATGTCAATCCCAATCTCCCAGTTCACCCCCCCCCCACTTCCCCCACTTGGTGTCCATACATTTGTTCTCTGCGTCTGTGTCTCTATTTCGGCCTTACAAACAGGTTCATCTGTACCATTTTTCTGGATTCCACATATATGCGTTAATAAGCGATATTTGTTTTTCTCTTTCTGACTTCACTCTGTATGACAGTCTCTAGGTCCATCCACAAACATCTCTTCATAGAAGAGGCTGCTGAGGCCCAGAGAAGGGCAGTGCCTTGCCCAAGGTCACACAGCAAGAGGAATTAGAACTCAAGATTATGATTTGTAAACGAGGCACTAACCCCTTTCTTCAAGGGCTTGGCTGGTTGGGACTTCTAGGTGGGAGGACCTTGGCTCCACGCACCCTCTGCCCCTCCAGCTTTCTCTCTCGTTGACCGCATTCTCCATCTGCCGTTCTGTGTTCCAGATTTCTCTACACCAGTGCCACGCTTACGATAGCCTTCATCTCTGCAGGTGAGTGCTGTCGGGAGGGACACAACCTCAGGGGCAGCTGGTGAATGGGCAGGTGCAGAAGGTGATGGATGGGCAGGATGCACTGACCCCCACAGGTATTCAGAGATCCACAGACTTTCAGCTGGAAAGAGTCCTTGAGAGAGTTATTGCTGGTCTATAAAAACAGTTCAGTCTAGTGAGACATGCAAAAAAATAAGGACAGTGGAGGGACTGCTTCAGAGAGAAGAACTTATTCAAAAGATTACATCCTTCCGGGCTTCCCTGGTGGTGCAGTGGTTGAGAGTCCACCCGCCGATGCAGGGGACACGGGTTCGTGCCCCGGTCCAGGAGGATCCCACATGCCGCGGAGCGGCTGTGCCCGTGGGCCATGGCCGCCGAGCCTGCGCGTCCGGAGCCTGGGCTCCGCCACGGGAGAGGCCACAGCAGTGAGAGGCCCGCTACCGCAAAAAAACAAAAAAAACAAAAAGATTACATCCTTTCGTTATGTATTAAATGTCCTCTCTCTCTTTTTTTTAATGAAATGATAATAGGAATGGCAGTTTTCGAAAATATCCTGACTTAGCCGGGTACAAACTGATAACCCCAGTGTAGTCAGAAGTTTTCTTTTCAAATTTTACTGGTCTATAAGTGTATACAGTTCCCAAAGTCTGGGAATTCCAGTCTGGTGTATTCCCCACTTCCTCCATTACGTAGAGGAGAAAACTGAGGTCAGAGAGAGACCCTTTGCAGAGACTAGCCAGAGGCCCCAGAGCAAGTTAGTGGGAAGGGGTCCTGGGACCCTGGCTATGCTCTTTGCTAGCATCTCAGTTATAGAGGCCAAGAGATGCTTTCCAGTATTCCTCCCCAGTGCCAGATTACGTGGCTCAGTTTTTGGGTTAGGAAATAAAAAGTACCTAACTCTCCTGTGTCTAGTACCTGTGCTGAATCTGTTACTTCATTTGTGTTCAGTGAACGCAAAGCTGACTGAGGGTCTCTGTCTGAGCAGATCTCATGAGGTAGCCTGGTTATTTAAAAACCACTCTGCTCGGGACTTCCCTGGTGGCGCAGCGGCTAAGACCCCGTGTGCCCAATGCAGGGGGCCGGAGTTTGATCCCTGGCCAGGGAACTAGATCCCACGTGCGTGCTGCAACTAAGAGTTCACATGCCCCAACTAAGGAGCCCACATGCAGCAACTAAGACCCGGCACAACCAAATAAATAAATAAATATTTAAAAAAAAAAAAAAAACAAAAAACCACTCTGCTCATCATACTGTCTTCTTACCTAAAAGCCTAAGCATGGTTTTCAAGTGGCTGAATGTGGAGGTGATGGCTGGGTATGTTTGACTCACGTGTGTGAATCACTGGAGTCACAATATTCCCTTCCCCCCTAAAATAGGGCTTTTTGGTTTTGGAAAAAGCATGCTATTGTGAAAGGAATCTCAACCAACCTTTAGTGCATTTGAAGACGTACCTTTTATAGAGACAGAAATTGAATGGTAAACAGTGTGAATGATCTAAAATGAGCAAGTGTACAGCGCTTCTCAAGGTATGGAACAAAAGTTACTCGGATAATAGTTACTTTGGAGAATATTATTAGGAAGCACACATGCTGCATTAACATTGAATCACCTGGTGGGAGAGTTACTCCCTTTTTATTTCTCACTAGCCCTCTGATTTCATGCACGGAAGTCTTGGTTTGGGCTGGGATGATTTTAACACTATGACAAGAGCAGGTATCAGGCTTTGAACATTCTGAAGGCCACTGCGTTCAGTTACAGTTGAATAACAGTGTTTTCATTGTATTTATTTTTACAGTTATCTCCTATTCACAACAAGCAGCACAAGTTGCTTTTCATTTATACTAACGATATAAAGTTTTCTCTTGTTTTGGCCGTGCCATAGTGGCTTGTGGGATCTCAGTTCCCCGACCAAGGATTGAACCTGGGCCACGGCAGTGAAAGCCCAGAATCCTAACCAGTAGGCCACCAGGGAACTCCCAATATAAAGTTTCCTTTAAAAATAATAGATTTCTTTTGGATAAAAGTGAGTCAACTTAAAAAAAAATTTTTTTTGGCAAATAAGACAGGTGTGGGTTATGGCCCAAATCATGAAGGTGGGCAGAAAGAAGGCTGTGACTTGGGAAAGACTAACTTACGGAGGGCTGCCTAGTCCTTGGCACTTTAGTTGTTTTTAGTTCTGCTCTTCTTACCCAACACTTGCCAGACCTATTAGAATGATTTTTTTGCATGTCAGTCTTTCCAAGGGCAAGAAGTATTTATTCATCCTGCATTTCCAGTGCCAAGCACAACACCTGGCACAAAGGAAATGCTCAAAGTTTAATGAACAAAAGAGAGACACTCAGATCTCACAGCGCCTGGTGAGGTGGGAAGAGCAGGGAATGTTATTCACATTTATCAGATGAAATGACTGAGTCACAAATTCAGAATCTAGCTCAAAGCAGTGAATTAGAGGCTGGGCTCAGGGACTGAATCCAGGCTTCTCTTCCCCACAGTGTCAAGGATGCATAGGGGGGCTGCTTGTGGTTTAGTGAGGGAAGGGGGTGGTGGGTTGAGTTGTGCCTCTCTCTGTAGACATCCACCCTGCCAGAGACCAAGGGTCATCTTTGGTGAGGAAGAGGGTGTCTCAGGAGACCTCTGCAGGGTCCCTCCACAGGGGCACGTGAAGGAGCCGTGACCAGGACCCTAAGGTCCTTGGAGGATGCTGGGAGGCTGCCTAGAATTGGGGCCCTAAGCCCAGGATTGTAGGGAGCGGGGGGCCAGAGTTTGGGTTGCATGTTTGGGCTGCACTGTGACACCTCCCCATCTCTGTCTTGGATTGTTCCAGACTCAGCTGTGCTGCTCTTCCTGGCCATGCCCATGCTCACCGTAGGAGGAATCCTGTTTCTGATCACCAACCTGCAGGTGTGAGCCTGCCCTAATCACGGGCCCCTGGCTGGAGGTTGGGGCGGGTGGAAGGAGGGAGAAGCACTTTGCTACATTGGCTGCCTCTGATGGGGTTGGCCCAAGCCAGGGTGGTAGCTCCTGGGGTGGAGGGTAGGTCTGGGTATGAGGGCCTGACACTTGCCGGGTGCACAGGAAAGATTTCACGAATAAATAGGTGATTCAGGCTGATCGTGTGTCCTCCAGATCGGGAACCTATTTGGCAAACACCGTTCAACCATCATCACCATGTACAACGGAGCATTTGACTCTTCCTCGGCAGTCTTCCTTATCATTAAGGTAAAAGATAGCAATGGCCTGTGTTTATCTCCCCGCTGCTGGGGAGCACCAGGCATCCGTAAACAGCCGCCAGGGTGGAAGGCAAGAGCCTGGGCCAAGCCTCCTTCTTAGAAGCAAGTTTCAGCCCCTAATTCTTACACTGACTTTTTGTATGATGAAATACACCCAGGGACTTCCCTGGTGGTCCAGTGGTTAAGACTGCGCACTGCCAAAAAAAAAAAGACTCTGCACTTCTACTGCAGGGGACGCGGGTTCAATCCGTGGTCAGGGAACTAGGATCCTGCTTGCTGCGTGGCAAAAAAACCCCACCTAACATAAAGTTTTCCATGTGAACCATTTTTAAGTGTACAGTCCGATGGCATTAAGTTCATTCGTGTTGTTTTACGACCATCACCGCCATCCATCTCTAGAACTCTTCTCCACCCTGTAAAACTGAAACTCTGTGCCCATTAAACAATAACGCCCATTGTGGGTACCCCCCCCGTCTCCTCCTTGCCACTGGCAACCACTGTCTTATTGTCTATTTCTGTGAATTTGACTACTGTAGGTACCTCCTAAGTGGAATCATATAGTATTTGTCCTTCTGTGACTGGGTTATTCCATTTAGCCTAATGTCTTCAGGGTTTATCAATGTTGTAGCAGGTGTCAGAATTTCCTTCCTTTTTAAGGCTGAATAATGTTCCATCGTATGTATGTGCCACATTTCCTTTATCCATTCATCCGCGGATGGATACTTGATTTGCTTCCACCTTTCAGACGTTGTGAATAATGCTGCTGTGAACGTGGCTGTTACACTGACCTCTCCTCTCCTTTGTCTGCAGCTCCTTTATGAACAGGGCATCAGTCTCAGGGCCTCCTTCATCTTCATCTCTGTCTGCAGTGCCTGGCATGTTGGGCGTACTTTCCTTCTGATGCCCAGGGGACACATCCCCTACCCACTGCCCCCCAACTACAGCTATGGGTAAGGACTATGAGCTGGTGATGGTGTGCCCAGAGCCCCTCATCTCACCTGGAGTAGGAAGCAGGGATGGGACAGACATGGTAAGGCAGAGGAAACCTGTCTCAGGAGAGGAGGACTAGACCAGGGATGTATTAGTTAGCTACTGCTGCATAACAAACTACCCCAAAACTTAATGGCCTAAAACATGAAGCATTTATTATTTCCACAGGTCTGTGTGTAGCTGGCTAGTTCTGCTGATCAGGGAGCTGCTTGGATGACCTTGACAAGGCTTCTCATGCCTCTGATCACCTGGTGGGCTAGCTGGGGGCTGGCTGGTCTAGGATGGCCTTACTCACATGGGGTTTGTCTGGCCATAGGGAGTGGCAGGGATTTCTGGGTCACGTGGCTCTTATCCTCCCACAGGCTAGCTTGGGCTTCTTCACATGGTGGTCTCAGGGTTCCAAGATAAATGCCAAAATGCACAAGGTTTTTTCACTTTTAAGCTGAGAATTGTCGCAGCATCACTTCTGCTGGGTTGTCTCGGCCGGGCAGCTCCCAAGGCCAGCCCAGAGGGAGGGGACGGGGAAGTGGTCAGAGCTGTACTGCAGAGGGTGGAGAGCAGAGGCGGGGAAGACATGGGACCGTTTGTGCCGCCAGTCATCCAAGCAGTAGAGAGAGGGCATTTGTTTGCTGTTCAGCAGCCCCATGCGCTCTGATTTCATCTCACAGCAGTCCTGAGATACGCATACTTCCCTCCATTTTCCAAATGAGAACAAGGAGGCTCAGAAGAGTTAGGTCTGAGCCGCGTTGCACAGCCTCAGGAAGAGGCAGAGCTGGGGTTTGAACCCAGGCCTGTCCTGTTCTTCCTGCACTTCAGTGGTTCCCAAACATTGCTGCGTATTAGAATTGCTGGGATCACTTGGAGATCTTTAAAAAATGTGGGAGCCTGACTCCCACGCCCAGACATTCTGATTTAATCGGTCTAGGCTGTGACTTGGGCATTGGGGTTGTGAAAAGGTGATTCCAGTGTATAGCGAAAGGTACTATCCCCCCTCCCGCCGCACACACACACACACACACACACACACACACACACGGCCTGAATCTGAGGCTCGGCTCACAATTCTTGGGTCAGGCTGATGGGACTTCTGTTTCCACAGCCTGTGCTCTGGGGATGGCCCCAGAGAGGAAGAGAAGAAAACGGCTGAGTCCCAAAAGCTGGAGCTTTCAGAGAAGTTCCTTTCACCCAAGGAAGGTGAGCCCTACTGGTTAACCCATTTCCCCTCCGGAACCTGGCCTCTCCCCACAGCCACCTCCAAAGCTTTCCCAGGGACTCAGAATCAGGAAAGGACAGGTAGGGAAAAGACCTGCAGGATCTTCTCAACCCCCTCAGTTTATAGGCGGTCCAGAGAGGGGCAACATTTTTGTCTCATCTCTCCTCTTTGTCCCCCTTTTCTTTCTCATCTCATCATACCCCTTCCCCTCGCAGCCAGTCTTCCATCATTTGCCTTCCCTTCCCCCCACTCCTAAGTCTGCCTTATTTGTCCCCATTTCTGCAGGTCCGCTGGGTCTGTCCCGTCTCCATCACTGCCTCCTTTCTCTCCTCTGTCTGTTTTGGGTCTTTGGTTATAAACCTCACAAACCACGGCTGGTTAAGGTAGAAATGAGAACAGGATTCTGAGAAGTTCACAAAAGCAAGGGCAAAGTGAACTTGCCAGGCTCCATCCAGGAAGAGCAGAACCAGGGGACCTGCCTCTGGGGACCCCAGTCTGAAATCACAGCCAGTCTGCCTCTCGAGGAGAATGATCAACTTGGTCAGCCTTGGGTGAGGAATGGAATGCTTAATTCGCAGTCCCATCTGGACCATGAAGAATAGGGCGGGGGGAGATTTCCAGAGAAGACTCAGGATCCTGGTACGGAAGGAAAAGAAGGGGCTGTGGATCAGCTGAAACACTAGCTGTCTTTAACTTTCTCCTCTCGTCTTTCTTTTCATCATCCTGGCTGAGAAAGATTAGGAAAGTGTTAGTGCAAGAAGCATCATTGAGTCCAAGCTGCGATAGATCAGATTTCGGCAGGCGGAGCACGTGGGAGGCTCATTCAGGGTGGTGGGGACAGGATGACGCGTGGAGGTGGCGGTGTGCCCAGGAAAGCAAGAAGAGCGGGTGAGCTCAGACCTCAGGCTGTCCTTTCAAGACCCCTGCACTCTTGCCCATCCCTGCCCCCCAACTTTAAGTGTAACTCTTGCCCAAATCTTCCTCTTCCCACCAGAGATCCCCAGACCAGGGCAGCAGCAGCAGGAAGCCCGCTCTCTCTGGAGCTACGTCTTCTCTCGGCGCTTTGCCTGGCACCTGGTGTGGCTGTCTGTGATACAGCTGTGGCACTACCTCTTCATCGGCACCCTCAACTCTCTGCTGAGCAACTTGGCCAGTGGGGACAGGGTGCTAGGTATGTGACGGGGCTGGGAGGCAGCGCATCTGAGCACCACAGCTGGGGACTTGGAACCTCGAGCGGCGGGGCGCTGAGCTCAGCAGGGCTCTGTGCTCCAGAGAAAGGTCTGAGCAGGGGTGTGGCGAGGAGGGTCAGGCAGGGCAAGGGCCGGGTGGGAGGGTCCTCTTCCGTAAGGCACTCCTGGAAAGTTCTTACCGCCCAACCCCTCTCTGCCCTTTGCAGTCAGCACGTACACAAATGCCTTTGCCATCACTCAGTTCTTTGGAGTGCTGTGTGCCCCCTGGAATGGGCTGCTCATGGATCGGCTGAAATGCAAGTACCAGGAGGAAGCAAGAAGGACAGGTGAGACCTGGGCTCCAGAGGATCAGGGAACCAGGAGGGGAGAGATCTTTATTTTCCTCCATGCCCATCTTCTCTTTTCTTCTAAATCCTTTTCTACTTGCATCTGTCCGTTCATCCATCCATCACTCATCCATCCATCCATCCATCCATCCATCCCTCATCTGTCCATTCATCACCCATCCATCCATCATCCAACCACTAGTCACTGAGTGCCAATTATGTGCCAATCACAGTTCTAGATTCAGTAACGGACAAGACAGATACGTCCTTGTTCTCAAGAAGCTCTTCTCAGTCTAGAGAGTGGAGAAATGCCAGTAATCAAGCTTTACAGTCCATGAAGTAAACCTGCAGGGAGCTATGAAACAGAAAGAAAGGCACATAACCTGTTCTGGGTGGGGATGGGATGGGTGTCAGGGAAGGAAGTCTTCCTGGAGGAAGTGGCATCTAAGCCAAGACCTAAAGGAAGAGTAAAGACGTGAGAAATTGAAGAGGAGGGCCTTGGGAGGGTGGCCCAGGAGTACAGAGGAGTCAGGGTGGTGAAGGGGAGAGTGAAACATTAAGGAATCTGAGGAATCCCAGAAAGTGATTCGGGCTGGCCAGGGCACAGAGAGGTAGTCGGGAGGGGGCTGGAAAGACGGAGGTAAGAAGGGACAGGCCGTGTTATGCCAAGGAGCTTGGACATGATCCTTGGACAAGAATGGAGGAGCAGGCATGCTGAGGTCTCTCTCTTTTTTTTTTTTTTTTGACCTTGCACCTCACGGCTTGCAGGATCTTAGTTCCCCGACCAGGGATTGGACTTGGGCATACGCAGTGAAAACGCAGAATCCTAACCACTGGACCACCAGGGAATTCCCTTTACCCCTATAGTTTCATCTCTCCCACTTCTCACTTCCCTGAGCTGCTTCTCCTAACCCTGCTGGAGTATTTTAAAACAAATCTCAGACATCAGATCATTTCATCTGTAAATACATCAGTTGGTAGCTCCAGCAAATAGGACCTCTTTTATTTAAATTAAACATCACCATAATATCATTATCATATGTAAAACAGCCCCGCATCATTTCTTAGTATCATCTAATAATGTAGACCTGTTCAGATTTCCTTAATGGTCTCACCTATGCCTTTTTATAGTTGGTTTGTTCAGATTCGCATCCTTACAGGGGCCACACAATGTACTGATGTGTCTTTTAGATGTTTTTAAGTCTCTGTGTCCCCCACCCCCTTTTTTCCCTTTGTTGTTCATTTATCGAAGGAACTAGGTTGTTTGTCCTGTCAGATTTCCCACATTTTGGGTTTGGCATCCTTTTCATGTCATTTAAAAACGTTTCTTTGATTGGGTCTTTCCTGTAAACAGGCAGAGTAATATTTTTATTAATACTAATATTTAATATTTTTTGGCAAGAATACTTCAGAGCTGGAGCCGTGGGCTACCTACAAGCTCTCGTCATCAGGCCCTTAGTACCCGTGGTTTTGTTCTTATGATGTTAAGATTGATCAGTGGGTTCAGACATTGTCAGTCTGATCTGCGCATTATAAAAGTTTCCCATCAGCTGCAGGCCTAATGATTTTAACAGCTATTGATGACCAGTGCCTAGACCCATTATTTTATTAGGGTCGCAAAAAGGAGATTTTCTATTTCTATCTTTCCTTCTGCTTTTAATAGCTAGAATTCCTCTAGAAAGAAAACCTTTCCTTTATTAAGTATTTCGTTACCCTGAAATAAATGCATGCTTTTTCCTCTATTTACTAGTTTTAGAAAAATGATTTGGTGCCCTAGAAACTCCCAGGGGTAACCACTCATAGTTTCTCTTTTTTTTTTTTTTTTTTGCGGTACGCGGGCCTCTCACTGTTGTGGCCTCTCCCGTTGCGGAGCACAGGCTCCGGATGCGCAGGCTCAGCGGCCATGGCTCACGGGCCCAGCCGCTCTGCAGCACGCGGGATCCTCCCGGACCGGGCCACGAACCCGTGTCCCCTGCATCGGCAGGCGGACTCTCAACCACGGCGCCACCAGGGAAGCCCCATAGTTTCTCTTTTAAAATCTCATTTTAAATATATTTGACATGTTTCAATCCACCTCTGTCACAATTCTTCTCAAATTATCTCATCTTTGACTATCGGCAACTTTACCAATCCACTGTCTGTGTCCTTAACAAATAGTCCCATTAGCTTTAGAGAGTGTCTTTCCCTTCTGTCACAAGGAGATATTCAGGTCCGTTTCATTGGGTATGTTTCCTGGCCCAGACCTGAAACCAGCCATTTCTCCAAATAGCCCTGGGTCCCTTTAAATGAGAAATGGTATTTAAAGAGTGCAATTTGGGTGCTAAGGTTTCTAATTCTCCTGGGTTGTCATTGCTTTTAGGCCTCTGAGGTAAGATATACATAATTTTTTGGATGAAAAAATACATCATGAGTATCCAGTACTGATATTTTAATTGAAATTTTACTTCCTTGACTTTTACATTTGTATCTCCTTTCGTCTGAAAATCTTGGTTCCTAAAATACTCTAATATATGCTATATTAATATATTTACTGTATAGACATACAGTGTATACTATATACACATACTATATATATATATAGTACTTTACAAATACATTTTATGCATAATTACTGGTTTAGCATCATCAATACTATTAATAATAGTACGATTGCTGTATGCTGTTTCTCCCGTCCTCCCTCCTTTCTTTCCTTCTTTCCGTTCTCATCCTGAGGATACATCCCGTAAGAGCTGTCAGTCAAATTACAGTATTTTAAGAGTCGCCAACTTGATATAAAGTTATGTTCATTGGTTTCATCTTGTTGGATTTCTTTTGGAATTGCTTTGCTTGTTTTCTTCCTATTATTTTATTTTAAATACATTTGCATATCAAACATTGACATTCCTAAGCCAGAACTATGAAACAAGATACAGTCAAAGAAGTTTAGTTTCCTTCTCTGTTCCCTGTCCTCCATTCCTTCCCTCGTTAGGTAACTGTTTTTGTTTTTGCTTTTCCTTAAAGACAGACTCTGTATGTGTGTATAGTTTTGCTTTCTTAGATAAAAGGCAGCGAATCGCACACCCTGTCCTGCACTTCCTTTTTTTTTTTTTCCGGTACGCGGGCTCTCACTGTTGCGGCCTCAGCGGCCATGGCTCACGGGCCCAGCCGCTCCGCGGCATGTGGGATCCTCCCGGACCGGGGCACGAACCCACGTCCCCTGCATCGGTAGGCGGACTCTCAACCACTGCGCCACCAGGGAAGCCCCCTGCAGCTTTCTTTATGTAACTCTCTGTCCTGGGTTTGCCCCACAGCCAGGCTCCCTCCTTCTGCCTTTAACCCCTGCCTCATTCTGTTATGTGACTGCAGCGTAGTTGGTGCTGCGTTCCCCTACTGCTGCTGATTTGGTTGGTTTCCAGTCTTCTGCTATTACCCATGGTGCTACCCAGAGTATCTGGCTGTGGGTTGAGGGCCCTCCCTGTCAGGAGGTCATTGTGATAATCTATGAGTTAGTGATGCTTGCCTATAATTAGGATGAGTCGCCGGGGTTGGAAACGAGTGGATACATTTGAATGATGTTTAGGAAGTGAATTATCACCACTTGTTGATGGACTGGAGATGGGGCATGTGTGGAGAGAGGGTTCAGGATGACCCCCCTGCGGGCATCCACGCAGCCTCTGCTCTTCCCTTTGGCCCAGGTTCCTCGGCCTCGGCGGCGGCCCTGCGCTCAACAGTGCCTTCGCTGGTCCTGACGTCTGTGCTGTGCCTGGGCTTCGCCCTCTGCGCCTCCATCCCTGTCCTCCCCCTGCAGTACGCCACCTTCACCCTGCAAGTGATCAACCGCTCCTTCCTCTACGGGGGCAATGCTGCCTTCCTCACCCTCGCGTACGTAGGTGGGCTTGGTATGCGTCACGTGACGGGGGCACCCTTGGGCCAAAGGGAGGCGTGCTGGGGGCAAAGAAATCAGGAGGTGAGGACCAGAGGTGGCCAGAGGAGGCACACAGCGTCTGGGAGCAGGTGTAGAGGAGGTGGAGGCTGGTGGGAGGGTTAGAGCCTTCATGTACCTGAAAGCTCCCCTCTGCCTCGGTTGTCTACTCTGTGAACTCCTATTCACCCTCCAAAGCCCACTTCTGTTCCAGCTCTCCCAGGGAAGAGTAGAAAGAAAGCGTCTTTCTTTCCTTGTGCCTCTGTATTCTTGCTTCCTCTGATAGTGCATGCGTCATCTAGCATGTAGCGGAATTATTCACGTGTCTTTTCCTTGAGACCTCCCGGGGCACAGCCTGTGTCTGGGTCCCTGCTGTTTCCCCGGGATCGAGCACGGCGCCATCTCTTTGCTCTGTCGTTTGAAAGCCTAAGCAAAGGTGAAGGAGGGGAGCTGTGTGGGTGTGGGTGGATAAAGGCAGGCTTAGGCTAGGGGAGCAGGGGGCTGACCAAGGCCCACCACAGCCAGAGCTCACTGGAACCTCATTTGTCTCTCTGCCCAGGTTCCCTTCAGAGCACTTTGGGAAGCTTTTTGGGCTAGTGATGGCCTTGTCAGCTGTCGTGTCTCTGCTCCAGTTCCCAATCTTCACCCTCATCAAAGGTCCCCTCCAGAGTGACCCGTTCTACGTGAGTACTGTGGCGGGTTGGGGGACCCTGGCCTTAGACCAGCAGGGATGTCCAGATTGGGACAACTGTGTTGGTCCCCAGCAGGGGGCGCCCCCCACCTGGCTGGGGTGGCCTGGGTGTGGTCCCTGCAGGAGCATTTCTTCACATGGGTACATCCTTGGTCTTGCTTCTCAAACTGGGGTCAGTGGGAGTGCCCTGCCTTGTGCTGGGGGTGGGGGTGGGGGTCCCTGAAGCCAGAGGGTTAACGTGACACAGCTTCTTCCCAGGTCACTGAATACTCTCTAGGCCTCTGTTTTTTCATCTGTGTAATGGGCACAGGGACTTCCCTGGCGGTCCAAGGGTTAAGACTCTGCGCTTCCACTGCAGGGGGCGAGGGTTCAATCCCTGGTCAGGGAGCTAAGATCCCACATGCCATGGGGTGAGGCCAAAAAAAAAAAAGGCATAATATAATATTCCCCTACCCCCCACCCACCCTGCTCCATGGGGCAGAATGGAAAATAACCAAGAGTCCATCCCAGAGGGCACCGTTGGGTCTGAGTGGAAAGTAGGGGATAAACCAGGCAGGATTCTGGTTCCTCCACTAGTGGACTTCGCCTCACTGCTTCCTCTCCCTCCAGGTGAATGTGATTCTGGTGCTCGTCACTCTTCTGACGTTTGTCCACCCCTTCCTGGTGTACCGGGAGTGCTGTCAGAAAGAAAGCCCCCCTGGGGTTGCCTAGTTCAGAAGCCCTCCCTTTTCAGCCCCGAGGACGTGTCATCTTCCTTCACCTTTGAGCACCCCGTGTCCAGAAAGACTTTGCCCACCCAGGCTACTTGTATTAAGTAGCCATTATTTTTTCTTAGAACAAAAAGACATATTTAACTGTCCACCAAGCCTTCTTATCGGCAAGACAAAAAGCAAAGTCACGTGGAAGTTCTTAGTTTCAGGGTAGGAAGCGCATGGCCCTGGCAGATGCTTGGCCCGAGGTGGGGTGATGTGATGGGAGGGTGTGTCCCCTGCTTCTCCAGGCCTCTTTGTCCCTGAAGCCCCTGTGTGCCTGGGCCCTGTGCTGCTGGGTAAGTTTCCAGGTGAAGAGTGAGGTTGTCATGGCCGCATTGCCACCTGGCATTCAGAAGTGGCGCCCAGGGCTTCCCTGGTGGCTCAGTGGTTGAGAGTCTGCCTGCCGATGCAGGGGACACGGGTTCGTGCCCCGATCCAGGAGGATCCCACGTGCCGCGGAGCGGCTGGGCCCGTGAGCCATGGCCACTGAGCCTGCGTGTCTGGAGCCTGTGCTCCGCAACGGGAGAGGCCACAACAGTGAGAGACCCCGTACTGCAAAAACCACCACCAACAACAAAGAAAACCAAAACCAAAACAAACAAACAGAAGTGGCGCCCAGCTCTCCGTCAGAGCCCTAGCCTTGTTAGGGAATGAGCCTGGGGAGAAGGAGGGGCAGACCGGGTTGGGTGGGGGCCCTGGGCTGAGCCCCAGCTCTGCCGCTGATGCCGAGTGACCTTGAGCAGACCCTTCTCCCCACCGAGCATCAGTTTTCCCACCTGTAGAAGGAGAGGGTCTTGGAGTCGGAGGTTCTTTCTGGAGTTCACGTTCTAGAAGGTTTTAAGAACAGTGACAAAGAGTCAGGCCACCCGAAGGGCCTTGGGAACCAGCTAGCCTGCTTGACCAAAGGATTTCTGATGAAGCCTTTTGGGGATGTTTTCCTCTTCAGGAAGGGAGATGATTATTTACTTTCGGTATTATATAAAAGCGTCCTCTGGGGAATAGTTTTATAATATATTGAATTATATATTAAATAATTTTATTTAAAAAATAAAGCCTTTCTGCCTAAGGCAACAGCTGCTCCACCTCTGCAGGCTTTGGGGCTGTCGTGATGTGCATGCGTGAGTGCCTGCGTTTTCCTGTCCCAGCCCCAGCCTTGGGGAGCGGATGCAGGGGTGGAGTGGAGGAATCCTGATGTGGCAGCTGGACCCAGAGGTGGGGCAGGAGCCCTCAGACTGCGAACTGGCCACCTGGTCCTGTGCCCTGGGCTTGAGGACCCCCAGCAATCCCTTCCCTTGCCTTCTCTTTCTGTCTCCCCTGCCCCTACCCCTACTGCAATGCTCCCCGCCCCCCGACCCCCCCGCAAACTAGAAGCACTAGATGGAATCAGAAGGTCTGGTGTGAGTTTCAGTTCTGCCTTTCAGCAGCCAAGCAAGTCCCTTAGCCACTCTCAGTCACAACGTCCTCACCTGCGTCCCTGAGGGCGATTGTGAGAATTTAAGGTAATTTCTACTGCCTAGCATGGGGTGAGAGCACTTGAGCATTTGTTCCTTTGTTTACTGATGACTGGAGAGGAGGTAGGTAGCAAAGGGGGATAGGTGAGGGACCGGGTGGGCGAGACGGGAGAATCTGGAACACACCAGGTGTTTTATTTGTTTTATTCCTTTTAGCCAGGAGAGGACTTGGGGGGAGGGGCCGGCAGGCGGATTCATTCATTCATTCAATAAATGTTTTTTGAGCTGCTGCACAGGCATAGGACAAAGCCTAGAGTCCAGCCTGGCGATCCAGGCGGTCAGCAATGTGATGCCAACCTCTCCCCTGCCCTCTTCACCTCCCACCTCCAGGGACACAGAGCTCATCCCTGTGGACCCAGGTTTCTGGTTTAGGATCTGTGAGCACACCAGTTCTGCACTGGGGGCTCACCCTGTCTGCCAGGGAAATCTGCCTGGTCCACTGGGGTCCTGCTCAAAATGTCATCTCCTGTAAAAACCTTTCCTTGGGCTCTCCAGCAGCTCTGAGTCCCTAGGCCTTGGTCACACCCTTCCTGGAGACTGGCCCCTGCCATGACCACCTCTCCTCCCTTCAACAGGGAGCTCCAGGAAGCAGCATCTGGGTCTCACTAGGCTCAGGGACTAGTGCCTGGTTGCCATGCATGTGGTACCAGTTAGGGCTTGTTGGAAGAATGATCACTGAATGAGTGGATTCTTTCTCGTTCGGGCTTCAGAACAAGAACTGGAAGGAGAGAGCATAGCACACGGGGTGGGGTGGGGCAGTATGAATCGGGAGCCGGGCCAACCCTTTTGGCATCCCAGCTCTCACCAGTGTGACCTTGGATGGAACACTTCTCCTCTACATCTCAGTTAATTTATCAGTGTGATTGGAGAGATAGACCTGCCTCCCTGGACTAGATTAGAAATTAGGTCAAGTGCCTAGCACATGGTAGGTACTTAACAGATCAAAGCTATCATTACAGTTAATATATTAAATTCAAAAGGATGCCTAATACCATGGATAAATAAAATGTGGTATGTCCATACGATGGAATGTTACTTGGCGATACAAAGGAATGAGGTATTGATACATGCTACCATATGCACGAACCTTGAAAACATTATGCTAAGTGAAAGAAGCCAGTCAGAAGAGACAGAATATAGTAGGATTCCATTCAGATAGAAAATAGGCAAATCTATAGAGGCAGAAAGTGGATTAGCTATTGCGTAGGGCTGCGGGGAAGATTAGTGACTGCTAACAGTAAGGGGTTTCTTTCCAGGATGATAAAAATCTTCCAAACTTGATAATGTGATGGTTGTACAACTCTGAATATACTAAAAACCACTGAGTCGTACGCTTTAAGTGGATGAGTTGTGTGGTATATGGATTATATCTGAACAAAGCTGTTATTTTTAAAAAAAGCCTGGATTCCTCAGGAAGTGCAGAGAACAGCTGTATCCAGAGAGAGTCAAGGATGATTTCTGGGGAAGATAGGTGCGTGAGAGAAGCAGCCCATGTGTACAGCCCTCATTTCTGTCCCAAGAGCCTCCCTCCTGTAACCTCTTCCTCAAATGGAATCAACCACTCTTTCAAACAAGGAAGCAAGCAACCCAGGGGTTTCACAACTTCCGATTTCACTCAGCAACAGGCTCCCAGTGCAACCCTCTGCTACCAACCTCAGCAGAGAGGGACTCGGGCAAATATGCCCCTGCTGCAGGCAGTGCCGGGCGGCGTCTTCCCTGGGGCAGGGGACAGTCCACCAGGAGGAGGAGGGCGCCTGCTCTTCAAAGGACGGCGACAGCGTGAATCAGAAACATTGTGTGACCATCTCCTTTAATCAGCCTCAATTTACAGGGGATCAAAGTTAGGCTCTGCGTGTAAGTTACATCCAAGATCATCCAACTGTCGCACTGTGGAGCTGGTATTTAAACCCACGTCTGTCTGACTCCTAAGGTCACATTCACATTCATTTTAGACATTACCTTTTGCCTCTTGTGTTTTTGGCCGCGCCGTGTGGACCCTCGGCAGGGCAGTGAAAGTCCTAAACGCTGGACCGCCACGGAATTCCTGACGTTACCTTTTCTTTACATTCATTCTTATGTAAGAAATAAGTAGTTGTTGTAAAGCAGATCAGAAAATAAAGAACTGCGTGAAAAAGAAATACCGCTGTTAATTGCAGCGCTCTGAGATACCATCGTGGCTAACAACTGTGTCCTCCCAGTGGTGCAACTGTGTGTGTGGTGACGGAAACCATCTCGTAGGCTCTTCTTTACGTCATCAAATAGTTGTCAAAAACGTGACTGTGGGGCTTCCCTGGTGGCACAGTGGTTAAGAACCTGCCTGCCAATGCAGGGGACATGGGTTCGAGCCCTGGTCCGGGAAGATCCCACATGCTGCGGAGCAACAAACCCATGAGCCACAACTACTGAGCCTGCATGCCACAGCTACTGAAGCCCGCACGCCTAGAGCCATGCTCTGCAACAAGAGAAGCCACCGCAATAAGAAGCCTGCACACCGCAATGAAGAGTAGCCCCTGCTCGCCGCAACTAGAGAAAGCCCGCGCGCAAGACCCAACACAGCCAAAAATAAATAAATAAAAATTTTAAAAAACTAAAAAAACAAAAATGTGACTGAATGGCTGCTTACAACCCCATCTTATGGTTGTGTCACAACTCGATCCCCCACTCCATCCTGGGTCTCCCCTCACACACGTCTTGGACGTTGCGGTTCCCCCTCCCTTTCTGTCCCCCCCTCTGCTGCCTGAGCAGGGGGTCCCAGATGACAGTGAACCGTGAAAGCAGCCTAGGACAGGTCGAGAGTGTAAATAATAATAGAGCCAGAAGAGCCACTTTGGGAGTTTCTAGGGAATGGCATCACATCCTTTAATCTTCCCTTAATCGTGCTCACTGTTCTCCAGTCTGAAGGAATTGGCTGCCCGCTTCCCAGGGGCGTTGATCCTCTTCCCCTAATTCAAAGCTTGGTGTCCTAGCAGTTATGTCCCGGAGCGCCTTTTTCTTCCAGCCCCTTGGGGGATAGATGCTTCCCAAATGCACTGGGCGTGGCTCTGGGGCACAGCATTGAGTCCCTCCTTTAACGTTCTTTGGGAAGAACAATTCATCCAGGCTCCAGGGCACAGGCTCTGGTCCAGGCTCCGGTCCTTTGTTGGCGATGAGGACTTCACAGATGGGCCATGTCTGACCACTCCTGGGTCCACTGCTGCCCACAGCGGGGCTGACTCACTGGCAGGGTGATTAAACCCAGGACGTTGCTCAGGTCCCTCCGCATTCCGTTTGTTGAGTCCGGTGTTACCTCCCAGGCCTGAAGGTGGACTCAAGCAGTAGGTGCATGGGGAAAGGCTCTGGGCTTCAGACACTTACCAGCTGTGCGACCTCGAAGAAGCCCTTAATCATACGGAGCCTCAGTTTCCTCACCTGTACGAAGATAATAAGCAGTATGGGAGCTGGTTGGGAAGACTACAGAGGACTTTGGGGAATAAAAGGTAGAGGTACCTTGGGCTCGGCCGTGGACTGCCCCAGACCAACTGCCAGCTCTTTACCATGCAAGCTCTGGGACTTAGGTTCACGGTACCTTAGCTTCTCCATCTGTAAAATGGGGATAACAGTAGAACTACATCTTGGAGTTGTAAGGATTAAGCGAATTAATTTAAAGCACTTCAAACATGACATCAACCGCCTGGGATGCAGCAGGCATGTGGTGTGTGCCTGCCGTTACCAGTAACATCTGTGATTCCCTGGGGGATGGGCAGAGTGAGGGGCTCCAAACCTGACGGAGCCTGGAATGTCACTTCGTTTGTTCAGGGCAGAAACCACCCTGCAAGCATTTGCCCAAACTTGTTTCTGTCTAACAAAGCAGCACAGATTCTCTTGCATTGTTTCAAGTGGGAAAACTTCAAGACGAAAAAATGGCTTTCTAATTATCCCAAATCTTAAGCCAAAGTCATTGAAAACTCAATCTTCATATTCAATTTTTGCACTTTTTTTTGTTTCTTCAGTAGTCAATGCAGAAAATCTGTGAGCAGAGAACTGTCCATCACCAGGGATAAGGCTGTGTATTCCTTCTGGAGCCAGGGCCCAGAGGTGACTGGGGCCCAGGGAGGAGCGTGGACAGACAGCCCTGGGTCTCGTGTCCTTGAACCGGTAGTAGCCTCTCCCTTCAGGTGAGGATAAATGAGGCTCCACATGAAAAACGCTTGGCCCTGGCACACAGTAGGTCCCATAGTAATTTTTATTACATACACAATATCATGTTAAAGGTCAAGTGCACATTTTAAAATGGTTTTATTCTCCTTGCTTGGAATGCGTCCCATCCAACCCATCATTAACTCCTACAGTTCCTTCAGCTCTCAGCTCAGGTCTCCCTTCTTTCCTTTCCAGCCTGTTACTGAGTACAGATTTTCATTGCACCAGGTACTTCTCTAGCATAGAGCTTGTCACAGTTGCCGTTCAACATACAGATTAAATAATAATAATGATGATGATGCAAGACTTCCATTAGGCTGGGAACTCTATGTGGGCAGTAACTGTATCTTTTATTACCCCCTGTATCCTCAGGACGTTGCACCCTACCTGGCACAGAATGGAGGTTCAAGAAATACTGAATGTAAGAGAGAGACAGGGACTTCCCTGGTGGTACAGTGGTTAAAATCCACCTGCCAGTGCAGGGGACACGGATTTGATCCCTGGTCCGGGAAAATCCCACATGCTGTGGAGCAACTAAGCCCGTGCGCCACAACTACTGAGCCTGCGCTCTAGAGCCCGTGGGCCACAACTACTGAGCCCCCGTGCTGCAACTACTGAAGCCCATGCGCCTAGAGCTCGTGCTCCCCAACAAGAGAAGACACCACAATGAGACGCCCACGCACCGCAACAAAGAGCAGCCTCAACTAGAGAAAGCCCACGCGCAGCAACGAAGACCCAACAGAGCCAAAAATTTTTTAAAAAAGAAAAGAGAGACAGAAAGAGATAGAGACAAATGCAGAGAGATAGAAGGAAGGAAGGAAAGATGGGAGGGAGGGAGGAAGGGGAGAGGAAAGGGAGAGAAGAGAAGGGAAGGAAAGAAGGAAGGAATAAATGAATGTTTGAAGGAAGGAAGGAGCCTCTTTAACCTTCCACCACGCTGAGATTTCCGTTCCCCACCCGCAGGGACTTGCCTGTGGAAAACTCAGGGTGACTTGAGCCAGGAGGCTCTGGAGAAATTTGGGGTATTTCTGGGAGTATCATGTTGGGGGAGGTGATAAAATAAAATTTATATTTTATGACAAGAAATATTTAAACATAAAAATTTTCTCAGCCCGTTTGGGCCTCCTCCCTCTCCTAATGAAGATGTGTGCCGTGCGTCTGCATTAATCAGACCTCCGTAGGAGATAACATTCCTTCTTAATCTCACAAAGTGTCACAATTCCTCAGGAGATAACCTTCCTTCTTAATCTTGTAAGGGGTCACAATGACCCACGACCCACTACTCACTGTACATGTAGACTTGGATTGTGTAAACTGTCAATAATACGTCATTTGACATATAACCCTTTGTCTCAAAAACTGATGTCATTGCTTTGATCCCTAACAGGTGGAACAGTCCTCAGAACTTTCCGAAAGACTGTCTCCTGGGTTATAACCCTCAGGTTGGCTCGAATAAAATTTTCCATTTCTGGGACTTCCCTGGTGTCCCGGTGGCTAAGACTCCACGCTCCCAATGCAGGGGGCTTGGGTTCGATCCCTGGTCAGGGAACTAGATCCCACATGCCACAACTAAGAGTTCGCATGCTGCAACTAAGAAAAAGATCCCGCAAGCTGCAACTAAAAAGATCCCGCGTGCCATAACTAAGACCCAATGCAGTCAAATAAATAAATATAAAAAAATAAAAATTTATATTTTTTTCTTAGATTGACTATTGATTAATTTCTTTGTCAACAAGGGGACGGAAGGATGCATCCATCCTTAGCATCAGAATGCTGTCCCTCCACAGCTGGTCAAGAGAGAGGTCTATCTGGGGGGAAGACCCTGAGGTACGCAAAGCCCCCCCCACCGCAGGACCCCTCAGTCATCCCCAGGAGTCTTTCTGGGGCCTGACAGAAGCTGCTTCAGGGTTGCCGTGTGTGTCCAGCCTGGCGCTAGACCAGCAAACGTGAAAGCCCATTACGCCAATCACCGTGACCAACTGCCTTTCCCACTCATTACCCAATCAGCGAGTCAGCTTGCATCCATAGGCCCTCACCGCACGGGCACAAACTCCCCTGCCGTTTCTGTGAGACCCCAGTTCTGAGCTCTTCCCACCAACTGAACCTCCATCATGGCTCTGAGCTTCCAGCTGGGAGAGCAGAGCTATATTTCCAGGTGCTCAGGACCTGGCTCCTCTTGGTGGTGTCTGTGACTGGTCCCACGCAGTGTTGAGTACGTCGAAGATGCTCAGAAAATATCTGCTTGTTAGAATTCTTTTTTTTTTAAATAAATTTTTAAATTTATTTTTGGCTGTGTTGGGTCTTCGTTTCTGTGCGAGGGCTTTCTCTAGTTGCGGCGAGCAGGGGCCACTCTTCATCGCGGTGCGCGGGCCTCTCACTGTCGCGGCCTCTTGTTGCAGAGCACAGTCTCCAGACGCGCAGGCTCAGTAGTTGTGGCTCACGGACCCAGTTGCTCCGCGGCATGTGGGATCTTCCCGGACCAGGGCTCGAACCCGTGTCCCCTGCATTGGCAGGCAGATTCTCAACCACTGCGCCACCAGGGAAGCCCCTAGAATTCTTTTTTTCAAGTTCCGTCATTTGCCAGTACATGGAATTTGGACCATCACTTAACCTTTCTGAGCCTTGCTTTCTCTATTTCTAAAATGGGGAGAATAGGACGGTTTGTTCAGAACCTACCATGTGTCAGATTAGATTATTGTACAACCACCTTCTCAGTGAGTCCTCCCCAAGCCCTGTGAGGTTCTCATCCTTAACTTGCAGATGGGCAGACAGAGAATGGGAGATGAGGCACCTACCTACCTGGCAGGCAGCTTCACCATCCTGAGTATCAGTCTTTTTGTCTATAATTTACAGATGACAGTGGTACTTGTCTGATACAGTTGTTTAGAAGATTAAATGATACGGAACACTCAAAACACTTAGCACATAGAAAGTGCTTCTTAGGACTTTCCTGGCGGTCCAGTGGTTAAGACTGCGCTTCCACTGCAGGGGGGGCAGGTTCCATCCCTTGTCAGGGAACTAAGATCCCACATGCCACGCAGTGTGGCCAAAAATATTTAAAAAATAAAAGAAAGTGCTTCTTAAATGTTAGATGCCGCTGTTGTTATTGTTATTAAAATTCCTGCTTAAGATCTCATTTCAGGGAGCACCTGCTCAACTCATCTTAAACAAAAATTTCTTTTCATCATTCATTCGCTTATTCAGCAAACATGAATTGAGCCTTTGGCATGTTTCCAGGACACTGCAGGTACCAGAGATACACAGGTGAGACAGGCAACGCTGCCAGTCTTCTGGGGAGACAGCAAGAAGACAGCTGCCGTGAGATGGGATAGGGGCGGGGCTAGAGTTAAGCCCCATGAGGTTCCTTTCTACTTCTCTCTGGGAGAATCAGGGCAGGCTTCCTGGAAGAGTGGATCTTTGCCTGAGACTTAGTAGAAGAGGAGGGCTAGCACAGTGGTTAGAGAGGAAAGGGCTTTCTGGGCAGATGAAATGGTATCTGAGAGCTCACAGAACATTAGGGAAATAGCAGGGTGTTCAGTATGATTGGAGCAGAGTGGAGTGTGTGTGTGTGTGTGTGTGTGTGTGTGTGTTTGGAGAGTTGAGGTTGTAGACCAGTGGCTCTCAACTAGGGGGCAAGTCTGCCCCCAAGGGGACACTTGGCAATATCTGGAGACATTTTGGATGGTTGCAACTTGGGGGGAAGGTACTACTGGCATCTAGAGGGTGAGGACATTGCTGCTAAACACCCAACACTGCGCAGGACATCCCCCTGCAACAAAGAAGTATCCAGTTCCAAATGTCAATAGTGCTGAAGTTGAGGTAAGGAGGGGCCAGATCAGGAAGAAAGTATTTGCCCAAGAGCAAGAAGAAATAATTGAAAAGTGCTTGTGTGATGAGCTCGGGGTTTTAGGAGCTCATTTTGGCAGCAGACAATGTATCAGAGACGTGGGGTTGAGGGGTGGACTTTCCTGGTGGCGCAGTGGTTAAGAACCTGCCTGCCAATGCAGGGGACACGGGTTCGAGCCCTGGTCTGGGAAGATCCCACATGCCGCGGAGCAACTAAGCCCGTGTGCCACAACTACTGAGCCTGCGCTCTAGAGCCTGCGAGCCACAACTACTGAGCCCATGTGCCACAAGTACTGAAGCCTGCGTGCCTAAAGCCCATGCTCTGCAACAAGAGAAGCCACCGCAATGAGAAGGCTGCGCACCGCGATGAAGGGCAGCACCCCCCCAGCTCGCTGCAACTAGAGAAAGCCCGCGCACAGCAACGAAGACCCAATGCAGCCAAAAATTTAAAAAAACAAATAAATAGATAAATTAAAAAAAAAAGAAATGGGGAGGTTATGGTAAGAGGAGGAAGGGAAAGTGATTTGAGAGGCACTGAAGTGATCCAGGTGAAAGACAGTCAGCAGTTGGTAGGAGAGCAGCAGGGGAGTGGGGGTGGGTGGGTAGATGAGATGGCGAAGAACGCGCACTATGACTGTGAATGTGTGGTGATGAGAAGATTGTGGACGATGCCCCAGAGTCCTGGCTTGGGGGTTTGGGTGCAAGGTGATGATTTCTCCTGAGAAAGGGACCACAAGAAGAGGAGCAGTTTAGTGTAGGGGTGTGTGTGTGTGTGTGTGTGCACGCGTGTGTGTGATGCGTCAGTCTGACGTGTTGAATTCATAATGCACATGGGACATCCAAGTTGGGAAGCTTATTTGGTGGCTGTATATGTGAGTCTGTGGTTGTGGACCAAACCTGGTGAGGAGCAGGTCTGGGGCTGGAGATGAAGACTTGGGAGTGATCTGCATATATTTCATAGCTTGAGACGTGGGGGTGGATGAGATAACCCATGGAGCGTGTGTAGAGTTAGGAAAGAAGGGCACCAAGAAACCAGGTGGTGGCCAATATTTAAAATTCCAGAAGAGGAAGCGGAGCCCACCAGCAGAAACTGGGAAGGAATGGCTAGAGAAGTTGTTAAGAAAAGAGGCTGTTTTTAAGAAGGAGGAAGTAAAGAGGTATCAGGCACTACAGAGGTCAAATAAGACAAGAACTGAAGAATGTCTGTTGGGTTTGGCAATTAGGTGGTCAGTGGGGACGTTGGCAAGAGTAGTTTCCATGGAGCGACGCGGGGTGGGCAGAAACCAGATTACTATCGTGTAAGGAGTCGAGGGGGTTGAAGAACTGGCCAGCAAGTCTGCACTGCTCATTGGAGGAGCTTGGCTTTGGTGCCGAGAAACGAACCCACCTCATTCTTTGACTCAACCTCCGGGAAACACCAATCATCTGTATCCTGGCTCAGATTCCAGCAGTTCAGGGCCATGGTTTGGCTCCTAGAATGACTCCTACTTCTCTTCTGCCTCTCCTCTCCTGTCTGTCAATCCTTCAGAGCCCAGTCCAAGGAACACCTTTACAAGGAAGCCCTCTCTGCCTGCCCTTGCCCTTAATGTGACTCTGGTAGCACAGACAATTGGTATCTTCTAGCAAGTGAAAGTTTTATCCTTCTAAGTGTCCACTCAATACGGTGCCTTGTTTTACTAAGAGGTTCATTTTGTTTGTCTTGCTTTATCGGCTACATGAAGCCTCCCTGAGATTAGAGACCACCTCTGAGTATTTACTGAATGAATGAATGTATGACCCAGTGCACAGAGCCTGGCCCACGATTGTGTCCATGGCAGGTGGGGCTCAGAAAGACACCTGTGGAATTGAAATGAATGGACTTTGAATTTAACTCAGCTGGACTTTCTCCAGGAAGTAAATTTCAAGTTGATTAATTTCAAACTAATTGAAAAACTCCTTCTATGATCTGGGTAGGGTTCTAGGCAGTGAGCAAGAAAGACCAGGTCCCTGTTTTCTTAGAACTTACTTCCTACTGGGAGAGACAGACAGTAGACAAGAAACCAGTGAAGGAGCAAGGTCGTATCACTTTGGCAAATGTTCTGATGGAAGTAAATGAATGATGTGCACCAGAGTAACTAGATAGGCGAATGGGTTGGGTGGGCTTTTTTTTCTTAATTTAATTAATTAATTAATTAATTAATTTTACTTTTGGCTGCATTGGGTCTTCGTTGCTGCGCGCGGGCTTTCTCTAGTTGCAGTGGGCAGGGGCTACTCTTCATTGAGGTGCACGGGCTTCTCATCGTGGTGGCTTCTCTAGTTGTGGAGCACGGGCTCTAGGCGCACGGGCTTCAGTAGTTGTGGCTTGTGGGCTCTAGAGCACAGGCTCAGTAGTTGCAGCACTGGGGCTTAGTTGCTCTGCGGCACGTAGGATCTCTCCTGACCAGGGCTCGAACCCGTATCCCCTGCACTGGCAGGTGAATTCTTAACCACTGTGCCACCAGGGAAGTCCCTGGAGTGGGCTTCTTTAGAAAGAGTTCTCAGAGAAGACTTCTCTGAGGAGGCGACGTTGGAGCCGAGACCCACTAGATGAGACAGAGCCAGTACCAAACTTTAGCTTGGCCAATGGAGCAGAAACCAGTATGACAAGGGTCACACACACCAGTGAGGTTGGACAAGTAGACAAGAGCCAGACCATGGAGGCCCTTGAAGGCAATGGTAATGAGTTTGGATGAATCGCTGCCACAGAGGGAAGACACTGAATGGCAAGCATGGGGATGATGGGCTCGGGTGTACGTTATCAAACGTTGGCAGCTTGGGCTAGGGAGGTGGCAGCAGAGATGGAGAGAAGTAGATGGTCTGGGGAAGTATTGAAGGTGGAAGGTGGGGTGGAGGATGGGCACTGACTGCAAAGACATATTCCTTCTAACTTTGTTGTGTGTACACAGCCCCTGGGAGAGGAGATGCCTGGAGGCCAAGAGGGGTTCTCTCACCAAGGGCGAAGGAAGAGCACTGAACTGGGAATCAGGACGTCTGAGTCCTCCATATCTTAGGCACGGAGACTGGCCTGGGTCACCTCTAAAGGCCCTTCCAGCCCTAGCAGCCCAGCCCTTGTTCTATGTCAATTGTTGGGGCATCCAAAGGGGGAAGTGTCAAAGGAGCTGTCAATCAAGGTTGATTTCACAGAGCAACGGCCCAGGTCTCTATCTCCTGGGCTGCTTACCCCGGGAATGATGTTAGTCCTTTCACCACCTCTTATCTGCCCCCAGGGAGGTGTTGGCTAAGCCCAGGCAGCAGGCGGTGGATTAGCTCTGAAGTTCTGTCTCCTGCAGTTCACTGCTTCTCTGAGGGCAGAACTTGGAGCTAGAAGAGGCTAACCGGCCTCTTATGGTCTGAGAGGAAGGGTGGTGGGACCTCTGGCTGGAATCGAACCTCTCTTTCTCCCTGTCCGTATTTCCTGACCTTCTGTCCCTGGGTTCTGTAGAAGGCCCTCCAGCCCATCCCTGTGGGACACTCCCCTGTGCCAATCAATCCCCCACCATGAATTGCACCAACTGTAAATTTCATCCTGGGAGGGAAATGGGCCCCGAGGGTTGTGCGCGTCTTCTAGGCCACAGATGTAGTGACTTCAAACAGCACACACTTATTAGCCCACAGTTCTGTAGGTCAGAAGTCCGGGCATGGCATGGCTGGATTTTCTGCTCAGAGTCTCTCAAGGCTAAAATCAAGGTGTTGGCTGAGCTGTGTTCTCACCTAGAGTTCAGGGTCCTCTTCCAAGCTCACGTGGTTGTGGTAAGATTCTGTTCCTTCTGCTGTTCCTGGCTGGCTGTCACATGGGGGCTGCTCCACATTCCTTGCCCTCCGTCCTCAAAGCCAGCAACGGAGAGCCTCCCTTGGGTGGAATCCTGCTCATGGTTTTTTTTTGCGGTACGCGGGCCTCTCACTGCTGTGGCCTCTCCCGTTGCGGAGCACGGGCTCCGGACGCGCAGGCTCGGCGGCCATGGCTCACGGGCCCAGCCGCTCCGCGGCATGTGGGATCCTCCTGGACCGGGGCACGAACCCGTGTCCCCTGCATCGGCAGGCGGACTCCCAACCACTGCGCCACCAGGGAAGCCCCCTGCTCATGTTTGTAATCTCTGACTTCAGAAAGAGCCCAGTCACTTTAAAGGGCTTTTGCCTGATTAGATCAGACTCATCCGGGATATTCTCCCTCTCCTAAGGTCAACTGTGCCATATAATATAACACAACCACTGGAGTAAATGCCATCCTATGTCCCCATGTACAGTCCCGGGGATTATGCACCATGTGTGCACGAGAGTGGGAGAAGGATCTTCGGGGACGTCTTAGAATTCCGCTGATTACGAGAGCCAAGGAGGACGTTTTTGGTGGAGAAGGTTGGAGGCCATTCCTGGCAATTTGAGAACAAATCATCCAGTAAAGTGAGAAGTTCCTTTGCCTTTTGGGAGGACATAGAGCAATCTCATGGATGGTTTGAACACTCACCCTAGAAACATCACACCATGTGTTGTCTACGTTTGCAGAGTTCATGGCCCCTTGAATCCATTCATCGTTTCTAGGTTGACAAACCCTGGGGCAGGGTGTGGGGAGGGTGCAAGTGGAGATGAGGGTTGAGCGGTGTGAGTTGGGTATTTGGAGCTGCAGAGTTTTCTACCTTCAAGCTGCTCTGTGTTGGTCATGGGAGGGAGTATTTACTGAATGAATGAATGTATGTGTGTGAGTGTGTGTGTGTCCAGCTCTGTTCTCCATTGCAGCATAAAGCCAAAATGAAACTCCACCTACTTCTGGCTCTTCTACTTGGGACAGTTTCAGCTTTTCATCTGAGTAAGTCTCCTTGGCCTTCAGCCTTTCTTTCTCTACTTGACTCCTTTCTATAGTTTATAGGGTCAGAGTCACATAGCCACACCTTCCTCTCTGGCCATCCCCTATTTCAGGATCTCTGCACAGGAAGGAGCGGGGACTCTAGAGCTGGAGTTGAAGGGATTCCTCAGGGCATCTGCCTGTCTGCAGTCTTGGTTCTACTGTGACGTTCTCAATGTTGTCTTTTCTGCAAGATGCAAACGGTGATCAAATGATCCCTTCTTTTACTTTGAGCTCACCGAGTGTACAGTGCTAAGCGTTTTCTAGGCATTATCTCCTTTAATCCTCATAGCATCCCCATGAGGTATGTGGTGTGGTCTACCCATATCACAAACGAAGAACTAAAGCTAGTAGATGATGGAACCAGAACAAAACCCACAACTGCCTGACTCTAAGTTCATGCCCTTAACCACCAGGACGTCATGTGGGAGGTTGGCTTCTCCTAGCCTCCAGATAGAAGAGGCTACTTACTCAAGGTTGCACAGGAAGTTGAAAAAGATAGAAATCACACTGAGGTCCTTTGTAACTGCTGTTCCCTTGGTATCCGTGACGGTGGAATTCTGACACACTCTTACAAGTTCAGCCCTGTGCTGGGTGCCGTGGAGGGCACTGGGAGAACTTTCCCTCCTTGCCCTCATGGACTTTGTATTCTGGTGTGGGGAGGCGTTGCTTCTCTTTATTCCAGTACTACTAATAAAGAGTAACAAAATCCCTCCTTTAATTGCTTATTGATCTTTATTGGAGTATAGCTGCTTTACAACGGTGTGTGAGTTTCTGCTGTACAGCAAAGTGAATCGGCCACACGTGTACACACATGCCCACTTTTTTTTTTTTTTTTTGCGGTACGCGGACCTCTCACTGCCATGGCCTCTCCCGTTGCGGAGCACAGGCTCCGGACGCGCAGGCTCAGCGGCCATGGCTCACGGGCCCAGCCGCTCTGCGGCATGTGGGATCCTCCTGGACCGGGGCACGAACCCGTGTCCCCTGCATCGGCAGGCGGACTCCCAACCACTGCGCCACCAGGGAAGCCCCATCCTCTCTTTTTTTAAAACCCCTCATGTATTAAGCACTAAATAGGTGCCAGGGTCTGTATCAAGAGACTTTGTGCTAAGGTGGGACCTTGTTTTATTCCTCACAAACCTCTCCTGTTGGCGGTGGTCTGTGACACAAGTGTGACTTCCAGTCCACAAAGGTCTCCTTTGGGGGATTAATGTCAAGAAGGGGGCATGGGGACTTCCCTGGTTGTCCAGTGGGTAAGACTCTGCGCTCCCAATGCAGGGGGCCCGAGTTCGATCCCTGGTCGGGGGAACTAGATCCCACATGCGGGCCGCAACTAAGAGCCTGCACGTCACAACTAAGAAGCCCGCACGCCACAACTAAGACCTGGTGTGGCCAAAATAAATAAATAAATAATGAATTAATAAATAAATATTTTTGTTTTTAAAAAAAGAAGGGGACACGAAGGAGGCATTTGGGCTCCTGGTAGCATTCTGTATCTTGACCTGGCCTGGGTTACGTGGGTGCATTCCCTCCGTGACAACGCCTCAAGCAGTCCACGCTACAGTGCACATTACAGGATACATGTTAAAGATGCAAACCCTCAAGAAAAGCTTTACATGAAATAAGAGGACTGGCCTTACGTCCCCGGGTAAGGGCTCGTGTGGTATTTTTCCTGTCCAGAATGATGCTAAGTAGGCTCTGGGAAACTCAGCTCGTGTCTTTACGATGGTATCCCTAGCGTTCCTGGCATCATCACGCAGGACACAGAGCAGGAGCTCAGGCAGCTCTCGGTGCCCACTTGTTGATTAGGGTCACAGTTCAGTCTCAGTTTCCTGACAAGGGCTACCCCCAGCTCCACATGCCAGGTACTGTCCTGAGGTCTTTACTGGAGCTGATCTCATTTGAGGTGGGTCCTGTCATTAGCGTCGGTTTAGGGATGGGAAAATTGAGACCCAGAGGGGCTGACTCCAGAATGGTGATTCCATTCTATCAAGACATCACACTATGCTGCCCTCTGCATAACGTGGGGCTGGATGGAAATCTGAGACGAGAGGCAGAGTTTGAAACCCCTATGAATATAGATGCAAACAGTAAGCCAGAGAGTTGGCGTTTCATGGATGCTGAAAAGGTGGGCACCGTGGGCTAGTCTGGGCGTAACGCATTTGGGTGAATCAAAGAAAGGAGGATGTAGGAGTCAAACAGACTAGGGTCAGACATGCCACTTCTAACTAGCTGTGTGAGCTTGGGCGAGTTATTTCACCTCTCTGAGCTTGTGTGGTAGGTCTGCGCACCGGGATGGCAGTGTCTAATTGGCAGGATGATTGTAAAGGTTAAGTGAGTAGGATAATGGATGTGAAAGCCTTAATGAAGCATAGTGTTTGGAATATGGTGGACCTTCAAGAATGTCATTTCCGGACTTCCCTGGCGGCCCAGTGGTTAAGACTCCGTGCTTCCACTGCGAGGGGCGTGGGTTCAATCCCTGATCGGGGAACTAAAATCCTGTATGTTGCACGGCGCGGCCCAAAAAAAAAATAAGAGTTATTTCCAGTTTTACATCAGACATCACCGTGGTGACTGAGCAGGGCCCTGGGATGTCTTTGCCCCAGGTCAACCCCAGGGAGGGGCAGGCCAGAGAGAGGAAGTAGAGGGAATGCAGGTGTGGGGTGACTAAGGAGCTGAAAGGTCTTGGTTTAGGTCTGCCTCTGACTTGCTGTGTAATCTTGGGTAACTTATTTAAGCTCTCTGAGATGCCGTTTCCTAATGTGTAATGCAGGGACGTTTAAATGAAACAGCGCTTGTAAAGCTTATCGTGGTGCTGGCTAACGGGAGTAGCCGACCTTCTCGGTCATCCCAACCACGGAGTGAAATGAGGCCCCTGGCCTGGGCCCCAGGACCGGGGAGAATAAGGGGGAGGGGGGCTAGCTTTCCACCCCTCCCCAGCTAGGGAAGTCTCCTGCTTGAACTCTGGAGACCAGGTTTTTGGGCCCTGGAATTAGTCAATCCACCCCCAAGTCAGGTAGATAAGCTGAGGGTTGCGTCCGTTGGGCCAGGGAGATAACGGCCGAGACCGTTATTCTGCATTCAGGGCCCAGAAGTGAGCTCTCAGATACTTCTCCATTTGTAGGTCCCCTGAGAGAGCAGAGGAATGGAAGGAAGCCAGGCCTTTTCACCCTCTGGGTGACCTGTCCCTGATGCCCTGAGCACAGGAGGGCTGGGCTGGAATCCAAGGAACAAATATGCTAGGATATCACAGAGTGGAGTCACCCACCCTGACAGGGCCACAAGCTCTTGGCGGTGATGTCTGGCAAAATCAAGGCTCAGCACTTGCTGGCCTGTCCTTGGGTTGCAGTGAATGTGGCTGGAACCTGATTGATTCATATTTTGACGTTTTGTTCATCATGGTAGCTTTACATAGACTCTGATTTTTAAGAAAGATGGCATCAAATATTTATTTATCTTGACCACTGAGTTCTTTACTGTCCCCTTAAATTTTGCAACTGAGGCAAGCGCCTTCCCCTTAGTCCTGACCTTGGTCGTGACAGAGGGCTGGTGGGAGGTGGGGAGTCGGGGTGGTGCGGGGAGGCTGGCCCACAGAGCATCTGAACGACTCTGCATGAAGGTTTCCATTCCAGCTGCTGCCTCCCCGCCAGAAAGATATGCCTCAAGGTTGGACAAGATAGCATGTTCTAGATCAGTGATCCTCAACAGGGGTACTTTTTCTTTCCAGAGGACATTTGAAAATGTGTGGAGACATTTCTGAGTGACACGATCTGGGGAGGCACGGTTGACATCTAGTGGGTAGAGATCCAGAGATGCTGCTGAACTTTCTACAAGACACAGGACTGCCCCTCCCCCAGCCTTCAACAAAGAATGATTTGACTCCAAATAGTAATAGTGCAAGGGCTGATCTAGAGCCACAGCATAAAGGAAGGAGCATAAGTTTTTCACATATTAAAGATAAGAAAGAGATGGAGAGGGAGAAGGGGAGTGAGAGAGAGGGAGAGAGTGAAGGAGGGAGGGTGTGTGAGAGAGAGAGAGAGAGAGAGAGAGATGGGGTGGGTAGAGCATGTTGGGAGCCCCAAAGACTTAGAAATCTCAGTTCCCCCACTTCCTGCATAACCTTGGCAAGTCACTTGCCCTCTCTGAATCTCATTTTTCACATCTGTGCCGTAGGGCTAATCATACGTTCTCATGGGACTGAGGTTAGGAAGGTGAGGTTTCAAGGATGTAATGCACAGAAAGTACTTGGTCTAGAGAAGAGCTCAGAAGGACTGAGGCTCACCTTCATCTCCTACCTCCTCTCCTGTGGCCTCCCTCTCCCTGAGATTCTCCACTTCATTTGCTGGAATATTGACCAGAGGAAGGCTGCTCCTATGGCTAAAGAGTATTGTTCAGACTGGGACCCTTTAGGGGTGCTGATAACCATGCCAGGACAGTCGTCATCTGGGGCTTTCTCGAGCATACTAGGGTGTTTGGGCACCTGCCTATGGCAAGAGGCAGGTCCCTAAAGTCCCAGCAGAGAGCAGGGCCCAAGGGTGGGAGGACTGAGCAAACCTCTTATCAGCTCCACTCTCCTGCCCCCCAGCCCAAGCCTGGGGCAATCGTCCTGGCTTCTTCCCACTTCCCCAAAAGCCCAGTATAAGGGTGGCCTCTGGCACCCAGCAGCCAGAGGCACTGAGAGTGGGGGCTCCAGACTCTGGGGACGTAAGTGCCCGCTCGGCTGCCCGGGAAGGAGAGGTCCAGGGCTGGGGGAAGCAGGACCCTATATGGCAAACATCCTGGAGGCCTCTCCTTAGGACCATAATGGCCACTATCCTTCCCCTTTCACCCCCAGTGTGAGTGAAATTGGCCCTCAGTGTGAGCAGACCTGTTCCCATGGCGGCTAGCATCTGAGCTGAGTGCTGCCCCAGGGAACAGTGATGGAGCTCTCAGGAAAAAGTGTCTTTTGTACTTGAGCTGACAACCCCCTGTTCTTTTCTTGATTCTGCAGCTCAGGGTCTGTTCAGTCGGGGAGAAGGAAGCGCTCTTGTTTGCCCTTTAATCCACCAGTTAAGCAAACACTGCATCTCCACTGTGTGCCAGGGGCTGTGCAGACACGTGAGAAGTCCCCAAGGAGGGAAGGTGAAGTTGTGTGCCTGTCACAAGACTGAAGGGATATGAAATGCTCCCTGCTTCTGCCCCTTCTCCTGCTGGGGACAGTTTCTGCTCTTTATCTGGGTAAGTCCTCCTCTTCCCTCCTCATCCATTTTTCTCTTTTCTCTTCTTTCCTGCATCCGTTTTTGCTCTTGTGGGCCAGGGCCACAGCCTCTCCTCTTCAGTTGACCCAGCCCACCTCTAGTTAGATTTCTCCTGGACTCAGAACTGTGACCTGAACTTTCCTGAAGGAAAAACCCCCACCTGTGAAGATGAGGGCTTCTCACAGGTGCTGCCTCCCACTCCCAAAATACCCCACATGCGGTGTCAGCCAAGTTCTCATGCCTTTGGGTGTGTGATGCAAGAATTCTGGCTTGCCCAACCCCCAAGGGGTCCTTCCCGTCTTGGTTCCAGATGGCGTCCCTAGGAAGGCTGAGTGGGGCCATCAGAGCTGTCCGTGGTCCCGGAAGAACAGAGAGCCCGGCCTGATGGCAGGTTACCTCTTCTTTCCAGAGAATGCTGCCTCCCATCTGGGCAGCAGAGAGACACAGGCTGACCTGAGCCAGGATCTGGAAGGTTCGGGGGAACAGGAGGGAGAGCTGGCCCTGAATTATGGAGCGCTTGAGTCAGAGGGAGAGGACGCTGTGGCTTCCAGCTATCAAGATGCGTTTGAGGATGAGGGGGCCATGGAGTCAGACCCAGCTGCCCTGGACAAGGATTTGCAGTGCCCTAAGGAAGAGGACACAGTTCAGCTTCCAGGCAGCCCTGGGTGCAAGCCCAGCCGCTTCCTGGTGGTGCGGACCCCGAGCAAGTTTTGGGATGCTCAGGTAAATGGCAGGGAGGCTACTATGGGGGACCAGGTGGAGGAGACAAGAGTGGAGCCAACCTTCTGTTCCCTACCATTTGGACTAATGGCTCTCCAGGCCGAGTATGCATCAGAGTCTCCTAGAAGTCTCGTTAAAACACAGATTTCTGGGCCCCATCTCCTCAATTTCTGATTTAGCAAGTCTGGGGCTTAAGAGTTTGCATTTATAACAAATTCACAGGTGGTTATATTGTCGGTCAGGAGACCGCACTTTGAGAACCACTGGTTTAGATAAAAAGCTTTGGTATAAGATATGCCTGTGCTAAATCCTGGCTTTGCTTGTCGCCAGCCATTTTATTTGGGCAAGTCGCTTCACCTCTCAGGGCTCCTGTATCTTCATTTGTAAAATGGAGGTGTATGGTACCACCGCTTAGAGTTGTGGTGAGGATTTAAATAATACATGGAAAGTATTTAGAATAGTCCCTGGGTCATTGTAAACTCTCAGGGAATGGTGGCTGTAGTTATTCTGAGTGTTATTATTCTTTTCTGCAAGAAGTTCCTGACACCAGATAAAGGAACAAGAGACGGGATTCAGGGGGGCAATAGATCCCTGATTTCTGACTTGGAAAGGGATGAGGGGGTCTCTCCTGGAGACTCAGGGACTTGAGAGAAAACAGTGGATTTTCTACCCCACCTCTTCTCTCTGCAGGATACATGCAGGAGGTGCTACCGAGGCAACCTCGTCTCCATCCACAACTACAGTTTCAACTATCGCATCCAGAGAGGGGTCGGTAGTATTAACCAAGGACAGGTCTGGATTGGAGGCTACAAGTGCTGGGTAAGCGAGGGGCCAACTCCCAGGTACACGAAGGTCTTTCTGATTGCCTCAAGGGACCACCTGCTGGCATTAAGACTCATCCAGCAGCTGAAGCTGGCTCATACCGGCTTAGGAGAACTGATGATTGAGTGCCTCTCTTCCTAACTCCATGTTCAGTGGCTTCATGCTTGTAGCTTGAAAGCTGCCATGGTGGATGTATTTACACCAAGGAAATTGACAATTATTACAAATCAGGTTTCTTTCTTCCCTCTAGCCTCTCACCTTCCCCCAAAGCTGGTTGTTAAACGTTTACCAGCACACTCCTGGCGTCAGGAGATAGATTCTATATCTAGTTTGGTCCCTTACGAGCTGAATGACTACCTCCAAATTTCAGTTTCCCCATCTCTAAAGTGGGGTCCTTCTCTCAGAGTGGCCTTGGGATTGTGGACAAATAAGGGCCATTATATTTGCTACTCAAGTGTGGTTCACGGACAAGCAGCATCAACATCACCCGGTAGCTCATTAGACATGCACGATCTTGGGCCCCATCCCAGAACTCCTGAATCAGAATCTGCATTTTTCACTAGATCCCTAGGAGATCTGTGTGCACAGTGAAGTTTGAGAAGTGTGATAGCCGGAAGTGATGCTTGCTCTTCCATTGTCATTGCCTGCGAACCCTCAGGGATGGGTCTCAACGGTATCCTAGCCAGGTGGGCAGTGAGAGGAGATTATATATACAGTGTTCAGGAAGGGATACTCAGTGGGCTTTCCGGAGACCCAGAATCTGTCTGTCTCTCTGGACCTCCGCCCTCTGACCCAGCCTCTCTCTTCTCTAGTTCACGTGGGGCAACAATTTTCGCTGGACTAATGGCAGTAGCTGGAACTTTAGTTACTGGGCCTCAGAGCAACCTCAGAATGGGAGTGGCCGTTGTGTGGCCCTGCGCACCAAAGGTGAGGGGGCCCGGGCACCAGGACAAGGGGAAGGGGTGGCAAGGTGGACTCCCACACATGTCCCTTTGAGCTGCCTGAACACACCTCCCCAAACCCACACCCTCCCTCCAACTGGAGAACCAATGTCCCTGTCTGTGAGGAGGGCTGATAGGTAGGGATGCCTCAGAGCAAAACCAGGTGATGAGGCTCCCGGTCCAGGGGCTAGATGGGGACTCCCCATCCTCCCAGGCAAAGCTAGGCTCAGGGCCTGGGGACTCCTTTCCTTCCTCTGATATGATGGCGACAAGGAGTGAATATGGGACAGATGGGAGGAACAGATGTGAATGTAAGGTGTGGATGACGGATGAGGTGAAGATGCGGGAATTAAGGATGGCTGACTTTGCCTGCTTTGAACAGCACGGCTGCCAGATGTGAGGGAACTTATTACAGTGGCTGGACCATACGGGTTAGAGTAAGATGGCTGAGATTCACACCCCAGCTTTGCCACTTGCCAGCTGAGACACGGGCAAGTTATCACTCCCACTAAGCCTCAGTTTCCTCATCTGTGAAACGGGAGCGATGATAGCACCGACCTCTTGGAGAGTCGTTGTGAGGATTAAACGATAGCCCATGTAAAGCACTGAGCACATTGCCTCTGCAAGGGAAGAGATCAATGGCTAGTCCGGATGTGTGGGAAACCTGTGGCCATCGGATCATGACTACGGCAGGCAAAGATGACATATGAGGTGCCTGAGGAGGGGACGAGGGAGCACAGGCCACACTCAGGTGGGCAGCTGACATCACTGTGCTCTCTACCGCTAGGGGGTCGGTGGCAACGAGCTCCATGCAAAAGACGTCTGCCCTTCGTCTGCGCCTTCTAAGCCAGAGGCACGGAGATCCTCCCTCCACGCCCTCCTGGTGGCCTCTGTCCTACCCTTGGCACTTGTCCCCAGCCTCTCCGGATCATAAAGTCAGACTTCCAACAGCATCTCCTGACTCTTGTTTCTTCATTGAGCACTTCAGAGGAGTTGGACTCTGGGTTGGAAAATCCTGGAAGCATTCACTCCGGTTTCGTGGGGAGTGGAGTGGGACTTTAAGGAAAGTAAAAGATGTTGGAGTAGGGCGCCGGATCGGGGCGGGGGTGTGGGGGGGTGCGGGGCGCCGGGGTGTGTCTGCAGCGCCACCTGGGGGCGGAGCGCGTACCGGGCGGCGGTCCTTTTCGTTCCGGCTCTGAGGATTCCCCCCACCCCACCCCGCGCGCCCCACCTGCCCCAGGTCCAGGGAGGAAGAACTCCTTTGGTGAGGGGGTGGGGAACTGACCCTGTTGCTCTGTTTGGATTCTGTAAGGTGTGCGGGGCGGGGTGGGATTGGCGGCTTTCCAAAATGGAGGCTCTGTGGCCGATTCAAGAATTGGATGGACCGTTGAGGTCCCACCTGGGGTAACCACGTAGGAGGGAAGAGAAAGTGGTCTCTCGGGGCAGCCGGCTTCTCGAGACCTGTGTCTTTTTCACTTATGATAATGGCCCCTATTTTCCACTCTCCCAGCCACCTGTGTGTGAGTTCAGAGGCCCCAACTTCTTCTGAGATGGTTCCCCACCCCATTCCCAGGAGGGTGGCTGTCCTCCTCACTGGGCCCCGAATCCTTCATCACCTCCCCGGTCCCCAGCCTATCCCCCCTCCCTAGAGGGGCCGCATTCTCAGGAGGGAGCTGCCTCTCATCCCAGGGCCTTTTTAAAAAAACAATTATTTTTTTTTAACTTTTATTTTTGGCTGAGTTGGGTCTTCGTTGCTGCGCGAGGCCGTTCTCTGGTTGCAGCGAGCAGGGGCTACTCTTCATTGCGGTGCGCGGGCTTCTCAGGCTCTAGGCGCGTGGGCTTCAGTAGTTGTGGCACACGAGCTCTAGAACGCAGGCTCAGTAGTTGTGGCGCACGGGCTTAGTTGCCCTGCGGCATGTGGGATCTTCCCAGGCCAGGGCTCGAACCCGTGTGCCCTGCATTGGCCGGCGGGTTCTTAACCACTGCGCCAACAGGGAAGCCCCTCATCCCAGGGCCTTGGGGCCAAAGTCAGGGCATCTGTAGCTGTGTGGCTCCAATGCTGGTTCTACAGTCCCAGGTCTCCTCTGCTTCTCCCATTTTCTCAGATCCTGGGGACATTGAGAGAGAACACCGTTGCTGCTCTTAACTTTGTTCCAGGCTGGGCTCCAGGAAGGACCTGGGCTTGATGAAGCGAGAAACTCAGACTGGAAACTGGGTATTCGGAGGACAGAGAGCCCCGGGTTGTGAGCGAGAGAGAGGGATAGAAAGAGAGACTTCTTGGGGGTGTAGTTCTACATGGGGCACAGGGAGAATGTACAAGTATTTCTGGGGGCGCACACATACCCGTGTGTATATGGATCTTGGTGTGCACAAGAGTCAGGCTTTGGATGCCTGTGTGTATGTGAATCTGTATCTGTAAATATGCATAAATCTGTGTGTGAGTCAGCGTGTATTTATGTGTTGTGCGCACGTTTTATAATCTCTATTTATGGATATGCCTGTATGTCCGTGTCCATCTTTGAGCGTGTGTATCTGTGTAGCTTTGTACCTTATACTCCTGAATCTGTATATGCATACATATGTGTGTACCGCTGTGTCTTTGGCCAGTATCTTTGGGAGTATGTGTACCTATCAGTGTGTCTGAGCATATCTGTGTACAGGTCTACCTTTGTGCATGTATGTGTGTGTGTATCTGTACAGCTATCTGATGAAATGTGGAGTTTTTTTTTTTTAATAGATCTTTATTGGAGTTTACTTGCTTCACAATACTGCGTTAGTTTCTGTTGTACACCAAAGTGACTCAGTCATATGCATACATATGTCCCCATATCCCCTTCCTCATGAGCCTCCCTCCCACCCTCCCTATCCCACCCCTCTAGGTCATCGTAAAGCACTGAGCTGATCTCCCTGTGCTATGCGGCTGCTTCCCACTAGCTAACTATTTTACATTCGGTAGTGTATATATGTCGCTACTACTCTCACTTAGCCCCAGCTTCCCCCTCCCACCCCATGTCATCAAGTCCATTCTCTATGTCTACATCTTTTTTTTTTTTTGATTCCATATATATGTGTTAGCATACGGTATTTGTTTTTCTCTTTCTGACTTACTTCACTCTGTATGACAGACTCTAGGTCCATCCACCTCACTACAAATAACTCGATTTCGTTTCTTTTCATGGCCGAGTAATATCCCATGGTATATACGTGCCACATCTTCTTCATCCATTCATGTGTCAATGGACACTTAGGTTGCTTCCACGTCCTGGCTATTGTATAGTGCCGCAATGAACACTGTGGTACATGAGTCTTTGAATTATGGTTTTCTCAGGGTATATGCCCAGTAGTGGGATTGCTGGGTCATATGGTAGTTCTATTTTTAGTTTTTTAAGGAACCTCCATACTGTTCTCCATAGTGCTTGTAGCAATTTACATTCCCACCAGATGTGGAGTTTTGGGAACAGAAAATCCAGTTTTGCCAGATGTGCTTTGTTTCTAAAGATGCTGGAGTTGATGGAGCAGGACAGGATCGGAGAACCCCAGGGGAAGTGGCTGGTGGTGAAGCAGCAGGGTTGAGCCCTTCGAACATGAGCAGGGCTCTGGCAACAGGAGGAGGGGCCTTGACATTGCTATGAACCTCACCTGTGCTGGGCCCCGGGAACTGCCTCTAGGTGAGGCCTGTCCTCAGTAGACTCTATCCATCTGCCTTGGATAGAGATTGGGTCAGGGAGCTCCTAATCACAGCATGTCAGTCTCCCCAAGGGCATGGAACGGGAGCTGCCTTGAGGTCAGGCCCCTACCCACGTCCCCGCACTGTGTACTGCAACAAGCTAATCTTGATGCTGTACTTCTAAAAGAAGCAGAAGCAGTGGGGGGTGGGAAGGATGAGCTCTGCACAGGTAGCTCTGGGACTGGTATTTCTGGGAATTGCTGAATGGCAAGCCCCCTCTTATCAGCCTCCACTTATCTCCTTGGTGCGGAATGGGCTCTAGCTAATCCCAGTAACCAAATATACTGCCAGCCAAGGCCAGAGGTAGAGGGAGGGAGGAGAAAGGGGTGGGGTAGGGTGGTGCTCAGACCCTTCCAGACTGAAGCTTGCTTGAGGCAGGCCAGGGTAGAAAAGATGTCCTTCAAATATCCAGTGCTGTCTGTTAGTGGGCCTCAGCTTCAACCATTATATATTCTTTCCTTTGGCTGTTTAAGGCCTTTCAGACTTGAAGCCCTTGATTAAAAAGCAAATATTCTTAGGACAAGAAACTCCTGAGTGTGTTGTCTATTAATACCTCTGGAAGATTGATTGGTAACTTGCCGAGAACAAGGTTTTGTGAGGAGGAACACAGAAGGGAAAAATGTGTGTAACTGTTAGTGTGCATGGGCGGGGGGTTGTGGAGAAGAAAAGCTATTAAAAAGGAGATAATGAAGCAGAGAGTGCTGTGCTCACAGTTTTCTCTTCCTGGGGACCTAGGAAGACTATATTCCCCAGTATTCCTTGCTCTGGAATAAACCTGGGCTCTGCAGCATGATACTGAGTCTGGCCAGTGCAACGTGGTTGGATGTGATATAAACGCCAGACCTGGCCTTTATATGATCCCCTATGATCATCCATGATCCTCCAGTTCTCACTTTCCTTGCCACGGTGACCTGGGGGTCCATGTATCTCAGAGGGCATAGCTGCCAGGTGGAAGGGGCTGACTGACCTACGTTGTTGCATTAAATCCTGAGATTTCACAATTAACTTGTTACTGCACCAAAATCTGCTTTGGCCTAACACATGTAGAAAAGAGGGTGCCGACAGGTTTCTTAGTTTTTCCCAGGCAGGACAGGATCGGAGAACGTCCTGTCTCAAGATACGGCCCAGCAGTCAAGATCCCAGACTCTGGAGTCATAACGGTCTGGGTTCAAGTCCCAGCTCTACCACTTCAGTTTTAAAACCTTACTCAGCCTCAGTTTCTTCTCTAAAATGAGCGTTGAATGAAACAATGCCTGTCACACATTTAACTCATCGCTTGGCGAACGTTAGCTTTGATGCTGAGCTGTTAGGAATGAGCGTGGGTTTCAGGTCAAATGTCCGCGCATCGCAAATTTCTTCTTCTATTTCTAGGATTAACGACAAACCATAGCAAGCTTACCGGGGTTGGCGTGAGGGGTCACGTGATTGTGTTGGTGATCGTGCTGAGTACACGTGACGCAGCGGAGGTGAGTTAGTTACTGGTATTACTACTGAGATCAGCCCTAAGTCTTGCACAGGGAGCCGTGACCTAGTTCAGCCGCGGGGAAGACAACATCGGGCTCACACGTCCAGGAGCTCAGGCTGGGGATGGGCTGGCAGTCTCAGGACGGGCTGATGCGCCCGTACGAGGACCACCCCAGTCTGGAGGAAAGGGTCCCTGCGGGACAGAGCTGCCTCTGTCTCCTCCTCAGAGAGCATCCCTGTGACCCCAGCCTCAGCCCATCCTCCCGAGAGCTGGATTCACTGGGGCTCCTGGTGGGAGAGCTCAGCACTGCCTTCACTGATGTCTCTGCTGGTCAGATGTCTGGATGCTGCCTGATTCCCTAGGCCACCCATGGGGAGATGTTACCCCATCCTCTTGAGGATGGGGCTGGGGGTGAAGGCAGAGTGGAGAAAGGGGTGATGGGCCTCATGTGGCATCATCTCACCGCTTCTCTCCCTGGGGTGGGGGATCAGAGGGGTTGGGCCTTCCTGAACTACCCCCCAAGCTGCCCTGCGCCTTCTGTAGAGGGGCCAGCCCTCCATGTACAGTTAAGCTGGTCTCTGCTAAGGCCTGCGAGCCAACCTTTCCAAGGCATTTACCATGAAGCTAGTGAAACTTACACTCCAGGGCCACTCACCTGCCTGAGCCTCTTCTAATCCTAAAAGATGGCCCACGTTGCATATGCTTCAGGCTTCATAAAACCTGGATCTGCTCCTGATCTCTGCCCTGGTGAGATTTCTGGGCCTCCACTGTGGAAGAGCCCAGAAGGGGAGGGGGTGTCGGGGCAAAGGAAGACGGGGTGGGCTTGGCGTGCTCTCAGCAGCCTTCCCAGCTGCCTGTTCCTTCCTCCTTCCCTGAGTGGCGGGACACCTGGTTCTCTTTGGGCCACTAACTGTGTGACACTGGACGAGTCATTTTCCCTCTCTGGCCTCAGTTTGCTCATCTGTAAACAAGAGAATCAGACGAGATGGTTCCTAAAGCCCCTTTGGTTTCTGCCATTAGAGGACCGACCACCTCATTAGGGCCCCGCGGGGACTGGCCTGCTGACCGGCTGCTCGCGGGGCGTTGGGTCTCACCGGACCTTTCGGTCAACGTGTTGGAAGAGACTTGCTGATCTCCTGGAACAGGGCACCAGGTTGGGGAATCCCGTCCCGCCCTGGGGGAGCCTAATGGGGCTCCCGGAGTGAGGGGCCTGGAATATGTATGAGCACGTGGAGGTCCCAGAGAAATGAGAATGGGCTCTTCTCTCGCCTGGGGAGAGGGAAGGAAGAATTCACTGACAGTTACGCCTCCTATTCCCTTCTGAATTTGGGACCCACCCAAGTCAGAGAGAGACCCCGCACCCCAGTCCTACTGGTCTCCCCTAAAACGGGGCCTGCCTGCGTTCCTGGGGACAGCATGGGGCTTACTCTTGACTAAGCTGAAACTAATCACGGTCAAGGTGGAGGAGACGGAAGCAGCAGGGCAGACGCTCCCCGGGGGTTCATTCTTTTCTTGTGGGGTGTGGGCGGTGGAGTTAGGCAGACGTGGGTCCAAATCCCAGCTCTCTCGCTTCCTGGCTGGGTGGCCTGGGGCAAACGACTCAGTCTCTCTGAGCCTCAGTGTGTCTTCAAAATAGGGAAGCTAATATCTACCTCGTAGGATTATTCTAAGGATTAAATGAGATAATGTGTGTGAAAGTGTCTGGCATTTGGGAGGCCCTTGTGGCCACTAGTTACTCCTATTATTAGCTCTACTCTTCAGAAGGGGATGACTCATACCACTGCCCTGGGGGTTCTGGGAAGCACAGAGGGGTGAGGCGAGGGGTGAAGGTGAGACTGAGGTCTTAGTGGGAACAGGACGTGTCTTAGAGCAGTGGGAGGGCCAGACACCTGGTCCCGGCTGTGGCCTCAAGGGGTGAGCAGCAAAAATGAGAGCCTCTCCCCTCTCCCATCCCCATTGCCCAGGTGGGACCCTCTGTTGGGAGGCCTGGAGCCCAAGGGTGAGAGTGGGGCCCACAGAAGAGGCCCTAGTGGCCAATGGAGTAGGCGCCTGAGTCCGTGGACTGCTTCTCCTCTGTGGTCTGGTCGCTGGGGTACACGGGGTTGGCCGAGGCCATGACCTTCAGCGTGGTCTCATTCACCTGCGGGCAGAAGGGCTGGCATGATCGTGCTCTGACTGTGGGCAGGGTCCTCCTATGGGCCCCCGTGGGACAGACTCAGCCTTTGGGGCTCGCAGCCCGGTCATAGGGGAGCTAGAGCGAGTCTGTGACCCCAAGACTCTTCCCATGCACCTCAAGGGCAAACAGACCTGAGCCAACCAGTAGCAGGATTTGTCCCTCCCCGAAGCAGAGAGGGGACAGTGAGTGGATGCAGACGATGACCACAGAGCCCACTCTTGGCCGGAGCCCCTCTTGTCGGGATCCCCAGTACGCACTGAGGCCCCCAGGAGGTGGGCCCCTGAGAGTCTGGGCTCCGGCTCCCCTCCCTGCCCCGTTCCTCTGCCTCTCGTGGGCGCACCCCACCCTCCCCGACTCACCTCCTCAAACTTCTTGGCTTTGTACTGGTCGGCCCCCTTGAGGAAGTTTAGCAGGATGATGTCGCAGAGGACAGTCCCCTGGAGGTGGAGAGCAGGGCGGCTCAGCGGGGCAGCGCAGCGGGGCAGCGCGGCGGGAAGTACGGGCGGCAGGCGGGACTGCCCTTGGGGTCGGGGTGAGTCCTCCAGAGACACCTGACTGATGGTTCCTCTTAGGAAAACATCGAGGGGCCTTGCAGAATATCTCCAGAACCCACCTCCCCAGCTCCTGGGGTGAGCCCAGACCAGACTGCAGAGGGAGGACTTGGTGGGAGAAGCAGAGGGACCGCAGGGGTCCAAGTCCCTGGGGAAGGGGCTCTGTCCCCACCTTGCCAGCTGGGCTCTGTTCCTCGACCGGGCTCTCAGGTCTGGGAACCCTGGAGTCTCCTCGCCCCCCTACACAGTGGCGAACGGGGACTCTCTAGCAGGTGGGGGGCTGCCGTGGAGTGAGTGAGCTCTCCAGGACTGGAGATGTTCACGCAAGGGCTGGCCCAGCAGGGAGGTGAGGGCAAGAGGTTGGGCTCACGGTCTGGGAAGGAGAGGGTCACCGCTTGCCCAAACCCTGCCAGCCTGGGCCGCACACTGAGTGGCCTCCAGACTGAACCCAGAGGGGCTGCACTCACCACTCCCACAGAGGTGAAGGCTGCCACGGAGCTGATGATCGTGGGAATGATGTCAAACTTGCCAGCCTGTGTGCGCAAAGACCCAGGTGAGTGGGCACAGCTCCAACAGGGCCGGGGCGAGGCCTGACGTGGAGCTTGGACCCCCAGCCGGGAAGACCCTGGAGCCTGCAGGGCTCTTGGTACATCCGCAGGCCTCACCTGCTGTGGACATGTGACCAGCGAGGGTCTCAGAGCTGGCCAGTGGCAGGGCCCTGCCCCCAGAGGAGCCTCTTTAGGGCCCGGGAGGGGTCCAGGTTTCCTCCCCTATCCCCTGCGTCTGCCTGGCCCAGGACTCACGTTTCCATACACCAGCACGTCGAAGCGGATGCCGAAAGCCTTCAGAAGCGTGCGGTACTCACTGCCGTTCTCTGTCTTGTAGTACTTGGCAAACCTGGAGGCCAGAGGGGAAGGTGGGTCCCGCTGTGGGCTCCTGTCTCTCTTGCCTGAAATTCAGGGGCCTCTAGAGCCCTATGACCCTCACCTACCGAGCAACCCTTACTGATGGTTTGGTGGGACACCTGCCGTGGTCCTCCCTGTGTGGTGAGCTGAACCCCTCCCTGCACAGGCGTCACCTTGGGGGTTTGTTAATAAGGCAGATTTCCAGGCCCCACCCTGAACCCGTGGAATCAGCATCTCTGTGGGTGGAGCCCAGGACTCTGTCTTTTAAATAACGTCCCTAAATGATTCTGAGGTGTATGGAAGTTGGAGCCCAGCTGGACTCCAAGCTTCTTCAGTTCCTTTGTTTGGGTACCCCAGGGCCCGGCAGGGGCTCCCCTCTCCACAGGCTTCTCAGCCTACTTGGGTTCAAAGCCTGGTTCTGCCACTTGTCAGCTGTGCAACTTGGGCCAGTTGCTTAACCTCTCTGACACTCGATTTCCTCATTTGTGAGTGGGAATAATACAGAAGTCCCGCTTCAAAGAGTTGCCGTGAAAATTGAATGAAACCACGTGTGTCAGGGCTTTAGAACAGCGTCTGGAACAAAGTAAGCACCCAGGAAATGCTCACTGGTGTTGATACTGCTGAAAAACTACGCTGATTTCTAGAGCAGTTTACAGAGCAGTGTTAAAAAGTGTCTTTAGACACCTCATCTCACAAACTTGTGGGTTAGGGATGTGACTGCTCTGTTTTTCACATGAGGCTCCAGGGGTTAAGTGACTGGTCCAGGGTTACCCAACTGGCTGAGACCTGGTGCTGGATTTCCTCCAGTTCAAGAATTTGTCCCCTGTACCTTCTCTGCCTGGGCTGCTGGCTGCCAGGAACCGTGCTGGAGACTGATAAGAATGATCGCATTTAATTCTCACCAAACACAGTGAGGTGGGTGTTCATACCCCCATTTGGAAGATGCCTGTGGGGTGAAGGGACCCGCCTGTAGTCTCACAGTCAGTAAGGATTCGAATTGCATTTGGCTTTTGGCTTCTAAAGCCAGTGCGTTTCCCCTTACACGGCTCTGCCCACCACGGGCAAAACTCTAACGGTAGCAAAGTGCAGTCTCTTTGGGCTACTGTCCCAAAGCTGTAACACAGGCTACTGATGCCAGCATCCCAGGAAAATGGTGAGGATTAAGTGAGAGGATGGTCGAGAACGAACTCAGAAACCTCTGCAACTGTGTGGCGTCGACATCGGTCTCATTCGGTGCCTCCCTTTCAGTGTTTCCACTCCCCAGAGATCCCAGGCCAGTCCCAGGCCTCTCCCAACACAAAGAGGGAGTCTGAGAAACTCCTTCCCTGGAAGTGTTCCGTGATTGACGTGACGCCCCTCCCAGGGATGTCTGCCTTCCAAACTGTCCGGCAGGGAGAATGAAGTGCTGAGCCCAAGGGGATAAATAATGGAGAGCTCACGGGCAGGGGAGGAAGGTCATCTGTGGTGGGGAAGAGCCTCCTGAAACTGTAAGTATCGGCCACTGTCTGCTCTGGCTGCCAGGGAACTTTGGGGTCAGGCAGAAATGAGTTCAAATCCTGGCTGCACCACTTGCTGGCGGTGTGGGGCCTTTTAGGGGACTTAGCCCTCAGGGTTTGACTTCCCACGCCTATAAAATGGGGGTGCTCAGGCCCCCTTTGCAGGTCTGTTAGCGAGAAGGGTTGACCCCTGAGACCGGCCCTTCGAGGCAGGTGCTCTCCTGATTCCCATGTTGGACATTTTGCCCGCCCCTCCACACCCAGTCTCTGCCCTTCTCTGCGGGGGCCTGGGAGCCTCGTCTGCAAAGACTGCTTCCTTCCTGCCTTCTGGTTCCAGCTGGGTTCAGCCAGTGGGAGGCACCCACAGGAAACCAGACGGTGGGAGGGAAGAAGGGCGAGGGCTTTTCCTCTCCCAGTTCCTCTGCTGACTTCTGTCCCGAGGCCCAGAGCCTGTCGGGTGCACCCTCTCCAGTCCTGTGACTGCTCCCTCCCCTTGCCCTGCCGGCTTAGCTGGTAGCAGCAGCCTTCCTGTGGTGGCCGCTCTGGTCCTTCCCCAGGCTCCTAGCTTCCTTTAAACTGCCTGCATCTTTGCACACAGTCGTCCTTTTTTTTTTTTTTTTTTTTTTCTCCGGTATGCAGGCCTCTCACTGTTGTGGCCTCTCCCGTTGCGGAGCACAGGCTCCGGACTCACAGGCTCAGCGGCCATGGCTCACGGGCCCAGCCGCTCTGCGGCATGTGGGATCTTCCCGGACCGGGGCACGAACCCGCGTCCCCTGCATCGGCAGGCGGACTCTCAACCACTGCGCCACCAGGGAAGCCCTTACAGCCTTTTTAAGGCCTTAGTCAGGTAACAGGTGCTTTACTTGGGCACACGGCTACAGCCCTGCCCAGGCACAGGCAAGACAGAAGATGGGCCGCCCTCCCCCTGCACTCCTTCCTGACCCAGCTAAACCTCTCCAGGCCTGAGCTTCCTGTTCTGTAAAATGGGGATGGTAAGGGTCAGTGTCCTGGGAGGAAAGAGTCAGTGGTCTCAAAAGGGACGACTGCCTGAATTGGAATTTTGATCCACCCTTACAACTCCAAAATCTGTGCTCTTAACCCAGAACTGTCCTGCCTCTGAGCTCTAAGTGGCCATTAAGGACACAGGCAGCCCTCGTGCTGGATCTCAAAGCCCTTCTGCAGTCTGTGTTCTGTCTCACATCATGGGAGAATTCAGGGCCCTTGTCTGAGACGTGTGGCAACTGAGAGATGGGGACCAGGCAAGGGTGAGACGTGGGTCACAGATGCTAAGGGCCGGGCAGAGCCTGGGACTGTGGTCCTGAGGGCTACATCCCCAGCCTACGGCTGCAGCCATGGAAAATGCTCTGACATGGACCCGAACAAAAAGTCAGCATCCTGGGCACTGCCGTTCAAAGCAGGGCTGGCTAAATTTATCTTGGGAAGGAATGTGAAGGGAACAGGGAGAAAACCCAAAGCAGACTTGGTTTTCCTCCAGCACCTGCCTTCCAAGAGGCAATAAGCATGATAAGATCATATCTCACCACCCACACACCGTTGGAGGGGGTTTGGCAGGGACTGGTTCTCTACCCGGGAGGGCAGGAGGAGGGACAGCTCTTGGTGGGTGGGGGGAGGCCCCCGCTGCAGACAGGGGAAGGACCCAGACATCCTGACTTCTGCACTCAGTGTGGCCAGTGGAGATCACAGAATCTGGCCCAACCCTGTGGCAGAGATGGGCTTGGCATTCACCAGGGTCTGGGTTATCTTCTCTCCTGGCACCCGGCTGGACCATATTTCCCAGCCGCCTCGCATCTAACCTGGGCCCTGTGACTAGTTCTTGTCAATAGACTGTGAATGGAAGTGAGGTCTGTTACGTCTGGGCTGACGTGTGCCTTCCTCATCCTCCCTTTCCTCGTGGCCAGGTGCTGTAGAGCCAGGGGAGAACTGAGGCCCTAGAGGAGACTGATCCACAGGTGGCAGGAGCTCAGATCCCTGAAGGACTGTACGGAGCTCCCCGCCCACCCTGACTCACAGGGCACTGTGCCATGAGCAAGACACAAACCTTTGTGCTGAGCCACTGAGATGGGGGGGCTGTTTGTTACGGCAGTTAGCAATATTTACGCCGACCATTACAAACTCTTATAATGTTATTGCTGAGAAGACTGAGGCTCAGGGAGAAGAAGTATTTGCTAAAGGACAAAGAATGAGTTAAAATTGGGAGTCATTCAACATTAGACAGAGAGAGGGTAAGGATACCACATTCCTAGGAATAAACCTTCTAAGAAAGTCCAGGAGATCTGTGTGTGGGTCTATGGCTGTCTTTAACTAGCTTTCTGACCCCTGGCAAGTCACTCAACCTCTCTGAGCTTTTTACCTCGACTGATAAATGAGAGTAAAAAGAGCTACAGGAAGGATGAGACGAGATATAGTACGTGCCCAGATATAGTACGTGCTCAAGTCATGTCCCTTTCCCTTCTCATCCTGAGATCAAGGTAAAGTGAAATAATAGTATCTAGACTTGTCTGAACCATTACACTCTCTGGCCTCCTGAGATAATAACACTAGTAACAATAATGGCCAACATACATTGAGTGCTTACTGTGTGCAAGGCACTGTGCTAAGTGCCCGACACCTACTAACTCATTTCATACACACAACCACCCCGTGAAATCCAGTACTGCTGCAATTCCCATTTTACAGATGAAGAATCAGGATCAGAGACGTTATGCCACTTGTCTAAGGTCACACCACCAATAGTCAGTGAGTGGAGACGGGATTCAAAGCAGGGCAGTCCAGTTCTAGAGCCCACACTCTTAGCCAGTATCCTAGACTGTTTGTTGTTGTTGTGGCCTGGTTTCTGTTAGGTCCTGGCTAATTTCTTTCAAGTTCCCCAGCTGGGAGCCCCTTTTGCATTTGCAAAATGACCCAGAGTCATCAGGTGGGAGTAGGACAGAAAGCATAGGAGAGCCATGAAGTGTACGAAGAAGGACCCCAACCTCCTCATCTAAAAAGGGGAAGGGGCCTTCCTTGGCCTGGCTCACCTCTCTTTTGACGTGTTCCCTCTGTTCTCTCCTTATCGTCAATGAACTCTCTTGCAACAGGGGAAAAAAAAGGGGGGTGGGGGGAAGGGCTTGGAATTCCCTGGTGGTCCAGTGGTTAAGACTCGGTGCTTTCACTGCCGTGGGCCTGGGTTCGATCCCTCGTTGGGGAACTAAGATCCCATAAGCCACACAGCATGGCCAAATAAATAAATAAATAAAAGGGCTGAGCTACCCCATGCCTGGGCCCTGATTTCTCCCAAATCCTCCGATTTCTATCTCTCTGGCTTTGGTCTTCTCGTCTGGGAAGTAGAGTTGGTGAGAATGATACCTCCATTCAACACCTTGGCCTGGAATACCACCCTCCCCTCAACCTGGCTGGGTCCACCTTCCCAGCCTCATCTGCAGAACCCCTCTCACTGCACACACACCATGCTATCTGCTTCCTGTACTCCCCAAACACACCCCATAGACAGACTTCTGTGCCTTTGCCCATTCTGTTCCCCTCTCCTCCCCTCTTCCACCGTGCAAACTCCTATTCATCCATTAGGACCCAGCTCCATGGCCTCTCATTTTTTCCTACATTCAGCAGATCTTTGGAGCACCCTACCCTATGCCAGGCACGGTGCTAGGCACCGCTGATCCATTGGCAAGCTCTGCTCTCATGCGAGGAAGAGAAATACGAATGAACCATGCAATCCCATAAATACGTAAAATTGGAAGTAACCCATAAATAGGTAAACTCGGACATGAGGGCTAGGAAGGAGAAGAGCGCCATTCTAGAGCACAGGTAGTCAAGACGCTGGATGGAGGCTGGAGGGTCAAGGTAGGCTTTGGTGGAAGTGCCGTGAAAGCTGAGATTTGAAGGATGGAGAGCTGAAAGGTAAGAAGGACAGAGCGGGGGCAGCTTTCCCGGCTGAGGGATCTGCAAGCCCTGTCAAGGGAAAGGATGTGGTGTTTCGAAGAAGCTCAGAGAGAGCCCTGGTGGGTGGAGGACAGAGCCAGTTGGAAGTGGCCGTGGCGGGTACACCTGGCCCTGGCTGCCGCAGCCAGTGTGTGTCTCTCTTCCCACTTCCACGTTCAGGGACTTCATGCTTTAGCTTGAAATTGACCGTGGTGGAGTATTTCCACTACGGAAATCGGCAGGCCCTACAAATCAGCGCCGTTTTCTTTTTCTCCGGAGAGCCGGCTTACCAGTGTAGCACTGGGGCTGTAAAGTCCTCCTAGGCTACCTTTCCTGTCTCTGCTGGGATCCAGGCCTCTACTCCAGTACCTGCCACACCAGACTGTAGTTAATAATTGGGACTATTGACTACAAGCTAGATCTCACTGTCTCTCTTTGCCCAAGGGCCTACCCAGCGCAGCAAGGAGTGGGGTAAGTGCTTGCTGGAGGGATAAATGGATTTCGGAGAGTCTCAACATCTCGCAGATGGAGCTTAGCGATGTCAGCCTCCAGGTTTCCTCCTAGTGACTCGGGCTTCTGCATTCCTCGCTGTTCTTCAGGTAGAGCTAGTACAAGGTGGTAACAAAGGCTGTTTCTCTCCCCAGCAGAAACATGTAGGTCTGGCAGCTGGCTGGGTGGGAAAGTAGGCGCTCTTGGTGGGAATAGCCCCTGCGGAGGGGAAATGGGGAAAAGGGTAGGGAGATAATACACGTGCAGCGCTTACTCCAGCTAAGCGCCAGGCCGGAGACTTCCACACCCATTATTTCACCGAGGCCTGGTAACAACAGCTCCATGGCATACTTGCTGGCTTAGGGGCTCTGAAACGAGACAGTCCTGGGCTGGAATCCTGGCTTTGCCACTTGAATGAGCTACATAACCTGGGGCACAGTGCTTTATTTCTCTGAATCTCAGTTTCCCCCAGGTATGAAATGGAAATATAGCAACAGCTGCAGGCTTATTGGAGAGGATTCCATGAACTGCTGGAGGGGAAGGCTGAGCACAGCACCGGCTCGCAGTTTTCCCTGAATATTATCTATTACCATGAGGCAACGCTGTCCAGACTCTCCGGGCTGGAGGGAAGCACCACAGCTCTCCTCAGGCTACTGGGCCTGCAGGGGCACAGCTGGGATCTGAACTCAGGCCTCCTGAATCCTGTTCACCCGCTGCTCACCCACTGCTGCTTCCCTGAGAGAAGATCCAGAAAAGAGAGTTCACTGCAGCCTCAGCGGCGGGCAGGGAGCTTGTTCAGCTGGTGCCTGAGAGAACACCTCAGCTGTGGAGGAAAGCAGAGTGTGGCTCTGACTGTGATGATGCCAGAACTATCTGGGGAGAGATCAGAGCCCAGACACCGCCCAGACACCTGGGCAATTATTAAAGCAGTGGCTCCCGTGGAACTTCAAGGAGTCTGGATAAGAATAGCTGCAATAAAAAGCGCTATGTGGCTGACGGAAGAAGTGCTGAGCCAGGAAAGGGAAGGAAGCCTGGGGGCGGGGAGGCACTGGCAGGGATGGCCACTGGGGTTGGGAGGCCCCCTGAGCCCGGGTGTTTGAGTGAAGTGGGGACAGTCATCTGGTGCGCTGACTACCCTCCACGATCCCAACACCCAGTCTCTGATCGTGGGCCCCTGAAGGCTGACCTCTGCAGGCCACATTCCTGCCCCTCTTTGCCTCGGGTTTCTGGAGGGGTGCGTTGGTTACTGGGAAGCACTGGCCGGCACTGGCCGGGGATCAGAGGGTGGGAAGGAGAGAGGTGGGGTACTTATTCCACCTGCTGCTTCCCTGCGGTTCTGCCTGAGGCTGTATTGCTCTGTGGCTTCTCCTGCCAGGGACCCCAGCTCTCGGCCAGGCTCCCAGCCTTTCCACTGGCTGGGGGACTAGGGGTGGAAACAGCTCCCACGCTGTTAGGCCCTGTGTGTGAGTTTCTTCACAAACCCCAGCTGAGCCTGCTTTCCTACCAGGCCCCTCACTGAGATACCTGTTCTGTGACCAGACAGGAAGCCCCCAACACAGGACTGAATCGAACACTTCTGAGGCCTGACAGTACTGAGAAGCTTGTGTGTGTGTGTGTGTGTGTGCTATCTCTTGCCTCAAGCAGCAACACATAAAGAATGAGTAAGTTACAAAGTCAACTACCACAGTAAGTCACTTGTCAGAGGTATCGCTGCAGGGCAGCTTGGAAGCTACATTCCACTGTGATATATATCACAGGTCTAGAAATAAGAGTGCATGCTTCAGCAGCCCAAGTTTCCAGAGCCCTTCCCCAGATGCCCACATGCACTGATTCAGACTTTTAGAGCTCAGAGATGATCACCTTTAACCAACCCATTTTACAGAGGAGGAAACTAAGGCCCATGGAGGGAATGAGACTTGTCAAAAAAATCACACTGAGTTTTTGTGGCAAGGCCTGAACCATAGCCTGTGTCTCCTGACCCGCAGCCTGGACGCTGCTGTTTCACCTCTGCCTCATCTTAATTATTCTTGGCTCGCCCCAGCATCAAATGTTTTTTTGTATAAACATTTTTGTTATTTGGGTTCAGGTTTACCATCTCCACTAGATCAAAAATTCCTTGATCACAGGAACTGGTCCCGTTCATCTCCGGGTCAGCCGCGAAGCCCAGCACGTGATATAATTAGATGTTAAAAGAAATCCTCCAAGCCCTCCCCCACTTTAGCCATGAGAGGTTCCCTGCCGCTGCCTGCACACCTCCAGTGAGAGGGAGCCATTACCTGTGGGAGCAGCCCAATTCAGCTATGGACAGCTCCAACCCTTAGCAGCGCTTCCCCACGCTGAGCTGACATTTGTAATCGTCGGCAGTCAATAAGCTGAATGGAGAAGGGTTTTTATCACCACATTCAAATCCCTTGGAAGCTCTCAGACATCTGTTTAGAAACGATCCATCTCCCAAGAAGTGGTGGAAATTCCTTCCCAAAGCAGCGACGACACGTAACTGTTACAACAGCAACAAACTTGCGGGATCTGGGCTGGGCCTGCAAGGGAAAACTTGGGCCTGGAATCCAGGCGTCTAAGTGAGGGAGGTGGTGTTCTCAGCAAAGCTTTTGCCTGGTAGGAAGTAATTTTGCCAGCTGAAAAATACTTTTACAGTTGATTTTATACTGATGGGAAAATATCTCCTGGCAGGCTCACTGCATGGGGTTGAGGCAACATCCTTCCAGCAGGCGGGACTCTTCCCCTTCGAGAAGGGTCCCAATCTACAGTGATTTACTCATGTTCTAGGAATCTAATCCGCCTCAAAGGAAGACATTTAAAATACGGCTTGTTTGATCTTTTTTAAAAAATTGAACATATTACGATTTATCTTTAATGAGGCAGGGAAGGTTCAATGGACACAGAGCTAGAAGATATACCTGAGAGCCTGGTTTACTAGCTGTCTTATCCTTGGCAGCAATCTTTTTTTTGGCCTCAGTTTCTTCATCTGTAAAATGGAGGAACCATACCGGTCCTGCCAGGATACCTGTGGCTGTGAGCACATGCTTGGAGCTAGCCTGCCAGGGTTTGAATTCCAGCTCCAGCACCATTTGCTGTGTGGTTTGGGGCAGATAAATGCAACCTCTGAGCCTCAGATTTCCAGCTCTAAAATTCTCCCTCTTTAGAGTCAATGGGATAATCCACAAAGAGCACTTGCTAAGTCCCAGGCTCACAGGTAAGCGCTCAGTGAGTGTTAGCCAATATCTTCTACCCATAAGGTTGGTGGTTGTGAAGATAGGGTAGACACGGAAGTTAGCAAGGGCTGAATAAGTTCAGGATTGCTCTAATTGCCTCGCCTCTCACCGTAAGCTAAAGAAAGTGAAGGGGAAAATGGATCAGGGAGAATTCAAGCAAGTATGCCCCATCCAAGAGGGCCTTCACGTGTTTCTGTGGAAATGATGGAAATGGCTGCACTTAACACATATTCTATGGCTTTTGAAAGGAGAAAAATCCAGATTGGAGAAAGAAGGATCAAAGCGAAGGGTGCAGCTCGATTCTGTCTCTGTCAGTTGGCCTGAGATCTTGCTGATCTGCCTGTTGCAACATGGAAGCAGAACACATGCCAGATTTCAGAGCTTCATGAAAGCTGCTGTGGGTACATTTCCAACACGAAACGATCACTAGAAACACCTACAGCACGAGGAACATCTAGCAGCTGAACGAGTGTTTTTTGTCCCAGACACCGAGAGAGGAAATCCAAAACTGCGTTGCCTTTTAGTAGCAAAGCTGTCTTAGGAACTCTCAGGGGAGGAACAAGAAATCAGACATCGCTAAATGCACCCTTTTTCTTCTCTCCTATCATTCCAGCAGTCAGGATGGGGGTGGGGAGGGGAGGCGGGTGGTATATCCCTTATAGCTGCTTTGCTTTTCTTGTTTTCTTTTTTGCGAGCAATGTGTCGGTGGAAGGTGTGCTAGGATCAATGGGTAGATCAGGTCCCTGGCTTTGAGGACCAGCGTTCCTCTTCATCAGGCCGTGTAACCTTGGGCAAGTCTCAAAATCTTTTTGAGCCTACCTTGGGGGTGAGGGGTAGACAACGAGCTATAAATCCTGTCGAAAATAGGTGTGAAAGGGCTTTGCAAACTTAACCCTAGGGGCTCTTAATCTGAGGTCCAGGGATAAGCTTTCAAAGGCCTTCAGAGTCCTGGAATTTTATGCTGCATGAATATAAATGCAGAGAAAAAAGATGGACAAACTGCCCAAGTGGTTAATTTCCTGCAAAAGGAGTAGGACTGGGGGAGGGAGGAGAGTTTTCATGTCGTTACTCTGTTTGGCTTGGATGTATTATTCAGAGAATGGATTTAATCTTATTTGTAGAAATAAAGTATCCTTCATAAAAATGAAATTGCCTGAAAAATTGCTCACGTGTGTGAACATGTGCATTTTTCTTGGGCAATCAGTGCTTTCACCAGGGGCATGAAGGGCTCAGAGACCTCAAATAGTTAGGGCAGGGCTGTGATATCACAAAGGAAAGCCGTCAAGACCTGTGCTGGGCGCAGAGCACAGGGAGATCAGCTAGGAGTTTTGTGAGCACCTAGAGGGGTGGGATAGGGAGGGTGGGGGGGAGGGAGACGCAAGAGGGAAGAGATATGGGAACATATGTATATGTGTAACTGATTCACTTTGTTATGAAGCAGAAACTAACACACCATTGTAAAGCAATTATACTCCAATAAAGATGTAAAGAAAAAAAAAAAAGACTTGTGCTGGGTATCTCCTCTGACCTTGCTCCCTCCCCTCTACCCCACACTTGGACAGTCACCAACGTCCTGTTACTGCCCCCAGACACTGCACTATCCTTTGTGGTTTCCCTATATCCTTTGAAACAGTCTCTGTATTCAACTCTCTTCAAATTACCCAGTTTGCATATGCCATCTGTTCCCTGCTGGGACCCTGACTGATACAGTATTTATTTATTTATTTATTTTTGGCCGCGAGGCACGTGGGATCTTAGTTCCCCGAAGAGGAATCGAACCTGCGTCCCCTGCATTGGAAGCGCAGAGCCTTAACCACTGGACTGCCAGGGAAGTCCCCCAATACAGTATTTTAATAGACGCACACACAGACGCACATGTATTCACTGACACACTCACACACACTCACCAACTCACACAACTGATGCACACACTCACACCCACACGTCCACACTCACTCACATATACTCATTCACAAACACACACACACCCACTCATGGGCAAATGCACACTCAGTACTCCCTCAGCAACACTGCCTGTTCCCAGCACTTTGGGGAATGCAGTGTTCTGGTTAAAGTCCTGCTCTTGTGAGCTAAGGGTGCACCAGCCATGCAGGAACCCTGCCTCTGGGGCCCGTCACCCTGCGCACCATGGAATTCGCGATTCTTGCCAGTTCTTATTTTTAGGAATGCTGCACTTTGTCTGGGACTAATGTGGATGAACCCACCAACTGCACACCCTCAAGGTACTTGGAAAGGTTAATTTAGATGGACAGCACCAGGTGTTGGGTGGGAGTTGAAAGGAGACACGTTTTAGTTCAATACGAGGTCACCTCTCCAATAACCGGAGCCGCCAATGATGGACAGACCTTTTCTGGGGCTGCACCTCCAAGAATGATGTAGGACTTGGGAGCAAATGACGTCTAAGGAGACTCTAAGGTGCACCCGTGACCTTGGGCTCATCATTTCCCCCTTTGGAGGGTCTGCTTCCTTATCTGCTAAATGACCGCCTTAGTCTAGGTCTCTTCCAGGGGTCTTTAACAGCTCTAAATTATCTGAGTCTCTGAGTCTGCAGGCAAAGATCCTCAGGGGTGGGGGCGGCATTTGGAAAGGAGCTGCAGACGTAATTAGTGATGGAAATGCGAGTCTCTAGCTGCCTCTGGATGTCAGAGTTTTCAGATTAAAACAAGGCTGAATCTTGGCTGAATGATTCCATTCCCTCCAGAGCAAATGGCAACAGCAGAACGTTGGGAAAAAAAAAATCTGGCCTCGGTTGGAGAGGGAGAGGCAGATGAATTTGTTTGGGAGACAAAAGGCCCGGCAAGGAATGGTGCTTCCAGGAGCTGCTAGTCTTTTAGCCTCCCGGGACCTCAGATTCTTCGTCTTTAACTGGGGATGAAAGTATCAACCCCACTGCCTGTGTTTTTCTGAGGATAAACAAAAGCGAATGACCGTAGCCTTCCTATGGGGTGGAAAACAGCCAGGAAAATAGGTTTGCGTTCAGGCACCCGTGCTTGCTGGTTCTGTGACCCTGAGAGAATGACTTAACTCGCATGCCTCCATTTTCTCATCTGTGAAGTGGGGGGACGGAAGCTCCTCCTTGGCAGGGGTGAGGAACCTTGAGCCAGAGCACACGGAACACTTTGTACGTGGGGCGGCCAGTATCGGGCCTCTAGCAAGGAGCCTTGCGGGATTCTACGGAGCAGACACATTCTACCGCGTCATAGGAACCGCACCGCGGCTGCGCTGAGCCTGGCCGTGACCCTTTTTCTCTTAACAGAGGATTCAGATGGGTGGCCTGGAGCCTCCCCAGCGGGGGACCTTAACTTAGTCTTGGGTGTCCGTGTGGTACCAGCAGCTTGAAGGCAACATGAGGCAGTGGGTGGTCACCCGGGGGGGGGGATTTGAGGAAGCTTGGGTACAGCCCCCTGCTTGCCATGGCCACAGAGATTCTCCCACGCCCAGGCTACTCCTCGGGCCCTCTGGACACTCCTAAACCATAGGGTCAAACGCAGCAGCTTTGCCTCTTCATACTCCGGCCTGGAGGTTTTTGGTGAGGGGGGTCAGTCATCCAGGGCCCACACCTCTCAGATGGTTTCCTTTAGGCCCTCGGGAATTGAGCTTGCAGGGTCCTTAGGGACCCTCTGACCTGTCTCCCCAAATTTTCTCTCTCTCTTTTTTTTTTGGCCGCACTGCGCGGCATGTGGGATCTTAGTTCCCCGACCAGGGATCGAACCTGTGCCCCCTGCAGCGGAAGCACAGAGTCTTAACCACTGGACCACCAGGAGAGTCCCTGTCTCTCCAAATTTAACCCAAGCTTATTTAGGACCAAATCCATCTCCTGCTCTCCTGCTGTGCCTAGGGGTGATAGAGGGTAGAGGGTGGGGGCAGTGTGTGTGTGTGTGAGTGTGTGTGTGTGTGTGCGAGTGTGTGTGTGTGTGTGTGTCAGCCAAGCCACCACAAATTGGAAATAAGGAAGTCCAAACCAATTCTTCTTTAAATGAAAGACTTTGTTCTAAAGCTGTATGAAACCAAGAGTCGGGGTCTTCAAACTAGCCATATTCTTCATAAGCTCTCCTGCCAAATGAGTTATTTGGAAGGTTGAAGAATTCCCAATGGCCAGAGAGACGTTATGAAGATGAAAACTTGCATTTGAGATCACGAGGATTTTATTAATTTGTTACTATTTTAAGCCACCATACAAATATCCTTTGTATTGATTTCAGCGTGATGTACTGACTGAATAAATATGCCAGTTTCTGCCAGGGAGCTGAACAGTATTTTTAACCTACTTTAAAATATGTGTTGTTTCCTATGGGTTTTTTTTTTTTAAGTTTAGAGTTGATTATGATAGCACTTTCAATTTTAAAAAATTCTTCTTTCCAGAGAATACACATATATTTTAAACTATTAAATATAAAGCTTAATGGGGCAGATAATTATTCTTTTAAACTACAAATAAAGGTGGGAAAAAAGGTGAAATGATTTTTTTTGCTTATGTTTACTATTATATTAGATAATACCACTATAACAAAGGAAATTTGAATATATAACTGAAATATATTCTTATACCTATTTTTTCCTGATACCTGCCTATTTACCTAATTTAGCCTGTTTAGTGTATATAACACTGTGTACGTAATCAGGGCCCTGCCAGAAACTTTAGGATCTTAAAAAATTAAGGAAAAAAAACCTCCCGAGAGCTGAAGCTTTTCACACACTGGCTGATAGGCTCAAGATAATAAGGATACCATCACCATTTCATAGATAAGGAAATGAGGATGGGAGGAGGTCAAAGCCTTTTCAAGGGCTTTCAGCTGTTTCCCAGTAGTTTACCCCAAGTTCTTCTCTTTCCCCTTCTTCAAAATGGGGAGAGGGATCCCTTATGTCTCAAGGCCATTGGGAATATAACTGAGATGATATTTAAAGACTGGCATGAGTTCTTGTTTGGAAAGGCACTGAAAAACTAACGGCCATTGTAATTGTTATTTGTGACTCAGATGAAATCTCCTGGTTATGGAGAGAAATGCAAAATTTCCACCTTGTAAAATGATACCAATTATCGCCCTTGCTTTGTGAAGTGAGAAACCTCAGAAAATTCAGGGACAGGAGACGAGTGGGACTACGTACAGCTTCAGAGCCGGAGCTAAGAATGGGCTCAGAATCACAGAACCCAGCATTTCAGGAGACCTGGTCTTGTACTCTAACTGCCGGCTGGGAGCATAAATCCTCCACACGGTCCCTCCCTGTGACGGGGAACTCACAGGATGGCCTGTCCGTCTCCGAGTGGCCGACTGCTGGAAAGTCCTTCCTAATTTTGAGCTGAAATCTGAGGGGGAGGAAGTGGGACCGTCTCTGCCCAGGATGCGTTGCTGCCTGAAGTGTCCTTCTCTAGGACAGCCCTGCCTCCTTCTCCCGAAGTCCCAGGGGGACGGGGGTTACCTGAAGTTGTAGCCTGGGGAGACGCTGCTCTTCTCAGAAACGCTGTCGAGCCGGGTGAAGGAATATTTGGGGATGCACTGGTCCCAAGCCTTGTCCAGGTCGCACACCCAGCCGATCTTAATGCCCAGAACTCCCCCCTGGGTGGAGAAAGGGGGCAGATGTGAGCCCTCCCACAGCCCCCGACTCCCGGTCCGCGGTCGGAGTGGAGTGGGTCCCGGTGCGGGGGGTGCATGTCACGACAAATGGACAAGTGATTTCTTTTCATTCTCCAGGTGGAGGACGGAGGTCGGGAGAAAGAAGAGTGGTCTGTCACACGCTGCTTCGTAAAGAAGTTCTGTAGTTAAGGGTGACCGCCCTTGAGCCTCTAAATCCTGTTTTTGGTGTCTTTAGTCCCTTAGCTACAACCCAGGAAAGTGCCCACAGATCCACTTTCCCACAGTGTAGACCTTCTTGGAGATCTGAGGCTTCTGCCTGCAGGTGAAGCATGACGACAGGAATGGGAAACTGAGGCTGGGCGGGAGGCAAGACCACTCAGGGCAGGGGTGGGTAGGACAGGCACAAAGCCGGTCGCAGGCCTGGGATGCCCCCACCAGGTGGCGCTGCGCCGCAGGCAGCTCCTCTTCCCCGGTAGTCGCTCCCCCTGCCCGAGGGCCCCCAGGCCAGGGAAGGGAAGAGTGGCTCGTTCCTCACCGTGCTGGCCAATTTGGCAAAATTCTGCCCCGCGAACTTGACCACATCTCCCACCCGCATGATGGGGCAGAAGGGGGCCTTGTCAGGGTGGAAGCGGCATGTCTTCAGGTCGGTGGCAGTCAGGCTGGGAAGGAGGTTTCCCCTGGGGAGGAGAGGGCAAGGTGCAGGGTTAAAGCGAGGACAGTCACGCTCGGATTTTCCTCTAGCCGTCCGGAGCCTCAGGGCCCCCGCTCTCTTGGCCACTCGCCTTCTCCCTTACCTCTGTCCCTACATCTTTCTGGCGATTACCCCTCCCTCCCGTAGAAGGTTCTGTGGGCTGGGGCTCCCAGAGGGCAGGAGTCTTTACCCATGGCCCCTCTGTTGTGCCCGCCTTGTGCTTTGCATGTGGCCGACACCCACCCAGGAGTCGCCAAATGGGGAAGTCACTGAAGAGGGGCTGAACTAAGAGAAAGGGGACACGCACACTGGGCTTGAGGTGGGGAGAAGAGAGATGGGAGGAGCGCCTCGGGCCCCACCTTTGGAGGCATCCGAGTTCCAGGCCCAGGTTCAGCTTGTCCCTCCCCTGCTCTGAGCAAAAGCCCCCGTGGGTCCCGAGCCCTGGGGCAGGAGGCTGGCAGAGAAACTGGCCCCAGGGTCCACCCTGGGGAGGTTGGGAATAGCAGCCCCGGGAAGCTGGGGGATGGGGGGGGAAGGGCGGGGTGGCAGCACTGCTTGTAGGTTTTAGGGAGGGAGCTTGAACTCACTTCTCAAAGTTGAAGAGGGGGAAGCGGATGCTGTTCTTGATGAAAATAGTGAAGTTCTCAGCTTCCATCATGACAGGCCTGTGGGCGAGAGCAGGAGGTCTTAGCGCCTTGGGAAGAAGAGGGGAAACAGGAGGAGCTTTCACCCCAGGGACCACCTTCCTGGGAGCATCTCCCAGTGGGCACGGCCAGCCCTGGGAGTGGACAGTCCTGGGGGTGCCCAGAGATGCAGAGCTCCCCCTGCTGGCAGAGCAGAGCTGGGCTGGGTCCTCTTCCCGCCTGCCCTCCTCGGGTCCTTACATCTCCACCGTGTCCACCTCGGCGGGGCACCAGCCCTGGGTCTCACAGGTCCGGAGCTCAGAGCTGTAGTTCACGCAGCGGCCCGTGAGGATCCCTGCGAGGGTGGAGCCAGAACTGCTAGGTGCACCCCTGGCCCTTCACCCCTTCCTCCCCCCACCCCTCCATCAGGGACGCACCCCCCACAACGCACACAGGGACCCTGCAGGTGGAGGTAGAGGACAGGCAGGGCCAGGGACTGGGGGTCTGTTAGCCCTGCAGGGCTCTCCCCTCCTCACTTCCTGAGCCCTAGACAAGCCAGAGGGAGGTGACAGCCCTCCCCTCACACGTTCCAAGCCCCAGGCTCCCTGAAGACCCCTTCACCGCTTGCTCTTTCTCGCCTCTGAGCCTTTGCTGCTTCTGTTGCTTCTGCCTAGAATGCCCTTTTTGAAGCTTCTCTCTCCTGCCAAATCCTACCCATCCTTTAGGGCCCATCTCTAGGAAGCCATTCGGGGTCACCCACCAGGAACCAATCTCTCTCCCTCCCCGCCCCCCCCCCACCCCGGGGTCCCACGGTACCTCCGTGACAGCACTTGCCACCTCATGGCACACCTGTTTGCAGCACCACCCCTGGCCTGGGAACTCTGGGGGCAGCCCCGCTGGGCTGGCCCACAGCCGGCATCCATCAGTGCTGGCAGCATGACATGGAACAGGCCCATTCCCACCCCCTCCCTTAGGGTGGCTTCTCCCCTGGGGGGGACGTGCTGCCCCCAGGGCCCCACTGACAGTGCGGGGCAGTGAGAGGTGGGGAAGAAGCTGCACTCACCCACCCCTGGGAAGCGCTCGGGCTGGCACTGGCTGTCTGACACACAGCGGAACTTCTCCTCGCTCTGCAGGGAGACAGGTGCGTGCAGGACCCGCACTGGCCCCTGCGGGGGCGGGGCCTGCCCATTGGCGGCCTCTGGAGGGTGGAGGTCCCCGGACACAGCTCCAAGGCTGGGCCCTGGGCCTCTGCTCACACCCTCACCCCACCCCCTGACCATGCTGTCCTCCCCTCACCTCTGGGCAGAATCCTTGCATCTGGTTTTCGGTTACAATCATCTTTGTGATTATGACAAACACGGAGGTGCCCTTGGGAGGAGGAGAAGGGAGAGGAAAAATGCAACGGTGCTAATTCTGTTATCCCCACTGTACAGACAAGGAAACCGAGGCTTGGACTAAGAGATCTGGCCAAGGTCACGGGGCTAATAAAAGGCAGAGGTGGGGTCCAAGCCAGGCTCTTTCCACCCACCTGGCCCTTCTTGCTCCGCGTGTTGTCCTTGATTTCAGGACAAGTTGTGCCAGGACTACAGAGGAACCCAGCTTCCCCCATACCTAGCGCTGCCTAGTGGAGAGGCAGACCCAAGCCCCCAACACCTCCCAGATGCTGGGGAAGGAGTTCTCTGGCTCACCGATGCCACAGAATCTGGTTTGGGCATCCCATTGGCACTCTCCTTGTCTTGCCCTCTCCCCTTCAACCTGCCCAGTGTCTGGGCACCCAAGCACCCTGGGGTAGGTAGGGGGACCCTACCTGGGGTGGGGTCACATAATCAGACACGTCCATGACTCGGTTGGCATAGTGTCCAAAGCCCTTCACCTTGGTCACCACCGAGGACTCAATGGCTGTGTCCCGCACCTGGTACGCCTTCTCGTGCAAGAAAACCCACCTGGGCAGGAGAGCAGGGGCGGAGAGCAGAAGAGGGGCTAGACCCTTCAGACAGAGGCTGGGAGAGGTCCCCTTCCTGTCAACATCAAGAGGACATGGGGTGCCTGGCAGGGGTGCTGGAGGCATGGCCCTGCGAGTGAGCCCTGGCTTGGCTTAAACTCATGTTTCTCTACCTTTCCCCTCACTTCCTCCTTAAAGAGCCCTTTTACCCTAATTGTACCCGCCTGGAAATTTTAATACCATAGATATCATTTATGTCCTGTTTGTGTTTTTGTGCTTTCTACATTAGAAGAGTGAGGTTTTTTTCTTATTCTCCAAGAACCAACTTTCACCCCTGTTGAGAACACACTGTCTTTCTTTCCCTCTCTGGCTGGCATGTGGGCTGAGAAGGGAGAGGATCACAGGCCTCTGACTCTGTGCATCCCAGGCTTTGCTCATGGCTGTATCCTAGGTGCTGACACACAGTAGGTGTTCAGCAAACAAGTCAGCGAAGGCCCTGGGAGCTGCGCGCTTCGCAGAGGCTCCGTCTGTGCAAGGGTCCGGTGAGAAGGGGCAGAGGAGGAAAGGAGGGGCCTTGCCAAGCCCTCACCTGGCAGGTAAAGGGAGTCGGGCGGGAAGGGAGGAGGGGCCTGTAATCTTATTCGTTGGATTCTGCTGCCACCCAGTGGGCATTTACCTGTACTGGCTTCTCCCTGCAGCTTCAAGCCAGTGCGGGACCACGTGGATCGGGGAGGGGCCCCTTCCCTTCTGCCCTCCAAGCCTCCCCCAGCAGCAAGAAGGGCCCGCCGACACATCACTTGTTTCCCTCTGCGTTTCCGCGAGGTGCCCACCTTTCCACGTGAAATCACCCATCCCAGCCCTCGAGGCTCGAGCCACTCTCGGCCTCAATACCACGCGGGGCCTCAGTACTTGTTCCTGACAGCACGTGGGGAGGCACGTTCACCGTCCCCGCCGTGCAGACCAGAAAACCTCTTCAAATATGTTTGGGAAGGGCTGCGTGTGCTCAGCTTTGGAGAACACTGGTGACGTCTCAGGGAATCTAGGAGCGTACTTTTGGAAATGCGGGGGTTAGGGTCATTTTCTGATGCTAACCAGGGTGGTATCCGGCTGCAGAACTCCATCAGACGAAGTTGAGTGGCAGAAACGGAGACTGTGGCACAGAGGAGACAAAGCTGGGGGGCTCCCAGGCTGGGAAGCGGTGAGGGCAGCTCGCAGGCTGACCCAAGGAGTTTATGAGGAGGGGTTAGGACGTCAAGCCCAGGAGTTTTCTGACCCCTGGGGCCCCCTGATGTTGGGAGATGCAGAGGGGAGCAGCTCCCGGGTCGTGCCGGGGTCACGGCCATTTGTGGGGTCCTGTTTATGGGAACACAGGCTGACGTTTGCAAGCGGCTCCTTGTTCCGTTTTCAGAGAGAGGGTTCGGAGTCATCCCCCCATTGGGGCTTCCCGCAGGCCCCTGAATTCTGAATGCTGTCTCGAGTGGGAGAGAAAGGCTGGTCACAGCCAGCCTGGCAGAGGGCTCCTAGCCTGTCACCTGTTTTACGGTTGCTGCCGTATCCCAGGCAGCATTCTGAGTGATGCCCTATTAAGAGTTATTTGCCTGCTTGTAAAACGTTCCCGGGAACGCCACGCCTCCGTGGAAGTCCGCCGTGCTTTACTTCCCTAGCACTTTTCTTCTGTTTTTAAACTGGGAGGGGTTTCATCAAGGCCTCCGAAGGGAGTGTGGCTCCCATAAACATCCCACCTGCCGTCTAATGTCCTGGCAGAAGGGAAGGGAGCGTCGCTATTACGGAAAACGGCGAAGTCATCGAAAAGAGCGCCACCGCGCCACCAGCTCCCGGGCTGGGGCCCTTGGAGCGAAGGGAGGGAGATTGCAGCTGGAGCACCTTTGCCGCTGCTGTGCCCTCACCCAGGTGGGAGCCACAGATGCCACACGCCCTTCTGGAACCTCCGTTTGCCTGGCCACGGAGCGGACACTCCTCTGAGTGTCGATCAGTGAAATGGTCTCCTGGAGCCCCTCCCCTGTCCTTAAAGGCTGGTCACGTTCAGAACTCTGAGAAGCAGAGTTCGGATGGTTGTTTATCACCGTGTAATCAACACGGCAGACGGAGTGCTGTACGTGCTGAGGATTCATTGAATCCTTACTCACAACCCAACGAGACACCTGTGTTATTATCCTCACGTTTCAAACGAAGGAACCAAGGCACAGAGCACTGTGCTAACCCGACAAGCTGGCCTGCGGGTTCCAACCCCGGCAGACGGCTGCAGAGCCAGAGCGCTCGCGGCCACCCCGGGGGCCCCCAGCTGTGTTCCACTCAGGGCCTGGCCACAGCTGGCCCCCTGAGCTGGACCCTGGTCCTTGTCCTGCTGGCCCTGCCCCATCGCCAGGGACAGCACCTCCTAGCTCAGGAGAGTCTCAGGAGGAAGAGTCCAGGGCTCGAGGGACGATTAACCAGCCTCTTTCCTTCCGGTCCTCCACCCTCATGGCTCCTCCTGTACCCGGTCGGGAGGTGCGGCCGCGTCAGAATTCTCTCTCCGAGTTAAATAACAAGCGGAAGAGTTTCAGTGGCCCCGTGGGGCCCAAAGGCATCATCAGGGCAGCTCAAGATAAGGGGATGCTGCATTTCCAGAAGAGAGGGACTGAGTCTGTCTCCAGAGGCCAGGGCTGAGGAGATGGGGCAGGACTGAGCCTTCAGTTCTTGGCATTTACTCTGCTGCTCTGACTTGTTTTTTTCTCGTGTTCCTGGTTCATTATTTATAGAGCGGAAGGCGGGTGGCAACTCCTTGGCAGGTGGGATGTGCAGGAAGGAGGCCAGAGCAGTGTCCCAGCACCCTCCTGTCCACCCCGCCCCGGGAGTCAGGGAGGAGACCGGGGAGGGGTGTGTGTGTGTGTGTGTGCGCGCGCGCGCGTGTGTGGGGAGCAGAGGGGTCTCTTAGGAAGGTGTGAGCTGGGCCGAGCGAAAGGGGGACATGCAGGGGAATCTGAGAAATAACAACTGTCACCATCTTCCTGAGTCACCCGTCCCAGGCAGGCACGGGCTTATGTCGCCTCCCCTTCCCAGGACTCTCGGAGGGGGCATTCCGACACCCATTTTCCAGATATGGGGACTGAGACGTAGAGACGTAAAGCGAGCTGTCTAAGCTCCACTCCTGTTGGTGTCGGAGCCAGGCTTCTAACCAGGTCTCCCCCTCACGGGGCTGCGGTGAGGGTGCAGGGGACACAAGAATGAAAACCACTCCTCTCTCCTGACCTGCAGGAGGGGCTTCAACACTTCTTCCCACCATAAGGCACCTGGTGTGCCGTCCAGGTGGCTCAGGGGCTACCTTGGGCCGAGAAGGCGGGATTCCACGTCCCGCTCTTTGAACTAGAGAGGCTCCCCCTTTAACTGCTTTGCACGTTGAGCTCCATAAGATTTTACACGAGGCTGAATGTCATGAATCAGAGCGGGTGGCTGTGCAGATGGGCCTCGTAGGGGGAGGAACAGGGCGGGAAGAGCAGGGCTGGGACGGGTCAGGGGCGCCATCAACCTCCACAGGCCCTTCCCGTGGATGGAGCATCAAAGGGCCAGGAATGCCCTCCCTGCTGGCTTCCAGGAAGGTGGCTTCCCTGGAAACCAACCTCAGGCCAAGCGCTGCCCGCTGCTGCTGGGGACTCAGGCCCCAGGGATCTTCTTCCTCCACCTCAGGGGCCCACAGGATACAGGAAGGGGGTTGCCTCTTAGGAAGTCCCACCCCCAGAGGAGACTGGCCATTACCACCTGGGCCTGAAAAGAGAACGTGAGAAACACCTGTAAGTCCTGACCTCTCGTGTGTGTGTGTGTGTGTGTGTGTGTGTGTGTGTGTGTGTGTGTGGTCGAGTAGGTGGTGTGTCGCTGTGTGAAATGGTTGGCTCATGTCATATACGTCCTAGGTAAAGCTGTGCATCTGGTCTACCTGGCTGGGCTCATACAGAAGAGATTCAAGTTAAGCATTAACATCAAAGCACTAAAAATCCTTTCAGATTCTCTTGAGTCTAAGCCGTGATCATCTCTCTTCTCATAACCGCATGGACCCTTAGCAGGTTCTCCTGTATCCACTTCTACCCACTGCAATCCTTGGTGTACCAGCCAGGGCAATCTTCCCATCTCTCTCTCTCTCTCTCTCTCTCTCTCTCTCTCTCTCTCTCTCTCTCTCACACACACACACACACACACACAGGTTAAAACGCATCAGTAGCTTCCCATCCACATCCATTACTCTTCTGTAAAAACGAAAGATCTGAGGGTGTCTGATCTGAGGGCCTCTGCCTGTGACGGCACCCCCATCTTACACCATCCTCGCCTTTGCTCTCTCTGCTCCAGCCACAAAGACCTTGTCTTCCCCGCATTTGCCAGCCTCTTTCTCTTTGCAGAGCTGGGTTTCCCTGCCTTGAACCCCCTTCCTTCCCTTCCTTCACCTGGGCTGCTTCTACTCATCCTTCAGCTCCCGGCTTCAATGTTACGTCTCCAGAAAGCCTTCCCTTACTTCCCCGACCCCGGTCAAATTCAAACACCTCTGCACTGGTGGCCCTCCTAGCTCTGTGCGGCCCTTCTTCAACCCTAAGCCACAGCTGGAATTTTACATTTGTTTGTGGAGATGATTTGATTAATATCCGTCTCTAGCACTGTCAGCTCCATAAGGGTGATGACCCTTCCTGCTTTTGCCGACCGCTCTCTCCTCGGTGCCTAATGCCTGTCATGAAGAGATGCTTGATACATTTTTTTTCTACATTCATGACAATGGATTCGTGCAGTCCTAACAGTGCACGGGCTCATGTGCACAAAGATGGGGCTCAGGCCAGGGGCTGAGCCAAAGACCGCACTGATGTAACTGCCAGGCACTGCTCTGCGGGGAGCTGTCAGGCTGGGAGATCGATGGGGTTGGATATCAAGACGCCAAAGAGCCTCTCACACCCGCCCCAGCAGGCTGGGCTCCAGCACTGAGGATGGAGCATCAGACTGGATCAGCATGAGGGAGAGACAAGGGCAGTGGGGGGGCTGGAGCCTGCTGTGTCTCCCCTCCATCAATCTCCTGCCTGGAGCCCACGGAGCCAGGCCAGGCCGGAATGTGCTGAGGCAGCTTTTGCGCTCACCTGGACCAGCGAGGTACCATTTTGCGGCTATAAACAACCACAGCCTCACATATACACGGGAACATGGAGCCTTTAAGAACCAACTTTGCCCCAAGCGCTGGACATGCAGCTGGGGAACATTTGCAAACATCACATCTTGTGAAACCACGAGTTGGAAGGGAACTTCATTTAACGCCATTTAATCCTACCCCAAAGCTTGAATCCCTCCTCTAATATCTCCGAGAGGTGCACTGGCTGTGCAGCCTTGCCTCCAACATCCACGTGAACGGAGCCCACTGCCTCTCAGCAAGCGTGTGGTGCAAGACAAACCCCTTAATCCACGCCTGCCCACCTTTCCAGGCTCACACCCGCACGCTACGCCGGCGCCTCGCAGACCAGCGGGCTCACTCTCGCAGCCCCGCCCACGCGCACACAGGCCGCCTTTGATCTCCTTGCCTTAACTCCTGGCACGCATCAGTGGCTTCCTGTCTCACACGCGCAGAACTGTTGTCTCAGGGAACAGCACGAGCCTAGACCCGCGTGCCAGGAAAGAAAACCCCCGAGGTTTCTGCCCAGCTTTCCTAATGCAAATGACCACAAGAAGGACAGAACCTGTGTTTGCCCCCCGGCCATCGTCTGCTCCAGGAACCTCTGCGCATATATATCTCTGTGTGTGTGGGTGTGTGCAGCGGGTTGCCTCCAAGAGGTGGGGGCCGAGAGGGGGTGTTCGGACCTTGATGGCTCTTAAGCAGCTCCCAGGATGGGTTCTAGGGTACAAAGTCAGGTAGATAGATGTAGGGAATTTATGCCTTCTGACAAAGGGGGGCGTTTCTGGATTCTTGAGGGGAGTCCTTACATCATGTTCAGAAGAGCCACTTCTCTCCACAGTAGCTCTCCCCTTGAGTGGCATTTGCACCTGTGTTTCTCCCCACCCCTCCCCAGGGACAGAGGCCCTCACCCAACGCCCCGCTTTGTCCTGCCCTCCAAGAGCCAGGGCTTCTCCCCTTCCACGTTCTCTCAGCATCTCCCCCCGCCAGACAGGAGTTCCTCACTCCACAGCGGGTCCGTTGCCTCCTTCCCCCTCTGCCATCCACCTGGTCAACCCGTCACCATCTCCCTCGTCTCGGCACCTTCCCTTCCCCTTCCCTGGCTCCCCTGTCTTTCCGAGACCCCCAAAGAGTGGACTGAGGGGAATGGGAAGATGTGTGTGTGTGGGGTCTGTCTGTCCTCTGGCTTGCTTGGGGCGGGGGGGAGACGAGAGAGGGGAGGGGAGCTGGTCACTTGGGACCTCTCCTGGTGGAGGGTGGTGCAGGGGCAAGGGCTCCCCTCCTTGGTGTGTGTGCATAGAGGCCGCTGCCCAACGCCGGAGGATTTACTGGGAAAACGCACGCATCTGGGGACAAGATCCCCGATGGCGGCAGCAGAAGCCAGTTTCTGGGATGTGGCCCCATGGAAGAGACGGTGGGCCCCGAGCGGGGAGAAGCTCAGGCAGCTGGGCAGCAACACCAGGGGCAGGACGGGGAGGACCGGAGGCCGGGAAGTCCTCCTTCTTGGACCTGAGGGCCACAGACTCACCCCACGAAGTAGGAGATGATCAGCAGCTGAACGGCTCGGTTGATGATCCCGATGGTCCAGCTCTTCACAACCACCGACTTGGTGGTCTCGTAGGTGAAGAAATCTGAGATGCAGTTCATGCTGAGACAGTGACCCCTCAGAAGAGACCCGATGGTGGCCTCAAGGAGGAGAGGTCACAGGGATGGGGAGACAAGAGATGGAGGCCTGGAGGGGGCAGCTTAGAGGGTCTTGAGGAATGGGGAGCCTGTTCCTTTAAGTCGGGCAACCCTAGCCCAGGGCTCAGCCTTCCTCTGCTCTTGACACTCTGGGCTGCCAAGAGTCCAGGGCCAGGGTGGGGGACCCCCTTTTTGTTCGTCTCCACCCCACTCCCCTGTGATGTCATGGCAGGGGTGGGGTCTCCAATCCCAGGCTCCTGATTGCCCAGGATGCATCTGGCTAGGGCCCTCTGGGACTCATGTTTTATCTGCACTCCGTGTACCGTTTCTGTTCCATTCTCTTATGCTGCATCTTCAGCCTGGCTCACCAGCTGCTTCATGCTCTCCTGAAAGCCCCTTGCAATATCCCACCCCCCAGCCACCTAACAGCCTGCATTCCTGAGGGTCTTCCTAACGCTGCTCGATTCTACAGCCATCCTCTCCTTTCTCGAGTTGCCACTAATAGCATGGGTCATGGGGAGGGGGTCTCTTGGTCTCCTGGGAAGGGGTGATTAAAGAGTCCTACAGTTCCCATTTCCTACTCATGTTGGCAGTGGCTGAAACTCTACGTCTAACACAGCGTTATCATACTGGGTTTTTCTGGGCGTTTTGTTTTACTGTCAGTTTACTTATCTGAATCATTTGTTAGATTACATGGTCCTGGAAGGCTGGTGCTGTTTCCATCTTGTTTATTAGTTTCCTCAAATCTTATCACTGCATCAGAGCTCAATACATATTTATTGAATCTTGTTGAATTTATGTTGCTAGATAGTGCGGTAACAGCCATTACCCAGAGGTTAAAGTTATGAGTTCAGGGAGCAACAGGGCATTCCCGTTGTCTCTTGTCCCAGGATCGAGTTAGCAAGCTGGTGTAACAGTAGGTCAGATTGTCAGAGAAATCTTGAGTTCAAATATTCTGTCCTGATGTCTTCATACACGACACATATTATCAGTCATTCTGAATGTAGGGTCACGGTGAGGACGACAGAGGAGAACTAGACTGGGGTAAGTAGATCTGGATTCTTAGTCTTCAGCCTTGTTGCCAACTGAGACCCTGGGCCGCTCCTCTTAGGGCCTCAGCTTTCCCATCTGCAAAAGGAGGTTGGAGCAGATGAACCCAAACATGTCTTCCAGGTCTGGCCTCCTCTGATTTTGCAAGTCGCACCCTAGCACTATATAAGGCGGGGCCTGGTTTCTGCAATCCCAGGCTGATGTGATTTCAGATCAGTTCCGGCTCCATGGTGAATCTGACACCAACACTCTAACTTGATACTGCCGCTGGCCAGCCCCTTCCAGGCGACTCACAACTTGCAGTTACTGATGTGAAGTTTTTGGATGCAGTGAACTCATTTCAAAAAGGATCCAATCCCATGTGACAGGGGAGGGCAGTACAGTCACAGACACACCAACACCCGCATTCTCAGAGAAGGCAGTGGGAGGGGTCATTTCTCTCCACAACTCATGAAATATTTTCCTTTTGGTCCCACAGACTCCTTTCTACTCCACGAAACCACTATTGTGCAGGAGAGAGAGGACATACATCATTCCAACACGTACACACGCATTTGTGTAAAGTCTGATAAAATACAACTACACAATCTCTCTTTAAAACCTAGTCATCCCCTGAAGTGTCTGTAATTTTTAAAGAGCCCAACGCGCTCCCACTTTCTAGTCGGATGCCAAGCGGGTGAGACTTCAGCGCACCCCTCTTCCCTCAGGTCCTCCAGCGCCGACGACGCTCTATGTGACCGCCACTAAGGCGGGCCGGGCTCGCATCTCTCTAGCCAGCTCGTCTGCTCTATGGTCTGCACCGGGCTTCCGGTGGCGGGACGCTGGGCCGCGCACGCGGGAAAAGCCTCCCCAGCGTCCCCCCCATCCCCCGCGTCCCCACCCCCGCTCCGCGTCCCCCAGCGCGCCCACTGCCCGTACCCGGGCCGTCGCGAGGCGACAGCTTGAGAAGGTGGGTGGTCGCCGTCCCCGTTCCCCAGGAGGGCGCGGGCCCTGCTCCCCCGCGGGATGCGCGTGATGGACCATTCCGCGTTGGAATCCGCGGGCGGCGGGCGAATCCATTTTAGGGGGAGGGGAGAACTGTGGGTCCGGGACCGCGTCGCGGCGGGGGCTCTGGGAGGGAAACCCTGCACTCTGAGCTGGGTTGGGGCGCGGGCGAGGTGCTGCCTCCCGGGCAGGTCCTGGGGCTCCGCTGCTTGTTGCCATGGCGCCCGGTGGAGTGCCCAGAGTGGGTGTCTGGTTGGGATGTAAGCGCTACTTCAGGCAGGCCTGGTTTTTCAGCCCGGGCTGGGCCTGGCCCCTGGAGTTCGGCAGAGTCGGCCTGTAGGTTCCCACGCTGAGGAGATCTTGAGACATCCCAGGCACAGCAAGGGTTGCCACTTGGCTCCATCCGTAGGCAGAATGAGGTGTTGTCCTTTGTACTTATTTATCTCCCTCTCTCGAATTCAGATTCCCAGTGTGCCGTGTATCTGCACACTTAACAGCGGCAGGTCAGCATGGCAGAAACACTGGAGTTCAACGACGTGTATCAGGAGGTGAAAGGCTCCATGGTAAGAAGGGTTTGGGTTTTTAATACAGGTGGAGGGAGGGAGGTGGAGTAGACGTTTTGTTTACTAACAAGAGCTTGTCTTGATGAGGTAGCAGTATCATCAATGTAGCGACTTTGGAAAAGGAGTCAGAGTATGATATGTACTTGGTGTTTCCTTAACAAGAAGCAATCCTGAGAGAGTATAAAAATTATACAATGTTAGAATCTGAAGGGGCCACACCTGCTGCTCAGCCCTGAATCCGAAACTGAGGACCTGCAAGGGTTCTGGATCAGGGCCAGGATTAGAATCCACATTTTCTGGCTGCTTGTCTCCTGTTGGCCCTCACCCCTTCAGCTGTTGTTCCTGCGTTGCTATCTGGCCAGCCCAGAAGGGGTGCTGGGTGGGACTGACCCTGGTCTGCATTGTGTGCTGTTCCCGTGCATTTGGACCTGTTTTTCCAACAGAATGATGGTCGGCTGAGGTTGAGCCGCCAGGGCATCATCTTCAAGAATAGTAAGACCGGCAAAGTGGACAACATCCAGGCTGGGGAGTTGACGGAAGGTATCTGGCGCCGAGTAGCTCTGGGCCACGGACTTAAACTGCTCACGAAGAACGGACATGTCTACAAGTACGACGGCTTCCGGGAGTCGGTGAGGTGTCCTGTTGCCATAGCCCCCTTTTTACTGTGCCGTCTTCTTGATTTTTAACCTTCTAGAGAGAAGTGGGGCTCCTTTTTCTGATAACCATGTAAATGCTAGTTTGGGCTCCTTAGTGCAGGACCATTGAAGCTATTAAGCAATCAGTGTTCAGCTTTGGGTGTCAGTCTTGGGAGTTTCTTTGTGCCTTGACTCTGGAAGTGTTTCTGCTGTTTTGATTTTTTGGTGGTTTCTGCCTATGGCCTCTCTCCAGGTTCAGGGTCTTACCTGATGCTTTAGTTTGGGTTTTGTTTTTTCATTTTGAACTGCTTGAGTTAAAAACTTCACTTCATCTTCGTTTCCACTTTCACTAAAGCAATACCTGTACAAAGTCAGAAAACCATTGTGAGGTGCATAGCCAGGAATGTCAGTCATTTACTCCTCCCCCAGCCTGAGAGCTGGTCTCCAGAAACAACCTTTTCCAAAAGCCTTTTTTTTTTTTTTTTTTTTGCGGTACGCGGGCCTCTCACTGTTGCGGCCTCTCCCCGTTGCGGAGCACAGGCTCCGGACGCGCAGGCTCAGCGGCCATGGCTCACGGGCCCAGCCGCTCCGCAGCATGTGGAATCTTCCCGGACCGGGACACGAACCCACGTCCCCTGCATCGGCAGGCAGACTCTCAACCGCTGCGCGACCAGGGAGGCCCTCAAAAGCCTTTTAAATAGCTTTATAGCTGAGACTTTAAGTCAGTGTGGATTTCTGATAAAAGGTATATTGGACAGTTTCTCAGAAATAGATAATACCAGAATGTTCAAGTTTGTGTTAAGGCCACTGGGGTTTACTGGGCTTGTTCTCTCCCTTCTACTCACAGGAGTTTGAGAAACTCTCTGATTTCTTCAAAACTCACTATCGCCTGGAGCTCATGGAGAAGGACCTCTGTGTGAAGGGTTGGAACTGGGGAACAGTGAAGTTTGGTGGTGAGTCTTGCGGAAGATTGAGGTCTGGGGGGAGAAGGAAGGATGAAGGGTTTCAGCCTTTAGCTTGTTCTACTCTCTTACTGCCACTGTTTCTGATTTCCTGTCAGTTTGTAATTTATCATGTACTTGAATCGAGGACCAACGATGCACTGTGCCTAGTCCCTGGGGTACAGTATTAACAAAATAGCCTCAGTGCCCTGTCCTTAGGGAACCTATAGTCTGGCGGGACATAGTTTATGCAGAGCCAAGGGGAGAGCTTGTGGCTCGATACGCCTTTTCCCCCAGGGCAGCTGCTTTCCTTCGACATTGGCGACCAGCCGGTCTTCGAGATACCTCTTAGCAACGTGTCCCAGTGCACCACAGGCAAGAATGAGGTGACCCTGGAATTCCACCAGAATGACGATGCAGAGGTCTCTCTCATGGAGGTGCGCTTCTATGTGCCTCCCACCCAGGAGGATGGCGTGGACCCCGTTGAGGTGAGGCCTTCCCCGGTTGCCTTGGGAGCAGGTGGTGTGGAGCAGGCCCCAGACAGCCCAGGGGTGGGGTCTCTGCTGCTTGATTACCAGTGTGTGCTTTTGCAGGCCTTTGCCCAGAACGTGCTGTCGAAGGCGGATGTGATCCAGGCCACTGGAGACGCCATCTGCATCTTCCGGGAGCTGCAGTGTCTGACTCCCCGAGGCCGTTATGACATCCGTATCTACCCCACCTTTCTGCACCTGCACGGCAAGACCTTTGACTACAAGATCCCCTACACCACAGTGCTGCGTCTCTTTCTGCTGCCCCACAAGGACCAGCGCCAGATGTTTTTTGTGGTAAAAGCAGAAGCCGCTGGGGGTGCATTGCCCTGGGTTTTGCCCGTGTCTTTAGTAGACGTATCTCACCAGTGTTTAGTTCACCAGCACGTTCCTGTGGAGCACTGACTGGTGCTGAACTTGGTCGGCTCTTCCTTCCCAGATCAGCCTGGATCCCCCCATCAAGCAGGGCCAAACCCGCTACCACTTCCTCATCCTCCTCTTCTCGAAGGACGAGGACATCTCCTTGACTCTCAACATGAACGAGTGAGTGTGTCCCTGGCCCAGGCAGGAGGCAGGTGTGCCAGCAGAAGGCAGCAGTGCTCGTGACCACGTCTTCCTGTTTGCAGGGAAGAGGTGGAGAAGCGCTTTGAGGGGCGGCTCACCAAGAACATGTCAGGGTCCCTCTATGAGATGGTCAGCCGGGTCATGAAAGCCCTGGTGAACCGCAAGATCACAGTCCCAGGCAACTTCCAAGGGTGAGAGTACAGGCCTGGGCCCGTGGCCTGCTGGGGATGGGCTGTGCCGTGTCTCCGTGGTAAAGCTGTCCTGGGATGGGAATGCAGCTGGTTGGAGGCCTGGTTGGGTTGTGGCTTGATGGCGTCAGTTGCCCCCATCATAGCAGCGTAGTGAGGTTTACTCACTTGAGGGCCTGAGCACGCAGTGCGTCTCCTGCTACTGAGGCGGCACTGACTGAGCTCCCTGCACCTGCCACCAGGCACTCGGGGGCCCAGTGCATCACCTGCTCCTACAAGGCCAGCTCGGGGCTGCTGTACCCACTGGAGCGGGGCTTCATCTACGTCCACAAGCCACCTGTGCACATCCGCTTCGATGAGATCTCCTTCGTCAACTTTGCCCGTGGTACCACCACCACTCGTTCCTTTGACTTTGAAATTGAGACCAAGCAGGGCACTCAGTATACCTTCAGTAGCATTGAGAGGTGAGAGTCTCTGTCAGTCACTTCCTGGGCATCCTGGTCCTGACCCAGCCTCGACCGGGAAGGCTGGCATGGCCTGGGGTACTCTCCAGGGTTGGGACTCTTCCCTGACCCCCCAAGCCTCGAGCAGGACTTTTCTTTTGCTTCCTGGAATTTGGTCCTCCTTGGAGTGCTCAGGCCTTGGCAGCCTCTCCATTGCTTTCTTTCTGTAATTAAGAAAAAAGTCGTTCTCCGTATTACGAAAGCTCTATGTGTTTGGTATTAGCCCTTCTTCTCCTCCACTGCCCCCGTGAGGGAAATGCTATCTCCCTCTTTCCTGGAATGAGCTTTGTGCCCGACAACACGCAGCTAATGTTTATTGAGTGCTCGCCGTGGGCTAAACGTTTTACAAACATCTTCACATTTAATCCTCATAACAACCCTGAGAAGTATGAGATACAGACCAGTAAAAAGATGAACACGTCCCCTCCACCTGCATCCTCCCCTTGTTCTGTGCATATTGGTAAATAGGTGCACCTCCCTCCCCACCTTTTATTTCCCAGAACTCTTGAGACCATGTAGGTTTCCTTCAAGGCTAGTGCCTGACTCTTTCTTCCTGCCGTCTTCTGGGAGTCTCTGAGCTGTTGGGTTGGAATAGTGCAGTCAAGAGCTCCAAGCCCCACGGTCTGTCCTGGCCCATGGGTGTCAGGACAGCATGGGGTCCACCCCTGTGTTGGCCCTGCCTGTCTAGTAATGTGGTGCATCTCTTCTCACAGGGAGGAGTATGGAAAACTGTTTGATTTTGTCAATGCAAAAAAACTCAACATCAAAAACCGAGGATTGAAAGAGGTACCTGTGTGTGTGGAAAGGATGAGCCTCTCTCCTGTTCTTTCTGCGGGGCGAAGGGGCAGGGGTTTGTCTGGCTTCTTTTTCACTCTCTTTTCTCTTCTTACTCTTATAGAAAAAAGAGGTGCGTGTGACCCCTTCCCCCTCCTGGTGCAGGTTTCCTCAGCATGACCTTAGAGCAGTCTCTGCAGCCCCTCAGGAGCCCCCAGTGGGGCTGGGAGGGGGAGGGGCTTGGACTAACCCCGCCAGCAGGAAGTCTGGGGCAAAGGCCCTGCACGTTGGCTGCGTGTGGACAATCCAGCCCCAGGGTCTTCTGGGCGCTGCTCTGATCTACTCACAGGCATGGGGAGCGCTTTTTTGAGTCTACAGGCACCGGGGTGGTTTGGCCCTCACTCTCACCTCTGCCCTGACTAGGGCATGAACCCCAGCTATGATGAATACGCCGACTCCGACGAAGACCAGCACGATGCCTACTTGGAGCGGATGAAGGAGGAGGGCAAGATCCGGGAGGAGAATGCCAACGACAGCAGTGATGACTCAGGAGAAGAAACCGGTGGGCTCCCCTTGGCAGTGCTGTGCATGGGGGCGGGGCGGCTCTTCCGTGGGGCGGGGGCTGGGCGTCTGGGATTTCCATGGGGGCAGAGTTGATGTATCCTGTGCTCTTTTTCAGATGAGTCATTCAACCCAGGTGAAGAGGAGGAGGATGTGGCAGAGGAGTGAGTTTTGGGTCCCCCTCGTGGGGGTGAGGTGGCGGCCTGTAAACTTAGGGGACCAGAATATTTCTGGACGTTCCCACGTGTCAGCGTTACCTACGGACCGAGGGTGGAAAAGTGACCTCCCGTGAAGTGATACGTGGAAGTGTTTTGGAGGTTGTCAAGATGCTTTGTAAGTACAAGGCACATTGTGGAGCCAGAAAATGACAGTGGAGAGAGAATGGGAGTAAGGATCAGTGCGTGCCAGCTTCCCAGCTGGGAATCACTGGGTCAGGCGTTGCATCGTGGTGTCCCCACCTGTGAGATGGCAGTGTTCTCCCCGTGCCGTATCCATCGAGACTCTAGATCGCTGATGTCAGAAAAGACTCAGACTGACTTTAGCGTAGGAGGGAATTTTACAAGCTCGTGTAACTGGAGAGTCTGGTGATAGAATTGGCTTCAGGCACTTGGACCCAGCTGCTTATAAGCTGTGGGGAATCTTTTTATTTCTTCTGATTTCCTTATTTTTAGATAGGTTTGCCCCATGCGGTGTTAAATGACCCTGAGAAGCTTTGGACAGGCTTAATCCTACTGGTTTAACACCCAGAAATGCCAGTTTGCTCAGAGCAGTGGTAAACAATGTGGTTACTGCCCCTTCCTGAGTCTGAGTTACTAGGATGTCCTCTGATGGGCCAGAACTAAGCCATTTACCTGCCCTTAGAGCCTGTGGTTGGGGTAGGCCCTTCCTGAATGGGGCAAGGTGGTTCCCAGCAGGAAATTGGAACTCTCTTAATTCAGAAGAATTGGGAATGAATGTTGGGTGGCAAAAAGAAAAAAAAAAAATCTGCTGGAGTTCACTAGTTGTGCTTGCCGCATACTTATGAGGTCAGTGAGCAAATGCTTGTGAAAATGCCTTGAAAACGGCTCAGCACCGTTGAGGTGTAAAGCAGCTCCACCTTCTGAGGAGCTCCAGGTGCAACAGGTACTGGGTTACACTGGGTTGGACTGAAGTTGGTTTTCCCCGCTTTTTATATAGTAACTAATTATCTCTTCATCAGAAAAGACTACAGGGCAGATTAAAACGATTAGATCAAAGGAAGCGGTGAAATGGACTTGGGGCATGTTCTGGGCAAGGCCAGACAGTGGTTTTGTCCCCAGGAATGTGGGGACGGTGTAGGACCTGGGTTAGGTAGGGCATGACCAAGGAGAGCCCCTGGAGCGCATTGGTTCATTTGTTTCTCGCTGATTGATTTAGCAAGTAACCCATTGCCATGGCTGGGTCTGGAGAGGATGTGGTTGAAGCCACCTCAGCACAGGGGAGGAGGCAGGGTTGGGGCCTGGTGGGGGGAGGCCGTGGTCCTCCTCCCTCTCTCCTTTCTGGGCAGGTATCTTTGGGCTCATTTTCCTCCTGTCCTGAGCTTGCAGGGTGCTGTCCTCTCTCCCCGAGTCTAAGCCCCACTCTCCTTGACAGGTTTGACAGCAACGCCTCTGCCAGCTCCTCCAGTAATGAGGGTGACAGTGACCGGGAAGAGAAGAAACGGAAGCAGCTTAAAAAGGCCAAGATGGCCAAGGATCGCAAGAGTCGCAAGAAGCCCGTGGAGGTAGAGACTCTGCTAAGTGGGAGGGCGCTGGGGAAGCTGTTCTCTTTACCTTCTCCTGTCCTCCACCAGTAGGGCCTGCTGACCGGTCCTCCGGGGCTGATTTTTATAGTCAGTGATGATGGCCTTGAGGAATGACTATCTTGGAAATTTTTCACTCTGGCCCTTGAGATAATCAGCTTCTGGGAGCTTTGAATTGGGGGCAGGCTTCTTCTGTGCCAGGAGCCCAAGGAAAGGGGCCCCTAGTGAGCTTGACCCTGGGGTGCAGAGGGGAGGAAGACATTGTCTTTGCCCTTGGGGAGCTCTCAGTCTGGCCTGACGCTACTTAGTCTTCTCTCCATTTTATCCCCCTAAGAAATTGTCCAGATAAGTTCTTTGGGAAAACGGGGCGGGGCGGTTTGTGGAAATAGACGGCCGAAGGCATTTGGGTTCTTACGTAGGTAAAGAAAGGCAAAGACCCTAACGCCCCCAAAAGGCCCATGTCTGCCTACATGCTGTGGCTCAACGCCAGCCGAGAGAAGATCAAGTCAGACCATCCTGGCATCAGTATCACGGATCTTTCCAAGAAGGCGGGCGAGATCTGGAAGGGAATGTCCAAAGAGAAGAAAGAGGTATGTAGCAGCAGACATGAGGGGTTGGTGGGACTTTGTTGTATTGGTTTAGCCTATGTCAGGGAAGAGGCCTCATTTTTCCCTGTGTTTTTCCTGTGTGTGTCTGTGTGTCTGTGTGTGTGTGTGTCTGTGTGTGTGTGTGTGAGACAGGAGTGGGATCGCAAGGCTGAGGATGCCAGGAGGGAATATGAAAAAGCCATGAAAGAATATGAAGGGGGCCGGGGTGAGTCTTCCAAAAGGTGAGTCTTGGGAACAAAATGGCCCCGTAACCGCTTTCTTGGCAGGTATGTTTGCAATTCCAGGTTGAGGATCGGGGTGTTAAAGATAATAGATACGCTTCTGACTGTGGTGGGCAGTGCTCCTCAGAGCTGGGTAGGCAGTTGCCCAAGTATGGGTAATGTGCTAGAGAATTGCCCAAGTCACTGGGATAAATATGGCTCATTTTCTTAAGAGGGTCAGTTTGATTTGAAGGTATGGGGAAATGAAAAATACTCGTTATTATGGAGCATAATTCACATGGATTTTTCAAGAGAAAGTAAGAGGTTTTAAGTACTTTTTGCATATAGGGCTGCTTCAGGCTGTAGCTCTTGGTTCTTCCGGTTATTCATTTATGACGTGCTCCCTTGGGGCACTTGGGGCTGAGGTGGCTGGCTGTGCACATTCAGAGTGAGCTGGGCAGTGTGGCTGGGATTGGGAAAGGCCCTGTTAAAGCCAGGAGAGATTTGGCCTTGACCATGGGTGGGAACTTGAGGGCCCAGCCCCTTTCCCCTCTTGCTAATCTAGGGATAAGTCAAAGAAGAAGAAGAAAGTAAAGGTAAAGATGGAGAAGAAATCAACACCCTCTAGGGGCTCGTCATCCAAGTCTTCGTCAAGGCAGCTGAGTGAGAGCTTCAAGAGCAAAGAGTTTGTGTCTAGCGATGAGAGCTCTTCAGGAGAGAATAAGAGCAAAAAGAAGAGGAGGCGGAGTGAGGTGCAGCAGGAGTCGGGGGCTCTGGAGCCTGGGAGGGTGAGGGGCGTCTGAGTTGGTGGGGCAGGTGTTTCTGGACCAAGGGTTGTGGTTGGCCCTTGAGAGAAATGAGAGGTGGAATTCTGTGGTTCTGAAGGCTAGTGCTGGAGTCTAGGGATGGGCTTGGGAACTGGGGGCTCTTCACTGAAAAGGCTGGGGGCACACCTGGACTCGACACCTTTCCCTTTAAGAGACATTTGGTTTTCAGGACTCTGAAGAAGAGGAACTAGCCAGTACTCCCCCCAGCTCCGAAGACTCGGCGTCAGGATCTGATGAGTAGAGAGGAGGAAAATTCTCTCTTCTTGGGCTTTACCCTGTCACACCCCCAGTCTCCGCGCCCCGTGTTTTGGTACCAGTTTCTCCTCGTGTGAAATGTAGTCCTTGGATTCCATGCCATCTGAACAAGCTCTCCTGCTCGTATGCACTTCCCTGGGGCAGCAGGGGAGGTGTCTTACTCTGCTGCGTCACAAGGATGGCTCCTTATAATTAGGGGAGAGATTGGGTGGGAGGCAGGGCAGTGCAGGATCCAAAGCCTTGTCTTGCTTTCCCTACCTTTGGGATATAGCTGCTGCTTGTCCTGGTCAAGTTGCTGCAAGCAGGGGTCATGTGAGGTCAGGTCTGTAGCTCCTAACCGGGGCCTATTTCTACTTTTATTTTGTATTTCTGGTCTGTGAAAAATCAACATTTAATAAAGGGAACTGACTTTGGAAACCATGTCCTTATGCCTTCTCTCTAGCCCTGTTGTATTGCTGCCACTTTTGTGTTTACTGCACTCTTCTGACCCTTCATCTGGGAAGCAAGTCTCCAGGTACATCCTGTTCTGTTCCCGACTGGACAAGCATCGTTTTTCACTCTCTTCTGCTGGGATGGGCCACCTGAGAGTCTAGAAATGAGAGCTGATCTGATTAGGAAGTGTCTCTCATAGTTGCACTCCATTAGCCAAGCTGAGGGGGCAGCTCCGGCTCCATCCTTAATCACCTATGAGTCAAGGGTTTTCCAAGTCTTTAGATAATGGAATCGGGATTGACCAGCTTCCCTGTAGCAGGGGTAATGGAAATCTGAGCCCGGGGAATTGGGGAGGATGAGTGGGGTGTGTGTGTGTGTGGTGGGGGGTGTAAGTCTGATGGAGATGCAGAAAAGGTGTGGAGTATGTGTGAAGCTTTTCTTATGGGAGGAAATGAGTGTGCCGCATTTTTAGGTTGGGAGGAGTTTATATATGGGAAGGGAGCGTAACAGGAGATAAATGAGGATTAGCGAGGAAAATAGAGCTTCCAGTCATCCCCGCGGTGGCTCTAAACCTGAATTTATACACGTGGAGTGGCCACGTTGCGTAGGCCCTTAGGTGTTTGCACAGGAAGCCTCTGTAGTTGGCCAATGGTTACCTTTTCTCTAGCCGTGACTCTGGTGCTGCAATCAGTACAGGCGGCTGGGCCTGAGAATTGGGCCGTCCTAAGGCAGTCTCCTCTCTAGGCAGTCGTCTCGGTGGCCATTTTGCCCAACCGCTCTTCAGCAGCTAAGTTGCGTCAGTTTCGTCAGTTTCGCGGGGGTCTGAGCCTGTGGCCGGCCCCTCATTTGCAAGTCTCATTAATAATTGAGTACCTGGGCTGCGCCTGTTCGCGTAAGACCCGGCGGATTCCGCACGGTCTATCCACTCCCGGTTTTCACCGGTTCATGGATATTCATGAGGCGCTTTGGGGGCGTGGACCTGGGCGGAGCTAGGGGCGGGGCCCTGCCACAGCTCGTACTGGCTTGGTCCCGCGGTGGTGGCGGCGGCGGCGGTAGCGGCGGCGGAGACTGGCATCGGGCTGCCGAGCCCGAGCAGAGCGGAGCCGGATCCTGGGGGAGCGCGTGAGTGTGTGGGGGCGGGCGGGAGGGCGAAGGAGGGGGCGGGGTCCGGCATTGGGGGCGGGGGAGAGGCATGGAAGGAGTGGGCGCTTTTCAGTCGGGACCTCGGTTGAGATTGGAGGGGGGGGTCACCAGGAAAGTTTGCAGGGGCCGGGGGCGCGGGGTAGGCGGGGGACACAGGGGAGCTGCCGCGTGTGCGCGGGGGCGGTGGGTGCACGGTCTGGAGCTCGTGCTGACCGAGCCAGAAGAAAGGGGGGAGGGGGCGAGGGCTTGAGGAGGAGCCGGGGGCGGGCGGAGCTGCTGGAGGGACCCCCGCCTTTCCCTACCCCCGGGCCTGCGCTAGCCCCCTCCCCCGGCTCCCTCGGCACGCCCCCAAGCGCCCCAGTCCGCCCCCACCCGGTCCTTGTCCCCAGTCCCTCGTCTGTTCGCCGGCTGCTCCACATCCCGCGCACAGGTTCTCTGCTTCTGCCGCCGCCGCCCCCTCCTCCGCCTCTTCTACCCTGTTCTCTCAGGCTGCTGCCGTCCCTCTGTGTCCAGAGCTCCCCACTGGGCCCCTCCAGACGGCCCCTCGCCCCGGGCTGTTCCGTCTTCCCGTTGGCCCTCCCTCCTCCAGCAGTTTACAGGCTGTCCCTTCCGACCTCTCTGGCCCCAGATCCGGCCGGAGATCCCAGGTCCATAGGGCCGACCCCGCCTGCGGCGATGCTTCTCTGGGCCTCAGCTCCCGGGGCTGGAGCTGCCTGGCTTCTCCCCTGCCCTTCTGGCGGCCTGTGCTCCCAGGGGTCAGCTAGTCTCCTGACTCTTGCGGATTGGGAATGCTCAGAGCCTCTGAGACTTTACAGCTTTCGGCTCTGGCCTTGGTCACCTGGCTTTCCTGGCTGGGGCCTCTGAACTGCTGCGACCCCCTCCTCTTGGGAAAGGCGAGCTGCAGCTTCTTTGCTGCAGCTCCTCACACTGCTGAGGTGTCCACCAGGCCCCCAGCTGAAGGGTTTTTCGGTTCTGGACCAGTTCCTCTCCATTTCTAACCACCCACAGCATGTCCCTGGTAATAATGTTCAGGGACAAGGAAACAGTCTTGTTTTTTTTAATTTTATTTTTTTCCCATCATGTGCCCCTCCTCCACGCACACTTGGACCGGCTGTGCACAGTTACTCACCCACCCACCCACAGGGAGCATCCTGTGTGGTAGCTGGCTGACCGAGGGATTGACAATCATGGGTATCTCTCTACCTCCTTCATATCCCCTCCCATCTTTGAAACAAGATGGGGCAGGGTAAAAGTGAGAGGTGGGTGGGTTTTGCAAAGGTTGGGCACCTGAGGTCCCTTCGGATTTGGTGCTGTCTTGCCAGACCAGCCGGAGTGGGTGACTTTGAGGAAGGCAGTGCCCCTTGCAGGTTGGAGAAGGTTGGGTCGTCCTCACTGACTGTGGGCACACTAGGTGATAGGAAATACCCCTCTTCCTTTGGAACAAGGGGGGCAGGGCTCTGTCAACCTGGGTGGGGGTCTTGAGGGTGGGATGGTGCTTCAGGAGCCAGGATGGGAACTGAGGAGGTGGTGAAGTGTCTGAAGAGCAGGTGACATGACTGGGGCCTGCAGGAGAGAAGGAATGGTCAGGAACAACGGAAACCTGTGGTTTGGGGAAAGGAGGAGGTGGTCACCAATGTGTTAGCTCGTCGGTGACACTAAATGGAGTCATGCTAATAATGGCCAACATTTACTGGACGCTTATTACGTGCTAGGCATTGTGCTCAGCAGTTGTGCGCATCCTCTCATGTAAGCCTCTCTCTCTCTTTTTTTTTTTTTTTTTGCTGCACTGCATGGCATGTGGGATCTTAGTTCCCTGACCAGGGCTTGAACCTGTGCCCCCTGCCGTGTGCAGTGAAAGCGCAGAGTCTTAACCACTGGACTGCCAGGGAAGTCCCTCATGTAGGCCTCTTAACAGTCTCAGTAACTGTGTTTTTCACATAGGGAAACTGAGGCTTAGAGAAATCAGCCATGTGCCTAAGGTCACAGAGCTAGAAAGCGGTAGGTCCACCCAGCATTCGAATCCATTTGGTGTAGCAGATCTGAAGCTGCTGTTACAAGCTTAGAGGAGGGGCACCCGTTCGGCTTCCACCGTAGGGTTGTGTCATTAGGTTTAAAATTTCTACTTCAGCCCCGCTCAAAACCCCTCAGGTCAAGTCTAGGCTGGTGAGTGATGCCCACATACATTCCTGGGCTGTGGCTGTCCCACTGTAACTGTCCAAGAAAGGGAACCCTAGGGAGTTTTCCCCCAAGCCACCCCGCCCCCCGGGTGTTCTCAAGCCCTGTCCCATTCTCCCAGCCCTGGCCTGGGCCGGCTCCTCCTTCCTCTTGGCGAGGCTCTGGAAATCCAGTGGGAGGCCATTGCTATGGCAACAGGACTAGGCCCTGACTTTACCTCATCAAATTCCAAGCTGAAGCCAAAGCGATTGAGAAATTAAAGAAAAAAATGTATTCCAGATGTTTACTTTTTATTCCTTATTTTTCCGTGTTTGGATGAGACAGCTCTGAAGGAGGCGGGAGTGGGGCAGGGATGTGGAAGGAGGAGGGGGGACGTGGGGGGAGAGGGAACCACTCCCAGCTGCAGGAGGGAGGGAGAGAAGGAGGGGGAGCAGGAAGGGGGAAGCAGGCAGGCAGGCAGTGGGCGGAGCCCCAGGTTGGGGAGGAGCGGGTTTTTCCCGTCTCCCATGAGGTGATTCACAGAGAGACTTCAGACTTTGCGGACCTCTTACTCTGCCCCTGAGTAGATACCTCGAGTGGGGCCACCGGACCCCGGGGGTTACCTTGGGAGAGGTAAGTGGGGTGCCACGGAGAGCTGGCCACAGGACGCAGCAGTGCGCGGCTCCCTGAAGCTCCAGGACTTTAGGGTTAGGAGACAAGAGTTGGAGAGTGATCTGGGAAGTGTGGAGGGCGTGGCGGCTGGGGACCTCCCTTGACCTCCCCCAGCCCCCCTCCTGAAGTTCCCTCTTCCTGTCCCGCACTCTGCCTCTGCCAGAAGTTGGAGACGTCCCTCGCCACCGAGCCTGCTGCCAGCGCCCAACCCTTTTACTTTCTTTTCCTGGGTCTTCAGCCACCCCAGCTTGCACCCCTCTGCTTCCCACTTCTCACGCAGGTCCGCCGCATGTGATGGAAGTATCCACTCTCAGGGAAGGCACAGCCATGGCTTCCCTACCGCCCCGGGAGCCAGAGGAGGAGCTGGTATCTGCTGGCTCTGAACCAGGTACCTATGGGTGCAGGGTGGAGCAGCGGGGTGGCTGGGAGGAGGGTGGGAGGGGCGGAGGCTTGAACCCCCATTCTGTCTTGGAGCGGTTGGGCAAACGATGACTCTGTGCAGTGAGAGGGAGGGAGGGAGGAGTACTCAGGACGGGCAGGATGAGTCTGAAAGGTTCTTAGCTTCCATTGGGACCCTTCAGAACTGTTTGAGGTCACAGCTCTCCAGCAGAGGAGAGCAGACTAACCTTTGAGATGGTGTGGATCAAACCACATGTTTGACAGAGGAGGAAACTGAGGCCTAGGGGGGAAATGGCATGCACCTCTGGATTTGAACCCAGGCCTCCTGGCTCCCTGTCTAGACGCCTTTCTTGCCCTGAGCCAAATGAGTGGGCGATGAAGGATTCTATTAAAAGGGCTGTGGCCATGAGTAATTCAAGGTCTTTTATTTGGTATTGAAATGCCTTATGTAGAAGGTAGGTTTCTGGTCCCCCCCCCCCCCCCCCCCCCGCCTGTACCAGGTTTACTTCTGTTTGGCTTAGGTCAATAGTAAGTTTGCATTCCTGATCACACACCAGATGACAGTGGGGAGGTGGCCTGAGTGTGCACTGGGGGAGGGGGCAGCAGGGTGGCAGAGTAGGGACGCTGAGCTGGGATAACAGGTTTACTGTGGATGGTAGTATAGCAGAGTATCATGTAAGAGGAAAGGACTACCTTGGGGAGATGGTGGGCTGACTAACTGATGTGGGTAGGCAGGTACTCATTTATTAGCTCAGTTGCTCATTTATTCATTCATTTGTTAAGAACGTGTACTAGGTGCAAAGTGGGTACAGGGAGAAATAGCTGCCAGCTGGACCCTTAAATAGCTTTAGCTTATAAGGGGGACTGACTAGACATTTTGGGAATTTGGAGATGGGAGATGTTTCTGGCACGTGTATGGAAAATCAAGGAAGACTTCATGGAAGAGGTGACATTTGACTTGTACCTAGAAGGATGTGAACATTTTGAGTTTGTACGGTGGGAGATGAAGTTCTGATTGCTGTTCTTCTGACATCCCCCCAACCAACCCTTTCCTTTTGGTAGGTGACGCTCGGGCCAAACCCCCTGTCAAGCCCAAACCCCGAGCCCTGCCCGCCAAGCCAGCCCTGCCTGCCAAGCCCAGCCTGCTGGTGCCTATTGGACCTCGGCCTCCCCGGGGTCCTCTGGCCGAGCTGCCTTCTGCCCGGAAGATGAACATGCTGGCGGGACCCCAGCCCTATGGTGGCAGCAAGCGTCCCCTTCCGTTTGCACCCAGGCCTATGGCTGAGGCCCCTACTGGAGGAGAAGCCACCCGAGAGACTGTGAAAGAGGAACGTGGGAAAGAAGAGGTATCCCCCTTGACACCTCCAGCTCGATGTGCCGCCCCGATGGGTGTGCGGAAGGCGCCCGCCCCCTTCCGCCCAGCCTCGGAGCGCTTTGCAGCCACCACAGTGGAAGCGATCCTGGCCAAGATGGAGCAGCCGAGGAAGGAGGTCCCGGCCAGCCCTGACCGCCTCTGGGGCTCCCGCCTCACCTTCAACCATGATGGCAGCTCAAGATATGGCCCCAGGACCTATGGTGTGGCCGCAGGTCCCAGGGATGAGGATGGTGGGACCCTCTCCAGGGAATGGGCCCAGGAGGGGCCGGCAGAGTCTCCCACAGAGTGCCCTGAAGAGCCCAGCAAGACCCCCGAGGAGAGGTGAGGGGGTGGGAGGCTGTATGTTTGGTTGCAGCCTGGAGAACAAAGTGGTAGTTGCATCTGCGATTGTGATCTTCGCTTATAGGTTAGGTCTGAGTCACAAAACATTCCCCCAGCAGGCAGTGCTACTATGTTCTTTTTACAATGATAGTTCTTTATACAGAGTTGGTATATGTTTTTAGTAGAGTTCAAATGTACTATATGGAAGTTTATTTTCAGGTTTTTTTTTTTACTGAGAGCCAATCTTTGCCTCACTTAATCCACAGCCATGCTGTTTAGTGAAGGGAATATTAGACCCATTTTAGAGATGAGGAAACTGAGGCTCAAAAGTGACTTCCCCTGGTCCCTTAGCAAGTGAGAGAGACAGAGCTGGGGTTTGAATTCGGGTCTGTTTTCTTCCAGTGTGTGCTTTTAACTTTAACTGCTAGCTCGTGCTGTGGGTGCAGCCGTGTGCCAGGTGCTGTGTGTGTGTGTGTGTGTGTGTGTGTGTGTGTGTGTGTCAGTTTGAGGAGGGCACAGTCTGGCTGTGAGGAGGAGTTTGATGGGAGAGGAAAGACATGAACACACCTTGATGCCAGGCCAGCTAGTGTCAACGCACAGGAAGTACAGCTAGGTTGGAGACTGTTGCGTATGGTATACTTGCCTAGAGTTGGTGCCAGTATATAAAAGAAGGCTGACCAGGAGGTGCCCCTGGGCACTGGAAGAGGCTGAGGGCTGTCAGCTGCATGGAGGCCATCCTCAGGGCAGGGAGAGCTGCTTGAGGCACTTGGCAGCTGGGCCCCTCGCAGCTCTGCTGGGCCCACAGGCCCCTTCCCACTCCTGCTGCTGTGGAGTGCAGGGCCGCTGTTGTCTGAGCTGAGCTGGAAGGTAAGATTCTTGCCCTACCCTGTGCTGCCCTGCCCTCCAGCCTTTCCCCTCTCTCACCTTCAAGTGCCTGGAAGGCAGGGCCTCCTATCAACTCTTTTGTCCCAGGCCTGGGCTCCCAGGAGGTCACACCCTGTCCTGGCTGGGTTCCACCCTTCATCTTCCCCTCCTTTGCTCCAAGCCAGGCTTAAAATGAACAACTTCAACCTTGGAAAATCCTCTTCCCTCTTTCCCTCCCCCTGCAATTCCTCAAGAAGTATTGGCAAGGCAGCAGGACCAGCTGCATTCTCCCTGGTGGCAGGAGAACATTAACCCCTTAAGGGAAGGGGGGCGGGTATCTTTTTGGGAGCCATGGAGGGGTCTGGGCAAGCTGCATCCTCTTCCCAAAGGAGTTGACGGAACTTAACCCTTGGTGTGCAGGTGGGGAACAGGCACTGTCTCTGGGGCACTTTGTGGAAACTGCATAGCGTCTCTGTCCCCCAGTAGGAAATGCCTGTGGGAGGTGGGAGGCAGTTAACATTGGATGCTGTGCAGTCACTTAGGCAGACCCTTGATCAGCTCTCCCTTGTCTACCCTGTGACAGGCTCTTCCATTCTAGGCCTCCATTTCCCCTCTTTCTCCCTCACAGGAACCCCCTTTCGGACCTGGCCTTCAATGGGGACCTGGCTCAGCTGGCCAGCTCTGAGCCACCTACTGACGTGAGTTATCCTCCAGTTACCAATCAGAACTGTGGTATTTTAGAGCTGGAAGAGTCATCTAAGATCATCTCTTTCGCCTCCTTGTAGTTTAGATGGGGAAGCGGAGGCCGTGGAGGAGGTGACTGGCCCAAGGGCTGGCCCCGGGACTCAGGTTTCTCAACTTCCAGGCCACCCTGGCTAAGTGTGGCTCAGGCCCTGAGGCTCTTACAGTGTCCAGAACAACTGTCCTTGATTATCTACTGTGTGCTGGGCACATCCCAGGAATGTTGACTGACTTAATCCTTGTGGTAACTCTAGCTAGCAGGCCCCTTTGGTCCCATATGAGAGGTGAGGACACCCGGGCTTGAAAGGTTAAGTAACTTACCCAGGAGCTGAGGCAGGATCTGAAGGGTCTGAGTCCACGGCTCTCCCTGGCCGGATTGCCTTCTCAGGGTTCAGAAGAGAGGAAGAGTCCTTTCTTGGGGGTTTCCTGTTACATCCCCTCTCCCGACAGTGTGCTCAGAGGGCAGAACAGCCTGAATTTCTGAGTAAGTGATGTAAAGGATGGTCCTTCTTACTCATAGAGCCCTTGCTAGCCAGAGGCTGTCCTATCTGCCCCATGAGGGAGACCTGACTCCATTCATTTGTCTGTCCAAAAGTATTTATTGAGCAACTACTGTGACCTGGGTACTGGGGAAACAGCAGAGAACAAAACAAAGACCGCCCCTGCTCTCAGGGAGCTCACCTTCCAATGCGGGGAGGCAGATGCCAACACAGACATCCCTGCGAACCAGCAGATGTGTAGTGTGTCAGACAGGTGCTGGGGACACCTGGAAGGGTTCTGGGGTGAGGGTAACAGGGGGAGGCCTTGCTACGAAGAGGGGGATGGAGTGAGCTATGTGGATGTTGGGGAACAGCATTTTTGGCAGAGGGAAGTGCAAGTATGAAGGATTTGGTACCTTCCTGGCAAGGAAGCCTGGATGTCTGGATCGCAGTGAGAGAGGAGGAGTTGGGCCATAGGGAGGACCCAGAGGTGATAGCCTTGCAGGACCCTAGGAGGACCTTTGCTTGCGTGAGGGTATTATGCCATTGAGGGGCTGGAGGAGAGGAGTGACCTCTGCTGTTTTAGTTGTAAAGAGTCACCCTGCCCTCTTGGTTGCAGGGAGCCCAGGGCAGCAGCAGGGACTAGTTAGGGGGCTGTTGGGATAACCCAGGTGAGAAATGATGGTGTCATGGACTCTGGAGGTATAGCCCGTGGTGGAGATGGCGAGCAGTGGTGGCCTCTGTCTAGGATCTGAAGGTGGCGTGGACGGGACTTGCAGATAGATTGATGTGAGGAGAGAGCAGAATCAAGGATGACTCCAGGGCTTCTGATGTGAGCGATCAGAAGGTTACTGTTTACGGAAGAGGGGACTTCTTAGGGTGAAGCAGGATAGGGGGAGATCAGAGGGGCTTGCTTTTGGATTTGTTGAGTGGGAGATGCCTTGTAGACATGCAGGTGGAAACGTCGAGGGGCCCGTGGGATATTTGAGTCTGGAGCTGCAGGGCCTCGTCAGTGTAGAGATGGTAGTAAAGACAGCTGAGATCACCAAGGGAGTGGGTGAGGCCTAGCGGAGGAGCGCGGGAGAAGCTGGAAGGAGCAGCGGTGGGGTAGAAAATCCAGGCAGCGTGGAGTGCTCCGGAAGCCACGTGAAGCTAGTAGCTTGCAGGAGTCGGGGGGCTGGGGGGGGACTGGAGGAGGGCGGATTAGTGGTCAGATGCTACCCATGGGGCAAGGAAGATGAGCACTGAGAAATGGGAGTTAGCTGCAGGGCGTCATGGGTGACCTTGGCCAGAGCGGTGGGACGGCGGGTGAGGAGAGAAGCCCAGTTGGAGGGGGTTCAGCAGAGGATGGGCGAGAGCAGCTGTGGGGATGGATACTGAATGGAGAGCCCTGTGTTTAAGAAAAAGGGGTGGTAGCCAGAGGGAGAGAAGGAGTCAACAGCACTGTGTTGTCGTTTTTTTTTTTAAGCCAGAAGAAACGAGAGCAGTTTGTGTGCTGATGGAAATGATCCAGTAGAGTAGGAAAAATCAGTGGTGCAGGACAGAGAGAGGAGGAGTTGGCCTTAGCTCTGAGCAAGGACAGTTCATGGCCGCGGCAGGGAGCAGAGGGCTTGGGCTCCTGTGCGGGCGGCGGGGCTGCGGGTGCTGGTGTGGGTGTCCTCCGCCCGTGGCCTCTGCGTTCTCAGGGAAGGGGGGCAAGGCTGTCAGCTGAGAGAGCCCGGGAGGAGCTGTGGACTTTTGAGGAGACCAGATGGGAAAGCGTTGCCTGGGGGGTGGGGTGTGTGTGTAGTGGGATTGCTGGGCCGCAGGGGGGCCCTCTGAGGGCAGGGGGGTGAGCCGCAGGGGGCCCAGCCGTCCTGGTTGCGCGCTTTTCTCCAGCCACGTCCAGAATGGCTGTCTGGGTGCAGCCTTGAGGTGGGGAGAGCTGTGTATTTAAACAGGTTAAGCAGTAGGGTGAGGGAGGGAGCTGTGTAAAGAAATGACATCAGTGGCGATAAAGAGAGAAGGGAGGGAGTCTGCCGGGCAGAAGCAAGGAGGGTTAGTGGCTGTGCTTCTCAGAGGGGCTGAGGGATTAAGCCGGGTGGGGGATGGAAAGAGGGAGGTGGACAGATGGGGGTGGGAGTGGGTGAGCGGGACACCTGAAAACGAGGTTATGGAGGAGCAGTCGTTACAGGTAAGGACAAGGTCTAGGGTAGGATCCTGGGGACAGGTGGGTCACAAAGGAATAGGGGAGAGGCGGGCAAGGACTGGAGCCAGGTTGCTGGATGGGTTGACGGTGTGACTGTTGGAATCACTATGCGTTATAACAGGGGTAGCGCTGGGGAGGGTGGCAGTGGTCCAGGAGCTCTGCTTCTGAGGGAAGAAGGGGTCTGTAGGGGCCTCTAACAGGAGGGGTTCCGGATGGTGTAGTTTAAGGGCATGAGCTTTAAATTAACCAGAGATCTGTAGAGGGGACAGGGTGGAGGGAATGGAAGTTGGCCTTGAGAAGGAAGCAGGATGCCTCCCCCTGCCCAGACCCGGTAGGTGATGATGGGGCAGCAACAGCCCCATTGGCGAGAGGGCGGCAGGGGAATCGTGATCTCTGGGGGTGGGCAGAGCTCAGGTAGGGCAAGACTCGTCTGGGGCCAGGCTGAGTGGAGGGGTAAAGGAGTGCCAGGTGTTTGGTGGCCCCAGTGTCCCACAGTATCCATTCTTTCTCTAAGTCCTATCCTGAAAGGCCATGTGCGCAAATCTTACTTAATCCTCACCTAACGGTGAGATGGACATTGTTGCCACCAGCCCCAGGGTACAGATGGAGAAGCTGAGGCTCGGAGTGACTTCTGTGCGGGAGGGCGTACAGCTTACAAGGGCCGGGGCAGGGGTAGCTCTGGGCCAGGTGCTTTCCCGTCCCCTGGGCCTTTCACCTGAACGCTGAGGCCGGCCTGCCTGCCTCCTTGAGTCGGTACTGTGATGCACAGAGCCGGGTGGAGAGCTCCACGCCACCCCTGGGAGGTAGGAGCTGCTCCCGGGAGCTGGTCTGGAGCTGCATGGGGCCTGGAGTCCTGCTCTGAGGCCGGACCTCCCCCACCCCCAGACAGCCGGAGTCCCAGTCCTCCTTTTCCCTTTGTAAAGCCAGTGTTCTTGACCCAGGAACCCTGGACCCTTTAGAAGATCCTTAGGTGAGCTCTGGGTGGGTGGGTGGGTGTGCGGGGGAGGGTTTGAACCACCTGAAGTGGCGTGAGTGATACCGTGTGAATAAGGCGACGTGCATTTTGTGGGGAGAGGGCCAAAAGGAGGGGTCTGTGGACCCTGAGAAGTTTAAGACACTCGAAGTCATCTCGGAGCCTCTTGCGGCCGTCTTGGGTGGCTGCCCCTCTGCGCCCGGGTTTCCTCTGTGGAGTGTGAGCGTGTGAGGCAGCCGCTGACCTGAGGTCTCTGCGGGGTTGGCAGGGGGCCCCCCACCCAGCGGAGTGGTGAGTGATGGCTCTGGACCTTTCTCTTGCAGGTTTCCAAGGCCTGGGTCCCCTCCAGTCCAGGCTCCACCAGCCCAGGCCTCCCCGTTGAAGCCTCGGGCTCAGCCCCTGAGTCTCCACGTCCTTCCTCACCCGATGAGAGCTCTCCCCGCCACTCACAGCTTCCAGAAGCCCAGAGCCCTGCAGCTTCTGGAGCTTCTCCCTGCCTCCCCAAGACCCTGGCATCCCCATCTGCGGCCCCTCCTGATGAGGACTCCTGCCACCCCACTACTCCGGGGCTCCCCTCTCTGGGAGCCCTGGAGGCCTCCAGACCTGGCAGCCCTCCCCTCCAGGAGCTCTCGGGGCGCCGCAGCCCGGAGCAGCCCCCAGCTGCCTTGCCCCAGCCCCTAACGGACGGGGGTGAGTTGCTAGACCTCCCTTGGACGTTGCCATCAGGGGACATGGCGGCCACAGGGGGTGAGGACCTCTGTCCCGTCAGCCTGGCTCAGCGCCGATTTTCTGAAGGTGTGCTCCAGCCGCCCGGCCAAGACCAGGAGAAGCTGGGGGGCTCGCTGGCTGCCCTGCCCCAAACCCAGGGCAGCCAGTCGGCCCTGGATCATCCCTTTGGAAGTGGGACACAGTCCAGCTGGAGCTTGTCACAGTCCTTTGAATGGACCTTCCCCACGCGGCCTTCGGGTCTGGGGGTGTGGCGGCTGGACTCCCCACCCCCCTCCCCCATCACTGAAGCCCCTGAGGCCGCGGAGGCTGCAGAGGCTGGAGACTGGGCTGCATCCAGCAGGGAGGAAGGAGTGTCCCAGCAGGCGCGAGGGGCCCCGCCAGCTCCAGAGGGCCCAGGAAGGCCTGGTTCCTGGATGCAGGCGGATGATCTGGGCACCTCCCCAACCCAAAAGGGCGATGGGGAGAACCATCCTCAGCCCGCAGCTCTCCCCCTCGAGCCCCTGCCAACAGCGGGGGACCAGCCTGGACCAGCCTTGCTGCAGGCAGAGGAGAGGTACGAGGAGCGGGAGCCCCTGCCTGGACAGGGATCCCTGCTTCCTCTGCCCACCAGGGAGGCCGCCCTGCCCATCCTGGAGCCGGTCCTGGGGCAGCGGCAGCCAGCACCCCCTGACCAGCCCTGTGTCCTCTTTGCCGCCATCCCCGACCCCGGGCAGGCACTGCCTGCCAAGGAGGAGGCCATGACCCTTGCCCAGGCCGAGACCACCAAACCCAGGACAGAGGTTCAAGACCCGCGAAGGGCGTCCCCCGAGCCTGCAGGTCCCGAGAGCAGCTCCCACTGGCTGGATGACCTCCTGGCTTTGCCATCACCCAGTGCTGGAGGTGCACGGCGGGGAGCTGGATCTGAGCTGAAGGACACACAGACCCCAAGTGCTTGCTCTGAGGTGAGGACAGGGCACGGGGCGGGGCTTGGATGGAAGCCAGGCCTTCGGAGGGTTTTGTTCTTTCAACGTGGATTTTATGTGATCAGAGCTTGGGATCCAGCCATGATCAAGGGCACCTAGGACGTGCCCCTCGGAGCTGTACCGCCAGGCAGAGCTGGCAGAGCAGAGGGTGTGGGCAGAGGTGGGGGGAGGAGGACCAGCAGGAAGGAGTTAAGACCAGGCTTAGGCTTTAGTGTGAGTCCTTATCTGACTCCAGCATCCACCGGCTGACGGGTCTTGGGAACATACCCCAACCTCTAAGCTTCAGAGTCCTTTCACAGTGATGACGTTTGCCTCTTAGGCTTGTATTGTGGGTAAGATAGACGTGGAAAGCGCTGGGTGCGATGCTTGGCAAACACTGAGTGTTCAGTACGTTATGACGGGTGGCATTATGAAGGGCACCAGCACAGCCAGTTAGAGCTGTGAGCTCTGGGCGCAGACTGCCTGGGTTCGTGTCCTGGCCCTGCTCTTTGCCCACGTGTGACCTTGAGCAAGTGACTTTTCTGCCTGTGCCTTGGTTTCTGCATCTGTAAAATGGGGAGAACAGTGATGAGCTCTACCTTGTAGTGTGACGGTTACAGTATCTGTAAAGTACTAAGAACAGTGCCTGGCTCATCACGGGTGCTTGGGGAGTGTTGCCTTTTATGAACGTTATTACTATTAAGCTCAGACTTGCCTCTGTAGACAGGCAGCTGAGGCCCAGAGGAGGCAGAGCCTTGTGCAAAGGTTACCCAGCAAGTTGGTGGCTGGGCCAGGGCCAGAGCGCCAGTTCCAGGGCCAGTGCCCTTTCTCCTACCAGGCTGCCCCAGAATCTCAGGGCTGGGGTCCAAGTGGCTTTTGAAATGTATTTTTCAAGCCCAGCCTGGGCTGGTAGGGGTGGGGCTGGAAGGAGGGAGGAGCCTGGGGGCCTCTGGGGGCAGAGGTGGGAGGAGGACCAGCAGGAAGGAGTTAAGACCAGGCTGGCTCCTGAAGTAGGTGTGTCTGTCCCAGGATGTGGGTGACTCAACTGGCTTCTGGGCGGGGCTGCCGGAGCTGCAGCTGCTCTGGAGGGAGCGGGGCCAGGGCCAGCGAGAGCCAGAGCCGGAGCCATCGGACAGGTCTGGGCGAGGGGAGCGGCCCAGCCCTGTCCTGGCACCCGCCGCGCCCAGTAGCCCGGAACGGGCAGGGGGCAGGAGGCAGGGGCCATGGCCCGACCTGGGGACAGGGAGCCCAGCCTGTCTGTCTTGGAGAGGCTGCTGGCCAACGCAGCGCTGCGGGATGAGGCTGGCTGGCTTCGCAGCCCTGAGCCCAGGGCTCCCCCACCCGCAGGAGTGAGTCAGGGAGTGTGGGGTGGGGCGGGGTGCCGGAGCCGGCTGGGTCTTTTCCCCGGTGCAGGAGGAGGCTGTCCCTTCTGCCTCCCAGGCGGGCAGGCGGGCAGGCGGGCGAGGACTGAGAGGTCTTCCCGGGGAGGCCTAGGCAGGAGGGTGCTTTCCTTAGGGAGGAAGTGGCTGGGAACTCACGAGGGCTAGAAGGGTGTTGGGATTTTGCCTTGGCAAGGAGATCATAGAGGGGCTTAAAGAGTTCTTGATCTCTCCTTGCTGAAAGTATAGCCCCATACCCATGTGAAGACCATTCTGCCAGGCAGCCTCTCTCCTGGCGGGTTGCCAAGTGTTGCCCGAGGGCTGTAAACACGACCATGGGATCATCGATTGAGTGTCCGTGGTGCACCAGGCGCTGTGCTGAGTGCTTGGCTTAAATGATTTTGTCTAATCCTCTTGTACCACCCCACAGTAGGAATTACCTCATTTAGGGATGAGGACCCTGAGGCCCAGAGTGGTTAAGTGGTTTGTCCAAGGTCACACAGCTGGGATCCAAACCCAGGCTTTCTGTAGCCAAAGTGGGGCTCTTGGGCACTAGGCGGTGCTGACTCTCTCATTCTGGACTGATTCTCGCCCTGATTGACTCTAAGCATAGTTTCTTTGTTTCTCTCTTTTTCCTGATGCCCAGGGACTCCTTGGCTGGGCCCAGAAAGATCTGCAGAGTGAATTTGGGATTGTAGCAGACGCACATCCCAGAAGTTTTAGTCCTTGCAGCTGGTCCCAAGACACTTCTCAGGACTATGGCCTTAGGAGTGCGAGCCCTAGAGGGGGCCCAGGCCTTGGAGAGAGGGACTGGACCAACAAGTGCGGGCACGGAGTGGGGGAGGGGAGCTCCAGGGAGTGGGCCAGCAGGTGTGGCATCGGCCAGGAGGGGATGGAGGTCGGCAGCCAAGATGGGAGTGGAGTGTTGGCCCCGGGGGGGCTCACGGCCCAGGACCAGGTGATTGGAAAGGCAGCCCAGCCTGGCACTCCGCAGGGCCAAGAGGTAGATGTTCGCGACTGGGAGTTCAGAGAGAGGGATTCCCAGAGCTCTTACTCCAGCCAGGGTGTCGAAATCCAGGGCCAGGAATTTGGGAAGAGAGATTCTCTGGGTACTTACTGCAGTCAGGATGCAAGCTTTCAGGACTGGGAATTTGGGAAGAGGGATTCTCTGGGTGCTTCTGCCAGCCGGCATGAAGATGAGCAGAGCCAGGAACTGGGGAAGAAGGACCAGCTTGGCAGGTACGGCAGCCAGGACGCAGGTGAGCCGGACCAGGAGTTTGGGAAGAGCAGTTCTTCACTGAGCACCTACAGCAGCCGGGGCGCAGAGCAGCCGGACCAGGATTTCGGGAAGAGCGCCTGGATGAGAGACTACAGCCGCGGTGGCAGCTCCACGGCCCTCGGCTCCCAGGACAGAGGCTTCGGAATGAGAGCCCTGAGTGCCGGGTTCAGCCCCGAGGAAGCCCAACAACAGGACGAGGAGTTTGAGAAGAAGATTCTGAGTGGCAGAGAGAGCCTGGGCGAGGCCAGCAGGGATGGAAGCTGGCCTGAAGAGGCTGAGTCTGGGGGCTTGTTCAGCCCCAGCAGCCCCCAATCACAGGATGGGGCACTGGGACAGAGAGACCAGAGCAGCTGGCAAGGCGGTAGTGCCAGCCAGGAGGTCGGAGGGCTGCAGGGCAGACAGCAGGCAGGGGGCCAGAGCCCCAGTGATGCCGACCGGGAAGACAGGGAGGTGGGGCAGCGAGGCTGGGCCGGTGACTTCAGCCTCAGCATGGTCCCCCAGCCAGAGGCGGCCTTCAGCCCAGGGCAGCGGGACTGGAGCGGCGACTTCTGCGTGGAGGCGGCCGAGAGGAGCCGTCAGTTTGGCATCATTGGCAACGACAGAGCGAGCGGCGCTGGCCTGAGCCCTTCTGGCAAGATAGGAGGCGGCCACTTTGTGGCTCCCGGGGAGACCTCGGCCGGGACCATGGACTGGAGAGACCAGCTGGGCCTTAGGAACTTGGAAGTGTCCAGCTGTGTGCGTTCTGGGGGCTTGAGTGAAGCCAGGGAGGGCGCTATGGGGCAGGTGGGCTGGGCAGACAACCTGGGCTTGAGAGACGTGGAGCTGGCCGGCCGTCTGGAGACGGGAGGGTCTGTGGAGCCCAGGGGGAGCGGAGTCGGGGAGAGGGACTGGACTGCTGAGGTCGGGTTGAGGGGCAGAGATTTGGTGGCAGTGGGGGAGGCAGGAGACCGCAGCCAGGCCAGAGAGAGTGGCGCGGGGCAGGCCGACTGGTCAGGCGTGGAGGCAGGGGAGTTCCTGAAATCAAGGGAGCGTGGAGTGGGTCAGGCAGACTGGACACCTGACCCAGGGCTGAGAAACAGGGAGCTCGGGGCGGGCCAAGTGGACTGGGGCGACAATCTGGGCCTGAGGAATTTGGAGATGCCCTGCGACCTGGAGTCTGAGAGTTCCCGGGGGCCGCGGGGGTGTGGAGTGGGGCAGACGGACTGGACCCAGGACTCGGGGCTCCGGAATGTGGAGCTCTTGGGGGCCCTGAGTGAAGCCAGGGAGCATGGGGTAGGGGAGGTCAGCCAGTCTCCTGAACCAGGCCTGAGGAACGACGGCGTCTTGTCCCCTGGCCTGGAGGCCAGAGACCCCTCGGAGGCCAGGGAGCTGGGAGTTGGCAAGACAAGTGGGCCAGAGACCCAGGGCGGAGACGATCCCCTGCCTTCCGTGGCCATCTGCCCCAAGGAACCTGGATCAGAGGCAGGGGAATCCCCCGGCTTTGGAGCCAGGTAAGGGAGCGCCATCCCAGGGTGGGGAGGGAAGGTGTGATGGCTGTCTGAAAAGTGCACCCTTTCTAAGGGGGATAGAAACCGCTTTCCCCCAAGAACTTCTAGTGTTTGGAAAATTGAGATGGTTTGGACTGTGAATTTTTACTTTATTTTTTAAACTGAACTCTGACACACACACAGGTGAGTTCCTGTTTTGAACGATGAATGTGATGGTTGAGGTGTGACTTTTGCAACTCGTGCTTTAGGCTTCCTTGGTGATTGTGAGTATGCTGGAAGATACGTCCTGTCTTTGCTTAGTTTCTGGTGGCTGTTCCCCAGGCCTCTCGGTCCTGAAGCCGCAGGTTCTCCAGGACCAGGGAACACGGATGCTTTCATAGGCTTGGGGGAGGAGGACTCCGTGTCGTCTTGGCCTGAGCACTCCAGGTCAGGGTGGAGCGGGCAGTGGCACTCCTTGCTTCTTGCAATGGGTAGGATCCCTGTGTTTCCTGCCTGCCTTGTCTTAAGGCCCAGAAGAGCATCAGTTTAAGAACCTAAAAGGCAGGAATCCCTGGCGGTCCAGTGGTTAGGACTCTGCACTTTCACTGCTGCGGGCCCGGGTTCAATCCCTGGTCAGGGAACTAAGATCCTACAAGCCTCGTGGCACGGCCAATGAATAAATAAGTAAATAAAATAAAAACAACAACAGAGAATAAATCCTGGTTTAAAAAGAAAACAACAAAAACCTGAAGGGCATTGGGACCTGGCTCCTGGCCCCATGACCTTGGCCTCCATGCACAGAGTTTCTGATAAAGAACTTTCCAAAAAAAAACCAAACCGATAGTTTTCCGAGCCAACCACAGTCTGTCCCTGAGATTTTTCTGTTCTAAAACCAACTGAGGTGATGTTGCACCTGGTGAGGGTGCTAAAAAGGCATTGTTTCCATTTCCCTAACGTTTCCATCCACTGAGGTTGGGGTTAATTCTCTTAACTGAGTAGCAGGTTCGACCTTTTCCAACCCTGGAGCTTCTCTCCTGGCGTGAAGGGAAGAAGGAAGGGGGTGTTGGATGGGATCTGTGTTAGAAGTGGAAGGGGCTGATGGTAGTGGGAGGGGGGCAGGAGGGACCAGCAAGTGTCTAGAGGGAATCGGTGGGGTGTTGGAGGGGTCAGGAGAGGCGTTTGGGGTTGAGGAGAAGGGAGAGGGGAAGGTGGACAGAGCCTGGGGCCAGGACCGTGCCCCCGGGGCGTATTCTGGGGGCTCAGGCTGCTGAGGGGGAGACGGAGTGTGGGCAGAGGTGAGGCCTGCAGGAAGGGCTTGAGTGTCCCAGACTAGGAGTCCACAGGCTCCTGGGATCCTGCACAAGTTGCTGGACCTCTCTGAGCTGTAACATTCCTGGGGGGAGGAGAGTGTAGGCTCCCCGCGGTTGCCCCGGATTCCTCTTCCCGAAGCGGGAAAGGGATTTTATCATCTCCGGTTAGCAGGTCGCAGAGCGGTGTGACCCGCTTTAGGTCACCGAGTCAGCAATGTCTCTTTCTGACTTATGCGTCTTTACTGCGTTCAAGGCTCTTACACTACCACGCAGTGGGACCCACAGCCCTCCACCTTTCCCCGAAGTCTGGGGTGGGCCTTGGGAGGGGGAAAGCCAGAATATCTCCCCTTGTTTAGGATGGAGGGAGAGGCTGGCTGGGGGACTGGGTTGGGGAAGGGGAAGGGGATCGGCAGAGAAGCTGGGAGTCCTCAGTGTTCAGCTCTCTGAGCTCCGGTCTCCATCACACCTAGAAAACGCTTGGGAAAACGCACAGTGGAAAACGCCACTGTGTACTCAGTGGGCGTACAGGAGACTTAGGGAGTATGGATATTAGCACTGAAAGCACAGGAGTAAGGAAACCTGTATATCTTTCTCTAATGTGGTGTTTCTCAAGCTTATTTGACTAATATCCAAGGGGCTGGTGTTCTGAGCATCTGACTTAGGGAAATTCTACCCTCTGGAAAGTTGCTCTTTAGAGGAAATTTTGGAGGTTCTCCTGGTAACGAGAAGTCCTCGAGGACAGTTCAGAGCCGGCTGGCTTTGGGCCGGTGTGCCAGGTTTGGGTCCTGATTCTGCCATCACCCCTGTGACCTTGGGCAAGTCCCGTCTCTGCTCAGGCCTCCTGTGTCTTGTCTGTAATTGGGAGTAATCGACCCCGGACACCCACAGCATTGATCTTCACTTACCCTGTGAAGCGGGAAAGGGATTTTATCATCTCCAGTTAGCAGGTCGGGGAGTGGTGTGACCCACCTAAGGTCACTGAGTCAGCAATGTCTCTTTCTGGAGTTGGGCTAGGAGTTCGTACACAGGAAGTGATAGAAACCTGCCTGGCACGTGGTCGTCACTGACCGAATGCTCACCACCAGTATTTGTATCTGTTTTGCAAGTGTGGATGGACGTGAGGAACTGTCCCAAAAGTGAGGGCTTGGAAGACATTTTGGTCATCATCCTGTGTGGGACAAAGGTTCCCCTCCTGGTGATCATTGGCTGTACCACTGTCCATATAACTGGGACAAGAGCGGCGTTGGGGAGAGCTCAGGCCCCTCCCCTCTGTGTCTAGGTCACCTTGTCCTGGTGGGAGTGGCGCTCCTGGGTCTCCTGAGAGCTGTTGCACTGCCCTCTCCTCTCTCTGGCCTCCTGGTCATCTCCTGCCCCTGCCCCCAGGCCGCAGCGAGGCAGAAGCCTTCCAGCCATTGGCGGGGGTGGGGGGTCTTCACAGAATGTGAGAGGACCCTCAGAGATACTGAGGCCAGCTCCTTCGTTCCGTGGGTGGTGAAGCAGGCCCAGAGAGGCAGTGTGACTTTCTCAAGGCCCCACAGCTTGTGAATGTGGGCTCCTTCCCGTTCCCTTGGGCCCCAGCCCTGTAACCATCTCTCGGGGTGCTCTTCCTGTCTCCCTGGGGTCAAGGTCAGCTGCTGCCCCTTTAGACACGTCATTCCATCTTCAGTCCTCACTCTCTCCTTTTCGGTCTTGAAGCCTCGAACACGAGGAAACTGATTTTTTGTGCATCTGCTCCATGCCGATCCCCGTGTTTACACCTGGAGTGGCTGTGGGCTGGGCTTGGATAGAGTCCCGGGCCTCAGGGGCCTCTAAGACCAGGAGGGCGAGGGGCAGATGTGGTATGAGACACGTCCTCAGGCCGGGAAGCTGTGTTGAGCACGAGGACGATCATCCTAAAAATTCCTCAAGGGCTAACTGTGTGCTTGGTGCGTATTTCTGCCAACAGACCCGGCGAAGTATAGGTACTTATATTATCCCCATTTTACAGATGAAGAAACTGAGGCCCAGAGTGGATAAGTAACTTGGCCGAGGCCACAGGCAAGGGGTGCAGTCCATATGTGTGCTGGAGTGGGCAGCGCTCAGGACAGGTTCCTGACCTGCTTCCCTGCCGGGGAGCGGCTCAGGTTATAGGTGTTCTGGGTGCTCCCACAAGGAGAAGGAAAGCTTCTCCCGGGATGGGGTGACGGGTGAGTGGGGTTTAGACAAGTCAGCAGGGATGAATGCTTCCCTCCCCCACCCCATGGTCACCCCCAGAGCCCACCGAGCTCCTCCGCTGCCCTCTGCCCACGTGGCTCTGGGCCAGGGCTCGCTCTGGAGGTGGCTCTTCCCATCCACCCATCCTCGTCCCCTTAGCTCTCGGGGCCTGCCCTCAGCCTCCTCCCTGCCTCACCCCGGAAGAGGCTTTGGGCAGGGCCTCCTCAGGCTGGGTGGGGTGCTGCCACTGCCCCCTCCCTCCCTGGCCTCCCTGATCTCAAGCAGGGGGGCAAGCTGGCTTTGGCCCCCCTCCAGGGCTGCTCCTGACTCCGCTGCCTTGCTGCACTTCTGCCGCTACCTCCGCCTCCCTCCCTCCCGAGACTGCTTTAATTTCCATCTGTCAGCAGCTTGTGGAAGGACAGACTGATACACGCTCTCTCCCGCCCTATCCCTTCTGGCCTGGTACTGACTCACCTGCCTCACACACTTCCCCTCCAATCTGGGACTCGTGGCCTGGCTTCGGGGTACTGTCCTGCCCGCCTCTCCCATGGCTGTGTGCACGGTGTGTGTGTGTCGGGTGTGGCTCTGCTGTGCTTGTGGTGTGGTGGGTACGAGGTGTGTGTGGAAGGAGTGACCGATGAATAGTGCACGCTTCCCTGCAGGAGATGGACCATGAGAGTGTGCAGGTGTATCTGTGTGTTTCAGGGGGGCAGCTGGGCAACACAGGCTCCTTGTGTGAGGAACGTGAGCTAGTGAGAGTGTGGTGTGCTGTGCCTGGTGTGTTCTTGTCATGCTTTGAGGGAGCGGCGGGCAGAAGACGCAGATGCCGTGTCGAGGTGCAAGGTGACCCAGCCTCTCGTTCCCTCGGCAAATGTTTGCTCAGTCCCGCTCCTGGCCAGGCCCTGGGCCAAGGGCTGGGAGCACAAAGGTGGCAGGGGGCCTGTCTTTGCCCTTGAGTTGCTCACAGTTGGGCAGTGCGGACAAAGAACCACGGACTCTGAGGCAGGGGCTGGGCCAGGTAGAACCCAGGGCTTGCAGGGCTGGGGAGAGCGCTGGCTGGGGGAGGGGAGCCGCGGGCTGGGGGAGGGGAGCCGCTGGCTGGGGGAGGGGAGCCAGCCGGCCCAGAAGAGGAATTGAAGTGCACGGGGAGTGAGCAGAGGCAGTGGGAGAGCCTTCCAGGCTGGAACATCTTGTCCAGATACACAGTTGGATACATAGCCATCTGTGAGGGCCGGGCGCTCAGTGAGACTGGGGCGCGGGGACGGCCGACCTGGAGGGTGGGGGCCGAAGAGGCAGGATGGGCAGATGGACCGCTGCCTGGCTTATCCCGAGGAGAGTGACCACCTAAACTGGTGCTCTTGGGAGGGACACAACTGACAGCATCAACAACAGCGACGGTCGTGGTAATAGTAACTTACTTATAGGGCGCACACCGCGTGCTCTGCACCGTGCTGGGGGCTTGAGAGTCTCACTGCGGTCCGCCAGTGATTCTGTAGTTAGGAGACCCCGAGGCGTTATAGGTGAAGGCACTCATCCAAAGTCTCAGAAAGTGGTGGACCTGGGATTTGAACCCGCCCGGCTGGCCCAGGTCCTGCCCTCTGTGCTGTGTTGTACGAGGCCCCTGTCGGGAGAAGCGTGGACAAGAGGGAGAGCGAGAGGTTGGGGAAAGCGCCCTTCGGGGAGGGAGATGCAGTCCCACGTGACCTTGGCCTCTGGTCCTCTGCAGCCCTGGCGGATGCCTGGCGCGCTCCCCGCCCTCCGGCTCCCAGGGCCCGCTGGAGGAGACGCCGGCTGCCAGCTGCTCCAGGGCAGCGGCCCGGAGGGAGTCGGCCCGGAGGGAGTCGGCAGCCTCGGGCCTCAGGGAGCTGGCAGAGGAGGAAGGGGCCACAGCAGGCGCTGACCAAGGGGAGCCCCTGGAGCCTGGCTGGGACCATCTGCCCTCCTGGAGGCCCCAGCCTGATGGTGAAGCCAGACAGACAGAAGAGGTGGACGGCACCTGGGGCCCTGCAGGGACCGGGCAGAGCAAGCAGGACCGGATGCCGACCCCCCAGTGGCCCCCCCAGGGCCCTCCCGCCAGCTCCACCAGTCAGGATTTCTCCTTCATCGAGGTCAGTGGAGGGGAGCCCAGGGCAGTGGGTGGGATGTTGTTGGGGGTATGGGGGGTGCTCGTCCCTTGGGCCTCCCTCATCTGTGTGGGCCCCGAGCAGTCTCAGTCCGGGAGGCAGAAAGCGAGAAGCTCCAGCCCGAGGCTGTTAGGGGCTCCCCTGGGCTGGGGCAGGACCACGAAGAGGATGGCAGTGGTGTTGCCCTTGTCCCAAGCAGGACACCGAGATCCTTGACAGTGCCATGTATCGGAGCCGTGCCAACCTGGGGCGCAAGCGTGGGCACCGGGCCCCGGCCATCCGGCCTGGGGGGACGCTGGGCCTGTCGAAGGTGGCAGAGTCGGACGCAAGGCTGTTCCAGGACTCTACAGGTGGGGCCGGGGTGTCGTGTGATGACATCCGTGTCCATGTCTGAGGGTGGTGCAGGGGCAGGGAGGTCTGGGGTTGCCGCCTGTGCTGAGCCCTTCTCTGGGCCCTTGCAGAGCCGCGGGCTTCGCGGGTACCGTCTTCAGACGAGGAGGTGGCGGAGGAGCCTCAGAACCGCCGGACACGGGTGACCAAGGGGCTGAAAGTCAACCTCTTTCCCGGCCTGAGCCCATCAGCCCTGAAGGTACCATCTGATAACGGGGCCATCTGACCACCTTGCATCCAGCCTGCCTTCCCTCCATCCATCTACTCATTCCCTATCCCCTTCCTCGTGTTCCTCCTCTCACTCTGCTCTCCCTGTGCTGGGCGCTAAGTGGGATGGAAGGAAGAACAAGGCGTGTTTGTGTCCCACAACTTCCCGGGGTAGTGGGGGACATGAGCCATGCCGTCATTAGCCCTGGTGAAGGGGGAAGTTTAGGGGTCACTGCGGGGGTAGAGGTAAGAGGCGGGCCTGCTCAGAGAGAGGGAGACACAGTGGGTGCAGGGTGGGAGGGTAGATTGGGGAAGGCCTCATGTGATGACTGTAGCTTCGAGGTGCACAGAGGAGGTGGCCGTGCAGGGTGTGAGGCGGGGAGACGTTGGAGACAGAGGGAATGGGAGGAGCCGAGGCACAGGGACGGGAAGTCACGGCTGGCTTCGTCCAGCCCAGTTAGTCTGGATTCATTTCAGCAGTGTCTCTCTGAGGGCCTGCTGTGTACCAGGCATGGCTCAGCTCTCGGGGGAAGCTCATCTCTAAGCGACTTCGCATCCACTGGGGTGAAAGGTAAAGGGGGTCTGAGCCTGCCTCTGGGGACGGCGTACTCTGGGGAGAAGGCCTAGCCTCCTGTGGCGGCTCCTTCCTGCGCCTCTGACGTCCGTCTGCGCCTGGCTTGTCTCTCAGGCCAAGCTGCGCTCCCGGAACCGCTCGGCTGATGAGGGGGAACCGACAGAGGGCAAGTCGAGTCAGAAGGAGCCCGTGATCCATCGCTCCAAGTCCTGCAAGGTCCCGGGGCTGGGGAAGCCCCTCGCGTTACCTCCCAAGCCAGAGAAATCCTCAGGGTAGGTGGCCTAAGCGCCGGACATTCACCGGCCTCCCTGCGTTGGCCTTCCCAGGAAGACCCTGCTTTACAAGAGAGGAGAACTGAGGCCTTGAGACGGTTGGCGTGAGGCCAGTCTGCTCTGTTGAGTCGGTGCCCGAGTGCTGGTCTCTAACCAGGCCCGAGGTCACCTCTCCCGGTGGGAGCGGCCTTTCTGTCCCTGCCACTCCCTTCTGACCTTCGCCCTCTGCCTTCAAGGTCAGAAGGGTCATCGCCCAACTGGCTGCAAGCCCTGAAGTTGAAGAAGAAGAAGGTCTGAGAAGTCACTGAGGTGAGGGCAGGAGCTGGGCTTGGGCCTGTCTGGGGTTGGGAGTGAGTTCAGGGCTGAGGAGGGCCTGCCCTGGAGGACTCAGGAGGCCCCGGACCCTCTTCTAGACCTGAGCTCTCCATCCCTCTTTGTCTGCGAGGCTGGAAGCAGGCAGCTGAGGCCAAGTTCCAGAGACCTGGCGGGTCCCTTGGCTTGGGGACGTCCATCCCCACCTTCCTTCTTGGGCTCAAGGAGGGTCCCCCGTGCCCTGTAGGTGGCCTGAGCATGGTCCGCCCGCCCTTCCAATCTGGGACCCTGGGGTGCCTTCACTAGGCTCCAGGTGCCCAGCAGGGTCTCCATCGCGCCGGGCTCCGCTGGGTGAGCCAGGCTGCAGTGTGGGGAGGCGGGTGCGCAGTGGACGGGGTGGGGGAAAGCGGAGGGAGAGACGCCGAAGCGCCTCCTCTACTCCCACGTCTCTGCCTGACCTCTTCTCTTTCCTCCTGTTGCAGGTCCTTCCCATCTGGCAGTCTCAGGCAGTGCCTGTCCCTGTGGGGTCCCCGGCAAGGAGACTGCTGAGCCCCCCACGCCCCAGGCTGCAGCCTCTGCCCCCTCCACCTCCGGGGGCCGTCTGGGGAGGCACAGTTATGCACTTTGTATCACCATCCCAACTCCCCTCACACCTCCCTCCCAACCAGTTGTTAGTGGTCGAAGGTTTAGGTCCCTCCCTCCTTCGCTGTCTTCCCGCCTCCCTCTCTGCTTCCTCCTCCAGCCTCCCGTGGGTTTTCTTTTGATACCGGTTTATAGCATTTTTTATAAAAGCCTTTGATTTTTGTAACAGGCGGATCCCAGCCCCACCCCCGGTCTCCCTGCGCCATGCCAGGTGCCCCACAGAAACTGATACCATTTTGCCACTTGAAACAATAAAGTTTTTTGGGAATTGGTGCTGCCCAGCTTGTGGTGTGTGGTCGTGGCGCCTGATCCCTTCTCCGAGGCTGTACCTGGGGAGATGCTGGTTCTAGCCCTGGCCGACCAGGAGCTTGCTCTGACCTTGAACCCGTCACTTCCCTGGCACTCGCTGGGCACCCACTGAGGAGGGTGTATTGGTTACGGTAGGCTGATTGCCGATTCACACAACCTCCAAATCTCCGTAGGTTAACACACAAAGGTTTATCTTCCATTCAAGGCCCCTTCTGGGGTGGATTAGTGGTAGGGACACTCTGCACCTCACAGTCATTCAGAACCCAGGCTCCTTCCCTGTTGTGGCTCAGCCATCTGCAGGGGCCCTGGAGTCTCTGCAGCATCCAGTGGAGAGAGGGCAGAATCCTATGGGAGACCCATAGTCCACTGTCCGAAATTCAACTCATGCTCCCTGCTAACTGCAAGGGAAACAGAAATGTAGTTTAGATGTGTGGCCGGAGAGAGAGAGGACCAGATATTGGTAAAAATTCACCCTTCTTACAGAGGGGGTGGGGGGGCGTTGTGTTGGTTTCTGTGATCCCCAAGGGTCCTTTGAACCCATGTGGTCTAGAATGTCCCACGAGCTCTGGCCTTTCTCACCTAAACCCCTGACCACTGGCATCCTCTTGGCCCTCAGCCTAGTCCTCTGTCATCCTGGGTTCCCCAGACTGGCCAGCCTCTTTCAGGGCTGGCATCATCTTTCCCTGAGGTTTGGGGAAAGGAGAGCCTCCTGTGGACTCACCTTAATGGGGGCCAAACAGAGTCACTTAAATTGTAGCTATAGCTGAATTTAGAAATCATCCCATTCACTAGAGCTTCTTAGCCTTTGGGGTTTTTTTTTTTTTTTTTTAGGGAGTATGGGGGCTATTGACCTAATTTGAAAATTTGACCAAAGCTGTGGACTCTTTAGAAAAATGTTCAGATGAGGCTGGAATTCCCATCATTGACTAGAGCAGCGGTTGTTAGCCTTCACCCAGCATCACGATCTCCTGGGGGTGCTTACTAGAAATGCACATCCCTAGGCCCACCCCCAGATTCCAATCTAGACGGTGTGCCTAGGAACCTGCATTTTGGGAGGCCCCCTGAAGTGGAGGGGAAAGACAGAGGCCCTCAAGTGGGTGCCTGGCTGTGCCCCTGGGTGGGTCTGTGCCACACAGCCCCTGCGCCGGCCCTCCTGGGAGCCAGCGGAGCCGAGCTGGCATAAGCTTCATCCGGTTCCTTTCCCACTGCACCGCCCTCCTACCCATAGAGGTAGGACAGGCAGCAGGCCAAGCCAAACACTTAAGACTCATTAGTGGGGAAAATGGAGCCTGGGCTGGTCCCAGTGCCCGGGCTCTGCTGGGAGGGGGAAGAGATGGGGCCCTGCTTCCAGAGAAGGCCAGAGCCAGGTCTGGTGGGTGGGGACAGCACACTCTCCCTCTGTCTGAGGACCAGTTCGGGGGCCTTGCTGGGAGTCAGGGAGAGAAGAGGGCAACATACATGAGCTTTGAACCGCCTGTAAAGTGTTTGACAACAACTAGGAAAGGGTGATCTTCTTAGCATGTAGTCATTTCTCAGACTGTGCCTGGGGTTCTTGGGAGTGGCCTCAGAGGGGCAGGTCTTGGTCTTTGGAACATGGCTTTGGATTTTGGAAATGGTTGAAAGTCACTTGGATGTCTGTATTGGGGAATTCTTTGGGCGGTCAAGCGGGCTGATCACTTTTGGTCCAAGGTGGCTCTGAAGGCGATTTCTGAAGAGTTGAATGAACTCTAGAATAAGTGCACAGCCCTCGAGGGTACCACTTTAAAGACACCAAGTCCATGTGTTTATAAACGAATCAACCCCTTTCCTACACGTCAGAAAGCTGAACTGTCCCTTCCCGGGATTTTTGTGATAACTCTCAGAGGCTCTGGTCCCAATCCTGTCATGATTAGAAACGTCTCAGCACGGTCCCTCCCTGATTCCTTGCTTCCGAGGCCCTCACCCAGAGCCTGTCCACGTGGGAATTTGATGCCAGATAACAGAGGAAGCTTTTGGGAACTGAACGGGAGTGGAGTCCACGGGGCAGTCCCACATTCCCTGCAATCCAAGGCTGGAATTGGTGTTTGGGTTGGGGTTAAGCCTGTGAACGAGCTGGCCGTTGCCCACGGAAGCCTTTTGCTATTTGGGTGGTAGTGGTGGGTGTTGTGGGAAGTCTTCTACCCACTGTTCCCGCCCGTTGTCCTTCCTCCAGCATCCTGTACCCCAAATGTGGTCCAGCCGTCTGCCATGGATGGGCACAGCCCATCCCCGAGAGGGCTAGAGACAGGCGGTTCTGGTGGAGGGGTGAGCGGGTCAGAGTTTATCTGTGGCTTCTGACCCTCAGCTTTAAAAGAAGTCTAAAATAGAGGATCTCCTCTACAGAACTGTTTTGAGGTCTAAATGGTGGCAAATGAACATACCTGGGACAGAGCAAGTGGTCCTGGCTAGTTCTTTCCTTTGTTTGTTTATATGGCGGGAACAGAGGACCTTTTTTGGATCTCTTGACTCCTAGACTCAGAGGAGGCTGACACTTGGCCTGGAAGCTGGTGGACGGGATTTTCTCGGGGACGATTTGCCTCTGGGGTCTCTCTGAGCCTGAAGTGTAGGTTCACCTGGGATAAGCCTTTGGCCACTGAGCCACTGCCCTGACTCCCCGCCCCTCCCCTGCCAGAGACAGCCCGTCACAGACACATGCTGGCAGGTTCCAGAGGCACACGGCTCTACCCTGGGGAGAGTGCCAGGCCCTCGTGGCTGGAGCCTCCTGGGTGCAGAATGATCAAGTAGGTTTTAATCGCTGCCCAAGGAGCAACTCTAATTATACTTTCATTTATATAGCACTCTGTCTCCAAAGGGCCGAACACCCATTCATTCATTCTTTTAAAGACAAAGCTTGTTGAATTTTTTTTCTGATGACAAAAGCAAAGCATATTCATTGAAGACCACTTAGAAAATACAGAGAAGTACAATTAAGAAAAGAAATTGCTTGTAACTTCACCACCCAGATATACCATTTTTTAAAAAGTTTACTTTCTATTTTAGAATAGACTTAGGTTAAAAATTGCGAAAATAGTACAGAGAGTTCCTCTCAACCCACACCCAGTTTTCCTTAATGTTAATATCTTACATTGGTATGGTACTTCGGTTACAACAAACGAAATGGTATTGATACATTTTTGTTAAAGTCCAGACTTTATTCACATTCCTTAGTTTTTACCTAATAGCCCTTTTCTGTTCCAGGATCCCACATTACATGTAGTTGTCATGTTTCTTTAGGCTCCGTTTGGCTGTGACAGTTTCTGAGACTTGCCTTATTTTTTTTTTGCGGGTCCCTCACCGTTGTGGTCTCTCCCGTTGCGGAGCACAGGCTCCGGACGCGCAGGCTCAGCGGCCATGGCTCACGGGCCCAGCCACTCCACGGCATGTGGGATCTTCCCGGACCGGGGCACGAACCCGCGTCCCCCGCATCGGCAGGCGGACTCTCAACCACTGCGCCATCAGGGAAGCCCGACTTGCCTTATTTTTGATGACCCTGACAGTTTTCAGGAGTACTTGTAGAATGTCCTTTAATTTGAGTTTCTCTGATGTTTTTCTCCTGATTAGACAGTGATTATAGGTTTTTGGGAGGTGGAAGTAAAGCATTCTCATGAGACCATATCAAAGGTAGCTGATATCCAAACGACTTATTACTCTTAATTTTAACCTTGATCATCTGGCCAAGGCAGCGTTTGTCAGGTTTCTCCACTGTGAAGTTACTCCTTCCCCACTTTCCATACTGCACTCTTTGGAAGGAAGTACTAACTCTGGTGTTTTGATATATTTGTTTCCAATCTCAAACGTTTCCCCCTCACTTCCTAAAATGAAAGCAAAATTCCAGTGGGCGCTTGTTAATTCCTGACCTGTTGGTCTTAACCAGGAGCTGGGGTCTGGGTTCTAGCCTAGACAGTTTTTATTTTCTGGAGATCTTAGCATGTAAGCACATATGACCAATTTAACTGAGTCTGTGCTTTGGTTTCATCGATTAAAACGTAGTTTTCGAGCATTTACGACGTGCCAGGCGCTGTGCTGTGTCTTTCATGCCTTGTTAGTCCGCGTACCACCTGGTGGTAGAGATACTTTTGTTCTCTTCCTGTTGTGGGTGAGAAAACTGCGATTCGTGGGAGTGAATTAAGTCGCCCAGAGTCACACAGCGGGCAAGTGACAGAGTTGGAATTCAAACCTTGGTCTGTGACGCCAGAGCTCAGTCCTAAACCATGCTTAACTGGACTGGTGAAGAGCAGTCGTAGGGAAGGGCGGTCAGAGTACAGGCTCAGGGGTTTGGATCATAGTTCTTCCATTTACTAGCTGTGTGGCCTTGGGTAAGTCACTTCACGTCTCTAAGCCTCAGTTTTCTTAACTGTTCATTGGGAGAGTAACATTATCTTCCTCAGAGGATTAAATTACTTAAACAGTGCTTGGCTCAGGGTAGGAAATCAACAAGGGTTATTATTGTTATTACTATGCTGTTTTCTCATTTTCACATCCATCCATCCAACTAACCACCCTTCCTTCATCCATCCATCCATGAAAAGCATTGCTTGCTCTGGGCCTTGGTTTCCCCATCTACAGTGGGCATTAAACAAGAGTGGGTGTTTTGAACCTTTTTTGTGCCACTGGACACTTTAGGTGGTCTGGTAAAGTTAAAGACATAGGATGACAAAGGAAGCTAATTATATCAACAAACAGTTATCAAAATATTGAAAAATGAATTTGTGCCGTAGTAATACATACATTTATTTATTAATGCATTAAACGATCTAGTGGTAGGTCTGGTCCCTACTACAATTTTGAGGTAGTCATATGAATAATGTTTTGAGAATTCTGCCATGACTGTAACGAGCTATGAAGATACTTGTCATTATTCTTAGTGACAAAGTCTTAGGTCCTCCTAATTCTGCTGGGGCTTGGTGCCTGTGTTCACAATAGAAAGAAACACTCAATTTCCGTTAGCATTGCTGAACGCTTAGCGAACATTTATCCCCTCACTCCAGGTTCACAGATGGCTGAATTCTTAACATGGACCCCAGGTTAAGAAGGGAGCTGGTGGATGCCCGGGGTCCCTTCCAGCTCTTACAATGTGTGATTCGAGTCTGATCCCGAGGGTTTCCGGGGGGCGGAGAGAGAGGAGCCCTGTGTTCCCAGGATACTGACCACAGGACAGACATACCTTGGGGCCTTTCAAGCCTCAGCCTGGCTTTCCCGGATTGCTCTGTTCTAGATGTTTCAGAGAAGCTGGCTGGCAGCTCCCCGTGGAGACTTTGCCCTCACTGATGAATGGCTGCTGCCGCACATCTATTGACCGGAGCCCTTTGTTTTCCAGAAGCAACCTGCCTTTCTCTTGTTAACCCCTGCCGGCCTGGCCCCAATCAGGATGCTTTCTGTGCTCCGGGCTCAGCCCCGGGGCAAGACAGACATCAGGAGAAGGTTAACATCTGGGATGAAGGGCGCCCACCAAAGGCCAGGAGCTATGCTGGGCCCTCTTATCTAAGTGCTTGGCTCATTGAATCTGCTGGCAGCACAGGAGCTAGACTTCAAACCCCAGGTCTGTCTGAACTTCAAACGCTGTGCTCTCTCCCGGGCTCCAGAAGCTTCTATCCTTTCTTCACCACACAGGTGAGTTCGGGGTCTTTTCCACCCCAAGATACACACATAACCACCCCCCACCCCCCTTCCCACCACACACACACACACACACACACACACACACACACACACACACACATACACTTTCTCAGATCCACAGACAGATCGGGGTTGGTTTCACCCAGCATGAGAAGGAGCCATTGACTGAAGCTTTGGGGTGCTGGGAAGATGGGAAAGGCCCTCCCTGCCCCCAAGTCTGCTAGTTTTCAGCCCCTGAAAGCCAGCATTTTCATCACTAGCAGCCCATATCTTTGGGTTAAGCATTGCCCTCCCTGGGGCTTTGGATTAGAATACAATCTCTAAGGCAATGGTAATTCTTCCGACCTTAAAGCCTTTGTTAGTGTTTGTGCAGGTAGCAGGGCACAGGCACGGAAGGGGAAGCCGTGGCGTCTAAGGGCCCGGGACCCCGCCGGGGCTATGCTGAGACACTCAGCAAACTCCTCCATGCAATGCAATCCAACAGACATTTTATCGAACCATCTGTTACTCATGCTGGGGAAGTGGAGATGAGTCAGGTACAGCCATCATCTCAGGGTCAAAAAGTCTGGCAAGGAAGACAACTACAGGAGACAAACCAAAATATGGTGTCATAGAGATAATAATGGTGACATGTACAGTGTGAGACAGTGCAGAGCAATTTGGATAGGAGCTGTCTTAGTCTGCTCTGGCTGCTGTAACAAAATACCACAGGCTGGGCAGCTTAAACAACAGGAACTTATTTTTTCACTCTTCTGGAAGCTGGAAGTCCAAGGTGCTGGCAGGGCTGGTGTCCTCGGAGGTCTCTCTCCTTGGGTTGAAGGCAGCAGCCACCTCCCTGTGTCTTCACATGGGCTTCCCTCTGTGTGTGTCTGTGTTGTAATCTCCTCTTCTTTATAAAGACACCAATCATATTGGATTAGGGCCCATCCACATGACCTCATTTTCACTTAATGACCTCTTTAAAGACCCTATCTCCAAATGCAGTCACAGTCTGAGGTGCTGAAGGTCTTCAACATGTGACTTTGGGGGCTGGAGGGGGCACAATTCAGGTTGTAAGAACAGGAGTTGCCCACGGAACACGGGAGAAATGAGGCTGATGGGGGTGAGGCTGGACAGAGCGGGGTCAGGAGAGGCCTTGACTGTCAGAGTTAAGCTTCATGTTATAGGACTTAAAGGTGCTGGCGCCTGTTCTGTAGCTGGAAAGTGAAAGCATCTCATCTTGTTCCCAACGCTCTGGAGATTCTGGGAGGGGTGAGAGCTCTCAGGCCTACAGCCCTCAGGGCTGGTCAGGGGGGCCACGCCCCAAGGAGGGGCCAGCATTGTCCGTCTGTCCGGGCTCTGTGGGAGCCCCGCCCAGCTGGGTGGGTCGCAGAAACTTGTCAAGGAGGAAACCTTGCCGCTTTCCAGAAAATGCCGTCTGAATGGGCATGGTTGTACAAAGACCTCACTAGGCAGAGTCTGATGGGCAACCAGAGTTCAGGTCATGCTCTCAACAGAGAGGCAGAGGGGTGGAGTTCTGCCTTTAGGGCTTTCACCATCCGGGGGGCGTGGTCGACGGAGGAGGTATGAGGTCCCGTGCTGTCACATTCAAATCCCTCCGTCTCGCTGCTTCCTGCTTCCTCTTCCGTTAAAAAGAGGGCCTGGCCCTTCTGCCACTGACTTTAGGATCCTGAAACTGAGAAGGAAATGGGGGCAGAAGGGCCAGCTGAGGGCATGGAACAGGCCCCTGCCTCTGGGGAGAGCCTTTCTGCTCCATCCACCAACCAGGATGAGGAGGCAGGGGCAGGGATGGAGGATGGGGTACTTCTGCTGGATAATTAAAAAAAAACAAAAAACAATTTACTGACCTGGTGTGTCCAGTTCATGAATTTTAAGCATAGAGCTTTGATGGGTTTTTACATATGAATACGTGTGTGTCACCACCACTCAGATCAACATATAGAATGTACAGAGCCCAGAAAACTCCCTCCTTTGTATCCCTTGCACCCCACCCCCCAGGAACCACTATTCTGACCATAGATTAGTTTTGTCCTTGAACGTCACATAAATGGAATCACACAGGATGCACTCTTTCGCGTCTGGCTTCTTTCAACACTCGTTATTATACCTGAGATCTTCTCCCTCTGAGTTCTGCAGGAAACAGGGCAGACCCTCCTCAGATAGTCTCTTCCACATACGCCCCTGAGCTTGGCCCCCAAATTCCTTGACATTTCTCGTGGCAAGATGTCGCTGCCTTTGAATCTGGGTGGGGTTGTGACTGCTTTGACCAGCAGAGTGTGAAGAATGATGCTGCAATTCCTAGGCCGAGGCATAAAAGGTGGTGCAGCTTCTGCCTTCTGTTGGAGTGCTGGGTAGCCACGTAAGAAGTCTCACTACCTAAGGCCGCCATGTTGTGAGGAAGCCTAGCCTCATGGGGAGGCCGTGGCAGGTGCTCTGTCTATCTCTGAGTCTATCCAGCCCAGGCACCCGGCGTGTGAGTGAATGGACCCCAGAGGGTTCCAGCCCCCAGGAGTCAATCATTCCCTGCCTTAGCTTCCCCCCCTTGATGGACCCATTTACCAAATCCCTGACCCACGGAATACAGGCACATGATAAATTGGCTGTTTTAAAAGCAGCCAAGTTTTGGTAATTTATTACCCCAATAATAACTGGAACACATGGTGAGAAGTAGATTCAGGAAGGCTGAGTTTAGCTTTCTCGTTGGGTGGGAAATGGCAAGAAAATCTGCTTTCCTGAGCCTACCAGTTGCTTTACAGCCCTGCCTTGGCCTCATCGTCTGGTCCATTCTTCAGACCTGCTCATCTCGGTCTTAGGCCAGTTGTCAATTAATTCTCTGCCTCCCCGACCCCAGAAGCCGAAGGCTTCTCCTGGTGAGGGTGTGATTCCTCCCACACAACTTTGCCTTCCTATCAGACTCTCCCAGAGAGGGGAGTGCATGGAATATTTGGGGCTATAGACAATCTCTGGCCGCTGCAAGGAAATCACATGACAAGTCCCAGGCCCATAGTGCTCGAGAGATGTGTGTATTCAAAGCATCATCATTCTTCTTCTACGGCCAGGGGTCCTCTCTGTGGCTTCTGGATGGAGACAGTGCTCGGGGAGCAGGACTTAGGCACCCTGGCTCTTGGAACCCTTTTCTGAGGGTGCAGCTCTGGGTCAAGCTTTTTACCTACATTATGAAATGTCACCCTGGCTGTGGGGATGGAGTAGAGCGTGGCACTTAAAGTGACAGATTTGGCACAGTTGCTCTGCTACTTACTAGCTGTGTGACAATGGAGAAGTTGACCTCTCTGAGCTGCAGCTCCCAATTTTGTACAAAGGGCATAATAATAAATAGTCCTTGCTTTGTCCAGGGCTGCAGTGAAGACTGAAAGAAATAGTAGTGCATGGACAGTTTTTGCTTGGTACATAGTAAAGCTTTCCATAAGTGTTAGACACACGAAACAAAACAAAATGGGATGGGGGGAGGGAAGCTGATGTGATAGGCATTATTATTGAATTTTTTCAGGTGAAGAAAAGGCCTGAGGTCATGGAGCTAATAGGTGGAAGAGACGTGGTGCCAGGTCGGGTCTGGCTGCAGCCAAAGCGCATGCTCCTTTCACTCTGTCTCTTTGTCTTCAGAGCAAGTGCCTGTAGGTCTGGAGCCCATGCGTGACCTTGCAGAGCTTCATGCCCCGCCCAGGCTCACGGCTGCGTCCAAGGCTGGTAGAACTGGGTTGCTCTCCTGAGGCATGGTGGCAGCCCACTGCAGTGCCCCCTCCACCCCCAGTGAGCCTGGCCATGCCGGGCTGCAACCACTGAAGGGTTCACTGAAGGGTGCAGAAGGTTGCACTGCAGTACCACTGCCCTGCCTCCCAGAAGGCCCCGTTTTTTTCTGTTTTTCCTGTGATCTAGACTGAATGCAGGTGCTTGGGAACTGCCCTTACCTCGAGTCTGATTTATATATATTTTTAACAACTTAATTGAGATATAATTCAAGTATCATACAAATCACCCATTTAAAGTGTACCATTCAGTGGTATTTATGAGATTCACAGAGTTGTGCAACCGTTAAGCAATTTTAGAACATTTTTGTCACCCCGTAAAGACACATTGCACCCCTTAGCCATAACCTTCTACCCTCCCCTGGCCCTCAGCGCTAGGCGACCACTAATCTACTTTCTGCCTCTATAGATGTTCCTATTCTAGACATTGCATATAAACGGAATCATAAGACACGTGGTCTTCTGTGTCTGGCTTCTTTTCCTTCACATGTTTTCAAGGTTCATCCATGTTGTAGCAGGTACCTTTCCTTTTTATTGCCAAATAATATTCCTTGTATGGCTATACTCCATTTTATTTGATAGGCTTGTTTTCCCTTTTTAATTGTTGTTCTGAATAATGATTTTGTAAACATTTGTGTACATGTTTCTGTGTGGACATATGTTTTCATTTCTGTTGGGTACATACCAAGGAGTGGAGTGGCTGACTCTGCGGTAACTCTAGGGTTAACCTTTTGGGAAACTGCCAGACTGTTTTCCAAGCAGTCGCACCATTTTACACTCGACCAGCAGTGTAGGAAGGGTCTGATTTCTCCACCAACATCTCACCAACATCTGTCTTTTTTTTTTTTTAATTTTTATTTATTTATTTATGGCTGTGTTGGGTCTTCGTTGCGGTGCGTGGGCTTCTCACTGCGGTGGCTTCTCTTGTTGAAGAGCACGGGCTCTAGGCACGCAGGCTTCAGTAGCTGCAGCACTTGGGCTCAGTAGTTGTGGCTCGCGGGCTCAGCAGTTGTGGCGCACGGGCTTAGTTGCTCCGCGGCGTGTGGGATCTTCCCGGACCAGGGATCGAACCCGTGTCCCCTGCATTGGCAGGAGGATTCTTAACCACTGTGCCACCAGGGAAGCCCAACATCTGATTCTAGCCATCCTCATGGGTGTGAAGTGGTGTATCTTTGCGGTTTTGCTTTGCATTTCCGTGATGGCTAACGACGCTGATCACCTTTTCATTTGCGTATTGGTCTTTTGTATATTTTCTTTGGAGAAATGTCTATTCGGACCCTTTTCTGACTTGTCTTTTTTATTGGGTTGTAAGAGTTCTCTATACAAGTCCCTTATCCTGGTTGAGTTTTAAGACTCTTTAGGAAAGGCCATTTCGTAACTTCCCCGATCAAGTGTTTACTGGCTGGAGAACTGCGTTAGAAACAAAACATTGCCTCATTCTGGAGGCAGAGCTGACACTTCTTGGAAGCAACATACTTTCCCGGTGCTGGCAAAAACAGACAGCGTCGTCCTGGTTCTCCTTTCCCCTCATTTCTCTTTCCTTGAGCTCCACCTAAATCAGTGGGTCTCAAGTGGAGTAGAGTAGAGGTACGTGTCAGAAGTACCTGTGAGACCCTTTCAACTCTCACAATCCTCCCCTTCTCCCCAGAGTCTGATGTGCTTTCGTCTTTCCTCCATTGCTCACCTTCTTTTTGAGAATCACTGTCCTAAAAGGAAGGCTTTGAGAGTAACCCTGGCATGGCATGATATGGCCCCTGGGTGGCAGCAAAACTGAGATGAAGACCCAGGGATTGGTGGCAATGGCCACTGCTGATCCTGAGACAAACAGTATGGAGCTTCCTCCAAAAATTGAAAATAGAACTACTCTATGATTCAGCAATCCCACTTCTGGGTATATAGTCACAGGAATTGAAGTCAGGATCTTGAAGAGATATCTGCATTCCCTCGTTCACTGCAGCCTCGTTCACAATGGCCAAGACACGGCAGCAACTTAAATGTCCATCGATGGGTGAATGGTTAAAGAAAATGTGGTATACACATACAACGGAATATTATTCAGCTGTGAAAAAGAAAGGAAGCCCCGCCATTTACAACAACATGGATGAACCTGGAGGACAGAATGCTCAGTGAAACAAGCCGGTCACAGAAGGGCAGTACTACATGGCATCACGTATATAAAGAATCTAAAACAGTCAAACTCATAGGAGCAGAGAGTAGAATGGTGGTTGACAGGAGCTTCTGGGGAGGGAGAAATGAGGAGGTGTTCATCAAGAGGTAGAAAGGTTAGCTTATACAAGATTGATAAACACTAAGGACTAGTGTATGGCATTGTGCCTACAGTTAATAATACTGTATTGTCTACTTAAACATTGGCAAAGAGGGTAGATCTTGTATTAAATGTGCTTACCTCAGACACACACACACAATAATGAGGACAGGAGGAAAATTTTGGAGGTGATGGATATATATTGATGGCATAGCATTGATGATGGTGATGGTCTCATGGGTATAGACTTACCTCCAAACTCATATTTACACACTAAATATGTACAATATTTTGTGCACCAGTTATACCCCCAAAACGTGGTGTAAACAGAAACAAAATAATAAAAAAAGGAAGAACATTCCCTTCTTGCAGACTGCTGCCTCTAAGGCTGGTTAGGTGTCAGACTGTTCTGTGGCTGAAGCCAAGAGGGTGATGTAGTGAGGCACCTTCCTGCTCTAGGGAGGAAGAGAGGGATAAGGGCATCATTTGATTTCTAAGAAGGATCTCAACAGCATCATCGAGTATTTATTAAGCTCTCACGTTGAGCCAGGCCTTGTGCTGAGCATTTTATATGCGTTGTCTCATTAAGTCTCCATCATCACCTCATGGGCTAGGCACAGTTCATTCTTGTTTTCCAAATGAGGGAAGTGAGCCCAGATAGATGAACTTGCCAACCCTCACCCAAATCACAGGTGGCAGAGCGGGGATTCAAACCCAGGCTGCCTGCCTTCAATACCTGCACGTTTAAATTCCTCCTTCTCAAATACCCAGAGTGCCCAGTTTCTTGAAATCAAATCCTGCTGACTGTTCATTTTCACGTTGTCAATTTCCATAGACATTTGCATGGGAGGCGGCCGAGCTCTAGGAGACTCTCTGAGCGCGGGTTCACAAAACTGGCCCTGAGGACTAGTCTAGTATACTCAGGCTTTGTGTGACTTTGGTCCACTGTATCACCTTTCTCTAAACTTCCTTACCATGCAATGGAGATAACATGCCTACGCCACGGGGTTATCGCGAGGGTCAAATGAGATTATGGCTGTGAGAATGGTTTGTAAACTCTAAAGTCTGAAAAGTCAGGGATTGTTATTCTTATTACATTGTTCCCTTAACGCAGGTCAGATCCTGTCATTAGCAGCCCCAAACCTAGATAACAAGAGTTGCAAGTCTTAGCCAAGAAGTTCAGCGTTGGCTCACTTCTTCGGAGCAATATTCGGGACAATAGAAACGGGGTCCCGCCCAAGCACTGGAGTGTGGAGCTTGTGGTACTCAGTTAATCCCTGAATCCTACCCATCACTCCCCACTTCCCAGCCACCAGCCAGAATCTTGGTCTTTTTGCCTTCATTCCCCTCCTCCCGTCTGCCCTGGTAGGCTGAGCTGGCTGAGTCTTTACCTTTTTTTTTGGCTTGCCCCTTGGCAGGAGCTGTGTGGTTCTATGTGGCAGAGACAGGATGTGTTCGACAAATGTCCACATATTCCTTGGTTGGGGCTAATGAAATGTAAGCAGAAATGACACGCGTTCTTTCCAGGCTGAGGCAGTTAAGAGCCCATGTTCCCCTTCCATCTCTTTTCCCCCTGTTGGAAGCCATCTATAAGAAATAAATCTTTGTCATGATAAACTACTGAGACTGGGGCTCATTTGTTCAGCGATGTAGCCTAGCATGGCCCCGACAAATATATTTCCTGCTACCAGTGTACATAGAGGGGAGGAGGGGAGACCCTACTCCAGGCAGAGCAGCATGAATAAGATTCTCCCATGTTAAAGGGAGAATGAAAAAACTGGTGTGGATGGAGCTGAGTTTCCTTATACACAGGGCCCTACAGCATAGCTAAAGTCACACGTGTTGAGTCTCGGCTCTGCCACTGATTGGCTGTGTGCCTTGGACAAATTACTACTAAGTCTTGGTTTCCTTAACCATAAATTTCAGGCAATGACAGCACCTGGACCAGCCCGTGGAGATGTGGTGAAGATTGAATGAGTGCTTAACTCAGTGCCTGATAAAAATCAGCCATGGTAAATCTCAATCATTGTTATGACAAGGGAGGAATGTGAACTGATTTCAGGACAAAGAAAAGTGTGCTCTATGCTTCCAGGAATCTGGAGCCTAAGATGGTAAATAGGACAAGACATGGAGATAGGGTGTTCTGAAGGCACCTAAAACGGATTCATCCAGCCTGCATTCCATCCATCCATCCATCCATCCATCCATCCATCCATCCAACCATCCATCCATCCTTGCAACGATCTAAACAAAACCCCCCAAAATCATTCTCTGGATCTTGCAAGGATGTCTCTAACCAATAGAGAGATAAAGCCTGGAATACTGGGGTTACTGGAAAAAACTTTTTACAGCTCTGCTGCCTCCTTAACAGGAGCTAGAAAAAAATAGAAATGTCAGGAAGGGAGCCAAGGCCAATGACGTCTTGGTAGGAAGGGCGGCAACAGGAAGGCAGCATCAAGGTTAAGTGCCTCTCCTTGGGGCGAGTCCTCCCCCGTGTGAAGAGCTCAGTGGGGAGGGGTGGGGGGACTCTGCATCCCAGGGCACTACGGTGCAGGGGTCTCTGGCTTGCAGTCCATCAGGTTTCTGGGCTGGTGTGAGGAGAGCAGGATGGTGGGAAGCCGGGTGGTGCTTCCCTGAAGTTATATCTCAGAACCAAGGAGGGTGGGAAGGACCACCGTTGGCAGGAGCATTGCCGGCAGCCTCATAGAAGTGTTAGGAGCACGGGTGAACTGAATTGTAAACCCTGGTCAGAGTGAACATGGTGAGTCTTTTTTGCCCAGCATCTATTGCCCTGTCTCCTGGTTACTCCGTCAGCTCTAAACCCATAGGTTCAGCAACGCTGATTCCAACTCTAGCTCCAGAGCTGGGCAAGTGACCTGGGCCTGACCATTCACAGCATCAGTTCTTCAGGCCACTGTGGTGGGTTCAGGGGTAGATATGTGACCCAAATGGTCAAATGGGATTTGATTTCTGCACTTTTGTTTGAACTTCTGGGGAATAGAATCTCTCTTTTCACTGGGATCACAGCTGGGAGGATATGGGCCTGGAACTTTTAGAAGCTAGTAAGTACAGGGAGAAAGTCTCCCTAAGGCTAACCCAGAAAAACATAGTGTTGAGAGAAGGACAGAGGCCACATCCTGACGTCATTGTGTGTGAGCCCCTGGATCCAACCATACCTGAAGGATGGCTGAATTTTTCAGTGATTTGAAAGTCTTGACTGATACAGTGGTTCTCTGAAAACCGTATCTGTCTCTCTGAACACCTTTAGGTGGGGGAAATCTCACCCAGCATGCATTTCCACTCTCCCCCTTTCCTCTCAATTCACAATGGATTACTTATTCTGCAGCAGCTTATGAGCTGGGCTCCTGGCATCAAAAAAAGAACAGGACCTGGACCTTATCTTCAAAGAGTCATGGCCTAGAGAGAGTGACAAACATAACTAGAATACCTCGGTGTAAGATGTGCTGAGATAAAGTAAAAACTAACTATCATAGGAACTAATTGGAGAAAGGAAGCCTGGATCTCAGAGGGCCAGGAGTGTCAGTTAAGGCTGTTTAGAGGAGGTAATATTCGTTCATTTCAGTAGGTGTTGATTGAGCATCTACTATGTGCCGTATACTGCACTAGGTGCTGGGAATAGACAAACAGATATTTACAAACAGGTATGGTCCCTGGCCTCAAGGAGCTGACAGTCTAGTGGAAACAGGGGGACCAGACTTCTCAGAATAACCCGTAAGGGCAGAAGGATCACGGTGCTATGAGAATGAATAACCTTCAAAGAACTTTGGGATTTAGGGGAGGCCCCTCCAAAGAGGAAATGCTTGAGCTAATAGTTGAAGGGGGAGCAGGAATTAACGAGGACAAATGAACTGAGAACACGGGGAAGCATCCCTGCTGAAGGGAACACATCTGCGCAGTGGGAAGGTGCAAAGGCAACCAAAAAAACAGAATAAATTATTTGGCTGTCTTACTGCGAAGTTAGGACCCATGATGCTTAACTCCATGGCTTTCTCACCCACCATGTTTTTTGAATCACCTTGAATATTGTTTTCCTCATCTATAAAATGGGATAACAATACCCACTTTGCAGGTTTGTTGAGGAGATAGAAGGACATGATGTGTTAAAGGGCCTGGCAGAGAGAAGGTAGTCAGTAAATAACGTTTTCCTCCCCCTCAGGTCCCATCCCGATCATTCCAGCTGAAGTGTGATTTGGGCTGTCATTTGGCTCTCAGAATGTTCACTTTCCTTCTGGGAACCCTCCTCCTTATTCACCTGCTCCCCACAGCTCTGTCCTGAGAACCCTGCTCTCATTGGCTCCTCCAGGTGGCCAAGACCTGGGTCGGGCAGTGTGGACAGAGATAGGGCATGTTCTGGGCTGAATTGTGTCCCCTCACTCCTGAATTCCTATGTTAATGTCCTAACCCTCAGGACCTCAGAATGTGGTGGTATTTGGAGATAGAGTCTTTAAGGAAGTAATCAAGTTAAAATGAGGTCATTAGGGTGGACCCTAATCCAATATGGCTGATGTCTTAATAAGAAGAGGAAATTAGGGTGTTATATGTGCAGAGGGAAGGCCATGTGAAGACACAGGAAGAAGATGGGCAGCTACATGCCAGGGAGAGAGGCCTGAAATAGATCCTTCTCTCACAGCGCTAAGACGGAACTAACCTTGTGGACACCTTGATCTTGGGCTTTTAGCTTCCCAAACTGAGAAAATACATTTCTGTAGTTTAAGCCACCCAGTCTGTGGAACTGGTTATGGCCACTTGAGCAGACTAATACAGGGTGACAGTGACAGGCACAGAAAGGCACCTGGGCCACGGGTCATTGCTACACGCCTGAGAGAGGACTCCTAGTTGCTTCACCTCCCATGTCCCACAGGCAGCCCCCTGAGGCCGGAAGAGGCACCTTCACTCTCCTCTCCTTGGACACAGATGATAGAGAAAGAGCAGGAGAGAAAAAGAGGCCCTGGGAACAAAGGGGCTTTGTCCTCCTGCTGCCTTCACCTGTGCTGGGATGCGGGTGAGTGAAGTGTAAGATCTCTAACCAGGGTGGAATCAGACTGCTTGAGTGTTCATGTCCTGACTCCACCACTTCCTGGCTGTGTGACTTTGTGAAAGTTAATTACCCTCTCTGTGCTTCACCTGCCTCATTACTAAAATGAGAATACTCAGTGTCCCTACTCCACTGGGTTGTCGTGGAGATTCGATTTGTGTTTAGGACAATGCCTGGCACAGAGTAAATGCTGTGTGTGTGCCAGAGAACATTAGGACTGCTCCCCTCTTAGAGCCTTGCTCTTAAAATGGGAGGAATGTTCTTAACCTCACGAGGTTAGGCTAAGGCTGAAATAGGACATTTCATGATGTTTCAGAACATCGGACATGCAAGAATCCACAGAGGTTAGTTGTTGAATTATTAACTTAGTGCAAGTCCTAGTTCTGCCAGCCATTCGAGAGGTTGGGTGATCACGGGGGTCTCGGTTTGCCTGTCTGTAAAATGGCTCAGCTGGCTCCTCACGCCCCTGCTGGCCTCATAGAGCTATTGTGAAATGCAAATCAGGGGACAATTGTAAAATAGCTTTGTAAAATGAAAGCCTCGTATCAGTGGGAACATACGCTCCCACAGACATAATAAGAGCTAATATTTAAGTGCTTACCATGATTTGACATTCTTCTAAGTGTCTCACATATATTTCTCATTTAGTCTTTAGAACAGCTCTATGAGCTGGGCCCTATAATTCCCCGTTTTATAGGTGAGAAAACTGAACATAAAGAAGATAAAGTAACTTGCCCAAGATTACCAGTAAGCGATGGTGCTGGGGTTTGCATCCGTGAGTCAAACGTGGGTGCTTATACCTTTAATCAGAGGGCAGTGCTGTCCAATGGAAATTTCTGTGATGATGGAGCTGTCCTAGAGCTGCCCTGTCCACCACAGTAGCCCCACTGAGCCCCTAAGTGTAGCTAGTGTGACGGAGGGACTAAAATTTAAATCTAATTTAATTTTAGTTAATTAAAATTAAAATAGCTACATGTGGCTCATGGCTACTGTACTGCATGGGCACAGCACTAGGCTATACTGTCTCCTGATTTATGCCCTAAAGCTAAATTTCAGACAGCATGCAAATGAGAAAAAGGGGATTCTCCCAATTCTCAAAGCTACTAAGTCAGGTTGCTGGGACTCCAACTCACTGCTCACTGCACCTAGCTCTCACCCCAGACTTCAAGCCAGTCCTGACTCTTCCCTGCTGGACCTGCAGAGGACAGACTGTCCACTCCTGAGAGATGACAAAGGTCAGGGGATTTTTGGCGGCAGGGACCAGACCTCATTTCCCTGATGGCAGGTGCCGGTGGAGGTTGGGCGCCCCTCCCTGATCCCCAGACCCCCTGGTGCTTACAAGCCACCAGCTATGAGCTCTGCTTCTGCGTCCTGCCCCCACCCCCTGCAAGACCAAAGCTGGAGCGGAAGCCGACATGAAGCTCATGCATTCCCTCTCTGGGCTGGAAGCCGAGCTGGCTGGTGCTCAAGGCTTAATTAGCTGAAATAACTGTGAATAATAATCTTTAAAATGATAGTGGTTAAAGCTCAGGCCACGCTGCTTCTGATTATTCAGCCGCCCGGCAGGAGCATCACATTGCCAGCTCAGTCGTGCCAAGTCCGCCAGGCTGAGCAGGGTGACTGTTGTGCCCTGTGGAAGAAGCTCTCTGCCCTGCCCGCCCTCGCCTGCGTGATGGGAGAGGCGAGGCTCAAGGGCTTGGGGGCCCTGGCTCTGCATCGGCGAGATGGAGACCATATCCACATGGCAGGATGGTAGTGAGAGGTCGGCGAGATGTTTGCAACCCAGAAAATACTCCTGGAGAACGCCCGTTACACGGGCTGCATGGATGTCACCGACAAGGGGACACTAGCGCTTGTTGCTGAGTGACCTTGAGCTTGGCTCTTCCTGTCTCTGAGCCTGTTTCCCTCTCTGGAAAACCGAGGACACTCACTTTTGAAAGTCCTCGTGGAGGAGTAAATGCCCATGTGTACACGCAACGCTGGCACACAGCAGGTGCTCAGCAAATACTACTTTCTCTCCTTTTGGTTTTTCTCTTGTCTTTCTGCTGGATCTTTAGAAATATTCCTAGTGCAGGATAAGAGGGAAGGACTTGGTCAGGAGGTTGAAAGAAGCTGATGTTCCAGAAACGATCCTCTCCCCTAACACCTACCAACACTCTCTGAGGGAGGTCTATGTCACTGCGTGCTGGGAGTTTCAGACCAGAGCAGAAAGGGCAGCGGGCGGGACCTTGTGAGGACAGGTGGTGAGTGTTCTCCCCCAGAGACCTCCAGAGCCAACAGATCACTTTTCATGGTAGAACTATCGGATCAAACCATAGGAAGTTGCCATTTTTCTAGGTCTAAAGTTGGTTGAACTTAAGTCTTGCAAGATAACTGAGGCTTGCCTTTGAGTCTGCATCATGTAATGTGCTGTTTCTATGTGCCTGTTTAAGGATGTAACACAGAAAGCTTACATCTTTTAATAATGAGTTTTAAATAGCCCTTTGGAACACAACAGGAGAGAGGCCGTCAGGCAGGATATAACTAATTGCCAAGAAATTTGTGAGAACGTGACTGGTGTAGGAGTTGAGAGGAGGGGCAGAGTGCTCCAGAGTAGGTGGGGTGATGCGCAGGTTAGCAGAAGGAGGTGAGGTTTAAGTTGTGTCTGGAAGAATGGTTAGCAGCTTAAATAAGCAGAAAGGGGTGAAAACGATGCTCTTGGCAGAGGGAAATGGCATGACCAAAGGTCTGGGGAATCCTGAGAATCACCAGGGCAGGGAGATCATGTCTGGTGAACATTTCTGCATCCAGCACAATCCTCGGGAAAGAGTAGGTACCAGTAAATATTGGGTAAAAGAATGAAGGAATGAATGAAAAAATGAAAAGTGTGTGGAGATGAGTGAGGAAATCAGTTGTTTTGGGGGGTAGTGGAAGACAAAGCTGTAACGATTGGTTGTGGAGGGTTCTGAATACAGACAAAGGAGTTTGGATATTACTCCAAGGAAACAGAAGTCCTCGACTATGAATTCAGCAAATATTCAATACATACGTGTCAGGTCAGACTCTAGAGGTTAGAGAAAAGACCTCTAGGATCTCATAATTTGTTGATTTTAAGTCGATGTGGTCCTGGAAAACAGAGGCTATTCTGTATTAGTCTGGATAAGTTAGATTATGTTGCAGTAACAAATAGCATTAGAATTTCAGTGGCTTAAAGAACAAAGATTTATCTCTTGGTCACTTCACAGTTCCACCCACTGTAGCATTACCCCGAGGTATTTTCACTCCAGGATCAGCTGATGGGGGCAGCCATATATCTGGGACATTACTGCTCTTGTAGCAGAAGAAAAGTAAGACATGGTAAACCACATGCTGGGTCTTACAGATTCTGCTTAGAAGTGACACATTTCCTTGACTAAAGCGAAACTATGACCAAGCCAGCTGTCAGTGTAGTGGGGAAACTAATCCTCCCTTCCCAGGGAGTGGCAGTAAATGTTTTTGAACAGCAAAAGTACCACAGTTCCTCACTGAAATTTTGGGTAAAGTAAGAGTAAGTAGGCTAGGGAGATAGAGATATGGATAGATGGTAGGGAGATAGATGATCTTATCTGGGGATTCATTCTTGGGTTAATCTAAGTCTGAGCTTTGTAATTTTTTTTTTTTTTTCCCAGCTGTCTAGAAGTCATTTTTTCCTCGTGTAGCCATTCTTGGCCATGGTCTGGATGGAAGAGTTTTCTTTATGGGGTAGAATAATTTGTGGGGCCCATTGCAAAATGAAAGTGTGGAGCCTCTTGTTCAAAAATTATTAGGAATTTCAAATACTCTGTAATGGCCTATATGGGAAAATAATCTAAAGAAGAGTGGATATATGTATATGTATAACAGATTCACTTTGCTGTACACCTGAAACTAACACGACCCTGTAAATCAACTGTACTCCAATAAAAATGGGAAAAAAACCCCCAACAAAACCCCCCCAAATTGTTAAGAATTTCAAGACAGGGACAGTAAAGCAGTAAAGCAAGCATGGAGCTGCTTTCAGTGTGGGTGCTGTGCAACTGTTCAAGGTGCGGCGCACCCAGGAGGCTGGTCCTGTGTGTGGGTGACCCCCGGTTCAGAAAAGTCCAGGCTGGCTAGCGCTTCCCTCTCCTCTGCTTTTCACTGTGACTTTCTCCTCTCCTTTGAGCTCCTCCCCCCTCATTGCTTCCCAGATCTGAATAAGCTTGTCCGCTTCTCATTGGTCAGGCCACCATTCCCCTCCACCCCCTAATCAATGCTCATGCTTGAGAAGCCTTTCATGATTGGAGTGAGGACCACAGGAGGAGGCAGGGAAGAGGCGAGTCAGAGGGCAACTTCAGGCTGCACCTGCCCAGCCGTCCTCATCTTAAAGTCCACAGCAGCTCCTTCATACCCTCTCGGTTCTCTTCAGACTTCTGTCTTCCGGCTCTTCTGTCAGATGAGAACAGCCATCTTCTCAAAACCAAATCTTCTGACCTCCCAACATCTGCAACCATCCTAACCCTGGGAGGAAGCAGGTTCTAACCTTCCACCTCTGCCGCGGACCCCTCCCTCCCCTATCTTTTACCCCTTTTCTCCTTCATCTGTTTTACTTTCTTTCAACAGGATCCTTTCCGTTGACTTTTACTTTTCACATAACACCATTTTTTGAGATATAATTCACATACTATACAATTCGCCTATTTAAGAGTACAATTCAGTGGTTCTTAATTGTATTCAGAGTTATGCAACCATCACTACAATCGATTTTATTCTATTTATTTAATTTTTTCTGATTTTGTGGAGAAAATTTATTTATTTTTACAGAAGAGACTATTTATTTAGGAGAACAAATCACAGCAAATTATAAATTTTAAAAAGATGACAAGTGCTATAAACTCAAAAAATCCAGAAAAATAACACTACAATCAATTTTAGAACACTTCGTCACCCTGAAAAAACTCTCATACCCATTAGCAATTATTCCCCTTTTAACCTCCCCTTCCCGACAGCCCTAGGCAACCACTAATGTACTTTGTCTCTATAGATCTGCCTATTCTGGACATCTTAAGTAAATGGACTCATACACCTTGTGATTCTTTGTAACTGACTTCTTTCACTTAGCTTTCATTCTTAATGCTTTAAAGAATCAGCCATGTTGTACCATGTATCAGTACCTCATTTTTTTTTTTTTTTTTTGCGGTTCGTGGGCTTCTCACTGCTGTGGCCTCTCCTGCTGCGGAGCACAGGCTCCGGATGCGCAGGCTCAGTGGCCATGGCTCACGGGCCCAGCCGCTCCGCGGCATGTGGGATATTCCCGGACCGGGGTACGAACCCGTGTTCCCTGCATCGGCAGGATGACTCTCAACCACTGCGCCACCAGGGAAGCCCCCTCATTCTCTTTTTATTGCCAAATAATATTCCATTGTATGGCTATGCCATTATTATTTTTGACCATGATGAATAATGCTTGTATGAACATTTGTGTACATGTTTTTCTGTGGACATATATTTTCATTTCTGTCAGGTATAGACTGAGGAGTGGAATTGCTGGGTCATATGGTAACTCTTTGTTTAACCTTTTGAGGAACTGCCAGATTGTTTTCCAAAGTGGCTGCATTATTTTACATTCCCACCAGCGGTGTGTGAGGTTTCCATTTTCTCCACATCCTTGCCAATACTTGTTATCATTTGCCTTTTTGATTGCAGCCCTCCATGTTGGTGTGAAATAGAATCTCAGCGTGGTTTTGCTTTGCATTTCCTTGACGGATAACGATGTCGATCGTCTTTTCACATGGTTATTGGCCATTTGTATTTCTTCTTTAGAAAAATGCCTGTAAAGATCCTTTGCCATTTTTATTTTAGCTGTGCCGTGCAGCATGCGGGATCTTAGTTCCGCAACCAGGGATCGAATCTGCACATCCTGCATTGGGAGCGCAGAGTCTTGACTATTGGACCTCCAGGGAAGTCCCTTCTTTGTCAATTTTTAACTGGGTTATTTATCTTTTTATTATTGAGTTGTAATAGTTCTTTATTATATTCTGGATACAAGTCCCCTATCAGATATGTGATTGCAAACATTTTCTCCTGTTCTATGGGTTGTCTTTCTTTCTTTTTTTTTTAACATCTTTATTGGAGTACAATTGTTTTACAATGTTGTATAAGTTTCTGCTGTATAACAAAGTGAATCAGCTGTACGTATACTTATATTCCCATATCCCCTCCCTCTTGTGTCTCCCTCCCACCCCCCCATCCCACCTCTCTAGGTGGTCACAAAGCACTGAGCTGATCTCCCTGTGCTATGCGGCTGCCTCCCACTAGCTATCTATTTTACATTTGGTAGTGTATATATGTCCATGCCACTCTCTCACTTCGTCCCATCTTACACTTCCCCCGCCATGTCCTCAAGTCCGTTTTCTACATCTGCGTCTTTATTCCTGTCCTGCCCCTAGGTTCTTCAAAACCATTTTTTTTTAGATTCCATATATATGTCTTAGCATACGGTATTTGTTTTTCTCTTTCTGACTTACTTCACTCTGTATGACAGACTCTAGGTCCATCCACCTCACTACAATTAACTCAATTTCGTTTCTTTTTATGGCTGAGTAATATTCCATTGTATATATGTGCCACATCTTCTTTATCCATTCATCTGCTGATGGACATTTAGGTTGCTTTCATGTCCTGGCTATTGTAAATAGTGCTGCAATAAACACTGTGATACATGTCTCTTTTTGAATTATAGTTTTCTCAGGGTATATGCCCAGTAGTGGGATTGCTGGGTCACATGGTAGTTCTATTTTTAGCTTTTTAAGGAACCTCCATAGTGGCTGTGTTGGTGGGAATCAGTTTACATTCCCACCAACAGTGCAAGAGTGTTCCCTTTTCTCCACACCCTCTCCAGCATTTATTGTTTGTAGATTTTTTTTTTTTTTTTTTGCGGTACGCGGGCCTCCCACTGTTGTGGCTTCTCCCTTTGCGGAGCACAGGCTCCGGACGCGCAGGCTCACCGGGGCACGAACCTGCGTCCCCTGCATCAGCAGGCAGACTCTCAACCACTGTGCCACCAGGGAAGCCCTGTTTGTAGATTTTTTGATGATGGCCATTCTGACCAGTTTGAGGTGATACTTCATTGTAGTTTCGATTTGCGTTTTTCTAATGATTAGTGATGTTGAGCATCCTTTCATGTGTTTGTCGGCAATCTGTATATCTTTGGAGAAATGTCTATTTAGGTCTTCCGCCCACTTTTGGATTGAGTTTTTTGTTTCTTTGATACTGAGCTGCATGAGCTGCTTGTATATTTTGGAGATTAATCCTTTGTCAGTTGCTTCATTTGCAAATATTTTCTCCCATTCTGAGGGTTGTCTTTTCGTCTTGTTTATGGTTTCCTTTGCAGTGCAAAAGCTTTTAAGTTTCATTAAGTCCCATTTGTTTATTTTTGTTTTTATTTCCATTTCTCTAGGAGGTGGATCAAAAAGGATCTTGCTGTGATTTATGTCAAAGAGTGTTCTTCCTATGTTTTCCTCTAAGAGTTTTATAGTGTCCGGTCTTACATTTAGGTCTTTATTTCATTTTGAGCTTATTTTTGTGTATGGTGTTAAGAAGTGTTCTAATTTCATTTTTTTTTTACATGTAGCTTTTCCCAGCACCGCTTATTGAAGAGGCTGTCTTTTCTCCATTGTATATTCTTGCCCCTTTATCAAAAATAAGGTGACCATAGGTGCATGGGTTTATCTCTGGTCTTTCTATCCTGTTCCATTGATCTATATTTCTGTTTTTGTACCAGTATCATACTGTCTTGATTACTGTAGCTTTGTAGTATAGTCTGAAGTCAGGGAGCCTGATTTCTCCAGTTCTGTTTTTCTTTCTCAAGATTGCTTTGGCTATTCAGGGTCTTTTGTATTTCCATACAAATTGTGCAATTTTTTGTTCTAATTCTGTGAAGAATGCCATTGGTAATTTGATAGGGATTGCATTGAATCTGTAGATTGCTTTGGGTAGTATAGTCATTTTCACAATATTGATTCTTCCAATCCAAGAACATGGTATATCTCTCCATCTGTTTGTATCATCTTTAATTTCTTTCATCAGTGTCTTATAGTTTTCTGCATACAGGTCTTTTGTCTCCTTAGGTAGGTTTATTCCTAGGTAATTTATTCTTTTTGTTACAGTGGTAAATGGGAGTGTTGCCTTAATTTCTCTTTCAGATTTTTCATCGTTAGTGTATAGGAATGCAAGAGATTTCTGTTCATTGATTTTGTATCCTGCTACTTTACCAAATTCATTGATTAGCTCTAGTAGTTTTCTGGTAGCATCTTTAGGATTCTCTACGTATAGTATCATGTTTTCTGCAAACAGTGACAGCTTTACTTCTTTTCCGATTTGGATTCCTTTTATTTCCTTTTCTTCTCTGATTGCTGTGGCTAAAACTTCCAAAACTATGTTGAATAATAGTGGTGAGAGTGGGCAACCTTGTCCTGTTCCTGATCTTAGAGGAAATGGTTTCCGTTTTTCAACACTAAGAATGATGTTGGCTGTGGATTTGTCATATATGGCCTTTATTATGTTGTGGTAAGTTCCCTTTATGCCTACTTTCTGGAGGGTTTTTACTATAAATGGGTGTTGAATTTTGTCAAAAGCTTTTCTGCATCTACTAAAAGTGTCATTTTTTTAAAATAAATTTATTCATTTATTTATTTTATTTTTGTCTGCATTGGGTCTTTGTTGCTGTGCGCGGGCTTTCTCTAGTTGCGGCGAGCGGGAGCTACTCTTTGTTGTGGTGCACGGGTTTCTCACTGTGGTGGTCTCTCTCATCGTGGAGCACAGGCTGTAGGCGTGCAGGCTTCAGTAGTTGTGGCATTTGGGCTTAGTTGCTCTGCGGCATGTGGGATCCTTGCAGACCAGGGCTCGAACCCTTGTCCCCTGCATTGGCAGGCGGGCTTGTAACCACTGTACCACCAGGGAAGTCTCTATTATATTGTTTTTATCCTTCAATTTGTTAATATGGTGTATCACATTGATTGATCTGCGTATATTGAAGAATCCTTGCATTATTGGGATAAACCACACTTGCATGGTGTATGATCCTTTTAATGTGCTGTTGGATTCTGTTTGCTAGTATTTTGTTGAGGATTTTTGCATCTATGTTCATCAGTGATATTGGCCTGTAGTTTTTTTTGTGACGTCTTTGTCTGGTTTTGGTATCAGGGTGATGGTGGCCTGAGTTTGGGAGTGTTCCTCCCTCTGCTATATTTTGGAACAGTTTGAGAAGGATAGGCGTTAGCTCTTCTCTAAGTGTTTGATAGAATTCGCCTGTGAAGCCATCTGGTCCTGGGCTTTTCTTTGTTGGAAGATTTTTAATCACAGTTTCAATTTCAATGCTTGTGATTGGTCTATTTACATTTTCTATTTCCTCCTGGTTCAGTCTCGGAAGGCTGTGCTTTTCTAAGAAGTTATCCATTCCTTCCAGGTTGTCCATTTTATTGGCATGTAGTTGCTTGTAGTAATCTCTCATGGTATTTCGTATTTCAGTAGTGTCAGTTTTTACTTCTCTTTTTTCATTTCTAATTCTGTTGATTGGAGTCTTCTGCCTTTTTTTCTTGATGAGTCTGGCTAATGGTTTATCAATTTTGTTTATCTTCTCAAAGAACCAGCTTTTAGTTTTATTGATCATTGCTATTGTTTCCTTCATTTCTTTTTCATTTATTTCTGAACTGATCTTTATGATTTCTTTCCTTCTACTAACTTTGGGTTTTTTTTTGTTCTTCTTTCTCTAATTGCTTTAGGTATAAGGTCAGGCTGTTTTTTTGAGATTTTTCTTGTTTCTTGAGGTAGGATTGTGTTGCTATAAACTTCCCTCTTAGAACTGCTTTTGCTGCATCCCATAGGTTTTGGGTCATTGTGTTTTCACTGTCATATGTGTCTAGGTATTTTTTAAAAAATAAATTTATTTATTTTATTATTTTATTAATTTATTGTTTCTGGCTGTGTTGGGTCTTTGTTGCTGTGTATGGGCTTTTTTCTGGTTGTGGCAAGTGGGGGCTACTCTCCACTGAGGTTCGCAGGCTTCTCATTGTGGTGGCTTCTCTCTTTGCAAAGCACAGGTTCTAGGCATGCGGGCTTCAGTAGTTGTGGCATGTGGGCTCTAGAGCTCAGGCTCAGTAGTTGTGGCACATGGGCATATCTGCTCTGCGGTTTGTGGGATCTTCCTGGACCAGGACTGAACACGTGTCCCCTGCACTGGCAGGTGGATTCTCAACCACTGCGCCATCAGGGAAGCCCATGTTTCTAGGTATTTTTTGATTTCCTCTTTGATTTCTTCAGTGATCTCTTGGTTATTTAGTAGCACATTGTTTAGCCTCCATGTGTTTGTATTGTTTTACAGTTTTTTTTCCTGTAATTGATATCTAGTCTCATAGTGTTGTGGTTGGAAAAGATACTTGATATGATTTCAATTTTCTTAAATTTACCAAGGCTTGATTTGTGTCCCAAGAGATGATCTATCCTGGAGAATGTTCCATGAGCACTTGAGAAGAAAGTGTATTCTTTTGTTTTTGAATGGAATGTCCTATAAATATCAGTTAAGTCCATCTTGTTTGATGTGTTATTTAAAGCTTGTGTTTCCTTATTGAATTTCATCTTGGATGATCTGTCCATTGGTGAAAATGAGGTGTTAAAGCCCCCTACTATGATTGTGTTACTGTCAATTTCCCCTTTTATGGCTGTTAGCATTTGCCTTATGTATTGAGGTGCTCCTATGTTGGGTGCACAAATATTTTCAATTGTTATATCTTCTTCTTGGATTGATCCCTTGATCATTATGTAGTGTCATTCTTTGTCTCTTGTAATAGTCTTTATTTTAAAGTCTATTTCATTTGATATGAGAATTGCTACTCTAGCTTTCTTTTGATTTCCTTTTGCATGGAATATCTTTTTCCATGCCCTCACTTTCAGTCTGTATGTGTCCCTAGGTCTGAAGTGGGTCTCTTGTAGACAGCATATATACGGGTCTTATTTTTGAATCCATTCAGCCAGTCTATGTTTTTGGTTGGAGCATTTAATCCATTTACATTTAAGGTAATTATCGATATGTATGTTCCCATTACCATTTTGTTAATTGTTTTGGGTTTGTTATTGTAGGTCTTTCGCTTCTCTTGTGTTTCCTGCCTAGAGAAGTTCCTTTAGCATTTGTTGTAAAGCTGGTTTGGTGGTGCTGAATTCCCTTAGCTTTTGCTTGTCTGTAAAGGTTTTAATTTCTCCATCGAATCTGAATGAGATCCTTGCTGGGTAGAGTAATCTTGGTTGTAGGTTTTTCACTTTCATCACTTTAAATATGTCCTGCCACTCCCTTCTGTCTTGTAGAATTTCTGCTGAAAGATCAGCTGTTAACCTTATGGGGATTCCCTTGTATGTTATGTGTTGCTTTTCCCTTTCTGCTTTTAATAATTTTTCTTTGTGTTTATTTTTTGATAGTTTGATTAATATGTGTCTTGGCATGTTTCTCCTTGGATTTATCCTGTATGGGACTCTCTGAACTTCCTGGACTTGATAGACTATTTCCTTTCCCATGTTAGGGAAGTTTCCAACTATAATCTCTTCAAATATTTTCTCAGACCCTTTCTTTTTCTTTTCTTCTTCTGGGACCCCTATAATTCAAATGTTGGCACGTTTAATATTGTCCCAGAGGTCTCTGAGACTGTTCTCAATTCTTTTCATTCTTTTTTCTTTATTCCTCTCTGTGGTAGTTATTTCCACTATTTTATCTTCCAGGTTACTTATCCATTCTTCTGCCTCATTTATTTTGCTATTAATTCCTTGTAGAGAATTTTTAATGTCATTTATTGTGTTGTTCATCATTGTTTGTTTGCTCTTTAGTTCTTCTAGGTCCTTGTTAAACGTTTCTTGTATTTTCTCCTTTCTATTTCAAGATCTTGGATCACCTTTACTCTCATTACTGTGATTCTTTTTCAGGTAGACTGCCTATTTCCTCTTCATTTGTTTGGTCTGGTGGGTTTTTACCTTGCTCCTTCATCTGCTGTGTCTTTCTCTGTCTTCTCATTTTGTTTAACTTCCTGTGTTTGGCGTCTCTTTTTCGCAGGCTACAGGTTCGTAGTTCCCGTTGTTTTTAGTGTCTGCCCCCAGTGGGCAATGTTGGTTCAGGGGCTTGTGTAGGCTTCTTGGTAGAGGGGAGTGGTGTTTGTGTTCTAGTGGGTGGGGCTGGATCTTGTCTTTCTGGTGGGCAGGACCCCATCTGGTGGTGTGTTTTGGAGTGTCTGTGGCCTTATTATGATTTTAGGCAGCCTCTGTGCTAATGGGTGGGGTTGTGTTCCTGTCTTGCTAGTTGTTTGGCCTGGGGTGTCCGGCACTGGAGCTTGCTGGCCGTTGGGTGGAGCTGGGTCTTAGCATTGAGACGGAGATCTCTGGGAGAGCTCTTGCCGATTGATATTACGTGGGGCTGGAGGTCTCTGGTGGTCCAATGTCCTGAATTCGGCTCTCTGACCTCAGAGGCTCGGGCCTGACACCCGGCCGGAGCACTGTCAGCCACGCAGCTCAGAAGAAGAGGGAGAAAAAAAGAAAGAAAGAAAAAAAAAGAATAATTAAAATTAAAAAATTATTAAAATTAAAAAAGTAAAAAAAGGTAATGAAACAAAAGAAGAGAGAAACCAAACCAATAAACAAATCTATGATATCACAATAAACAATGACATCAAGTGCTAAAAACTATAGTAAGGTAAACATAAAAATTAGAACCAAGTCAGTCGCATACAGCAAATCCTAAGTCTACAGTTGCTCCCGAAGTCCACCTCCTCAATTTGGGAGGATTCGTTGTCTATTCGTGTATTCCACAGATGCAGGTACATCAAGTTGATTGTGGAGATTTAATCCGCTGCTCCCGAGGCTGCTGGGAGAAATTTCCCTTTCTCTTCTTTGTTCTCACAGCTCCCGGGGCTCAGCTTTGGATTTGGCCCCGCCTCTGCGTGTAGGTCACCGGAGGGCGTCTGTTCTTCGCTCAGACAGGACGGGGTTAAAGGAGCCGCTGACTCGGGGGCTCTGGCTCACTCAGGCTGGAGGGGAGGGAGGGGCACCGAGTGTGGGGCGAGCCCGCGTAGGCAGAGGCCGGCGTGACGTTGCACCAGCCTGAGGCGTGCCGTGCGTTCTCCTGGGGAAGTTGTCCCTGGATCCCGGGACCCTGGCAGTGGCGGGCTGCACAGGCTCCCCGGAAGCGGGGTGTGGATAGTGACCTGTGCTCGCACACAGGCTTCTCGGTGGCGGCAGCAGCAGCCTTAGCGTCTCATGCCCGTCTCTGGGGTCCGCGCTTTTAGCCGCGGCTCGCGCCCGTCTTTGGAGCTCCTTTAAGCGGCGCTCTGAATCCCCTCTCCTCGCGCACCAGGAAACAATGGTCTCTTGCCTCTTTGGCAGGTCCAGACTTTTCCCCGGACTTCCTCCCGGCCAGCCGTGGTGCACTAGCCCCCTGCAGGTTGTGTTCACGCCGCCAACCCCAGTCCTCTCCCTGGGATCCGACCGAAGCCTGAGCCTCAGCCCCAGCCCCGCCCGCCCCGGCGGGTGAGCAGACAAGCCTCTCAGACTGGTGAGTGCCGGTCGGCCCTGATCCTCTGTGCGGGAATCTCTCCGCTTTGAACCTCCGCACCCCTGTGGCTGCGCTCCCCTCCGCGGCTTCGAAGCTCCCCCCTCCGCCACCCGAAGTCTCTGCCCGCGAAGGGGTTTCCTAGTGTGTGGAAACCTTTCCTCCTTCACAGCTCCCTCCCAGAGGGGCAGGTCCCATCCCTATTATTTTGTCTCTGTTTTTTCTTTTTTCTTTTGCCCTACCCAGGTATGTGGGGAGTTTCTTGCCTTTTGGGAGGTCTGAGGTCTTCTGCCAGTGTTCAGTATGTGCTCTGTAGGAGTTGTTCCACATGTAGATGTATTTCTGATGTTTTTGTGGGGAGGAAGGTGATCTCCACAGCTTACTCCTTCACCATCTTGAAGCACCCTCCTCTATGGGTTCACTTTCTCGATGGTGTTTTTTTGCAGCACGGAAGTTTTTAATTTTGATGGAGTTCAATTTATCCATTTTTTTGTTGCTGTTACAGCTTGTGCTTTTGGTGTCATATTCAGAAACTGTTGGCTAATCCAAGGTCATGAGATCTACACCTATGTTCTCTATGAACAGTGTTACAGCTTTAGCTCTTAGATTCAGGTGTTGGTCCATTGTGAGTTGATTTTTCTATATGGCATACGATAGGGATTCAACATCATTCTTTCGCATGTAGATATCCAGTTGTCTTAGCACCATTTGTTGAAACGATTTTTCTTTCCCCATTGAATTGTCTTGTCATGCTTGCCAAAAAGCAATTCACCATTAATGTGAGGGTTTCTTTGTGGAGGCTGTACTCTAATCCATTGATATATATGTCAGTGCTGTCTGTCTTTATGGCGCTCTCCGTTCTTCCTAGCTGCCTTTCCTCCTGGGTGAAATCTCTGAACCGCTTCTCCAGAGCTGGGGGCAGGGGCAGCGGTCCACTTTTTCAGAGTGACACCCCTGATTTATGAGCAGGGCACTGAATCAAAAGGGTGGCCTCAAGTCTTCTCAGCTTGCCTCTCTCTTTTTTTTTTTTGTGGCACGCGGGCCTCTCACTGCTGTGGCCTCTCCCGCTGCATAGGCTCCGGACGCACAGGCTCAGCGGCCATGGCTCACGGGCCCAGCCGCTCCGCGGCATGTGGGATCTTCCCGAACCGGGGCACGAACCCGCATCCCCTGCATTGGCAGGCGGACTCTCAACCACTGCACCACCAGGGAAGCCCCTCAGCTTGCCTCTCTTGACATGAACTTGGATGAGGGCAATCAGGACCCCCATATTCTTGGCCTGCAGTGCCTGGGATTGAGCCTCTGATCTATAAGTGTGGACCAGGTGGAGCAAGTGAGCCCCTGATATTTCCGTCACCTTTGCCAGGAGTTTAGCCTCTGCAACTTGGAGTTCGGGGGAATGAGAAATGACTGTGGTTTGCCTTTCCCAGTGAAATATTTTACCCCTTTACTGGGAACTTAGGGGATAGGAAGGTCCGTTTTCTCAACCACACCTTCTCAGATTACAGCTTTCATTGTCTTGTTGAGATGTGGAGGGAAGGAGTGTGTTATGGTTCAAGTTTCACAGACTCTTGCTGTCCTTACTGAGATTCAGTTCTTGCATAATTGTTTCTTCATTTGCTGTCCTCCCTTAGAACAATTTCCAGAGTCTTTAAATGGTTGGGTTTAATAATTTTCATTAGTTATACTTGTTTCCTGGGGAGCAGGTGGAATTCTTCATCCTGCCATCAGGGAAGCGCCCACTGGTTTTAAACAAGCTCGAGTCTTTGCCACTAAAGAAAAAAAATTCTATCCTGCTCCAACTGCTGCTCTATTTCTTTCTGCTTTCACTGTCAAAGTTCTAGTGAAAGTTCTGTATTTCCTCCTTTCCAACTTTCTCCTCAATGACCTTAAACAGGTTTTCCAGGCCCAGCTGTCCTGAAAGAGCAGCTTAGAGTCCAAGGTCAGCAGTGATTTCTGCATCTCAATGTCCTTCAGGTATTCCTCTCTCCTCTTATTTGACCTGTCAGCAGCATCCCACTGTTGCTGGCTGTTCCCTCTCTGCTCCTGGATGCTGTGACCGGACACCCACCTGGACTGCCTCTTGTGCCTACTTTGCAGGCTTGTTCCCCTCTGCCAGCCATTAAAAGAGAGGGATCCTCAAGGCTCTGGCATGGGCCCCACCTTAGTTATCCATCGCTGAGAAACAAATGACCCTCAAACTTAGCAGCTTAGAATAACAAGCCTTTATTATCTGTTTCTCTGGGTCAGTAATCTGGCTCTCGCATAGCTAGGTGTCTCTGGGTTAGCGTCTCATAAAGCCACAGTTAAGACGTTGGCTGGGGCCGAATCATCACCTGAAAGCTCGACCAAGACTGTAGAACCTGCTCTCAATCTCTGCCATGTGGTTATTGGAAGGATTCTTTCCTCACAGGATGTTGGACTGAGGGCTTCAGTCTCTCATTGGCTGTTGGCCAGTGGCCTCCTTGGGTCCTTGCCACCTGGGTCTATCCATAGGGCAGCTTGGTGGACGTCCCTCAGAGCAAGTGACTGAGAGAAAGGGCCCCCAAGATGGAAGCCAGTTTTGTTTTAGGTTTTAGAAACAAGTCAGTAGGTCCAGCTCACATTCAAGAGGCGTTGCCCAGGGTATAAATACCGGGAAGTGGGGATTATACTGGCCATCTTGGAAGCTGCCTGCCACAGGTTCCCTTCTCTTCTCACTATACCTTGGACACATTTAGACTTTAATTACCAGCCACCCGTGAGAGGGAGATGATTTAGAAACTTAGGGCTTCCCTGGTGGCGCAGTGGTTGGGGGTCTGCCTGCCGATGCGGGGGGCGCGGGTTCGTGCCCTGGTCTGGGAGGATCCCGCGTGCCGCGGAGCGGCTGGGCCCGTGAGCCATGGCCGCTGGGCCTGCGCCTACGGAGCCTGTGCTCCGCGGCGGGAGGGGCCGCAGCGGTGAGAGGCCCACGTACCGCAAAAAAAAAAAAAAAAAAAGAAACTTACATTTGCAGTCCAGACCTTCCCCCTCCGTTCCAGACCCGTGTCCAACTGATCGATTGCCATTTCCTTTGGATTTCTTGAAGGCTACTCCAACACAGGATGTCTAAAGCTGGACTCATGGGTTTTGCCCAAACCCGTTCTTGTTCCACTCTTCCCTATATGCGGGTTATGGGACAGGCTAAGATGTGAGACACAGAGGCAGATGGGTGGTCCAGCCCCCCTCCACACAGTGTCCAGTTGCTCTGCCCCTTCTGCAGATGTTGTCTTCAGCCACATGGTCAAAGCTGGCTCACCTGCCTGATGCCCATGTTCCAACCCAAGGGAAGAGGCGGAAAAGAAAGAAAGTGAAGAGTAAGCAATTTCCTTTTTAAAAGATCTGACCCAGAAAAACACGTCACTTCTACTCACATCCTGTGGACTCATCATGGAGCTGCAGATAGGGAGTGAGCTGTAGTGGGAGGGCTGGGCACCCTGTGTCTAGTGCAGCTGTGTTCCCAGTTAAAATATGGGAGGTTATACTACTGCCTAGACTGGGTCCTCCCAGGAGAAGGGTCTGAGGCAGGGGACCTTTGGCTCTTATTTTCTTATGGAATGAAGTCCCAGGGAATAGGAGTAAGTCACAGAGGAGTGAGGCAGGAAGGAGGAGGCATATTATGAACTGGCCCATCTGTAGGACAACTACTCCAAGTTATGTAAACTTCCCCTGAGGACCAGCCCTCTGGGAGAGAAGGCAGGAAGAATTTTTCCACTGGCTTCTGTCTCCCAGTGGTCAAATTTGGTCCCCTGGGGTGCTAACCCTTTTGTTTTTCTGACTGCCTGCAAGGACACGGGCACCAGCCGTATCAACAGGAAGCCCCAGCGTGGGAGGCGAGGAGGTGTGGTCGGGCCAGTGGTGAGGAACCCTCCATCTGGCTGTGCCTGCGGGTCCATTGGAGCCCTTGGTAGAGCTGGAGCAAAAGGGAGTGGAGCCCGAGGAGATCTGAACTGGCCCATTCGAGGACTCGATGCAATCACTAAAGGAAGGAGAAAATAGACACTGGGGTTCTCTTACCACTTTCTGCCACACCCTGTTTCCGTGAATGACACCCCTATTCATTTAGTTCCAGCAAGTGAGAAACCTAAGAGGCACCCTGACAGCTCCCTTGTCCTTAGACCTGCATCTGATCCCCAATATCTCCGTAATCTATTCGCTTCTCTCCATTTGGACCACCACGCTCTTAATCAGAGCCTCTATCATCTTCCGTGGGGACAAACGTCTCCTAATTGAACTCTTGTCCTCCTTCATATCCATTTCCCACATACGGCCTGAGTGGCTTTTCTGTAACACCAACTGGATCTTGTCACCATGCCCTGCTAATGTAAACCCTTCGACAGCTTTCCATTGCTTGGAGGATGAAGATGAAACACCTCAAGGTGGCCCACAAAGCCAGTGTGGCCTGGCCCTTCATTGTCCTCTGTTCCAGCCTCACCTGCCTACTTTTGGCCTCGGCTTTCTGAAGCTCCAGGCTGCCACAGGACCTTTGCACATGCTCTGCCCAGTGCTTGCCATCCTTTTCTCCTACCCGCCTTCTCACCTTGAAGCTCTCAGAGCAGTTACCTTTTCTCAGGAAAGTCTTTCTTGATTTTCCTGACTGGGACAAACTCCTATTATATATGTATCCAGTCCTGGATTCCCCAAAAAGCAGACTAAGTATGTATTTTGTATTTCAGGCGTTAGTGAAACATGGTCACTCTTAATTTTTCGTAAGATGCTAATTTCAAAGAAATCATCATGGGAAAGACAAGACTTTTTGAAATTTCACTACACTTATATATATATATATATATTTGGCTGTGCCACGGGTTTGTGGGATCTTAGCTCCCCAGCCAGGGATTGAACCTGCGCCCTCGGCAGTGAAAATGTGGAGTCCTAACCACTGGACCACCAGGGAATTCCCCTACACTTATCTTTTGATTCTGCTTGTTTTTATCCTAAATTGATTATGGAAGAGGTCATAATCTTTTCAGTACTTAAAGCCTCTAAGAGCCAGCCTCTGGCTGTGGGAAAGGAACTGTCCTTGTAAGACTTTCTACAGTTGCAGCTTTGCTTGTTTACGTCATTAGTAGATGTTTGTCTTCCCCACAAGGCTCTCAGTCTTTTGAAGGTAGAGGCCTAGGTAGTGTTCTGACTCACCAGTGAGCTTAGCGCATACAGAGGAAAAATGCAGTAAACCTTCGTTAACGTGAGTCACAGGCGCCTGGAGCTCCAGCCTGGCTCAGCCACTTACTGGCTCTGTCCCTACACCTGTCTGTGCTGAAGATCACTTCTTATCTGAGTGGCTGGTGCCTGAGAAATAGGGTATATTTCCAGAGAGAGAAAGAGGAAAAAAGGCATGCACATATTTTAAGAGATGTGATTAGTTAAATTTCTACGTGGCTAAGACTGGAATAGCTAAGAGGGGTTGAATGAAGAATATTTCTAGACTCGCACTTATTGCTTGGGCCCATTCAACTGTATTTCCACTTTTTTTTTCATGCTACAATAAGTGGGTGTAATAGGAGAGGTTTCAGTACAAATTTGATGGAGATAAACGGTTCTGATAAGAAATTCTCAGTATGTCTTAAACGGTGGATGAAGCAGGCAGAGTGGAGGCTGGGGTTGCTATCCTGAAAGCAACCACAAGGTGGCGCTAGGTGCTCAGCAATGCGAGTCTTGCCTCCAGGGATTTGACTGTCACCCTTTCTCTAATCAATTGTCAGTTTATTTATTCTAACAAAGGTTCCTTAGTCTCTTTCTAGTCCATAATTTTTTTTAATAAAACAGAGTTACATTTTCCCCTTTCATGTGTATCTTTACAGAATGACATGCTTGATGGAGAGTCATGAATAATATTGAGGATGATTCAGTGTCTCTGTGTTTTACTCCTGTACCATCCAAAGAGAAAATGACAAGAACACTTCTTTTCCTATATCAGTGTCATAATATGATATTGGATAATTGCAGTGCAATGTAATCACATTTCAGGAGAGAATACATAGCTTAAAACACTGAGCTGGGTGTAGGGGCCTAGGGCTTGATTCTCCAGGGTACTGGGGGCCAGAGCTGGTTTCTAAGACCTGCTCAGCCCCAGAATCTTCAGCCGATTTGACTGTAAGTCCTCTTTGCTAAGGATTCCTAGCACAGCCCCAGAACTGGAAGATTCTGGGGATGGCAATTCCAGATGCCGTGGGAGCCTAGGGGAAGGAGAGGTCTGCCTTACCTGAGCCCCCGCAACCCAGGGGCTCAGCTTGTGGCGTCTCTGAACCCAAGGCAAGGCCGGAAAGCCAGTGCTGGGAATCGGGCTCAGAGGAAGGTCAAGGCGGAGTACCAGATCATGACCACCAGAGGGCAGCATCGCCCAGCAGTTAGAAGCATTGCAGCTAACAGCCAGGCCCAGGATAGACCTCGGGAGGCCGCTCTGCGCTCCTGTCTGGCAGGGACACCCGTGTCCGGTGCTTATTTCCATCTCCCCAACCACTCCTGGGCCTCAGTGGTCACAAAAGTGGGAGATGCTGTAGCACCTGCCTCGTGCCTTCTTGGCAAAGGTAGTTGCCATTGCATACCTGTGGTACCATTGGAGCCCTGGAGCTGATGGGTGACTCATCAGCCGATCCCTGTGGCATCCAGAGACAGCCACCCCTCTGTGCTCACAGCAAGCGGTTGACTATCCCACTGGATGCTATCCAAGCATTGGGCAGGTAGATCAGGCAGCTTTCCTAGCTCAAGAAACTAAGGAAATGTCATTTAAAAAGAGCAAGAAAAAAAATATGACTTCACCAATTGTTCAAAAAATATGACTTCACAACCTGTATACCATGGTGATTAAGACTGCAACCACCCCTTCCCCCCCAGAAAAGACTGCAGACCCTGGAAACAGCCATCCAAGGTTTGAATCCTACTTCCTATACTTGGAAATTTAGGAAAGTGGACAAATTTCTTTGTGCCTCAATTTCTTTCTCTTTTTCTTCCTGAGTCACCAGAACACAATTCGGACCATCACCAAGTGAAACTGTAGTCTTAGGCCCTGAAACGCAGTTTTCTTTACATTTGCCTGTGATGCCTCTGGGCTCCCACCTCTGACCCAAGGCCACCAAGTCCTCCTGAGAGCTCAGTGTGTGCCTCAATTTCTGCATCTGCCAACTGGGAATGTTATCATTCCTATTTACCTTAAAGGACCCTCCCTATCCCATAAGGTTATTGTGAGGATTAAGTGAGATCATTGTAAAGGCGATGTTTACTGAGCAATTGCTCTGTGCCAGGCACAGACCTAAGTCTTTTTATCTCTTGTATCTCAGAATTCTGACCACTGTTGTCTGTTATTACCTGCCTTTTATAGTTCATGAAATCAAGGCTTGGAGAGGTACAGTAGCAGAGCCAGGACTTGAAACCAGGCTTTTTGCTTTCAGAGTTTACTTTTTAAATCATCGCAAAGCATGTTGGTCTTGCAAATGATCATGTTGCTATTATAGTCCTGTGAATTCTTGTGAGCCCTGGATGACAGCCCTAGGTGAATTTGTTTTTTAAATTCAACCTCACGGTGCAGACAGGCTGCTTGCAATTGAGCTAACACTGCCGTGCAGGAGAAAGCTGGCTCCGTGTAGGAGATTCCTCTGGCATCCCCCTTCAGTGAATCACAAGCAGGCACTATTTGGGTGCAGAAGCGGAGTCCTGCATCGAGAGAGTATATCCTGGCTATAGAGCGTTCAGGCTTCTGGAGTCTAAGCTGAGAGTTCAAATCCTCCCTCTGGTACACAGAAGCTGCTTTCTCCTCAGCTAGTGATGTGACTCTCTGAACCTTGCTTTACTAATCTGTAAAATGGGAATCATAATGTAAATTATCTTATACATTTTTTTGTTTTTACTTTTTAATCTCCTTTTATTTCTCCCACCTGTAATATTTTTGTTTCATGACTGATTTATTCTAATCAGAGTCTAATTAGTCTAATCTAATTACTAGAACTATATATTTTATGTTATTTAAAACATTTTTATTTTATATTGGAGTATAGTTGATTTTTAATGTTCTGTTAGTTTCAGGTGTACAGCAAATGAATCTGTTATACATATATCTATTCTTTTTCAGTTGCTTCTCCCATGTAAGTCACCACAGAGTACTGAGTAGCGTTCCTTGCTATACAGTAGGTCCTTGTTGATTATCTATTTTATATATAGTAACGTGTATGTATTAATCCCAACCTCCTAATTCATCCCTCACCCCCACCTTTCCCCTTTGGTAACCATAAGTTTTTTTTCTAATACCTTATAAAATTTTTATGAATTTAAAAAATTTTTGTGAAATTACATTGGGAAAAGCATTTAAATATGTGTTTGCAGTGCCTGATAAACTTTACCTCTCAGAATGTGCTAAGCTTTACTTATTACTTTATTTGTATACTGTATTTATTTATTACTGTATTTACGTGGAGCTCTCATGTAAGGACAAGAGAAATCACATCCCTCCTGATTCTACCTTGGGACCAAAAAAATCTGAGTTCTCTCCTTAGTTTAGACAGCTGTTTGGTTTAGACAGCTGTTTCCTAATGAGCCTGCCCATTCCAAGATGGCTCCGGAGTGAACGTCTTAAAGCTTAGATCTGATCCTTTAGCTCAGCGCTGCCCCATAAGAATATATTGGGAACTACACGTGTACTTTTTCTTTTTTCTTTTTTTTTTAATTGAAGTATAGTTTTTTTTATTATTATGACTTTTACTTATGTCTCTCTACTTTTCATATTTGAAATACACATGACAAGAGTTTTTATCCTTTACATATAGATGCTTTCATATGTCACCATGTAAAGTGTAAACATTCTAAAATAAAAGTGGACAAAGGACATGAACAAGCTAATCACAAAAGAAATATAGATGCTAATGAACATGTGCACAGAAGTTCAACCTTAATGAAAGCATCATTAATCAAATAGACAAAAATTAATGATGAGATGAGATTGTTTGCTATTAAATTGGCAGATTAATGGTCAGATCCTACGTTACTATGGGTGCAGTGGAATAAGCACTCTCAGGTACTATTGTTAGGAGTGTAAACTGATCCAGATTCCTGCAGGCGCATGACAAAACTTAAAAATGTTCATTCTCTTAACATGGTGATATCATGCAAAAGAATTTTCCTCTGAAGAAAATCAGAGATATTCGCAAAAAGTTCTGCACAAAATACACGTGTACTTTTAATTTTTTTAGTAGTCACATTAAAAAAGGAAACAAAATTCCTTTAAATAAAATTATTAAAATTCCTTTTAATAATATATTTTATTTACCTCAATACATCCAAAATATTATAATTTGATATGTAATCAATAGAAAAACTTACTAATGTGATCTCTTATATTCTTTTCTTTGTACGTTGAAGCCCATCGTATATTTTATACCTGTAGCTCATCCCCATTCACCCTGGTCACTTTTCTAGTGCTTGATAGCTACTGTGGTGAGTGGGTAATGTACCAGACAGTGCAGGTCCAGCTCTCTGGTGACACTTTAATGGCAACATAATGGTGGTTGGCTTTCCCAGCCTTATTTAACTTTAACCCCGTGACATTTGAAGCTCTTTCTTTCGCATCTCTGCACTTTTGCCCGTGTCTTTCTGCCTCCGTGGCATTCCCTCCAAGTTGGGTATCTTACCTCTACTCTCCTGTTGAACCTCATGTCAACCCCATAAGGTAGATACTAGAGTGACTCCCATTGTACAGATGGGAAAACCAAGCCTTGAAATGATTGGGCTGCTCACCCATGGCAATGTGACTGGTGAGCGGCTGTGCTATGCTCTGAACCACTCTGCTCTATTGAAGGTAACACTGTTGAATGAGCAGTGATGCCCCAAATTGGACTGGGAATGGGCTGCCAGCGGCAGGAGTGGGTGTCTGGTGAACAGAGGTATTCGAGAGGCCCCTGAATGATGGCCCTCGGACCGGGGTGCTGTCGAGGAGATTTCTGCACTGGATTGGGGCAGGGTGGCAGGCTAATGGTGCTCTTTGCAATTCTGAGAATCTAGGATGTCTCCCTGTCCCTGGGAAGTGTGGGCTCCAGGCAGCCTGGATGGGCAGCGCTGTCTCCTGCTCTGGCCCCAGGGTGAAGGGCTTGACTTCCTCGGTTATTGGTGCCAGGCTGGCCTTCCCGAAGCTCAGTCGCCCCTGGGCAGCCTCTGGGCTGATTGTGTTGGTCTTCTCCCCTGGAGGGCTCCGCCCCACATCCTCCCATTGTCAGCACTGATACAGTACTTTGTTAATTTAGACTCACTGTAAATATTTTTGGAAACACCCTGTTGCTCTCCTGAAGGCTGATAGAGCTGGGTGCGAGCGGGGGTCGGGTCCCGTCCGCCTCTTCCTGACCTCTTTCCGGCCTCTGCGCTGTTTCCTGTCCTCCTGCCTCCTGCCAGCCCTCTTCTCAGCCTCCAAGGAAGAAAGCCTTCCTCTGAATGCAACCTTTAGGGATGCGAGGGGAAGACAGAGTGGCACAGGGGACAGCGTGCTTGATCCCGTGGGGACACCTGGAGGAATTCCCTTTCCCTCCACGGGCCTCACTTTCCTCATCGGCAAAGTCAAGTATATGCAACAGATGAGTGACTGCAAAGCTTTTTCACGGGCAAAGGCCACTTTACCTACTTTCCTGTCCTCCCCCCACAAATGAGTTAGCATTTGGGAGGATTCTGTTTATCTAGCGCGCTCCGTTTATTAAATAACGATGAATTCATCTTTCTAGCTTTTATTCATCAGAGAATCCTGAGCAGCACGTAGGCACCAGAATTACCACTTCGAGGTGTGAAAATCCAAGCTTGACATGCAGAGAGGGTTATCTCCCTAAGGGGGAGGCGGGGAAGGTGTCATTTCCAAAATGTTTTATGAAATGCTGATGCTGGCCCTGTGCTACTTCCTCTCCCCCATTACTCTCCTCTTAAGGGCCATCACCTCATCTTCGGAATCAATGGCCTCAATGCAATTTAGGGAGTCCTTTCTCTTCGAAGTCATGGGAAACTAGCCCTCCATCCAGGTGGTCTTAGAGAAAGCCCTGACTTCACAGGGCTTCTGAAGTTATAGAAATGCTGGTCCTTCTGGCTGCAGCCTAATGGTCCCTGTGTATTTATTAGATGCCCACTGTGTACAGGTGCCATGCTACGTGGGGGGGGGGGTGTGGGTAATGGTGGGTGAAGGCGTGAGAGGGGTGGGTGAGGAGATAAGGAAAGGTCCTGCCCATCACTGACTTCCACCGAGTCAGTCTGCCTCTCTCTTTTGACCTTTTTAGCAGGAAATCCACTTCTTCAAACGCCTCTGGGAGCCACTGCCACAATTCCCAGAGTCACAGAAAGCTAGCTCTGGCTGGTTCAATGTCCTCATGTACCAACAGGGAAACTGAGGCTCAGGGAGGGCAAGAGCCTTGTCTAGGGTCACACAGCAAGCTAGTCATTCAGGTTCCAGCTAGAATGTCAGCGACTCCCAAGCCCTGCACTCCCGTGGTCTACCCTGTCAAAAATCATCCCCTTTCCGTGTATTTTCTCTGTCGTTATCCATAGATTTCATCGCGTTTCCTTACTGCGCATCTATTTTGTCTCGTTCCGGCCTCTAGGATATACGTGCAGGAGATCGGAGACACGGTCTGAATTGTTCACACTATAGTAGCTGCTCAGTAAGTATTTGTTGAGTGAATGAATTCGTGATCAAGATGAAATTGGGACTCGTATTTCCTGGCTCCCAGGCCGGTGGGTTTTCCTGCATTTGCTGTCCCCAGAGCTCAGGAGATCCAGGAGTTCCGGAGACTGGCCTGGGAGTCTGAAGGACACCAAATGGCCAGGGGAGAAGGGGCTGCCAAGGGGGCTCTGCTTTAATGGTCAGAAGGCAGCTGCCCATTTGCTTTCGGTCAGATAAGATGGGATGGGGAAGGGAGTGTGGCTGGAGGAAAGGGAGTGGGCTGGGCACCCCGCCTGCTTCCCTCGCCTGCCCTCCCCTTCTCCTCAGATGACACCACCAGCTGTGAGGGACACAGCTGCTGCCCCTTGGGAAGGGGAGAACAGGGCCCTGGTGCCCTGGGTGAGTTCCGAAGCTGAGTTCAAAGCAGACCTGTGAAGTGAGGGGGCTGCAGCGGGCAGCTGGGGGAGGAGGTGAGAAGTCAGCGAGGGGCAGAGAAAAGCAAGCCTCTGCTTTGATGTCCTGCACCCAGGCTTGGGGCCAGGTCTGGGCGAGGTTCAGCCTTTCCCCTCATCCCAAGCCCTTAGAGAGACTCCATTAACCGCCTTTCCTGCCCTCGAAGAGGCTGTTGCTGCAGGTCCCTGACCCCACCACACACTACGTGCTCGAATGCCGCGCTCAGCGCGCAGGCGCACCCGGGGCGCGCACAGGTCCTGCCCGCTCACGAGCAGCTCCACCCCAGCCGCAAGTGTGCGCAGTCGCACACGGCCCGGGCGCAGGGCCAAGGCACTCTTTGCCTTCTAGGCCAGGGACAACCCTGGAGGTGGGGTGGGTGAGGGCTGTGGAGTCACTGGACCCCACCCCCACCCCAGCAGTCTGGGCGCCCCTCAAAGGGCCCACAGCAGGTCTGGGGCGCTGGGCTGCCAGGCTCATCACAGTTTCCCAAAGAAATCACCCACGAGAGGGGCAAGTCCCGGGGGAAACGTGCTCGGCCTCTCCAGCTCCGGCCAACCCCGGTGGGGCGTGTGAGGACAGTGGCCGAGGGTCTGGCCTTGCTGCTGCTTTGCCGGGTGGCTCACGGTAGGTTCTTCTAGCTCAGTTCAGCAAAAAGGTGCCCTTGTTCGTGCAGTAGAGCAGCGCTGCGGTGAAGACCCAACCTCTTCTATCCTTTCCCTGAGCGCATTCCTTTGGTTCTAACTCAGCAGCTATATACCAGTGCCAAGTTCAGGGGGGACCGAAATGAAAAGCAGGCTCTGCCCATGTACTCTCTGTCTGGAGAGGGCTAACTTCAGAGCCCTGGGGGCACGTGAGGTCAGCCTTCAGCTGCTCGGCCCACTGAGTAAACTTGCATCTTCTGTTTTGGGTGACAGGCGCCTTGGGTGTCAGGCAGGGTGAGGGAGCAGGGCTGGCCGATCCTACCCCGTTCAGGCTGCCGTGGCAGGGCACTCAGGCCATCCGGTTCCAGCTGGTTCTCGGCTGGGGGCCAGATCTTATCAGCACCCCACCCTCTCTGGCCCCAGTCAATGACCCCCTCCCAGCCCTGGCTCCCTATTCCCTCCCATCTCAGTGAGTCTGGTTCTTCTGGTGAGATTAACTGCTTCTCTGAGTCAGAGAGCCTGGAGGCCAGAGGATTAGAGAGATGGATCCGTCTCCTCTCCCAGCAGGGTCTCTGGGCTCCTGTCTGGCTCGGAATTCAAGTGGGAGCAGCCAGGAACAGCTGGCCGATTTGGGGGACACTCTTGCCCACCTCCTTCTGTGTTCCTAACTGCAAAGGGCACAAGTGCCTACATCTTTCTGAGAAAACCAGAGACGCTCTGGATTCACTGGGGGTCTTGCATTTTTTTTTTTTGGTCATTTTATTTATTTATTTTGCATTTTCTTTTTATTCTTTTTTAATATCTTTATTGGAGTATAATTGCTTTACAATGTTGTGTTAGTTTCTGCTGTACAACAAAGTGAATCAGCTATATGTATACATACATCCCCACATCCCCTCCCTCTTGAGCCTGCTTCCATTTGGCCTCTATCTTGGAAGGGCCATCTCTTGTGACCTGACCTGAGCGGATTCCTGCTCGACACCTAGGTCCCTTTTGATAGGTCAAGGTAATCACTGAAGAAGTCTAACATGGCGGAAGGTTAACCATTTTCACCGAAGCCTGCTGTCAGGTTATAATGACAGCCCCTCTGCCACCTGCACAGTCTTCTGTCAGACAAACGTGCAGGAGCAAGCAGGCCCCAAGCAATCCCTACCCTGTGTATTGTGAGATCAAGGAAGCCCCAGCTCTGGGTCCTATTGGGTGCCCGGACCACCATGTTGCAGACTGCCACGATTCCAGAGGCTGGTCCTGTTAACTTTCTACCTGGCCTCAGGCGACTGGAAATCCCCTTTGGGAATAGCTGGTCACAGGGCGGTTTCTAGATCAGGCTAAGGTGCACTGACTCTTGCCTGGCAGTGTCTTATACTCTGTTTAATCAAGAGTGGGGAGTATCTCGAACATACTTTAGTCAATCTATTTTTAATTTCACCCAAGAGAGCTTATTTCAAAGCAAACCACAGGTATCCCAGCACCATCCTACATTGTTATGCTCTCTACAGATGGCAAATCCCCCAGTTTGAAACGGGTTGGAGTTTTTTCTTTGGGAACGTAGTGGTTTAGTTCATAGACTCAAGACAGCCTTGGTTCAAATTCTGATCTGACCTTGGCCACGTCACTTCACCTCCCTGTCCCTCAGTTTCCTTATCTGTAAATTGAGTTGAATGAGGGTACCTACTTTCTAAAGTGTTTCTGCTGATTAAAAGAGATCATGAAGACATATAAAATAGAAAATGTTTAGAAGAATGTCTAGCATGTAGTAAGCACTCAATAATTAATCCTCACGGGAAACACCAACAGTTCGCATCTGCACGTTGCCTTTCGGGAAAGGGCATCCGAGATCCTCAGGACCCTCCTTATCCTTCTCTGCTTCTCCTTTCTTGCGTCTCCCCGTTACCCTCTGAGGCTTTGGCCGTGCTTGTTTTCATTTCCCCGGCTTTGCATTTTGTGTTTCTTCCTCCCGGCCTATCCTTCCTGTTTTTCTGCTTCCTTCTGTTCGGGGTAAGCTGCCGTTCAAAGAGCACCAACTGGGGGCCTGGGGACATGTTTTACTTGTCCTGCCCTCTTATTTTTAAAAAATGGAATGAATTCCCCAAATTTACAAATCTGGAAATTTCTCATAAAATCTAGAATTTGAAATTATGTAGAAAGATCAGAAGGCATGGTCCTGGTAGCTTCCACATTTCTGTGTGGCAAGTGGAGACTGGAGCCCAGGAGTCTTCCTCCTGATAGAGTGTGCTTGCCCCTCTTGCCAGCCTCCACCACTCCCTGTTGTCTCAGGCTGCTTGTTTTACCCAGATACATTCTTAGCCTGGTCCTTGTGAGTATTTGAGTTTGGGGTCCCTGTCTTAAGACCTCTGGCGATGATTTTTCTGACTGACGCTTCTTGAGATAACAGATTCTAATTCTGTAAGCCTTTTGCTTTGAATGTGGCCGAGACTCATCTCCGGATTTTGCTTCATCTCACTCTTGCCCAACTTTAGATGGCCTTCTCCACTCTCAGGGGTGCATAGTTTTAATCTTATCTTGTGTCTCATTCTCTCCTTCCTGCCCAGAGGTCCTGGAGAGGCCAACGGACAGGGCAAAGCCAGTTTCTATGGGATTGTGCCCACAGCATCTACTAAATGGTTACCCGTTTTTCTGCCTCTTCCTTCAGTTATGACTTCCTGACCCCCACATGCCCTGTCTGGTCTATGTACGGCAGTAAGAACTCAGGGACCGAAATGTATCCGTGTTTTCACTGCATAGTAATTCAAACACCCGTTCTTCTTTATATGGACTCCTCTTTTCACTCACTCCCTGATTCATCCATCCACTTACTTATTCACTCAACAACCATTTAGTGACCACCTACTACCTGCCAGGCACTGAATTCGGTGCTTGGAGAAGAAGAAAAGCAAACAACAAAAGCAAAACAAAATTTATCCTGTGAACTTGGGCAAGACATTTACCTTGTTCAGCCTCAGTTTCCCCCCTCAGTTTCAAGCCATAGATTTAGTAGCTTGATTAGAGATACTGTCGTCTGAGGTTTCTTCTCTGACTCTCTCCTTGACCCTCTAAAACTTCCTGTGCCATCTGAAAACTGCAATCTGCTAACAGCTTATGAATCGCAGACAAATCCCTCTATAACTGGGTCTGTAGACCACAAACATCCCCACAGAGAGAGGGTCAAAGCCGAGGTGTAAAGGAGGAGGGTGTGAGGGGAAGGATAGAGGGAAGTCTGCTCGGGGTGGGGCTGGGAGGGCGGGAGGGGAGGGGAGGGTGGAGCACGGAGGAGACAGACCGGCCTACCAGGAGGGCATGCCAGAGGCTGAGACCATCCTGCGAAATCTCACACCCTCCTCGCCCCCTCCCCGGCTCCAGCTCAGGCTGGGTTTCAATCTGCATAATTTGCCCCATTTAGAGGGCCTGGGAGGGGGTGAGAACAGGAGGGTGCAGAGGACTGAGGAGGGCTTCTCCAAACACCAGAGGAAACTGGAGGGAGAGAAACTGGGCCAGGAGGAGAGCAGGCTGCAAACCACAGATAACATTCTGCCCAGCACTGCAGGGGTCAATCTGGTCCACTTGCCCAGGGACAAGAAGGAAAAAAAAAAAAGTGGGCTGTAACTTCAAGATCCTAAGACTCACAAGTGAGGGGCTGGTCTGGAGGTGGGAGGAGGGAGGGACAGCCAAGGAGGAGACAGAGACTCAGGAGGGCGCGAGGAAGTGTCTGAGCTGAGGCTGGGGCAGGGCAGGAGCGGGTGGAGGGAAGCCTGCAGGAGGGAGGCATCCTTCAGGGTCCAGAGGAGCCAGAGGCAGCTCCATCTGCTGCTAGGAAGGGCTCTGGACACCTCCAGCCCTTCCCGCCTGCCCTCCGAGGCTCCAGCCAGCAGCTGAGGGTACTTGCTGAGTTGGCGCGACACAGCCACGGAGCTGGTACCCCCGGGACCCCGTGCCCGACTTGGCTCCCCAGCATGGAGGAAGGTGGCGATTTCGACAACTACTACGGGGTGGACAACCAGTCTGAGTGTGAGTACGCGGACTGGAAGTCCTCGGGGGCCCTCATCCCTGCCATCTACATGCTGGTGTTCCTGCTGGGCACCACGGGCAACGGCCTGGTGCTCTGGACCCTGTTTCGGAGCAGCCGCGAGAAGAGGCGCTCGGCTGACATCTTCATCGCCAGCCTGGCGGTGGCCGACCTGACTTTCGTGGTGACCCTGCCGCTGTGGGCCACCTACACGTACCGGGACTACGATTGGCCCTTCGGGGCGTTCGCCTGCAAGCTCAGCAGCTATCTCATCTTCGTCAACATGTACGCCAGCGTCTTCTGTCTCACCGGCCTCAGCTTCGACCGCTACCTGGCCATCGTGAGGCCCGTGGCCAACGCCCGGCTGCGGCTGCGGGTGAGCGGGGCCGCGGCCACGGCCGTCCTGTGGGCGCTGGCCGCCCTCCTGGCCGTGCCGGTCATGGTGTTCCGCTCCACCGGCACCATCCTCCACGTGGAGAACAGCACCAGGGTGCAGTGCTTCATGGACTACTCCATGGTGGCCGGCCCGAGCTCCGAGTGGGCCTGGGAGGTGGGCCTGGGCGTCTCGTCCACCGCCGTGGGCTTCGTGGTGCCCTTCATCGTCATGCTCACCTGCTATTTCTTCATCGCCCAGACCATCGCCGGCCACTTCCGCAAGGAGCGCATCGAGGGCCTGCGGAAGCGGCGCCGTCTCCTGAGTATCATCGTGGTGCTGGTGTTGACGTTCGCCCTGTGCTGGACGCCCTACCACCTGGTGAAGACGCTCTACATGCTGGGCAGCCTGCTGCACTGGCCCTGCGACTTCGACATCTTCCTCCTGAACGTTTTCCCCTACTGCACCTGCATCAGCTACGTCAACAGCTGCCTCAACCCCTTCCTCTACGCCTTCTTCGACCTGCGCTTCCGCCAGGCCTGCGCCTCCGTGCTCTGCTGGGGACAGAGCAGGTGCGGGGGAGCCTCCCACAGCAGCAGTGGGGAGAAGTCGGCCAGCTACTCCTCCGGGCACAGCCAGGGGCCCGGCCCCGGCAGCGGGAAGGGCGGAGAGCCGACGCAGGAGAAATCCATCCCCTACAGCCAAGAGACCCTCGTGGTTGACTAGGGCTGGGATCGCGGGCGCCTGGTGCCCTCTGCCCGGCCCCAGCCTTTGCCCTTGCTCTCTGAAGGTCAGGTCGCCGGGGGCACCTTCTCTCTTGCACTTGACTCCTTTCCCTGCCTCCTGCCTGTGTCCTTGTCCTCCTTTTCCCTTTGCTCTGGTTCAGAGGTTTGTGGTTTAGTGGAGAGAGATTGAGCCCTGCAGACCCGGGCTCTGCCACTCAGTCTCTGTGAGACTGACCTTGCCGCAGTCTCTTCAACTCTCTGAGACGCAGTTTCTCTACGTGTATACAATGGAGAAACTAAAGTGATGTGTGTGTCCTGGCTCAGTAAAAGTTCGTTTCCCCCCAGCATTTTTCTTGGATCTGCAGCTTTTTTTCCTCCCCCCGTTTCCTTTTAGGTCTCTCGCCCCTCTTCCTCTCTCTGTTTCCCCCTTTCTCTCTGCAATTTTTACTCAGAATCCGTACCTCCTGGCTCCCACCCCCTCTCCCATAGCTCGTCTTCCTCGTTCAGCCCCTCCTTTCCATTTTTACTTCTTCGCTCTGAAGGGCTCCTAAGGGTTAAGACTCCTGAAGCTTGCAAACACTGCCCCTGTTCAAGCGCTTTGTCCGGTTCCCTGAGTGCCCCGGGAGGGAATGGGAGAACGGCCGAATGGCCGGGCAGGAGGCGGGCTGGGTGTCAGCAGAATGACTGCTCCCGTCTCTGCAGCTGAGGGCCCCAGAGCCTCCCTCCAAATTGGAGCGCTGCGCTGTCCTTTCAGGCACTGGAGGTAGAGCTGTCCACGAAGGGGGCCTCCCTTCCTGCAGCCCCTCCACGATGCCAACTAGATATGCTTTCTGCAGATTTCCTTAGACCCTTTTATTTCATCCTCTATTTTCTGTGGGGACTGGAGGGCAATGGGGTTGATGAAGCAGCAGGCTCCTTGGTTTCATGATATGAATGGGGAGCTGGGAAGGGAAGATGGAGAAAGAGGGGGAGTCTGCATTTCGTCTAAATGCTGCTTCGGTTCCCTCCCCAAGTCCTCATCCCTCCAACCTCCTCCAGAACCGTGAGCCGCGGCTCTCTCCCCGTCTCTCCACCCCATCCCGACATCTCCAGGATGTTTTTCTTGGGCACTGGTGTGAGTGGGTGCCAGGGGTCACTTTGGTGGGGGTGGGACGCTTGCTTTGTGTGCGCACATGTGTGTAAACGAGGATGAGCATCGCACGGAGAGTGGTGTGCCCGTGTTACTTGTCACTTGGATGAACTCACCCACCCCCCACCCCCCCCCCCGCCCCACTCTCCAGATCTCTGCTCTTCACCCAATATCCCTGAGGGAAGAAGGGACATGCTGAGGCAATTTAGAATAAAAATGAGTCCACCCCCACTGGATCTGGGGGCTCTGACGGCTGGTCCGCGCTTTAAGAGAGAAGTCTGTGTTTGTGCCCAGGCTCCCTCTAGGGAGACCCCTTTCCAAAGCAGCTGGCGCCCAAAGCTTGGGGAAGTCTTGTGCTCTGGGTCCCTGCGCCGCTGTCCTTAGTTCTATGAGGGAAATGGGAGCTTCCCTTGACCCCTTTCCCAAGCCTGCCAACCTTGCTTTGAATTTATAAGCATCTCCTTCATCACTATTTTTCCAGGGTCAGTAGCCCTCTTCCTAAAGGGGGACACCTGCTTGCCATGTGGTGGAAAGCACTGGGTGGGTTTTTTTCTCACCTCCCGTCAGGATCAGACCGCTTGGCTTCTTGGGGGGCTGGGAACGGGGACTGGAGCAGTCATAGCAAGACTGGTGGCATGACAGCCACACCGCCAGAGAGGCTTTGAGGATGAAGATGCTTGTGGGGCCTTTGTGCACCGAGGGCAGGGTGTGTATGTTCCGGGTTTTGTTCTTGGAGGACTCTGGACGTGAAGGACAAGACATGAGCCATGGAGGCAGGAAGAGCCCAGCTTGATGTCAGTGGACATCTTGACCCTGGGTGGGATGGAGCCAGCTCTGGGAGCAGAGGGAGGGGAAGAAGGGAAGGGACTTATCTCAGCTCATTCTTCCCATCTCAGGCCAGAATCTTCCACAGACAGACTCACTTTCTCAGTCCAGGGCTGTCCCCAAAGCCTCCATTCAAGGCTGGAGGAAGCTCCCAGAAGGGAAGAGGTGCCCCCTGAGGCCCCGTCGGTGATCCTGGACAGAGGGTGGAGGAGGCTGCCGGCTGCCCCACTTGCCCCTTCTTTGGAACGTCTATGCTATTTTTTGACCCTGTTAGTCACTGCGGTTCATCAAATAAACCTTTTTGTGTGTGTGTGTAACTATTGTGTCCGAAGCCTTTTCTCACACTCGTGTCTTGGGATAAGGAAGGGACCCCTAGTTTGCAAATGTTATGGTGGGAAGTGGGGCGAGTAGGCTGAGGGGAGCAGTGCGGAGAAGACGACCTAAAAGGAGTTGAGTGGGAAACTGGAGAGGAAGCTGGGGGGTGGGGTGGCGAGAAGATGGAGAAAATAGACGCCAGAGAAGGGACAGGATCGGAGTGAGAACAGGGAAGACGGCAGAGGAAATAAAGGGACAGGGTGCCGCTAAGCTTTTGTGCTCTGAAAAGCCGTGGAATCAGTGGGCACACACGTCGGAGCCCAGAGCACAGGTCTAGGGGAGAAGTACCAACATTTCTTCCCATGGAGGTAGACCTATCACTCATTCGTTCATTTGCCCCTTTGTTCATTTATCATCTGCTATAGACTCATCCATTCATTCACTCATTCAGTATCACACGAGCGTCCATTCAGTCCTCAGGTGGTCACCATCTTCCACAAAGACCTCCAAGTCCCAGTGATGTTTGCAGATGACCCCCAAGCAATCTGCATAGTATAACAGAGAGTAGCGTTTCACCACCATTCTCTCCTGGAACCGCTGCAGCCCTCTGAGAGGGACACTTTCACCTCATTTTGCTAATAAGGGAGTGGAGGCTCAGAGAATTTGGTCAGGTACCTTGACCAAGGTTACACAGCGATTACATGGAAGAACCAGGCCTGGAGCCGGCTGCCTCTGTCCAACTCCAAAGCCCACGTTCTTAACCAGAGTTTCTCCAAAAGTCCAAATGAGGCAGTGCCAGGCGGTTGGGATGGAAAGTGAGATCTCATCTGTAAGACGCCTGGCACACGTGGAGAGCCCTCAGTGAAGGGGGACGGGGGGCTGGGAGGGGGAATGGTGGAAAATGCATGAGAGAGAGAGAGACAGAGAGAGACACAGAAAAAGAGAGACAGAGAGACAGTGAGAAGACAGAAATAGAGACAGAGACAGCAAAGGAGAAATCGAGATAGAGAATGAGGAAAGAGTAGAGACGGAGAGAGGGAGGAGGTAGGTGGGAAGAAGAAATTGGGAGGCAGGGAGGGAGCTGGAGGATGGGGTATCGGTGTTTGTTTTCCCTCTTCTGAAATGCACCAGGGAAAACCTGCAGGAATTTACAACTGTAACAACAAGCTATTGGATTTTTTTTTTTTTTTAAAACAGATCCTGTAACAGAACCTCACCAACTCTCCAGGGAAATTTGAGGTAGGTTATCCAAAATATAAGATTATAGAGCACTTCATAATTTTGTTTGTTCACACACATTTCTTCATTTGTTCACTCACTCATCTGTTTACTCGAGTCCTTGTTTATTACCGATGTGCGAGGCAGCACGCTGGGTGCAGGATCAAATGGGGAACAGGACGTCGCGGGCTCCCGGTTGGGTGGCGGAGACAGACAGTTGGATGAATGGTTATAATGGAGCGTGGTCAGTTCTGAGAGAGGGACTGTACAAAGAGTTCTGAGGGCCTAGTGCAGACAATGAATGCTCCTGGGCTGGGCGTCAGGGGGGACTGGAGACGAGGGGCATGCCAGGAGCTTTCTCTATGAAGGGTGGAGGGTGGGTGGGGAGTGGGGAGGGTGCTCTGTGCAGAGGAAAACCCAGAGATAAGGGGTAGGAGAGAACGCAGCCCCTCCCAGGAGCTAGAAAGAGCTCTCATCCTTGTTTGTGCCCACCCCACCCCAGCTCTGGGAGGGGAGCCGGCCAGAGACAGAGAAAAACTTGCCCAGATCTCCGAGTGTGTCCGAGGAGCAGATTGGGGGCTGGGACTAAAATCTGGGTCTCTAGACCACTTGGCGGGGGGCGGGGGGGGCAGAGATTTTTGTTTTGGTGACTTCTAGCTTCTCTCCTCCCTGGGCTTGTGCTGTCTTCTTCTGAGACCTGCCGGGGTCTCCTAAACAGGGGCTGCGTGTTCTGGGCCCTCTCACACTAGACTTGTTGGAGAAGGATGCTGAGAAGGGGCTGATGGATTCCTTGGGTAGCGCAGCCCCCGAAGCCCGGATGACACTCAGCGTGACAGGACCCGGATGTGAAGTCCCTGCCATCTCAGCTGGTACCACTGCGTCTGAACTCCAGGGAGTTCAAAGCTTGAGGGTCCTGACCTTCTCCATTACTCTTCTCAATTACTGCTCAAATGCTTATAAAGCCCCTATGAGCAATGTGGAGAAGACACAAAGGGAGCTTCAAATCAAGTTTATAAGAAAGGAGATTTGGAGGCGTTGGGCTGACTTTAGACGTTTCCATTTATATTTAGAGTATTAAGCAATGTTTATTGATTTACTCATTCAACAAACTTCTATTCAGGGCCTGCTACGCGCCTAGCGCTCTCTTAGGAGCTGTGGATACTGAGGTGAACCAGACGCCATCTTTGTCATCATGGAGCGACTTGAAAGAGCTTTCTAGTCTTACCTTCCCATTGAATAGATGGGTAAGCTAAGGCCCATGGAGGGCAAATGATTTATACAAAGTCATACAGTAGGATGATGGCAAAGGAACTTGGGCTTCTCACTGCCAGGCAAGAGCATGTTCCATGGCTCCAAGCTTAGCAAAGAGAGAAGGTCTTTTATGGAGACTATGAGAGGGTCAGAGCAATGGTAGAGGGCCAGCTGGGCAGGGGGAGGGCACAAAGGTGCATGAAGATGATTTTTTTTTTTTTTTGGTACACGGGCCTCTCACTGTTGTGGCCTCTCCCGTTGTGGAGCACAGGCTCTGGACGCGCAGGCTCAGCGGCCGTGGCTCACGGGCCCAGCCGCTCCGCGGCATGTGGGATCTTCCCGGACCGGGGCACGAACCCGTGCCCCCTGCATCGGCAGGCGGACTCTCAACCACTGCGCCACCAGGGAAGCCCGATTAGCCATATTTCTGTTAACTTTTCATTTTAGAAGAGTTTTAGATTTACAGAAAAATTGCTCATCTCGTACAGAGAGTTCCCATCTATTCCACATCCAGTTTCCTTTATTATTAACCTCTTGCATTCACATGACACGCTTGTCACAATTAATGAACCAGTATTGATACAATAACTATTAACTAAGTCCATACTTTATTCAGACTTCCTTACGTTTTACCTAATGTCCTCTTCCTGTTCTAGGATACCACCCAGGATACCTCATTGCATTTTGTCATTGTGTCTCTTTAAGCTCCTCTTGACTGTGACACTTTCTCGGGCTTTGTTTTTGAGGACCCTGACAGTTTTGAGGAGTATCGGTCTGGTATTTTGTTCCATGTGCTTTTTTAAACAAATCTATTTTTATTTCCATATACCAGGCACATGATGGATGATAAGGTTAGAGCGATAAATAACACACCAGTGTTTTCTGCTCTTTTGAAGTTCAACGATGAATAATAAAGTGTGGTAGGCATCATTGCAGGCAAAGTGCAGGACGCTGTGCAGGCAAACACCCATCTTTCGGTGTGCTCCTCAGTGATCACAGAGGGCTAATGCACTGGCTGAAAGCACAGGTCCGCCTTCAGTGCCACAGGGTTCCAGTGTCTGGCATTCTATCCCACCTTCAAGGTCATCCAGGGCTCATTTTCTTATTCAACTGGAAACCTGGGGACATCAGTCCAAAGCATATTTGTGTCCTGGCTATTGTAAATAGTGCTGCAGTGAACATTGTGGTACATGACTCTTTTTGAATTATGGTTTTCTCAGGGTATATGCCCAGTAGTGGGATTGCTGAGTCGTATGGTAGTTCTATTTGTAGTTTTTTAAGGAACCTCCATACTGTTCTCCATAGTGGCTGTATCAATTCACATTCCCACCAACAGTGCAAGAGGGTTCCCTTTTCTCCACACCCTCTCCAGCATTTATTGTTTCTAGATTTTTTGATGATGGCCATTCTGACCGGTGTGAGATGATATCTCATTGTGGTTTTGATTTGCATTTCTCTAATGATTAATGACGTTGAGCATTCTTTCATGTGTTTGTTGGCAATCTGTATATCTTCTTTGGAGAAATGTCTATTTAGGGCATATATACACAATGGAATGTTACTCAGCCATAAAAAGAAATGAAATTGAGTTATTTGTAGTGAGGTGGATGGACCTAGAGTCTGTCATACAGAGTGAAGTAAGTCAGAAAGAAAAAAACAAATACCGTATGCTAACACATATATATGGAATCTAAGAAAAAAAAAAAGGTCATGAAGAACCTAGGGGTAAGACGGAAATAAAGACACAGACCTACTAGAGCATGGACTTGAGGATATGGGGAAGGGGAAGAGTAAGGTGTGACAAAGTGAGAGAGTGGCATGGACATATATACACTACCAAACGTAAAACAGATAGCTAGTGGGAAGCAGCCGCATAGCACAGGGAGATCAGCTCGGTGCTTTGTGACCGTCTGGAGGGGTGGGTTAGGGAGGGTGGGAGGGAGGGAGACGCAAGAGGGAAGAGATATGGGAACATATGTATATGTATAACTGATTCACTTTGTTTAAAGCAGAAACTAACACACCATTGTAAAGCGATTATACTGCAATAAAGATGTTAAAAAAGAAAGCGTATTTGTGTCCAAGGGCATCTTACCCCGTGTTGCTCTGTCCTTTATCATTTAGCTGTGCGGCACATCTCTTGCCTGCTTGAGGCGGCTTCTCACATGGACAGAGGATAATCAGAAGTGGGTTCCCCAAATCTGCTTGAACTATCTTACTCGGCCAGACCCCTACTCCTCCACTTGATGCCCCTTGAGCACCGGGAACTTGCTTCTAGAAGAGCCCTGACTTGGCTGCACTGTAACAGCTCTCTGTACTTACCTGTCTCCTCTGCTCTACGGACATCTTCCCATCATAGGCGCTGTGTTTACACATCTTTGTATTCCCAGTGCCTGCAATGTGGCGGGTGCTCAAAGGGTGTTTGCTTAAATGATTAAACAACTGGATAAAGAAAGTGTGGGAGGAAAGTGAGAAACACTGATTTTTGTTGAAAACAAACAAACTGATTGCTTTTTAAAGAGTCCAGAAAGATGAATTAAATACCGGTGCCAGAGGAGATGCACTGGGATTGATGAATACTATGATTACTAACCACTGACTCAAACCATCCCGGTCCTCTTACAGCTGCTACTTAGGAACCACAGAGTCGGAATACAGGACTGTTTGGACCATGTCCTGGGAGACACTTCTGATATTCTTGTAAGTTGAGTTACTCAAGTTATAGCTTTGCAGTGACCCATTTCAGTGTTTGTGTTGGAAATTATGTCTTCAAGTCTCTTCGGCTGGATGGTGCTGTGTAACGCTGGCTGGCTTCCGGGGGAAGTTATTGTTGAGCCAACTGGAGCCAGCACTGAGTCAAACAGTTTCTGGGAACCTATGTCTGGACATCCACTCTCATGATGGCGGGGGTGTACTGATTGAATAGAAACTAAAATCTTGGACTTCCCCCTCTATAAAAATACTCAGGGAAAACTTCTCTTCCGGACCCTGAGAAAATCTGGGCTGGGTTTAAGGGCATCCAAGAAGATTTGGCAATCTTTTTCTGGGTCTGGAATATGTCCATAAATTCAAGAGGTCTTCCTGTATGATGTGGATGAAGTGGCCTCTGATGACGAGAGAGAGAGAGAGAGAGAGACCCAGCCTTCACTCTATGTGGGCTGGGTCTAGTCTCTTTGGCAGAGAAAGGACTTCAGCAGCAGGGACAACAGTGACCCAGAGTTTGGGGACTGTTATCTCAGGTGCCAGGACTGAAGAGAGAGCATGGAGGCAACCCTTGCCCTTTGGAAAAAGGATGCACCACTCACTTCCCTCTTTAGAGAAGAGTTAACATCTATCCTTCTCAAACTATTCCAAAAACTTGCAGAGGAAGGAATACTTCTGAACTCATTCTATGAGACCAGCATCACCCTGATACCCAAACCAGACAAAGATATCACAAAAAAAGAAAATTACAGGCCAATATCACTGATGAACATAGATGCAAAAATCCTCAAAAAAATATTAACAAAGTGAATTCAACAATACATTAAAAGGATCACACACACACACACACGCACACACACACACACACAAAGGATCATATATCATGATCAAATGGGATTTATCCAGGGGATGCAAGGGTTTTTCAGTATCTGCAAATCAGTCAATGTGATACACCATTAACAAACTGAAGAATAAAAACCACATGATCATCTCAATAGATGCAGAAAAAGCTTTTGATAAAGTTCAACATCCATTTATGATAAAAACTCTCCAGAAAGTGGGCATAGACAGAATATATCTCAATATAATAAAGGCCATATATGAAAAACCCACAACTAACACTCTCAATGGTGAAAAGCTGAAAGCATTTCCTCTAAGATCAGGAATAAGACAAGGATGCCCACTCGGCCACTTTTATTCAACATAGTTTTGGAAGTCCTAACTACAGCAGTCAGAGAAGAAAAAGAAATAAAAGGAATGCAAATTGGAAAGGAAGAAGTAAAACTGTCACTGTTTGCAGATGACATGATACTATACATAGAAGATCCTAAAGATGCTACCGGAAAACCACTAGTGCTCATCAATGAATTCAGTAAAGTAGCAGGATACAAAATTAATATAAAGAAATCTGTTGCATTTCTAAACACTAACAATGAACTATCAGAAAGAGAAACAAAGGAAACAATCCCATTTATCATCACATCAAAAAAAAAAAAAAAAACTACCTAGGAATAAACCTACCTAAGGAAGTAAAAGACCTGTACTCTGAAAACTACAAGATACTGGTGAAAGAAATTGAAGATGACACAAACAGATGGAAAGGTATACTATGTTTTGGGGTTGGAAGAATTAATATTGTTAAAATGACCATACTACCCAAGGCAACCTACAGATTCAATGCAATCCCTATCAAAATACCAAAGGCATTTTTCACTGAACTAGAACAAATAATTAAAAAATTTATACGGAAACACAAAAAACCCCAAATAGCCAAACCAATCTTGAGAAAGAAGAACATAGCTGGAGGAATCATGCTCCCTGACTTCAGACTATACTACAAAGATTCAGTAATCAAAACAGTATGGTACTGGCACAAAAAACAGACACATAGATCAATGGAACAGGATAGAGAGTCCAGAAATAAACCCAGACTCTTATGGTCAATTAATCTACAACAAAAGAGGAAAGAATATACAGTGGAGACAAGACAGTCTCTTCAATAAGTAGTGCTGGGAAAACTGAACAACTACATGTAAAAGAAAGAAATTAGAACATCCCCTAACACCATATACAAAAATAAACTCAAAATGGATTAAAGACCTAAATGTAAGACCGGATACTACAAAACTTCCAGAGGAAAACATAGGCAGGATGCTCTTTTACATAAGTTGCAGCAATATTTTTTTGGATCTGGCTCCTAAAGCAGAGGAAACAAAAGTAAAAATAAACAAATGGGACCTAATTAAACTTAAAAGCTTTTGCACAACAAAGGAAACCATTGACAAAATGAAAAGACAATCTACTGAATGAGAGAAGATGTTTGCAAATGATATGACTGATAAGGGGTCAATGTCCAACATATATAAACAGCTCATACAACTCGACATCAAAAAAAAAAAAAGACAACCCAATTAAAAAATGGGTAGAAGAACTGAATAGTTATTTCTCCAAAGAGTAAAGGCAGATGTCCAACAGGCACGTGAAAAGATGCTCAACATTGCTAATCATCAGGGAAATGCACATCAAAACCACAATGAGATATCACCTCACACCTGTCAGAATGGCCATCATCAAAAAGAAAACAAATAACAAATGTTGGTGAGGATGTGGAGAAAAGGGAACACTTGTAGGCTGTTGGTGGGAATGTAAATTGGTACCACCACTGTGGAAAACAGTATGGAGGTTTCTCAAAAAACTAAAAATAGAACTACCCTATGACCTAGCAATTCCACTCCTAGGTATATATTAAAAAGAAAAACACTAATTCAAAAAGATACACGCACCCCAATGTTGATAACAGCGTTATTTATAATAGCCAAGATATGGAAGCAACCTAAGTGTCCATTGACAGATGAATGTCAGAGGAGACAGGCAATCGAATGTAGTATTGATATGTCCAACTGTGTCAGTGAGGACTTAACCAACCTGTTTTCTTCATAACCATGTCATTTGTGTTTCTTCTGTCCACTTTTTTTGCACTAGCAAGTCCAGCCTGCAGCTACCCTCCCCCAAGCTCAGCCCAGCCAAGGCAGACAGTGAGTCGGGGTCTCTGTGTGGGGCAGGAAGAGGTACCAGTGATTCTACTTAGCACATGTGCACCAGCTGGACTGCGGTCAGAGTCTCTGCTGCCATGCTGTCAAGAGCACAGTTAGACAGGTCTTGTCTGAATCCTAGTTCTTTTCTTGTTTGTTTGTGTCATCAAGACCAGGGCTTCTTAAGATTTAGGGTGCAGAAGAGTCACTGGGGGGTGTTGTTAAAATACAGACTCTGACTCAGTAGGTCTAGGGTGTGTCTCAAAATCTTGTTTCTAAAAGACCTCAGGCAATGGTGCATGCTGTTAGTCCAAGGAACACACTCAGGGGAGCAAAGTTCTGGGGCCTGATACTTACCAATGGACTGTTTTCTCATCTGTAAAATGGAATAATAACGTAGTTACCCCACAGGACTGTTTTGAAGGTTCCATGAGCTAATGTTTGCAAGGGCCTTGCCTGGTCTCTGGCATATAAGAGATAAGCCATAGTGTTTTAGTCCATTAGGGCTGGTATAACAAAAATATCTTAATCTGGGCGGCTTATAAATAACAAACATTTATTTCTCACAGTTCTGGAAGCTGGGAAGTCCAAAATCGTGGCCCTGGAAGATTCAATGTCTGGTGAGGACCCACTTCTCACAGCTTCCAGATGCTTCTCATTGACAGCTGTCTTCTCACCATAACCTCATATGGTGGGAGGGCAAGTAAACTCTGTGTCTCCTTTATAAGGGTGCTAATCCCATTCATGAGGGATCCATCCTCATGCTCTAATCAGCCCAAAGGCCCTACCTCTAAACACTATCACATTGGGGATTAGATTCCAACATATGAATTTTGGGGGGACATGTTTAGTCTATGGCAAATAGGTTTTAATTTTCTCCCATTTTCCCTGTTCACCTTTTTTATTACAAAGAAAAGCAACTTGATGAACTTTCCAGTACAGAGAGCTTGGAAGATCTTTGCACTTAAAAAGACAGCATAAGGAAGAAAGGAGTACTTCGCTTCAGGACTGTGGTTGTTGGTAATTCTTCTTGTTGTGTTTAAAATATTTTTGTTTAAAATATTTTTATCTTGGTGGTAACAAAAAAATAAAAGTAGAGACTTCTGACAGAAGTTTGCATATAAAATTAATCTGGTCAGAGTCTCGCTGGAAAAGAAAGGTTAAAAATCATATACTGCGTATATATTTTTAAAATTTAAAATTCACAATCTCAATAGTCTTTCAAGTCTGTGTGAACCTCAGCCCCTCTGTCTGGGGGTGTAGACAAGGCAGCCTGATATAATTCCACACTGATGGTCCAGAGACACAAGTTCTGTTCTCAGCACTGCCTCCACCTAGGTGTGTCTCCTGGAAAGTCACCCCACCAGCCTGAGCGTCAATTTCCCCACCTGTGACATCAGGGCAGCCATCCCCTCCCCATTGTCATGGATGGCAATTTTCTCTGCTTGATTATGGCTCTAGACCCCAGAATCCTCCTCAGTGCAGTGCTATGGGCAGCTGAACCAGCAAATACAATTTTGAGCTACCATCTCTAAGAACTGACCCGCTAGGATTCTAAGAATTACTAAGGATGGAATTTCAGGCATTCGAGTTGAAGATGGGCCTTGAATGTTGACTAGGATTTTGAGAACTTGAATGTGGAATGGGGGTGATAGGAGGGTATCCAGATGGAGGGGACAGTGTGAGCAAAGGCAAAAGGTCAGGGAAGGGCATGAGAAGTTTGAGGAACAGTTCTGACTGGCTTGTATGTAGGGGACACATACAAAAGAGTATGAGATAAAGGGTGAAAGATTAGACTAAAGACAAATCATGATGATTCATTCATGCATTCATTCATTCAACAAATATTTATTACACATTTACTGTATGCCAATCACTTGGCTAGGCACTGGGATTATAGTGGAGGATGAGATAGACATGGTCCCTTTTTAATGGAAATTATCATTTTTGTGGGGGTAGATAGTCAACAGGTACATAAACAAACAGAAAATGCTGCGAAGCAAGTAACATTTCAGATAGAAAATAATATGGAGGACAACTTCAGGCAAGGTGTTCAGTGAAAGTCTTATTGGAAGGTGACCTTTCAGCTGGCACCTGATAGATGACAGTGAGCTCACCATGCAAAGGGCTGGTTGAGAGAGTTCCAGATGCAGGGAAGAGCAAATGCAGAGACTTCAAAGCAGGGAAGATCTCAGTGGGCTCAGAGCTATTGTCAGGGCATCTGGAAGGCGAGTGGGCAGGAAGTCAGGGAAAGGGTGGCATGAGACAAAGTTAGAGAGACAAACAGGGGCCAGGTGATGTAGGACTTCGAAGGCCACAGCGAGTGCGACTTTAAGGGCAATGAGAAGCCATCAGAAAACTGATACGATACAATGTGTATTTAGAATGATCCCTCAGGCTTCTGTGTAGAGAATAAACTGAAAGGGAGCAGGAGAAAAAGCAGAGAGACCAGTTACTAGACTGCTTCAGAGGCTAAGATGCGAGTTGATGGTGGGTTGCCTAAGGGTGACATCCACAGAGGATGACAAGTGAGGCAGATATTGGATGTAGAATGAACAGGACTTCTAATGGCCTGGATGGGAGAGTGGGTGGGGTGATGGTGGGGTGGGTGTGGGGGAGGGTGGAGAGAGAGAGAGGGAGGAGAGTTCTCTTTTCACCATATCATGCCTGCCGTTAAAAGAGAAACAGGAAGTTGTTTTTTCAAGCTCCTGCAAATGGGTGGTTGCCAAGGTCAAATCCGCCTGCTGACACACCTGTGTCCACAGAGAAACCTGGGACATTCTACCTGGAAATGCTATTCCTCAGTGACCCAGTGTCCCTTCTCTCTAGTATCTGTAATAAGCAGAAAGATAACCCAGCAGCTCCCTGTGTGTGCGGAGAAGGATTTCTATGACAAGCATTTATTGAGGGCTTACGAGGTGCCAGATACTGGGCCTTAAGCTTGGGCTGAGGAGACTGGGAGGTCTCAGAGATGAGTAAGACATGGACTGTTTACAGGAAACACAGTCTAGTGTCAGAGACAGACAGGCCTACGCTTTACTGCGTGTCCACGTGGCTCAGGGAGTTGAGGAGAAGGACCTTGGGGTCTTTCCAATGTGGGACCACATGAACTAGTTTTCTCATCTGCAAAGTGGGGATAGTAAGACTCAGCTCCTATGGTTATTTGAAGGAGTGAGTAGTATAAAGTTTGTGGAGTAGCCAATGCCTGGCCCACAGTTGGTACTTAGCAAGTGTTGTTTCCTCTAATACCTCCACACCCTCTTTTTCTCCTTTCAGAAGGTGGTGGTGAATTCTGCCTGATGTCTATATGTACCATAACGTCTTTATCCATTCCTCCATCGATGGACATTTAGGTGGCTTCCATGTACTGGCTATTGTAAATAGTGCTGCAATGAACATAGGGGTGCATGTATACAATGGAATATTACTCAGCCATAAAAAAGAATGAAATAATGCTATTTGCAGCAACATGGATGGACCTAGAGATTGTCATACTGAATGAAGTAAGTCAGACAAAGACAAATATCATATGATATCACTTATATGTGGAATCTAAAAATATGATACAAATGAACTTATTTACAAAATAGAAATAGGGTCACAGGTGTAGAAAACAAACTTATGGTTACCAAGGGGGAAAGTGCGGGGAGGGATAAATTGGGAGATTGGGATTGACATAGACACACTACTATATATAAAATAGATAACTAGTAAGGATCTGCTGTCTAGCACAGGGAACTCTACTCAATACTCTATAATGGCCTATATGGGAAAAGAATCTAAAAGAGTGGATATATGTATAACTGAATCACATTGCCGTACAACAGAAACTAACGCAACGTTGTAAATCAACCAAACTCCAATAAAAATTAATTAAAAAAAATTCTGCCTGATGGATTTGGGCTGGGCTCCTAATGATGACAGGGGATTCTTCAGACAGAAGGCAAGGAAGATGCTTCAGGAAACAGCATGATCAGAACCCTGGGACACTGTGTTTGGGGAATGGTGGGCTGAACGTCTGGTTGGAGGTATGTGAGTGGGAGATCAGACTGGCTGGAGGTGAGGCCGCAGGGGAAGTGAAGGGGTCGCTGAGTCATGCCGGGGGTCTGAACATTCTCCTGTAAGTGTGGGTGGTCCATGAGGAGCTTTAAGGCAGAGGACTGTTCCCGAAAGGCCAGAGCAGCCGCTCTTTGGCTGGTGAAACTCTCTCTCTTGTATTTAGGACTGCCCTGGACTTTGGAGTCTCCATATCTCTGCTTTGAGAGATAAGGATGGAAGGAGTGGACTGTTTCTTGGCCCACATTCATCCTGGGGATCTGTACGTCTGGATGTCTTGGAGAGCTTCATGACGCCATTATCATTTCAAATAAGAATATGTAGAATAATACTATTTGTTAACTGTTTAGCAACCTCAATGCAATGTCGGTATCTTCCATAAATAATCCCAGATCCTTTTAGGAAGTCTATGAAGACATATATTATCATCTCCATTTTGCAGAAGAGGAAACGGAAGCTCAGGGATGTGAGGCAATTTGCGGAAGGTCATGGAACCAGTATATGGCCATGCAGGATTCAAAGCCGGGTTTGCCTAATTATAAAATCTGTGCTGGTTTCACCCTGCCCCACTCCTGAGTCCTGCTGGATTTTTTTTTTAATTAATTTTTATTGGAGTATAGCTGATTTAAAATGTTGTGTTAGTTTCTGCTGTACGGCAAAGTGAATCAGTTATGCATATACATATATCCACTCTTTTTTAGAGTCTGTTCCCATATAGGTCATTACAGACTATTGAGTAGAGTTCCCTGTGCTAGACAGCAGGTTCTTATTAGTTATCTATTTAACTGACATGAAAACTTGTGATGTGAAACTCTATGTCCGTATATGTTTATGTGTCTTTATTTCCCTCTGTATATATTTATACCCATACTCTATCATCTCTCTCTACTTATTTATCTAATAGAATGGCAGAACTTTACCAGTATCTCAAAATCTCTTACCTTTCATTCCCCAAGTCTCTGGGCATTCAGGTGCCTTGTCCTTTCTGGGTGAGGCAGCTGCAATGTGATTAGCTGTTGTTATCAAGGGTGTCCTAGAGTGAGGATGTCCTGCCTGCCACCTCAGTGGTGGACAGACTCAGATCTGGTCCCAAGAGAAGGAAGTTTTGAGAGAGACTTATAGGGTATGATAGATTCCTCAAACTTTGGTGTCTCCCCGTAAATCCTGTCACTCTCTCGGCAATGCTGGAAATCCCTTCGCCGTCCAGTCTGCTGTGGGGTGGGGTCACACAGACAACTCCTGGAGCCCTGAGTTAGAATATCAGCTCTGTGCTCACCAGTCACTAGGGCCTTGGGCAGGTTATCGACCTCTTCTGAGCCTCAGCTGTCCATCAAGTGGGGATGGTTACTGTACCTACTGACAGGCTGTTGTGAGAATAAAACACAATTCTGGGCACATGAATGCTTAGCAGGTCTCTTCTTTAAGCTTTTCTTTCTTGGGGTGGAAATATATTAAGCCACATTCGATGGTCATTTAAAAATGTTATTGAAATATAGTTGATTTACAATGTTGTGTTAGTTTCAGGTATATAGGAAAGAGATTCAGTTATATATATATATATACACACACACACAGTACACATATATAGGTGGCTATTTTGAATAATTACTCTCAGTCTCATCTTTGAAAAGACAGATGGGATTATTTCAGAAGGCTGCTTGATGGCGGAAGAGAAGACTTGGGTGGGATAAGGAGGTAGAAAAAGGGAAGAAAGAAGAAAGCAAGATTACCAGAGGCAATGCTCAGTGACTTGGTAATTACTCAGGATCAGGCCAGGTCTGCCCGTGAAAGCAGTAGCAGATGGGCCTGGGTGGGCCTCTTTGATGCTTACTGTATCCGTAAAAGGTTAGATGAAATCTTCAGAAAGCTGTAAATATGTTCTGGGCTCCAAACACAGCCTTCCCTTAAAGGGCAAAATGCTCTCAGGTGGGGAGGTGCTTTATCTGGGCTTCCCTGGGGTGGTAAGCAGCTCGCAGAAGCGTCCTGGCAGGAAGCAGCCCCAGTGGCTCCTGGCCAGGCCGGTGGAGACCTCTGGCCCTCTGTCTGGCCCTCAAGGACTTCTGCTTCCCCGGGAGGAGGAAGGTGGCTGGGAGAGGGGAAAGCACGGGGAGGAGCGATCAGATGAAAAAAAGAGCTTTTTCCGGAAAACAAATTGGCCATCAGGGAACCGAGCTGAAGGGGAGGACCCCAACAGAACTGTTAGCTTTAAGGGACTCCTTGGTGATTTTTGTCGTTTCTCTTGTTTGTGTGTGACCTTGAGTACTTCTTGAAGTCATTGAGCAAGAAAGCATCCTTGGGTCTCATTTCTCCATGTTGCTTTATACAACAAAGGCTCCAAAGGGGAAGTGGGTTCCCAGGGCCACCTGGGATCCTTATACCACCCCTCACCCCTCTCCTGTGCTATTTTGTGATTGAATTATTCCAGAATTGGATGGACTGATGATGATAATAATATTAATAATAGCAGCAGCCTCAGCAGCTAAAATTAATTGAACACTTCCTAAGCTACACATATCCTGAGCTAGAGCATTTCATGGGCTTTACCTCATTGACTCCTGGGAGGTATAGGTGCTACTGTGATCAGCCCCATTTTCCAGATGAGAAAACTGGGCTCAGAAGGAGGAAATAACCTGCCAAGCATGAAATGATAGCCAGTAAGGGACAGTTGGGATTTCAGCCTGGGTGGGTGGGATCCAGGGCTGGGACTTTCTCCACCACAATATGCTACTGCTGGTTGGCAGTGACTGTGTTTTACTCATGCCCTTGTCTTCTGCCACGCTTGGTATGTAGAGGTCAAATTGCTTAGTAAATTCTTTTTATCTAAGTGATGATGAAAATTTTTTTTTATTTTACATCTTTGCTCAGGTCTTGATGCAGAGATCACACACTAGGCACTTAAAACGGATTAGTTCAAAGTTAAGTTTCACAAGTAAGGAGGGCCTGGTGCAGAGAGAGAAGCATTAATGTGCATCTGTAAGATCTATTGCCTCCTTGAGATAAAAGCGGTGGCTAGAGGGGTCACAGTGAATATTATTTCACATTTATCATCTCACTGAAGAGAAGTAGTGAATATGAGAGACCCTCGTGCCGGGCATTTTAGCATCTGTTATCTCGTCATCACTGCGACTGTCTTGGAGGCGGGTGCTGCATCATCACGTCCATTTTATAGATTAAGTGTAGAGTTAAGCTAACTTTCCGAGAACAACAGTGTACATGGAAGAGTCGGGTGAGGATCCGTTGGAACCCTCTTCTACCATCCACGATGGTTTGTCCAGGTGTTGGACAAACAATTTAGATGGAGGGAGGACCAGATTTACCTTCCACTCCGCATGCTGGGGTGAGACCTAGGCAGAGGAAAAGAAGGGCTCTCATTTGTTTTTCCTCTGGAGGGTAGAGAACGAATGCGAGCTAGAGGTAAGGAGTGAACTCAGCAAGGTCTTTGGATGAGCCCAACGTAAGGCTTCATTCAAGGGGCTTGGGCGTTTATCCACCAACAAGCCCCTTGTGCTCAGAAATATTTGGACTCCCAAGAAGACTGCTGAGTGAGAACCAACCCCCAGATTACCTCGTTTACCAAAACCAATCAATCTGAAACAACTGAACTACCTACTGAATTCTGGACTGCCTCGTAACGGCCGACGAGAACAATCTGGACTGTCGTAATCCATTCCACAGGGAGGGGTTGCATGCTTCCATTCGACTGGCTGCTTTTTGAAATACTCCTAGTACTTGGGGACCCCCTCTCCAACCTGAGCACACTCCCAGGGTCTGGATCTCCAAGCAGGGACCTAGCAAAGTGGGAAACGAAGTGTTTCTCTTCTGTTCTCACGTATTGCTGGGCCACTGTCTTTGGTCCTTTTGAGCAGGATTGATGGCTTCTGCGGGGGTCCTGTGGGAAAGCCTGCAGAGGTGCTGGCCTTCCAACCTGCAGCATCTGTAACTCTGCTGTCACCAGGTCTTTAAAAAGGCCGAGAGGCAAGTTTCCAATCTGTTGAGTCCTAAGGCCAGGGGGCTTGAGGGACAAGATGCTGGGGGCTGGGGCATCCTGAGGGCGTTGCAGCTCTGGGAGGTCACCAGAGGGTTTTTCCATGCTGGGAACAGACAGTTGTTCTAAGTGCAGGGTCATCTTGTGGGAGGCTTGTTTCTTAGTGGACTGAGCCCACCCCTCCTGGGAAGGTGGGGCTGGTGAGTGTGTGTATGTACGAGTAGTTGAGTGTTTGTATATTGTGTGTTTGTGTGAATGTATGTATGTATGAGTGTGTGAGTGTATGTGTGAGTGTGTATGTGTGTGTGAGGCGTTTATGTGTGTGTGTGAATGTGTGTGTGTGTTGCTTTAGGGCTGCCAGGCCAGGCTTGGACTTAACCCAGCAAAGCCCCTTTGAAGTTGAAATCAGAAAGCGCAGTTCCTCCTTCCTCCCAGCCCAGAGCGATTGCATGGCTGCAGGCGGGGAAGGCATTTGTAAGCTATTTTCTCACTTTCACACCGTCTCCCGTCTCCTCCACCCCAAATGGCGGCACAAACAGTGTTTCGGTGAGGGACCCCTGGCTGCTAGGGCTCTCTGGTTTCCATGGAAACCATAAAGCTCACTGGAAGGGGGGTTGGAGGGAGGAGGGTCAGGGGATGCAGGATGGTGAGAGCCTGGCCCCTGGTGGGGTGGGAGGCTTCCTCTCCAGACAAAGGGGAGGGACAAAAGCTGGGGGAGGGGTGCAGGGGTGGGGTGTCACTAGGGAGATTTATTGTCTTTGTCTTGTGGCTTTCACGGAGCCTCGGAGCCTGGGGGAGAAAGCCGAAAGGGCCTGTGAGCTGTGTCCTGGGGCCTGAGCATGATTCAGACGCTGGGATAAAGGGGCTGCAGGAGGAGCCCTCTCCCACCCCACTGCCCGCGGGATAAACCCTAGACTCCCTGGACCGCCATTCAAGGCTTGTTCACTCTCTAACTCCACCAGAGCTGTCTCCTTGCCTTGATTTTCTCCCTCACAGGCCCAAAGAGCACGTGTTGGCCTTGCTACTGTAAATTCCTTTAGGGCCACGACCTTGTCTTATGTATTTCTGCATCTCCAGTGCTTGGCCCCTGAGCTCAGCTGTTGAATCGACAAAACATGCATGCTTATTCCAGTACCCAGAGCCTTTGTGCTGGTGGAGCTCCCTGGCTGGAAAGCCCTGATTCTCCCCTCTCCCCATGCAAGGCCCATCCCTTCTTCCATGCTCAACTCAAGTCCTGCCTTCTCTAAGAAGCTTCCACAGCCCATGCTCATTACCGAGGTCCTTAAACACAAGTATACCTCCTCGGCTTGCAAGTGCATATTAATAGCTGGTTTCTTTGGACATCGGTGTCTGTACTTAATCATCGCCTGTTTGTTTTTAAAACACAGCTCTTTCCTCGCTGCTGGAGAGGCATGGAATTTGGATAACAATAGTACTAATCAATATTTTAGTTCTTGTCTTGTGTGCGTTGCATGCAAAGTATTGTTTGAAGTAAAAACCAATCTAAGTTTGAGGCTTGGGTCTGCAGCTACTGTTTGTGAACTTGAGAAAGACATTTCAACTCTCTGTACCTCAGTTTCCTCATCTGGAAAATAGGAGTTATAATAACAATTTCCATGTTCTCTTCATAGGGTTGTTTGGACGAGTGTAAGAGCTGTTGGTCAGGACGGTGCTTGGAGGATGCCTTGGCGATGTGTGTCTCGCTGATTTGGTGGCTGACTCCTTGCCCCATCCCGTGCACAAATGCTCAATACTGGGGAAACATAGCAAATGTTTAAGCTGAGCTAAAAATTTGAAGAGAAAATAGTTCTGGGAGGGTTGGCTGAGTCCTGGCAGGGAATCCCACAGTGTGTGGCCCACTGGGACTTGGGTATTGTCAGGTTATTCGGGGAATTATCCTAGGGTAACACATCTGCAGGGGTCAGAGGTCACAGCCTAGGGCACTGCAATTATTAAGAGGAAATTTAGGGAAAGGGTAAGGTGAAGATTAAGAAATCCTGGGAATTCCCTGGCAGTCCAGTGGTTAGGAGTTGGCCTTTTCATTGCCCAGGCCCGGTTTCAATCCCTGCTTGGGGAACTAAGATCCCGTAAACCATGCAGTGTGGCCAAACAAACGAACAAACAAATAACCGAAAATGAAATCCTAAGGAATAGGGGTTAGGGAAGCCCAGGCTAAAAATACTTGGGTACTTGCTGTCTGCTGGTGATTTTTATTTACAAATCATCACCTGGCTTTGTTTTTCCAACCGCCTTGAGAAGTGGAAGTTAATATCCCCATTTTAAGGGTGAACTGACTTGCCCAGACCCAGCCCCTCCTCCACAGTTCCATATTCCCTCCCCGACCCTGGACTGAGGTCTTGAGGTCCCATTGCCCTAATGGAGCTGGAGTAAGATGACCCCTTACAAGACCTGCTGAATGTTCCCAGAGGAGAGAAAACCAATAGGTGTGGTGACTGTAAGAAAACATTTGGTTGGAAATCACAGCTTTTCATCCAGGAGTGAGCTCATAGCAGGGGAGAAGAAACCCAACAGAGCTTCCTGTATTGTTGCCCGGTGGTCTGTGTTGCCTGCCTGTCTGTGTGTCCACTTAACGGGCAAACATCCATCACAGCAGGGCACGGGGGTGGGGTGACACGAGGGGCAAGGAGTATGGAGGGGGATGGGAAAAATCACCTGGTGATTGCCTACAGCTGGCCTCCTCCCCACCAGGGCCTCAAGCTTCCCAGGGGCAGGGGTGAGTCTGATTAAGAACCGGCTGTCAGGACGTGCCCACCAGCTGCCAGGTGACCTCAGAGGCTGTTTAATGTTCAGTAACACAATGTCAGTCATAGCCTTTGCCCTGTCTGCACCGTTGGAGGATGGAGCATACTCCAAAGAGGAAAACATCTTTAAAATAGAAGCTAACCTCCTCAGCCCACCCCCTGGCTTTTCCTGCGACTTCAAGGCTCTCCTTGGAAGCCTGGAGATGGCTGTTTTCCTTCTCCAGTGGAGGCAAGAAAGGGGCCAGGTGGGAAATTTACCCTACGGAACAGACCCCTGGGACCAATTATTGTCTTGGATCCCATGAAAACATTTTGATTTCCAAGGAAATGTCTCAGAGAGGACCCCTGCTCCTTTTAGGAAGTGGGGAGGACCCTTCTTATTTTCATTCCTCAGCTCCTGCCTGTTACTCAGAGGGGGAGGTGTGCACACCCAGGTCTAAAGCTGCATGTGTAATAAGGTGGCCACTAGCCATGTGTGGCTATTCAAATTTAAATGGATATCATTTAAAATTAAACAAAATTAATATTTTTGTCCTTCAGCTACACTAGCCATATTTCAAGTTCTTAATTGTCACATGTGGTAAGGACTTATCAATTGGACAGTGCAGAGAGAGAACACTTCCAATATTCCAGAAAGTTCTTTTGGACAGCCCTGGCTTAGAGCCGGGGTTCTCCATTCTGGCTGCCCCTTGGAATCACCTGGGAGCTTATGAAAAGTCCTGGTGCCTGGCTGGGGCTCACCCCCAAGACTGAGAGTCAATCGGTCTAGAATGGGGTTTGGCATTGAGATTTTTTTCAAAAATTCTCCAAGTGATTCTAATGTGCAGACAGGACTGGTCCACCGACTCCCAAATGTACCTTGTTATAAGAATCATGTGGAGAGCAGAAGCAAAAAGAACTACAATCCTGCAGCCTGTGGAACAAAAACCACAATCACAGAAAGATAGACAAGATGAAAAGGCAGAGAGCTGTGTACCAGATGAAGGAACAAGATAAAACCCCATAAAAACAACTAAATGAAGTGGAGATAGGCAACCTTCCAGAAAAAGAACTCAGAATAATGATAGTGAAGATGATCCAGGACCTCGGAAAAAAAATGGAGGCAAAGATCGAGAAGATGCAAGAAATGTTTAACAAAGACCTAGAAGAATTAAAGAACAAACAAACAGACATGAACAATACAATAACTGAAATGAAAACTACACTAGAAGGAATCAATAGCAGAATAACTGAGGCAGAAGAACGGATAAGTGACCTGGAAGACAGAATGGTGGAATTCACTGCTGTGGAACAGAATAAAGAAAGAAGAATGAAAAGAAATGAAGACAGCCTAAGGGACCTCTGGGACAACATTAAACACACGAACATTCGCATTATAGGGGTCCCAGAAGGAGAAGAGAGAGAGAAAGGACCAGAGAAAATATTTGAGGAGATTATAGTTGAAAACTTCCTTAACATGGGAAAGGAAGTAGCCACCCAAGTCCAGGAAGCGCAGCGAATCCCATACAGGATAAATCCAAGGAGAAACATGCTGAGACACATAGTAATCAAATTGGCAAAAATTAAAGACAAAGACAAATTATTGAAAGCAGCAAGGGAAAAACGTCAAATAACATACAAGGGAACTCCCATAAGGTTAACAGCTGATTTCTCAGCAGAAACTCTACAAGCCAGAAGGGAGTGGCATGATATACTTAAAGTGATGAAAGGGAAGAACTACAACCAAGATTACTCTACTCGGCAAGGATCTCATTCAGATTCGAAGGAGAAATCAAGCTTTACAGACAAGCAAAAGCTAAGAGAATTCAGCACCACCAAACCAGCTCTGCAACAAATGGTAAAGGAACTTCTCTAAGTGGGAAACATAAAAGAAGAAAAGGATCTACAAAAACAAACCCAAAACAATTAAGAAAATGGTCATAGGAGCATACATATTGATAATTACCTTAAACATGAATGTGTTAAATGCTCCAACCAAAAGACACAGGCTTGCTGAATGGATACAAAAACAAGACCCAGGGCTTCCCTGGTGGCGCAGTGGTTGAGGGTCCGCCTGCCAATGCAGGGGACACGGGTTCGTGCCCTGGTCCGGGAGGATCACACATGCCGCAGAGCGACTGGGCCCATGAGCCATGGCCGCTGAGCCTGCGTGTCTGGAGCCTGTGCTCCGCAATGGGAGAGGCCACAACAGTGAGAGGCCTGCGTACTGAAAAAAACAAACAAACAAACAAAAAAACAAGACCCATATATATGCTGTCTACAGGAGACCCACTTCAGACCTAGGGACACATACAGACTGAAAGTGAGGGCATGGAAAAAGATATTCCATGCAAATGGAAATCAAAAGAAAGCTGGAGTAGCAATACTCATATCAGATAAAATAGGTTTTAAAATAAAGAATGTTACAAGAGACAAGGAAGGACACTACATAATGATTAAGGGATCAATACAAGAAGAAGATATAACAATTATAAATATATATGCACCCAACATAGGAACACCTCAATACATAAGGCAAGTGCTAACAGCTATAAAAGAGGAACTATACAGTAACACAATAATAGTGGCGGACTTTAACACCTCACTTACACCAATGGACAGATCATCCAAAATGAAAATAAATAAGGAAACAGAAGCTTTAAATGACACAGTAGACCAGATAGATTTAGTTGATATTTATAGGACATTCCATCCAAAACGAGCAGATTACACTTTCTTCTCAAGTGCGCACGGAACGTTCTCCAGGGTAGATCACATCTTGGGTCACAAATCAAGCCTCAGTAAATTTAAGAAATTTGAAATTATATCAAGCATCTTTTCTGACCACAACGCTATGAGATTAGAAATGAATTACAGGGAAAAAAACGTAAAAAACACAAACACATGGAGGCTAAACAATACGTTACTAAATAACCAAGAGATCAGTGAAGAAATCAAAGAGGAAGTCAAAAAATACCTAGAGAAAAATGACAATGAAAACATGACGATCCAAAACCTATGGGATGCAGCAAAAGCAGTTCTAAGAGAGAAGTTTAAAGCTATACAAGCCTACCTCAAGAAACAAGAAAAATCTCAAATAAACAATCTAACCATACACCTAAAGGAACTAGAGAAAGAAGAACAAACAAAACCCAAAGTTAGCGGAAGGAAAGAAATCATAAAGATCAGAGCAGAAATAAATGAAATAGAAACAAAGAAAACAATAGCAAAGATCAATAAAACTAAAAGCTGGTTCTTTGAGAAGATAAACAAAATTGATAAACCATTAGCCAGACTCATCAAGAAAAAGAGGGAGAGGACTCAAATCAATAAAATTAGAAATGAAAAAGGAGAAGTTACAACGGACACCGCAGAAATACAAAGCATCCTAAGAGACTACTACAAGCAACTCTATGCCAATAAAATGGACAACCTGGAAGAAATGTACAAATTCTTAGAAAGGTATAAGCTTCCAAGACTGAACCAGGAGGAAATAGAAAATATGAACAGACCAATCACAAGTACTGAAATTGAAACTGTGATTAAAAATCTTCCAACAAACAAAAGTCCAGGACCAGAAGGCTTCACAGGTGAATTCTATCAAACATTTAGAGAAGAGCTAACACCCATCATTCTCAAACTCTTCCAAATACTTGCAGAGGAAGGAACACTCCCAAACTCTTTCTATGAGGCCACCATCACCCTGATACCAAAACCAGACAAAGATACTACAAAAAAAGAAAATTACAGACCAATATCACTGATGAATATAGATGCAAAAATCCTCAAAAAATACTAGCAAACAGAATCCAACAACACATTAAAAGGATCATACACCATGATCAAGTGGGATTTATCCCAGGGATGCAAGGATTCTTCAATATACGCAAATCAATCAATGTGATAAACCATATTAACAAATTGAAGAATAAAAACCATATGATCATCTCAATAGATGCAGAAAAAGCTTTTGACAAAATTCAACACTGATTTATGATAAAAGCTCTCCAGAAAGTGGGCATAGAGGGAAACTACCTCAACTTAATAAAGGCCATACACAACAAACCCACAGCAAACATCATTCTCAATGGTGGAAAACTGAAAGCATTTCCTCTAAGATCAGGAACAAGACAAGGATGTCCACTCTCACCACCATTATTCAACATAGTTTTGGAAGTCCTAGCCACGGCAATCAGAGAAGAAAAAGAAATAAAAGGAATCCAACGTGGAAAAGAAGAAGTAAAACTGTCACTGTTTGCAGGTGACATGATACTATACATAGAGAATCCTAAAAATGCCACCGGAAAACTACTAGATCTAATCAATGAACTTGGTAAAGTTGCAGGATACAAAATTAATGCACAGAAATCTCTTGCATTCCTATACACTAATGATGAAAAATCTGAAAGTGAAATTAAGAAAACACTGCCATTTACCATTGCAACTAAAAGAATAAAATACCTAGGAATAAACCTACCTAGGGAGACAAAAGACCTGTATGCAGAAAACTATAAGACACTGATGAAAGAAATTAAAGATGATACCAATAGTTGGAGAGACATACCATGTTCTTGGATTGGAAGAATCAACATTGTTAAAATGACTATACTACCCAAAGCAATCTACAAATTCAATGCAATCCCTATCAAATTACCAATGGCATTTTTTACAGAACTAGAACAAAAAATCTTAACATTTGTATGGAGACACAAAAGACCCCGAATAGCTGAAGCAGTCTTGAGGGAAAAAAACGGAGCTGGAGGAATCAGACTCCCTGAGTTCAGACTACACTACAAAGCTACAGTAATCAAGAGAATATGGTACTGGTACAAAAACAGAAACATAGATCAATGGAACAAGATAGAAAGCCCAGAGATAAACCCTCGCACTTATGGTCAACTAATCTATGACAAAGGAGGCAAGGATATACAATGGAGAAAAGACAGCCTCTTCAATAAGTGGTGCTGGGTAAACTGGACAGCTACATGTAAAAGAATGAAATTAGAACACTCCCTAACACCATACACAAAAATAAACCCAAAATGGATTAGAGACCTAAATGTAAGACCGGACACTACAAAACTCTTAGAGGAAAACATAGAAAGACCACTCTTTGACATAAATCACAGCAAGATCTTTTTTGATCTACCTTCTAGAGTAATGGAAATAAAACCATAAATAAACAAATGGGACCTAATGAAACTTCCAAGCTTTTGTACAGCAAAGGAAACCATAAACAAGACGAAAAGACAACCCTCAGAATGGGAGAAAATATTTGCAAACGAATCAACAGACAAAGGATTAATCTCCAAAATATATAAACAGCTCATGCAGCTCAATATTAAAGAAGCAAACAGCCCAATCCAAAACTGGGCAGAAGACCTAAATAGACATTCCTCCAAAGAAGACATACAGATGGCCAAGAAGCACATGAAAAGCTGCTCAACATCACTAAATATTAGAAAAATGCAAATCAAAACTACAATGAGGTACCACCTCACACCAGTTAGAATGGGTATCATCAGAAAATCTAGAAACAGCAAATGCTGGAGAGGGTGTGGAGAAAAGGGAGCCCTCTTGCACTGTTGGTGGGAATGTAAATTGATGCAGCCACTATGGAGAACAGTATGGAGGTTCCTTAAAAAAGTAAAAATAGAATTACCATATGATCCAGCAATCCCATTCCTGGGCATATAACCAGAGAAAACCATAATTCAAAATGACACGTGCACCCCAATGTTCATTGCAGCACTATTTACAATAGGCAGGTCATGAAAGCAACCTAAATGCCCATTGACAGACGAATGGATAAAGAAGATGTGGTACATATATACAATGGAATATTACTCAGTCATAAAAAGGAATGAAATTGCATCATTTTTTGAGATGTGGATGGATCTAGAGACTGTCATACAGAGTGAAGTAAGTCAGAAAGAAAAAAACAAACATCGTATATTAACACATGTATGTGGAACCTAGAAAAATGGTACAGATGAACCGGTTTGCAGGACAGAAGTTGAGACACTGATGTAGAGAACAAACATATGGGAACCAAGGCGGGAAAACCGCGGTGGGGTGGGGATGGTGGTGTGCTGAATTGGGTGATTGGGATTGACATGTATACACTGATGGGTATAAAATTGATGACTAATAAGAACCTGATGTATACAAAAATAAATAAAATTAAATTTTAAAAAAAAGAAAACAAAAAACAAACTAGTGCTTACCAGTGGGGAGAGGGATGGGGGAAGGGGGCAACATAGGGGTGGGGATTAAGAGGTACTGTTATGCATAAAAAAAAAATCATGTGGAAGTTGGTTTTTTTTTTTTTAAAAAAACAATCCCCTTACCAATTTTTATACCATAACACTGACTTTTTAAATTTAATTATTTATTTTTATTAAATTTTTTTTTTTATTTTGGCTGTGCTGCCCAGCTTGCAGGACCTTAATTCCCCGCCCAGGGATTGAACTTGGGCCCTCGGCAGTGAAAGCACGGAGTCCTAACCACTAGACCACCAGGGAATTCCTTTTTTTTTTTAATACAGGTTCCGAGGAAACTTGTCTCTGGGTTCAGATTCAGCAGGTCTAGGGCAGGTCTCAGGGATCTGTGCTTTGTTTCAGCATGTCAGGTAATTCTTATGGTCAAGTAGGTTTGGGAAAAGTTGATGAGTAGAGACAGGAAGAAAATCACTCAGCAGGCACCTGCCAGATCTGGCATCGTGCTGGGGCTTTGGCCATAGGGCCTCAGAGCCGCAACAGTCCAGCAAGTTGGACTTTATGCCTGTGTCACAGTTGAGGAAGACAGAAATTCAGGAAAGGTAACGTCCTTTCCTAAGTCACTCCGCCAGTAAATAGTGGCACAAACCAGCCTCTAGACCCTGTCTGAGTGTTAAAACAACTTGGGCTCTGGAGTCATTGGGGGTTTAAATCATGCTGCTAACTATGTGACCTTGGACAAGTCACTAAACCTGTCAAAGTCAATTTCCTTCTTGTAAGCTGGGAATCATAGCAGTCCCTACCTCTTAGGCATGTGCTAGTGACTCAGTGCGGTCCTGCAGGCAAAGGACTCTGTGTGGTACCACCGCCATCGGATTAGTGTCCAATAGATGAAGCTCTGGTGACAGAGAGGATGACATTTCAGGCAGGCTTGTTCTTTTCATCACATCTTTATTCCAAGAGGATCTTCTGTGCTTCTCTCATTCCCTCCCTGTCTGTCTCTGTTTATCTGTCCGGTTTGTCCCATGGTAGGGAGGGTGTCGGTTCTGTTCCTTCATGCTGTGTGGCTCTGGACACTGGGTGTGGGGACTCAGGAAGGCTCCTTGCTGTTGACTGGGTGGACCCAGGCTGCCTCCTTACTCCCCGTCCGTCCTCTGTTCTTCAGCACTGCCAATGCAACTTCAGTAAAATAATCGAAACGGTAACAGAAATAATAATCATTTGTCATGAAGTAGCAGCTGCCGTTTGCTGAGAGGTTGAACTCCAGGCTCTGTGCTCAGTGTTTTAGAGGTCTTTTTTTTTTTTTTTAATTTTTGGTCTTGCCATGCAGCACGTGAGATCTTAGTTCCCTGACCAGGAATCGAACCCGCGCCCCCTGCAGTGGAAGTGCAGTCTTAACCCCTGGACCACCAGGAAAGTCCCTAGATGTCAATGTGTTGAGTCCTTTCTGCAAACCCATGAGGCAGGTATTATTGTTCTCCTTTTTCCTACCAGGAAACAGAGGTTTAGAGATGTTAAAACACTCATCTGTGGTCACATAGCTAGTAAGCAGCAGAACTGAGATTTGAACCCAGTTTTAGGACCCAAAGCTGTTACTCTAGGTTGTCACCCAGACAGAAAAAAGAAAGAAAAAACATCCATATAATAGAAACAGAGTTTTGAGTTTTACTTTATCTGGTACTTTCACGCACATGGAATCATTGGATTCTTATGGTACACCCTGTGTGGGGGGAGGAGTTATCCTAATTCCCAGATCGGGAGAATGAGGCCCATGGAAGGTGTGATACACCAGGATCACCTGCTTAGTATGGTTAGTAGTAGAATTAGTAAGACACAGACGAAGCCATGGTCTCTTGGCTACCACATTGCTGCTCTTTCCAACACAAAGTCACTCAAGAGACATTACACTCATCACTTACAGGTTTTGTTTTTTTTTTTTTTTTTGCGGTACGCGGGCCTCTCACTGTTTTGGCCTCTCCCGTTGCGGAGCACAGGCTCCGGACGCGCAGGCTCAGCGTCCATGACTCACAGACCCAGCCGCTCCGCGGCATGTGGAATCCTCCCGGACAGGGGCACGAACCCGTGTCCCCTGCATCGGCAGGCGGACTCTCAACCACTGCGCCACCAGGGAAGCCCGACTTACAGGTTTTGATCACCCTTATCCTTCTTCTGCCTCATTCATGAATGAGGAGGAGCCTTTCTCCTCTGAGGGAAAGTGGAAGAGCTTGGATTTGGTTAACAAGATGGGAGTTATTGCATTATTCCATATTGCTTCTAGTTCTTTCCCAGGGATGAGGGAAGATCCTGCGACCTGTAGATTCCCTCGAGGGAAAGGGAATTGCTGGCTCCTGGGAAGGCCTTTCCCCCTTCGTTCTCTGCAGCTCTTCACTTACACAGACTGAAAACTTGCTCATGGGCTAGGTGGCAGCGAGGGGATGGTGCCAGAGGATGGGTGGTGGAGTCAGGTAGTCCTGGATTTGAATCCCTGTTCTGCTTCCTTCTTGCTGTGTGACTTTGGGCACATCATTTGACGTCTCTGAGCCCCAGCTTTCTCTACTGTAAAATGTAGGGTAATAATAATATCTATCTTACATGATTATTGTGAGGGTTGAATTAGACAATGGCTGTCAGTGCCAAGCACTGCCTGGTGCACAAAGGCATTCAGATGGGAACCACGGCCATCTAGGATCTTAGTGTTCAGCCAGCCAAGCAGAGAAGCAGAAGGAGGGAGGGGGAGCTGTCACACTCCACGTGGAGTTGCCTCAGGGCCCCTTTCCCTCTGCCTTAATGGGGGACACAGGAAAAGGGAGGTTTGTCCTGGGGAAAAGACTGAGGCCCTTTAATGAGCTCAGGAAAGCCCATCTCCTGACAATAACAGCCCAGCACTCTGCAATAACATCCTGCCAGAAGAGGCAGTGACAGGATGTGTGCCAGGGGTGGGGGCGTGTGGCAGCCCCACTGCCCACCGGTCTGCCCGTCTGTCCCTGAGCCCTAAGGAAGCTCAGGAAGTAGCAGCCGGGGATCAGAGGGAGATGAAGACTTCCCCTTCCACATGCATCCTGGACTGATACGGAGACTGGAATAGCAGCGGTCTTAAATGGGCGCTCCAGGGGGGTAGATTGTTGGCACTTTCCCTGTGAGCGGCTCCCGTCCAACCGCTGCCTCAGCTGCAGCTGCCCTGTGGGTCCACGCTCACTAGCCTCTCATGGTTCCACTGAGTCAAGGAGCAGGTCGGGTGAAGGGGAGTGGTCCCCACTTGCCAATCAAAACACGAGGATTTGTTGCAGGTTTTCTGTGTGCTGAGGACAGAGCTTGCCTGTGGAAATAAAATGAGGGTGGAGACAGATACTGTCTCAGCCCCTGGGGAGTTTGTAATTGGATGGAGTGCAGAGATGATGGGCAAGTACAGTGAGCTGAATGGGATTCCATGGGTGCCTGGGGGTCGGATGGGGGTGGGAGAGCCCCAGGGAAGGCTTCATGGTGGAGGAAGATGGGCATGCAGCTAAAGGGCCAGCAGGAGTTGGCCGGGCAAAGAGGTGGGAACAGCCCTGAGTGTGTGAGGGGAGCTGAGGAGAGCTCAGCTGGGATGGACAGCAGCCCAGCAAACCAGGGGTTTGTGGCTGGAGAGAAAGCAGGGGCCTGGGGGTGTGGGTCACATCAAGAAGGATGAACTTCATCTGAAGGGTAGCAGGAAACCACCAGAGCCTTTTAAGCAGGGAAGTGACGCGATCAGATTTGTGGTTTGAATCTTGCTGTGTCCCCTCCCATCAATGACCAAACCTTCACAGGGACTGGCTCTGCGCTCAAGTCTGGAGGAGCTCCAAGGAAGCTGCTTGTCAGAGCTGGAGTCCAGTGCGGTGGGGTAGAGAGATCTGTGTGGGACACAGAGGGGCAGAGCTCAGACCCCAGACCCTGTGACCAGAGAGAGTCACTTTACCTCCTCTGGATCCCATTTCTCAAATATTAAAAAAAAAAAGGTGGAACCAGGTGAATCTGCAAACCCCTTTCAGATAATATATTCTGTGATCTAAACGTAATGTAAGTTTCCCTGCCCTCAAGAAGCTTACGGTCTGGGGGGTGCATGGCGGAGTGAGACAACATGCTTGGTAAATGCCGGCTGATTCTTAGAAAGCAACTGCTCCAGGATAGGGGATGGAGGGAGAGCCACGGACTCTGTGTCCTGGAAACTGGATTTTCTGCCTGCAGAGGAGGGAGGGATTGCTACCTTGTACCCATGGATTGCTGGAAACGAGGTTGGATTCTCTATGAATCTCAGTCCTGAGTGGGGCCCGCCTCTCCAGCTGGCGGGTGGCGGACACAACAGCCTATGGGGGACCCCAGGGGTCCTGCCTTTAGGGCACTCCCAGCCTGAGCCTTTGGAGGCCCTGTCCCTAGAGTCATGAACTGGGCCCATTCCTTCGAAGGCAGGGAGGCAATGGGAAAAGATGGTGGCATCTTGGAGTAGGAGACCTGGGTGGTATGCCAGTGAGTGACATGTCACGTGGCCTTGCTGAGACTTCAATCTTCCTCTCAGGGACTTAGTTTCCTCATCTATACACCAGCAGATTTCCAAGTAGTATCAGTGATCTGGGCACTGGGTGCTGGTGTTGTAACGTGAAAAAGACTAGGTCACTTCTTTCAGGCAGCTTCCAGCCTGGTGTGGAGACACATACTTTCAGAGCAGGGTACCGAGTACAATGCCAAAGGGATGACTGTTGGGGTGGGTGGTATACAGGAGCAGACAAAGGGTCCTTCATCCAGCCAGGGAGGTGCAGGAAGGCTACCTTCACATTTGAATGATCAGTGTGGGTCAGTTGGTGGAAGGAGGCGGGGGGGGGGGGGAAGTACTTTAGACATTTCCAGAGAACAAGGAATCTATCTAGTCATCTTACCTTTGCAACATAAAACTCCAGCTCCCTCCCCGCGTCTGACTGATGCTCTGGAGAGACCCACGGCTGGGAGGGCAGCCAGCAACAGAGGTCTCTGGGATGAACTCTGAGCACAGCCCACATTCGAGTTTAAGTCACAAGCTTGCCTTGGGCAGAGTTTTCCAGCAGTCAGCAGGATGTCTCCTTGGGAGCCTCAAAGACTTAGATCAGAGCCGACATAGCCTTGGTCTCTGCCAGGGTTCGCTGGAAGAGATGACACCCCCCTCCCTCCCTTCCATCGCAGGGTCTTCCTAAGGACAGGACTCCCAGCTCCATCTGCCCACCTTGGGAATATGTATTGAGTGTAAACTACGGGGGAGTAAGAGTGAGAGAAAACAAATAATGTTGTCAAAGAACACATACTTGGAAACTGATAGGAAAGCTGTGTAGGAAAGGGTGTGGTCTCCTGGGAGGGTCTAAGCAGGGACTCTGAGCTAGCCTGGCAAGTTTCTGGGCAGACTTCTTTTTTTATTTTTTAAATTAATTTTTTTTAATTTAATTTTATTTTTGTATACAGCAGACTCTTATTAGTTGTCCATTTTATACATATTAGTGTATATATGTCAGTCCCCATGTCCCAATTCATCCCACTCCCCTTCCCCCCTTGGTATCCGTATGTTTGTTCTCTATGTCTGTGTCTCTATTTCTGCTATGCAAATAAGTTCATTTGTATCATTTTTCTAGACTCCACATGTAAGTGATATTATATGATATTTGTCTTTCTCTTTCTGACTTACTTCACTCTGTATGACAGTCTCTACGTCCGTCCACGTTTCTGCAAATGGCACAATTCGTTCCTTTTTATGGCTAAGAGTCCACTGTATATATGCACCACATCTTCTTCATGCATTCTTATGTTGATGGGCATTTAGGTTGCTTCCATGTCCTGGCTATTGTAAATAATGCTACAATGAACATTGGGGTGCATGTATCTTTTTGAATTATGATTTTTCTCCAGGTACATGCCTGGGTGGAGTCCTGAGCGGGGATGCTGGAGTTGAGGCCTAAAGGAAGAGAAGAAATTTGCTAGCTGAAGAATGGGGTGAGATAGAGAGGGAGCAGATCAGATTCTAGACAAAGGGCTCGCGTGAACAAAGTCTCTGGGGCTAGGGAGCTTTGCCCATTAAGGTAAAAGGAGGCCAGGTGACTGGTGCCTTGAGGGAAGGTGTTGGGGCTGATGGGACTGGGTGCTGAAGGGTTGGCTGGAGTTAGCCCTGCACGTCCTGCAGGCTGCATGGAGGCTTTTGTTCTTCACCATAAAAGCAATGGGGAACCACATTAGCAGGATGCTAGTAGGATTGGCTTTGTGTTTTGAAAAGAAACATCACCCTGTCTCTCTCTCTTTTCTTTTTCTTGCCACACCGTGCAGCTCATGGGATCTTAGCTTCCCGACCAGGGATTGAACCTGGGCCCTCAGTAGTGAGAGCGTGGAGTCCTAACCACTGGCCCGCCAGGGAATTCCCAAGAAACATCACCCTGGATGCCTGGAGGAGAATGGGTGGAGAAGCAGACGATGGCTGTTGCTAGACGCCAACGCTCAGAGGCTTTTGCAGGAGATGAGGACAGCCTGACGGGCCGTGGTGGTGGCGATGGTCAGCTCTGGAGGGTGCTGGAGTGCACGCAGGTGCTGATGCAGAGGGCGTGACAACACAAGGAGCCTGAGGCTGGGAGACAGGGAGGGACTTGCCCACACCAGTCAGGCAGAGCCAGCACTGGAGCCAGCACTGTTCCTCCTGTTCTTTTATGGTAGAATCCTAGCATCAGAAAGCGCCAGAGCAAGAAGCAGCCTTAGAAATCATCTGATTCTTAGATTTGCTAGATAAGGAAACCGAAGCCCCAAAGAGGGAAGGCTTTAGGGGCCAAAGGTCACTCAGGGAGTTAATTAATTAATGAATGGCGTGGTCTAGGCATACATAAACATGGCTCTGCTGACCCCTAGATAGCAGGACAAGTGTTTGTTCAGGAGGCAGAGAACTTGGCAGAAGTTCCTCCAACCGCTTTCCCAAGTCCCCTTGCGCCACTGGCTTGTCTCTGCTGTCTGCCTGGGCTTAGGGGATCCAGGTGTCTGGGGCCACCGAGGCCAGCCGATTTTCCCACGTCATGGGTTCCCAGTGCTTGGACTCAGTAGGTCAGCAGTCACTCTGGAGGGGGTGGGTGGCAGGGAAGGAAGCCAACCCTGTTCTTTCGGTGAGTTTCCCAGCATCTGAGCTTAGGGAGAAGGCTGATTTCCCTGGGTGCCCCGGATGTGCCCCTCCAGTCGGACACAGCCCTACAGCTAAAACCAGATGGTGCCAGTCTGTGCCTAAATACAAGGACCTTGGTGTTCAGAATCGAATGTTGGGACAGGGTCTGACAGATGTTATCCAGTACTGTGCTGTGTCCAGATGTAGGAGATCATTCTGGAGATGTGTTCGTGTGGGTGCTAAAATGTTGGTTCTTTTCTTTTCTTTTTTTTTTGCGGTACGCGGGCCTGTCACTGTTGTGGCCTCTCCCGTTGCAGAGCACAGGCTCCGGACGCGCAGGCTCAGCGGCCATGGCTCATGGGCCCAGCCGCTCTGCGGCACATGGGATCTTCCCAGACCGGGGCACGAACCCGTGTCCCCTGCATCGGCAGGCGGACTCTCAACCACTGCGCCACCAGGGAAGCCCTCTTTTCTTTTTTTGAGAAATCAGGCTGAATATTTGAAATTGGGATTGCATTAGGAAATTCCTGAAAATATTTTCGGGCAGCTTCCTGAGTAGTGCTGTGTCAGAGTGACTTGGCTTTGTCTCAGAGGAATCTTTGGGGTCCCAGAAGGACTCAGGGTCTCCATCCTCTGCAGCTGCCCCCTTGAGCTCCAGGAATGTTCAGGCAAGGGGGACAATGGCACTGGCTTTTGGGAAGCCTGTGGCGTGTGGAAAAGTGCAGAGTCTCTGGAATCATACAACCCTGGGGGGGGGGGGGATTGGGGGCCCCAAATGTCCTGGCTTCACTGACCACCTGGGTGACATTGGTACTCACCTCTCTGAACCCCAGTTTCCTGTTTGGCTAAGCGGGGATGAGAAATCCTATTTCAGTGTCATCACGTGTATGAAATAACTGATGGAAAGCACTTAACATATTGTCTAGTGTTGAAAAAAACGCGCAGTCAATTTAAATTCTCTCTGTGATTCTCAGTCTGGGACCCTGAAATCAGCCAAGATTGAGGCAGATAGAATCAGAAGAACAGAGCCTTCCTCGTTGGCTCTGGCCACTCCTAGCTCTCTCTTGGGGTTCACTGCCATGGCAACGGGTCGGTGGAGTGGTGAGGAAGCCGATCTGGGCAGCTGAGCAACCAGAACACTGCCTGGCCCGCTGGCGCCTGGTCCAGCCAGGGGGGCAGCCTGATTCATGTCTGCCTGATCCACTGTCTTCATCTCAGGCTGCCCTGGGGGAAGCTTTTTGCCCAGGGCTGGGGAGAAGCCCACTAGCTGGGACGTTCCAGGTCCCTGGTGGTGGACACAGTTACAGGGGCTGCAGAGTCTTCGAACCGCCAAAGCAGAATGTGAGAGCTGAAAGGGACCCTGGAGATTAGTTCTCTCAGACTCCTTTCTTTATGGCTGAATACAGAACAAACGGATAACGAGTGTCTATGTTGTACCCAACACAGAATGAAGTTCTTTCCTCATAGGTTCATTTCTACAACAATCCTGTGTGATAGGCATAATTATCCCCAGGAGGGAGGTGGAAACCAAGGCCCAGAGATGTGAAATCTTTCATGTACAAGGCACAGCTAGGATTTGCACCCAAGGCATCTCTGATTTCAGGTCCTGTGTTCTTTCTACTACCTCGTGTTACCTATTGTCTGTCTAGCACTCAGGAACGTGTCTGGTTTATTCCTCTGTGGTAGTCCTAGTCCCCGGGACAGTGCTTCATGTATATTAGGGGTTCAATTAAAGATTGTTAGACAAATAAATCACCAGGGATAATTGTGGTATCATTTTTTGCAGGCATGATCCTAAAAGTGGGCCAGGTAAGTGTGTGTGTATGTGGGGCTTCTATCAGACCCTACAATGGGAAAGAGAGACTTAAGGCCCTAATGATGAGACTCCTCCCTTGGCATCCCAGCCGCTCTTAACCAGGCTGTTTTCCTACGAGTTCTAGTCACACTGGATTCCATGCTGAACATGCATTAAAATTCCCCTCTGTGCCTTCTCTCCTATTTTTCCCTGACCTGGAATATTCTTATTTCGATCTTTATTTGAGGATCCCGTACCCACTTTCAAGGTTCAGGTGTCCCCTTGCCTCTCTAAATTTCTTTACTACCTGTGGGTCTCTTTGGTGTGTCCTTAATTGCATTCTGCATTGTGGTCTTCCTTCCTGTCATGACTTCCTCCCCTTACAGACATGAGCTGCTAGCAGGCCCTGACTCTGTTGATCCTGCATCCTCTGGCACATTGGCACACACAGCAGTTGTAATGAATGTGGAACTGAATGGAGTTGACTAGTGCAGAGCTCCCCATCCTGGATCCCTTGTCACTCCAACGCTCTGATTTTGGGCTGGATTAGCCAAGGAGTAGGCCTAGAACTAGGCAGAGCTGGGGGTGGGGGAGCGGTGGGCCTCCATCTGCCTCCTCTCCCCAAGTGTGGGCCAAAAGCAGCTCTCTCCAGGGACCTCCCTGACCTCGCCTGACCTTCACCAGGGCTGTTTTCTCATTCTCTTGGATCAGGCTGAGAAAAACAGGAAGAATCATTAAAAGACAGAGCCTTCTGAGCCAGCAGAATCATGGCTGATTCTTTTTACAGACACCAAAAGCTTTGTTTATGCATCGTGACAAAAGAGTGGGCCTTTCCTGCCGGCGTTGGGGAGAAGCTTCCACTAACCTGGGTGCAGCCCGGCACCATGCCCGGCCCCCTTCGCTTCTCTTCCTCTTACTTCCACGGTTAGAATCGCTAGTGTTTCCCACCCTTAAAAAAATGTAGAGTTGGAGGACCCCTCAGGTGTGTCCAGAATCTCTCCCTGAGAGATCATTCCACTCCTTGCTACTCAAAGTGTGGTCCACGGACCAGTGATGCAGGAGGCTTGTTAGAAATGCCACTCCTGGAAATGCAGGCCTGCTGGTACAGCGTCTGTGCCTTAGCAAGGCCCCCTGGGAATTGTTATGCACATTAGAGTTTGGGAAGTGTGTCTCTCACTGTTTTTTTAAAATAAGAGGTGATGTCTGAACCCTTATTCGGGGGAATTATAAGAGGGAAATTCGTGAGTTAGTGGCAGGATTAATTGGTTTAACAAACATTTGTTGGAAAGCTGCCATACACTGGTCCTGTGCTAGGCACGGTGGATAAAATCTGAAGTAGGGATCCCGGTCTCTTTGGTCTTCAGTCATTCTTTCCTGTACATAACATTGCCTCGCCCACACCAGTGTTTGTTGAGTGAATAAGACGAATTCCAGCCTGGCGTTTCCTCCACTTCACTACAGCTGCCTTCTATAATTACCAGCCTCCTTGAGTAACTCGTAGCACTTTCAGATAGAAATAAATAAATTCTTTTTCTTTTTTCTTTTTTTTTTTTGCGGTACGCGGGCCTCTCACTGCTGTGGCCTCTCCCGCTGCGGAGCACAGGCTCCGGACGCGCAGGCTCAGCGGCCATGGCCCACGGGCCCAGCTGCTCCGCGGCATGTGGGATCCTCCCGGACCGGGGCACGAACCCATGCCCCCTGCTTCGGCAGGCGGACTCTCAACCACTGCGCCACCAGGGAAGCCGGAAATAAATCAATTCTTTAAGGAGGAGTTCAGAGAGCGGCTGCATCCTTGGTTTTACCAGCTCCGGGCAGCAGAATCTCAAGACTCTAGTCGTGAGAAAATGTTCATGCGATCCATAAGTCCACACCTCACGAGTGATAGAGGGAAAGGGTCTAAACCAAAACAAGGAGCGACTTCTTATCAACTAAACATCTCTGACGAAGCGACGTAGGACATAGAACAGGTTCAAGTATCAGTGCCTGACTCCACTTCACCCAAGGTCTGGTAATAGTTCTCACGTCTGTGGCCGGTGAGTCTGTCCTGTGCAGCCTGGATGTCTGCTGGGTGTTCCATGTGGCTCTTGTCCCCTGAAATCTGATCTCTGTTGGAATGTCTAGTTCTTCCTTTAGGGGCTTTATTATTATTATTATTATTATTATTTATTTATTTATTTTTTTGCGGTATGCGGGCCTCTCACTGTTGTGGCCTCTCCTGTTGCGGAGCACAGGCTCCGGACGCGCAGGCTCAGTGGCCATGGCTCACGGGCCCAGCCTCTCCGCGGCATGTGGGATCTTCCCGGACCCGGGCACGAACCCGCGTCCCCTGCATCGGCAGGCGGACTCTCAACCACTGCGCCGCCAGGGAAGCCCTAGGGGCTTAATTATTGATTAAACATTTTGCTTAAAGTAATCCTTAGAAGCCACCTTTATTTCTGAGGACGGCTTTGTTTCTCCCTTTTCTTATTCATCCAAATAGCAACTGTGCAGCGCAGCCGCCCTCCTCCTGGTACGTCATAGGCTCCATGGCTGCATCTGTGCCCCTTAGGCTGCTGCATTCTTTCCAAAAGCTCAATATTCTTCCACTACTGTGGAGGGGGTGGGGTTCTTAACTTTGCTTGGAGGAGTCACATACTACCTCGTGTCCGGATTGTAAATGACTTTTCTTTTGGGGGAAAGCATGTTGCCATTATACGTTTCTCTGTAAAAATCTTATTTTGCAGTAATTGCTTGGGATGTCAATACTCTTCAAGACCAGTTTGAGATGGCTGGTAATCTTCTCTTCATTATTAATTTTTGTTGTCCTTGTCAAACTCTGAAAATATTGTGCACTGGCATTTCTCAAAGCAAAGTGATGCAAATTTCCAGTGGCGTTATGCCTGGAGAAGTTAGAAACAATAACTGGAGAATTCATCTGTTCCTTGCATTGGTCAATTTAATTGCATCTAGAATACTATTTTTATTAATAAAAATAGCAGTTGCTAATTGTTTGTTGATTTCTTACTATAAGTCAGACACTATTCTAGTGTCATTAGTAGGGATTATATCATTGAATCACCACTACAACTCTATGAGATAGGTAGTATTCCCACTATACAGAGAAGGGAATGAGTCGGGGCAATATTGAGTAACTTATCTGGTTAGCAGTGACAACAGCAGGACTTGAACTTGGTTGGTTAGACCCCGGAGCATGGGCTCTTACCTTCTCTGCACCTTGCTCCTGGGACGGTATGATCGCTCCGGCTTCAGCCTTATATTGCTGACACATTTTTGTCCTCAATAAGTCTTTTCCTCATAGGCTAGTGTTTCAATTGTGTATTATTGTATAACAAATAGCCTCAAACATAGAGGCTTAAAAAATTACTTGGCCAGCTCAGTGTAACGGCCTTCTTGCTTAATTAATTTAACGGTTGTCCCCACTGTGGCTTCATTGGACAGTTCTCTTGCTGGTCCTGCTTGGGATCTCCCGTGGGGCTGTGGTCAGAGGGTGGCTGCAGCTGGAATGTTCAGAGAGATGCACTAATGTGCCTGGTGCCTGGAGCGGTTGGCTGGAAAGCTGGGCTCCGCTGGCACACTGGAATGGCGGAGCCTCTTTCTCTCCACGTGGTCTCTCCACGTGAACTCTTCGTCTGTCTCCATGGATCAGACAATCCGTGGGAGCTCAAGGCTCCCAAGACCACAAAAGCAGAAGCTGCCAGGCCCTCGTAAGGATTAGGTCCGGAACCGGCACAGCTCAGTTCCACTACCTTCCTCTGGTTAAATTGAGTTGCAGGGCCAGCACAGATTCAGGGTGGGGCGGACCACACCAAGGCATGATTCACTGGGTCCCGTGTTTGGAGACAGACTGTCGCAGCTGGCCAACGTGACCTATCTGGTATAGGATAGCAGTGTAGCACACTGAGTCTGGAGGACAGATGTGGATTAAAACCCTGGCTTTGTCCCATTTCGACTGTGTGATGTTAGATAAGTGACTTAAACATCTCTTGGCGTCTAGCTCTTTCCCTGTAAGAGCGGGAAGCTAGTGGCTCATTGTCATTATCACGAACTGCATATCACTGTGTGCCAGGCACCGTTCTCAGCACTTTACATACTCGATCTCCTTTCATCTTCTCAGAGACCCTATCAAGTGTCTACCATTGTCCTTTCAAATCAACAGGGAAATTCAGACACAAAGAGAGGCTGTCACCTGCCCAAGTTCACATGGCTGGTAAACGGCAGCACTGGGATTTGAACCCAGGTCCCCAGGTCCATGCTCTTCGTTATGCTCTGCATTTCTCGAGAGTAGCGTCTTTCAGGCAGATGCCAACGAAATAGGGCAGGTAAAGCACTTGGTGCAGCGTGCGGTACAATATAAACGTACAAAGTCGGCAGTGGTTGTGAACGTTCACAGTGTAACATCATCCTGAGAGGCCCGGCTTGTCACCATCGTCTTTCACTCTTTGGTTAAAATCAGTACAAGCTGTTCGTTCCCATTTAAAAAAAAAAAATGACTTCATGTAATAGTCCCATTTCAAATATATTTGGGCTCATCTCAAATATAATTTGTTTCCTGGATTTGCTTCTTTGTCTACAGCTGAGGGAGTCATACTTTCCTTCTAGAAAATCATTTTGGATCGATGCTCTGCCTCTAGCATGTCAGTGGATACAAACCTACAAATCTGTACTCTGAAGGTGCTGCTGGTTATTTAGGCTTCAGTACCTGACGCTCAGAGTGACACCGCATATTTAAACCAGCACCGTATGTCCAGAGTTCTCTACCCCTGTCTCTTGGTCTTCAGGTTTGAGCTGTTTCCTGACATTATGCATCTGTTTGTAGATCTGCTTCCTCTCTCCCTCTTGTCACTTACGGATTGTTGGCTGTCTGTTGGGATTGGTTTTTTTTTCATAGAATGAAGATAGCCTTTCTGCTACTTGGGTCTGGTTGAGCATACGTACAGCTGAAGTTAAAAAAAAAAAAGAGTTATCCTTGATGCCTCTTTTGTTCTCTCTCACCGTATCTAATACATCAGCAAGTCCCATTGGCTCTGCCTCTAAAATATAACCTCAGTTTGTCTCCTTACCCACCACCAACACTGGTAGCCTTTTCACACATCTTCCAACTGGATTATGCAGAAGACCCTTCGCTGGTGTCCCAGCCTACACCCTTTCCCACCTTTGGAACAGGTTCCATACAGCGTTTGACCTGAGCTTTGAAAAATGTCATCAAATTATGTCACTCCCCTGCTCAAAACCCTCCAGTGGTCTCCCATGGCACTTAAACTTAATGTGAAGTCCAACTAAGGCCCACAAGGACCTGCTTGATGTGGGCATACTTCTTCAACCTCATCCCCCCAACCCTCTTCCTGCTGTGTTTTCTTTGCAGCACTTATCACTATTTGGAATTTTTTTTACTGTTTATTATCTGATCTAACCTCCATCCCCCACCCCCACCAATTCCCACTCCTAAATAGAAAATAGGCACCGAGGGGCAGAGACTTTATCTTCTCACTGTCATAACCCAGCATCTGAAACATGCCTATCACATGGAATTTTGAATGAGTGAAGCCATAAACTGCTCCTTTATATGGGACTCTAACTTCCCGTATGAACCATTCCCATAGCTTTAGCTTTTAACTTACTTGCATAGAGATATCTTTTGAATACTGGCTCAGCTATAGGAGGCGCATCCTCAGTTTTGTGAACAATCAGCTACATTATTATATATTTTCTAGAGCTTCATGCAATGTACTCCCAAATGATTACATGAGCTAAGTGTAAAGCTGGGGGGAACACTATAGTATTCTTTTTATCATAACCCTCTCTTAGTGGTGTTTTTCTCCTTCTATCATCTCTGCTCTCCGTGGTGAGTGAGTTGGGGATAAGGACCAGTGACACAATAGAGCCAAAATTTTCTCCTCAAATAGCCTCTCAGTCACCACCTATGGGCACTGATTCTTCCCCATCAATCTCTCTTATCCCTCCAATGGCAAACCTATCCCTGCAGTAGGTTTAATCTGCATCTGAATGGTGAAATCTGAATGCCATGCACTAACTCTTAACTTGGTAGTATTTTTTTTTCTGTTTCTTTACCTTTCATCACAAAGATCATTTTCCACAAGGAGGTTCATTTCATTTACAAAGTTCATGTTGCATTACTGTTTATGTGCTTCAAACATTTTTGGTCTCAGCCCAAATGGATCCAAATTCATTTTCTAATGTTTTAAATAGTTTTAGAGCAGATTGAAAGTAGAAACAAAAAGGAGCAGAGAGGAAGTAAAAAAAAATTTTGAGCATTAAAAATTAGAAAATCAGACTGTTTTTAGACCTACATCACAAGAGATAAAACAGAAAAGGGCTTTGAGCAAAAAGGCCCATTAAAAATTTTCAGTTAAAGCAACTTAGCCAAGTGGAAACAAATAAGAATAAGAATGTGACTTCCCATCTATTGTTTCAGATAATTGCAAGGTTGTCATTGAGAAAGAAGGTACCTGGGAAGAGAAAGCAAGGAATCAAGGTAGGCTTGAAAACACTTTTTAGGAAAGAACTTTGTGTTTGTACTGAAACATGGAACTTAGTGGAAGCAAATAGAACAAAAGTCTTATCAAGTTTTTAAGGGAGGTGAATTGCTAAGAAACCATGAACCTGGATTCGAAAAGCTATTGACTATTGAGACCCAAAACAAATTTCAGGTCAGCATACTTGCACCAGCAGGAGGCTGGTTGTAGAAGATGGACAACCTCCAAAGAGTGCATGGCCCCTAATACCCACTTTAGATATGGCCAGGATGAATAATGGAAAAGGGAGATCCTCCAAGAAGGAAGAGTCAGAGTAGAGAACGACCCACAAAAGAGTTCTTACCAGAAAGCAGAGTCAGGGTCTAATAAAGAACTTGATCTGAGGCCTTCATAATGCTCTTCCATCAGGATTTCAGAATTGCTATGGACCACGACTGCTGTGTTTTCGTTTTCCCCCTTTCTTTCCAAACAAGGGTTTTAATTTGCTGTTACTCTGTCCCTGTGCCACTACTGTGTACTGGGTATGTGTACAGTGGATGAATGATGAATTTCCTTTTTAGTTCATAGGTCACTGGACCCCAAGGAGACCTAATGGAGAAAATACTGCATCATTGGCAATCTTGAGCTTTGAGTTGGATGTGGTGACAGGATAAGATAAATGCGGGAGGAAGACTGAAACGGTATTTGCTGATGAGTGGAGCAGATGGTGTTAGAGACTTGGTGGGGTTTACGAAACCCTGTTTCCTTTGCTTTCAAGGTACATAGTAGTCTAGTCCCTTGAAATTAAATGGAGCCAAGGCACTGAGTTCTGGCCAGTGAAATATGGCTGGAATTTATGTACAATACCTCCAGCTTTGCCCCCCATCAAAGCTCCCTTGAGATTCTCCACACTGCAGAGAATGCAGTGGAGGGCTCTGTGGCCTCATGGATGGCAGGCATCAAGGGTCCCTGAATAACCATGTGGAGCAGAGCCTTTGACATGCATTGGCATGTGACATGAGCAGGAAATAAGCCTTTATTGTGTTAAATAACCCAGTAAACATGGCTTTATCCCATTGAGATTTGGGTATCACCTGTTATCACAATTAGCCTACCTTGATTAATGTAGTAATCAAAGTTATACAGAATGAAACATACAGGATATGTATTGTTTTTACCTATCCCCTTCCAATTTTTTTTTTTCACCAAGTAATTATAGAGGGTCTTTGTGACTAAAGGCTGACTTCTGATTGAGACTGGATTTTCTTAATGTCTCATATTGTTCTTGTCCCCTGAAGTCAGGTAGTCCCCAGGTATTATTGAGTGTCTAAATCCAGAACTACTACTTACTGGCTGTGTGACCTGTCTGAGCCTCCGTTCCCTCATCTGGAAATGGGTCTAATGAGTACCTGTCTTGGGTTGTCGTGAGAATTAAGTAAATTAATTCATGCATTGTGCTCAGCACAGTATCTGGTCATATGACCTGCTCCATAAATGCTTCATCAGTATCATCATCATCATAAGTTGCTAGGTATAGGCATGGCACTAGGGATAGACAGCACTGAATGAGATAGACAAGGTCTGGACTTCCGTGAGATATCTGCTCATTTCATGACCCTTATTTTTGATGTTTCACTTGTTCAGTATAGGCTCTCTTAAGTCCTTAATTTTAAGAGAAAGTTTTTGCCCCTCTCCAAACGACTCCAGAAAACACTGGTTATTGTTGTGCACATTCTTTGTCTTTCTATCTGAGTGTTCTGAGTCAGTGTGTGCGTTCCCTTTAGTGGCTTTACTCTGTGAGTGCAGTATTTGTACTCTGTGGGAGCGGGAGGAATAGAGGGAGGTTAAAATATGCATTGGTGGAAGGGACCACTTCCTGCTTAGAGCCACTTCCTCTTTAGAGTACCAGGATAACCATGGCTGCCAACATACACATACAAGTAGATTTTGCTCCTTCTTTTTCTGCCTCTGTTCCCAAGGTACACTGTCCAACCATCTCATTTCTAATGACGTGTAGGCAACCCTTGCAAGACTCAGGAAGTTTAGAATCCCTTCCTTTTTAAAAATTACCCTATGAGAACAGAGACTGAACCTACACCAGTGATGACCTCATCCGTCCTACCCCATGCATTTAGATGCCTGGTTTACCTGCATGCCTGATCTAGTGTCCTTGTGCCCACGCAGCTGGCATGGACCATCTCCCTAGCACACACTCCTTAGTGATGCTAACTAGACAGGCACACCCACTTGCCTTGGCATGTTTTACAGATGACCCAAGCTGCAAACACCAACATGTATAAGACATATGCTCTCCTCTTTGTGTAATTTCAGACACCAAAATATGCCTACACATAGGGGTGTGTGCCTACAGACGCAAGTGTATTCTTTTTTGCCTGGTAGAAATATGCTTCTGTGATGTTCCTTCTACTCCCACACATGCCCTTCCATGGCTGGCACACCTCCTAATTATTCCCATCTACACCCTCCCCATAGGCCCTTTGTGTGTATATTTTGGCACACATTCTCTTGATTCCGCCTAGCTCCTTTCTCTCTCTCTTTCTTTTTCTGCCTCCCTCCCCCTTCCTCCTCTTCACAACTCTTTAGAAAATTTGTTAAACTGTACACTCTTTTTTATTAATGTACATTTATGAAAAATTCTTCACAGTTACAAAAGTGCATGGTTATAAAATCATCTCCATACAAAGGTTGGCATCTTCCCTTTCCCCTCCCTGCCCTAACCCTCCCGCCCCCAGACAACAGCACTCCACAGTCGAGAGCTCTCTGCATCCAGAACTCTCCACCCAGTGCTGTGGCAAACACGACGGTGATTTGCAAAGGACCTTGCAACTTCCTCCTTCACTTCCCTTTTGCCTGCTTCTGGAGTGGGGAGAGCAGATGAATTTCTCTAGCTTTGGGAAGATGTTCTTTTGAGGCGTGGACAAAGGTGTCTCTTTTTACTCTTCTAGAGCTGGAAAGGATGTCAGAGTGATACAAACAAAGACATCTCTAGGGAAAATGGGGGTTCTAGGTCTTCCCTGATGGAGAAGTAGCTGTCTTGTTCTGTTCAAATTCCGTACACCAAGTTCCTTGAAAGGAACCAGTAAACTCTATAGCAACTCAGGGGATCTATTTCTGCGGGGTTTCCTGGGAATCCCTGCAGGAATGGAGATACAGATGAGGGTTTGTCATAGGGTGACCAGAGGCAACTTGTCCAGAGTGGTGTGTACAGATGTGGGGTCTTTTCTAAAGAACAATTTTCTTGGTCCAGACCTTGACCATCATAGCCCTGTTGGTTACCTAAACTTTGCTATCCTCAGGCCCGGCATGAAAAAATCTTCTGTGATGAGGACAGATCTCTGAGGGGTAGAGAAGCAATCAGGCTGTCATTAGGCTGCCTCAGCTACATACTTGTCTCTCATATATTTTCTGAGCAGCTATTCCTACCCCAACCCTAATGGGATTCCATTTTAGTGTAGTAAGCGATACAGTAAACAGACAGCTGGGTAGACCATGTCAGAGAACTGAACTCAGGCTCCAGAGAGATTGGCCTCATATCAGTAGATACCCAACATCCACAGAACCTCATGAACAGACACATGGACTCAGAGATACCTCCAGGCTTACGTGTTAACCAGTCTGGAGAAAACCTAATGAAGCCTTGTAGGGGCAACATCATGGGTTCTTGGTCAGTAGGGTTGTGGGAAGAGTTCCAACCAGGACTGCTAGATTATCCCTAGAAGCATACCACTAGAAGTTTGCTTCTGATAGCCTGCACGAGATGGTGGTGGTGGCAGGCAGGGAAGAAGCACAAATTCCTTGGCGGTAGGGAAGTTAAATGCTTTCTACATTGTGGGTTAGTTAACTGGGGACCTTCTAGTAGCTGGAGAAGCATCTGTTCTTTAAAAGCCTGTATCCTACTCAGAAAGGTTTGCCATTAATGGGAACTAAACAGTATTATTAGAATGGACATTTGATCTCAAGGGCTAGCTTGTTTGGTCTAGTTCTATGCAAAAAAAAATCACATGTCTTAAAATATGTTAACTATATTTCAGCAAACCAGAGTCTCTAAGAGATTATGATAGATGTATATGGTGTCCCTCTGTGAGAGGTTTAACTGTTTGTGTCAGGACTATTATTTCTAAAAGTTCTTCCTCAAATACTTTAGGCTGTCAGCTTGACTCGTGGAGAGAGCGGCCCTGGTCCGCTCGTCCTTGGACACAGTTGAAGAAGACAGTGGGCACAGTTCTGCTCCCGTTCTCACGGGAGCGGGGTTCTGACCCAGGTGTTGTAAGTGAGATGCAGAGGAGACAAGATTCAAGTACCCCAGGTCTAGCAAAGTTTCGGGCACTCTTTTGGTTGACTAGCTCAGGGAAGCATGAATAGGGGAAGACTTCTTGGAAGATGATGTGCCAGGAGGATGGGTGATGCAAGCTTGCTGGAGCTGAAGGCAAGGTAGAATGTCCTCGTTTTAATTCTCATTTTGGCCACAGCCTTGCCAACATATCGGACTGGGTCTTAAAGTCTTCCCCTATCCTGCAGAGGCTCTCATCCCACTGCTTTCCTGCTTCCTTTGTATCTCTTGCAAAACTGCACAGCAGGGCTCAAGTAGGAACGCAGCTTCCTCTCCTGTTTTCCAGAGGTCTTATTTCTTGCATGACTACCACCGTGGCCACCGGTCTTGATGTGTTATTTACACGTTGTAAGGCAGGTGTCTCCTATTCAGATGTTATCTGTGCTGCTTCTCTGTTTCAGGGGCTGATGTGCCCTGAGCACATCTAAATCTGCAGGGCACCTGATTTTACTGCCCTTTATTTAGCTGATCTACTAGGACCTTCATGGCTGTGAATCCTAGGGACCCACTACCCAGCCCTCCCAGGCAGTTTCTTCCTCAAGCACCTGGGAAAGCACTGGAAAGAGAAACGAGATGGAGTTGAGTCGCAACCCTGCTGTGTAAGCAGGTCACACCCAGTCTTGAATCTCTATTGCTCCATCTGTAGAATAAGAGTAATGATGTCGGGCTTGTCTCCCACACAGGGTCGTGCAAAGTCAAGGAGAATGATGCCAAAGTACCTGCACAAACTGTCCAGCACTGAACAAATACAGGGAAGATAATGATGAAGATGATGAAACTGACAATGAAGATGATGACAATGATGATGATGATAGTTGTGCTTCGCACATGAGATTACTTGATTTTTGACTGCTTAGACATGGTTCCCTGAATGGAGCTGCCTATCACCTTCCTTCTAGAGTTTATCCGGATAATGTTGGGTAAGATACTCAGCTCTCTACAATTAATTCATCTGTAAAATGGGAATCATAAAACTCACTAGGCAGTGTTGCTGGGAGAATTGAAATCAATGACTCAGCAGATTTAAAAGTACCCAGGAGAATGCCTGGTCCTTTTTGGGAGCTTCATCAAGTTGGAATTTGAACTTAGATAACTTTAGAGGGAATTGTGATGTTCCCCAACTTGAATGGGGTAGTAGGAAGAGCACAGATTTTATTTTACTCGTTAAGTAGCATGTGACTTAACCTCTCTGAGCCTTAATTTCTTCATCTGTAAAATGGGGACAGCAGTGCTCACCTCAAGAGGTTGTTGTGTGCATTAAAGGGAATTGTCTCTGGAGAGAGCTTATCACAGTGCCTGACACCAGCAAGTGCTGGGTAATTAACAGCTCTCTCACCCTTATGCTGAAGTGGGTGAGTTGCTTAGAAGGGGGAGCAAATCCTCTGATGGTTACGACTGTGGCGGCCTTCTCCTCCTTCCGTCCTGGGTATCATGCTACAGGGCTGCAGCCCATGGTGCGCTGCCCTGTCGAGATCCCTTGGCATGAGCACCGTGGCAAGAACAGTCACAAGATTAGGAGTCCCAGGGTGCCAGGACTCCTGCTTCCCTCTTCTGAAGCCCAGGCTCGAGTGAGAGGCAAAAGACAGGGGTAGGAGAAGAGCACTGAAGGTGTCCATCCTCAGTTTGCTACCTGGACCTCGCCAGCATGCTACAATTGGCCGCATAGGATGGGGGGAGGGCAGTCAACAGGAGGTGGTCTCACCTGGCAGCTGTTGGTAGGAGGAGGCTCAGGGGGCTGGCATGGAGGTGTTCTCGCCCTCAGAGGCAGTGATGGGCAACGCCGAGGGCTGACAGATTGGGTGTCGGGGGGAAAGTTTTGGTCCTGTGTCACTTCCGCTCTGTACATTGAAGTCACAGGTATCGTTCACTGTTCTCAACACACCAGGCATACTCTGGTCTCTGTCATTGGCTTCTGTCTGTCCTTCTTTGTCTATGGACAAAGCAGACAATTTTTTGATGACCCAGTTCACCTGGGTCATCAAAAATCACCTCCATTCTTATAATTCTCTTGGACTTTTCTAGACACAGTTGATGACCCCTCCTCTGGGCTTCCATAACTATGTACTCAGTGTGCTGATAAAAGGTCTTAAAGGGAAGAGTTTTCGACTCTCTCTCCTCTATCCGAGGTAAGTGCCTTGAGGGGCAAAGGTGTAGGTCGGTCCCAGTTCCTAGCACAGTGTCTGGCCCACCGTAGAAGCTCACACGAAGGTAGTTTCCTGACCTTGCTTGAGCCACGACCTGGCTGCCCACTCTGGCCGGGGCAGAGCCAGAGTGGGCAGCCAGGGAGGGTGCCCGGTGGTCAGCGGCGTGGAGGTACCCGGGTCAAATCTCCTCCTCTTCGCTGGCCTTGCTCCAGCGGTGGCAGCAGTTGGCCGTGATGCCCAGGAGGAAGTTGGTGGCCACGGATGCGATGGAGACCACGAAACCCACGAAGGCGATGAAGAGGTAATCATCCAGGGTCAGGGTCAAGTGGCAGGCCTTGAAGCTCTCCTCGGTCAGGGAGAAGAGTGGGGCGCCCTCGACTTCTGGGGGGCCCCGGCACTCAGCCAGCTGAGAATCTGCAACACAGAAGCCAGGGAGGGTGAGTGGCTTAGGGGAGAGCAGGAAGAGGGAGCCCCTGCCCCTCCCAGGAGAAGCTGGGTTTTTATGAAGTTTCTTCCGTGTGCCAAAAGTTTCACTCACCTTCTTTAGTGCCCTCAACAACCCTCACAGCAAGTTTTTTTTTTTTAATTTTTTTAATAGATCTTTATTGGAGTATAATTGCTTCACAATAGTGTGTTAGTTTCTGTTGCACAACAAAGCTAATCAGCCATATGCGTACATATGTCCTCTTATCCCCTCCCTCTTGAGCCTTATATATGGGTTTTTGTGTGTGTGTGTGATACGCGGGCCTCTCACTGTTGTGGCCTCTCCCATTGCGGAGCACAGGCTCCGGACGCGCAGGCTCAGCGGCCATGGCTCACGGGCCCAGCCGCTCCGCGGCACGTGGGATCTTCCCGGACTGGGACACGAACCCGTGTCCCCTGCATTGGCAGGCGGACTCTCAACCGCTGCGCCACCAGGGAAGCCCCTATATATGTTTTTATAGAGGTGGAGATCACTGCTCGGAGACTTTAGTAACTTGCCTAAAGTCCCGTAGCCCCTGCTAACGGCAGATCTGGGACTTCTGTGGGATTTCATCATCATTGTAATCTCTTACAATAGCCTCCCAACTGGTTTCTAGGCTTCTGCCCTTAATCCACCTCGACACAGCTGGCTGAGTGATCCTTTTAAACCTGAAGTCCTGCCATGTCACTCTGTGCTTGAAACCTTCCCCAGGCTTCTTCTCCTTCCCAGAAGAACCTCCCCATCCCTTCCACTCTCTTCCTGGTTTGCTCGGATCCATCCACGCACACCTCCTGCTCATTCTTCCATCACCCCGAGCATGTCCCCTTTCAGTGTGGGGAGGGGGAGCCTTTGCATTTGTCCCCTCGTGAGGGTGCTTCTCCCCTGGATCTCTGCACAGCTCAGGCCCTCACCGCCTCTGGGACTTTGCTTGAATATCAACTTCTCAGTGAGGCCTTCCTTTCGGATTCTATATAAAACAGCAACCCCACTTCACTTTTCTCTGGGCCTTCTCTCTCTTACCTACTTTGCTTATTTTTTTCCCCATTGTAATTATCACTGTCTCACAGTTTGTTTATTATCTGTTTTCTCCTTTTGAATATAAGTTCTTCCTGTAGTATCCTTAGCATTAGAACAGAGGCCTGCCCATTAAATGCTCAATTAACCTTTGTTAATTGAATATGTGAATGAATGACTCTGTCCAACTCCAAAGCATTGGGTCTTTCTACTACCCCATATGGCTTTTCCAGATACACAGAGTGTGTAGGGTTAAGAGTTTGGGCTCTGGAGCTATCGGCCTTGGTTCAAATCCCCTCTCTATCCCTCCCTAGCTGTAGGATTATGCCTAAGTTATTTAACACCTCTGTGTTGTGGTTCCTTTATCTATAAAATAAGGATAATAAAAGTAACTGTGTCATGGGATTGTAGTGAGGATTCTATGAATTAACTTACAGAAATGATATATTCTTGGTACACAGTAAGTACTACATAGGTGCGTGTTTTTATTGTCATCCTAGGTTGGTCTTTCTGGACAGGTCAGTGGGGTCATATTCTGCACACAGACTTCTACAGGAGGGGCTTCTCCTTCGGTGGGGTTGCTGTTCTCTCCATCACTGATGGCCCCAGCTCACCCTTCCAGGGTCACTGGTACAAACGCATGGTGGCTGTCAGTGGCTGCATCTTTCTCTGCCTTGGGAGGGAGAGCGGCAGGCAGAGAGCAGTTCTGCCTCGCAGTGCCAGCACTGGCCTTCCAACAGCCGGCCACTCCTTCGTTCAGTGGGTAAATATTAATCCAACTCTCTCCTTGGGCAAGTCTTTCTTGCTCTTCTGGTTCTTATGAAGAAATGGGAAATGTAAGAAGGGGATAGTTTGGTCTCAATCGTCTAAGAAAGTCAATGTGAAGGAGCTTTTTAAATTATGTGGTGCATAAATGGTGTTTATTCATTCTGCCGTCTTTGAGGGAGAAGAATAAAATGATGGACTTGGATTGACTCTTTTGAGAAACGGATGAGCATGATTCTCCTTAGAAATGGAGAGTCAGGTTCAGAGGGAGGCTGCAACCTTCCCCAAAGCCCAGGCTGAAGGGTCTCTGTAGGCTGTATGCATAGGACCCCAGACTCCAGCCAGGACGAGATGGCACCTGGAGTTGAACATCCAGAACCAGAAGATGCTGAATCCCAAAGTCTATTGAGTGAATGAATGGGGTGGTGGTGATGCATTGCAAGGCTGGGGGATGTGGGGACCCTGAGGGCAACTGACAGAGCCTGCAGGAGGGCAGGATGGGAGCCCGGGGGTTGACGAAGCCCTCTGGTAAGTCAAGGGACCAGTCTCGAAGTTGATTTATATCCCAAGATCTCCCTATGTTTCTCTGTGTTGGGATTTGTCCAAAAGATAGGGATAGTAATGGGAATCCCATGAAGAAAAAGGGAGGAAGAAGCAGAAAAAGACAAAGGGAAGAGTGTCACCTAGTCCTACCTAGACTGGCAAGTTCTTTGCCTCCAAGACGAAATATCCTGGAGAGTGTGTCATCATGCAAAGTGTGTTCTATGGAGGAACAGGGAAGCTGCATCTCTGGCTGTGGCCTGTGGCCAGTCACTTTCCCTCTCTGGAACTTGGGTCCCTCATCTGTACGGACATGAGCCTTCGCTGATGGGATCTTGGACCCCTCTCCTGCTCACTGGGAGCCTGGGCTTCTTCCGAAGGGCAGCAGGGACCTCCGAGATCCCAGAAGAGGAGAAGCCCCTGTGTGTGGAGGAACCCTGCGGGCCTTTTCTGTCCTTAGTGCACAAGAGAGAGGGGACGAGGTGCAGCCTGCAGAGGTTAGGCTAGTGGGGAGATCGATCCAGGCAGCCAGGCTTCCCCTCGTGTGCCCTCCCCTCAGCCCATCTCGGTCCCCAGCTATTTTGGTCCCAGAGATCTTCCTCCCGCAGTTCTGTGGGAACACTGGAATCGTGACCCACAGCCCCCCGCAAACTATTTTGATCCTGGGCTCCCCACTCAGTCCTCCTCTCCCTCCCACCTCATCCAGCACCACTGCTTCTGAACTCGCTCTGAGCTCAGGCTCTGGGAAAGCCCCCGGGTGGCGCCCCCCCGGCTAGCCCTACTGCAGAGGTTCGGTGCTGCCACACAGGAGAGCTGGTGGCTGGGGACCACAGCTCAACACTGCCTGCCTGCAGGCTCATTGAGCCTGTGGGGTTCAGGCTCCTTCAGTCCCCAGTCCATTCCCAGTAGAGGCTGGCTCGTTAAATAGCCACATAAGAGTTTCTCTTCTCAGATCCACACTCCATGCCCAAAACTTGCAGAATTCTGCCAAGGCCCTTTGGCCAGCCCAGAACTCAAGTCCTGCCCACTCCTGGTAGCCTAGAACCTGACTCATCGGGATACAGCCAGAGGGCAGCCAGGCTGCCAGGGTTCGAATCCTGACTCCAACCCTTAACGGCTGTAGGACGTTGGGCAAGTTACTGAGCCTCTCTGTGCCTTGATTTCCTCCTCTGTGTGTGTGTGTGTGTGTGTGTGGTGTCTCACCAGGGTTCTTGTGAGGATGAGATGAGCTAAAACATGTAATATATTTAGAATAGGGCCTGGCAGATAGTAAGTACTACAATAAATGGGGTGAACCATTTCTATTTCTTCTAGTACTTAGCACACTTAAAAAGCAATCTGGTAGAGCAGAACAGAGCTTAGAAGTCAAATAAACCTGGGTTTTATCCACAGCTCTGCCACTTTCTAAATGAGTGACTCTGGCCAAGTCTTTTCATTGTTTTAAACCTCAGTGTCTTCACTTGTAAAATGGGGATAATAAGAGTGGGGTCCAATGAGATAACACCTACCAAGTTGGAAGGTCACGGTGGACGCTCAATAAACACTGTCTATTATTAATGACCTGTTCTTACTTGTTTGCTCTCTGTCTACCTCATTAGGTCATCAGGGCCACAGGGGCGAGGGTGGCGTCTGTTTCATTAATGCCGGGTCCCCTGCACCGGGCACGCACAGCAAGAACTCGGCAAAGACTTGGGCAGTGCAAGACCGGTGCACGAGGAGGCGAGCCCGGGTCGGCCCTCAGCAGGTGCGCAGGGTCTCTAAGTCCCTCCCTCTCCCGCGGAGCCTTTGCTGTCCGCGGGGCCGGGCTCCCTCCCTTACCCGTCGTGCAGCGCTGGATGCGGTTCCGCAGCCACTTCAGCAGGGGCTCCATGGTGCAGCCGCATACCCAGGGGTTGCCGCCGATCTGCAGGGTCACCAGCCCCGGCAGGCCCTCGAGAGCCTCGAGGCTGAGGAAGGCCAGGCCCCCGTAGCTGAGGTCCAGGTCCCGGAGCTGCGCCAGGCCCTGGAAGGCCCGCGGGTGCACCCTCCGCAGCCCCGGGTTGTGGCTCAGGTCGATGTGCACGAGGCCGTGGGCGGCCTGGAACATGTCGGCCGGCACGTGGCTGAGGTTGTTGTAGCTCAGGTCTAGGTGTGCCAGGCGCTTGGCGTGCAGGAAGAGGCCCGCGGGCAGTTCGACCAAGGAGTTGTTGCGCAAATCCAGCACCCGGAGCTCTATGTAGCACGTGAGGTAGCCAGACGGCACGGCGGCAATGCGGTTGTGGGCCAGGCTGAGGTTGCGAGTGTCCCTCGGCAGGTCCGGGGGCACGGAGAAGAGCCGCTGGCTGCTGCAATCCACCACCTGGTTATGGCACGTGCAAAGGACCGGGCAGCTGGTGCCGGCATCCGAGGGCATCACCCCTGCGGCCAAGATGAGGGAGACCAGCAGCATGGCCGGGCGGGGGGGCCCAGGCCAGGGCAGCTGGGACCAGGTGTCACCCATCTTAGGCTGCTGGCAAGAGCGGTGCTGAAGGGAGGCCATCGGGGCTGGGGCTGTGTCCATGGAATCAAGAGTCAGTGTCTTAGAAAGGCAGCTGCATCAGGGGCCAGAGCCCTGGCAGGTGGGCTTGGCGGCACGTGGTATCATGGCTCCAGCCTTTCCCAGGAGCCTCTAAGCACCAGAGGGCTCCCTGCGTGAGCTCCACAGGAAGTCCCCTTTGGGGCCTAGGGGGCCGTACACCCAGCTGAGGTCCCCCAGGGTCTGAAAAGATGATCAAAGCTTGAGAAAGGAATGACCCAAGGATGGGGCTGGACCAGCTGCCAGCAGGTCGGGGAAGGGTCCCTGCAGGTCTTTTATGTCCCTCTCACCCATGACTTCTGGGTGCTCCTCTCTGGACCATGTCTGAGAGATGGGAGGGGGACTGGAGGACAGGGAAGGTGCCTTTTAAAGGTCCTGGCATGTCTGCAAACCCCCAAGCCCTGTCCCAAGTCTGGGACCCATTAGGAGGCCAGGGCTGCTTTTGAACCTCCCGCATTCAAGGTCTCAGAGGCCATTGCTACTGACGGCCCAGTGGGCTCGAGTCCAAGAGGGTCCTGGAGTGGGCGTTTGGGGAAGGGAACCCGGAGGGGAGGGGGTCTCCATGGGCCTCTGAAAGCCTCGGTACTCAGCCTCAGTGTCTACCGAAATCCCCAGGGAAGGGAGGAGCCCCACGGTCGGCCACTGCGGCTGGAAAGAGCCATGTGTCCCGGAGGTGCAGGATGAGGGTCGGCTAGGAGAGCTCAGGGGATGGACTTCCCAAGCCGGGCTCCGTGTTCAGTGGGCGGAAGCCGAATTCCCTGTGTCAACAAGGAAAGCACTCAGGCAGAGCGAACCAGTGCGTGTCCTCTCTGCTGTCCTCCTAGGTTCCTGGCTGCCTCCCCTGGCTGCCTTCTTGGCCACCAACCGCAAAGTTCTCTGCTTACTGTCTCTCAAGTGTGGGGACAGACCCCACTCTCATATTGTTGTCACCCACTAACCTTCCCCCCGCCGACCTGCAGCCATCCTTCTCCTAGGTGTCTGTCCTGGGCTAGGTGCACTGGCTTCTTCTCCTAGCCCCACCCACATCAGCACCCAACACCCCACCTTCGAATAACTCTCTAAGAAAAAATGCATACACACACTGGCCGTTTGCACACCCCCTTTCCACACTCAGCACTCCCATCTCCCCCCCCGCCACACACACACACACACACACACACACACACACACACACACACACACGAGCATTGTTCTTCTCCTGTGACTCCCCCATATTTTGCCCGGCCATCACACCTCCCCAGTTTTCTCTCCCGCTTCCTTCTGCATACGCATACCTGCAGAGCCTCCTTCCCAGTCTGCCCCCACCATCTTTCACCCCTGGTGCGCACCCCTAATCCCAGCATCCTTTTCCACAAACACTCCACTCTCCCCTCTGCCCCGCAGTGGGAGCCCACACCCACACTGGGTCAGGCAGAGAGGCTGAGCGTGATGACACACCCAGTGTCTCAGCTCGCTACCCACCCCGCATCCGCCGTGGCCCCTCATTTCTCTCGCACCCACTTGCTGTCCTCACTTGTCCTCCCCTCACCCCCTCGTCCGGCACTGCCTCTCTTCTCACCGCTTCCAGCCTCAATCCCCCCCACTGGGAAATCACCCCAGCTCCCCTTAACCAGACTCCTTTTTCTCAGCCCCAAGGTCTCCCCCTGCACTCCCACAGGAGCCCACTTACTCTGTTCCAAGGACACAGCCATCAATCTGCAGCAGACACGGGGCTCCCTCCCTCATCCTGGAATCCCCGCTCGCTCGCTGCTCCAGGAGAAGAGATTGCCTCACAGGCTTGTCCCCTCCCCCGGCCTCTCCTCCATGGCTCCGGGATCCCTGGGCAGCATCCTCTGTGGTTTCCCGTCCTGTGGTCCCCGTGCCGTTTCCTTTCTTTTACTCAAAAGGGGAATCAGAGAGAGGATGCTTAGAAGAAAGTTCACAGAATCCGAATGCTTCTTCCCGAAACTCAGCTAGTGCTGAGGCTGCTGGGGTATGTGGCTTCTGCCAGGTCCTCCCCTCCCTCCCCCTTCCCTCCCTCTCTCCCCTCCTCTCTCCCTTTTTCGCTCCCTTTCTTTCCTCGAGGGCCAGGTACTGACGTTTCACTGTCTCTTAGCAACTGCCTCCACATCTCTGAGCAACAGGAGAGCTGGCTATGGACCCCACCAAGATGATAGAGAAGAGAACGAAGCAGTCACAGAATCCACACCCACAGGATCCTAGTGATGGGACAAAGGGGGAGAAGGGGCGAGGCGGGTAGACAGGCCAGGACAGGGGCAGGGACAGAGGAGCAGGCAGGAAGAGAGGGCAACAGGGCCCAGAGGGAGAGACTGGAACAGGGGCAGAAGCATGAATCTGGCCTCTGAGATGGAGGAAGGGAGACTTAAGGGCATCAGACCCAAATGGGATAGGAGGGAGGGCTTGGAATGGAGAAAGGAACCGAGTGGGGAGGCAATAAAGATATGAATGAAGATGGAAAGAAAAAAGAGAAGTGCATGAGACAAGTTTGCTCACTTGATGGGGTCTGTCTATTCAGTCCATATACAGCATCTGTTTCCCTGGGTCTGAATGTATTTTGGTCACTAGGTACCAGGTGACGAGACTGGCTCAGGGCTTGTCAGGGATAATTATAGGAGGTGAGAACTTTTCTGGGTTCCTTAACTGTCCTTAAGTCCTGACCCCATGAGCTCTGAGAGCTTTTGGGATGCAAAGTGCTGACTGCCCGTTCCAGGTGGGGTACCTGGGGCTGTAGAGACAGATGTGTCTCTCAGGGAGTGAAAGTTGCCAGAAAAACCTTGTGGTTCTGACTCTTTCTCCAGGCCCAGGGACTCTGCTGCCCTGTTTCTATCTCTCCAGGCTTCCTGCTCCCTCCCGCCCCAGACTGACTTCAGATGAGGGTGAAGTCTTTGCAAAACCTCTTTTCTTGGTGACCCATGGAACCAGTCTCTAGCTGCCCTGCATTTCAAAAACCAGCTTGACTAGTTGGTTTGGTCACAGAGCTGGTTCATTTCTTCTTTTATTTATTTATTATTATTATTATTTTTTATTTTTGGCTGCTTTGGGTCTTCGTTGCTGTGCATAGGCTCTCTCTAGTTGCAGCGAGCCAGGGCCACTCTTCGAGTGGGGGCCACTCTTCGTTGTGGTGCGCGGGCCTCTCATTGCGGCGACCTCTCTTGTTGCGGAGCACGGGCCCCGGAGCGTGTGGGCTTCGGTAGTTGTGGTGCGCGGGCTCAGTAGTTGTGGCACACAGGCCCAGCTGCTCCGCAGCATGTGGGATCCTCCCGGACCAGGGCTCGAACCCGTGTCCCCTGCACTGGCAGGCGGATTCTCAACCACTGCGCCACCAGGGAAGCCCCATCATTTCTTCTTTTAATCATTAATTATTGAGCACTCACCATATGCTGGGCACTTGGGTACATGGTGGGCAGATAGCCACCCATAAGATGGATGTAGGGTCTGCCCTTATAAGGGCGAACTCATAAATAAATAAATACAGAGCTAACGTGTTCACTCAGTTGATCTGGGGCCACTTCTATTTCAGTAATATCTTAGGTCTTTGGGGGAAACCGCAGTGGAATAATAGAAAACACGTGTCCAGTTGTACAGATTCGGGGCATTTACAAAGTTCTCAAAATCACTGTCTTCTCGAACATGATCCTTTTTCCTGTGTGGCCGTAGAAGGTCCACATCCCTTTCCACTGCTCTTACTCATATTAAGCCCATCTGGAATCTTCCACGTTCTACAGTGTCCAGTGCAGAGTAGCAGGGTAGCCACTGCATTGATATTGACACATTGAGTTCTCTGAGGAAAATACGATTTGCATCACCCTCCATCCCTAAAGAAGGGAATTGTCATTCAATTCATTTCTGAGCTTAGAAATAAAATCTTAATCTTAACCCGCAAAACACAGCAACACATTGAAACAAATGACCTGTTATAAACAAGTAAAACAAAGGTAGCATAATACCTTATTATCATTGACAGAAAAATGGTAGGAAACGTAATTATCTCAATGGAAGCTAAGAAAGGTAATCGGTACCTTTCAATACTTAATGTTGATTAAAGGCACATTAAAAACAAATAAAAAAGAATGTTTTCTTCTTTTACATAATATGTTTATAATTAGAGCCAATACTATGACTGAAGGAAAATATTTGTGATGGTTTCCTTAAAAACTAGGATCTAGGCAAGAATGCCTTGTCACCGTTTGAAACCACTTTTCTGAGCTGTAAAATAGGAATAATTAGAATGGCACCTAATTCATGGGGTTGTTTTAGGTTACATGAATTGTTATTAATAGAGCACTTAGAACAGTATACAGCAAGCACTACAGATGTGTTTGTTTAATGAACAAATAAAGTAAAATAAAACGGCAGACTATAAAATTGCTAAAATGGTTACGCAGCAAGGCAAACAAATAGCACAAAAATGGGAAATGAAGAAAGGAAAGCATCACATCTGCCAATGATTTGAAGGTATTCTTCTGCAAGGTAAGTCTCAAAACCATTGGGAAAACTCCAACTCAAAAACATCATAGCATATGTCTTGTGTAAAAGTGAAGTCAAACGGGGGTAATTATCTTTTAAATGATTGTTTACCCGTAATCATTCTCTAGGTTAAGTATTAAACCATTATTTCCTAAACTGGTGTCTCATGGTACACTGTGCACAATGAGAAAAATGTTTGTTCTCAAATAAGTTTGAGAAACACTAATTAAACAAAATGAGACAAATTCATTTATTGCACAATTTCTCAGAGGCTTTAATGTGCAAACATTCGTGGTGACTCATCAAGGGAAAGGGCTGGGGGAGGGCGGAGGGTGTATAATACCCAGTGTTGCTCTTATGCTGGGTGGCTGGCTACTCCCCTTAGCAAAACGACTTTCTCCTACACAGCAACCTTGCAGCAGGAGTGATTCAATTTTGAACCCCAGTAAAATGATAAATTATTACACATCATGGCCTCTCAGGGTCTCTTGCAAGTTATTGAAACCATGACTGTTCAATCATGAATGTCAAGGATTTACTCTACTGGGAAAACACACAGAAATTAATCTAACAGTTGTAGATACAAGTGAACTGAACAATTATTTTCATTCCTGTTATGATTTCTTGACATACATGTTAAATTCGTTGTAATAATAATAGAAAACCTTTAAATACTTGAGAATAAATTTAATCTACCACATTAGAAATTTGTTCAGGGAAAATTATGAAACCTTAGTAGAATGAAGTTACAGGAAGAAATAGAAAGCTAATCTCTCCAGTTGCTGAGAAAGCTTAATGATAATAAAGGTGACTCTTCTGCTTTCTACATTATAATAATTTAATGAAGTAGTTAGCAGAATCTGATGAACTGGTAGTGAAAGCTATCTGGGAGAAAAAAAAGATGGGCAGGAAAGCACAGATGATATTCATAAAGAAGATGATGGGGCTTCCCTGGTGGCGCAGTGGTTGAGAGTCCGCCTGCCGATGCAGGGGACGCGGGTTCGTGCCCCGGTCTGGGAAGATCCCACATGCCGCGGAGCGGCTGGGCCCGTGAGCCATGGCCGCTGAGCCTGCGCGTCCGGAGCCTGTGCTCCGCAACGGGAGCGGCCACAGTGAGAGGCCCGCGTACCGCAAAAAAAAAAAAAGATGATGGTCCTGGTGACCCGTTTTAGGCTTGTGACCTCCAGACCAGAAAGATAGTATAAATGTATGTTGTTTTAAGTTACTAAGCATAATGGTAATTTGTTACAGCAGCCATAGGTAAGTAATACAGCCCTCAAGACTCCCACCCCTCAGGTATATAACCTCATGTCACCCCCTTCCCTTGAGTTTCAGCAGAATCTGTGAATATGATGGTATAGTCAGTTGGTTTTTTTGTTAATCAAAAGGGAAATTATCCAGATTGGTGTTTCCTAATCAGGTGAACCCTTAAAAGGGCTTGGGCCCTTCCTGAATGGGTATTTGAGGGATATTCGCCGTCGCTAGCTCTAAAAATGGGGGAGGGGGCTCATGGCAAGGACCTAAGAGCCCTCCGTTGCTGAGATCGACCCCTGGCCAACAGCCAGCAAGAAAATGGGAACCTCAGTTCTACAACGGCAAGGACCTGAATTCTGCCAATGAGTTTAGAAGATGACCTGCAGCTTCAGATGACAACTCAGATGGCCACCATCTTGACTTCAGCCTCGTGAAATACCCCGGGTAGAGAGAGCGTTTACACTGTGCCAGGACTTCTGATACATGAGTGTCCTTTCAAGCCACTAAGATTGTGGTAATTTGTTCTGCAGCACAGAAGACTAATACAAACATTATGTGGAAAAAGGCACCGTTTCACTAGCAGTTAAATGCATGAAAATAATCCCCATTTTGTGATAATACGTTCCATGAGTAACAATAAATACATTTGCAAAATTCCATGAGCTGAGTATGGGGGAGCCAGATATGTGAACACTTCCTGCAGGCACTGGGCATTGGCTCGGGCCTGCTTAGAAAATTGCTGGTCTCTTTGATCTGACAAATAGTAAGAAATTGGTTCATGCAAAAATATTCATAGCAGGAATATTTATGATAAGGAGAAAATGGAAATAATAGGAATGCCCAGCAACAGAGGGTGCTAAGCAAACACCATATTAATATAAAAGAAAAACCACGGAGAACATCACCAATTGTAGTACGCTGATGGGTAATACTGCTACCTGGAAAGCAAGTAGAATCATGTTAATTGAATAGAGCAGAGCAACAGTTAACTCATAGTGACTCCACCATTCATTAGCTGTGTGTCCTTAGGCTGGTTACTCATCCTCCTAGTACTCAGTTTCCTCATCTCTAAAATGGGTATGAGTTTAGTTTGTACCTAAAGATTTGAAAGAGGCCACCAGGAGATTTGAAAGAGGCAATACGTGTAGAACCTGGCACAGTTCCTGTTCCTTTCTAAAAGCTCCATGAATTAGCCGTTACCGCTACTATTAGCATCATTATATAAAAGTGGATTGAATGCCTTCCTCACTCTTTCAAATCTCTTTATTCAACCTGGGAGGCGATATTACATGGCGGGAGTCTGTGTAACCTAGTGGTTACAGCAAGGGCTGTGGAGTAATAATAATAATAAACCAGACTCAGTATTATTATAAGAATTAAATGACCTACATAAAATGGTTCACAGTACCTGACACACAGTCAGCTCTCAACAAACCTTAACTACTACTATTATTATTACTACTATTGTTATTTGGGGATAGGAGTGGTGGAGGTGAGCATGGAACCACACCTCAAACCATAGCACTGGTTCTTAGGCAACAACCCCAGCCCATCCTTTTAACTTGTGAACTGCTCACACTTTCTGCTTCTTGGTTTCTGGATCTCTGGACCAGTGCTTGAGCTCTTTTGATGTTTGCTTCCTGCCCCTGCCTTGGTGATCCTCCATGCCATCCCTTTGGAGTTGGGTGTTAACATCCTGCATTGTTCCTGGCTGTTTCAGAGGTAGGGGTGCGCGCGGCGCGCGTGCTCAGATGTGTGCATGGATGCGTGTGGGGGGCACAGGGGACAGAGAGGGCGGATATGCATACTATAGAAACATAAGTAACAAAATCTCACACCTGCGTGCCTCGGGACACGGTGCGCTCATATATAGTATGATTGGCAGTTGGCTCCTCTTCTCTGCCCCGCCTCCCTTCCCCTGCCCCCACCTCGAGGGGAGGGAAAGGCGGAGAAGAGGCAAGGACAGATGGGGAATGAGGGGTGGGTGGAGGGCAGTTCCTTTTTATCATCCAGTATTCTGTTGGCCAGATCCTTCCTGGAGTCATTGCCACTGTCCTGCAAGTCCCAGGCAGCTATGAGGCTCAGAATTGCTCCCGCTGATACAAAACCTAAGCCTCTAAGTGCTTATCAAGTGTGTTTCTCTGAAAAGTTAATTTTATTAAAGTTTGTTAGGAATCGCAATCTCTGCCTTGTTAAACTCTCTTCTCTCAGGAGTTCTCAATGTAATTGTACTTTTACCTCTCTGTCTCCATTGTTAGACTATAAGCAACCTGTGGGCAGGGACAGAGCTTTGTTTATATTTTTTTCCTCTAGTGTCTAGTACATAATAACCTCATGAATCCTTGGAGCGTGAATGTCTATCTACGAATACGACTCTTCACCACTGGCAGTAATGCCAAGGGAGGCTGATAGAAGAGAGAGAAATGGATGTATAGGGTTGAAATAACAGATTGGACTTTACACACAATTTCCAGCAGAGTAGGAAGTGGAAACAGCAGACATTGTCACTCTGAGATCTTGTTGAGAGAGGTCACATTTGCTATGGTGGGAGAGAGGCTGGGGACCAGAGGAAAGGGACTGGCTTCTTCCTTAGTTGGCCAGAGCTGACCGGCACAGGGGCAGAAAGGAACCCATATATGTCGGGTAGCTAAAATATCCAATTTTACAGACAGGGTGACTGCAATCCATCCATTTATTTAACACATATTTATTGAGCACCTACTAAATTCGAGACCCTGTTCTAGGAACTAGAGTACAGCCAGGTTTGATACACAGGCGATGTGCACCTGTACAGCCCATGGGGCCAACATCCATTCTGACTGGTCAGTGACCATGGTGTTGGTACATATGTTGACTGTACATATATTGACTGTCCCTGTTTAGCAGTGAATGAAGCAAAGTCCTTGATCCCTTGGTGTTCACTTTCTGGTTGGAGGAGACAATGAACACACACACAAACAAAATAGGGCAGGTGATGATAAGTTCTATGAAAGAAAACAAATCAGAGTACTGGGGTAGCGGTTGGTAATTTGCCTAAGATTCAGACCTAAAAAGAGGTAGAACCTGGGCTTGATGGGTGGGAAGGGTGACGGTTTGGCCTCTCTATCTACGTAGCCTCTGAGGAAGAGATTGTGGAAGCAGGTGGCCATGAACCTATAGTCCTCTCTAAGGGGATTCAGGAAGAGAGATCTTCTCATAAGTTGGCCATCAAATATTTATGGAGCCCCTCCTATGCACCAGGCACCATGCTAAGCACTGGAAGACAGCAGTCAGGAAAACAGGTGAGGTCCCTGCTTGGGGAGGTGGGGAGATGTAGGGAAAAAAGGATCTTAAATAATTGTAAAGATGCAAAGCGCTTCAAAGGGAGGATACAGGATGGTCCATGGAGGTAAAAGCAGGGCTTTATCCTAATGTGGGTGGTGGGGGAGACCCCTATGCATTAGCTAGCAGATTTGTTCAGGCTCCCCTCCTGTGCCCTGGGAGGTGGCATTCTTTATAAGCTCATTGGCGCTGGTTATTTGGTTTTGAGTGATAGATATCGGCTTTATTAGATAATCTTTTTGTGCTTCTGCAAGCTACTTAGTGTTAACATTTGGTGTCATTTTATTCCTTACATGCTTTTATAGTCTTTGCATCTCTCAGGTGAGATAACTAGCTTCATGCTATGAAATACAGATTTTAATGAACTGAGAGGCAACAATAAGAAAGCCATTATTTCTCCTGAGTCCTCTGAGTATGAGTCAGGAGGGCAGTGAGATGTAACAGTGGGCATGTGAAAACAACTCTGCAGTAATAACTGATCAAAGCATCTAGTCATTTGCGACTTACTTGATATAGCACGTGATGGCACTATTCTGGTCATTACCTATAGAAAATGTTCTACTTAGACATTTCCTTTGATTCTGGGTTGATAGCCTACCCATCTCTCTTCTCTAGCTGTGTAGAGAAACGTAAAAAAAAAAACATGGTTAATATAAACTCATTGACTTTGAAGAGCATCACCCCTGCCTGTCTGGTTCCCTACATATTCCTTCCTTTGTGAGTGTCTGCTGGGGCTGAGCCCTTCCAAGATCTCTTGCCTTTGTGATTCTGATATTGTCCAGATGCGCTTAGCGGGCTGGACTCTACAGCCAGACAATGGAGCAGCTCCTATTAACCAGCTGCTGACTCTGAATTATCTCTCTGATCCATTCATTCAGGGCAGATGCCTTCTCCCAGGCACCCTTGAGAATTCTGGGAAGAGGATGGTGGGAGGGAGCCCAGATCCTGCCCTGGATTCTCTGGAAAAGGAGAGCCGCAGTGTTGAAGGAAAAAGAGATGATAGGCAGGGATTGGGAAAAGCTGCTGGTGTTCTTCCCAGGCTCTGGGAAGTAAGACCTAGTTATAGGATGATTCTCGGTAAGTCTTGTCAAGAGAAGTTTCGCCTGGAAACACCCTGGCACTGCAGTGAGGTCATGCCCACCTTTGTGACCTATGCCTTCTCGTTCTGTCTTACCTGTCTGCCTGGGTAAAGGTGCACCATCTATCTCTTGTTTCAGGCATAGAAAAAGCTGCCATATTTGGAAAAATTTATTCTTGCCCACGTCAGTGAAGCCACCATTGCTGATTCCGTTTTTTCATCACCATTTTCACCCCAGCCCAGGGGATGCTGGGCGACAGCCAGGAAACCTTGGTCGTAGCTTTGTTACTCTCCAGTTCTCTGCCCCAGGGTACGGCAATGCATAACTGAAATTTATTGACCACTTACTTTGTCCCAGGCACTTGGTTAAGAGCTTTACATGCATGGTCTTACCTTGTTCTTCTGGAAGTCTTATGAGGGAGGTGTTTCCTTTCCTTTTCTTTCTTTTTTTTTTTTCAAATCACAGTTTTACAGATTAAAAAACCCTGATGTCCAGATACATTAGGTAACTTGCTGAAGGTAACATGGTTGGTGTGGAAGAGCTGATGCCCATCACTCATTAAACACTCATTTCGTGTTCAGTGCTTTCCAAATGCTACCTTTTAATATCCCCGAGATAACCTGAAACAGAAGTATGACAGCCCCCTCTTCTACACAGAGGGGAGTTAAGGAGCAAAGAAATGAAGGAACTGCCCGAAGTCCCAGAGCTTGTAAATGGCAGAGAAAGAACTTGGCCTGGTCATTCTCTTTCCAAAGCCCAAGCCCACACTGACTTTTTTTTTTTTTTTTTTTTTTTGCGGTACGCGGGTCTCTCACTGCTGTGGCCTCTCCCATTGCGGAGCACAGGTTCCGGACGCGCAGGCTCAGCGGCCATGGCTCACGGGCCCAGCCGCTCCGTGGCATGTGGGATCTTCCCGGACCAGGGCACGAACCCGTGTCCCCTGCATCGGCAGGCGGACTCTCAACCACTGCGCCACCAGGGAAGCCCCACTCTGACTTTTTGAACCTCCCTCTCTGTGAGCAGGCGATGATGACTGTCCTGGTTACCACACAGGGTAACATCTATGAAGTGGAACAGAGGCTCATTTTTTTGGTGAGTAGCTGTGAGGGGGAACAGGCTTCCAGGCATATCTCCTCTCTCCTGGGTCTGCTCCAGGCCTGTTCCTGGAGGAGATGAGAAGCCTGGGACTGGGAGAGATTGGGCAGTAACAGTGTCCCCGGGCCTGTCACAGGGATGTGGTTTTCATACCATGTTGGGTTTTCTTAAATATACCAGTGGAGCTGGCCTTAGAGAAACGCACACGGAACAAAGCAGCCATTGGCGGCTCCTGCTTGGTTAAGGGGAAGGGATCGTGGAGTCCACTTGTGGTCAAGTAGACGTGATGCTGTGTGACTTCTCCATGTGGCAGATGGTAGAGAGGGCAAAGTTCAAGATCTAGGGCCAGAAGAACTGGGCCAAAATCCCCGGACTGCTCCTTAGCAGTAGTGAGGGAGGGTTGGTCTCCCAACCCCTGGGAGCCTTGGGGCCCCTCTGTAGAAATGGAGAAGGGCGTTTCTTCACTCAATGAGTTGCTAAGAGCATTTCATAAGCTACTGAGTGCTTTATGCATGTGATGTTAATTTCCCCTTCTTCCGGTCATGGATGAGACATGCTGGATCTCCTGCTTGACAGATTTCTAGGTCTTGCCCCAGGACCTCGGGAATGTGCCTGGGGTGTTAAACCCTTACAGATCACAGGAGCAAGAGATGAACCCATACAGATGGCTTTACTCCATTCCCATGAAAGCAACCAAGCAGCTGTTTACTCACCTAATTGCTAACTTTTCCAGCACTCCTACGTGCCTGGTCCTGGGCTTTGCACTGCCAGGGAGAGAAGAAAAACCATTGGTCTTGCCTGATGGGAATTTAGGGTTTTAGCTGAAGAGACAAGACTAACACCAACCCAGAATAATTAGACATGACATTTAATTCATCACTAAGCTGGATGGTTTTGAAGAGAAATTGATGGAGAGATGAGAGTAATCAGAGAAAGCCTCCTGGCAGAAGCAGGGCTTGGAGATGGGCTGAGAGGAGCAGGGAAAGCAGTGGTGGCCGCAGTGACAGTCCCCCTTCACCCCAGGTTGTGCAGACATTGATGTCATCCCACCGCTAAAAAACACTGACGGCTGACTTTATCTCAGGCACAGAGCCAAATCCTTTAAGTCATTAAAACCTCCCAACCCTTGAAGGTTGATACCACCATAGCCCCATTTTTCAGTTGAGAAAACAGGCAGGTGAAGTAAACTGCCCAGGTCACATATCTAGTCGATGGCAGAGCTGGATTCTAACTCTGGTCTATCTAGTATATCCAGAACCTGTGCCCCTGACCACGAATCTGTACACAGAGGGCATGACGGAGCTGTGCGACACACCCTTAGCTGCCCACCCAGGTTGAGAAGGTGGAGACAGCGGAAAGAAGGCTGGGGATCTGTTAGGAGCAGAAAAGTAGGAATTGCCTTCTTACCTGCTCTTCCGTTTTTCTCTTTCCAGGAGAGATATTTGGGGCTAAGGTGTTTCTGCCTGGGCGGTGCCTTTGGCTCGGAGAGCTGAGAGGGACCACATCGCTGTGAAGATCTGGGGCTAGATATTGGGGACTGGCTCAGGCTCTGAGTTCAGAAGAGAGGAGGGGGGCCCAAGTCTGCATCACGTGGTCCTCAATACAGCACATGAGGACGTGGAAGAGGGATGTAGCAGGAATTCACGCCTGCAGCTATGGTGCGGCCCTTACTGGAGGAATGAGGGAGCATTAAGGTCAAGCTCAACTGGCCCCATGAAGTGGAAGGAGTTTGACCCCAAGAATGAGAATTGGATGATCTCCCGATCTCGGGCAACCCAGGTGAAGGAGTCCTAAGTTGAAACATCGGGCAACGGCCAGCTTTTCTGCAAATTTGGGGCAAATCATATTCTCTCCCTGGGCTTCAGTTTCTTCTCCTAACAACATGGGGCGTTTGGATCAGATGAGACTGGGTTAATTTAGAGTTCTAATAAGGACCATGACTAAGCACTTACCACGATGTGAGGTGATGCTGAGTCATGCTTGTTTCGTGAGGGGTTGATTCCTTTGGGTTCGGCTTCCTGGCTCCGAAGTCTCAGGCCTCAGACCCTACATCTATAAGGAGCTGGAGAGAGCGTGGGGGTCTCCCCACTCCCCTGGGGACAGGGGGGCTGGCAGGGCCTGGGTGAAGGAGCAGCTACAGCTTGAGTCCCAGAATAGCTGCAGCCCTCCTGGCATCTGCCATCCTGGCTGCCAGCTCCCATCCCATCGGCTTCTCCCCACCCTTGCTGTCTGGCAGGCGCTGCTTTCCAGGCTTTCGTGGCACCCACTAAGCAGCCCTCCCTGTGTGCTGTGGCATGCTGGCTTCCTCCAAGTGGCTGGGATCATAATAGCAACTCTTTTCTGGTTCCCTCCGTCCTGCCTCATTTCACCTCCTGATGGTTGAGGACAGAGGGGTAGTTTAGGACGGTGGAAAGAGGCCTAGAGTTGGTTCCAGGGGTCTTGTCTTCTTGCCACCAATTTGCCATGTGTCTGGGCACAAACCTAAACATCTCTCTTGCTTTCAGTATGAGGGTAAAATCAGGCTATTGTTTCACAGCTGTTCACCAGGGTGGCCATCCTAGTGGTGCATAGCTGGGGTCCTGTTATGGACTGCATGTCTGTGTCTAAGCCCCCCTAACTAACATGTTGAAATCCTAACCCCCAGTGTGATGGTATTTGGAGGTGGGGCTTTGGGAGGTAATTGCTCATGAAGGTGGAACGCTCATGAATGGTATTTGTGTCCTTATAAGAAGAGGTCCGAGAGCTGGCTAGCTTTCTTTCTGCCTTGGGAGGATACAATGAAAAGTCAGCAGTCCACAACCCAGAAGAGGGCTCTCACCTGTAGCTGATCATGCTGGCACCCTGGTCTTGGACTTGCAGCCTCCAGAGCTGTGAGAAATAATTCCTGTTGTTTCTAAGTCACGTAGTCTATGGTATCAGTCCCCACTTCCCCAGGGTAGTGCGGAGACCCCCACCCTCTCTCCAAATGACCAAGACAGATCCCTTCTGCTTGGCCAGTGCCCACATCATTGGTTGTTCAGTGTTTTGAATATTACTTCAGGGGTAATAATACCTGGGTGTGTGTTTGCACAGAACTGGTGTGAAGGTTTAGTGGAGTAAATAAAGGATGAGAGCAAGTGCTTTGGGGACCGTGCAGCCATAATCACATGTTTGATACACCCGTCTGCCCAGTGTCTGTCTGTCTCCTCTGTCTTTGGAGTGATTACACCTTGATTTTCCACTCACCCATCCTTAACCACATGGTTCAGTTGGCATTCACTCCACTCCTGGCTCCAAGTCTGCGTGTGACCCAGGCCTGAGCTTTTCTTCCTCTGGTCATAGTGACAGGTTGGGGGATGAACCAAACCAGAGCCAATCCTGGGTCAAGACCCACACCCGACCCACAAAAACCCACATCCTTTTGCAGTGGTAATGGCTTAGGGATTGGTATGTGACCCAAACCAGGCCAATCAGGGTATTTCTTTGAGATTATTCTCACCAGGATGAGTGGGAAAGATCCCTTCTCCTTTCAGTTATGAGCTTGAAGGATGTGACTCATGACTGCTGCTTCCTGTAGAGAAAGAAAAGAATGGAGCCGAGCAGAACAAACAAACATAAGAGATGAAGAGGAGAGAGGAGAGGGTCTTGATGACATTAGGTCCTGGCTCTCTCTAGTCCCCAGCGCCCTGGTTCCTACAGTTCTCCCTTAAAGCAGAGTAGAGGGTCGGGAGTGACAAGGCATGGGGGCCAGTTTTACGGTTTTACACTTTTGATCAGGGAAGCCTTTTGTAATAAGATTAAATGTGCTCTTATATCTGAAAACAGTAAGGGAGTAGGCCCTGTAAACACACTGGAGAAGAGAATCCCAGGCAGAAGGAATAGAAAGTGCAAAGGTCCTGAGGCAGGAGGGTGCTTGGTGTATTCAAGGAAGAGCAAGTAGGCCAAGCGTGGCTGGAACTGAATGAGAAAGTAATAACTTATCCTAGACCTTTTCTCTGGGGTGTCTCAGCTGTGGAGTTACTGTCTGCCAGGATGAGAGTTGGTGTTGGGGCCTGAGCCACTACTCCAAGAGCTCTGGTGCATGTAGCTGCCAGGGGCTAGAGAGTCAGAGACCAGTGCTGAGGCCTTCTCTGGCTCTGTAATTCTATGTCTGTCAACACCCGAGGGATCCGACCTTCCTCCTAGCTTCCTCTAATAACTTACCTAAGACCTATCATAAACTACTGTTTCTACTGGGATCCAGAGAAGGGAGTTCCTTGTGAGAGAGTAGACAGAAAAGCTTCAATGGAAAGGGTTCCTTTCATTACAATTGCCGAGGTGTGACATTCCATGAACACATGCCAATTTGCCCCCGGTGTGTTTGTTCCTTTGTTCATTCATTTAACAAGAATTTATTGAGTATCTGATATCTGCCAAGGTCTACAGAAAGGCGCTGAATCTACAGAGATGAATCAGACATGGTCTCTGCTTTCAAGGATCTCAGTCTGGGTGGGTGTGGAGGAGGCAGCCTTGTAAACAGATAATTAGAAACATGGCAGGTGCTGGAACCGAGGTAGGAACACGGTGCCGCCAAGGAATCCCCGAGGAGGGAGAGACAGTCTTACCTAGAAAAGTCAGGGTGGTCTACAGAGAGAAGGGGACCCCTCGGCTGGACATTGAAGGCAGAGGGGAGTCTGGCCAGTGGAGGGACTGCATGTGTGAAGAGTATGCAGTCATGGGAAAGGATGGGGTTAGGAAATGGTAAAAACTCAGTGTGGACGGTTTGGGGCTTGGAAATTGGTGGACAAGGTAGAGGCGGGTGGTCGAGGTCGGCCCAGTCTGCATTGGGTATTTAGACTTTGTTCTGTTGATTTGGAGAATCCATGGAGACTTTTAAGTAGGGGAGTAATGTAAACAGATTAGATGGTTGAATATGATATGATATAATATAATATAATAATAATAATGGGAGATGGTCTGAAGCGTCAATGGTTAGTTGTTTGGGTTGAGACAGGCTCACAAACTCAAATGGCAACAGGGCCAGGAAGGACACAGGAGGGCTAGGAGGGCAGCAGGTCACGTGGCCCCTGCTCTGTCTCAAAAGGACAGGTGCCACTCAACTCAGTCACCTGCTGCCCCAGTGGGGCCTCAGCTCCGGGGCTGCCAGAACTGCTGAGTTTTCAAGAGCAGCTGGAAACCCAGATCCTTATGTAAAATGTCACCATTTTTAAATGTTGGCAACTAATCTAAATTCTACAAAATGCTGTATGGGCCAAACTGAACACATCTGTCAGCCTGATCTATCTGCGGGCCACTGGTTTGCAACTTCTGGGTTGAGAAAAGAGTTTTCTTTTTTTGTAAAGAGAGAGCAAAATAGCTTTGGATCCCAAGATTCATGCTTGGAATGATCTTCTCTCCTCTTGTTCTAGCAAATTCTTAATCATTGCTTAAGCCTCAGCTCCATTCTCCCCTGTGAAACTTTCCCCATGACCTGCCCTCCCCTGCCACACACCCAGCAATCACCCCCCTCCAAACCCCCAAGCAGTTATCATGTGTTTGTGTTCCATTACATCTTTTATATGCCCAGATGCCTGCAAAAAAAAAAAAAAAAAAAAGTGTGGGGCAGGAGAGAAGAAGCCAGGGCCAAAAAAGACATGGAATCGATATTGTTGATTAACGGATGGAATCCGTACTTGTAGGAGAAGTGGATGAAACTGACAACACAGGTCCTTGCACGTGTCAGCTGCTGCCTGGAAGGACAGCCTGGAGTGGAAGGTAGCAGACTGGCTCTGAAAGGAAACACGAGACGCTCCAGAGCAGGCTGGACTCTGGGGACTTGAGAGAAAGCTGTGCGCTCTGAGTTTCTGTAGGACTTGATTCTTTTTTTTTTTTAAAGGAACCCAGTCTTTTATTCAGTAATAGAAACTGTTGAACAAAGAAAACCAGCTAGTAGGAAAACAAGTAAGCAGAATACAAATATACCCAAGTCATTCTCAAGATGGCAAAGAACAACTAAAAACATATGAAACAGGTAAAAGAGAAGAAATAAAGAAAATCCTCTAAAAATCTAGTTAGTATCTTCAGGGAGACTCGCAAGGATGTTCCAGAGAAAAGTGACATATTGTTGTTCAAACAATGGAACAGTGAATGATAGTTACTAGATCGTTCGAAAAGTGTCATTACAGAAAGAAGACAGTTAAAGAACAGATGTATGAACCATAGGATAAAACTGAGTCAATATTCCAGACCATGAAAAGAAATGTATATACATGTACAACTGAATTACCCTCCCGCACAGGAATCAACACAACATTGTACATCAACCACACTTCAACAAACAAAGTTAAAAAAATATTCCAGAGCATTGAGCAAAAATTACAAAGAAATAGAAAGTAAATTGAAGAGGCAGAGGAGAGATGCAGGAAGTAACATCAACAAGCTGATAGGATTTCCGGAGGAGGGAATCAAGAAATTAGGAGAGGCAAAAAAAAAAAAAAAAAAATCAAATTATAGCATAACTTAACCATTCGTAGAAGGAATGATTGTGACTTTGGATTGAATGAAAAGAAGGCAGCTGAATGAAAATAATGGCTACGCTGCAGAACTTGATTCTTAAGCAGGGTTGAGTTCCATTCTCAAGTTCTGTAATCACCTGAGTCTTTAGTTACCGCTGGTCCTGAGACACCGAAGACTGACCTGGGAGCATCGTGTGGAGGGATTTAGGATTCAGGGTGTAGAGAGATGTTCTCTGCTGCTGTTTTGCTGTTCAACTTCCTTTCATCTTTTCTTGGTTTTTCTAGGAATCCTTCCTTTCTCCACTTTTGGTCCACATGCTTCTTGCTTGAGAGCTGAGCATGTGACTCAGACATGGTTCATGGAGGCCCTCACTCCTGGGACACAGTGGTCAGTGCCAGGATGGTCCTATAATCCCATTAGGGCCAGTGAGGTTCATAACTTTCCTTGAATTGTTGAGAGAGAGAGAGAGAGACATTCTCTCTTTCCTACTGGATTTGAACCTGGGAGGGTATAAGTCTAGAGCAATTGTCAGCCACCATGAAGAGCTAAGAAGATAGCCAGCATGAAGAAGAGATGAGTTGAGATGGAGAGAGATCTGGGTATAGATGGTATCATTTGAGCCCCTGGATCAAACTGTACCTAACGCTAGTTAATCCTAGATTTTTTCATTATTGTGGCCAGTAAATTTTTTCTTCCTTAAACCAGTTTAAGTTAGGTTTTCTTTGGTCAGATGCAACCAAAAGGGATCTTTCAACCTCAGTGAAGGACATGAAGAATGACCCCTCCCATGAACAGTGCTCTACAGTTTGCAAAGTGTTTCTTTATCCATTGTCTTATTTGATTCTTCCAACTCTCCTGGGAGGTAGGTAAACAGGAATGATTATTCCCATATCACAGAGAAGGCAATCGAGTCTTAACAGGGTTAGGATCTATAGTCATTCGACTAGGAATGTCAGGATGAAACTCCTGTTCTTTTGAGTCTGGTTCCAGAGCTTCTCTGCACCAATGATGTCATACTAAATTGAACTCTGATAATGCTGAACTAAATTACACCAAAGCACCCCCGGGAAATAGCCTCTCGGAGTCATAATTCATGTTGGGTAATTACAAAATAACTTTCTTCTCATTATTTTCCTACTTACATACCTCCATGGGGAGGGCTGGTGATAAATGTCAGGGTTGGGACAATTTAGGTAATTATTTGGATGTCCGGCTGACGCATATCTTTTATCATGGTGCTACTGTCTATCAGCCTTTAACTTCTGCTTGGTAGGCAGCAAATTGGAAACCCTCCATTTCATGTCCCACACAAATTCCATTATTTTGTAAAGAAATTGTTGAGAGCCTTTCTCAGGCTATTTCATCTTTCTGAAATGATCCCTCCCCACTCTTTGCACAGCCACTCCTGCTTTATTCCCCACATCCTCTGTTCCCGTAGGAAGCAAAGGCATCTGCCTTAGGTGCTAGCTTCAACACTATCAGCTCAGAGTGGTCTTACTTTATAAAAAGTAGATTTTTTTCCCCTCCCTCAACCCTCAATTTTGTCCATGTTAGGCCATGTTATAGTCTTTTTTCTAATGTTAATTTTATTTATTTATTTTTATTTATTTATTTTTGGCTGTGTTGGGTCTTAGTTGCGACATGCGGAATCTTTGTTGTGATACGCGGAATCTTCGTTGCGGTGTGAGGGCTCTTTGTTGTGGAGCACGGGCTTCTCTCTAGCTGTGGTGCGTGGGCTCAGTAGTTGTGGCGTGCGGGCTCAGTAGTTGTGGCGTGCGGGCTTAGTTGCCCGGCGGCATGTGGGATCTTAGTTCCCTGACCAGGGATTGAAACAGTGCCCCTGCGTTGGAAGGCAGATTCTTTATCACTGGACCACCAGGGAAGTCCCAGACCATGTTATATTTTGTATAACATCTTTTCACAATTTCTAATTGTTAAAAATATCTTTAAATTTTTCTTTCTTTACATCCAATAGAGTGTGAGTTTCACTTCTCTATCCCTATCACCTACTTCAGTGCCTGGCATGTAGCACGTACTCACTAATTATTCGTCGATGGATTAAACCAGTGAGTCAGTGGCTTACTCAGGAATATCCAAGAGAAAGTGGCCTGTGAGCCATGCTTGGGGCAGTGAGGGCTCTAGGCTAGAGGTTCTAGCTTGGTGGCTTGGTGGTTAGCTGCAGTGAGGTTGTGGTGGGGTGAGGATGAATCACAAGAAAGGATGACTCCTCCAGGGAATACATTAGCGGGGAGAAGCAGGATGCCAAGCGCCAAGCCCGAGGGCATGGGAAGCGAACGAGCAGCCAGGGAAGGGGACAGGGATGGCCGGCAACCAGAAGAGTACTGGGCAGAAACCAAGTCCTAGAAGTCAGCACAGGAGGGGGCTCAGCAGGGAGAGGTGGGTAGACAACAGAGCCCCGTACCTCTACTCGGTGCCGCGGCATCTGATTCACACTTGGCTTTACTTTTCCAATTATTTTTACCCTGATTGCAGCAGTTGGCAGGTTTCCAAGTGGCAGTGTGATTTTGTTTGCTGCTTGCAATTCCCGCCTCTCCGGGTTAGCAGGCATGAGTCTTCTGACCTTGCTAGAGAGGATGACACCTCTCAATTTAGCTGTGTTTGCAAATGTCAGCTGAGATGCTGCATGCTCTCTCCCCTTGGTCTTTAAGTACATTCACAGGAGCCTGGTCTCACACACACACACACACACACACACACACACACACACACACGCACACACACACGCACGCACACACACCCCACACCCCTTATGATGCTTTATTCCCTACATCCTCTGTTCCCTTAGGAAGCAAAGGCATCTGCCAGACCACCACTTTGCAGCCCACCTATTTGAGGGTCTTTACCAGCCTTTGTTACTGTTGTAATAAAGGGAATAGAAAGTGATCTGAGGGAAGAGTCTTAAAGCTAAGGAACGAATAACATAGAGAGAGACAAAGATGCATCCTTGTCATTTTCCCAAGGGGTGGCCTCCAGAATTCTAGAAGCTGAGTCATCACACTCCAGGGAGTGACACACATTCTGGGCCCCTTATTTCCTTTTAAAGGGACAAGCTTTCTGCAGCCAGCCTCATGTTCATGTTAGATAGAGACTTTAAAAGCTGCTAGTTTGGAGTGATTACGATGGGCTCAGCACTGTGTTAAGCTTTTTATATATGTTCATCTTATTTAATCTTCCCTGGAATCCTATCAGGTCATTATTATTGGTTCCATTTTGCAGATGAGAAAGCTGAGGCTCAGAGAGGTGGTATGACTCGCTGAAGGCCACACAGAATATACATAATGGAGTTGGGAATCCAACTCAGGTTGTGGCTTTTCCTATGACCCTACTGTGTTGGTGGAGCCATGGAGTCACGCTGGTTACCTGATGGGGACTGTCAGTGTCTGTCACTGTAAATGGCTAACTGGGGCCTGGCTGCGTGCCTGAATGTTGGAGAGAGCTGACAGCTGGAGAGTAGTGCCAGTTCACAGTCCATGTGGCCCCATGGGTAGAGTTTCTCCATCCTACCCCCTCTTCTACTTCTCTAACCTATTCAGGGTCCTTGCAGGGGGCAGGGAGCTTCCACTGAACAATCTAGCAATTTAGCTCCTTAATGGGAAAAAGAGTTTTTTTTTTTCTTGAATTGGAACTTATTTTACACATGAAATATCTTCATAGATATCTCTGAGGCTACTAATTTAGTTTTTTTTAACATCTTTATTGGAGTATAATTGCTTTATAATGGTGTGTTAGTTTCTGCTTTATAACAAAATGAATCAGTTATACATACACATATGTCCCCACATCGGGAAAAAGAGTCTTTCTTTTCCCTCTTGATCATTAAAAAAATATCCCAAATAGAAAAAAAAAAAATCCCTGGTTTAAACAGAATTTAGCAGGACCCTTCACTGTCTCCCAGGGACAGCGGGGGCTCTTGGTTTCTTGGCAGTTAAGAGGGCGGGTGGGGAATGCCCTCTGTGACTCAGGCGAGGAGCCTCCACCCACCACGGGTTGCTGCCTTCTGAGGTCGCATCCCAGCTGCAGCCGGGAAATGTGAAGGGCCGTCAGCGAACCAGCCAGTAAGCGGCACGCGTAGGGAGGAGGGAACGCCTTCCTCCTGGGCTCTCCTCAGAGAAAAGGTGCCCTGAGAACAACGACACAAACCGGGCTCTGGAAGGGCGTCGGGTGGGAGTGGACCAATCGCCCCCCCGCCCCGCCCCCTTCCGCCTCCCCCCACGTTGCTCCGTTTGGCGGGTTTGACGTCACAGTAAGGCTGGGCCAGGACGGTGAGGCGGGGAGGGGGCGGTTTCCTCACTCCTGTACCCCACACCCCCAGCCCTGCGCTTCCTCCTCAGTTGGCGTGCGGCGAAGCAGTGGTTCAGAAGCAGGAACCCAACTTGCAAACAGCACCCAGGGGACGTGGCTCCTATCACTTGCGTTCTCCTGCATCCTGCAGCTTTGCTGATTTCCTTGTCAGGGAGCTCGAAGGGGATGCAAGGTCATTGCTAAGGTCACTTCTGCCTCATCTGGTTTTCTGTCCACTGCGCTTGTCCTGCCCAGTTCCTTTAAGCTGCTAGGACTGCTCGGAACCACGTAAAAGCAGGTCCCAGCCACCATCGCGTCCTGCTCCTGGGTCACCTTTGGCCCTGAATCCTGAGCTTCTCCTGGTTCTGATGCCACCAACCTTGTTCTGCTGCTCCCCGCCATGAACAGCTCTCCCATCGTGTGTGCTTGGGGTCTTTCCAGGAGGACCCACTAAGCTCTCTGCGGTGGCTTTCTCAGCTTGTTTTTTCCTGACCTTTCTGAGGGTCCGTGAATAAGCAGGTGCACTTCTCTTCATATGGAATAATTAAATCCAATTCAAATCCATCCCGTGTTTCTGTGATACCCCACCCTCTCTCTTCCGCTGTCCTCATCAGACTTGTAAATACTGACTCAACTTCTATTTTTCCCAATACTTTGCAACCACAACAGTGACAATTAAGACGAATATTTACTGAACACTCACTATGTGCCAGGCTCCGTACATATTGCCTTATTTAATCCTCACAACAACTCAGAGAAGAATTATACTCTGATTTTATAGATGAGGCACTGGAAGCTCAGAGAAGGTGAGTAACTTGCCTGAGGTCATAGTCAGCAGTGAGGCCAGGCGCAAGGTAGGAAATCAATGACCTTTTGCTGAGTGAATTGGATGAATGGTCACTGGGCCATCAAATGGGCTGGGCAGGTTTACTGGCCAGGGCACAGGCTACTGGAGATAGATTCAGGCAAGCGTGGGAAGTACTTTCCAGCCGCAAGAGCTCTTTGGGTGTTCGGATAAGGCCACAGGAATCTTCAGTAGGAAAGTTGGAGAGGGGAGTTGAGCCCCAGGGGAGGGATAGACAAGATGACCTTTAAGATCCTTTCCAACTCTGAGAGTCTGGGGTTACTGTATAATTCTTAACGAAACCAATAAAACCCTTTGCAAATATGAAGCACTTCCAGCCCCAGCTCTGTGCTGTTATGAACAGGAGCTGCATGGAATATTTTTGCTGGGACAGTAAATGCCAACATCAGTAAGAACTCAAGTCCTCTGGAGATCAGTATCATATTCCATCATCCAAGAATGATATTAACAACTGCTGCTTACTAAACTTCTGGCAAGATTATAAATCCTCTACGTGCATAAACTCTATTCTTACAATAAACCTATGAGGTCATGAGCAGTGTATTAGTCAGGCAAAGCTGCAATAACAAATTAATCCTGAGTCCTCAGTGGCTTAATGCAGTAAAAGTTTACTTCTTTCTTTCTGTTTTTTTAATGAAAGAGTGGAAAATTTTAGTGGAACCAAATTTGAAGATTATAACCTGGGAAGAGAACGTCAGAAAGCTCTGAGAACTGTTCCCTACTTCTTACTTTCTTAAAGTCCGAAGGAAGTTAGGCCATTTTTTTAACCTTCCTTTTCTGAAACATGTGGCCTCCAGCCTCCAAGGACTTTGGGATGAGGAGAGAGACAGTGCAACAAGGCAACAGGGTTTGTTACTTGCAACCTGAGAACCTAAAATGACAAACTACTACATATGCCTGTCGTGATAGTTTAATGCAAAGCCAGCTGTGCAGTGTGTTGAACCATGCACAAAGTACATGCTTGGGAAATGTGAGTGATGACAGCAATGCTGATCTGTGAGGCCAGAGAGGTAATTGGAGCCCCACACTGAGCACAGACGTGGGAAAGGGCACAAAAGTGGAACCTCATGCTAGCTAAGCCCTCCTTGGCTGGAGTCACCCATGCCCCTGTCAGGAGGCTCAGCCCCGTCCAAGTTTCACAGGTAACCCTGACCAGGGCAGGTATATCAGCCGTGCCCGCCCATCCTCTGCCACAGGTCTGGTACTTGGCAATGCCATACCAGCCCATGCCATCCATGTGCCCACGGCTTCATTGATGGCTCTGTGACTGTGGCTAAGCTTCTGACACAGCATGCTTGTCCAATATCTCTCTCTCTCTCTCTCTCTCTCTATGTATCATCTATTTATGTATCTATCATCTATCAGTTATGTATCTATTTATCATCTCTCTCTCTCTCTCTCTATCATCTATCATATGTTTAGGCTGGTTCCAGCCTTTCCTGAATTCCTGACGACTTGCCTCCTGCCTGGCCCTGGCCAGTGCCCACAGCCATGCTGTTGGGAGCCGTGTAGTTTGGAGAAGTGTCTGCTGCCCTGTAGGCTCTCCCTGAACACCAGCAGCTGCCCAAACTGCCCCTGTTTATGTGTTTCCTGTTGTCTGACTGTCCTGAAGACAACCAGGCTGTTGGTTTTCCCTCCCTTTGCCCTCTCAAATCGTGTCTTCCTTCCCTTTTCCACCTGCCTAATGTCTTATGCCCAAGTCTGTCTGAACCAAGGATTTGAGAAATGGGAGCGGCATTAACATTTATTCAGAGGCAATTTGGCCGAGGAGTTGCAAGCTTGGTTCTGGACCCAGATCCACTGCTATTTTCTTGCTGAGTGACGTTGCTTAAATTACTTATGTGTCAGTTTTCTTATCTGTAAATGGGGATAATAATGTTACCTAACTCAGAGGATTGATGAGAAGATGAAATGAGATAGTCCATCTGAAGTGAAAAGAACAGCGGACAGCACAGGGTAATAATCCGTCTTAGGGATAATAATAAAAATACTTATCTTTACTATTCTAACCCAAATCTATCTGTCTCTCACGCATCTGCTTTCCCACTCTACGGCACATTACAAAAGTATCCCTTGATGGAAAGCCAATCTGAGCAGAGTAGCTTGAATTTTTCTCTTTATTCTGCTAAATTCACAGGGTGTTTTGAAGACGGGTATTCTTAGGAGGCATTACTGAGAAGCGTAGCAGGTGGCCAGATGGTAATGATAGGAAACATGGTCCCTTCTGTCTGCAAGAACAACTGAGTGGCATTCAGGTGTGTAATGAGATAAACTATATTTCTAGAGATATCACACCAGGTCCAGGTGGAAGAGAGGGTGCCGTGGAACCCTGCCAGAGAGCATAAAGTCTGGGAAAATAGCACAAACAGAGCATCGTACCCAGTGCTATTCCCTAGGTGGCCCTTTCCCTGCCTCGGCTCTGACACCTGGGAATTTACCACTGTCCCCCTCTTTCCAGGCTCTCCTCCAAAGGATGTCAGTGAGGTTATATCCTGACGATGTTCTCCTGTGACTTGTGCTCCTAACAATGTCGACTCCTCGTTTATTGAATCACAGGCATTGCTAGAGAATCAAATTATGCCACCAATGATAATATTTCTGGGAAAAGGAGTTTCCCTAGGCTCCAGAGCTTCTCTCTGGGGTTTTATTCTTCTGTTCTTGCTTAATTTAATTTTTTGTTTGTTTGTTTGTTTTGCGATATGCGGGCCTCTCAGTGTTGTGGCCTCTCCCGTTGTGGAGCACAGGCTCCGGACGCGCAGGCTCAACGGCCATGGCTCATGGGCCCAGCCGCTCTGCGGCATGTGGGATCTTCCCGGACGGGGGCGCAAACCCGTGTCCCCTGCATCGGCAGGCGGACTCCCAACCACTGCGCCACCAGGGAAGCCGCTGTTTTCTTTAATTTTACTTTACTTCTTGAGAGGGTAAGGAGGATCTAGTGGATGCTTTTCCATTTCTTGGCCACTTGGAATCCACGGCTTTCCCCAAATCTTCCTGGTATCGTAACCCTCCATCATTATACGTGTGGGTTTTGGTGGGCAAATGACTTCCAGCGCTCACCTTCTTTTCCTACGGAAGCCAAGGAAAACTAGTTACTTCTTTCTCCACTCTGAGGAAAAGCCAAGGGTGGGCATGTGTCTGACTCCAGCAAAACAGATACTCCTCCCCTGGGGCTTTGAATATTTAGTCTTCGGCTGGGGGTGTGGAGATGGTTGGAGAACCTGTCATTGGAGGCTGAACCAGGCAAGTCGACGCTGGGCTTCCCGCTGTCTACCCTCTTCCTTGGGGCCACTTTCTGCTTTGCTCCATTTACACTAGAGCTTGTAAACCTAATGCCTTCATGATAAGTACCTGAAATATGTGAGGTGGTGGGTGAAGGACAAAAGAGAGGATCGGGCCTGGGAGTACAGGCCTTTCCTAAACAAGATGTTGTACATCCTGGGTTTTTGAGTGTAACTCGGCATCTGAGGTTCCTAGTGTTCTTGTACTTGTTTGAAATATCCCATAAATACCAACATTTTATCATCCAGTCTGTATCTCCTACAGAGCTTCTTGTTCCCCAAAGAGGCCTCCTAATCCTTTGTCAGACCATGGGTCCTGACTTGGGGATCAGAAAACCAAGTCTCCCCAGCAGAGGAAGCAGAGGCCGCTGAGGGTGGGGCTCTGAGCTGAGGTCAGAGCTGTGCTCAGGCTCCCTGGCCCCAGTCCTTCCTTGACAGCTCTGGGAAGGGAACCAAGCTGCGCTTACCTGATGGCCTGGGAATGGGCACGAGGGGCACCTTCAACTGAGGCCAGGAAAGACATTGAGTGACATGCTAAGAGCTAACTAATGCTGGCTGGCAAGAAGGAAGTCTATGTTTCACCCATGCAGCAATGTAAGCACCAACAGCCCAAGGCTGACACAACAGCCCCATGGCCCTGGGCACCTGGCAATTTCTATCTTGTTTCTCTGCCGTCCTCAAGATGCATGTTCCATCTTGTGGCTAAGATGGCTAAGTACCAAGTGGATGGATCCAGTTGCAGGAGTGGAGAGAAGGCAAAGCATGCTTCTTCCCTTTGAGGGCCTGACCACGACTTCTGCTTATATCGCCCTGGCCTCAGTCCAAGCAGTTGGCCACAGCCAACTGCAAGGAAGATTGGGAAAGGTGGCTTTTAGCTGGGTGGCCACTTGCCCAGATAAGACGCCTGTTTATAGAAGAAGAGGACACGGATGCTGGGGAGATGGCCAGCGGGCTCTGCTCCAACACTCACAAGCATGGACACAGTCAACTGATACCCCTTCCTAGCCCCTCACTGGGGCAAAATGTCTAAGGCTGCCCTTTATGCTTTTCATGCAGGGGGAGGTTAAACGACTTGTCCACATGAATCCTTCATGATAGATCTTCAGGCACTGGGCAGGCAGGCAGAGGAGATATTTTTTGGCAAGGGTTCTAGAGTACTCTTCGAACTTTCATCTCCACTGCTTATTCTCCCGTTCCAATGAGCTTGAGCTCAGACACTGTAATCTCCCTTTCAGCAAAGGCTGCCCTGAGCAGAGGCCATTGTCTCTAAGAGTGAACCTCTGAAGATGCCAACCATTGTTCCCCCTGCAATCCCCTCTAGCCCTCCTGGTGTACCTGTGGCATCTAATTTTCCTGTTTGGATTTCCTGTCCTTGTTTCTCCAAGCTGCATCTAGGTGGACCAGGGACGGACATCCGAGGGACCTCCCAAGGGTAACTGGCCCACCGGCTGGGTATACAGCATCTTGTCTATAGAGAAACACTGAAACGAAATCAATGAGTTGATGCTGGGACTTGAAACAAGAGGTCACATAGAATTGGGGTCAGAGTTCCTGCCATGGCAAATCAAAACTGTATGTAAGCAAAGGTTTGGGGGCACAGAGGAGCCCTAAGAAACTCCCCAAACTGGTCTTCTCCAGGTCAATGGAGCAGATGTGCAGAGAGAAGGGAGAGAGAGAGAGGGAGACATGATGTGGGTCATGACAGACACTGTCGTTCCTGTTCCCATCTCATGTGCCCAAACTCTCCTTTATTGCCTATTGTGGTGTGCTTTGGGGATCACTTTAGTGTAATGGTTGGGAGTATACACCGTGGACTCAGAGAGCTCTGGGTTCAAATCACAGCTCTGCCCCTAATACGGTGACTGTGGGCGAGTAACTGAGCCAAGTCGTGCCTCCTCTATAGTGGGGAGTATCGACTGCATAGGGCAGCTTGAGGATAACGCAAGTGACAAGTGCATAAGTTAGCTTATAAACCAACCAAACTGCCTCCCTCCCTTTGTCCCTTCCTTCCTTCCTCCCCTCCCGCCTTCCCTTCCTCCATCCCTCCTTTCCATTCTTCCTCCCTCCTTTCCTTCTTTTTTTGCACCCAAAGATTCAAAGCAAAGGGTAAGGCATCAGAGACACCTGGCCAATCACTTTCCCACAACTCCCTTTGACTCTATCCTCTTTTGAGGTATGAGCTCTTTTCATGAATTAATACATGGGTGATTTGCCTATCTAGATTGGGCTCCTTCCAGAGGCCATAACCCACTTCCCTTCCTTTTGTGGTTGGGGAAACTGAGGCCCTAGAGGCTGAGTCTCCCGCCCAGCGAGATGCTGTGAGTAGGGGCAGTGCCCCTTCCTGGGGCACACGCTGTGCCCCTGCGGGAGGATGGATTGGATCTCCCACTCCCCTTCCTTTTCCTCCAGTGGGGAAGAGCTGGGCACAGTGTGCTCGAAGAGCCTTCCAGAGGCTGCACTAATGAATCCCTCTTCCTCCTCACAGGAGGAGCTGGGCCTTCTGACCTCAATAAGCAAAGAGATGCTAAACATGCAAATCAGCAGCATTTGGTTCATAAAAATAGCTCAGCAATGCTGCTCCCGCCTCCCCCTCGTCCCCAGCCACTGAGATCCTGCTTTTCATCCACTTCCTTGCTCTCATCTTCTCTTTCCTTCATTCCAGGACTGCCTTAGCTGCCTCCCCCCACCCACCTTCCCTCATTTGTTCTCCTTCCTTTTCCTCCTCCTCTGCTCAGCTTCCCTTTCTATGTTTCCTTCCCACCATCTTGCCTTTCCTGCCTTCCTGACCAGGGTGTGGATGGACAGACAGGGTGAGTCCCCTTCACTCCCCACTGGCTGACTGCAACCACAACAGGCTGACATTTTTTTTTTTCTTCTTTTAACATTGGCTTGGTACATAATTTGGGGGAGACCAATCCTGCCTCCTATCTGCATTTGTACACTTACACGTGAAAAATTTCTGAAAGGACATATCCCAAACACTAATCGTGCATAATTCTGGGGGTCTAGGTTAAAGGCGTTCTTAAAAAAATGACCGTGCCCACGCCTATAACAACATCAATAACAAAGCACACTGCTGTATACACCCATCTCTTCCAGGCTGACATGATTTTGAAGAATTCCAGAGTTCTCTGGGTCCCTGGGCGCCTGCGTGTAATGAACCCCTCGATCCACACTGCCAGGATTCAAGTCCCAGCTGTACCTGTCGGTGGTGTGACCTTGCACAAGCAACCTAGCCTCTCCGGAACAGAATCTCCCTTCCAGGGTTGCTAACAGGAGCGCACGAGTTAAATACAGGGACCTGGGGCAGAGGAATCAGTTAACGATTATCAGCCAATATTATCTTCTCAAAGCGCTGAAATCTAGAGGCTTGGCTGGGCACTGGTGAGACAGTGGCCATGGAATCATCGGGAAAGGCTCCGTGACCAAGTGCAGCAGGTCACAGGTGGGGTGGCCTAGGGGCTAAGCGAAAGCTCTCTGGGGTCGGAAAGACTGGCTGTTGAGTCCTGGCTCTGTCTTCTCGTAGCTGTGTGACCCAGATCCTGTCAAAGAACATCTCTAGGCCTCAGAGCTTTGGCTTGTAAACTGCGGATGCAAAAGCACAGACTTGGTGGCTCAGGCTGTGGCTTCCCTGAGACGATGAACACACAGGGCTGAGCACAGCGTTGGCAGATCTCACTGCTGTTATCATCAGACATTTAACAGCATATGGCTTGGTTCAGCTGAATAACTTTCTTCAAAGGATGAATTGCCTAGGTCGGCGCTTCTCAAGCGTTTTTAGTTATTGCTCTTTCAGGAATATTTTTGGACATCTTTCACCCTAATTGCCTCCTTCCATGAATTTTATTACCATAAATATACTGCACAGCTGTTTGTGTACTACATGTATATCTGTGTTTTATGCCTAAAAAGGATAAGATTTTTGTGTCTCCTGAGAACCAATTTTTGCTCCCTTGGGGGTGATACTGCCCCCCACTGAGAATGTATGTGGCCTGGAGCAGTGGTTCTCAAATGGGGGGAATTTTGCTCCCTGGGAAACCTTTGACAGTGTCTGGAGACATTTTTTGTTGTCACAACAGAGGGGAGGGCTTGGTGCTAATGGCATGTAGTGAGTAGAGGCCAAGGTTCAGCTAAATATCCCACATCACACAGGACAACACCCACCCACTCACCCCAGCATAGAATTATCAAGCCCAAAATGTCAGTAGTGAAGAGGCTGAGTAAACTTGCTGTAGGGCATTCCTTCCTTACCCAAGAATGCTCAGAGAGTGCTTGTGCCCGGTGACCAGACAAGGTGGGAGACGCGCCAGGATGTGTCTCTTGTGTGTGTGAGTAGCGTGGGTCAAGCTTCTTAAAGGCACTGAGCGAGGCCGTACGTGAGGGAGGTCACGTGTCATGGGCATGACCACGATCTAGGATGCTTATGTGTCAATGTTCTTGCCATTCTTTTAAAAAATACTGTAATTTATGGGAATTCCCTGGTGGTCCAGTGGTTAGGACTTGGCGCTTTCACTGCCGGGTTCTGGGTTCAATCCCTGGTCGGGGAAATGACATCCCGCAACACGTGGTGTGGCCAAAAAAAAAAATACTGTAATTTACGGGGTCATGTGTTAGGTAAAGTGGCAGTGGGGTGGAGCTATAATCTTTCTTTAAAAAAAAAAAAATCTTTATGACTTTTTTCCCTTTCTTATTTATTTATTTATTGAAATATAGTTGATTTACAATATTGTGTTAGTTTCAGGTGTACTGCAAAGTGATTCGTTTATACATATATATGTATATACCTATATTCTTTTTTTTATTCTTTTCCATTATAGTTTATTAAAAGATATTGAATATAGTTCCCTGTGCTATACAGTAAATCCTTTGTTGCTTATAGAGTCTTTCCTTGACAGATACCATGGTCTAGTTAGGGGAGAGATTAATTCTTATGTAATAATTATGACCACTAACTTTCACTGTCCACTAACCTTGTGTTGGGGATTGTGTTAAGTGCTTTACATGGTGTAAGTAATATGTTCACAACATTCCCATGAGACAGGCACTATTCCCACCCCTACTCCTATTTTACAGATATGGAAACTGAGGCTTAGAGTAGTTAGGTAACTTGTTCTAAGTTGCATGACTAGGAAGTAGGGTAGCCAGGATATGCACTCAGGGCTTTACACTCCACAGCCCACAAACCTGACATCGAATTATACTGCCTCCTAACTCTGATACAAGGCAGGCTCTGCTGTGTGTCAGAGAGGTGTCACTGAAGTGCTGCTGGAGTTCACAGACAGAGAGATGACTCCCAGCAGGAGAAACCAGGGATGCCTTCCTGGAGGCGGAGGCACTGAAGTGGCCCACAAAGGATGAGTGGAATTTGGCACATGGAGTTAGAGCTGACAGACACCCAGGCAGATAAGACAGCTTGAGCAAAGGCACAGAAGTAGGGAAATGCCAGAATGATCTTCTTAGGAGTCACTGGGCCATGTGGGTGCCAGTTTTGACAATGCACTCTGCCCCAATTCCCAGTTCTATAGTCCAAATCCACCCATTGCCAAAGAGGACCTGAGGGACACTTCAAAAAGGGCATTTAACGTGACTGGTAGTCACAGGTCCCTGTGGAGCACTTCTAAATCAGGGTTTCTTGACTTTGGTACCATGACATTTCAGAGCAGACATGTTCCGCTGTACACGGCTGTCTGGTGCGTTATAGGAGGTTTGGCCGCACCCTTGTCTTCTAACCACCCCTCTTGTCAAGTTGAGACAAACCAAAATGTCTCCAGATACTGCCCCATGTCCCCTGGGAGGTAAAGTCACGGAGGATGAGAATCACTCTCCTAAACATAGGTGGGGGCAGGGACTGGGGAATATGGGCTGGGGAGGCAGACACCCTCCCCTGCTGCTTTCCCATTGCAGCAGCTGAGAGCTATGTGATTCTGGTAAGGCCCGTCCCCCTCTGGGCCTTAGTTTCCTCATCTGAAAGGTAAGGTGTCTGGTTGCCGTAGGTGGTCCCTAAGGACCCTTTTGTCCAGCAGCCCGAGACTGGCCCCGGAAGCGCGATCATTACGCGGCGCAAAGACACACGGTCTGCGAGCTGCTGTCCCCACCCGGAACGGTGGCGGCAGCTGGCTCTCTGCTGAGCTCAGGGCCGGGCCACCAGTGCCTTCCAGAGCAGGCGTGTGAAGGGCTCTGGGTGTCGCTTTCCCCAGCAACGCCCGGGTGACACCCCTCATTACAGTCAGGAAGAGTAGGGCTCAGGAGGTGGGGACGATGTGTTCTTTGGTGTGAGAAAATGATTAACCCAGAAAACTGGCCCCGTGTGGCAGCTGAAGGCATTTCCTGAGGTCCCAGTGGGAGAAGTTGGGTCCTCCCGTTTCTTTGGTGGAAACTCAGTTCTTGCCTTCTCCTTTTATCCTGGGAACCAAGCGGGTGTCCCAGGTGAAGGCAAGGCTGTCGCAGACTTCATTTGGTTTTGGAATTGAGAGTCACAGTGGATAGTGGCGGGGTGGTGGTGCTGGGAGGTCCCTGCCTCATTACTGAGAGCTGCTTCGCCGTGTGGGAGCCTGAGGGGCCCCCTGCAGGCCAACTGGGGGCCGACTGTGTGACCTCAGGCAAGTCAGTCAACCTCTCTGGGTCTCCGTTCCATCATCTGTAGCCTGTCAACAATCACATAGGGTTGCTAGGAGGTACACAGGTGTACGGTAGTTAGACAGTTATAGGAGTTAATACAGGTGCCTCCACCTGTATTAACACAGGTGGTGAAGAATAACACGGAGCTTCCGAAACATGTCTAGCATTTGTCACTCACTGTCCTTGGCCCCCAGTGATCCTTGGAGGGAGTATTTTTACATCTGTTTTACAGATGAGGCTCAGGGAGGTTGAAGCTATTTGCCCAGCATCTCTCAGTTAGCATGTGGTAGAAAAATGGTCCAAGCTCCAGACGCAGGATTTGAACCCCGACCCTTTCCAAAGCCCACGTCTTGGTTTGTGTGTGAGTTCAGGGGTTGTGCTCCCTGCGACGCTCTCTCCCCTGGACTCTGAGCGCCTGTCACTCAGCCCATCTGTCAGAGCCTGAAATGCAAGTCTCTGAGCCTCTGCTGTTTATTGTGGGTCTCTATCAAGAAGGCAAAAAATAACAGTGCGTGTGGGCGAGGGGCTGAGCAGATAAGGGGGCAGAGGTGGAGAGAGGGGCATCTGATAAGGGGTTGCAGAGCTGAAAGCAGGCAGATATGAATGGGCTGGGGTGGGGGGAAAGAGTAAGATAGGGAGGTGGGGGAGATGGAAGGGAGAAGCCCTCTGGGAGCCAGGTAATGGAGAAGAGGAGAGGAGGCAGATACGGGACAGTGAGGGGGACCCATGGGGAATGCGGGGGTGGGTATTCAAGGAAGAAGCAGAGGGCGATCTCCAGTGGGCTGGCGCAGACACGCACACAGACATGCAGTAGTGGGGCTCTGGTCCCAGCTGGCCAGGCCTGTCTGCAGTGTCTGCTACGACCTTTTCCTCTTGACCCTGCAAGTGAGCCCACGGCTTTCCCCAGCCGCGACTCTCAGCTGGTCTCTGGGGTACAAGTACCACGGTAGAGGCGGTGGAGCTCAAAGGAGGCCTGGGCTGGTCCTTCATGACTAAAGGCACTGGATAAACTCCCTCCCGCCTGCTCTGTCCACAGGAGGTTTCCCTCTCTCTTCCCTCCCTCCCTCCCTCCCTCCTTCCCTCCATCCTCCTTTCTCTCCCTCCTTCCTTTCTAGCTTCATCTGTTCAGGGCTCACCCTGCTAAGTTCTGCTGCAAGTTCAGGGCATAAGGTAAACGTTGTTGTACCTTCTGCCAGCTGGAGAAGAATATCACCAATCAAGTAGATAAATAAGGTGCTTTGAGAGAGCTGTAACTGCGTGAAAAAATTGAATCATGTACGATGTCAACGAGTGGATGGGTGGGGGTTACATCGGGTCTGCTGGTCAGAGCAGGTGCTTGTGAGGAGGTGATACTGGAGCTGGGATCCCCTGATAAGAAGGAAGGGGCCTTGAGAATCTGTGAGGGAGAGCACCAGGTGGAGGGAACTGCAGATGCAAAGGCCCTGCGGTGGGAATGTGCTTGGCTTGCGAGGGACAGTGAAATAATGAGGCGAGGTGGAGAGGCCTGAGCGTGCAGGAAGCCAGCTGGAACTTCACGGTGACCTTGGGTGAATCAGTTTCCCTCTCTGGGCTTCAGTTGCCATTATTTGTGAGCTGGGAGAATGAGCTCTCGAAGGTCCACGGGTCCCAAAGTTCCATGGATATTTGAGCAGAGTCAAGGAGAGCTCCCTGGGAGCCCCCAGAGCCCCTTTTACCCCTGGTTTTAGCACGCAGGGCAGCGCCCAAGCGCATGCGTTAAAATCCTGACTTCACCATTTAATTTGTATGTAACTCTGAGCAAGTGGCTTAACTTCCCTGAACTTTCAACTTCCTCATTTGTAAAGTGGGAATTACAATAGTACTCGCCTCACAGGGCTGTCATGGAAGAGGAAATGAGATAATTATGTAAAGGATTTAACTCAGCTCCTGATACACAACGAGCTATTATTATTGGTGCCAAGAACTCCCAAGACTTTACTTTGAGGTTAGACCCGTCTCCTGTGCGTTGGCCCAAGTATCCACGTGCTGATTGATCTTTTCTACCTGGAAACTGATGTTGCATTGGCACATCCAGCTCAACACGACCTAAATCAAGCCCATCGTCTCCCTTACTTGCTCTTCTCTCCCCGCTATCTTGCTTTCCTTCCCTGTCCCTTATCTTGGTTCATGGCACCGTGATTCTCCCAGACGGTCACGCTCAATCTCTGAGTTATCTTGGACTTCTTTTCCCACGTCGAGTCAATTGCTGAACCGTATCTGTAAGTCTCTGCCGTGCCCATCCAGCCCCTCATTTTCATTCCTGATGCTTCCCTTCAGATTGTCCTGACCCCTCACCTGCACTAGAGGATAATCTCCAGATTGGCTTCCTGCTCTGTTTCTTCCTGCCTGTCTCCCTCTCTGCCATCCATCACCACCTTTCAAACACTGTTGCCACAGTGACCTTAATGCTCCAAGCAAGTCACTTTTCTGCCGACCAGTCCTCTGTGTCTCCCCATCCACTCTAGGGCACTGGATAAAACCCTTGGCCCCAGCCTGCCTTCGAAGTCTCTCATAATTTGATTCTAATATACTTTTCCAGGATCTTCCATGGCTCTCCCCAGCACATACTAAACCTTCATAACCCTTGTCTGCTCAAACTTCCTCGAGTGTGACTTACTTCTTGAGAATCTCACTTTAAGTTTTTCCCCTCTGCCTAGAATCTACCCACACTCCAGTGATGCTTGTTCCAGTCCAACCACACTTAGAATTTTTTTTTTTTTTTTTTTTTTTTGCGGTACGTGGGCCTCTCCCGTTGCGGAGCACAGGCTCCGGACGCGCAGGCTCAGCGGCCATGGCTCACGGGCCTAGCCGCTCTGCGGCATGTGGGATCTTCCCGGTCCGGGGCACGAACCCGTGTCCCCTGCATCGGCAGGCGGACTCTCAACCACTGCGCCACCAGGGAAGCCCCACACTTAGAATTTGAATTCACAGCTCCCGTCCTCCATGGAGCCTTCCTAGATGTCAATGCCCTGCCAACCTGCTGGATCCTCTCTCTTCCTTTCCCATACTTTCATGTTTTCTTTTACAGAAAGTATTTACAGTTTTTCTTGAATTCTTATGTATTCATTCTTCTCCCCTACTAGACTTGTGAATTCCTGGAATATGGGAACTCTGTCTTGGTCATCTTTATATTGTTGACGAGACTTAGTAAATAGTTTAAGAGGTCTGATAAGTTTCTCGTCTCTAACACAGCTAAGACAGGTCCCCATCTCGATCTCATTGCCCTGAGCAATATATCCTGACCCCCGTCTTCCTCTGTTTGGTAGACAGCACCATCATCCACCCAAACCCCTCTGCTCAAGCTCCAAACCCAGGAGTCTCATCCTTGACTTCTCTCTGTCTCTTCCCTCATCCTAAACCCAGTCTATCACCAAATTAGCTCTACCTCCAAAACCTATCCCAGATGTGTCCTCTTCTCTCCACCTAACCTGCCACCAGCCTACTTCAAGCACTGCCACCCCTCTTTCCTGGACTGTGGCCGGGACTCCCAGGTCATCTTCTTGCCTCTGTTCTTGCCGCCCTGTGCCCTAAGCTCCTCTCTGAAATGAGAGCGTTCTTTGAAAATGTACATCACGTTATATCACTAACTGACTTGAAATCCTCCAATCGTCTCCTATCATATAGATGCAGATATCTTACACTGGTTTACACAGCCTTACATCCTTTCTGTCTAATCGCACATCATACTGCCCTCCCCGGTGCCCACACTACATCTCCAGACACAGTGACCTTTTCTCCAACATACCAAGGCTCTTCCTGCCCCAGGACCTTTGCACTGTTACCTCTACCTGCGCTACTATTCTCCCTGATCTTTATGTGGTTGTCCCTTCTTGTAATTTAGATTTCGGCATAAATATCACTTCCTTAAGCTGAATTACACACGCAATCGTTCTGCTTTATTGCTCTACTTTAAACCTCTGCATTGTGCTTCTCACTACCTGATTACTGTTATTACTGTTTTTGCTCTGGTTGTGTCCAATCCCGCTAGAAATAAACTCCATGAGATTAAGGACTTTGTCTTGGTTTTCACTGTATTCCTAGCCTTGGATAGGTTCCTTCTGTTTCTTCATAGTTTAGTGGTCAGCCCATGTTTGCTCACCAGTTGTGCTCAACTGGTTTCTTATTGTGGCTAAAATCACGGTGCACAAGCCTGCATTCCTTTCTGGAGATTCTAGGGAAGAAGAATCCATTTCCTGTCTTTTCCGATTTCTGGAGGGCAATAGCCTTTTTTGGCTCATGGTCTACTTCCTCCAATTTTATAGCCAGCTTGGAGGGTCAGGTCCTAATCACGTGGCATCCCTTTGACCCAGCTGGAAAATGTCCTCTGCTTTTAAGAAGTCATGTAATTAGCTCGAACTTACCCAGATAATCCAAGATAATCTCTCCATCTCAAGGTCTTTAACCTTAATCCCATTGGCAACGTCTCTTTTGCCATGTAAGGTACCCTTTGCAGCTTCCAGGATTACGACATGGACATCTTTGTGGGATCGGGGGCATTACTGGGTCTACTGAACCCTTCAAGCCAGCAAGGCTTCCACACTCTTTTATCGTGCCTATGTGGGTTGTGGAACTTATCAAAGTTCAGGTGGTTTTCAAGTCTACCCTGGCTGTTACTCTCAGCTAGGCCATCCTTAGTCTTTTCTGCATGTGTGCTCAGTCTCCTGGTCATCCAGGGATATGTGGAGGGTTTATCAAGCTTCTTCTGGGCTATCTTGTTTACTGAATCACCTTCTTAAATTTCTGGTTAGTTCTCTGGTCTGTTGCTTGCTCCAACCAGGACTCCAACCTCCAGGTAGGAGGACCACTGGGCTTCACCCTATACTTGCCACCAAGATGGCTAGTTTTACTGACAGTGCTGACGAGCATGGGTTTTGGCTTTCTGCTTCAAACCAAGTGAGCTGGCTCTGGAGGCAAAGCTGCTGGGCTGTGGGGGAAGATGAAAACTGCTCCAAGCAGGAACGTCACAAACTCCCACCATTTTTACTCAGAGTTTAGAAGTTTTCCATGAATTCATTGTATGGCTTTGGTTGATTTCCAGTGCCCAGAAATAGTTATTTAGATAACTTTGTTTTTAGTGTTATAGTTGCTTTTTGGGAGAGAGGATTTGCTGACCTCCTTACCTGTCATACCAGAAGTCTCACCTTCTGTCTGATTAGAAGGTTTAGTCCATCTATTCAATACGTTTAGGGTAATGAACGATATGGTTGGTTTTAAATCCCCCTTCTTGGTATTTGTCCCATTGGTGTATTTTCCCTCTCTGACTCCTTCCCTTCCTTCTTTGGGTTAATCGTCTATTTCTTAGCAGTCCATTTTAATTTCTCTACTGGCTTTTAAAATATAACTCTATGCATTTTTTGGCACCACTCTAGGCAATACAAGTATCCTAAATTTACCAAGTCTACCTTGAATTAATATTGCATTGGTTCATGTAAAAAGTAAGAACCTTACAACAGTAAAACACCACCTACCTCAACCCATCTCCTGTGCTAGTATTGACCTATACATTAAATACTCACATGTAATTTACCACACAGTAAAATGTTATTATTTTTTCCTTGTAGACCCAAATTTCCATCTGGTGTCATTTTTCTTCAGCCTAAAGAACAAGAACCTCCTTCAGCATTTCTCATAGTGCAAGTCTGCTGTCAATGAGTTCTCTCACATTATGTTCACCTAAAAATAACTTTCTTTTGCTCTAATTTTTGAAGGATATTTTTACTGAATATACAGTTTAGGAGGACTTATTTTTCTTTCTGTATTTTAAAGTCATTGTTCCCTAGTCTTCTTGCCTCTCTTGTTTACTATGAGCAGTCAATCGATATTTGTATTTTTGCTTATTTTTTCTTCGACTGTGTTTAAGATTTTCTTTTCATCTTTGATTTTCAGCCGTTTGACTATGACGTGTCTAGCTATGGTCCTCAATGTATTAACCCTGTTTAGGGATTGCTGAATTACTTGGATCTATAAATTAATTAAAAATAATTGAATTTGGGAAAATGCTGGTGATTTTGTCTTCAAAGATTTTTTTTCCTGTCTATTCTCTCTTTCCCCTTCTGGGACTTCAATTATATGTATATCAGCCTGCTTAATATCATCCCAGAGGTCACTGGGATTTTGTACGTTAAATTTTATTTTTTCTCTATTTCAGGTACTGTGCTGTAATTTCCTGTCCTACAATTTCTATTTTTAGCATTTTTCATTCTTCCACTGTGATTCCTAGCTTTGCGCTCATTATGACCATCCTTTCCCTTAAGTCCTTGGACATTTTTACAATAGCTGCTTTAAAGTGCTTGTCTGCTAATTTCAACATCTGGGTCGTTTTAGGGTCTGTTTGAATGGATTGCTCCCCCCCCCCCTTGTTTATGGTTCACATATGTAGTAATTTTTTATTGTATACCGACTACTTTGAATGATACATTATATCGAGTCTATGTTTTGCCATATTCTCTTATGGGTGTTGATTTTTGTTCTGAAAGGTTAAGTTACTCGTGAATCTCTTTGGTCCCGCCAGTCTTGATTTTATTCTTTATAGGGTGGGTCTGTATCATTTTTGAACTTAACTCTTAGGCATGATCCTTTTTCCTAAGGCCTGGCTTTTTAAAATCTTTTTTCTTTTTTTTTTTTGAGTTCTTAACTGAATGCCTGAGGTTTCAGCAGGTTTCCTCCACTTTGGCAGTCCCCTTCAGCTCTCTTAGCTTGTCATCAGTCTTTGCTCAGCCTTGTAGAGTCTTGCCCTGTGCATACACAGCCCAGCCTGCCACTAAGAACCCTCCATGAGTCTCCACAGAGACGTCTGGGCTACGCCCTCTGAACAGCTACTTGACCCTACACATTCCAGTTGCTTCAGCTGCCCAGCACTCCCACATCTGCCTTCTTAGCATGGTGAGATTACAGCCCCCTTTGGGCTCCTCCTCGATGCACCAAAGTAGGGAAGTGTGTGCGGTCCGAGAGCTGGGTGACTGTGGGCTTGCCTCTCAAGGATTATAGTCGTGTGTTGCCTATTGTATAATGCCTCAGAACATTTGACTCATATAGTTTGCCCAACTTCATCATTGTTTTCAGCAGGGGGGACAAGGTGGAAAAATCTCACTCCATCTTTTTTTTTTTTCTTTTTGCGGTACGCGGGCCTCTCACTGCTGTGGCCTCTCCCATTGCGGAGCACAGGTTCCGGACGCGCAGGCTCAGCGGCCATGGCTCACGGGCCCAGCCGCTCCGTGGCATGTGGGATCTTCCCGGACCGGGGCACGAACCCGTGTCCCCTGCATCGGCAGGCGGACTCTCAACCGCTGCGCCACCAGGGAAGCCCCTCACTCCATCTTTAAACTAGTTTAATTATTACAGAAAGGTTAAAGTTCCTTTTATAATATCCAGGTATCCCAGTGCTTAGAACAGCGCCTTAAACAAATATTTACTGAATGAATTAATCAATTGCAAAAAGTAAAAATATCATAGGACTTAAATTGCAAAGAAAAAGTATTTCTTCCTTTATCACCCTAGTTCTTTTCCTCTGCATTATCTCCTGTGAGTGTTTCTTGTATATTCTCCAGAGTTTTTCTATGTATGTAAGATTACGTGTGTGTGTACAGAATATTGTTTTCTCTCCTAAATAAATGAGGTCATTAAGCTATTCAGTGGTTTACCTTTTATTTTTGTTTTCTATAAAAGTATATATCTTGAACGCCTTTCCATACCAGCACATACAGACTTTCTCATTCATTTTAAAAGCTGTGTCGTTTTCTGTAGCATAGATATATCATAATTTAGTTAATCAGTTCCCAGTTGATCTATCTTTCTATCTTAAGCCTTCTCTAGATAAGAAAACAAAAGCTCACCTGACAAGCAGGCACATCTCTGGACACTCCTCTGATCGAATTTAACCTCCTTTATCCTGTGGAGCTACTGTGAAGCAGGGCTCACATTTGGAAGTGTTTCTGCCCCCATGTGCAAATGGCTGCCACATAGGGTAGATGGTAGATGGAGGTGGGTGGCAGAGAGGAGCAGAGAATGTTCTGGGGGGGTGGGCACTGGAGAGAATGAGAGAGAGAGAACAAGAGGTGCTTTCTGGCTTAGGGTGGTGGTGGTCAGGGAAGGCTTCATGGTGTTGGTGTCATTAGGATTAGATCAGATATGGAGGTGGGGTCTTTTGAAAAAGGCTGCTCCAGCTGCAGAGAACAGCGTGGGCACAGGCACAGACAAGGACCTGCCCGGGGAATAGAAGTAGACCTGAGCATCATGCAGGGCGAGGGAAACAGGGAAAGAAAGCTGGGGAAGCAGTTAGGACCAGGGGGCAGTGATATTAAGTTCCAGGCCCAGGAACTGAGCAGGGACGGAGAACTTCCATAAAATTTCTGCTTGGGAAGCGTTTGTTATAAGGTTCAGAGGACTGGATTGGTAGACTAGGGGCACTTGCTAGAGGAAAGTCTCTTATAGTAAGAGCAAACTTCCACAAATTTGTTGTTGAAACTCCCCCCGTTTTCCTCTCACTATTGTTATCTGGGTCCATTTCCCTCCTCTGTTTGTCCCCAGTTCCCTGCTCTGCGGTGTCTGGGCTGAGGCGACCGTGGGCCCACACCGCCTCCCTGTGTTGGGTTTGTGTATCGCATGCAGCACAGCAGCTCCCCCAGGGCTGAAGCGGATGGAGAGGTCAGGGTGTCAGTCGTGTCCCACGATGCTCATCACCATCACTCACTAAGTTTTTCAGTTGGGAGACTGATTTCATTAGCAACGACATCAGGACGAGCACCCATGTTCCTTTCCGCACACAGAGTCACCGTGAGGTGAGGGGACAGGTCTACGTGGAGGACCTGCCTCTACCAGCCTCCTGGGCTCTAGGCGAGGGGTGGAGACCTCTGTCTGTTCCCGTTGGCATCCTGCCCCCGTGGCATGGTACACCTTAGGATATGCTTACCTCTTTGACCAAGGGGAGTGATATTTTTTCTCTCTTCTTTGATCTTCCTATTCTTTTCTAATTACAATGAGAATCTCTGAATTCATTTCTGGGTTCTCGGGAGGACGTCCTATGAGAAGAACAAGACAACAGAGGAAGGTTCAAAACCATCCCTAGCACAGAGGGGTAGCTGTCCCTAACAGTCATCGCTCCCTCACTGCCCGAGAGATCACGTTCAATATGTTCAGCTGGGCTTCAAGGCCCATCAGGACCTAGCTGTACCTTCCTTTTGAGCCTCAGCTCTTGACACTTCCCTTCTGTGTATCACATTTCAATCCAGATCCCTGCACGTGTTCCCTCTGCCTGGGATACTCTCTCTTTTTTTTTTTTTTATTTTATTATTTTTGGCTGCGTTGGGTCTCGGTTGCTGGGTACGGGAGGCATGTGGGATCTTCCTGGACCAGGACTCAAACCCGTGTCCCCTGCATTGGCAGGCAGACTCTCAACCACTGCGTCTCCAGGGAAGCCCTGCCTGGGATACTCTTTGTCCAGTCTTTATTCTGGCCCATGTCCTCCTTCTGGAGAGCTCCTATATACCCACCAGCCTCAGATCAAATATACCACCTCTGCAAGTCTTTCCTGAGCCTGAAGTCAGCCCCTTCCCTGGAGTTCAATGATTTGTACGTTTCTCATTTCAGCCTTCTTAATGCCTAATAACAGTGACCTGGCATAGTGTAGGTACCCAGCGAATATTTGTAGGTGAAGCAGAAATGGTCCCAGGTCTGGGAGGTGGCTAAGATGATGGATAGATAGTGACTTGAAGAGGCAGAAGGTTAGAGAGAAGGAAGCAGAGAAAGAGTAGGTTCATGAAGGGCACTTAAACCCTGAACGTACCCTCAGCCAACGCCAAGGAAGAGGGCTGACACTCCTTTCCCTCTGGATGTCAAACTGGGTTTCCTTCTATCTCCAGGGTCTCCTTGTCACTTTCCCCCTTAGTTCACACCCACGTCTTCACTAACTCTGCCTACTTCCCATCCCCAACTTGGGATTCACCTTGGGAGCCAAGTGCCCTGGATCATACTGAGCCCTTGAGTACTTTCTCCTCGAGGCCCAAAGGCCAGGTTCAAATCCAGGATCCACAATTTATTTATTGGCCTGGCGTCTTAGGCAAACTCCTTCATCTCTCGGAACCTCCGTTTCATCGACTGTAAAATCAATACAGTGATATTGATTTTCTCTGTGTGCCTCAAAAAGCTGGCGTGAAAAATCATACTTGATAATAGATATGAAATTGCTTCCTGGAAATTCTATAGATAATTATTATTATAATGGTAACTGATAAAAATAAGTGCATGGAATATGCTATTCCCTGCCTTCTTTCCTGAAAGCTGAGGCCAAAAGAATGGTAGAATATAGGGATAGACAAGTATGTTGAATCAATCTGAAGAAATGAAGCAAATCTTTAAAGCTTTTAATCCTCCCTTAACAGGCATCAGAGCGGATTAGACTCTGAATCCTTGCAGCTCCTCTATCTCGTGCCACCCCTGGAGGCAGTGTTGCCTAAAGGTTAAGAGTATGGGGTTTGGTGTCACATGATTCGGGTTCAAATCCCATCTCTGCCAACTGGGTAGAGTTACTTAAGTGATAGCTTAGTCTGTTTGTGCCTCAGTCTTTTTAGTAAAATGGGAATGATTTTAACAATGGTACTTATCTGTTTGTCTTGTTGCAGCTAGATGCCGTGATCCCGGTAAAGCCCTCTGCACAGTGGCTGGCGTACAGTGAATGTCAGCTTTGATCATTTCCTGTTAGCTTCCTGCTCACGGGGGTTGACTGTTTTGCGTTTGCTCTCACCTTGAATAAAGTGACGAGGCTCAATAATGACCAGGCAGAGAGCAAGGAAAAAAACATCTAATGAGAGACTGGCTAGTAACTGAGGATAGAAAGGATCTTAGCAGCTCTCTAGTCCAATTCCCTCATTTAAAAAATGGTAAAACTGAAGCCCAGGGAGGAAATAAATATTTCTCCCGAGATTACATAAGCAATTCAGTTCAGTGTATTGACTATTTTCTCATGCCTATTATACTCCAAGCATTAGCTGCATTTCTGTGGATAAGTGGATCAATAAGAAACAGTTCTTGCCTTTGCACAACTTTCCCCAAAGTGTGTAACATGCAAAATAAAGCTATCATGGTCAGAATTGAACCCAGAAAATGCTGGATTAAATAAAATGAAACAGGTTTTTTTTGGGTTTTGCTTTGTGCTTTGCCCATCTCTGAGAGGGAGTTTTCCATATGCAGCATATGACAGAAGTTATTTTTTTTTTCCTCTCGAGTCTATCTTTGGGATTTGTGCCCTGTGGCACACCTATGAAAAATGTGACTTTAGCTAGAAGTTCACAGAGGGTGGGGATATATGAAAATGGATTTATAAGAAGTTCATTGGTGATGAGGCAGAGATGGGATGCAGACTAGTGCTCAGGGGACCTACCTTGAGGGCATAGAGCCCTCTCACCTCTGTCCTGTGCTTTTATGTAGATCAAATCTCCTTCTGAGGAACCCTTGAGAGCAGTCTCCATCAACGTCCAAGAGCACACACTTCAGGAACAGCAGTCTTGTGACTAAGGTGTTGAAGGAAGAAGAAACATCAAGAAGGCAACGAGATTGAGGCAGTGACCAGGGCAGGATGAGGATGCTATAGCTACCACTGACAGGATGCCTGCCATGTACCCAGCCTCCTTTTACTCGTTACATTACCCACATTCACATATTCAATTCTCATATCAACCCTTTGAGGTCAGTACTATTAATACCCCATTGTACAGATGAGGAAACGGGCACAAGTGGTTCATTGACTTACTTGCTCAGGGTCATCTAGCAAATGAGTAGAGGACCTGAAGTTCAAATCTAAGCGATTGGCTCCAGTCTGCGCTTGGAACCACGATAGGGGGAGGGGTTGCTTTGGCTGCCATATGTATTTCTCCTTGCCTGCATCCTATGGATAGACGTAGGACTAGTTATCCAGGAAGTGGATCCTGTTTTGATCTGCTGTGTGGTCACAAGTATTGGGGTGGAGGGATTCAGCTTGGAATAGGCATCCTTCCTGCTGTGTCTACCCTTCTCCATTCCGAGCATTTGCTCAGATACCCCCTTCTCTATGTTTACTGCCTTCTCTATGCTCACTATTTTGCTAACGCTTGCCTGGGGCACTTGCTGTGTGTACCTTGTTTCCAAGTTACTGGCACAGATCTACTGATGCCCCCTAGACAAGTCATAGCCGCTTGGAGGCAGAGGCAAGTTCTTATTCATACGTGCAGATTGCCCACCTCAGAGCTTTGCTCAGTCATTATTGTTAAATGAATAAAAGAATGAATTCAGAACCATTGAAGAGAACCTAAAAAACTCCCTGAAAAGTGGAAATACCACATGTGGAAGTCATTTAGTGCTGTTTCCTAAATGTTTCTATCTTCCAGGCGTTGATGGAAATGGCATTCCTTTACTTTCTTTGAAATTATGGATGGCCGTATAATCTTTGAGAAATGAGATGTGAGCAGAAAGGGTATGAGTGTTACCTCTGGGGAAGAGATTTGAAAGTCAGTGTACAGTTCATCACATTCTTTCTCCGTCATTACGGTGGCAGTGTTTCAGGCGGTGTCTGCTCCACCAGCCTTAGTGTGGGAGTGGCTAGGAGCAGAGGCCCCAGACGACCCCCATGGACTTGTAGCACAGGTGAACAAGAAACATTTGTGATTTTAAGCTACAGGATTTTTTTGGGGGGTGGGTGGGTGATGAATATGTTTATTACCAATTGTAGTGATGATTTCAAGGGAGTATACATATGTATAAAAAGTTATCAAGTTGTACACTTTAAATACATGCAGTTTATTATATATAAATTATATTCTAATAAAGCTGTTAAAAAAGAAAATATTCAAATTCATATTTATTTTGAGGGCTCAAAAAAAGGCAAAAGTCTTAAATTACCCTAGATGCTATATATATATATATATTTTTTTTTTTTTTTTGCGGTACGCGGGCCTCTCACTGTTGTGGCCTCTCCCTTTGCAGAGCACAGGCTCCGGATGCGCAGGCTCAGCGGCCATGGCTCATGGACCCAGCTGCTCCGCGGCATGTGGGATCTTCCCAGACCGGGGCACGAACCCACGTCCCCTGCATCGGCAGGCGGACTCTCAACCACTGCGCCACCAGGGAAGCCCCTACATCTTTATTCTAAGCAAGTATTTAAATATTTTCTTCATGTAACATTGCATTTTTTTTATGTCTTTTGATGAGCAGGATTTAGTTTCTGACTTGAAAGATCAATAAAGAGAATTATTATAGCTCTTTTCGGGGAAAGATTACTATATTTTTAGTTCAAAATTACCTTCAGGGAACCAGGAGTAACCTATCCTGTGACACCTTACACACACTGATAGAGAAGCTGATCTGATAGACGTCAAAAACAGGAGCTATCGTGTTGGATGAAGATTGCTACTAGCATGATCTACTCAGGGAAATTTGTGGGGATTTTAATGCTGTTTGCGGGAATTTTAATGCTGTTTGCGGGGATTTTAATGCTGTTTGCTGTTACAGCGTAACCTAGCTCATCCTGACTGGTGTGCCATGGGAGATCTTCTGGGGGATGATTCTGAAAATGAGCATCACTGTTGCCAAGCATGAGGAGAGAGCAGAGAGGAAATGGGATCTTGAATTAGAGGCAAAGCTCTTCTATCATCAGTTCAGAATCCAATCTGAAGAATGGCAGAGGCGTAGAAATGGAACCATACGTATCGACAGCCAGGGAGATGCTACCTGGAATTGGAAGGGCTATCTGGTCTCTGCACCATGGCTAGGGAGGTGGTGAGGAGCACGGTTTGTGGATGACATGTGAAGGGATGGGTGGGTGGTGGGGTGCAGAGGTCATAACAGTGATGCATGTTCTATTCTGTTCATTTAGTGCTTCTCAAATTTTGAATTAATTGCCATTATGTAAAAGTCCAGATTTTTGACTTCTCTGGAAAAAGCAGAAAATCTGGGCGATGTAGTATAAGTATGTAGTATGAAGCTTTCTTAAGACACAGTGTATACGCTGTCGGTCCCTGCTGTCTGTGGCCGTACTTGCTTCATTCATTTCTGTACTTGCCCGATGCCTGGAACCATTGGAATTGGAGATCCCTGTATGATTTGAACTTGGGAACCTAATTTCAGCCTATGTTATATCTATTACACGTTATTAGAGGCAAAACAGTGCACTTCCATCTCTGAATGGCAGCTGTGCTTGCCAGCACTAAGATTGTCTTAGGATCCGTTTCAGTGCCTAAAAGAACAAAGATGTGAAAACCCTTTACGTATTTTGCTGAGAAGAAGACAAAATGATTCTGGGTTGAGACTCAAGATAGAGGCATTGAAACCAGGAGCTTTTCAGCGTGAAAATGGCTTTGGGCAGAGGAGATTGGGTGGTCTTTGGTTCTGGCTCTGTTTGCCAGTTAGCCACGGCCACTTTCCCTTTCTGTAAATGGGCTCGATGGAGAGAAGGTGAGGGTGAGCTCTGGGCAAGGGAAAGTGGAAAGTGGGCAGAGTGAGGACTGTGGAGAGGTCTGAGCCTGGAGGAGAAAGTTATATTAAGGCTTCAGAGAAACTTTGGCGAAATTGTTTCGGCTCAGCAGATGAAAGAAGATGTGGAACAAACAGGGAGAACAAAGGCAGTAGAGGAAGCCCAGGCGGGCTCAGGAGATAAGTCAGGGGAAGAAGACAGAGGCAGCTAAATTTAAACACTAGACAAAAGATGCCTCAGCAGGGCCAGGAGCGTCTATAAATATCTGGAAGGCAACAGGCTCCAGAAAGAAAGGAAGAATTATTCACTGTCTTCCCAGATGTAGGACAGAGACAGAGGCCAGAAGGAAGCCGGGACGGCGTCAGGCTGCTGGACGCAGGGGAATAAAGCGGTGTTTGTGCTGCCGTAGGAACTGGGCAGTGAGTGGGGACTCTGGCTCCTGAGCGGCTGCTCAGACTGGGATCTCTTCCAGGCCTCCCAAGGCTGCCTGGCCTGGGGCCCTTCAGAGACCACGAGTCCCGAGCACAGCTGCATCTCTGCTGACACAGAGGAGCCCTGTAGGAGCAAAGGAGTACACTTGGCTCTAGGTGCCGAGGTTGACTGGTGGCCTTCGAAGTCCCTTCCCTTCTCTAGCTCCCGTTTTCCTCTTTGTACAATGGGGGAAATTGCTGGTAACCTACCAGGGATAGTCTGAGGATCCAATGAGCCTTTGTGTGTGAAAGGCCTTTGGAAGCCCTAAAGCCTGTGACAGTTGGAAGATGTTTGCTCCGCCTGATAACCACCGGCCTGTGTTTTCCCAGGCCCCGTGGACAAGCTGGTCAGGGACATTGTTAAGGGGGAGGAAGTTTCTCCCTTTCCGGTTTCTCTCCGTCTCTCCCTCCCTTACTTTCATGATCCCTTACGTTCCCTCTTCAAACATTCCTCGATGCACTGGCACCACCTGGGGCCCTGGAGATATGCCTCAGGGCAAAGCAGAGTCCCTGTCTTTAAGGAGTTAATGATTCGACAGGAAGAGGAGGACATGAACCCAGATAACTTCCTTCTGGTGCAACAGTGCCACAGCAGAGGCAAGGGCTTAGCAGCAGGTGACCAAGGAACAGAGGTGCAGTCAGGTGCACCTGCAGGTGCAGACGTGCAGGAGGAACAGCACGTAGCCATGTGCAGAAATGGGAACAGCACACTGTGCATTAGGGAACCGCAAACAGTTCAGTGAGGGCTGTAGCATGGGCTGTGTCTCCTGCAGAAAGGTTTGAGATGAGGCTGGAGGGGGACACAGGGCTGTGCTGTGCAGTGTCTTGCAGGCTGGGCCAACGGTGCTTGTTCTGTCAATAGAGGGGATTCACTGAAGGGTTTGGAGCAGGGAGTGCCGGGACGCCCTTTGCATTTTAGAAAGCACTCTCTGTAGTCAGTGTGGGTGATGGACTGAGGTCCGTGGTCTGAGCAGAGCACTGCCCCACTCCTGATATGCGCTCGCCAGGGGTGATTTGAGAAACCTGAGTCACCAGCACTCATGGAGAGAGGGAAAGGGTCACTCCCGGGGCTGAGCTGAGACTGATGGGTGAAGTGCTAATTAGCAGAGGGCAGGTGTCCAGGAAATTGCTGAGATTGTGTTTCCTTGCTTCGGCTGGAGATAATATACCACTCCCATCCCATATTTCTCCTTGGAGGAAACACCACCCTGGGGCCCAGTTTCCATAACCCGGGAGCAGGGCCAAGTGCCTTCTCTAGCTCCTTTATCCTGCCTGTCGGCATTTCTGTTTGAGAAATGGTAGAATAATGTCATCATTAAAATTCCCCAAATAAGATGATCATGTTGTATCTGCGTTTCAGAATCTTCCTGGAACTCTTCCATCTTTGCCTCTGCCTCGCCTAAATTCCCTGTGCTTCCAGTTCACCTCTTTCATCTTCTCCGATTCCCTGATGATATGGTGTTATCTTGTTCACTCTGTTTCTATCTGAATACAGAGCCTGCTTATGAGCTGAGATTGGTTCCAACTGCTCTGCTCCTCAGAGAATTCCCTGGTTGTTTGCTTCAGTAGCTTGAAAGAAAAACCCTGATGTTAATCTGAGGATGACACCAGCTCCCTGTGCAGTGTGGGGCTTGTGAGAAAGTGCACCGGTGTAGCCAGGCCCCAGAAGGGCTGCGAGCATCACCTATGCTGGGTGTAGGCCACCTGGTCCTGTGACAGACTCACCCCAAACAAACAAACAAACAAAAACACTCCCCAGATAGAGAATTTCATGGTAGAAGAAGGCTTTAAAGATCACGTGTAGTAGACATATTTGGAGGACACACCCAGCTTCCACAATCTAACCTGAGAACAGTCCTCTGCCTTGCCATCCCCCATCCCACGCGTGCAGAAATGGACTCAAGTAGTGACCCTTTTATTGCATATTCTTGCTGCTCCAGCCACAGCTGATTGGGCAAGGGGTGGACACCTGCCTCAGGAAAACCCACCCAGAGGCTGAGCTGGTCCAATCAGACCATCTCCAGAAGATCCAGAACTGGGTTACAGAGAGAATTGTTTAGCTTGCTGTGGGGTCTTGTGCTTCTCAGGCCATGCAGAAATGAGGTCTGAGGGGGCCATGCTGGGTCATCATGGGACATGTGGGAGCAGGACAGGGAAAGTTTATTTGCAGAGAGAATGGATTCGAAACAAATTGAAGGACCATGTAATTAGAGAGAGTGAAAAAGAGAGGGAGAGAAAGAGAGAGGGAGAGAGAGAAGGATGGAGAACTTACTTTGGCTCTCGAGTGGCGTTGTGTCTTTGGTGTTCCTGCCCTTGGCTCTGTAAGATACTGCTATTCTTCCAGTAAACTCCTTTTGTTTAAGTTAGTTTGGACGAGTTCTTTGTAACCAAATGATTGGTCAGCTAGTCTTCTTTCCTCCACAGTCAAGAAAAGTTGCAACTAAAAATTTCCAGACCTCTTATTTTTTTTTGGAAACTGAGAAAGATTCTATCATGAGCTTTCTTTTTTAACCCTTTCCATATCTCATACCCTCTGGTTAGGAAATCCTTATTGAGCTCCAGTCTAAATGTCTTTTGTTACATTTCAAGGCTGATTACTTTTGTTCTATGAGAGGTCATTTTTTCTTTATATTCTGTCCTCTTTTCCTTACAGCAACTTATGCATAGTAGATGTTTGTACATATATTTTCCTACTGAATGGAGAAAAATTCCTTAACAATCCCCAAGATTCAGCTGAAGAAAAAAGAGAGAGAGGGAGAACCATAGGCCTTTGGACTACTGAAAAAATACCAACTTTTTGGGGGAAAATGGTGCACTCTCCTAAGAAAATATGGTAGAAATGGGGATTTATGGTCCTGGTTGAAGAACCCAGAGTGTAACACTAGATTTGTTGCTTATTAGCCCTTCTTAATAATTTTGCAGCAATTTAGAATTTAAAAGAGTGCAAGAGATTCTGAAAAGAGAGAGATCTTAAATGCAACCCTTCTGAATGGTCAAGGATTTTTTTCTCTTGGCCCTCAGGGACTTTTTGGCTGACAGAAAATTTCTGATTTTTCATGCTTTCTGATAGATAGGGGGTCAGAGCAAGGATGTCATGTCAGACAGGTTTCACATACTGACCCCATCTCAGAGTGGCTTTTGCCAAGTGACTTAACTTCTTTAATGTCTGTTTTTCTTTAAGTGGTACTAAAGATAGTCCCTATTTCATAGGGTTGTGTTAAGCTGTTTGTAAGATTCTCTGTAATGTGTGAACTGTTACTAGCAGTCTTAGGAACATGACTTTTAGGAGGTCACAGGGCTGGGGAGGATCGTGGAGTGTATCTGCTTGGATGCCTTCAGCTGCTATAATGGAAAACTTTGACTGGCTCTAATAAAAAGTATTTTAAAAAATCTGCCGTCCCTGGAAGTCCTGAGGTGGGATGCACAGCAGGGTTGCTTGAGATAGTAAAAGAGGTATCATCACCCGCCTCTCCTCTTTGCCATCCTTAGGGACTCTCTGCCTTCAGGCTGGCTCCCTGTGAGGTCCCAAATAGCTGCAAATATTCCAGATGTCCCATTTAGACACACACATTTCTAGAAGGACAAGAGACCACATCTACTGTGTCTCCCCACTACAATTCTCAATTTGTTCTCTTCCCCTTTCTCTTTCTTTCACATCTTGTCTCCCTTCCTCCCTTCCTCCTTTCCTTCTTTCTCTGTCTCTTTCTTTCTCTCCCTCTCTCCCTCTCTCTCTCTTTCTTTCTTTCATCTCTTTCTTTCTTTCTTTCTCTCCCTTTCTCTTTTTCTCCCTTTCTCCCTTTCTCTTCTCCCTTTCTCTCTTTCTCTCTTTCTTTCTTTCTTTCCTTTCTTTCCCAGATACACAGACTCATATACACACATGCATAGAAGCGATAAAGGATGGTGCCGGTGTACACGGATTAAATAGAGCCCGCTGATGATGGGAATAGCTGCACCAGTTTGGGCACTAAGAAATGCCAGGCCCCAGTTACAGTAACAATCACACAAGGACAGACAAACACACACACACACACACACACACACACACACTCATACACAACTTTTTGAAGAAAGAGAAAAGGCAGCTGAGAAAGAGAACTGTGAGCTGGCAGAGAGATGCCAGGGTCCCAGAGAGTCCATCTCCTCTGACAGCAGTGGAAGATGTCCTGGCTCCCTGTCCCACAGCTGCAGCGCCTGCACCCACAGCCCACTGCAACCCTGCAGGTTAAGGCAGAGAAGGTGTCACTCCCAGCCCGACACCTGAGCCACTGGGCGGCTTGGTGTCAGTCTACTGCTCATCCCACTCTCCTCTCACACCCCAACTCCACCATCTCCACTTTCCCTCCAGCCAGAACTTGCTCTCTAGTTATATTAGGGCTGGGACCATGTTTTGATTTCTCAACCATCTCTTTTCTCTTCCCAAAAGATGGAGTTCCATCACCTGCTGTTATGGACTGAATTGTTCCTCCCCAAATTAATATTTTGAAGCCTAACCTTCAATGTGACTGTATTTGGAGACAGGGCCTTTAAAGAGGTAATTAGGGTTAAATGACGTCATAAGGATGGGGCCCTAATCCATTGTGATTGGTGTCCTCATAAGGGGAGAGAGATTCCAGGGATGTGTGCATGTTAGGACACAGTGAGAGGGTGGCTGTCTGCAAGCCAAGGAGAGAGGCTTCAGGAGAAACTAACCCTTGATTGTTAGTACCATGATCTTGGGCTTTTAGCCTCCAGAACTGTGAGAAATAAATTTCTGTAGCCAAGGCCATGGTATTTTGTTATGGAAAAGTAAGCAAAGTAAGACACCTGCTGTTACCTGCTGCCATGTTCCTTGTACTGATGGCTTTAAGGCAGGTTATTTAGTTTAGAAGAAAGATGGCTTTGAAGTCCTTCCTGTGTTTGAATCTTGGTCCTGCCACTTACTAGCCGGGTAACCTCTAGCAATTGGGTAACCTCGTTAATCTTCATTTCATTATCTGTGGAAGGGGAAAGTAGTATTTTCTCAGAGGTTCAAATAAGTTATACACAAAATGCTTAGTACTGGGTCTAGAGTATGCTGCTATTAATAATACTAAAATGAAGTTATTAAAAATTCTGGTTTGTTACATTGATATAATAAGACAACTTACCTTGTACATGTTGTGTTTGGCATGAAGTTGGGGCTTAATAACTGTTAGGTTCCTTTCCTACAAATCCCTCATGTTGCACCTGTTTACATGCATTTCCTGCCTGGTGCTGAACTTGCTGCCTGTGGATTCCACATTCCAACTGCTAGACTGGCCTTCCTGCCCTTGGAATTATATCTCTCTTATTTGCTTAATTTTTTCCCCTTAATATTAATTACTAGCGTACCTACTATATTTATTCATATTTACCTTTTTTTTTTTTTTTTTTGGTATGCGGGCCTCTCACTGTTGTGGCCTCTCCCGTTGCGGAGCACAGGCTCCGGACGCGCAGGCTCAGTGGCCATGGTTCACGAGCCTAGCTGCTCCGCGGCATGTGGGATCTTTCCAGACCGGGGCACGAACCCGTGTCCCCTGCATCGGCAGGCGGACTCTCAACCACTGAGCCACCAGGGAAGCTCCCCACCTAGAATTATTTTTTGAAGTATAGTTGATTTGTAATGTTTCAGGTGTACAGCAAAGTGATTCAGTTATACATACATATACACACACATATATATACATATATATTCTTTTTCAGATTCTTTTCCATTATACGTTGTTACAAGGTATTGAATATAGTTTCCAATTTTATATATTGAATATGGCCATCTTCAAATATATAAAAACTTACCTATAGAAATGAGAGCCAACTTTTTCTGAGTAGCTATAAAGAGGAAGGACCTATGACCAAATTACAAAACAAAAATGAAATAAAAATAATTCTAACGGAAGAGATTTTTAAAATTGATGTATAGTTGGTTTACAATATTGTATTAGTTTCATGTGTACAGAATAGTGATTCAGTATTTTTGCAGATTATACTCCATTATAGGTTATTACAAGATAATGGATATAATTTCCTGTGCTATACAGTAGGACCTTGTTGGTTATCTATTTTATATATAGTAGTGTGTATCCCAAACTCCTAATTTATCCCTCCCCACACTTTCCCCCTTTGGTAGCCATAAGTTTGTTTTCTATGTCTGTGAGTCTATTTCTATTTTGTAAATAAGTTCATTTGTGTCATTTTTTTTAGATTCCACATATAGATGATATCATATATTTCTCTCTCTCTGTCTGACTTACTTCACTTAGTATGATAATCTCTAGGTCCATCCATGTTGCTGCAAACCCCCTAGAATTTTAAGCTTTGTGAGGACCTGGCCCATTATAGGCACTTACTCTTAACTGTTGAGCAAGTGAATGAAGGAATGAAGGAATGGTGTGGGCGAAAGCCAGACCCCAGGGGGAGGAGGGGGAAGTAACTCTCACGGTGGCTAAATGTCCAGGATCTGGAGCCAGAGGAGCGGGATTCATATCCTGGCCCTCCCACTTCCCCGCTGTGTGATTTTGACCCAGTTGCTTGGCCATGAGGATTGAATGAGCAAACACAGGTAAGGCTCCCTGTTGGAGCCTGGGAAACATCAGTTACTGCTCCTGAGAAATTACAGAGAGGTTTGTGAGGAAGCAGCGGTGGAGAGTACCCATCTTCTCAGTATCCGAACGAGAAGGAGGGGAGAGCCGCCCAGTGAAAATTAGACAGATAGGCTCAAGAGCATGAAAGTGGGATTTCCTCCCTGTGGGAGGAAATTCTCTTCTGGATCGTTGTGGTTCCCTTTGTATCACACTCAGCTGCAGAGCAGAGACTTGGCATTTCTACCTAGAAAAATCCACAGGAATAATGGAGTCCAGTTAGCTGTGGACAAGTGTTGGTGTGGAGGTAGCTCTTCTTCTCATTCTACCTGTGGTATGAGGACAGGAAGGTTCTCAGCAGGTTAGCACTTACCGGAGACCATAGAGCTGCAAGTGTTAGGGCCAGATCGTAAACTCAACCCTCCTGGGTCTAATGCTAGTAAACAGTCTCTCAGTCGTAATGGAGTGTGGAGGAAGTAGAAACTTTGGTGCCATTTTCCCCCTGAAGTGAAAACCAGTCTTCTATCTTCATGTAAGTGGTATTTGGACCCTCCTGTGAAAAGAAATTGGTTTTTTCCTTTTGCAAGCTTTGGGTTTCTATCGTGTGAGATTGTAAGAGTTATCACACCCTGTGCGGAAGCTGAACTTAACGCCATGGGGTCGATCAATTCTAAAGCAATTGGAGAGCGGGGAGCTGAGTGTCTTTTACTGGGAAAAGGTAATTGTTTTTTATTGACTTTTTTGATTCTCAAGAAGTTTTCCTGCAGTGAGTGACTATGGAGTTGCCTTAGTGCCGGTTGTTGAGACACAGGAAGGTCTCTCCAAAGGTAGGGTTGAGCTGTATAGAAGAAGCTCAGTCTAGAGTAATGTAGTGATGGCAGAATGGGGCTTAAGGCTATGCCTAGCCCATGACTGTTTTGTTTGGAATGCATAATATATTAAAAACATTTTTTTGGCCAGTACTAAAAAAATCAGACTATTTCACATAAAGATCTGGATTTCCCATTAAAAAAAAAACAAAAAAAAACCAAACCTCTGGCAACACTGGACCTTGTTCTATGACAACAATTAGCTAGACCCAAAGAGTGATGCTCCCTTCAAATGAGGCATGTGGCTTTCAGTTTGTCACAGTTCCCTCCACCATATGTGTGGTCTTATATCGCTCACATTTCACTTATTACTGTAGTGGACATTTTAGTTTGTAATCCACTAAATGATGGAAATAGCACTGCACTGGTAATAGAAGACTTGAGCACCAGTTCTGATGCCAAGATGCTACAGTGGTATTGGGCAAGTCTCTTAAGCTCACCAGACCTTGGTTAATTCCTACATGAAAGGGAATATTGTCTCACCATGTGAAAGTGTTTGGGAAAGCTGGTTCATTCATTCATCTAAGCATTCAGTTAATGTTTATTGAGCATCTACATTACATACTCAGTAATGGAGAAGCAGCGTGACAAAAGCAGATGTGAATCTTATTATTCAGTGGAGGAAACAGGTAACTACATAAGGGGGAGAAATACAGGGTGCCCTGAGGACACATTATTACAAGAACATTTTGCCCAGTCTAGGGTTCAAGAAAGGCCTTCAGGAAGAAGTGAGGTTTAAATCGAGACTTGAAGGATGAGCAGCAGTGGGTAAGGGAAAGAGAAGAGTGCCCTGGGCAGAGAGAATAGCACGTACAAAGGCTGGAAGCAAGAGAAAGCAAGGTGTGTTTGAGAAACTTAAAGGATGTGATATAGGCAGAAAAGGATGGAAAGTGAGAAGAAGAGCTGGGGGGCTTCCCTCGTGGCGCAGTGGTTGAGAGTCCGCCTGCCGATGCAGGGGACACGGGTTCGTGCCCTGGTACGGGAAGATCCCACATTGCCGCGGAGCGGCTGGGCCCGTGAGCCATGGCCGCTGAGCCTGTGCGTTCGGAGCCTGTGCTCCGCAACGGGAGAGGCCACAACAGTGAGAGGCCCGCGTACCGCAAAAAAAAAAAAAAAAAAAAAAAAAAAAAAGAAGAGCTGGAGTTAGAGAAATGAACGGAGGCCAGATTATGAGGGTATTTGATGCCAAGAAGTGCTCTGGCCAGTTTAGGACTTTTAGTTTTGGGACTTGTCTGCCTCTTTAGCTATTCAAGAAGGAGAAACAGCAAGTAGATGGGTGGACAGATCCCAAGTATCAGCATGAGAGACAGAAAGCAGTTCCCAAAGAGTAAACAAAGAAAACAATTATTAGCTAATTAATGATGGATCACAGTTGAGTCTGATGCAACTAACTCATCACCGAAATGCATTTATAGCCAGCAAACAGAACACACGATGAAAAGATACTTGTAATAAATCATATTTTAATAGGAAACAAAAACTGCCTGGCTCAGCTCCTTCTGTCTTTTATCTTGACAACTTCACTATGTGTTGTCAATTAACTGAACTGCTGGCAGAAAACATCTGAAAAATTAATTGGCTTCCAAATGGGTTTCCCAGAAACCCATTCTTGTAAACTTGTAACGGTAACTGCAGAAATGTTGCCTGGGTGACATTTAAACATAAAGACAGTAACAGAAAGAAATCATCACCTAGGGCTCTTTTAAAACTTGATCTCTCTATGTTTCTGAAAATCTAGGCTTCAGCAACAATTAGTTGACATTTCCAGGTAATTGAGGACAAAAAGTTCTCTTAATCCAAATACATCGGTTCTTCATATCCTTTGGGGGTGAAGAATCAGGACCAGTCTCATCATTGTAATTGCCGGTGGGGATGGGAATAGAAAAATCGCTTCTTCTGGGTGGTTATCAACGTAAAGAATTCCCACCGCTCCCTCTGCCCATTGTTATGGGGAAAATGAGCATGTTCACGTCCTCCCTCATCTGTGTCAGAGTCCCGGGCCCCTCTCCAAGGCCAGTGCTTGTTTTAAATCGGAGCAGAGTATGAGGCAGTTCTTCCCACATAGTCTAAAAATTCGTCTTTAAAAGAATTATCTCTATTCTGGCACAGAAGCATGAAAAAAAGAGCAACCATCTCTATTTTTCTGACTATTTCCCTTCATCTGAGGTCTGGCCCATCCGGACTAATTATAAATGATCAAGACCCACAGACAGGGCTTGGCTGGGTGAACCGTTTACACGGAGTGACTGGAGAGATCCATAAAAATCCTCAGACTAATACCTCTCTCAATAGCTCTCTCTGAGGTTAGACGTCCCATCATTAGAGATTCTTTCTTAAAAATGTTATTTATAGAGGAGTAGTATATTAGAACCAAATGAATCTGTTCAGCAAACATTTATTGAACCCCTACAATGTGCTATATTATATGGTAGGTGTAAGGAATGAATAATAATGCTTATGGTAAGAATCGTTATTTATTGAGCTGTAAGTGAGGGATAGGTACTGTGCTTGGTGCTGTATATACAGCGTTTTATTTAATGCTTTGAAACTCCTTGAGAGGTAAGTATTATTGCCTTTATTATGCAGATGAGAACACTGAGATTTCGAAAGATTAATTATCTTGTCCAAAGTCAAAATCACCCATATAGAGTGTGTTGGAGGTGGATTTGAGCCCAGCTGTCTGACTCCAAAGCCAAAGCCCTCGATCAACATGCTGTTCTTGGGGGAGTCTACAGGTTGGGGGGAGAGGCAGACTTGGAAACTGGTATAATGATAGCAAGAGTGATTTGTGCCTAGAAATAGTGACATAAAAAATGGCCAGGGCTTCCCTGGTGGCGCAGTGGTTGGGAGTCCGCCTGCCGATGCAGGGGACACGGGTTCGTGCCCCGGTCCGGAAGGATCCCACATGCCGCGGAGCGGCTGGGCCCGTGAGCCATGGCCGCTGAGCCTGCGCGTCCGGAGCCTGTGCTCCACAACGGGAGAGGCCACGGCAGTGAGAGGCCCACGTACCGCAAAAAAAAAAAAAAAAAAAAAAATGGCCAGGAGGGCCAAAGAGGGAGCTAAACTAGATGTTTGAGTGAAGGTGATATTTGAGCAGGGCTCAATGGGAACTCAGTAGAAGTCTGGAAAATACTCCAGGTGGAGGAAGCTAGAACATGTGCAAAGGATGAGAGTGTGGCATACTCAGGGACAGCCAGGAGTTCCACGTGGTTGGAGAAGGTCAGGTGGGAGAAGGTTGGAATGGAGATTGGAAAGACATATCGGAGTAAAATTGTGAAGGATTTCAAATGCTATCCCAGGGAATCTGGATTTCATTCTACTGAATGGTGGTCATAGCTTTATCATACCAAATGACATTTTCTGTTTGATTTTTTTTTTTTTTTTTTTTGCGGTACGCGGGCTTCTCACTGTTGTGGCCTCTCCTGCTGCAGAGCACAGGCTCCGGACGTTCAGGCCCAGTGGCCATGGCTCACGGGCCTAGCCGCTCTGCGGCATGTGGGATCTTCCCGGTCCGGGGCACGAACCCGTGTCCCCTGCATCGGCAGGCGGACTCTCAACCACTGCACCACCAGGGAAGCCCAAATGACCTTTTTAATAACAATTTATAATTAAATACAACTCCTTACCTGTCCTAAAATAAAATGGCACAACATACCTACACATATCCTTTTAAAGCAAAAATCAATATAACGTTATTATTATTATTATTTGGGCTGCACTGTGCAGCAAGTGGGATCTGTTGGCTGCACTGTGCGGAATGTGCCTGTTCCCTGACCAGGGATTGAACCTGTGCCGCTTGCAGTGGAAGCACGGAGTCTCAACCACTGGACTGCCGGAGAAGTCCCAGTATGCACAGTTTTTAAGACATACTATTGTACACATAATAGACTATAAAATAGTATAAGCAAATATAACTTTTATGTGTACTGGGAAACCAAAAAATTTGTGTGACTTGCTTTATTATGATATTTGCTTTACTGTGGTAGTCTGGAACCAAACATGAAATATCTCCAAGATATTCCTGTAATATAATTGAAACCCCAGACAAAGCTTAAGAATAATTAAAGGAATACAGAAATATCTAGTACTTAAAATCTAAAATTTGCAAAGTCTGGCATCCAATCAAAATTACCAGGCCTGCAAAATAAAAAAAAAAGGAGGAAAATATGATCCATAACAAGGAGAATAACACAATAATACAAGTAGACCCGGAAATAAATAGATGAGAAAATTATTAGACAAGGACCATATAACAGTATTAGAAGTATATATCATACATTCAAGAAAATAAAGGAAGCAACAACATGTTAATGTCTTTTTTATAAAACCCAAAACTAACTTTTAGAGGTGAAAATATGCTGTCTGAGATGAAAAATATACTGGATGTTTCTAAGAACAGATTAGCACTGAGGAAGAAAATTTTAAAGTTGAAGATATAGCAATAGAAAATATCCAAAATGAAACATATGGAGAAAAGTGATTGAAAACAAATAAACAGACTATCATTGAGCTTTGGGACAATTTTAATCAGCTTAATATATGTACAGTGTTGCAGTTACCCCCGAAAAAAAGGAGAGAAAGAGGGAGCCAAAAAATGATTGGGAGAAATAATGGCTGAAAAGTTTCCAAGTTTGATGAAAACTATAAACCTTCAGACACAAAAAGCTCAACAAACTCTAAACAAAAGAAACATTAAGAAAACAACATCAAGGCATATCATAATCAAATTGCTCAAAGCCAATGACAAAGAGAAATTCTTGAATGAAGCCAGAGATTAAAAAAAGGACACATTAGGGCCTCCCTGGTGGCGCAGTGGTTGAGAGTCCGTCTGCCGATGCAGGGGACACGGGTTCATGCCCCAGTCTGGGAAGATCCCACATGCCGCGGAGCGGCTGGGCCCATGAGCCATGGCCGCTGAGCCTGCGCGTCCGGAACCTGTGCTCTGCAACGGGAGAGGCCACGGCAGTGAGAGGCCCACGTATACAGAGAAATAAAGAAATAAAGATAAGAATGACAGCCTTACTGAAAACAATGCAAACCAGAAGACAAACAACATCTTAAAATACTGAAAGAAAAAAAAAATTCACTTAGAGTTCTAAACCCAGTGAAAACATATTTCAAAAACTGAGACAAAATAAAAACATTTAAAAAATACAAAACTGAAAGAATTCATCACCAGCAGACCTATACTACAAGAAATATTAAAGGAATTGTTTCAGACAGAATAAAAATGATACAAGCTGGGAATATAGATTTATGCAAAATATTTACTAAAGAACACCAGAAATGGTATATCTCAATATTAGATTGAACTCTGATCTTACTCCTCAAAACTGCTCTATTCACAGTCTTTCCTAGCTCAGCTGTTGTCACTCCATTCCTCCAATTTTCAAGCTAAAAACCTGAGTTATCTTTGACTCCATTCTCTTTCCAACACTCCATATCCAACCTATTAGGAAGTTCTCATGGCTCCACCCTCAACATATATCCAGAGCAGAGTCCAACTACTTCTCACCACATCTACTGCTACCACTGTGGTCCTGGCCACCATCGTTGCTGACCTGGATTACTGTAAGTCTCCAGAAAGGTATTCCTAAATCCACCCTTGCTCCCCTACATTCTAGTCTTGATAGAACAGCCAGAATCATTCTTTTAAAGCATAAGTTATTTCATGTCACTCTTATGCTCAAAACCTTATAACGGCTTTCTGTTTCACTTAGGGTCAAAGCTGAAGTTATTATACAATGGCCTATAGGGCCATACATGATCTACACCACCTGCCCCCACTCCTCTGACCCTGTTTCCTGCTATTTTTCTTCTCACTCATTATGTTCCAGCTATACTGGCCTCCTTGTAGTTTCTTGAACACACCAAGTACACTTTGGCCTTAGAAAGCCCAAAGGAAGTCCTCCTGCTAGACCTCCTTCCCCCAGACACTTAGTTGGCTCATGCTCTTACCTTTTTAAAGCCTCTGTAAATGTCATCTTCTCCATGATACCTGCCCTGATCACTCTATTTTATACTGTCTCCTTCCCATTCCACCTGTTCTCCTTCTTTTTAAAGGGTGCTTCTTATCTTCTAATGCAGTATATAATTTACTTATTTATTATGTTGATTTAATTATTCCTTATGTCTCCCTCATTAGAAGTTAGGGTCCATAAGGGTGAGCATCTTTGCTGTTCTGTTCACTGATGTATCCCAAGCACCTAGACCCATGCCTCTCACACATAGGGTGCTCAGTAAGTGTCTACTGACTGTTGAATAAAAGACCTGCTCTGGGTCTCACAGTTGATGAGTGACTGACCTGGATTCTGAGCCTAGTTCTTTCATTATCAAAGCCCATAAATTGTCTCCTTTAGTAATGTTGTAATGCTAGCAACATAATACATACTCAGTCTTTTAAAAAATGGAACTCTGTGTTATTCTCCATTTGCTTTAATACTGCATTTTAACACATTCAATTAGGAAATTTAAAGAGATATTAATTTGAAAAAATATTTTGTAAACCACAAAGGTGCCTATGATTGCTAGTCATTATTAATCTCACTTGAGTTAATCATGTACTTACATAAATTTGTCTTTAAGGAAAACTATACTAACCCACTAACTGCGAAGTAGTTTCATTTGACATAAATTGAAGGTACATTAAATATACATTAAAATAATACATAGCTATTAAATTAAAAAGTAGTTTATGACCTGCCTAAAACATCTCCTCTCCTCTTCCTGTTATCCTTGTCACGATTTGGGAAATACTCAGATGCTAGAACACACTATAAATAAACCATGATGGAACATGTACTGTTCTGCATGTGAAATGGTAGGGATTATATGATTATTACTACTGTACTTTTTGTGGTTCATAAAGAAGCCATGCATTCAACCCTCATTCCATCCAGCTGGTATAGGTGATTATTTCAAAGATGCACACTAAATTTTGTCTCCAAGAAACGCACATTCATATAAATGGAGAAAAATATTAAGACCAAGTTTTAAGTGTATCCTTTGTACGTGATGATCGTCCTTGAGAAAACCTATTTCTAAAGTGAAGTAAGTGATTATATATGATGAAGTCAATCACCAATCAAGCCCTTATGAACTACAGTGGGTCCCCAGAGATTATCTAGCTATATCCATTAAAGGGGGATGTTAAACAGCTGTAACAGAGAGATCCCAAATGCAATGACTCATTTTTCCTTTGGGGTAAGTAGTTGGGCTCTGTCCAGGCCAGAAGTTGTCCAGACTAGCTGAACAGCTCTGGCATCCTCTTGGGTATCCCACTGCCTGCAGGTTGGAGGCTGGGTGGGTGTTTTGCTCACTCTCCAGTTGGAAGGAAAGGAGAAAAGAGAATATGTAGAAGGCACAGCTATTGTCTTAAGGGCTCCATCACTTCTACTCACATTCCATTGGCAGGAACTTAGTCACATGGATGCCCAACTGCTGGGCAGTCATGTTCTCAGCTAGCTTTCCTACCATAGAAGAAGAGGAGAACATATTCTGATGAACAGCCCTCAATCCCAGCCACACTGGCCCCCAACCCCTCCTTTTAAAGAGGAAGGAGCAAAAGCCCACAGAGGGAAAAAGATTCACTTCTATCACTAAACCAGTTGGGAAATTTCAGTTATTCAGTTACTCATTCAGCCAGCCCAGCACATATTTATTGAGTGTCTAAGTGCCAGGCATGGTTCTAGGCCCTGGAGATAATAAAATAGATAAGGTCCTTGCACTTAAAGGTTTTACATTATAGTTGGAGGAGGAAGACAATAAACAAGTAAGAAAAAGAAAGAGAACTTAAGATTAGAAAGAAGGCCGATGAGAGAGTGGGAGGGAAGGACAAGGTGTGGTTGGCACCAAGCATGTAGGTTATAAAATAATGTCTAGGTCATTATTATATGCCTCTTTCCCCGCTCCAGGTCTTCTGTTATAGTGATCAATCGGCGATTGATGGGAAGGATCACCAATCCTTAAATGCTAGTTCACCAATGCAAGTTCAAAGTGCAGGTAAAGTCCCACTAACCCTTTGCCCTATCAGTTTTCTACCCTTAGATACCAACCAAGATATTTGAATTGACTATGACTGTTAATGGAAACTGGCAGCTTTCTTTCAGGATCAGAATTTTGAATTCCTCCCAAATGAACAGTGCTAGCAAACAACTAGTGACTATTAGGTGCCTGATGTGACAAGATTTTGATGTCTTAATTTAGTTCCCAGTGGGAGGATACATGTCACACAAGCTGTCTAGTACCACAAAGGGAAAAGTGAGCTGTATATAGAGGCTGTAGGTGAGCGTCTGGGGAAGGGGAACAGCCCTGGCAGAAGAGAAGGGCCCAGCATAATATTTTGGACAACAAAGGACAGGAGTTAAAGCAAAAAGAAATGCTTATAAAGTTAAAGAGAATTGGTCCCTTATCTCAGAGTATAAGCTCAAGCTCTCTGATTGGTCTGGAGAAGTAATATTTATAAAGGATTGCCTGAACGGTATGTCATCCACTCAACTTAAAAAATATAGTTTAGACATTAAATTTTAGGTTTACCTAGACTATAAAATGTTCAAACAATAATTTTCTGGCCTGTGAAAACTGTTTTTACTGCATTGTGCCCTTGGGTTTTCTCCCAGGAACACTGTCAAAAAAACAGCTTCAAGGCTTACATTATTATTTGCTGCAGGGGTTTTGTTAAGGACAATACCCATGACATTAATCAATGCCCCCACAAGAACAATTCCCTTCAGGGCTTAGTGCCAGGGGAAGTTTTGCTTGTCCTGAAGATGTGATATGTTTTTTTCTTGTGAATATTGAGAATCATGTGACTGATTTCCTTTTTTTTTTTTTTGGCCACCAGGAAGCTCAATGCCAAATTCATGGTTCATTTCACAACTGAATAGAAACTTAAGTGACCTAATAATATAGTTATTCTATATAATATAGTTCTAATAATATAGCCTAATTCTTTGCTCTTAGAGTTGATCTTTTCTAATGTATATTTTCTTTGGCCTAGATTATTATTTACTTCCCCCCCATGCACACTTCTTATATGGTATGAGAAAGGGAGTATGAATAAATGAAGAAGGACCTTAATGTACATGAAACTCTCAGTTGATGATATCTTTCTGAGAGTGGTCAAGATGGTGGAGTAGAAGGATCCTAAGATCACCTCTTCTCATGAGCACCCAAAAATCACAACTATCTGCAGAATAACCATCATTGAAAAAGACTGAAACCTATCAGAAAAGATCCTCTATAACTAAAGACATAATGACGGAATGAAGATGAGACTAGGAGGAGGAATGGACTCGTGATATAATCAAATCTTATACCCCACCCCCACAGGTACGTGACCCAAAAACTGGAGAACAATTATATTACAGAGTTTCTCCCACAAGAGTGAGAGTTCTCAGCCCCACATCAGGCCCCCCAGGCTGGGGGTCCAGCACTGGGAAGAAGAACCCGCAGAGTGTCGAAGGCCAGTGGGGTTTGACTGCAGGAGCTCCACAAGATTGGGGGGAAAAGAGACTTCATTCTTAAAGGTCACACACAAAGTCTCATGTACACCTGGACACAGGCCAAAAGAAGTAATTTGATAGGAGCCTGGGCCATACCTACCTGTGGGTCTTGGAGGGTCTCCTGGGGAGGCAGAGGGAAGCTGTGGCTCACCCTAGGGACATAGACATTGGTGGCAGACATATTGGGGAGCATTCATCTGTGTGAGCTTTTCTAGAGGCTGACATTTTGGCACCAAGATCTGGCTCCACCCAATAGCCTGTAGGCTCCAATGCTGGGATTCCTCAGGCCAGAAAAACAAACTGGGTGGGGACGCAGCCCCACCCATGAGCAGACAGGCTGCCTAAAGATTTCCTGTGCCTAGAGCTACCTGTAGACATGCCCCTGCTCACCAGAGGGCTAGGGCTCAGCTCCACCCACCAGTGGGCAGGCACCAGCCCCTCCCACCAGGAAGCCTGTATAAGCCTCCAGACCAGCCTCACCCACCGGGGGAAAGACAGAAGAAGCAAGAAAATTACAGTCCCAGGGATTTCAGGCTGAGTTTGCGAACGCAGGCCAGATACTTACCCTGGGACCCTTGGGCGACAGGAGGGGAGTGTACTGCTGGGATGCATAGGATGTCTTCCACAGAGAGCCACTTCTCCAAGGTCAAGAAACGTAATCAACCTACAACATACGTAAAAATACAAATAACGATTTAGACAAAATGAGGTGAGAGAAGAATATGTTTCAGATGAAGGAACAAGATAAAACACCAGAAGAAGACCTAAGTGATGTGGAGATAGGCAACCTACCTGAGAAAGAGTTCACAGTAATGATTGTAAAGATGATCAGAGAACTCAGGAAGAGAATGGATGAACAGAGCGAGAAATTAGAAGTTTCAAACAAAGAGTTAGAAAATATAAAGAACAACAAAACAGAATGAAAGAATACAACAACTGAAATGAAAAATACACTAGAAAGAAGCAATAGTAGACTAAATGAGGCAGAGGAACAGATCAGTCAGCTGGAAGGCAGAGTAGTGGAAATCACTGCTGCTGAACAGGAAAAAAGAAAAAAAAATGAAGAGACCTCTGAGACAACATCAAGTGAGCTAATATTTGCATTATAAGTCCCAGAAAGAGAAGGGAGAGAGAAAGGGCCTGAGAAAATATTTGAAGAGGTAATAGCTGAAAACTTCCCTAACCTGGGGAAGGAAACAGTCACCCAAGTCCAGGAAGCTTAGAGTCCCATACAGGATTAACCCACAGAGGAATGCACCATGACACATTGTAGTCAAAATGATAAAAATTAAAGATAGAGAATATTAAAAGTGACAAGGGAAAAGCAACAAATAACATAACGAAGGAACGCCCATAAGGCTATCAGCTGATATTTTAGCAGAAAGTCTGCAGTCCAGAAGAGAGTGGCATGATATACCTAAAGTGATGAAAGAGAAAAACCTACAACCAAGCATACTCTACCCAGCAAGGATCTTGTTCAGATTTGATGGAGAAATCAAAAGATTTACAGATAAGCAAAGCTAAAAGAATTCAACACCGCCAAACCAGCTTTACAACAAATGCTAAAGGAATTTCTCTAGGTGGAAAAGAAAAGGCCACAACTAGAAACAAGAAAATTACAAAATGGAAAAGCCCACTGGTAAAGGCAAACATACAATAAAGGTAGGAAATCATCTATGCACAAAGCTAGTAGGGAGGTTACAAGACAAAAGTAGTAAAATCATTTGTATCTACAATAAGCAGTTAAGGGATACACAAAACAATTAGGATGTAAAATATAATATCAAAAACAGTAATCATGAGGGGAGGAGAGTACAAATGCAGGGAATATAAAATATAATACTTTTGAAATTAAGAGATCAGCAACTTAAACAAACGCATCTTTCCATATTTGCTTCCAATTTGAGCCTTGCACACACTTATTTTCACATATTTAAATTCAAAGTCTCATAGATGAAAGATTAGAATAGAGAAAAAGATTAGAAGGGATCTTCTAAAGGGCACATTGACTCATTTTTCTTTCTACTACATTTCTACTACTTTCCACCAGGTGTTTCTCCAGATTATGCTTAAGTACCTCCATTGATGGTGAACTTACTATCTACCAATGTGATTCATTTCCGGAACATTCTGATCGTGGGGCCATCTCACTTCATCTTCTGCCCTTTGATCCTACCCTGATGGTCCACACAATAAATGCTCATTTTCATCCATAGCTAGTAGCATTTGAAGTAGGCTATTATATAGCCTGGAGACATTTTTTTGCACCAGATCCTTCAAAAATTCTGCAGATGATAAGGTCGAGAGCCCTCATTGGTTGTCCTGGTCACTCTCTTCCAAGCACAAACACTATTCTGCTTATTTCCTTCTTAAAGTAAGTTGTACAGAACTAAACTTGAAACTCTCCGTGTGTCCTTGCCCACCCATTCTAAATACCATAATGCTATACATTCACCCTGAGATGATATTAGCTTTTTGTGGAGTCAAATTATAGTATTGGCTCACAGCAGACTTCCTGCTAGCCAGGTTCTCTAAATCCTTTCCATACATGCCAGAGTAAGTTATGTCTTCTCCAATCTGTTTTTGGGCAATTAGTCTTTTAAAATATAAGTGGAAGGTCCTATATTCCTCTCACTAATTTTCATCTTGGTATGTTTAAACCATACCTTAGAGCTTAGCAAAATTATTCTATGTTTTTGTTCCACTCTCTAACATATCTGCTCCCTTTCTTGGCTTCTTCCCACTCACATGTTTGATGGCCTGAGCTAGCATATCACTACTGATGCAGAGATCAAAGTTTTATGGTGGGCAAAGCCAGGAGCCCTGGTGCTTGTTAGCAAAGGCCTTCTTCTAGGTATACACTGTTCTACTTTTCGGACTGCAGTCTGTCTGCACCAATATTCATTGTCATTAATCTTGATATTAGCACCCAGAATAAAATGTAGTAATCTATTGAAAACAAATTATGTGTCAGGCATTAATTTAAGAGTTTTACATGCATTTAAATTTATTCTTCACTGAATCTCTGAGACAGAAATGTTATATAGAAGAAAACCAAGACATGGTTTGTTAAATTTGTGTGGAAACTGGAAAAGATGTAAGTTCTAATATTGGTGATAATGAACTTAATGTTTCATATTCAATGCAAATCGAGACTAAAATAAAATTTATTGGGAATGTCAAAAGTAGTGACCTCTCTGGGCTTGAGCCTTCAGACTTCAGGTTCAGTTGGAAAGAAAAGAATAAAATGAAAGATTATATAAATTGCCTGAAGCAAGTCTGAAAAGATGGTTCCAAGAAGGCAAAATTCATTAGCGATTTTACATATTTTTTCATCTCTGAGAGCAGAATCCTCTTTATGACGTGTCAGTTAATTTCCCAACTCAGGCTTTTAACATTTTTTGAAGACAGAAATGCATTGTGTCCATAAATAAGGGATTGCCTTTAACCAGCCTAATGCTACTCAGCTGGTTTCTGGTGGAGCCAGAATTGGACATCAGCTCTTTTCTCTAATAATGAAGCCCTCATTTCTCCATCTTGCCTAGGAAGCTAATGTGATAGGCCTTTTAAAATGCCTTATGGAAGTCCCAAGGCACTACTTTGTGTTTTCCTTTTTTCTTCGTTAACATGAGGTCATACAGACATTTCCAGAATCAGCTCAGTCTGCGAGTTCACCATTGCCTCTCTTTATGAAGTATTCCATCCAGTTAATCGACCACTGTTTGTTTAGCCAGTGCCCTATTGTTGGCCATTTGTATTATTTCCAGTTGCTAATTATTATGAATGGTCTTTGAAAACTGGTAAGTGCTAGACAGTTGCAAGGCTTGATCATCATTCTTTTGTTATTGCACTCCCATGATGCAGGTGTTTTCTGTCTTCCTGACCTTTTTGTTTCTAATGGCATTCTTATAAAAGCACCAAAGATCTGAAAACATATGCCTTATTAAATCTTGCAGGGCTGCACTATTAATTTATTTTTCTCTTCAAGGGTGAAAGAGTAGTCCACAAATTCTGGGTCTGCATCTATAATCCTTCGCAGAGTAGCTAATCAAATGCCACATTTTTCCTTCCTATCTTTGCTTTGGCTCACTTTCAAGTAAATTCATAACAGTTCTCCTAATCCATCTATAATGTTTTTGAAAGAAGCCAAGAAAAATATAGATTAAGTCAGTTAATGTTCTAAATTAAATGTCCAGAAACTAAGATATGAAAATATACATATTAAACATAAAGTTTACTTTCCAAGATGCTCATTATATAGAATACATATTTATTTTACAAATGTTGGAAAATATTAAAAAGTAGACGAAAGGGGGAAAAAAGCTCAGAACTCCATTTTCTCAGAGTCCCTACTATTAACATCTTGTTGTATTCCCTTTTAGCTTTCTCTTTCTCTGCAGAAATTTTTTATTTACATAGATATTTTGAAAACTTTTAAAAGTTTAATTCATTTGAAAATATTTGTAGGTTGTGTGAAATGTGGAAAGAGCACTGGCTAGTGTCTGGATTCCTCAGGTGGCATCGTTTCTTAGGGCCAACCTAACTTCATCTCTTTTTACCCGATGACTCTGGGTAAGTCCCATAAACATGTAATTCTTTTTTTTTTTTTGGCTGCACCGGGTCTTAGTTGCGGCACGAGGGATCTTTTTAGTTGCAGCATGTGGGATCTAGTTCCCTGACCAGGGAACGAACACGGGCCCTCTGCATTGGGAGCAGGGAGTCTTAGCCACTGGACCACCAGGGAAGTCCCCTAAACATGTAATTCTTAATGTAAGGTAGTTGCTTGCATCAGAATCTCTTAGGACGATTCTTAAAAATGTATATTCTTGTATACCACACCAGACTTAATGAATCAGAAACAGAAGTGAGAACTACTGCCCTAATTTCTTTGGGAGTGTTCTTTCTAAATCAGTATGATTGGCAGTAGGGTTTGGGCTGGGTTATCCAGGCTAGGAGTTCTTACCAGAGGGCTCTGTGGCTGGGGAGGGGAACTTCAGGTACCCAAGAATCCTGGGAACTTGTTTGAACAGGTCAGGTGCAGTGGACATGGTGCAGAACTCTGCCTGGGCTCTATGATGGCCCATGGCCCTGGTGCCTACTGTTTAAACTGAGTAAGTAAAACATACAGTGGCACAAAGGATAGTCCATCATTAAGGAAGTTTTTGTCTTTTCACATGTGTGCATTTTTGTGATGAGAATGTCTATAGCTTTAAACGTTTACAGATTTATCCAAGAGATTCTTACCCAGTAAGATGTCTGAGCCTTCACTGATCTACGATCTGTTCCAGAAATCACTCTGTAATGGTCATTCATGGCTGGGAGAAGTGTCACACTGTCCCCCATGATCGTCCACTTCCTCCCACCTTGGCCAGCAAAGGTGTGAGACTATCTTCCCACTTTTTCATTAGTTGTGTGGCCTCAGGCAAATCGCACAGCTCCCTTAGCTTAATTTCCCTCTTGAAAAGCTTAATAGGAGCAAAAATATTTTATTTAACACCTACTATTTGTCAGGCACTCTAAGCCATTTTAACTGATTATCTTACTTCAGTCCACTTGACAACCCTATGAAAGAGGCACAATTATTATCCCCCTTTTACGAATGAGCAAACAGGCACATAGAGGTCAAGTACCTTGTCCATGATCACACAGCTAGTAGATAATACAGTTGTGACTCAAAACCACATTGGCTGCCTCTAGAGCCTATGCTAATACTACTAAGAGTACTATTAGTAATAATATTAATTCTAATAGTAATACTTTCATTAATTAATAATACTAACAGCGCTATACTATTATTACTAATAGTACTACCTGCGGCACAGGATAACGGAATTGAAAGCATGCATTAGTTGGGTGACCTAACTAAGGGAATTACTTAACTCCCGGGAGCCTCTATGTTTTCATTTGTCAGCTGGGGATAATAAAAAGCATCTGCTTCCTAGGGCTGCTGAGAGGACTAAATGGACTAATACTTGCAGAGCACTAGCCTGCCACTTAGCATTCCCTGATAGACCTTTCTTTGGTGGCAACTATATATAGCATAAAATTTACCATTATAACCATTTTTAAATGTACAGTGACATTAAGTACATTCACATTGTTGTGCATTTACTGAACAGACTGTAAGTTTATCTTTGTTTTCTCGACTCGGTGGACTGCTTAACACAAAATCTGGCACATTGCAAGGCTGAATAACGTTCAGCTCTTTCCCTCCCCTCACTCATGGCTTTCTACTACCTCAGCCTTCAAAAACTATGATGCTGAGAGATTTCAGTTAGTATTCTTTTGTGCAGTGTGAGAGGCAGGAACACCATAAGTGACCTTGGGCACATGACTTAACCTCTGTCTGCCTCAGTTTCTTTGTCTGCACAATGGGGATTGGAGCAGCACCTACTAAATAGGGCTGTCATAGAGGATATAGTGGTCCTGAAGCTCCCAGAATAGCTCTAGCCCTGTTACATGCTCAGTAAAGGCTAGAGACAACTTTTGCTATTTTCTTGTAGCAGTTGCTCCTGGGAAGAGAACGCTTGCATGGGGGCAGGGGAACTGGAGGCTGGCTGCGGCTCCAGATGTCTGCTTGTCCTTCTTCCCTCCCTGACACCCTGGCAGGGGGCGCTCAGGAGAAACAGAACAATGGCATGAGGAGGAGGAGTGAGGCCTTCAGTAGCCCATGGAACTCTTTGTTCCATAAAAAGCATCGACTAGGCTGCCATAGTGGCCTCGGTATTTTGTATCTCTTCAGCTTCTATTTCGAGTGCAGAGTTGGCGTGGGAATGTTTTCCTTATTTCAAGCCTTAAGTAGTTGTTGGGTAACAGCTGTTTTTAAAGATAATCTTTGAGGCACTGAGATTCTGCTGAAAAAACAAATTCCTTGAATTCAAAAAAGTCTTCCCTATTTTTTCCGCCCGATCTTATTTATTTATTTTTTGTGTTTGCGGTACGCGGGCCTCTTACTGCTGTGGCCTCTCCCGTTGCGGAGCACAGGCTCCGGACGCGCAGGCTCAGCGGCCATGGCTCAGGGGCCCAGACGCTCCGCGGCATGTGGGATTTTCGCGGATCGGGGCACGAACCCGCTTCCCCTAACATCGGCAAGCGGACTCTCAAGCACTGCGCCACCAGGGAAGCACCGTCTGATCTTATTTTCCTCCATGCCTTTACTCATGCTGTCGCTTCTCCTAGAGTTCTCGTGTCTGCCCTGCTCCTGCTCTTCTGCTCCCATCAAAATCGTCCTTTTTGGCTTGCTACCACTTCTCTGACGAAGCTTTCTCTGGTTCCCTCAACCAAAGTAAATCTCATTCTACGGGTTTGGTGTTGCACTCTGACTTGAGTGTTGTTTAGTTGTAAAGATGTCTCTTCGCACCTTGATCACAGGTTCTGGATGACTCTAAAGCCTTGCTCGATTCATGGTCACTTCCTCACTGTCAGTAGAATGTAGAAAACTACAGTGAATCTTTGTCTTTGCCGACTCAACATCCAAACACCCTGCTAGTTTGGTGGCGGGGATTCTAAATAGGAAGGTGGAGGGTCCCACCTCTTGCCGTAGAACCTAGAGAGGGATGAAGAAATCCATGTTCCTTGTCCCTTGACTGACAGAACACAGGCAAGACCTTGGTTAGTGTTAACATTACTCATTCCTGCCCAAGGCTGATTCTCCAGCTTCCCTATCAGCTTTGAAAACTACCAGAGACTCTCCAGAAAATTCTTTTTCTGTTTAAGTTGATTAATCCTGGTTGCTGTTATCTGCAACCAATAATTCTTACTAGGATAACATCAGGAATGTAATGAGAACTTCAGAGACGTTTATAAACTTCAGTTTGCTGAAATGCCATACAATGATGATCTGTTGTTCGTGTCTCCGGAGCATTCTGGTACTCCTTCTGGTACTAGCACCCTGATTTTCCTTTTCCAAACCATCCATCTCCAGTCTCAGTCCATGTGGTTAAAATGGAGTTGATGGCAGTCATGGCTGCAGAGTGGGCATGTCAGGCCAAAGCACTGCATCCTTCTGGCTACTGTGATTGGTTCATGGATGAACATGTGACCTCATTCTGGCCAATGAGATTCAGTCCCAGGACTTTTGCTACAACTATTGAGAAAGAGATGTGTTTTTTTGCTGCGGCTGCTAAGCTAATAGCACTCTAAGGCTGGAGTTCCCAGGGGTCACCATGAGAGCTTGTGAGGGTGAGCCAATATGGAGGAAAGCAAAGCTGAGAGGTGAAGAGAAAGAAATACCTGAAGACATTTCTTGAGGACCTGGATTGAATTGTGCCTGAGTTGTAATAATAACATGTATTAAATTCTATATACCAGGCACTGGTGTAAGCATTTCCTAGGACTGCCATAACAAAGTACGATAATCTGGGAAGTTTAAAACAACAGAAATGTATGGTCTTATAGTTCTGGAGGCTAGAAGTTCAGGTTTAAGGTGTTGACAGGGCCGTGCTCCCGTTATGGTCTGAATTGTGTCCCCCCCGCAACACCTCTCAAATTGATATATTGAAGCCCTAACCTCCAATGTGACTATGTTTGGACCTCTAAAGAAGTAATTAAGGTTAAATACGGTCATAGGGTTGGGCTCTGACTTGATAGGATTAGTGTCCTTAGAAGAAGAGACACCAGAGAGCTTTCTCTCTCTCCACCATGTGAAGGACAGTGAGCCTGGGCCAACCATAAGCCAGGAAAAGAGTTCTCACCAGTCACAGATCCTGCTGAATCTTTTTTTCTATATTTTTTTAATCTTTATTTTATATTGGAGTATAGTTGATTAACAATGTTGTGTTAGTTTCAGGTGTACAGCGGGGTGATTCAGTTATACATATACCTATATCTATTCTTTTTCAAATTCTTTTCCCATTTAGGTTATTATCAAGGATCTGTTGAATCCTGATCTGGAACTTCTAACCTCCAGAACTGGGAGAAAATACATTTTTAATGTTTAGCTGCTCAGTCTGTGGTATTTTGTTATGGTGGCCCAAGCAAACTAATACACTCCCTCTGAAACCTATAAGGGAGAATGCTTCCTTGCTTCTTTCTTATAGCTTGTGGTTGCCCCAGTATTCCTTGGCTTGCAGCTACCATACTTCAATCTTGGTCTCTGTCATCACATGGCATTCTCCCCTTGTGTCTGCGTCTCTTCTCCCCTTCTTATAAGTATAGCAGTTATATTGGATTAAGGCTCACTGTACTCCAGTATGACCTTGTCTTAACTAATTACATTTGCAAAGATTTAATTTCAGAAAAGGTCTCACTCTAAGGTACTGAGGACACCAACATATCTTTTTAGAGACACAATTCAACACATAACACATGTATCGACTTAATTCCCATAGAATATTTATGAACTGGGTATGGTTATTATCATCACACCCTCAGTCCGATGAGGGAAGAAAGGCCCAGAGAAGCTAAGTAACATGTTCAACGTTCTACAGTGAGTAAGAATTTGGGTATGGATCTGAACTCAGATGATGTGGTGACAAAGCCTGCAACTTTAGCCGCTGCGTAAACCTGCCTGGATTTAGTTCAGGGACAGGATCCAATCAATTCTTTAATTTGCTTAGATAGTTTGAGTTGGGTTTATGTCCCTTTTAACGATCCCCTCCTTCTATCATTGGCCTCATTCTTTCCTGTGACTGACAGCTCAGCCACAGGACTTCCTTCAGACCTGCCCCTTGAAGTCTATCCCAGGCTCCAGAATTATCTTTTCCTCTTTCTTTCCCCTCCTTCATCCCCATTAGTACTCTTTTGTGCATCAGATGCTAGCCCTCAGCTGGGTTCGGAGGAAGCCAAGGGAGTAAATCAATACAGAGTGAGGTGTGATTTATAGATTGTAATTTTCCTGCAGGCTTTTAGCTTTTCTAAGGAGGTTGTTAACCCGTTGACTATCTGTCTGTCAGAAGTACAGATATTAAAGTAAAGAGATGGAGTTCTTCAGGCCAAATGGAGGAGAACTTTAGGGGCAGGCCCTCTCTTCATTCCTGTAACAATTCCAAACAGATGACATGTGTGGGAGTTCAATGTCTGAATCCTCCTTTGGGGTATATTTATTGATCTGTTTTGGAGAGTAGGGATGTTAATGTAGCCTCAGAGTCTTGTACTTATGAAGATTGCTGCTTTAACTGATTCAAGATCTTGTCTTTTTCAAGGAAAACCTCTTCCCCCGGAATTCCCTCTGCCTTGTATCAACATTTTAAACCTTACCTATAATTCAAACATGATGCAAATGCCTTATACATAGAGGATTCTTAGCTAACTCCTTTTAGAATAAATTTCTCCTCAACCAGCATTTATCTTTACAATTGATCAGCACTGTTTTTTTTTTTTTTTTTTTTTTGAAAAGAGAGTGAGATGTTTTTCCATTTTTCTCCTGAAAACTCAGCTACTGGAGACAAGGGGTGAGTCTGAGTCTTACCCCTTCTTAACTTCTTAATCTTCTTAACTGAAGGTGGTCTGACACATTGGTTAAGGCCCTCAGCTTTAGAGTCAGAGGTACTTAGATCAGAATTTCCACTGTGATATTTATTCATCCTAGTGCCTTAGGAAGATGAACTAAACTGGCATTTTCAGTCATATTATTATACCATATTGCAGAGCTGATGTAAGGATTAAATGATGAATTGATTTTAAAGCTCTTAATTCAAGTTTAACATATCATAAAGTTCAACAAATGGTATTATTTTTTATTTTTATCTTTTCATTCATCTCTCAACAGTAGGGAGTGACTTGTATGCAGTTTAGTCCTCAGAAAATGTGTGAATTTTATTAGTTTGAATACAAAATTTCCAGGCCAGAGCATTGAATTTCTAGGTAAATGTGCCCGGAAGGAGAGGTTATATCAAGTTCAATTTCCATGAATGGGTCTTTATTTCCCAGTGGCCCTGTAAGTTGAGATAAGGCATAGTCTTCTTAGTGGGTTTAATAGTTACAGCAGGACTGACAATGGCCATTTTGGTTTATCTAAAACCCCTTTGCTCTCTGGAATTGCTAATTGCAACTTGAAATTTAGGAAGTTCTTCACTTGCTTCTCTACTCATAGGGCAGCTGCTCCTTTTCTGTCCTGTTTGTTTGAATTCACTAAATTAGAGATGAGTGGGAAGTCCCAGCAGGGGCACTGGGAAAGCTTATTTCATGGCATTATGAATATTTCACAAGAAATCAGGAAGAATGGGAGTCTTGGGCAGACTCCTGCAAACAGGGATGGGGTGTTTTCCACCCTGGGTTGGGTAAGTCTCCGTCTTGAAAGCATGGGGGTCCTGAAATGAGACCTGAGTTCTGGCTTTGATGTGTACTAGCTGCCAGTTTTGTAATTTGGGAGAAATGACTAAGCCTCCTGGTAACTCAGTTTCCTCATTCATTCACTTATTCATTTAAGCTCTTATTGTGCAATGGACACTGTTCTAGGCTCCAGAGAGATGATAATAAAGGAAACAGATAAGAATCCCTGTCTACATCAAGCTCACGGCTTAATACAACTGAAATATATAGGAAGTTAGAGTAATTTTCCTCCTGTTAAGGAGGAAAATATAAAGCTAACACAGGGGATAGGAAATGTGCATGTGGGAGGGTGGATTTTAGATAGGGTGTTCGGGGCAAGCCTCAATGAGAAGTCAACATTTGAGATGTTTGAGTAAAGATCTGGAGGAAGTGAAGGAATGGGGATGGCCAAAATATGGGAGAAGATAATTCCAGGCAGAGGGAATATACCCAGAGCAAGGATACGGAGGCAGAAGCAAGTCTGTCATATTAGAGAAACAGCAAGGAGGCCAGCATGGCTGAAGCAGAGTGAGAGAGTAGTGGGTGCTGGGGTCAGAGAGGTGATGGGTCAGCCTTGCAGAGCTCTGGAGAACGTGGTAGAAAGCTTGGATTAGGACCCCTTGAAGGGTTTTAAGCAGAGGGGCTGACTTATGCTTTAACATGATTCTCTGGATACTGTGTGGCGAATAGCTTGTAGGACATATACAGAAGTAGGGAGACCAGGTAGAAGAGTATTGCAATGATACAGGGGGAGAGTTGATGGCAGCTTGGCTCAGATCAGTGTCATAGCAGTGGAAATAGTAAGAAGCAATAGAATTCTGGATATAGCTTGAAGATACAGACAAAAGATGAGGCTGTATTTGAGAGGATTTGTTGACAGATTGGATGTGGGAAAAGGTAGGAATTAAGGATGACTCCAGTGTGTTTGACCTGAGCAACTGAAAGGATGAATTTACCCTTAAATGGTATGGAAAATACTGTGGGATGAGCAGGTTTTATGGGGGAAAATCTGGGGATTTGTAATAGATATATTAAATTTAAGATATTTAGTAGGCACTCAAGTAGAGATATACAGTGGTCTACTGGGTATAAGAATCTAGACTAAAGGGGAGGGGTTCTGGTTAGATATATGAAAGTTACAGGCATCTAAATGATATTAAAGCCCTGAGCATATATGGATAAAAATAGAGGTTCAAGGACAGAGCCCTAGGACTTGCCTTCATTTAGAGGTCTGGGACATATGGAGGAGCCAGCAAATCAGGCTGAGACATGGCAGCTAGGGAGGTCAGAAGAAAACCAGGCAAGTGTAAAGTCCTAGAGCCCAAGTGGGAAAGTGCTTGAGGGATAAGATTATCATTAGTTAAGTTGCTAATGAAAGATGGAGTAAGATCAGGACTGAGGATTGACCGGTGGAATTAGCTATGTGGAAGTTATTGGTGACCTTGATATAGACAGTTTTGACAAAAGCCTCATTGGAGAGAGAATGGAAGGAGAAAATTTAGACACAGTGAGTTTAGACAACCCTTTCAATGAGTTTTGCTCTAAAGAGAAGAAAAGGAATGGAAAGGAAAGGGTTTTTTTTGGGGGGGGCAGGGTTGTTATACTAATATTGGGAGAAAGAATAACATATTTGTATGCTAATGGGAATGATCCAATAGAAAGCAGGGAGCTGAAGATGCAAGAAAGAGAAGGGAAAATTGGAAGAGCAATGTCCTTGCCTAGGTAAAAGGAGATGTGATTTGGTGTACAAATCGAGGGGTTGATCTTACATAGGATCATGAGCGTGACAGGGATGGCAGAAGTATTAGGGGCCCAGAATCAGGCAGGTGGGTGGATGTGGTGAAGGAAAGTTGTGGGAGTTCTTTTTCATTTTCTATGTGAAGTGATCAAATTCATTAGCTATGAGTAAGGATGAAGCAGCAATGTTAGAGGTTTAAGGAGAGAAGAGAGGGGATGAAATAGTTGTCCAAGAGAGTAGATAGGCTAAGGAAATATAGTACGGTTGCCAGACAGCAATTGGAGCTTTGAGAATAAGGAGAGAGTAAACTGGTATCAGCCAGCATGGGAGCATGTCCTTCTACTGGCTGAATGGATACCAATGCAGAGAAGCCAGTGAGTTGGACTGAATTAGAACTTTGATTTAGCCAAGTAAATATGACAAAGCGAGAGAGAGACAATGGAATTGAAGGTGTATGCAAGAGGATGATGATGATGATTGACCATGGAAGATAAGGAGAAAACGAGATATGAGGGGCAGTGAAAAATTAGCAGAATACATAAAGTTTCGGATGCAGTCAAAGAACTGTTGAGGTTGGGGCTCAGAAGGTAGTTAGAGGGTGAAGTGTTTGAATTAGTGGTTAGGCAAGGGTTTCAAATATTGATAAACAGGCCTACACTGTTGGTGGGAATGTAAATTGGTGCAGCCACTATGTAAAAAGGTATGGAGGTTCCTCAAAACACTAAAAATATAGTTGCCATATGATCCAGCAATCCCACTCCTGGGCATAAATCTGGAAAAAACTAGTCAAAAAGATACATGCAGCCCTATGTTCATAACAGCACCATTCACAATAGCCAAGACATGGAAACAACCTAAATGTCCATTGACAGACGAATGGATAAAGAAGATGTGGTACATATGTACAATGGAATATTACTCAGTCATAAAAAGAAACGAAATTGAGTTATTTGTAGTGAGGTGGATGGACCTAGAGATTATCATACTAAGTGAAGTAAGTCAGAAAGAGAAAGACAAATACCGTATGATATCACTTCTATGTGGAATCTAAAATATGACACAAATGAACTTATCTATGAAACAGAAACAGACTCACAGACATAGAGAACAGATTTGTGGTTGCCAAGGGGGAGGGGAGGGTGGGGAGATGATGGATTGGAAGTTTGGGGTTAGAAGATGCAAACTGTTACATATAGAATGGATAAACATCAAGGTCCTACTGTATAGCAGAGGGAACTATATTCAATATCCTGTGAAACGATAATGGAAAAGAATGTATATATGTGTATAACTGAATCGCTTTGCTGTACAGCAGAAATTAACACAATACTGTAAATCAACTATGCTTTAGTAAAATAAAATTTTAAAAATAAGCCTGGAGCAGGACCAGAAAAGGACAGGATTGATGGTGGAGAGGAGGCCAAAATACTGAGTGGCCAGAATATGGGAAGGATTTTCTATGGGGATATTGACCTATAAGACCTATGACAGGAATTGTGTGGGGGAGAATGATAGTGACCAGAAGCTAACATCTTAAGAGTTGAAGAGTAGTGACTTGGCTTTGGAGGAGTGGGGAAAGTGACTGCAACCTCAAGGGGTAGTGTAGGCACAGTTTCACGATGTGAGAGTCAGAGCTTTAATTTTGTTAATGAGGAAGGAGAGAGAATGATCTTGAAGCATCAATAAAGCAATAAGGAGGGTATGTACCCCAACTCCAGCTCCAGTGCTACAGGAGTGGAAGAGAAGAGAGCCAACATTAGAAATAACTGCAGTGTCCTCAAGGAAGAGCCAGGTTTCAGTTAGAGCATGAAGGTGAAGGGGAATATTACTGAAGAGGCTGAGGATACAGGGGAGTTTGCTGCTAAGAGATCTTGAGTTCCAGAGTCATAGTGAAATGTTCAGAAGGAGAAAGGTGGAGGATGAGTTCAGAAAACGTGATAGAACCAGACAGGCATGAGAATTAGTGGATGGGGTGAGCTGGGAGTCCTGGGCTTCACAGGGTATCTGACATGAACAAGGATAAGACCATAGTAAAATGATCTTAACAGTCCTAAGGTAGGGGTTGAGAGAGAAGCTGAGTGTTGAAAGGAGGGAAAAATTGATAAAACTGGGTCTTTCAGACTTGACATCCAGTATTTTCCTGGGACCTAGCAGTTTGAGATGGGAATGAATTTTGAGTAATAGCTACTCTGCTGGACTCAGAATTGTGAATAAGACTTTGTTTCTGAGTTAAGTTTGTGTGTGTGTGTGTGTGTGTGTGTGTGTGTGTGTGTGTGTTGGGTTCCTTCCTTCCTTTGCAATGACCGAGAGGGGTGGGATAGGGAGGGTGGGAGGGAGGCTCAAGAGGGAGGGGATATGGGGACATATGTATGCATATGGCTGACTCACTTTGGTGTACAACAGAAGCTAACACAATATTGTGAAGCAATTATACTCCAATAAAGATCCATTAAAATAGAAAAAGATTTTTTCTATAGATTCTCAGCAGCTGTTCTGAAAAGAGACTGTGGTCAGGAGTTCTGCCTGTTTCCCAGATGCACTTGATCCCAGTCTAGATTCAAGATGAAATCACAGCTACCACTGAGTTAAATCATGTTTCTTTTGCCAATCTCTCTGCTACTTACTTACAGAGAGACAATGGAGGATTTTCTTCTATAGAGATGTGCAGTCCCTGGGAGGAGAGGATGCAGATGTTGTTGCTAAGCTCCGAGCGTCAGGCTCTTCTACTTTTGCAAATCACAGTGCTGTGGGGAGGAACCTTCATATCTAATCCCCAAGGAAGACAGTAGAGCTTGAGAACCTTCATAAAACGGGCTTTGGTGCAAGATTTAGATTTAAAACCCTGCCCACTACATCCTGACTGCATAAACTTAGGCAAATAATTTAAACTTTTAAGCCTTTAATTTTTAAAATCTTGATTAAAGGTGTGCAATTTTAAGCTGTTGAATAACAAATAGACCTGTGATTTATGACACAATTTACAAAATTCTCAGCAGCATTGAATAATGTTGACTCCTTCAGACTCTCTCTTCACTTGGCTTCTGGTGCTGAATATTTTCTTGGTTTTCTTCCTAGCTTAGAATATTCCTGTTTTACTTTCTTTTGCTGACTTATCCTCCACTACCCAATCATTATTGTGGAATTCCTTAGGGTGTAGTCTAAAGCCACTTAAAAAAAGTATTCTCTATCCTCATCCTACATGATCTCATTCATGCCTTCTACATGCCAATGACTATTAAGTACATATCCATAACCTAGACCTCTCTCTGAACTCTAGAAATATATATCTGCAGAGTATCTCTACTTGGATATCCCAAAGACGTTTTAGTCTCAACTTGGCCACAAAGAAATTCATGTATTATCTTTCCCCCAAATTGGGACTTCTTCCAGTGCTCCCGATGTCAGCAACTGGCTCTTCCCAAAACCTGCAAGACATTCCTGATTCTTCCTTTTTCCTTACGCTCCATACCCAATCCATCCTTTAGTCCTGTCAATTCAATTTACTAAATAAATCTCAGAAAATCCTTCACTTTGTGCTATGTCCTCTATTGCTATCCCAAGCCATCATCATCTCTAGCTTGGACCACTGCTATCATTGCAAAACAATTTCCCGGTATCCATTCTATCTTTTCCTTCTCATCTATTCTCCACATAAATAGAAGAAACATCTTGTCAAAACCTCATGCGAACATGTTATCCCGCCCTGTCTCATGCGAACATGTTACCCCGCCCTGTCTCATGCGAACATGTTACCCCACCCTGTCTCATGTGAACATGTTATCCCGCCCTGTCTCATGTTCCTGACAAGTCAACCTTAATCAAATGAAAATCCTTTGTGGCTTTTCATTGATTCCCACCAGGACCCATAGGGCACAACCCCTGCCTACTCTGTCCTCTTCATGCCAGCTGCATCTTACACGACTCTTTCCACCCCCATGCTTTAGCCACGCTCATCTTTTATTTCCTGGCCTGCACCAGGCCCACTCCCATTACAGGCACATGCCACGTGTTGATTCTTCTCTTTAGAGTGTTTTTCCATATCCATTTGTTAGCTCCTATGCACTTTCCACATCTCAACTCAAAGTTTGCTTTGCTTCCTGATCCTTTCTAGATTAGATATCCCTAGACTAATATATCTCAGATTCCTTCACTTTGTGCTATTTCCAGTTTTACAAACTTCTGTCTCTGTGTGATTTTATAGCACTTAGAATAATTCACAGCTAATATTTTTGGTGATTATTTCATTATTGCCTATTGCCCCACTAGGCTGTGTACTTTATGGGTACAAATACCATGTCTTTTTTTGTTGTTGTTTAACATTGTATCTCTGGGCTTAGATCAGTGATTGTCTCAAAATAAACCCTCAGTAATACCTATTGAATATGTGAATAGCTTCTATTTATTGAACACTTACTATGTGATAGGCATTCCGTTAAGCACTTTATAAACCTTTACCCCTCTTGGCAACCGTACAATGTGAATATTATTATTACATCCCATTTAAGGAAATAAAGTCAGAATGGTTAATAGACTGGTCCAAGTCCCCTCTAGCTGACTAGAATACAGATCCATTTGTCTGCAGCTCTGTGACCTAATACCCATGTGATATTGCCTGTCCTGTCCCGCTACAGTTAAAAAGGCTTTGTCCTTTGGTAAGGAGCTGGCCATGACCTCTCTACCTTAGACTGGAACCCTCCCACCCCTCGCCTGTAATGGCTTCCCTTCTTCCTCCTCCAGTACTACTAATGATTTCAGTACCCAGTTCTACAGGATTGTTGTGAAGATCCTGTGAACTCATAGACGTAAAAGCTCTAGTCCTGTACGCTGTACACTGCCCCATGGTTGTCAGATGCAAAGTTCCTTTTCAAAATTTGAACGCTTTTTTTCAAGTAATTAAACCACTTTGATCATTATTTGTTCTTCAGTACTTCAGGCTGCTTGTTACTGGTAACCCCTCTACATCCCATTCTCCATCACTCCCTTCTCCCTCTGCCACAAGTTAACATCGTCCCATTCTTCAAACGTTAGGTCACAGGGTAAAACTCCTCCATGAAGATCCCACGCCAGAGAAAGAAAGGCAGTATTTGGGTCAAAGTCTTGGGCAGAGGGAAAATCGTTTGAGGCTAAAGAGTCATTTGCTGACCTGGACATTCCTAGAGTGGCTCTGTGGACATTCCATCTGAAGATGATGGGATGTTTTCTTGCTTTGTAAGAGACAGCTTTTCCCAAGCCCAGGGCTGCTCTAATGCTGGAGACTGAGGTTGGCAGCCAGCTTTGCCGCTCTGAGGCTTGGCGCTCTTGGATTTGCCGATACGGAGTGCTCTGACCATCGATACCTTCTGTGCTTTTGTTTGCTCATTTTGTATACAGTTTAGAGCTGTTCAGTTTTTCTTTTTTTGTCTGGAGGCTTGATGAAAGGGAATAACTACTGTAGGGCCACCTCTTAGGGTCGTGTAGTTGCATCCTGCACAGGTGTGCCCGGCTGAGGGCATGAGTGGTGCTAAACTCCAGCTTGGGTTTTGCTTCCTGAGCTCCGTCTGTGTTTGTTCAGGGGAAGAGGTACTTATTTCTAAGTGCATAAGAGGGCCAGGTAAGGTAGTGCAGGCTCCTCTCCACATTTAGACGTGTGTGTGCGTGCGCATGTGCATGTGTGTAACTGTCTGTGACATTCCTTTTGAGAATTCAGATCAGATAACCGGAGGCCTTATCCTACCAGCAGTGATATGATTCTTCCAGAATTTCAGATGCAAATTCTCACACGTTCTGTGTTTGGTCTCTTTGTTCTCCCTGGTGTACCCCCTTCTTCCCTCCCTCTCTGGCTTTAAGTTGATGGTACATTATCACCATTGAGTGTTCATGACCTTGCTTTCTCGTTCTTTTAAAATTTTATTTACGATTTTAATCCCAATTCTCTACTCTTATTAAGTATGTTTCATAAGCATTTTTTATGTGTATAGTTTTGCAAAATGCAGGTTGTCATTTTGTGTCCAAGTCTTTATACTATAGAAATTGTTTAGTGTTATAAATCTCATTCTTTTTTTTTTCACTCTGCACAATGTTTCTAAGATACAGCTGTTTTTAAATTTTCAATTGTTTTACCCACCCCTCTAATTCTCTTCAGTCTTCTTCTTTACATGGCTCATGAAGGTAAGGTGCAGTTGAAATATTCCCTTCTCTGGGAAGTTTTCCCTCATTCTTCCAATGTTAAGCTCCCTCTTCTGGGCTCCCAGAGCATTTTCTTTCTTCTCTTCTCATTCTTCTCTTAATAATGATCTCATTTTGCAATTAAAAAATCTGTGTTGAGCTCTCCATGGAAGAGACTGATTCTAGCAATTCTAGCACCTAATTCTAGCTCTTGGAACATATATTCTCAACAAATGTGTGAATGTATGAATAATAATGGCAATAGCTAACATATATTAAGCATGAACTATGTGTCAGACATTGTTTTAAGTGTTTCATATCTATTGAATCATGTAGTTCTCAAATACCATTACACTGAGCATTAGGGCTTCAGCATACGAATTTGGAGGGAGGAGGGACACAGACATGAGGTTCATAATATCCAGCTTAACCCAGTGGGACACCACTCTTTCCAGGGCATAGTGGGAATCTTGGACTATCTGCTTGAGTAACCAGATGAAGAATAATCTTTTCCCATTTGATGTGTAGCAGAGAGAATATAAGCCTGAAACCTAAAGTGGCTATAACATGGAGACTATACACTGAACTCCGGAATCAATGCCCGAGGCCAACTCTATCCCTGGACTTTTCATTTTAATAAGCTACTATAATGTGAGCTCTGTGAGGGCAAGGACTTCACTTCTGTGGTAACTTCAGTGCTTAGAACAATGTTCACCACTCGGTAGGGTTCAGTAAGTATTTCCTGAATAAATACCAGGTCTAACAATTCTTTCCCCCTCCTTAAGCCAATTGGTGTGATGTTTCCTGTTGCTTGCAATCAGAGGAGTCCTAACTGATAAATACCCATGGCAGACATTATTAATCAGTGATGACAATTTTTGTAGCTGAACTTAGGTGCAAATTTTGAATACTTTTCGTTATGATGCTCCAGGCAGACATTCTCAATCATTACAATTAGCAGGCAAGATGGCCTTCTAAAATCTATATTAGCTATCCATCTCCCTTCTGATTTATTGGAAAAGCAACTAACTTGGGACCTTAACTACATCTTTAAAAATCCCTTCATTTCTTCCTTTCAACATAACTTAATCACAAGAGTGAGATGCCATCACGTACATGTATCCCTCCCACACTCTTGGGGAGAGGGTTGCATAGGGCATGTAACACCAGGGGGTGGGAATCTTGGGAGCCCTTCCTAGAATCCTGCCTCCTACAGAATCCATGGTCTAGCCCAAATTCTTTGTTGTACAGATGGAAAAACTGAGGCTGGCACAGCTGTAATTAAGACTCTATGTCTTCAGCTTCCAGCTCTGGTGCTCTTTGAGGTCATTCATTGTAGAGCTATTGTTGAGCCTTTTTTTCAGGTCTGTGCGGACTCTGAACTTGTGGGAAAAACCTCTGTGCTTTGGTCATCTTTGCATCGTTCTCTGCTCTCCAACTTGCACTGCACCCAGCAGACAGATATACAATAAATGTTTTTTGGAGTTGATTTGACTAAGGATCCATGGGTTAATTTTTAGTAATTTGAAGGCTGAAGTGAACTGATCTAATGTCTGATACCAAACCAGTGAGGGATTCAGACACAGAAGTGAGCCTTATAGGACTTCGGTGAAATATTAATAGAGTCCCTGTCAATGACAATGGTATCTCTTCTTCCAGCAGCAGCTGTGACCTTTATGAGTTAAGAAGCACCCTGGGGACCCTTCCTATAGGGCTGGGCCCCCTGCTTTTCAGCTACCGAAGCCACTCACCAATGATGGTCATGCTGGGGCTTGTGGAAGAACATGATGAATAGCTGAAAAGGATGCTTGAAATGTCAGCTAATGCCCCCAGAGTGATTCACTTGGGAATCTGCTGGGTTCATAAGAAGCTTTCACTTCCCAGCTGCTTCAAGACATTTGAATAGACTTTGTTCTTCTTCTCATAGAGTCCAGGCTTATTAATATGAAATATGTATCTATCTGAACTGATGGGCCAGAAAATAGAATCATGTGAGAAATATAGATATAAAATATTTTATCTATAAAATAGTCCAACTTCCCTGGACTACGTTTTTAACAAGAAAGAATTTTTCTGAGTTTCGGATACCTATACAATTTGTTGGAAAAGAGTCAATTTCATGGGGACCATCAAATTCTGAGCTTAATTCCTTAGACCAACATATTACCTGAAAAAATGTGGACTTCTGAAGAATAACAAGGCCAACAGTGATTTGTAGAGTGAGGGACAGATACAGGGGAAGAAGGAAAAGTTTTTTCCAAAAATTGTAGGATTCTGGAAGGCACATTTGATTAGTTACTGTATGAGTTTTCTACTGCTGTATGACAAATTAACCCCAAACTTAGTGGCTTAAAATAAGGAACATTTATTATATCGCAGTTTCCATGGGTCAAGAATCCAGATGTGGCTTAGCTGAGAAGCTAAGCTGAGCTTCTGGCTCAGGGTATCTTACAGGCTGCTATCTAGGTGTTAGCCAGGTCTGTGGTCTTATCTCAAGGCTCTGCTGGGGGAATGTCCTCTTCCAAGCTCATTCACATGACTTTGGCCAGAGACATCAGTTCTTTGCCACATAGATGTTTCCATAGGGAAACTCACAACATGGCAGCTGGCTGCCCTCCGAGGGAGAGTGGGAGAAAGCGAGGGAGGAAGGGGAGAGAGAGACACACACACAGAGACAGACAGAGATTGAGAGTGGAAGCCAGAGTCTTTTCCTAATCCTAATCTTGCTAATCTCAGCGTCTCATTACTTTCTCAATATTCTGTTCACTATAAGGGAGTCACTATGTCCTACTTATGCTCAAGGGGTCAAGGGGAGGAGATTACACAGGCCGTGCATACCAGGAGGAAGGGATCAGAGGTTGCCTATCACAGGCACAGAAAGGGATGGAAAAGTCCCTTTTGCTGCTGGACCTTATCATAGCCTTCTGTCACTTAGGCAGGCATTAACCAGGCCCAATTCTCAACAAGGTCCAGAATGAGGCTTACCATAATGCCGGAGCCAAGTCTTTTTGTGACCGTGCAGTTTGAGCAGAGATCTCCTTCAGCAGGACACTTTCTCATCACTGATGTAGTAGAGATGGAGGTAAGGCGCTGTGCAAGTTCAGGGGTACTCGTATCATTTCCAGCAGAGAGATCAGGCAAGACTTCCTATGGGAGACAACATTTATAATGAAATTTGAAAGGAAGAGAGGATAGTGTGGAGAGCAGAGCTGGGATGGGAGGAAAGGACATTCCAAGAGGCGCATCATGTGGACAGAGCCCCAGAGGTGGCGAAGAGCAGGCTGTGTCTTGAGGAAGCCATGCTGTAGGTCAGTGCTGAAGGTCAGTGAGATATTATTACAGGGACTTGGAATGCAGCTTCCCTCCACATCTCCTCCACTGTTCCTTCATGCTCTCTCCAAGTCACACCAGATACTTATTCTCTGTGGAAGCACAACCTCATAATTCACACAGTACAATGTCTCCATGTTTGTTTCAGGGAAATGACTTTAGCTGACTCAAATCTCCTATGTCAAAGAGGAATTGCCAATGTTTGTACAACAAATTCTTTAATATGTTCACTGCCCAATACATTATATGACTATTAAAGTCTGACACCTTTGCTTCTCCAAGTCTGGTTTTCCTTAATTATTCTAGGGCTAATTGTATGTGAAGGCAGCCATGTTCATGGATAATTTCAGAAAGGACCCACAGCCCACTTGGTTAAAAAGAAAATACCTAAATTTCCATCACTCTAATAGATCTGTTGTGTTAAAGTGTAAGTTCTAGAAGGCTTTTGTCAAAATGCAAATGACAATCCCACGTCAAAGATTCTTTCATTACTCAGCTGGGGGTTACTCACAGTAGTTACCTGCTGGTTGATGTCAGGGGAGGGGGCAGAATACAGAGAAGGCAGGACCAGCTGAGGCACCACAGTGTAAGGGATGCAGAGGCATCAGGACACCTGAGGGCAGAGGGCAGAGGACACCAACAGTGGAGGCCACAGCGAGAATCCTATGAGGTCAGAGCTGGAGGAGCCTAAGAGTTTACGATGACCATTTTTATTTTGTAGGTGAGGAATCTCTATGGAGGAGAACTGAGTTGGTGTATCTGGCGTGATAGGCCCGTGGGGGAGCAGGACCTGGAACCCAGGGTTCCTGAAGCTCAAACTGAGTGACCAGCTCCCATTGTGCTCATGTCTAAGTGACCTTCCCAGATCCTTCGCCTCAGAATCAACCTCTCTCTGCCCCATGCCCTTTGCCCTCTTGCCTACACCTTTACTTGGCCAATCTCAATCTACCTTGTATTAAAATGATGTGCACAGGAATTTATCTTTCCCCAAATAAATGGACATCTATCACTTGTGGTCCAGTATTCAGTCTCTCTTCTTTTAGTAAGAGGGCCCTAAGTTTCCCCTGGGAAACCATTCTGCTCATTTTATTTTGTGCTTGGGAATGATTGGCTCTATCTGCAGTCAGAAGCATGATCACTCCTCCCCTAAGCCATTGTTTCAGAGAGGGGCACACAATCCAAGCAGAGCCGGTGAGCTCTGAGGAGATATCTTCTGGGATTCGTGGAAAGAAAGGCTTTCTGTCCATCACCATATTTGGTCACGTGAGGCTTGGAGCTGCTACAGCCATTTACCATCAGGAAGGAGACCAGCTTGAGGCTGAGGGTGACTCATGACAGAGGCAGAGCTGAGAGATGCAAAGAAACGATGTCTGGATTTTATTATTTGAGCCTTTGGATAAAACTCAAACAGAACCCATTTCAATCCTTGGAGTATTTATCTATTTGAGCCAACAACCTAAAGTGATCCCACTCAGGTCTTCCTCTCAAAAACTAGCAAACAATGAATGAATGCTCACCTAACATGCTCAAAGCTAAATGTACTAAAGAGCTCCTTCCAAAAATAATAGACGCTTGCAAAGGCAAATTTTATTTTCAAACCAGATGGCAGAAACTTCCTTATTACTCTAAAATGGTACCTCTTTGAGCTTAAGAAAATCTTAACACAGGGCTTTTAGGAGGGATTATATAAGAAGAATTTTCATAGTGTATTTGACTACATTTTCTCAAAGAATTCTAACAATCATTTTGATAGGTTATTATAAATGAAAACATGACCACCCTGTGAGATTTAGATATGGGACTGTTGACAAGTGCTCCAGACACCAATGGCCTGGGGCCTATTCCCCAGTGTAGACAGTGGTTTAGGTACATTAGTCAGACTGACTCTGGTTCTCATTATTGTTATGAATAAGTTGTTATAAAAATGTAGACTCCAGACCTCCTATGTCTGACTCAGTTAAAATTTCACATGTTAAAAAGGGAAGATAAGAATGTTCTCTTAATGAGCTAATCATCACACACTTACTTAACTGTTGCAAACAGAAGGCTAGGTATCCTCTTTATATTATTTATTTATTTATTTATTTTTTGTGGTACGTGAGCCTCTCACCGTTGTGGCCTCTCCCGTTGTGGAGCACAGGCTCCGGACGCGCAGGCTCAGCGGCCATGGCTCATGGGCCCAGCCGCTCCATGGCATGTGGGATCTTCGCGGACTGGGGCACGAACCCGTGTCTCCCACACCGGCAGGCGGACTCTCAACCACTGCACCACCAGGGAAGGGAAGCCCTTAGGTATCCTCTTTAGGTATCCTCTTTAGGTATCCTCTTTAAAGCTGGTTGGCTTTAGCCTCTTGAATCATCTCTCCAAGCATCCCAAATATTCCTAATGAACACTTTCAGGAAGTAAACTCTGACTTCCTTTTACTTTCCTTGTGAAAGGCCCTTTATCTCACATTTTTGAGTGTGGTTGAACCATATCCTCTTTGATGCAATGACTTTGGCCTCTTCAGCTAAGTTCTGGATCAGCTGTGACACTAATGCTAGATTGTAAGCTCCTTGAAGGGAGAAGTCATGTCTGTCTCGCTCATTTTTATGTCCCCACTCAACTCAGAATCAGACACAGAGTGTTCATTCCAAAAACATTTGCTGAAGAAATGAATTTCTGAAAATTGATTAGGGAATGTCAAGTCAGATTGAAAGTTGAGTTGGGATGATTAAGTAAGATTTCTGTAATATAATCATAGACATGAGTTGAAAAGGAATGTTAAAAATCAGAGGTGTAACGAGCTGTAGTGGAAAGAAAATAGAATAATACAAAAACCCCTAAACGTCCATCTTTGCTTGAGTTTTCCTGGCTGAGGGATTTGGAAAGCTGTTTGACTACCCTAAGTATCATTTTCTTCAACAACACAGGGTGAATTCATAGAGTTGCTGTGAGGGTCAGACAAGATGGTGTATGTAAAATCCTTTGCACAGTTTTGGACACTGTACATATCTCTGGTGCAGAAATTAGGGAAAGGAAATGGTAATTCTAATGTGAGTTGAAGGAGAGAATTTGACGTGGAAACTAGCCAAGTAGAGGGCCCTTCCTTGATCAGCCGACTCTAATTTATTGGGAGATCTTAAGGTCTTATCTGGTACATTCACCAGTTGATGTCACAGTGTCTTCTATATTGATGATAAGAGTTTTAAGGGACATTGGTGGTAGGGAGTGCTTATAAAAAGCTTCTGGAACTATCTGGGTGTGTGTGGGGGAAAGGGGTCCTGGAAAAATAGGAAGCTTACAAATTCCATTTCTGAAGTCTTAGTTTAATCTTAAAAAAGTAATTCTCAAGCTCTGGAGACTAAATAGGGGTGCTGTAAAAGATTTCAGTGACTCATAAAGGACAGAGGACATGACGGATGTTTCTGGAGTTTTATATAATTTTGAACTTCTGTGACACAGGGATAGATATGGGCTGCAGCATAGTTTAGTTGATAAGATCTAAACTTTGGAGTCTAACATACTCCTGTACTAGATTCAAATACAGCTTACATCTCTGTCAGTGCAATCCTAGGTGTCTCTGAAGATCAGTTTTTTCATCTGTAAAATGGGCATGTATATTAGTTTTTGGTTATTAAACACATACCATGTGCCAGGATTTGTGGGAGGCTCTTTACATACATATCAGATTTAACCGAAAGTATCAACCTTACACAGTGGTATTGAGATCAAGTAAAACCATGCACAAAAAATACATATTCCAGGCACGTAGTAACGATTCTGTAAATGGTTGTTATAATTATCATCATTATTGGTTATTATTACAGAATTTTAGATTTCAGGTTTGGTGTTATTGTAGGTTGTGGTTAAGCTTGAAACTGAACTTTTTATAATAACAATCTCTTACCTTCTTATAATCCTCCTTATGCTTGTCAGACCCCTGAGAATGTATTGGGGCTCAGTTCTCTGAGTCTTCAGTCCGGATTTGTTAATCAGAGCCCACTTCTTTCTGAAGGACGTGAGAGGCATCCTGGCCAGGAGAAGATGCAATTCCAATAATCTGGAATGTCATGACAGGTCCAATTGCCACACAGAGACTCATCTACCAAGAAAGGAAGAGGGAATAAAGGATTGATCTGGATTTGCTTTAGACTAGATGTTTATAAGATTCTCAGTGTCCTGAAGAGTTGAGCAGCCTTGCCTCTAGATGATGCTATGGGTTGAATTATGTTCCCCCTCAGACTTCATGTGTTGAAGTCCTAACCCCCAGTACATCAGAATGTGACTTTATTTGGAGATAAGGTCTTCAAAGAGACTTTAATCAAATTAAAATGAGGTCATTAAGGTGGGTCCTAATTCAATATGATTGGTGTTCTTATAAAAAGGGGAGATTTGGAGACAGACACATACACAGAGAAAACACCATGTGAACATGAGGACAGCCATATTTGAGGCAAGGAGAGAAGCCTGGGACAGATCTTTCTCTCACAACTTAGAAGGAACCAATCCTGCCAACATCTTGATTTCAGACTCTAGCCTCCAGAACTGTGAGACAATAAATTTCTGTTGTTTAAGCTACTCAATTTATGATAGTTGCTACAGCAACCCTATCAAACGAATACAGTTAGGAATATTTTGGCTCTTTGAAGGCCATTGGTAGTATCCTGATGGGGTGAAATGGTCAGGGAAAGGTGATGCATAGGTACGACCAGACATTCTTGAAAAAGAAGTGGATCACACCTGGAATTCACTTCCACTCTTTGGGTAAACATAAGCTGGGGTTCCAGAAAGTGTTTACAAGGTTCACTTCCCTTAGGCGAGGGAGAAAGCTGACTCATATTATGGTAGTAAATAATGACAGTAATGCGTGTTTTCAAGGACCAGGAATTCACCAAAATAAGTAGATTCTGTGAAACAGCCAGCCTGAATCATCAGATACTTTTTAAAGAAATAAAGACATTTAGCACCCACAATAACTGGAGCAGGGTAGATAGCATGCTTCCTAGTAGAATCCGTTAAATCACTTGTGTTTATTTATTTATTTTTTACATCTTTATTGGAGTACGATTGCTTTACAATGGTGTGTTTGTTTCTGCTGAATAACAAAGTGAATCAGCTATACATATAAATATATCCCCATATATCCTCCCTCTTGCATCTCCCTCTCACCCCTCTAGGTAATCACAAAGCACCGAGCTGATCTCCGAGTGTTATGTGGCTGCTTCCCACTAGCTATCTATTTTACATTTGGTAGTATATATATATGTCCCTGCCAATCTCTCAATTAGTCCCAGTTTACCCTTCCCCCTCCCCGTGTCCTCAAGTCCATTCTCTACGTCTGTGTCTTTATTCCTGTCCTGCCCCTAGGTTCTTCAGAACCTTTGGGGTTTTTTTAAGATTCCATATATATGTGTTAGCATACGGTATTTGTTTTTCGCTTTCTTACTTACTTCACTCTGTATAACAGACTCTAGGTCCATCCACCTCACTACAAATAACTCAATTTCCTATCTTTTTATGGTTGAGTAATATTCCATTGTATATATGTGCCACATCTTTTATCTGTTCATCTGTCAATGGACATTTAGGTTGCTTCCATGTCCTGGGTATTGTAAACCGTGCTGCAGTAAACATTGTGGTACACGTCTCTTTTTGAATTATAGTTTTCTCAGGGTATATGCCCAGTAGTGGGATTGCTGGGTCATATGGTAGTTCTACTTGTAGATTTTTAAGGAACCTCCATACTGTTCTCCATAGTGGTTGTATCAATTTACATTCCCACCAACAGTGCAAGAGGGTTCCCTTTTCTCCACAACCTCTCCAGCATTTATTCTTTGTAGATTTTTTGATGATGGCCATTCTGACTGGTGTGAGGTGATACCTCATTGTAGTTTTGATTTGCATTTCTCTAATGATTAGTGATGTTGAGCATCCTTTCATGTGTTTGTTGGCAATCTGTATATCTTCTATGGTGAAATGTCTATTTAGGTCTTCTGCCCATTTTCGGATTGGGTTGTTTGTTTTTTTGATATTGAGCTGCATGAGCTGCTTGTAAATTTTGGAGATTAATCCTTTGTCAGTTGCTTCATTTGCAAATACTTTCTCCCATTCTGAGGGTTGTATTTTGGTCTTGTTTATGGTTTCCTTTGCTGTGCAAAAGCTTTGAAGTTTCATTAGGTCCCATTTGTTTATTTTTGTTTTTATTTCCATTTCTCTAGGAGATGGGTCAAAAAGGATCTTGCTGTGATTTATGTCATAGAGTGTTCTGCCTATGTTTTCCTCTAAGAGTTTGATAGTTTCTGGCCTTACATTTAGATCTTTAATCCATTTTGAGGTTATTTTTGTGTATGGTATTAGGGAGTGATCTAATCTCATACTTTTACATGTAACTGTCCAGTTTTCCCAGCACCATTTATTGAAGAGGCTGTCCTTTCTCCACTGTACATTCCTGCCTCCTTTATCAAAGATAAGGTGACCATATGTGCTTGGGTTTATCTCTGGGCTTTCTATCCTGTTCCATTGATCTATATTTCTGTTTTTGTGCCAGTACGGTATTGTCTTATTACTGTAGCTTTGTAGTATAGTCTGAAGTCAGGGAGCCTGATTCCTCCAGCTCCATTTTTCATTCTCAAGGTTGCTTTGGTTATTCGGGGTCTTTTGTGTTTCCGTACACGGGTTTGTGCCCCAGTCCGGGAAGATCCCACATGCCGTGGGGCAGCTGGGCCTGTGAGCCATGGCCGCTGAGCCTGCACGTCCAGAGCCTGTGCTCCGCAACAGGAGAGGCCACAACAGTGAGAGGCCCGCGTACCACAAAAAAAAAAAAAAAAGACAGTAGGCCACATTTGCTTTGCAGGTCACAGTTTGTCAACCCATGCAGTAGAATGTATTTCTTGATTGTTCAAGGTCCAAAATTATCTCTAGAGCAGTAGGCAGGTGTCCTCTGAATGGTGGTGCAGGGACCTAGCCTTCTTCCAAATTGTGGCTTATAATAATGTGATTATTCTCATGTAATTATAATGTAGTGGGAGAAATAATAATTTGCTTTAAGCAATACTGCACTTTACTGCATTGTCACTGTGCATAACATTTTTTGTTTTGTTTATTTATTTTTCTTTAAGCTTTTTTCAAGTGTATTAAGAGTGCTCTTCACATGTTGAGATACTTGAATAACAACCAAGATATTTCCTGGTTAACAAAATCACAATAGGATTTTGAACTTTGAGTTGAACTATAATGTTAAGTTAGAATTGAAGGGATAAGAAAGAAAACCAAAAGACATTTTAAGCAGAAAAGATATTCTGAGCCAAGGTAAGAATTTGAATGTTCAAGTTTTTATCAGTTAGAAGTAGAGTTTATGCAGGTACCGGTACAGGATAAGATCGGAGGACAAGAGGATCCAAACTGTGTAAAGAATGCAATTAGGTTTAGTGCTGGTTGTTGACCTTGTAATAGAGCTCCATGCCAACAGGACAAGTATGTAATAATAAAGAAGTTATGGTTGTAAAAAGTTGTAGACATTAGGAATGAAATTGATTCAGTTTTAATATTATACTCATGGCATTCAATTAGGTTCCATTAGTAGCTGATGTAAACAGAAAGAAGTAACTTCCATTTTCATTTTAGTTCAGAAGCGAGCATTATGTTCTTGACAGCATCTCACTGCAGGTAAATCAATGGTTCCCAGTAACTATTAATAATTGTATAGGCACCTGCAATGTGAAGTAATTAACAGTGAGTTGTATATATGGGAACTAGAGCATCTAATAAACCAATCAAGGACGGGAAGATTTCTGGAATACAGAAGAAAAACAAAAGGAGACTCTTACCAGTGTTTTCAAATATCTAAAGGCTAAAATGTGAAAGAAACACTGGCCTCTTTTCTGTGTCTTCAAGAGAGAAATTTAACTTTAAATGAATTAATTTACAAACCACAGGAAAACCAGTTTCAGAACAACAACAACCAAAAAGGACTTTCTCTCCAGAGTGTCCAGAAACAGAATAGTATGAATGACTCAGAGTCTCTGGGTTGTTTAGTTTCACTAAAAGGATGTAAGAAGGGGCTATAGAGATATAAACTTTAATGTAAATGAAGGGAAGGGGGTGGCTCTTCAGGAAGAATGCAGACAAAAAATAAAACTTCACAATGTCTCTCTGCATTTCCCATATTCTGTGTCTAGTTGTTACGTTTGTCTAAAGCTTTCACTAGATCACTTCATGTTTGGTGCTCTCAAAATACTCTATTGTTTTTAAATTATATGTACAATTCTCAAAATCCATAATTTATACATATCTAACATGTTGGTTTAACTGCCCATCTAATAAAATACCTATTACAGTAATTGAATAGTATACTCTAACCATCTTAACAAGTAAGGATTCAGTTCAATGCAAGCTTTATGAATCCTTGCCTATAATTGAGGAGACCATTCCTGTAAGCATATGTAAATACAGCATACTTTTAAAAAATAAGAAATTCAATTCAAAATAGCCTCTCAAATCTAGTATTATGCATAAATACATAGTTATAGATAGATACGGGTATTTAGATATAGATACTTCTGAGAATGGAAAGCATGAAGTGTAGCCCATTATTAGGACTCTGGTTTCTAGGATAACTCAGTGTGATTACAGACAATTTTCTTTATCTTTCTTTGATCTAATCTGGGTCTCCAGTCTGACACATATTTCAGAAAAGATTAAAGAGTTAAGGTAAATACGATAATGAGTCTCTTAAATCTATGTCCAGTATTATTTCCTATTACACAAGAAGCAATTTCTTTCTTTTTTTTTCCTTAAGTTTATCCTAGCTTGACGTAATGAGAAAGAAATGTTGGTTTTCCCCCAGCATTCCCAATCTGACTCTCTATTGTCTATTTTTGATCTCATTCTCAGCAAAAGTACATAGTAATTGGTAGAATTTTTTTCACAGGGTCTAGTAGTATAAAATCCCTCTGCAAATGTAGCAGAGTATGAACTTGTCTTTCCCTTACAAGTGATAAAATAGAATATCCACTAGATGGCAGGGTGATACCATAATTTAAATCAAGGCACGAATAATGTACATTAATTGCTTTAGAGAGAGTAACAGAAACAAACAGAAAACAAGATGTTCATGGTTTAAATACAACGTTGAAAATTTTTTCTTCTGTAAAGGAAAAACGTTACCTGTCATATCAACAAACAAAGGATGCTGAGGCCATCAAGCCATCAGCCACTATCTGAGCACCCCTACCTCCCACCCGGGACAGGGGAGCTCTGAAGGAACTCAGGCTGGAGACAAACGTTGCACCCTGAGGGGACTCAGGATGGAAAAGTACAGGATGCTGGCTCCAGTTAAGGCGCATATCAAAGGAATGATTTCAAGGTGCCCAGACTCTTGCGTCTTCCCATACACAGAAAAGTGCTAAATTCATTAACTTGAGCTATCTTGTTTTCTATAATTAATGGTAATCTTCTGATGCTCCAACTACCTGGTTTTTGTTGCAAAATGCATATATATCCTGGCTTCTCCCTGCGTCTTCAGAGCAGTCTCTTAGAACTCTCTGACAGGCTGTCTTCCAGGTTGAAGTCCATAGAATAAAAAATAATTCTCAACTTTTAGGTTGTGCATTTTTTTTATTAGTTGACAATTTCATCTCTCAAGAATAAGGAAACACATGCTCAAAGATGGGAAATCCCTCAACCACATTCAAGCATCAACTCACCTTTGATTTTTATCTTTGTTTTTCCAATTTTCAGTACTGAACTAGGAGTGATGTGTTGGCTTTCGGTCACTTACACAATCACACAGTTCGAGTAATAAATAGTATTAGCAGTTCTTTTCAATTCATTTTATAATAAGTAAAAACACAAATAAAAAGGTGATTAATAACATGTACAGATATTAGTATAAATATTAAAATCCTTACAGAAATGCAAACCTTCCTAAAAGTAAAGAGCAAACAAAACAAAATGGTGACAAGATATTTATCTATTAATACACACACACATATATACATATGTATGAATGTATATGATGTAAAATATCATGTATATGACATAAAATATTACAGAACTGAACCAGAACATATTGATTATATTAATAGATTTAATGACAAAGTTAAACCCAACACTATCCTATATACATGAGAAACTCATAAACAAAGAGATTCAGTAAAATTAAAACTAAAGAATGAGTTAGCAATTCCTAAATTAATTTCATTTTCATGAACAGAAACTATTCTGAATGATCTGAGTCCTTTGAATTTGCTGTGGCTTGCTTTATGATCCAGCAGATAATCAAATGTGGTATATTTCTAATGTGCAGTGAAAAACACATGTATGCTATGTTTGTTGGTAGTCATATTCTATCAACATTAACTAGGTTAAATATGTTAATTGTGTCATTTAAAACTTCTACAACCTTAGATGTTGTATTGCTTGTTTACTCATCAATTGAAAACACAGGTTACATACAGTCTCCTATGATGATACAGGACTTGTCTATTTCTTTTGTATCTCTGGGATTTTTCCTTACGTATTCTGAAGATCCAAATGTGCATTGACATTTGAATTGTAACCTCTTCTTAGAAGGTGAACATGTATGTCATTATGAAATGATCTTCAGTAATTTTATTTTATTTTAAACCTATAATGTCTCATATTGTTAATAGATACACGGACTTTCATTAGAAAGACTTTGCTTTGTAATATATTTTTATTTTTACAATGTCTAAAGTAGATGAGCACATGCCTAACTTACTACTGAGAAATTTTACCCAGGTCTATACCTCACAGAAACATTTATTTACGTTCATCAAAATATAACAAGAGTCTTCAAAATGCCGCTATTCATAATTTTTACTGAAAAGTAAAAAAATAAATAAACAAAAAGAAACTTAGAAAACCATCAACATTTTACGTATAAAATTTGGGGTATATTGATACAGTGAAACTATACAGCAAAGAAATTTGCAAGCAACAAGATGAATAAATGTTATACATATGATGATCAAAAGAAGCCAGATACCAAAAAAAATGCTATGTATAGTTTTATTTATATAAAGTTACAAACAGGTAAAACATTAGTATTACAAGTTTAAATAGTGTCAACAAAAAATTAATCAGTGGATCTAAGAATTGGAAAATTTTATGTGAGCCAAATTTGAGGATTATAACCCAGGAAGAGCATCTCAGAAAGCTCTGAGAACTGTTCCACCAGTTAGAAATCAAGGCACAGTTATGTAAGTTTTTTGAGACAGATTGCTGTACATCAAATAACGTATTATTGACAGTTTACGTAATCTAGATCTAAGCGTCATCATGGTGGGTCATGTGACCCCTTACAAGCTCAAGAAAGAATGCTGTCTTTTAAGTAGTTGTTTTGCTGATGCTGGGAGAATGTTTCTTTTTATGGTTGAGCATGTATTCCTGCTGATAGGGGGAGGTTTAATAGATGCATAATGCAGATACACAATGCACAGTGGGGAAGAGAGAAGGTCAAAGGCCAGAGAAGGATTTTCTTATGTTTAAATTATTCTTGTCTTGCCATAAGATATGAATTTCATTTCATAATAGTAATCTCTTGGTCTCCAAGCTCATTAAAAGGTGTGCTTACTTTGTGAAAACTTGTGGTGTTGTTCATGCACTTTCCTGTATGCATATTAAAACATATATATAGTTTGCATATTAAAACATATATACATATATATAAAGATACATATATACCTTTATCATATATATGCCAAAATCATGACATGTTATAAAGGAGAATGAAGACCATAGAGCTTTAAATGTATTAAAAGAAACAAATACTATATAACAAAAAACCAGGAATCCATAATGAAGTTATAAGTTATTAATATGCATATATCCAATGACAAAGCAACAATATCCATAAACCATATACTATAGGAGATGAGAGGAGAAAAAACAAACACTCTCAATTCAAAGTAAAAAGCAACAACAACAAACATTTAGTAATTAAAGCTGTAATCCCAAATCTCACAATCGCATGTATATCCCAGAACTCTACTAGTAAGGAATAGAATTTTCTTCAATTGTTTCTAAGCAGTTTAAAAAATTGACTATATTTTAACCCATGAGTAAAACACAACAAATTTATCAATAATAAAAATAATAAAAATGTAAATATCATTTATTGGTCACTAATAAATATAAGTATAAATAAGGCAGTCCATTTAAAAATGTAAAAGCATGCCATTAAAATATTACAAAGGAATAATGTAGCCCACAATAGCAGAATTACTATATGAGATATACTCTAGGTGATTGTCAAAATAAATTATACGGTATTGCATATTGATATCAATAAAATGAAAATAGATAAAACATTCCACTTGAAAGATCTAGAAAAAGGCCTTTATATAGTGATAGAACCTAAAATTTAATCTTCCCACCCAACCTCCCTGAAACTTTTCAGACCCAGGAAATCAAATGAATAGCCCACACTTTTTGCATCACTGTGAAAAAGACAACCCCTTGAAGTGAAATTTGCCTGTAAGTAGATAAATATTCATCGGAAGGAAAAAGGACTATCTCTGGGCCTCAAATTACCATAATTCTATGTGTATATAGTGAAGAAATCTGAAGAAACAGTTTAGAAAAGAGAAAAGAAATTGGAGATCTTATTAGTGGGACAACACAGGTAAAATCAATCATAAAGTTCCACTTACATAACCAATAATTGAAAACAGGTCAAAAGTCTGATAAGAAACAGCATTGGCTGCAGGAAAAAGGCTAGCAATTGTATAGGATTTGAGGTGAAAACTTTGGGGAAAACTCTTTCTAAGAGAAAGGAGAAAAGGAAAAAGATGACAGTACCCTTTAGAGTTGTAAATTTAAAGAGAAAGAAGATAAGTAAATTATGTGAAGGATCTTCCAGAAACAAGATGAAACTCACACAAACGATCATCAAGACCTCTCAGGAGCCACGCATTTTATGTATAGAGGGATTCATATATCGATAGGTATATGCACACATATATGTGTAAGTATGTGTGAGTATACATATGTGTGTATGTGTATACACACACACTTCATTTCACTATACTACAGAAGAAAACAACCTTAAGTAGAATTCTTGTAAGCCACCCAAAACCTACAACTTAGTCCCCTAAGTTATCAAAAAAATCTGTATCCATATAATTCTACTATAAGGGGAAAGGGGGAAAAACATAGAATGTGTCAAAACATTCCAAACAATGAAAATGTCCCCAAAATAATACCACGTGCACACAGGCACACACACACAGCAGAAGAAAACCAGAATACTCTACATTGAACTAAATCTCCTTAAAAAAATCATTTGGAAATACTAAAAATATGTCATAAATATAAAATAAAACATGAATAGTAAAAAGAGATTATGCCAAAAAGAGTTGATTGGACTCAAGAAAGAAATCAAAGAAAAATCAAGAAATCAAGATTTTTTGAGAAATCAAGATTAAATTACAAGATAAAAAAGGATAGGAGAAACAGATATTGTATGATTCTGTAACAGGGAAGAGCCAAATCTGACTCCATGTTGGATCTGTTTCTTTTACTTTAACCTTTGCTTTCTGTTGCTTTTGTTCACTAAAAGGATACTGTCTATACACAACGGCCTGCCTCAGGGAACCCTGCCCCTCTACCTGAATGTTAAACCGAAGTGCCTTTGCTCAGGGAAGCATCCTGACCCTGTCCACCTGTGGATGGCTGTAAGAAAGAAGAAATTAACACATCCCCTCCCCGAGGCTGGCCATTCCAGGGGACATTTGCAAAACTTGTGGCCTTTTTACTTTACTTCCTCATCTCCTCCCCCTCTCTGTTCTATAAAAGAAACTGGTTTCCAAACCCTGATAAGATGGTTTTTCAGTGACTCTAGTCTGCCATCTTCTCCGTCTGCCAGCTTTCCGAATAAAGTCACTATTCCTTGCCTCAACACCTCGTCTCCTATTTATTGGTCTGTCGTGCAGCAGGCAGAACGAGCTTGGACTTGGTAACAATTCCACTTACATGAAATATATAATAGGCAAATACATAAAGACAGAGTAGATTAAAGGATATCAGTGGCAGAGGGAAAGGGGATGAGGAGTTATTACTTAATGGGTACATAGTTTCTGTTCGGTGTGATGAAAATGTTTTGGAAATATAGAGTAGTGATGGTTGCACAACATTGTAAATGTAATTAATGCCACTGAGTTATGCACCTAAAGTGCCAGTTTTTTTAATGTATGTTGTCTGTGGAGCTTGAATAAAATGCTGTCAGAGAAGAGAAAATACTGTCTCAGAATGTTACCAAGAAATAAGATAAACAAGTAATCACAAAAAGACTTGGTCTTATCTTCCATTACAGGGATGAGGTATATAAGGAGATTGTTTGGATGAATTGTTGACAGAAAAATTAATAGCCAAGGACATTGAGAGAGGAAGGACAACAGACTGTGGTAGCTTTTTAAAGAGTTTTTATTAGACTATAGGAGATGTGTGCTGGGAGATTCAGCGTCCTCCACAAACTGAATTGAGGCAACATTAGTATTTTCCTTTTACCTGCAACTCAGTTTTCTTCTCTTTCTACTTCTCTTCTTTCTGAGGTGTGAGTGTTACAAACTTTCTTTCCAGGTCATTAGAGTTTTCTCATAATTGTCCCCGTATTAAAACAGAAACTGATCGGTACTTGGTTTCAGAGGAAAAATATGGCTTGATTGATATAATTATTTTTAGGTCTTTGAATAATATTAAAAAAAAATTCAGCTTCACTTTGGTGAAGTTATCCCAATGGGAATTTCCAAACTCACAGAGATACTGCCATAAATGTCTGCAAGTTACATATCTCCCAGGTAAAATTGTTTACAAATCAGACAGGAACCATGTGTTGTCTCTGTTTTCATTTTCACCATAGAATATAATAAAAGTGCTATGTAAAAGAAATAAGGAATAGTTGCCAACATAAATGCTGAAGGTACCATTTTATTCTCTTAAATACTAAAATAAAACTGGGGAAAGACTCTTGAATTTGCTTAAGAAAAAAGCTGCATACTGTACCTTAGAGAGCAGGTAAGTTCTATTTTCAGGATTCTTCAGAATTATTTGCACAGTGAGACTTATTACTACATATTCATTGAATTTACTGGTTAATTCTAAGTATGGTACTGTGAAACATTACATGTACCTTAGATTTAAGCCAAATATCTGGTGAGTTGGACACGAGTTTTCTTTAATCAACCCACACTTAATCACTGTCCTTAGGTCAATAAGAAATATATTTTTAGAATTTATTATTAAAATATTAACTTAATGACCATTTCCCCCTTGGCTAATGTTTGTTAGAAAACTTTAACCATATTTTATATACAGTCAGCATTTGAAACTATCTACTTGGTAATATAGAGCATCTTTTGTGGCTACACATGTTTTATAGAATTCATATATGATAACTTATACTTTCTATGCCAATTGTATAAAATAATTAAAAACATGACAATGATAAATATCTTTCATAACTTGGGGAATGTTAAGGGGAAACAAAGCAGAAAGTTAGTGATTTATATTCAGTGAAGGATATAGAAAATCTGAAAAGGAAAAACTCCAGAAGTACAGAGTATGTCAAATCACTCTATTCCTACTTCTTATCAATTGTCTGAATGTGTCATATTTATAGTTTGAGTTTCTCATTCCTGTATTTAAACACCACTTATTCTATTACAATTCAACCAAAACTGAGCTATTTATTAAAATAGGAAGTTAATGAAGATGATCTAAATAATCCCTCAGAATGAGTGAAAGGGTGGAGAATAAAGCATAGTCAGGTTTAGTTCTGTACATCTTGGAGACCATCCAGGTTGGAGACCACCACGGTTTTAGGGAAAGTGACCGAGTTTTAACATAAAAGCCTGCTCTCAAGAGTCTAGTCTCCAAGTACACCAGGGGAGTAAGAAATGCGGGAAGGTTACAGGGATGGGTTTATGTGACCTCCAAATGATTTTTGCTAACAGGATACTAGTCAAAATTAGAAGAAGCATTCTAAGTGGATCTTTCTGTGTCTCTATCATTCTGAAGTAAATGTGATTATAAACATCTCTTAAATACATGACAAAACAGTTATAATGATAACGACATATAATTAAAATGAATGTCCATTTCATTCTATCAAACATTTAAATTACATTTATTCATTAATTTGGCAAATACATACTGAATACTTAAAACAATCAACGTATAAGGTGGGGATATAATGAGGAAAGGAATAGAATTAATAATTTAATTCATGATGAGACAAAGTGCCGTCTGATTGATTAAATTATGAATGCATTATCTAATTCATTGACTCTTTCATAATTCATCATTTCATTATCTAGTAACAATCTTACTATGGGAGAACTTGGTAACTATCTCACTAAATGAGAATTTCAGTAAAGCCTACCTTGGTAATTTTAGTCTTTCTCCCACCTAGCACAATTTCTGGCACATAGTAATTAATAATTTAGAACTTTCCCCACATCAACAGGAGATGAGTTTTATTTTCCTTTCTTTAAAGATTAAACAAGTGAGGTGGTTTAGAAAGTTCACATAATCTGTCCCAGAGTCAGGCATCCACTATTCTACATAGATCTGAATGGCATAAATTTTAATTTTGTTTTTTTTTCATTATGTCCAGGTCAGGGAGAAAATGAGGCACTGGCCCTAACTCTCACCAAGATAAGATTTCCTTAGAGAGATAAGCTAAAGCATTTAACAGTATCTGGCAATAATTAGAAAAAAAATATGAAGCAAGGTAGATAGTTCTAAGAACCAAAAGACTTAGAATATTTGAGTATTCATTGCATGGTGGGCTATAGTGAAATCTACCGGGAAGTAGTAGGAGTTTAAGACACTCTGATAGGATTGAACAAGGATTGATTGGGAACAAGTCCAGCTCCACTGCTGCAGGGAATCATGAGGAATTCCAGGAAAGGATATGTAAGTTTGAACTACAGATGCTGGAGATTTCTATATACCTGGATTGCATAAAGGGAATTTAAAATAGCAGGCTATAAACGATCCAAAGAAAGGGATAGCTCCAGGAGTTTCTGCTTCTTTCTGGGGAAAAGACCAACTTTGTTGTGATTCTGAGACTGGATCAGATAATCTTAAAGGAGATAACAGAGACAATAATCTGAAGGTGAGTTGTAAATTTATTTTGACGTGTTTAGAAAATAAGTAAATAGTTATCAACACCCAGCTGCTGACACCTCCTAATTTGTGTCAGAACCATGGACAGTTCAGGTCCAGAGGCGGTCCTTAAAGATCCAGTTTAACTCCCACAGCTAGCTTACTTATGGTTAAACTGAAGTATAAAAAAGGGATGCAGCAATATTATAAATCAAAGTTAGGAAATAGTACAACAAGATGAAGGAGACAATATTTTGTTTCGTTTTCCAAATAGTCCAGTATTTTAAAGAATATCTTCTAAGTTGATATTATTTATTTTTTAAAATATGAAAATATAAAATGATTCTTGTAGATATATTAGTCATACTTTCTTATTTTCTATAGAAATAATTAAAAATAGGGAAATTACTTTCAAGTTATTCAGAAATATAGATTATAGTTTTTGAGTCATGCATTATATAGATTTTGTATTTTAAAAAGTAAATTAATTGATAGGTCTTTTCTCATATTTTCCCCTCTTTCTAATATACTAGACTGAGTGCATTTATATGATTACAATTTTTAAAAGAGTTTTGTGTTTTGTATGAAATATCCAAGTATTGGTAAACAAAATAATCTGCATTTTAAAATCCTTTGTTTATTTTCTTGATAATTCATAATCATTTCATTGATTTTCCACTTTCAGCCTGCAAACACACTTTTCTCAAAATGGCATTTACATTATCTCTTTCAAATATGATTTGACCTGTTATCTGATAAAGAATCTCACAGAGGCAGGATTTTGGAAAACCTGTGAGGGAAAAAAAGGCTGAGAAAAGTTAATCGATCAGTTCATGCAGCAAGTGTGAAATAAAGAATAAACTGTGGCTGAATATTTAATTTACAGTGCTTCCCACCAAATCAGAAGAATATAATTTAAGGGAGGAGTTAGAGTAGAGCACTGCATTCTTTTAAATGATTGGGAATAATTTTAAAAGCCTAAAATGTAATTGTTAGTTGAATGAGATGGCTTATTTGACCACTACGAATATCCCCTCTTCATTATTCAGTATGAAGCATATCAAAATGTCATTTTGTGGTCATTGATGATAACTCTCATATACTAGATAGATTTATGGTTTTTTCTCTTCAAAATCCTATTTTATGTACACAAATTTGAATGGTAATTACACTGAAAGGAAAAAAAGGAGGGGAGTGTTACAGCTTTGAAAATAAATTGTGAATATATTGGCTCTGAAGTTATGAGTAAACAAAATAAAATATTTTAAATACTAAGGTCCAGTGTTTTATATAGCTGAAGTACAGAATTTATGGTGTGATTTAGTGGAATGATTGTTTCTCAGTAGTTCTTCCTTAGCCTATGATTCTTGAACTTCTACCAGTAGAAAGGTTTTGATTATCCTAAGGTGTAATAGTTATTAACACATTATTAGAGCTGGTCTTACTTTACAGCAATGTGTGGAGGAGGAGAAGGTAGAAATAACAGGAATGAAAGTAAGAAAAGCCAGCCTGAAATACTAAGATGGATGATGTAGGGACAGAAAGGAGCATGTATTTTCAGGATGGCTGATTATTAAGATGAATTGAAGAGTTTGTGTACATCAATTAGAAAGAAGCCGATTTACGCAAGTGAGTAAGCCATCGTATGAGACTAAAATTCAAACAAAACTTTTTATTATCCTTGAATGCCTTGCTGAATGTCAAAAACAAATATTTTAAAAGTCTGAGATGATAAATGTTTTCAAAAATAGAGATCATTATACTTTGCTTGTTATCCTTTTGGTTGACTATAAAATATAATATTTTATTTGTAAATTAAGCATATTTGTAAATTAAGCACAAGAGAAATATAGCCGATTTTGGCCATGTGCATATGCCTCATGATTCCAAATTTGCTGATTTTTTTCTATTTATCCCCTTTCCACCTAGGAGAGAGAGCAGGAAATTTCTCACATATAACGTTATCCACATATGATACTTCATATATTTGCACTATTTGTATTTTCACTCGATATTTCATTTCTGTGTGTATTTTCTAATAATAAACAGTGAGAACAGGAAAGAGATATCTGATTTTTTTTCTACAGTACCATTTCTTGAATTCTACCAGGGCATGATATCCAGTTATGTTTGATAATACATGCCAATAGAATGGTTACGTAAATATACTGCATTCTACAACGTTAGCCTTCATCTCAGATACCTAAGATTTTAACCAGTAATTAACGTCTTCAAGAAAGGGAAAAAAAGAACTCCAGGAAAGACTTCCTAAATAAAAATCAAATCATTTTCTTCAACTTTTGAACCCTTTCCATTGTGATCTGCCCCATGATATGCATCACTATATTTAAATATTTATAAGAATTGATAATTATCTAATTTCAGCTGGCTACAAACTGCTCTGAGTCATGGAAATTAATAATAACATCACAGAATTTATTCTCTTAGGACTTTCTCAGAAAAAGGAAATTGAAGTCCTCTTTTTTTTACTGTTCTTGCTTTGTTACATTGCAATTTTGATCGGAAACCTACTTGTCATGATTTCTATCACCTGCAGTCAACTTATTAACCAGCCTCTGTATTTCTTCCTGAGTTACCTCTCTCTCTCAGACCTTTGCTATACCTCCACTGTGACCCCCAAGTTGATCACTGACTTGCTGGCAGTAAAGAAGACCATTTCCTACAATGGCTGCATGACACAGCTCTTTACCACGCACTTCTTTGGGGGGATCGAGGTCTTCATCCTCACAGGGATGGCCTATGACCACTATGTGGCCATCTGCAAGCCCCTGCATTACACTGTCATCATGACCAGACAGAAGTGTGATGCCATGATCGCTGCTTCCTGTGCTGGGGGATTCCTGCATTCCTTTGGTCAGTTTCTCCTGGCCATCTCTTTACCCTACTGTGGCCCCAATGAAATAGATCATTACTTCTGTGATGTGTATCCTTTGCTGAAACTGGCCTGCACTGACACCAGCAGAATCGGTCTCCTGGTCATTGCCAATTCGGGCCTGATGAGCCTGGTGATTTTTGTGGTCTTGTTGATATCTTACGCTATGATCTTATATACTGTCAGGTCCTACTCTGTAAAGAATCTCCGCAAAGCTCTCTCCACCTGCAGTTCCCACATCACTGTGGTGGCCCTCTTTTTTGCTCCTTTATTCTTTATTTATATTCGACCAGCAACTACTTTACCAGAAGACAAAGTGTTCGCTCTTTTTTATACTAGCATTGCTCCCATGCTCAACCCTCGAATCTACACACTGAGAAACATGGAGATGAAGAAAAGCCATAAAGAAACTATGGTGCCATGTTACAGGAAGAAAGGAAACGAACTGAAAGATATCCCTGATTTTCACCACTGAGCTTGTTGAATATAAGACTTCTCTACTCTGAAAACTTTAAAATGCATAATGTTTGTCTATGTATTTGTGTCTAGCAACATGTATAGGCTCAAATATGAGCGAAATTTACAATTCCGAGGATTTGTCCAGGCACTCTGCTATGTCTCTTCTAGCTTTATTATTTATATCTCTTTTGCCCCATTGATGGTTTGGCTGTGTAACCAGTTTGCATATTTAGCAGCAGACTATCAAAGCCACCATGCAATACAAATCAACACTGAGAGCCCATATAGCTCATTCTTATATGTGACCATATTCAAGGAAGCTAATTCCAGCCACCAAACAATGATTTAAAAGATAATTCCAGGGCTTCCCTGGTGGCGCAGTGGTTGGGAGTCCTCCTGCTGATGCAGGGGACGCGGGTTCGTGCCCCGGTCCGGGAAGATCCCACATGCCGCAGAGCGGCTGGGCCCATGAGCCATGGCCACTGAGCCTGCGCGTCCGGAATCTGTGCTCCGCAACGGCAGAGGCCACAGCAGTGAGAGGCCCGCGTACAGCAAAAAAAAAAAAAAAAAGATAATTCCAATCTTTCACTTGCATCACATAGAGAATCTTATAAAAGATCAAATTTATGACCTGCCACAATATTTCTTAAAAAAATCATCTTCTACTCTGATCATTTGTAGCCAGTGGCGACCTGGAACTTCTCACATGCCTAAGCCCCTCATTAAACTCTTTTCTTTTGTTCTAATGAGCTTTTTCTACCAGCTCTGTTCATGTACAAGCGAACTGCAACTCTCTGATTCTAGCACCTTATAGTGTATTTGTTAAGGGCATGAGTTCTGGACTCAGAATTGCTTACTAATTATGAGGAGTGGGACATATAGCCAACAAAGCCTCTATTAATGATAATAATAGCCCAACAGTCACAGTCTTGTGACGATATGTGAAGGGCTGCAACACTGCCTGTCACACAGTAAGTGCTCAATAAGCATGAGCTATTTTTATTGCCCAACCCCGTTATGCATCAGAAAAGTAACCATTCTGACAATAAGTTTCCTCCGGAGCAGTGGGAGTATAAGCATGGGAAAAAGTTAAGGAACACATATTAATATCATGTTCCTGTTACTGGTGAAATTAAATTTTTCTTAGAGTGGGCAAGTAGAAAATATCAGTTAAACTCAATGGGTACATTTTTTTGGCACTGTACAAGTTAAAGGCAGCTTTTTCAGCAGGAATTGAAAGTCACCCAACATCAGAAATGGCTAGGAGCAAAATTAGGCCGGTGGACAATTGGTTAGGAATGGGGAGAATCTCAGAGGTCTTTAAAAACTTCACTGACATGGGGGCTTCCCTGGTGGTGCAGTGGTTGGGAGTCCGCCTGCCGATGCAGGCGACGCGGGTTCGTGTCCCGGTCCGGGAGGACCCCACGTGCCGCGGAGCGGCTAGGCCCGTGAGCCATGGCCGCTGAGCCTGCGCGTCCGGAGCCTGTGCTCCGCAACGGGAGAGGCCACAGCGGTGAGAGGCCCGCGTACCGCAAAAAAAAACCCCAAAAACTTCACTGACATAACATACTTGCATGAGAATCTGTTTTCAAATTGTATAGAAAGCCATACTAAATAAAAATGAGTTACTGTTGTTAAGGGTTCCTAAAATGGGTGCATAATATAAAGAGAAAAATAGCATAGTTGTGTTACTCAGTTTAAAATGCCCAGCAAATAAACCTGAAAATATTATGTGCTAGAAATTCTACAGAAATATCGTAACATACTTTTGGTTGTTGTTGCTTTAAATCTAAGTCTTGACCGCTATCCCAAAACTCCTGAGTAGGGCTCACACAGTATACATGTCAGAGAATATATCAGAGCGGGAAAATGAAAGATCACTTTCTGGTGTGAAATTAGCAGGGTCTCTCATAAAAAGACCCGCCAAGCCTCGAAGTTCCCCTCTGTTTCAGAAGCCCTATCCTCCAGCCAACCAGACTTGTATTATTGAAAAGTAAAACTTCAAAAATTAATACAAATGTTTCTGTTTTATTTTTATCCTTGGAATAAAAGTTTTGAATAGGGATAATTAAAGCACTTGGAGTTTGCAGCAACATGGATGGACTGAGAGATTATCATACTAAGTGATGTAAGTCAGAAAGAGAAAGACATATACCATATGCTATCACTTACTTGTGGAATCTAAAAAAAAAGGATACAAAGGACTTATTTACAAAACATATATATATACACACATATACATATATGAACTGAGTCACATGGCTGTGTAACAGGGAAGAGCTAAATCGGACTCCATGTTCAATCTGTTTCTTTAACTTCAAAACCTTTGCTTTTCATTGCTTTTGTTATTATAATCACACATAATGGCCTGCCTTAGGGAACCCTGCCCCTCTGCTTGAATGTTAAACTAAAATGCCTCTGTTCAGCTCACAGGGAGGTATCTGACCCTGTTCACCTGTGGATGGCTGCAAGAAAGAAGAAATTAACACATCTTCTCACCAAGGCTGACCATTCCAGGGGATATTTACAAAACTTATGGCCTTTTGATTTTACTTCCTCATCTCCTTCCCCCCTCTCTGTGCTATAAAAGAAACTGGCATCCAAACCCCCATAAGATGGTTTTTCAGAGACACTAGTCTGCCATCTTCTCGGTCTGCCAGCTTTCTGAATATAGTCGTATTCCCTGCCTCAACACCTCGTCTCCAAGTCATTGGCCTGTCATGCGGCGAGCAGAACGAGCTTGGACTCGGTAAGAGCTGTACACCTGAAACTAACACAACATTGTAAATAAACTATACTTCAACAAATAAATAAATAAACAAACAAATACTTGGAGCAAAAAGACATTGGTAATACCAATCATTAAGCAGGGAATTCTAATTTAACTCCTTCACTTTTGCCCTTCGATCTCCTCCCTTCTCAGCTTCTCAAGAACATCACTTCATTGATTCTCCCACCTTTCTCTGCAGCAGCCATTTTTCTCTCTCCAGCTGGATCATTCATATCGCATATAACTATAGGGAAAGCAGGATGAGATTCTTTGCAATTTAGTGAGTGACCTTACTAGCTCTTGCATTCAGTTCATCCACCTTTCATTACCTTTGGCTAAGGTATTTTACAACTCAAAAATATAGAAGTTGACTCATAGAAAATAATAGCAATGCCAACATCTCCTGGCCATAGAAATACAAATTTGTTCGGTGAAATGCAATTGATTATAGCCCTGTGGGTACTGGGCGAGTTTTCATCCACTTATAAATTCATTTCAGCACTCCTTACTGACTATAAATGTATGGTACACTGTTTTTGTCTGAAACAATGGTAACACCTTACTGGTTTCTGCATTAAATTCTAAGTTAAATAAAATCTTTGACATGTTCATTCATTATTTCTATAAAAACCACTTTTACATCCTCTTTTAAAATTTATCCTTTGACAATGATAAACTTTAAAATATTGCTGAAATTAGAAAGAAGCTATAAAAATAGATCCATTCACAGATACCTGCTGTTTAAAAAAATTCAGTGATCAATGAAAGATCTGACAAGCTTTCAGACAAACAATAAAGACAAAGTAAATTTTTTAAAAGATGAATTCAATCATGTGATTTCAGCATTTGGACAAATATAGAGACTACATTTTCAGGTACAAAAAGGATGAGAAAATACGATTGTCCTACAGAATTATGTAAAGTAAAATTCAGGAGACAACCAAGTAATAAATATCTGTATAACATAAAAATGTCAAAGATTTACAATTGAGTAAAGCTTCTGTAAATTAAAAAGACTAACAGCTTCCTATTCTTTTCTTTAAAAAATACTATTGTAGTTATACATTTGTTTGTTTTCTTGTTTGTTTCATTGTCTGTCTCCTCCTTTGGTCTCCAGCCTCACTGAGGGCAAAGACTTCCTGGTTTGTCTGTCACTACAGTTATATGCATTCTCTATCCTGAGTTGGATCCAACTTAGACTTTTTAGAGATAGGTGACAGTAAATATTTTTATATGGATGAATTTATGAGACCATTTTGTTTTTTGCTATAGTTCTCTATACTTTTTTAGATTTTCTACAATATACGTATACGAAATTCAGTCAGAAAAAGCATATATTTTTAGAAAGGGGTTTGCCGTACAGAGATAAATCAAGAAGCTATCTGAGAACCTGGCAAGAGAACTCATGGGGGCATGTGGGGTTCCCAAAAGAACTGTTTTAAAGAATAGGAGCCTTTTCTAGGAATTAACTAGAAATTCCAATGCCCTAACAAGATTTTTTTTTTCCCTCAGAAAAAATAAATCATAAATCCTGGGTCTAGTTGCTGTACTTTTAATTCTGGCCATAGTGTTCTCGTGTATTTCCCATTGCAGCTCACCTCAGCCTCCCTCAGCTACCTAATTCTGCCCTGTCCTGAAAAATGAGCATTACATACACATTTCTTCATAGTCCCCGTGTCCCACGTCTAACCTCAGCGCTTTGGATCCTGATGCAATAGGAAAATATAATTATGAACTTTGGCATAGCTATTTATTAGGGAGAAATTGAAGCTATGGTTTATATCTATGGCAAAGTATACTGATGGGAAATTTCTAAACCCTCAGAGATATTGAGACCTAGTCTACGTATGTGATGTGACGTTTAACTATAATGTTTGAAACCGAACTTTTCTCATGGCATTTTTCATTTCTGAATTCCTCAGTGTATAGATTAAGGGATTGAACATAGGAGCGATGATGGTGTAAGATAGTGCAAATATTTTATCCTCAGGGAAAGTGGTGGGTGGTCTAAGATAGGTAAATATTGAAGGACCAAAAAATAAAACTATATCACAGTGACATGAGACCCACAAGTAGAGAGGGCTTTGCGTTTTCCTTCAGCTGAGTGATTTCTTAAAGTGAATAATATAATTACATAAGAAAAAAATAAAATCACGAATGTCCTTAAGGTCACCATTCTTGACTTGACAAGCATAATGACACCAGTGATGTAGGTATCAGTACAGGCAACTTTTAGCAAAGGAAAAATATCACAAAAATAGTGATCAATTTTATTAGCACCACAGAAGGGTAACTGGATTATCACAGAAAACTGAGGAAAGGAGTGAACTGCCGCACAAGCCCAAGCAGCTAAGACTAGAGATTGTACCTTGTCCTGTTTGTGATAATCATGTAGTGGAGAAGCTTTCGGATGGCAACATAGTGATCAAAGGCCATGACTGTAAGAATTAAGACTTCAGTCATTCCAAACAAGTGCTTGGAAAAGACCTGTAACATGCAATTACCGTAGGAAGTGTTTTTTCTTTCCACTAGCAGCTCACCAATTATTTGGGTGTAATGCTGGAGGTATAGCAGATGTCCATGGAGGATAAGTGGCTGAGGAAATAGTACGTTGGTTGGTGAAAAAGAGAACTGCGCCGAATGGAGATTAGGATCAGAAGGCTTCCTACCAACAAGGCAATATAACAGAATAAAAAGAGCACAAAGCAAAATGTTTTTATGTTCTGGTCATAAGAAAGCCCCAAAAGAGTGAATTCTGAGACGTTGCTCTGGCTCTCCATATACTTCAGATTGACATATATTATAAACAGGTGGTTCAAATATCTGACAAGAAAAATCATGAATCTGTATTTTAAAATAGCAGCATAATAATAATATTAAATTTACCCAAAAATAACATCCAATATTAATTATTCCTCATAGATAGGTCACACCACAAGTTGTCAGGTGAAGCTACTTTCCAGGACCTTCTTGAACAGATAAGCAGAAATTATTGTATTTAGTTACAGAGAGTGAGGCGTTCAAGGAGAATAGATTATATTGGAGCTTTTGAGGGGTAAAGAATCTCAGAACAACCTATTTACCTGTGATGTATTAGTTTTTATTCCTGGATTTGATTTACTAACGTTTTGTTAAAGATTTTTATGTTTATGTTCAGGAGACATAAGTCTTTAGTTTTCATTTCTTGCAGTTCTTTTGTCTGATTTTCGTATTGGGGTAATGCTGACCTCATAAAATGAGTTGGGAAATGTTCCTTTTACAATTAAAGAAAATGTATAGAATTAGCATTATTTTAAAATTATTTATTTATTTTTGCCTGCGTCAGATCTTAGTTGCAGCACACAGGATCTTCGTCGAGGGACACGGGATATTTCGCTGTGGTGCATTGCAGCGTGCGGGCTTCTCTCTAGTTGTGGCATGTGGGTTTTCTCTCTCTAGTTGTGGCACATGGGCTCCAGGGAGCATGGTCTCTGTAGTTTGTGGCACACAGCCTCTCTAGTTGAGGTGTGTGAGCTCAGTAGTTGTGGTGCGTAGGCTTATTTGCCCCGCGGCATGTGGGGTCTTAGTTCCCTGACTAGGGATCGAATCAGCCTCCCCTGGATTGTAAGTCAGATTCTTTACCACTGGACCACCAGGGAAGTCCCAGAATTAGTATTATTGTTTGCTTAAATGTTCGGTAGAATTCAGCAGTGAAACTATCTGGCCAGGAGTTTTCTTTTTCACACTGTTTTAAATACAAATTCAATTTATTTGTTGGATATAAAGCTATTAGATTATACATTTCTTTTGTGAGTTCGGCACTATGTGTATTTCAAGGAATTTGTCTTTTATGGCATGAAGTTGTTTACAGTATCCCCTTATTATCCTTTTATGTCTTCAGGATGAGGGGTGACGTCCCCTCTCATTTGTGATGCTGGCAAAATGTGTCTTCTCTCTTTTATTCTTGGTTAGCCTGGATAGAGACTTATCGATTTTGTTGTTCTTTTCAAAGAACCAGCTTTTAATTTTTTTTTGATATTTTGTATTGCTTTTCTATTTACAGTTTACTTGATTTCCCTTCTCTTTTCTTCCTTTACCTCGATTTGGGTTTCATTTGTTCTTCTTACTCTAACTTCCTAAGATGGAAATGAAAATTATTGATTTTAGATTTTTTAATGTATATCTTCAGTACTTTAAATTTCCTAGAAGCATGGATTTAACTTACTCTCACTAATTTTAGTGTGATGTATTTTTCTTTACTTCTAATTTTTAAAATTTCCTACAGACTTCCACTTTGACCCATGGGTTACTTATAAATTTATTGTTTAAATACAGAGATTTTCCATAAAACTTTCTGTTGTTGATTTCTACTTTAATCCTAGTATGGTCCAAGAAAATGCATTGTATAACTTCCATTAATTTAAATTTGTTAAGTAAGGATTGTTTTATGTCCCAGAATATAGTATATTTTGGTGAATGTTCCACGTACACTTAAGAAAAATGCATGTTCTGCTTTTTTTGGATGAAATGTTTTGTTTTTGTTTTGCGGTACGCGGGCCTCTCACTGTTGTGGCCTTTCCCGCTGAGGAGCACAGGCTCCGGACGCGCAGGCTCAGCGGCCTGTGGCTCACGGGCCCAGCCACTCTGCGGCACGTGGGATCCTCCCGGACTGAGGCACGAACCCGCATCTCCTGCATCGGCAGGCGGACTCTCAACCACTGCGCCACAGGGAAGCCCTAAAATGTTTTGGTGGATGTCAATTAGGTCAAATTGTTTAATAGTGCTGTTTTCAAGGTCTCTCTAGCCTTAGTGATTTCCTGCCTACTTTCTAACAATTACTGAGGGAAGCGTGGTGAAACCTCCAACTGTAATTGTGTATTTCTCTATTGTTCTATAAGATCTATCAGTTTTGAAACTCTGTTTTTAGAAGAATACACGGTAGAATGGTTCTGTCTTCTCAGAAATTGGATCCCTTTATCATTAGGTAATGTTCCCCTTCACCCCTACTTCTTTACTTTCCGGAAGTCTACTTTATCTGAAATTAGTATCTTTTTCAGCTTTCTTTTAATTCTTGCTTTCACTGTGTATCATTCTCCATCCTTTACTTTAATGTTTTCTATATCTGTCTTTTAACTAACATTTTTATATCACTCTCTCATAAAATAATTTTTGATATATTTGAATTAAAGTCTACCATCTTGCTAGCTCTATTTGATGTATTTCTTCTTTGCCCCTTGTTTTCTCTTAACATGGTTTTTCTGGTTTTCATTGAGTACTTGTTTATAATTACTTTTTATTTTCCTTATTGAATAATTATACCTCTTCTGAAAACTTAGTGGTTTACATAGAGTTTACAATATACTTTTAAGTTATATAACTTAAGATCTATCCCTCCATCTTCAAATAATGTAATTTAGCTTCCAGTGTAGTAAAAGAACTTTTTAACAGAATATTCCCAGTTTCTCCCTCTAGTTGCTGTGTCCCTATGGTCATACCTTTTAGGTTTCCACACACTATAAACAGCTAATGCTTTATTGCTGTTATTGTTTCAGTCAGTTATCTTTACAGCAATTAAACATTTTTTAATGTTTGGATAGTGTGTGGTAGAAATGATGGCTAGAAAGAACCCTGTGGTACCAGTTTTGACACAGAGATACACACAGATTTTAGTATAAATTAATTTTTTAGCTTAATACACACACATACACAGGTGAATAGTACAGACCAATTGTAGATATATGTGCACAAAAAGCTAATAGACATGCCAGTATTACCTAGTTTTGCCTGCTGGGAGGCACAGACATAATGACATCCCAGGTGCAATAAGCATACCCAGCAAATCCACTGCCAATATCTTGGTTTCTAAATATTATTCTCTAATAAAAAGGAAACAGGACTCAGGAAAAATGGCTGATTCTAGGTTTAAGGCAGAGAAAATAGAAGATAACTCTTGAGTATCTTTCAATGCTATAAAGTCAATAACTGTTCAAAGAAACAACAGAATGTGGTCATGTCAAGGAGAAACATGGACAGAAATGAAAGTGCCCCCCAAGTGCAAAGATGGAATAAAGTGAACAAAATAAATAATGCAACAGTGGATTAAAATCTAAAGTATAAAACAAATATAGATATGTCTAAAGTGGCATCAATAAACAAATGAATAAATAAATGCAAGAGCAGAAATAAATCTTTTTTACATAAAAAACTTCACATATGTGGAAATACTAACACCTTAGGAGGTGAAACTTTATTTCCTCACGTCTCCCTTGAGGGCAAACTAGATTTAGTATCTCACTTCCAAAGAATAGATTAGGAGAGGAAAAGAGAGCAGTTTTACTACGGAGAAACATGGCAAACACTACCTTAAGCAAGTACTCCACAATTGACACATAGGAAATACTTAGTCAATATTTCTGGATATTCAGTTTAAAATAGGATAATAAAATAATATGCTGAATATTTCAAAATCATGTTTAAAGTTTTAATTGTATAGTGATGATTCAAGTTATACATTTGTTTCCAAATTATACAGTCTGTTCTAATAGAATTTTAATAGCAACAACAAAATAAATTACTAAGATAATATTCATAGCTTTGATTATTTTATGATGGCAAAGTAACATGCAGTTGAAAGGATTTAGTTTTACATTTTTCTTGAACTAAACTTATAATTGTGCTTCACCATCTAAACAATTTAATTTTTGTGCTTTGGATGTCAAAAACATTGCAAGGGGGAATGATTATTTTCATGAGTGTATGTGTGTGGTATGTGGGCATGTGAATGGTAACAGGAAGATGGCAGAAAGAAGCAACAGAGCAACGGTGTCAAAACTAATTATATATACATCTAAGCACTCAAAAGAAGAAGAAGCAATTTTATGTGAGATGCCAAATGTCCAGGATGATTTGATGCATACCACCGCAGACGTTGAAGCCAGAAAACGTGAACTTGAATACAAGATGTGACTTTGGGAAAGATACTTCTCTCACTGAGATTCAGATTCTTCACTTATAAATACGATAAGAATATATATTTATTTTATTATACATAAGTAATATGTATTTTCTATTATTGTTATTAGTATTATTGCTATTATTTTATTATTAGAAACTTCTGATGCAATTTCCAAAGAAATTAGTATAGGGAACTGGGAAATATTTAAAAGACAAAACATTCAGCTCACAATCTTAAGACTGAAGAAAATGATATATAAAGAGGAAACATGACAATAGCTCACTATGAAAAACTATGTGAAATTGAAATTTCAGTTCTCTGCTTGAGGCAGAGAATGAGATTTACATGCTCATGCCTGGAGACAATTTGTATAATGGAATTGATTATATAAGATATTCGATGACAGGGACTTCCCTGGAGGCCCAGTGGAACATAAAATTTCCTGCCCTAGCTCCTGGGACTGTGAATATGATAATATATCACATCTATGTTAAATTACATGTCATAAGGGATTTCAAAAATTTAATTAAGTGTATTAATCAGTTGACTTTGAGTTCTCTTTGAACTCTACGTAATCCCATAAACTGTTTAAAAACAAAGAATTTTTCCTGGCTGGTAACAGAAGAGGAAGTTACAAAAATTCAGAGTACACTCAGGAAGAATTAAATGCACCATTGCTGGCTTTGAAGACAGAGGGACCACATGCAAGAAATTCTAGGAGCTCATGGGCTTCCCTGGTGGTGCAGTGGTTGAGAGTCCGCCTGTCGATGCAGGGGACATGGGTTCGTGCCCCGGTCCGGGAAGATCCCATGTGCCGCGGAGCGGCTGGGTCCGTGAGCCATGGCCGCTGAGCCTGCGTGTCCGGAGCCTGCGCTCTGCAACGGGAGAGGCCACAACACTGAGAGGCCCGCGTACCACAAAAAAAAAAAAAAGAAAGAAAAGAAATTCTAGGAGCTCAGAGTGACCCCCAGCAGACAGCAAGCAAGGAAATCAGGGCCTCAGTCCTCCAATCAGAGGAACTGAATTCTGCCAACCATCTGAATGAGCCTGGAAGCAATTCTTCCCCAGAAGCTCCAGAAAAGAGCCCAGCCCAGTAGATCCTTGATGGTAACCTTATCAGTGACAGAAACCAGCTTATTCAAACTCCTGACAAGAAGCACTGAGAGAGTAAATGGGTGTTGTTCTAGGCTATTGCTTTTGTGGTAGCTTGTTACACAGCAATAGAAATATAAAACAATCAGAACAATAGCTTAATTTCTAGCTTTATTATCTAGAAGTTTAGCTTAGTTTATTATCTAAATTTAGTTTAGTTTAAACTTAGCGTCAAGAATTGTTATCAATATACCTTAACTGTAGCAAAGAATCCTAGGTTAAAGGTGATAGAAATTCCATTACAGTTTTCTTTAAAATAGCTGAAGGCTTTTAGAAGAAAAAAGATTTGTTTTTACTATACAGTCTACACACAAACACACACACATAGATAAGCCAAGTGTATCAATATAATATGCTGGTAAAAATATGATAAGTTCAACATTGGGCCTTGAATAAGCAACCTACACGTGTAAAAGACACAGTTGATGGTACTAAAATATAAAGCAAAACAGTGGGTCAAATGATGTAACAATAACAAGAAAAATTGTCAGTGACATTGATCAATAAGTTAAAACGTTATTTGATAAGACATTGTCAGAATGGCAAGTAAATGTAGATTTTAAGATATACAAAGAGTGGATGAGAGACTATTAGAATTCTTGAAATGCCAGGACAGTTCTCTATATAAACTAGTGTGGGAAGGTTACATAACAAAACTCAGTTGTTTTATGTGTATTTCCCTCCCTCTCTTTTCTACCACTGGTAACTTGAATACTTTTTCCCCCTCTTTCAGCTCTTGCAAAAGAAAAAAAAATACTTTAAAGAAACTAACCTACATATCAGAGTATGATTCCCTGATGTCAGATTTTCCTTTCCTCCAGTTTAAATGAGACTGGGTCTATGGGAAAGGGAGACAGAGGGCTTAATGGAAGATGAAGAAGAAACATTATTGTAACAGGTGTGATAGAGAAGATCACTTGAAGTGAGAGCTTGCAAGGAGATTCTTAAACACTAGCACTAAGGAATGACACAGAAGAAAACTGAGATGACACAGTCTCTTTTTATGCAGACTAGCCCGCCTCCATTAACCTATCACATTTACTGAAATTTAACAGTTCTAAAATAGTGTAAGCCTTCCTATAGGAAGGGTTAAAAGAGACAAGTGTTTGTGAGGGTGTGAAGAAAAGGGAAGCCTTTTGCACTGTTGGTGGGAATGTAAATCAATGTAGCCACTATGGAAAATAGTATGGAGGTTCTTCAAAAACTTACAAATAGAACTACCATATGATTCAGCAATCCCACTTCTGGGTATATATCCAAGGAAAAGTAAACACTATCTTAAAAAGATATTTTTACCCCCATATGCATTACAGCATTGTTCACAACAGCCAAATATGGATACAACCTAAGTGCCTGTCAAAGGAAAAATGGATAAAGAAGATGTGGTGTTTATATGCAATGGAATATTATTAAGCAATATAAATGAAGGAAACTGTACTTTCTGCAACAACACGGCTGGAACTTGAGGGCATTATGCTAAGTGAAATAAGTCAGACAGCAAAAGACAAGCTGCATGTTCTCACTTATATGCAGAATCTGAAAGAGCTGAACTCATAGAAATAGTAGAATAGTGGTTTCCAGGGGCTGGGGTATAGGGGAAATGGGGAGGTATTAGTCAAAGAAAACAAACTCTCACCTAAAAAATGAATAAGTTCTGGGGATCTAACGTGTAACATGGTGACTGTAGTTAACATACTGTATGATATACTGGAAAGTTATTAAGAGAGTAGATCTTAACTATTATCACCACACATATACACACACACACACACACAAAGTAATTATATTAGGGATGGAGACATTAAATAAGCTTATTGTGGTACTCATTTCCCAGTATACACTTGTATAGAATCATCACAAATCTTACATATGTTATATGTAAATAGTCTCTCAACAAAACTAGGGGAAAAAAAACCAAAAAGAAAATAAGTGAAATTTACCTAAAATGTCTGGGTAAATTTTTGATTGGATACTATAATATTTTCCTCATTTTTCTCATCGTGCTTGGCTAACAGTCCATATTATACAAATGTGATAAGTTGTCACATTTTTGTTCTCCGATTACCCTTTTCCCTCCTATCTAATCATAGCAGACTGTACCAGGGATGACACCTGACTTGGGGAGTCACTCCATGGATTGGCCAGTGACCTGAGTTTAGTCTATTCAACTCAACTACAAAAATAAGTTTACTCAGATTTCCTCTCTGGAATTCTGAATAGGGAACCTGTAAGGCTGGAGGGAAATGGGAGACTATTTATTGTAAGATACATGGAGAAAGAATTTGTGTCTGAAAATATAGACCCAGAACTCCTGCTTGATCTTACCATAAGTAGAGAGAGACTGATAGAAAATAGAGAGAGCACAAAAGAAAGCCAAGACATCAGACAGAAGAGACCCATTCTTATAATGTTTTCAACTGTAGAATTCATCCATCTCTAAACAATTTTACCTTCTCTTATTTTATTTATTTTATATTATTGCTTTCTTACACTTATGTAAATAATAAAATGAATCCTAGTAAACTTACTACCATCTCAAGAACTAAAATATTACCAATAATTAAATTTTTTTAACCTCCTCCCTTTTCTGTCCCTTTCCTCACCCTAAAAGTAACCAATATTTTAATTTTATCCTAAAAATAGGGACTTCCCTGGCCATCCAGTTGTTAAGACTGCACTCCAAATGCAGTGGGCACAGGTTCAATCCCTGGTCAGGGAACTAAGATCCCTCATGCTGCACAGCATGGCAAAGAAAAACAAAACAAACAAAAAAACCAGTACTATCCTAAAATATAAAATATTTTTATCTATATGTATTTTTTTCCTGGCTTTGAATTTTAGAGAACTTAGCATCCTATATGCAGACTTCTAAGAATTTCTTTTATTTTTTCATCCAACACTACTTAGTTTTATGTTGGTTGTTGAATATAGTTGTAGACTCATTTTCACTGCTATATCACACTCCATTGTGTGATCATTTTAAAATGTGTTTATTCATTTTCCAGCCAATGAATAGACTACTATGAACAGTAACTATGAACATTTTTCAATATGTCTCCTAGGAGTATAATCGATAGGTTGCAGGATGTGGCAATATTCAGCTTTACAAAATAATATCATAAATTTCCACAAGGGATGAGGAGATGCATTCTAGCTATGTGCCAAAAAAGAAGAAGAGAACTAGAATATTTGTGAACAGATCTAGTAACTTTCATATGATTAGCAAAGGATTACTTAGAAGAATGTTCTATTTTGTGGTTGTTGTTTTAAGTAAGAACATGGATAAAATTATCATCCTCAAAACAACCTGCGTTCATATTTTTCAATGTCAGTTTAAAAATGTCAATTCTTAGCCACTTTTCTTGTCACTTGTAGTACAGTTCTTTGAATAGTAAGATAAGCCAGTGTCCTGTGAAGGGAAGAGCGTTTCTTTGAGACAGAAAGACTTGCCTTTATTTATTACATATTGTTAAAATATGTGATCTATAAAGTTACAATTGAGGTGTATGTTTATACTTTTATTAATGAGAGGCATATTTATTTTTAAAATTCCACCTACTCTTACATACCTACATTAATTAAAGAAGACATGCAGAGTTTAGGGGAGGTATCATAATGAAGGCTCTTAGTGTATTGCATGATATCACAGTTCCCTGTCCCCTAGAATATTGCCCGGATTCAAAAGCCTAGCCAAGTAGAATAATATCTTCTGTTGGTAAAATGATAACGAAAAGTATCAACTTTGCTCTCTCATTGACTTGTTAAAGAGCTCTATAAATAGATGAACTTCCAGGACCTTGAGTCCTAAGTAAACCTGGTACCTTCTAATGGCAAGCATATTCTGCAAGTACTTTAACCTATGACAAGTTCATTATATTGAGTGAAGAACTCAAAAAGATGGCCTAATTAAAGATAGATGTACCTTTATCTTATTTCATAATTTAAAAATTCAGTATGGGGCTTCCCTGGTGGCGCAGTGGTTGAGAGTCCGCCTGCCGATGCAGGGGACACGGGTTCGTGCCCCGGTCCGGGAGGATCCCACATGCCACGGAGCGGCTGGGCCCGTGAGCCATGGCCGCTGGGCCTGCGCGTCCGGAGCAAAAATTCAGTATGAATTGGTAGGAGGAAGATGAATAGGTGAAGTACAGAGGATTTTTAGGGCAGTGAAAACACTCTGTGTGGTACTGTAATGATAGATGCATGCCATTATACAGTTCTCCAAATTCATGGAATGGACAACATCAGGAGAGAACCCAAAGGTAGACTGTGCACTTTGGGTTATTATGTGCCAATATAAGTTCATCAACTGGAAAAGATGTATAGCTCTGGTAGCGGAGGCTGATAATGTGGGGGGCTCTGCATGTGTAGGGGGCAGGGGTATGTGGGGCATCTCCGTACCTTCCTCTCAGTTTTACTGTGAACCTAAAGTTGCTCCTGAAAATTAAAGTCTTTAATAGAAATGAATCCAATTTATTTACTTGCTGATGTATAGACTTCTACATGTAAATGCCAAGTGTTTCTCTAGGGTGTAATGTCTTGGGTAATGTGGTACCTTGAGGCAATGATTATGATGTATATTTTAGATCGGCCTTACTTAGAGATGGCTTGGAACTCCAGTCCCTGCCTTGGGCTCATGAAGCAGGGAAGGAAAAAGTGCATTCCCTGAGGTATATGGCAAACTTCAGTCACTGTCTCCTTCCAGTGCGGTCTCTTGGTCTCCAAGGCTGACGCAATGCTTTAATTATTCAGAACGTTTGGTGCCAAAACTACTTCCACACTAACAGGCACTTTTGTTTATCAAATCCCCAGCGATAACTTATTTTTGCAACCAATGGTTTCTTGGCAAGAAGCTTTGGAGCAGAATAATACTATTAAGGTACTGAAAATGGCTCCTACTAGCAGGCCCCAATTCCCCCAACATAATAAAAGATTCTCTGAAGACATTACAACAGCCACTTTGAACGGTGCCTCTGTCTCCAGTGCCCTGCCCAGTGAAGAACAGAGACGAAGGCCCCTTTCCTTTCTCCCCATCCGTGAATTCATGCCAACTCTCTGCTTTTACCCGGAACATCTTCCTAACATCACTCTTTTCCCCCTTCCTGTCACTCAGAGCATGGGCACAGTGCCATATTCACATTCAAGGCTGTGTGTCCCTTTGAAGTTCCATTTGTTTATATACATGACACCTATGCATACCTTTTTATTTTATTTTATTTTTATTTTATTTTATTTTTTGCGGTACGCAGGCCTCTCACTGCTGTGGCCTCTCCCGTTGCGGAGCACAGGCTCCGGACGTGCAGGCTCAGTGGCTGTGGCTCACGGGCCTAGCCGCTCCACGGCATGTGGGATCTTCCCGGACCAGGGCACGAACCCATGTCCCCTGCATCGGCAGGCGGGCTCTCAACCACTGAGCCACCAGGGAAGCCCTATGCATACCTTTTTAATGTGTAGCCAGTTGTTTCTCAAATTTGAGTATCTGGCAGAAGATTTTTAAATAGGTAAGCTCTGAAGTTCAGCTTCAGACTTGGCCTTCAGCCAAAATCATTTATCATCTTAGACTTTAGCATTTGAAAGGCTGAAGAGCTAAATGTCTACATCAGTGTCATTTGTGACCTCTCTGCCCTTCAGGGATATGACTGCATAGGTTACTGCCGTATACAATCTCCGTGACTGTGCTATCACAAATCAGTCACAGGATTCAGATTTACTGTTAATACATACATATTTACTCTCAAATATTGGTGAACATTCTAGGTGTGACTTGGAGAGAATATCTCCTTATTTGTTTCATTTTTTTTTCACTTTGGTTTTCTTTTGGATATGAAACATTAAGCAAATTGACATTCTTTTTTTTTTATTTTTATTGGTGTATAGTTGCTTTACAATGTTGTGTTAGTTTCTACTGTACAGCAAAGTGAATCAGCCATACGTATACATATATCCCCTCTTTTTTGGAGTTCCTTCCCATTTAGGTCGCCATAGAGCACTGAATAGAGTTCCCTATGTATGTTATTGTACAGTAGGTTCTCATTAGTTATCTAGTTTATACATAGTATCAATAGTGTATATATGTCAATCCCAATATTCCCACATTCCTATAGTATCATTGATTATAATACTAAGCTCTTTTCCAAAACGTGAACACAGGCATCACAGCCACAGCTGGAACTGTTAGTAAATCACCTCAGGAACAAGCACAAATAAGGTCACAAAGCAAAATGAAATTGTATAACTTTTTTCTTCCTTCATTTTTTTTAACCTAACACCTCATTGATAAAGAATGGAATCCTAGGGATTTCCCTGGTGGCACAGTGGATAAGACTCTGCACTCCCAATGCAGGGGGCCCGGGTTCGATCCCTGTTCAGGGAAATAGATCCCACATGCATGCCACAACTAAGGAGCCCCCGTGCTGCAAATAAGGAGCTGGTGAGCTGCAACTATGGAGCCTACCTGCCACAACTAAGACCCCGTGCAACCAAATAAATGTAAAAAAATTTAAAAAAAAATAAAATTAAAAAAAAAATAAAGAGCATTAGTTTAAAAAAAAAAAGAATGGAATCCTATTTTTCTCTTGCTGCAAATTAATTAATAAAATTACCTGATAGGACTTTCACAGTTCTGTAATATTTAATTGGGTGTGTGTGCATGTACACACACACACAATCCTTTAAAATACAGTATATGAAATTTACTTTTATAAACTTTTTAAAAACTTTTATATAAACTTTTAAAAATTTACTTTTTTGGTTTGGAGATTTTTATGGAATATTGACCACTGAAAGGTGTCTCCGTGAATTCCTTTAGTGAGATGTTGAAAAAAGTTACCAGAATATGGCAGGAAGGGGGAAGAGGAGAAAGAAAAGTTAAGATGCAGGATGGTTCAGGTTAAAAATTCACAGTCTTTAGAGGGAAGGAAAATAAGCTCTTCAAGGAACAAACTGAGGATGGTGGATGCTCTAGGTACCACTTCTGGTACCCACAAATATTTCCAGAATGATCTCTCTGCATTGTTTCCCAGCAGGGCATTCTATAACAGAAATTGACCTCGGTTTCCCAGCTATTGGAATATGACTGAAGAACTAACAATTGCCAAGATTTCTATTCTTGGTGTGTGGTGTCAGAGAAGGATGTTAGCACATCTGAGTACGTAGCTGTAATATCAGTGGTATGTGGTAAAACTAACTCATCGGTGGTGTGTGGTGAAGCTAACTCATCATGTTTGAACCAGCTCCATGCAGAACATTTTGTGAGGATTTAGGCTTCTGGGAACATGGGATCAGAGCCCCCTCCCCCAATTAGGCCGTAGGAATTCATAATGAAATGTGCTATCAGATTGGAGTGGCCTTGGATTAGATTTGAAGTCTTCGTTAGTTTGCTCTTGGTCATTTGGTGTTGGCTTTGGCAAACTCTAACCTCAGGGCCTACAGGTTCTTGGAATGGAAGCAACTGCTGTTCACAACATATTTTGGCACTTCTGCTCCCATCCCAGTTGCCAAAGCCTGGCTGGCTGTGAACTTCATCAATGACTTCAGCTATCTTATTTTTTATAACATTTTTTCTTAATACTCTTTGTATTATTTATTGTCTTAACTTGTTAAAACTATGATTTACTATGTATGTTATTGTACATTTGGGGAATTTTCCTCCTGATGATATTTTGAGCTGGCACAGAAGACATTCTGGTTATTTGATGGTTCATTGGTTTGTTTTTTGAATTTACCACTATCCAGTGCGAAGAATTTCCAGAGTGCTTTTTCTTAAAGGATCCCTGACCTAAATGAATTAAATATTTTTAAATGAATTAAAGTTATTAAAAGTTACTTTTGTTGCTGTTATAAGTACTAAAAATCGAACTCTCACATGGAGATTAGAATTCTGACACACTCTAACCATGAATATTCTTCCTGATTTCAAAGTGATTTAGATTTTTGAAAACTTTTCTTGGCTCAGAAAGGCTATCACATTCTTCCCAATATTGTATGTAGCCAACATACTCTCATAATATTCACATTAACTATCAATCTATTTTCCTATTTATGTAATTACTTAAGATCCCGTAATTGTCTTTGAGCTATTTAAAACTCACAGTTTCATGACTGTCACTCATCTTGGAGAATTTTACACGTGCAAAGATAAATATCTATGTAAACCTCAACTTGCATATAGAATGTCAACACATAGAATGCCAGCAACACGGAGGTTCAGATTCCTAGAACTTCCCCAATTGCTATCTTTCTCTGCCTCCTGAATGTAACAAACTTATCGGAAAACCAGCCCAGAGCAGCAGCTATCACAAATGCCCCCTTCTCCAATCACCCCACCCCATAACCCTAGAGTCCTAGATTATTCATGTCTTTCCCCAAATATTCACATGACTAGAAGAGGTTCCCAAAATATAAAGCCCAGGTCCTTCTCTTCACTGTAATTTTAAGAAAATTACCACTTTTACCATCCTTCTTTCCTTCTCACTTCTCCTCAGTCCTTAAATTTTCCACTTTCCGAATCTTGACATGCAACCCTCTCACTTCCAACTGCCCTTGCATCATTATTAGAAAAGCCTTCTCTACTGCAAAGTCAAAAAATTATGGCAATTATTTTGCCATAATTTCCTCTACTATATTGACAGATATTTTCCGATTACATTTTTATCTATTTTTTTCTCCATGGTAAAAGGAATATGTTTCCTGATATCTACACATTGTCTCAGCAACTTTTTTGAATAATTTATATTTGTCCAGTAATTTGAGATACCACCTTAACCTTATTCCCAAATCTCTTATCCTTTATGTTCTATTTCGGGGATTTGTGTTCAGTTTAAATGATATGCTTATTCTATAGCTAATACCACATTTTTACAATTATTGGAGCTATTTGCTGTATTTTAATGTCTGCTAGGCCTTTCCCTCAATTTTTGTCCAAAGTTACCTGCCCGTGTTTTGGATATTTATATTTCAACATGAACAAACTTGTCTGGTTAAAAAGTGTATTATTAACGATTTTACTGGAGAACTCTTTAATGTGTAGGTAACCTTGTGGAGAGTTGAGATCTTTAGGATGTTGAGTGTCTTTAGGATATCAGGCAGGATTAGTGATATTAGAGGCAATAGTCCTAGGAACTCACACAGCACCTGTAATAGTCTGGGTTTCCAACCCATCAGAATAGAAAACTGCATAATTCACCAGGCACCAGGTACAGTATTCAGAAATGCATTGTCTCAGTAGTGAGGGAAAATTAACCATAATCTAATCATAAACTAAATGCTGCTCTACTCCCACTAACCAAGCTCAAGAATAATTATAAGAATGTAGAGGAGTTGAGGAGGATGGCGGAAGAGTGAGACGTGGAGATCACCTTGCTCCCCACAGATACACCAGAAATACATCTACACGTGGAACAACTCCTACAGAACACCTACTGAACACTGGCAGAAGACCTCAGACCTCCCAAAAGGCAAGAAACTCCCCACGAACCTGGGTAGGGCAAAAGAAAAAGAAAAAACAGAGACAAAAGGATAGGGACGGGACCTGCACCAGTGGGAGGGAGCCGTGAAGGAGGAAAGGTTTCCACACACTAGGAAGCCCCTTCGCGGGTGGAGACTGCGGGTGGCGGAGGGGGGAAGCTTCGGGGCCGCGGAGGAGAGCGCAGCCACAGGGGCGCGGAGGGCAAAGCGGGGAGATTCCCGCACAGAGGATCGGTGCCGACCGGCACTCACCAGCCCGAGAGGCTTGTTTGCTCCCCGCCGGGGCGGGCGGGGCTGCGAGCTGAGGCTCGGGCTTCGGTCGGATCCCAGGGAGAGGACTGGGGTTGGCGGCGTGAACACAGCCTGCAGGGGGGCTAGTGCGCCGCAGCTATACGGGAGGGAGTCCGGGGAAAAGTCTGGACCTGCCGAAGAGGCAAGAGACCGTTGTTTCCTGGTGCGCGAGGAGAGGGGATTCAGAGCGCCGCTTAAAGGAGCTCCAAAGACGGGCGGGAGCCGCGGCTAAAAGCACGGACCCCAGAGACGGGCATGAGACGCTAAGGCTGCTGCTGCCGACACCAAGAAGCCTGTGTGTGAGCACAGGTCACTCTCCACACCTCCCTTCCGGGGAGACTGTGCAGCCCGCCACTGCCAGGGTCCCGGGATCCAGGGACAACTTCCCCGGGAGAACGCACGGCACGCCTCAGGCTGGTGCAACGTCACGCTGGCCTCTGCCGCCGCAGGCCCGCCCCACACTCGGTGCCCCTCCCTGCCCCCCCCCCCCCCCCCCCCGCATGAGTGAGCCAGAGACCCCGAATCACCGGCTCCTTTAACCCCGTCCTGTCTGAGCGAAGAACAGACGCCCTCAGGCGACCTACACGCAGAGGCGGGGCCAAATCCAAAGCTGAACCCCGGGAGCTGTGCGAACAAAGAAGAGAAAGGGAAATTTCTCCCAGCAGCCTCAGAAGCAGCGGATTAAACCTCCACAATCAACTTGATGTACCTGCATCAGTGGAATACATGAATAGACAACGAATCCTCCCAAATTGAGGAGGTGGACTTTGGGAGCAAGATTTATGATTTTTCCCCCTTTTCCTCTTTTTGTGAGTGTGTATGTGTATGCTTCTGTGTGAGATTTTGTCTGTATAGCTTTGCTTTCACCATTTGTCTTAGGGTTCTGTCCGTCCGTGTTTGTATTTTTTTTACTTAAAAAAATTTTATTTTCTTAATAATTATTTTAATAACCTTATTTTATCTTACTTTATTTTATCCTCTTTCTTTCTTTCTATTTTTTCTCCCTTTTATTCTGAGCCATGTGAATGAAAGGCTCTTGGTGCTGCAGCCACGAGTCAGGGCTGTGCCTCTGAGGTGGGAGAGCCAAATTCAGGACACTGGTCCACAAGAGACCTCCCAGCTCCACCTAATATCAAACGGCGAAAATCTCCCAGAGATCTCCATCTCAACGCCAAGACCCAGCTCCACTCAACGACCAGCAAACTACAGTGCAGGACACCCTATGCCAAACAACTGGCAAGACAGGAACACAACCCCACCCATTAGCACAGAGGCTGCCTAAAATCATAATAAGGCCACAGACATCCCAAAACACACCACCAGACGTGGACCTGCCCACCAGAAAGACAAGATCCAGCCTCATCCACCAGAACACAGGCACTAGTCCCCTCCACCAGGAAGCCTACACAACCCACTGAACCAACCTTAGCCACTGGGGACAGACACCAAAAACAATGGGAACTATGAACCTGCAGCCTGCAAAAAGGAGACCCCAAACACAGTAAGATAAGCAAAATGAGAAGACAGAAAAACACACAGCAGATGAAGGAGCAAGATAAAAACCCACCAGACCTAACAAATGAAGAGGAAATAGGCAGTCTACCTGAAAAAGAATTCAGAATAATGATAGTAAAGATGATCCAAAATCTTGGAAACAGAATAGACAAAATGCAGGAAACATTTAACAAGGACCCAGAAGAACTAAAGAGGAAACAAGCAATGATGAACAACACAATAAATGAAATTAAAAATACTCTAGATGGGATCAATAGCAGAATAACTGAGGCGGAAGAACGGATAAGTGACCTGGAAGATAAAATAGTGGAAATAACTACTGCAGAGCAGAATAAAGAAAAAAGAATGAAAAGAACTGAGGACAGTCTCAGAGACCTCTGGGACAACATTAAACACACCAACATTCGAATTATAGGGGTCCCAGAAGAAGAAGAGAAAAAGGTTTTTTTTTTTTTAGTACAAAAATAACCCTAACCTCAAGATAGTCAGAAGAGCTGGTTAGTGAGAGATGAGATGTAATAGTAGTCAACCACAGACCTATCAGGGTACTTGGCACAGGAGCAATCTTGCTCTGATCCAGAACAATAGCTACAAGTTTGCAGAAGTAAACACTGAAGTGCTATAGACCTGCGTATCCAATATGGTAGCCGCCAGCCACATGTAGCTATTTACAATTAAGTTAGTTAAAAGCAAATAAAATTAAAAATTCAATTCTTCCATTGTGCTAAGCATATTTCAAATGCTAATTAGCCACATGGCTAGGCACTACCATGTATTAGCATAGATTTAGAACATTTCCATCATCACTGATAGTTCTCAAGGCAACACTGATCTAGACCACAGCTGCTTCAGAAAACAGAATGTTTTCCGAGAATATATGTGTAACCAAGTGCCTGAGAATAAGTCCCAATCCTTATATCCATTCTCTTCTTCCTCTCTGAGAACAGAACAGAACCCTGATTTTAGTTAAAAACAATTCTACACAGAATAAAAGATTATAGGGACTTCCCTGGTGGTACAGTGGATAAGAATCCGCCTGCCAATGCAGGGGACACAGGTTGAAGCCCTGGTCCGGGAAGATCCCACATGCCGCGGAGCACCTAAGCCCGTGCACCACAACTACTGAGCCTGTGCTCTAGAGCCCGCGAGCCACAAGTATTGCAGCCCGTGTGCCTAGAGTCCGTGCTCTGCAACAAGAGAAGCCACTGCAATGAGAAGCCCGTGTACCACAACGAAGAGTAGCCCCGCTCACCGCAACTAGAGAAAGCCAGCACGCGGCAACGAAGACCCAACCCAGACAAAATAAAATAAATTAAATTAAAAATAAAAATAAGATTATAGTTTCCAGACTCCCTTGCAATTAAGGATTGCCATGTGATTAATTTCAACAAACTAAGATGAAAGCAAAATTGCTGTGTGGCACTTTTGGAAAGTCTCCTAAAAAAGAAAATGATCAGTTTATTCTACCCCGCCCACTGCCCCCACCTCCGTCATCCTTTTACTGCCTCTTGGAATATAGATGAAATGCTAGAGTGGTATTGTCCAATATGACATGCACTAGTCATATGTAGTATTTAAATTTAAACTTATTTAAATAAAATTTAAAATTCAGTTCCTTGGTCTCACTAGGCACATTTCCACTGCTCATTAGCAGTTAGATTATATTATCTACCTATCATATTACATAGCACAGAGAGAGGACACCTCCAGCATAGCATGAGTCCTACTGGGCAGCACAGGTCTGGAGTATTAGCAGTCCCTTGAGGTCATACATAGGTTGAAGCTACATGCTGAAGATGGCAGAGTCTCAATTTCTGATAATACTGTTGGACTTCACAATCATGCTGGATTTTCTCCCTCTGTACTCCTGTAGTTCTATCTCTTAAATTGCCCTTATTTTCTGTTGTGCATAGTCAAACCTATACCAAAAAGAATACAAAAAATAAATGGGGGGGGCAATTGTATATGCAAGGTAGTTTGCATCATGCTACCAAATTTCTTTTAGTGAGATTATTTTATATTTATTTTCTAAAAAATACATTTTTTAATGCTGTGACTGAATCAACAATTGAGAACTAACTACATGACCTTCGACAATAAGTGATATAATTAGACTGTAGCATCTGTGAATTTAGTAGGCATTCGTAAGCTTTTCAACACTCTCTGCTTCTTAAAACAATGGAAAAAATGCTTTCCTTTGCTTCCTGTGTTTTTCCAGTGAGACCAGAACAAAGCGAGTAATTAGTTCTCAATAGACTCACCAAGTCTCAACTCTCAGTAGGTGAGGTAATCCCTGAGAATTATGACAATTCATTTGGAGTAGATATTATCTGCCCATGCAGTATTCAATGACTCAGAGTTCATTGATGATGTTCTTTCTGTAGCTCTCAGTGAGGAAACTAAAGATGCACGTGAGTAAGAGGTTCCTGTCACAGCCTGCATCTTACAGTCCTAGCAACACATCAAGACAAAGGGAGGGTAAATCCACTAAGTTTAGTTCTGGATCAAACGCTTTCAAATATACATTAACGAAATATAAGCGCATTCAGCATAAAAGATAAATGGGGAGGCCATGTGACAGTCAACATCCACTTAACAAATATTTATTGAGCACATATGATGTGCCAGGTACTGTGCTAGGCACTCTAAAGCAATTAATTTTATATATACAATAGATAACTAATAAGGACCTACTGTATAGCACGGGGAACTCTACTCAGTGCCTTGTAATGACCTATATGGGAAAAGAATCTTAAAAAAACAGTGAACATATGTATATGTATAACTGATACACTTTGCTGCTCAGCAGAAAGTAACACAACAATGTAAATTAACTATACTCCAGTAAATTTTTTTTGGGGGGGGTCGCGTCAGTTATTGGTTGAGGCAGGCAAGAGCTTCGTTGAGGCATGCGGCCTCTTCGTTGTGGAGCAAGGGCTTCTCTCTAGTTGTGGCATGCAGGTTTCCTCTCTCTAGTTGTGGTGCGTGGGCTCCAGGGCGCATGGGCTCTGTAGTTGTGGCATGCAGGCTTAGTTGTCCCACGCCATGTGGGATCTTAGTTCCTGGAGCAGGGATCGAAACCATGTCCCTGGATTGGAAGGCAGATTCTTTACCACTGGACCACCAGGGAAATCCCAAAAAATTTTTTTAAAAATTAAAAGAAAAAGCAATTAAGCAACAGAGAATGTTTATCCCAAAGAAGCTTCGAAACAAAAGGATTGAACTGTCTTCAAATGCTTGAAAGCCTTTTGGGGTGCAATCAAGGCTTATTCCAAGTAGCTCCCCAAGAAAGAAGGAAGACCCATATGAGAAGAGGCAGAATAATGGTGACGGTGGCTAATATTTACTGGTCCATGGTACAGCTCTATATCATGTTCTTTTCTAAAAGCTTTATGTGTACATTATCTTATATAATATTCAGAATAATCTTATGAAGTTCATACCATTGATAACCTTATTGTATTTGTGCAAAAACAGGTGTTCAGAGAAGTTGGGTAGCTTGGGTCTTGGACTGTGGCTAAGAGGAAATTGAAACAGCCTGATGAATATCAGAGCCTGAGCTCTTCAGAGTTTAACAGGAAGAGAAGTGCTCCTCACCATGAAAGTGTTCAGAAGGAATTAGTAAGAATTGATGTAGAGAGGATTTTACGTGGGTCTGAAAGTTTCTATATTCAACAAGCACGTATAAACTACCAATTACATGCACAATATTTAGAGCCACAAAGAAGAAGAAGGGGTAGTGGGTAGCCCTGCCCTTGAGAGCTTACAGTTTAAAAGAGAGAAAAGTATATAAAATAATATAATCAAAGTCATAAGGGCAATGATAAATGCATGTAAAAATAAACATGGACAGGAGACACAAATTCAGCCCAAGGTGGAGGGAGGTCAGAGAAGGCCTCATAAGGAAGACGACTTTAACCTAGGTCTTAAAGGATGCATAGGAGTTTGCCATATGGAAAAGTGTAGTAAAGTCATTCCAGACAAAAGAAGTGGCATTTTCTCAGAGATTATTAATGGTCATCCATGGCCATGATTAGTGGGGACAACAAGGGAAGTGGGGAAGATTTCCTGGTGCCTTTAAAACCACTATTCACCTACATGCTCAATCAGCACCTGAGGAGAAAGGGAAAAGCCCTTAAGGTCTGTAGCATACTATGATGCTCCACGGCTCTGCAAGGAAGCTGCCTGCATTATTTCCCCTGATCCTCAAGGAGAGCTGGAAGGATGGAGGGCAAATTTATAGCCAGTCTGTGTAATCCTGAAGCCAACAGGGGCAAATTTTATGATATTCTCTAAATTGTCCACAATGATAAGAGTCAGTTGGGTGAAAGGAGTTTCTGAGAGATGAAACAATAATGTCAACACAGTCTGTCTCATCCTACTTCACCAAGAAACACTAATAGGCATGACAAGAAATGGACCTGGCCTGATCAGTCAGAATAAAGTACAGAGTATGGCATGGAAACATACTTGGACATTACTTACCACCCATTCATTCTTCAAGTTATGCCTAACAAGAATTTCCTACATTCTATATTTATTTCCTATAGATAAAGCTTTGTTAAAATGTTTGACTTGACCTTTCCCTATTGATAACTAGAATCTGTGACCTTTTGTTTTTTTTAATTTATTGATGGTAGACATTGTGAGAGAAGATTTAAGGACTATCTTTTGTGCCAACATGTCACAAGAACTGAAATTGCTCCAGGGACTTTTCTGGTACTTGTGATTAGATGGTCTATGGTACAAGATGCCCAAACAACCAGAAGAAGAGAAAAATCCCTGGATGCAATTTTCAAAGACACAGTTACTCACGTCGAAAGAGTAGATCAGATTGTTACCCTCCTCCCCAAATATCCCATGATAATTCCTCGATTTTGTTTCCTTTTTTAATGAAATGTTGGTTGTTATTGCTAGGGAGGTTGAACGAAGAGGGGAGCATGAAGAAGTAAGGAGGAAAAAAAAGTAAGGAAAGAAAGAAGGGAGGCAGGGATAGATGAAGAAAAGGAGGAAGGAAGGAGATCATAAGAATAAGTGACTTAACCTCTAAAACACTTGTCAAAATGTTCTCCTTTGCATTTTCACTTAGCTTAAATCTTAATATTTCCTAATCTCATGATATTGTTGGATATCATGAAACCAATCTGATCTCTGTCCTTTGATCATTACACTGGATTAGTGGGGAGTCTTTGGTGACTAAGGAGAATCACATTAGCAGTAACATTAAGTCTTTACATTTGTTTCTGCCATTCTTGAATGTTCCACTAAAATTAAAATCCATTTCAAGAACAGAGAATAATCAGACACACTTTTTAAAATCACTTTCCCATTTTCACTCCACCCCTGAGTTCTCCTTTTTGCCCCACAACCTCCTCATAGCGATTTTCACCTCTGCATTTCTGAGTGTGTAGATGATGGGGTTCAGCATGGGGGTGACCACTGTGTAGAACACAGCCACCAGTTTTTCCTCAGTGAATGTGGAGGAGGGTCGCATGTAGAAGAAGATGGCAGGTCCAAAGAACAACATGACCACCATGATGTGAGAAGCACAGGTGGAGAGGGCTTTGCGTCTTCCCTCTGCTGAATGGTTCCTCAAGTTGACCAGAATGACAATGTAGGAGGTCACCAAGATGAGGAAGGAGCACAGAGCAATTAAACCACTATTGACCAACACAATAACCCCCTCCACAGAGGTGTCAGTGCAGGCAATCTTGAATAATGGCTGGAGATCACAGAAGTAGTGGTCAATCACATTGGGACCACAGAAGGGCAATTGGATGGTGATGAGAAGCTGAATTACGGAATGAAAGAAGCCCCCAAGCCAGGAACCAGCCACTAATACATGACACAGTTGACGATTCATAATGTTAATATAATGAAGGGGTTTGCAGATGGCCACAGGGCGGTCATAAGCCATCACCACAAGCAAGAGGATCTCAGTGACCCCAAAGAAGTGAAAGAAGAATATCTGAGCCAGACAACCCTCCAGTGAGATGGTTTTAATCTTGGTAAGTAAGTCCGTGATGAATTTAGGGACAATAGTAGAGGAATAGCTGATTTCCACCAGGGATAGGTAGCTAAGGAAGAAGTACATGGGGGAATGCAGACTCTTACTGGCTTTGACCGTCAGAACCATGAGGCCGTTGCCTACCACCGTGGCCAAGTACACGGGAAGAAACACCACAAAGCACACTCTCTGCACCTCTGGATCCTCGAAAAGACCAGTGAAAATGAACTCGGTTACATTATTTTTACTCACCATGGATTCCACTCAAAGAAGATGGATCTAAGAGAAGAGACCTGTGACAAAACAGACACAATCATAACACCAGTCCTTCATGTTTACTTAGCACTTGCCTGTTGATAGAACTCTTTCACACATAATATCTGACTGGTTTGTTTATTTATTTATTTGTTTGATAATATAGTAAATGTTTATTCATTCAGTGCTCAGTATCCCACTCTATGATTCAATCTACTTTACAAAAATTCTATGATCCCCATATTACAAGTGAGAAAACTGAAGCTCAGAGAGGTTGTGAATTAGCGAAGCCATCCAGTAAGAAATGGATTCAGAACAAGAACTAGATCATTTTATTCCAGCTAGTATGTTGTTTCAAGGAAACCACACTGAAAAAATAATTACCATCTTCAGCATTAATAACCATCTATAGATATTAATGACTAGCAATTATCCCATTCTCACCATGCCTTTATGTTAGAAATTCTCAAGTGAACTTGTGCTCCTGAATCTCGTTTTCTCCTTTTACTCCCCAGAAATGCCAGTCCCATTGATATTTCACCCTTTCCAAGGAATGTCATCGATATTATCTTGTCTGAACTAGATAATCTTCTGAATTATTTCAGACCTCATGGTTCCACTCAATCCCACAGCTTCATGAATTTTTACACACATTTTTTGAAATTTCTGACATCTGAGACCAAAGTGAAAATCTGGAAGCTGTTGAGAATACAGCTCACTATCAAACGTAGTTCAAATATAATATATGGGGATACACAAGCTTGCTTGTTTCTGTCTTCCAGTTTTCCTGCCATTGGCAAACATTTTTGTCAGAAGGAGGTAAGGATTTATTTTAATTCAGTGCTTTGACCAAATGTTTTATTAAGTACCTACCATGTGCCTAGGCAATTCAGGACATATGAAAGAAGAAAGATGGCTCTCACTCTCAGGAAGCTTGCAATTTCAAACAATTAAATGACACATTTATAAAACGAGGCAGAGAAAACTCTCAAGATTTTCTCTGCTTTTAAAGCTACTATGAAAGATCTCTTATTCCTCTTATTATTCCTTCTTCCTCTTGTGCATCCATGCTGAAATAGATTAATTACTTCCTTCCCCCCAGTTTTTCTCTTAATGAGAATCTGAAGACATACACAAGGTGAAAATATGCTGAGAGAATCCTCAGTAAGTTATCTGGCTAAAACTGGAGAAGAAACGGGGCATTGAAAGGCATTTAAAAAAAGGGGCGACCTCCTCCCAGGACGGGCTTGGCAGCTGCCAGCTTGCGAGCTCAGCTTGCTTTCTCCATTTGAGAAAATCTTGGAGCTCGATTCCTGTCAGCTCCATCTCCAAAAGTATCTGGCTGTCCACAACTCTGCTGCTGAAATTTTTTCTTGCTAGTATTTTTCAACTTTTATGTTCGGGAGGACCTTCAAGGTGGCAGAGGAGTAAGACATGGAGATCACCTTCATCCCCAGAGATACATCAGAAATACATCTATATGTGGAACAACTCCTACAGAACACCTACTGAACGCTGGCAGAAGATCTCAGACTTCCCATAAAAGCAAGAAACTTCCCACATAACTGGGTTGGGCAAAAGAAAAAAAGAAAAAACAGAGACAAAAGAATAGGGACGGGACCTGCACCAGTGGGAGGGAGCTGTGAAGGAGGAAAGGTTTCCACAGACTAGAACCCCCTTCCTGGGCGAAGACTGCAGGTGGCGGAGGGGGGAAGCTTCAGAGCCATGGAGGAGAGCACAGCAACAGGGGTGCGGAGGGCAAAGCGGAGAGATTCCCGCACAGAGGATTGGTGCCGACCAGCACTCACCAGCCCGAGAGGCTTGTCTGCTCACCTAACGGGGCGGGCGGGGCTGGGAGCTGAAGCTTGGGCTTCGGAGGTCGGATCCCAGGGAGAGGACTGGCGGCGTGAACACAGCCTGAAGGGGGCTAGTGTGCCACAGTTAGCTGGGAGGGAGTCTGGGAAAAAGTCTGGACCTACCTAAGAGGCAAGAGAGACCATTGTTTCCGGGTGCGCGAGGAGAGGAGATTCAGAGCACCACCTAAACGAGCTTCAGAGACAGGCATGAGCCGCAGCTATCAGGTCAGACACCAGAGACGGGCATGAAACACTAATGCTGTTGCTGCCGCCACCAAGAAGCCTGTGTGCGAGCACAGGTCACTCTCCACACATCCCCTCCCGGGAGCCTGTGCAGCCCGCCACTGCCAGGGTCCCAGGATCCAGGGACAACTTCCCCAGGAGAACGCACAGTGCACCTCAGGCTGGTGCAACGTCACGCTGGCCTCTGCCGCCGCAGGCCCCGCCTCCGTGCCCCTCCCTCTCCCCGGCCTGAGTGAGCCAGAGCCCCAGAATCAGCTGCTCCTTTAACCCGTCCTGTCTGAGCGAAAAACAGACGCCCTCCGGCGACCTACACGCAGAGGCGGGGCCAAATCCAAAGCTGAACCCTGGGAGCTGTGCGAACAAAGAAGAGAAAGGGAAATTTCTGCATCCAGCTACAGGAGCTGCGGATTAAATCCCCACAATTAACTTGATGTACGCTACATCTCTGGAATACCTGAATAGACAACAAATCATCCCAAAATTGAGGCAGTGGACTTTGGGAGCAACTGTTAACTTGGGGTTTCCTGTATGCGACTAACCAGTTTCCAATTTTTATATTTATCTTAGTTTAGTTTTTAGTGCTTGTTATCATTGGTGGATTTGTTTGTTGATTTGGTTGCTCTCTTCTTTTTTTATATAATTACTTTTTAAAGTTTTTTATTTTAATTTTTTTTTTTTGCGGTACGCGGGCCTCTCACTGCTGTGGCCTCTCCCGTTGCGGAGCACAAGCTCCGGACATGCAGGCTCAGCGGCCATGGCTCACAGGCCCAGCCGCTCTGCGGCATGTGGGATCTTCCCGGACCGGGGCACGAACCTGTGTCCCCTGCATCGGCAGGCAGACTCTCAACCACTGCGCCACCAGGGAAGCCCAATAATATTTTTTAATTTTAATAACTTAATTTTTTTATTCTATATTTTTCCTTTCTTTCCTTCTTTTTTTTCTCCCTTTTCTTCTAAGCCATGTGGCTGACAGGGTCTTGGTGTTCTGGCCAGGTGTCACGCCCAAGCCTCTGAGGTGAGAGAGCCAAGTTCCGGACATTAGACCACCAGAGACCTCCCAGCCCCATGTAATATAAATTGGCGAGAGTTCTCCCAGATATCTTTGTCTCAACGCTAAGAGCCAGCTCCACTCAACAACCAGCAAGCTCCAGTGCTGGACACTCCATGGCAAACAACTAGAAAGACAGGAACACAACCCCACCCATTAGCAGACAGGTTGCCTAAAATCATACTAAGTTCACAGACACCCCAAAACACAATGCAGTCCTGCCCACCAGAAAGACAAGATCCAGCTTCATCCAACAGAACACAAGAACCTGTTCCCTCCACCAGGAAGCCTACACAACACACTAAACCAACCACACCCACTGGAGGTAGATCCCCAAAACAACAGGAACTATGAACCTGCAGTCTGTGAAAAGGAGTCCCCAAACACAGTAAGATAAGCAAAATAAGAAGACAGAGAAATGCACAGCAGATAAAGGAGCAAAGTAAAGGCCCACCAGATCCAACAAATGAAGAGGAAATAGGCAGTCTACCTGAAAAAGAACTCAGAGTAATGATAGTAAAGATGATCCAAAATCTTAGAAATAGAATGGAGAAAATACAAGAAACGTTTAACAAGGACCTAGAAGAACTAAAGCAAAAACAAACAGTGATGAACAGCATAATATATGAAAATAAAAAGTCTCTAGAAGTAAATCAATAGCAAAATAACTGAGGCAGAAGAACGGATAAGTGACATGGAAGATAAAATAGTGGAAATAAGTACTGCAGAGCAGAATAAAGAAAAAAAAGAATGAAGACAGTCTCAGAGACATCTGGGACAACACTAAACACACCAAGATTCGAACTCTAGGGGTCCCAGAAGAAGAAGAGGAAAAGAAAGGGTCTGAGAAAATATTTGAAGAGATTATAGTTGAAAACTTCCCTATTATGGGAAAGGAAAGAGTCAATCAAGTCCAAGAAGCACAAAGAGTCCCATACAGGATAAATCCAAGGAGAAACACACCAAGACATATATTAATCAAACTATCAAAAATTAAATAGAAAAAAATATTGAAAGCAGCAAGGGAAAAGCAACAAATAACATACAAGGGAATCCCCATAAGGTTAACAGCTGAACTTTCAGCAGAAACTCTGCAAGCCAGAAAGGAGTGGAAGGACATATTGAAAGGGATGAAAGGGGAAAACCTACAACCAAGATTACTCTACCCAGCAAGGATCTCATTCAGATTTGACAGAGAATTTAAAACCTTTACAGACAAGCAAAAGCTAAGAGAATTCAGCACCACAAGACCAGCTTTACAACAAATGCTAAAGGAACTTCTCTAGGCATGAAACACAAAAGAAGGAAAAGACCTACAATAACAAACCCAAAACAATTAAGAAAATGGTAATAAGAACATACATATTGATAATTACCTTAAATGTAAAAGGATTAATTGCTCCAACCAAAAGACATAGACTGGCTGAATGGATACAGAAACAAGACCTGTATATATGCTGTCTACAAGGAAATATACAGACTGAAAGTGAGGGGATGGAAAAAGATATTCCATGCAAATGGAAATCAAAAGAAAGCTGAATTAGCAATTCTCATATCAGACAAAGTAGACTTTAAAATAAAGACTATTACAAGAGACAAAGAAGGACACTACATAATGATCAATAGTTCAATCCAAGAAGAAGATATAACAATTGTAAATATTTATGCACCCAACATAGGAGCACCTCAATACATAAGGTAAATACTAACAGCCATAACAGGGGAAATCGACAGTAACACAATCATAGTAGGGGACTTTAACACCCCACTTTCACCAATGGAAAGATCATCCAAAATGAAAGCAAATAAGGAAACACAAACATTAAATGATACATTAAACAAGATGGACTTAACTGATATTTATACAACATTCCATCCAAAAACAACAGAATACACTTTCTTCTCAAGTGCACATGGAACATTCTCCAACATAGATCATATCCTGGGCCACAAATCAAGCCTTGGTAAATTTAAGAAAATTGAAGTCATATCAAGTATCTTTTCCAACCACAATGCTATGAGACTAGATATCAATTACAGGAAAAAAAACTGTAAAATATAGAAACACATGGAGGATAAACACTATGCTACTAAATAACCAAGAGATCAATGAAGAAATCAAAGAGGAAATCAAAAAATACCTAGAAACAAATGACAATGAAAACACGACAACCCAAAACCTATGGGATGCAGCAAAAGTAGTTCTAAGAGGGAAGTTTATAGTAATACAATCCTACCTCAAGAAACAAGAAACATCTCAAATAAACAACCTAATCTTACACCTAAGGCAATTACAGAAAGAAGAACAAAAAACTCCCAAAGTTCACAGAAGGAAAGAAATCATAAAGATCAGATCAGAAATAAATGAAAAAGAAATGAAGGAAACGATAGCAAAGATCAATAAAACTAAAAGCTGGTTCTTTGAGAAGATAAACACAATTGATAAGCCATTAGCCAGACTCATCAAGGAAAAGAGGGAGAAGACTCAGATCAATAGAATTAGAAATGAAAAAGGAGAAGCAACAACTGCAGAAATACAAAGGATCATGAGAGATTACTACAAGCAACTCTATGCCAATAAAATGGACAACGTGGAAGAAATGGATAAATTCTTAGAAAGGCACAATCTACTGAGCCTGAGCCAGAAAGAAATAGAAAATATAAACAGACCAATCAGAAGCACTGAAATTGAAACCGTGATTAAATATCTTCCAACAAACAAAGCCCAGGACCAGATGGCTTCACAGGTGAATTCTTTCAAACATTTAGAGAAGAGCTTACACCTATCCTTCTCAAACTCTTCCAAAATATAGCAGAGGGAGGAACACTCCCAAACTCATTCTACGAGGCCACAACCACCCTGATACCAAAACCGGACAAAGATGTCACAAAAAAAGAAAACTACAGGCCAACATCACTTATTAACATAGATGCAAAAATCCTCAACATAAAACTAGCAAACAGAATCCAACAGCACATTAAAAGGATCATACACTATGATCAAGTGGGGTTTATCCCAGGAATTCAAGGATTCTTCAATATATGTAAATCAATCAATGTGATACACCACATTAACAAACTGAAGGAGAAAAACCATATGATCATCTCAATAGATGCAGAAAAAGCTTTCGACAAAATTCAACACCCATTTATGATAAAAACCCTCCAGAAAGTAGGCATAGAGAGAACTTACCTCAACATAATAATATATATGACATATGACATATATGACAAACCCACAGCCAACATCATTCTCAGTGGTGAAAAGCTGAAACCATTTCCACTAAGATCAGGAGCAAGACAAGGTTGCCCACTCTCACCACTATTATCAACATACTTTTGGAAGTTTTAGCTGCAGCAATCAGAGAAGAAAAAGAAATAAAAGAATCCAAATCAGAAAAGAAGAAGTAAAGCTGTCACTGTTTGCAGATGACATGATACTATACATAGAGAATCCTAAAGATGCTACCAGAAAACTACTAGAGCTAATCAATGAATTGGTAAAGTAGCAGGATACAAAATTAATGCACAGAAATCTCTGGCATTCCTAAACACTAATGATGAAAAATCTGAAAGAGAAATTAAGGAAACGCTCCCATTTACCATTGCAACAAAAAGAATAAAATACCTAGGAATAAACCTACCTAAGGAGAAAAATGACCTGTATACAGAAAATTATAAGACATTGATTAAAGAAATTAAAGATGATACAAACAGATGGAGAGATATACCATGTTCTTGGACTGGAAGAATCAACATTGTGAAAATGACTGTACTACCCAAAGCAATCTACAGATTCAATGCAATCCCTATCAAACTACCAATGGCATTTTTCACAGAACTAGAACAATAAATCTCACAATTTGTATGGAAACACAAAAGACTCTGAATAGTCAAAGCAATCTTGAGAAAGAAAAACAGAGCTGGAGGAATCAGGCTCCCTGACTTCAGACTATACTACAAAGCTATAGTAATCAAGACAGTATGATACTAGCACTAAAACAGAAATATAGATCAATGGAACAGCATAGAAAGCCCAGAGTTAAACCCACGCACATATGGACACCTTATCTTTGATAAAGGAGGCAAGAATATACAGTGGAGAAAAGACAGCCTCTTCAATAATTGGTCCTGGGAAAATTGGACAGCTACATGTAAAAGAATGAAATTAGAACACTCCCTAACACCATACACAAAAATAAACTCAAAATGGATTAAAGACCTAAATGTAAGGCCAGACACTATCAAACTCTTAGAGGAACATGTAGGCAGAACACTCTGTGACATAAATCACAGCAAGATCCTTTTTGACCCACCTCTTAGAAAAATGGAAAAAAATACAAAAATAAATAAATGGGACCTAATGAAACTTAAAAGTTTTTGCACAACCAAGGAAATCATAAACAAGATGAAAAGACAACCCTCAGAATGGGAGAAAATATTTGCAAATGAAGAAACTGACAAAGGATTAATCTCCAAAATTTACAAGCAGCTTATGCAGCTCAGTATCAAAAAAACAAATAACCCAATCCAAAAATGGGCAGAAGACCTCAATAGACATTTCTCCCAAGAAGATATACAGATTGTGAACAAACACATGAAAGGATGCTCAACATCACTAATCATTAGAGAAATGCAAATCAAAACTACAGTGAGGTATCACCTCACACCAGTCAGAATGGCCATCATCAAAAAATCTACAAACAGGGCTTCCCAGGTGGCGCAGTGGTTGAGAGTCCGCCTGCTGAGCGGGGGATGTGGGTTCGTGCCCCGGTCTGGGAGGATCCCGCATGCTGCGGAGCGGCTGGGCCCGTGAGCCATGGCCGTTGGGCCTGTGCGTCCGGAGCCTGTGCTCCACAGTGGGAGAGGCCGCAGCAGTGAGAGACCCGCGTACAGAAAAAAAAAAAAATCTACAAACATTAAGTGCTGGAGAGGGTGTGGAGAAAAAGGAAGCCTCCTACACTGTTTGGGAATGTAAATTGATACAGCCACTATGGAGAACAGTATGGAGGTTCCTTAAAAAACTAAAAACAGAACTATCATGTGACCCAGCAATCCCACTACTGGGCATATACCCTGAGAAAACCATAATTCCAAAAGAGTCATGTACCACAATGTTCATTACAGCTCTATTTACAATAGCCAGGACATGGAAGCAACCTAAGTGTCCATTCACAGATGAATGAATAAAGATGTGGCACATATATACAATGGAATATTACTCAGCCATAAAAAGAAACAAAATTGAGTTATTTGTAGTGAGGTGGATGGACCTAGACTCTGTCATACAGAGTGAAGTAAGTCAGAAAGAGAAAAACAAATACCGTGTGCTAACACACATATATGGAAACTAAAGAAAAATAAAAGGTTCTGAAGAAACTAGGGGCAAGACAGGAGTAAAGACACAGACATAGAGAATGGACTTAAGGACACAGGGAGGGGGAAGGGTAATTGGGACGAAGTGAGAGAGTGGCATTGACATATATACACTACCAAATGTAAAATAGATAGCTAGTGGGAAGCAGCTGCATAGCACAGGGAGATCAGCTCTGTGCTTTGTGTCCACCTAGAGGGGTGGGATAGAGAGGGTGGGAGGCAGAAGCAAGAGGGAGGGGATATGGAAATATAAGTATACCTATAGCTGATTCACTTTGTTATATAGCAGCAGCTAACACAACAGTGTAAAGCAATTATACTCCAATAAAGATGTTAAAAAATTTTTTTTATGTTTGTTAGAGCCTCCAAGTTTGGGGCAGGATGAGATGTGAAGATGTCAGAAAATTCAAGAAAACTTCTATTTTGTAAGACTCAAAAGGATTTGATAAGAATATTAATTGTCAGTTTTGCTCATCTCTCAGTTCTAAAAATCTATATTCCAAAGCTTTCATGTCTGTCTTTTCCCTCACTAGCATCAAACATAATAAAATCAAAATAAACTTCTGATAAAAATCAGGTTTCAAAATTTTTATAAAAGGGGGGGTGTGTACCCTGGAAGAACAACTGAGCAGGAGAGATGAAGCAAGATGGGGATCCCTTACTGGTGCAGGGAAATGGAAACAAGGAAGGCATCAAAAACAACCCAAAGAGGCTGTGAAATAGTCTGGTGGCCTAAAAGAAACTGAAGCATGTGGTTACCTGATGTTCACTGTTTTCACTGTCAACCCGACAACCAAAACAGCAGATACTGCTGTGCTGTATTCAGTGTCTACTGTGTGCTATAAACATGTTATAGTCCTCTCCTCATTTAATTCTTCCTGTAACACTTTGAGGTAGTGAACTGATAGATGAGGAAACTGTGACTCAGAGAGGTTAAGTTACTTACCCAAAGAAACACAATTTGTGAGTGGCTGAGTCAAGACTGAAACTCAGGCCAATCTAGAAAGGGAGGAAGAGCCTCCCTCAACATGAGTATGGGCTGAGCCTGAGAAAGGAGAGCAAATAAGGAAAGAGCATAATACGTGAATGACATTTTTCTAGTGAAGATCAAAGTCCTACAGTCCCCTCCCTCATGCGGCTCAGGAAAAACCTAGCCTTCGCTATTGGTTCAGTCTCTCGTGCCACAATATACTTATGAGTGCCTGATCCTTGGGTGAAGAAGTATGTCTATACTCCTTACAGTCCAGAATAGACATCAGAGTCTTGGTGTAGTGAACACTAAAACAGGACAAAGGTAGTCCAAAAAGGCATGGGTCTATTCCACTCCATTTTCTTCTGGTATTCAACAAAGTTGGAGGAAGAGATAGGAAGGCAATATTAACTCCTCAGGGGGAATTCCTGGAGCCTCTTATTCGTGGGCAATGGAATAAATAGTAAAGTAAGTAACATCAAATGTCTTAATTGCCCCCAGAGGTAAAAAGCAACACCCAGGTTTCATACAAAGTGACGCAGTCCCATGTGCCTTGTATGTCTATTTAACCTAGTGCAAGCTACCACTGTCTCATGGCTGGATTACTACAATATGTTCTTAACTGTTCTCCCTGCTCCCACTTTCTCTCCTCAAGTTTATTCTCCAGATAGCAGTCAGCAAGATCCTCTTAAAAGATCAGTCAGATTGTGTCTCACACTCACATCCTCAAAAAAGGAGAAAAAAAAAAAAAGAATCCCTACCAATGTCTTCCCTGGCTCCCACAGAAAAAAATAAAAAGCTGCAGAGTCCCTCCCATGGTCTATGTGATGTGGCCCTTGCTCTTTCCCTGGCCACTTATCCCACCTCTCTTCCATTGTCTTGGTGTTTCTCAGCTGCAGAATGTAGGACACCGTAGGGACCGTCAGGAATCATTTTAGGGTCCTGACCCACACGGCATAGGATAGAACTGTCAATAAACTACAGCTAAAAGTGATCAATTTCTTGTTAAAATGTTTGGCTTGATATGGACGTAGAATCTATGCCATTATGATCTTTTACTGGAGGGAATAGTTTCAGGTTCATGGACCTCTGAAGAACTGAGGAAAACAAAATACTGTAAGGACACCTAGTTGAGCTGACTCACTCTCCTCCCAGATGGGTCTGGATTAGTGGTTATAAAAGCAAGCAGTGCAGTTAGCAGCCAGTTCTTAGCTCTGTCGCTACATATCATAGGTCCTTGGGAACAGGTTTTCTTATTTTCTTAGAATGGGGTAACAATTCATATTTGGCATAGTTGTTGCAACACTTAGATACAAGATAAAATATATAAAGCACTTAACACGGTTGTCTGGCAAATAGGAAGCTCTCAAAAAATAGGAGCTATTATTATTAGCTCAGACTTCCTGGTATTTATTTACATTTCTCTCTTTCTCTTTCCCTCTTGCTCAAGAGAAACACAGTTAGTTGGTAACCTCTTCTTCCCTCTAGCACCTCTCCAAATAAAACCCTTACCATGGGATCAAGGATTACAAGATAATCCATGGGTTGCATGTAAAACTCTAGACAGGTAAATGATGGTCTAGACCTTAACTAGGTAGAATTTTCTCCTCTAACATAAAGCACCAATGAGAAAAATCTAACAAGGACATGAGAGTAAAATGATAGAGGGCCTGGAAGATATATTACTATGAGCTCAAATCACAACACGAGGGCCTCCTTCCCACAATTCACTTTGGACCCCCAACTGGTACTTCGTGGAATCCCTGAATGTGAATGTCAAAAAAAAAACTGTAGAAAACATCCTGTTTAGTCCTCTCCTTTTTTTTTTTTTTTTTTTTGCTGTACGCGGGCCTCTCACTGCCGTGGCTTCTCCTGTTGCGGAGCACAGGCTCTGGACGCGCAGGCTCAGCGGCCATGGCTCACAGGCCTAGCCGCTCCGCGGCATGTGGGATCTTCCCGGACCGAGGCACGAACCCGTGTCCCCTGCATCGGCAGGCGGACTCTCAACCACTGCGCCACCAGGGAAGCCCTAGTCCTCTCCTTTTTATAGAAGGAGAAACTGAGGCTCAGGGAGGAAGAGTGACTCACGCTAGATCACACAGTGATTTGGAGCCTCTCACTCACACTCGGTCAACCTGTGAAAGTCTCTGGGTATGGCACTACCTACCTGGTTTGGGTATTGTTCAGTCTCAGAGCTTGAGCTTGAAGGTTATTCTCCTTAGGCACAGGAAATATTTCTCCTTCTGTTGCAAGGACTCTTCACTCACACGGATGTCCTGGGCTGAGGAGACCGAAGGGGTGTATGCTGGAACGCAGAAGGTTCTCTTCACAACAAAACTCTTCCACTGGGCTTCTTCCTCTGCATCAGAGGCCCCCAGTGAGCTAAGCCACTTAATCTCAGCTACGGTACCAGGTGAAACCAAAGAAACTTTAGAGCTGAAAAGAAATTTGTAGATGATTAACCCAATCTCCTTAGTTTACCCGTGAAGCAACTGAGGGCCAGAGAGTTTAACTGACGTCTCAGAGTCACACAGCTGCTTATTGGTCAGGTTGCTGAGGCACTATTTCCGGGATTGTTTCTAGTGATTTTGATTTTGTGATTGTTGTTGCCAATTAACAGTGTCTATTTTTCTACCATACAACAAAACCCCATAGATCTTGTGATCTTTTAGAAAATGAACAGCCTATGTTGATGTGGATAAATTAGAAAGAGAGAGATTCAGGAAATCAGTCCATGGCCAACCTTTAGATCAACTATTCAGAAACAGAAAAATAGCTACAGAAAACAGCTAACCAGTAAGTTTTAGGTTCTGCTATTGGTTTAGGAAAGCTACTTGCTCTCTAGAAAACCAAAGGTTGTTTTTCAATATTGAGATGCTTGAACTATTTAAAATAAATTGAACCCCATGCTGTGATCAAGGGACCAAATTCCTCATGGTTTTTTGTCTCTAAGGTGAAACTTTCCCAAGAAACAGACTTAGGAAAAAGTTCAAAATGTGTGCCAATTAATTTAGAGAACTTCTAGAAGTTAACAAACATCCAGTAATTATGCTCTGAAAGAGGGAAGCTAAAAACACGACATTAAGAGAGTTTTTCACCCCAATTTTCTGAGTTACCATGAGAGTATGAGTCCGAAAGGAGAAGAGAAAAAAGGACTGGCCCAGGGGAAGGGGCTGCAAACTGGATGACTTTAGGCAAGTTCCTTCATCTCTGTGGTTTGCCGTTCTACAGACATAAGATGACCGAACCGGACTAGATTATCTTTCATGTCCCTTCTCACTCTAACAGTCTATGCTTCAAGGTCACTTAGACTTCAGTACCACACAAGCCATGATGGTGATCGTGACACAGTAATGATAATTGCCGTTTACTGAGTACCTACCATGCGCCACGCACTATACCAGACATTTTGTAGCCATTGTCTCTAAGGGTCACAACAATCCTACAGGGCAAATTTTCTTTTTGAGCCTTTTTTGTTTCCTCCCCAGCATCTATTTTCCTCTGGTCATGTCAAAACTACCCAGATTTTGCTTTGGAGAAACCACACCACCCCAATCCCAGCCATGTAATTTCGATGATGTTGATCACCTAGAGGCAGGTTTTGATTGATTTAAGCAGATGTACATAAACCACCCCTTGATTACAATATTAGTTCGGGGGTGGAGGGGGATCACAGGAAAGAAGTGTACTCTATCTTGGGCAGAACATATCAGAAGAGACAGAAACATTTGCCTTAAATCATTTTGAGTGGGTGTGTTTGTGAGGTCTAGAACTGCAGCAGCAACTTTGTGACAAAGAGGCATCATGAGCTTTCATGGGTGGTGGTAATATCTGAGCCACTGTATCAAGACTCACTTGGAGCCTACCTTGCCTCTGGATGTTTTCAGTTACATGAGATAATGAATTCCATTACTTTTTTAAATACATGGAATAGGATTTTCTGTCGGTTGAATCATAAAGTGTTATAACTGGTACAATAGTATTATTTTCCTCTTACTGTTGGAATTCTGAGTCTGAGAGAAGCCTACTACTTATGCAAGGTTACCCAATGCTATCCTACCTATAAGTCCCCCCAGAAAATGTTGTGACAAAACTGAGGCCAGGGAAATGAAAATACCAAAGTCCAAAAGTGAAGATGTATTTAAACTCAATTAATATACTCATAAACAGTATTCATGTTTATCTCTGTGAATTGTGTTATGTGTGTTTAGAATTCTTTATTATTGGTAGCTTCCAAGTGTTTCTGAAATATCTATAATATTTATATGAAAAAATCTTTTTTAAAAATAAATTATTCCTAAGATTCAGGAAACTCTCTACAAAATCAAATAAAAACGGCTGTGGGAAAAAGGAAACAGAGAAATTTGTGACTCCCAGAGACATCGTAAATATAAACTCCAGATTTGAAGACTATACTGTGCAAACTCAGGAAGGAAACAGGTTAAAATCTCATAGGATTCTTCATTATAAGTTCACACGACTGACAGTTTCCTACTACCCATACCTGTTTCTGGTAATTGCAGACTGGTAATAATATCAACACCAATAGTCTCATGAATTCTCTGAGCTGCATCATTCTCTAACTTTAATTACACATTGAAAAGTAGATGCCAGTTCTTGCAGAAATATTGCAGATACCATATGGGATGCCTGCCATACCCATGAGGAAAGGAAACTTCTGGAAAAAATTAATAGCACTGAGACACTATATTGCCATGACGAAAAATAAGCTTCAAAACATGTTGAGTTTTAAAAGAAAACATAGCATAAGAAAAATTAAAAATAAAAGAAAACATAGAATAATGGAGAGACTGCATCAGGAAAAAGTAATGGTTTCAGATTCTATTTCTACCACTTAGTAGCTTTGTAACTTTAGACAACTTAGTTAACAGCTTTTTGTCTCAGTTTCTCATCTGTTGAATGGAGATAATAATACATACCTTCAAGATTGTTAGAATGTGGAATGGAATAACCTGTGTTAAAATGTTTATCTAGGGGCTTCCCTGGTGGCGCAGTGGTTGAGAGTCTGCCTGCCGATGCAGGGGACGTGGGTTCATGCCCCGGTCTGGGAGGATCCCACATGCCACAGAGCGGCTGGGCCCGTGAGCCATGGCCACTGGGCCTGCGCATCTGGAGCCTCTGCTCCGCAGCGGGAGAGGCCACAGCAGTGAGAGGCCCACGTACCGCAAAAAAAAAAAAAAAAAAAAAAGTTTATCTAACACAATGCTTGATACATGGTAAGTGTCCCATAAATGTTAATTAGGATTTTTGAATTATGTAGTAGGACTATTACCCAGTTTAATGTATAGGTCTTTGTGTCAAATTTTATAGGGGGAGTAACACTAAATTAAAAATCAAATCATATGATCACTTATATGTGGAATCTAAAAAAAAATGGTACAAATGAACTTATTTACAAGACATAAATAGAGTCACAGATGTAGAAAACAAACTTATGGTTACCAGGGGGAAAAGGGAGGAGGGATAAATTGGGAGATTGGGATTGACATATACACACTACTCTATATAAAATAGATAACTAATAAGGACCTACTGTATAGCACAGGGAACTCTACTCAGTACTCTGTAATGACCTATATGGGAAAAGAATCTAAAAAAGAGTGGATATTTGTATATGTATAACTGATTCACTTTGCTGTACACCTGAAATTAACACGACATTGTAAATCAACTCTACTCCAATAAAAATTATTTTAAAAAATCAAATCAGTAGCACCAAAAATAATTACAAATATTTCTTTTATGAAACAAAGTGATAAAAACATTTCCTCCTCCTTTTTGGTGACAGATACTCCTAATACTTTATTTCCTTTATTCCTTTCTAATCCTGCCCAGAGGAAAATAGTCACTTTCCCAGACTCCCTTGCAGCTAGACGTGGCCATATGATCCAAGTCTGGTCAATAAAATGTAAGCAAAGGTAACTTTTGGAAATTTCTTTAAAGAGCTCAAACTTAATTGGTGAGCCCAATTAGCACCTCGCTCATCACGCTTTACTCTTCTCCCTTCCTTCTTTCTGCCTACAGTGTCAACATGCAACTAGAAGAGCAGGAGCTGTAACACTCTTGCAATCAACCCATGTCCACGGAATTAATAGGAATAGAAGAAAAAAACTATATCTAAACAAAAGTACCATAAGAAATCTGAAAATGTGAATCAAAGTACTTCTGCTGATGAAAATGCCAAAAATTCTCCATTAAAAGTGCAACCCCAAAGTGAAAGATATCTGCAACATAGTACTCAAAGCCAAACTAAATACACTCAAACAGTTATGGGTATGAAAATAAAACACTGAATCCGAAATACAAAAACTAAGACCAGAAAAAGATTTTTTAAGTGAGTGGGTGAAATGAGAGTTGATTAAACTCAGGAAAAAAATAAAAGGACAAAATCTTGTCAATAATGAAAATTAAAGTACAAAAAGGAGAATATTCAAATGAAAATAGAATAAAAGGCATGAGAGTAAATCAGATAATCAACCAAAGGGAAAAAAAACAAGATTTAAAGAAGAAGAAAAAGTGTCAGAGAGGAGGTAGAAATAAAAGTTAGACCAAGAAAGAGGTAGAAATGGAAGTTAGACCAAGGAAGCCCAACATATATTATTGATGTCCCTAAATAAATAAGATTAAAACAATGGAATAGAACCAATATTTAAAACTATAATCCAGGGAATTCCCTGGTGGCCCAGTGATTAGGACTCCACACTCTTACTGCCGAGGTCCCCAGTTCATTCCCTGGCTGGGGAACTAAGATCCGACAAGCCATGTGGCATGGCCAAAAAAACCCCTATAATCCAAAAATACTCCATAAGGGCTTAAGGTGGTTAAGAATCCGCCTGCCAATGCAGGGCATACAGGTTCGAGCCCTGGTCCAGAAAGGTCCCACATGCCACGGAGCAACTAAGCCCATGCACCACAACTCCTGAGCCCACGTGCCACAAATACTGAAGCCCATGCGGCTAGAGCCCGTGCCCCGCAACAAGAGAAGCCACTGCACTGAGAAGCCCATGCACTGCAACGAAGTGTAGCCCCCGCTCACCACAACTAGAGAAAGCCTGCGGGCAGCAACAAAGACCCAACACAGCCAAAATTAATTAATTAATTAATTGAATTAAAAAAAAATACTCCATAAGTTCTTAAAATACCTGAATGTACACATTAAAAGGATACACTGGATACCAGGAAAAAATGACATAGAACAATCAACCCCAAGTCACACTCTAGTAAAACTATGAGATATTAAAGATAAAGAAAGAAATCTTCAAGAATTCTAGGCAAAATGATGAAATAACTTACAAAAGCAGGAGAATTCCAGGGGTACTCAACTTCCCAAAAACAGCATGCAGAGCAAGGCAACGGTGTAGCAACACTTTAAAGAAAATCAAGAAAGTACAAACCAGAATCTTACACCCAGCCAAGTAGTTCTTCAATAAACAAAACTATAAAAACAGTTTTAATCATGCAATAACTCAGTAAATACTGTACATAAGTACCCTTTACGAGGAATCTACTACATGATAAGCTTCATCCAAACAAAAGATGACTGCACCAGGATGATGACAAGCCCCCGCAAGATCTGTTTTTTTTTTTGTGGTACACGGGCCTCTCACTGTTGCGGCCTCTCCCGTTGCGGAGCACAGGCTCCGGACGCGCAGGCTCAGTGGCCATGGCTCACGGGCCCAGCCGCTCCGCGGCATGTGGGATCCTCCCGGACCGGGGCACGAACCCGCGTCCCTTGCATCGGCAGGTGGACTCCCAACCACTGCGCCACCAGGGAAGCCCAAGATCTGGTTTTGAAGCCCAGTGGGGATTAATTTCAGGAGAGCCAGAGGGCTATAGGAAACAGAGACTTCGCTTCTTAAAGGGTGAACACAAAATCTCACATGATCCAAGACCCAGGGCATAAGCAGTAATTTGGAAGGAGCCTGGATTAAAGCCGCCTGCTGATCTTGGAGAACCTCCCAGAGAGGCAGAGGGAACTGGAGCTCACCCTGGGGAGACAGGCACTAGCAGCAGCCATGTCAGTGAGCCTGTTCTACCGTGAGGACACTGGTGCTGGCAAGTGCCATTTTGGAATCCTTCCTCCAGCCCGCGGAGCAGCTAAGCCCGTGCGCCACAACTACTGAAACCCACGCCCCTAGAGCCCATGCTCCACAACAAGAGAAACCACCACAATGAGAAGCCCATGCACCACAACGAAGAGTAGCCCCTGCTCACCGCAACTAGAGAAAGTCTGAGCGCAACAACGGAGACCCAACACAGCCAGAAATAAATAAATAAACTTATTTATTTATTTATTTTTTAAAAAGACAGCAAGAGAAAAACAACTTCTTATGTTCAAGGGAACCCCAATAAGACTATCAGCAGAGTTTTCAGCAGAAACTTTGCAGGCCTAAAGGAAACGACATCATATATTCAAAGTGCCAAAGGAAAAAAAATGTCACCCAAGAATACTCTACCCAGCAAAGTTGTCTTACACAACGGAAGGAGAGATGAAGAATTTTCCAGACAAGCAAAAGTTGAAGGAATTGATCACCACTAGACCAGCCCTATAAGAAATGTTAAAGGGAATTCTTCAAGCTCAAGTGAAAGGACTCTAATTAGTACCAGCAAAGCATATGAAAATATAAACCTCACTGATAAAGGTAAATATATAGTTAAATTCAGAATACTCCAATGTTGTAACAGTAGTGAGTAAATCACTTATAACTCTAGTATGATGGCTCAAAAATAAAAGTATTAAAAATAACTATAACTACAATAATTTGTTAACAGACACACATGGTAAAAAGATGTAACTTGTGATATCAAAAACATAAATGGAGGGGAGTAGTAAAAATGTAGAGCTTTAGTATGCATTTGAACTTAAGTTGTTATCAGCTTAAAATAGACTATTATATATATATGTTTTATGTACGCTTCAAGGTAAACACAAAGCAAAAATCTATAGTAGATATACAACAGATAAAAAAGAATGGAATCTAGGCATACCACTACAGAAAATCATCAAATCACAAAGGAAGAGAGCAAGAGAAGAAGAAAGAAACAAAGGAATTATAAACAGCCAGAAAATAATTATCAAAATGGCAATAGTAAGTCCACACCAATTAATAATTACTTTAAATGTGAATGAACGAAATTCTCCAATCAAAGGACATAGAGTGGCTCAGTGAATTAAAAAAACAAGACCCAACTATATGCAACCTGTATTCTTCAAGTTTAAGGCATAGACTGAAAGTGAAGGGATGGAAATAGATATTCCAGGTAAATGGAAACCAAAAGAGGAGCAGGGGTTGCTATTCTCATATCACAAAAAAATAGACTTTAAGTCAAAGAATGTAACAAGAGAAAAAACACATCATGATATACGAATAAAGAGGTTAATATGTGGAATCTAAAATAAAAGGTCAGAAACAGTGTAGAAAAGCTGTTTCCAGGCATTGGAGGTGGGGAGGGGAATAGGGAGAGGTTGGTAAAAGGGTACAAACTTTTAGCTATATGATGAATAAGGTCTGAGGATTTAATGTATAGCATGGTGATTATTGTTGACAACATCGTATTGTATAATTGACATTCACTAAGAGAGTAGGACTTAAATGTTCTCACCAAAAAGAAAAAAAAAAGATAAATATGTGAGTTTGCAGGGGGATGGATGTGTCAATTAACTAGATGGGGGAATCCTTTTATAATGTATATGTATGTCAAATCACCACCATGTACACTTCAATTATCTTACAATTTCATTTGTCAATCATATCTCAGTAAAGCTGAAATAAAAAATAGAAAATAAAGGGCTTCCCTGGTGGCACAGTGGTTGAGAGTCCCGCCTGCCGATGTAGGGAACGTGAGTTCGTGCCCCAGTCCGGGAAGATCCCACATGCTGCGGAGCGGCTGGGCCCGTGAGCCATGGCCGCTGAGCCTGCGCATCCGGAGCCTGTGCTCCGCAACGGGAGAGGCCACAACAGTGAGAGGCCCGCGTACGGCAAACAAAAAAAAAAGAGAAAAAATAGAATGGTGCTATGGACTGGATTTTGTCTGCCAAAATTTCATATGTTGAAACCCTAATCCCTAATGTAATGGTATTTTGAGATGGAACCTTTGGGAGGTAATTAGAGTTAGAGGAGGTCATGAGGGTAGAATCCTCATGATGGGATTAGCAGCTTTATAAGAAGAAGAATAGCGCTCTCTCTCTCTCTCTCTCTCTCTCTCTCTCTCAGAGGAGAGAGAGAGAAACTCTCTCAGAGAGGTTGCCAGAAGGCAACCTCTGAAAGCCAGGAAGAGTGACCTCACCAGGGAACCAAATCCACCAGCACCTTGATCTTGGCCTTCTAGCCTCCAGAACTATGAGAAATAAATTCCTGTTGTTTAAGCCACCCACTCTGATATTTTGCTATGGCAACTAGACCTAACACAGATGAGTACATCTACCTACAGATACTGAAAGAGCTCCAAAATATTTAATTTTTTAAAAAAGTTGAAAAACAGTATGTGTAACATAATAGCATAGATGTAAAAAAAAAAAAAAGTGTTGATCAAATTCATTATTCTCAACTCTTTCCACTAACGCTCCACAACTCCTATGCTGGCCTCTTCACATTTAATAGGAAAAGTTCTCTGCTGCTACAATGATCATCAAAGGAAGAAAAAGAGCCAATTATTTTTCTGTTCTTTGAGTTGGATGATCAGTCAGTCCTCCACTTTCTGGAGGCCACTCTCCGGCTTTATGGCACGATGACACAGCAGGTGACTAATTATGCCCTCAGGAGCTGAGGCAAAGAGTTAGGAAAAGTTTGCAAAGCAGCAAATTAGTGTCATCCCTTGAGGGTTCTTCAGAGCTAAGAATTTCTTTCACCTCGATTCCCCAGGAGCTTCAGGTAAGTAATTAAAGGCATGACTGGATGCTACAAGAACACATCCCCACTCAATGTGCAAGTCGCTAATGAGCTCACAGTTCCCAACTCCTGTAACCATACTGTGGACCAAACCCAGGACACAGCATCTGTGGACACAGGTCCACAAAACCATACATTTTAGAAGCAGCTGGGTCACCATGCCAATGCAGGAGGACAGAAGCCATTTCTTTCCTGTCTACCCCTTCCCCAGACAGGTGGCTCTGGAAGGAAGGAGGAGACCACCATTTATGGAATACCTACTAGGTGCCAGGCGCTGGGCTGAGCACTTTACCCATTGGTCAGACCAAGGTGGCACCGAACGCCAGTGCCCACCAAGATCCACAGCTCTCTTCTGCCAGGGTACACAGCCAAATGCTATTCCCCCACCAACGGAAGGTGGGTGAAAGTGGTATATGTCACTTACACACCTGGCCTGCAGAAACCTCCCCACCCACTGTCTTCCACTCTCTCTTCCTCATCTGCTACCTGGCACTCTGGATGACCTTGACAGGTTTGGGTTAAAGGTGGTGAAGCCTGTGCTAGCCTAGGTCCTTGAAGTGTGCCAGCCACATTAAACTGTGTCATAGGTATTAAACCACTGAGATCTGGGAGTTGTTTGTTATAAGACCAGTTAGCTTACCCAACTCAGCCAATCTATTTCACCATCTGGAAAATACAAATTAAATCATATCTTTTATTTTACCCAACAAATGGCTCGAGGCTACCTCTGCCTTAATAGCAGAAGTCCTTTATCTCTCGCGTAATGCTGGATCCCATCGCAAACCAAAGTGTCCAGGAACACTCAGGCCAAAGGACTCCTGCTTCCAAAGGCCATGCAGGGAGGAAGAACTAAAACTCTGACCAGGCGCTGTCTTTGGTAATAGCCATGTAACTGGTCCTGCATAATCTGATGGGTGTGCGCTGACTGCTGCATTGCGGCTGCAGGTCTGGAGCCCCGCCATCCCACAGTGTGACTCCATCCTTCAGCTCCAAGGTCATAGTTATCTTTGCCCACTGCCACATGCTCAGCTAGTACTCCCCAAAACACAATGGGCTAGAATGGCTGGACCGAGAGGGGCTTCCAGCCCCAGGCACGTGCTGCACAAAACCAAGCCTGCTACCCAAACCCCAGTGCTGAACCTACTTCACCGACACAGGTCCCCCTTCCCCTCATGGTGGGCTCCCTGTTGGTGTTTTTAATATTCTTTTATGCTTATGGATTATGGTCAATGTCACCCCGAACCACCAAAACAGGTTTCCTTAATTGCAAATCTCAGAGACCAAAAGTTGGGGGAGGGGCCAACCCTTTCCTTCCCAGAAAGCCCCTTGAGCAATTTGTATGAAAATTGTGCAAACCAAGGGGAGAAGCAGGTTTTGCTTTCCCTCAGGAAAAACGTAATAATAATAAGTGCCTATACACACTACATCTGCGTACTTAATCAGGGCACTCAATTAACTTAGAACAAAGACATCTACTCCAAGGACACCTTCCGCCTCTACCTACATAAAGAAGCAGCATCTTGAATTCTGCACACATTGTTACTTGAAGCTGTGAGTAAATACTACTCTTCTCATTTTACAGATGAAGAGGTTCAAAGATGTGGAGTGGCTTGTCTGCAGTATCACAACTAGCAGGTGGTCAGCTAGGACACAAATCAGGTCCATCTGACTCCAAAGTCTAAAACAGTGTCTCAGGATCAGGAAGCTGGGAGTGGCTTAGCTGGGTAGTTCTGGCTCAAGGTCTCCCAGGAGACTGCAGACAAGCTGTTGGCTTGGGGCTGCAGTCATCTGAGGACTGACTGTGGTTGGAGACTCTGCTTCCAAGATCACTCGGCTGCTGGCAGGAGGTTCAGTTCCTCACTATGTGGGCCTCTTGTAGGGTTGGTTGTTCATGAGAGACAGAGACAGACAGACAGACAGACAGAAAAGCTGCAGAGTCTTTTACAACCTAATCTTGGAAGTAACATGCCATCACTTCTGCCGAATTCTATTGATCACACAGGCCACAATGTGGGAGAGGAAAACGGTGGGTTGGATACCAAGTGGCATTGGGGGCCATCTTGTTGGTGGGAAGACCACATGGGATTTTTTTTTCCTTCTTTTTCATATCTAAATTTCCTAAATTTTTTTTACCATAAACATATATGCTAAATTATAAGGGAAAAAGCTACTGGCTGCTGGAAGGGGCACTTCCTTAGCCCTGCTGTTGAGTTTTAAGCATCTCCTATCAACCTCTGAGTTCCTTTTCTTTTTTTTTAATCATCATCATCAGTAACTTTTATTTGTTTTTAAATTATGTCAGTTGACAAACTACATATTGGGGAAATCTACCTTTGGTCATGACTGAAAGATAAAGACCAAAAGATACTAGGAAATATCCAGTTAAACTATATCTTCTTTCCACCAAAGCTCCTCTTTGACATTGCCAAAATGACCTTTTCAACCAACTTTGTCACAAATTTCACAAGGATATATTAACAATAATTACAAGACTGTAAAGAAAGACCACCTGGAGGGGTGGGATAGGGACGGTGGGAGGGAGGGAGATGCAAGAGGGAAGAGATATGGGAACATATGTATATGTATAACTGATTCACTTTGTTATAAAGCAGAAACTAACACACCATTGTAAAGCAATTATACTCCAATAAAGATGTAAAAATAAATAAATAAAAATAAATTAAAAAAAAGAAAGATTGATATGGAGTTGGGTATGGGAAGTGATCAGGTCGGGACCCATGCCTTAGCAGGGGGACACAGAAGAGGAGGGGAATATCACAGTCTTGCAGACCCTCCCTGGGGAGTGAGGGTTCTACCCACATATTGGGCACAGAAGATGAGTGCCCTTAGCTGATTTTTTTTTTAACATCTTTATTGGAGTATAATTGCTTTACAATGGTGTGTTAGTTTCTGCTGTATAGCAAAGTGAATCAGTTATACATATACATATGTTCCCATATCTCTTCCCTCTTGTGTCTCCCTCCCTCCCACCCTCCCTATCCCACCCCTCTAGGTGGTCACAAAGCACCGAGCTGATCTCCCTGTGCTATGCAGCTGCTTCCCACTAGCTATCTGTTTTACGTTTGGTAGTGTATATATGTCCATGCCACTCTCTCACTTTGTCCCAGCTTACCCTTCCCCCTCCCCATATCCTCAAGTCCATTCTCTAGTGGGTCTGAGTCTTTATTCCCGTCTTACCCCTAGGTTCTTCATGACATTTTTTTTTTCTTAGATTCCATATATATGTGTTAGGTGATTTTAAAACCAGTGGGACTTACAGGAGGGCTGTAAGAATCCGAGACTTCATTCGTAAAGAGCGTGCACAGATGCTTGCTTACTCCTGGGAACAGCACAGAGAAAGCAGACTGAAAACTGCCTGGGGCTCTGGCTGGTCTCTCACGACTGCTCCAGTATGCACCCCAACACGCATAGGAGGCCACTGTAGCCACTCTCGCTCCACGGGCTGTTTTTCACTAGGGTGGAAGTGCCACGGCCAAGGAGCGCGCACTCACTTGGAATGGAACCAGCTCAGACCTGATCCTCAGGGTTTCTGCTCCAACACCTTGGGCCCTACCTGCACCCCGGATAGAGCGCGACTGCCAGTGAGCACCCGACAACTCCTGCCTCACACCTGGCTCTGACTCTAGCTCCTCCACCTCCAGCCCAGCTTCCCACCAAGGTGGTAGCTGCTAGCACACCCTCGGGGACAACATGACCCATGCTCGCTTCAAATCCAGCTCTCTGATTTCCTTTTCTAATCTTCTTTTCCTCCATTGCCCTCTCACAGCCTGACCAAGGGTTGCTTTCTCCGCACAGTCCTCTGGCGCCATCTACTGGTGGCATTCAGAATCACTGCTGTCCGCTGACAGCTGCGAACGCGTGAGTCCAAAGGCCTCAGCTGCCTGCAGGAAAGCGAGATAGGGTGTAACAATCGTTTTCGGGGGGTAAAGCCTAGGGTCTCGTGTTTTTCTTCAGAGGGCCCAGGGATCCTCCACATTCATCCGCGAAGGGAGCTGTGGGATCCCAGAAGGGATGGAAGGGCTGTAAGAACTTTGAGGACCAGGGCTAATCCTCTTTTCTCCCTGCTTCCTCCTTCTGTTTCCCCAGATGCCGACCAGGCCTTCCACCCTGGCAGAGCCACGCTCAGCCAGGAGCAACAAGGTGGGCCCCTGTTTCCTCCAGCTGAACGGCTCAGAATCTAATATCCAGAAACTTAACTTTCACTTTTAACAAACTGCAGCTGAAAGGCACTCCAAAAAGCCTCGTGCTCATTTTAAAGAACTTTGTAAAGCTGAACAAATATATTTTGAAATATGTTGTAGCTTATTTTTTTTTTTTTTTGTAGCTTATTTTTTTGAGTCAAGAAGAAAAATGCTGAAGTTTTAATTAGTCTCAACAAGTACTCCATACTCATTGGGGAAAATTAGAAAGTTTAGGAAAGTGAAGATAAAAGCCACTCAGGACCCCACGGTTACATTATTCTGGAGTTGTCTTTCTTGTCTTCTTATGTGCTTACCTAATTGTTTACTAGAATTGTTTTCTTATAGTTCTATAAATTGTTTTTCTCACTTCAGCTTTACATGTTATAACAGCCCAGGTGATCACTTGATTTTTTCCCCCCATTGTAGCTGAGCAGGACGCTATGGAGTCTTCCTAGGTCAGACCTCCCCCACTCCCCCCGCACCCACCCATGTCCTCTGCCTGCCTCTTGTCTGTAGAAGAACTTTACCCAAAGAATAAATTTAATCAGAAAAGTGAGAAAATGCAGAAGCAAAGAACGACAGCCAAACAAGACAAAATAATGATAGTTTAGCCATTAAACAAAGTCAAGGACATTTAGCTCCTCCTCAAGGGATGTAGAGAATATTCTGAGCCATATTCTTTGAGTTGTTTTGCAGATATTAAAACCCCCACCTGGTAAACGAAGTTAACTACATGATGCCCAGACTGTAGCCATGACATAAGAGCTCCATCTGCACAACCCCGAGAACTGGCCTCAAGGAAATGGGAACAAACCAGCCCTGGAACTGAAGATTAACTGTATTTAAAACAATCAAGATGACATTGATCAAACTGCCCTATGACCAATGTCAAGATGATTGTCAGAGCTGACTGTGCTGTTCTGCACGTAGACCCCCCACCCCCTGCCTATACACCCTGGAAACTCCCCCTTAAAACCTCTTGCCCCCAGTTGGCAACAGGGAGTTGGTTCTTTGGGACACGAGTCCACCTTCTACCCAGCATTGCCAGCTTCCTCAATAAAACTGTCTTTCCTTTTACCCAGCACCTATTTCTCAGTATTGGATTCTTGAGGGATGAGCAGCTGAACCTGAGTTCAGTAACACCATGATACCTCAGTTTCTAGGCTACACCTGGGTATTCTTTATCAAATTAAGTGCTAGAAGAAGGCAACACTTGAATGCTGGCCCGTTTTGCAGTTTAGCCTGGTTTTTGAACAGTATCCAGTTAACAACAGGCCACTGATAGAATGTGAAGGTTGCTTGTACCTTCCTGCCTGGACCAAACCAATAGTATATGCATAAAGTTCTGGGACAAGTTTGGCCTGAATTAAAGCATGAAGAATGTGGATTTGTTCCCCCAGCCCAGAAAGAAGCCTAGCAGAGGGCCTTCCCTGGTGGTACAGTGGTTAAGACTCCACGCTTCCACTGCAGGGGGCACGGGTTTGATCCCTGGTCAGGGAACTAAGATCCTGCGTGCCACGTGGTGTGGCCAAAAAAAAAAAAAAAAGCCCAGCGTAACTAACTATAACATAATCTTTAGTGAAGGCCTCTAGGATAGAGATGTAGGCAGATCCTTACTGTTTTCTCTCACATGTCAGATACCTCCAGGTTCTGTTCCTAATTGCCTGTGCTAAGAAACTGACTACATTTTAAACGAACTCTTCTACTGTTGAAAGAGATGACTAAGAACCAAACTTTGGAGTTGATTCAAATTCCAGTTCTGCCTATTACTAGTTATGGGGCTGTGTTTTAGTTAGTAATTGCCACAAAAATGCCACATAACAAATGACCCCAAAGTCATAGATTCTCATGGAATAAATTATCCTCATGGATCACTTAGGAGCCAGCTGGCCTAGACAGGCCTAGGCCCTGTAGCTCTGCTCCAAGGTAGAGTCCTGGCGGGCTTGGCTGGGCAGCTCTATTCATTCTGGGGCCCAGGCTCGTGGAGCAGCTGCCCAGGGGAGGTCATTTTCATGGCAATGAAGAGGGAGAACAAAATCAAGCAAAATCTCATATGGACTAGATTTGGAATGAGTACTTCTGTTCACATCTATGGGCCAAAGCAAATTGCAGGGCGGCCTTGTCTTAAGTCCAAAACAAAGGAGAGGGAATGCATCAGGCCACCATCATCACATGTCTCAGATCCACCCATCTCTCCAAATTCACTGCCACTTCCCTCACAAGTGACCATCAACTATTTCCAAAACCATCCCTAAGGCAGAGCCTCTAACAGGCTCCCCTGCTTCCAGGCTCCCCTCCTACAACCCGTTCTCCATGCAGTGACCGGCACATCAGCACACTCTGTTGTGGAAACTCTGATGGCCTCCCACGGCTTGTAGGCTAACTTCCCATCTCCCGACGCGGCTCATGCTGCCCGACTCACCGACTCACTCCCGACTGTCTCCGGCTTCATATTGTGCCCTTAACTTCCTCACCAGCGAGGCCCTGAAGACCACAGCCTTCTCACTGCTCTTCAGAAGTGCAGCTTCATTCCTGCCTCAGGGTCTTGGCTGCCCCTCCTGCCCACTCCCTCCGGGGCTGGCCTCTCACTCCAGCCGCACTGTGACGATAGATACGGGTTCGATTCCTTCTAAGTTTCCTGTCGCTCCCATAGGCCCTTCAATTCCACAGGGACAGGGATCATGCCTGCTTTGTTCACAAATGTACACACCGAGGGCCCACTGCCAGCCTGTAGGACATGATCAATACAAATTTAAATCGATAAATAAATAGCTACACTTACTAGGTGTTTAATATATCCCAGGCAATGCGCTGAGTGTCTCAGCATGTTACAGCATCAAAAGTAAAACCACACTCCTACCTGCCAGCTTCTTTCTTCCTGAACTTACCCTCAAGGCCCCTCTCTGCTGGGACATGAAGATGGGCCCTTCCCAGTTGAACTTGTAATGGTCAGATGACCATTCAAAACACTTGTGGGAAGATGCCCTCCTAGGGAACTGAGTCTCTTAAACTTCCTCAGCTTTAACTAGAAGACATCCACCAGCACCCAACTCCTCTCGGGTACTCAGGGCTGTATATTCAACAAGCCACAGATGCTGCATTCCAGACACCTCGGGCAAACTTCAGCTCTCTGTCATCTACTGCTTATCATTTGTTTTGTTTTGTTTTTTTAAGAGAACGAACATATGGTGACTGGGGGGAAGCGGGGGGGAAGATAGTTAGGGAGTTTGGGATTGACATGTACACACTGCTATATTTTAAATGCATAACCAACAAGGACCTATTGTATAGCACAGGGAACTCTGCTTAATCCCTAAATGGGAAAAGAATTGGAAAAAGAATAGATACTTGTATATGTAAAACTGAATCCCTTTGCTGTACACCTGAAACTAACACAACATTGTTAATCAACTATACTCCAATATAAAATAAAAAGTTTGTTTTTTAAAGATGCTTATCAAAAGTCGAAAAGTTCTGTGATTTCCACTCAGTCAGTTTGGGCAGGGGGAGAACTAAAGCTCAGGCCTCCAAGCTTCTGGACCCGAACCATCCTTCCTACCACCATAGATCTGGAAGCATCTCTTTAAAAGCAAAATATTTTCTGTCCTCGATGAGGCAAGTAATCATGTCTGGAATAATTCCATTGTCGTATGCTCCAGACCTGTGCTTTTTGCCTAATCAGGAAAGTAATTACAGCAAGGGATCTCGGGCAGACCTGGACATACTATGGGAATCCATGCCTGGAAAACTGACCTGATTTCGCCCAGTATTTCAAATAAACAACTCAGGAATGTGCTGGAATTGTCAGTAGTTATTTTGACTTGGCAAGCAGGCCAGCATTTAGCTGTAGTCTCCAGATGGTTGGGACAGGCAAGGAGGATGAGAAATGAGGAAGAAAGGGAAGAGGTGGGGAAAGAGAGAAAGGGATTGAGAGGGTGCGATCAGCAAAAAGGGAAATGAAAGATCTGACAGGACCCCGTGTGCCCTGCCCGATGGCAATGACCACTGAGGACCTAGTGGGACCTGGAGGCCCGGGCAAACGTGTCTCCCACTGAACGTGCCACAGTGTGGCCTGTTCTGTGCAAGAAGGTATACCCTTTACTCCCACTAACCAGTCAAGGGTCTGGTGGTGTCCTTCCTTCCATCCTATTGTGGTCACTCACCCCTGCGACCACTGTGCAGTTTCCATGCAAAGAAAATAGAGAAGGCAAAATTGTGTGTATATATGTCTGTGTGTAAGTTTACTTACGTATACACACACACACACACACGTCTTAAAGGTGAGACGGTTTTAATCAACCAGGCTTACAATCCTAGGGCTCTTCCCTGCCAGGGTCATCAGGCACAACCTCAACTCACCTCACCTCACCCCTCCCTGCACGCCCTCATCCTGAAGGCCTTACCATCCTCCAGAGGGCACATTCACCCCCTGCCTCCCCCTTATATCCTCCAACTAAAATCCTGCTCAAGACTTGCCTCACATGCCACCCCCCCTTATGCTCCTGGGACCCCTGTCACCTGTTCCTTTATCATCTCCAGTATTTCGTGGGGTTTGTTGTGCGTTTGCATCACACATGCCCCTGGCCACTCCCTCTAGACTGTCCACTTCTTACAGGCAGGACTTGTGCTGCGTTCACCCTTTGTGTCCCTGATGGACCCGAGGAGTGGGCACTGCCGCCGACCAAACAGTAAGTCAGTCAGGGGTTGGGTGGAGAGCGTGTTGCGACACTTTCTCCTTGACACGATGTGGCTGCACTGCCTTGTGTGTGAAAGCCAGTTGGTGCATCTGGGTGTGAAATGCTATTTTTCTCCTTATTTTCATCATCTAACAAAGATTTTATTTATGTATGTTGTTTGTCTGCCTCCTCTTATCAGGATGTAAGTTCCATGAGGGCAGAGATTTCTGTCCATTTTGTTCACAGTAGAACCCTCAGCCTCCAAGGTATAGTGGCTGGTGTGTAGCAGGTACTCAGGACATCGCTGTCGAATAGATTAAGTTGTTTCGGGCAAGAGGAATAAGAGAGATCTTAGAATCATCTCCGTCTACTTAGAGTTTGCATCAGGCATAAGGGAGCGAGATGAAGGAAAACGTACCCAAACTGCCACAGTCTCCCAGCAATTGAGATTCCCCAAATCCATCAACCAGAAAACCCTCTAAAAATTCCGGAGGCTTGCCTAAGGCATATGAGCCACCCCCGAGTGGGTGTCTGTCCACCTGCAGAGCCACGTCCGACCCTCTGTGAGCACAGGCAGCCACACCTGAGCTGCACGCTCATTTCCCCCAGGTCTCCACTTCCTCACCCTCCACGTGTGTTTTGGGCTGAATTATGTGCCCCCAAAGTTCGTATGTTAAAGTCCTAACACCCAGTGCCTCTGAATGCAACTGTATTTGGAGACAGACTCTTTCAAGAGGTAAGTAAGGCAAAATGAGGTCATTAGAGTGCGCTGTAATCTATTGTGACTGCTGTCCTTATAAGAAGAGATTAGGACACACAGAGGGACGACCATGTGAAGACAAAGGGGGAGATGGTCGTCCACCAGCCAAGGAGAGAGGCCTCGGAGGAAACCAACCTGCTGACACCTCGATCTCAGACTTCTAACCTCCAGAACTGCGAGATGATACATTTCTGTTGTTTAAGCCCCCCAGTCTGTTGTACTTTGTTACAGCAGCCCTGGCAAACCAAAACGATGTGGGAAAATCCCAAGGGAAACGTGTTTTTGTTAAGGATGCCCCAGCTGAATGCAGGAAACTAAATGGCTCGGTAAGTGAAATGATGTGGACATAAAGCAAGGAGGGGGAGAGTCAAACAGAGGCATGATGTGTTGACATTTTTTATATTTGGTAATTATGTCTTTTAAAAAAATTTTTTTTCAGGCCATTTTTTTCCTTAAAAAACAAACCAAAAAAAAAAGCGACCAACAGCAATACTCTGTACAAGTATAACAAACATTAGAAATATGCATCATTCCAAAATTGTTACAAGAAAATTACAGTTTTAGAGTCCACATCAACATCTCCTATTCATAGGTGTCCCCAAGGGAAAAAAAGCTACAGTATGTTAAATACTCGACTGCTACACATAGTCTGAAAACTCAGAACTTGGACTTTGGAGGCAAATCGACATCGGTCACCAAGACTCGTTTATTCGCTCAGCAAGTGCAATCGAGCATTTCAAAAGAAAACCAGGCTTTTTCATCCCAGATGAAAAGCGAACATGAATCATCTGCACAGTTGGCCCCAACCCCAGGAGCCTATGACTTGGTGATGCCCAAATCCAGCGGAGTCAGTTATGCCAAAATCTAATGGTTGTTACACGGCCACAGGGAACAGACCCAAATGTCACTTCCTACTGGGGCCAATCATCATGAGATTTAACTTTGCAGACAAAACGTCCTTGCTCTTGGGAGAAGATATCAATGGCCCAAATCCCCCAAACTAACTCATCCCATCCTGGCTGGTTTTCTGTATGCAACTGTCAAATACTAAGCAAGGGCGATCACACCATCCCCACGATTCCACTGGACTCCTCAAAGTTGGGTTCATTGTTCACTGTTCCATTGCTCCTGGAAGGGCTGGGGGCAGGAACTCAAAAGTACTTTCTCTTTTCTGGGACCAACCCCCAGCCCGGGTGTCCTTTATATTTACACATTAATCTTCCCTTTTCTCTGTGCTATAAATACCCTCACCAACCCCCCCCCCACCCTTGGCCCATCGCCAGGTCTCTTCAGGATGCAGAGAAGCGTCCTGACCTTCGTGTGACCTGCCCATTTGGAATCCAGGCCTCTCCACCACAAGCCTTCCTCCCAGGATTGGGAATGACGTCTGAGAGTGGCTGCTGCCCATTTCCCAAGATCATCCCAGGCGGAAGGGAGGAAGATTTCTGGGTTTTGCATTTTGACACAATATGTTTATGATTATTGTTGCTTTCATCTTTTAAAGGAATTTTTCGAGTTAAGTCCTTCCCTCCGACTTCTCCACGGCAGCGGCAGTGATGTGGGCAGGGCGTACATCTACATGGGATTTGGTACACTGGCACCCATCACCGTGGTTTCCTGACAAATTGGAGTGGGAAGGGGTGTGACCGACAGAACTGCTGCCTGAACAGGGACCACTGAAGAAGTTACGGAACCCTCCAAGATCTGCGTGCAAGGGGCAGCCTTCCAAGTGTGAAGGCTTGGAAGCAATCGCCCAAACCCAGCTTTCCTCAACACCCCGGGACAGCACGGCTTCCCTGATGCAGACCTTCAGAGCCGAAGAGGAGGACCCAGCCTGGCCTGGCCTGGCCAGCCCACTCCTCCAAGGGCCTGATACTGAACAAACTGCTTTCTACCAAAGAGAGCAAAGGATTCAGCAAAAAGTGCAATTTCCATTTGGGAAGTAAGGTTCTCCCAAAACACGACACCATTACCACTTCTCCTTTATTTCTTTCAGTACCTCAAAGGGAGAGGGAGACAAAAGACGTGCAGCACCCGACCTCTGAACCGAATCAAGGGCTTTCTGTACGCGGTGGTTCCCCCTTCGTGACCCTAAGATACCCAACTGTCCAGTCAGTGATCAAAGTGCCGGTGAGTTAAGGAGCATGGCAGGGTCAGGAGACAGGATCCCACAGATCCACGGTGACCAGGGCACGCCGCTCCCATTTTCAATAGGACACATCGTCCTATGTTTACAGCAGGATTTATGACTGTGGGAAACGGCCACAGGACTCCAGGGACTTGGTCATTCCTTCATAAGACCTTGTACACTTCATTGCCTATTGGAGGAGAAACTCAACACATCTTCAAAATATAACCTGAGCCACAATATAAAATAAAAAGAAACAAATCCTTTCATGTTAATGCCTTGAGAAGTTTACAGATTATGTACCAATAAAATAAATCCACATAGATTCTGAAATTCTCGGTGGAGACACATACCTGAAAGCCAAAAACAACAACAACAAAAATCAACCTACACTTTAAAAAAATCAAAGTAATTACAGCAGCAGTATAGTGAAAAGAAGTTTTAAAAATAATAATTACATCTTTGATACAAATTTGAACTTTGTACACCTCAGTTCCAAGGAATGACTGTTTTAAGAGTTTAGTATATATATATACAGCAGATACGGGTATGTGTCACTGCAGATACAGACTAAAGCCAGTAGACTCTACGGAAGGAGGGATTCATCTGACACTGTTTTCACACGGAAGTGTTCGCAGATTGCCACGCTTTTAAAAACACACACACACATACACGGACACACAGAGACACATAAAATGCCAACCTGAGTAAAACGTTACTAAAAACCTAGAGCATCATGAATCACTAAGTCACATATTGCACCTTTAAATAATCCTTCTTACCACATACAGAAATGAGAAAAAAGATCAAATGGGGACAATAAAAGATTATTGTGTCACTGAAGGGTTCCTCTGCTTCCCCCCGACCTTCCCCCACCCCGAAATTCTCACGGTGACAATTTAGTTTCCACTCTTGCCCAACCAATGGGCAGAAAATGTGGCCATCAGAAGTGTCTTTGGGGAAAAATAGGAGGGGAAAAGGGAAGAAAGAATAGAGCACAAAACAGGGGATGGAGGAAGTTGGGGAGGATCTCCTCTAATCAAATGAGAACAGGAATGTTACTAAGAAGGCTGAACCTCTGATACTAAACTACTGTTTAAATATTCCACATAGTCCAATTATGAGATTCAATACAAAAATAGAGATCTACTGAGTTTTACCTGTGGAAGCATAATTCAGAAAAGGCACATGTTCAAATAGAAAACCCAGGCAGGAGAGGTACCACGTAGCCCTCCCTACATGATAATCATCCACTATTATGTATTTTCCATCAGCTAGATTCCAAGATACAGTAGGTAAAAATAGACCTCTGATACTTAAAATATATTCAACCTAACACAATCCTGGCTTTAGCATGTGAATCATATAAAATAGTCTTTTTAAAAAAGAATGTCTTGTAAAAGAAAAAAAAAATCATAGCTCACTTTTCCTGGTGTTCTGTAATTCTCAAGAAAAAAAAAAAAGGGAACTCATCCCACTGATAATCAGAAACATAGTTGATTTGCTCACTACCCATCCACAGCCCCTGACAGCCCCAACTTCTCACTTGTCATGTTTCACATGCGCAGCTTCACACTCTCAAATTAGTTCTAACAAAACGGAACAAAGAATTAGGATACTAGACATATAAAAACATGTCAACATCGGGGCATTTTCCTCTGCTGTGGGTGTGACGGTCTGGTTAACTCCAGAAAGGTTTTCCTTTGGAATTTAGGCAATGTAACCATTTGTCTTTCCGAACGCGGTCACTGGTGCAAGGTTTTCGTAGATTGTCATTGCAGTTGTGTTCTGGTAGATGAGATCTACTTTCGAGTCCTTCTGGGATCTGATAATATCCAAAACACACTGATTGAGGAAAACATACTGGTCCTGTTAGAAAAAGAAAGAGAGAAAACAAATGAGCACAGGTCCTGAAGGTGCGCACCCAAGGTTTTTTTCAAACAGATTACCGCCCTCCAACCCCACCCACCCCACAGTGAACACTCCAAGTTCACGTAGGTCAAGGGGTAATAACATAGTGGTGAAATCTGAAACCACGGACAGCAAGGTTCTCATCATTAATGGGTCTCAATGAGAGCGGCGCACTCCCCGCACCTCCCTGCACCAAGGAAAAGTACCAGAATCTTGGGGAAGGGCAAAGAAAGAACGTGGAGGAAATAATGCACTAAAAAGTCCAGCAGGGTTTTCTTGGCTAGGGGGGATGTGGAGAATGAATAAGCTGTGATTCTCAACAGAGGGGGTGGGTTAAAGGGGGATGATCAGGACCGAGTTGGGGGTCCCCATCCTGAAGGGGGTGTAGAGACAGGGGTAATGATTGGGGTAGACCTGAAGGTCCCCATGCTTCAGGCAAGCACATCAGAATCTGCAGGTAGCCATTAAAAAGAGGAAGAAAGGCCCTGGTGGTGCAGTGGTTGAGAGTCCGCCTGCCGATGTAGGGGACACGGGTTCGTGGCCCGGTCCGGGAAGATCCCACATGGCGCGGAGCGGCTGGGCCCGTGAGCCATGGCCGCTGAGCCTGCGCATCCGGAGCCTGTGCTCCGCAATGGGAGAGGCCGCAACAGTGAGAGACCCACGTACCGCAAAAAAAAAAAGAGGAAGAAAGGGTATATGCTGAAAGATATCCATAATGCTGTTAGAGGAGAAAAACATCACAGGGCAGCATTACCTACAAAATAAGATCCAATTTTTAAAATATGCTCTGTGTGTGTGTGTGTGTGTGTGTGTGTGTGTGTGTGTATTTTTTTTTAACAGAGGTACATAAAGAAGCCTGTAAAGATACATGCAAGCTGTAAACACTAGCTACCTCTAGGGAGTGGAACTGGGGAAGAAAAAGTAAAAGAGAAAAACGTCCTCTGTATAATCCTGTACTGTTAAATTTTTTTGATATGAACAAATTTATATTATTTTCAAAATATTTTAAAAAGGGATGAGAACATTTGTAAGCAGGTATAAGATTTCTGTGTTTCTCAGAAGCGGATAAAAGATTGATAACTACGACTCTATATATTAATTACAGCAGAAAACAGGAGATCTCTGTCCCCACCAACGCAGGAGGTGACTTCCGCTCTTCCCACCACAGCCACGCTGCGCCACCCCAAAGCACACAACGCACCCAGGCCTCCAGAACATTCCCTGCTGGACTCAGAAACACAACACATACTCATAGAGTTCTGAATTGGTTCAGGGTGACGGCCTGACACAAGGTTAATATTCCGCTCTATCCTGGCCGGGAGCATTCATCCCGACAGCTTTGAGGAAGGCTATTTCCCAATACACGTGTTGAGAACATGCCTTGAACACATAGTTTATCAGGAACATTTCAGGGAAAGCCAAACCCAACAGTTTTACATAAACGACACTGTAGATATTAAGCATGCATGTTCCCAATTGGTCACCATCCTCCCGCAGCCATGAGGATTGATGTTCTTTAACATTTACAAGGCAGGGTGAGGATATATTGCTGTGTTAAAGCTTAAAGCGGCATTATCCTATTTCGTATCATTAATATTTGATGAGTCCATTTCATTAGCTTATTTTAAGAATGGTCAGACCTTCTTAGAAATCAAGAGTTGAAAAGACCAGTTTCGTGAGTTTAAAACCCGGAAGCCAAAGTTCAGAGACTTGCTAAGATTATTTGGTGAGTCAGTGGCAGCAAGGTGAGGAATCCTGATACTGTCTCGGTTTGTAGCTCCATTGCTGCTATCAGGACAACTATGTCACTGCATCGGGTATCGTGGGGTAGTTCAACCCCACATCACTTTAAGGTCTTGAAAGAAATCCACCTCACAGCCAAGAGCCAGAAAGATCTGGAAGGGTGGAATATTTTAACACAAGTGCGTGACACGATGCCATCTTTTAAACACAGAAGGGAAGGGGGAATTGTCAGACACAGACATTGGGCTCACCTCTGTCTGCACCATTAAAGGCCTGTGCATTCGAAGGTCATACACAATCCCGTACACATCCACAGTGTTCTCGTCCTCCATCTGATAGATAAGACGATCGATGGCAATGAAAGTGCCCGTCCTTCCCACCCCAGCACTGAAAAAAAGGGGAAATGAGCATGTCAGCATGGGTTACCTCTACTGTAAAACTCTCCCATTTCCCCATTTATACATATATCTTACTCTCCTCCACTATCAGGCTTTGAGGGTCAAGCCCAGGACCATTACCAATTGGTTCAATTGAAACCTTTCAAATCAGACTGTACTAGCTTAGAACTGGGGCCCAAGTCTTAAAGTGACTTTCATGTCAAATGCCACAAATAAAACACCTTGCTAGAGCATCTTGAATCTCAGTCCCATTGAAGTCGCCACTGTATCTAGGTTGGCAAGTTCCATCAATTTATTCCCCAGAGGGCAACAAAGTCCCTCCCTTCTTCTGTCCTAAAATCAATTCCTTCAGCTTCAAAGCTAATTTCCTATTGTTCTGGAGGAGAGGGTGGCAACCTTTTTCTGTTAAGGGCCAGAGAGTAAATATCTTCAGCTTCTCAGACTTTGCAAAGCAACTCTTTCTGCCACTATAGCATAAAAGTAACTATAGACAATATGTAACCAAATGGACATGGCTGTGTTCCAATAATACTGTATTTACAAAAACAGACAGCCAAACAGACTGTGGTGATGGTTTCACAGGGGTATACTCATCTCCAAACTCATCACTGTTGTATTCATTATGTTGTATTCATTAATTTACAGGCAGTTTTTACATGTGGAAAAAATATTTTTAAATAAATAAAATGAACCAGAGTTATGTGTTTCAACATTGTTAAACAGCAAACCAAAATGCTAAACAAAACAGGTTGCAGAATGATGTATACATTATAAAATCTGGTAAAAGTTTAAAGTATATAAAACCATAGAGTTACGTACATATGTAATAAAATATAAAAGCACAGAAGGGAATGATACAGATAAACTTTAGGACCACATTCACCTATGTAAGAAGGCAAATGGGATAGGAGACTAGTAAGCAGAGACTTTAATTATATCTGTAACGTATTGTTAACAAAAAGAAACATATATGGCATCTTGTTGTGCCTGATTAAATTGTTATTATTCTCCATACTTTTGTAAGGTTGAAATATTTCAAAACAAAATATTATAAATACGAAAGAAATTTAAATATATTATGATTTTTTTTTAAATACAGGCAGGTGACCAGATCTGACCCACAGGCTATAGTTTGCCAACCCCCGTTCTAAAGTCAAAGGCTTAGGGAATAAGCCCTAATTCCTTATTGGTCCCTTATCCAAACCTTTCTTGAATTTGTAAATACCTATTGCATTCCCTCTTAGGGTTTTTTTTTTTTTTCAAAAGTGTCCATATTTATAAGTACGTTTGAAATCTGTCACACACGGACAGCCATCTGCATACCTGCAGTGCACCAGAATCGGTGACTCAGGAGGACTCTGCTTCATGTAGTCACGAACAAGGTACCGGAAGTTGATGAGCAGGTCAGTGGTGTCGGGAACGCCATGGTCAGGCCAGGAGGTGAAATGGAACTGACGCAGAGTGTGACTCTCACTTGTCTGGATCTAAAAGCCAAGAAAAGTTGTAAGATCCAGAGAGAAAGGCAAGCTAGATCAAGCAGTACCTGAAGACTGAATTGCACGGCTCAGCTGAAAGGCAGCTCAGCAGAAGTGGTCATGACCACAAATTAGAATGGTCCATTGGTACAACAGCTGATAAAGTGCTCATCAAATCCTCATAACATGCCAAGCAGGAGGGTTTATGATCCCCCTTTAAAAAAGGAGGAGGAAGGTTCCAAGAAGTGAAACAACTTCTCTTAACACTCAGCTCAGAAGCAGAAGTCTCTCATCCTTCGATTTTGAATTCAGAATCTTCCCCTTCCAATCCAGCCTCCTGCCAATAATATGCTCACATTCTTACACCTACACCTCCTTAGAGATTCATAAACCCCACCCCTTGAGCCCACCTGGAAATGTCACTGACCAAAAATAAATTTATACAAATACAACTACGATAGTCAGTGCCTTCGGGGCAAGAAATGACTCATAATTCACGTCTTACAAAGAATTTAATAAAGTGATAGGCAACCGGCAAGCACCAAGTAAATACTTAGAGCTGTAGGGCTTTAAGAAAGGGCATCTATTTCGACTTCAGATAGACAATAGAAAGTGAAGCTTATTATAACAGAGTTAGTTATTATGCAGACTGGTTTCCTACCTGGACCAAAGCACATACCTTTAATTATCAGAACTCCACCCAGGCTGGGCCATTCCCATTCCTGATTCAACTATACTCATTATGCCTACACCTGGGCACTGGCCTCACCTGTGTGTAGCTATATCTGGACTGCTGGCATTTCCATCTTCTTTATGACAGCTACCCTTTGAAGCTTCTTTTGTTGTTGTTAATGTATATACATTATAAAAGCAGTACATTCACATTATTCAAAATGTGGAAGACAGTAAGAAAAAAGGGCAGTGAGGGAAGAGGGTACTGTGAAATCCCGTCCCGCAGGAACATAACATTCACAGATTTAATTATAAGTACTCATCCAAAGAAAGAAACCGCCATGAGAGAAAAGAGGGGAGAAGGAGAGAGCTGAGGGGAAGGCCAGACTTTCGGTATTATCTCCACAGAAGAGCAAAGAGGCTCAGGTTAGAGGTGACAGGCAAAGGACACTTGCAGCCCTATCAGTTATGTTCCCACTTTTTAAAGGGAAAATATATTCATGCATTTTGTACAATTAAAAATAATATTTTATTAAATGCCATGTGGTATCCTAGATTGGATCCTGAACTGGAAAGGGCTTTAGTGGAAAACTATGAAATTAGAAGAAAGTCTGGAGTTTAGTTAATAAAAATAATAGTAAATTTTTTAACGATGTGGACAATTCTATCCACAATTCCCCTCCACAAGGGCAAACTCCAAGCAGTGAAAGCAACCAAGGATAAACCAGTCTGTTTCAAATGGGTGAAATCTATAGAAATAAGTATGACATTTTAAGGGATTCTCAGCTATGGTGAACTGCATTATTTATGTGACCCATTCAATACATGATTAACTGCTTTGACGGCATCTCCAGGAGAGGAATTGAAATAAGTATTAATGGAGGCCAGAGCCTTTGAGACACGGCAATTAGCAAAGAGTTAATATACTACAACAGTGGAGCATGAAATGACTTATGAAATCTTCAAGGATAATTCTCATAGACTGGAAACCAGCCCACCAGCCCCTCATAAACGCAACTCTACTAAATCTACTTCCAGGTTTTTCTTTTAGGCACTATTCATAATGTGCATAAAACTTTGTCTCCTAGTATATTTCCCTCAATTACACTCTAACTTCTCCTCATGGTAATTATGCAGTCTCCATAGCCGTCATTTCTAATAGCTGAATAATGATACAGTGACTAGATAACCTATAGTTTCATTATCTATACTCCAAAAGCTAGATATTTGCATGGTTTCCAAATATTTCCCCCCATTATAAATAATACTCAGACACATCTTTATGAATAATAAGCCTTCTCCTATATTTCAGATTATTTCTTTAGGGCAGATTCTCAAACTTGGAACCACCAGATCAAGGGCGGACGGGTATTTTTATGCCTTTGATATAAACTGCAGAGGGTTATATTGATTTATGCAGCCATCAAAAGATATCAATGTTGCTCATGACACTGATTCTATTTTTAAACATCCTTTACAAAATTAAAAGGACACATAAACTGACTTCCTAGAATGCCTACACAATTTAACTGCATTTGTTTTCATAACATTTTGGGGGAAGGGAGGCCATGTGTATATGGCCTGGAATCCTATTATTGTAACTGTCATTATAAACTATTCCAACAGCAAATGGCCACTCCTGATGTCATACTTCCAACCAAATAATCCAAAACGGCCTTGATTTGTAACAAAAATTCTATGAGCAGGTCACGTGGAAGTGGAAGGAAAGGAGTACAGATACTGAGCCATGCTCTTAAGATTCACTTTATTTAAGAACAACTTAGGAAATGCTCTTTAAGAAAGCAAAGCCGAAGGGTTGCCTTAGAGTATATGCAGATACGGATTGTTTTATTCTGTAAAGAAAAAAGCAAAAATATAATTCTGATGCATAAAAAAATTGGTTAATACCAACCTAAAAAGTATCAACCCAAGGTTTATATATGTTAATGTTATATGAGACTTGTCCTTCTTGACCTCTTACTTACATTTTGCACTGTGAAGTCTCTGATGGTCCATTCTGGTAGAACAATTTCTGATGTCATTGCCACCGTTATGTCCCCATAGTCCTGAGCCTGCTTGGAGGGCCAGTACTCCTCACATTTGGTCTAGAATAAAATGTGTTTTTATACAAAGACTCAGATCAAACCACCTACCATCACGAAAGCCTCACAAGGAGACCAGATATTGAAAACTAGCACCGCCCGGGGTCTGAATCCATCCCTTAGGTGGGTTCTGTCTGACCCTTGGAATTTTGGGTTTTTTAAAATTTACGATTCCTGCCAACTCTTTTAAATTTGGGAGTTTTCCCATAAAAATCCAGATTTCTTGCTTCTCTTGAAAAATCAGAAGATCTAGCCAACACTGAGCCCCCATTTCTGACTCAGAGCTAAGCAGCAGCTGTTCCTTCACAGGGGACACCATGCCCGCCCAGTTCCCCCAGGCCTACAGCAGCCATTCCACTAACTGCTCCCTGAACTAAACTTCTCCAACTGACCTATAACCCTAAGCAGCAGAAGAAATGAGAACTTTTCTCGATACTTTTAGATACACACTAATTGCAATACAAATATGGACACCAATAAAGAGAATCAGATTAAATAATTTGGGGGTCTTTGATTTTTATAAAGTCAATGGGCAGATGTGAACAGAAATAAAAATCAGGAAACAACTGCTCTCTGAGACTACCTCAATCCCCATTTAGTAACTGACTGAAAACACACACACACATATATACACACACTCTCTCTCTAAACTTTCCAAAGTGTGCTCTCCTGCAATGGTTTCTAACCCTGACTGATATCTGACTCACCTCGGAGGTTTGTTTTGCTTGAAAAACAGATGCCTGCTTCCCACCTCCAGAGATGCTGACTCTGACCCAGGGATCTGTATTTTTTAAAAGATCCCGGCTTCTGGACCACTGCTCCAAGAAAGAACACAGGACTGGGACACACACTGACATGGAGTTTTTGCCCAGGTTGTCTCTTACCCGCTGGATTTATGTTACTACCTTGTGGGCAAGCTCTTAAACTCTAAGCTTCAGTTTCCCCATCTATAAAATAATAACACCTCACAGGGTTGTTATAGGAAAAAATAACATATATGGAGAATCTAGTGCAGAAAATACACTGGCTCCCTTCCCCTGTCACCCAGGGTCAGTAACATCCACTTCTCTCCCGCCTGATGATGAACAAGGACCCGTTAAATTCATCTTCTTGTTCTTCGTTAATTTAACTATGTCGTTTTCACTTATCTAACAGATATTTAGGAGAATGTCCCATGTGTGAGGCCCTGGGCTCAACAGCACCATAAAGTTTATTTGCATTCATAAGCAATGGCCTTTTGTTTGCATAATAACCTGTTCTAATGCGAGAAATGGGTGCAGAACCCAACCTTCTGTGTCACACATAATATGAAGGGAACCACCTCTTAACTGTTCTTTGTTACCTTTCCTTCCTCCAACCCCAGCCCCTAACACAGGACCTTACACATACTTGGGGCTGGATAAACATCTGCTAAATTAAAGTGAAAGAACAGAACATTAAAAGAAATGATGCCCAGGGACTTCCCTGGTGGCACAGTGGTTAAGAATCCGTCTGCCAATGCAGGGGACACGGGTTCGAGCCCTGGTCTGGGAAGATCTCACATGCCGCGGAGCAACTATGCCCGTGCGTCACAACTATTGAGCCTGGGCTCTAGAGCCCGCTCGCCACAACTAGAGAAAGCCTGAGTGCAGCAACGAAGACTCAAGGCAGCCAAAAATTAAATAAATAAATAAAAGCTCTACTATTAAAAAAAGAAAGAAGAAAAAAAGAAATGATGCCTGACAGGTTGGCACTATCTCCGGGATACTGTTACTCAAAGCATGCACCCTGGAGCGGCAGCAGCGGGAATTGTCAGAAATGCAACTCGGAGGTCCAGCACAGACCCTCTAAATTAGAAACTCTGGAGGCGGAGCCACCCTGCAGGTGACTCTGATGCACGTTAAAGTTTCAGAACCACTGGCTTAGGGACTTGACTCCTTGGGACTTCCCTGGTGGTCCAGTGGTTAAGATTCTGCCTTTCCAATGCAGGGGGGCACAGGTTCGATCTCCTGGTTGGGGAACTAGCATGGCCCAAAAAGAAAAGGGACTTGACTCCTATCCTATTCTTTAAGTAACAAACCTTCATGAAAAAATTCACAAAGCACATTAGGTCCTATTCCTCAGGCACAGCCTTTCTGAATTTAGCCCATGTTTTTCAATTCTCCTTGGTCCACTTATGGAAAGATGGGATTTTATTACTAGAAGAAATCTTATCTTTGATGGAAGTGGCTGGGAGGATTCCAGGCCATCAGAAGGGAGAGGGAACTGCTGAGACTTCTCTGGGGATACATCAGAAATTTTGCATAAAGAAAGGGTCCCAATGCTATAAACTAAGTTTGAAAATCACTGAGTTGGTCCAATTGGTCATGTCACAGGTAGAGCTGGTTGCTCGGAGGCAGGTCGGGCTTGCACTCATCCACAGAGCTGATGAACAACGGAGCTGCACATGCCTTCTTCCGCCTCACTAACCCAACCCCTGCTGTTCATTAATGCCAGCAGCAGTGACTTAATGAATAGAGAACATTGCTCTCTGTCCACAAAGGAAGGTAATGATAACATAGAATTTTTTAATGTTTTTCTAGAACTTTTCTCTTAGAGGAGAAAAAGTCAGAAAACACACTTCTAAGAACAGAGGTGCTAATATGTGGGGGAGTGTTTTTTTAAAAAAAGACAAATCATTTTTAAGATACCCTCCCCCCACAGTAAATACGAATGAACGAATTGAACTGAATAATAATAAAAATAAAAGATACTAACCCTTCCCTGCTCAGCACATTTGGTCAGCATGACAACGGCATAGACATTTTTCTCCCAAACCATACGCCAAAAATCTTTCAAAGTGTTGGGTAAAGGTCCTTGTGTGGCAATAAATTCTCTCTTGGAATGGTAGCCCTAAAAATGGAAAGCAGTACATATTCAACCTCAAAGAGACAGCAAGAGGACAGCAGGAGGATCTCCTCCTAACCAGCCAGCACTATGGGCCCCGCTCTCCACTTACAGGCATGTAGTTGGCATTGATGTAGTCGTCAGTTGAATGGGCATGGACTGAAAGTTTGACACGGGAAATATCGTCTGTGACATTCAAAGAAAAAAGTTCCATGTTAGAATAGAAGCAAAGGTGTGAGGTGAGTTGAATACAAGAGAAAAAACTGTCGTTTTCATTTATCTAACAGATATTTAGGAGAATGTCCCATGTGTGAGGCCCTGGGCTCAACAGCACCGTAAAGTTTATTTGCATTCATAAGCAATGGCCTTTCGTTTGCATCATAACCTGTTCTAATGCGAGAAATGGGTGCAGAACCCAACCTTGTGTGTGGCAACCCAACCCTGTGTGGCAACGCAGGGGCTCCATCACACCTTGAAGCTGCATGGCTTGGCGTTTTACATCCACGACCTTATTTCATTCCCACAGTCACCAGATGTGACTGTGGCACAGACAAGTTACATGATCACCTGGGCAGAGCTAGTCAGTGGCAGAGCCACAGTCAGAACCCGGGCAGCCTGGCAACAGGTCCCAAGGTCTTAACCACTCCAGACCGCCTTCTCAGGCAAAACCAACTATTACCATTCTTGGGTGAGTGCCATGAGCCAGGGAAGGCCCTCAGCAATGTTATTTATTCCTTATAACCACACTACAAGCTTCTGCGCCCATTTTAAAGAGGAGGAAACTGAGGGTCAGAGAGATTAAGTGATTTTTCCAAGCACTTTCATCTGGTGCATGGCAGTCAGAATTCAAATCCAGTGCCCTTTCCAGTATAGCAGGGTAGATACTCAGTTAAGACTTTCACACTTTCTCTATTCTCATAAAAAAAAGTTGTTATAAAAAGTCCCAAATGCAAGAATAAACTGAATGTATAAGACTATTATAAGTGGTATATGTGGCATCTAAGATATGACACAAATGAACTTATTTACAAAACTGAAACAGACTCACAGGCATAGAAAACAAACATATAGTTATCAAAGGGGAAAGGGAGTGGGGGGATAAATTAGGAGTTTGGGATTAGCAGATTTAAACAGATAAACAACATGGTTCTGTATAACACAGTTATACTGAACTATATTCAATATCCTATAATAAACCATAATGGAAAAGAATATGAAAAAATGTGTGTGTGTGTATATATATATATAATGGAATCACTTTGCTGTACAGCAGAAATTAACAGAACATTGTAAATCAACTATACTTCAATTTTTTAAAAAAAGACTACTATAAGTGGAAGGACGTAAAGCATAAAATTCTCATGTTTCCTATATACTGTCATCTCAAAAACACACACGCAAAATTGTCCAACTCCAGAAATGAAATAATATCCTTAAAATCTCAACTATCAGCCTGAGCTATAAGCAGCAGCTCCTATGTTTCCCTGTCTTTGACAATCCACTATCTCACCCTCCCCTGAACAAAATAACAACAATTCTAAACCCAGTTACCAACATGAGTGTCAGCCTAAAATCTTCCCAATAAAAACAACAGCCAAACTCTGGATCTGAAAATCTCCACAGACATCCACAAAAACGGGCCAATAATCCTGTGTTAACCCTCAAAGTGCAGAGCTGAGGCAGATCCCGACAGCCTAGTTTTAAAAGCGTTTCTCTCAGCACACGCATGAGTCAATGTCTGCTGTCAATATAAGTGCTGGAGGGGCGGCGAGGAATGAAGAGAACGAAGGGAGGAGCTAGAAAATCCTGAATCTAAACAGAAGTTAACATTTCAGGCCAGGAAAGAAAAACACAACTTCAAGTAAAACAGACAATTTAAAAAAACAACAAAAAAAGACAGGAATGAACCCAAATGTAATTCATATTTAGCCGTGGAATGCACTCAGCCAACCAGAGACGTGTCTGGACAAACAGAAAGCATTACTCCGTGCCTGCCCTCGCCCTGCTCCCTTTCATTCCAGAACTATACTAACGGAAATAAAAGAGCTGTGGGAATAAAGGGGTTCAAAGCGCAGACTCTGGCCTTTTCCCTGAATGAAACTGACAGACTCGGTCCAAGTCTGGTCCCATCATGACTATCTGTGTGACTCTGGGCAAATCACCTAGCCACTCTGTGCCTCATTGTCCTCATCTACTACCTATTTCATAAGGCTACTGTGAGGATTGAATTCAATGGCATATGCCTGAACACCGTGCTCAGCACACAGAAGGTGACTAAGGAATGGCTATGGAAGTGGTTAGTTCGTATCTGGATTCTTCTCCCCTCTACTGTTAAGAGATGTGATGCCAATGATGGAAAAAAGGGAAAGTAATGTGGAAAAAACAACTTACAGGGTAGAACATTGTTATAGCGATTTTTTCCTCTATTCTCAGCCAGTTCAGCTGCGTACTTAGGTAGACTAATTCCAACAAGCTTCAGATCCTAAAAACAGAACATATGAGTTGTTCATTTATTCAGTGTTCAAATGTTAGTTATACTACTCAGAGAGTACGAAAGAACAAAGTGGGAATGCAGAGATGTTATGGGTAACATTGTGTCCCTCAAATAGATATGCAGAAGTTCTAACCTCTGGTACCTGTGAATGAAATCTGAGTTGAAAATACAGCTTTTGCAGATGTACTCAAGACAAGACGAGGTCATACTGCAGTAGGGCAGGGCCCTTAGTGCAATATCACTGGTGTCTTTATAAGAGGAGAAAAGACACTGAGATACAGACACACAAGGGAGACATGTGAAGATGGAGGTTATATGGCCACAAGTCAAGAATGCTTGGGGCTTCCAGAAGCTGGATGAAACAAGGAAGGATCCTCCCCAAGAGGTTTCAGAGGGGCCCCCAGGGGACATGCAAGAGCTTCTCTCTCCCCTCAAAGAGGGCTGCCTCTCACCCAAAGCTTCACCATAAAACGGAAACAGGCAGTTTTCCAACTTTCAGGAAAAACGTAGAGCAATTAAAAACACAACATTTACAGCCACATACTTCATATTCTTCTGCAAATCCACAGTTGGAGTCAGCTTGCTGTTTCTTAAAGTAGGCCTCAAAATTCTCCACTTTGATTAACTTGGATCTAGGAAAACAAAACAGGATTTTTTGCATTCAACCAAGTTCACACTCAAAATAGAAAAATACAAGTTATTTTTTTAAAAAGTGGAGAGTTTACTCACTTTTTAGGTCTTCATCATAGAAAAGGAAAGAAATAAAATAAGCAGTTAGAAAAAAATGACTCAACCATGACTCTGGAGATGATAGTAAACATCTTCCCAAAGAAAACCTGTAGTACAAGAGGCGGGCGGGCGGGCGGTGGCAGGTGGTGGCACTATAATGTTATTTACAAAACAATGAAATACGAATCAGGAAATCTGACTTCTAGACCCTGTTATAGAACTGATTGGTTTTGTGACTTTGAGCAAGTTCTCTCCTCCTAGATCTTCATAACCTTTTTTGAATCACAAAATATATATTTGTTGGTAGACTATAGGGCAAAAGTATGGTTCCCCTTGCCATTGTACAACACGGCAAGGAAGCTAGCTTCAGGAGACTAGGAAACATAGGTTCCGTGCAGAATAACAAGGCTAATAAGGACTTCCGGAGGATTAGGTCCAAACCTGTCGAAAAGTGGCAGCAGTTTCCATCAAAAAACAAACAAACAAACAAACAAAAACCTCAAAATAGGCGCTGAACAGATTGAGGGGTTAAATGTATGAAGGTGCACAACTCTGGAGACTTACTTAATTTGAGAAAAGGACACGTCATTGTTCTTGGCATCTTTCCTGTTTCGAAAGAAAAAGAAAGACCCATTAGATCAAAACAGCTTAATTCTGTGCTTTGTCCCCTTTGTGTATCTACAAATTGCCTTTTCGCTGAGCATTAGTTCATACACAGCATTACTTCCTGCTCACAAATACTAGACTTAACGGTCTAAGCAGCAAATGCTGAGTATAAGCCTGTGAAGTTACTCTCTCTCTCTCTTTTTTTTTTTTTGCGGTACGCGGGCCTCTCACTGTTGCGGCCTCTCCCGTTGCGGAGCACAGGCTCCGGACGCGCAGGCTCAGCGGCCATGGCTCATGGGCCCAGCCGCTCCGCGGCATGTGGGATCCTCCCGGACCGGGGCACGAACCCGTGTCCCCTGCATCGGCAGGCGGACTCTCAACCACTGCGCCACCAGGGAAGCCGAAGTTACTCTCTTTTATACCATCTTAAAGTATTGAAGAATCTTACTCAAGCAATGTGCAGGAGTTCCTCTGGGTAAATACATACCGGCAGCACCACCCTAGCGTGAAGCCACACTCGTTCTTTAGTGCTCTGGTTTTTGTTTTCTTGGTTTGTTATTCGTTTGGCTTTGGTTTTGGTTTTGGCTTTGAGAAAGCCTTTCTGATAAAGTTAATGTAATAAACCAGAAAATACACCCAGTGTCGGCAAGGTGGTCGGGCACCTGCCCCTCTTCTGTACTGCTGGCTAAACCCCATGCTGGCGTTAAAAGAAAAAAACTTTCTGGAAGGCAATTTCGCAGCACGTATCAAAATTGATAACATGCATATCCCCTGACCCAGAAATTTCCCAGCTTGGAATTTAGCCTAAGGGAGTAATCATGAATGTGCCCAGATTTACACACAAGGATAAGCAACTGTGGCAAACAAACAAACAAAATACCTGAAAACATCAGGAATTTGGTGAATAATTTCTATACAGCTGAATACTCAACAGCCACTTAAAATGAAGAAGATCTGAAGCCGTCCACAATGTCTTGTGAACAAAGCAGGCCAGAAAATGATATGTATAATATGATTCTGTTTGTGGGGATGTGTGTGTGTATTTGTGTGAGTTTTGTAATCACATCGATGTTGAGTAGTTTTGTATGGGTGTGATTATGGCTTATTTCTTTTCTTTGCCCTTCTTTTCTGTTTTTTAACTCTTTGCCGTAAATATGTAAAACTTTTCTTTTAATAAGAAACAATAAAGCTGTTTTTGACCCCTCCCTCGAAAAAAAAATCAGAATCTAATGCAAAAAGATGTAATACGGGCACTGCCTCTCAACCCACGAGAGCAAGGCGGTGGCAGAAGACCAGGTGTAGGATGCATTAGAAACCCTGGGCCAGGATGAAATCCCCTGGCTGGCAGCATCCGATAACAGTGACTAAATCCCAGCTGATACACAGGATTCACACCCTGCATGGTCAGGCAGGAGGGTGTGCAATGAAAAGCAAAGACCAGGTCCAAGTCCATTTCCACACTTCCTACACTCAGCTTCTGCATCCTTGCAATGGGGCTTGGGAGACCTGCCTCATAGGGCCTCATGTATGAGAGAATTCATGAAAAGCACAAGTCCAGGCACACAGTAAGTGCTCAAGACAGAGTTGCTATTTTTACTATTTAACTACCCCAAAGAGTAACTGTACAGATAAAATAATAATAGCATAAGAGGTATAAGATACTGTCAAAGCACTTTTTTTTATTTAATGCTCCTAGGCGGCACGAGTTAGGCACTGTTATCATCCCTGTATCATACATTATCCAAGACCTTAAATCCAAGCTCCCTAACCACCAGTCAGAGACAGAGCGTGTGTTCAAACTTAGCTGACTCTAAAATGCCATCTCTTAACAGTCTGGTTTGTGAACTAGAATGCCTGTTTGAAAGCAGCCCCTTCTGTTGCAGTGTTTACCATGACCTAATGCTTTAAAACCCTCCAGCTCACAGGGACTTCCCGAGTGGTCCAGTGGTTAAGACTCTGAGCTCCCAATGCAGGGGGCCTGGGTTCAACTCCCGGTCAGGAAACTAGATCCCACATGCATGCCACAACTAAGGTGCCCTGAAGCCACAACTAAGGAGCCCGCCTGCCACAACTAAGACCCGGTGCAACCAAATAAATAAATATATTAAAAAAAATAATAAATGCTTAAAAAAAATTTTTTTAATAAATAAATAAATAAAAGAAAACCCTCCAGCTCAGAGACTGAGATGAAATAAGACGGGCCGGACAGTGAAGACTCTGGATGATGGGGACCTGGGGGCTCACTATACTATCCCTTCCATCTGTGTGACTGTCTGGTTACCCACAATACAAAGGTCCCTTTAAAAGTAGGATATTATTGGGCTTCCCTGGTGGCTCAGTGGTTGAGAGTCAGCCTGCCAATGCAGGGGACACGGGTTCATGCCCCGGTCCGGGAAGATCCCACATGCCACGGAGTGGCTGGGCCCGTGAACCATGGCCACTGAGCCTGCGCGTCTGGAGCCTGTGCTCCGCAATGGGAGAGGCCACAACAGTGAGAGGCCCACGTACTGCAAAAAAAAAAAACAAAAAAAAACAAAAACAAAACTAAAAAAAAAAAAGTAGGATATTATTGTTAACATAAGCAATAGTCACCTTTTCTTTCTCCAGAAGAGGAAGCCTCCTACGGCCACAATAACCAAGGCACCAAAGATACATCCAAACACTGCTCCACAGATGACACCTGGGAAAAGTCCAAATGGGAACCACTTCAAGAGGTGTTCACAGACAACTAGAGAAGATCATACTAAAGTGAAGTCAGTCAGAAAGAGGAAGACATGCCATATGATATCACTTTTGTGTGGAATCGAAAATATGACAAAAATGAACCTATCTACGAAATAGAAACAGACTCACAGACTCAGAGAACAGACTTGTGGTTGCCAACGGGGAGGGAGGGTGGGGGAGGGAAGGACTGGGAGTTTGGGATTAGCAGATGAAAACTATTACATATAGGATGGATAAACAACAAGGTCCTACTGTAGAGCACAGGGAACTATATTCAATACCCTGTGATAAACCATAATGGAAAAGAATATGAAAAAGAATATATATGTGTATAACTGAATCACTTGGTTGTGTACCAGAAACTAACACAACATTGTAAATCAACTGTATTTCAATAAATTTTTTTTGAATTTTATTTTATTTATTTTTTTACACAGCAGGTTCTTATTAGTCATCAATTTTACACACATCAGTGTATACATGTCAATCCCAATCGCCCAATTCATCACACCACCACCATCACCATCCCCCCACCGCTTTCCCCGCTTGGTGTCCATACATTTGTTCTCTACATCTATGTCTCATTTTCTGCCCTGCAAACTGGTTCATCTGTACCATTTTTCTAGGTTCCACATATATGTGTTAATATACGATATTTGTTTTTCTCTTTTTGACTTACTTCACTCTGTATGACAGTCTCTAGATCCATCCACGTCTCAACAAACGACCCAATATCGTTCCTTTTTATGGCTGAGTAATATTCCATTGTATATATGTACCACATCTTCTTTATTCATTCGTCTGTCGGTGGACATTTAGGTTGCATCCATGACCTGGCTATTGTGAATAGTGCTGCAATGAACATTGGGGTGCATGTGTCATTTTCAATTATGGTTTTCTCTGGGTATATGCCCAATAGTGGGATTGCTGGGTCAAACGGTAATTCTATTTTTAGTTTTTAAAGGAACCTCCATACTGTTCTCCATAGTGGCTGTATCAATTTACATTCCCATCAACAGTGCAAGAGGGTTCCCTTTTCTCCACACCTTCTCCAGCATTTGTTGTTTGTAGATTTTCTGATGATGCCCATTCTAACTGGTGTGAGGTGATACCTCATTGTAGCTTTGATTTGCATTTCTCCAATTAGTGATGTTGAGCAGCTTTTCATGTGCTTCTTGCCCATCTGTATGTCTTCTTTGGTGAAATGTCTATTTAGTTCTTCTGCCCATTTTTGGATTGGGTTGTTTGTTTCTTTAATATTGAGCTGCTTGAGCTGTTTATATATTTTGGAGATTAATCCTTTGTCCGCTGATTCGTTTGCAAATATTTTCTCCCATTCTGAGGGTTGTCTTTTCGTCTTGTTTATGGTTTCCTTTGCTGTGCAAAAGCTTTTAAGTTTCATTAGGGCCCATTTGTTTATTTTTGTTTTTATTTCCATTACTCTAGGAGGTGGATCAAAAAAGATCTTGCTGTGATTCATGTCAAAGAGTGTTCTTCCTATGTTTTCCTCTAAGAGTTTTATAGTGTCCGGTCTTACATTTAGGTCTCTAATCCATTTTGAGTTTATTTTTGTGTATGGTGTTAGGAAGTGTTCTAATTTCATTCTTTTACACGTAGCTGTCCAGTTTTCCCAGCACCACTTATTGAAGAGACTGCCTTTTCTCCATTGTATATCCTCTTTTCTCCATTGTATATCCTTGCCTCCTTTGTCATAGATTAGTTGACCATAGGTGCGTGGGTTTACCTCTGGGCTTTCTATCTTGTTCCATTGATTTATGTTTCTGTTTTTGTGCCAGTACCATATTCTCTTGATTACTGTAGCTTTGTAGTATAGTCTGAAGTCAGGGAGTCTGATTCCTCCAGCTCCGTTTTTTTCCCTCCAGACTGCTTTGGCTATTCGGGGTCTTTTGTGTCTCCATACAAATTTAAAATTTTTTGTTCTAGTTCCATAAAAAATGCCATTGGTAATCTGATAGGGATTGCATTGAATCTGTAGATTGCTTTGGGTAGTATAGTAAAATCATTTTCACAACACTGATTCTTCCAATCCAAGAACATGGTATGTCTCTCCATCTGTTGGTATCATCTTTAATTTCTTTCATCAGTGTCTTATAGTTTCCTGCATACAGGTCTTTTGTCTCCCTAGGTAGGTTTACTCCTAGGTTATTTTATTCTTTTTGTTGCAATGGTAAATGGCAGTGTTTTCTTAATTTCACTTTCAGATTTTTCATCATTAGTGTATAGGAATACAAGAGATTTCTGTGCATCAATTTTGTATCCTGCAACTTTACCAAATTCATTGATTAGATCTAGTAGTTTTCTGGTGGCATCTTTAGGATTCTCTATGTATAGTATCATGTCATCTGCAAACAGTGACAGCTTTACTTCTTTTCCAATTTGGATTCCTTTTATTTCTTTTTCTTCTCTGATTGCTGTGGCTAGGACTTCCAAAACTATGTTGAATAATAGTGGTGAGAGTGGACATCCCTTTCTTCTTCCTGATCTTAGAGGAAATGCTTTCAGTTTTTCACCATTGAGAACGATGTTTGCTGTGGGTTTGTCATATATGGCCTCTATTATGTTGAGGTAGGCTCCCTCTATGCCCACTTTCTGGAGAGTTTTTATCATAAATCGGTGTTGAATTTTGCCAAAAGCTTTCTCTGCATCTATTGAGATGATCATATGGTTTTTATTCTTCAATTTGTTGATATGGTGTATCACATTGCTTGATTTGCGTATATTGAAGAATCCTTGCATCCCTGGGATAAATCCCACTTCATCATGGTGTATGATCCTTTTAATGTGTTGTTGGATTCTGTTTGCTAGTATTTTGTTGAGGATTTTTGCATCTATATTCATCAGTGATGTTGGTCTGTAATTTTCTTTTTTTGTAGTATCTTGGTCTCGTTTTGGTATCAGGGTGATGGTGGCCTCATAGAATGAGTTTAGGAGTGTTCCTTCCTCTGCAATATTTTGGAAGAGTTTGAGAAGGATGGGTGTTAGGTCTTCTCTAAATGTTTGATAGAATTCACCTGTGAAGCCATCTGGTCCTGGGCTTTTGTTTGTTGGAAGATTTTTAATCACAGTTTCAATTTCAGTGCTTGTGATTGGTCTGTCCATATTTTGTATTTCTTCCTGGTTCAGTCTTGGAAGTTTATACCTTTCTAAGAATTTGTCCATTTCTTCCAGGTTGTCCATTTTATTGGCATGGAGTTGCTTGTAGTAGTCTCTTAGGATGCTTTGTATTTCTACGGTGTCCGTTGTAACTTCTCCTTTTTCATTTCTAATTTTATTGATTTGAGTCCTCTCCCTCTTTTTCTTGATGAGTCTGGCTAATGGTTTATCAATTTTTTTATCTTCTCAAAGAAGCAGCTTTTAGTTTTACTGATCTTTGCTACTGTTTTCTTTGTTTCTATTTCATTTATTTCTGCTCTGATCTTTATGATTTCTTTCCTTCCGTTAACTTTGGGTTTTGTTTGTTCTTCTTTCTCTAGTTCCTTTAGGTGTAAGGTTAGATTGTTTATTTGAGATTTTTCTTGTTTCTTGAGGTAGGCTTGTATAGCTATAAACTTCTCTCTTAGAACTGCTTTTGCTGCATCCCATAGGTTTCGGATCGTCGTGTTCTCATTGTCATTTGTCTCTAGGTATTTTTTGATTTCCTCTTTGATTTCTTCAGTGATCTCTTGGTTATTTAGTAACGTATTGTTTAGCCTCCATGTGTTTGTGTTTTTTATGTTTTTTTCCCTGTAATTCATTTCTAATCTCATAGCGTGTGGTCAGAAAAGATGCTTGATATGATTTCAATTTTCGTAAATTTACTGAGGCTTAATTTGTGACCCAAGATGTGATCTATCCTAGAGAATATTCCATGCACACTTGAGAAGAAAGTGTAATCTGCAGTTTTGGGATGGAATGTCCTATAAATATCAATTAAGTCTATCAGGTCTATTGTGTCATTTTAAGCTTCTGTTTCCTTATTTATTTTCATTTTGGATGATCTGTCTATTGGTGTTAAGTGAGGTGTTAAAGTCCCCCACTATTATTGTGTTACTGTCGATTTCCTCTTTTATAGCTGTTAGCAGTTGCCTTATGTATTGAGGTGTTCCTATGTTGGCTGCATATATATTTATAATTGTTATATCTTCTTCTTGGATTGATCCTTTGATCATTATGTAGTGTCCTTCCTTGTCTCTTGTAACATTCTTTATTTTAAAGTCTATTTTATCTGATATGAGTATTGCTACTCCAGCTTTCTTCTGATTTCCATTTGCATGGAATATCTTTTTCCGTTCCCTCACTTTCAGTCTGAATGTGTCCCTAGGTCTGAAGTGGGTCTCTTGTAGACAGCATATATATGGGTCTTGTTTTTGTATCCATTCAGCAAGCCTGTGTCTTTTGGTTGGAGCATTTAACACATTCATGTTTAAGGTAATTATCAATATGAATGTTCCTATGACCATTTTCTCAATTGTTTTCGGTTTGTTTTTGTAGGTCCTTTTCTTCTCTTCTGTCTCCCACTTAGAGAAGTTCCTTTAGCATTTGTTGTAGAGCTGGTCTTGTGGTGCTGAATTCTCTTAGCTTTTGCTTGTCTGTAAAGCTTTTGATTTCTCCATTGAATCTGAATGAGATCCTTGCTGGGTAGAGTAATCTTGGTTGTAGGTTCTTCCCTTTCATCACTTTATCATGCCACACCCTTCTGGCTTGTAGAGTTTCTGCTGACAAATCAGCTGCTAACCTTATGGGAGTTCCCTTGTATGTTATTTGTCGTTTTTCCCTTGCTGCTTTCAATATTTTTCTTTGTCTTTAATTTTTGCCAATTTGATTACTATGTGTCTTGGCATGTTTCCCCTTGGGTTTATCCTGTATGGGACTCTGCGCTTCCTGGACTTGGGTGGCTATTTCCTTTCCCATGTTAGGGAAGTTTCCGACGATAATCTCTTCAAATATTTTCTCTGGTCCTTTTTCTCTCTCTTCTCCTTCTGGGATCCCTATAATGCGAATGTTGTTGCATTTAATGTTGTCCCAGAGGTCCCTTAGGCTGTCTTCATTTCTTTTCATTCTTTTTTCTTTATTCTGTTCTGCAGCAGTGAATTCCACCATTCTGTCTTCCAGGTCACTTATCTGTTCTTCTGCCTCAGCTATTCTGCTATTGATTCCTTCTAGTGTAGTTTTCATTTCAGTTATTGTATTGTTCATGTCTGTTTGTTTGTTCTTTAATTCTTCTAGGTCTTTGTTAAACATTTCTTGCATCTTCTCGATCTTTGCCTCCATTCTTTTTCCGAGGTCCTGGATCATCTTCACTATCATTATTCTGAGTTCTTTTTCTGGAAGGTTGCCTATCTCCACTTCATTTAGTTGTTTTTATGGGGTTTTATCTTGTTCCATCATCTGGTACATAGCCCTCTGCCTTTTCATCTTGTCTCTCTTTCTGTGAATGTGGTTTTTGTTCCACAGGCTGTGGGATTGTAGATCTTCTTGCTTCTGCTGTCTGCTCTCTCTCAATCAACTTTTTAAAAATAAAATAAAATAAAATGGGAGTTGGACAAGATGATTCCCATGGCTCCTTCTGATCCTAATATTCAAGGGTTCCATACCCTAAAAGTCACATGTGTGCCTGGTACATGGGCACACAAATGACTACACTGAGAAAAAATGACCAAACAGTGTTTGCCGATTGGAAGTGTAACTGGATTTCAGAGAAGGGAGTGTGGTGGGCGGGGCCTGTGGGGACCTCAGAAGAGGAAGCTGAGCTCGGTCCTGATGGCCCAGTGACATCTCAGCTTCTGAGAGGACAGACCAGGCTCTCCTACCCTCCTGGGGGCCCCAGGGAGGTGTGTAGACCCCCATGCTCCTGTGGATACTGGAAGCAAAAAGTCAATGCATTGCTAAGATGCTCTTCTACCTGGATCCTGGGGCAAGAAAACAGCATCTGAGTAGCGACTGAAGGACACGTAGCTCTCAGCCCCATCTATGAGTCCATCACTGTGAGGGTTGAAGGTAATATTGGTGAAGCCAGCCACAGAAGCCCTGTGGGGTGACAAGAGGAAAGAGGGGTGGCTGAGAAGTGTCTGATGGCCCAGGCACATATAGTTTTGCACTCAGAGGCCCAGCCCCCAAAGGGCAAAAACCACAAGGCATTACCGATAGGAACCCAGAGGTTCCAGCTTCCCGTTGTAATAGCCGTGCGTGGTGGACTCGTTCCCAACATTGATTTCGTATTTCAAGACTTCAGATAAGCCCTGAGAACAGCTCTTTTCTTCTGTTGTTATGAGGTATGTCACATAGGTATCCGAGGCCCCCTTTTTGAAATCTTCGTACGTATATCTCAATACATCTGCTGACGGATGAACAGCTAAGAAAGGCACACGGAAGGAAAGCCATAAGAAAGTGATTGCAGAGATTTAAGTCTCCCTCGTTTCTAAATAATGACCAGGGTGATGGTGGTGACAGCTGCCATCTCTCACGTATGCTCTCTCTGCCAGGTTTTCCTTATATTAAGTTCTAAGGGCTTTACTTACATTAACTCATTTAATCCCCACAATAATCTCATCGCATAGGCTTACCACCCCCACTTTACAGGTGGGAAAATGAGACACAGAAAGGTAAAAAGACCTGGGCCCCAAGCTGCACTGCCTACGTGGTAAAGTCGTATTTCTAACCCAGACCACCTGACGCGGAGGGTGTGATCTCATCCATCACACGCTGGTACTGGTCAGGCTGGTCAGTGTGCAATATCATCTCCCCTGTTCAGCAAAGGTCTGAGCTTGGGATTTGCTGAATACCTTCACAGCAAAATGACTAGGTGTTTGAAACAGACCCAAAACAAAAGATAGAAAGAGAGAGAGAGAGAGAGAGAGAGAGATCTCAATGTCTCTTTTTGAGATTTAGCTGCAGGTTTTCAACACCAGCAAATCCCTTGTCTTCCTGGATTCCCGCAGCCCTGACAGTGTGTTTGAGCTCTGTCTTCTTTGGGGAGATGAGGACAGCATCACAGGCTGTGAGACTGGGCAAGGGGGGCACTGCATAATTCAGAGTTAAAGAATCACCAAGAACAGCAAAACTCTGCACTTTTTTATTGTTTTGGCCACACCGCACGGCTCACGGGATCTTATTTCCCCGACTGGGGATTGAACCCGGGCCCCTAGTATTGAAAGCACCGAGTCCTAACCACTGGACTGCCAGGGAATTTCCAAAACTCACCGCTTTAAACCCAGACCTTGGGCAAAGCACCCACACACAGCTAACAAAGACACCCTCAAATCATTCCCGTCTCACTTCCAGGGAATGTAATGGAGCCCTTTAAGGAAAAGCAGCGTTTAATCCACCTCCTCTCTCAGCTATGACAATGCTCTTTGCAAGTTCCCACTACAAATGCAAATCTTTTCCTTCTTTCTTCCAAGAGAAAGTCACCCTTTGAGGATGATTTGTGCGTGCGTGTTCATATGTGTGTGTGTGTGTGTGTGTGTGTGTGACAAACTGGGTTAAAACTAATATTCTGCCACCTAAAAGACCCTGTGCTGCAAAAGAGATGAAAAACGTAGATCAGAGGTAAGAAAGTCATGGCCATGGGCCAAATCCAGCCAGCCACCCCTTTTGGTAAATACTAGAACAGTCATACTGACTCTTTCTATATCTTCTATGGCTGCTTTCACACTACGACGGCAAAGTTGAATAGCTGAGAAGGAGACTGTAGGACCTGCAAAACTTAGAATGTTTGCTATCTGGCCCTTTACACTAAGTCTGTCAACACTAAGTCTGTCATCAGGCAAATGGCTTACACCCACCCACCCTGGGGTGAGTGCCAAAGCGTGGGTTGCAGTATAAAACCAGACGTGTGTTTGTCTCATGAATGCGTTTCAGTGGGCACTAAAATGGTACCCAGTCACGCCATCACCCACTGGCTGTTTAACCCATAATGACCCCTCCTTACCGTCCCCAGTGGTGAGAATGAGAGCGTAGGCTTTGATGGGTCCGTGGCTGGCTTCAAACCCACTGAATTTGACCTTCACAGAATTGTGACTGACAGATGTAATATTAGGGGATCCATCTGGAGAAGGAGGGTCTGAAACAGAACAAAAGAAAATATGATCACCCAACATTTAAAACCACAGAAGGAACAAAATTATGAAGGAGAGGATTTGCTGCAGTGCCCCACTCAAGTTCTGCCCTTGCTCTGGAAGCTGTGTGCTGGGCTCATGCAAAGCAAATCTAGAAGCAAAGGGCAGGGACGGGAACTGGTGGGGAACAAAGATGGCAAGTCCTTGGGGAGCCTGCCTGGCTGACAATGACCCCTTCACTGGGTCCAGCCACATTGCCAGGGTGGCCTCCTGGCAGCCTTGTTTGTAGAAGATAACGTGCCTTTTCTATCTTCCCCCAGTCCCTCCTGACCCAGATAGCCCAGATTCCTTATTTTGAGAATGGGGGCAGAAGAAGGAGAACAAGACGGAGACTGTGTGGGTAGAACTCCAAGGTGAGAACTTGGGAGCTGAAAGCAGACATCTGTCAGCACATGGACTTGGCCCCAGGACTGGCTGGTCAGAGAGCAATGATGAAGCAGATAGTTACCCAGAAGGAAGCAAAGATGACATGGAGAGAACATACTTTCTCCTGACACCTGGCTGCATGTCGGCTCTGCACCCTTCACACCGAAGTCCTTGATTTTTGCTGGGGTAGGTTTAAAACTCTGCCTAGAGAAATCCAACTGACCCTCTTCCAGGAAACCAGAAAAGCCCACACGGGAACACTCCGTGAGTGGCCTTCATGGTCCTGCGCCTCGCCTTTCCCAAGCTAAGTTTGTGAAGCCACTCTCTAAATTAACACGAAAGGAAGGAAAAGGTGAATTCAAGATGATCTCTCTCCACACTCTCTCAACCTAAATTGGTCTCCCACATACAGTTTGAGTGTTTCTATTATTATAACCAAGATGCAGGGAGACTGAGAAAACTGAACTCCAAAAAAAAAAAAGACCATAACACAATTTTCCAAATGTATGCTGTCCAATATGGCAGCCACTAACCACATGTACCCACTGAGCGCTTGAAAGGTGACAGGCCCAAGTTTGGACATAAAGTATCTCATTAATAACTCACTTTATACAAATTACATGTTGGAATGATAACATTTTTAATATACTGAGTTAAATAAAATGTGATCAAAACTCAGATCAAAACTCATTTCAGCTCCTCCTTTTTTTTTTCCTGGCCATGCCAGCCAGCTTATGGGATCTTAGTTCCCCGACCAGGGATCGAACCCGGGCCCCCAGAAGTGAAAGCAGAGTTCTAACCACTGAACCACCAGGGAATTTCCAGCTGCTCCTTTTTACAGTTTCTTAATGTGGCTCCTAGAAAAGTTTTTATTATACAGGAGGCTCACATGATTTTCTATTGGAAGGCACAGCTCTAAACCATCCTTCAGCAACCTCTCAAGTAACTGACCGCAGTGGCCACTTGGAGGCGCTGTCCATCGTCTAAGTGTCAGCTGCCTCAACAGACACTTCCTAGCACCAGCTCCCACCCCGTCCACAGCTCTATGCCTTTTAGCGGGCCAGCGAGGAGTCCCCAGCTCCCTGCCCCACGACAGCTCCACCCACCTCAAAGCCTGGAAATCCTTTCCTTCTCACTGCTTATCTCAGTCCTACACTAGAGGGACCTTGCCGGCCACGCTCACCATAGTGTCCCTTACCCGGGCACACAGTAAGCACTCAACAAGTGTTGGCTAAAAGACCATCGCTCCAACTCTCCCCGGTTTACCCATCCCACCAGCACTTCCTGCCTCTCTCAGAGAAAATGCAGCTCCACTTTTATGTTAAATAAAAAAGTATCAAAGTTGTACATTTAAAAAGCTTGCTAAATTTGTACATAAAAATTCATCTGAGGAAAGGGAGCTACAGATTAAAAAGTGAGAGGATCACTGGACTAAATGCTGAGTGGTCATTATCTAACCCTACCACGCACTGCTCAGCTTCAGAAACAACTAACTCTAACAAGCTCCTTCCCTTCACTAGGTACTGTGCTCAGCCCTGGAGATACCGGATCAGATACGGTTTCTGTTCCTCAGTGGCTCATACCCACTGAGATGACATCATAAAACAGAGAACTACAAAAAAGTACCCAACAAGGTTCACTGTTTCTATTACACTGTAGAGTGCTGCAGAAACACAAAGGATTGTGACCCAGGGCCATCCTATATAGCTGTGTACCACACAACTCCAAGGAGTCCCACGCGCACAGTAGACTATATGAATGGTGTCCCATGGAACTATGCAGTGCACAACTTGACTAGCCATACATGGCAGCTCTGAAGTGATCTTCCACCTACACTACCTCATCTAATTTGTATTAACAGTCCTGGAAGGTAGGTATTATTTCCCCTTTTTTACACCTAAGAAAAACAAGGCTCAGAGAGGTTAAGCGGCTTTTCTGAGATCACACAGCTGGTAAAAGGTAGACTTTACAATCAAACCCAGGTCTGCCTAAGTCCAAGGCTCTGTCAGTAGAATCCCTCAGCCATTTTCCAAGTCAGTGTCCCTGAAGTAAGAAGCCTTTTCTTCTCACTATTTCAACTAGCAATTCTTTAGAAATTGTTTGGAAACATTCTGATACCCTAAAGGAAATAGTATATCCAGGATTCAAAAAGCACAAAGCAAAACCAACTCCACCAGGTTGACCTAAGACATAATTTTGGCAAAGACACAGGGAGCGAAAGACAGATAAAAATGAAACAAAGAATGAATATAACAAAACAGATACAGACTCATAGATAAAGAAAACAAACTGGTGGTTACCAGTGGGGAGAGGGGAGGGGGGAGGGGCAAGACAGGGGTAGGGGTTAAGAGGTACAAACTACTATGTATGAAATAAGTGACAAAGATATACTGTACAGCACAGGGAATACAGCCAATATCGTATAAAAACTTTAAATGCAGTATATCTATAAAAATCATGAATCACTATGTTGTACACCTGAAACTAATATAATATTGTAAATCAACCATATCCCAATTAAAAAAAAAAAGCAAAGAAGTAATTTTTTCCAAGTTCAAAATAAAAGGTGGTCATGAAAAGATTAACTAGGGGGATCTCTTGTGAATGATCCCATTTCCCAAAACAGCTGGGGAGCTTATTAATACAGATTCTAGGGAAATATGAATCTTGACTGAATATCTATCTGATAATAGTAAAAAAAAAAAAAGAAAGAAAGAAAAAAAAAAAGGATCGTTGGGAGTGCCCTGGTGACCTAGTAGTTAGGATTCCGGGCTTTCACTCCTGTGGCCCAGGTTCAATCCCTGGTCGGGGAACTGAGATCTTGCAAGCCATGCAGCATGGCCAAAAAAAAAAAGTATTGTTAATTTTTTAAGGGTAATGTGGTTATGTTTGAAAGAAAGGGAAAAGGAGTCCCTGTCTTTCAGCAATACATACTGAAAAACTTACAAATAAAACTATAGAATAACCAGGACTGGTCTCAAAGAAGTCCAATAAGGGAGGAGGGGATATAAATGAAAAAGATTGGTCAAATGCTCACAAATGTTCAACTGAGTGATGATGGGTACGTGGATCCCACTATACTGTCCTTTGCTTTTGTGTATATTTGAACATTTTAGGGGAACTTACTTAAAAGAAAAGGTGGCAACAAATTATTCTGTAAAACGAAGGAAACTTTTGGAATGTAAAATATTCCCTCTCACTAGATTTCTATAGATTATACAGATTCTATAGAATATATAGACTAGATTTCTGTAGAATTGGGTTAACAGTCCGTGCCAACAAAAACAAATATTTTTGGATAAATTTTTTTTAGAAACAGGTTTCTAGGCCACACTTGCAGAGCCTCTGGGTCAGCTTTCCAAGGTGACCACAATGTCACCTGGCCACCCTGCCCTCCCTGAAGCCCACCTGTGATGCCAGTGAGGCAGGTGTTTTGGGTGGGCGATGCCGTCTTGTTACAGGACCGGGCAGTGACGGTGATGTTGTACAAGGTAGAAAAATTCAAATATGTGACTTCCGTCCTGTACTCAGAGCCGTTCTCCGAGGAGCAGCTCTCCAGGTTCGTCATATTCTCCCAGTCTCCGTGGCTGACCTCCAGCTCGAAGCCTGTGTTGATGCCGAAAGGGCAGGCCCACTTGAGGACCAAGGTTGGCTCTTTGGGGACCACTTCACAGTGGAAGGAGGTTACTGGTGCAGGGTCTGCAAGGCAAGAACAGCACATCATGAGATTCTTGGACTTTTTTTTGTTTTTTTTGCGGTACGCGGGCCTCTCACTGTTGTGGCCTCTCCCATTGCAGAGCACAGGCTCCGGACGTGCAGGCTCACCGGCCATGGCTCACGGACCCAGCCGCTCCGTGGCATGTGGGATCTTCCCAGACCAGGGCACGAACCCGCGTCCCCTGCATCGGCAGGCAGGAAAATTCAAATATGTGCGCCACCAGGGAAGCCCAATTCTTGCACTTTTGCCTTTGCAAATACTGAAACTTGGGGAGCAGGAGGTTCCTGGCCCGTTGGTGATAAGGAGACAGCCATGGAGCATGACAGAAGAGGCAGAGGCTGACCTTGAATAGGGCCTTACTGAACTGTGTGACCTTGGGTCAGTCCCCCAACTGTTCTGAGCCTCAACTGCAGGGCTGTCTCAGGATTAAATGAAACAGTGGCTGTCAGGGTCCAGGCTGGAAGAGCACAGGGCTCCATGAGAGGTAGCGACAATACAGTGGAGGCGGTAGCAACTTCTTCGCCTGCGTCACCTCATTTTGGGGCCCACTTGATAATCCTTCTGGAAGAGGCAGGGTTAATATTGTCCTATTTTGCAGATGAATCAACTGAGGCTTAGAGAGATTAAGCAATTTGCTAAAGATGACATGGCTGGTCAGTGGCGAAGCCAAAACTGGATCTCAGGTTTTCTAAATCCAAGTCCAGCGTGTTTTCTACACATACAACAGGCTAAATAATCAATGGTAAACGGTATCGGTTTCTTCATCTCTAAAATGTGGTGTTATTTGTCTCTACCTATCTGAGGGCCAATAGCGTTTTATTGAGGGCCAACAAAAAACTGATGTAAATGGGAAACTCTGTATTTATGTACCGGGGGTGGGAGGAGTATTATCATTACTTTAATGTTGCAGTGTTTTAAAGCAGGAGAAGGTTGTAGAGAGTCCCCTAGTGCAACGCCCACATTCTCCACCTGAGGCCTGGAAAGGTAACCTGCCCAATGCACACCTACTCCCCCTGTTCCTGTTCCACCCATCCCCACTCATAAAGGCTCATAGATATCCTTCTTTTGCTATAGGCTACAATGATTGTAGCTAAGATAAACATTAGCAATGGAAGCCACCCAAATACCAAAGATCAGAGTCTAGACCTGGTGAATGAAGCTTGAGTTAGCAGAAGGGACTCAAAGCTGCAGGGATCCCTTTAGCCACTCCATGTGAAAACTCAGAGGTCATCAAGGTTCCAGCTCCTACACTACCAGGGAGGCTGATCCGATGAGACCCCTGTTCCCCTTCCAAATCAGCTTAAACACATTTGAATGGCTTGGTCTAAGGAAGGGAGGAAGCAGGTGCAAAGAGGGTAGGGAGTAGGGTGCTACACAGACACAGAGGTGATAAAGGCCCCACGATCGGGCTTCCCTGGTGGTGCAGTGGTTGAGAGTCCGCCTGCGATGCAGGGGACATGGGTTCGTGCCCCGGTCCGGGAAGATCCCACGTGCTGCGGAGCGGCTGGGCCTGTGAGCCACGGCCGCTGAGCCTGCGCATCTGGAGCCTGTGCTCCACAACGGGAGAGGCCACAACAGTGAGAGGCCCGCGTACCGCAAAAAACAACAAACAAACAAACAAACAAAATAAAGCCCCCACGATCAAAACTGTCAGCAGAAGTACTCACAGTCGTCCACAAAACATTCCCCGGATTACTCTCTGAAAGTTCCCTCAGTTAAACACAGGGCTCTTCTTCCCTTTAAAAGATCACACCTTTTGCATCGAGACATTCAGGATCAAGAAAGACAGAAAAGCTGAGCATCCATTTTAACCATATCCTTTCCGTCTTCTTCAGCGTAAAAGCCAAACTATGAGCTACAGGCCCGGACGTCATCCATGCCCTGGCCCATCACCTCTTGCATCTTGGGCCTCAACTCCTCCCCCTCCCCCTCTTGCTCCCATGGATCCACCTCTGCCACCCTGACCTCCTGCTCTTTCTTCAATACAGCAGGCACGCTCCAGGCTCGGCACCCCAGCACTGGCTGCCCCTCTGCCTGTAATGCTCTACGTCCCAACATTCACATGGCCTGCTTTACACCCTTCAAGTCTTTGCTCAAAAGTCACCTTTTCAATGAAGCCTTCCCAAGATAAACATCTCATTTCCCCCGTCCTTGTTTATTCCCCCCTCCTTAGTAATCATCAACTGATAACCTATTTATCTTGTTTATTATGTCTTCCCTACGAGAATAAAAGTTCCAGAAAGGCAGGGACTTGTCTGTGTCCTTTAACAGTGCCTGGCATATAGTAAATGCTCAATACATATCTGTTGAATGAATAAATGATGCGGGCAGCAAGATAGCACTAATAAGCTAATAGGATGCTCAGAGAGCTTGGGGTCTGTTATCACACACCACACAAAAGCTAATCAACTAGAGTTTATTTCAAGAACCTATGTGCAAGGCCAGCATCACACAAGAAGGAGTCCAAGAGGCACGTGGGACTACTCACCTGTACAGAATGACTGCCAGCCAGGTGCCAGTGACTCGGTGACATTCCCCACCTGTGTGAAGATCTCTACGGTGTATGAGGAGCCAGGTGTTAACTCGGTGACTGTAGCGTAGGTGATGCCGATGCCTGTGACTATTGGTGGGGCCTTGCTGGCATTTCCATCCTGCTTCATAAGAAGGCGGTAGGTGTACCTGGAAGAGGCTTCATCAAAGTTCTGCCAGTTTAAGGTTGCTGCTGTGGTGTTGGTCCTTACTTCAATGTTGGACACATTGCTGGGCCCTTAGTTTTTTTTTTTTAAAAAAAAAAAAAAGCACGGATTAGCTTGAACCATTTTATTATTTGCATGTAAAAATAGCCAGAAAATTAATTAAATTTAATTTAATAAAAATAGCCTGGCTCCTTTTGGGAAAGAATAAATTAAGCTAATGTTTGCTGGACTCGAAAGATGGAACGCTTCCCAAAAAAGACATTCAGAAAATAATTATACAGATTAAATCTCAAAAGAATGAAAGTTTTTCAGGCTTCTTTTAATAATTTATCTGAAATATATTTTCAAGATATAATTTCTATCTGTTTTTGAAATATGATTAACGAAAGAGAAAAACATATGAAAAAGGCATTATGAACTACCATTTCTACCATATATTTAGGTCAAATATTACCAAAGTACTTCCCTCACTTTTGCATGCAAAGCACCTCATTTGGGCTGCATCTTCCAATGCCAACATGACAGGGTGACCCTCCTCTAGTCTGTATTCCAGACTAGAGAATGAATAGTCATGTTTTCCATGCTTATGGGATCCCTTTCTGCTTCAGAAGACAATTCCAAGTTCACATGGCTCAGCGCCAAGTGCTCCAAGAGCACAGAAGAACATTTGCTGAGGCCCATGTTTTCAGCTTACACAGTTTCACATTCTACCTGGAGCCCAGAAACACAAGAGCCTCTTATTCCATCATTTAACCAATGCTTACTTCCCATCCTCCAAGTGAAAGGGAGAATACTCCCTTAGGAGGGTGTTCTAAGACACTTACGTGTGTACTGTGCAGTGGAGTTGGGGTTCCCCTGGGAATTGTTCATTTTGGGGAAGATTGTGATGTTATATAAGGTGCCCGGGATCAGGCCCCCGAGAGTGATTGCTTCATGAGAACTATTTGTCTGGTTAGAGCTGTGCTCAGACTGTATCACTACACAGTAGATGTACCCAGTAACATGGTCTGTATTCCGCCACTCCAACTGCATGTCGGTTGTGGTGACATTAACCACACGGATATCAAACACTGCACTGTCGTCTGGTCAGAGGAAAGGAAGAAAAAAGGAAGTCTATTAATGACCATCATAACGTCCAGCTTTATTCCAAAGAGTCTGACAAGAGAACTTGCTCTTTTGCCATCAAACCCTCAAATGAGTTCACACAGGGCAAACTCTAAAACTTAGATGAGGAACACACACACTCAGTTCTTTCCAGAATTTTGGCTCTTCTGTAACACAGATGAACTTACCAGCTTATCCTATCATTTTCTGGTCTTTTGCTTTTGTCATAGAGATGCCCCCTTCGGGGGTCTTCTGGGGTGGAAATCATGGCCAGTTTCTTGATCTGAGTGCTAGTGACCAGATGGGTATTGTTTGTGAAGATTCATCAAACTCCGCACTTAGGATGTGTGTGCTTTCCAGTATGTGTACTAGATCTCAATAAGTAGGGTTTTTTTTAATCACTCCCTCAAAAGCAAACATCTTTCTATAACATAGACAGGCATACTGAAGAGCAAAACTGAAACAGAGTTGCCACTAAGTGGGAGCATTTGAGGCTGGAGTGACGAAGGGAAAAAGCACACATGCCCTCCACGCTCAGAGCTGGGAGTCAGAAGTTATATCACCCAATGAGTCCTCTGGGTTCTGTACTCGGATCATCTCACCTCTACACACTGAACCAGCTGCAATATGAATGCACAGATCCCAGAAACAACTGGATAACAGGACCTCTTTTCTGCCCTTGCTTACAAAACTTTTCTCTCTTTACCCAGCAACCAAGGTCACCTCTGAAGAGGCCAGTTGAGTAGATAGGGGACAAAAGAGAGGAACATTTTCACTGTAAAACCCTTTGTACTTTTAAAATTTTTGTACCACATGCATGTACTATCTGCTCAAAAATTAGTTTTTAAGTAGGTTCTCCTTAAAGGGAGGTAACTGAGAATCTTCTTTCCCTACCACTGGATTCCTGATGTTAAAGGGATTCCACAGACAGAAGGCCATGAAAGGCAGCAGTTTTCTATAAACATAAAAATAGTAGAAATAACCTAAATATTCCATAAAAAGGGAAGGGCTATATATACATTGTGATCTGGCTATAAAATGAAATAGTCTGCAGCCACTAAAAACATGAAAACCATAACAACTACAGGAGGGAAGTTATGATATATATGGAGTTAAAAGAAAAAGTTCAAATACAAAATAAAATAATTCATATAATAATTACAGTGATATAAACTAAATATATGACCATGGACACAGATAGAAAAGGAATTCAGTTGGGTTAGAAGAGTGGAGTTATTTTTGTTTCCCTGCCTTTTTGTGATAGTAAAATACACACAACATAATATTTATCATTTTAACCATTTGTAAGTGTACAACTCAGTAGCATTAAATACATTCACAATGTTGTGTCACCATCACCATCATCTGTACCCAAAACATTTCATCATCCCCAACACGAACTCTGTTCCCATGAAGCAACAACCCTCATTCTTCCCTCCTCCCAGCCCCTCTCTTCTACCGTCTGTCTCTGTGAACATGCCTATTCTAGGCATCTCATATAAGTGGATTCATATGGTAGTTGTCCTTCTATGTCCAGCTTTTTTCACTTAGCATAATGTTTTCAAGATTTATCCACACTCTAGCATGTCTCAGTACTTCGTTCCTTTTTATGGCTACATAATATTCTATCATATGGATATACCACATCTTGTCTATCCATTCCTCTGTTGATGGACACTTGGTTGCCTCCACCTTTTAGCTATCGTGAATCATGCTCCTATGAACATTGGTGTAGAGATAACTGTTCAAGGCCCTGCTTTCAATTCCTTTGGAAATATATATACATGTAGGAGTGGAATTGCTGGGTCATACGGTATTTGTTTCCCTTTTTCAAAATTGCCTTTAATGCTGTTACATTTATTCTCCCCAATAATAATGAACATTGGTCAAGAATAGAATGGTAATGCCCTAAGAGTCTAGTGCCTTATTACAACTCTTCTTGATTTCCATTCAACCGGACAATTACAGGCAATAGTACAAGAGATGCCTTCTCCTTATGAATAGGCTTAAATTACTTTTGCAGCTGCACCATATCAAAGTGCAGTCCACACTCTGGTTAAGACCTCAGTCTTCAAAGTCAGACAGAGGCCAGTTCACTACCTTGCCACCCTGGGCCAGTTACTTAAGTTCACAGAGTCCCCATTTCCTACTCTATAAAATAGAGATGATAATAATCCCTACCTCATGGAGTTGTGTTCAAAATGTTTAAATACAGGATGACAGCCCAGCCATTTGTAGACCCCTAGTACATTATGTTATTATTACATTAAATTCTGGCCGTTGGCAAGTCATACAATATCAAAGGGACCCCACAATGGTGATGCCTTTACCATTAGCAACATTCTCAAAAAGAAAGAAAAAAATATATGTTGATACTATGACCCTACCTCAAAAGTCTAATCTGAAATTCAGACTTGAAAAGGAATTACTGCACTTCATCTGAGGGATGCATTTTAGCAGTCCCCATATTTTGGAAGTAGATTTTCCTAGTAGCTATCAGTGCCTAACCCAACCAACAGAGTTGAAGAAACCTACACAAGGAGAATCCCAAGAGTCCAAATGACTTCACACGTGGCTCAAGGAATATCAGTCTCATTTCTTTATTCCTCCCTTCTGTGGAAAAGATTTCAATTCCCTGGCAATCAAAGATCAGGGAATACTGTATGTTTTCCAAGCTTTCCCAAAAATTTCATTTCAAATTTTAAAAACAATAATGAGCAATAGTTTTCACGAAGTATTTTTATCAATATCAATAGGCCTCATAGAACTAACAAAACTACTGTATCACAATGTTGTTTATGAAAGACTATACATAACCTACCTGTCCAACAATAGGGGAGTAGTTAAATATTTATAAACTTTAGGGTTTCAGGACCCCTTTATCTTCTTAAAACTTATTAAGGCTCTCAGAGAATTTTTATTTATTTAGGTTACATTTATGTATGCTGTAATAGAAAATTTTTAATGGGGAAAATATTTAAAACATAAGAATACACAAGCATGCATTCCATTAGCCAACAGAAAAATGATCTCATCCCATGTCATAGAGCATCTAGAAAACTCCACTGTACACTCATCATGAGAGAATGAGAGTGAAGAAGCCAAATAGCATTCCAATATTATTATGATAATAATACCTCACAGGGCTTCCCTGGCGGTTCAGTGGTTAAGAATCTGCCTCCCAGTGCAGGCGACACAGGTTCGAGCCCTGGTCCAGGAAGATCCCACATGCCACGGAGCAACTAAGCCCGTGTGCCACAACTACTGAGCCTGCGCTCTAAAGCCCGAGAGCCACAACTACTGAAGCCCATGTGCCTAGAGTCCGTGCTCCGCAACAAGAGAAGTCACTGCAATGAGAAGCCCGCACACCGCAACAAAGAGTAGCCCCTGCTCACCACAACTAGAGAAAGCCCACAAGCAGCAACAGAGACCCCATGCAGCCAAAAATAAATAAATAAAATAAATAAATTCTTAAAAATAATAATACCTTACAGACCCCCTTGAAAGAATCTAGGGGACTCCCAGAGATCCCTGGACCACACTTTGAGAACCACTGATCTAACCAAGGGGTCAGCGAACTTTTTCCATATGGACCACAGAGTAAATATTTTAGGTTTTGCAGGCCATTTATTCTCTGTGGCAACTACTCATTTCTAGCACAAAAGAAGCCATAGACTTTATATAAAGAAATGAGCATGGTTGTGTTCCAATAAAACTTAATTCTCTATAAAAAAACAGGCAGTGGGCCAGATTTGGTCCATGGGCCATTTTTATCTGCTGACTCCTGATTTAGACAATGGAATGTCAGGCAGGTATTAAAATTATCCTGCAGAGAAGGAAAGAAATCATAAAGATCAAATCAGAAATAAATGAAAAAGAAATTAAGGAAACGATGGCAAAGATCAATAAAACTAAAAGCTGGTTCTTTGAGAAGATAAACAAAATTGATAAACCATTAGCCAGACTCATCAAGAAAAGAAGGGAGAAGACACAAATCAATAGAATTAGAAATGAAAAAGGAGAAGTAACAACTGACACTGCAGAAATACAAAGGATCATGAGAGATTACTACAAGCAGCTATATGCCAATAAAATGGACAACCTGGAAGAAATGGACAAATTCTTAGAAATGCACAACCTTCCGAGACTGAACCAGGAAGAAACAGAAAATATGAACAGACCAATCACAAGCACTGAAATTCAAACTGTGATTAAAAATCTTCCAACAAACAAAAGCCCAGGACCAGATGGCTTCACAGGCGAATGCCATTAAACATTTAGAGAAGAGCTAACACCTATCCTTCTCAAACTCTTCCAAAATATAGCAGAGGGAGGAACACTCCCAAACCCATTCTACGAGGCCACCATCACCCTGATACCAAAACCAGACAAGGATGTCACAAAGAAAGAAAACTACAGGCCAATATCCCTGATGAACATAGATGCAAAAATCCTCAACAAAATACTAGCAAAAGAGTCCAACAGCACATTAAAAGGATCATACAACATGTTCAAGTGGGGTTTATTCCAGGAATGCAAGGATTCTTCAATATACACAAATCAGTCAACGTGATACACCATAATAACAACTGAAGGAGAAAACCCATATGATCATCTCAATAGATGCAGAGAAAGCTTTCGACAAAATTCAACACCGATTTATGATAAAAATCCTGCAGAAAGTAGGCATAGAGGGAACTTTCCTCAACATAATAAAGGCGATATATGACAAACCCACAGCCAACATTGTCCTCAATGGTGAAAAACTGAAAGCATTTCCACTAAGATCAGGAAGAAGACTAGGTTGCCCACTCTCACCACTCTTATTCAACATAGTTTTGGAAGTCCTAGCCACAGCAATCAGAGAAGAAAAAGAAATAAAAGGAATTCAAATCAGAAAAGAAGAAGTAAAGCTGTCACTGTTTGCAGATGACATGATACTATACATAGAGAATCCTAAAGATGCCACCAGAAAACTACTAGAGCTAATCAATGAATTGGTAAAGTAGCAGGATATAAAATTAATGCACAGAAATCTCTTGCATTCCTATGCACTAATGATGAAAAATCTGAAAGTGAAATTACAAATAGATGGAGAGATATATCATGTTCTTGGATTGGAAGAATCAACATTGTGAAAATGACTATACTACCCAAAGCAATCTACAGATTCAATGCAATCCCTATCAAACTACCAATGGCATTTTTCACAGAACTAGAACAAAAAATTTCACAATTTGTATGGAAATACAAAAGACCCCAAATAGCCAAAGCAATCTTGAGAAAGAAAAACGGAGCTGGAGGAATCAGGCTCCCTGACTTCAGACAAAGCAACAGTAATCAAGACAGTATGGTACTGGCACAAAAACAGAAATATAGAGCAATGGAAAAGGATAGAAAGCCCAGAGATAAACCCACACACATATGGTCGCCTTATCTTTGATAAAGGAGGCAAGAATATACAGTGGAGAAAAGACAGCCTCTTCAATAAGTGGTGCTGGGAAAACTGGACAGCTACATGTAAAAGAATGAAATTAGAACACTCCCTAACACCATACACAAAAATAAACTCAAAATGGATTAAAGACCTAAATGTAAGGCCAGAAACTATCAAACTCTTAGAGGAAAACATAGGCAGAACACTCTATGACATAAATCACAGCAAGATCCTTTTTGACCCACCTCTTAGAGAAATGGAAATAAAAACAAAAATAAATAAATGGGACCTAATGAAACTTAAAAGGTTTTACACAGACAAGGAAACCATAAACAAGGAGAGAAGACAACCCTCAGAATGGAAGAAAATATTTGCAAATGAAGCAACTGACAAAGGATTAATCTCCAAAAGTTACAAGCAGCTCATGCAGCTCAGTATCAAAAAAACACACAACCCAATCCAAAAATGGGCAGAAGACCTGAATAGACATTTCTCCAAAGAAGATATACAGATTGCCAACAAACACACGAAAGGATGCTCAACATCACTAATCATTAGAGAAATGCAAATCAAAACTACAATGAGATATCACCTCACACCAGTCAGAATGGCCATCATCAAAAAATCTACAGACAATAATTGCTGGAGAGGGTGTGGAGAAAAGGGAACCCTCTTGCACTGTTGCTGGGAATGTAAATTGATACAGCCACTATGGAGAACAGTATGGAGGTTCCTTAAAAAACTAAAAATGGAACTACCATACGATCCAGCAATCCCACTACTGGGCATGTACCCTGAGAAAACCATAATTCAAGAAGAGTCAGGTACCAAAATGTTCATTGCAGCTCCATGTACAATAGCCAGGACATGGAAGCAACCTAAGTGTCCATCAACAGATGAATGGATAAAGAAGATGTGGCACGTATATACAATGGAATATTACTCAGCCATAAAAAGAAACAAAATTGAGTTATTTGTAGTGAGGTGGATAGACCTAGTGCCTGTCATACAGAGTGAAGTAAGTCAGAAAGAGAAAAACAAATACCGTATGCTAACACATATATATGAAATCTAAAAAAAAAAAAAAAAAAAAAAAATGGTCATGAAGAACCTAGGGGCAAGATGGGAACAATGACACAGACCTACAGAGAATGGACTTGAGGATACGGGGTGGGGGAAGGGTAACCTGGGACAAAGTGAGAGAGTGGCATGGACATATATACCCTACCAAACGTAAAACAGATAGCTAGTGGGAAACAGCCACATAGCACAGGGAGATCAGCTCGGTGCTTTGTGACCATCTAGAGGGTTGGGATAGGGAGGGTGGGAGGGAGGGAGACACAAGAGGGAAGAGATATGGGGACATATGTATAACTGATTCACTTTGTTATAAAGCAGAAATTAACACACCATTGTAAAGCAATTATACTCCAATGAAGATGTTTAATAAAGAAAAAAAATTATCCTGCAGAAATATTTATGCTAATAGGGAAGAATAGTCATAATAAACTTGAAATGAAAAAAAGCAGATAACACATGTACAGGATTTTAATATTTGTTAAAATATATATACACATACACACCTTTCTATACCTTAAAATTCTAAAACATCACGCATCAAAAGCTATTAGTTATTATCTCTGGTTGTTGGTTTACATGTGATTTTTCTTTTTGCTTGTCTGTATTTTATATAATGAATATGCATTGCTGTCATTATAAACTTGTTAAAAAGTTTTTCTTAGATAATTAAAAGAAAAGCAATATTTGGAAAATTTGACATTTATAAATTATACTGATTTCCCTTAAGAAACATGACTGTTTCTCAGAAAATACAACCTATTTGCTTACCAGTTGTACCGTAAACTGTTTGGGAATCCCCTTTAGTCCCATCTGGTCCTTGTGGAAATATGTCAAAACGATACTTGGTTCCAGGGGATAAGTCACCAATGACAATACTTTGTTCGGTGGTTGTTTGATTTACTCCAACTTCATCCCATGTGATATGTATCTCAAAGGAATTAGAGTCATTGCTATTCCATGCTAAGCCAATTTCCCTTGTGCTGACACTTGTCACTCGAAAGTCAGAAACTGGACAGGGGGCTGTGGGTAGAAAGTAAATGACTAGATTAAGAATCTATTTCTCCAGAAGACAAGGGTGACTGAACCTCACAAAATATTTACAATGAGATTAAACGTACACTTGGGACACCCAACCTCTCTTTTTCTCTTTTTTGTATTATCACCTACAACACAAGCCCCTCAGAAACTCATGTTTCTAACCAACAAGAGAACACTTGGCCACAGGAGTGCAGAAACTGGTGTTTAAGTTGTACAAAGTCATTCAAAGGAAATGAGAAGAGGCGTAAATTCTCATGGGTCAAGGGCTCAGGCACTGGAGGACCTTGGCCACTGCTGGCTGCCTATGTTGTATACATTACTTAGCCTTCCAGAGTCTCTGTTTAAGGAAGTGCAGCAGAGGCTGCTGTTGACCCCCAAAATCCATTCCCCCCTCCGTTTTCCTTAATCATACACCCCCAGATTCTTAGCAGTGTACATGGCTATTGGAAAGAAAAACTACATTTCCCAGCCTCCCTTGCTACTAGGCTAAGTTCTGGCCAATAGGATGTGAGTATAAGGACCATATGGCTCCCAAGAAGCATCCTTAAAGGATGGAGCGTTACCTTTTATCCTTCCTGCTTCTTGTAACTGGAATGTGGATGTGATGCCTGCAGCTCAGGCTGCCTGGCTATAGGACCAACAATGTGGCAGTGGCTGCAGCTTCCTGATGCCAGGATGGCGGCTCAGTACATTCCTGGAGCCAACAACTACAGCCAGGGCTGCTGACAGTGACACAGTTGGGGACTCCCTGGATGGGGAGTTCTGCACCCTTAGGCTGGGAGTCATTTCTGGATCCCAGCCTAGAGCTGCACCCCACATGTTATGAGTTGAATTGTGTCCCCCCAAAATTCATATGTTGAAGTCCTAACCATCAGTACCTCAGAATCTGACTATATTTGGAGGTAGGATTTTTAAAGAGGTGATTAAGGTAAAATGAGGCCATTAAGGTGGGCCCTAATCCAATCCATTATGACTAGTATCCTTATTAGATTAGAGGGAACTATATTCAATATCCTGTGATAAACCATAATGGAAAAGAATATGAAAAAGAATATATTTATGTATAACTAAATCACTTTGCTGTACAGCAGAAATTAAACACAACATTGTAAATCAACTATACTTCAATAAAATTTTAAAAAAAGAGAGATTAGGACACAGACATGCACAGACCAAAGGAGAATCATGTGAAGACACAGGGAGAAGCCGGCCATTACAAAGCCAGGAAGGGAGGTCTCAGAAAAAACCAAGCCTGAATCACCTGATCTCAGACTTCTTGCCTCCAGAACTGTGAGAGAGTCGATTTCTATTGTTTAAGCCTCCCAATCTGCTGTACTTTTATGGCAGTCCTAGCAAACTAACACACCAGCACTTCCAATGATTCTATAAACCCTCAGTTCCCAAGGTAAGATCCTCTTCAGCTTAACATAGCTCATGGTTTCTGTTTCTTGCAACTGAGCGGTAGCTAACCATCCCATCCTACCTAGCATTGGGCTTCTTTTATAATGAGAGAGAAATAAACTCCTGTCTCGGATACTTGGGGAATTTGTTACTCACAATGAACCTGATCCTAACTAATAGAGAGATTAAACAGTAAAAAAAAAAGTAAAAGGTAAAGAAAAGAAAAGCAGATTTCATTTACTCCAAAGACCCAGTCAGAAGACATTTGTAAGAATGCCTAAGGTGTGCTTCTTGGAAAGCAACAGACACTCGAATAAAGTATTCCGGTGGGATGAGCCCTGGATCCAGAGCCAGGCACCCCTGGGTCCAAGTCCCTGCCCTGCTGCTTACCAGCTCTGTGGTCTTGGGCAAACACTTCAGCTGTGCTGAGCTATAGTCTTTTCATCTGTAAGACAGGGATCCTAACACCTACCGTGAAGACCACTACAATACATGTAAAGCTCGTGGCGCAGTGCAATACCGACATTACTATATTATTACATTACTACTCTACTGGCACGCCATTATTGTTTTAATTATTGGACCGTCCTTGGAACAGAATGGTTTTTATCTGCTGCCTAACGTCTTGTCTTGAAGAGACAGCTGGATCAGAAGAAAGAAAAGACAAGACATAGCTGTGTCCTATTTCCTTATAACGTCAGCATCCAAAGGACAAAGGGACATGAATAACCAGGTTCTTTTTGTCTCCATGTATCAACTTGCTCCCTGTCGCTAGCACACTAGAATGGCTGTCACCAGTACAGGCTGGAGCTGAGACAGCCCAGCTGTCTGATCCCACCTCTGACACTCACAAGGTTTGACACCTGTCCATAGCATCTCTCTCGGCCTTGGCTTCCTCATCCATAAAATGAGGCCAGTGCCATGTCACAGATTTGTGAACATTAAATGAGACCGTGCAAGGAGAGCCCGTCACACGATGCTGGGCGTGTGGGCAGGGTCAATCAGTGGTCACCGTCATAAGATCACACATCCTGAAGGTGGTAAGAGTCCCTGTGGACCCACAAGGTGAGCTGTGCTTTCCTCAAGGGCAGGAACACAATTTGTCTTGTATCTGCGCCTGGTGCATAGCAGGCAGGCAAGAAAGGTTAGCAAAGCAATGAGTGGACTCACGGGTGTACACCTGGAGAAAGCCCGGTATGCCCGCAGAACCGTTGTCAGGGAAAGGCCACACTGTGATGTTGTATAACGTGCTCGAGTTGAGTGGGGTGATGACGGCACGAGTCTCATGGACAGTGAGATTGAAGGGATCTGTCTCGCCAGCAACTTGTATCTTGTAGGTATAGACAGAAGATGGCTCATTCTCATTGATTTTCCAGGTCAGGGTCAAGCTTGTGGCACTGATGTTCACAGCTTCGATGTCAAACACCTGACTGGTATCTGCAAAGACACAAGAGGAGTTAACAACCACCAGAATGGCCAAGGCAGACAGAAAGAGACAGAGAGAGGGAGAGATGCTGTCATCAAGGAACGTCATCTAATCTAAGAAACACTCTTAGCGATTCTTCCTTCCTACTCTACACCATTTAACGCAACATACCTGAGTGTAGGGCGGTCCCAGCAAAAGTCAGGCAGCATCTTCAGTGAAGAAAACAACCTGGCCAATCGCAACTGCATAGTTACTCTACGCTCTTCTTGTGAGCTGACGCTTAGAGATGCGACAGACTCCTCAAACAACAACATGGACTCTACACATGCCCCCCTAGGTGCTGGGTGACCCCAAAAGGTCTCAAGCATGCACCCATCCAAGAATGAACACTATACTCTACATGATCAAGTAAAGATCACAGACTTTCACGTGAGGCAGGTCTGGGTTCCAAGGTCAGCTCTACTTGAACAGGCAGGTGGATCTTAGGAAAATCACCGAGCTCAGTTTCCTCATCTATAAAGTCAGGATAATAATCCTAACTCAACAAAAGGTAACACAAGAGGGCTAGTTATTCACCACTTGCCCACCCCACTCTCCCAATCCACCCTCTGTCCTTCTCCTGCCTGCTCTGTGCCCCGGGGAGGCTGAGCCCTGTACCTTGCATCACTGGTGCACGGGTGCGGGGTAGAGACTCTGCCAGGTGGCCTGGGACCAGGTTCCACCAGTGAGCGATAGGGGCAGGCTACTGGGGGGCTGGAGGAGAAAGCAGCTGGGAGTCTTTCTCCTCACTGCCTCCTGCTCTGGGTCACCTGTTCTGACATAGCTGTGTCCTCCACTGCCCCAGCCCTCGCTCGGCTCCAGAAACACCATCTCCTCCCCCTTACTCTTCAGCTTTGGACGTAATTTCCTATCATGACTAGTCTCAGGCGTCTCAACATCCTCTGATGGTGTCCTTAACTCCATCCCACCTAATTAGTCACTTGAAAAGTGCCTGGTACCACACATGTATGTGTATCTGTGTGTATGTGTGTTTGTGTGTACACATGAGTATACACACACATATACATACACACACAACATAGAGAGGGTTAAGGCTATAATATAATTATTATAGTAGTATATATTATATAATATTATTATTATTTATTAAACACTAGGACAGTCAACACCAACCAGACTTTGTGTATATCCACATGACCAAAAGCCAAAAATGCAATCACTATTACTTTAATTCCACTCAAATCACTTTAAAAAGCAGGGAACCCCAGGTCCACACTAATCCACAGGCCGCTTTTAGCAGGATCAGGCAAAAAGGCCCTCCTCTGGATGGCTCTGCCCCGGGGTGTGTGGCTTGGTGAAAGACCCAGAGACTAGATTCCAGCCCCACTCACCTCCCTGCACAAGCATCTTGTATGTAGGACAGCCCCACCACTGTCAATGGCACCCCTGGAGGAGTCCCTTCCCCCCATTCCTCCCCCAGCCAAAAATTGCCCCCAGGTGTCCTATAGCACATCCTCCCAGCCCCTCCAAAAGAGAGAGCAGCTCTCAAAACACACATATACCATCTCTCTAGGAAATGAATCAACCCCTCCAGAATCATCAGAGTCCCTGAGACGTTACCTAGTCCCAGTGCCTCTCCACTTTTGTACCTCAGCGTCCATCATCTGCACTTTCACTCATGACGTTGCCTCAGCTGACACATCCTCCGCTTCCTCTCCATTTATCCAAATCCTATCCTCCCTTCAAAGAAAGTTCAGATCCTCCCTGTAGAAGAGGCCTTCCTTTGGGATTTAATATTAAAATCAGGCTCCAGCCTTCCCATGTCCACAGCACTTAGTGGGCAACTACAGTGCACAGTGACCATGGGCTGCCTATGCAGCACCCAAGTCCCTCTTCCCCTTGTAGGGAGGAAGTGCCGATCACCCATGTGGAAGCTGGAGGGACAGCGGTTCCCTTCCCCAGCACAGCCATCTAGAAAGCAACAGGACACCCTCCCCACCCTAGGATCCTGAGGGAGTGTCACCAGCTCCAGCATGGACCAGCCCCCCAGAGTTCCCTGGATGCTCGACTGTTTTCTGTCCTTGGTCCTCCAGCCTCCATCCTTACTCCCTCCATTCTATGGATCTATGACAGCCTTTCAGAACAGATATATTTTGGGGGTTTGTTTGTTTGTTTGTTTTAATTTTTATTGGAGTATATCTGACTTACAAATATGATGGTGGTGTTAGCTTCTACTGTACAGAAAAGAGACTGTCATATATAGAATAGAGATATCGTTGGATAAGATAACCCGAGTCGGTCTGTGTTGCCTGCAAGCAAGCCCCCAACAGCTGCAAGGCTACAGCATTTGTTCCTGAACCCACAGAGCCTGACCGTGTGCTTTCCCATATATGTTTGCCTTGATTCCCCATCTATACTGCAATTCCCTGAGGGCAGGAACCATTCTTTACCCCCTCATCAGCACCAATCCAAAAAGTCTCTAGAACTGTTCAATTTACAGAGTGGCAGTGCAGACAAATCATAGGTAGAAAGAAGCAACGTGCATGTCAGCAAGTATCACAGGAAGGTCAGCATGCCTTCCAAGTTCAGGCCAAAAAAGGAAACTCATTTTCTTCTCTCAAGGGGAAAATACTTAACCAACATGGACAAAATGAATATCAAGTTACAAGAGAAAAACATCATGCCAGTTTGTCTCGTTGGCCAGCATGCAGAGCTATGAAAGAAAGAATGAGGTAGCCCCTGGCATCTGCACATGGTAGCTGTGCAAGGAAATGAGCAGCTACGCTGTAATGAGCTCAAGGAAAGAAGGGTCTTGGCCACAGAGTTAAGAAGAAACTCACTGGATCTGCTCTGTCCAAAACCTCTTCCAGAAAACTCTCTCCCGCAACAAAACTACTTATGAAGCAAGAGATAACTCGGAACCAGAATCACAGAAGACAAACACTGTGCTAGAAAACTCTGGCTGAAGCCACTCTACAAAATTCAACATACTTGTTTTAAACTCTGTGGCACGGGGCTGTCCTTCAGCACCATTCGCTGCTCGAGGATAAACAGTGGCCTTGTACTGTGTGTCAGACTTTAACCCAAAAAGCAGGACTTCCGTGGTGTCTTGGGGCAGAGAAGGGTCAGAGAACGGGGGTGCAGGTTCAAGTCCATATTTGTACCCAGGGGCAGTGGGGCTCCCGAGTGGCTGCAGAAAGCGGTCTGTGTTGCTGGCATCTGTTTCAAACACAAAAGGCAAAGACATTACCTGCGACAGAAGTGCATCCCTGTCTTCCGTCAGCGCCGGTGCCCTCCCCACCGTAAGACGACACATCAGACAGTACCCACAGCTGGGACTCCACAAACACCTGTTCCCTTCCTCCCCCAGAGATACACATGCTCCTGAAAGGGCCCTGATTTGGGGGTTTGGTGAGGTTTTTTGCCTTTTGTTTTTTTTAATTGGGGTATAGTTGTTTTACAGTGTTGTGTTAGTTTCTGCTGTACTATAAAGTGAAACAGCTGTATGTATACATGCATCCCCTCCCTCTTGGGCCTCCCTCCCACCCCCCTCATCCCACCCATCTATGTCACCACAGAGCACGGAGCTGAGTCCTCTGCGCTATACAGCAGGTTCCCACTAGCTATCTGTTTTACACATGGTAGTGTATATATGTCAATCCCAATCTCCCAGTTCATCCCACCCCCTCTTCCCCTCCACCGTGTCCGCACGTTCGTTCTCTGTGAAAGGGTCCTGATTTGGGGCAGGTAGTGCACTTTGCACTTTTAGCCCAGGTAGCACCGCAGATATCTGTGCTTCTCTCTCCAACTCAGCGATTTGCATCTCTTCCCAGCTTCCTTCAAGAAACCATCGTCTCCCACCCAACTCCAAACATGGATTTCCAGGACAACCTCATGCTTCACACTTGGCTAAGCAGAGCCCACTCAAGGAATTCTTTCCCTGGACCAGTCCCCTGCTGAGAGAGGGTGAAACAAGCAGAACCGCTGAACCAGGGGAAAGCTGGTAAAAAGAAAGAAGCAGGAAAGAGAGACAAGAGTCACCTCCTCTCCTCCTTCAAGGCCTTGCTGCCCCTGGTGGGGAAATATACACGAGCCAAGCAGTTGCTCTCTTAGTCTAAGCTATTTCAAGTCTGATTCTGTCACCTGTCATCAAGAATTCTGACACCTACTCTGTACATCTGTTTCCTTATGTGTAAAATGGGGATTGAGTACTTGTTCTCAATTCACAGGGTTACCCCTGAAAATTCTATGAAGTCTGCAAATGACTACTCCACTGTCAATGCAGAAGAACCTGCTAGATCTGCCTGATAAGCAGCCCTTTTCTCAATGGATGCGGTTAAGTTCCTCCGGCGGGCCTACTTGGGTTAACACATCTGTTGTCTATCCAACCGAAAGTCTGTTTGTTTGTTTGTTTGTTTTTGCGGTACGCAGGCCTCTCACTGTCGTGGCCTCTCCCGTTGCGGAGCACAGGCTCTGGACACGCAGGCTCAGTGGCCATGGCTCATGGGCCCAGCCGCTCTGTGGCATGTGGGATCTTCCCAGACCGGGGCACGAACCCGCGTCCCCTGCATCGGCAGGCGGACTCTCAGCCACTGCGCCACCAGGGAAGCCCCCCAACCGAAAGTTTAAGACGCTAAAGGGCCCAGCTACTTTCCTGGATGCCAGGCTCCAAAAAGTTTCAACACCCACTGTGCTGACCTGTAAAATAAGAACATTTTCCCCTCCTTCCTCACACACTCGTGGAGGTCAAACTAAAATGTGGAGAAGACCTCTATAAATTCTAAACTCCGTACAAATTATAAGAACAATTTTTCTTAACTATAAGTTACTGAAAGTCAAAACCAGCAAGGCAGATCAGAAGCCCACTTTTGTAACTCACCTAAGCTATTTTCTGTAACCAGAGGGTCACTCTGTGACTTATTTGAAAGATACAGGGTGACGTTTTTTTGAACCCCTGGCTTCAGGTCTGAAATATTGAGTGCTAAGTTTTGAGTCGACTCCTGGCTTCCTTCAAGGAACATCCGGCAGGTGTCAGTGATGTTATCATTCTTCCAGGTAAGAGCAACGTGCGTCACACCCACGAAGACAACACGAAGACCAGAAACTGGATGAGGCTCTATTTTAAAAACACACAGTGGGCACTGATGGAATAAGATACTTGTAGTCACCTTTCATTAAGAATGACTGGGGACATTGATGTTTCAATGTGACCCACTCAAAATACTTCCATTATATCAGAGTCCAGTGCAGCTCCATCATTTCACAGCAGGGAGAAAACTTATCATTATGCAGAAAAAAAAGGAGAAAAGCATAAACCTTAAGGCCATAATTTTTTAGGAGCTGAACTGTTCTCCATGACAGTTAATTCCAACAGTGATCTGATACTCTTCTAAATTGCCCTTTTGAACAGCAGCATTTAATATTTGTTTTAGATATCAGGAATAAGCATCAAAAAAAGTGATCATTTGCTACATCTAAAGGTCTCAATTCCAGATAATACAAATAATATTTCACAGTATCAAGACATTTCAACGAAGACCCTCTTCCCTGTATTCCAACCCCAAGGGAAATTTTCAGAACATTTCCAGTCTCTATTATCCCCCCTCCGTTCTTTCTATCACTTTATTTGACTGGTTGTGACATAACCAAACCATTTTGGCCAAGATGACATCCACTCCCTTCAATCTTGAGATAAGAACATGGAGATTCAGAACAGCAGGGTGACTTGCTCAAGAATGCACACTACTTGTAGCATCAGGGAAACTAGAGCCCAGGGCTCCAGCTTTAAGCATATATTGATACAAGCACAGGCAGCACTGCAGACAGTTCCACAACCCTGCTTGAGGTGGCTGAACTCAAAGACACTGGCCTGGACGACTGCAAGGCACCATCCAGCTCTGAGGCGAGCTGGTCCATTCTGCAATTCTGTTCTTCACATCAAATGTTTCTGATGCAAAGATTTCTACATCGGGTCACACGTTTCTTTAAAAAAGACACGTGCAGAGGCTTCCCTGGTGGCGCAGTGGTTGAGAGTCCGCCGGCCGATGCAGGGGACACGGGTTCGTGCCCCGGTCCGGGAAGATCCCACATGCCGCGGAGCGGCTGGGCCCGTGAGCCATGGCCGCTGAGCCTGCGCGTCCGGAGCCTGTGCTCCGCAACGGGAGAGGCCACAGCAGTGAGAGGCCCGCGTACCGCAAAAAAAAAAAAAAAAAAAAAGACACGCGCGACACAAATAAAGCAGCCATCTCAATGATCTGGGTAACTGTTATGAACACCACTGTACCACAGCGCTCTGGAATCGGGCTGCTGGGTTCCCACTACATGATGGCTCAATAACTCTGGGAGCTCAGAAGAAACTTAACTTCTCGGCATTATCATTTCTTCCACTGTAGCCCTCAGGGTTACTGTGAGGACACCCTGATGTATTAAGGACAGCTAAGCACATGGTATGTGCTCAGTAAACAGGAGCTGATAAACACAGCCTTGACCTTGGGGGCTTTAAGGTGGAGTGAGGATCCTTGGTTCTTGGGCTGCGGGCTTCTGGCCACCTGTCCACCTCCCCTTTCCTATAGTCACCAATTCTGTATCACATTGCTCCATCAGCATTTCTAAATTCTGTCTTCTTCTTCCTCCTTAATTCTCTTCTATCTCCTCTCTGCCCTCTCCTTCTTTTCCTCTCTCTCTCACAATACAGCAAATCTTTACTGTGGGTTTCTGTTTTCTCTAAAACTGTGCTGAGAACCTCCAGGAGGTTTTTGAAGGTACCTGTGACACTGCATCCCTGTAGCTCCTCTCTCTTCAGTTCTTTTTACTTACTGGGCATCTGGGCAAGATTTTATTTAAGGAAATAGTTTCCAGGTTTAAAAAAAAAAAAATGTTGAAAACCACTGGTTTAGCGTTGGCCTGCTCCGTGTGCAGAAGGCGCTGTGCCAGGCGGTCACTTCACACCATGGGCTCAGGAGGTCAGCTTTCCACAGCCTTCACCAGCCAATGAGAGCACACCCGACACAGAGTGTGATCAGAAAACCAACACAGGACCTCTTTTTTAAATTGTGTATTCTTCTCAGCTTAAAAAGAGCGTCTCATCTGTTTTTTATATTTTTGGTTCTTTTCAGCTAAAAAAAAAAAAAGCTAAATTTGCAGCTGTAACAGGTGGCTCAGGGTACTGACATCTAAACTAAAGAAAAAGCTAAGCTTAATAAGAGTCCCTGGACTCTTATTTCATTTGAAGCACATACTCCTCTATAAAGTATATCAAACTTTCATGCCCAACAGAAGTTCCCAGGAATATAAATATAGCATCAACTTCCCTGGGGAGATTAAAAGAAGCCTAGTAATTACCAACACCATCAAGACACATTTCTTTTTCTTTTTTTTTTCAATCAATTAATTAATTAATGGCTGTGTTGGGTCTTCGTTGCTGTGGGCAGACTTTCTTTAGTTGCAGCAAGCGGGGGCTACTCTTCGTTGTGGCGTGCGGGCTCTAGAGCGCAGGCTCAGCAGTTGTGGCACACGGGCTTAGTTGCTCCGCGGCATGTGGGAACTTCCCAGACCAGGGCTCAAACCCGTGTCCCCTGCCTTCGCAGGCAGATTCTTAACCACCGCGCCACCAGGGAAGCCCAAGACACATTTCTAACAGGTCTCCGTTCCCAAGTCCTAGCAGAAAAGTAAGTATTAATCAATAATAATGAAAACAATTTTAAACCAAACAGTTGGAAGTAGCTAAAATATCCCAAAACACACAGGACCTTAATACTGAGTGATCCTGTCACCTGAACTCCCGGGCTGGAAACAATACAGAATCTTTTCTCGTCTTCCACAGTTAATGAAAATCAATCTCTTTCCAGCAGGCAACTTGAATGGGCAAGGCTCTAGGATACAGGACAAGAAGGATGGTTCATGATCATTCCTGGGAGCTACTCGTCTTACCTAATGTGGTATCTCCTGAAGTCCCATCGCTTCCTGGACTTGAGTATGTGCTGTTACCACCTGTTTGATTTGCAAGACTCATCTGCCCATTTTCCATCGTACTCGTTACTCCAGCTGTGTCGTTTTTCCAGGTTAGGGTCACACTGGTTGGACTGATGGTAACGGCTTCTGTAGGACTGGGTTCTATTTTAATATTGTTTCCCAAAAAAAGGAAAGAAAAAAATTATATTTCGAAAAGAAATGTAAGAGTAGGGACTGCTCTGTATGTCTACTTTCCAGAAGTGAATTTTGCAACCGTAGAATTTCATTTCTCTTTATTTGCCTCCTGGACTTCCCTCCAACAAAATACATTTAGATTCCCATATATACATGTATGCATGTGTGTTAGTGAAACAGAAGGCTGTAAAACAAAGATTAAAATAACAGAGGGTGGCCTTGTTGGCCATGACTTGAACATGGAGCTAAATCTGTACAGAAGCTGACATAAAAGAGACCTGTGACGCAAAATAAGTCTATCTCCTGATTCTCAGAAAACACTGCTTCTGGAGAGACATATACAGCGCAGAAGCATATGATAACTTTTTTTCCAGACCCAGATATTAGGAGGAAGCTCCACAGTTCTCTGGCCTAAAGATGGCATAGGACAGAATGGCATAAAGAGAAAAGAGCTGGTCTTGGAATCCAGACCTGGATGTAAGGCACTGCTCTCTCCCTTAGCTGTGTGACCTGGAATTAGTCCCTTAAAACATCGCAGTCTCAGGTTCCTCTGCTGACAGCTCTTAAACACAAAGGATTATTATTAAGGCACCCTGAAATCGTAAACAAAGTCATTGGACTTGGACATTCACAAATCAGGGCTCAGAGTCCAATCCCGCTGGCCACTAGCATGTGATTGTACTCGAAGTCATCTCACTGCTCTGAACCTCACTTCATCATCTGTCAAATTGTAGATGTACAGGATCTTAACACAATGGAAGCCATGATGGTGATTAACAGTAACTAAAACTTCAAATGGATGCATCCTAATTACAGTCTAGATGGAGGAGTAACGACTAGAAACAGAAGTGACCCTTATTGCATAGGCAATAAGGCCCTTCTCAAGGACCCAGGGCCTTATCCCAGAAGAATAAAGGTGGTACAGGTAACACCACTCCAGCATGCATGTGGCCTTCAAATGACAGCATGGAGAGTGTGCCTGACCTGGAACCTGGGAGATGCAAACATTAACCCAATCAAAGAAGAAGGGCAGGAGAGGAAACAAGAGAAAAGAAAAGGGACCAGGCACAGAAGAATCTGGTGGCCCACAATTCAATAAACTTCATGCCAGAAAGCCCCTCAGACTTGAACCTCCTCTTTATAAAGTAACCGGTTCACAGCGTCAGAGTAGCACTTTGGCAGGTCATCATTGTGGTACCATTTGCAATCAGCAGTGATGATGGTGGTGAGGATAATGATAAAACAATAGGCACAGTCACAGCGTGAGGGCAGCAAGAAGAAGCAGCAGTCCTCTTCTGGGTGCTGGCTGGGTCCCAGGCACTGCGCCACGGGCTGTGCACACATTTTCTCATTTATGCTTCACAATAACTTCCTGAAGAAGGCTATGGCGCCATTTTAAAGAAAGAGAAATACGTCAAGAACGAAATTTTGTTGATTCATACAGGGATTCTCTTTCTACAGGGAAAGATTTTTAAAAAGCAGGGGTTTTTTGTTTGTTTGTTTTTGCGCCGTACCACACGGCTTGCAGGACCTTAGTTCCCCAACCAGGGATTGAACCTGCACCCTCAGCAGTGAGAGCGTGGAGTCCTAACCACTGGACCGCCAGGGAATTCCCTAGAAAAGGAAGTTCTTAACTTTCAATAGTTCAGCAAAGTACATCTTAAAATATCTTTTAAAACTATGTGTGTGTGTATATATGTATGTATTTTTGGTAATAAAGAGGAAGAAACTGAGGTCTAAGAGGACCAAGGACTAGCCCCAGGTCATACAGTGAAACACTGACAGACCCAGGAAGCGAACCTGGGACCCTGATTCTTGGTCTGCGCTTTTAACCACTACGCCATCGCAGTACTGCTCAAACGTGAAGACACTGACATTCTCTAAAACCCACAATCCATCCCCAAAAGAAAAGTCTCACTCACGTATCTGCACTTCTTGGCAGCAGGTACTGGAGCCATTTGAAAAGGTGAAAAGATAGTGCATCCCAGGAACCAGCCCTGAAAATGAAGTCTTCCCATCACTGTCTGCTCGGAGAAACTGCTGACTCTGGCCACTCAAATCCGTTACGTTTATCACTGAAAAGTTTCCTGCTGCCTTGATAGATGATTGAATCTCACTGGCTGTAGATGTGAATTCAAGCAGATCGCAGCGGGAGCCTAGAACACAGGAAAGAAGAATGAAACACAAGCTAATAAAATGGCACCTCCCACCGTACACCAGCCACACAACAGACTTTTTTATTATAACTTTTAAAACGCATCATAGTTCCCTCATCTCCCTTTCCCCACTTTACAGTATCACCTCTACACACCGATGTTTTCTTCTCTTGCACCAGTGATTCAAGCCTGCACAAGGAACCTTCCAGCTTACTTACCAAACTGATTAACAAGGAAGAAAAAGCAATTGTAGACCTCTTTCTATTGTTTGCACAGGCTTTGCATAATGACTGTTATTAACTGAGCTTTTCTTTATTAGAAGGTTTCAGCAAGGTCTGCCCCCTTTGTATGGCACTGTGAGAACATTCTAATTATTTTATCTCTATGGTTCACAGACTTTGAGGTTTTACCAACCAGGAAAAAAAAATAGTCCTTGAATTTTGAGGACAGACAAAAGCTACCAGTTTTTATTTTTTCAAAAATGTACATTAAAAAATTACCATATACTCTTAATTTTATTTCTTATAGAAATAAATAATTTTATTTCTTAAAGAAGCGAATTATGATCCAAAAAATTGGTAAGGACATAATCCCAGAATAAACAGTGATTTCAACTGAATATATTTAGTTTCATAAAAGACTTATTATACTGTCCCTATTTTTCTCATTTTACTATAGACCTGGGAGGACCTCAGTGGACCAGCAACTGGGATTCAGCCCTCCACGTGGAAGCAAAGTATCCAGGAGGCTACGTCTGGTTTTCCAAAGGTTATGCAAAGCCTGTACACCATTTTAAAAATCATGTGGTAATGTAGTAACACAAGAAAATAATTATGGGATAACAGTACATGAAATAAATATAAATGATACTGCATTATGAAAACTAAGTGGTTTTTTTTTTGATCACCTACAGATGTAGGCTAGAAAAAAAATCACAGAAAAATTATTTTTTTATTTGTCAGGATTGCACAAATAAAAAATTTTTTCTTTCACTTGCTGTTTTCACCCTCACCCCACTTCTAAAGAAAAATTGGAAACTAAGCAAGTTTTAGCAAATCAGCATTTTCTGTGATTTTCACGTTGCTGTTAATGTTGCTGTGTCCATCGGGGGGCAGTAGCGAACAACATAAGAGTGGAATGGGAAGTGGTACTTACAGTCACCTGTACACACGATCTGTAACAGAAAAAGAAAACGGAAGTCAGTAGATTCATTCAGCCACGGCAAATGCAAATCAGAAATAAAGCAGTTGGGAATTTAATAACTGGGGCGGGGTGTTAAATACATTAGGCAAAGGCCTGTTGGCCAGGGTTAGGGTGTAGGGCCACTGAATAGGGGAATTCAGTGTAAACGCGGGTCAACTACAAACAATGGAGACCAGACAACTGTTGGCAGTGTTTTTTCCCACTGAAACATCCAACAGGAGCAACTCCCCAGGTCAGCACTCCTTCCTGTCGCTACATTGTGCACTGAGGCAGAAGAACATCGAAACAAGAGTTGAGATTCTCTGGGTCAGAAAGAAAGGAAAGCAGGACCATCGCCCCATCACCCCTTCCTCAGAGCCACTTCAGGTCGAGAAACGGAGGGTATAAAGCCAGATGCGTGACAGAAGAAATCCACCGGCTTTGAGATTTTCATTGTGCAAAAATTCATCTTCTATCAGTAGGTGGCAGTCATCTTTTTTTTTTAATCACATGGCAATCAGCTTTGAGAAGAATAAATGTTTGAAACAGAGGGACCTTAAAGATTGTCTAGGTGGCCGTAGCTCAGTCCGCCATCCTTAGATCCCTGGGGATCCTCAAAGATATTTATCACGACCCATACATTATTTCCCCACACTTTAAAAACCTAAAATATTTCACGATTGCTCATTCTGTTGTTTAGTTAACACACCTTTTTGGATATTTCAAAGTATGGTCCTTATAAAGTAGAAAATAATCAAAAGGGGCTCCAGTGGAAAAAAGCGTCCTCCAACCTCCCAGCACACTTAGAATAAAATGCAACCTCTTCACTACAGCCTGTGTGGCCTCTCTGATCTCATAGCCTCTCACACCCTTTACAATGTTCTTGAAGCTGATTCTCCCTTGGACCCTTTACGTATCGATTCCCTTCTCCAAAAACACTCTGCCCCCAGACCTTCCCAGACTGTGGCCTCAGATGCCACCTCTTCACGGAGTCCGTGTCCAACCAACCAATGGAAATTAGCCCCACTCACTGTCCACCACATCACTGGTGAGTTTTCTCCCGGCATTCACCTCAGTTACTGTCAGTCTCCTTCAACTGAAACGTACACTCCACGAGAACAGAAACCGCGTCTCTGTCTGTGCCTAGAATATCACACACAGTAGGCACTCAATAAATGCCACGGAAGGAAAGAATGAGCCTCTCATTTTGGAGAGGAGGCAACCCCTAAGGCCCAGAGAAGGGAAAAACTTGTCCAAGGTCCCACAGCAAGGCTAAGGCCAAGGCCAGTCAGGTCCCAGGAGCCTGATTTACCCAGGCCAGTATTCCTCCCGCTTATTCTGAAAATTTGCATTTATCAAATGGAGAAGATAAGAACAACATTAGTTTTCATCTCATGAGATAGGTGGACAGAAGGGGGGTGGGGGGGAGGGGTCTGGCCTCTGTCCTGTCTCCCAGTGACCCAGGCACTAGTACTCAAAGGAATCCAGTACTCTTCCTCTCCTCACTCCCTGCAAGCCGGGGGGGACGGGAAGCCCTGTTGATATACTTGCCTACTCACCCCCTCTCTCAAACTTTCCATTCCCACCACTGCACTGTACCCTCAAGTCCTCCTCATCTCAGGCCTAAACTTTTCCAGCTCATCTTCCTCCCTCCAGGCCCTGCCCCTCAATCTATGCTATGCATCAATCCACGTCATCCAGGATGGACCACAAGAGAGGGAGCAAAAGGAGGAGTCAGTTGCTAGTTAAGCAGCACAGCGCAGCAAACTTTTTTTTTGCCCATTAGTTGGAAAACATTCAACTACATAACCTCATGACCCTCGGATGGCATGTCCTGGCCCTTTGCAATGTTATTATCTCTCTGCCTGGGCATCTATATGTTGTGTCCTCACCTGGAATCCATTCAATCATCCAACCATCCAACCAAATGTTGCCTAAGACATGAAAGATCTGGGTCCTGTCCTCAAACTGTTTACAGGAAAGTAAGGGAAATAAGACATGTCTGTAAAAAAGGACTTCAAGGCAGAAAGTACTGACAACTCATTAACAAGCGATTCCCGCACACCTGCATGTGTCAAGCGCTGTGCTAAAGCCCGAGAGCTAAAGAAGACAGGCTCCGAGTCCCAGGAGGCCGTGGCAGAGGGAGAGAGGAGGACAGATGGAGGATGCCCTCGGGTAGGTACCACTCACTGAGGGCACACATGAAGGTGAAGAGTGTCTGTGCATCCCCATCTGTGCCCTTTACAGTCCTAGACTCAGCAAACATTGAGTGGCTGATAGTCACTACACAGGACAACGTGTCAAAGGACTCTGAGTTCTACAGGTGAAAGTTTGAGAATCATGGTCATGGCAAAAAGTTACGTTTCCAAAGATTAAAATCATATGCCCAGAGCACTGACTCTGCCAGGCACTGTCCCAAGTGCTTTCAGATATTAACTCACTTAATCCTCCAAACATTACTAAAAGGCAGGCACAGGTCCCTCCTGGGCTGGTGAGCTATAGCACCTGGATCTGAACCCAGGCAGTCTGACTCCAGAGTCTGTGTCCTAAACCACTAGCTACACTACCTTCCAGGGTAAAGCAACTGGCGAGAAATGTACCAGGACTTAGGGAAGGTTTAAAAATTAATTTCAAGCGATATTATCAGTGTGCTTCTTTGACAAATCCAGGTACAGTTTCTCCTGGCAACCCTCCCAAAGAAGGCCCTATGTGCCAGGCATACACACCAGCTGGTATCTTTTCAAGGTTCATCATGAAATCGTAGCCAGAGGGATAACACACTACATCACATGGCTTCATGTCTTTTTGGCCTCACTCCCCCTTCTGTTCCCTCATCTTGACCTCACTAGGCCTTGACTTCCCAAATAAAGCATTAGCAGTTTAATCCTTGCCTTAGGACCCAGGGGACCTAAAGGATGCAGACTAAAACGAAGGACAAGAGCACCTAAGAGAAGTCTGCAAGGGGTCTCTTGGGGAAGAGCTTCCTTACTAATAAAAAGGAATCAGACGGAAGGAAACACCATCCTGCTTCGCTGGACTTCAGCAGATCTACCCATGATGCCTGGAGCCGCTGCAGCCACTATGTGACAAGGAGGGAAGCGCTCACCCACCTGCTGAGGATGGCTGATGAGGGGAATGAGAGAAAACACCTGGATCCCTGCACTGCCAAGTCAAGCAATTTTAGACTCTTTCTACCTCCAGACTTCTTGCCTGGGGAGATGCAATACCCCTTATTATTTAGTTACTCTTGTTTGGGTTGTCTAAGATTTGCAACCAAAAGAACACTACGGCAACCACAAAGCAAGGTGACTCATTTTCACATTTTTATAGATTAAAAAAAAAGTGAAAGGTCAGTGATCTGTCATCAAGGGTTACAGAGCTGGTCAGTGAGAGGTAAAGCCAGGAGGCAAGTCCTGGTCTGCCAGGCCCCCAAACTCTTCCAGTGACCACAGGAAAAAAAAAAAAAGACCCTTGCAAACAACACCCTACAAGTTAACTGGCATGGAGGATGCCTCATAAGTACTTTTTAAAAGAATACAATCAACAGAAAGCTCATCTTCCTGAAGTTAGCTCAGAGCCTAGTTGGGCCTGGGGGTGAAATGGGAGAAAATTTCCACAGATTCATACACTGAGCATCAGAGTTAACTAACTGCAGAAAAGGGAAGTTGGGGACAACTTTTCAGCAGTGACAGCTAAACATGGTGATGAGAATTATCTCAGCTTCTTCCCCTTCTAAGAGGACCCCAAAAGGCACTGGTAGTTGTTAATCGAGAAGGATTCCACAAAAATCGTCCTTCCTCCAAGTGCCTTCCCTCAACTGGTCCCTCACCCAGAACTCCAAATCCAGGTAGGGAAAGAAGCAAGCATTCCGCAGGTTCCAACCCATTTAATCCTCACAACTCTGTGAAACAAGAACGATCATCCCCATTTTACAGATGAGGATGCTGAGGTCAGAGTAGACCTTAGGTCACAGAGCTAAGAAATTTCCCAACTGGTTATTATGAACTTGTCCCAGGCACAGGAGGGAGAAGTACTTCAGGGTGGAGAAAAACCAGCACTTTCCACTCTCTACTTCCCTCTAGGCAGAAATTAAACCAGATAAAGTATGCAGAGCCAGGCCCAAGAGCTAGGGGCACATCTAGCTCCCAGCCTTCTCCCTCTTGGTTTCAACAGACCCAGCAATCAGAGGTTATGAATGAGCTCACCCTGTCTAGGCCTCAGGGGACACCAAAAGCCACAGCCCCTGTGCCCAAACTGCAACAGGGGACAGCGATTGCATAAAAGATGGTGGAGGTCAACGGAAGCACTATTCGCAATGGCTAAAAGGTGGAAACAACCTAACAGCAGATTAACAGAATGTGGTATACACATACAACGGAATACTATTCAGCCATAAGAAGGAGTGAAACTCTGATACATGCTACAATGTAGTTGAACCGCAAAACCATTATGCTCAATGAAAGAAGCAGACACAGAAGCACACATATTGTCATCCCATTTATACGAAATGTCCAGAATAAGGAAATCTATAGAAACAGAAGGCAGACTAGTGGTTGCCAAGGGCTAGGAAGAGGGGGAAGGGAGAGTGATTGTTAACGGGTACTGGATTTTCTTTGGGGTGATGAAAATGTTCTGAAACTAGAGAGAGGTGGTGGTTACACAACATCGTGAATGTACTAAATGCTACTGAACTGTACACTTTAAAATGGTTAATTTTATGTTATGTGAATTCCACTTCAATTTTTTTTAAAAAAAATGATAGTAAGTAGGTGACTGTTTATTATCAAGCTCCGCCATTGGGAGGGAGGAGGGAAAGGAAGCTTCCGGAAGGAAGAGATTGGGGTGGGAGGGTGGGGAGGAGAAGAGGAAGGTAATATATAGAGAGGTTTTGAAAGGTGGATTTGACAGCCGAAGAAGGGGGAATGAACCCCCACCCCGAACTGGACATCAGAAAACATGGGGTGGGCAGAACAGCCTTACTAGAAGCACTGTGGGGACCTCCACTTCCGAATGCATTCTGAGGATAAAAAGGAAGGAACTCAAGTTTACTAAGCACCTACTGTGTGCCAGGCACTGAGCTGGGCTTTCTACAGACCTTGTCTGAGCACAGACTCATGGGATCTTGGGCTCTGGGACTAGACCACCTGGGGGAAACCGTTCAGTGCCACCATTTACTTGCTGTGTGACTTTGGGCAGGTAGCTTAACCTCTCTGTCCCTCGGTGTCTACATCTATAAACAATCATACCTGCTTTGTTATAGTGAATATGAAATTAAATGATCTATTTAAGCTATTACGACCATCATCACCTTTGAATCTTCACAGCAACTCTGCAAGGTATTTTTATCTCTGTTTTACAGATGACAACACCAAAGCTCAGACCCTACTGATAAAACCAATGGGCAATCTGAAACTCATACTTTACAAGTGTATAAATAGTTGAACAATAACTCAGTTACAGAGGTGGGCACTGAGGCACAGACAGTAAGTGGCTTACCCAAGGACATAGAGCCAGCGAGGAAGCACCAGAAACAGAATCCAGGTCTTGACCTCTATCTTGACCTCAACCATTCTAGCCAAGATTCCCCAAAGCCTTCTCTCCTGGGATGCAAACCCAGATGGAGTACTCATAGCTTACCCATCTTCTCACTACCACCCTGCAAAGTCACCCACACAGGTGGCCCAAGGCTTCTTCAGGCCCCATAACTGGGCAAAAGGAGCAAACACTGAGAAGAGAGATTAAGCTCACTGTCTTAGGAGGAAGACATGCCAACATACGAAAAAAGAATATAATACTGTCTTCAGTTCTGCCAAGGACTTCCCGTTACCTAGATACCCCAGGCACAGCAGACAATGGTCCACCCATTGGTCGACCAGATGGCCAGGCATTAACTATGCCCAAGATCACCCAACACTGTACAGCAGTCTTCTTCTTTTCTAAGGAGCAGAGACCCTCACTGTCAAGACTTCCAGCCTTGTTTATCACTCCCCTCCCCCAGGGATGTGTTTCTGTTTCACAACCTCCTTTGGTTATGCTGATGAGCCAAAGCTCTCCCTCCCCCACTTTGGGAACCACCCCCATTCCTGAGACTGTGGCTCCAGTCACAAGAATCTTCCTCCAGGCCCAGAGAAGAGAAAACTGCTAACACTGCCCTCAATGCCATCCCAACTCGGCCAAAGCTACAGTCATTACCTCAGTGGTCCACTTTGAACACTACTAGATGCGCACCAAAACAGACTTGTACATATTCTCTTCCCAAGTACCTCTGTGACTGCCCCGTTACACGTGTTTCGCAGTCCATAAACTCTGGAATAACCTGACTCCTCCCTTCCTTCGCCCTTGGTGGGTACACTCAGTGGCCATGTCCTAAAGATGCTTCGCTGTACAATGCACTTGGACTTCCCACTTCTGTCGTGTGGCCACCCTAAAGCAAGACCTCATAACCCTCAGCCCTAACTAACAGAAAACAGCCTCGTTGTTGGGCTGATACAGACAGACCATTTCCATTTTTATATCTTGAAGCTCTTAATACACACACCAAAAAGAAGTAAGGGGACTTCCCAGGCGGTCCAGTGGTTAGGACTCCGTGCTTCCACTGCAGGGGGCCCGGGTTCGATCCCTGGTGAGGGAACTAAGATCCCACAAGCTGCATGGCGTGGCCGGAAAAAAAAATTTTTTTTTTAATTACTAGCATGTGATAATTCAAAAAAAAAAAGATTTTTTTTAAATTAAGAAGAGCCAGAAGAGGGTTATATCTGCTGCAGTATATCTTTGTCTCAGTCCTGTCAAAGTACTGCTGCAACTCTACCTAAAATTCCTCATTTGAATATAAAAGGCCAAAAGCTAAGTTGACGCCCTTTGTGAAGAGCAGGTCCTATTCCTTCGTCCACATACCTGGTTGCCTCTCTTCTAGTCTCTCCCTTCAATGCACAGTGGAAAATTAAAATAGAACTGCTAGATTACTCTTTCTAAAACGTGCTAGTATTCGTCAGGATCCTGGCAGGGACAGATGACACACTCTACCACTGTAACTGAGGAGAATTTTTAAAGGGTCTGTTTACAAGGGTGTGGGTGGGGCTAAGGGAAATGGGCAAGAACTGGGCAAGAACCCTAGAGGCAGGAGCAGTGGGACAGGACAAGGGAACAGGCTGAGTGGCTGCCTCCCCCATCTCCACTGGGGGCTTCCTGCTGCTGGACTGGCCCAGTGGGGAAGCTGCAGGTCAAGGGCACCTGCTGGTGTAGACCGCAGAGGGCAGCTTCCTCCCAGTGGGCAGAGCAGGGTGGAGGTGGGGGGCAGGGGTCTGCAGGGGCACATGGAAGAGCCACAGCACAGAGCTCATGTCACATCACTGCAGAGCCTGTGAATCCGGTAGGCACGGCCCAACAGGGTAATCAAGAGGGTTAGGTTCCACTTCCCCTGATGCTTGAGAGCTCAGGGACCTGGATCTCACCAAGCCATCCATTTCATCAAGTATAAAATGGCGGAAGGATATATGCAATACAGACCCCGCGTCTGAGTTTTCTTGGGGCTCTAACAAAACAAGGTTCCTATGTTCCCAGCCTCACAGCCTTCCTCCTGCCTCACTGAACCTCTGAAGTGGCCACCCGTCAGCTCACCTGATGACCTTCTGCAACCACTCCAGCCCCAGGAGCTCTCCAGGCTCTGAAGCCCTTTCAGTCCAAGCCACTCGTGCCGTTTCCTGCGGTCCTGCACTGCGCCAGGCCCTGGGCTGGATGCCAAAGATGCCAGGGCACATAAGGTGGTTCTGACACCGAGAGCCAGGGGCGAGAGCGGTACCAAAGACAATGACAGCGCAGTGCAGAGATGGAGGCAGGAGCCAGCCAGCTGGAGAAGCAGGGGGTGCCAAGCACCCCGTAAGTTTGGGGGACAGAGAGGGAGGGGCACGGGTGGTTTGAGAGTGATCCTGTGCGGGTACTTAACGCTAATGGATTCTACTTGTAATAATATTGATTGAGCCCTTAACTATGGGCCAATCACTGCACTACAGGTGTTCTATTCATCAACTCCTTTAGGCCTTACGACAAGGACCCGCGAGGCAGGAACTGTGTTGATCCCTATTTTACAGATGAAGAAACTAATAAGCTTTGGAAAAGTTAAATTCCTGACCCAGAATCCTACAGCTAGGAAGTCTACGCTTCCGGCCCAGGTCTGCCTGACTGAAGCTCTTGACTTAAACCGCTCCCAGGAGCGCTAAGCTGGCTCGGATGCTGGACAAACTTCAGCTGAGACCACGGAACCCAAAGGCACTTCCGGGGCTGCCCGTCACAAACCCCTGCCTGACGTGGGCCCTGGGGACAGGTTCCATCCACCCATTAAAACTGACCGAATTAAGGAGGCTTCTGCACTCTTCTCAAAGGGAGCGGAGTTTGAGGATTTTAGCACAGAGCCTGGATCTCAGCAAGTGACAAAGCTTAAGGTTTTCTATTATACACGTTTGGTTTTTAGGGTTGGGTAATAAGCGACTGAATAACACAATGGGTAACAATAGATTCTTTATCCTTCCAAAACCAAGCCCACACACCATATGACAATAGTTATTTTTACCCACTGACATAATTCAACAAAACGTGAACCGCTTCAAGAGATTTTTAAAATCAAAGAGCATTCTATGAGATTCGGTGCATGCCCAAATTTCAATTCTGAAAGGCCATCATTCTTCCTTCCATTTATCTCCTATGTGAAAATTACCCAACAGCTCCCTTTAAAACTGGTATAAAAAGGTAAATCATTGATCACGAAAACGGTAGAAAGGCTGGGCGCTCCCTCTGAACCCAGAAGCAGGCACTAAACATCTTTATGGGAAACTTTCCAGAAGACAGGTGCGGCATTGTGGGGCAGCCTGAATGCCTGGTATCCATTTCCACCCTAGAGTCCACAGGCAGGGAATAGGCAGACCAATAGGCAGCATGGCAAGCAGTACCTACGGCATGAGACATTGGGCCAAGCAAGGTGAGAACGGGCTGGCTGACTCTGCCTCATTTGCAGAGTCATATATGCTATGACTCTCTGAACTTGACACTGTCATCAAAAGGGACTGTGGAGAAGGGTCAGCATAATTCCTAATTTTGTGCCCCCCAAAAGCCAGGTGAGGCTTTGACAGAAGGAATGAGCAACAATTACCCTAAAAAGACCAGGTGGCTCATCTCTTGCCTCTTGGGACAGTTGAAGGCATGATGAACATTTCCCTTTCAAATGCACAGAGGAAAAAGTAACCAGAGGGACTATTTTGGTGAGGCTATGTGAACTCTGAGATGCAGAGTTGAGGATGACCTTGGAAATCCCAGGCCAGAAGTTTCCATGGGTATTTTTAGCAGCAGAACTTTTTTTTTCAAAAAGAGTCTTAAAGAACTATATGCATAGAGTTCCACATATCATATATATCTATGTAGGTATGTCTATGTGCATATATGTACACTTGAATAAAAGCAATCTTTTCATTATACATTTAAAGTTCAAGTTACCTTGTTCTTATTTTCAATATAATAGATGCATAAGCAAGTTAAGACACTGGTGTTCTCCAATGTATTAAAACTTGGTGTAACACATATTTGGGCAAGTGTTTTCATTACAATTGCACACAGGCAAATTGGAAGGGGTTGGAGAGGCGGTGTGTTTTCTATGAAACTCACAGGAAACACTTAAGAAACCCCCAAGGCACCTCAAGGAACACAGTTTGTAAAATAGTGATAGACCTCCCCTTTGACTTCATGGAGGAAGAAAGTCAGTCCCAGAGTGGTTCAGCAACTCAACCCAGATCACCCAGCCCTGAGACTAAAGCACCAATGCATGGGCTCCCCAGCAGGACTCACCTCCCATCTCATGAGAGAATCAGAGTCGGCAGAACCCAGGCCCCTCTCTGAACCTTTTCTCCACATCATACAATAAATCTGAAGGTCCTAAACTGAAGCTCCACTGCCCAAATCTAGCCCGCTGACATGTTTTATTTATTCCACAGTGTTGTTGTTTTTTTTAATATACCTCCATTAGAACACTGTCCTATTTTCCCCATTGTATTTTTTCCAACTTTATTGAGATATAACTGACAAATAAAGAGTGTATATATTTATAGTATAAAACATGATGCTTTGCCACAGTGTTTCTTAAAATCTTAAGCAAATATTTTTAAATTAGGAGACAGCATCTTGTAAATCCTGATTTTCAGCTTCCCAGAAAAAAGCAGGGGGCTTCCCTGGTGGCGCACTGGTTGAGAGTCTGCCTGCCGATGCAGGGGACACGGGTTCGTGCCAAGTCCGGGAAGATCCCACATGCCGCGGAGCGGCTGGGCCCGTGAGCCATGGCCGCTGAGCCTGCGCGTCCGGAGCCTGTGCTCCGCAACGGAAGAGGCCACAACAGTGAGAGGCCCGCATACCTCAAAAAAAAAAAAAAAGAAAAAAGAAAAAAGCAGAAGAAGAGGAGGAGGAAGGAGGGGGAGGGGAGGGGAGGGGGAGGGGAGGGGGGAGGGGAGGGGAGGGGGAGGGGAGGGGAGGGGAGGGGAGGGGAGGGGAGGGGAGGGGAGGGGAGGGGAGGGGGAGGGGGAGGGGAGGGGGAGGGGAGGGGAGGGGAGGGGAGGGGGAGGGGAGGGGGAGGGGAGGGGAGGGGAGGGGGAGGGGAGGGGAGGGGAGGGGGAGGGGAGGGGAGGGGAGGGGGGGGGGAGGGGAGGGGGAGGGGAGGGAGGGGAGGGGAGGGAGGGGAGGGGAGGGGAGGGGGAGGACCTGGAGACATTTAAGCAACGAGTTGGATCTGAGCATCAGCTCCCCCTTTCCACGGGTAAGTGCTTAGAGTTTACCACTACTCCCTAGTATTGTCACCTCAACACAGAGGAAAAATGGCAGTTGCCAAGCAACATGGCACCCACACTGTTCATTTTCTCTATCAAACATGAGCATATAAAAGATCGAGAGGCACTGTGACTTCATTATTTGGCCTATTCCATTTATTTATGTTCCCAACACACCCTGACACCATTTGAGTTTCTGACCATTGACTTAAGTGCAGTTTGCAAAATTTGTGGGTTGCAATTATTAACGAATGTTTACTTTCTAAGCTTCTCTCTTAGGAAGAGACCTCCCGCCAACGTCAGATGTGAATACTGTACACAATGTGAATATAAAGTGGACCATTTTGCCTGTCCCCGAATTCTCCGCTCATCCCCTGACCTGCTCCCCCATGCTACCACCACCCCCAAAAAGGAGCAAAACCAGGGTAGAGAGCTCTGATCTTTCAGTTGATTGTGAAAGTCAAGATTTTCATTTCCGACTCTTGAATCTGAATAAAACCACTCCATAAATCCCACCAAGTCCCTCCTGCACCGCCCATCCACCTTAGAGTACGGATAAAAACAGCTAAGAGCCACCATTTACCAAGTGCCTTCTATGTTCAGGGCCAGCTGGTCACAGAATCCTCCCCTTCCCCACCCCACCCCCAGCTGGGTGCATCCACAGCCCATGCCTTCCCATCTCCCCAGTCCCCCACCCCTCTCCCCCTTCCTCCCGGAGGAGGACTGAACATCAGGACTCGAGGTGCCAGCTTTGCGAGCTCTGCCTTGAACTGACCACAAAAGCTAAAGGATCTCTCATTAGCTATGAACGCCTGCCAAAAGGTCAATGGTAGATTCTATCTCTGAGGCCACAAGGGCCAGCAGTGATTGCAGCAGAAGCTCTCCACGCCCGCTGAGAAATCATCCTGGAGTAACCTTATGTTCTTCCAAGGTTTGAATACAGAGGTTCCCACAAGCGAAACCACCACCCCACTGATGCCCACTGCACTAAGGAAGACAGGAGGACAGAGAACGGGCTGGGGTAGAAAATGGGCAGGGCCTCAGCTCTGGATCTGCATCCTAGTACTGCCACTAATTAGCAAGGAGTCTGGAGGCCAGTGACCTCACTTCTTGAGCTCTTTCACCTGTAAGTTATCATCTACTCTGTAGGCCTGATGCGGGGATTAAGTGGCACATAGTAGGTGCTCTATAAACAGCAGCGAACATCAGTTGTCGGGTGGGAGGGCACAGGGGTGAAGACACTCTGGAGTCCAGCCCTACCAGCTGCACTCACCTGAGCCAGCTTCTCAGCCCCTTTCAGCAGCTACAATAACTACCTACCTGGGCAAGGGTGGGGCAAAAGAGGGCTAAGTACGGAACCTGAGAGAGGGGTACCTGGGGTTCATCTGTGTGCGTTTGATAACTCTCGTAACTTAAAAAATAAATGGTTTAAACAGGATTTGCCTCACAGGATTCCCGTGACAAGTCTTAAATGACACAATCCATGCGAAGCACTTAACATACAGGGGGTGCACAATAAATATTAGCTAGTATTACCGTTATCACCACTAGCAAGAGCTGGGACAGGAGGGTTCAAGAGGTGAAGCATGGGGAGGGGTGAGCTGTCACAACAAAGACTCAGAAAAAGCAGAACCAGGAGGTATTTCTGCTAACACAGAAGCAAGAACAGCAGAGAAAGGCAAGACAGCATCTTGGATTCTGCTGCATGTTAAGAGGAACTTGGGCTGAAATTCTCGGACTGGCTGCATTCTCGTCTCTTGTGACCCATCACGGCCAGAGCTGCACTGAGGCCATCCTGCATCCACCAGAGGAGAAAGATGCTCTCAGCAAACCCACCATCAACCCCACTCCCCTCACTGCCAGCAAGATGAGAGCTCAGGACCCAGGCCTGGCTCCTCCCCACGTGCCAGGACAGTCTCAGGGTGGCCTCAACAACCAGAGGTAGTAGTAACCGGTCAGTTCTTATACAGATTTTTCCGCCTACAATATTCTCTTTCGATTAAAAAGTGCATCACTGGGACATCCAGACAACTGTTCTCCAATCAGCTTTTAACAATAACCTAAATACAACCACCACCAAAAAAAGAAAAAAAATTTTTTTTTCAAGGCAAGGTCATACCATCGTCCTCTCTAAGAAACAGACCTTGGATAAAGCGGCACCTGGGTAAATCACCCAGGGCAGGTACTATTAAGCCAGTGATGTCACAAAGTAAACACTTTTATTTGATATCCTAGCAATGAAAAGAGAATGCAGAATCATAAAATTATCAGCAGAGCCTGTCCACGATGGGTGAGGACAGCAATGCAAGGCAACAGGCGATTTTCAACATCTCCTAAAGCCTAATGAATGCCCTAAAGGAGAGGTTGGCAAACTATTTCTGTAAAAGGCCAGACAGTATATATTTTAGGTTTTGCAGGTCTTACAGCTCTGCTGTTGTAATTTGAAATCAGCCACAGACAATGAGTACACTAACGACTATAGCTGTGTTCCAATAAAACTTTATTTATGAGCATTAAATTTGTATTTCATATAATTTTTGCGTGTCATAAAACATTATTCTTCTCTTGATTTTTTTGCTTTTGAACCACTTAAAAATGTAAGAAACCAGTCTTGGCTCATAAGCCACCCCAAAACAAGTGGCTGGATTTGGCCCAGGGGACCGTAGTTTGCCTAATGCTGCCCTAAATCACATATTTACCCTGGACGGGCCACAGGCACAGGCCTACAGCAAGTCAGAGCATGAGCCTGTGGTCTGGGTCTGGTTCTGTGTCCTGGTTCTGACAATTACTAGCTTGAGTACGAAGCTGAAGTTTAATCTTCTCCTCTGACAACAGAGATTACAACAGTCCCCTCCTAAACACTTATGATAATTAAATGAAATAATGTCTGGCACAAGGCAAATGTTCAAGAGAGGACAATTCTATCATTATTGCCATTGTTTCTTTGCTTTTGGCTAGAATTCAATCAACTCAGTTTAAGAACACAGGATCTCTCAATGCTGGTCTGAAATTCCAATTGGCCAATAAGACATGGGAAGAAACAAAATTTTCTTAATGAATCCAGGGTATTTGAGAGATAAAATACCTTGCAATATGGGTCCATTGGTGACAGAGGATGGTGCCTGGTGGTCAAAAGACACTGGCTATAGAACTGCTCAGAGCAGCCCCTCTCGTACCCTGTACATTTGCAAGTCTGATTCTGTCCTTTGGCACTTAGCATAAGCCCATTTATCTTTCCACATATTTACCTTATCTATAAACTTTCTCTTAAGGTAAGGGGAGTCACACACTTACATCTGCTCGTGCCCAGCACATGGCCTTCCCTATGACATGCTCATTCAGCACTGGCTGATTGGTGGATTTTAATTGGATCTCCAGGGCCTGGAACAGAGCTGGCCGGGCTGTTAGTTAGTGGGTACATGCGTGTGAACTTCAGGGCCTCAAAAGCAAGCAACTGGGATATAGGTGGTCAGTCACAATGTAAGATAAAATCTTTACTTAGAGTTGAGGAAGCAGAGGCCCAGAGAGGTAAAGGGACTTGCCCAAAGTTCCTGGGTCTGAAACTCATTCATTCGCCCACTGATCACTAATTGCATTCTCTATGCCAGGCCCCATGATCATTCTAGGGACACAGAGATGAACGTCCCCTAGTCTCAAGTTGCTTAGAGACTAGCAAGGGAGACAAAGAAATAAACAACTGGTTTTGGTTTTTTTTTGTTTTTCTTCCTCCCTCTAGGTGGAACCGTCTAATTTGGTGAGGATTTCAACATTTTACATTCTACCACTTTATGTCTTCTGAACTTTTCAACACACACATTTTTTTTTTTTTTTTTTACAATGTAACTGATGCCTTCTGTAAAGGAAAGAATGAGTCACAAAAGCAGAATTCACACTTCATGTACATTTTCCCACGTATCGACGTACCTCAAATCCCCTGAATCATCTGTGCTGTCATCCCTACTTTGACTTGTGCTGGTCCTACAACCTAGAAGACAAGAGCTGTCCCACTCCCTCCTTTGCCCAACTCATTCCTGCTCCTTCTTGTACCAGGACAACTTTGCCAAACTCCGTTCCCCAGCATAGCTGGTGCTTTCCTCTGTGGGATGCTCAGCGCCTTGCGTCTCCTCTTACTGTTATTGTAACTCTTTGGCTGGAAACTCCTTGACATTGGGGACTCAAACTCACACCTAGCACAGTGCCCGAGCTGGCTGACCACTGGACATTTGGATGGTAAGAAGTTTAGTAGCTGACAGATAAACAACAAGGATCTACTGTATAGCACAGGGAACTATATTCAATATCCTGTAATAATGTACAATGGAAAAGAAGCTGAAAAAGAATATAGATATGTATAACTGAATCACTTTGCTGTACACCCAAAACTAACACAACATTGTAAATCAACTATACTTCAATTTAAAAAAAAAAAAACCCGACTTCCCTGGTGGCGCAGTGGTTGAGAGTCTGCCTGCTAATGCAGGGAACACGGGTTCGAGCCCTGGTCTGGGAGGATCCCACATGCCGCGGAGCAACTGGGCCTGTGAGCCACAACTACTGAGCCTGCGCGTCTGGAGCCTGTGCTCCGCGACAAGAGGGGCTGCGATACTGACAGGCCCGCGCACCGCGATGAAGAGTGGCCCCCGCTCACCGCAACTAGAGAAAGCCCTCGCACAGAAACGAAGACCCAACACAGCAAAAATAAATAAATTAATTAATTTTAAAAAAAGAAACATAGTAGCTGAAAGGATGACAGTGGGGAGAGGGTCTAGGCATGAAAATTAGATTTGATTTGGACAGCAGAAAAGAACAGAAGAGAGCGTTCAAGCCAAGAATAGTGTGAGGAAAAAATACAATGGCAAGAAAACACATGGAAGTGATTCTCACACTGTGGTATCAGGACCATCCGGGGAACTTAGTAAAAATACAGAGGGCCCAGTTCTGTCCTGCTTCAACCAGCCTGGGCCTCTGTGTTCTTTATCAGCTCTCTAGGTGACTCCTTTGAGAACCACTGGCTTAAGGTATTTTAAAGGGACAGTGAGAAGAGATGATGTAGCCCAGAGAGTCCCCTCTGGTCTGAAGTAGCCACAGTCCCTAAGCTCCCAGGAAAACCCTGAAAAACTCACTCCAGGGTGGGAGTTGGCTCAGTTTGAGGAAAATTCGATCCAGAACAAACTGCAGACATCTTCTAATGGTCTTTAAGCAAGAAAGCAGTCAGGTCTTCTGGAATCCGGGCTGAGTTTGCCCCGTAGGTTCTAGCTGGGCTAAAACCAGACTACACTTGGTGGAGAGGGCGGATCAAAGGGACAGTTGTTCTCAGATGCACTGCAAGCTTCTGGTAGCTTCCTCCAGTTCTCCCTTTAACGAATTCAGCAATCCCAACACATCGTAGAGGGCAATACCAACAGCCTATGTAGGAATTTGGACTAAGAGTGATTTTCCTCACTGACCAAGAACTTGAACTGTTTTCATACCAAGGTCAGGAAGACCCATGCTCTGTCACTCAGCACTCAGTAAGTCCTTTTCCTGCCTCTGTTCACACAACACATCACTGGTCACATTCGTGGATCCCTTGCTTTTCCTTGTATGCTTTCAGGAAACAAGATTCAACGCTTAAGAGACGTGATGGGGCTTCCCTGGTGGCGCAGTGGTTGAGAGTCCGCCTGCTGATGCAGGGGACACGGGTTCGTGCCCCGGTCCGGGAAGATCCCACATGCCGCGGAGCAGCTAGGCCCATGAGCCATGGCCGCTGAGCCTGCGCGTCCGGAGCCTGTGCTCCGCAACGGGAGAGGCCACAACAGTGAGAGGCCCGCGTACCGCAAAAAGACAAAACAAACAAAAAAAAGAGACGTGATGGATGTAAACATATTCCGTAAACCGCAATGAGCTGTGCCGGGTTCCAGCCAGACCTAAAGTGAATGAGTCAGCCTCTTACAGAAGGGCAAGAATGGTTGTGGAAGCCATAGGCAGGTTCGAATCCCCACCCCACTACCTACTAGGTGTACGATACTGGGTGAGGCACCAATTCTCTTGAAGTTCTAGTTTCCACATATTCAGGTGGGAAATAATGTTGCCTGACTCCCACAGCTGTGGCAAGCAGGAACTGCCATAAGGTCTTGGACAAAATAGATGCGTAATAAATGTTAGCTGGTTACCTCCCTGAGGTACACTCATCTTCAGAAGTAGAAATATTTAGCTTTAAACAAAAGATACACAACACACACGCACACATACGCACACTGGTATTTTACCCAGTGGAAGATAATTATTAACTGTTCGCGATAATTACCACATTGTACAAATAAATTGCATTATATAAAGAGTCACTCTCTCCAAAAGTTTGCATTAACAAAGAAAAAGCCAAAATTCTCAAACTCTCATAAGTCTAGTCCATCTTTCTTTGCCATCTAATAAAACACTTTTTATTTCCTTTCATGGGCTTAAACTTCACTAAAAGGCAAATTGTCTGAAGGCATGCCTCTGAGACAACAGGACTCTGTGTGTGCTCAAATAATCCCCTGTTCCAGTTGACTGTTTTCTATTTTTCTGAATAGACACTGTACAGAATCAGGAATCAGAAACGGTCCTGTGATCTCCCTAATTGCTTCCACAGACAAGTCCAAAATGGGTAAATTTTTTCAAAGACACAACTGACTCAAGCCCCAAATGCTCCTCTAGGAGCCCTCAGCCTTCTCTCCCACAATGGCCTGGACAACCCCCCCACGCCCCACCAGCCCTCACCCCAGGGCTCAGCAAGAACTCAAACGGCAGAAAGGGCTCCCCCTCCAGTCAAGACCCATCTCCGCCCAGGAAAGGCCAGCACTGAGAGGAGGAAGGCCATTTGGAAGGCGAAGACAACGTGCTCTCGGGCATCCGTCCTCTTGCTACCCTGAAGTTATTAACCCCAAGTCTGATCCAGAATCTATCATGTGGGGAGCTGTTGCGCTACCAAGAACTTCTACACCCCCAAAATCATCCTCAGTAGCCACGTACAGACTTCAGATCCACGCATCCATCGCAGTAGACGCTGAAAGCCAGCCCACGTGACCTCAGATTTGACAAATCCCAATGGAGATCGGTGTCTCAGTCTTCCTGGCATTTTACTGGGGTTCCCCAGATTCTTTATATAAGATATTTAAGGGAACAGCCGGGTCCTGTTCATCAAAAAGTTGAAATAATGCCATTTTCAGTAACAGGGATGGACCTAGAGATTATCATACTAACTGAAGTAAGTCAGACAAAGACAAATATCATGATACTGCTTATATGTGGAATCTAGAAAAATGATACGTATGAACTTTTTTATAAAACTGAAATAGACTCACAGGCATAGAAAACAAACTTATGGTTACCAAAGGGGAAAGGGGTGGGGGTGAGGGATAAATTAGGAGTTTGGGATTAAAATATACGCACTACTGTACATAAAATAGATAACCAACAAGGACCTACTGTATAGCACAGGGAACTATATTCAATATCTTGTAATAACCTATAAGGGAAAAGAATCTAAAAAAGAATAGATAGATAGGTATAACTGAATCAATTTGCTGTATACCTGAAACTAACACAACATTGTAAATCAACTATATTTCAATTAAAAAAAAATTTTAAGTCAAAAACATGGTAATTATGTGATGGGACTAAGTATTAGCTAATGCTATGGTTGGAATCATTTTGTATCAAATTAACATGTTGTACAGTTTAAACCTGTACACTGTATCAATTATATTTCAATAAAGCTGGGAAGAAAGAAGGAAAAAAACACGCTGGGCCAACAAGGCCAAGCAGAGGTTAAAGTCTTATCAGTAATGAGTTAAAAGATCCAAATTCCCAACAGGTTTGACATCAGAAAGACAACACTTGTCTGTCAACTTCTGTCAAAGTTATTAAGTAAATTTAATATGCCAGGAATATCTTATTATGATACTTGGCAAGCTTGATAAAATGACTTTATTGCCATTTTTTTTAATGAAGATAATAAGAAACTCCAGGAAGGTCTTTTTGGCAAGATCTTTTGGGGGCATTTATTTGGGATCTAAGCGGGAATATTCCACTCTTACGTGTTTTAACAAATGAAATATCAGGAAAACAATTTTACTTGGTCCTCGCTATTCAAAGAAAAATTTCCCTGCCTGTATTGTGGCTTCTGACATCCTGCCAAGTCTCAGACACTGAAATATGAATGGATTAAAAATGATTAAGACAGAGTAAATGCTATTAACAGCTCTTCTATTGCATGCATCTATCTTACTCAGGAGCCAATGACCCACCAGGGAAAAAGAAGGGCTGAGAGGGAACTGAGCTCATTCAACACCTGCTCACTTGGGATGGCAAGGTCAGCAGTTAATGCTGGGCTCTCTCTAGCCACAGTCTGTGTCTGTCAAAGATTTGCTCCATTCATCTTGACACATAATCAAAGAACACTTCATCAAGGACTGTCAGCACTGCAGGAGTCATTAGCAATCAGTGGCTTCTCTTTTTATTATTTTAGAACAGCAAAATCCTCTCGACAAATTAAATCTTATGGGAAACCCAAATAAAACCAGATAAGATGGGTAACATTATTAGTACACCTTAATTTTTTTTTTTTTAGTAAGCCTTAATTTTTAAAGTTCACATTTATATCATTTACTTATTATGGAACATCAATCTATTTTAATTTTTAAACGGCAACTTGGGCAAACACAAAAAATCTGAAATCATGTGTTACATCTCATCCATTTCTGGGTTTCATTCAGTTGCACAAAAATCAATAAAATTCTGATTTACAGAGCTGTGTAGCTGCAAATAGTGAAAGTTTAACAATTCATCTCAATTAAACAAAGAGCAGAGGTTTTACTCCTAAGGGCATCATAAGAAAAAAAGTTAAGCTGGCAGTACAAAGGAGCACAAGTAGCCTCCAATGTTGAAAGTTTTTCATTTTTTCCCAGCTTTATTGAGATATAATTGACATATAGCATTGTGTAACTTTAAGGTGTACAACGTGGTGCTTTGACATATGTACATATTGCAAAAATATTACCACATTAAGGTAAGTTAATACATCGATAACCTCACATAGTTACTTTGGTGGGGAGGGGTAAGAACACTTGAGATCTACTCTCTTAGCAACTTTCAAGTATAAAATACAGGGGCTTCCCTGGTGGCGCAGTGGTTGAGAGTCTGCCTGCCGATGCAGGGGACGCGGGTTCGTGCCCCGGCCCGGGAAGATCCCACATGCCGCGGAGCGGCTGGGCCCGTGAGCCATGGCCGCTGAGCCTGTGCGTCCGGAGCCTGTGCTCCGCAACGGGGAGAGGCCACAACAGTGAGAGGCCTGCATACTGCAAAAAAAAAGTTAAAATACAGTATTGTGTTAAATAATAAAAAATAATATTTTTTAATTTGAACCAAACATTTAACAGAACTTCTGAAACATTTCACAAAATGTTTCCTTGGGAGAGTTTTAAATTATTCATCTATATTCTAATCTTATACAAACTCTACTAAAGGATTTAAAGAAAGAAAAAAAAAAAGAAGGAACATTCCCTGATTCTCTGAAACCAATGTAATCTTGATACTAAGGCAGACAAGGACAAAATGAGAAAGGAAAATTACAGGCCAAAGTTATACATGCACATAGATGCAAAAAATCCCAAACAAAATATTAGCAAAGATGAATCCAGCAATGTATCACAACCAAGTTGATTTAGTTCAGAAATGCAACAGTGGTTTAGAAATAGAAAATATATGTCATTTATTACAGTATCAAGTTAAAAAAAAAAGTTTATCTCAATAGATACAGAAAAAGCATGTGATAATATTCAACACTCATACAAGAAAAGTTCTTAGCAAATTCAGACTAGAAAGGAACTTTCTTAACTCAATAGTGGCAGGCATCATTCTGAACCCAGGTGAAACTGAGGAGGATTCTCTTTAAAACAAAGACCAAGACATGAATTGTCAGCTATACCTCAATAAACCTAGGGGGTGGGGGGGAATCAAGCCTAAGACCGAGGATGCTCACTGTTACTGCTTCAGTTTATATAAGAGACAAGAAAATAAAATAATTAGATAAGGGACTTCCCTGGTGGCGCAGTGGTTAAGAATACGCCTGCCAATGCAGGGGACACAGGTTCGAGTCCTGGTCTGGGAAGATCCCACGTGCCGCGGAACAACTAAGCCTGTGCACAACTACTGAGCCCGCGTGCCACAACTACTGAAGCCCGAGCGCCTAGAGCCCGTGCTCCACAACAAGAAGCCACCGCAATGAGAAGCCTGTGCACTGCAACGAGGAGTAGCTCCCGCTCGCCACAACTAGAGAAAGCCCGCGCACAGCAACAAAGATCCAACTTGGCCAAAAATAAATAAATAAATAAATAAAATAAATAGATAAGAATTGGAAAAGAAGAAACAAAACACTCATTCCTTACAGAAAATGAGATAATAAGATTGGTTGTATATTTAAATCCACAGACACATTATTAGAAATAATCAGAGAATTTAATTTAGCAGTTACTAAATCAAATGTGTTTCCATATAAAGCCAGAAAGAGAAGAGGTGATTTTTTTTAATTAGCATTTACAATAACAATAAAAACCTGAGGAATCTAGGACTGCATCTAATAAAAGATATGGAAGCTCTGTATGGAGATAATTATCAAACTTTATTAAAAGACTTCAAAGAGGAGAGGTACACCATGTTCTTGAAGAAGACTCAACTGAAGACTCAATATTGGAAGATGTCAATTCTTATCAAGTTGATTCTCTTTTTTTTTTTTGCGGTATGCGGGCCTCTCACTGCCGTGGCCTCTCGTTGCGGAGCACAGGCTCCAGACGCGCAGGCTCAGCGGCCATGGCTCACGGGCCCAGGCGCTCCGTGGCATGTGGGATCTTCCCGGACCGGGGCACGAACCCATGTCCCCTGCATCGGCAGGCAGACTCTCAACCACTGCGCCACAAGAGAAGCCCCAAGTTGATTCTTGATTCAATGCAGTCCCAACCAAAATTCCAATGACGTGGCTTTTTTCACAAAGATGGTCCTAAAACTTACGTGGAAGTGCAAAAAGCCAGGAACTGCCAAGATCTCCTGAAGAATTAGGGGGAGTGGCTTTCTCTACCACCTGTCAAGACTCAGTATGACACTAATAGTAATTAACACAGTGTGGTGCTGGGACAGAAACAGACACACTGACCAATGAAACAGAGTAAGGAACCCAGGGACAAACCCACCCACCTATGGAACCTTGTTATACGGCTCACGTGGCCGTGAAGATCATTGACAAGAAGGAAGAATTCATCAAATGGAGCTGGAAAATTTGGTGTCTACATGGAAAACTGTGGAACTGGATCTCTACCATCATACCATACACCAAAATCACTTCTAAACATATTAGAGACGTAACTGGGAGGGGCAAAACCCTGAAACTTTTAGAATAAAATAGGAGAATATCTTTATAACTGTATAATAAGGAAATATTTCCTAAACAAAACCCAAAAGCATAACCATAAAAAAGTGACTGATTATAAATCTGACACTGTTAAAACTGAGAACTTCGGTTCCTGAAAAGATATCTTAAAGGAAGTGAAGACAGCCACAAACTAAGAGAAGATACAATGCATACAGCCAACAGAGTTGATCCTCAGAATACACGAAGAGCTCCAGTAAATCGAGAAGATAAAGCAAATAACCCAACAGAAAGAAATGACTGGATGACCTGAACAACATTTCACAGAAGAAATACAAGTGACCAACAAAGACAGAAATAGCTGCTCAGATCGACACCACAAAAGTACATCATTGACACACACTGGATCTGCAAAAATTAAGAACTCTGAGAGTATCCAGTGATAGAGATGCCATGGAACAACAGGACCACTTATACTGTGCTGACAGGAGAGGACATTGAACACAATCGCCCCGAAAAACAATTTGGCAGTTCTGTGAAGTCAAACGTCATCATAGTAATCCCACTCATAGGAATGAGCAGTGTTCTTTAAGACCCAGCAGTTCCGTGCAGAGGAATGAGCCGCACGGAAATCCTCGCTGCACGTGAACCAGGAGGCATGCGCAGGCATGTTCACAGCAATGTCATGTGCAATAACCCAAAAGGGTGGGAAAAGCCTCATCATTCCGGAGAATGGATAAATAATTATAGAATAACACACCGATCAACAGTTTATGCCTATAAAACTGAATTAACTGCAACAAACACACTATGGATGGACATTAGAAAGACAATACTGAGTGAAAAAGCAAGTCGTAGAAAACTGTGTGAGATAGACCATTAACAAGCAAAACTAAAAAATATTGCTTAGGTATATGCATGTATATGTTTAATTTTTTTTTTTAATGTTGAAAAGTGATCAACATAATTCAGGATAGTGGTGACCTGGTTATGGTGTAGGCCCGTGATGGGCTCAAAAGGAACACAGGTAAATGAAATAACTGGGTGGTGGATTCACAGGTGTACACTTTATTCTTATACTTGTAACTCAACTATACTCTTTGAAATTATCAAATATTACATGATAACAATGATTAAACTACTGACACAATTCACGGTCACCATCATCCATGATGCTGACAGCAGCCAACATTTATCAGGCGATCACTAGAGGTCAGGCATTGCTCCAGTTACACAGATGAAGAACTAGAGAAGTAGCACTGCCAGGTGGGAGGCCAGAACCGGAAGACAAACCCAGACCTCCTCACCCTTGGCCAGCGTCCTTTCCACCGCGCCCAAGGCCTCACTTCGCCACCAGCCTGTGGGTATCCGGTGTTTGCCTCATTTCCCCAACCACAGTGTAAGTTAAGGAACACACCTTGTCAGTTCCTTTGCTCCCCTCTGAGTGCCTAGCGCACATCAGGGGCCCAGTAAATACCTCCAGGCTGGAAATGTAAGCGAAGTATACCAAGGTCTGTGTGACCAGAGTAACGCGCTCGGCCGTTTAATGCTAACCATCATAAATTGACCCATGCACATCCATGGACACTTTAGAACCAATGGCTTTATCGGACTGGCAGCTAACCATTAGCTTCTGGGAGAGAGGTTCTCAGTTGACAAGGTGGCAACAGAAAGGTGGGTGGCCCTCCATCGTGAGAAATACTGTCCATAATTTGTTACTAAGAAGTATACAAATGGTTGATATCTTGTCGAAGCAGAGAAAATCTAAAACCTTCTCCTAACAGCCACCATCTGCAAGGTTTAACAGGTCTTCCTAACTAGGAGTTAAAGGGACAAGTTTTGGGACTTCCCTGGTGGCGCAGTGGTTAAGGATCCGCCTGCCAGTGCAGGGGACATGGGTTCGAGCCCTGGTCTGGGAAGATCCCACATGCTGTGGAGCATCTAAGCCCATGCGCCACAACTACTGAGCCTGCGCTCTAGAGCCCGCGAGCCACAACTACTGAGCCCACGTGCTGCAACTACTGAAGCCCGCACGCCTAGAGCCCCTGCTCTGCAACAAGAGAAGCCACCTCAGTGAGAAGCCCGCGCACCACAACGAAGAGTAGCCCCCGCTCGCAACAACTAGAGAAAGCCCGCACGCAGCAACAAAGACCCAATGCAGCCAAAAGTAAATAAATAAATTTATTTAAAAATTAAATAAGTAAATAAATAAAAATTAAGGGGCGAGTTTATAGCCAGGGTAGGGCCTCAGCCTGTGTGCAGGGTTGGGGTGGGGAGGTCCTGAGGACCACCATTGGCCTTGAAGGAAAGAGAGAGAGAAAGGGAGAAAGAGTGATAGAAAGGGACGTGAGAAAGGAAGGAGAGTGAGCGAGAAGGGGAGGGAGGAGAGAAAGAGGATCGGGGAGTCAGGAGCTGGCTGGAGGTGGCTAGCTGGCTAGTTGGTTAGATCAAGTGGCTGCCTGATGAGATCACAGCGGAATATTGCAGGAGGCTGCTGGGAACAGATCACAGCAGAGGCCACCCTCCCACCCCAGACCTGATCGAAAGGAAAGGGGAAACTACTTCTGTGGGTCTGGAGTCCTGGATCTAACTACCTATTCCATCCCTGGAGTCAAGACACCTCACCTTGTTTGGGCCTCTGTTCCTTTGTCCATGAAATGGTATTGTCAGGGGTGGGATAGGGAAGGCGGGAGGGAGGGAGACACAAGAGGGAAGAGACATGGGAACATATGTATACGTATAACTGATTCACTTTGTTATAAAGCAGAAACTAACACACCATTGTAAAGCAATTATATTTCAATAAAGATGTAAAAAAAAAATGATATTGTCACCCCTGCCTTCCAAGTTCACAGAATTGTTCAAAGATCCAATGAGATGGCATATACCTGCCCTTGGCAGACTTCAGAGTTTTCCTGTCTGCAAAAGTACACATTTAGGACAGTTTTTCAGACCTTAGCGGCCACTCTGATCACTTTGGCAACTACCTCTGTCTCCCTCAGCAGGGGCTAGAAGCACCTGCATTTGCGACCAGCACCCAGGGGCATCCAGAAATAACGCTGTTGGCTGCCAAACACTACAATCTACACATCGCACACAGGAGACTCAATGCTGCCCACAGACCAGCAGCAGTTCTTCAGGCTCCACTCCAACCCTCAGCAACCTCTGCCCACCCTGAGCACCAGAAAACAAGCTTTGCCCTTTCTTGTGACTGGGGGAGGGGACATCACCCTTTGATCGAAAAAACAACCCTGAGCAAACAGCGGGGGCTCGTGGAGCACGCTTCACCTGGCTGGCTCACTTAGCCTTGCCTTGACACCAATCCTAAGGAAGCAGGTGTCTTTCAGGAATTTTTCAATCACCTGAAGGAATGAAAGGTCAGATCTGGAGCAGAAAGGGAAAAGAAAGTCACGTGAACAACTACGTTTTTCGCTTAGAGGAGGCCAGCGGAGACCTGCCTTTAAGACGTGAATGGGGTCTGTGGCTTTCCCCTCATCACCAAACACTGCTCTGGAGTCACCTAAACAAGCCCCATCCTGCCCTGAGGTTCAGAAAGAGTTTTATTTCGTAGCCTAACCTTTTAAATACACACACACTGAACTCCTCATGCGGAAGTCATAGAAATGCAAATTTATGATAATGACAATAATATTATGGCAACAGCAGTCATCTACTGAGTTCTCCCTATATGCCAGGAAACTTTCCCACGTCACAAGTCATCCTAATAACGCTCCTATGAGATAAGGTATGCTCTTATCTCCATTTTACGTATTGGGAAATTGAGGTTCAAACACAGAAAGGGAATTGTCCAAGACCATACGATTAGCCTGCAGCCTGTGGGATATTTTCCCCAGGCCCTCTTTCCTCCTCCAGGCATGACCAGTCCACTCAGAGCCCACATCCTCCCACTTTATATCAAGGAGGATTTGGTTTAACTGCAGGTTGAAAAAATCCTCCAAGGCAAACAGGTAAATGCTCTCCCCTGAGTCCTTCGTGTCAGCTTTCAGAATGTGGTCTCACAAGCAGCCTCTGGCTGGGGAAGCACTTCACCATTCACCACGGCCCACACACACTCACCCTCGAGAGTGGGGCAGACTGGGCGGGTTCCCTCAAGTGCTGGAAGACCTGGGGAGAATGCATCAGCAAAGACAGAGACTTCACTCAAAACACAAAGCACCAACCACACACCCACAGCCAAGCTGAGCCCAGGCGGCAGGACTGACAGCTCCAGGACGTGGGCACCAGAGGAAACCCAGCCGGGCAAGCTGAGCCCCAGACCATGCCACGTGGAGCAACCCTGGCCATGGGAACTGACTTCCGGACACCACCATGTGATGGAGCAGAAGCAATGGCAACACTCTGGTCCTCAGGAAAACCACCTGCCAGGCCAGGGTGGGTCTGGGTGCCAGTGCGCACCACTTGTGCTCAGTGAGGACATGGGGGTTGACGAGGCCACCCCAGAGGAGACCTGTCTCTGCAGAGGCCGCTGTGCCGGCTCCGGTCAGGGACAAGACACCAAAGCCTTCTCCTGATGGGTGACCTGAGGAGACAAGGCCAAAGTAAAAGCCAGCCGGCCAGTCTCTGATTAGGCGCCAGGAGCTTCAAGAAGGGAAGCCAGTGTGGGCCGGGGTTTGGGAAGGAGAGACCACCTTCACTTCCTCCCTGAGCCTGGGTAACAAGTGGATGGAGGAGACGAAAGGGTGTGTCAGGAAGAAGAGGAAGATGCAGCGCATCCGAGGCTGCGAGCCTCCGTTCATTAGCTAAAGACGGCCCGGGTAGGCCCGGGTCCAGGTCGGCGGGCGCGCGCGGGATACAGAGGTAGTGATTCGTTGTGTCTGCCCTCAAGGGCAGCTCCCAGCTGACACTGGGCTGTTCAACTGGCTGCGAATTCAAGAGTGTCCTTGACCCACTAAGACCAGGTGAGTACAGAGGAGGGGATCGAACACGTACTTTGTTGAAAAACGTGTTTTCCCACATTTCTCTTGAATAATAACAGCCAGTATTTATTGTGAGCCGGCTGTAAGGCAGCACTGCTCCAAGGATCTAATATGTGATATCTGGGGGTACACTATGATTAGCCCCATTTCCCAGATGGGGAAATGAAGCTGCTGTACTCCAGCGGCTGGAACGAGGCCTGAGAGCTAGGATGTGACAGAACCAGGCCTGGAGCCCCTCTGTTCAACGTCCCCTATGAAAATTCCTTTCATTTACTGAAGATGGCTAGATGCCAGGCCTGTGCTAAGCATTTCACATTTGTTATCTAATTAAACCCTCACAATAGCCCTCTGAATTAAATGTATCATCTCTGTTTAAGAATTTATATGTGCACAGTATGACACCAACTAAAGTATCCTATTGCATTAAAAAAAAAAAAATACTGGGAAGACACACACCAGATCACCAAGAGTGGTTCCTCAGGTAGTCAGTTACAGGCAACTTTTTTTTCAATACGTTTCTGCACTTGACATCATTTCCACACAGGGCATGGCTTCCTTTTATCAATACATTTTTTTTTTAAAAAGGGATTTTAATTCCATGTAACACACAGTTGGGGATAATAACAACCAAAATGAAAATGTTCAAAATGGTCTCAAACGTAGGCGACAGCCCTCCTGGCCGCACAACACACTGATCAGGGACGACAAACAGAGCAGCACCTAAATTAAGAGACACTGTGCGTTACCTGAATAAATAATAGATGATAAACCCTTCATAAAGTTACTAAAGCAAAGCACATCGGCTGATGTGGCTGACGCCAACACACATAAATTTTCTTAATGTGACACACCAGGATGGAAACTGCGTCACCCCAAGCCAAGCATAACAACCCTTAGTATAGAAGCCACATGTGATTCCTGCCCTTGTGCACAGATGGGCCTGTCACAGGCATCTAATTCATCCACCCTGAAGGACACAAGTGACTTAAGACCATGACGCTCAAATGACGTGTAGAGAGAAGACCTCAGGACTGTCTAGATCAGGAGTCCCGGCTGTGATGACCACGGCCTATGGGGGACCCACTGAATGCCAAGAGCAAAGGTGGGCCTTTTTCAAACATCCCTTGGCCCAGGTCTCTAGGAAGAGCCTGAGGCAGCAAGCCAGGGGCACATGGGGCCATTTGCCAAGTCACCATGCTTCCTTCATCTGTGAACATATGGAGTCACTAAACTGTCACTAGGAGAGCATGGTACAGCGCGGCTGAGGCCAGGGCCATTCCATTCCCACAGATAATTTATGTCAGTTATTACAAGGCTTCAGGAAGGAGCATGGGATGTTCTCTGGTCTTTAAATCTGACAGTATGTCATGAGAATTTCTGCATGCTTGCGACTCTGTGGTATCTCTATTAAAAGGCTGCCTTGCAGTGCCCCAGATGAGACAGAAAATGTTCGTCAATGATCTTAGAAGAGGGAGGCAGGTCCTCTCAAGAAAGGAATGAGTGCCCAAGCGGCGTGGGAACCCTGGGCAAACTGTTTTTATCCCATCCTCCTAGGACCTGTGCCTGGGACTGGGGGCAGGGGGCGCCAATCAGATCTTTGAAATCGTTCCACAGTTGAAGAGAAAGGTCATCAAGAGAGGTGTGAGACCATCCCAAGGAGCAGTTGATACTACTTAGAATCACAAGTAGCAAATGCAGGAACCATGCTAAAAACAAAACTCTGACTAACGTCACTCACTGACATTTCATAAGAACCTGTTTACTAATGAGGGGAGGGGAGGCAAAGAGAAGAGGGTTTCCTTTGCTTTTGACCCAAGAATCTCTCCTAAACCCAATCATCTCATTAAATCTGCGTGTTAACTCCTTGGTTAGATATCCCAATTTCACAGATAAGAGATCAGCTCATAAGTGGCAGAGGCAGAATTTGAAGACAGATGTGGTTATTAACTCAAAACCGGTATTCCTAGCCATCCTCACTGGGTTTTAGCCCTGACTCACCTCAGATTTGCTGTGTGACCTTGGGCAAGTCACATGCTTTCTCTGAGTCTCAGGCTCCTTACTTGTAAAATGAGGAGAACATTCCTTGCCTGGTTTTAAGGTCCCTTCTAGCGCTGACACTTTATGGATTTAGCTCCCAGAGTTTGGGATTTCAAAGATCAATGCAGTTTCAAACATTAAACACATGAAACATTAAGGGGCAACCCAAGAGTCACAACTTTTTACTTTGCCAAAGGATATTTACCACCTAGTGTCAATCTTATCTCACAAAAGGAAATATTTTAATCTTAGGGCATAAAATTAATTGCTTTGCCTGGCAAGCTGGAAGAACTCAATGCATTTTAGTTGCTGAATAAACTGATATAACGTGAGCTGCAGAAGTCAATTACCAAGATTGCTAAAAGAGTACTGACCATAATAATGTATTACTTTAATTTTATTGTTGCTGTTGTTGAGGCAGGCAAGATGTCTGGTGCTTTGCATGCATTGGTTCATTTAATTCTCCATATCCAATTTTTGCCCATTTTCTATCAAGGTGTGCAGTTCTCCAGGGGCACAATGATAAGGAAATATTTTCAGAGTGAACAAAAGATATTTCAACGTATTTCATGGCTCAACATGGAGAAACGCACACACAGCCTCTTTTAAAAAGCACTGTTGCCCTGAGAAGAGCAGCAGGAAGTTATAGAGGAGCAATTAAAATACATACACACGTTCAGCGTCTTCCTGAACACTAGCTGGCCAGTCGAGGAGGCCAGGTGGTCCCAGGCCACTGACCTCAGTTGCTCTATAAATCCCAGGAAAGGCCCCAGGTGAGGTCGTGAAGTGAAGAGGACAAAATACTCCAGGCTACAGGTTGGAGACAGGCTGGAGCCCAGAATCAAAATAACTGAACATCCACCCAGGTAACGTGACTCAGGTCTCAAACAGAAAGCCTGTTTGCCCATCTGGAGGAAGCAATAGTCCCGTCTGAAGCCTTCCCTGTCTCACAGGCAAAGCTTGCTCAGCTTTAAGTCTCCTCTTTTCCCTGAAACCGTCTCTCCCTGTTTCAGTTCCCACGCATCTCTTTGACAGGGATGGGCAGAGCTAACACAAAGAAAAAGCTGAAGGAGACCCAACCCGGTATCTTCTACCTGCCCCCAGCCCCCAGGCCCAGTTTTCAAAAAAGGAGAAAAGCAAGGCCCAGAGAGACAAACTTCCCCAAAGCCATTCTGCTGGAAGGCAAACATATCATTCAGAGAGGCACCCCTGCCATAGGGGCTGCTCGATAAACCCCAATCGTCCACCTGGACAAGCATCTCTGTATGAGCTACAGGTTCAGCACAGTCCCTTCCATGGACCACGGGGGCTCCGTCTGGACCAGTGCTTCTTAAACTGTTTGGTCTCAGGATGGCTTTATGCTTTTAAGAATTATTAATGACCCCAAAGAGATTTTGTTTATAATAAATTTATTACCTGTTTAAAAAAAAAATAACATCTTTATGGAAACGGTATTTTCCAATACAAAGAATAAAAATTCGTGAGGAGTGGGGTTATTTTAGATTTTCACAAGCCTCTTTCACGTCTGGCTGCATTAGAGGACCTGGATTCTCATGTGTGCATCTGCATTCACTCCATTACAATATGGTTTTGGGGGCTGAAGTACAGGAAGAAATCCTGGCCTCACACAAACATATAGTTGGGAAAGACAGTGTTTTCTTGGCCTTTTCAGTAACTGTGGAATTTTTCTTTGATACTACACCAAAACTGGATCAGTGGTAGGTAGTTTTCTAAAAGTCAGCTGCAATGCAGAACCTGAAACTATGTCAGTGCCTTTTCATATTCTGTTACATGAAAATCCATTGTTCTTTGTATTCACTGCACTTTGCACGGCTCTTCTTAGCCTGCGCGGCTTTTGTGCATTGGTTACTTGCAAAGTACTGGTTCGCTGAGATTGGTACTCAGGAGAGAATGAGTGAGAAGACAACAGTTTCCTATTATTCTGGAAACAGTTTTGACCTTGCAGATCCACTGTAAGGGTCTCAGGAACGCCCAGCATTCCCAGGACCACTCTTTGAGAAACATTGGTAAAGAAGCTCACACCCAATGAATATACGTATTCATTCATTCATTCCACAAATATTTACTGGGCACCCACTACATCTGTTCCAGGTGCTGGGAATTCCGCAGTGAACAAAGCCCTGCCCTAGTGCAGCTCACATTCTCATGGGGAAGGCAGACCGTACACAAATAAATAAGTAAATGCACGCAATAACGTCAGGTAGTGGTAAGTGCTAGTGGAAGAATGAAGCACTGTACCAGACATGTGCACATGGGCCTAAATCAGCGAACCCCGGGATTTGCTAATTTAAGGGTTTCACAATAAAATATGGGTTGTTTCTCTTTTTTTAATACCAAAATACTTGCGGACATGGGCGGGGGCGGGGGGCGGGGGGGCGGGGAGTGGTGCTGACCTGCCCTAGAAGAGTTGAGAGCTCACCACTGAAGCTGGATTCCTTTGCAATTGCTCTAGGAGGGGTAAACCTCAGAAGTCACCTCACTTAGAGGCTTCCGTCCCTCCTATGGGCTGACCACGCCCTCCCTGCTTACACACATATCCCTCTGGCCACCCCTTGACTGTACGGCACATTCACTGTCTTGCGTGAGCCTCACGTGACTCCCTGAGAGGTGACCTGGGGTGGGTATTATTCACGTCTTTATCAGATGAGGAAACTGAGCCTGCGAGAAGTTAATAAGTAACATGCTTATTACATAACAAACTCAGAACTTGAACCTATGTCCCCTGACTCCTCTGCACAGTTCATTTCACTATACAGACTGTTGCCATTTCCTTAACCTCTGATATTCCTTCGTGTAAGGAAGAGAAAATGGATGAGCCATTTAAAACAAAGACAGAAGCTTAGCTTCTTCCTCCAAAAATGTCCTGGCTTGTCATAATCCCCCTTCTCAAACAGCAAGTTGAACCTATAAAGAAGACAGAGAGATGGAGCCTGGCACTTAGTAGGCACCCATATTTGGAGCCATTAGCTCTACAAACATTCATGGCGACCTACTGTGCGCCAGGCCCAGTTCTAAGCAGTGGGGGTACAGAGATGAAGAAGAAAGACCAAGGCCCTGCCCTTCTGAAGCTTCTGTTCTAGACGACTGTCATCAGCACAATACCGACTAAAAGGGTTAACTCCAAAATTCAAGCTTCCTGAGCCTTCACCAATTGCATCAGATTAACAACAGAGCCCTGTGTTCAATCTTGGCCATAAAACATCCCTTTTAGGAGAAGAAACAAGCTTTATTACTCTGCCCCTTCACCCCACACATTTTACAGATGGAAAAGCAGGCCCAGGACCCAGAAGCCACTCCTCTGAATCTCACAATGAGTCAAAGGGGCCAAAGCCAGCTCTCTTGTCTTCCCGCGAAGCCCTGGCTGCAGCCCGGCCCAATTCTCTCTTTTTAACATCCCAGGAGGCCCCCTTGAATAACAGCCACACATTTGTGGCAGCCAACCAACACATAACCCAGCCGGGGAAGTGACTATTTCAAGAGGAAAGGGGCATATATAGCAGTGGCCCTCGGCGGCCACCCAAAGTACAGCCAGCCCTGCAAAGTCGGCCAACCCCAAGCCCCACATCGAGCGTCCTCTCCCCCCAGTCTGCCTTGCCAGCACGGTTCCCACCAAGGTTTAAAAAAGAAATAGAAGCTCCCTGCTGCCTGACTGGCCGGCACGCTCCCCTGACTCAGACTGTTCTGCGCACCACGGAGAAGACACTGTTCATTTTCCCTGGGCTGAGAACTGGCCCACATCCGGACCTGTCACTGGCAGGAGAGGGCTCTTGGCATCTCAGCAAAATCAAATGAATGGCGTGCTATTTTTAGCGTTTGGTTCCTTTCTTCCAGAAGGCTCAGCACCTGTGCCAGAGTTGCTCCAAGCGTGTCTTGCAGACCACCCGCGTCTGGAACACCTGGTGCCTCAGGGAAATTCAGAATCTGGGTTCCCTCCACAAACCTAGCAGTAATCACCAGGGGGGGAGAACTCAGGAGTGTGAATCTTCCACAAGCTCCTCAAGTGATTCTTTTGCAAAATAAAGTTTGAGCCTGGTCCGTATTCATTCACAGACTCAACATTTGCCAAGGGCCCGTGACTAGGAATACAAAGACAAGTGCACATGCTCCTAATCTGAGCTTCCAAGGGAGTCACAATAGAGTGTGATGTGCTGAAGACAGAGCATGAAGAGGGAGCTCAGGGCTTCCCTGGTGGCACAGTGGTTAGGGGTCCGCCTGCCAATGCAGGGGACACGGGTTCGAGCCCTGGTCCGGGAAGATCCCACATGCCGCGGAGCAACTGGGCCCGTGCGCCACAGCTACTGAGTCTGAGCTCTGGAGCCCGTGAGCCACAAGTGCTGAGCCCGCTGTGCCGCAACTGCTGAGGCCCGTGCACTTGGAGCCCGTGCTCCACGGCAGGGGGGCCGCCGCGGTAAGGGGCCCGCGCGCCGCAGCGAGGACGCAACACAGCCAAAAATAACTAAATTAATAAATAAATTTTTTTTAAAAAAAGAGGGAGCTCAAAGGTGGGAGAAATCAACTCTGCTTGGGGGGGTCACAGGCAGCTTCACAGAAGACAGGATCTTTGGCTAGCCTTTGGCATTCCCATTGGCTTGACCAAAACCAAGACGGGGCCCCCACCTGTCCTCACGTAGCCCAGTACCCTCCCGACTTCTCCAGGGAACTCAGTACACCTTGATGAATGAAGAGAAATAAAGGATGGATTGAACACTAGGGAAACAGGAAGCTGCTCAGCCTGTGGAGTGAGACTGACTAGGGTCCGATTACCATTTCTAGTTACTGGGTGGTAGGCAATGAGCCCTTCGAAGCCTCGCTTTCCTCATCTGTAAAACAGGGACAAGAGCTACTCCCCAAGGTTGCAGTGAAGAGTAAGTGTACATGTGGAGCCCCTGGCACGTGGTACAGGCTCAAAATGGTTAAGAATTGTTTAGTAATAATAATAACAAAAGGCCTGCAATTAAACCCAAGTACCGGGGGCTTCCCTGGTGGCGCAGTGGTTGGGAATCTGCCTGCCAATGCAGGGAACACGGGTTCAAGCCCTGGTCCGGGAGGATCCCACATGCCGCAGAGCGGCTGGGCCCGTGAGCCACAACTACCGACCCTGCGCGTCTGGAGCCTGCGCTCTGCAACGGGAGAGGCCGTGACAGTGAGAGACCCGCGCACCGCGATGAAGAGTGGCCCCCACTTGCCGCAACTGGAGAAAGCCCTCGCACAGAAACGAAGACCCAACACAGCTAAAAATAAATAAATTAATTAATTAATTCTTAAAAACCCAAGTACCATCACTAACCAGCGTTGGTAAATACACCCATCTCAGGCTCAAGTTTCTCACCTGCCAAACAAGAGGCTTAGATCAGACCCTAACATCTCTTCTAACAATAAGACTCCATTTTTCTAACAGTGGTAAGTCCCCAGGGTCTGTCCTGCGCTGATGTGCATGTCGCCTCTGACTCATGGCTTCTGAGATGCCCATTCCGCACTCCTAGGGCTGGGTGAAAGTCATGCCTTTTCCCTGAGGGACATGCCTCGGGATATTTTGCTTTCCCCTTGAGCCTCCCTTTTCACCCAGGCTTCTTTGTATCTTTTCATACTCAAGGAGCTCTGAGGGTGCCCCTCCCCGCAAGCAGGCAGGCGGGCACGGGACAGTAGGGAAGTTGACCTCCCGGCCTTCGCCTCACTCAGAGCTAAAGGGAGTCATCAGCTTCCTCTCTCATCCCCAAAGGCAGGGAAAAGAAGCGTCAACACCAGCCAGAAAAAAAGAGCTGCCACTGCTTAGGTCACAGACAAACACACCTTTGAGGAGCTGCAGCTGGGAGGAAGGCAGCCTCCTGACGGCAGCTCACCCTCCAACGCTCCTCCTGCCCTCGTGGAAGAACTGTTACGCGAGAAGCCCTCAAGCAGTCAGGTGTGGGCCTCTCAGCTTCACTCTTCCCCACCAGCAGCCGGCAAGCTGTCCTTGGTCTAAGCTTGAGGAACCCACATTGGACTCGGAGCCACTCAGGTGGTCTGGGTTTACTCTAAGACTAACCCAGGCCCCCCACTGTGAAAGCACAACCCCTGTACCTTTCCATGCCCTCTGCTCCCTGCCCTAGCGATGCCACATCTAGTGCACCCCCACCAAGACATAAAGTTACACAGAAGGGGGGAAGAGCAACTACTTAGAGAAACTTTCCTACGATGCATCTCCCTCTACAATGTCCCTTGATCCTGCCCATCCCTTACTTTCCATTCATAGTCTCACTCACCCTGGTTGTTCTACTCCAGGGGTCGGCAAGCTTAGTCTGTGAAGGGCTGGATAGTAACTATTTTAGCCATTGCAGGTCATACGATCTCTGCCGCAGCTACTCAAGGCTGACATGCTTGTGTGAAAGCAGCCACAGAAAATATGCAAATGAATACGGCTGGCTGTGTTCCAACAACACTTTACTGATGGATACTGACATCTGAATTTCATATAACTTCCCCATGTCACAGCATATTTTCTTAACCCTCTGGCCATGCAAAAACAGGTGGCAGGCCTGGTCTAAACCCTTGTCACCTCATTCCCAGACCTCACCAACGTTCCCCTACCTGGCCTTCCTGGAACATCTTTTTTTTTTTTTTTTTAATTTATTTACTTTATTGAAGTATAGTTGATTTACAATGTTGTGTTAATTTCTACTGTACAGCAAAGTGATTCAGTTATACATATATATACATTCTTTCTCATATTCTTTTTTTTGGAATTTTTGAGTTTTATTTTTTTATACAGCAGGTTCTTATTAGTCATCCATTTTACACACATCAGTGCATACATGTCAATCCCAGTCTCCCAATTTATCACACCACCCCCCTCGCCGCTGCTTTCCCCCTTGGTGTCCATACGTTTGTTCTCTACATCTGTGTCTCAATTTCTGCCCCCTGGCACATCTTACTACCCCTTAAATGCATCCTGCTCACTCCTACCCGGGCAGATCTTCCGACAAATTCCATCTTAGTCATCTCATTCCCCTTCTGAAAATGGCCAGACATCTGGACCGGCATACGAGGCCCGGCTCATTTAGGCTCCCAGACACCTTTCACCTTGTCTCCTCATAGCCTAACTGCCTAAGTCCATCCTCTCCAATTTGGCAAATAAATTGTATCCATCTTTATAGATTTGACTCCAAGATCATCCTTAAAACCTTCCCTGATCACCTAACCTCAACTGAGTCTCCATTCCTATAGCACTTGTTTATGCCATTCACCTAGCCCCCAAAGGGCTTATAATTAGCAGGGATAAGAGTGTAAATAGATAATTACCAAAGAATAAAATGAACATTCTAATTGATGTTTGCAAGGTCACAGTGGAGAACAAAGCAACCAGCTGAGGGGAAACTGGAGGAAGACTCTATAAAAGATTTAACCCTTAAACGAGGTCTTGAAGGGTAAGCAAGGTGAGCAAGCCGATAAGACATGAGGGTTTGGGAGTGGGGAAAGAAGCATTCCAGGATGGAAAGAGTCGTGCAAAAGCAGGCGTAGAGCGGGGGTGTATGACTGGGCAGGGGGAAAATGTCAGGTCACAGAGAGCTTCTTGACCCAGGAACACACTCACTAAGGCTGGAGAGGCTCGGCATGGTGCGGACTCACAGCAGGCCTTTAGTAAATATATTTGGGGACCACCATAGAAACTGGGAGGTTCCTTTTCTCATTCCTGGAAGAGTCAGTCACTGCAAGCCTCGAAAAGTCAACAAACAAGAGCATCAAGGGGTTGATGGCGGGAGATCCCTGGTCTCTAATCTCCTTCTCTTCTCATCCAGCCTACACCCACAGTTCCAAGGAGAACTGAGTGTGAGGTCTCGCCAGGCCCAAGCCCTGTTTTCTGCTCTGGAGCCTGCAACGCCACTGGGCCATCTTGGAAAATGTTGCACTTAAGACTCTATTTCCGTCCTCAGCTCTTATAACTAGGACAAAACAGCAAAAGTAATTTTTTAAAGAAAAAGATTTGTTTTTTCCACCAATTGTAAAATAGCTTTCTTTTTTTTTTAAGATATCTTAACTTTTTTTGGAATCACACTGGCTTGTGTTTGATTTTTTTTTTTAAGAAGCAGATGTTTCTGAAACCCTCCCCCCTTCCTCTTTAAAGGATTATAAAAATAGAAGTCCCGAAAAACTCTCAAACGCAACCAGCACAAGGTCCTCCATTGACGACAATTCCTATAGGCTTCAGTGGCGAGCAATTCTAGGCCAAGAGGCCTTTGAAGTCAACTCTTTGAAGTGAGCCTGGCACGTCCTCAGTACTAAAGAAGTAAAAATGGAAGCTTAAAGATGGGGAGAAGACAGAAATACCAGGATGAAAAGGGAGAAGAAGGCCCTTTTGAACACAAGCGCTCTCCACTTTTCTCCCTTAACTGGAATAACTCCAGACCAACTTGATTCTATGGAAACTGGCAACAAAACACCTATTTATGTAAAAGAATTGTGCTAGGCACTATTGGGGAAACAAAGAAAAGATAGTCTTCTCTCATAAGATTACAACTTATTAAAGCAACGTAAGACAGAAACAAAACTCTGACACAACAGCTAATGTAAAAGCCATTAGGGCAACACAAGAGGTAAGACACCAGTGCTTGGAGAGAACCTATGTTAGGTGCTCCAGCTGTACTGTCTCATGGAAGTTAGGTATTCTAAGGCTCTGAGAACATGAACTGACCCACCCAAGAACATTCCCCAGGTTAACACCCAGGCAGTAATTTGAACATAGGTCAAGCCGCAAAGTTCTTCCCAGAGTAGTCCCAAGAAAAGGAAAAGTATGCCAGGTTGGGGTAAGGAAAGACCATGGGAGACTTTATGAACAAGGGGCCTTCAAGATGGAAACCAGATGACCAGGACTTTAGTACACACAGGTGGGAAAGGAACATTCCACGCAGAAGGTCCAACACTTGGCATTTAGAGAGAAAACAACAAGCAGGCTAGTTGAACTAGAACCTGGCCTCTGTCTTGGAGAGGCAAGGCTGGAACAAGGGCTTCAGAGCAGGTAAGGGACAGGTTCATACATCAAAATATTCTCCTCAAGTTCTCTGGAAGAGGTGGAAGAGGCTAGAACACAGCTGCAGGTTATAAGCAAAAACCATAGAATCTTGGAGATTCAAAAAGTCTCAAGTATTCTCTATGTTTTCCTTAAGCGAATGCCTCGTCTGATACGCTCCCACTAACTTCTCTGCAAAGAAAACCCCGGTCTGAGAGCAATCACTGTTGCCCTCGCTGGGCCCTTCCTGTGCTTGCTTAATGTGCAAAACCTGCATAAAATATATGGAAGGTAGGATTCTCCCAAGCTGAGAGCACTGACTCCTAGCCCTAATGTGGTGAAATTCCATATTCTCATCAATTATTCCAGTAAGCGCTTCAGTATTATCAAAAGTACCTAAAAACTATGCCACACTGCATTTTAGAGAACACAAAACAAGAGGGTCAAAAATACTTTGAAGCGGGCTTCCCTGGTGGCACAGTGGTTGAGAGTCCGCCTGCCGATGCAGGGGACGCGGGTTCGTGCCCCAGTCCGGGAGGATCCCACATGCTGTGGAGCGGCTGGGCCCGTGAGCCATGGCCGCTGAGCCTGCACATCCGGAGCCTGTGCCCTGCAACGGGAGAGGCCACAACAGTGAGAGGCCCACGTACCACAAAAAAAAAAAAAAAAAAAAATACTTTGAAGCACTGACCTAAGTACTAAGGTTCAAAGTCTCCATGACTGCCATGTTAACACTGGACTTTGGTTTCGCCCAAATTGCATTGTGAGTTACAAGGTGAAAGGGTTTAATTATCCCATTTGATAAGTAAGGAAACTGAGGCTCAGAAAGGTTACATACCTTGCCCAAGTTTACAGAACAGGCGGGAAGAGATTCTGCCACGACCTAAGTAATCCCAGTTTATTTAGGCATTGTTGTTACTTAGGCATTGTTGCCTAGAATCTAAATACCGTATGTTAATTCGGGTCCCATGCTGGGTAATTACAAACTCAGGCATGATATACGTGATTGTTATCAGGTAAAAGGCTCCAAACATACTCATGCACGAATTAGTCCAATGCTCCAACATGCTAATTCTACAGGCAGCTGAAATAATTACTGCTGCAAAAATAAACTGGGAACACAGAACAGTGAAGATACTTGAAGTTCTTAAGTTTAAAGTGCTTTACACACTTTTTCCCTACTTTTTAAAATTTAGAAAGTTTTTTCCTCTGTGGTTTAAAAAGAGTTTAATATGTTGTATGCATAATTTTGTTCTGTAAAGTATACATAAAATGCTGCAAGTTGTCTCAAATATAACACCCTGGAGACTTACAAAGTGAATGGGTCAACTGAAAACACAAGACACACCTTTTGGACGCTTGCAGCTTCATTGGTTTATTCTACATAACATGTACGTAACATTTTTTAAAATAATAACGTCAACCATCACCTAAAAAAGGAGAAGAGAGAAACCGAACTCGAAAGTGAAAAGATGTTAAACATCCTTTTTTTTTCTGTTTTTTGCAAGTAAAAACTGCTAAAGGAAAGCGGGAAGGGGTCCTCTCACCATGAGGCCAAAAGTCTCAAATCTATAAGTTTTCAGGTTACAGTTAACTCGTTCATATTGAAGAAGGCATAATCAGAGACAGTGACCCATGAGCAGCAAAGAAGTGACTTGACAGTAGCGGCAGTAGTCTGTGTATAGTTAAGCACTGTGCCAAGCACTTTACATGTTATCTCTCCATTTTACAGATGAGAAAGCTGAGGTGAGAGGTTCATGAGAAAAACATCAAGAGGTGGGGCGGGCTGACAGGTAGGAGGTCAGACTGTCCTCGAGCATCTGCTAAAGAAGGTCTCCATCATAGAAGCAGGATTTCCAGAAATCCCAGGAGGTGATCTGACCTCATGTGGGACACCCACATTTTAGAACAAATGCTATCCTGGGGCAGGAATGACCACGGCACACGGGGATGCAGATGGCTGGGGATGCTTAACCCAGAGAAGAAAATACCAAAGGGAGTGAGAAAAGTGTATGCAGGTTCATTGTGTGGGGCTCCAGGGGAACCAGACAGAACTAGTAGGCAAAAGGTGCAGGCCTAGAGACCCCCCCCCCACCATTGTAAGAACTTTCTGACCAGCAGAACCACATTCACAATGGAACAGCATCTAACGGGCAAATGCATCACTGATATTACTTCACTCGTTCAACTACCGTCACCATCGATTTTGTCATAGTCACAAACCACCCACATTTTTATCTATTTAATCTTATTCTGTGAATTGATCTACAGATTTTACTGAAATAAATGTAGCTTCATCCTATGTAACGCAATTTTTTAATATAAATTTATTTTATTTATTTATTTTGGCTGCATTGGGTCTTCGTTGCTGTGCGCGGGCTTTCTCTAGTTGCGGCGAGCAGGGGCTACTCTTCATTGCGGTGCGCGGGCTTCCCATTGCGGTGGCTTCTCTTGTTGCGGAGCACGGGTTCTAGGCACACGGGCTTCAGTAGTTGTGGCACGTGGACTCAGTAGTTGTGGCTCACGGACTCTAGAGCACAGGCTCAGGAGTGTGGCGCAAGGGCTTAGTTGCTCCGCAGCATGTGGGATCTTCCCGGACCAGGGCTTGAACCCGTGTCCCCTGCATTGGCAGGCGGATTCTTTCTGTCTGTGTGTGTGTGTGTGTGTGTGTGTGTGTGTGTGTGTGTTGGGTCTTCGTTTCTGTGCAAGGGCCTTCTCTATTGCAGCAAGTGGGGGCCACTCTTCATCACGGTGCGCGGGCCTCTCACTGTCGTGGCCTCTCTTGTTGAGGAGCACAAGCTCCAGACGCGCAGGCTCAGCGGCCATGGCTCACGGGCCCAGCCGCTCCGCGGCATGTGGGATCTTCCCAGACCAGGGCTCGAACCCGTGTCCCCTGCATTGGCAGGCAGACTCTCAACCACTGCGCCACCAGGGAAGCCCTATAATGCTATTCAAGAAACCATGAGGTTCATTGTTCCCTGGGTTTTTTGCTAATACACATGAAAATGATGGCTATTAAAATAAATATTCATCTGTGTAGCATCTAAAATCATCTCGCATACCAGGAGTTGAATGACCACCCCATTTAGAACCACAGATCAAAAAAAGTCAAGCAGAACAAAAGACCATTGGCTTTTTTGGGGTTTTTTTGCGGTATGCGGGCCTCTCACCGTTGTGGCCTCTCCCGTTGCGGAGCACAGGCTCCGGACGCACAGGCCCAGCGGCCATGGCTCACGGGCCCAGCCGCTCCGCGGCACGTGGGATCCTCCCGGACGGGGGCACGAACCCGTGTTCCCTGCACCGGCAGGCAGACTCTCAACCACTGCACCACCAGGGAAGCCCGACCATTGGCTTTTGAATTAGATAATTTTCGGTTAAAACTCCTGACTCTGTGTATTTCCTCACCTGCAAATGGGTATGACATAGTGCTGTTTCCATTAGGGTGGTTGTTGGGATTGTTGAAAAAATACACCCAGTACTAAGCACAGCGCCAAAGCCACAGTAGTTTGATACTTCTTACCACTTCCACTGGTACTTTTTAACATTGTTGTACTTTTCACATTGTTTTGCACAAGAGCTCCACTGCGCTCTACTCATTGATATTTTGACCTATTTTATCTATTCAGAACCTTGTAGAAGGTTCCCTGCACTGGAAGGAGAGTGAACTAGATGGTCTGTAACCCTTCTTTTAACATATCTGCAGTTCTAGTGAACCAATAATTATGCAAGCCCAGGAAAACCAAGTCCCTCTGCCCTCAGAAAACAGGTAATAATTTACCTCTATGGCAATGAGCACAATCGTGTGACATTCAGACCAGCCCTCATAAAACACTAAATCATCAAAGCTCCCTCTACAGTTGTAAATGTCAAAGCCACTTTTTTTTCTTTTTAAAAAAATTTTTATTGCAGTATAGTTGATTTACAATGTTGTGTTAATTTCTGCTGTACAGCAAAGTGATTCAGTTATACATATATATCTTTTTTTAAATATTCTTTTCCATTATGGTTTATCACAGAATATTCAATACAGTTCTCTGTGCTATACAGCAAGACCTTATTGTTTATCCATTCTCTATATAATAGCCAAAGCCACTTTTGACTGAAAAATATAAAAATAGTCTGCTCCTCTGAACAATAATAATGAATGATATTTCCTGCTATTGGTAAATTGCCAAGGGATAAACAATGAAGTATACATTAAGAAATTCTCCACAGAGAATACTACAAAAAACAAAAACTCTTAGCAATGACGTATTCATATTTAAAATCAGATCACCAGCAGTAGCGAGAACAAAAAGCCTATGTTGATGTCCCATCACATAAGAATATTACTTGGGTGAATTAAACTATATCTGCTGAAAGGGAGAAGTAAAAGAGAAGTAATTTAAATGGCACCAGCTATGCCACCCACACTCCACCGTAGCCTCAGCGAGTCCCAGTTCCCATGCACCACTTCTCACCATCCTCATAGTGATTTAACACTTAAGGATATAAATTTTCCATTCCACGTGGCCCCTAAATATAATATTTTATCTGATGCTCAACCACAGATGGTACCTTTTTCAACCATGAGGAATAACTAGATGAGGGGCGCTTACTAAGAGATGGCATGTGTCCCCAGTGTGGCAGATAAATACCACTCCGGGCATTGTATTTTGGGACAACTCAAGGAATGATTTTCATTTCCTAACCAAACAGCATGTCTGCCACAGCACTGACTTTCCGTCAAGAACCCATGCTCCAACTGAGATGCGATTCTACTTGGCATCACCAATGGTGACCTCGGTCCAAAACCAAAATATGGCACAGTCAAGTTGCCTTGTTCCCACCGTCATCAGGCAACACCACCTGATAAACAAATTAACTGTACTTTCTATCACAGCCATTCAGAATTATTCTCAACTGGTGTTACCTCCTTTGTACCTACTAGGGGGGCTTCAAGATTGGATTCAAAGATCACTCCCTCTCCAAAGCTGTCCTGGAACACCCCCCGAGGCAGATTTCGATTGTGAAGGAGAATAAAATAAGAAGAACAGCGGCTATCAGGCTATGCCAGGCTGTCTGCAAAGGTAGTTTCCATGGCTTTTCTCATTTAATCTTCACAGGAGACCTCTGAGGGTAGAACTTTCATAGTCTTCATGCCATACATGAGCAAGGTGAGGATTAGGAAGGAGAGGGACCCAGCCATTCCACGAGGCAAGCGGCAGGGCCAGCTTCAATGTCTGGCTCAACCGGGCTCTCCGGCCACCTCAACACTGATCACAGGGCTCTCACAAGGCCACTAAAGCACAAACTCCCTGTTGACAAGGCGTGGCTTTTCACCTACCTATTCCCAGCAACCTGAACACTTCTCGACCTGTATCAGCTGACTGATCAAGGTTGACTCAGTGTTCTTGCTGTCTAGAGCAGGCTTCCCTGGTGGTGCAGTGGTTAAGAATCCGCCTGCCAATGCAGGGGACACGGGTTCCAGCCCTGCTCCGGGAAGATCCCATATGCCGCAGAGCAACTAAGCCTGTGCGCCACAACTGCTGAGCCTGAGCTCTAGAGCCCGCGAGCCACAAGTACCGAACCCGAGTGCCACAGCTGCTGAGGCCCGTGTGCCTAGAGCCCGTACTCCACAGAAAGAGAAGCCGCCACAATGAGAAGCCCGCACACCACAACGAAGAGTGGACCCCACTCTCTGCAACTAGAGAAGAGCCCGTGCGCAGCAATGAAGACCCAACACAGCGAAAAATAAAAACATAAATTTAAAAAAATCTATAAACCCTTTAAAAAAAATTGTAGTTAACGGTAGTCAACTACCATCACTCACATGTCTATTTCAACCGTTCTGCCTCTCCAAACAAAGAATAAAGAAAGGATGGAAGTCTGTCTGTATCACAATTTTTTTCTTTTTTTGGCCAAGCCGTGCGCCTTGTGGGATCTCAGTTCTCTGACCAGGGATTGAACACGGGTCAAGCGTCGAATCCTAACCACTGAACTCCCCACGTTGCCTTCTTAAACCAAGTACTCTGAGTTTAATAATATTACCCTGGTCGTCACTTCATCTTCTGAGGACGGCCAGTCATTTTATCAGCAGCCTGCGCCTACCGTGCTGGATTAATACTTGCCAGGACGGTTGAGATACAGGCCTTCTACACTCTCATTAGAAACCAAGCACCTAAGGGTCTCCAGGGGCTGCAGAGGTGTTTAAGCATCCACTTCTCCTTTTCCCAGTTTCTCCCATCTCCACCCTGGAGATACTCTGTAGTCTTCTGCTATTCCTTCCAATTTTCTGCTTATCTGCTGTGGGACAGGGAAACCAGAAGAACTACCCGTATTGGAGCAGTCTTTAAAAAGTGAATAAAAAACTCTCCTCTGAGAAAAATATTAATGCATAGTTTCACTGCTTGTTCAGATTTCTTTTTCCTGTGGTTTGCCTCTTGGTGCAGAGCTGTGGTTTGGATAATTGCTGTTGCCTGACCAGTCCAATCCAGAAAAAGAGAGAGGTTTCCTAGGATAAGGTTCCCTTCCCTTTCAAATTTCCATATGAATTCACAGCCAGAGGGCCCACCCTACAGTCTGAAACTTTCTTTCCTGGACAATAGGATGTGGAGAGTGAAAGCAAATTCTATATGGTCCTACCAGGGGACCTCCCAGTAGGGATTTTCTAAGCACAAGCCTGAGTCTTGCATTGAGGAAGTCATCTGCACCATTGGCAAACGCATTGCTTTCCTTTCCTTCCCCCCATTGTTTGCAGAATGGTATCTCCTCCAGGCTGGTGAGGATGCTTCCAGGGTTCCAGGCCAGAGGCTCCATAATTGCGCTGGGGGAGGGGAAGGGGCTGGTTTTATCACAGGAAAGGACTCTCCTAGACTCTTTTCCAGGAGGCCTTCCTAATCCCTTCTTTCTAGAAGACAGAAAGAAGGGAGAGAGAAAAAGAGAATCGTCCTACTTCCTTATTTTCTATATCGCCACCACAAGTTTCAGATGTTCTGAACCGAAACTGAAGATTTGCATTTTACTGTCTTTGCCTGAAGCTCAATTCGTGTAAAACCAGCCCGAGGCAGGTTACAGTGGAGAGGGGATCGGGTTCAAACCCAGACTCTTCCTCAGAGCTGTGTGCCCTGGAGTAGACTCAACACCTGAGCCTCCTTCCCACCACCAGCAGGATGATGGCGCGGGCCCATTAGTGGGATTATGTACGTTATACTTAATGTATAAAATTCATAAGGATTCCAAATGGAGAGCCTGTGAGGACATCAACCCCTGCCAGCAGTTTGGTCTATCTCAACAGCACCGGCAGGTGGGCGAGCTCTCACTTTCTGCTTTTACGCATCATTTAAGTTGTTCCTGCGGTCTTACTTTTGAATCTTTTAAGAAAAGCAGTTTTCATTTTTGAGAAATAAGAACGATAAGTCCTAATCCTGCTGGCTAATATGAAGGACAGTACGGTGTAGTGGTTAAACACCAGGATTCTGGAGCTCACCTGCCTGGGTTCAAATCCAAACTCTCCATTTGGGAAGTGTGTGGCTGCCAGAGTATCATTTAATCTCTCTCTAGCTTATTCCTCCCCTTATATAACAGGGCCGATGACAGCACAATGGGTGGTGTTAGGGTAAGTTAGCAGATCCAAAGGTCTTAGAACAGTGCCTGGCTCACAGGAAGCACTGTGGCGGTGTCCACCATTGCTACTATTTATAAGTAAGATAAGGCACGGCAGAGCTTTGTGACCTGTGCTATACAAATAGGGCAAAGCACACAGAAAGACACGTACTTTTTTTTTTTTTTTTTTTTTTGCGGTACGCGGGCCTCTCACTGCCGTGGCCTCTCCCGTTGCGGAGCACAGGCTCCGGATGCGTAGGCTCAGCGGCCATGGCTCACGGGCCCAGCCGCTCCGCGGCATGTGGGATCTTCCCGGACCGGGGCACGAACCCACGTCCCCTGCATCGGCAGGCGGACTCTCAACCACTGCGCCACCAGGGAAGCCCAAGACACATACTTTTAAAAGTTAGAAAATCTACCAGAAGACATACAATTTTACAAACATGAAGAAAGACTTGCAGATGTTTCCAGAACTTATAATGCAAATCTGTGTATGGGGAAAATCTGATGGGCACCACAGGAAGAAAGAATGAAGACAAGAAGAGTCCAGTGCAGGGCACGGGCTCCTGGGAGGGACACCTCCCCCCAGGAGGGGGCTTGGAGGACTGGGCTGGGCTAAGTGACCAAGCCCCCCGGGAGACGCAGGCCTAAGCCCCAGCAGGGTGGGGAGAACCCCTTCCCAAAGTTCTTCTCTTAGCTGACTCTTGGGTTTGACTCTCCTCCACCCTGCTCAGAAGGAAACCATCCTGAGGATCCTGGAGGGGCAGGGAGGGATTGGGCAGCTGCGCTGGACCAGGACATGCCTGGGGAGCCGCCTGAGCCACCGCAGGTAACCCTGCAGCCAAAACTGCCTCGGGGCTGCTGCCCAGGCTCTGCCCCGTTCAGCCCCTACAATAACCCCCCTCCACAAAAGTTCCAAAGCTTCCCATTTTCTGAACTAACCCAGCCCTGAGGGAAAGAGACCTCTGGTTCCGCAGGGTGCAACAACACCAGGGTTCAGGGGACTCACTACCTCCCCCCACAAAAAATTATACATTCATTTGTCTCACGGTCATTAAAAACAAAACAGGGGTGGAGGGGAAGGGAGATGAGCCTGTGTACTTTGAGAGACGCTGTCCCACCAATCAACTAAAAAAAGAAGAAACACAAGCTGGGAGCAGCCCTTAGAAGGTCTCGGAAAATGGTTTTGAAGTCACCTCTAAAACTAAAAGGGAACTTCAGGCGCCCACTTAAGAGCTGGCCTTCCAAGGAGCAGAAAACTCAACTAAGGCAGCAAAAAAGTCACTAAGAATCAAAACTAAGACCAAAACTTGAGCTCTTTAAAAAAAAAAAAAAAAAATCATACATAAGCTGAGAACTTTCTACAACAAATGCCAGAGTTTAGCTTGGGAGAAAAACAGAAGCCTTTGGGTAAAATAAACAGAAGGGGGGAAAAGTTCCCCTCGCATAAACCAAGGGGAACCTCCTTCCTGCAGACCAAGTTCTGACCTTCATGTGAACTCGAAATAACTAGCTCATGATTTCGCAAAGCAGGAGGAATGGCAAGCATTTTGAATGATGCTAAAAATCTTAGTTCTTCTCTGGCTTTTTGTTAGGCAGCCAAGTGTATCAGTCAGAGCAAAAGTAGCTTAAAAATGTGCAATTCCCTCCATCGGGAAAGACTGGTAAGGCGATCACAAAAAGCCACCCTCCGGCAGTCTGTCCGTGACACCGCCCTTCATGTGAAAACTGAATTTTCAGTGAGAACTGTACAAGGAAGGCCAATTCCTCTCATTACTCATTCAGCAAATATGTATTGAGCACCTATCCTCCACGCCAGCTGCTACTTCAGAGCAGTGGACAAAATGGACAAAAACCTCTCTCCTTGGGGCGCTAACTCCTCCAAACGTGGATTTTCAAATAAAGGAATCCATTCTCTGTCTTTTACAACAGAAACAACATCTAAGATGCTTCCCCACAACTTCATTCCTGCCTGTAAATCCGCTCTTACCTGTCTCCTATTTCTGCTTCGCAGCCTGGAATTTGTGCCCACCTGCTGCCCCTGCATCCGTCCAAGTGTAGACACAGACAACCTGCCCAGGAACACAGCTCAGCCCCAGGCTGGTGAGGGAGAGTTCTACCTAGGGATGTGCTCGTGGGCAAAGCTGGCAGGCAGGAGGCGATTAAATGGGAAAATATATGAGAAAGTGCTTCAGAAACAAAGGTGTCCAAGAGCCAGGTGGTCTTATTGTTCAGTACTTAGCTCTCTTTCTCGATGATTCTCCAGCCCTCATAGGCTATTTCTGTCTCCCTATCGCTGAGCTTGGTATAGAGTAGATCAGTAGTTGTTGAATTCACTGCCAGTGTTGTTGATGACAATGATGTAACCATAACAATGGAGCATGAGTACATGCCAGGCACTATCCTAAAGAACTTATGAGTCGGGCTTCCCCGGTGGCACAGTGGTTGAGAGTCCGCCTGCTGATGCAGGGGACGCGGGTTCGTGCCCCGGTCCGGGAAGATCCCACATGCCACAGAGCGGCTGGGCCCGTGAGCCATGGCCACTGAGCCTGCGCGTCCGGAGCCTGTGATCCGCAACGGGAGAGGCCACGGCAGTGAGAGGCCCGCGTACCGCAAAAAAAAATAAAAAGAACTTATAAGTTGGCACCATTGTTATCTCCATTTTACAGCTGAAAAGACTGAGACCAAGAAAGGTGAAGGAATATGTCCAAAGTCACACAACGTGGAGCGTTTCCATCAATTCTGTAAAGCACCGGCCCTTGGTAACAAGTAAGGGATTTATTTTTCTCAAATAACAGATGCCCCAGAAGCAGGCAGCCCAGGCCACTTGCAGCTGCTCAAGGCGATTACCTGCTCCCGTCCTCAGGACAGGGCCTGCACCTTTGTGAGAGGCAGCATATCGGGCAGGTGACATACAAATTCTGGTGCCAGGGTCCCAGCTCTGCCACTGACTCAGTCTGAGGCCCGGGGTGGAGAAATATTGTCCTTCCTCAGTCTCAGTTTCCTCATCTATCCCATGGAGATATTCCTCAGTCTCAGTTTCCTCATCTATCCCATGGAGATCACATTGCCGATCTTAAACAAGTTAATAAAAGGGGCTCAGAAAAGTGCTCGGCACACAGACTCGCTGTACTAGTATTTATTATTATTGTCAGAAGCAGCAGCATCACTGCTGTACCTCCAAGCACAGAATCCACACCCCAGTCGGAAGGGCACCGCCGAAGAGCAAACCAGAGTCAATCCCCACTCAGGGCTTTCCCGGAAGCCCTACCCAGTGACCCAACAAGCAACCATTTCCCAGGACAGGGTCCCGGGACCGCCTCTATGTGCCAGTGAGACTGGGAGAAGCGGCTTCCATTCGGTAGCAGAGAGAATGCCTGAGAATTGAGTAAGAAACCAGCAGTGTCCACTATGGGGATGGAGCCAGGACGGACCCCAGGCAGCCCACAGTACACACCCCACAGAGGACAGCTCCTGGGGCAGGTCTGAGCGGGGAGCAGCCCTCACCCTGGCCCCCAACTTCTTAAGCTCCCTACGAAAGCCTTAGTCACATAGGACACAAAAGCTTCTTTGCCACACATTGTTCTGGCAAAGTGGGGATGAGGAAGTGAGGCAGGGTAGAAACTTTCCTCCCTGTTAAGGGGCTGCAGCTCCCAGTTGCTCAAGGAACATGGAGTCCAAGAAGCCCAAAGAATCTCTACAATAATACTTTTTCTGACAAATCTGTTGAGGTGGTGGTTCTAATAAAAACATTAAAAGCTTAAGAGCTTCTTCCAGACTTACTAAAATGAACAGGGGCCCCGAGAACAATCTGGCGCTAACTCCCTGGCTTCTGACTTCTCCTTCAGTGTTGCGTCTTTCCAAGTTTGTGGGTGGGTGAAGCAAATGTTTGCTCTTGGCACATACTGGTTTATTTTGTTGTTTGTGTGGCAACACGCGTTGGATCCTTTTTTAAAAAATCGCTTCTATAAGTTATGAAAAAGCAGCTCCCAGGAGCTCAATCTTTGTTTACAGTACACCACACACACTTTAATGGAAAAGAGAGTTTCACGAAGGCTGCTTCCTGGTTATAAACAGGGCTTCTCAAAAATGTTTTTCAGAAGATAAAGTTGCATTCAAATGTTGTTTCGTTAATCTACCTCTTGAATTCTCAGTAACCCTAGGTCTCAGTCATTTTTAATTTTATTCATCGCAAAAATCTACTTCCGGACCTAGAGAAAAAGATAAAATAGCGTGTCTCCACTTTTGAGAGCCTGAGGTATTACAGTTAACAGAAAAGCGAAGCTAATTTGGGGGCAATTATTCTGTTTACCAGGGGCATCTTCACTTTACAAAACATCCCTTCCACGGAGAAGGCTTCCCAGAACCCCTTGACCCTAGAGCACCCCATTCACCATGTGCAAAGCTTCCCTACAGCCTCGATCAGAACTGGGTTTGGGGGTTCTTGCTGAGACCCGGGTTTGTGTTAGGGGTGGCAGATGGTACGGTGTTAAGACACAGACTGTCAGAGCTGATGCCAAGGGCTAAAGGTGGCTTCTCTGCATGCCAGATGTATCACCTCAGGGAAGTTACCTATCCTTTCTTTGCCTTGCTTTTCTCACCTGTAAAATGGAGGTTTTAACAGTAGCTGCCTTGTCGGGCAGCTGCGAGGAAGCACTGAGTGGCATGTGGGGCATACAGCAAGGGCTCTGGAAAAGCACGCTACCGTTACCTGCTCTATCCCGAGCGTACACAGCAAAATCTCTAGTATCTGTTACAGGGCCAAGTTCTGGACCTACTCTGCACCAGGCACTGCCCTGGTGGCTGGAGATGAATCCGTCAACAAATCAGATCAGAATCCTCCTGGAGCCTACATTGTAATTGCAAGAGGAACAATGCAGTCTGCTGGAGATGGTAAGCGCAAAGCTCGTGACCCGACTTCAAGTCTTAAAAAGGATCCTTGTGGCTGCCTCACTGAGAACAGACTGAAAACAGACGCAGGTAGAAGCGGGGAGACCAGTGAGGAGGCCCCCGACGGTGGCTTGGATTCTGCATCTGCAGACCCGCAGGGGGCACTGATTCAGGGTGTGAGGGAGCAGTCACGGATGACTCAAGGGCTTTGGGTGTGAGCGAGTGGAGGAATGAGCAGCCATGAACCGTGCTGGAGGAAAATGGGTAGAACCGTGAGCGCCGCTGGTTTTCTGGTTACGGGGTTTTTCTGCAGGGGGAGAAGGAGAATATTTCTTTAAATAGTAATCGTAGCCAGTATGCTTCTTCCCTACTTCTGGTTTCCAAAAAGAAAGATTTTCCTTCAAAACTCCTGGCTTGGGCTTCCCTGGTGGCGCAGTGGTTGAGAATCTGCCTGCTAATGCGGGGGACACGGGTTCGAGCCCTGGTCTGGGAGGATCCCACATGCTGCAGAGCAACTAGGCCCGTGAGCCACAACTACTGAGCCTGCGCGTCTGGAGCCCATGCTCCGCAACAAGAGAGGCCACGATAGTGAGAGGCCCGCGCACTGAGATGAAGAGTGGCCCCCGCTTGCCACAACTAGAGAAAGCCCTCGCACAGAAACGAAGACCCAACACAGCAAAAATTAATTCATTCATTAATAAACTCCTACCCCCAGCATCTTCTTTAAAAAAAATAAAAACTCCTGGCTTTCATCAGCCTCTCCCCCAAGGTCCCCCCCCCAACCCCCATGCAGACATGATTTACCCCGCCCTGGCGGCCCACTCCTCCACCCAGTTGCTGCTGCTACCACTGCCACCACACCACCCCCCGGAGGAGGCCTCTGGGGGCTCAAAGCTGTCTGTGACTGGGTGGGTACATCTGTCTAATATTGGGTTCCCACCAGGAAGCTCATGCTGTCCCACACCTAAGCCACATCCTCCAACCAAGCCTTTATCAGTCAGAAAGCTGATATTTTGATCTTTATTTTTTTACTCTGTGCCTCTCTCTTAAGTGGTTCAGCAACCTGAAAAACAGGGGTGCTGTTTAAACCCCAGCAATAAGCACCCAGGGGCATTTAAAATAACAGCGAACTTTGTCCCAAGTTTTACAGCTCATTGGAACCTCGTAATAACCCCTCCCATCTTCAGTTAATCAGCAAATGACTCCTCAGCACCTATTACTAAGCACTGGCAATCAAGCACCGCTAGGTGATAAAGGCGGGGGAGGCGAAGGACGTCTGATTCATGAGCACCTTTTTACAGCTGAGAAGGCAAGTCAGGGAGGTAAGCACTTTGCAAAAGGCCACACCATTAGGAGATGACACACAGGCATGTGCCAAAGTCTTCTGATTCTTAAGTCCATGCTCTTTTCATATTTATAAGCGGTGACTTTGGGCACGTTACTTAACCTCTCTGTGCCTGAGTTATATATCATCTATAAAACAGAGATTATAATAGCACCTCCCTCACTGGGTTATTGGGAGAATTCAATGAGTTACTTGATGCAAAGTACTTGGAAGAATAACTGACACGCAGTAAGCACTCAATGACTATCATCATCAGCATTCTTGTTCTTATTCTTACCCTTATCATCGTCATACCAAGCTGCCTTATAATTAGGATAATAACTACCATTACTAAATACTTACTCTGAGCCAAGAATTGTACACTAAGTGCTTTACGTGCAGTAACGCACTGAAACCTTACAAGAGTCTCCGAGTTTTGTCCCCTTTTTACACTCAGGAATCTGAAATTCAGAGAGTGAGGTTAAGCATACGGGTTAGAGCTCACATAACCACTAAGTGTCAAAGTCAGAAACTGAACTCAGGTCTTACAAGTAACATGCCAGAAACATATTTACTGCATAAAAGGGAGCAATGAGTGTGCTTCTAACTTCTATACAAATGCTTAAAATACACGTAGAATCCAGGGCACCTCCCCGACACACAAAGCTCCTTTTGAGAAGCCTTAGCCCAAAAGTACAAAAGGAAAAAAAGTTCCACAATTCATGTTAACTTCATCCACAGTGTGATTCTCATCACCCCAGACCACATCCTATACCCACTACAACCTAAAAACCCACTTCCCCCCCGAGAACACATCCCAGGCAGCAAAAGTCAACATCCAGCTCCAGCTTCTCCGAGAACACCTTGTATATTGACCTACGCATGCCAGCAAGTAACTGAGCTGCAAAAACATTCTCTCAACGCCCGGAAAGGGATCAGAGTGACTTGGACTGAAATGCCTCGCGTCTTCAACGCTGCTTACTATTCCCAGCACTAGCCGAGCTGAGCCAAGCAAGCCAGCAGCATCCTGCTGGATCCTGAGATCAGCACCACAGACCAAGACAAGCTGGCCCCAGTGGCCTTGACCGAACCTGACTTCGAGGACCTACCTTCATCCACTGACCCTGAGGCCTAGCGGTGGAATGGGACCCTCGTGCCCACAGCCTGTGCATGAAATAACAGAAGGGCATCTGTCAGCAGGCCTTGGACGTTAACCTGCCTTGAAGTATGGAGCCTAGGGGCCTGACCAAGGATATGGGGTGTGGGTGACACTGTCCTTCACATGTTGGTCACGAGACCAGCCCTCTAGCCTCCCAAGGCTAGAATTCATCAGAAACATTCTAGAGGAGATGTAACTGTCACACTGGTGGGAGGAGGAGGTGGAGAGAACAGAGGCCAGGAAACAAAGGGAGGAGGTTGACTAGGTGTTAACCCCAGAGATACAGTGGGAGATCTAGGGGCCCTCAGACTCCAAGAATCACTGTCAGAAGCTCCACGCTTGCAGGCAACCGGTCAGGCAAGAATGCAGTCCACTGAGACGGAAAGAAGCCACAGTCTATATATATATATTTTTTTTTTTTTTTTTTTTGCAGTACGCGGGCCTCTCACTGCTATGGCCTCTCCCGTTGCGGAGCACAGGCTCCAGACACGCAGGCTCAGCGGCCATGGCTCATGGGCCCAGCTGCTCCGCGGCATGTGGGATCTTCCCGGACTGGGGCGCAAACCCGTGTCCCCTGCATCGGCAGGCGGACTCCCAACCACTGCGCCACCAGGGAAGCCCAAGAATCCACAGTCTATAAACGACAGGTCCGGACCACCCTGGAGGGGTATTTGCTGAGTGCCCACCATGCACCAGGCACCATGCTAGAGGGTTTCAAAAAATGAATATCTCCCATAAAAATAGAATTTCCTGCTTTTCTTGGGGGAGAAAAGCAGAAGATCTACTAACACTGGGCCGCATTCTCGCATAACAACAATGGTTAGGGCTGTTGGCCCTAACCGCCACCAAGGTGGCGGCCTCCTGCGGGGCTTGACCCCTCCAACTCAACACCAGTGCCGCCAGCCCACTTCCCTCATTTATGTGGCTGCCAGGCCACTGTAGGCTGGTGGCCCAGCATTGCTAAAGTAAGCAAGCATTGCATAAAGTCAGGTGTTGTGAGATGGCAGAGCTGCTAGGCCTTTACTAGTTTCTACAGTTCTGCCGAGTCTTCATCACACTGTAAGATTTGGGGTACCACTTCCCCGTTACCTGAGGGATCCATGAAGGACATTTCATTGATGACATTGGGCAAGCATGCTCTGTACTCCCCCAGGCTCTTCTCCACATCCTGGATCCATGTGTCCCACCCTTTAAGATCGGGGCTCCCCCCGATTAAATCACTCCCATCAGAAGCATCAATGAAGGGATGCAGACACGTGAGATCCCCAGCCTCGCCTGGCCTCAGAAGCTCCTCTACCACCTGGGCGTGGGGGACAGGGGGCATAAGCCTTTGTCGAGCAGGGCAGAGGTGCGGGGGGCGGGGGGACCTTGCCCGCACACCTATGGCACTGACCCAAGGGCTGGAATGGTGAGCACCTCCATTCCAGGCTGAAGCCAGGAGTAAGGCCAATCATGGGCTCCAGAGGATGGCCAGCATCTCCTTAAGTCCTGGCAGGGAAAAGAGAAAGGCAAGCGCCTGTCCCAAGGGAACCACATTCCCACATTTCAAGAACCTGAAGATCGTGCACACTGACAGCTGAATCACGACTCCATTATCTTGTAGACGGAGAATAAACACTAAGTCTCCATCACTTGGGATGCCCTATGTCTTGTCTTTCTAAACTCAGCCCCACCCTGATGGGATCCAGAGGCGAACCTATAGGCAATTCTAGACACTAGAGAGAGAGCACAGGACAAGACAAAACCCTGCCCCCAGGAAGAGACACTTCACTTTCTGACTTGGCCAAGTACCACTTTCACCATTGTTGCTGTTATCGAGGTACTAACATTCCCTGTGTTCACAATGTCTCAGCTGGTATGTTATGCATTTCACTCTCATTATCACATTTTGGTATGACTATTACCTGCTTATTTAACAAATGAGAAAATTGAGGCTTAGCAAAGTTAGAGTAACTTGCTCAAAGTCACAGAAGGAACTAGAATTCAAACCCAGGAAGTCTGACTCCCGAACCCATGCTGGAAATGCCAAACATCATTTCCTGATTTTCATATGAGGAAGCTGAGCCTCAAGAAGTTTGTGTAATTTGTCTAAGACGATAAAACTGGGAAGAGGGCTCCCTCCCAAGCCCACTTTCTTCCACCCGCTCCTGGCTGCCCCCCCGCCCAGAAGCCTGTGTTTTCTTCACTCCCCCCACCCTATCACAGGAGGGCCTCTCGGCACCCACACTGCTGGCATCTGGGGCTGGACAGTTCATCAACGGGGGAGCCGTCCTGTGCATGTGGGGTCCTTACCAGCATGCCTGAACTCTATCCATTAGATGCCAGCAGCAAATTCAGAATCCTCTGCCCCAAGTCATGACATCAAAAAGTCTCCTGGGGCCTCCCTGGTGGCGCAGTGGTTGAGAGTCCGCCTGCTGATGCAGGGGACACGGGTTCGTGCCCCGGTCCGGGAAGATCCCACATGCCGCAGAGCGGCTGGGCCCATGAGCCACGGCTGCTGAGCCTGTGCATCCGGAGCCTGTGCTCCGCAACGGGAGGGGCCACAATAGTGAGAGGCACGTGTACCGCAAAAAAAAAAAAGTCTCCTGATCTTGCCAAACGTCCCCTGGGAGGAAAAAATCTCCCCCAGTTATGAGCCACACAGGAGATACCAAGGCACAGCCCAGGACAGAAGAGGCACAAACTGGCAGAGGAGCCCTGGGTTTGAGCTTGGCCTTAAATCCCAGCTCTGCCCCTGAGCACATGCCTCGGTCTCCTCCTTTGTAAGACCGGAGTGGCACTGTGTCTCCCTCTCGGGGGCTGATGTGAACAGTAAATGAAACTGGTTATGCAAAACAGCTGGGCCAGCGGCTGGCTCACAACCGGTGCTCGACTGCGCTTAGCTGTCAGCGGAATGAGTCTGGTCGTCCAGTTGAGGACCCACCTCGCAGTGACCTGGAAAACCTCTCTGAAAACCAGGAGCAGGTTTTTCCACATCTACGGAGAAACACAATCATCAGAAACACCATTTTCCTTATGCCATGGGAGGGGGAAAATATGACCAAGTGACTTCCTCTAAACCAAAAAGGAAGAATGAAAGAAAACCACAAGCAGCTTGGCTTGGAAGTCAAATATAAGAATCTTCCAGCTCGAGCCTGGAACCCAATGGCCTATCACACAGCCTTCACATGTGCACAAATTTGCACACACACACACACACACACACACACACTGACGTCCCCAACATCAGAGCAGCGTTGCAGTGATAGCCCTTTAGGATAATGAAACATCATAAAAACTAAACGCTCAATAATACAAAAGTTAAATAAAATACAAGAGACGCTAGAATATTATGCAGTTACCAAATGATGCTTTAAAAAGAACAACTATCAACATGAGAAAGTGCTCAGAATAAGACACAAAGTGAGGCCGATGAGATACAAAGCATACACGCAGTATGATCAGTCCTGTAACATATGTGTTCTGGGGGAGAAAGTCATAAGGAAACAGTAAAATGTTAACAATGTCGACCTCAAGATAGCAGACTAAGGGATTTCTATTTCTTCTTTAAACTTTCCTTGTTTCCCCAGTTCTGTATCTACAGTGACCATCAGAGGCGGGAAAGCCCTGGGGGCAAGTACGGGTTGGAATCCCAGCTCTACCGTTCACCTGCCACGTGACCCTGTGCCAGGTAGTTAACTTTTCCCAGTTAATAACACTACTAATAATAGCAGGACTCCAAACGGTAGCTATTATTATGACTTATCCTATTGGAGGAGGGAGTTAAGCCCTGGGAATAAAAATAATGGGATACTATGGGTAAAAAGATGTCATCAGTTAATTAGATATCACTCCTGGGGGCATTATATTAGTACTGCAATAAGATAGAAATGTTCACCAGGCGCTTTTGCAAAATTCCTCTGAGTCACCGAGACTGACAAGAGAACCCTTTCCTGAAAATCAGCCACTCTCGTGAGCTGTACTAAACATAAGACTTCTAGTATATCCCCGGGAGGTTGCCCGCTACAGCGCAGGGGCACACTACACCCGGCTTACATGTGTGTTTCTGGGAAAGCGCATGTAAATGGGTGTTGCGAATGGAACCCTATTTATGACATAACAGGAGGGAGCTCTGTTCCACAGAATCCAAGAAATGGATTTATAATCTGACTGCATCATCTGAAAAAAAAGAAATCTTCCCAAATTTTACTGTTCTATTTGAGGTTTTATAAATTGGATTTTCTCAGTACAAGGCATCCCGGCAAACCATGTGCTCTCACGTTTACTGAACTCTCCAAATAAATGCTCTGAGGCTTCAGGTACAGCCTGGCACACTGTTGGCTTGGAACCTCTGAGGACGGATGTGTGAACCAACAGGAATGACACACGGAGGAAAAGAAATCACGTCTGACAAAACGTAACAGGTTTGCCAGCCACGTGTGTGAAAACAAACTCACCCGGGCTTGTGTACACACACCACAAAACAGACGTTGCTCAAACCACCTGACTGGGAGCCTATGAAACCTGCAGGGTGGGTTCGGCAAGGGCGTAGAGAGAGCACAGGAATGCTCTGCTCCGTGTATGTTCTCCACGTGTCCGAGGGCTCAAGGGAGGCCCTTCTCATTTTCACCTGGCTCTTTTCAGCAAAATGTGCCTTGAACCACAAAACCTCATTAAATCTAAGACTACAATTTTTCCCCACAAGTTATAAGTGAATAAAGACAAAATATTTTAAGGAGGCTCCATAACGGGGCCTCCGAGAGTGTAATGCAGTGTAATTTACATGTCAACGTGAAAGGTTATCCCCACGTAAAGCCCGCCATCAGTCTGTCTTCCTACATCGAAGACTGTAGTTAAAGCAGTAGTTTCAAGTTCTCTAAGACAGTCCTGATTTTAAATGTTCTACTTTTCTCAATCTCCATATAATGTACATCCTGGTTTAGGGTTTGAAATGGTCACTATAGGGACTTTCCTGGTGGCGCAGTGGTTAAGAATCCACCTGCCAATGCAGGGGACACGGGTTGGATCCCTGGTCAGGGAAGATCACACATGCCGCGGAGCAACTAAGCCTGTGCACCACAACTACTGAGCCTGCGATCTGGAGCCCGTGAGCCACAACTACTGAGCCCACGTGCCACAACTACTGAAGCCCCAGAGCCTGTGCTCCGCAACAAGAGAAGCCACCACAACGAGAAGCCTGTGCACCGCAACAAACAGTAGCCCCCGCTCGCCGCAACTAGAGAAAGCCGGCGTGCAGCAACGAGGACCCAACGCAGCCAAAAATAAATAAAATAAAATAAATTTATTTTTTTTAAAAAGAAATGGTCAGTGGTTCTCACTGGGTGCAATTTCACCCCCCTCAGGGGACATCTGACATCTGGAGACACTTTTGGTGGTCACAACTGGACGTGGCAAGGTGGGGTACTGGGCGGGGCAGGGGTGCTTCTGGCATCTAGTGGGTAGAGGCCAGAGATGCTCCCACGACAAACAATGATCTGCCCCCAAACGTCAGGCGTGCCAAGGTTCAGAGGCCTTACCGTAACTAGAAGGCTTCGGTGGGAAAAGCTGAAGGCACCTTAAAATAAAACTCCTGCCTCAGGACTGCAAGGGAAGTTTATTCCTAAGCGGAACTGTGCTCCTACGGGGAGACGCAGCCCTCCATCGCTGGCTATGTGAGCTGGGATAGTGATTTACAACGTCCAAGCCTCTGTTTCTTCAGCTATACAGTGGGGACAATACTAATACCTGCCTCCCAAGATTCTGGTGAGAACAACGTGAGGTTATGCACACAAAGGGTTCACAGCACTGCAGTGCCCTGCACGTCGCAAACACAAACTACACGAGAGGCTAATCAGCAAAGCTGAGACGTCTTCTGGATGGTAACAGCCATCACTGCCGTAAGCTGTGGAGCAGCCAGGCTGTAGAGGGCCTGGCAGAGATGAGTCTTCCCAGAAGCAGGGCAGAGCCACTTGGGACACTGAGCAAGTTGAGGTAGCTCAGGGTTCTCCGAGCAGAGTTTCTTGGGGTCACCTGTATCCCCAAAGATGTCCTGGATGGGAGCAATGACTTAGCAAAGGCGAGAGGGAGGAGGGGCTGGGACCAGACCAGTCCCAGGTCAGCATTTGGTAGCAGAGGGCAAAAAACTATCCAAGAAAAGGATTAGCCAGGGTTCTTCTGTAGATCCCCAAAAGAAAGAAGAGCAGACTAAAGCACAAACCACCCCCCTTCAATTTGCCCCTTAACGTGACAAAAACAACTGAGGACGCAATGTCTGGAGGCCTCAAACAACCAGAATCAAATAAAGTTGGTCATAACCAACTCGGGAGAGTCAGGGCCCCATAAAAGCCTCCTAAGACGTGAGAACTGCACGTGCCCAGGAACTTCTGTTTCTGAAGAGAACCACCAAGGCGTGTGCCCCGATCCCATGGCACACTCATGCTCACGTGTGCCAGGAGGTCACTGGTGGCTCAGCGCGGAATTTCCAGACTTCTGTTTTCTAAACGTTTGAGCAGGGTTTAAATATGAACATAGTTTAATGTTGGCAACAAACATGAGGGCTTTATTTGAAGAGGTTTTTTTACCCTGACCCTAACTGGAACACGACTGTGAGACACGGCCAAGCCCACGTCTTCAGACAGACAGCCCCTCTGCCCCTCAGACCACAGACAGCCCACATCCCTGAGTCCTGATTACAAGATGAGACACGGGGCTTCACCTTTGCGTAGGCGCAACTTTGAATTTAACGTATCTGAGAGTTCACCCAAATGCTAACGGAATGGTTATTCTTCTGCAAACTGATTATTTTTATGAAAACACATTATTCACAGGTAGACAGAGTAAGATGACAAAACTCAACCTAGAGTCTCTTCAAGATTCCAGCTCATCTACTGTGCAACCTCAGACAAGCTACCGAGCCTCTCTGAGCCTAGGTTTACACATACGTAAACTGTGCTAATAATCCGTATTAGGGGAGAAGGGAGGATACACAGGGAGAAGGCCAGTAACATGAAGTAATATGAAGCATTTGAGTAAAATGGGCTAAAATCCTAACTCTCTCCCCCCAGCCCCCAATCCCTGCTCACTGCTCCCCACCCACAAACCTCTATAAGGGATCCCCATCCCAAGATTCCCAGCTCTATGAGAACAGGGAATTTGTGGCTCTTACGCACCAAGGCCAAGTTTAGGGCAGAGCTCAGCACACAGCAGACACTCAATAAATACAGATTGAATGAATAATGAAAGCAACCCCGAGCAAAGGGCTCTAACTGTCCCTTTCCTTCTATATAAGATACAAGAGATATTCCCCCCTGCATAACTGTGAGGGTTAAACGAGCTCATGGATGGGAAGGTGCCCAGGGCAGGGCCTCCACACGGGTGCCATTAAGTGGCAATCCACCCCCACATGCAGCTCAGATGAGACCACAAACAGAACGAGGCTGTGAAACGGTCACACACATGCACGTGATCAGGTGGCATTCTCATTCTCTCCTCGATGCACAAGAACACATGGAAAGCCGCACTGGTAAGCCCCAGGCGGCCGGCCCCTTGGCCCTCCAGGGAGAGGCAGGGCGGGGTGTAGCCTGCAGACTCAGACCAGAGGCCAATCAAGCTGGACCACTACCACGCACACCCACCCCGGGGGCCTGGCCATCAGCTCCACACGCAAATATTCCACCAGTTTCCCTCCACCTATCTCCGCCCAGGGAAGATAAGGTGGGTCGAGACAAGGGAGGCAGAGGGAAGGGAAGAAAACCAAACTCTCAAAAGAAAAATACCTGAGAGCTCCTGACCTGAGAGCTGCAAGAGCCTTGCGCAAATGGTCCGAAGTTTCTACTTGGAGACACCCCACCGTCCTTCTCCACTAAAGAGAAGTTCTACCGCTCAGCCCCAAGCTGCAGAAACCAGAGAGACTTAAATCTCAAAAGACCTCTAAGACGACCCGCTGGGATTTGGGGCAAAAGGGACTAGTGCAGAGAAAGCACTGCAGTGAAAGCGCAAGTTCAAGCCCAGCTCTGACCCTACTCACTGGAAAGCCCCAGGGAGCTTCCCAAACCTCCCTGGGACCCACTCACCCCAGTTGACAAAATAAAGTTACAAGAACACCATTCCAGATCAAAAGTGGTCTATGGGCATCAGAAGCCAGCTGCAAAATCCACAGCTCAAGTTCACGCACTGAGCCTAAAAGTTCTCTCTCCTAGTCCCAAATCCCATAATTTGTGGGGGAAAAGCTGGATGGAAATCTCATAGACCATCCCACTGCTGTGATAAGATGCGTTACCCAGGGAGGAAAGAACTGGAGGGTCACAGAGGGAAGGGGAACATTCTGAAAGGTACAGAGCAAGTAATCAATCATCCCCCAAGTCTAAGGAATTCCTCCACGGTCCCAGCAACGACTTACTAAGAACCCACTTCAGCCAGGCTCTCTCAGGCACTAGGGACACAGCAGTGATGGCTTCTACTCTGTCTCTGGTCACTGCTAAGTCCACCTGGCCATTTCCTCCAGTGTAGCTTTGGCTGTTAAAGGCCTGACTTGGCCTGTGTCCTCACCCTGGTTTTGACAGGGTAGTGGAACGAATACCAGCCTTGCGAGAGTAGCTGAGTTCCAACTACTTTCTGATCTTTGTATCCCGTCTCCATTTTCTCATGTCTGAAATGGGGTAGAAACTACCTGACCTGACCTCCTTACCTTTCAGGTTCCTGTAATACGTACCAAAATCCCACTGAAGCATATGAAAGCATTATGCAAAAGAGTTATTCCTTTGTCCATCGTCACTAGCGAGCCAGCCAGTTTTGGAGATCCCTTAGCACGTGCTGAAAAGCACAGGCAACCATCTACCCCAGCCTGGTCCCTGGGCAATCCACTTCCTCTTAGGCCCCCACTAGCCATCATGCCTGACAGCAGAGCAGCTGTGAATCTGCAGCCCTCACTGGAGATTAAACCTCCCGCCCCCCAGGTGGGACCCACTGAGGAAGTCAACCATACGTCCAGCTGGCCGAGGAACCAGTTCAACCCCACTCAAGCAAGAAGTGTGTATGCCTCAAAACAAACACAAGTGAAAAGACCAAGTGTGGACCTCCTTAGCCCAGAGAAGGCTTTATGGGCCAAGGCCAATGCCTCCCCCAGCCCAGCACATCGGATTTCCCCTCCTTTCCCACATGGCCAGTCCCCCATGTAGGAGGAAAGCAGCCCAGCACTGGGGAGTCCTCTGAGCAAGCTGATCTCTTGGATCTGGAATTTCCCAGAGCATCAACGCAAGAGTGAAGGATTCAGCTTCCCTTCAGAGGGAGGGGAGAGGGGCTGCACAAGTGCCATCCTAAATACATCCAAGGTTTCTCCCACCTGCCCACCAGCATGGAATTGAAAGCCACTTACTAGCCAAGAGACCCTGGGGACGCACCCTCCTCTCTAAGCTCCCACTTTCTCAACCCACAGGATGGTTATGAGAACGAAGCATGGGGCTGGCACAGGGCAGCTCTCATAAAAGCAGCCAGGAGTCAACCATGGCTGAGCCCCTTCCCTGATCCCACCCTCACCGATCTCAAGATCCATTTCATTGGACCTTGCCAATTGTGAAATATCCCTCTTAACAGGGAGGAAAGGAAAAAAACCTCAAGAAAGGAAAAAAGAAAAACAGAATTATTCAACCATTTCCTTCCCTATTCCGCTTTGACCTTCCACAGTGTCATACAGGTGGCACTCGTTCTAGTCAACTGAATACTGAACTTTTTCTAAAGACAAGAAACTGCTTTTTCCTGCACTTGTCTGCCTCAGCTCCCACAGTCCTCCAGCCACCTCCCCGGGGCTCTGTCTGGGTCTTCCTGGTCTGACGGGTGTGGTTCTGTTCTTCCTGGAAAAGAAAAAGACCTCAGACTAAACGTGACCCCATTTATGAATATGAGGCTGGTAGAAAAGGTTCCGTCTAAAAGGGAGCTGGTCAAAGACTGAAGACCATTGTCGGCACGTGTACCAGGTTCTGGACCTCATAGGGCAATACCCACCCTGTAGCGGGTTAGTCTTTTTCATAAAGCAGGCTACCAGCCACATTTTCACAGTTTTATAAGACTTTTCATATTACCATATTCACAAATCATAAGAAAAACTTTGACCTGAACTTGAGCCTGATTCAAGGGCTGGAAATCATGGTCCCTATGATGTCTCTCTGGGTCCCATGTTTTAGGAAGTCCTGTTCTACTCCATGCAGCTGCCTCCTCCTCCTTGTCAATCAATCAATCTCCCTCTTTTTCTCTGTCCCCCCCAGACACACACACACACGATAAAAGAATCAGAGCCCAGGGCCATAGATATATTTTTGCAAATGTCTCCAATGTTCTAAACTGCTGTCCTCTGGATCTGAATACCCCTGAGTTCCAGTCCCCAGCACTGTCTGACAGAATGGAGGAGAAGAAGGAATTTCCGATCATTGGCGGAACATTAATTTCTAGTAAATATGCTAAGATTAGTCATGCAACTCAAAATATACTTTTTCAAACACAAGGACAGAAGGGAAAGAGAGAAGAAAAGAGGTGCTTTCCTTGCCACACAGGAGCACCAGAAAAATCTTTACCTGGATTGCCCCAAAATGAAAAACCCTACTGGTTCAAACATTAGGAAAATACACCACGTGCTGGACCCACTGGAGCAATAGTTCAGGACACAGAGTGTTCTATTCATGAGAAAAACATAAGAGAGATGTTTTCTTTGACTATTCAGAGCCTCAGTCATGTCCTACTAGGCAAACAAAATTCATATGACCAAGACAACACTGAAGAGACCCCTTATAAGATAAGCCCCCAGCTCTGCAATGCCGCATCCAGCAGCCCTGTGTCTCTCACAAAGAGGAACTCAGGGTAACAGGGCTATCAGATTCTGAATTATTCAAAGAGATAGTATCTTTATTGATTTAATAAACAAATCCAATTTGGCCTTCATGTAAATGCAAACTATCTGAAAGAGAAAACCCTCTCTCCATCTCTTTCTCTCTCTCCTCTCTCTCTCTCTCTCTCTCTCCCTTTACACTCAGGAGTTTGGCAACTGGCAACATCTCGGGGCCCAAGCCCCTAAAATCCTCTTTCAAATATTGTCACAATATTGTCACAATATCCCTGAGCCTCAGTGGTGATGTCTTTCAGCTTTAAATTCAGAAAGTGCCTTGACGTGACATGCCCAGAAGCCGTGGTCTACTGACTTCTCATCTGAGAAACAGAGCCCCAGCTTCTTCACTTTTGTGATGGGGTCAGTAATACTACTACATTCATGGGTACAACGAGGGTAACAATAAACTATACAAAACACCTGGAATGCACACAGTAGGCATCTGATAATCAGTAGTGTGTATTCTCATTATCACGCAAATCTGGGAAAGCTCAAGGGACAAGAAATGCTCAAATTTCCCACCTCCCTGCATTTTCACAGGAAATAAACTCATGTGACTAATCCTCCACTCAACGGTTACTGAGCTCCGAGTGTGTGCCAGGTACAGAGATGAAGAAGGCAAGATGTGAATGGTCTAGTTGAGGGAGAAACAGACATGAAACAGAGCCCAGTGAGCTGAGTGACGCCACAGGGCAGACCAGGGATGGATCTGATTGGGCATAGATTTCCGGGAGCTGCCAACAGGAATCAGCCAGGTGGAGAAGAGTGACATGTACAGAAGGTGCAGCCAGCCGGGAAGCCTTAGAGAAGAGAGAGAAAACCACATGCACGCAGGAGCAACCTTGAATACACCCTGGCTGGAGCAAACTTACAGGAAAAACATAAAAGAAGCTGGAAAGGTGGGCAGCCAACAGGCCAATCACCCTGAGGGCACCAGGGGGTGCAAAGAAGGACTTTTAGCTGTTCTGTATTTTGGAAACACTCTCCTGCTGGTGGTAGCAGTGTGGAAAATAATTTGTGGAGGCTACAAAAACGTAATGATGAACAAAACATATGGAATCACCATCCAAGCTGTATACATAAGGAGACTATTCAAATTTCAGCTCTGGGGAAAGAATGTCTTTTATTCCTTGTAAATGTTTACACCTCACTAGGCGCGTGCACACACACACACACACGCGCGAGCACGCACACACGCACATGCATACATACAGCATCTCGGGGGGCTGGTGATAGTTCCTGGTGCTGGGTTGTTTAGCAAGGCCTGTGCTATCTGGGAACTTCCAGAAGAAGCAACACCTACCTGCAGTTTGTATCCAAAGAGAGCAAATCTGAGAACTTGGAAAGGCTCGAAGACAGGAGGTATCAGTGATGCCAAGAAAGGGCAAACGGCAGATCAGGGGAGACACATAACTATTAATGACAAACTTAACACTGGGAGCCCTTTAGCCTCCCTTCAGCCAGTTTCTCAATAAAGCTCCGAAAATCAGAGAGGTGAGGGGAAAAGTAGAATTAAGAAAACTGGATAAATTAGCCACATTTAAATCCACAGATACCATGCCCAGGAGAGAAGAAGAAACGGTCTTATTCACAAAGAGAAAGAGGACAGAGAAGGGGAGGGAGGGTTCCAGGAGAAATTCAATAAAACAATAAATGCCACAGTATTTGTTGCATCTGGAGAAAGGCAATACAGCTATGTGGGGTAAGGACTCTGGAGACAGACCCAAGTTTCATTCCCAGCACTGCCATTTACTATATGACCTTGCCTGAGCCCATTTTTCAACCTCTCTGGGCCACAATTTTTGACATTGCCTGATTAACAAACCCTAACTCACTGGGTAGACAGAAGGATTATAGAGATAATGTGCATAAAGCAGTTAGCACCTAGTACGTACTCAAAAAACCGAAGCCTATTAGCAGTAGTCTTAGAGACGAAACCTTCATGTAACTGATCAGAAAAAAAAGAAAAAAATCAGAAGTAAAGCTGTGCTCCCCAGCAATTCTGAACGGAGGAGAAGGCAGATTCTGCGTCTCATACAGTGATGTGCTTTTTAAGGTCAGCATAGAAATTGCTGTGGGCATGTGCCGCAACTAAGGAGCTGGAGAGCTGCAACTAAGGAGCCGGAGAGCCGCAACTAACGAGTCTGCCTGCCGCAACTAAGGAGCCCACATGCTGCAACTAAGGAGCCCGCCTGCCACAACTAAGACCCGGCACAACCAAATAAATAAATTTTTTTTTTTTTAAAAAAAGGAATCGCTGTGGGGACATCTCCAATGTCACCACTGTTGTCAGGCCCTCCCTCCATGGAAACATTAACTGACACTACGAACATCCGTTCAGCAGGCATTTACTGAGCACTTACTATGTGCAAGGCAATATGACAGTCCATACTGTAGCCATGACAGAAAGACCGGTCTTACCTTCAAGGCAATGAATCAATCAAAGAGACATGGACACAAATAAGTGTAAGACCAGATAGGAAATCATGCCATACGGCAGGTACAGAGAACAGCTGCAAGGATGCAGGAGGCCCAGAGGTGAATTGTACGGAGAATGTATAAGGATAAAGCAAAAAAAGGAGGCTCTGAACCGAGTCTTGCAAAGGGGGTTGAACTTGACCATGTGGAAATAGGGTTGAACTTGGCCATGCGGAGATAAGAGGAAGGGCACTGCAGAGACAATGGTGTATGGAGACCCACAGAAGCCAGAAAGGACAGGAAATGAAAAGGCAACAGCAGGTACGGGGGCTGAAAAGCTAGGACTCTGGACTTTAACCCTTAGCTCAGCATCGTTCCAGATGCTGCTTCTGCCACAGGATATCAACAGGTGTCCTGGGGGACAAAGTGGCTTCCACAGAGCTAAACAGGCTTCCCGACTGCAGTGTGCCCGAGCCTCCAAGAGTCTGAAGGGCTTCGGGAATCTCTTTAGAGCGGAGCTTTTCCCCAGCTTGTTTGACCAAAGGCCCCTTCCCCATGCCCCACCCCCCACCCGTATTCTCTCCAGGTTCTGAGGGAATGCACAGTGTGGCAAAGACAGTTGTTTCAGTCCGGGCTGTGCTTCAGAAAGCCTATTTTATATATCATAAATATAGAAAATATGTTACTACACTGACTGAAAAAAATTGAGAACTGATGTTTCCAAACAGGAACGACAGGGCACTCAGCAGGGGGTCTGCATTGGGAGGATTAAATCACACCCAATACGGTCACCAAACTATCTTCTACTCTTTCAACTGCCGTTTGTTAACGAAGTGCTATTCTTTCACGTGTGCTGTCTGTACACGCTGTGCAGGACAGGACCCGGTACTGCTCCAGAGAATGGTTCACCACCGTCAAACTGAAAAGACAGGAGGAAGAAAAAAGAACTCCAGAGCTCGCTCCCTCTGGACCATCCAGGTGAGAAGTGGGTCACTCAGGGAGAGCAGTATGTGCCTGGCTTCTCTGGGCAGGCTCTGGAGTTCTGGCAGGTAAAAGACAGGAGAACTAAAATCAGCAGAAGGGACACTGGATCTGGAGGCAGACAGATCTGGGTTTAAATGCTTTCTCTACTTTTAAGTTCATAGTCTCAGTACACTCATTTCTAGGAACAGGTCCTAGGCTAGTTGCCAATATAGTGTGACTTACAACAGCAAAAGAAAGAAAAAAAAGATGCACCCTAAACATCCAAAAGTGGTGAAGTGGTGGGAGTTCCCTGGCAGTCCAGTGGTTAGGACTCGGTGCTTTCACTGCCATGGGCCTGGGTTCGAGCCCTCGTCAGGGAACGAAGATCCCACAAGCAGCGCAGCCAAAACAAAAACAAACAAACAACAAAAAGTGGTGAAGTGGTTAAATAAGTCATGATACGTACATATGATAGAGTAGGAGGCCAGGGCTTCCCTGGTGGAGCAGTGGTTGAGAGTCTGCCTGCCAATGCAGGGGACACGGGTTCGTGCCCCAGTCCGGGAAGATCCCACGTGCCGCGGAGCGGCTGGGCCCGTGAGCCATGGCCGCTGAGCCTGCGCGTCCGGAGCCTGTGCTCCGCAACGGGAGAGGCCACAACAGTGAGAGGCCCACGTACCGCAAAAAAAAAAAAAAAAAGTAGGAGGCCACTGCTACAAACCACTTTTCAAAGATTTTTTTTTTATAACCATTATATTCACAGCCCATGTAACATATTAAAGGGAGCGGGGGAATGTGGCTTCAGAAGCAATGCGAGCAATATGAAATTTATAGACAAAAGGAACGCGCGAGAGGAATGCAGGAAGTTTACAATCAGGAACCACTCAAGAAGAGCGAAGCTCTGCAATCCAAGCACGCAGAGGGAAGCGGATGGCAGGAAACCCGAGAGGGCCTGCCTCAGCCCGCGGACGGACTCCCTCGCAGGTTGCATCAGGAATGCCAAGAAGGGGCAGAACAGAGATAGAGGCTTCTATCTGTTTCAGCCGAGATGTAGGTCAGTGTGTCATTTCTTCAGAGGTGAGTCGGGATCAGAGCAGCCGGTAATTCAAAGGCAGAAGAGCCGAGAGCTAACTGTAAAGGGCCTCTCTGGAGGGTCCCTCGGGCCCCTAAGACTTCCATCTTTTTTACCCAGCAAGTGACTAAGAATGCACTGTGAAGCAGATCATTTCTCCCCCTCTCCCACTGTCCTATAAATTGGTCCTGTGTTTCCCAGCACCAGAAGGGGTAGTAACTCACGCAGAGCAAAATGCCAGTAAGTACAAATTTAGAACATGGGTTAAACAATACTCTGATCAAACCTCCAGCAACAACCCTGGAGAGACAGAGGGGGGAGAAAGCAAGAGCCCAGCTCTCCCTACAACTTAATTCTATGCTCTAATTCAGAGCAGTATAATTAACCCCGAGTTTCACTGCTAACACTGAACTTTCTCAGCCTGATGAGAATATCATTTAGAATCCTGCAATCGCCAATAATAGCAATATGACACAATGGTGCCTATTGAGGCCCTAATCAGGGCGCACAGTCATTTACATAGAACATTTTCTGTGACTCTCTGTAATACAATGCCACAAAGACTCAATTGAGACACAAGTCTCCCTTTCCCATAAACGAAAAAAGAAAAAAGGAAAGAAAGAAACCACAATTTCCTTTACAGGACAGCACAGATGGTCCCCACCTTTCCCGAGGGCTCTCCAGGCCCAGGCAGTTCACTAGACACTGCTCATCATGATGCTGACCAGAAACGAGATGCTTACGCGCGTTACTGGCAGTGTGTGTTGGCCTAATCTCATCACACAGGAAAAGGAGATCTGTGGCGCTTTAGGAAAACCCTGAGCTTAATAAAACAGAGCAAGGGATGTGGAGGAACCCGGCTGGATTAACAGCTTTCAAATCCCAGCTCCGACTTCCCCGGCCTCCCCGGGTGGCTCACGTGGCCTTGGATTCAGGCCTGGAGAAACACAGGCCACCGTCCCGTCCTGTGGCCCAGCCGGTGCCGTGGGCCACAGAGTGAGTCTGAAAGGAGGTGACCGGGTGCCGTGAGTCACCAGCGAAGGATTGTCGTGTGCACAGTGCAGGACAGCCATTGTACTGAGAAAACAGCAGGATTCGGAAGCCAGACAGACCAGAGTTGGCATCCTGGCGCCATTCCTTAGACTTTGAGCAGTTATTTACCTGCTCGGAGCCTTTGTTTCCTCCTCTGAAAAACGGGCTTTGAAGACTGGGCAGGGACGGAGAGTCCTACTCAGCATCTGAAATACACGACACGGTGCACAGCGTAAAAAGAGCAACGATTATGGGTATGGCCATCGTCATTATTCTCGAGTAAAGATTTGTGGAAAAACCAATAGCCCTTGGAGCATAATGTTTAAAAGCCTGGCGCCAGAGCCAGGCTCCCTTGATTCAAATCCTAGCTCTACCACTTCCTGGTTGGGTGACCTTACTTAACCTCTGTATCTATTTCCTCATCTGTAAAATAAGCAAACTAATGGCACCTACCTCCCAGGGCTGATATGTGGATTAAATGGGTTAATATACGCACAGCATTTACACAGTACATACATAAGTACCAGGCACTAGTCTAAGGATTTGTTATATAAATAAATATAAGATGAATCAATAGGGATCTGGGGAAAGGGGTGTCCTTTAAGGCAATAGCAGCAGTTACTAATATCTATAGCATACCTTCATATTCATACCCACTAAGTTATTTAAGGCTTTCATTGAAACCAAAAAAAAAAAATCCTATGATGTGAAATTGGGGCCTAAGTTCTAAGGATGGCCTGGGAGGGAATCTTCCTTTCTTGAAGGTTTCCTTTAAGAAACAAGGAAAAACAAACAAACAAAAAAGACCCTGGTTAATGGGAAGCACGGAATGAATGACCATTTGTTCCTTTTCTAGCTCAAGTCTTTGCCTGTACAGCCAAGTTCTTCCCAGCAGATCACATCCTTCTCACGTGCCATCTTGTGGGAATGGCCAACAGGAAGATCCAAGCCAGTGTCTAGCACCAGGACAGGCTGGGCTGAAGGAGAGGAAAAGGGAGTCTTGGGCCAAGTCTGTATGTTACTTTCTGACCAAGGCGAAGGGCTCCACTTGGCGACTGTTAACAGTGTCAGCACTTCAGAGTGCAGACTAAGAAGTCCTCCCAAGTCCCTGCTCCATACATGCCCCACTTTGCCTTGGAGAGAAGCCTCGTAGTAAATAAAGGATTTGTTGATACTCAGCTGGCTAGTATGGGTCAAATGCTCTGTTTCTGCTGACGAACCCGGGTAGGGCCACCATCAGTGGTACCACCCACCAAACAGCTATCGAGGCCAGACCTCAAGGACAGACTCCCCAGTGACTATCTATCTTCTCCTCTGTACTTGTCTCATCATTCTGAGGGATTTCCACACCAGATTGGGAGCAACACAGGGACTGGTCCTCGGTCACTCTGCCCAGATGCAAATCCAAGGCCAATGAGGTGGACAGGCACATGTATCTCTTGAACACCCACCAAGACTGGATGCGTGCACCCCCTGGCCAGCACGACCGATCCAACATGACGGTGATCTCATCCAGTCCCACAGCATCGCATAGCTGATGCCTCTCAAATTTATCATTCCAGCCTCAATGTCTGCTCTGGACTCCAGGCGCCTGTTACCAACACCTTGCTCAACAACTCCACATAAAAGCATCTCAGGCTCAAAAGTCTAAAACCCACACCCCCTGCCCAGTTCATTCCACTCCCCGCAGAGCTGCCTCCTTGCTATTCCACACACGAGCCAACCGGTCTTACCTCAGGGCATTTGCACTTGCTGTTCCCTATGCCCCCTTGGGGAGGCTTTCCCTGACCACCATGTGTAAATTAGCACCCGCCCCCCCACCATCACCCTATTTTACTTCTCTTCGCAGTCTGAAGTCTACCTGTCTTCCCCAGCAGACGTAAGCTCCATGAGGGAGGCGGCATTGTTTGTTTCGGGCATGTCAATATCCCCAGCACATACACAGGGTTTGGCACAGAGCAGGCAGTGACTAAATTGCGTGTGAATGAATGAATGAATCCTTTAATTGGTTAATTAATTAGAAGCCAAGGTAGACAAAGAGAGGGTCAAAAAACAAAATCGTTATCTGGGGCTTAACTTAAAGTTTTTAAGATGCACTTGAAGGCCGGCCAAGGAGTCTCGTGGGGGCCCTCAGCAGCCAGAGGTGGGCTGGGCTGCTCAGCTTCCCTTTCCTCCCTTCTCCCCTCTATATTTTATTTTATAATGTTTTGAAACTGATGGCACATGGAAGTCCAGAGCTGAGGGATGAGAATGTCACCCAAAAAAAAGGAACCAAGTCGGGGGAACATCCGGCGGGGCCAGGAAGAGGCGCTGGGGGACTGAGTCGCCCTCTGCCACCTGGCCTGCTCTGGCCAGCTGGACGCGGCAACGGTCACTCACTGAGCCTTGACCAAGCGCCAAGCACCTAGCTGCACGCTCATCCTCATGACAACCCTACGATACAGTCACAGGGATGCTGCCTCTAACATGGGGCTAGGTTCTAATGTCACCAGGGAGTGGGGGCAGGACCGGGCCTAAGCATAATAACCCTTGAAATGTACCAACCTAGGCATTTGCTGGAGAAGGACACACTGTCCCCTGAGTTCCAGCACTGGACAGGTGACGTAATGGGCTCGCGGCTTGCATGTAGGAGCCACGCTGTATGAAAAGTATGCCTTGTAATCCCTAGAACCACACTCACGAGGCAGGATAACTACACTGTGAGAGGCACCAGGACACCAACAAGGAAGATCAGATGCGTGTTTCCAATCCCTCATGCCCTGCAGGCCAAGTATGGGCATACAGCTGGTAAAGAGCAGTCTGACCCCGTCCCGCCAGCACGTTGTGCCAGACTCAGGCTGGACCTCTTCTATGTTGCCCTTGACCCCGTGGCACCTTCCACACCGTGGATGCTTCCCACGTGCCCACTGGAAGCGCTTCAGCCTAGCAGAGGATTAATCACCTGCATCACGCTTTCGAAACTACTAGGGCTTCTGCAGGCTTCGGCAGCTCCACAAGGTGTTGGGACTTCTCGTCTCACCGATGGGAGGAGCTCAGAGAGGTCAGAGACTTGACTGTTCGGAGAGGTAAGAGGAGGTGCAGAGCTGACCCAGGTCTTCTGACACCAGGGCCCGGGCTCTTTCCACAGCTCCACATATTTACCTCCGCCCCATGTTGTGACTTTACCTTTGGCCCTCCTACTTCTACAGGCTCCCTGCAACCTCATCCCACCATTTACAAAGCGGAAGAGTCGGCTTGGAGTCTGTGCCCCTAGACTCCAATAGGCGATGGTCACTGTGCAAAACAATTAGGCGGTTCTTCGCTTAAGTAGGAAGGAGGTCAGTTCACAGAGTTCTGCAATTATTAAAGTCCTTGAAAACACTGCTTACTGCCCACATCCATAACCTCCAGTCTCCTCCTCCTCAGTAAAGGACCCTTTTTTTTTTTTTTTTGCAGTATGCGGGCCTTTCACTGTTGTGGCCTCTCCCGTTGCGGAGCACAGGCTCCGACACGCAGGCTCAGCGGCCATGGCTCACGGGCCCAGGCGCTCCACAGCATGTGGGATCTTCCCGGACCGGGGCACGAACCCGTGTCCCCTGTATCGGCAGGCGGATTCTCAACCACTGCGCCACCAGGGAAGCCCAAAGGACCCTTATTTTTAACTTTACATATTGCACTGTGGACTAAAAGGCTACACTTCCCAGCCTCCCTGACAGCTTAACTGTGTGTATGCGACCAAGTCACAACCAGTGAGACGTAAGCAGAAATGTTCCGTGGGGCTTCCAGAAAAGAGCTGAGAGAGAGCTGATTCAGCAGAGAAGGTGCCTCCTTTGAGGGCTGTGCCTTTCTTCCTTCTGCTCAGGCACAAGAGCTGGAGTTCCAGGAACACCCTGGGCTGTGAGATGACCTGAGGATGGACACCTGGGTCCCAGATGACACCATGGGGCTCTAAGGGCCCCGAACTGCTACCTCCAACTTATTTTTATGTGAGACACAAAACTTTACATCACTGAAGCATCTTTTAAATTACTGTGAAGCTGGAGGTTTTCGGGGGTTTGGATTTTGTTGTAGGCAGCTAAAGCCGATCCTAACGAATACGACCTCAAAGCAAAACGAAAACACCAACAAAACCCTGCCCCCATCTTTATTCCCAACCAGCTCCATAAAAAGCAAAACATCTGTCTAGATAAAAATCCAACATTCCTACAAATTAAGCTGTTTTACATTTGAACGTCCAGAACTTCTTACACTATCATCTCTATCACTGGCTCCGAAGGGCAGACAATGAAGATTCTATGTCCTTTTCTAATTGAAAGAACAATTTCCTCCAGTCTTACTGAGAGGCACTCATCAGAGGTCTTCATGAGTCTAGGGGATGAAAGGGTAGGGAAAGCAATTTTAAGCCCCCACATGGAAAGAAGGACAGAACAGGACTTCAAGTTGAAAACAGTCCTGCTCGTCTTTAATAGTTTTATTCTTTCTCTTATACAGCTAAACATGTATGTTTATCAAGGACAAACTGTGTAGTAATTACAAACGGGACTGCCAAAGAAATCCTCAACACACAAAACAGAAAAAAAATCTGTGTGCTTAGGATTCGGGGGATTTCATATCACCTCATTTAATCCACGCTAAAGAATAAATAATACAATGAGCTGGGTTTTAATATTATCCCATAGCATATATGGAAATTGTGCTTGGAGAGGTTAGAGGATTTGTCTGAGGTCACATAACTAGTCAGACAGTTTTCTTATTCAAATAATTGGGAGAGGAAGAGAGGAAAGGGCAAAGAATAATTTTCCTTCTTTATATCTTTCTGTATAATCTGAATTTTATACAACTAGGTACATGCATTCTTTTACTTTTAGCCTTTTAAAAAAGTTATTTTTCATGGCTCTGGAAAGGGAAAAGTAATTGGACCAATCTGCATGCGGTCACAAGGGCTAAACAACGCACACAGGTGTGAGGCTCACCGGACCCAAGAAGACCAGCCCACACCCCCGAGGCAGGGGGAGCGATGTCCAATGAGGCTGGACGTGTCCACTGTGCTCACTGCAGCACCTGCAGCTCTCAGCACATGGCCTGGCACACACACAGCAAGCCCACCTCCAGGGTACTGCTCAAAGCCTGCAGGGACAAACCTGTGTCATACAGCACTACAACATGGTATGAAATCATACATTCATCATTGCAAACCTTTTTTGCTTTAGATTCACTTCCAAACTACCCTTCAGTTGCAGGAGTTCTAACTTGTAGCTTTAACTTCCCTCTCCACTATGGGTCCAAGCGAAAAGTCAAGAATGGGAGGGCTAGTGGCTGAATCACATTCACAGATGTCTGGTTCATCCTCATTATGTTTTGAAACAAATCTAGCTTTAACAATTAAGAGATGTCATATTAAAAGCCCAGATTTCTAGTTTTTCACGAAGAACTGGGTGATGTGGAAACAGCAGGTCCACTTTCTTGGGCTGAGGAGAGAGGACAGACGGCAAAAAGGGGGCATGGAGGGATTCCCCAAGCTGCTCCCGGCATCACCGCTGCTGAGGCCAGCGCCCATCTTCAAGCCTATTTCTCCACCATCAGAGGAACATTTCTTGGTGTCCATGCCTCTATCAAAAGCACAAAATGGAAAGATAAACCAAGAAGACCTTGTGTTTCCAGAAAGGTGAGAGAGCATATGACTTAGCAGCAGGGAAGACCTCTGCTCTCTGTCTAAAACACAAGCCAAGCACAACTGTGAAGAAGGACTATTAACTTACGATGCTTTTTCTTTCAGCTGGGGAGCCCCTCTCATTTCCACTCACTGCCTGGACCCTGCATGCATGTGAGCTTGGAACCTAGGAGCTCTCTGAAGAGGAGCTTCGGGGAAGAAAAAGTAACAAACCTGACAATACTGCAGGCAGTCCCTGCGCTGAAGTCCAAAAAGACCATTAGACGGCACCACACCCTCTGTCCAGCCACCTGCCCCCTTTTCCACGCCCCCTATAGACCTGAAGCAGCTTCTTCGTGAGGATCAGCTCTCCATACCCCAACAAGAAGTGTCTAATTCAATAAAGCCCTGTTGGCTGTGGTCCTGAGCCAGACGCCAGGGGGACAGAGTGATGAGTAAGACTGGAGCCATCCCACAAAGACTTTATCATCTACCACGGCAGACAGACCACTGAACAGCTGCGAGCCATGGACAGGGTAGAGATGGCGGGAAAGCGCCGCGGAAGCTGAGAGAAACACGCAATGTATTCCAACTTTACAAAGTGGGGAGGGCAGCGGACTTCAGGGAGCAGAGCCTTTCGAAGGATGAGTGGGAAGTAGGGTTCCCATAAACTGGAGGGACAAGCGTTCCAGGAAGAGGGAACAGCATGAGTAAAACCAGGAGGGAAGGGCTTCCCTGGTGGCGCAGTGGTTGGGGGTCCGCCTGCCGATGCAGGGGACATGGGTTCGTGCCCCGGTCCGGGAAGATCCCACATGCCACGGAGCAGCTGGGCCCGTGAGCCGTGGCCGCTGAGCCTGCGCATCCGGAGCCTGTGCTCCGCAACGGGAGAGGCCACAGCAGTGAGAGGCCCGCGTACCGCAAAAAAAAAAAAAAAAAAAAAACAAACCAGGAGGGAAGAGACCATGGGCACAGACTGAGACTGCTGCAGCCTAGGAAGTCTGGAGGGAACCAGGGAGATAAAACTGGTGTGTAAGAAAGTTGAGGCCACACTCTGGGGCGGAGGCACCGTTTACAGTTACACTGCACAAGGAAGGCCTTGAATGCCAAACTGGAAAATTCAGACTTACATTACGGGAGGCAGGGAGGTGCCCTTGAAGGCGTGGGGGAGGGGAGGGGACCAGGAACAGAAGGTTTTCTGGTGGGTGAAGAACTCGGCTTTTGTCGTCAATGTCTCCTTGATGCCAACTCTGGGCATCTGCTCCGCCCGCCCTGCGTGCACGCATGTCCGTTTCCGTGGCAATCCTGGTACGCGACCATCTGCACAATGACTAACACCCGCCTACACTGACCCTATGGCGTGTGTGTATCCCCTGGTGACCTCTGGCATTCTCCAGCCTCGCCTTCGCTCAGAGGCCAGCAGGCACGATCCTGCAGCTGAACCTGTGGCCAACATTTGAGGATTAGGAGACATCACATTAAAAAATCTAAATTTTTCTAGGACGATGCTTCTACACGGCGACAAAGAAGCCGACTGGCAGCTGCCCCCTTTAGGCAGAGCACGCAGTCACCGGTTTTCCGTACCGTCACCTCTTCTGAATCTCCAAGACTGAGGCTGTCCACTGTCCACTTACCTTTTACAGGCCACCTACCACATACCCAAAGGCCTCTGAGTTTGCAGACACATTTATGCTAGATTTATGGGCCTAGCATATTCCTGATCCCTCCAGCCCCAGGTACTAATCCCTCCTCCAGAGCCCACAGCTGACCCACAAGACCCACACCTCCCTCCTTCTCATACTCTCAGGCCCTGGCAGATGGCACTGCTGAAAGAAATCAAAAAGCCCCTCGAGACAGCTAGGCAACAAGCTTCGAAGAAATTCAACATACCTTTATTTTCCCCTTCTATTACCAACTCAACTCTTCCTGATTACCCACTGTATGTCAGGCCTTCTAAGCAGTGCTCAAGAAATACGGCTGAATAAGATGGGATCCCTGCCTTTGCCAGGTCTGGGGAACCTGGAAAAACTCCAGGTGGACCTGGCTTAGATGCCACTCAGAATGAATGAAATAACAACACAGCTCAGGCGTGAAACACAGCAATCCATGTACATTCTACAAGCAAACGTTCAACACTCACTAGCTAGTAAATAAGGCAGCAGGCACAGCCTTTCAGAACAGGGGATGTTTGGTCCCCGATACTTATTCTCATCAGAAACTGGGCAAGGAAATTTACTCTGCTGCTTTGATCTTAGATACAGAGTGAGAGAGAGAAAAGGTTGGTCATGGCAGCAAAACAGAAAAGAAATGTCAGTATGATTCCTGTCTTCAGTAAGGAAACAGCCTAGTTAAGGATCAAAACACCGAACCCTACAGATTAACCACGTCGCTAACATGGAAGGAATGTGAACACGGGCTGAGGTCCAGGTGGGAGGCCTGCTGGATGAGGTGTGCCAGGGCTGGGTTTTGAAAGACTTTTTAATTGAAGAAGTAGCCTAGGGGGGCACAAATAATCTGAATTCTGTTTGATTAATCATCAGGACCTCCCTCTGAAAAAAAATGTTGGATCTGCGATATTACTGAAGAAATAATAGGAAACGTTAAATCCCACTTGAGTAAGAATGAAGTTCAAAATCCCATGGAAAACTCTGGTTCAAGAAAGCCACGGGGGCTTCCCTGGTGGCGCAGTGGTTGAGAGTCCGCCTGCCGATGCAGGGGACGCGGGTTCGTGCCCCGGTCTGGGAAGATCCCACATGCCGCGGAGCGGCTGGGCCCGTGAGCCATGGCCGCTGAGCCTGCGCGTCCGGAGCCTGTGCTCCGCAACGGAAGAGGCCACAACAGTGAGAGACCCGCGTACCGAAGAAAAAAAAAAAAAAAGAAAAAGAAAGCCACGGATTTAGCCTGTGAATGGGTTTTCCACTTGGCAAGACAGCCCCTCATCACTGAGTGATAATACAAAGGAATGAATGGACATTCGTATCAGGGAAATTCCTAGTGATTATTAGAATGGAAAGGAAAGAAAAGAGGGAGGAGGAAGCAAGAGTACTAACAACTGGCAGGCACCCTCCGCTTTAAATTCTTGTTTTGTTCAAGTTGGGATGACCTCCAGCAAGAATTAGTAAAAGCTATAACAAAAGTGAATTTCTACACTCTTGAAAGTCATTTTTCTTGGTTTTCTTGCTCTTAATTTCTCCTCCAAACAATGGTCACGTTGTAACATGCAGCCATTTGTACCTGCCAAATAAGTAAATCAGCCCAGACCACTGGGACAAAAATGATGACAGCATTTCCCCGCTGCTCTATATTTAGTCCCGTCTTGTGCCACGTGACCTCAGGCTGTCAAACCCCTCTCCCCAGGCTCCATTACACCCATCAGGCCCACCCCTACCAACTTCCCCTTGGCTAGCCCTCTCCCCCTGCATCTTCCCCCAGGAAGGGTCCTTGGGTTCAGCCACTTCCATACTTCTTTCTTTCTCTCTCTCTCTCTCTCTCTCTCTCTCTCTCACACACACACACACACACACGCAAATGAACCCTTTCTTTGCCATGAACCAAAATCCATAAATGAAAGGAACCCAAGCTGCCCCAGCTGAAGCAAAGACGGAGGTCTACAAGCCTCTGTCACTCAGTCTTGAGGCTGCCCCTACCTCTACCCCTTACCACAGAGTCCCAGAAAAGCACTATTCAAGCCAAACGTCTTCATCTTACAGGTGCAAAGTCAGAACCCCAGAGAGGGAAAGTGCCAGGCCCAAGGACACGCACGCAGTCTGTTAGAAATCAGGCCGGAAGCCAGGTTTCTCGACTCACCCGACCAGCGCTCTTTCCACCGCCCACACTGCATCTTAATTCCTATAACCAACGCTCACACATAATCAACCACGTGCCCAGCATTTGTCTAAGGCCCTCTCCACAGGTTAACATATTTAATCGCCACAACAGTCTTAGGACGTAGGTTCTCTTCTCCCCATTTCACAGAGTAGGAAACTGAGACCCAGAGAGATTAAGGAACTTGGCCAAGGTCACAGAGCTGGTGAATGGCAGAGCGAGGGGTTTGAGCCCCAGCAGCCCCACTCCAGAACCATGGTTCTTAAGCCATTTGCCAGAAGGAATCCCTTGTTGCCTTTAGGCAGAAAAGGGAATACTGTGTTATTAGCCATCTGACAAATAGACCCAGAGTTTTCCTTAAAAAGCAAAAGACCCACAAGAATGAAAAATTAAAACAACAGCAACGACGCTGAAGACTGCAGTGGAAACCTGAATGGGCTAGACCCCCCTCAAAGGCTTCGGTCGGCTTTCTGGCTTTCTCTTTCAGGGTGCTGCCTGCGTGGGGTCGGGGTGGGGTGGTGTGATCCCACGTGAACGTACACAGTAGCCCAAAGTCTTCAGTCTTCTCGCAATGCATTTGTCCTTTGCACACACACATCTTGGCTTCTTTCCTACCCCTGATGCCCCAAACCCTGGGGCTTCTGTACAAAACTCACCCTCCTGTGAAGGGTTCTGGGCAGCCTACCCTTCTATCACAGAAAAGTAAACCGCTCCGCCCTTTCTTTAAAAAATAAAAAACCATCAGTGGCTAGCCTGCCCTTTGGGGATCTTTCTCTGTATCTGGGGATATTTCTTCACCCAACTCTGGCATGTGCCCTTCAAAATCAAGTCAGATAACACAGAGGTGAACTGTCTAAACCCCCTGCTTCTTCACTGCTTCATGCACTTGCCCACAGCCTGTTCGTAGCTCATGGGCGCATCCGCACCTATGGTACCTCCAGAAGCTCCAAGCTAACGGCTGGCAACGGCAGAACCGACACACAGCTTGATTTTCAGAGGGTTTTGAAACCTCTGCTTGCTCAGCTGCTGACCCATCTCTGGCACCTGGGCTGTGCCGGCTGCAGTCACCAAGCGTTTGCTCTGCACCCGGACTGCACCAAGCCCAGTTATAAGACCTCCAAACGTGAGCTTAGTGGGGGACAGACGTGGACAAGGTTCTCACGACCCAGCGAACTCCAGATGTCCTAAGAAGGAAAGGGGACCACACCAAATGAAGGGTTGGGAGAGACAAGAGACATTCCCACAGCAGCAAGGAACAAAGAGCATCTTTACTTTCTGTGCTAACGCCCTCCAACACCGCCACCAAAAATTAGGGTATTTCATGCCGCCAGCCAAGGTGACTGCTTCAAATCCGGCCACTTTCTACATTTGCATAATGGGTCCCGACATCTGGCTACCATTTTACGGTCACCAAATCAGACACAAGGTGGAAACCTCCCCACAAAGCAATATTTATTGTCTTTGGATCATCATTGGCTAAAACCTCCTGAAATTTCACCAATCTCAGCTCTGTAAAACAGAAATAAATCACAATCGAACCAGGATCTCAGGACAAGCCCATACTTTGTATTTTCTAATTTTCAGATAAATATGGGAACAGTACAGAAACGGGGTGATCTCAGAAACTGTGCCATTTTTACACCCACATGACAGAACCCAACCATTTATCTCACTTTAGTCTACTTACCTCAAATACACAGTTCCCTTTAACAAAAAATATCCCTCTTTTAAACAATATGGGATATGATGCAAAAAGAACAGGGCACCAAAACAAATTCTTTCCTACAAAATTTATGCTTCCTTTTCTGTCAGCGGTTACACACATAACTACCACCCAGCTCTGCTGCTATGTACACAACACAGGCTATGAATTTTAAAGAACTGCATCAATCTCTCATCTGTGTGCAGTGTGATGGCGCATGCTTGGGTGCTGATTTTTAAAAGCAAATCAACCTTTCTCAAATAATCTATTAAGGTAAAGAATTAGGAAGGAAAAGCTGACAGCATTCAACACCATTGCGGGGGGGGGGACCCTAAATGCTCCTACGTGTCAGGGTGATGCCTTGGGAGCGGGAACACACTGTTGGTACCCTGGCAAGATGTCCATCACAACATTTTTTTCACCCCCTTCACCTGGGTCAGCAAATTTTACTTTCACACTTGGGCAAATGAGTTTGCTCAATGGTCAGCGTAGGGAGTCGGGCCCCTTCCTGAAGGCTCCCAGGCCCACTCAACACTATTTACTCCTCTTAGGCTCAGAAAAAAGAAGTGGATGTTGGTTTTGGCTGGGGGGGGAGGAGGGCCCTCAAAAAAAAGAATGTTTCATTTCTGATATATTTAATATTTTTGCAACTCTTTAATTTAGCTTTTAAAAACTTTCAAGGAGCTCATTTCACAACAGACAGCTACCAGATACCTACAAATATGTACGATCTTCTCTGAGTCCAAAGATGTTTCTCCAAAGTAACATTCCTTAGGGTCACTGCCTTATGTCAGAATCAGTTAACATGAGAGTGCCAAGTCCCCCCTGGCTTTCAAGTTTCTTTGCTGTGGTCCCTGATTTTTGCTTTCAGGGGGGCTTTTTTTAAGGGGCGGGATTCTACGCTGGTGAAGCAAGAGGCCTCAAGTCCAAACAGGCTTGCCCCCGCGCACCTGTCCAGCGGGCTCAGGCAGAAGAGGGTGAACCAGGAAGGATGCTTCCTTTCCACTGAGAGTCCTTCTCCACTGCTCTTGTCAAGGCCAAGTGCCCGCCTCACCCCTGCCACCTCCACGTTCCTGAACAGAGGTCGTCCCAAAGTCAGGAGAAGAACAGGGAGATTGGGAGATGGGGAACCGACGGCCTGACCCCAAAGGCCTGCTGGGATGGGGCCTCCCCTCCCCCACCCCACCCCCTCCCTGCCAGGAAGCTGGGAGAGGGGGTAACTCGACTCTGGTGAGACAGAGAAAAGGAAGGCCTCGGCTTTATTCTCGAAGGTATCTCGCCATCCCCCTAGGGCAGCTTCCAGCTGCCATTCGCATGCATGAAGACTGTGGTCAATTTGTACCTGGGAGAGAACAAAGCAGGAAATAAAAAGGCTGTCTGTCACTTACTCAAAGCCGGAGCTCATCAAGCTTAACTAAAGGGAGCCCAGTCTCCCCCCCTTCAGAAGGTGGGATTTGCTCTCCAGCCCCTCCCCTCATTGGCCCTTACAAAAGGATCTTGTTCCCACTTAACCTGTTTCTCCTGTGCCCGTTTCTAGTCTCCAAGGGGACTGCGTTTGTATTTTTAATTAGCTGCTTTTCACATAACTTTTGAAAGTTTTGTTATTACTTGTACATGGGAAGAAAAATAGATCTAAACAATGAAAAGAGAATTCTCCCTCCCACCTCAGATCCCTGGGACCCCACTGCCTCATCCCAGGGGCTTCACTTCTAAGATTCCTCCCAATGCTCCCAAGGCAGGCCCAGGGCTTCGTGCCACTCACAGCGCCCCCCAGCCACATCCCTGGTGTGTGTAATTCATGCCTGGCACTTTGCTAGGACTTTGCAAAATGGATTCTCGACAAAACGTTTGAACAAAGAATCTGCAGACTGGGGGTGATCGAGCCATCTCAGCAAGGAGGATGATTTTAAGAGACAGAGGGGCCATTACAATTAATTTACATCTACTCTCCATGTCGTTCACATATCACAAACATTTTTATAGCAAGGAACAAGCATCCATGCGTCCCCTATTTCATTTAACACCACGAGGCACATTTTTATCTCCCCATCTTACAGGTGAGAAACGTGAAGCTCAGAGACGAGCTCGGTTGCCCAGGGCTGTTACCCAGCTGAGTCCCAGGTTCCACTGCTCCTCCAGGGACCACCCACACCAACTTCCTACCCCAGGTGGTCCTTACTGCCCCTACGACACTGATGTGCATTAATATCGCTACCCAAAAAGGTCTCAGGCTTCTGCCTTTTGCTATGATAGTGGTAATAGTAAGTTCAGCTGTAGGCTTGGCTGCCTGGGTTCAAATTTTGGCTCTTCCACTTAAGATCTCTGGGGCCTTGAGCAAATTACTTAATCTTTTTTAAGCAAATTACTTAATATTTTCCACCTGCAAAAAGGGGCTATCGTCGTCCCCACTCGTCTGTATGCTTTGTGCATTCATTAAGAAAAAGTATGTAAAGTTTACCAAAGTGATGGGTACAGGAGTCAATGTTCCTATGATGTTCATCGTCTAGCACCATGCAGACAGGGCACTGCAAACGGGCACAGTACATGACACCAGACAAGTGCTTCCACGCTCACCTGCTTCATTTTCCCACGACAATCCAGTGAGGCTGGCAGGGCAGGAATTAGGGGACCCATTTTAGAGGTGAGGCTTCTGAGGCTCAGAAAAGTGACATATATGCACAGAGTTGTGGCCATGTGATCCAAATCCCCAATACTAAGCTCTTCCCCGCTCCCAAGCTGCCTTCTCTACAGAGTTGCCATGAGGATAATGAAGGAGACGTAGCTGCAAAGAGCATTACAGTGCTCATCTGTCTGTCCAAGGGGGGTCTGCCCCGCTGGGAATCCTCAGAACCACAAGCAGGAAGGGAAGGCTGAGCAGCCCTCACCAAGGAGGATCCACGGCTCAAACCACGCGTGTGACATGCAGGTCAATTCAAGCCACTCAAGACCTCCAGTTCTGCCAGCCCAGCTTCCTTTGAAACCCACAAAACGGTGGCTGCAAAGGCAAACAGAGCTGTCTCTCGGTGGGTCCTCATCCAGAGAGGTACGTCACGTGGTGGACAAAGGTGGAGCCGCCTCCCTGCAAGCCAGCTGGAGGGTCTTACACAAGTCACCTTACCAGTATTTTTAAAATTCAGTTATATTCAGCCCCATCTGCCAGGTACTTCACAGTGGATTAGAATAATACAAACAACACAAAAGAATAAAATAAACGGCCAAGGGAATCGGGATAAGAGAAAAGTAAACGTAAGGCAAATAATAAAGCCAGGGGTAAGACCAGCACGTAGAAAAATATACCACATGGTCAGTTCCTTTCTGCAGAAGTGTCAAGACGGGTCACACACCTAGCTCTCAGGTGCTTAGTAACCAAAGCCAAAGGGAAACACGATCAGCCACGAGATTCTCAGCGCCCAGAAAAAGAAAACAAACCAGTTGTTCTGGAGAAGCACATCTTTCCCCGTCTGATTCAGAGCCTCAGAAAAGTTTCTCCATCAGACCTTCGTAAAGGGTCACAATGGTATAGCAAAAGATTCCCCACCACAGACCCTAATGTCCCTGCCAGGCAGTTCCTTACTTCCCCAGCTCCTCTTGCGATTCAAAGGCATAATCCAAAAAGGACAATTCAGCCGAAATGGGGAGGTCACTTTACCCCTGGCCTCAGTTACCTAATCTATAAAATGATCCCTCTATCCGACCAGACTGTTGTGAGGGTTAAACGGGATAACAGGTGATAGCTCACATGCCCGACACGCAGCAGGTCCTCTGTAAAGGTCAGTTCCTAGCTTCTACAAGAAGGTAAGTTCCTCCAGGGTAGGCTCTTGGGCGGAATTGGTCATTGATTTATCCCAAGCATCTAGAATGGCCCCTGGTACATAGTAATTACTCAACAAATCTTTGTTGAATTAACCTTCTGCGGCAGTTTCCTGAAAACACTAGTCTCGTGAGATATTTCTGAAAATAGAGATAAACAGATACGAGGTAAAACAAAAATCTGGGAAAAATAAGGGTTTTATATTCGCCTCCCTGTCAGTGTCATAAGCACATGGAACGTTCTTAGAAGTCTTGCAAGAAAGACATCTGTTTGATTTTGTTTAGCCCAGAGTTCTCTAAACTTGCTTGGCCACAAACCCCCTCTTTTTCCCCCATAGAATGGGAAAGTGACCCACATGTGTTCTCGTGACCCTAGGGGACTCTAACTGATCCTAAGAAGGAAAGGGGGCCACCCCAGAGATCAGAGGTGGTCCCATGATAGCCGAGGAACGAAGAGCACCCCCACTCTCCAAGCCAACCCCTTCTACCACCACCACCTATGCACTTTGGAACACGTGGCATTTTTTTTTAAAATCAAATGGATCCTTCGGACTTAACCAGCTCCCTCTGTCTGGACACATGGACACTCTGGCTGCCCCTGAACATTCCAGAACCCACTTGTTCAGCAAGACCAACTCCCAGTCTCCTGGCTCAGGGTCGCCTGCCTGCAGAGAAACACCCAAGTCAAAGCAAAGCACAGAGTCTGGGTCGGGGAAAAGGTCCTTACCACCCCCAGGGAGCTTTCTTGGAAGAGGGTACAGGAGGCAGGAGGACCTGGGTATGTGTCCATCCAGGAGTCCCTGGGTGGCAGGCCACAGGGTGCATCACATGTTTCTGTTTAGCTCACTAAGCTGAGAGGCCGCCTGGCAACAGGTACCCCTGGCTGACGCTCTAGCCGCCCGCCCCCGCAGGTGCCATCCGCCAGCTCCCAGAGAGCCAGGCGGGCAGAAGGCCAGGCCATCCGAATGACCAGCACCCCCTCCCCCATGCAAACCACGACTCTCTCAGGCACCCACAGGGCTTGCCAGACAGGAAATGATTAACGAGTGTTTACTGAGCCCTTCCGGGCAGCAGAGGGTTGCTCCCAGCCTCGGATACGCCCCGGCAGGTTCTGGCACCCATTCACTCATTCGTGAAACAGTTGTTAAGTGTCTGCCTAGTACTGAGCACCAAGCACCGGCCCAGGCTTCTACGTGAACCCTGGCCTTGCCCTCAGACCCCTCTGTGCTGCCGGACTGCCTTGGCCTGCCGTCCACCTACACAGCCACGAGATTCACGTTCCTCCTACTTCTAGGCACCTAGTCCGTGTGTTTGAAAGAAATTAAAATGGCCTGTAGGTGACCGTGGGCCCAACTGTTGTTTAGCATCACTTGTCATCCACCTTCTGCCCCCTGGGGCTTGACATCTTGAATGCAACCCTGAACTACATTCTCAGCAGCCCTGTGTGCCGGGGACTGCAAGGTGGCTGGGACCCGTGAGTCCTCTGCTCCCAAAGCCCCAACAAGGTGTCTCTCCAACCCCACCTCCCCCAACTGCCCATGTTGTTCTTGCCGCCCGGAAGGTCCTCCCTGACAGCTGCATCTGCTGTTACGGCAGCAGAGCGGTGGCTCCTCTTTTCCTGCACTAGATCACGAGGTCCTTGACTGCAGGGACATCACCCTCCATTCTCGTTCTCCTGGGACTCAGCACAGGCCTTGGCACAGAGCAGCTTCAGGGGACCATGCTGAACAAAGAGGAGTGGAAATCAACACCGTGCTTGGTAGACTTTCCAACAGAGCCTCATAGATGCCAACCTTGAAAACACCACCTTGAGGCTGTGGCTAATTCAATTAGCACCACTTAGAGCGAGGAGGCGACTCCAAACAAGCTGATTTGCAAGGCTGTTGCTAGCAAAGCATTCACAAAAGGAGATAAGAGGGGAAACTGGGGCAATGGCCAGCAATGGCCAGCACGGCACTCACCCCAGTAACGCCCACTTCAACGCTCCCCACCCCACGTCCCCAAGCTGCTGCAGACCTGGACTCATGTGACCCCCAAGAAACCACCTAAACACAAGCGAGGGAAACTGCCACAGCTCTCAGTCACTTCCACAGAGTGAACCCAAGTCTTCCTGACTGTACTTTTCAGTGCTCTCCCCTGAAGCAGATATATTTTTTAAAACTGAAAATCGGTTGATTACTACCTTCCCACGTAGAGGAAAGAAGTGTGGGCTTTCGCACTCTCTCAGATTCAAGTTCAAATCCCGGCTTTGCCACTCCCTCCCCTTGGGATCTTGGCAAGTCACTAGACCTCTCTGAGTCTCAGTTTCCACCTCCGTAAAATAAGACACTCCACCACGGCCTTGGGACTGTTGTGAGGGTTAAATGAAATAAAGTGAGAGAAGGTGCCTAGCAAAGTGTCTGGCCCCAGTCTGGGCTTAATAGATGCTCAGCGCTTCCCCTTCCCTGGTAATTCTTCAGAATTGAGCCCAAACAAAGGCAATAAACACAGTGGACAGAGCCCCACTCTGGACCCCACCGCCCAGGTTCTAATCCTGACTCCACCCTCCCAGCTGTGTGACCTCAGAAGAGGTACCTGACCTCTCTGTGCCTCATCTGCAAAAGGAGGGTAACAATACCCCGACCCATGGAGGGCTCTCGTGAGAATGAAAGTACTGAGAACTCGGCTTGACACAGAAGCACTCAATATGCATATTAGCTACTCTTACTAACTCCAGGTTAGACTTATTGCTCCTCATAGGGTACAAAAGATTTTCGCTTACATTATCTCCCTGGATCCTCCCAACTCCTCCTGGGGGCAGGTGAGGTGGGGATGAGTTACTGGGAGAACTATGCCCAGCCTATAGCAGTGAGGCTGTCATCTGGCCCTAATGGTGTTTTGTTTGGTTAATTTGAGTCAATATTTTTTAAAAGCAGGTGTTTCAACATTTAAAACTATTTTCAGCTTTTCTTGGGGAAAAAAAAAAAAAAAGGAATCAGAGTAACTGACAACTCTGGTTTCCCTAGGGTTAGAATGCCAGCTCCAACACTGACCAGTTGTGCGGTCTTTGGGCAAGTTACTTGACCCATCCGTGTCTCAGATTCCTCAATTCTCAAATGAGGATTAAAAATTGGAGATACCTCGGATTTCCCTGGCGGTCCAGTGGTTAAGACTCTGTGCTTCCACTGGAGGTGGCGTGGGTTGGTTGGTAAGGATTAAGTGAGGTGGTATTTATTTATTTATTTTAACGTTTTATTTTATATCGGAGCATAGTTGATTAACAATGTTGTGTTAGTTTCAGGTGTACAGCAAAGTGATTCAGTTATACATACACATGTATCTATTCTTTTTCAAATTCTTTTCCCATTTAGGTTGTTACATAGTATTTAGCAGAGTTCCCTGTGCTATACAGTAGTAGGTCCTTGTTGCTTATCCATTTTAAATATAGCAGGTGCTGTTTATAAAGCACAAAATACAGCACCTGAATGGACAGTGGTGATAAGCGCACAACACTGTGAGTGTACACAATGCCACTGAACTATACACTTAAAAATGGCTAAAATGTACAAAATAAAAAAGTTTTAAAAAATGTTTTTAATTTTTTAAACTGGCTAAAATGCTATATTTTGTTATATATATTTTACTACAATTTAAAAAAACAACAAACACACTGTCTGACACATTTTAATATGTTATTTAAAAGTGGGGAGGCACTCGCCTTCAAACAGGGCATCTTCTCTGAGTTGACCAAAGTCCCCACTACTCCCTACTGCCTCATTAACACCACTCACATTCTGAGCTGCACCCCTGCCACAAGAGCTAGATGAGAATACTGTGTGTAAAGGCACTTGGAACACTCTGGTAAGCATTGCTTTCTTTCCTTAAGTCACTCCACTCAAGATAGATGATCTAGTAAGTGGTAAGACCAGACACAGAACCCAGGCTACCTTCGCCCCCAAGTCCAGCACTTGTCTCACCATCAGCACGTTGCTGGCAGCCTCAGTACATACACGACCACCACACAGGCTTGGTCTTATGGGTCTCTCTTATGAAGAAGCGCACACAGCCCCAATCTACAAAAGGTAGCAAAACTGATCAAGCCCGATAGATGAAATGTCTTACAAAGTGTGCCGATGCCCGTGTGACACTGAACGCTAAAAGGCAGGTTGTGCCTATGTCAATCTCTGGTGTGCCCAGCGGGTCTGGTCCCTGAACAGGCGGTAGTGACCGCCACTGCCCTCTGCCCTGCCTGCCTCCTAGAATGAGGCTTCTGCCTTGATCACCAAGCCCCACTTCTTACTTAAAGGCCCAATTCAAGTCCCACCTCTTCAATTCATTTGACAAACACTGACTGCGCACCTCCTGGATACCTGGCCCTGTGACATGGTGCCCTGGGGGAACCCAGTCTACTTAGGCAGACAAAGACACAAGGATGTCTTTCAGGATGTGTGCAGACCTGGTGGAAAGGGCATGGCACATTGGAGGAAACTGCAAGAAATGTGAGCCCACACAGTGTGTAGGTCCAGGATCCAGAAGGTACTGGGAGCTCTGATGGGCTTGAAGCAGCAGATAATTCGGTCTGGTCTGATCTCTCAACCACAGCGCAATGACTCAAGGTCCAAGGCCAGGCAAGCCCTATCTCTGAAGGCCCAGATAGCTCACTGAATTCTTACAACAACGCACAGGCAAGGTACTTCTTCCAAATTACAGATGGGAAGCTGAGACTGGAAGGTCCAGTGACTTGCCCAAGGGCACGCAGCAATTATGGGACTTGGCCTAGGGCTGCCTAACCTGCTTTTCTTTAAACACCACACTATAGTGCACTCCTGTATCCCTGCAAAACATGTTTTTGAGTTGGAAGTCTAGTTGAATGTTTTACCGAACTGGGTTTCCACTTTACCTTATTTTGTAGCCCACATCTTTAAACGTCTTGCGTTACAAACATCTTCCTGTGTCATTAAGCATTCTTTCAAAGCATTTGTGATGACTGCGTAGTAGTCCACGGTTTCCGCAATTCCCCCACTGCTTAACATTTCAGTTGTTTCCAACCCATGGCTTCTTGTTTTTAACAGACCAGCCCACACAAAGTTCATCTCACTGTGTTCTCACAGGGGGGAACTCTGCACCCCAGATACCACCCATTGTGTGACTTATCTCGGATGAGGATGAGTAAGACAGTGACTTTCAACGTTATATCAGCAAGTTTTATTCTAAAAGGAACACTACTCTTTTTCTTCCCCAACTCACCTCCCAAACTCAGCCTCCCAGTTTGGGTTACTCTATTAGATATAAATGCAATAAATGGGGGTAGCAGGCGAGGACCATCTGTCAGCCAACACCTTCAGGATCCAAGCATGCTCAACCTCCCCTCAGGTGGCCAAACACTGCAGAGATGCCAGACTCCAGCAGACACTTTCAACGCTTCCCAGAAAAGAATGCATTTCCCCTCAGCAGATTACCAAGCACACCACAGAATTCAACCCCAGAAAACCAATTCCACGTCCACTGGAGAAACGGGTCAAAGATAGGTATGTTCCCTGAATGCCTTGTATGCTCACGATTGGGAACGTTACTGTCCGGAAGAACAGGGTAGTGGAGCCAGGAAGCTGGGCTCACACTATGACTAGCTGTGTGGTCTTGGGCAAGTGGCTTCCCTTCTCTGGACCTCAGTTTCAGTATCTGCAAAGGGCAAGGTTTGGATTAGGTGATCCTTAAGGTCCCTTCCTGCTCCAAAGGGCCTGGGCCTGACCAATTATATAAATGAAGAGTGACTGGACTTCATGATGCGAACTGATAAGTACAGCCCCCGACCGACAGCAGTTGCCTGGAGGCAAGAGGGCAGAAACACACAGAGGAAGGATCACAGACCTAGGCCCCCTATGTCCTCATAGGTCAGGATAAAAGGGAACACATTAGGGCTTCCCTGGTGGCGCAGTGGTTGAGAGTCCGCCTGCCGATGCAGGGGACACGGGTTCGTGTCCCGGTCCGGGAAGATCCCACATGCCGCGGAGCGGCTGGGCCCGTGAGCCATGGCCGCTGAGCCTGCGCGTCCGGAGCCTGTGCTCCGCAACGGGAGAGGCCACAGCAGTGAGAGGCCCGTGTACCGCAAAAAAAAAAAAAGAGAGAACACGTTAGATCACTCTCTGATAGGGGCAGGATTCTGACTTAGTCTAAGAAAAAATCACCTAACTTGCATCCGATAAGCCTAGCTTCTCATAGTAAGACACATGTGCTCATCACACTTAAAAAACATTAAGTGCCTGATTCATAACAACCCAGCAAAATACCGCAGTCAGAACAAGAGCAAGTCATTGCGATGCCAGCACCAAAGGGGAGGTTTCTGTCTTTATTGTCTAAATGGCAACGACAGGCTTTTCACAAAACCCAGGCCAGCTGCAAGTCACTGATAAAGGGGACAGCCAGCTCTACCACTTGAACAGAGAGACAGGCCCAGATAGGAGAGGCCACCCGAGTGACCTCTAGGACCCAGGAAAGCCTCGCTGGCTTTCAGGTGACGTCCAGGCAGAACGAGGAAGGGACGTGCTGAAGGCAGCTGCCCATGCCGAGGGCGGGTCAGCACCAGAATCTTCCTGGAAACAAAGGCTCCAGTTCAACTACTAGGAAAAATCAATAGTCTCAGGATTACAACCGGGGCTCAAAACTCCCCCAAATGGGCAGGGATGTACGTCCTCCCAGACCAGCGGGCGACCTCCTCCCGAACCTGCCTGCACCTGCCACGTGTGTCCCTCCCTGCCTCCCTGACATGTTCTAGCAGGTTCTGGTCCCCCCACTTCCTTTCTCCTCTTCTCCTCCCTTCCTCCCCAACCCCCACCCTTGTTCATTTCAGCCTTCAGGGAGGCAGGAGGCTGGGAGAAGAACACCAGGTTCCAGATGAGGAAGGTAATGTGCAAAGGAGACAAGATCAGCCCAAGGTCACAGAGGTCTAGTTCCAAGAATCCAACTCACTCTCATAACCCCAACTTGTGTTCCTTCTACTGTCACAGCTGCACACAGCAGGTCCTGCTGATGCCGCCTGTGAAACGTCTCCCCTCACTGCACACCGCGCTCGCACCAGTGTACACACACACCCCGACTCCATCCAGCTCACTGTCACTCTACAGGACTGCTCAGCCTCTTGGCCCCTCCCAGGGAGGCCACTGCTCTCACCTGGTCTCCCAGGAGCAGATGGCATGCCAGCCGGCTAAGAACCGGACAGAGCTGGGACCTACCATTTTCTAGCTGTGCAGCATACTTCATCTCATTGAACCCGAGTATCCTTATCTGTCAGAAGGGAGCAGTAACAGACCCTGCCTCATAGGGTCATTTAAAAGAAATGGAGCACGTTAAGCTTGCCCTGGACTGGCCTGGTAAAGGCAGAGACACACACAGGTCTCCTCACAGCCCACCCTGCTCAAAGGCTCCAAACACCACTCCCCAGTTCAAAGTCCTCCCACGGTGAAAACATTTGTCCACATAAAAACCTGAGAAATGTTCACAGAAGCATTATTCGTAATAGGTAAAAAAGAGGAATTAACCCAAATGTCCATCAACTCGTGAAAGAAGAAATAACACATGGGATGGGCCCTATGGTGAATATTATTTGGCCATGAAAAGGCATGCAGCACTGATATACTCCAATAAGGATGGACCTTGAGGGAATTCCCTGGCGATCCAGTGGTTAGCACTCTGCACTTCTAATGCAAGGGGCACGGGTTCGATCCCTGGTCAGGGAAACTAAGATCCCACAAGCCGTGCAGTGTGGCCAAAAAAAAAGATGGACCTTGAAAACATTATGCTGGGTGAAATAAGCCAGATACAAGAAGACAAACATTATATGATTCCTCTTATATGAAACACATAGAAAAGGCAAATCCTTAGAAACAGAAAGCAAACTGACGGTTGCCAGAAGCTGGGGGGAGGAAGGAATCAGGAGTGATTGCTAATGGGTGTGGGTTTCTTTGAGGGGTAATGAAAATATTCTGGAACTCGATAACAGTGATGATGGCCTCTGAATATACTAAAAACAACTGAGTTGGACACTTTAAAAGAATGAATCTTGTGGTATGTGAATTACATCTCAATACAGCTGTTACTTTTTAAATTACCATTAAAAAATATAACAACATAATACAATGGTTAATATATAAAATGTGAAAAGAAAATCCTCCTGTAATGCCTCATGCTCTACAAGACGGGGTCTAAATCGCTCGGACACCCGAAACCTCCAAGCCCCGCCCCAGCCTACCTTGCCACAAACATGGTGAACTTACCAAGCGTGACCCATCACTGCCCCCAGAATGAGTCCTCCCCACTGCAGGCCTGGGCTCCCAACATTCACCCCCAAACAGCAACCAAGGTTACTCGTTTGGCCTTCCTTCTGTCTCAGCTCCTGGCTGGTATTCTGAGGGCTGCCCCATCTGTGACTTGAAACTGACCCAGCAGCCCACCTCACCTCTCCCGCTAAACCAGAACCTCCCAAAGGAAAGAGATCTGGACCGGCCTGCTTCCCTCCTCTCTGTCCCCACCCCTCAGGCCACTGTTGTGTCAAAACCAAAAGTAGATCCCCGTGGCTTCCTGTGTGCTAAATCCTTGATAACAGGGTTCTTGATCCTGACATCAGCGCTCCTTAGAACGGTCAGACTGATTTACAGGTGAGGAAACAAAGGCAGGGTAGGGTAGTGAGAAGGAAGGGAGGAAGCAAAGGGCAAAGCTAGGGTCTGAACTCAACTTTCTCTGCCCTCTATGCTAGCACGTGCTGCCACTTTCGACATATAATCAAGAAGGCCCAGGGCTTCCCTGGTGGCGCAGTGGTTGAGAGTCCGCCTGCCAATGCAGGGGACGCGGGTTCGTGCCCCGGTCCGGGAAGATCCCACATGCCGCGGAGCGGCTGGGCCCGTGAGCCATGGACACTGAGCCTGCGCGTCCGGAGCCTGTGCTCCGGAACGGGAGAGGCCACAGCAGTGAGAGACCCGCGTACCGCAAAAAAAAAAAAGGCCAGATATCTAATAAGCGCTCAACAATATTTCATTCTTCAGACGTCCATCTGACCATCACATAATTCAAGTTTAAGGTTAGATACTGCAGAGCAGGCACCCCTAAAATTAGCTCTAAAAATGAAATGAATACACCTGATTGTCTTTGCAATCAGCTAATACCCACCTAGGCCCATCTGGTTTCTGGCTGCACTTAGAATTTTTCTAGGTACCACAAGACAAGTGCAGACTGCAGCACAGAACACCAACGGTGACTTGACATCTTCCCGGCGCATTTTTTTTAATATATAATTAATTAATTAATGTTTAACAAAGATCACACAGAACAGGCTCTACACGAGTCGCGCACGGTCCAAAAGCGGTGGAGGCAGCCACCACACAGCCCAGTTGGCATGTCTACAAATGCAAGTATTAAATTTAACATCTGTCTTTAAAAAACGATAACACCCAGTGCCGGTGTGGGCGTAATGAAACAGGCAGTCACATGCATGCTAATGGCAATGTAAACAAGGCACCCCTTTTGGAAAGTCATTTGGCAAGTGGTGTCAAAGAGTACAAAGATGCCTGGAAATTCATCTGGAAGAAATCATTTCTGTGTCACAGAAAAAGTGATAGCGTGAAGATATTCATCCCTGCATTACTTATAACAGTGAAAAACTGGCTGCCGCCTAAAACTCTAAACAGGAAAAAAGTTAAGTGAATGACAGTACACCCAATCCATGCAGCTATAAAAAAAATTATGGTTCTATCATCCATTTATCACCATGGAAAAAGTGTGCTCTTCATTTAGCCTTCTGCCATCAAAGGATCTGAAATTGTCCCTGTCTGTGATGACAATTATTTTAAATAAGAAACAACCTGGAATAAGTCGTAGCTGTAACTACTTTAAAATTACAATAGTTCTCCAATGAGGAGAGATGCGTGGCTTTTTTTTTCCTTTCTCTAGTTTCTTTTCTTTTTTTTCCAGTATATATCTATTTATTTATTTTGGCTGCGCCAGGTCTTAGTTGCAGCATGTTTAGTTGTAGCATGCAGACTCTTAGTTGGGGCATGCATGCGGGCCCAGGGATCAAACCCGGACCCCCCTGCATTGGGAGCGTGGAGTCCTACCCACTGCACCACCAGGGAAGTCCCCTCCTTTCTCCAATTTCTAAATTTCTTTTAATATTGTTACACTACTCTTATATAAATAGGAAAAAATAAATTTTAAAAAAAAGACCAAACTCATTTTGAGCCCTTTCAGTCTCACATCAACCCTGAGCCTCCCCAGCCCAGAATACAGCAGCCACTTGAAATGCAGCCGTGGCTGTTCACTCTTCCATTTATCTAAACAGGGCAGGGCTTCCCTGGTGGCGCAGTGGTTAAGAATCTGCCTGCCAGTGCAGGGGACACGGGTTCGAGCCCTGGTCTGGGAAGATCCTACATGCCGCGGGGCAACTAAGCCCGTGCACCACAACTACTGAGCCTGTGCTCTAGAGCCCGCGAGCCACAACTACTGAGCCCATGTGCCCCAACTACCGAAGCCTGCGTGCCCAGAGCCCGTGCTCCAGAACGAGAGAAGACACCACAATGAGAAGCCCGCGCACCGCAACAACGAGTAGCCCCCGCTCACCACAACTAGAGAAAGCTCGCGTGCAGCTACCAAGACCCCCTGCAGCCAAAAATAAAATAAATTAAAAAAAAAAAAAACAGGGCAAATACTCCCAGAAAATGCCTCAGCAAGATGACACCAAATTCAGGCCCAGCACCGTCATAAATCCGCATCTCCAATTAAAACAGTCACAACCACAAAAAGTGCCCAGGTAACCGGGCATGGAAATAAAGGGCTGATGAGTTGGGGTGACAGGATTGAGAATTATTTTTTAATTTTTTTATTGGTCATAGGCACAATGCCTGGCACAAAGTAGGCACTTGATAAATATCTGAGGCAAAAGTTTTTTGTTGTTGTTGTTTTGATGGGAAGTGCGCGCAATGCCCCACGCGCCCTGAGTACCAGGGCCCAGCACCACGCACCCTTGGGGCCTCAGCATTACCACCCATCTGGGGCCACCTGGACATGGTTCATAAATTCATAAGAGCCCGACTCTAGAACCAAGGTGCCAAAGTTTGGTTCCTCACTTGATTTGCTGTGTGTGACTTCAGGCTGGTTGCTTAACTTCTCTGTATCTTGGTTTTCCTTTCCGGTAAAATGAAGGCAAGAAGAGAACCACCTCCTTAGGTGATCATAAGGATTCACTCAGTCGAAACACATAAAGCACTTGGCACAGTGCCTGGCACATAGAATCAATGTCAAGTAATCATTAGTACTGACTGTGATTCCACTTTGCAGACAAGAAAAACTGGGCCTCAGAGAGGTTCAGTAATCTCCCAAGATCACACAGCTAGTAAGAGGCAGTGCTGGGATTCAAATTCAAGTCCAAAGGACTTCAAAATCTGTGCTCTTGGGCTTCCCTGGTGGCGCAGTGGTTAAGAGTCCGCCTGCTGATGCAGGAGACACAGGTTCGTGCCCCGGTCCGGGAAGATCCTACATGCCGCGGAGCGGCTGGGCCCGTGAGCCATGGCTGCTGAGCCTGCGCGTCCGGAGCCTGTGCTCCACAACGGGAGAGGCCACAACAGTGAGAGGCCCGCGTACCGCAAAAAAAAAAAAAAAAGAAAAAAAAATCTGTGCTCTTTTTACTAGAGCGCATGCACACACACACATATATATATATTTAGGGGTGCCATGGCAAAAGGTAAAAATATTATGAGATAATTGGAAATAATATGAGATTGAGAGGCAGTTAAATGGGATTCTAGTCGATTGTAACTTGGGGACACTACCAGCTCTGGGGGCTTCCCTGGTGGCATCTTTTTGAGGCAGGCTCCCTCCAAGGCATGAACAGAGACCCAGACAGGGTCCCTACCTCCTGAAGTTCATATTCCAGGGAATGGGGAAACAGAAACAGTAAACCAGTAAGATAGTTTCTGGTGGTGGTAAGGATGGAGGAAATGAAGCAGGACAGCAATAGAGGGGTCTGGACAAAACACTCGAGTTAAAGCCTGAGAAGGAACCAGAAGGATCTGGGGAAGAACACTGCAGCAAGTGTCCCCCACCCCTGCACCCCAAGGGAGAGAGGAGGGTGGGCGCCAGTGTCTGCTAAAACAGAAGCAGCATGAATGGAATCAGTAAAAAGGGGCGGGTGGACAGGGTGAAGTCAGAGAGGAAGGATGGGTCTGGTCATCCGGATCTAAGGTTTAGGGTCTTACAGGCCACCATTTGGGTTTATACCAAGTGCAACATGAAGCCACATGGGCTTAAGCAGTGGAATAACACACCTTTGGGGGACAAGAAGAGTCTCAGTGGGACTTCCCTGGTGGCACAGTGGTTAAGAATCCGTCTGCCAATGCAGGGGACACAGGTTCCAGCCCCGGTCCGGGAGGATCCCACATGCCGCGGAGCAACTAAGCCCGTGTGCCACAACTACTGAGCCCGCGTGCCACAACTACTGAAGCCCGCGTGCCTAGAGCCCGTGCTCCACAACAAGAGAAGCCACCGCAATGAGAAGCCCGTGCACCACCATGAAGAGTAGCCCGCACTCGCCGCAACTAGAGAAAGCCCACGTGCAACAACAAAGACCTAACACGGCCAAAAATAAAAATTAATTAATTAATTAATTTTTTTAAAACGAGAGAAGAGTCTCAGCATGAAAGTAAAAGAACCTAGCACGTGGCTGGCACTCTATAAAGAAAGAAACCCGAGTTTCCTTCTCCTTGTGTCACTAACCCTATATAACCCTGGACAATCATACCCTTTCTGGGCCTCTGACTGCAAAAAAAGGTTTGGTCTCAGTGGTTCTCAACCCTGGCTACCCATTAATACCACATGAAGAGTCTGGAAAAATAAAAATAAGACAATGATGCCGGGGATGGTGTGTGCCCACGCACGCAGGTGCTCAAATCCCACTCGTCAGGAGTGGGAACCTCCAATCAGTATTTTCCCTCTCTTTTTTTTCCCCCTCAGTCAGTATCTTCTAAAAGCCCCCCAGGTGCAGCCACAGTGGAGAAGAGCCCACCAAAAGTGTATTCTAAGGCCTTCTCCCCCTCTATGGTGTAAGTACTACCCAGGAGAGGTGCCCAAGGACAGAACGAGCCACCTTTTGAGATAGCAAATTCCTCCTAGCTAAAGATAGTCAAGCAAAAATCACTTTCTCAGAGATGAAACCTAAGAACTGGATACCCTTGAAAGATCCCTTCCAAAAGGGATTTTTGTGGTTTTTTGACTTGCTGGGTGACCCTTCAGTGAGCAAATCGTAGGTCTCATTGTCCCAGCTGAAACCAAAGAGAGCAAATAAAACAGCCTGTGTGCCACCCCTTGCCTTTCTTGTGGCCATGGCAGACATCACTAACTGATCCCAGCACTCTCTCCTGCTGAGCTAGGCCACTCCAAGCGGTCTAAGAATCCCTTCCATGCAGGGCTGGAGCAGCCACTATCAATCACTTGAAAATGGACATAAACTGGAACCCATTTGTCTTCCCTAGCCTAATGTCCCTCAGGTCCTTTCTCACTCTGACATTCTTTGAGGTGATAATCCTTTTTATCTTCCTATAAGCAATGATTAACTACCGAGTTGCCTGGCAATGAGCTCAGCTGGTTTGACTGGGAGATCACATGTTCTATCCCTGAGGGCAGGTTTTGCTTTATTTTGCTTTATTCTCTCAAGCTCAGTCTCTTTGTCCTCCCCAGGTGACATCTCTCCCCCGCTCCAAGTAGCTGCACCCCCAAACATTGACTGAACAGGGCCTGAGACAGACTCTATGATTAGATCAGGGCAAACCAGTCCCATTCCTGGAAAAGCTCATCAAAGCCGGTGCCCTATTGCTATTACTGATAGTTGAGACAATAATAATGAGGCCAGCTGGCATTTATGGAGCACTTTCTGTATGCCAGTCCCCATGCCTGGCTGGGGCACGCTGGGGGCTCCCCATGCATTTTCTCACGGAATCTCAATCACAGTCCTCTGAGGTATTTATTATCGCCATTTGGCGCAAGAGAAAATTCAGGCCTTGAAAGCTACTAAATTGTTGTTGATCACAAAGCAGCAGAAAGGAGATTACGGAACAATCCCATCCCTGGCTCTGCGCGAGTCCCTTCACCTCTCTGTGCCTCAGTGCTAAAATGGCCATAATTAAAAGGATGAAGAGGGAGCCCAGCACAGTGTGTGACAGTGCAGCGGACAGCTTGGAAGAACTTGCTGGACTCTGGGTAAAAGACTAGAGCCCCTAAAAAGAGTACGTCCTAACCAGGTGTGACCAACACTGAGAGAGGAGCCCTTTTTTTGGCTTCACAAAGTGATGTGTTCCGGAACAGCTGTGTGAATACCCAGCTTTCAGAAAGCCAACCTCCTCGCCCCGGGGCAGGCACCGTGGGCACCAGGGTACCACCGTTTCAGTAGGTTTCCGGGGTTCTTCCTCCTGCCTCATTCCTGCCGGGCTCCCAGTCACTGGCTCTGAAGGCGTTATCTCCAGGCTTATGCCCTGGAGCCTCTAAACACTCTAAAGGCTGAAAATTGCTCCAGGGAGGTGGTGGGAGGGGGAACTTGCCCGTGAATCCCTTTGCAATGGGATTTCCCTTTGACCAGGTCTATCTCTTGTGTGGAACTTGGCATATCTGGCCTCGCTCCTAATAAACGCTAAGCCTTTCCTTCAATTTCACATCCCCTGCAGTAGAGCTTAGCACCACACATATCACGTTAACACCGGCTTCCTGTCCCACCGGGCAGGGTGAGGAAAAGTGGAGCCTGGCACAGGAGTACCTATCACAGCATCCCTAAAGAGTACCCACTGAATGAGCAGAGGTGGAACATGAATCCTCTTCTGAGATCTAGCGATGTGGCTATTTGTCACATCTATAAATGCGCTTGTTAGTTTAGACCTACGGTCTCACAAGAGGAAGTCAGTGACGCAATCACCTGGGAATGGAAGGACAGCTGGGCCCCCTACTAACAAAGACAATGTTACCCCTCAGGGACGTTTGGCAATATCTGGAGACATTTTTTATTGTCACAAGTTGGGGGAGGTGGGTACTGGGATCTATCAGGCAGAGGCCAGGGTTGCTGCTAAACGTCCTACAGTGGCCAGGACAGCCCCCAAACAAGGAATTATCAGGCCCCAAATGAGGTTGAGAGACGCTGCTCTAAAGGAAAAGAAGCTGTCCCCACTCACCCCAACCACACTGGGACACAACCTCAAAGCCAAAATGCCGGATTCCAGGGGACAGCAAAGGCTAAGCGCTACACGTGCCTCTTCCAAAGGAAATCAAAAGGCTGGTCACAAACTCTGTGGTCAGACAGAGGCTGAGGGTCTGAGCCTCACCCCCACCCAACACGTGGCCCTTTTTCTTTTGCAATGTTTACTGATACTTAATATGTGCTAAATACATACCGTATCTTATGTACGCCCTGTAACAGCCCTAGAGCTGAGTCATATACTCACCACTACTTTATAGATAAGCGAAATGAGGCACAGAGGTTAAACAACATGGTAAAACAAGGAATTCCCAGGCAGCCTTCTTCCTCGAGAGCCCTAGCTCTTAACCAGGGCACGTACTGTCTCTCAGCCCCATGAACAAGCCTACAAGACTATCAACCGAAGTGACTTCAAGCTCTCTGATGTCCACCCTCACAGGGATGGACTCCCGGTAGCCAGATACAATGAGGCTACATTGGATGTTATGTCTGAGCCATGAAAACAATTTCAGCACCAGGTCTGAACTGTAATAAGGACGCAGGATCAGAGACGGTTTCGGGTAGAGTGGTTTGCAGGAGGAGGTGATCTTGAGGAACGGATTGAGGCATGAAGTCAGGAGACGGGTGCTTGATGATGAGGCCAAACTATATGGAGCAGAGCTACGTATAGCAAACTAAGAAAGACAGGCTACCCAAGGCCTATCCCGAGGCCATGGGTATGAGACACCCACGAGCTCGGGGCTTTGAGACCTACCCCTGACCAATCTGAGATCTTTGGATTATGGCATCTCCCCCACTCAGGGGCCCCAAGCTGTACCCCCCTCCCCAGCCTCTGAGAGCTGTCACCATCAAAGACCCAGAGACACTCTCTTCTGATTCCAGAAACCCGGTCCACCCATCCCAAGCTCTGACAGCCCTCCTGAACCACCAGAAGCCCCCTCCCCCTTTCAGGACTCACCCAGAGAACCTGTCCTTCAATCCGAAGGCCCTGGGACTGCTTCCACTACCCTGTGCTTTGAACCCAGACCTCTCAGCAGGAAACATCCCCCTAGACTACACTCCAGCTAGCAGCCCTCAGCTCCCTTCGAGGGCTCGGGGGCCCTCACATCCCATTCTGGTCTCAGAAGCACAGCAACCCACCAGGAGGTTTCTGTGGACTTTGAGCCTTTTTTCTCATTTCGAAGCTCTTCACTCTCCATCCTGTATAGAGACCTACATCCCGGAAGTCTGAGGGTTGAGCACCCTGCCCCAATCTGAGGATGTATTTCATACCACCCACCACCCCAGCTCTAGCTCAGGCCCCTCCCTTCCTTGGCCCAGGCTTGGGGTTCAGCTCTTCTCTATCTCTCCCATCCCAGGCACAGGCGCACCCCTTTATAGCCTTAGTGTGGAGCTGATCCTCCGCCTTTCCCACTTGTGGCTCTGATACCCTGATACTCAGTCCTTGTCCCCAATCTCAAGCTCTCAGCTCTTCACCCCGATCTGAGTTTCATCCCCCTGCCCAGGTCTTAGGCTCTCAATTCCTCCTACATCCGTCGCTTGCACTCAGTACCCACACTTCCACTCACTGGGTCAGGGTCCAGTGAGGAATCCATCCCTGGGATATGCCCAGCCCCCTTTCCTCTTAGGATGAGCTCTCTAGCCCTGCAAAACAGGCGCAGATGCGAAGCACCCCCCAACCATACTAGCAGATCCCCATGGGAGATCGTGGAGGAGGGAGTCCTGGGGGTGCAAAGTAGATGGTCTGGCCTCACCACCAGGGTCACCTGACCCATTGTGCCACAGAGCGGGGAGCGGGAGGGGCTCTGAAGGGCTGGGAGCTGCTGGCCACATGCTCCTTCCCACCCATGTGACTCTCCTCCCTTGGAGATTCCTCGCCGCCACCTCTCCACCCCTGCCCCCCATATCCTTCTGGAAGAGGAAGGGACAAGCCCTCCTGTCCAGGGTCAGAGCCTCAGTGCCCTGCCTTCTCCATGATCCCAAAGCACAACTGGTGAGTGGGAGGGGCCGCCTCTCCCTGACTCCCCCCCCCCCCCCCCCCCCCCCCCCCCGGGTCAGGCAGAATGGCTGGCCTGTGCTGCCTCTGCACACAGGAAGTCACCCTCCTTCAACGCATTGCCTTGAGGCCTGCCTTCCCACCCCACCCAGGAAATCTGGATCTCCCCTGGGCAGTTTTCTATAAAGCCTGCAATAATCTCAAAAAAAAAAAAAAGAAAAAGAAAGAAAGACAGGCTAGGCTGGAGAGTACTAGATCTAAAAGAAGGGATTAGTGCTTGTTAAGTATTTTCTGCCCGAAGCAAGGATTTGACGGATCGGGATGGCCTCACCACAAGGAGAAAAGACAAACAGGACCATTACTCTCCTCCATCAAGGCTGGCTTTGGCTGGTTGTATGTTCTCTCTCTCTCTCTCTCATGATCTCCTGCTCTAGCTTAATTAACATTATTGTCTTTTAGAGATCGTTATGATTCAAAGTGAATATAGGTCCATATCTTCAGATGTGCCAACATGTCATCTTAAATAAGAGCTCCTGTCCTGCACCCTTACAATTTCTCTTCACACGGTAGGATCTGGTGACCACTCTAGACAACAATGCTCCTGGGCACTAAGGCAGAAGTTGTTTGAACACCTGCACAGCAAGTCTGCTCAACCTTGGGCACGTGGCAGCTGCAGCCCCAGAGTCAGGAGGCACTGTGTTAATATGGGTGAGCTGGGAGCGAACACTTAAGCCACAATCCAGATTGGGTGCCTCACACACCTTCCCTCATTTAACCCTAGTAACACGTGGCCCAGCAATTATTACCCATTTTCCAGATGATGTAACAAGTTCCAAGGCATGGCTGTAGAGAAGAACATAGACCTGGGTCCATGCTTCTGCTGACACCAAAGCCCATGCCCTTTTCCATGCTTCTCTTCTTATGGGACACCCTAAAGGCATGTCATCCATGCCCAATTTCAAGCTCTATGAAATCCAAATTCATTCACAACAGGAAAGCCAAGACCCCAACATGATGCCATTATTTCATTCATTTGACCTGGGCCAAGGCCCCAAAGTTTCAGGCAGCCTTTACCACTTATGGCTCCAGGACCTAAAATCCACGGCAAAATCACTCTTAGCTTCTGTGGTTTGGGGAAGCATTTCATTCCTGCCATGTCATGGCACTTGAGCAGCAAGTATCAATGTGCCTCCCATCCCACAGGAAGAGACCCTCCCACCTGTGAGAATGGCCCTCAAGCCTGCTGTCCTTCCAGGAGACTCACACACACCCTGGCCCATGTAGGCAATCCTCCCAGATCTCCCCGTGTCCCCAAGGAAACCCACAACTAGCTGGTTGAGGTTCCGGCACAGTGTGTGGCCATGGACCAGATTATAGGTCTTTGGCCTCGGTTTCCTTCCCTGTACCTACAACATAGGATTACACGAGTTAATACATACAAAGTGCTGACAGCAATTCATAATAACTATTCAACCTATGGTAGCTACTATTTTTATCATCTTCACTTATCCTAAGGCAATCATCAGAGATGTGTTCAGAGATTTAATCACAAAGTCATCTGAATAGTCTTTATTACAGCAAAAAGTTTTGGAAACAAACCAGACAACAGGATGAATGAGATAAATTAAGGCACCTCCATATAATGCAATGGGATGCAACAGCCGAAAGTTAGAGAAGGGAAGAATATTTACTCTCAAGGGAAAAATGTTTGCAACATATTATCACTACTTTACGAAATGCCCCTGAGAAGAGCAGAGGAGAGTGAACTCACCCCCAGAGGGTCTGCAGGGTACAGATTTGTTTGTTGTCTCCTGTATTTGCTGAAATTTTTCTAGATGCAACCATGTTTGTTTGTTTGTTTAAAGAAATAAAAATGTTTTTCAAAAGACTTTCTGAGTAACAGTGACCCTCCAGGAAGAAGCCTCATGTTTATGCTGTGACCTCCTGGGGTACCACCATCTAACCCAATAAAAAAAAAAAGAAAAATATAAATTACAAAGCATGTGTAGGAAGGAATCCTATTTTAGGAGAAAGAGATAGATAAAACAAGCATAAAAAAAGACAAAGATCACCCGTCATAAAATGGTACCAGGAGTTAATTTCAGGAAAGTGGAGATTACAGATAATTTTGCTTTCTTTTTTTTTTATTTTATTTTATCTTTATTTATTTATTTCTGGCTGCATTGGGTCTTTCTTGCTGCGCGTGGGCTTTCTCTAGTTGCGGCGAGTGGGGCTACTCTGTTGTGGTGCGCGGGTTTCTCACTGCGGTGGCTTCTCTTGTTGCAGAGCACGGGCTCTAGGCGCGCGGGCTTCAGTAGTTGTGGCACGTGGGCTCAGTAGTTGTGGTCCGTGGGCTCTAGAGCGCAGGCTCAGTAGTTGTGGCGCTCGGGCTTAGTTGCTCCGCGGCATGTGGGATCTTCCCCGAGCGGGGCTCGAACCCGTGTCCCCTACATTGGCAGGCAGATTCTTAACTGCTGCGCCACCAGGGAAGTCCCTGCTTTCTTTTTTATTTATCTGTATTTTCAAATTTTTTATATTTAAAAAAAAGAACAAAACAGAACTGACTCATAGGGGAATCAAATCAATCTCTGGATCAGGATCCTCCAGTCAACTGCACTAACAGCCCCCAGACAGAGATTCGCATGAGGCCAGTGCAGATCACCATGAGTGGAATGAGGGCAGCATGGCCTGGAGGTAAAAAAACAACAACAACAAAAAAAAACATCTAGGCCGTGAGTCTCAGTCCTCCACTGTCCACCAGATGGGTGAAGCCCTCAGAGCCTCAGCTCCCCTGAGACGTCCTAAGTTCTCACTCAAAGTAGACCACACACTGGACGTGTGGTCCAGTGGTGGTCCAGTGGACGTGTGGTCCACAACTGTTAGCTCCCTAACAAACCCATCTACCAAAGAACGCAGAGCACGGCCAATAGCTTGTCCCATTGGGGTGGTCCCCCCGAATTATCCAGAAGGGCAACTACTAAAAGTCAGGCCTCCTCAGTTGCCAGTCAACACCCTCTCCTCCTAAGGGCCTTCCTGGACCAGCCACTGCATAATGGTTTTCAGTCATATATGGGGGCACTGATGACGCACATTTGGGGACTTTATACTAGTTTTCCACCGTCCCTGGAAACAGAAACCACCTGCATGCCCACCCCCACCCCACACCTTCCATCACTCCATTCCCTATAATAATGGCTTCCAGGGTTTTTGGCAATGATTGAAGCCATGATTAATTCAATTTATACTCAATTCAGTACATTCACACACACACACACACACACACACACACACACACACACACACACACATAACTGAAACAAGTTTCATAAAGGAATACTTACCCTTCCTACATACAGTAGATGCCAATATTTTCTCTTCTATCATTTTTTAATAGATAGAATATATTCTATCTATTAAAATCACTAAACTGATTTTATGATCCATGGTTTTAAATATACTGCTTTACAACATGCAAGTCTATGATTTGGTTTTCTAAACCACACTTTAAAAGAACATTTTCTGGGACATATTAGGTAGACTCATATACAACTACCGGTATCAAAGGACCAAAAACAGTAATTTCATATGGTTCAACCTAATAATTATGTATGAACCAAACTAGGGGACTCAACTGCCCCATTTGCCTCTTGAAAGCTAATTCTAAATTTGACTAATGTTAAAAACTGGGCTACACAATGAATGTACATTATTATTGTGCAAAAGACAGATGGCACCTGAAATGGACCGGACAAGACACTGAGAGATAGTCTGAGCCACACCTTAAATGGGAATAACAATGACAAACTCACAGGGATGCTATGAGAACTGAATGAGTTCACGTATGTTGAAGGCCTTGCAAACTATAAGGTAAAATTAATATTCTCGTTTTTGTAAGTAGTAAAGTATGCCAATGTCTTGGCAAAACAAGACCACAAGTGTGGTCCATGCTTAGTGGCGAAGGAATAACCGCCATGACACAAGGACATGAAAACGTGGTAGCCCCTCAGCCAGTAGCAGGAAATGCAGCATCACCTCGCTGCCATGGAAACAGGGTGGCATGGTCCACACAGACTCCCTCAACTTCCCATCTCCTGCAATTAGAGTCAAGGATTATGTCTTTAAACTTTCAGTTGGTGGCATAAAATAAGTCCTCTTGGTCCTACAGAAAATGTCCCCAGAGATAGGAGGTGGCCACAGCCAGAGCTGGCCAGGTCACAAGAGAAAGAGAGACACTCAAGGAAGACGCTGTTGCTTTAAAGGACATGGTCATTATTCCTGTGCTCTTTGGGGGCAAAGACCACACTGGCCATTCTTCAGTCATATCTTGTGTTCATCTGACCTATATTAATTCAATTATATTAACTTGTCAAAAGAGAAATATAATTTAAATTATGCTAGCCGAGAAGCCTACACTACTTCACATTATACATTTTAATATATATATAAACACATATACATATGTATGTATGTATACCATCCATTGTAGATTTAATCTCTTAAATCCAATTTAAAATTTTTTGTAACACAACGTTTACAATTCATAATTATGGCCTTTTGCCCTAACTTTAAAAACCTAATTCTTGAGAAAATGAAGTAATGTTCTTAAATTTCTATATCTATTTACAAGGAACTTTAATATAATGTGATCCCATTTAACTTATCCAACTACCCTGTGTGAAAGGTACCACTGCTATTATTAGCATTTTAGAAATGTGAACGCCAAGGATCAGAAAGGTTAAGGCACACAGCTAGTTAGATGGTGGAGCTAGGATTCCAACTTGGCAGGCTGGCTCTCAGGTCTATACTCTCTTCATCACCCAGGGGTCTTATTTATCTCTGAGTTCCTAAGGACAAGGGCTGCATCTAAAATAATTGGAAAATATATGTAATTGAAACACAAATTAGAGACAAAGGACTAACTTCCTCAGTTTCCAAAGCGCTTGTACAAATTGATAACAAAAAGACAATCTTTTTTTTTTTTTTAATGAACAGGGAGTTAACCCCCGCCCCACCAAAAAAAAAGAAGGAATTAATGCAAATAGCCCAAAACAAGAAAAAAATGCTCAAAATTGAAGCTATAACTAAAAGTAACAGGATACAATTTTTTACCTCTCAGGCTGGCACACACTTACAAATTTAACAATCCTCAATTCAGCTGAGAGTATGGAGAAACAGACACTCTCCAAGCCTATGCATGCAGGTACAAAGTGGGGAAAATTTAACAGCCATCAAATTTTTAAATGCATGTACCCTCTAACCCAGCCATCCTAAAATTAGAAATTTACCCTATGGAAATTCTTGTGAAGGTTACAAGAAATATGTATCAAAGACACTCTCTGAAGCATGATTCCTAAAAAGGGGGTCAGAGTGTCTAAAAACAACTTAACTGTCCATTGACAGGAGAATGGTGAAATAAACTATGGGAAAGTCACACATCAGATTAGGCAGTCATTTAAAGGAATGAGTTAAAACTATGGGCACAGATATGAAATAATCTCCAAGATAACTAAGTATTAAAAAATTAAAAGCCTAAGTAGAAAACAATGTATATATAATGTTTCCTTTAATGTAACTTTTTAAAAAGCTCAACACAGATACTTGTATACATTACATAGAAACTTTTTTTTCCTGGGAGGAAACCAAGGTTACCCACAGGGTTATCTCTTTGAAGAGGACTGATACTTTTCTAAATGTTACAGTTTTAGATTGGAGGGTTTTCAACCTGGGCTTCATGGTCTATTTTAAGGAGTCTGTGAAACCCCTGAAATTGGATACTGAATTGTAAATGTCTGCATTTCTTTTAGGGAAAGGATTCTTCGCTTTTGCATACCCTGTAAGGGTCTTAAACCTCTCCCTCCCCTGAAAGATTAAGAACCACTGTGTTGGACCCGTACTGGTGCTGAGTTTTAATATTCACTCACTTCTTTGCTCAGAAGCCATGAAACAGCATTGGATTGTGACCAGCACAGGCACTCAGAAAAACACCACCCCATCCCTGCCCTGGAGAAGGAGATAGTTTGTGGCATAATAATGACATTGTCTGCTCAAGCCTCAGAAATGGCAACAGGGCACAGCTTCCCTCTAACAGGAAGAAGGAAAAGTGGAACTGAAAATTATTTGCATGTTTAAAATTAGACCTTCTGTGGGAACTGACACTACTTCGCTTTCAAAGTGCCTCCCATCTGCTGTCTCATTGCCACCACCCAGTCACCCAGGCATTTACATGCCGTGGAAATTCTGAGACAATAGGATGACTATTAAGGAATCCTATCACTGATAAGGAAGTAATAACAAATTTCCTACAGCTCCCGTCTTCCAAGAGGTCACCAGAAAAGCCACTGGAAAGCCATACGGGGAGGTGACAAAATTGCTGTGGGCTTCTCTGGTCTGAGAGACCTGCAGCTTCCAGAGATCTCCACTTAGACACTCTCTACCCCTCTCATGACCACTCCTTCCCTGGCAAATCCAGTGCCAGCCCTTTCTCTGGAGGGGCAGCAAAGACGTCACATGCACAGCCTGTATCACACCTGTGACTGGTTAGCCGGGGGTGATCAGAATGATGTCAGCCCCACAGCCTGTAAGAGTCACGAGGCCACCTGCTTCTCTTGCTCATCACCAGGACCTCCATTCAGTGCCTGTCCCACATCCAGCGCGTCCCCAATTGAAGCAATTTATCACATTTACAAGTGTGCCGTAACCACAACATCTTTACATAATTCCGTACTCAATATTTTTCTTTAGCTTAACTTTTTATTAAGTTTAAACAAATTTATTTACCATGACCCTCATGGGTCTGACATCTCACTTATAACTTTTTTACTAACGCTCCCCTAAAATAAATAATTATTAGCATTTTTCTAAAATGTTCTGTGAGCCAAGTTCATTTTGCACACCACTAGGGTTATTCCGCACCACTGTGTGGGAGACACTTAATAAATATTTGTTACATGAATTAATGACCTGAAGCCCCACCTCCCCTCCGCAGATAACAGCAGCAGCCACAACTAGCAACGGGGAGACTCGGAATTTACAGAGCAGTTCCTCTTCCATCTGACTTGATCCTCTCCGCCACCCAGTGAAGCAGGAAGTATTAGTCCCATTTTCCAGATAAGGAAATGAGGAGTCACAGAGGTTAAGTGTCTTGCCCAAGTCTAGGCAGCTACTAACTGGCTGAGCGAGGACCTAAGCCCAGGTCTTTCCATCCCAGATCCCATTCTGTCTCCACTAAAGCAGGCCTGCCTCACATACTCAGGCTCCCAAAGAAACATGAGCAGGAAAGGGGGTTCCTGGGCTGTCTGTGTTACAAATGGAGTAGATTCTACAGGGTTTAGAATGCAGAAAACCCAAAACCCCATCAGGGTTCAGGCCCCACAAGCCTGTCCTTCACCACAGGTCAGTCACCTCCTCTCTTTTTATTTCCCCCTCCTTTTTTTATTGAAATATAGTCGATTTACAATGTTGCGTTAATTTCTGCTGTACAGCAAAATGATTCATTTATACCTATATATACATTCTTTTTAAAATTCTTTTCCATGATGGTTTATCACAGGATATTGAATATAGTTCTCTGTGCTATACAGTAGGACCTTGCTGTTTATCCATTCTGTATATAATAGTTTGCATCTGCTAACCCCGAACTCCCAATCCATCACTCCCCTACCACCCACCCCTTGGCAACCACAAGTCTGCTCTCTATGTCTGTGAGTCTCTTTCTGTTTCATAGATAGGCTCATCTGTGTCACCTCCTCTCTTAGCTGCACACTGAAGACTTTTGTAAAACACATGAATTCTTCCAGCACAGGACGGTAAACTGGAGCGGCAGAGATGGCAAACCCACCTCTGCCATGTACTAGTTATGAATCTTTGGTAAGTTCTGAACCTCAGTTTTCTCCCAAATAAAACGGGATCAGGGAATTCCCTGGAGGTCCAGTGGTTAGGACTCAGTGCTTTCACTGCTGGGGCCCAGGTTCGATCCCTGATCAGGGAAGTAAGATCCTACAAGCCACGTGGTGTGGCCAAAATTAAAAAAGAAAAAACATTAAAATAAAATAAAATTGGACCATGAATAGCACCTACCTCTCAGTTATTTCTGCAATGGTCAAATGAGATAATGCATTAAAACCCTTAGTGCCTGCCACATATAAAGTTACCTATTAATTAATGTTGTCAGCAGCATTCTATTCGAAGGGAAAATTGCCTCTTACCCTACACTCTGAATAATTCCCTTGGCCAAGCAGTGAATGAACTAAGTAAGTAACTGCTGATGAAGTGCTGGCTAAACCCAGGCCTACAGTCATTCAGCAACTCTACCTGGGCCTCAACCCCAAGCAAAGATTACTTTTAGGAGCTAAATAACCTCTTTGCTGACCGAAATTGCTCGCTCAGGAGCCAGGATTCTCTCTGCTTAGGAAACCTTGGGTGTTCTGTGGTTATCTTCACCGTGTGGCTAAACTTGAAGTCGGCTCAAAGTCACAGTCTAACCATAAACCAATTTGCTCTGTTTTCTTAAACTGTCTGCAAACAAAACATAATCGTTTGGTTTTTCCGTTGTTGTTCTGAAGCAAAACAAAAATATTTAAAGTCACCCCTATGAGAATTTTAACAAGCAAGTTCAAGGGGAGTCAAAATAATTTTTTGTACCCTGGATGAAACAGGTAGGTAAGAGGGCTTAAGGATTAGCTACAGTAGACAATAAACACAAACAGCTATTATTCACCAGGAAACAAGAAAACAAAGGAAAAGCAAATCCAAAACACTATAAGACCAACAAAACAGCTATCACTCACCAGTTTGTTTGTTTGTTTTTCATTCTAAAGCAGCCCACTATCAAACTGATTTTATAAAGAATCTGTCAGGACTGCTTTTCTCCAAAGAAGGAGGCAAGGGGGGAAAACTGCTTTGTCACATTGCCTAAAACATACACACAAACCAAAATTAGTGGGCAAAAATGCTACAAGAATGGGTGAAGTCACCGCACCCAGCAAAGTCCTCATGTTGGAATCATCTCTGGCCATCCTTCCTGTCTTGGAGAAGGGGGATGAGAAGCCAGGTTAAAAAATTGCTTTTCCAGCCCTACTAAGCATTAAGTCTTCCAGCACCTCAGCTTCCTTGCTTCCGTACCCATTATCATTAATGCCCAAACAGAGCTTCATCTTTTCTACAACTTGGCCATTTTTTAAGCTGCTACAGTTGATTCCATTTAAAAACACACACCATCCAAGCCTTACAAAACCAACCAAGTGTTAGGGAGGCAGTCGGATAACTTCACCCACATTTCCTATATGTATGGTACAAGCTTCAGAAATCTCAAATATGACTTTCAATCTCAAATATGATTCGACTTTGAAAAACTCAATTTACACCCACAGTTTCAGGAGTACACAGTGAGGCAGGGCTGTGCCTATTGTAAAATTAAGAACAAAGAGAAAACATGGCCCAAAAAACAGCATCATGAAAATCTGAGGCACGGGCAAGTGACACAGGTTCCAGTCCCAGCTCCTCTACTGTCTTGCCAGGTGACCTCAGCCCAATCACTGTCTTCCCTGGGCCTCAATAGCCTTATCAAAAAAAGAAAGAAAGAAAAAGAAAAGAAACAAGCAAAGGAACAAAGAAAAAGGACTTTGAGCTACCTTGAAGTCTGGTCCAGCTCAAAAACGCGCTGAATCCCTGAAATACCCAGTATCAAAATAGACCGTCAAATGTGGATTTTGAAGATGCTTTTTCAGAGAGCCTTTTAGACTTCCTATTTTATAATGTATCCAAAAATGAGAAATAAAGAGCCCTCTTGAGTTTCTACAGGACAAATTAGAGAGGAAGGAAATACCTGAATAGGGGACAAGTGTAGCGTGGCAAGATGCTATTGAAACACAAGGAAGGATTGGGCAAGAAATAAATTTACCCAAGAAACGTTTCGCTGATTCAAAGCACAGCTAGCAACCATCAGGGCCCAAGCAAAACCATAAATAATATAATAAAATATATATGTACCAAAGTAAACTAAAAATAAATGAAGTATTTCTTTAGTATTAACTTTGGTACAAAAGATCTTCAATATGAGGCAATATTTTTTTAATCTCATATACTATTCTCAATGAATTTCCTTACAGGGTCACGGAGAAGACAGTCCATACACACTGTACCTTAATGTTAACCCCATCTGGACACACTTTTTTTTTTTTTTTTTTGCGGTACGCGGGCCTCTCTCACTGTTGTGGCCTCTCCCGTTGCGGAGCACAGGCTCCGGAGGCGCAGGCTCAGCGGCCATGGCTCACGGGGCCAGCCGCTCCGCGGCACGTGGGATCTTCCCAGACCGGGCACGAACCCGTGTCCCCTGCATCAGCAGGCGGACTCTGAACCACTGCGCCACCAGGGAAGCCCTGGACACACTTTAATGTTTACAAAGCTCTTTCAGACACTGGCCAGTGAAAGTCCCTCAAACAACGCTATGGGGCAGGTGGTCCCATGCTACAAAAGCTATTAACTGAGGATGGAGGAGACGGAAGAGCAAGTCCAACCTGCACCCGGCCCTGGAGCTGGTCTTCTGACACCTAATCCAATATTCTCTGCAGGAGGTCACAGAGCCTTCCAGGCCTTCAGGACAGCCTGTTCAAAGCCTGCCGAGGAAAACTGTGCGGGAACACTAGCAACCAGAGCGTCCTTTGGGTGCTGAGAGTTGTCGCAGCCCCCAGGCCCCAGCTGCCTTCTTGTCCTGCCTGCTGGGCTGCATTGCTGCCCCAAGGCTGACGTCTCTGCTCTCAGACAATCTTTTTATTTGTGCTTGAAAAGTTTTCCCTTGTAATAACCTACAATGGAAAAGAATCGAAAGTATATATATAGATATATACATATATATGTATACCCGAATCACTTTGCTGTACACCTGAAACTAATACAATATTGTAAATGAACTACATTTCAATTTAAAAGAAAGAGAAAGGAAGGGACCTGGAAAAAAAAAAAACAATTTTCCCTGAAGCCAGGTTCCATACCCAGCCAGTAACTCACTTCCCAGGTTTTCAAACATCATGTCCTCAGAGCCGCTGTCTGTATAAAAGAAGCAAGGTTTTTCCTTCACAAAATGCACAACAGGGGTATCATCAGGGCCCTTTCCACTGCGAGTTCAAGACCCTAGCAGTCTCCTAGAAAGCTGTGAGGACGAACCCGCTGGCTCAGCTCCCGCCGCAGGGCTGGGTGATTCTGCTTTTTCACTTCCAGTTCCCTATCTGTGAAATGGGGACATCTCCCAGCTGCCCGGCCTCACCCCGTGGGAACACCGTGAAGGGGAAACGGCGCTTTCAGAAAGATCGTCACCAAAACGGCAGGCACAGCATTATCTGAAAAGCGAAGCTAGAAAACAGGGCGGGGAGGGGGGGGGGAGCCGGCGCCCACAAAGCACGAATTAAGCATCCAGGGAAGCAAGCAGCTTCTCCGGGAAGAGGACCGTCGCCCGGAGGCACGCCTGCGAGTGGCCACCTTCTCCCCAGGCTGAGAACTTTCCCCAGAAGCAGCGCCCTCTGCCCGGAGGCCCCGCGCCTCTCCCACTGCCCGCCGCCCGCCGCCCGACCCTGCCCCGGCTCCCCGCGGCCGCCGCCGCTGCCCTTCGGCCCGGCCCCTCGGGCCCCCGCAGGCCGGGTCGGAGGTCGGCTGCGGCTCGGCCAGGCCCGCCCGGCTCCGCGTCGGGAGCCCTCCACAAACACGCCCCCTCCGGCCGCCTCGGGCTGGCGAGCCGGGCCCGCGCCGGCCAGATGTGACCAGCTCGGGTCAGGGCCGGACCAGAGACGGCCTGCAGCCCGCGCGGGGCCGGCCACGGGGAGGCTCCGGGCACCCGGGACCCCGAAGCCCACCACCCTCCCTCGCGTACGCGGCAGCCGGGGAAACGGCTCGGTCGCCGGCGCGCGAGGCCGGCCTCCAGCAGCGGGGGGCCCCGAGGACGCGGACCCCCCGCCACCTCCCCCGATCCCCGCAGGCAGGGCGCACCCGGGCAGGTGCAGGGGCTGCCAGTCCCGCCCCCACCCTCCTCGCGCCCCCCCACGGGCCCACCCATCTCACCTGGCCCAGGCGCAACAGCAGCAGCAGCGGCGGCAGCGCCCAGCGGAGCCGGGGCGAGCGCGGAGGCGGCCGCGCCTCCCGCGCCGCCTGCTTCATTCCCCGCGCGCCCTGGAACGTGCCCGGGACGCGCGAGTCGGGCCCCGCCGTGCTTCCGAGCCCCGGCGCCCTAGTCGCCGCCTCCAGCCACCGCCTCCGCCTCCTCCTCCTCCAGCCGGTCCGCCTCGTCCCCGCTCCGCCCGCCCCGGGCTTCCCCGGGGACATGGCAGCAGCGGCGGCGGCAGCGGCCACACGGCGGAGCCTGGCGGGGCTGCAGCGGGGTGGACGCGTCCCTGGGCGCGCAGGGGCTTCGCAGGGCGGAGCGAGCGGCGCCCACCCCCCGCGCTCAGCACCCTGATCCCGGCTCCGGCGGCTCCGGCTGCCTCCTCCGCGCTTCATGCGGATGGGGCTACAGGGAGCCTCGGCGAGCGCTCAGCCCCCTCCCTCCCCCTCCCCCTCTGAATATTCATCGCTTCCTCCCACCCCGGCCGGCCGACCGGCTGCCGAGCACCGCGGCCCATCGCCGCCCTCCCGCTGCAGCCCCCGCCCCCGCCGGGCCGGCCGGGCGGCTGGGAGGGGGCGGCGGCGCTCCCCGCGCGCTCCCGGGCGGCTCCCCTCCGGCGGGCAGAGGAAGCTCCCCCGCCTTGCCCGCCCTCTCCGCCCAGCCCTCCCACATTCCTGGGACTCGGCACCCGGGACGCGGCTCTGCGGCTCTCGAGACGCGAGCCCGTACCCCTCGGCCCGGTTCCATGGCCCCGAGTTTGGGTCACCAGATGTTGACCGAGACCCCTGCCGAGGGCACAGCCAGGCCTGCGTTAAGACGGCAACCCAGGGAAGGCCTGGTTGACCTTCGCTGGGTTGCCGGCGAAGGCTTGGAGTGGCAGTGGAGGTGCATGAACCCCTAAATTGTAGGGGACGTGCAGTGTGTTCTCCCCGCCCCCATCCCCGGACCAGGGAGGCAGAGAGCAGGCATTGGAGCGGGTCCTGTGATTAGGGTCCCCCGCTCTGCCATGTGGTAAACCTGGCTCTGCTAGTAGTACTAGCTGTGTGACCTCGGGAGAGGCATTTCACCTCTCTGGGCCTCCTTTCCTCATCTGTGAAGTGAGGATAATACTAGTACCTGGCTGGAGAGACTTGACCATTATATGAGATAATGAACGGAAAAGCCCTAAACACCCGGCCTGACACCACACATAGTGGGCCTCAGTAAGCAGTAGCTCTTCCAGCAGCTTTCATCACATTTTCAAAGGAGTCCACAACCCGAAAGGGGTTAAAGATTACTGCAGATGTTACTGTTATGCCCATGCACACAGGAGGGAACTGAGAATCAGATGCTCAGCCTGTTGCCCAAGGAAAAGTAATGAGAGAAAGGGCTAAACCAAGGAGTGCTGGGGAGGGAGAGATGAATTCCAACCAGGGGAGGAGGTGACACCTGAGCTGGGCTTTGAAGGATGGGTTGAATTTCACCAGGAAGATAGAGGGGGGCAGGGGCTCAAGAAGTGGGAGCAACTTGGCAAAAAATGGGAGGCGGATGCTTCAGGCTTGGCCCTTCTGAGAAGAAGCAAATGGGAGGTTGAGGGGTTCATATATAGAGACTCTGAAAGGCACAATAATAAGTCTGGGCTGGATTCGATGTGCAGCAGATTGTAAACCACCAGGTGCCCAACACCACAACCAGACACCTCTTGTACCTCAGGTTCCCCATCTACGAGACAGGAACGCATCTTCGCTTAAAGGGTCTAAGCAGCTCCTACCAGGACTGCACACACAGAGAACAGAAGGTAAAGGAACCTCACCTGGTCACTCAAACACCCTGCCATCTTTTGTTTAAACACGGTGTAATTATCGTAATTCACCAGGAATTCTGTTCCTTCCTGACTCCTCACCTTCTTGGGGCAGAGACAGGTGGTTTGAAAGCCGTTCGTATCCATGATGGCCAAAGAAAGCGTGACTTACTGCCAGTGCTACCAGGTCTTCAGGTTGCCCCAGATACTCATAGACCCTACCGACCCTAAGGATCCATCCAAGCCTCCACTGCTTCATGACAGGTCTGCAAATAGCTCTGGGAACACCAGCGTGCGCTTGGGTTTTTCTCCTGGATGAAATATGTGCTCACGGTTGTGTTAGTTGGAACCGGATTTCCCCGCAACATGGTGATGAAAGAGAATAAACAGTATTTTCAGTAAAGGGAGTTACAACCTGAATAATAAACTACCTGTTCAGTCATAAACAGATCACACTGGATTAATGACCTATATGAGACATAAATTAATCCTGAGTACGTGTGGTATAAACTCCCTGAGGGCAGGGATCGGGCCTTTCTCCCCCTGGTTGCCCTGCAACACCTCACTCAGTGCCTTACCCATGGCAGGAAAAGCTCATTTTTCCACAAGGATAAATTAGGGAAGGGTCATTCTCTTTGCAAAAGGACTTGAGATTATGTTCCAGTGTACAGGAAGATCCTCAGATGCCACTTCCCCTAGAAATTCCCAGATGCCCCAACCCTGAGTTGGGTACCCTTCCCCCTCTGTGCTCTTGTAGCTCCCTGTGCTAACCTAACCTAACCACAGTGGACTGTAAGTCAGGCCCTTGAAGACAAGGCCTGCATTTTCCTTGTCACTGTATCCCCAGCACATAATAATCACTCATATAGTATTTATTTAGCTGAATTGAATGCATTCCTTTGAATAGCAAACTAAGGTGTTAAATATATGTCTGTACACACACACACACACACACACACACACCCCAACTTCCATTTGCAAACAGCTTTTCAGGAATAAATCTGCTGTGCAAAGTTCAGAGCACATTCTCTCTGAGAATAAATAATGCTATCTGACCTTTTAATCATGTCCACCCTCAAGCAAAAGCTAAAGCTCTACTGAATATGGGGCCAGGTGCCCAGAGAATGAAAGGGTCAAAGCAAAGAGAGGCTGGGGGGCAGCGTACCTGAATGTGTTCCAAAATTGCCAGGTAAGAATCACCCAGTGGCTTGTTATAATATACGTTCCCATGCCTTTCCTTAGACTGCAGAGGACTGTATCTGTACTTTTCACCAGCTCCTTGGGTCATTCTTGCTGTGAAACAGGATTGGAAGGCACTATTGATCTTATGGCTGGCCTGCATTGCATCCCTACTAATAATAAAGACCATTGATCTGGTACTAACTAGGTGCCAGGCACTATTCTAGGTACTTTACATCCATTATTTCTGCTCCTTACTACAACCCTATAGAATGGGTATCATTATCAATATTTTAGGAACAAAGAAACTACATCTCAGAGAGGCTTAGTTACTTACACAAGATCACAGAGCTTCAGAGGGGCAAAATCAGAATCTGAAACCATACCTTTCTTGCCACTATGTCATGGTGCCCCTTCCCTTGACATTTGTAGATAACTTAATATAAAGTGTTTTCTGTGTTAGCTGTTGTTATTACTTTTATCATGACTCTCTTGGGCCTCAGTTTCCCCAATTTTAAAATAGGCAGTGACAGAAGGTACAAGACTTTCCACTTCATCCCCCAAGAATGGGGAACAGGCAAGGCAACCATGTTTCATGAGAGGTCCACCATCCCAGCAGGAAGCAAGCCTGCTGGGCACCAGCCTGGAACCAGGTCGCCGGCCCTGCAGGGAGTCAATTCAGCCTGGCAACCCTCAGTTTATTTTAAAAGCCACCATGAGCAAACCATTCTCCAAAGCCCTCCTAAGCGGAATGGAATGTTTCTTGGGAGTCTGATTAGCTAATGTTGCAGGCATGGCTGCCCTGAGACCTTCCTGCCTCACAGACTTGAACTGAATCAGAATGGAAAGGAAGACTTTTCGAAAGTTCTTTAAAAAAAAAAAAAAAAAGTAACACTTCATCTTTACAATAGTAACAGGCTGTTTCCTGTGGACTAATAACTGGGCTGTGGTTAGAACTCCATGTTTGTCCACCAGACCTCAGTTCCTCCTGAAACACTGCCTTAATCACCTGCCCCTGTACCAAACCAGGGAGTGTCTCGGCAGGACTTTTTTGTTCCTGACTTCAAGCACTTGCAACGTTAAGCATGTTCATATTTCTGTGCGTGTGTGTGTGTATTATGTGCTGTGTGTTGTATGCTGAGATAGGAAACAAAGTTTACTTGCAAAGAAACAGTAGCACGTGACAGATTTTTCAGAGTGTAGAGAGCAGAAAGAGAGCCATTGCTCTCAAGAGTCCCCACCCTTTCCCAAATGTAGGCACCCACAGGGAGGAGCCCACGGGCTTCTGCACTTCCAACTGTTAGGTCCTGAGTCAAGCTCCCAGGGAGCCCAGTACCTTCAAGCTCCCAGGGAGTCCAGTACCAATCACACCGGGCTGGCAGAACGAACACAAGACCCAGGGTTTGGGGGTACCTGGGTACACGGGGAGTGTGTGGTAAGGAGACTTGGAGCCTAGGGGACAAGAGGCTTTTGTCCAGGGCTTGCGAACTACTTCCACACAAAGACCACAAGTGCCAGGTTGGGGGCAGGAGGGCAGTCAAGCCTGCAGCAGAAACATCACCTCCAACAAAGGAAGGGCTGAGAGGTGTAAAGACAAGAAGAGCGAGAGTAGGCGGGAGGCCCAGAGTCCCAGGGCTTCTTGGCAGCCGGGTCCTTCCTCGTTAAAAATAAATTAATTTTTTTCAGGTTTGAAAAGAAATGTGCTTTCTTCTTTTTTTTCTTTTTTTTCAGGTTGAAAAGAAAATCTTAATCACATTGGGCTGGATGTATACAACACCTGGGTCCCTGCAGTTAGGGTAAGTAATCAACTCGTGTGGGAACAATTGTATAGTGGAATCTTGCTAGTAGAGAAGAAAATACCCTGAAATCTAAATAAGCAAATAAAAATCATATATGGCACTATAGTTACATTATATATATAAATGATATATAAACATGTGCACGTATATATCATATTAGTATGTATCATATTAGAGAGCTACAAGCATGAGCTTTGCTAGTGGCAATAAAGTCTAGTGGATATGAGTCTGGACTCTGGAGTCAGCTGCCTGGGTTCAAATCCTGGTCCTGCCATGTATTAGCTGTGTGACCCTGGATAAGTTACTCAAGTTCTCTGTGCCTCAACATCCTTATCTGTAAATGAGGATGTTCTTGATGATAATATCTACCTCATAGAATTTTTATAAGTATTACAGTAGTTAAAGCACCGATAATACTGCCTGGAATAAAGTAAATACCATGTAAGTGTTTGCCATTATTAAAATATTTTTTTGGAAGATCTGAAGCAGGGTGGTGTAATGGGGGAGGATATGTGCTTTGGATCAGATGGTCATAGGTTCAAGTCCTATGCTTGCTATGTAATTTTGGCCTCCATTTCCTCATGTAAAGAATGGGATGATAGAGACTTCCCCAGTGGTCCAGCGGCTAACACTCCATGCTCCCAGTGCAGGGGGCCCAGGTTCAATCCCTGGTCAGGGAACTAGATCCCATATGCCGGAAATAAGAGTTCGCATGCCGCAGGTTAAGATCCCACGTGCCGCAACTAAGACCCGGCACAGCCAAATAAATAAATAAAATTTTTTTAAAGGGATGATAATTGATCATTATGAAAATGAAAGGAAAAGTCACATGCAAAGTGCCTGGCACATATTCCAGGAGATACAAGTGGTAAAGGCATAGTAACTGAGAGAAAAAAAAAAAAAGGAGATTGGGAATGAATGGTACTAGTGAATGGTACTCATGACCATCACAGTGACAGAGCCTCTAAAACCTGGCAATTGAAAGTGTGGCCCACTGGGCAGCAGTATGACATCCCCTGGGAACTTGTTAGAGTTTCTGGCCCCACCCCAGACCTACTGAGATGGTTGATTTGATGAGTGGGCCTTGGGATGCCCAGATATCTGGTTAAACACTATTTCTGGATGTGTCTGTGAGGGTGCTTCCGGAAGAGATTCACATTTGAATTAGTGAGCTGAGTAAAGCAGATGGCCCTCCCCAATGTGGGTGGGCTTCATCCAATCTGTTGAGGGCCTGAATAGAACAAAAAGGCGGAGGAGGGTTGAATTTTCTCTCTGCCTGACTGTTTGAGCTGGACAACGATCTTCTCCTGCCTGGCGTTCCGGGTTCTCAGACCGTCAGACTCAGACTGGAATCTACACCATTAGCTCTCTGGCTCTGTGGCTCTCAGGCCTTTGAACTACACCACCAGCTTTCCTGGGTCTCCAGCTTGCATATGGTAGGTCATGGTCTTCTCAGCCGCCATAATCACATGAGCCAATACCTATTTTATTTGTATATATTTTTTTAACATATATATATATATATATATATATTTTTTTTTTTGTGGTACGCGGGCCTCTCACTGTTGTGGCCTCTCCCGTTGCGCCAGACGCACAGGCTCAGCGGCCATGGCTCACGGGCCCAGCCGCTCCGCGACATGTGGGATCTTCCCGGACCGGGGCACGAACCTGTGTCCCCTGCATTGGCAGGCGGACTCTCAACCACTGCGCCACCAGGGAAGCCCCAACATATAAATTTTATATATTTTTTTCCTATTGTTTCCGATTCTCTGAAGAACACTAACTAACGTACCTACTAAATCAGAATCTGCATTTGAATGAGATTGCCAGGAGATTCCTATATACCTGAAAGTTTGAGAAGCACTGACCTGGTCGGTTGGGTGGCAAGGCAGCATGCTCCTTAAGAGCTGGCTCTCAGGGACTTTCCTGGCAGTCCAGTGGTAAAGACTCCACGCTTCCACTGCAGGGGGGCCGGATTCCAACCTAAAAGAAAAAAAAAAAAAGGGACTTCCCTGGCAGCACAGTGGTTAGGAATCCGCCTGCCAATGCAGGGGACACGGGTTCGATCCCTGGTCCGGGAAGATCCCACATGCCGCGGAAAAACAAAGCCCACGCGCCACAACTACTGATCCTGTGCTCTAGAGCCCGTGAGCCACAACTATCGAGCCCATGCACCACAACTACTGAAGCCCGTGCGCTTAGAGCCCAGGCTCTGCAACAAGAGAATCCACCGCAATGAGAAGTCCACGTACCGCAACAGAGTAACCCCGCTCGCCTCAACTAGAGAAAGCCCGCGCGCAGCAATGAAGACCCAACGCAGCCATAAATAAATAAATAAATTTATTCCAAAAAATAAAATAAAAGAGCTGGCTTTCAGCCTTTATCAGTGATTTGGTTAACATGCTTATTTCTGGCCCCCCATCAGAAACTCTGAATTAGGGTTCTATCTCCGATTAGAATTGGAGCTCAGGACTCTGCACTAAGAAGCACACAGGTGACCCAGGTACCGTTAGCTTCCTCCAACCACTCTGGGAAAACACTCTCAAGTGTCTTCTGAGTCTATGTGATTTTTTTTTTCCTATGAAGCAAAAGAATTTTAAAAGGTCTAGACTACCACATATAAGCAGAATATGTTTAAAGAGCTTCCTTTTACTTACTTAGAAGCTATAATCCAAGATCAAGAGACAGTAAACACCTAAGTAATAACATCCAGTTCCATTATTGGCAGCTAACTATGTACCAGGCTATGTGCAAGCTATTTTATACACTTTATCTCATTTAATCCTTCTTTATCTGTATATTTATACCCACAACCCTACCCCACAGGTGCTGTCATGATTCCCATTTTATGGTTAAGGAAATAACAGCACGTACAGTTTAAGTAACTTGCTCAAGGACACACAGGTGGCGGAACAGGAGGCGGACAAAAAGCTGGCTGAAGCCAAACTTGTGTTAACCACTCTATGATTGCTTCCCAGGGCAGACATCCCTGGCCTAAGGAGGTCCTTCTGTAGAACTCTTTCCCTACCCTCAGTATCTCCCACATGGTCCTTTAAGCTTCAGCGTCTTGCCAAGGGCAGCATGTTACAGATACCCCTGAATTCCCTGAACATACACAATAAATGCATGATTTCAAGATAAGAACATATAGACAAATTCCTCTTCTCCCTTGTTTCTTATTCATCTGCTGCTGTCATTTTCCTCTGTTGTTATTTTCATCAGGCTTTTTTTTTTCTGAGACTTGCATCCACTCTGTTGAAAGGTGCTCTTGCTGCTCTCAGGGCTTATCATCCTGAGACTCGGGCAATTGTAAAATATTACACACAAAGAACCTTGGAGGTCATCCAGTCCAACCCGCTCACTCTACAGATGAAGAAACAGATGAAGAAACTGAGGCTCAGGGAGGTTGAGTGACTTGTGAATGGTAACACATCTGGTCCATGTATCAGCAGTGCTTCAGCAGTAAGGCTCTGTTCTGCAATCTCTCTTGACGTGCTCCCTCTCCTCTATGTGACTCACAGGAAAGAAAGTAAGATCTCTCGCATTCTGGGCCTCCACCCTTCTCAAATAACCTCCATTAATCTCTGGGCTGTTAAGAAATTTGAAATTTGCAGTCACCAAAGATGTACAGAACATGAAGCATTTTTGCCTTGAGCCTCTGGGCCCTGGGAAAGCAAGCTGGGCTGGGCTGATCCTGGGCCTGGTTCTGATCTGGCCATTGTCCGAAGCAAAGGAATCCAGCACAAAGAAGGAGTTTGTACACCAGCTGTAATCCCGGTGTAGGTAAGCCTGCAACCGGTGTCCTCAAGGTCTTGGCTTTTCTGGCAAAGCTAGATTTCCTTTACTCCGGTCCCTGCTGACACAGTGACAACCTGAAGACTCGTTAGGCCCGGAGCAAGACATCCGCAGAGAAGAAGCATAAACATAAACAAGGCAAAGCAGTGAAGGGATCCTGCCTGGCTCCCTAACTCGACCTGGCATTTGTTACCTGGGAGGATCCCTGGCTCCCGGCCTCCTGGCCTTCAGCACCAACCTGAGGCAGGTGTATTCTCTGCGCACCTGGATCATACCCAGGTGTTAGCCAGCCAGCTCGATCTTCCACTCCCAGGGCTAGAAGAGAGTTTAGAGGTCATGCATTCAACCCCGGATTTTACCAGTAACCAAACAAAGGCCCCAAAGGAGGTCAATGATTGTCTAAAGCCATGGAGAAGTGTGTAGAGAAAAGTCAGAATGGGAACTGGGATAGGAGTGGAATAGAGAGAGAGGTATACACACATGTGCACATGCACACACACATACACACAGTGTTATGTCATTTTAAAGTTTACAAAATTCTTTCACATACAGTTAAGAATGATACTCAAGATAGTTTAACCTGTCAGGCCCACAGCCCTACAAACATGAATACATTTGGCCCTCTCCTGAGAAGTGGGCTCTGACCCTATTTCCATCTCACAGATGAGGAGATGAAGCCTCAGAAGACTGACACTTAGCCCTGTTCACCATCGTAAGTTATATTTGTGTTCGCTTGTTTGCAGATTACAGACATAGCTTAAGCAAAAAGGGGGGTTTTGTTATAACACTGGAGTGTCACAGAGCACCCCCAAGGCAGGAATACCCAGGGCCTCCCCTAGCCTGGGACCAAGAACTGGAAAACCACCAAGAGCTCCAGACAGTTGTCTCTGCCTCTTGCTTCTCTCCTGCAGGCCACCCTTCAATGCATCTCCGTGTACTTCTTTCCAGTTTTTCTCACCTCTGTTTCATGTCCTTATAGTGACTCGTAGACCATATCAAATCCCAGCTCTCAGAAGGAATCTGATTAGCCCAGCTTGGATCCCATGCCCACCCCTGGTCCAATCAATGTGGCTGAGGAGAGAGGGTCATATTACGTAACGATCGCGACCAAAGGCCACCTCGCTGGTAGGTAGATGCACAGATAGGGGTAGCAGTGAGCTGAGCAGACACCCCAAAAGTTGTCTACTATGGTCACACAGGACACACAGAGCCAGGGCTCAGACCCATCTCCAGCCTGTCAGGACAGGATGCCTTTCCGTAGGACCACTGATCCCTCTGTCCCCAGGGCCATGTCCAAATACATGGCTGCCCACTCTGCACTAATCTTTGGATGCCAAGGGATGTCCCTGTTGCCCTGGAAGGATTTAGGCCAAGGACTGAGATTCAATTCCAGCTATTCCTGCACAGAGATCAAGGGAGATCCCCTGATTGGCCCCTGAGTTTATTGATGAAATTAGACAGAGAAACAGAGGAAGGAGAAAACCTGTCATCAGCAGTGGAGTCCCAGAATCCTGCCTGCTTCTCATCCTCTGGTTGTCTGAACACTCTGTTTAGGGGCTAAGAGTGGTCTGACTCTGTGGGGAGCACTGCATGGGGCCATGGCAGATGGAGGAAGTATCTGCAGGGAACCTAGAAATCAAAGGCCTGCTCAGAGGCTGGCAGGAAGCTACTAGGGTCATGGCGCTAGAAAAGGGAGACACAAAAGGCCTGAGCTGATACTGAAAGGGCAGGGGGTATGGCCAAGGAAAGAACCCCAGACAGGGGGAGAGCAGAGAACGGATGCCAGACACACTGCTGGGCCCCTCCCTGCAGAGGCCATCTGGAGCTGGCCCTTAAGGACCATGGTAGGATGGGGCCTGGGACATACATACTGCAGGTGGGAATGAAACCAATCCAGTCTCTCTGGAGGCACTTTGGCAATATGTATTAAAAGTCTTTAATGGGCTTCCCTGGTGGCGCAGTGGTTGAGAATCTGCCTGCTAATGTGGGGGACACGGGTTCGAGCCCTGGTCTGGGAGAATCCCACATGCCGCGGAGCAACTAGGCCCGTGAGCCACAACTACTGAGCCTGCGCGTCTGGAGCCTGTGCTCCGCAACAAGAGAAGCCGCGATAGTGAGAGGCCCGCGCACCGCGATGAAGAGGGGCCCCCGCTTGCCACAACTAGAGAAAGCCCTCGCACAGAAACGAAGACCCAACACAGCAAAAATAAATTAATTAATTACTAAACTCCTACCCTCAACGTCTTCTTTAAAAAAAAAAGTCTTTAATAATAATAAAAACAATAATAATAAAGGCATTTTTACCTCAGAAAACCCACTGTGGTTATTTCTCCACTGCCTAGAAAAGAGCCTGATTCACAGAAGGGACTCAATAAAAATTACTAAACGAACGACTAGATGATTGACATGTGCATAAAGAGAGATATAAGCAAGGATGTTCAATACAGTAGCAAATTGGAAACAACCTAAATGCCCACCAATAGGGGACTAGTTAAGTAAATTATGGTATAGCCTTATAAAAGAATACTTTACAAATATTTTAAATGATGGCATAGACGTATACCTATTGATTTGGAAGAATATTCTCAATATTTTGCTGGGGAAGAAAGCAGGATAAAAATAATGTCATTTTATAGAGAGAAAAACATTTTAATATACACATAAAGAAAAGTTAATAATGTATGAAAATGATAACAATGGGAAATAAGATTTCAGATCATTAATCCTTTCTCTTTTAGTTTATTTCTATCTTCTAAATTTTCTACCATGACCATGTATTACTTGTATAATTAGAAATAGTAGGAGAGGGAATTCCCCTGGTGGTCCAGTGGTTAGGACTCTGAGCTCTCACTGCCAAGGACCCGGGTTCAATCCCTGGTCAGGGAACTAAGATCCCACAAGCTGCACGGCCAAAAAAAAAAAAAAGACAGAGAGAAAAGAAAGTAATACATGAAAATATTTCTCATCAGAAAAGGGTGAAGTGAGGCCAAGAGGGAGATGAATACAAGTGATCAATCAACAAATGATTTCAGAGCACTGGTTGCGTGTGGTGCTGAGTGCTTCAGCAACTATCAAGAAGTGTCACGCAAAGTCCCTGCCCTCCAGGAGTCAACAGTGTGATGGTAGAAAATCACAGGGGAGGGTGGGAGACGGCTGCAGGCTGGCACTGAGACTATGGTGGGCACAAGGGCCACCGACAGTACTTTGCTTCGTGTGACCAAGGATAGACCAAGACAAGGCAGGGGAGGGCTATGGATGGGGGAACCTAGAAAGCCAGAGATGCAGCAAGAACCAGCAAAGCAAAGACCGGCAATGATGAATAAGGGTCAATGACATCAGTGAGAATTAAGTTTAGCTGAAAAAAAAAAAAATTAAAATCCAACTGTGGGGCTTCCCTGGTGGCGCAGTGGTTGAGAGTCCGCCTGCCGATGCAGGGGACACGGGTTCGTGTCCCGGTCCGGGAAGATCCCACATGCTGCGGAGTGGCTGGGCCCGTGAGCCATGGCCACTGAGCCTGCATGTCTGGAGCCTGTGCTCCGCAATGGGAGAGGCCACAACAGTGAGAGGCCCGCGTACCGCAAAAAAAAAAAAAAAAATCCAACTGTGTGCTAGGTCCTGTGCTAGGGATACAGGTGCTAAGGATAATCAAAACGAGCAAGGTCCCTGTTTTCGTGGATTTACAGTTAAGTGCAGGAGGGAAGAAATTGACTGATGAGTCAATAAATAAACATAGCAAGAAAAATACCTGACAGTAACAAGCATTATTCGTTTTTAAGCTGCATCCAAATACCCCCATTGTCTTACTTCAAACAGTAAATGTCATGGGGAAAAAAATAATATAATGGACATCCTCATACCTATTACCAACATTTAATTGTTCTTAACATTTTGCCATGTTTGCTTCATCTATTTTTCTGTTGCTGTTTTTGTTGTTGATGTGTTTTAAAGTACAAACATCATGACGTTTCACCCCTGAATACTTCAGTACACATCTCTAAAAATTAAAGACCACCGTATACCTAGCCACAACATGATTATCACACCCAACACAATTAATAATAATTCTTTAATAGAATCAAATACTCTGCCCATGCTCAAGTATATACAATTGTTCCTGTAATATTTTTTTAATATTTTATTTATTTATTTTTGGCTGTGTTGGGTCTTAGTTGTGGCACGTGGGAGCTTTTGTTTCAGCACAGGCTCATCCCTGCAGTGAGCGGGCTCCAGAGCCCATGGGCTCTGTAGTTGCAGCGTGCTGGCTTAGTTGGCCCCCCACATGTGGGATCTTAGTTCCCTGACCAGGGATCGAACCCCCATCGCCTGCGTTGGAAGGCGGATTCTTAACCACTGGACCACCAGGGAAGTCCTCCTATAATTTTTTTTTTATGCTGGTTTTTCAAACTAAGATCCAATCAGCAGCTACACATTGTGTTTGGTTGTTTTTACTTTTAAGTTTCCTTTTAATGTCTATATCTACAATCTCATTTACATCAACATCTGTGTAGATAGATCTCCATTGTCAATACCCTGGAGGTCCAGTGGTTAGGACTCCACACTTTCACTGCCGAGGGCACGGGTTCAACCCCTGGTCAGGGAACTAAGATCCCACAAGACTCGAGGCACGGTCAAAAAAAAAAAAAAAGATCGCTCCCAAAAATCATGTACCCAGTATAGCTAGACTCAGTCAAAAGAAACCCAGGCTATTAGTGGGTAGCAAACCCTGTAACCTGGTCCCCTCCCATCCACTAGTAAGAGGTGACTGACTACAGGTGAAATTGCTGGCCTTGGAAAAAACCCAACTATACCCTATAGGTGAATCAGCTCCATCTGAGAAGGACTGTTGACTCCCTCCCGCCCTTGCCTTTCTTGGATAGTTCAAAGAGGCAGGTGGGGGCTTCCCTGGTGGCGCAGTGGTTGGGAGTCCGCCTGCCGATGCAGGGGACACGGGTTGGTGCCCCGGTCCGGGAGGATCCCACATGCCGCGGAGCAGCTGGGCCCGTGAGCTATGGCCACTGAGCCTGCGCGTCCGAAGCCTGTGCTCCACAACCGGAGAGGCCACAACAGTGAGAGGCCCGCGTACCGCAAAAAAAATAATAAGAGGCAGGTGGGTGTAATGGAAGAACATAGGGAGCAAGACCTCCAACTCTGGCTCCCTGACTGTGGAGCGATGTGGCCTTGAGCAAGTCATTTCATCTCTTTGAGCCTCAGTTTCTTTACCTGTAAAATGAAGATAGCAACCACCTGGGGGGTTGCTGTGAGGGTGAAATGAATTCACTTATAAGCATGCCCGTCACAGTGCTTGAATTTCCCACAAAGCCTGGAGCAGATATTGGTGCCTGATCACCAAACTCCTCTTCCTCCCGGTGACACAGCTAGAGTACATTTCCCAGCCTCCCTTGCAGTTAGATGTGGCCATAGGATCAAGATCTGACAGTGGAATGTGAGAAAAAGTGTGTTGTGCAAGCCACTTCCAGGCTCAGCCCACGAAACATTCTATGTTACAGGCCCAGAGAAGCCCTTGAAATGATCTGTTGCAACACAAAAATCTATGTATCTGGATCCCTGAATGACCACATGGAGTGAAGCCCTTGCTGCCAACGAGGAACACCTGATTTGGACTTTACACGAGCAAGAAATAAACCTTTAGAGTGTTAACCGATGTGGTTTTAGGGTTTAGCTTTTACAGCAGCCAGCATTGCTTTAACAAACGCAAAGCTTGTTGCTAAAGATGAAGCCATTACTTAGAAGGAAAACGGGGCTTCCCTGGTGGCGCAGTGGTTGAGAGTCCACCTGCCGATGCAGGGGACACGGGATCGTGCCCCGGTCCAGAAAGATCCCACATGCCACGGAGCGGCTGGGCCCGTGAGCCATGGCCGCTGAGCCTGCGCGTCCGGAGCCTGGGCTCCGCAACGGGAGAGGCCACAACAGTGAGAGGCCCGCGTACCGCAAAAAAAAAAAAAAAAAAAAAAAAGAAGGAAAACCTACATAAGGTTTGATCTGAACCACGGTGGCTTTCGGAAAACCAAATAAGGAACCACATGACTGTTAGCGAGGACATTTACATTTTAATATTGTATTCCATCAAACTTATGACACGTTTTTTTCATATTTTTACATCTCTGAAATAAGGCTGTATGTTGTAATCAACAGTATGTCAAATTGCAGGCAGCCAGGAGATAGTCGTGATATAGTTGCAGTTGACCGCACGTGCACAAACTTGGTCACAGTTCTCCGTCTCGTCTCCTTTCCCTTGAGTTGTGTGCACTGTTAGCACCACAGGTGTTGGTTTAATCGCCACTAACAATGTCTTCAAAAAGATTCCACGCTGATTTGGCACTGAAATGAAAAGTTATTGTGTATTAAAAAGGCAAGGAAACAGAGCAGCTTGATACATGATAAAAATCTATGTCTAAATAAGACTTAAAAGAGCTCTTTCAATATGCATGAAATGGAAATTCTACGTGATAGGAAAGCTTTGTGTCGTGATTTTGTATTTCTTAGAAATGCATCAGTAATGGTGTGGTTATGATTGACAGGTGCCTTCAATTTAGTGAAATTGTCAATACATCAAAACATCAGTGATTTCAACCAAGGAAGGCATCCAGTGTAAATAATGGTGATAATAATATAACAATTTACACTTGCCAAGAGCCAAACATATGCCAGGAAGCTCTGCTTTACTCACATTATCTCATTTAATCATCATAACAACCCTGTGAGGTGGTTACAATTATACATGATTGCAAGTCGTCCTGAGTGTTATATGGGAAAGGAACATGGTGCTCGGAGAAGGAACATAATTCAGATTGGGTGGAGGTGGGGAGGGGAACCTCCCTGAGGCAGCAAAGAGACCTGAAAGAAAATACTAGGCAACATTTATTGAGCATTTACCATGTACCGGGTATGAGTCAAAGTTTATTGTGTTGGGACTTCCCTGGTGGTTCAATGGCGAAAACTCCGTGCTCCCAATGCAGGAGGCCCAGGTTTGATCCCTGGTCAGGGAACTAGATCCCACATGTTGCAATTAAAGAGCCTGCACGAGACAACGAAGATCCCGCATGCCACAACTAAGACCCAGCACAGCCTAAATAAATTTTTTTAAAAAATCAATGGCCTTTAAAAAAAAAGTTTATTGTGTTAACTCACTCAATTCTCACAAAAAGCCTAAGAACATTATTATCAGCTCCATTTTACAAATGAAGAAATCAAGACAGCGATAGAGAAGTGAAATGATTTGCTCATAATAACTCAGCTAAGGAGTGATAAACCTGGGATCTGAACCAGGGCAGTGTGGCCCCAGAGCCCATGCATCTTACTTACCACTCTCCTAGTGACTGAAACAAATGAGTCTCCATTTTACCAAGAACGGCAGCAGTAAGTGACCCGGTTACAAGCAAAAGCTCTAGAGCCAGGCTCCCTGAGTTCAAAGCCAGGCTCTACAACTGACCAGCAAGGTATTTGACCTTCCGAAGCCTTAGTTTCTTCATTTGTTGTGAGGTTTAAATGAATTGAGACATATAGAGCTTAGATCAGAACCAGAATATAGTCAGCCCTCAAACAATAGTACATAATATTGTCTTCGTACAACACTCACAGTAACTCAGAGAAAACTGAGACTCAGGGAGATTTAGCAATTTGTCAAAACCCACCCATTTCAAGAAAGGAGTCAGGATTCAAAGCTAAGTTGCTTCACTCGGAAGCCTTTGCTTTATGCATTACCCCATGGAGGTGCCTAGTAATGATGAGTCAGTGGTTTAGATCTTCATCCTGAAGGTTTCCAGGAAAGGAGATTCTCACTCCCAATGTGATATCTCATTTTAACATCCCAAATCCCACTCAGTAGTAAGGCTCTCTCATTGCCAATCTGGATTTCATCTGTTTTATTTTAAGGTCATTTCCTCTTTGAGAAGGAGAGAAGATGGAGACTCACCAGTTTCTTCGTTTTGTATCTTTCATATACTGTACGTTACATTTCCTCGCAAACATAGAGAAAGCAGGGAACATTTTAGACTCTAGCACGAAGTAGATGCTCAACAGAGAAATGTGTTGTGTGGAGAACAGATCGGTGCTGCCAGAGGTGGGGTGGGGGAGTTGGGGGTGGGCAAAATGGGTAAAGGGGATCAAAAGGTACAAACTTCCAGTTTAAAATAAGTAAGTCATAAAATGTAATGTGCAGCATGTTGGCTACAGTTAATAATACTGTTGTAGGGACTTCTCTGGTGGTCCAGTGGTTAGGATGCTGTGCTTCCACTGCCGGGGGCATGGGTTCAATCCCTGGTCAGGGAACTAAGATCCCATGTCTCGGCGTGGCCAAAAAAAAAAATAATAATACTATTGTATGTTTGAAAGTTGCTAAGAGAGTAGATCTTAAAAGGTCTCGTCACAAGGAGAAACAGATTTATAACTGTGTGATGATAGATTACTGTGGTGATCACTTCACAATATATACAAATAACAAATTATTATGTTGTACACCTGACACTAATGTTATATGTCAATTATATCTCAATTAACAATAAGAATAATAAATAAAGGCAAAAGGAATGTTTTATGAATGAACAAATGAGAGAACAGCTGCACAATCTCAAAATTCCCTCCCAGATCACATGGACCCCATGCACCCCACCCCTGCCCACCCAGCCCGCTTTTCTCTGACTCCCATTTCTTAACTGTAGTGTTTCTCAAACAAGGGTGTTGCAAGGGCATTCTGAGCACAATGTGGAGTTGAAGTGGCCTTAGTATGTGGTGACACCCTCGGTTTCCTCATTCCTCATTCCCTTGGGCCAGCTTTTACCAAGAGGGTAGAGATGGAGATATCTCTGTGTGTGTGTGTGTGTGTGTGTGTGTGTGTGTATGTGTGTGTCTGTGTGTCTGTGTGTGTGTGTGTGTGTGCTGGGGAGGGGGTGCTGAGGTTGAGGGCAGGCAGGTGGATGACATGTGACTCACACACATCCTAACAGTCCATCAAGGTCACAGGTGTTACAGGCAGAGGAAGGTTGGGAGTCCTGTGGAACATTTATCATCAAGATGGGAGACCTGGACCTTTGGTTACAAATAATAGAAACCCATCTCAACACGCATAAGGAAAAAAGAAAGGCATGCATTGTTCACATAACTTGGAATTCCAGGGGTAGTTCTGCTTTCAGGTATGAATAAAGACATTCACATAAGACTTCAACTTTTCTCTCTTTCTCTCTCTCCCTGCTCTGATGCTTTTCTCTCTGTGTTTGATGGTACGCTCTCCTCGGAAAGCAGGCGTTCTCCAAATGATGGCTGCTGAGAACCCTCAGTGGACATCCTCCCAGCCTGCAGAGAGCTCTAGCCATCACGACTGTATTTACCTTGGGGGCAGTGGGAAGGGTTTGTCATGGGGAAGAGGCTGTTTTCTTTTGTCAAAAAATTGAAAGCTTTCTCAGAAGCCCCAGAGCAGACTTCCCCTCGGGTCTTATAGGCAACAACTGGGTCACGTGGATACCCTAGCTGCAAGGGAGTCTAGAAAAGTGAGAAATAGGGATGTGATTGGCTTAGATGTATCATGATCCATGGCCTGGGGCTGGCCATGTGGTCAGCCTGAACAAAATTGGGGTTTCTTAAGCCAGGAAGGAAGGAGACTAGATTGGGTAGGTAACGAATGGCGTCTACCACAAGAAAGTGTTGTGAGGCAAACTGGCTAGATCGCAGAAGGAGCACAGGGAAGAGAAGCTTTGCAAAAGTAGTGGAAATGCCAGCTAGACAAAAACAACTTATGTGCACATTAGAATTGGGGAGGAGGGAGGTGAAGGCCAGGAAAAGATGTGAATCAGGGAAGGTGGGCATGGCCAGAGTGGAGAGGACCAGCCAGCTGTGGACAGCACATTCCTGGGAACATACAGCTCTTATCCAAGGATATTCTGCAGCAGAGGTTCAACAAATACAGAGGATGCTTGGTGAGCGAGGAGCTAGTGAGGGATCTCACCATGCAGACAGTATGAGTTCTTCCCACTGTGTTTGTTCAGTCTCCACTATTCATGCTCCAAAGTGACCCTAAACCAAAGCGACGAAGGTGTGATACCTCTGGGGCACCAAGGAGAAACATGATGGAACATCTTCAGTGGTTCCCTGCTACTATGAACTCAAGTCCAGACTTCATAGTCTGGTCTCACTGGTCCTCTCCAGCTTCATCCATCACTATCCTCCTCCCTCCTCCATCCTTTTGCTCCAGCTCCTTGGAGCTCTCTAAATCCAGGCTGTACTTTCTTTTCTTTTTTTTTTTTTTTGGCTGCGTTGCGGAGCATGCAGGATCTTAGTTCCCTGACCAGGGATCAAACCCCGTTTTTTTTTTTTAATTTATCTTTGGCTGTGTTGGGTCTTCATTTCTCTGCGTGGGCTTTCTAGTTGCAGTGAGCAGGGGCTACTCTCCATTTTGGTAAGTGGGCTTCTCATGGTGGTGCTTTCTCTTGTTGTGGAGCATGGGCTCTAGGCACTTGGGCTTCAGTAGTTGTGGCTGACGGGCTCAGTAGTTGTGGCTCATGGGCTCTAGAGCTCAGGTTCAGTAGTTGTGGCGCACGGGCTTAGTTGCTCCGCAGCATGTGGGATCCTCCCAGACCAGGGATCGAACCCACGTCCCCTGCATTGGCAGGCGGGTTCTTAACCACTGCACCACCAGGGAAGCCCAGAAGCACGGAGTCTTAACCACCGGACTGCTAGGGAAGCCCAGGCTCGTACTTTCCTGACTCCAGGATTTTATTCCCACTGTCCTTCCTGCCCTTTCCTATGTGTGACCTCTCTGAGCCTCTGTTGTCTTTTCTGTACAATGGGAAGCACTTCCCTAACTAGGTGTTGTGAGAACTATGAAAATGAGATATACCATGGTTAGCACTTCGAAACCGCCAGGCACATAATTAGTGCTCAGTCCCTGCTAGCTACTGTTATTCGTCAATCCCTGTTTTGAAATCATAACAAACTTGACATACTTGCCGTAGTACTTACGCATTTCTTCCTTGCTGTCTTCCTGAATGACTATGTCAAGAGAATGAGCCCCAGGGCAACGTGTGTGGCTGCCCTTTGCATCTTGCTCTCTGTAGTGGCATGGCAAGCACACAGCTGTTCTTGAAGAGTTCACCTGAGATGCAACACAGCCAGCCTGATGAGGGACAAAATGTGTCCATCCAGGACACGTTGGAGGATACAGAGCTAGGTTGGGCAGAAAGTCAACTTCCGGGAGTGTTCCCTCTTGCTGGCTGTGGGGCCACACCAGGAAATGGAGCCCACCCACGGTTCCACAACAGAGCTGTTAGGAAAGTCAGACGAACTTGTCCACCAACGATGTGTGGTTCGGGTCTGCCGCCAGGCATCTCCCCCAGAAGACAGGAATTTACCAGTGTGAGGAGGTGAAGCCTGAGTGCCACTCGACTCCTTTCATAGCCCCTCGGCAGTGACTCAGCGGGAAGCCAGCCAAGGTCTGAGTCACTCCCTCCCCTCCCACCACACCCAGGGTTTTCCTCCAGGGCTTGGAAGGCTGCTTATAGCTGGAGGTGTAAGTCTTCAGTACCTGGGTCTGATCTCTTCAACACAGCTTAGTATTTAAAAGCACAAGCTCTGGAGTTAGGCAGCTTGGGTTAGAAGCCTGGTTCCACCTCTTATCTAATCCACAGCAAGTTTCTTAGATTCTCCGGCCATAGTTTGCCCATCTGTAAATGGGAACAATAATGTTACCTCCCTCATAGAAGTGAAATATCTTAGAACAGTGCATGGTACGCTGACAGGGCTACTCTAAAACCCCAGGCCTGGTCCCCCCTCAGGACTTTTGCACTTGCTGCTTTCTCTGCCTGTTTTTGCCCCCAATGGCAGCTCCCTCACTTAATTCAGGTCTTTACTAAAGATTCATTTTCTCAGTGAAGCCCACGATGGCCGCCCTATCTAAGGCTTCCTCCTCCCAAACTTCTTACCTTCGTTCCCACTTTGTCTCCATAGTACTTATCACCGTCTAATACACCATGCGTTTCAATCATGTATCTTCTCTACTGTCTGTCTCCCTCCACCCACGCTGGAATTCAAGTTCCATTTTTGTCTGTTTTCTTCACTGCTGTACTCCCAAGACCTAGAAAAGTGCTGACACATAGCAGTTCTTAATAAACATGTGGAATGAATGGAAATGAATGTCAACTTATTCACCATTATTTATCACCAATTATTATTGTCATCAATAAAGATCACCAGTAAAGATCACCATTATTATCTCATTCCAGTGAGACTCAGAGAGAAGTTCAAAGCTTAAAACCATTACCAGATTCTGCACATCTGCCTTTGGTTCATTTATACTTGAATTAATAGACTCTCAAAACTTGGAGACATCCACTGTTAGGGTGGAAAACTCTGTTAGCCACAGGGCTGGGCAGACGGCCTGTAATGTAAATCCGATGGGGCCAGTAAGGAGTGGTGAGAACCCAGGAAGCTGGGAGTCCAATCCCCACCTAAAGGCATTTAAATTCAAATGAAAAAATAACCTCTACTAACCAAACACGTCTCTAAGCTGCATTTCCCTGATTCCAGACTCTAACTGTAAATTTATCTTACCACCCACTGGATCATCCTGATCTTAAACTATCCAAATACTGACACGACCCAGAGACCCCATTCTCCCACCACCCTGACATCAAGACTCCAGGTGGGCTTCACCGGTCTAGCAGTCAGTTACAATCTTAGCTCTCCTATTTTGGGCTGCTTTGCTGCCCTTTTAACTCTCCCAAAGTTCAGCTGGTGGGTAACTCGCCAGTAAATTCCCAAAGCCTAGCAGAGCTTGGGTGAATTAATGAATGACTGGATGGCCCATACCAATCAGTCACAAGGGTCCGCAGTACCTTCCTCATCTCCATTATTCAATCTTCAAAAACCTCCCGAGGAGGCACCTCATGTCCAGTTGGAATCTCGCTCCGGGAAGATTATTTCTCCCCCATTCCTCAAGGATGAAGGGTGGTTAAAAAGATAGATTCACATCATTCAAGAGAACTCAAGGCACTCCGCTCCATCTGCGTAGAGATTGGGGTGACCCCACCCCCTCCCCAAGGACAATGGGCGGGGACTTGCCTCATGTTTGTATAAAGGCCCATCCTGGTGAATTTCCCAAAGAGAGACAGCTCCAAAAGTGTGGCGCCTTTACTCCTAGAAGCGGGAATTGCCAGAGCCCTTCCGCCCTCCCACCTCCCTCCACCCTGCCCCCCGCCCCGCGGCATTTTCTCATTCAAATGGAAGAAGGAATTAAGCCCCCACGCACATATACACTCACACACCCAACATAAAATGGGGAAATGGAGCTTAGACAGACTAGAGTTCTAACCTTCGCTGTCTATATGACCTTGAAGTTCCCTGAGCCTTCCTTTGCTTTCTCATCTGTGAACTGGGAAGAAAATTCAAGACACCTGATTGGGTGCTGGGACGAGCCCTCCTGCCCCTGTTTAGCTCCTCCCGCAAGCTTTAGCCCACACTCTGACCAGAGTTGTCCCCCCTCTCTCTGTCTGTCTTCACACACACACACACACACACACACACACACACACACACATACACACACACACACACACACACACACACACGCCAGCTCCCCAGCCCCACCCCAGACATGCATACTCATTAAATGTTAGCTGTCGCAGTTATTACCGTTGCTTAGGTTCACCCCGTGAATGCGAATTTGGAACCAAGACCACCAGCGCACCGTCAGCTGGTACCACCACCACACTGCCTCTGGAAGCAAAGCACCCTGAGGAGCAAGTCGGATGTGACAGGGGTCAGTCCGTGCAGCGTAAGAGAGAGCCGCGACTGTCCCAGCAGTGGCTGTAGCGTTAGCCCACCAGCTCATGGCTACTCCGTGTTATTGGCCCCAGACCTCCACCCACCCCGGCCATTCCCCGTAGTAATCATTTGGAGAGAAGCCTTGAAAGATCACTGGTCTCCAGGCCTGACAGTTCTTCCTCTTTCTCTTTGTCATTGACTCTACAGCCTTTGACCTCTAAGCCTTAAGGGGCTCAGAGAGTAGTGAAACGATGTAGACTTCCCGGGGCTCCTTAGTCTATGGGCTTTGCTGCTAAGCTGCTTTGTAAACCTCAGGGAAGTAACTTCTTGTCTCTAAACCGTTGGTTTCTAATCTGCAAAGACAGAAAACCAGCATCCATTCACGGCTACCAGGTGTTTAGGCGCGCGTTCGTATTGTTAACTCGTTTGCTCTGTAAAATGAAGGAGTTGGACTATGTAATTTCTGCGTCTCTTCTGGGAAAGGTTTCAGTAGTTGCTTTCAAAACCACTCCAGCTCTCAGCCCAGGGAAGGGGCTGTGACCTCACAGAGAGAACACAGGATAAAGACCCAGGCTGGCCTGGGTTTAAACCTCTGGTGTGTCATTTCTCAGCTATGTTGACATTGGGCAAGTCACACGGGTGCTCTGGACCTCAGTTTCCTCATCTACAAAATGGGAACAATAATATCTCCCTTGTAGGGCTGCCTGGAGGATCAAATGAGATGGGTGTGTAGGAGCCTAGCGCTGCACTTAGGAGAGAGTAGGGCTGCAATGTGGGTTCCTGCCTCCTTCCTCAATTACCCAGATTTGAGGATGTCTTTATGCTAATTATCTCTGCTAACCCCTTTAAGGTTTTTGCTCGGGTTTTGTTTGTGAGAAGGAAGCAGAAAGTTGCGTCTGATGGTCTAAGAGAATGCTGATGACAAAGGTTTCATTTCTGCAGCCTACGCTCCGAGCCAGTGTCGGATGGTCATCACCACAGATCCGAGCAAAATCAGCCTTTCCCTTGAGACTCTGATGCCCAAGAACGAGTATATTCCTTTCCAAACATTTTTATTTTAATTTTAAAAGTTCCCCTCCACTGTGCTAGGTGCAGCCCAGAATCTGGGTCACTTTCTCTGAGAGGCCCTCTTTGACACCCCTGTGTATAATTCTAGCCCCTCTCCCACCTCTGGCCACTCCCCATTCCCCTTCCTGCTTTGCTCTTCTCCATAGCACTTATCACCACACAACAAACACACCCACACACGCAGTTCCCTAGAATGTGAGTACTGGGAGGATTAGGGCTTGTAGGGGCTGTGTGTTCACTGCAGTGTCTCCAGTGCTGAGAAGAGGCATTAGTAGGCAATAAATAGTAAGCATTAGTAAGCGCTAAATAAAATGCGTTGGAAGAATGAATCTGAACCTGAGTCAAAGCCAAGCTGGCAGTTATGGCCAGATAATAATAAAATACCACACGAGCCCCTCATTTCACAGTTTGCAAAGCCTCCTCACAGTATCTATTTGATCCTGTGCAGAAGAACTTCTGCATTTTCTAGGTGAAGAAACTCAGACATGAAGCATCTCTGGAAAACAGAGGAAGCTCTCCTGGCCTCCTGGCCTTGAGCAAGTCACTTCCCTTCTCTAATCTCATTTTTTCCTTATGAGAAAATGACAAGATGTGGACTGGTTCCCTTCTGGGGCTCAGACTTTTAAATTCTTAAATCCTGTGACCTGATCGTTAACCCTTTAAGGACTGACTCAAATGATGTTGCCCATAAACCGTAATTGCAGAATCAGGACAAGTTGAAACCTCTGCCCATCTGATTCCATTTCCAGTCTTCTTTCAGACTGCACTCGACTGGGGGACATTGCAGGTGGGTCTGCTGAGACACAGTAAGTTCTATATACCAATGGGTTGTGGTAGTTGTTTTTGTTATAGGGTCAAAGCAGACAATTTATTTAGTTTTTAAACTATTACTCTGCCTTTGGCTGGGTTTCCACTAGTCTTCTAACTCGACTGTCCATCTCCAAGCTCTCCTCTCCAATCCATCTTACACACTGCTTGGAAACTAAATGAACAAACCTTGCTTTCAGGAAATCAAAAACTTTCAGTGGCTCCCTACTGCCTACAGCATACACGTAGAGGGGTTAGCCTACAATTTGAGGCCTCCTCAATCTTCTCCTGACCCTTTCAAACATACTTTCCTACTCCACCCTGCTTTGTTGCACAAGAATTCCCTGCTCCAATCAATTCAACTCATTCATCCAATAACTATGTATTACATTTCCTACTATAAGCCAGACACTCACAGCTCTAGGCGCTACTGTGATGAACAAGTTCTGTCCTCAAGAAGAATATTTTCTAGAGGGGAAAATGTTGGGCAATAAGCAAGGAAACAAGTTAACAAGATTATTTCAGATAATGATAAGACGGCACTTATGCTTTGGTAACGGTAGCATATACAATAGCTCAAACAAAGCAGGATGCAGTGGTAGGAAGGTGGTGGCACGATCTTAGATCCTGTGATCAGGAAGGTCTCTTTGTGGGGCCACATTTAGGGAAGACTTGAGTGAGAAGAAAGGGACAGCCACGTGGAGACCTGGGAAGAGGGTTCCAGGCAAAAGCGAGAGCAAGTTGCAAAGGCCCTAAGGTGGCAACAAGCTTCACATGTGCTCAGGGTGGAACGAAGGCCAGTATGGCCAAATCAATGTGGACAAGGAAGAGATTGGTGGGAGATGAGGTCAAGGAGGTAGGCAGGGGTCAGCTCAAGCAGAGCCTGGTGAGGAGTCTGGATTTTATTCTAAGTATATGGGAAGCCGTTAGAAGATGTTCATAGGAGAGTGACATGATTGATACATATTTTAAAACATGACTCTGGCTGTCGTGTGGAGAGTGAGTTGTGGACAGTGCAAGAAGAGAAGCAAGGGGACCAGTTTGGAATCTTTCTTCACTTAATCTCTGGTTACTTGTGTGTGTATGTGTATCCATCAGTAAATGCTGAGATAAATTTCTGTTTTGATGGCTGTGTTCTGCCTTCCCCTATTAGGTGATTGATTCTTCAAGGATAGGGTAGGTACACCAGCAAAACTGTAGGACAGAATGGCATGTCAGCTATGAGCACCTCCAGAATCTCATTTATTAGTGACACCCATCAGATAAGTTACTGACTTCTGTGAGCCTCAGCTACATAACTGAAAAAAAAAAAGATGGGAGTGGAGGTGTGATTACCTAAATAATGCATGTAAAGTGCTTAGTACATACAGTTCCTGGCGTATAGTAAGCCTTCAATAAATCATAGCTGTGGTTATTATTTGCAAGTGGTTGTGCTGCTGGTGGCTATGACTTTGGGCAAGTTTTTTTCCCCTCTTTGAGTCTCAGTTTGTGCATCTGTAAAATGGGTTGCAGATAGAATTCAGCTCTAAGATTCTCAATGCCTCTGTTCTATTTGTAAACACTTTAGAATCCACTTTAAGTAATGTTGCCCAAAACCCATGTGATGTGATTTATTCTTCATAATGTTGCACCGCCCTCTGTTGGACATACTCTGCCAGCATACTTGTTGGATCCTTAAATCAGCAGATGCTTAAACAGAAGCCCAGACCTCCCTCGCCTATATGCTGACAACCGTCTCTTCTTAAGTAAGATCTCTCTCCATATAGCTACGGATTATTTTTAAAACAACAAAAATAAGGTGTTTTTTGCATTTTTAAATTCTGTCCCTACTTTATTCCATTTTTAGGACTTTGTAAAAGTTTAGGATTTAAAAAATTTATCTATTTTAACACAATTTCAGACTTACAAAAAAGTTGGAAGAATAACACAAGAATTAACACTATCTCTTCACCCAGATTCCCCAGATATTTACAATTGATCGCATTTGTTTTATGATTTTCTTTGTCTCTGCACACACAATACATGCACACATACATACATATGTAATACATACATATTTTTTCTAAATCATTTGAGAGTAAACTACAAACATGAAGCCCTTTTATCCCTAAATACTTTATTGATGATGATGTAATATTATAAAATCTTCAGACTTTATTCAGATTTCTCAAATTATCTCGTCTCTTTAGAGCAGAACAAAATCCTACATCCCATTTTACATTGGGTTGTGTTGTCTCTTTACTTTCCTTTACTCTGGAATAGTTCCAGATTTTTTTCTTTATCTTTTTTTTTTTCAGTATTCTTGGCTCACTCTCTTTTTTTTATTATTTTTATTATTTTTTTGGCTGCATTGGGTCTTCATTGCCGCGCACAGGCTTTCTCTAGTTGTGGCGAGCCGGGGCTTCTCTTCATTGCAGTGTGCGGGCTTCTCATTGCAGTGGCTCCTCTTGTTGCGGAGCACAGGCTCTAGGCGCACAGGCTGCAGTAGTTGTGGCACTTGGGTTCCGTAGTTGTGGCTCACGGGCTCTAGAGCACAGGCTCAGTAGTTGTAGCTTAGTTGCTCCACGGCATGTGGGATCTTCCCAGACCAGGGCTTGAACCTGTGTCCCATGCATTAGCAGGTGGATTCTTAACCACTGTGCCACCAGGGAAGTCCCTCTGTGTCTTTCAAGACATTGACATTTTTGAAGACCACAGGCCAGGTATTTGGTAGAATATGCCTCTATTTGGTTTCGTCGGATGTTTCCTAATAATTAGATTCAGGTCATGCATTTTTGGCCAACCCAATACCACAAAAGTTCGGGTGTTTTTTGTTTGTTTGTTTGTTTATGTAGGATCTTAGTTACCTGACCAGATATTGGACCAGCGCCCCCTGCAGTGGCAGCCCAGAGCCCTAAACACTGGACTGCCAGGGAATTCCCCGTGGCTGCAGAGAGTGGCTGTTGAGTTTAAAAACAAAAAACAGGGGCTTCTCTGGTGGTGCAGTGGTTGAGAATCCGCCTGCCAATGCAGCGGACACGGGTTTGATCCCTGGTCCAGGAAGATCCCACATGCCACGGAGCAACTAAGCCCATGTGCCACAACTACTGAGCCCGTGTGCCACAACTACTGAAGCCCGCATGCCTAGAGCCCGTGCTCTGCAACAAGAGAAGCCACCACAATGAAGAGTAGCCCCCACTTGCCGCAACTAGAGAAAGGCTGTGTGCAGCAACAAAGACCCAATGCAGCCAAAAATAAATAAATTTTTTTTAAAAGTATGTGCTTAGGAAGGGTATGCAATAATATACATTAGAAATTATTATAATCATGTATTTATTTGTTTATTTGCATAAACAAACACTTGGGCTCTTTTGAAAAGTACTGATGCCAAGACCCACCCCTAGAAATTTTTATTAAATTGAGATATTGCTTGCATATTAGTATTTTCTTAAAGCTCTATAGGTGTTTCTAATAGGCAATCAGGATTGAGAGTCATTGATTTCTACTCTGCTAACTCAAAAAAGAATATTAGACAAATTACAGAGATTCATAAAAATACAGTAAGATAAGATGAATTGCAAGACGGGAGGGACATTCAATAGGAGAAGGACACACATCAAGTCTCATAGGCTTGCTTTGAATGGGCTATAAATTTGTTCTAACAAACAACATGAAGATAATGAAATAATGTTAAAGACAGAGACCCAATTTTAAAATGATATATACAAGGTAAAACTACACTGCGTCTAGAAAAAGATGAGAAGAAATAAACTAAAAAAGGTGTCAGTGGTTGCATCTGAATGGTGACATCATGAGTGATCTTAATTTTTTCCACATTTTTCTTTTAAATTTATTTATTTATTTTTGCTGTGTTGGGTCTTCGTTTCTGTGCAAGGGCTTTCTCTAGTTGCGGCAAGCGGGGGCCACTCTTCATTGTGGTGCGCGGGCCTCTCACTATCGCGGCCTCTCTAGTTGTGGAGCACAGGCTCCAGACGCACAGGCTCAGTAGTTGTGGCTCACGGGCCTAATTGCTCCGTGGCATGTGGGATCTTCCCAGACCAGGGCTCGAACCCGTGTCCCCTGCATTAGCAGGCAGATTCTCAACCACTGCGCCACCAGAGAAGCCCCACATTTTTCTTTAATGTCAAAATTTCCTTTAAAAAATCTGAGGTATTTTTAGTAATTAAAATGTTTTCAAAATATCAATATAATTAAAATAATTTTCTTTTGCATAGCACTTAATTTGCAAAGCTCACATTATCTCATAATAGTAATATGTAATAAGTAAGTGATAATAATGATTTATTGAATGCTTACTATGTGTCAAGTACTATACTATAAGCTTTACATAGATTCTCTTTTAATCCTTACAGATACTCTTTGAGGTCGATGCTATTATGAACCCCATTTTATAAGATAGAGAAACAGACTCAGAACGGTTAATTCACTTGCCCAGTTTCAAACAGCTTCTCAGTGTCAGAGCAAGGATTTTCCTCTAAAGCTTTAACATCTAACCACTAAGTACACTATTGTCTAATTGCTAGGAAAAACAGGTACTCTTATGCAAACTCCACTAAATTTAGTTATTTTGCATGCTGTTTGTTAAAGGCTTTTTTCCATATCAGATGAATGTTTTATATGAAAAATGCTTTGGTATGCTTTGATTAGTAGCTTTGAAAATGAAATGAAAACTCTTGCTATTACTTTGGTTGGTAGTTTTCCACCAACATTCAGGCATGGGCGTTTTTTTTTTTAAAAGCAAAGTCACAAAATAAATGACAATCACTAGGCAATATTCAGTAATTTTTATTTATAATAAGGATTATAAACATGATGCGACATTTTAAAACATTTATAGAACAGTCGTTCAAAAGGAACTCAAAGGATGTCTTTAATTCTTTTCCCATGCATCAAGACCAAAAACTTTTACTGAGATCTGTCTAAAAGGCTTAGGGATAGAAAAACAAAATCTAAAAGTCTGGTTTGGTTTAGTGTAGTTGAGTTTTAATTGCTTTTGTTTTTAAGAAAAAGAATTGGAAAAATATGTGGGCTATCCACTGTGAGTTATAGAATAAGCAGAAGGCTAGGGGGTCAGGAGTCCCGGGTTTTGGTTGTCACTTCCCCTCTCTGGGTTTTTACTTCCTTATTTGTAAAATGAAGGGATTGGAACAGACAATCTCTAAGGAACTTCTCAGCTCAAAAATTCATGATTTTACAACTGGATTGTCCTGCCTTGTTCTGTATTACCTGAATCTAAGGAACAGCAGAAGCGGCAGCCCTCTCCTAGTCCTGAGACGGTGCCAGTGTGTTGTTGGACAGCAGAAGAGAAATGAATCAAGGCGGTTTCCTCCCTGTCAACCCTCTATCCACTGAGGCTGCTCTCAGCTCTAGCTAGAGAATGGAGGCCCCAGAAAGAAAAGAAAAACAGGGATGGAAGCTGAATAACTGGATTTGAAGAAGTAAGAGGAAGGAGAAAGCGGAGGAGCAGAAAGAAAGTGAAGGGAAAAGATGTCCCTTTTTGTTAAGGATTTTCATATATTTAAACATCCCAACATTTTGTAAGCAAATCAAAGTTTACATGATATATTCTGGTATTCCAAAATGGATATAGTAAGTTTAGATCTGTAAAGAGCCCATTAAAAGTACTGCATTTATTAAAAGCTTTTTCTTCCCATCACTGGTAGTTTCTAGAGCTGCCCTGTCCAAAATGGTAGCTGCTAACTCCATGCGGCTGTTTAAAGGTAAATGTAAACTAATTAAAATGAAATAAAATGTAAAAGTCAGCTCTTCAGCCGTAGTAACCACGTATCAAGTGCTCAATAGCTACATGGGGCTAGTAGCTACCGCACTGGGCAGCACAAACATAGGGCATTCCAATTATGGAAGAAAGTTCTACTGGACAGCACTATTCTTGAGGGTTTGATTAAGGGGAAATGGAGTTCAGAACATCTGAGAGAAGATTAATTAGACAATAGGAAAATGAAAATGATGCAAATAGGCAGTTGTTAATAATTATAATAGTTCCAGCTACTGGATTTCCCAATTTATATGCATTCTGTCACTCACTCCTTAAAATTTCCTCATAAGGTGAATACACATCCCCATTTTACAAATGGTAAAACTGAGGCTTGAAGAGATGAAATTGCCTAAGGTCACATAGCAAACAAGTGCACCCAGTTTACACAGCACCAGACTCTGTGCCTATTGCCTCCTTACCTCAAGTTTAAAGGACAAGAACCGCTGGCTTGTTGCTGTAGATGTGATACATGCTGTCCTAGGCACAGGGGACACGGTGTGACCAAGTCCCCACCCTTAGGGCAGGTGAGAAACAAGGAAGGAGTAAGCAAATAAAGGCATCATTTCAGCCAGTGACTGATGCAAAGAATGATGCAAAAAATGGAGTAATATAGACATGGGGAAGGGGGTCCTGGAGGCTGTGTTGGGGAAGAGGCCTCTCTGAAGGGTGGCATCGGAGCTGAGACCTGAACGATGAGGAGGCACCAGCCCTAAGGAGAGCAGAGGCATTGACAGAGCAAACACCCTGCTGCAGGACAGAGCTTGGTGAACCAGAAGACCAGCAAGGACGCCAGCCTGCGTGGCCGTCGCTGAGGACAGAGCGGAAAGCATGGGGGGTCTGCAAATGGAGAGTCAGCAGTCCCTGCCTCGAGCTTCCTCAGCTGTGGGGAGAGAAATAAACCCAAAGGGCCGCCCACGCAACTCTCGTCACTCATCTCCACTCTGACCTCCCAGGTGGAGCCACCCTTCCCTTTCATCTTACCCTAATGGTGCTTAAACTTCTAACTGCTCTCCCCGCTTCCACCAACACCCCCTAGAGTCTGTTCTCTACTCAGCAGCCACAGTGATCCTGTTAAAATCTAAGTCGGTGCACCCTGCCTCAGCTCATAGCTCTCCGAAGTGCCCCATCTCACTCACAGTAAAACCCAAAACCATTGTGATGGCCGACAAGGTCCTATGCGGTCTGCTCCCTGCTACTTTCCTGACCTCATCTCCTCCTATACTCTCCCCTGCGCACTCCATGCCAGCCACACTGGCCTCCTTGCTGTCCCCAACATGTCAGGCCCCCTCCCGCCTCCATCCTGCTCTGCTGGAACACTCCCTCCCAGACCTGCCAGTTCACTCCCTCGCCTCCTTAAGTTTGGGCTCCAATGTCACCTTCTCCATGAAGCCTTCCCTGACCACCATATTTAAATTCAAACCCCTCTTACCTGCACCACTTTTCTCCCCGTCACTTATCCCCTTTGAACATGCTATGTTTTTTCTTATATTTCTTACATTCGTTTAGACTGTGTGTTGTCTGTCTCCCATCTAGAGTTTACCCCTTCCCTGAGAGCAAGAATCTTTGCTTTGTTTCCTGCTGGATCCTTCGCCCCTAGAACATGCACATAGTAAAGAGCTCAATGTTTGTATTTTTTGATAAATGTAGAATGAACATTGAGCTCCGCTCTCTTGGGAGTCCTCTTCCAGATTTGGGGTCTATCTCCTGGCACAGTAAATGTGGCAGAACCCCTTTCTCCCCGTGACCCCCTGATTTTTGTTATTGGTCACAGGTGATTGATATTAAAAATAGTTTTTTAAATATTTAAACCAGTGACACGTCTCAGTTTAAAATTTGCTGGCCTCTCCCCAGCCTCAGGCACAGACACTCTCTAGAGCAGCACGGCCAACAGAAATAGAATGCAAACCACATATGTAATTTTAAATTTACCAGTAGCCACATTAAAAGAAGTAAAAAAGAAACAGGTTAAAAGAGTTTTAATAATGTATTTTATTTAACTCAATAATCTACATATTGTCATTTCAACATGTAATAATTATTTTTATAATTTTTAATTTCTTTTTATTTATTTATTTATTTAAAATGTTTATTTATTTATTTATTTTGCAGGTCTGGGTTGCGGCTCGGGAACTCTTAGTTGCAGCATGCATGTGGGATCTAGTCCCCTGACCAGGGATCGAAACCAGGCCCCCTGCACTGGCAGCACGGAGTCTTACCCGCTGGGCCACCAGGGAGGCCCCCATCAACATGTAATAATTATTAATGAGCTATTTGACGTTCTCTTTCCATACAAAGATTTTCACGTTCGGGGTGTACTTTACACCTACAGCACATCTCCACTTGGACCGACCACATTTCAAGCTGTCGAGAGCCACATGTGGCGAGTGGCTACAGCCAGCTCTGCGGTCTCTGGAGGAGAGGGTATGGGGTCCATGGTGCCAAAGCAAGAGCTTTGGGCCTCTCACCAGAAGTGTTGGTAAAAAAAGCTCGCATAGGGCTTCCCTGGTGGCGCAGTGGTTGACAGTCCGTCCGCCTGCCGATGCAGGGGACACGGGTTCGCGCCCCGGTCTGGGAAGATCCCACATGCCGCGGAGCGGCTGGGCCCGTGAGCCATGGCCGCTGAGTCTGCGCGTCCGGAGCCTGTGCTCCGCAACGGGAGAGGCCACGGCAGTGAAAGGCCCGCGTACCGCAAAAAAGAAGAATAATAATAAAGCTCGCATCAGCAAAAGCTCCAGAAGCAGCCAGGCCTCTTTCTTTCTCCTTCCCTCAACCCCTGCCCTCGGCCACTTTAGGCTCTGGGATCTCCCTTGGGTGCTGTGGGTTTCTGCCCCTTTCAGGGCTCTTCCACTTGGAGGCATCCCCCTCCGTGACACTCGTGGGACCCACTAGGGACCCAGACTCTCTGCAGTGGGGAATGTCCAAGGTCAGCCCCGTCCATCAAGGGGAGGGACGCGGGAGAACAGACCCTCTCTCCCAGCAGCCCTGGGGACAGAATGCACACATGGGTTCCTCTTCTTCAGGGAGAGCAACTGCGCACCCAGCCCAAGGAATGGGGGATGGGAGAGGGAAACAGGCCCGTCAGCTGGAATTTCTGTTCATGCTTCTCTCCAGGAAAAAAAACATTCTGGAGCAATTTTGGCTTTCCTCTCTTACAAGTCAGGACAGTTGCCGCGTTCCCAGGGTGAAGTTTTCTGGACTTCAGCCCCCCTTCCTATACAGCTCTTCCCCCAAAGGCTCTGCAACATGGTCCTGTTTTGCATCTGCAGCTTTGCTTCAGCCTGTGAGCAGGCTGCCTAGTCCCTAGGCCTCTCACTTGCTGACTGTATTTTTATCACCCTCCCCTCAACCCCACATGCTTATTTCTGCCTTTTCTTTCGCCCCTCCAGGCTCTGCTGTGGTTTTTGATGATTTCCCCTTTGTTTAATCATTCTGGTGAAATTGGACTCAAAATAGAAAGCAAGAGAGTGCTGACATGGGTGGAAAATAGATCCTCTAGAACAACTTCAAGTAACAACATGCTAATCGCTGTCCCTTAAATATCGCCAGCCCACACACTTCTGGACATGTTGTCACCTCACAAGCCAGGGGCAGCCCTTTCACTCCTCGGACAGCACACGTGTATTAGGGTTCTACGAGGGACAAGGTTCTACTGCGCCAGGCTCTGGGGGAGACAGAAGTGGGTAGCCTGTCAAGGCTTCTGCCCCAAAGGACCTTGTATGGAATAAAGACGATGCCTGCCCCGAGCTCAAAGCTTTCAACTAAGCTGTAAGGAGGCAGGGGTCTCATGGAAGAGGGGCACTTGAACTGGGACTTGAAGGATGGAAGGATTTTAAGAGGCAGAAACAACAAGGAACTGCCTGTTTTGCCACCAGAGGAAAGGAAGCGTAGAGGCAGGGAGTGGGAGAGACACACCCATTTGACAAAGCAACTGGCTTTTGCCCGATTGGTCTCTGCTGGTGCTGGACGGATGGCTCCAAGTCTTTGATATTCTCCCTGAATGGAAGGGATATGCCAACTTCCATGCCCAGGGCTCCTGTCCATGTTTCCAACACTAGGGCTTTATGGCTCTGAGAGCATCCGAATGAGACAGTTGAGGGAGGAAAGCCTGAAGAACAGAGAGGTGCCCTGGAATCCTCGCAGCCGAGCTGCCATCACCATGGGCGCTTCCGCAGCCTGTGGGCCACTTAGATGAGATGACAACCTTGAGCTCAGGTGGCTTGAATTACTGAGCTGAGGCCTCCCTGGAATTGTCCCAAGGCCACTGCCCCATGGTCTGTCCTCTTCAGTGTGAGGGGCAACCCTCCTTGTAGTGGATGGTGGAAGATTATTTTCTCTTTTACAAAAACAGAATTAGAGAGAGAGAGAGAAAAGAAGATGTCTCCAACCTCCCCACCTCAAGAAAGTAATTCCTGCTATTTAGGGAACCAATTGATGGGGAGAGTCTGAAAGAGCTTCACAAATCACACAAATTCAGTGCTGGGTTTATTTTTACCTCTTCTGGAACCATCCCCCAAGCTCAACTCAGGCATCCAAGAGAGATCTTGCCTGGTCCCCATTTTAGCGGTACCCGGCACATGCTCCGTCACACCACCTAGGCTTGACTCTTCTTTGTTTTTCCACAGCATTGATCACTATCTGAAATTCTCTTGTTCATTCACTTGGATTCTAGTTGATCGCTGGTCTCTTACCCCGCCCACAGCCACACTGTGTCCCCAGAAGAGCAGGATCTGTCGTGGCACTGCAGTATCCCCCGTGTTTTGCAACAGTGTTAGCTTGAAGTGGGCACTCAATAAATATTTGTGCAAGTCCACAGAGGGCCATATATTAGTATCCAACAAACTTACAAATGCACATGCCCTCAACTCACAGTGACTGAAAAAAGAGATCAGGAGGGTGAATCTATTTTCCTTAAAGAAACCAAGAGAATCTCGACACCTCAATCATCAACATAATTCATTACACCACTGTTTAGAATAACAAAAGACTGGAAGAACCTAAATGTCTACTTGGTTATGCAGTAAGGATGCCACGCATACCTATGAAAGAACAAGGACGCTCTTTGTGAACTAATATAGAAAGATTTCCTGAATCTAATCTTTTTTTTTTAAATTATAGTTTGATTTACCATGTTGTGATAGTTTCAGGTGTACAGCAAAGTGATTCAGACATACATACATATATTCTTTTTCAGATTCTTTTCCATTATAGGTTATTACAGGATATTGAATATCATCCCCCGTGCAATACAGTAGGTCCTTGTTGTTTATCTATTTTATATATAGTAGTATGTATCTGTTCATCCCAAACTTCTAATTTATCCTTCCCCCTTCCTTTACCCTTTGGTAACCATAAGTTGTTTTCTATGTCTGTGAGTCTATTTCTGTTTTGTAAATAAGTTCATTTGTATCTTTTTTTTGTATATTCTACGTATATGCAATATGATATTTGTCTTTCTCTGTCTGATTTACTTCACTTAGTATGATAATCCCTATGTCCATCCATGTTGCTGCAAATGGCATTGTTTCATTCCTCTTTATGGCTGAGTAATATTCAATTGTAAATATATACCACATCTTCTTTATCCATTCATCTCTCGATGGACATTTACGTTGCTTCCACATCTTGGCTATTGCAAATACAGCTGCTATGAACATTGGGGTACATGTATCTTTTCGAATTAGAGTTTTCATCTTTTCCTGGATCTACTCTTACGTGAAAAAGCAAAGTACAGGACAGTGTTAAAGTATGCTGTTAATGGTGGGGAAAAAAAAAAAGAGGCAATGTATTTGTATTTGCTTGTTTATACAACATTTCTACCAGTTATCAAAAAACTCTTCAATGGTTATAAGGACAATCTACAGGGAGGGGAACTGGATTACTTGGGAGCAGGGAAGTTTTTGTAACTTTTGAGTTTTGAACCATAAGATTGTGTTACCTATTCAAAAATAAAATCCACAACCATATTTATTTAAAATATATATTGATTGAATAAATTGATGAATGTAGTTCAGTTTCTCTTGGTGGCTTTCAGGAAATGTAAGCCAGTGTCCCTCCCATTTTCATTCACAGGCACAACCCTGGGCCTGCCCTCACTCTTCCCCTCCATTCCTCTCCCCTCCACTGAAATAAAGCCAAATTCCTGAAGGCTGGGCCCCGTAGGAGCTGTCTCACGTACTCACTGGAGGTGTGTGAAGGACAGGTAAACAGTGACATGTGGTGGCAACCGAAATTCCCTCCGTACCAGTGTGTTCGTGTAAACAGAATAAAAGAACGTCATCATGTTTACCTTCTAGGGAGTTTTACAAAAACAACTTTCCTGCTTCCTTAAACTACTAGATAAGAGCAAATAAGCTTGGCTCTGCTCTGAGTCAACTGGCTTAGCTGAAACCATGGAGTCTGGGGGAAATTTGGGGTAGACAAGTGGTAGCAGCCTCTTGTATACCTGGTGTATCCTGGCTGCTGAGAGAGTCCTGTCTGGACTCTGTATCATTCTTGAGCTGATGGGAAAAGGGTCTCTTAGAAGCCACAGTATCCAGAAAGATCAGGGCCACCTCAGACAGTCCAAACCAATCTCCTGGCCTGCCTCTGAAGGCAGCAAGCAAGGCCAGCTTCGTGGGTGTCCAACCCACACTTAGAAGGAGCCCTGCACTTGGTTTAATATTCTGCTGTCACCATCTTGAAATTCTTACGAATTTTTTAACAAGCAGCCCACCTTTTCATCTTGTACTGGACCCCCCACATTATTTAGTCAGTCCTGCAGGAAGTGTCACAAAAACCCTTGTCATCTCAGGTGTTCTAGTTTATTGTTTGTTGTGAAATATATAGTGTCTGTTCTCATTTGTCTCATCTGGGTTTGTCAGATCCTTTCTTGAAAGCCATTTTAGGAGAGCTTGAGGGTCCAGGTACTTGCAAAGGTGGACATGCAGGAGGGGAAGGGCATGGTCAAGATCAAGGGACAGGTTAGGCCATTCCAACAACTTGAGTACAGCCAGACACTGCCAGCATTTCTTTTTATTCCTGGCTCTCACAGGGTACCTAGAATTACTGGTTCACAGTGTAGCTCATGTGAAGAAAATCTTCTGAAGAAGACACAGGGGCAAGGACTCTAATTTTTGTGTGTGTGTGTGTGTGGTAAGCGGGCCTCTCACTGCTGTGGCCTCTCCCGTTGCGGAGCACAGGCTCCGGACGCGCAGGCTCAGCGGCCATGGCTCATGGGTGCAGCCGCTCCGCGGCATGTGAGATCTTCCCGGACCAGGGCACAAACCCGTGTCCCCTGCATCGGCAGGCGGACTCTCAACCACTGTGCCACCAGGGAAGCCCAAGGCCTCTAATTTTTGCATTTGTCCTTTCATTCCAGAAATATTTATTGAGCAAATAGGTGCTGGACATACAATAGGAAGGCATTTTCCCTGCCCTCATGAGCTTACAGTGTAGTGGAGCCAGGCAATAAGCAACTAAATGAGCACAGTGATAAATATGAATTGCAGGAAGTGCAACAGAGGAAACATAATGCCAAGGGAGAATAACTGGTGGGAAATGAGGAGGGCTAAAGGGACTAGGACAGGGTCATTAGAAGAGGCCTCTCTGAAAATGTGACCCTTTGGCTGAGACCTGAAGGATGAACAGAAGCAGCTATGTGTGAAGAAAGGAGAAATGGCAGACCAGGCAGGGGAACAGCCTGGGAAAGGACATTGGGATATTGGCATGTGTGGGAACCTGGCCTGTTCATGAACTGGACAAAGGCCAGAGAACAAGGGGGAGAGTTCAGCGAGAGGGGGCTGGGGCACAGACCTGTTTCTGCAGGACTTGATAGAATCCACTGAGGATCTTGGCTTTCATTCCAAATGCAACAGGTAGTCTTTGAAGACTTGTAAGAGAGATAGTAATGCCATCAGATTTGCATTTTGGCAAGTTTACTCTGGCCTGATATATGTCCCCCTTCACTGGAATGAGTGTCTCAGGAGTGTTAGTGGTGAGAATGGGGGGAAAATCAGTGTAAATGAAGTATACTTTAAAGGGGGAATAGACAGGATTTGATGATGGATTTTGGGGGGGTGGGTAAAAGAGAAAGAGAGATGTCAAGGATCCTGACCCATAGGTATCTTGCATGGAAGACTCAACGGCCGCAAGTGACATTTACAGAATTAGGAGTAAACAGATTTTGGAGGTGAGGAACAAGATTAAGAAACCGATTCTGAACATATTAATTTAGATGACTGTGAGATATCAGAGTGGAAATGGCTAACCCCTCCCCACTAGACAAGTGAGAGGGAGGCTTCTGTCCAACGGCACACTCGGAGGGACAGGATGGTCAGCAGAGAAGGACGGAGCCTGGCTTCCTACTCCCTGTGAGCCACTGGGTCCTGGTCCCCACCCTGAAACTCCAGGACAGACTCTCCCTGCAAGATTTGGAATCATCAGTGGCCTCTCCCTCCTACCCCCACTCCACCCTCCCAGTTGCCTCAGTTTACCACCTGATATGGCACTCATGCACAGAATAACAAGGTTTAGGACAAATGCTCTGTAAGTAGCAGACGTGTGCCTTGTGGAGGGGTCATGCTCATTGAATGTGAGCACTAACTTTTTCTCAGAGCAGAGTCCCTGAATCACACTGGCCTGGGAGGCAGGAGCCCTGGGTGGGTAGGCCCTCCAACTACACAGTGCTTGAGGGCTTACAAAGCACTTTCACATCCACTGTCTTATTCTCTCAACAACCTTTGAGACCAGGTGGGGATTATCATTAACCCCACTTTCTATTAGGAGGTTCAGAGAGGTTAATTAATTTGCCTAGGTCACACAGGTAATTGAGAAGTCAGTCTGTTTGATGCCAAGATTGAGGCTCTTTCTAGCAAGCTGTGTCATTTCATGGCAGGGACTGCCCATGTTTAGAGAAAGCTGCCTTCATTTCTGAGACACTGAAAGGCACTGGGAGGGCCCCCCTGCCTAAGACACTGCCCAGAACCACAGCCTATTAGAGTTGCAAGCACCCATAGGGATCCTATCCAGTCTCCTCATTTTACAGCTGACAGGAAAAGAGACTCGCAGAGGGAAGGAAATTCGTGGCAGAAGAGGACTAAAACCCAAATCTCTAGCCTAGATCTCTTTCCACTTCCCTCAAGGCTTCCAGGGTTTGGCACCCTTCCATCTATGGAAGAGTCAGCCCTTGTGCTAGGAGAACTTTGTGGGAAAGAAGAGTAACCAGAACTAAAAGGTAAAAGGTTGCTTGGCAACTAGAAATGTGGGCATGTGTGGCACCTGGCATCCATTTACCCTTCTTTCTTGTGTCCTCATCCCCAGGCTTCCTCAAGGAGGACCACTCCCAACCCCTCTTCAGGTTCTGCACCTGGGTGGAATTCATTTCCAGGAGTCCATTTCACTTCCTGCTTTAGGAGTAGGCATGTGACTCAGGTCTGGCCAATCAGAGCATCACATTTCTCTGTCCACGGTGATTGGCTCAGGAATGAGCATGTGACCTAAGCTCAGCCACTCACACTCTCTCCCTCAGGACCCTCAGTCTTAAGAAGACTGCCTCATGGACAGGAGAAATGGCTGGAGTTATTTGCTTCTGCTGCTGCAGCCTGTGCTTTCTAACCTAAATCTTTTTTTTTAATAAATAAATTTATTTATTTATTTAATATTTGGCTGCATTGGGTCTTCGTTGCTGCACGCAGGCTTTCTCTAGTTGAGGCGAGCAGGGGCTACTCTTCATTGCGGTGCACAGGCTTCCCATTGCGGTGGCTTCTCTTCTTGCGGAGCATGGGCTTTAGGCGCACAGGCCTCAGTAGTTGTGGCACGCGGGCTCTAGAGCGCAGACTCAGTAGTTGTGACACACGGGCTTAGTTGCTCTGTGGCATGTGGGATCTTCCCAGACCAGGGCTCAAACCTGTGTCCCCTGCATTGGCAGGCGGATTCTTAATCACTGCACTACCAGGGAAGTCCCTCTAACCTAAATCTTTTTCTTTTTTAAAAAAAAATATATTTATTTAATTTTTGGCTGCATTGGGTCTTTGTTACTGCACGTGGGCTTTCTCTAGTTGCAGCGAGCGGGGGCTACTCTTCATTGTGGTGCACGGGCTTCTCATTGCAGTGGCTTCTCTTGTTGCGGAGCACGGGCTGTAGGCGCACGGGCTTCAAGTAGTTGTGGCGCATGGGCTTAGTTGCTCATGGCATGTGGCATCTTCCCGGCCCAGGGCTTGAACCCGTGTCCCCTGCATTGGCAGGCGGATTCTTAACCACTGCGCCACCAGGGAAGTCCCTAATCTAAATCTTTAACCTTCCTGACAATTCATCCCAACTGAAGACCTCTCAGCAATTAGGAAATCAAGTGATAATGTCATTTCTTGTATCTCCTGACAAGAGTGTTTTACTGAGATGTAGCAGCTTTGTTCCTGAGTATTTACTTGGAAAATGAGACTTAGTGCAAGAAAATTCAGCGAACACAAAACCTTTTAATGATTGCTTTAAGTCAGTGACTCTATATATGTGGTCCCCAGATCAGCATCATCAGCGTCACCTGGACACTTGCTAGAACTGCTGATCCACACGTCACACCCAGATTTACTGGATTAGGAACTCTGGGAGAGAGGCCAGCAGTCTGGGTTTTCAGAGGTTCTCTCTGATGCCCACTAGAGCTTGAGAACTACTGCTTTTAAACCATTGAGCTCAGTCCCATATGGGTTTACTAAAACATTCAGGTATGAAGAAAAAAGATGCTTTAAAGTTGTGTCTCATTTCAGACCAAACTTTACAGGATCATTGTATGTTAATCTAAGGAGTTGGAGACATCAGACTTAAGTTCTAATCCTCTCTGAGCTATTTGCTGGTTGTGTGAATTTGGGCAAATGATGTCACCCCTTAAGCCTCAGTTTTCTCATCTGAAAAACTTGGAATAATAACATCTCCTTTATAGGTTGCTGTGGACATTAAAGAAGGTAATGACTATAAAACTGCTAGCATATAACAAGCTCTGGATAAATTTCAGCTCATTGTTATCATGTGTATGGAATTAAGGCTACTAATTACTTCTTTAAAAGCACTGACTCCCTTTCACTATCCCATGGTGGCTGAGAACGCATTTCCCATGTGTCTGAAACTGATGTCGAGCACACAGAATGGAACCAGAAGACCTATGTCTTAGACCTGGCACTGCCAACGATTTACCATATGACATGCAGTGAGCCGGCTTCTATCTCTGAACCTCAGTTTCCCCATGTGTTAAATAAGTTGGTTGGGACTGGATGAGCTCTAAGGTCCTTCTGGGCTCAGACACACTGAAATTCTAAGTCTGAAGCCTGGAACAGAGTTTTTTTCATTGGTCATAGGAAACATAGTCTTCAGAGCCAAAATGCATCTGGAAGCAGCTATTTCTTAGGATATGTGAAAAGAGAACCACCCCCTAAAAGTGGGCATTAGAGGGAGGCGAATCTTCCCACACAGCAAATGTCTCTATAGATTTGCCCACTTGTCTTGGGGACCACCCCATCCCCTGGGCTGTACCACCAAGGCGCTACCTCCTCACTCAGCCAGGAGAAAGAGTTTCCCTTTCTCTGTCTACTGGTCATTGCTTCATTGCTTGGCTTGAGTTGAGTACTCAGAAACTCTGGCCAAAGGCCCTCCCAAAACAGAAAACAGAGTGACCACTAGCCCTTAAACCTGCCAACAAGAACAAGAAGTTCAATCTCTGCTGGGTTTTCAGCCGGGATCCAGTACATCTCACAGAGTCCCTGCTCTGCTGAAGCCAAAACGGCAGGGCATCAGATCACACCCATTTCATTTTCCTCTTTTTGCTTATCTACATTTTCTATGTTTGTCCCCCTGAGCTGGATGTTTACCATTTCTGTTTAATCCTCAGAGCAGTAACTTCACATGGAGACTCTCGTCAAGCCCAGTAATGGTTCTCCTTGGTGATAACAGTACAGTGCCTGGGGGGACCCCATTCTAACACCAGGGCAGTGGATGAGTGGATGTCCTGGGAAAGTCACTCAGCATCCCAGGGTCTGCTTTTCACTGTTGTAAAGTAAGGGGAAGTTGGACCAGTTCTTCGCCTACACTACTTCCCAGGACTGTAACAAGCACCACTCAAGGTTTGGTAGCTGGTGAAAATACTGTGCAAAGTCCTGAGTCTGATCCTGCCCCCTCCACACTACAGGCCATCGCCTGGTTTGGGGCAGCTGTTTATGGATGTGAGTAAATAGGGAAAATGTGAACTGACTGATGTAACTCCATTAACAGTACAACCCTGATGCCCTGCTAAGGGATGGGGCGTGAATGGGGAGGTCTTGGAAGGCTTCACATACTTCCCCAGACTCCCAACTCATAAAGGACAAATTGGGAAGACAGTGGCAGAGCCCTGGATTCACCCATCTCCTCTGTATTTCAGATAAGGAAACTGAGGTCCAAACCGGAGAAGTGAGCCCTTAAGGCCACACAGAGAGTAGGTGACCAAATACTGAGCCAGCAACAGCCTCTGACTCTGCTTTTATGGTGTGAAAGCTAGTGGGTCCAGGGAAATTGTTTTACTACTAAGTTGGTAGATTAGAGGCACCCTTCAGCACTGCAGATTGGGGTGCTCGTCAAAGCTGAAGAACACCCTCTGGCACCCCTACCCCCTCAGAAGTAACAATAGAGGCCGTGCTGACCAGGGCTGCATTTTTCCCAGGCTGTCTCAGACAAAGGGCTGGCCTGGGCTGGCCTTGTTATCTCTTGGTCTTAATCAGCTCCACTCCATTTTCTGTCATGGTTTATCCACAAAAGACTCTTTGGCTGCCTAACAGGAAAGCCAAGCCAAGGTCCCAGAGTTAGTATGAAGGCCAAGCTGGGACTGGTTTGATGAGAGAAAAATACAATGAGTGTGCTAGGCCTGCAGCCCGCAGAACCTTCAGAAACCCGCATCTCTGCACAAAGAGGCAGCGCGGGGTAGTGAAAAGAGCCGGCAGACAGGCCTGGGTTCAGATTCCAGCTACTTCCCAGCAGCATGACTTTGAATTAGATACTCAGCCTTCTGAGCCTCACTTTCCTCATCTGTAAAATGGGGATGATACCACTGGCCCCACAAGTTGTTGGACTGTGTATGTAACATCTCTAGCTCTGGGCCTGGAAGAAGGGACTCTGAGTATGTTTGTTTTCCTGATGCTCAAATTATAGAGTTGTGCTAGTGAAGAATTAGAGGTTCAGCCCTGACCTGTGGGCGGGCATGGCGTGACTGGCAGAGCCCATGCATTGGGTTTGAGGATGACTCTGATGTTCAGCAGCTGCGGCAAATCCCTCCTCTTCTCTGAGATTCAATTTCCTAGTCTCTAAGTGGGAAGCTTAATGCCTTTCCTGCACCCAATTTATGAATGTGCTTCATCTACTATAAAAAATGCCAGTGTTGGGCTTCCCTGGTGGCGCAGTGGTTGAGAGTCCGCCTGCCAATGCAGGGGACGTGGGTTCGTGCCCCGGTCCGGGAGGATGCCACATGCCGCGGAGTGGCTGGGCCCGTGAGCCATGGCCGCTGAGCCTGCGCATCCGGAGCCTGTGCTCCGCAACGGGAGAGGCCACGACGGTGAGAGGCCTGCGTACCGCAAAAAAAAATAAATACCAGTGTTACCTCTTCTCATTAGCACATATTGGTATGTAATCAAATCCTCCTGAGACCTTGGGCAAGTCATTAAACCTCTCTGGGTATATCAGTCAGGGTCCCAGCAGGCAACAGATGGCACATCCAAACTGGGTGATTTTCTTAGAGCATAATAACAGGGCTATTTACAAAGACACGTGCACAAATGGATAGTGGGTATCTCAGGGCTAGTGACCTCAAGGAGTCTTTACTGCCGCTAGGCCATGAAGGAGCAAAGGAGAAGCAGTCACTAGGACCAGAGAGGGCAGCTGTATTGACAGGCCACCTGTTAGGATGCTGTGGCCATCAGAGGAGGGACGCAGCCCATCCAGAGTGCCCTAGCAGGGGAGGGAGTTAAGGAAATAATACCCTTACCTTGATCTCCTCCTGCTGTCCGATCTCCTGTGTGGGCTTCCCTTTGGTCTGATCAAACTGGAGGCCAGAGAATAAGGGAACCCAGTGATACAGTACATCCAGGGTAGCCTCCCAGGATACAGCACAGAGTGGAAAAGGGTGAAGAGAAGGGCTGGAGGCGCATTTGGCAGGTATCCAGCACACTGGGCATCAATGTCTTTCACAGTTTTTAATTTTTATTTATTTATTTATTTTGGGCCACACCGCGCATCTTGTGGGATCTTAGTTCCCTGAGCAAGGATCAAAGCTGGGCCCTCATCAGTGAGAGCACAGAGCCCTAACTGCTGGATTGCCAGGGAATTCCCTTCTTCCACAGTTAAAGGAAGGTATTGAAGGAGATGACCTCTCCTTCTATCTCACCCTCTGATAGATTCTCAGCACTTTTTCTAAGCTTCAGATCCAGATCTAGAAGGGTTAGACCCTAGGAGGGAATCCAAGCCCTCTCCTAGGGAGATCTTTAGTCTTCCCAATTAATCAGGAGAAATGACATCCTTTTCCGGCAGCCCCAAATTTAAATTATCGCCTTTGAGGCCCATACTCAAAGCAGAGGGCAAGCCAGCCACAGAGGGAGTCATTCTTTGGATGACTATGTTTTAATATTTATTTTTCTCTTTTAACCAAAGTGAGCCAGGTGCATGTCTCAAATACTAAACAGATGCCCTCTGCTTTCATTCACTGGAAAACATATAATGCAGTACGGTGTCTTTAGGCCTTATCTTTAGAGATAATAAATTGCATACAAGTGAACACACTGGAGCAATCTAATTTTTTTCCAGCACCTTCTAGCTGACAGTCAGTGTAGCTCCCAGGGGAGAAATCAAAGAGCTGAGTAATCTTGAAGAGACAACAGTTCCCAAATCCCCTTTTCACTCCATCCCATTCCAGATGGGTGACATAAATCATGTGCCTATAAAAGAAAAGATAAGAGAGATCTTCCCAGGGAATCTCAGCACAAGCAATCTGGGGCAATAGTTAAACCCCTGGGCTCTAGAATCCTTAAAGCTCAGAGTCAAGTCCTTGCTCTGTCACTTACTACTTATCTTTGTGACCTTGGACAAGTGACCTAAGCTTCAGTCTCCTCATCAGTGTATTTGACAGATTACGCTCATTTAGAACAGTAATAATGCTTTATCTACCTCATAGGGTTATTTCAAGAATTGAACGAAATAATACAAACACTTAGCACACAGTAAGCATTCAATAAATAGTGGTGGAGGGGAAACGGGGAGCTGCTGACGGACCTATGATGCTGGATCCATAATAGTGGCTCTCCCCTGGTCATGGGACTTCGGCTATGCTTCTGCTGTGGCCCTAATCACTTTCCCTTGCATTTTAGCCATCCGTATTATCCCCCTGCTCTAGAGGTGTCAATCACAGTGCTTGCCACACCCATAGCCCCTTGCCATGGAGCACCACGCTTCCCGCACTGTTATAAATCAGAGACAGTTTTTAGCTCCTTGAGCAAATCATCCTAATAAAATACTGTATTTTATTTAGTCCACTGTTATAGAATACAGGGCAAAGAAAGGCCATCCCAGTTCTGTAATGCAGATGGTACTAGAATCTACTGATTTAACCATAAAAGCTATAGGAAACCTATCAAACAAGCTGTGACAGTACAAATAGTACCTGTGGAAGGGCAGCCTGTAAACGCAAAGCATACCTATAACAAAAGAAAAGGAGGGAGCACAAAAACATGTTTACCTTTTGTTTGTTATTTTTAATATATTTATTTATTTTACCTTTTATTTGTTAGGAACTGGCAAGGAGTTTTCCTATGAGATGGTGAGGTAGGACTACCAGGAAGAAGCTTTACCCTTCTTTTTTTTTTTTTTTTTTTTTTTACAGTTAAGTAAACCTCGGACAGGGTGATTTACCAGGGTCACACAGCTAGAGAAAAATTTCAAATCTCAACAAACTGATTTGTATGTTTTATGCCACCCCTTTCAAAAATATTTTGCTAGCACTGTCTATAAATATCTCCTGAAGTATGCTGGTGACCCAACTCCACAAGGTTTTTTGTTTTTTTTTTTCAGTACGCGGGCCTCTCACTGTTGTGGCCTCTCCCGTTGCGGAGCACAGGCTCCGGACGCGCAGGCTCAGCGGCCATGGTTCACGGGCCCAGCCACTTCGCGGCATGTGGGATCTTCCCGGACCGGGGCACGAACCCGTGTCCCCTAGCATCGGCAGGCGGACTCTCAACCACTGCACCACCAGGGAAGCCCCACAAGGTATTTTTCAATGTTGTAAAATTTTATCATGATCCATTTGCACTGTGACAAAAATCATACCTAAGGAGACCCTTCATCTAATCTGTTGTCTAATCTTTTACATCCATCTTTTACGGTGATAAACTACTGCCCTGGAGGAGCCATCCACAAAGTTTAGGAATGGCGCTCTTCCAGCCTTGGCTTGTGTGTCGGCACCCTCCTTCGCTCACGCAGCCTTTAGAAAGTGACAAGATCTCACTCTGAACACTGGAATCCGTGTTCCTGTTTTTCTGCACCTTTCTCCTCTTTCCAGCCCCACTGCACCTGCTCTACTTCGACTCTTTCGATTATTACAATAAACTCTCAATGGTCTCCCCACCTGCAGCCCCTCTCCAATTCAATCTATCTTGCACACATTGCTGATTAATTCATCCACAACCCCACTCATATCACAGTAGCTTCCTATTGCCTATAGAAAGAAAAGAAGAGCCTCTTATCCCCCATTCAAGACCTCAGTGATCTCTTTCCAATCTTAACATCCCTGCTCCAGCGCTCCCAGTGAATTGGGTTTTTCACTATTGCCCTCTACTCCCCTTATGTTCCCAAAATGATGTGTCCAAGACCCAGTTCCTCTCTCTGTCTGTCTCTGTCTTTCTCACTTTCTCTCTTTCTATTTATCTATCTCTATCTCCCAGCTCTACTTCCTCAGTGAGTGTTCTGTTCTCAGAAGTCTCTCCCCTTGTTCCTGTAAGATAACTGCCAGTGGATTTGAAGAACACGTGCTTCCACGTCAAATTCAGTGGAGAAGAGGAACGCCTGTTTCCTGGTAGATCTCATTGTCTGTGACTGGCCTGACCTTTGTCATACCCCCATCCTTTAATCAATGCTTGTGGCCAGACGGTGGGATAAGTTCATTGTAGGAACTCCCTAAAGTTCCTAGTCATGAGGTTTGGGTCGGACTGACCCCTGCCTTCAAGTCCAGAGATGAGCCCTGACTGACTTGGTTGTGGATAAATTAATCAGCCATGTGTGCAAATAGAGTGAATTGGAGAGGGGCTGCAGGTGGGGAGACCATTGAGAGTTTATTGTAATAATCTAAAGAGTTGAACTAGATGCTCTGGAGGTCCTCTCTTCCATGGAGCCTTTCGCCTACTGCCCTAGCTAGAAAGCAGCTTCCTTCTCCTCTGAACTTGCAAAGCTCTTTATCCACATTTCTTTTATTGCAGTTACCATTGTCTACCTTGCATTCAAGCTCTCTGGCTTATCTCTATGTCCTGGGCATCAATCACGGTGCATATCACACCCACAGTCTCCTATGAGGAATGGCCCTGTCTACAGTCCCTGGCTAAGCAGCCAGCCCTGAGTTACTTTATGTGACCATGTCCACCCTGTCTCCCTGTTGGCCATGCTGATTGGACCTGGGGTGGGCAACTGACTGACAGGCAGGCAACCATAGGCTAGCCAGCAGCTTCTGAGGGTCTGAAGTGAACAGTTCTACCCAGAGACCTCAGTAATTAGCCTTACAGCCCTGAGTGAACTACAGTGATGTGCAGGCAGAATCTCTGTGTAAGCAGAAGCCCGAAAGCAGGGAAAAACCACAGCGAGTAGAGAATGAAGACTATAATCCTCAAGAATAAGGAAGTGGAGACTCAGAGAAGCAAACTAATCTGCCCAGCAAGTAGTCTAGTTCTAAAGCCTTCTCTCCCAACCAGTACACCACCCTCTCAAATTGCTACCCAAAGCAACTGTGTTATATTCAATGCAGACAAACCCTTATTATACAAGTTAATAGAGGCAAATGTTAAAAGGAAAAGAACAAAAGGGTCATTAGTGTTGGCTCTTTTCTCTGGGATGGTCACCCAGGGCCTCTTCCTGCCCGTTAGTCTTTTGGTCACTTCTTTTAAGATTGTCCAGGAACCTTTCCCCCACATCATACCCTGATCAAGAACGTTTTTCATCTTCATTGACCTTACATATCATGGGCAGAAGGCAAAGCCCTGGAAGAAGTTCATTGTCATAGCTCCCTTCTGGGGAGGCTACCCAGCCGGCAAGAACCCCCAGTTCTCAGAATGTTTCTCCACTCCCACCCAAGACTGGTTCCCAGCAGCACTGCATTAGGTACTTTTATTTACATTGATCCGTCTTATTCTCACAATAACCTTGAGATGTAAAACTGAGATTGAGTAAACCATTCAAGGCCACGAATCTCTAACATGCTATCATCGTGATCTTAACGCAAGTCTGGCGGGCTCCAAAGCTCAAGCTCTTTCCACTGTTCACTGCTGCCTCCAAATTGGAAAGACAGTGGAGCTAGGATACAACCGTGACGTACGCGCATAAGGTTTTTGCTTCATTTTCTTTTTTTTTAATACTAGAATCATTGGTTCATTTATGGATTCACTCAGCACATTTATGTGAGTGCCAGGTGTGTTAAGTTTTTATCCCTGGAAATACAAAGGATTATCTCTTGATTTAAGACATTCACTAGGCACATATGTGAACATGTTAGAAGCAAACTGTGTCACATTTTCCTCAGGTTTACAATAGGAAGGAAAAACACACATGAACAAAATTGTTTCAACGGTTAAATTATGATCCTGATTCTTCCTATAAACCGCCTTTAGAAAGAACACTCTAATTCACTTGAAGTTGTTCACATTTCCCCTAACTTGATGAAACAACTTTTCTCTTTAGTGTGATCATCTACAGCTGTAATGAATGAAGCCTCTCAATTTGACTGCTTGGTGGAAAAAGCAATGAAGGAAACATTGTTCATTTTCTTTTTATTGGCATCAGTAGTATTCATAACAGATTGTTATCTTGAGCATTTATTTTGGCAATGACATATTTGTAAAACACCAAACAGACCCCTGACTTGCTTAACAAGCTGGTATCCTGAGTCTGAGGAGTTTGTGCATGTGGTCATGTCCAGCCACGAGATACAAGTATTGAAACTAGTGGCTGTCCCAGGGGTACTCAGTCGGGATTCTCTTGTGATGAGGATATTACTGATGAGAAATTTTTAAAGACCCGAGGGAAAACCCTCCCTCGATTATGGAACACTTCCAATATATCTGAGTGCAGTTGGAAATGTGTATGTAATATCCTGATGGGAGCTCTTCTCTACGTGTCCAAAGTTGTTTAGGCAAGTTCGTCCAGAAATACTCCCCAAATGTAGCTAAACTTCAAAATTTAAATGGCTCATGTCCTAGTTTCAAATTATTTCACTGTGGGCTTCTATTTGTCCAGTCTATTCGAATAATACCACACTGATTTGAAAGAAGGAAATATTTTATCTGTTTCATTTATAAAGTCAATAAATTTATTCTGAGTGCCAATATGTGGCAGGTACCAAAGACTCAATGATGGGTGAAAAACACCACCTCCTCCATGAAGGAGCTTTAGTCTTTAAAGCAACAGGTGTTTCTGCAATTCTATACTAATACTAATAAGAGCTTCTTTCCGCTGATTCATTACAGTTTGTTTGAGCATCACAATAATGCTGGGGTAGGCGAAGCTGGTTTTACAATCTCCCTCTGACAAATGAGAAACGTGAAGATGAGAGAAGTTATGTGTTTTTCCCCAAAGTCCCACAACTTATAAATAATGGATCTGAGATTCAAGCTCACTTAGTCTAGGGGTCCCTTTTATAGAGTCAAAAGTGCTCTTTGATCATATTTTAGACTTGATATTTCTTGAAGACACACAATTTTCTGCTTGCGGTAGTCCAGAGTAAGGGTTAGCAAACTATAGTCTGTGGGCCAAACCTACCGCCACCTGTTTTCGGAAATAAAATTTCATTGGAACACAGCCATGCACATTCACTTGCTTTCATGCTACAACAGCAGAGGTGAGTAGTTGCAACAGAGGTTGTATAGCACAGGGGTCCCCAACGCCCGGGCCACAGACCAGTACAGAAGGAGGTGAGCGGCAGACGAGCAAGTGAAGCTTCACCTGCTGCTCCCCATCACTCCCCGCTGCTTGCCTTACCGCCTGAACCACTGCTCGCGTTACCACTGCTCGTATTACCACTGCTCGCGTTACCGCCTGAACCACTGCTCGCGTTACCACTGCTCGTATTACCACTGCTCGCGTTACCGCCTGAACCACTGCTCGCATTACCACTGCTCGTATTACCGCTGCTCGCATTACCGCCTGAACCACTGTTCCTATTACCACTGTTCACATTACTGCCTGAACCACTGCTCGCGTTACCACTGCTCGCATTACCGCCTGAACCATTCTCACCACCATTCCCCCCGTCCGTGGAAAAATTGTCTTCCATGAAACCAGTCCCTGGCGCCAAAAAGTTTGGGGACCGCTGGTATAGCACACAAAGATTAACATACTATTTCTGGCCTTTTATAGAAGAAGTTTGCTGACCCCTGTCTGCAATATTAACTTAACTTCTCTTCCCTTGATTTTTTAAAATTAATTAATTAATTAATTGTTCTTGGGCACTCCACACAGACATGCGGGATCTTAATTCCCTGACCAAGGACTGAACCCTTGCCCCCTGCAGTAGAAGTGCAGAATCCTAACTACTGGACTGCCAGGGAAGTCCCCCTTCATGTTTATCTTTGCCCAGGTTCATGGGTCATTCTGACACCAGGATCAGGGTTCATCCTAGGGCTATCCAAGATGACAGTTCCACAAATTCTACCATTGATAAGGGTTTTCTCCATCTACTTGTCCTCAAATTTTGCCTCATGTCCCTAGACTTAGGGCCCCAGAAGAGCATATGACTTCATATCCAAAGGAGGAAATATTGTGCATAAACAAGGACTTGATTTGCTGAAAAACTGCCCTCATTAACTCTATCCTATAGCCATGGCACATCCTTTCTCTGTATGCAACGTCTAACTTGAGAAGAGGCCACCCAAGAATGCAGTTGGGTGCACTGGATTTGGTCCAAAAGTCAAAATGACTCTCTAAGACCAATCCTGTGCTTTCCCAACTGTGCCTGAATTTGAAACAAGTTCTCCTTATTTTGCAGTTCCAGCGGAAGACCAAACAGATGTGCGTAATTAATGGTCAGGGTTTCCATTCACACTGCCCATGCTTCTCTGCCCAATGCACCCTTTCTGATGCCCTCACAGCAATTTGAATCCATCAGTGAGAGTCTCTATGCCTGGCACCTTCAGTGCCTATTAATTCAATAAACAGGCCCTATAGTATGCCTTAAGCTCTCTCTTTGACACTAGGCAAGTTGGGGAAAGAGATGAGAGTCAATTAATCCAGATCCCTACACTGACAAAAACCTCAGATGCACTTTTGGCATCATCTACAAAAGAACTTACACTTAGAGTCACTGTGCTACACCAGTGGAATTACACTGGGTTCTGGACTATGGCACTCAGATTCTACTTTGAATTAATATTGCTTTCTATTTCTGCAATAACTTGTGAATAACATTATAAAATTACATTTTTTGTGGTAAAAATATTAATTTGTTAAATGTAAACATTTTAAATATACCACAATATGTGTCATACTGCTTTTTTAAATGAATTTATTTATTTTAATTTTTTAAAAAATTTTTGGCTGTGTTAGGTCTTCATTGCTGCACGCAGGTTTTCTCTAGTTGTGGTGAGCAGGGGCTACTCGTCGTTGCGGTGCGCAGGCTTCTCATTGCGGTGGCTTCTCTTGTTGCAGAGCACGGGCTCTAGGCATGTGGGCTTCAGTAGTTGTGGCACGTAGGCTTCAGTAGTTGTGGCATGTGGGCTCAATAGTTGTGGCTCGTGAGCTCTAGAGCACAGGCTCAGTAGTTGTAGCACACGGGCTTAGATACTCTGCGGCATGTGGGATCTTCCCGGACCAAGGATCTAACCAGTGTCCCCTGCATTGGCAGGCGGATTCTTAACCACTGCTCCACCAGGGAAGTCCTGTATCACACTGCTTTAGACCCTCTTCATATTTTCATTTATCAGGAGCTACAAAAAACAGAAGAATCCTGAGCTTCCATTGACTTCCAGAGGCCCATATGCCTCAGTCGGGTTAATCTAATAAATAAAGGTGTGCTTAAAGTAGACAGTGAGCTTTCCTAACAACATCCCCGAGTTTGGCCATAATTGGGTATGTTTCACTTCCTACTATCATGTTCCACATTATTTGTACATCTCAGGATCCATGTAGATCAATGAGGAGGAACTCATGCAATTATGGAAGTCACCCGCCTCTTCTGCACCTCCCTCCTGGAAAAAGGGAGAAAGATTAGCCCAGGGCAGGGCTTATTTTTAAATCTCGGACATGGGACAACTCCAGAACTGTCTACTGTATCAATGAAACCAAAATGCAGACGTCCTGACACAGAGCTATAACCTGATACATACACTCAAATATCATTAGCATATGAGCAACCAGCAGAATTGTCTGCCAATCACCTCTTTAACTTGGCCCAGTGTAGCCCACAAAGCTGATGTTAATATACATGTGTATGTACACACATATACATTCATGTATATAATATATATACATAGTCACACATATATATAATGAGTTGAATTAACACTAATTTCTGAAATTTGTCTCCCAGTTTCAGGTGATAGGGATGAAAGCTACGGTATCTTTACATGATGCAGTGAAACCCAGAGTCTAAAGGGCCACTTGGGGGTGGGGTTAATATTCATTTAATAAACCTTCATTATGATGTCTAGACACCCAGGATCTAGGAGCTGAATAAGGAGCCCATGCCCATGAGGCGCTCATGGACAGTGGGATACACCAACTCCAATGTATGACCACAGAAAGTGCTGTTCTAGAGATATAAACCAGGTGCTGCTGTGTCTCCAAGGAGAAATGAATTGGGGCAATGAATTGAGGCTGGAGGAAGACTTCACCTAGAAGTGATATTCAGCAAGGCCTTGCAGAATGAGAAGATTATGAGAGCCAGACATGAGGAAGAAGATTTTAATTCAATTTAACAAACACGACTTAATCACCTACTCTCTACGCAAAATACTAAACTCTGTGCCTTTCTTGGAATAGATGCTCAGTAAACACTAGCTTTTGTGTTGCTAGGTGCAGACAGGGCCAGCAATAGCCAATAGGGCACCTTTATTCAATTAGAAAAGGCATCCCTCCTCTAGACATTCAGAGGTCGAAATCAGGGCTCATGACTTGGTGAGTCAGGCTAGATTTCAGAATCACTTACAGCTCCACTTACCCCTCACACTAAGCTCTCGTGCAGAGTGAACAACCTTCTCAACTATAAGTGGTAACCCTGGGAACAGGAAACACAAAGATCAATAAGGCATGATCTCTGCCTTGAGGAGCTCATCTGGTAAAGGAAAACAAAAACACATATGATATCATATAAGTGACATAATAAAGGTATGTGCAAATATGGGAAGGAGCAGCAAAAGGGAGATGTGATCAAAGACTTTAAGACAGGAAACATGGGACCAGTTTAGGGAAAGCTGAATGCTCTTGGGCAGGTAGATTTATTTCTCTACCTCAATGGTTCCCTAGCCTAGAAGATCACCAGAATCACTTGAGGAACACTTAAGAAATGAAAAACTCCTGCCCAGGGTAGGTCTCGGGTGGAGCCAGGAACCTTCATCGTCACAAGTTCCCCCAGGTGAGTGCTGGGTTAGGAACCACAGGTGTGAACCAAGCCCCCACTCAGCCTCTACTCTCCCAGCACCCAATTTCTCTTGGTGAAATAATAGTGTTCAGAACTTTCTCCCTATGATAAAAAGGAAATGAAAGTTCTGTGGTTGCTCAAGCTGACTGCCCAGGTGAAATTTCAGTTCTGCTTTAGAAAGAGAAAGGCCACCTGAGAAGTAAGATAACTGACACATCCAAGGGGTGGGCTATACAGGGTTGTATGAGCACTTTCGATCCACTAATACAGCTGCTACAGAGGATGCAGAGAGGGAAGGGGCAGCCTGACCCCAGGAGAGTGACCCATGGGCAGGAGTCCTGATGATGAACCCTTGGAGGAAACTGTTCTGGTGTCTCTGAACCTGACTATGATGCCCATACCCCCACTGTCAAGTCTTCCTTCCTGACATCCTTGATTATGACCTTGAGCTGTGTACTTGGGGAATTCAGTGCTTGGGTTACCGAGTTGGAAGGTGAAGCATGCTCCTGGGTTGCCAGCAAGGCAGGCTCACACACACACACACACACACACACACACGAAAAAAAAAAAGAATTTGACATATTTTTTTTTAAAACTCTGATGCCATCATAAGAAAAAATAATATTTCCCCTCAGGAAATATTATAATAATATTTATTAATATAATAAATATTAATAAATTATTTTATTATAATTATAAAATATAATAAAATAATTATTTTATTATTAATTAATAATAAAAATAATATTTCCCCTGGGCTTCCCTGGAAGCCCAGGTTTGTTTATTATATGTTGTTCTTAGTTCAAATTACTTGTAGGAGTGGAGGTGGACCACAGTTGGTTTTTTTTTGCTTTTTTTTAAATTAATAAACTTTACTTTTTAGAGCAGTTTTAGGTTCACAATTGAGTGGAAAGTACAGAGTTCCCATATGCCCCCTTGTCCTCATACAAACACAAGCTGCCCACAATCAACAACCCTGCCAGACTTCCCTGGTGGCGCAGTGGTTAAGAATCTGCCTGCCAATGCAGGAGACACGGGTTCGAGCCCTGGTCTGGGAAGATCCCACGTGCTGCGGAGCAACAAAGTCCGTGCACCACAACTACTGAGCCTGCGCTCTAGAACCCGTGAGCTGTGACTACCGAAGCCCGTGTGCCTAGAGCCCGTGCTCCGCAACGAGAAACCACCGGAATGAGAAGCCCACGCACCGCAACGAAGAGCAGCCCCCGCTCGCCGCAGCTAGAGAAAAGCCTGCGCACGGCAACGAAGACCCAATGCAGCCAAAAGTAAACAATAAACATTTTTAAAACGTTAAAAAAAATATCCTCACCAGAGTGGTACATTTGTTACAATCAATGAACTTACATTGAATCAATGAACTTACACTGACACACCATTATCACTTAAAGTCCATAGTTTACATTAGGGTTCACTCTTGGTGTTGTATGTTCTATGGGTTTGGACACACACATAATGACATGTATCCACCACTGCAGTATTGTACAGAATAGTTTCACTCCCTTAAAAATCCTCTGTGCTCTGCCTATTCACCCCTTTTCCTTCCCCCAACCCCTGGCAACCATTAATCCTTTTACTGTCTCCATAGTTTTGCCTTTTTCAGAATGTCATAAAGTTGGAATCATAGCATGTAGTCTTTTCAAATTGGCTTCTTTCACTTATAATATGAATTTAAGGTTCCTCCATGTCTTTTCATGGTTTGATAGCTCATTTCTTTTTAGAGCTGAATAATATTCCATTGTCTAGATGTACCCAATATATCCATTCACATTCTGAAGGGTATCTTGGTTGCTTTCATGTTCTGACAATTATTTTAAAAGCTCCAAAGCTCTATTTACAATAGCCAGGACATGGAAGCAACTTAAGTGTCCATTGACAGATGAATGGATAGAGAAGATGTGGCACATATATACAATGGAATATTACTCAGCCATAAAAAGAAACGAAATTGAGTTATTTGTAGTGAGGTGGATGGACCTAGAGTCTGTCATACAGAGTGAAGTAAGTCAGAAAGAGAAAAACAAATACCGTATGCTAACACATATATATGGAATCTAAAAAAAAAATGGTTCTGAAGAAACTAGGGGCAGGACAGGAATAAAGACGCAGATGTAGAGATTGGACTTGAGGACACAGGGAGGGGGAAGGGTAAGCTGGGACAAAGTGAGAGAGTTGCATGGACTTATATATACTACCAAATGCAAAATAGATAGCTAGTGGGAAGCAACCTCATAGTACAAGAAGATCAGCTCGGTGCTTTGTGACCACCTAGAGGGGTGGGATAGGGAGGGTGGGAGGGAGATGCAAGAGGGAGTAGACATGGGGATACATGTATATGTATAACTGATTCACTTTGTTATAAAGCAGAATCTAACACACCATTGTAAAGCAATTATACTCCAATAAAGATGTTTTAAAAGAAAAAGCTGCTATAAACATTCATGTGCAGTTTTTGTGTGGACATAAGTTTTCAATTCATTTGGGTAAATACTAAGGAGTATGACTGATGGATCATATATTAAGAATATGTTTAGCTTTGTAAGAAAATGCCAAACTGTCTTTCAAAATGACTGTACCATGTTTCATTCCCACCAGCAACTAATGAAAGTTCCTGTTGCTCCACATCCTCGCCAGCATTTTTGTTGTCAGTGTTTTGAATTTTGGCCATTCTGCTAGGTGTGTAGTTGTATCTCATCGTTGTTTTAATTTGCAATTTCCTTATAGCATATGTTACTGAACATCTTTTCATATGTTTACTTACCATCTGTATATCTTCTCTGGTGAAGTGTCTATTCTGGTCTTTTGACCATTTTTTAATTGGGTTGTTGAGTTTTAAGAGTTCCTTGTATGTTTTGGAATAAAACCCTTTATAATATGTGTCTTTTGCAAATATTTTCTCCCAGGTTGTGGCTTGTTTTCTCATTCTCTTGACAGTGTCTTTTTCAGAGCAGAAGTTTTTAATTTAAGTAAAGTTCAGCTGATAAATTATTTCTCTAGTAAAGCATGTCTTCAGTGTTATATCTAAAAAGTCATTGCCATACCCGAGGTCATCTAGGTTTTCTCCTATGTTATCTTCTAGGAGTTTTATAGTGTTGCATTTTACATTTAGTTCTATAATCCATTTTTTTGTCTGCTTATTTTCCTTCTGATGAATTTTTAGTTTTTTAAATTAAAATGCTGAATTGAGGGAAAACTCCACATCCCAGACAGACTGACTCCTAACATATACAAAAAAATAATGCTCTTAAGGGCTTCCCTGGTGGCGTAGTGGTTGAGAGTCCACCTGCTGATGCAGGGGATACAGGTTCGTGCCCCGGTCCGGGAAGATCCCACATGCCACGGAGCGGCTGGGCCCGTGAGCCATGGCCACTGAGCCTGCGTGTCCGGAGCCTGTGCTCCGCAACGGGAAAGACCACAACAGTGAGAGGCCCGTGTACCAAAAAAATAAATAAATAAAAAATAATGCTCTTAAGTGTTACATATCTGGCTATGGTGACTTTTTATATTTCTTTTCTTTATGACCCATTTTGAGTTACTTTTTGTGAAGGGTGTAAGGTCTGTGTCTAGATTAATTTTATTGCCTGTGGATGTCCAGTTGTTCCAGGACCAGTTTTTGAAAAGACTATCTTTGCTCTGTTGTATAGAATTTGCTCATTTGTCAAAGATCAATTGACCATATTTATGTGGGTCTATATCTGGGCTCTCTCTTCTGTTCCACTTTTTTGTCTGTTCTCTCACCAATACCACACTGTATTGATTACTATAGCTTTATAGTAAGTCTTGAAATTGGGCAGTGTCAGTTCTCCAATTTTGTTCTTCTTCAATATCAAGTTAGCTGTTCTGAGTCTTTTGCCTTTCCATATAAACTTTGAGATCCGTTTGTCTTTATCCACAAATAACTTGCTGGAATTTTGATTGGGCTTACATTGAATTGAGCTGGGAAGAACTGACATCTTGACAATATTGAGTCTTCCTATCCTTCCATGGAATATCTCTCCATTTATTTAGTTCTTCTGTGATATCTTTCATCAGAGTTTCATTGTTTTCCTCATATAAATTTTGTATGTATTTTGCTAGGTTTATGCCTAAATATTTCAGTTTGAGGGTGCTCTATAAGTGATATCTTTTTAATTTCAAATTCTACTTGTTTATTGCTGGTATAGAGGAAAGCAATTGACTTCTTTATATTTGCCTAATGTCTTGCAGTAATCAAGATATTCACTTACTATAATCACTAACTAGTTCTGTGAGTTTTTTTGGTCAATTCTTTTAGATTTTCTACATAATCATGTCATCTGCTAAAAAAGACAGTTTTATTTCTTCCTTCCCAATCTGTATACCTTTTATTTCACTTTTTTTTTTTTTTTTTTTTTGGTCTTACTGCATTAACTCGGACTTCCAGTATGATGTTGAAAAACAGTGGTGAGAGGAGACATCCCCATCTTATTCCTGATCTTAGTGGAAATGCTTCTAGTTTCTAACCATTAAGTATACTAGATGTAGGTTTTTGTAGATTTTCTTTATCAAGGACATTCCCCTCTGTTCCTAGTTGCCAAGAGTTTTTATCATGAATGAATGTTGGATTTTGTCAAATGCTTTTTCTGCATCTATTCATGTTAACAATGTGACTTTTTCTTCTTTATTCTGTTGATGTAATGGATTACATTAATTGATTTTCAAGTGTCGAACCAGCCTTGCATACCTGGAATAAATCCCACTTGGTCATGGACTGTGAACTTCACGAGTGCTTTTAAAACCCACCCACCTGCCATCTTAGTTGGGCCAGGATGGCTGGAGGAGCTGGAGTTACATATTTCCCTTTTCCCACACAGAAGGCTAGAAGGGGCTAGAGTTGGGTATTTCCCTTCCCCAAGGTAAATTAGGCTCTGATAAAACCCCAGTAGGTTAAGCTCTGGTGAAATAGTTTCTCCTGAGGGCAGGCCTTGTTAAGAACAGAATGCTCAGGCTTCCCTGGTGGCGCAGTGGTTGAGAGTCCGCCTGCCGATGAAGGGGACACGGGTTCGTGCCCCGGTCCGGGAGGGTCCCACATGCCGCGGAGCGGCTAGGCCCGTGAGCCATGGCCGCTGGGCCTGCGCGTCCAGAGCCTGTGCTCCGCAACGGGAGAGGCCACAATAGTGAGAGGCCCACGTACTACAAAAAAAAAAAAAAAAAAAAAAGGAACAGAATGCTCTAGCATATTCAAAGTGGTTCCTTTCTCCCCTCCACCTGCTGAGCATGAGTACTTTGCTTCCAATATTCACTGTTGAGTGAATACAAAAGTGTGGGGGAGGACCCTTATGACTAGATGCCCCTGGAGTTCTTAACTCTCAGGTTTGTCCACACTGTGCCTCCAGCAATTTGTCAATTACAGGTTTTTCCCACTGTTGGTTCCCCTGGTGCTTTCTGCTCCCTTAAGTTGTGAATCTGGGTACCTACTGATCTGTCCAGTGATTTGCCCTGTGACCTCATTTCTTTGACAGATCTAAGAAAAGTTGATTTTGTTTCAGTTTGTTCAGCTTTTTACTTGTTGTTAGGACCAAGCAGCAATTTCTGAGCTCCTTACATGCCAGACAGGAAACTCGAAGTCCTCTACCATATTTTTTTCCATACTGATGTGTCTCTAAAAGGTCTTACTCTGCCCTAGGAGAGCTGAATTTCAGTTAATTTGTCAAGCACCATCTATGAGCCAGATGTCCGGTAAATACTTTCACACTTGTTATCTCACTAAGTCCTCAGAACAGCCCTGAGAGGTAGTTATTATAATTATCCCCATTTTACAGATGAGAAAGCTGACACTTGAAAAATATAAATGGCTTGGCAAGATCACATAAACAGAAAGTGATAGAGCTAAGATTAAAACCAGGTCTTCTTTTAACTCCAAGGCCGAGGAGACTTAACTTTAGGAAATTAAAAGTCTTGAGTGATAATTTTAGAAAATTAAAAATCTCAAGTGATTTCCTCTTCCCTTCCTCCTCTGGGACCTTCACTCGTGTTTGGGTTAGCATGGAGGTGGGGACATTGGGGAAGCTGAGGTCCACCCACTGAATCGATGTTGTAGCAGAGGCTTGAGCAACTATATGGCCAATATAATTCAGGTTTACTCTGACTTCCCAAAATGTACTGCCAGAATTAGCAGGCAACTGTCACAGTCCAATTTCATAAAGCAGTTCTTCCATTTTTTTTCTTGACTGTATAGACCAGAAGTTCATAACCAGGGTCTAAGATTCCTCAAGGGTCCTCAGGGGCATCAAGAGGTTTGTGAACCTCTTGAAACTGTGTCGCATTGTGTAGGTGTGAGAAAATGAATTTTTCGGAGGAGAGGGTTTATCTTTTTCATCAAATTTTCGAAGAGTTCTCCAATGCAAACAAGGTTAAAAAATAATTAATATAGGCTTTGTCCAACAAGAGTTTGTTTTTAAATTTTCTAACTCCTGCCTAGGGAGAGAACCAGATACTAGTAAAGAATGCAGCAGTTCATATCAGGAAATAATAATCACACTAATACTTCGGTAATTACTTTTTTCCTCTGTGCTGATGGAGACATAGATCTGGCTTTGGTGAAACCAAAAAAAAAAAAAAAAAGAAACCCCAATGGTTTGTGTGGAGACCAAGAGGATGCATCTGTTTCCTGAATCAACCAGATCAAATGAGCACTGAATCAAACGCTGCCTGTGCTGAGACTTTATTTTCTTGCAAAGAAAGATGAAGCAGTTGCACTCAAACAGGGGAAAAAAAAAAAAAAAGGAGAAGAATGAAAGAGTAAGCCTAGGCAAAATAAGAATTATAATCTCTACTTTGGAGTAATGCCAATGGATTTCTTGATATGGTACCTTCTCCAAATTTAAGTTCACACCTAACAGGTATTATTTCTATAGTACCTGTAAAGTAACGCTAGTCAAGGAAATTTTTTTTTTTTTTGACCACGATGCAGCGGCTTGTGGGATCTTAGTTCCCTGACCAGGGATTGAACCCAGCCCTGTCAGTGAGAGCACGGAGTCCTAACTGCTGGACCACCAGGGAATTCTCTGAAATCTTTATACAATGGAGACTTCGGCTCACTCTGCCTAGATTTATTTCAGCAAGTGCTTCATTGTATCTTGGCTCCAACTCTTGCATCTTTCCCAATCTTCCAGATACTTGTCACGATACAGTCATGCTTAATTTGACATGTTCTCCGTTGCCTCTGCACTTTGTATTTGCTTTTCCCTCTGTATTTGCTGTTCCCTCCGCTTGAAACACCCTTCACTCCCGCATCCCCCTCACTATCTCCTCCTCAGCCCTCAGGACATCTCTTCTAGGGAGCTTTCTTCAAGCCCTTAGGAGGAATTTTCTGTCCTTGATATCTCGTAGGATCCTGCGTGGACCCTTATCCCATCACCCAGTGCACCACTCCACTCTAAGCTCCTTGAGGGCAGCAGCCATGTCTTTCACCTGGAATCTCTAAGTGTGTCTGACACATAACAAGCTTTTACCAAATATGTGTAAAATGAATGAGTGGTTAATTTCCCATCTGTGCCTAATAAGGGGCATTAAGTAATAGACCCTTGTGCAAATATTGTGCGGTTGAAAGTAATCAAAATAGTCTCTGGTCCCTTTTTTCCCCCTCTTGGAACCTGGGGATTTTAGAAATACTAACCTCTCAACATCAAAAGGCTCAATGTAACACCCCCATGCATATCAAAGGAGCTCTAAGAAAAAAAGATGATCTGATTTATTATACAGATTATGAAATACATTAAAACAAAAGAAAAGTTTTAGATTTTAGTCTCAAAACTACGGTTCATTTTTCTGCAGACATTCCCATGATGTTCAGGGTAAATGGTCATCACTGACCAGTCTTTGAAATCTGCCTCATGTGACATATAAATTCCTTTAACTATCTGTTTTTCCCAGGGGCCGAATCAGAGCTGCTTATTTAGTCATAATGATACTCAACTCTAAGTCTGAGAAAGGCTGTTACAAAACAGAGAGCCTATGTAAAGCTTTTAACTTCCTTCCCCTAAGAAAGGTAGTATGTGGAGAGGAAAAAGGAGAACAGAGCAAAGATCAGTGACTTCAGTAATTACATCTGATTGGGGAGACCTGAGCCTGGTCTCTGATTGCTTAATGTGCTTAAGGCAAATGAAATTAATTGAATCACATACAAGAAGAAATACTGATACTTTAATCCCAGAAATGGGACTTGAAATAAATCCAATTTTTTTTTTTTAATTTATTTAGTTTTGGCTGTGTTGGGTCTTCGTTGCTGCGCGCAGGCTTTCTCTAGTTGCAGCGAGTGAGGGCTACTCTTCCTTGCGGCGCGCGGGCTTCTCATTGCGGTGGCTTCTCTTGTTGCGGAGCACCGGCTCTAGGCTCGCGGGCTCAGTAGTTCTGACTTGCAGGCTCTAGAGCGCAGGCTCAGCAGTTGTGGTGCACGGGCTCAGTTGCTCCGCGGCATGTGGGATCTTCCCAGACCAGGACTCGAACCCCTATTCTCTGCATTGGCAGGAGGATTCTTAACCATTGCGCCACCAGGGAAGCCCAAAGTAAATCCACATTTTTAAAGAATAGAAGAGCTTCTCTCTTTCATGAAAGCGGGCAGCTGCATAAAATGACGAGCTGATGCTAGAATTCTCATTCTTTTTTTTTTTTAACATATTTATTGGAGTATAATTGCTTTACAATGTTGTGTTAGTTTTTGCTGTATAACAAAGTGAACCAGCTATACGTATACATATATCCCCACATCCCCTCTCTCTTGTGTCTCCCTCCCACCCTCCCTATCCCAGCCCTCTAGGTGGTCACAAAGCACCGAGCTGATCTCCCCGTACTATGCAGCTGCTTCCCACTAGCTACCTATTTTACATTTGGTGGTATATATATATGTCAATGCTACTCTTTCACTTCGTCCCAGCTTACCCTTTAGAATTCTCATTCTTTTTTTATGTTGAAATGGTAGATCATATGCTTTTAGATTTAAGAGGAACTTTGAAGATCAGTTACTACAAGCTCTCACTCTCACCCATCCTGATTTGACTCATATCTCCCTGTCATTATATCCTGGGGAGCACAGGTGGAATCCAACCTAAAATAGGCTTTCTCAGAAGGATTTGGTCCTCTGAATATTTGCCCCAACGATCATCTCGTCTAAACACCTTCATTTCTCTCACAAGGAAGGTGATGTCCGAATATAGGCTCCCGACAGATGTGCCCAGTGCCTTATGATGTACAAAGCATGTTCTCATCACAGTATCTAATTCAATAAAGAATGATTCAGAGGCTCTCCAGGGTCACCCAGCTTGTTAATGGTGGAAACTGGACCAGGAGTCCTGGTGTAATCCCCATCCTCCTTCACCGTGGTACTTACTGAAAATTATTCCCAAGGGCTGTTTGTATGGTTCCGAGCAGGAGGGTTTGGCCATATCCGGGGGTAGTATGCAGTTAAAGATTCTGATGTTTTATAGTGAAATTAACAAATCCCTTCACGAGGTGGGCACACTGCACACAGCCCTTGAGGAAATGTGAAAGAGACATCTCAAAGCTGAGGAGAAACTGGTAACCCCAAACCCAGGGGTGTTTTGCCTCATTTTAAAGCATTTCACAGGATTATAGGGGAGGATGTGTTGTTAGCAGTGCTCTCAAACGTTAAGGTATATAGAGGCATCTCAGGATCGTGGCAAACACAGATTCTGATTCACAAAATCTTGGGTGGGGCCTGAGATAATGCATTTCTAACATTCTTCCCGGGTTTACCAATGCTGCTGGCCCAAGGAGCACACTGTGAGCAGCTAGTTGTCAGGCAGAACATCAGTCTAGGACCCAGAAGAATGGGATCCAAGTCTCAGCTGTACATTGTTGAACCGCGTGAACTTGGGCAGGTCTCACTCGTCTGTTTCCTCACCTGAAAAGTATTGGTTATAATCACATCTCTAGGGACTTCCCTGGAGGTCCAGTGGTAAAGAATCTGCCTTACAATGCAGTGGACACAGGTTCGATCCCTGACAGGGAACTAAGATCCCACCTGCCTCAGGGCAACTGAGCCTGTGCGCCACAACCACTAAGCTCCTGTACCTCAACTAGAGCCTGCGCGCCGCCATAAAGACTTGACGCAGCCAAAAATAAATCAATTAAATAAATAAATCATAAATAAATCTTTAAAAACAAATCACGTCTCTGTATGCACCAAGTGCCTTGGGACTGACTGCTGTGTGCCATCCCTTTTCTGGGACTCTATCCTAAGCATGTGTGCATATGTGTGCGAGAACATTTTTGACCGTCAGAGATGTTTCTCACAATACTTTTTACAATAGTGAAAAACAAGAAGAAACCTAAATAGCCAAAATTAGGGAAACATTTTAGACTAAGCTAGGATAGATCCATTGAACTGAATATTAAGCAGCCATCTAAAATCATGTTTAGGGAGAAGATATAAGAATATGGGGGGAAAAGCTCATGTAATAATGTAAAGTTTTTAATACAAAATACAAAATTGTATATACGGACTAAACTCTACACTGTATAAAATCTCTGCCCTGTATGACTCACAGGGACACCAAGAATAAAATGAGACAGCAATTGATAACTCAGTATGTAGCTATGAGGTATTATTATAATTATTTTCTAATGGTATTGAGAAAATCCAGGTCAGGGCTCATTCCCTGCTTTGGCAGCCTGCCCTAATTCTGCAACATAATGTTTCCTAGAAGGGCCAGCTTCTATCCGAACATTCCCTCTTAGCCGGAAGAATTCATTCTGACTGTGATTGAAAATATGAACCCAAGAAGCAAAGAATGTGTATTTCCTGTTTCTGTTGTTACCCTTCAGAAAGAGGAAGAAGAAGACAATTTTTTAAAATGTTTCTGGGGCAAACTATTTTAAAGGTGAGGTTTAAAAGATAGAAGGTTATTTTGAGATCAAACTTGAGTTTGAATCCCAGATTTGTCATGGATTGGTGGGGGACCTTGAACAAGTCAAAACCAATTTCTCTTAGCTTCAATTTCCAAATCTGTAAAACAGCTTTCATAGTATTCATCTCGTAAGATAATCTGAGGATTAAATGAAATAATTAATGAAAACTGCCTGGTATAGTTCCTGGTACACAGCAGACTCTCAATTAGTCACATAGCTAATTGTGGAGGACATGCCCTGGGTATAGGTGGGAACTTTGACTTGCTTGTAACCAAGAGAATGTGACAAATGTGATTAGCGTTACAATGATGTATATAAGGTTCCGCCCTGCTAGCACACACTAGAGAGATTCACTCTCCGTTACTGGCTTGGAAAAAGGAAGCTGCCATGTTGTGAGAGGGTGGCTTGTGGGACCTTAGTTACCGGACCAGAGATCGAACCCGAGCCCCGGCAGTGAAAACGCCAAGTCCTAACCACTGGACCACAAGGAATTCCCTGTGAGAGAGCTTATGCAGAAGGCCACATGGCAAGGAATTGAGGGCAGCCTCTAGTAAACAGTAGCCCCAGCTTACAGCCAACAAGAAAACAGAAACCTCAGTCATACAATCATAAGAAAATGAATTCTACCAACCACCTGAATGATATTGGAACTTAGTTCTTCCCTGGTGGAGCCTACAGGTTAGACTATGGAGCCCAACTTCCACCTTGATTACTGCTTGATGAGATCCTGAGTCGATGACCCAGCTAAGCCATGCCAGACTCCTGACACATAGGACTGTGAGATAATAAATGTATTGTTTTAAACCTCTACATTTGTGGCAATTCGTTACACAGCAATACAAAGCCAATACATAATGTAAAGTAGGTAACTAACCCTTGTCTTTTGCCCAATGCTTGCAACGAACAAGCTTACCGTCATTTCATCAATGTTTATTGAGCACCCACTATTCTGTTGGGGCCAAATCAAAGAATAGGAGACAGAGCCCGCCTTTGAGGAGCTAAAGGTCAGTGGAGGAGACAGAGAGGAAAACAAAAAATTACAATAAAAAGCAATAAGTGCTATGATCGAGATGGTAGAGCTTCACATTTCAGCTAGATCATGAAGAATCTGCTAAATTAGACATTAGCCAGACAGAGGAGAAGGAAAGGTATTCCAGGCTGATACACTGGCACATGCAAAAGCATGGGGACGAGGGGGTACAAACTGTACCTCCGGAAACCCAAGTGGTTGACACAGGAAATTTTCTCTGGACAGAAGTATTCTAAGGGGATTTGAATATGACATCAGCAGGGTCAGTGAGTGTTTCTCTCGGAGACTGATGTATGAACAATGGAAGAAAGAGAATCTCTGTTGGATGGCATGAGGAACCTGGAATGGTTCTCAATGGAATAAGCCTGGAGCTTCCATCAGCCATCTTCCCATGGACACACAGAGGAAGACAGTTTGAGAGAGAATGAACTCCAAATATATCAAAAAGGAGCAGAGTCGAATTATGGAAACAGAGAGGGAGATAGAGAGAACATCATTTGACCTTTTTTTTTAAATTAATTTATTTTATTTTTGGCTGCGTTGGGTCTTCATTGCTGCCCACAGGCTTTCTCTAGTTACGTCAAGCGGGGATTACTCTTCATTGTGGTGCGCAGGCTTCTCATTGCAGTGGCTTCTCTTGTTGTGGAGCACGGGCTCTAGGCACGCAGGCTTCAGTAGTTGTGGCACGCGGGCTCAGTAGTTGTGGCTCGCAGGCTCTAGAGCGCAGGCTCTAGAGCACAGCCTCAGTAGTTGTGGCACACCGGCTTAGTTGCTCCGTGGCATGTGGGATCTTCCCTGACCAGGGCTCGAACCCGTGTCCCCTGCATTGGCAGCGGCTTCTTAACCACTGTGCCACCAGGGAAGCCGCGCATCATTTGATCTTGATCAGTGCTGTTCAATAGACATATAATGTAAGCCATAAATGCAAGCTGTCATATGCAATTTAAGTTTCTAGTGTCCGTGTTAGGAGAAGTAAAAGGAAGCAAATGAAATGAATTTTCATGCTATACTGTATTTAATCCAATATTTCCAAAATATTATTTCAACATGTAATCAACATAAAAGATCATTAATGAGACAGTTTTCTCTTTTTTATGCTACGTCTTTGAAAGTCAGCCTGTATTTCACATCACATTTCAATCTGGCTAACCACACTAAAGGGTCCAACAGCCACATGTGGCTAGTGTCTGCTTTGTATACAACACAGCTCTACATCCATTCCTGCTGAAGCCAGTTCTTGTTCTGTGTTTGTTTAGATTCTGTATTTGTCTGTTTGGCATCCATTAGTCACAGGGACAAATTAACAGCTGAAGTTGTTTACATCTCCTCTGAGATCCAGAGCTCATGCTCTGAAATCACCTCCTTTATCTAACTCTTACACATCAAGCCATTATTTCCCCTGCCTCAAATCAACCCAGGGCCAGATATCAGACAGCTAGGAACAGCTGCTAGGCCCCAAAGCCCAGCAGAATTATTCAAACTAGCCAATCCTAAGCTGTTTACCCTGCCCTGCCATGCCTTTCCTGCAGAAACCCCAAAAAGGCTGTGGTCTACACCTTCCCCTGGCTCTTTTCTACTTTCTGGCCAAAACTGGTGCTTCCCTAGGTGACCCTGCATGGCATGCCACAACCCTTGCTCTCTGGAAATGTAAGTAATAAATTCTTCTTTCAATGATATTGACGTTTCCATGTCATCACTCAATCGAAGTGCCCCATATATAATTGAGATAGTTTTATTCCCTGAATTTCCAAGGAAATAATGGATTCCTTTTTTGACCTAAGCTAGTTTGAAATGACTTTCTGTCGCTTACAATCTAAAGAATTCAAACTAACATATACAGATTCCCAGGTCCTTTCCCAAAGTCTAGAAACTACATCTTAAAGTACGGCCATTCTTTTATAGCCAACCATGCACAGACCCATGCATAAGCTGGAGTTTGGGAACGCTTGCTGTGGGCCAAAAGGCCATGGCAAGTTCTTAAGTAGATAGAATGATCGGATTTCGGTTTTAGGACAATCACTATGACGGTTGGTTTGGAAGATGGACCAGAAGGGCGAGAGATGAGAGTAAGGCCACTTCCAGGCCTAAAGGGGCTACACACAGATTTGTGGTGTGTATTCCCCAAGCTCTTGTGCCATTCCCAGGCCACTGGGTGTAAAAGGAAAAGGAAGGGATGTGGGCATTTGCTGACGCTGAGAGCTTGGTCTGCTCCCTTTGTGCTGCTCACTCAGGAGGGCGTATTTTTGGGAAGGGATGTGTTCTGAAAGTAAGGAGGAAGTCGCCACCCCATTGGAAAGAATCTGCCACCCTGCCTTCCAGCTGAAATATCAGATAGAGTCTGTTCTTCTCCATGGGCAGCGGGGAATGGAATGGCCAAAGGTTTTTTTTTTTTTTTTTTTTTAGGGATTGTATGAAAGAACATGATGTCTTAGGCTCACAAAGGGAAAAAAGATAAGGGAAAAGTGGCAAGTTAGAAAGTCCATTGTGCATGTTATCTCTGTTATTTTAGATTAAGAAAAAGTAAATATGGCAGACCAGGCTCACAGTTTATGCCAGCCTGGTCCAAAATCATTGCTTTTATTTCTTTCCTTGATTTTGCATCTTGGCAGTGGGTTTTCCCTGGGAGTTTTCTGGCGCTCACCACCACATTACCTTGCTAAGGAAGAGAATAGGAGGCCCACCGAGTCAAGCAAGGGAGATGGGGGGCCGCGGCAAGGGGAAGATCTCCCCAAACTCTTGAAGCAGAAACCTTTGGTGTGTAGGCACCACTGTGCTTAAAAACACATTCTTTTCTGGTGGGAATATAAAAAGCAGGGGTGGCCCTAGAACGCAGGAATTTCAAATGGAAAAATAATGGAGGTTGGGCATATCCAGGGAGGGCAGCAAGCTGGCCCCCAAGAAGCCTTATTCCTCTGGTGCACATACCCTGGGCCAAGGCCGTCCTCAGCCTGGTTGTTCAGAATCCAGAACTTGGCAGCTTCAGCTTTAGCTCTTAGGATCAGACACACATTAGCTAAGCTTGTGACACTGATGGATAGAACTAGAATGCCAATCTATTAAACAGTAGACTTTAAACAGGAGCTTCAGATAGCTGAGCTGGGGCTCAGACACTTAATGTAACCAAACTCTCCAGTACATAATCATACTAGTAAAAGTAATAATAAAAACTGATATTTACTGAGCACCTACTACATGCTAGTCACCATGCAAAGTACTTTATCTAAATTTTTTCACTTAATCTGAAATAGGTACCTTTTTTTTTTTTTTTGTCTGCACTGCGAGGCTTATGGGATCTCAGTTCCTCGACCAGGGATTGAACCTGGGCCACCGCAGTGAAAGCGCCAAGTCCTAACCACTAGACTGCCAGGGAATTCGCTGAAATAGGTACTTTTATTATCTTCATATTGCAGATGAGGAAATTTAGGCACGAGGAGGTTAAGTAATTTGCCCAAGGTCATATGTCTACTTCCCATCTGGCCCTTGAACTGGAATTGAACAGGACAGAAAGTAGACAGAAAACTTGAATGAGAGACTTTATGAGCACGAGTATTGCTGCTTTGGGGTATGGGTAGAGCACATTGCACTTCAGTGCCTCCACCCAGACCTAGCCCTGCTCCTCACCTGGAAGACAGGTGGTGTTAGAAGCCTGGGAGAAGGCACTGGCACGTAAGTGGGTATTCTCACACTGAGACCCTCTAACCTCGGCCACAATGAGGCTCCACCAACTAGTCTCATGGGTAGGGGATTCGGACAGATAGAAGCCAGAGTCAATGATGAAGAAGAGGCAGACTGACAGGCTAGTTTGAGAACGTGGGTGAAGTACTTCTCTGGCGTTATTTGGGACTACTTTAGTGGGGGAGGCTAAGTTCCTACTTGAGCATGTGGCCAGTATAATTTGAGCCCACATAAATGACTTCCATTTGCGTATGCTGGTTCTAGAAGCCAGGTGATGGAAGTGACACACAATGGTAAGGGATTCAATGGGGACCCAAATGCCCATGCCAGCAGGACCAGGGCATTCTCTCCCTGAAGATGGACCCAAGGGGATATCAAATTGTAATCCATTTCAGCATCACTTCCTCAGAAATGCCTCCTCCCTTCCCTTCCTCAAGTGCAATATTTACTGTAATATGCACACAGCACCCTCCACTTATGTTTTTAGCACTTGTCAAATTGAAGTTGAATAAATTTGTTGACTGTCTCTCTTCTCTGCTGGACTGTCAGCCCCCTGAGGATAGAAACCACATCTGTTGGCTCTTCTGTTCCAACTTAGGCATCTTATATGATGTCAGAGTATAGTGAGCATTCAATAAATAATATTTCTACACTCTTGAGCATAGCCAAGCTTCTCAAGTCATCTTTCTCCTTCACCACCCATTCACTCTTCTGCCTGCTCCCATCTGGTGACCCTAAATCATTCTGCTGGGGTTGCTGCGACCCGCACATTGCCAAATCCAATAGACACTCTCAGTCTTGATTTACTAGATCTTGGAGCACCTCTTGACATAGTTGACCACTCCCTTAGTCTTCAGATGCTTTCCTCTAATCACAATGAGATACCACTTCACACCCATTAGGATGGCTATTATGTTAAAAAAAAATTTTTTTTGAACAGAAAATAATGTGTTGGTGAGGGTATGGAAAAATTGGAACCCTTGTGCATTGGTGCCACTTCTGTGGAAAACAACATGGCGGCTCCTCAAGAAATTAATCATAGAATTACCACATAATCCAGCAATTCCAATTCTGGGTATATATCCCCAAAATTTCAAAGCAGGGTCTCAAAGAGAGATTTGTACACCCATGTTCATAGTAGCAGCATTCACGATAATCAAAAGGTAGAAGTGACCCAAAGTGTCCGTTGACAGGTGAATGGATAAACAACATGTGGTATGTACATACAACAGAATATTCTTCAGTTCTAAAAAGGAAGGAAATTCTGGAAAATGCTATAATGTGGATGAACCTTGAGGACATTATGCTAAGTGAAACAAGCCAGTCACAAAAGGAAAAATGCTGTATAATTTTACTTATATGAGGTCCCTAGGGTAGTCAAGGTCATAGAGGAAGAAAGTAGAATGGTGGTTGCCAGGAGCTGGGGGGAGAGGAGGGAATAAGGAGTTAGTTACTGTTTAATGTGTACAGGGTTACAGCTCTGATGAAAAAAGTTCTGAAGAGGGATGGTGGTAATGATTGCAGAACAATAAGAATGTATTTAATTCTGTTAAAGTACTTAACAGAACGGTACACTTAAAAATGGTTAAAATGGTCAATTTTATGTTATGTAGTTTTGCCACAATTTTTTAAACGCTTTCTAAGCTTCTAGTATACTTCCTGCTTCTGGTTTCTCTTTTCCTACCTCCATGGCCACTTCTCAGTCTCCTAGTCAATTCCTTCTCTACCTAAATGAGAAATGTTGGAGGCCTTCTTTTCTTTCTTCCTTCCTTCAGCAAATATTTGAGTGTCTACTCTGGATTGGGAATCAACAGAGACAAAAGACACAAAGTTTCTCCTTATGGAGCCTCTATTCTTACTGGATAGAAGATGATCCAATGAACAAATAAACAAGTAAATATGTAGTACGTTAGATCGGGGTCCCCAACGCCTGGGCCATGGACTAGTACTGGTCCGTGGCCTGTTAGGAACCGGGCCACACAGCAGAAGGTGAGCAGTGGGTGAGCGAGCGAAGCTTCATCTGTATTTACAGCCGCTCCCCATCACTCGCATCACAGCCTGAGCTCTGCCTCCTGTCAGATCAGCAGTGGCATTAGATTCTCATAGGAGCGAGAACTCTTCTGTGAACCGTGCATGTAAGGGATCTAGGTTGCACACTCCTTATGAGAATCTAATGCCTGATGACCTGAGGTGGAGCTGAGGCGGTGATGCTAGCACTGGGGAGCGGCTGCAAATACAGATTATCATCAGCAGAGACGTGACTGCACAGAGACCATCATAAATCAATTGCTTGCAGACTCCTATCAAAACCCTATCAGTGAGTGGCAAGTGAAAACAAGCTCAGGGCTCCCACTGATTCTGCATTATGGTGAGTTGTATAATTATTTCATTATCTATTACAATGTAATAATAATAGAAATAAAGTGCACAATAAATGTAATGCACTTGAATCATCCCGAAACCATTCCCCACCCTCCCCACCCCTCGTCCCTAGAAAAATTGTCTTCCACGAAACCGGTTCCTGGTGCCAGAAAGGTTGGGGACCACTGCGTTAGATGGTCTTAAGAGCTACAGAAAAAAACAAAGCAGGTTAAGGGAGATTGGAAGAGCCAAGGTGTGGTGGCGGGCTGCTGTTTTATAGGGCTGGTCTGATAAGGTTACATCCGAGCCGTGAACTGAAGGTAGTGGAAGAGAAAGCAATGTTATTATATGGAAGAGTTTTCTAAACAGATCACAAGTCCCTGAGGCAGAAGAGAGTCTAATGTGTTTGAAGAATATCAATGAGGCCATGGCGACTGGAGCAGAATGAGATGGGGCAGAGTACATACTCTGAGAGGCAGTGAAGTGGAGATACAGGTCATAAAGAGCCTGGCAGACAGTTTTGTCAAGTGAGATGGGAAGTGAATAGAGTGGGGCAGAGGAGTGGCATAATGTGACCTACGCTCTAACAGGACCTCCCTGGCTGCTGTGCTGAGAACAGATTGTAGGAGGGAAGAGTGGAAGTGGCGGGGGGGGGGCTACTGCAACAATCTAGGTGAGAGAAGAAGGCAGCTCAGACCAGAGAGGCAGTTGTGGACATAATAAAAAGTGGAAAATTGTGAATATCTCCTGATGGGAGGGTCTGTTGACAGACTGGGTATGGGAGGTGAGAAAAAGAGGAGTGACCAGATGATTCAAAGTTTAGGGCCTGAGTGCCAAGAAAAATGGAGTTGTCATTTATAGAGTTGGAAAAGACTGTTATGAGGAAATTTAGGGTGAAAATCAGGGTTGGGTTTTGGACATTTGGTTTGAGATATCTATTAGATATCCAAGTGGAGATGTTGAATAGGCAATTGGAACATGCATCTGGAGTTTAGCATAGACACAGAATTTCAAGGTCAAGTCCTGGGTTTTCCTTCCTCATCCTGTTAAGTCTCTCTCTCTAAGTAACCTTATCCATTTCCTTGGCTTTCAATACCCCCTATAGGCTCCATCGATTTTAACCTGTACGATCACACAGAACCCCGTGTTACAGTTCCCTGACCTTGGTTTTATGCTCTGCTGTCACCATCTTGAAATTCTTAATAATTTTTGGACAAAGGGACCTGCATTTTCACTTTGCACTGGGTGCTGCAGATTAAGGAACCTGTCCTGCTCCCAAACGTGTAACTTTATTTTGGATTTCTCTTTTGAGCACTTTGTCTCATGTGCCCGACTGTCTACTTGACGTCTCCACTTGGATAATGTAAAGAGATCTCAAAACTAACATATCCAAAACTAAACTCTTAACCTTCTCTAATCTGCACTCATTCGTTCTTGCCCACCATTCCAATCAGAAACCAGAGAGCCATACTTTCCTTTCTCTCCCCATTCTCCCTCCCCCATTCTCCCTCCCCCATCCAACCCAAGTCATAAGGATTGTACTTCAAAAATATGTTTCAAATTAATCCACTTTTTTCCACTTCCACTGCTCCTAGCCTGGTCCAAGCAATGATCATTTCTTATCTGGACTACTGTAGAAACTCCTGGCTGGTGTCTCCACCTCACAAGTTTTGCCCCTTCTCCAACATGAAAAAATGGTTTATTTTTCACATAGCAGCCTAAGGGGTCTTTTAAAATAAACCACAATGTGATTATACCATGCCCCTGCTTCAACTTTCCAATGGTTCCCGTTGTATTAGAACAAAACCTAAATCCTACAAGCCGCTGCGTGAACTGAGCTCTCACCACCTCATCATCTCTCCTTTGCCCCATTCACCCCTCCCTCACCCCAGAAAATGGCACAGTGGCATTTCAGTTCCCAATGCTCTGACCTCTCCTCTGCCTTAGGATATATGTTTTGTCTGCCTAGAAACCAACGGCCCCCAACTCCCTCCAGCTTTTGCGGTGGGGTGGGAGGAGGGGGGGTTGTTTGTTTTTTGTTTGTTTGTTTGTCTTTGCCTAACTCTTTTTTTTTTTTTTCTGCTGATACTCATCACTTTATTAGTGCAGAACTGTGGTCTGGGAAAGGGGAGCCTGGGATGAACAGGACCAGCACCCATCTCGGGGGATTTTCCTGGACATCAGGGGTTCCTCCATGCACGTTTCGAGGTAACACCTTCATAGATAAAATCCCCAGAGGGCAGCGTGGTGACTGCCAAGCAGCAGGGGTAGGAGGGGTGCCCTGGGCACAGCTGGGCCCTGGGACAGTCAGGCTCCACGTGGATGGTCAGAATGCAGCGGCTATACCTGCGCCCAGGCACACGGCCCAGGCCACTTCTTTGCCACACACCAGAGACCAGGTGATGAACCTGGGGTCGGTCCTGAGGGCAGTGGCGGCGACACTGGGCGTGGGCAGAGCCTCGCGAAGGAAGACAAAGAGCGGGTACGCCTGCGAGCCATTCACCTCGCGCTTCTCCACTTCTCGAAGAGCATGAAGTTGGGCTCGAACCTGTTGCCTGGTCTGACGTACTTGAGGCGCCTTTGGCGCCTTTTCCTGTTGCCCAAACCGGTTGCACGCGAAGCTGAGCACGACCAGGCCTCGGGGCTCGAGGCGCCGCCTCAGCACTTTCACCTGTGTGTCATCCTGGACCGCTGTGCCTCCGAGCGATGCCAAGTCCTCAGCGAGCAGGGCCCTGCCCCGCAGGGCAGGTCCACGCGGCGTGGGTGTTGGAGGGGAGAGGAGAGGGGAGAGCTGCGAACTAGAAGCACCTGTTTTTGCATCTTACTCATCTGACAGCTCTCAGCTCAAATATCACATTTTTAAAGAAGCTTCCATGTTCGGCTAAGTTCCCCAGAAAATGAAACCCAGGGCAAAAAGCTGCTGGGCTTTTCTTTTAATAGGGAAGACGAGCCCAGGGAGCAGGAAGGAAGAATTGGGAGAGAAGCAGGGAAAGAGGAAGAGCCAGTGTGTGGATATGCTGGCCATCTCCAAATGCAACCGATCTCTTAATCTGCAGGACCACAGCCCCAAGAAGTCTTGGGACCATCCTTCAGAGGCAGGCAAAGGGGAGATATTATCCTCTGGCTCCTACCTCCCAGCGCTCAAAGGTTCAGCCCTGGGATGTTAACTCCCCTGTATTTCTAGGCTGCATGTGGGCATTGGGTGCTGAGAAGCCTCCTGGTCGTTCCAACAGGGTGACACCAGAGCAGGAAGCCAGAGAAGTGAGGTACAGAGCAGAAGCGGTATACTGTCAGGTTACACCTATGTGAAATCGTTGGCGCCACGCAGAGCTACAAGAGACAAGTGAAGCTGAGAAGATTCAAAGTGGAGGAAAAAAACTGAGACCTTTGCCCTGATCCAGTCCAACCCCATCCAGGTCTTCCTGTGTATTCATTCATTGGACAAATGATTTTCAAACACCTCCGAAAAGCCAAGAGTATGCTAGTGACAGTGACGCAAAGAAGTATAAATAGACATCACTGCTGCCTTGGAGATGCTTACATTCTAACGAGGTTGATGGTTAAAAAAGAAGTATAGGAGAAAAAAAAAAGGTAAAAATCACTGTAATTACAGACTGTGACAAGTGTAGATAAGAAACAAACAAGCGGGGGGTGGGGAGAGAGAGAGAGAGAGAGAGAGAGAGAGAGAGAAAACAGGACCAGTGGGCTGGAACTCATGGGAGGAGGGGACAATGGCATGAGATGATACAGGAGAGGTTGACAGGAGTCAAATCATGTAGGTCTTGCTAGTTTCTTCAAAGAAGCCTGTTTTTTGTTTTCCTTCAGAGTATTTATTTATTTGAGTCTTTAATTGTTTTCTGTCTGTCTACCTGACTGGACTAGAAGCCCCATGAAATCAAGGACCAGATGCCCTTCTTGTTCTCCATGGTATACCTACTGCCTAATCCCAGTGCCTGGAGCCTGGCAGCCTTCAGTAAATAATAATTGTTGAATAAATCTGTTGAATACAGGAATGAATGGAAAGGAAAGCACTTGCTGTGGAGAGCAAGGACTTAAAGCTCAATGGCATCAGGCTCTCCTAATCAGATTCATGCATCTCCACAGCAAGGGACCAGAAATCCTACACGGATGTTGACCCAAGTCTTCCTGGGCTGTGCTTGAGTGAGCAGGAAATGCTCCATTTTCTTAACTGATCAAGTCTTAATTTAATTAACACATCTTTATTTATATTTAAAACTTTCAATCAGCTTACACTGAAGCCCTAGGAGCCATATTATTGTTTTAAGAGGGGCTCCATAGCCTGGCTCTGATCCATTACGTTTCAGTAGCGTGATGTAAATTAATATTATTATTATGCGCTGCCCTGACAGCTGGTAAAATGGGGAAGTCCTCAAATGGCCTAACCACATGGTCCCCTCACCACTCTTGCCCCCCAAGCCAAATAGCCCTCCTTATCAAATGAACCAAGTGCAATTCTTTTTTTTATAAGTAAATTTATTTATTTTTGGCTGCGTTGGGTCTTCGTTGCTATGCGCAGGCTTTCTCTAGTTGCGGCGAGCGGGTACTCTTCATCGCAGCGTGCCGCCTTCTCATTGCGGTGGCTTCTCTTGTTGCGGAGCACGGGCTCTAGGCCCGTGGGCTTCAGTAGTTGTGGTGCATGGGCTCAATAGTTGTGGCTCGAGGGCTCTAGACAGCAGGCTCAGTAGTTGTGGCCCACAGCTTAGTTGCTCTGCAGCATGTGGGATCTTCCCAGACCAGGGCTGGGACCTGTGTCCCCTGCATTGGCAGTCACATTCTTAACCACTGCGCCACCTGCAATACTTGCTTACTCCTGAGTAGCAGATTTCAATTCCCTGACAGCCCATGGAATTATTCAAACATGCCAGTCACATCCTCCCTAAGGAACCAAGGGGCACCTCACTCTCTTGATACTACCTCCTGCAGCCCCCAGGGAATTCACTCTTTTCCCAAATGCAGCCCCCATGTGGTACTGCATGGAGCAGTGTCCCCTTCCTCTAGACTGTGAGTATACGTACTAATAAACGGCTGTCCATCTCATCTGTCCAGTGTCAGGTGTCATGTATTTGGCTATCCCCATAATCCCAGGGCATCCCTCCTTCCTCCACAGGGAGGGACTTAAATGTAAAATATGCTGGGACTTAAATGTAAAATCTTACAATGTGACATTGACATTGAATAGGAGATGATCAAAATAAGTAGTTTAACCTTTAGAGGGTATATTAGTTTGGTCCATCTGCAGGTATCAGAGACCAAACAGCATGGGGTTTTTTTGGCTGGTTTTGCTTTGTTTTGTTTTTATTGGAGTATAATTGCTTTACAATGTTGTGTTAGTTTCTGCTGTACAATGAAGTGAATCAGCTACATGTATACCTATATCCCCTCCCTCTTGGACCTGCCTCCCACCCCAGCAAACAGCATGGTTTAAACAAGAGAAGAGTTTCTTTCCCCACCGCAGTGTAGCAGCTCTCTTCCTCAAAGTCATCAGAGGCCCAGACCCTTCTATCTTGGGGTTTCTCCACCCCTAGGGCATGGCTCTCATCTGTATGTTTCTTATGGTGGCATCAGTGCATTTTCTTGTTAGGATGTCCCACAAAAATAGCTGCAGATGCCTCCAACTCCATGACTTAGGACCAGTCAGCTGAAGATCTGGAGGTTCCAACACACCTTAAACTTTTAAACCTGAAAGCAGTTGGTACACCCACCCCCTCAAATGGAGTCTAGCCGAGGGACAATATAGAATCTTGGTTAAGAACTAAAATTCTAAAGCTTAACAATTCTGGGATCAAATTCCAACTTTGCCACTTGTTGGCTGTGTAATCTTCAGCAAGGCACTGACTGTACTTTACCTTTCTGAATTTGTTCCTGCAAATGTAAACTGGAGTTAATAACAGAAAGCACCTCAAAGGGTTGTTTTAGGGATTCCATGACACACGCCTAGCAAAGCACAGGCACAGAGTACGGATTCAATGAATCTGCCATCTGGTACGTCCTTACCCCACCTGACCAAGGAATGAGCTCATAAATATTCAGGCTCAGGGGAAATTTTGACCTAGTGTATGGCAATGAGACGTACATGCACACTTAGACATTCTGAACACGGGAAAGCTTATATAGGGCTATCTTACGTGACTACCTGAAAGGGAAGTGTGATGAGGATTAGATTAAATGAGTTAATATGTATTAAATGCTTAGCACAGGGTCTAGTAGTAAGCACCATGTTGGTATGAGCTATTATAATTATTACGATCATCATATCTATAAGAGGTCGGTATTACTTACCTGTCCTTGTAAAAGGCTATGGGCACTTAAATGTAAAATATTACAATGTGACGTTGTCTCCCTTCCCTGAGAGACTTTCTCTGTATGAGGTAACTGGCGGTTTCGCTACCCCCATTTGTGCAGTTTTAGTGAAGTTGGCAATTGCTAACATAGTAAAGGGGACATGTGCTACCATGCAGCCGTACAAGGAAACAGAATCACATTTTTTGAGGGTTCCTGACGGCGCAGCACTTTTTTCAAAAGTTCTCTGTAGAATTTTCAGTACAAAAATAGGTGTGAACTGTGTGCCCTTTGGAAGGGAATGAGTTGGCCACTGCAGCGCTAAGATTGGTATTGTTCAGAGAATGAAATTCCTGTTCACTGATGTTGTTTTGGGTTGGGCTGACCTTATGAACTGGATTTCTTTTCAGATGGGTGTATTTTTCCTTATTGCAAATTTCCTTCAATTCATCAGCAGAAATTCTAGCCACTTTGCTGGGAGCTTGTGACCCTGGTTTGGACAGCTTATGTACTCGCCTTTCGACAAATGTGGATTTATTTTTTATTTTTTTTGCAGTTCCTGCTTGGCACTTCCCGCTTTCCCTCTGGGACGCCATCTTTAGCCTTCTGTCACCACTCTCTGGTTTCATCCCCTATGAATCACTTCCTTTGGGTCACTTGAGTTTTTTCTCCTGTAGGAGAGTCTAATCATTTTCAACAACTAAGTTAAAAAAGAATTTCCGTTCCTAGACTCCTGCTTTACCATTCATTCACTGATTCCTGAGCTTCATGGCTTAGTTGCAATTCATATATCCATTGACATATTTATCCATACCATAGGTGTGGCCACATTACTCAAAGGGGCATTGCCTTTTCTAACACAATCCATGCCGTACTGTGGCAGTCCTAAGTCCTATCAAGGTTTGTTGCCTGAGAGAACTCATTTTCTCTGAATTTTCCTACCCACAAATGTTTATTTTACTTATTTATCTACAACTTATCTTCTTGTCAGAAGAATTTAAGGCTGCTTATAGAAATGCAAACACTAGAGGAAGATCAAATAAATTGGAAATAAGAAACATGAGGGAAAGCAAAGGTATAGAAGTAAGATGCAAATTGTGGAGCCCTTGCGACAGATGGGACAAAAGTTGGCTCACAGCCTCCCGGTAATCAACGCAAGTGAGAAAAATGATGGATTACAAAACGCACAGGGTCCCTGAAGGATAAACACACCAGTTGCATAGACAGAGCATAATTGTTCTAAATCGACAGTGTCTCCCATGGACCCTTCCAAAGAAGTTCAGTGAACAGTATCCTAGTAACATCTTTCTCAAAACACAGTGGAGGATTGCCTGGGCCCTCCTTAACAATACCAAAGCCCAAGATAGCAGAAGTATTTCTACCTGAGGCTACAAAACTGGGCTAACCTCCTCTGACAATACCCAGAGATGAAGGCTGGATGCAATAACCTCCAGGAGGGCCTCAGAGAAGAAAAATGAAAAAAAGTGCCTGGTGACAGCCCTCGGACTTCTGGGGCACTGTAAAATGCCAAAGACCACTCAGGAGCTAAGGATTTGATCAAATCTATTGTTTGGGGCTGTGATGACCACAGAACCTGTTTGTTTCATTAAACCCAGTGATCTGAATTCCACCGCCAACCCTTACCCGCGTCCTTGGCTTTGTTGGGTCCTTTTGTCCCCCAAGAAGAAAAATGGAAAAGGAGGAGGTCAGAGTCTTGAGAAAGGCTGGGGGGCAGCCCCAGGCAGGGGTGCAAAAGAGGCCCTCGCCCACATAGGGCCGGTAGAACTTCAGTGGGTTCTTTGGCCCCATACTGACTTTCTTTCTTGACTTTTAGTTTATATGAAATTCAGTTGAATCCATTGTGCATGCTGACACTGCCTAGCAAAGATGGCAGTATTAGCCATGAAATTTTCTTTATGCGCTATCAGAGTTTGCATAATATCTTTTTCACTAAAAATGAGGTAGCTCTTTCCTATCAGGGCCCTTCAGTTTAAATCTTATGATATAACCCAGGAGATGGACAAATTATTTCCAGCTGGGGAAAAAAATTCTTGAATTTATGTCAATAAAACTCCGCTTTTGTGGTCATTTCTTCATTGTTGTTAGTGTGAAATTATAAAGTGTTTTCACTCTGAACCTCAAAGAAATCAGCATGTACTTTTCACATGAATTTTCATAATTGTCCTGTGGAGTGTACAAGGGGGATCCGCATTAATCCGAGAAAGCGACGCCCATATGTTTCTGTACCTTAGGAGAGGATGGAGAAGGGGAGAGGGTAGGGGCAAGAAAGAAAACTTAGAAACAGTGACAAATAATCATCAAAACTGAAAACCCCTCAAAATGAAGGATAATAATAGCTTTCTCTGAATCGCCATTCAATCTGCACAGAATATTATCACCAACAGGAATCCTGCATTTACCAAAAAAAGGAAAGAGAAAGCATTTTTTTCTAACTTCTTTTTTGTAGATTAATGGCTAACTTAACCTCCAGTATGGTAATTCAACATAATCTAGAGTTGATACAAATGCTCCTGTATAGGCTAAGGTTCCCTAGTAAATTTAATTTTTTTTTTGATGAAAAGATTTTTAAAAGTATGTGTTACCAAATTTAGAAATTGAAAATAAAATTTTAAGGCTTTCAAAACTATATGTTACTAAAAATAACATTGACCCTTGATATTTGTCTGAGGAATCTCTGGAGAGAAAAAGATTTCATCCCTTGAAGATAAATGGGGCCAACTCATCTGCAGTCTTTGGTTTAATTAGCTAAACCCTTCCAGATGGAGAACATTCAAAGCAAAGGAATATTTCTGAGCCCCCTGGAATTGTTAATAAGCATAACAATATGTTACATGTAAAAGAAAATATGTGTCTTTCATCTTTGCCTTTAAAAGGCAAATGAGGAAGTACTTGGTAGCATTGTGATTTTCAATTTGATTATTGAAAACGAAATGTTCTAATTTTATTCAATGTTTAACAAACATTGTTTGCTTTTCTCCTGTGCTAAGCACTGGGGAGGGAGAAATAAGACAAGACTCCTGTCATTATGGAATCTATAATTTAACTAGAGGTTGCATTCTCAGTGCCCGGCACATAGTAGGGGCTGGATAACTCTTTGTTAAGTAAATGAGTGACTGATACGACACTTGAATAAGGAATTGCATTAATAAAAGTCTGAACACATTACTGTGGTCGGAAGGGAGCATAGGGGCCTCAAGTTGTCAGAGAGGCTTCACAAAGAAATTTGTCAGGTAGGAACACAAAAGACTTCCAGGCACAGAAAACAGCATGCGTAAAGGCATGCGGAAAAGACAGAGTAACGTGTACTTAGGCAACAGCCAGTGATTTGGTGTGCTTGGAGTGTAATGTGTATATAGAATGTGCCTGGAAGACAGTGAGACCAGTGAGATGGGTTGGGCCTCATTTGAAGAGGACCCTGAAAGCCTAAGTTTGGACTTGATCCTTTAGTATGTGTTGGCATTTTAGAAAGATGGCGAGAGACACAGTACAGAGCGTTCATGGAAGGGGAAAAGGAAGTAATAGATAACGAACGGTTAAGTGCCCTGTTTGCGACTAGCACTAGGATAGATCCTCCACATATTTACATTAAATCTCATCCAGTCCTTGCAACACTTCCAGTGGGTATATAATACTGTCCTCCAGTATCCAAGGGGGGAAACTCAGAGAGGTTAAGCGACTTTCCCCAAATCACACAGCTAATAAAAGATGGGACTAGGATTTGAAACCAGGGTCCTAAAAATCTTGTTAGAGAATAAAAATACCACTGCACTCAAACAAATTAGAAAAAATATACAGTGGAAGTTTGGAGAAAGTTAGTGACTATGAAGGAAGACACACATGCAAGATACAAGAAAAGCATGACTATACAAAAGGATATTTACAGTAAGGCAGATACAACACAGGAAGTGGGAAGATAATCATAGAGAAACCACAACATGTGTTTTTAAAATGCAAAGCCCCAGGGAGGAGAAAGCGAACGATACAATAACGCCATTCACTCTGGCATCCTGTGCATTTGGTTTTGCTCTTTACTCTTTTTTTTTTTTTAACTTTAAACAATTTGTTATGAGAGTAACAAAGATACAGCTCATGATCTTGCAACTCTAATGCCCTAAATCAGAAACAGATGGTGCCTAGTGTACCCTGTTTCCTAGAAACTGCAGAATTTTGAGGACAACACCCTCTATGCACTGCACCACTGATTTCAGCTCCTTCACAGATACTAATACATGGCTAAATAATGTGTTAGCTGGGCATTGTATTGGAACATCTGTTTTCCTTGCTCCAGAATCGTTTTGAAGGTTAAAACTTCTCTCCAGATTTATTGTATTTTTCTGATTTCCAAAGTAATTCATTTTTATTGTTAAAAATTTGGAAAATATTGAACAAGGAAGAAAATTTAAATCCCCCGTCCTTCCACCCAGCAATAACCAATGACCCCTGTTAAAATTTTGACGATAGTCTTTTAGTCTTTTTCCTACACATGCACACACACGTGCACACACACACACTTTATTGAAAATAGGATGTATAGAAACTGTTTTTTAATATGTTTTGGGCACTGAATTTATCATTAGCATTTTTCCATATCACCAAATACTTATGATGACTGCTAGTATTCTATCATATTGCATACATTAATTTATATAAATTGATCTCTTTTTCATTCAACAAGTTCAATTCATTGAACACCTATTATGTGTCAGAACTGTTCTTGGCACTAGGTGCATTGTGGTGAGTGAAACAGGCAAAGTCCCTGCCCTCATGAAGACTACAGTCCTATTATTGACATCTAGCTTGAAAAGTTTTATTGTTAAAAAATAGCATGGTGAGGGAATTCCCTGGCAGTCCAGTGGTTAGGATTCCGTGCTTCCCCTGCCGAGGGCCCGGGTTCAATCCCTGGTCAGAGAACTAAGATCCCACAAGATGTGAGGGGTGGCCCAAAAAAAAAAAAAAAAAAAAAATAGCATGATGAAACCTGGCAAACGCTACCTCCACTATGTGATTAACGTCATTGGTGAAATTATGTAGACAGCTGGTACCCCTGATATGATGTATCAAGAATGGCACTTAACTCTGTGGTCTTCCTCCCAGGAACCAATAACATCAGTCTATTCATGATTTTTTAAAAAAATCAAACCAACCCAAATCCAGATACATTCTACAGAACACCTGACCAGCGCTCCTCAAGACTATCAAGGTCATCAGAAATAAGGAAAATCTGAGAATCTCTCACCAGCTTAAAGAACCTAGGGAGGGGCTTTCCTGGTGGCGTCAGTGGTTGAGAGTCCGCCTGCCGATGCAAGGGACACGGGTTCGTGCCCCGGTCCGGGAAGATCCCACATGCCGCGGAGCGGCTGGGCCCGTGAGCCATGGCCGCTGAGCCTGCGCGTCCGGAGCCTGTGCTCCGCAACGGGAGAGACTACAACGGTGAGAGGCCCGCGTATCGCAAAAAAAAAAAAAAAAAAAAGAACCTAGGGAGACATGACAACTAAATGTAATGTGGTGTTCTGGATAGAATCCTGGAACAGAAAAAAGACATTAGGTAAAAGTAGGGAAATATGATTAAAGTATGGATTTTAGTTAATAATAATGTATCAATACTAGTTCATTAGTTATGATAAACGTATCCTACTAATATAAGTTGTTAACAGTAAAGGAAATGGGGAGGGAGGGTAGATGGAGTATATGGGAACTCTTTGCACTATCTTTGGAACTTCTTTGTAAGTCTGAAACTATCCTAAAATTAAAAGTTTATTAAAAAAAAAAAGGAACTTTGTGACAGTCATTCTTGTATCTTGAAGCACATCTCTGATTGTTTCCTTAGGATAAAGCCCCCAGAGTGAAATTGCCAAGTGAAAATGTATAGATATTTTTATTGACCAGAGATTATTCTTTTAAAATTATTCTTTTTTTTTTTTTTTTTTGCGGTACGCAGGCCTCTCACTGCTGTGGCCTCTCCCGTTGCGGAGCACAGGCTCCGGACGCGCAGGCTCAGTGGCCATGGCTCACGGGCCCAGCCGCTCCGCAGCATGTGGGATCCTCCCGGACCGGGGCACGAACCCGTGTCCCCTGCATCGGCAGGCGGACTCTCAACCACTGCGCCACCAGGGAAGCCCCTAAAGTTATTCTTTTTATATGTAGATGTTTTGCTGACTTCTTGAACATGTTTTAGCCTTATGTCTTTATTTCAGCTTTTTCCTATGTGCAGACTTCTGAAACTGGAAGAAAACCAAAGGGATCATGAAACCCAACTTCCCTGTTTTACAGATGAGTAAACTGAAGCCCAGAGAACTGAAGTGACTTGCCCAAGGTCAAGTGGCTAGTTAACAGTGGGAAGTAGAGGGACTTCCCTGGTGGTCCAGTGGTTAAGACTCTGCCCTTCCAATGCAGGGGGTGTGGATTCGATTCCTGGTTGGAGAACTAAGATCCCACATGCTGCACGGTGCAGCCAAAAAATGAGAGAAAAAAAAAACAACAGTGGGAAGTAGAACCCATATCCCTGTGGACTCTAATCTGTGCTAGGCTGTCCCTGGGTGTGTCTAAATGAAATAAAATGTTCTGACTCATGGTGGAATTAGCAATCAACACTCAGACCTGTGTCTATTTTCTGTAAGTAAATGTAAGCGTCTGCTTCCTTTGTCTTGGACGTGGTTGCTAGCAGCTAAAAGGATTTTTAAGTAAATTTAAAGAATGGATTCAGGCACAACTAATAGAACTGCTTGACTAAATTCTTGGGTATATCAGTTTTCCTTTCTGAGCTATTTCTTCCCTATCAGAAAAATTAGGATTCCAACACGTACTTCTTAGCCTCTGACAGGGACCTTGTAGAAACTAAGTAGCTAAACGCGGATGTATCTGCAGAAGCCTTAGAAATGTCATTTAAGGAAAAGGCAGTTGAATGAGAACAAAGGGCACATTTTCTGTTAAGTGGTCTGTCATATCCCAAGAAAGTTCATTTCCTTGCCTGTACAGTCTCTAGACAAGGAAAAATCCCAGACTTGGCATTGGTAAGGAAGAAGAGGGCGATGGAAAGGAAGGGAGAGAATTGTTAGACTTCTTGGCTGGAGTTCAGAAACAAATAGTTCCCGAGCCTGGCATTGTCAGGGGCCAGCGTCAGGACCAGCCCAAGAAGGCAGACAAGGAACATTACTGTTCCTGACTTGGCTCTGCACACCGTTACTCAACAGAAACTGATGCGTAAGCAGGATCCTAGAGGATGCAAGAGGAGTATAAACAATCACTGGGTGCGGACCTGTGGTTGCCTATAGAAGCTTTGCCAGGCCCAAGATTATAGTCGTACATTCTTATTTAATTTCCAGACATTTTGCAGGATTTGGGCGATGACAAAAGCAAGCTAAAACAAAACTAAAGTCTGGGATTTAGAAAAGCATTGGCCTCTGACCTCAAACTGGAGCCTCTAATCAAAGTCCTAACACTTGCTCAGGTCAGTGAGCATCCTTGCTTTGCGATATGGAAATGACCTATTTGCCTATAAACATCTGTCAGCACCTGCACCAAATTGAAACTTGGCAGACAAAATGAGGAAGGGGTAATACTTCTTAAAACTCTATTTTTATGGTTTGAAGCTTTTTACTCTTTGAAGGACTAGAACAGGAGAGAGAGAGAGAGAACTCACAGGAGGTGATGAAAGGAGAAAAGAATGAAACAGATGGCAAAATCTCCCAATTGTTATTAATTGCCATCGTTGTTTCGCTGAGGAAGATGCAAAGACATTACCCATGACGAAAGAAGTGACAGCCCTGAGGTTTTAAGAAAGGACAGAATGAGAATGGAGCATTTGAAGTGGGTGCGACGTCGCAAGAATCTAGATTCAAATGAGAATCTATACTTAAAAACCTGAATCGCTAGATTAATTGTATTGTGTACTTTCACATGAAAAAGCAGCTCTGGGTTTTGTGTACATGCAAGTAAAACTGTTTACTGGATCAGCTTTGATCTTGGTCTTTAAGCTCAATATTAATTATATTTTATTGAGATGGCTTAACTGTCCCTGTTAAGCCTGCCTACATATCTGGTTCCGTGTTGATGCCTCCAATTCCACCATTAGAGTTCCACTTCTTTGAATTAGATGGTAAATTGATTACTTATCACATGTTAATTCCAGTCAACTGATAGCAGCTGTCTGAATCACTGTGTTGAAAGGATATTGAGGTAGGAAAGGACTCCCACAACTGATTAGCAAGATGAGCAAGAGAGGAAAGAGTGACAGTGGTCTGTGGGTTAAGGGAATGTGTGTTGCAGTACCCATACCTCTGGGAAGGGCAATTTATTAAGCTTTTCTATCACTGGCATCTCAGCATGAATTCATCTCAGATCATTTCCAATGCTGGTTTCAATAGGTATAGCACACATAGAAGCAAAATTCAGGATATATGGTTCAAGCAAGGCCTTTCTTTTCCGGTTTTGTGAATTAAGTACATGCAAGCTCTTACAAAGATATAAAAATAACATTTAAGTAAGCATGTAATGAACCACAACATATTGAAATTTATGGGAAATATTATAGGAAAGGTGAAAAAAATCCAAGGCATATGGTCCCCACGGATGAGTCCAAAGCACAGGAAAATCAGGTCTGGGTGGGAACCCTGGGCTTTCAGGGGCCATCAGAGGACCCTGCTTTCTGAAGTCATGGTGGTTTTCTAAGCCGGTAGAAAGAATCACGTAAAGGGAAGTGAAATGTCACCAACACACTTTGCTTATTCCACAATTTTGCTTTTTAAAGAAACTTCTCCTGATGGGCTCTGCTCTGGGGGTTTCCTGGGGAGAATTTCAAAATTCTAGACAGAATGTTGGGGCAATTATTAAGAACCTACAATGTCATCCTGGTTTCCCCATGAGTTACCAACCCTACAGTGATGTCTTCTCTGTTTCAACAAGGCCCACGCATATTAAGGTTCTCTATACTGGGGCCGGATCAACCTTTCAAAAAAATTTTTTGAACTATTTACAAAGTTTGGTTTGAGATCCAATAAAATTCTTATAGCAAATCTACAACAAGAATGTCTAATAGAGTACTTTAAGCACTGAGTTGTAAGGAAAGACATTTAAGTAAATCTAAACTCTTCAGTAATAAAGGAAAAGCTCTTGCAAAAGGTCCCCAGCCTTCTAAAAACCACTCCTCACCCCAGTTCTCTCCATGCTTCTAAGACTTTTTGCCTGGAATGCTCTTTCTCCTTTTGGTACATATCTCTTTTATATTAATTAACATATTTTACTGTTATCTGTATTTCTCCTTTGTCTCTCTGTTAAACTGGCAGAGTCCCAAAAGCAGAGAATGTGAAAGTTTTATTCTGTCCACAAATACTACTTCACGAACAAAGAGGAAGTGCTGGTCACAATGCTAGGCACCAGTGATACAACAGAAAACGAGGCAGATAAGACCCCTGACTGCACAGAGCCTATATCCTGAGGGATCTTTCTAACCCCAGTGACTAGCACATGGTAGGCGTGCAGTCAAGACTGCAAGAATAAATGAAGCTCCTGCCAGGAATTTGAAATTTAGTCGCTATGATTAACACAGCAACAAAGGTGAATGGCAATTAAAAAAAAAACAAAAAAAAACAGAAATAGAAAATCTCAAGTCATTTGCATTGTGGTTATATCCCAAGTCATTTCTGCTATCACTAACAGCTATTATTGAAAGTAACTGTCCAAACAGCAGGAAACCACATTCCTAGAACCCAAGATTTCGTAAAACATATTCAATGTGAAATAATGCTAATTTCAATTAAAGAAATGATTACCTAAAATATTAACTAAGATCCTTATAAATGTAAGGCATGACTATGACTTCTTACAATACTCCTTGAATTCACCATGTCTAGAACATGGACATGAAGGTCAAAGAAGGCTTTGTAGTCAGGAAAACACTAAGCAGTAATCGTTTTTTTCAATTTTAGAATCTTTTACTAATAAAATGTAGTAAATTAATCTTAGTGAATTTTCCCATACCTTAGTAAACCCAAACATGCTTCTGTACAAACACAAAATCCCCATACTCACCAAAACAAAATGAAAAATCTGGGTATTTTTAACATATGGGGAAAATGACAATAAAGCAGTGCTTCCGCAATTTTTTCCCATAGAACAATGGTCCAATGAGTTGTTCCTTGAAAAGAGCATAGAGTCTGGGAAACACATCACACATAAGGCCCAACTGGAGGTTTACAAAGCACACTATCATATTAATGTCTCTGAAAAGTTCTGCAGGAAAGAAATATGTTGAATTTCATTTATCATCATTTCCCATGCTTATTTCAACCACTGATTTCTTCTTTTAAGGAATAGCTATTCAGTTAATTTAGGAAAATCTGATTTAAAGTTCAATTTACAATACCCTTCACTTATACTTAGTGGTGATTTAGCAAACCAAGACACTCTCAAGGCAAACCAAGACAATAATGTTAAGCAATAAAAATATTTTTCCTATGAAAGTATCTGTAAATAAAACTTGCTGCACAAACAATAATCTTGGTGACATTCTGCATTATGTTTCTAAATGAAGTCACCCCCTAACCACTAGATGGCAATATAATTCCACTTATGTTACAACCATACCATGCCAGTATATTAATAGTTCAAAGGGTAATTGAGTGTTCTAAGAATGTATATGCGCGTTTATTCATCTTTAGTCACTCTTTCAAACACTTCCTAGGAAATTTTAAGTTCTGAGAGCTCTGATGGATGCTGAAAATAAGAAGAGGAATAAGACAGCTGTCAAAGACTATAATTCCTGGATTCCTGGGAAACGAAGATGCCCCATCAATTTACCAACCACTTTTTTTGGAAAAAAAAATAAAAGAAAGAAAGAAGATGCTCCATCAATTTACCAACCTTTTTTTTTGGGAAAAAAAATGAAAGAAAGAAAGGAAGAAACATGGCTACATTAGGCATATTGATTGCATGACACATTCTTACTTTTTTATCTTAAACATTTTATTAATTTTTCACAGTTAAGCCATTTATTATGCAACAAATTTTTTAATCTTTTTTACTCTTTTTTTAATACATAAAAAAATTTTAAGTATACATCACAGAAGTGAGAAAATGTGAGTATGGAAAGCACTGTGATAGACAAGTACCTAAGAAATTATCACAGTCTGAACTGAGTGGCACAAAGCTCACAGGTTGGGTGACTCTGAAGTCAATTTTGACTCAGGGAGGACATGCCAGTCCTCAGTCCCAGGGAGCATTCTGAGCCTTGAAATTAAGGAGAGATGAAGGTGAAGACCCAGCCTGTCTCCGACTTTTAGGCCACAGACCCTAGAGCTTTAGTGTCAGGAAAGAGCTTGAAAGTCAATAAGTACATCATCCTCTTCTAAGAAACTGATGCACAGAGATCTTGGGGGACTTCCCAAGTGAAAAGAGGTTAGCTGAGACACAGCTAGACCTTGAATCCCAGTCTTCTGATGCCCAGCTGATGTTCTTTCCAACACTGCATCATCAATTTTGGAATTTAGGAAAGATCCTCGCCTAAACTCTTCCCAACTTCTTTTTCCCTGCTGGTTCCCAGCTGGCTGCCCATCCTTAGACAAGAGGTGATGTGTGACTGTCTCCTACAGGATTCCCCGAAGCAACACTCTGAGGCAGAGATTTGCACACAGGAGGTTTGTTGGAGGGCGCACTCAGGACGAGCACTTCGTAGGGACTAAGCGAGGCAGGACTGGGCAGAAGAGAAGTTGAAGCCTCAGATGATCCCACTCAGTGCTCTGGAGCTGAATGGTCCTTCACAGTTGTTCTAGATCCAGGCAAGAGGGCAGGACCTTCAGATTTTCCACACTGACCACTCACTGGATACAGGGGGCATAACCATACGCAAGGCAGCTAAAAGCAAAAAAAACCAGTAAGCTAACATCAGGGTGTTGGCAGGGTTCCACTCCTTTCTGGAGACTTTAGGGGAGAATCTGTGCCTGTGCTTTTTCCAGCTTCTAGAGGCTGATCATATTCCTTGCTCATGGCCCCCTTTCTCCATCTTTACATGCCAGCCATTTCGTATAACTCTAACCTTTCTTCCGTCCTCACACCTCTCTCTTTCTGACCTCAACAGGGAAGTGTTCTCTCCTTTTGAGGACTATGTGATTAGACAGGGCCCACCTGCATGATCCAGGCTCATCTTTCCATCTGTAGATCCTTACCTTACTCACATGTAGTACAAAGTCCTTTTTGTCATGTAAGGTCACAGGTTCCAGGGATTAGGAAGTAGACATCTTGCGGGGGGAGGGGGCATAATTCTGCCTACCACAATCTGGATTATATATTTTTTGCAAGAATAATTTATATGTTCATATCAGCATTATTCATAATAGCCAAAAAGTGGAAATAATCCAAATGTCCAGCAATTGATGTATATATGTGTGTGTATGTGTGTATATATATATATATATATAGTATAGGCAAATCTATAGAAACATAAGTAGGTTAGTAGTTTCCAAGGGCTGAGGAGGGGGGATGGTCAGTGACTTCTGGGTGATAAAAATGTTCCCAAATGAGATTGTGGTGATGGTTACACAACTATGTGAATATACAAAAATCACTGAATTGCACAGTTTAGAGGGGGAGATTTTATGGTATGTGAATACTATCTGAAGAAAGTTGGTTAAAACTGCCTTACAGGGAACTCCCTGGTGGTCCAGTGGTTGGGACTCCTCACTTTCACTGACGAGGACCCAGGTTCAATCCCTGGTCGGGGAACTAAGATCTTGCAAGCCACACAGTGTGGCCAAAAAAAAGCCTTACAGGTGATGTTGCATCCTTCATTTTATAGCACACCAGGAGGCACCTTATATCTGGTTGTCCTTATTAGTGAGTAATGCTAAGATTGAACTCTGGGTTAAGGTGATGACAACTGATGTAAATTATATTTTTAACAAGTGCTTCAGAAAAGTTATCTACCTTACAAGGATAATGCTGCTTTACAAGGATGCTATGAGAATGAAATCAGAATGTGACATGATTAGTAAATCATAAATATGGTGGGTAAAAAAAATGCCCCCCCCCCCAAGAAAGATGTCCACATCCTAACCCCTGGAACCTGTGAATATGTTACCTTACATGGCAAAAGGTACCTTGCAGATGTGATTAAGTTTAAGTATCTAGAGATGGGGAGATTACTCTGGATTATCTGGGTGAGCTCAACCTAATTACATGAGTCCTTAAACACAGAGAACCCTTCCCTGAGATCAGAGAGAGATATGACACTGCTGGCTTTGAAGATGAAAGAAGGGGGCCACGAACCAAGGAATGTGTTGGCCTCTAGAAGCTGGAAAAGAAACGGAAAGAGATTCTCCTTTACAGTCTACAGAAAGAATACAGCCATACAGACACCATGATATTAGCCCCATAAGACCTGTATTGGACTTCTACGGAACTGTGAGCTAACAGTATTGTTTAAGCCACTAAATCTACGGTAATTTGTTCTAGTAGCAATAGAAAACCCATACGATAAAGCACACAGAACCCTAATAAGAAGATGACATCGCAAGTGAAATAGTTCAATATGGTAAAACCCAAATTTCCCCAACCCATGGATAAAAGCACAGTTACATTAAAAATGTGAACAAAGGGCTTCCCTGGTGGCACGGTGGCTAAGAATCTGCCTGCCAATGCAGAAGACACGGGTTCGAGCCCTGCTCCGGGAAGATCCCACATGCCGCAGGGCAACTAAGCCCATGCGCCACAACTACTGAGCCTGCGCTCTAGAGCCTGCGCGCCTCAACTACTGAAGCCCGCACACCTAGAGCCCATGCCCTGCAACAAGAGAAGCCACCACAATGAGAAGTCCACGCACCGCAGCAAAGAGGAGACCCTGCTCGCCGCTACTAGAGAAAGCCCGCGCAGAGCAACAAAGACCCAACGCAGACAAAAATAAATTAAAAAAAAAAAATCAGTATGGAGTTTCCTTAAAAAACTAAAAATAGAACTACCATATGACCCAGCAATCCCATTACTGGGCATATACCCTGAGAAAACCATAATTCAAATAAAGTCATGTACCACAATGTTCATTGCAGCACTATTTACAATAGCCAGATCATAGAAGCAACCTAAGTGTCTATCAACAGATGAATGGATAAAGAATGTGTGGCACATATATACAATGGAATACTACTCAGCCATAAAAAGAAACGAAATTGAGTTATTTGTACTGAGGTGGATGGACCTAGAGTCTGTCATACAGAGTGAAGTAAGTCAGAAAGAGAAAAACAAATACTGTATGCTAACGCACATATATGGAATCTAAAAAAAAAAAAGTGAACCTAGTTGCAAGGCAGGATTAAAGATGTAGACATAGAGAATGGACTTGAGGACACCAGGTGTGAGGGGGAAGCTGGGGCAAAGTGAGAGTAGCATCAACATATATACACTACCACATGTAAAACAGATGCCTAGTGGGAAGCAGCCGCATAGCACAGGGAGATCAGCTCGGCGCTTATGTGACCACCTAGAGGGGTGGGATAGAGAGGGTGAGAGGGAAAGGATACGCAAGAGGCAGGGGATATGGGGACACATGTATGCATATGGCTGATTCACTTTGGTGTACAACAGAAACACAGTATCGTGAAGCAATTATACTCCAATAAAGATCTATTAAAAAAAAACACGAATACAGTCTCTTGAAAAACTTTCAACACAAAATGCCCCTCTGCCCTTCACTCCCTCTCCTCACTGTCCCTACGGTCGCTTAAGAGCAAAGAAAAGGAGACAGGGTGGAGATTCACTGACTGACACAGCGACGCAGGGAGAGGTGACCGCAAGCTAGGAATCCAGCAGAGGGCGCCCATCTGCTGGGCCTCCCCGGACCTCGACCCTCGCGGGAGACTGGGCCCCGCTGCCCAGGCGGGCGTTTTTAAAATGGAAACAAGCCCGGCCCCGCCCCCTGCCCTGAGAACGCCGGGAAAATGGCGCCGCGCCTTGGGGCTTCCTAGCAGGCCACGCAAAGGTTCTCGCAGGTAGAGTCTGCAGGCTTCCCCTACCTGCTTCTCATCTGGCTTCCTCCCTGCCCACCCTGTCTCCAACTAACTTGGTGGGAGCCTCACAACGCAGTGTCGGACACGCGCTTGACCTCTGCCGGCTTCTTCATGTGCCCGCATCTCCATCCGCTCAGCCCCCGGAAGTGACGATGTCCGCCGGGTCCTGCTGATGTCCCGTCGGGCCTCGCGGTGGCGCGGCAAGATGGCGACGGCGGGAGCCGTGGAACGGAGCTTCGTGGAGCTCAGCGGAGCTGAGCGCGAAAGGCCGAGGCACTTTCGGGAGTTCACAGTCTGCTGCATTGGTACGGCAGAATCCCAGTAGGGCGCGATCCGATCCTTCGCTTCTGGCTTCTCCCCTGGATCCCTAAATCTCTGACCTCCCGTTCATCCTTCTGAGCCCACATGCCTATAGCCCCGGAATCAGAGCTTCTTTAGTGTCCTGCTTGTGCGTCTTTGCTTCCCCTTCTTTTTGTATGGATTGTCAGTCCGTCACCCTCTGCTTTCTCAGCACCCTCAGTGCGTGTCATTCCCAAAGAACCACCTGTGCAGGCTGACCACTTTCATTTTGCAGGAACTGCAAATGTCGTGGCTGGAGCCGTGAAATACGGTGAGAGCGCGGGAGGCTTCTGTTATGTGGAAAGTGGCAAGTTGTTCTCCGTCACCAGAAACAGGTTCATTCATTGGTAAGTGCTGTGTTTGTCAAACCCCCTGGAAGGTCGGGTTGTTCGGCGGCTGAATTTTCGCGGCTGTTCTTAAGGTGTCATTCATTCTCCGAAGTGGTTATCGACAGGAAAAGAGAAAGACTGTTTTCTATTCATATGTGAATCAGTGGAAAATTAAGGAGACCCAGAGTTCTAGAAGAGGTACCCTCCCAGGCAGCACTAAAAGCAGAAGAAGTGTAGCTTAGGGGTTAAAGTCCAAAAGACCAGTTTTAAACATGAACCCATTATGTTTTTATAGTGCTTTACAGCTTCCTTCATTCTACAAATATGTTTGAGCCTTTATAGTCAGGCACTGCTAGGTGTGCTGGGGGTGAAGTGAGGAACAAAAACAATCACCATTTTCATCATGCAAGATGTAACAGTGTAAGAATAGATGTGGACCCACCTTTCATGGGGCAGTTTTGAGAAGCGGGAAGACATTATATAGCTAATGACCACATTTATAAATACAAATTTTTCATACTTGCCTAAGAGGAAAAGTATAGGGGCTTTGAGGGGCTAATGGGAGTACCAAATATTATTGGTGGTGCTGGGAAGGCCTAAAGCAAGTCACATTTAAACTGAGATCTGAAGGATGAAACGTTAGCCAGGCAAGGGGTTGAGGGAGAGAGCAGTTCAGCAAGTGGGATCACCGTGCAGAAAATCCATGAGGTGGAAAGAACGTGACAGGTTTGAGGAACTGACTGAAGGTCTGTGTGGCTTAGGTGCAAATGGGCAAAATGGAAAATGATGTGACAGATGCTAAGACTAAGGAGGTAGGCAGGACTCAGATCAGGAAGGACCCTAAGGTCCTTTTTAAGGATTTTGGATTTTATCCTTAGTACATTGAGCAATCATTGATGGGTTTTAAAGGATTACTAAAATGATCAAAATCACATTTTAAAATAATCAGTCTACTTTGTGGAAAGTAGATTTGGGTTGGATGGGTACAATACAAAAGAACAACTTGCTTATATGATGGACCAGGTAAGATGTTAGTGACTCAATTGTGGGAGTGGCTAGGAAAAGAGAAATACATGGATTCAAGATACACTTAGAAGTTAACTTCATTTGGACCTGGAGATAGATTAAATATGGGGTGAGTGAGGGGTAGTAAGGGAAAAGGAGGGAGCAAGGACAAGCTCCTATTTTCTAGTGTGACTAACCAAATATTGGGTAGAGGGTTTGCCATCTAATGAGATACAGAAGATGGGTTTTGGAGAGATGTAAATAATTCTTTTAGAGGTACTATTGAAGTATCTGTGTAGTAGCTCTTTGGCAATGTCAAGTAGGCATTGAAATTTATAGGCTCAGAAGGAAGACCTGTGTTAAAGATGCATATCTCATTTATATAAGAAATATTTATGACGGAATTCCCTGGCGGTCCAGTGGCTAGGACTTGGCACTTTCACTGCTGTGGGCCCAGGTTCAATCCCTGGTCAGGGAACTAAGATGCCACAAGCTGCTCAGCGTGGCCAAAAATAAAAAAAGAGATATTTTTGAGTGCCTAATATGTTCCAGTCAATGTTTAGGGACTGAGGACATAGCAGGGAGCAAAGCAGGCAGTCCCTGCTCTTGTGGAGGGAGCAGATCAACAACAATAACCAAAAATACCAAGTAAATATAATTTACCAGGTAATAATTAGAAGAGAACAGGGAAGAGGGAAGGGGAATTATTATTTTTAATATTTCACACAAGGTAGTCCGGCAAGACCCAGTGATAAGTTGGCACTTGAGCAGAGGAAGTAAGGATATCTGAGGGATGAGATTTCAGGTAGAGCCTTCCAAGAAAAAGGAACCAAAAATGCAAAAACCCTGAGCCAGGAGCTTGTGTGTTGTTTTCAAAGAATGGCAAAGGGCTAGGAGTCTGCAGCTGAGTGCACAAAGGATAGAGGAATAAGGTAGCCAAGAGCCAGATTAAGGCTTTGTCGGTTATTTTAAGGCTTTGACTCTTACTCTGAGTGAGATCAGAGGTTTTTAAGTGAAGAAATGGCATGGTCTAAGTCGTGTTTTTAAAAGGTTGCTTGGCTGCTGTGTTGAGAACCAAGTGTAATAGGAAAGGGTGGGAGCAGGGAGACCAGTTAGAGGTTGGTGCCACAATCCAGACAAAAAATGGTGGTGGCTTAGACTGGGGTTGGTATTGTTAGAGGCAGTGAGAAATGTTCTGATTGTGGATATGGTTTTTTTTTTTGTGGGGGGGTGCTGTGTTGGGTCTTCGTTGCTGTGCGCGGGCTTTCTCTAGTTGTAGCAAGCAGGGGCTACTCTTCGTTGCAGCGTGCGGGCTTCTCGTTGCAGTGGTTTCTCTTGTTGCAGAGCACGGGCTCTAGGTGTGCGGGCTTAGTTGCTCCGCGGCGTGTGGGATCTTCCCAGACCAGGGCTCGAACCCATGTCCCCTGCATCGGCAGGCAGATTCTTAACCACTGTGCCACCAGGGAGGTCCCTGTGGATATGTTTTAAAAGTGATTTTATTAGAATTTACTATTAGATCAGATGTAGGGTATATAGAAAGAGGAGATTCAAGGGTGACCCCCAGATTTTTGGCTTGAACAACTAGAAGTTATAGAGATGTCATTAATGAGTTGGAAAAGTGCAGGTGAAGCAGGTGTTTTTGTTTCTTTGTCTTTCAGGTTTGCTGTGGCCTGGAATTCTGTTTTGGACAGGTTTAGTTTGAGATCCCTGTTAGATATACAAGTAGAAGTGTTGAGGCCGTAGTCAGGAGGTCAGTGGAGAGTTTGGGCTGAATGAGATACAGATTTAGGAATTGTAGGCATTCAATGGCATTTAAAGCTGTTATATCAAAGGAGATCATCTAGAGAATGGATTCGGGTAGTGTGGTAGATGAGGTGATGGCAAGTTAGGGCATTCCCAGAATAGTGCTTTCTATGGTTCCAAAGCTACCACATGGCAGAGTTGTGCCTCAAGAAGAGTCTTCCCTGCATCCTAGTAGGAGGAAGCGATAGAAGGGGAAATACCCACGTTTATAAGGTCACTGTAGTCTGACCCTGTAGTAACATACGTAGAGGCCACATTGCACTGTAAGTAATGAGGGTGTGTGGTGTGAATTTTCATTATAGTGGAGTTTAATTGCTTTGAATATTGTTTTTTAAAAATGGACTATGAAGTTTGGAAATGCCTCCATTTAACAGAGAATCATATAATAAGATTTGAATTTTATACAGTGCTGTGTTTTGTAGACTATATAATGTGGTGGTTTGGAATGTCAAAATTGGTCTGAGTTTGTTTATCCAAAATTTTCAAATTGGGAGAGTTCACCTGGAAATTATTGCCATACATTTCAATGCAACAATCAGAAAGAAAAGCATAAACTTTTTTTTTTAACAAATGTCTCTTCACTTTAATAGGAAGACCTCTGGAGATACATTGGAGCTGGTGGAAGAGTCACTGGACATAAATCTGTTAAATAATGCAGTTCGCCTCAAATTCCAAAATTGCATCCTCTTACCCGGAGGGGTTCATGTCTCTGAGACTCCGAATCATGTGATAATCTTGATATTAACCAATCAAACAGTGCACAGGTTACTTTTACCACACCCTTCCCGGATGTATAGGAGTGTAAGTTGGTTAAGTATAATATCCTTTAATTCCCAAAGTTACTCTGACTGTCATAAATTTAGTAATAGAGCAATGTCCCTTGGAATTGAAGAATATTTGGATTCTTTGCTGGCCCTAACCAAGCATACTATCATAGTTACTATTTAAAGTTATCACACACATTTTAAGCTGCAAAAATAGTTTCATTAAAAAGAGTAGCTTTGGGGACTTCCCTGGCAGTCCAGTGGTTAAGATTCCATGCTTCCACTTCAGGGGGCACGGGTTCCATCCCTGGTCTGGGAACTAAGATCCTGCATGCCATGTGGTGCAGCCAAAAAAAAAAAAAAAAAAAAAATAGCTTTCTGGGAATTCCCTGGTGGTCCAGTGGTTAGGACTCCACACTTCCATTGCCGAGGGTGCAGGTTCGATCCCTGGTTGGGGAACTAAGATCCCACAAGCCCTGCGGCCCAGCCAAAAATAAAAATTAAAAAAAATAAATAAAGTGGAGAGCCATGATGTAAAAAAAAGAAAAAATAGCTTTCTTTTTAAGCTCAACAATTTTTTATTTTAAAAACTGATAGCGATTGGAAGGAACTGAGCAAAATCCAGTTTATTTTGGTTTAACAGATTTTTCTTTTTAATTACTCCACAGGAGTTGGTAATTGAAAGTCAGATGCAGTCAATATTCACTGACATTGGAAAAGTTGACTTCAGGGATCCTTGCAACTATCAGTTAATTCCAACAGTACCTGGACTCTCCCCTCATTCTACCACCTCGGCAGCCTGGCTTAGCAATGACGGGGAGGCTCTGTTTGCTGTACCATCTGCCTCTGGGGGAATCTTTGTTCTTAAACTACCTCCTCATGACGTACCTGGTAAGAACAGGAACTGAGCATGAATTTAATTTTAAAGGAATACTGGCATTAAAACAGATGTTAGAAGTCCAAGGCCATCATCCAATGCAGGAATTGCTTCTATACTACCCTAAAATGATCATTCATTATTGCTTGCATTATGACTCCCTAATGCTTTACTGTTTTTTTCCTAAGAGGGCGGGATTTTATATAGTGAACGAGGAACTGTCCAGCTTACTGGAGTATGGGAAAACAGATAACTGTAAGGTGACCTATTCTAAGGCCTTTAGTAGACATGAGTTGACTGGTTTTCTACCTTCACTTTGTGGTACTGTAACTAAAATAAGTTACCTGAAACAAGGAAGCTCAGTGCTGATACCCTGCTACAAGTCACCACTCCTCTTACCTGGATTATTGCATTTGCTTCCTAAATAGCTCCCCAGATCTGTCCTTACCCCTCAGCAGAAACTTCTCAGGAAGACCGATACATTTTAAAACCCAGGGTGAGTCATGTCATTCCACTACTCAAAGCCCTCGGATCGGGGCTGTTCTTCATCTCACTCTGAATAAACCCAAAGTCCTTACTGTGACACCCCACTGCCTCTCTAATCTCATCGTCTCATTCTTTCCCCCCTCCTCTGAACCGGCCACATGCCTTCTTGCAATTCCTTGAACATACCAGGTACACCTAGCTCAGGGCTTTGGCGGGGCTAGTCTCCCCAGCTACCAGTGTGGCTCATTCCCTCAACTCCTTTAGGTTCTTACTCAGTGTCACCTCAGTGAGTGACCTGACCACCTTTTTAAAATTGTAACACAATTTTAACAATAACACAATTGTACACATGCACCCCATCCCCATTCACTATACCCTTTCTATGTTTTATTTTTCTCCATTCTTTACATTCTACTTAATTTGTTAACTGTCTCTGCTTCTCCCTTCCTGCCAATGGAATGTAAGTTCCATGAGGACGGGAGTGTTTTAATTTGTTCTATTTACTGCTGTATCTCTAGCATCTAGAACTGTGCCTAGCACATGAAAGGTACTCGGTGTTTCTTTTGGAAAGAATGAAGTGCTGCTTCTGAGCAGCAATATGGGTTACTGTTTGTAAATGGCAAAAATTTCCCCTAGGAATATAAAAATGCTGTTGTTATTGTTCCCATAATGATTCAAAATATTTTAGGTGTGGTGTGTGTGGAAAGGTACAGCCTAAGACTTCTTAGTATAGAAATGTAGAAGCCTGTCACCTGTTACAAATTCCTTGTTCATGGTTGCATCCTTCTTGCCTTTGGGCTTCACTAAGTATGATCAAGAGGTGCCTTGGATATCATTGGTCTATTTTCAATCTTGTAGGGATGGTGTCAGTTGTGGAGCTGAAACAGTGTTCAGTAATGCAACGATTGCTTATAGGCTGGATGCCAACAGTTATCAGGTGAGTGGTCTCTGGTCGGTAAATCATAGGGCCCAAGAACTTAATCTTTTGCCCTGGTCAACACCTGTTAGTACTTCTAGTCTGACTCCAAGGCAAATAAACACTATACTGGAAAGGAGAAGGGTCTACACAACGTTACATTCCATCTGAGACGAGCTGCACTCCAGAGCCCACTTCATTTGGGACTTGACACTTTGACAACAGAAACACTTACTGTACTTCTCACAATATCCAGTTCAGTGCTCTGCCCTGACTTACCAAATCCAATTTTGTGTAATATTAGAAGTAGAAAGTTTGATGGTTAGAACAGTATTCCATTGATATCTAGAGCTTTTTAAAATTTATCAGAATAATGGATATAAATCAAATAGAAAATGTAGTTATCTTTTTTTTTAATTAATTTGTTTATTTTTGTCTGCGTTGGGTCTTCGTCGCCACACGCGGGCTTTCACTAGCTGCGGCGAGCGGGGGCTACTCTTCGTTGCAGTGCACGGGCTTCTCATTGCAGTGGCTTCTCTTGTTGCAGAGCACACTTCTAGGCACGTGGGCTTCAGTATTTGTGGCGCGTGGGCTCAGTAGTTGTGGCACGCAGGCTCTAGAGCACAGGCTCAGTAGTTGTGGCACACAGGCTTAGTTGCTCTGTGGCATGTGGGATCTTCCCGACCAGGGCTCAAACCCATGTCCCCTGCATTGGCAGGCGGATTCTTAACCACTGCGCCACCAGGGAAGCCCAGAAAATGTAGTCATCTAATACCAGCCTATAAACTCTTCTCCTTTTGTTAAGAGTGTGCATTTATAATTTTATTTTATCTCTTAAATTGCAAATTCTAATGATCAGGTAATTTGCAACAATAAAACTCTAAAACTTGGCCTTATGTTTTCAGAGGTGATCAGGGGCCTTCAGATCGTCCCCTGAGTCTTGCTGTTCATTGTGTCAAGAACGATGCCTTCATCTTTGCTCTATGTCAGGATCATAAACTACGAATGTGGTCTTATAAGGTAAATGCTACATTTATAGTTACTGCAAGTTAAAATAGGATTGCAAATTGAAGGGGAATTGAAATAAATCTTGCTTCTCATAATATGATCAGATCTCTTAGTTTGGAAATTATGGGGCATTTCCAGGTTCAGACAGTTTCATTTAGCTTTATTTTTCATACATTTCTCCCCTAACTTTTTGTATTTTTATTTTGAAAATTATGAGTCCTACAGAAACATTGAAGTGGTACAGCGTATACTCTTCACTTCGAAACAAATGTATTTTTATCTTTATTTATTTTATTTATTTATTTATTTATTTTGCGGTATGCGGGCCTCTCACTGTTGTGGCCTCTCCCATTGCGGAGCACAGGCTCCGGACGCGCAGGCTCAGCGGCCATGACTCACGGGCCCAGCTGCTCCACGGCATGTGGGATTTTCCCGGACTGAGGCACGAACCCGTTTCCCCTGCATCGGCAGGCGGACTCTCAACCACTGCGCCACCAGGGAAGCCCAACAAATGTATTTTTAAAATGCAAGTTGGTAAAATAGTTTTCAACATTCGCAAACAAAACAGCTGATGATTTTATTTATCAGACTAAAGAGATATTTTCATCTCAGCCCTTTAAAAAAAAACCCTTAGGGCCCTTCAGATGAATTAGATACAGTGCTGGATGTAATGAATGTGCATTCTTTAAAAAGGGAAGGAGTTTGTTTTTCTTCCTGAATATTCTTTAATACCACTTACTAAATGTTTTCTTGGGCAGGAGCAAATGTGCCTGATGGTAGCTGACATGCTAGAGTATGTCCCTGTGAATAAAGATCTTCGGCTCACTGCTGGGACTGGACACAAATTACGATTTGCCTATTCCTCTACCCTGGGAGTCTGCCTAGGGATATACATGCATGCACCAAAGCGAGGACAGGTATGAAACAAATAAGACACGTATCAAGTTATTCTGTATATACTGATATGGGGAAGTAGCTATAGACTCATTGAGTCTATTTAAGCTTTTCACACCAACCTAGATGTATCTTGTGTTGTTTCCACGGAGATGGTAGGTTTTGTGCTAATATGTGAATTAAAAGATCTTGAAGGAAAAGTCAGGATGAAAGGGAGTAGAGAGTTTAAAGGAATATGGAAGGAAAAGTTAACCAAAACTAAGCAAGAAAGAGCCAATTTGAAAGTATGGGTGAAAAAATGGAGTTGTGAAAGGGATGTAGGTGTTATTAAGAGGTACAGGGGAAGTTAATTTTTAGAAATAATTTTGCTCATCATCTAATCGCTAGCTATTGTATGTCAGTGAGGTATTTAGGATACAATACAATAGTATAATCATATAATAAACAGCCACGGGAATTCCCTGGCATTCCAGTGGTTAGGCCTCTGAGCGTCCAATGCCAGGGGCCTGGGTTCAAAGGGGAACTAAGATCCCGCAAGCTGCGTGGCCAGATAAATAAATAAACAGCCTCTTGTTGGGTATTGTGTGTTTGGCATGTTGCCAGGCCCTTTATGTACATTAATAGCAAACGCTTGGACTGTGCTTATTACTCACACACTACACACATCATCCATTTAATCCTAATAACATTCCAGTGAGGTAGGGTTTGTCCTCGCTCTGCCAGAGCCCTGATTCCCCACGCTGGGTGCTGCTCTGCTTGGTGCCCTCCTCACTCCTGTTGGGCTCTGATATCCCACTCCAGGTTGCCCTTCCACATGGATGCCCTCCTCACCCTACTTGGGCCCGGACACTCTGTACTAGTCCCCCCCCGCCCATGCAGTGGACACCCTTCTCACCTACTTGGGCTCTAGTCCCCTGTGCAGGCTGCCACTCTCTGTGGACATTCCTCACCCTGCTTGAGTTTTCACCCTGCCCCAGACCTTCCATATATGTGGACACCCTCTCACCCTACTCATACACCTCACCCTAAGCCAGGCTACTCCCAAATATGAAAACTCTTCTACATTCTTGGGTTCTTGATTCATTCTACAATCCCCTCCTTGGGCTCATAATTTGTTAGAATGACCCACATAACTCAGGGAAACACTCACTTACATTTACTAGTTTATTGGGTGATAAATGATGAAGAGGTAGGTAGGGCAAGGTCCAGAAGGGTCTCATGGTATTGAGGTGCACCACCCTCCCAACACATGGATGTGTTCACCAACCTGGAAGCTCTCCAAATCCCATACCTTAAGAATTTTTAAGGAGGCTTCATCACATAGGCATGATGGGTTACTAATTCAATTTCTAGCCTTTCTTCACTTTCCAGAGGATGGGAGTTAGGGCTGAAAGTTTCAAGCTTTTAATTAGACTTGGTCTTTCTGGTGACTAGCTCCCATCCTGAAGCTATCCAGGAGTCACCTCATTAGAACAAAAAGTGTTCCCATAACCCAGGATATTCCAAGGAATTTAGGAGCTCTGTGTCGGGAACCAGGGCCAAAGATCAAATATTAGAACAAAAGATGCTCCTAGCACCTCTATCAGTCAGGAGATTGCAGGAGTTTTAGGAGCTCAGTGTCAGGAGGCAGAACCAGAGACCAATATGTATATTTATTATTACTTCACCGATTCTGATAGAGGTTTGTTGACTCTGTAGATCATATTGGAAAGAATTGCCATCTTGGCAATATTAAGGCTTTTGGTTCATAAACATGGGATGCTTTTCCATTTATTTAGATTGTATTTAACTTTTTTAGCAGTGTTTTGTAATTTTCATAGTATTAAGTTTTGCAGGGTTTCTTTAATCAGTTTATATGTATATATTTTATTCCTTTTGATACTATTGTAAATGAAATTATCTTCTTATTTTCATTTCAGATTGCTCATTGCAGGTTTATAGAAATACAATTCATTTTTTTATATCAATCTTGTATCCTGTAACCCTACTGAACTCTTAATTAGTTTTAGTAGTGTTATAGTGGAATTTTTGGGACTTTCTATTTACAGGACAATATCATCTGCAAATAAAGATAGTTTTACTGCTTCCTTTCCGATCTGGGTGCCTTTTTTTTTTTTTTTTTTTGCCTTAAATTGCCTTGGATAGATCCTCCAGTACAATGTTGAATAGAAGTGACAAGAGTTGTCTTATTCCTGATTTAAGAGAGAAAGTTTTTAGTCTTTCACCATTGAGTGTGATGTTATCTGAGTTTCTCATAATGCCCTTTATCGTGTTGAGGAAGTTACTTTCTATTCCTAGCTTGTTGAGTGTTTTATTAATGAAAGAGTATTCAGTTTGGTACCACGGCCTTGATTCACATTGACACCAATAATTTTACCTACCGTTGCTTTTGCATTATCAGTGCAAATATTAACACAGTGAAAAGGGCAAATGATGTAGTGTTATTATGAAAAGTGTTTTGACCTCACTAATCCCCTGAAACAGTCTTAGGGACCTCTAGGAATCGGACCTCTAGGAATCTATGTACCATATTTTGAGAACCACTGCTCTAAACATTAGTCTGAGATTGAATATGCTATTTTAGGAGTGGTATCAAACTGAGCTGAGCTATTACCTCCTTTGGTTTGAGCATTATGGTTCTATTAATGAAGCCTAAAATCAGGTACACTTTTAGCAGCCATGTAACACTGTTGTGCCTATTCAGAGTATAATGAAGTTGAGGTCTTTTTTTTTCCTTCTTTTTTTGAACAAAAACTGCTCTTCAGCATGTTTTTTTCTCCCTAATCTACACATTTGAAGGTTTTATTTTTAATCTCTGTAATATTTTACACCCATTCCAATTTTTTTTTATTAAATTTATTTATTTTTGGCTGTGTTGGGCCTTCATTGCTGTGCGCAGGCTTTCTCTAGTTGTGGTGAGCGGGGCTGCTCTTCGTCGTGGTACGTGGGCTTCTCATTGTGGTGACTTCTCTTGTTGTGGAGCACGGGCTCTAGGTTCGTGGGCTTCAGTGGTTGTGGCTCACGGGCTCTAGAACGCAGGCTCAGTAGCTGTGGTGCACGGGCTTAGTTGCTCCGTGGTATGTGGGATCTTCTGGGACCAGGACTTGAACCCATGTCCCTTGCATCAGCAGGCGGATTCTTAACCACTGTGCTACCAGGCAAGCCCTACACCCATTCCTGTTAATTTCATTTGTTTCTTCTTGGTTTTCTTTTCGTTCTTTGGGTTCTAATTATGTTAATAAGTGCATTAATTTAATCATTTCCAGCATCATGTTCTCAGTGTTATAAATATGTCGTCTGTATTTCCATCTAGGACACTAATAAAAATCTCAAACAGAAGTCCTGTAGACCTATGGTGTGGTCTGTGGAATGGTCCTGGGCCACAAATTATGTGTTACTGGATTGCAGTAAGATAGATAAAATCAGAAAGTGAGAGAATGCATTAGAAGCTTTTATAGTGACATTGCCACAGACATTCAAGGTTTCTGTATTTCATAAAAGTATCAGTCTGGAACAGATTAGAAATTAAAGAAAAAAAAAACACTGTTCCTTTCCACAGATAGTTTGAGAAGCACTGCAATAGACCAGCATTTTTCCAACTTTTTGGCTAGAGTCTACAATATTTTGCATTGCTACATAGTATATACATATGTGGTGATGATGGGCATGTAACAGAAAATAGTTTTCATGAAACATGTTTACCTTTACCATGAGTGATGAACTGATAAACTCTGATACTTTGTTTCTTTTTCTTTTTTTTTTTTTAATGCTGGTTGAGACCTCCTAAATTTGGTTCATGTCCCACTAATGGGTTGAAATATGCAGCTTGTAAATACAGCTCTAGGCTAGAATGAATATGAGCATTACATATATTTCTCATATTTCATACACTCCTATTTTTCTCTCAAAAGGACTCTCACTATATTTTTCTTTTAGTCCTTCCTTGTGAACAGTTGCTTGTGTTATAAGGATAGAATCTTCATCACTCTTATCAGTTTATAATACACTTTCTTTATCAAAAAATTATTTAAAATATTGTCCATCAAATATTATTTTTGAGTTTGACATTTTTTGTTTCAGCAACAGAGTTAAATACTAAACATGAATTATTTTATAGGGTTTTATTTTTAGTGAAGATTGACTAGAGTTGATTTGTATTGTGTGTATGTTTTAAATTATTTTTGGTACTTTGGTAAAAATATAAACTTAAAAATAGATTTCTCACCATAGTGAGATACCACCTCATACCCAAAAGGATAGCTACTATGGGGAAAAAAACAGAAATACCAAGTGTTGGAGAGGATGTGGAGACATTGGAACCCTTGTGCATTACTGGTGGGAATATAAAATGCTGCAGCCACCATGGGAAACAACATGGCAGTTCCCAAAAAAATTAGTCATAGAATTTCCATAGGGTCAAGCAATTCCACTTCTGGGTGTATACCCAAAAGAATTAAAGTAGGGTATTTAAGAGATATTTGTACACCCATGTTCATAGCAACAATATTCCCAATAGCCAAAAAAGTGGAAGCAACCTAAGTCTTCATCGATGAAAGAATGGATAAATAAGATGTGGTATATACATAAAATGGAATATTATTCAACTTTATAAAGGAGGGAAATTCTGGGACTTCCCTGGTGGTCCAGTGGTTAAGACACTGCACTTCTAATGCAGGAGGTGCAGGTTCAATCCCTGGTCGGGGAACTAAGATCCTACATCCCACATGTCATGCGGCCGAAAAAAGAAAGGAAGGAAGGAAATTCTTTTTTTTTTTTTTAACATCTTTATTGGGGTATAATTGCTTTACAATAGTGTGTTAGTTTCTGCTTTATAACAAAGTGAATCAGTTATACATATGTTCCCATATCTCTTCCCTCTTGCGTCTCCCTCCCTCCCACAGGAAGGAAATTCTGACACGTGCTGCAACATGGATGAGACTTGAGGATGTTATGCTAAGTAAAAATACAGTCCCAAAAAGACAAATGCTGTTAAGATTCCATTATGTAGCAGTCAAGGTCATAGTAGAATGCTGGTTGCCAGGGGCTGTGGGGAGGGGGAATGGGGAGTTATTTAATGAGTACAGGGTTTCTGTTCTGAAAAAATGAAAAAAAGTTTTGGAGTTCAGTTGCACAACAATGTGAATATACTTAATACTACTAATCTGTACACTTAAAAATAGTTAAGATGGTAAATTCTACATGTATTTTACCATACTTTTTTAAAAAAATTAGCTTCCGAATGCTGGTAAGTCTTGCATAGAAGCGTAACATGTTGGTTGTTTCAAGTACTGAATTATCAACTTGTGTTTTAACAGTTCTGCATTTTCCAGTTGGTAAGCGTTGAGAATAACCGCTACAGCATAGATCACATTTCCTCACTATTCACTTCTCAGGTAGGTTGAGTTATCCTTTGCATATCATAGAAGTACAGGAAAGAAACATTGGCTAACTTAACTATGTTGTAATGGGATTGAAATCTTAAAATGGAATATTTAATGAAACTTCATGCAAAAAAATTTCATTTGGATTTTACCAAGTTCACGTGGTACTGTCTTTTGTTTTCATGCTTTTACCTCTCCTACTAATACAAGTTTAAGTCACCATAACTTAGTACCTTTTCTTTCTTGTTTTAACAAGAGTTTTTGTTTATTTGTTTCCCCCCTACATTTCCTTCTAGGAGACACTGATTGACTTTGCCTTAACCTCTACGGATATCTGGGTCTTGTGGCATGATGCTGAGAACCAAACAGTTGTGAAATATATCAACTTTGAACAGTACGGGTCCCTCACCTCTGTCATCCTACCTTACCCCAAGCAAATTCATACTTAGAAAAGAAGGAGAGCTTTTTATGTAGAACAAAAGTCAAATGTTCGCATTTAAAGGATTCAGACCCGGGTTTGCCTATTTTCTGACATACCTTCTTTTTTATTTTTTGTTATTTCCTACCTTATGATTTTAGGACAAAATAAGTATTCTTAGAGTTGGAATGAGGTGAAGAAAATACCATCTTTTTGGGGAGAGATAGCACGTAACCAGAATACTTCTTTTTTTATTTAAAACAAGCTCTGGCTGGTTTTATTAAAGAAAAGTTGTGCATGATTTCCTTTTCACCAGTCTGTTCTGGCATGCTTCTAATGATATCAGAACCACCTGGATCAGTGATAGCCAGTGTGCATACTCTGTAGTATTTTCCACACATTGTGCCCAGTTCAGTATTATTGCCACTGTAGTGATAGATACATGGCATAATACTCTATTTCAGATTTCCCCAAGGCTGGGCAGTTGTTGGCAAGGATGACCAGTTTCACTTTGCCTTGTCTGATCATTTTCTAAGTCTTCTTGTACCCGAGCACATACTTTCCACTTTTCATAACAAGTTGGAGCCTAGAGTTGATCGACTCCAGCGACTTTTTTGTCTTCCTTGCGGGCACCATCTTCCTGCCTGAAGTGCAGGACACCCCCAACCAAGAGCAGCTGCCAGGATGGCCAGGGAGCGAGAAAGGCCCCAAATGCTTCTAATCTGTGCATTTTCTGTTTCTGTGCAAAGGCTATTTCTGATACCCACAACTTCCGAAAGACACTGCAGCCCCTTTGGGGTCTCAGTTTCCTCATGAGATGAGAAGTAGATTGGACAAATACAGTGCCTCTCAAACTTTTTTTTAAAGCAGGAATCCCTTTTTTTTTCAAAAGATAATGAACTCCAGGGCTTCCCTGGTGGCTCAGTGGTTGAGAGTCCGCCTGCCGATGCAGGGGACACGGGTTTGTGCCCCAGTCCGGGAAGATCCCACATGCCGCGGAGCGGCTGGGCCCGTGAACCATGGCCGCTGAGCCTGCGCGTACGGAGCCTGTGCTCCGCAACGGGAGAGGCCACAACAGTTAGAGGCCCGCACACCGCAAAAAAAAAAAAAAGATAACTCCATTATATAACAAAATCAGTATTTTATGAATATAAAATTATAACACAATTTAACGTGTTGATAACTAATATTAGATATATTTGGAATATCTGATATTTTTAATGTACATGATATTCATTTTAACATTTTCAATAGTTACAAAATACATTTAAAAACAAATTTTGAATCAAACACTTGTGTAGTCCCTGAAACACCTGTGGAGGATTCCCTAGAACATTGTTTGACGTCTCTGGAACTGCAGTTGACCCTCAAACAACATGGATTTGAACTGTGGGGGGTCCGCTTAATACACGGATTGTTTTCAGTAGTAAACACTGCAGTACTGTTTGATCTGCAGTTGCTTGAATAAGTTATACATGGATTTTTGACGGCACAGAGGGTCGACACCTGTAACCCCCCCATGTCGTTCAAGAGTCAGCTGTAAACTAATTGAGCTCAGGTGGGTCTCTCATGACCCTATATTCTAGAATAGGATTCTAGGAGTGGTTGCCCCCAGATTGACCCTGAACCACACCTCAGAAGATAGAAAGTACTCCTTATAGATGGCATTCAAGCAAAGAATCTGCGGTCAGGTGAGAGTTTGAATCCTGGTTGTACAACTTACTAGCTGTGAGATACCCTAAACCTCACTTTTGACATCTTAAAAATGAGGGCAGTGTATCCTTCAAAGAGTTATCATAAGGTATGCATGAATAGTATCTAGAATTGCACCTAGTATAATGTGCAGCCTATGGTAAATGCAGAATGAAAGTTAGCTATTATTTGTAGATTTGTGTTTAGAGTTTTAATTTCAGGAAGATGCCTATTAGAACAAGTAAGAGCACTTCTATAGTCCAGACTCTGCTATGAAGATGTTTCTTTTTTTGGAAACTTTTTTAATAGAATTGATCAAGCAGTAGTTGCAGAGGTTCAGTGATGGGACCCTCCCTGCCCAAATACTGCCAACAACATAAGCTTCATTTTTATTCATCATCTTCATGTAGACTGATGGACTTTTTCTCTCTGTAGTAATGTTACAGGTCAGTGGAATCCAGTTTTTATGCAGCCTCTGCCAGAGGAAGAAATCATTATCAGAGATGATCAAGACCCCAGAGTAAGCAATGCTAAAGTCTTATGTAAGGAGATGATTTACCCTGATCATTAGTTTGAGAAGAACCAGTTGTATTAGCAGAACTCTTTCAGCTGCAGATGAAAGAAACCCACCTCAAACTGACTTAAGCTGAATGTATTGGCTTGTGCTGCTGGGAAGTTCAGAGTTACCTGGTTTCAGCCGTGGCTGAAACAATGCCTTCAGGGCTTGATCTCTCCTTTGTCTCAATTCTGCTTTCCTCCTTGTTGGGTTTATTGTCCGGCAGGCTTTCTGAGCAAGCTTGCCTTTTGTGAACTTAGCAACCCCAGGGGAAAGAGCACTTCTGTTCCAGGCCCTGGAGTTGACACTGGCCTGGCTTTAGTCATGTGCTAATTCCTGGCATAGTCACTCTGATCAGAAGGAATAGAATATTCTGGCTTGGCATGAGAAACATGTCCAGCATGGGCCTTGCTATTGTGGAGGGTGAAGTCAGTTGGGTATGGGTACGGGAGGAATGGTTCTTCAGAGAAAGGTAAGGGATTTGTTAGTAAAAGAAGGGGAAATGGATTCTAGGCAGGCACAGACAGTAGGTGTCCACTATACTAACCATGTGAATATATGCATAAAAACTAGACATAAGAGGTATAAGCTATGACGAATATAACTTTAAAAGGTAATGCAGGGCTTCCCTGGTGGCGCAGTGGTTGAGAGTCCGCCTGCCGATGCAGGGGACACGGGTTCGTGCCCCGGTCCGGGAAGATCCCACATGCCGCGGAGCGGCTGGGCCCGTGAGCCATGGCCGCTGAGCCTGCGCGTCCGGAGCACAGAGGCCACAACAGTGAGAGCCCCGCATACCACAAACAAACAAACAAACAAACAAAAGGTAATGCAGTAGCAAAACAGGCCAATTTCCCTGTTTTTCAAGGACATCCTCAAGATAAATGGAAGAAAAACTTTCAGTTGATGCATTAATATTAAAATGAGATAAAGATCATGGGCTCTGGGTCTGAAACAATGACCCTTTGTAGGATTGGAAAATCCATTTTGAATATCTGAAATAGAATATTGCAAAATTTTTAATCCCAAGAGTTTATTGGCACTTAACTTCTGTCTAAAAGCCAAAATCACATACTAATTATTAAAATTCTTGTTTTTCTCCATTTTGGTCATTTTATAAATATCTCCTAGAATCTCAGTAGAAGGAAGGAAACTTGAATGAAGGTCAGCCAGGTTTGCTACTTATTGCCAAATCTGGTTTATAAAATTTGGTCAAAATGAGACCATAGGCAGTATGAGACTTTCCATTTTGTTCTCTCTACTTCATTTCCCCACTTGTGAGAACTTATTGCAGTTTTTTTGTTTGTTTTTTACATATAATACCTATCATTATCAATTCCTTTTCTTTTATATGTAAACCATAAAAATGAGTTCTTTTGTGGATGGTGTAGAAACCACCTTAGTTTAATTATTCTCTTAACCAGCGTTTGTCACTAATAAACTAGATACAACTCTTGCATTTAAGATTGGCATTTGACAAGCTGTGTTTTCCAGTGGAACCCATTGAAGTGCACCATGAGGAACCCAGCATTCTCAGTGTAGTACATCTAGTTGACTCAAAGACACTGCAGGCTTCACAGTGTGAAAATATATGACTGCTCTGCCACTTGTTACTGCTCAAATGCTGAAGGGCAGAATTTCCACATTCATGTAATAGGAATGCAGCCTTTGGTTTTAACGTGTTGAATTGTTCATTCAGATTTTTCCAAATTTTATCTTTTTTAGAATGATACTAATTCTTGTTTCAATGTTCTAACAGGAGATGTATTTGCAGAGTCTTTTTACACCAGGGCGATTCATTAATGCAGCTTTATGTAAAGCTTTACAGGTCAGTGAGAAAATATTTAGTGTTCATTTAAGACTCTCTCATTTTATTACTAATTATATAATTAATGATTACTGTTAATTTTGTTGTTTTGCATATACTAATACCATAGTTTTGCAATTGTATATACATGTGTTTGTAAATGCTACTGTAATTTTTTTAAATGTTCTTTCCATAAAAATGGCAAGAGTCCAGGCAGGGAGATAGGATTAAGGGCACTTTCCCAATGACTAGTGAAGCATGCCAGTAGTAAAAAGAGAAACTTGTACCTACACTATTGTAAAAAGATATACCATACTACACTGCATATAATCTCTATGCTTGAAAGAAGTTTTCTTGGGTAGGTTTGATGGTACTGTTTTTACCCTTTTGTTAGTACAGTGAAGGTCTAACTTGGTTCAGGTTCAAGAAAATAATCTAAGCTTCAAAGTTACATGGTTTAAGAGATGTTTAACCTTTTCCAAAACAATTCTTTACTTTAAAGTCACTTAGGCTTCCTTAAATTGCTACTTAGCTTCATGAATTTAAAATAGAATAATCACTTATAGAATTGAAAAGTTACTTAGAATCTCCTGGTCTGACCTCCCACACAAAGCAGAAATACCTTCTGAGGCTTCTCTGACAGACAACTATTCAGCTTCTAGTTGTGTCTGCCTCCAGTGACAAGTCTCTCACCAGCTCTTTTGTGACTTACTGTTCAAAACTGTGCCACTTAAAAGTTCAACCCTGGGAATTCCCTGGCAGTCCTGTGGTTAGGACTCGGTGCTTTCACTGTCCGGGCCCAAGTTCAATCCCTGGTCGGGGAACTAAGATCCCACAAGCCGTGCAGTACGGCCAAAAAAAAAGTTCATCCCAGTATTGGATCAAATTTAACCCCCCCACCATTTAGGTAGCATCTTTCTTTGGGAACTTCATAGAACATGTCTCTTCTATAAAGCAACCCTTCAAATATTTTAAGAATCCTTCCATGTTATCTTTCTGCAGGGTAAAAATATACCCAGTTCCTTAACTTTCTCTCAGGTGATGTGGTTTCCAGATCCTTGACTTTTCTTCTAGATACATTCTTAAATATCTGGCTATTCTATGTTTTCTGTTTTCTCTCTAATAAAACTCCAAGATGACACGGTCACTTTCTTCTAAGGTATTATTTCTTTCATCTCATCAGCCCTTCTTATTAACAGTAATCACATGTATGATTTCTCATGGTATCTCTTGCACACGGAGATATTGAATAATCAGTAAGGCGTTGCTCACAAGCTTTGCCTTAGGAGAATTATTCCCATTAGAGTGACCTACCCCACCACTACTCTAGCTCACCTTTGTGCCAGTCAGGATGTATATGTTTGGCATCATCTGATATCTTCCTCCAGCTAAGCAATAGCCATTATGTTTCCTTTTGCTTTTTGTAATGATCCAGATGTACCCAGTTATAATTCTTACAGATTCATGAGCTTCTATAGTTTATTCTGGACTATAGAAACTATTTCAAAGTTGCTATGATTTCACAATTAGAAGTTATTTGCATACGACTTCCCTGGTGGCGCAGTGGGTAAGAATCCACCTGCCAATGCAGGGGACACGGGTTCAAGCCCTGGTCCGGGAAGCATGCTGCGGAGCAACTAAGCCCGTGCGCCACAACTACTGAGCCTGCGCTCTAGAGCCCGCAAACCACACTACTGAAGCCCATGTGCCTAGAGCCTGTGCTCCACAACAGGAGAAGCTACCACAATGAGAAGCCCGAGCACCCCAAAAAAGAGTAGCCCCACTCACCACAACCAGAGAAAGCCCACGGGCAACAACAAGGACCCAACGCAGCCAATCAATCAATCAATTTATAAAAAGAAGTTATTTGCGCAATGTTAAGAGTAAATGTGTGTTTCAGGCACGTCCAGTCTCTACTGTATAGTATGTTACCTCGGTATCTTCTGACCTGGAGTATTTTTCATTCAGTTTTTAGTAGTATGTGATACTCTAAAGTGTCTCTTTGTGTCTGTTTTATTTTTAGATTTTCTGTCGAGGAACTGACAGGAATTTAGATCTCTCCTGGAATGAACTAAAGAAAGAAGTTACTTTAGCTGTTGAAAGTGAGGTGAGGTTTGGGTAAAGAAAGAATGATAATTTCTTTCATCTCCCTATGGAGCAGATTGGTACTGAGAAATTGTTCAAATTGTTCCTTGGACCTTGTTAGTAAGAACTATAAATGTCTAAACCTTTTAATTAGTCTGTGGCATGTAATGCATAAGGGATATTCATTTGCCTATAGCTTAGTAAAATGATATTAAACAATTATGTTTTGGGGGGAGGAAGATCCCAAATGGTATCAAGAGTATTTTTTTTTTTCCGTTGCCAGCTCCAAGGAAGTGTAACAGAGTATGAATTTTCCCAGGAAGAGTTCCGAAATTTACAACAGGAATTTTGGTGCAAGTTCTATGCCTGCTGTCTTCAGTATCAAGAAGCCCTTTCTCATCCTCTTGCCCTACATGTGAATCCACACACAAACATGGTGTGCCTGCTGAAAAAAGTATGAGCAGAAACATAACGGAAGAACTCCTTTAGACTGTTCAGTGGGTCTTTCAGAATGTAGTGTCTATTGTATATTGTAGTTAGCTTTTAGGATTTTGGTGGGTTTTTTGTTGGGCGGGGGTCCTAAAATTATAGTTCATTTTTGTTTAAATATTCTTCTGCATTATTTATACTTTCTTGCATCTTGTTTTGTATTGAAGTGATTTCTAATTTGAAAGTTACAAGAGTAATACAGAGAACTTCTGTATACTCTTCAACCAGATTCACTGTTCCTTAACTTCCATTGCTTTTTTCTTTCTATAGATATGTTTTTTTCTTCCTGAGCCACTTGAGAGTTAGTTATAAACATCATTCCCCTTAATCCTTACACATTTTAGCATGTATCTTAAGCACAAGGGTATTCTTATATTACCACAGCACAATTTAAAGATCAGGCAGTTTGATATTGATATAATATTATACAGTTTATATTCAAATTTTACCAGTTGTGCTTACAATTTTTATTCTTGATCTGGGATCCAATCCAAGATCTTGCATTTATTTAGTTGTCAGGTTTCTTTAGCTTAATCTCCAGCTGTTGTCAGCCTTTCTTTGTCTTTCATGACAATGACATTTTTTTGAAGACTACGCCTGTTGTTTGGTAGAGTGTCCCTTTATTTGGATTTGTCTGGGGTTAGCTCATGATAAGATTCAGGTCTCAAATATTTTTTATCTTTAAACATTCACTGAAAAAAAAGTGTAACTGGAAGATTTGTATTTCCAGGGGTACCTGTCTTTCCTTGTGCCTTCCTCCTTTGTGGATCATTTATATCTCCTACCTGATGAGAATCTTTTGACAGAGGATGAGACAATCATATCTGATGGTAATAGTAATTGTTATGTCCATATTTAAGCCCTTTCCGCCATGAACCCTATGCTTTCTTTCAAATGAATGCAGAAAACATTGATTTCCACTGTGGTCTTTCCTGGCCAGTTTACCACACTGTAGATATTTTAGGGGAAACTGAAGAGGGCTAAACATCTTTAAGACCTCAGATAGATACCTGGCATTTAATTATTAATATTTTAATTTAATATTAGCTAGCAGCTCTTCATTGGCTTGAGACGTGAATGTCAACTTTCTCTTACTTATAGATGTGGATGTTGCTCGGGATGTCATATGTCTCATAAAATGCCTTCGGCTGATTGGAGAGTCAGTAACTACGGATATGTCAGTAATGATGGAAATGAGTTGTTACAACCTACAGTCTCCAGAAAAGGCTGCAGAACAGATTCTGGAAGATTTGATCGCTATTGATGTGTAAGGAGAATTTAGGGTAAAGTCCATTTCCTAATGGAAATTTAGCAATTCTCAGTGCCAAAATCAGGTGTTTTTTTTGGTTTGTTTTTTGTTTTGCGGTACGCAGGCCTCTCACTGTTGTGGCCTCTCCCGTCGCGGAGCACAGGCTCCAGACGCGCAGGCTCAGTGGCCATGGCTCACGGACCTAGCCACTCCGCGGCATGTGGGATCTTCCCGGACCGGGGCACGAACCGTGTCCTCTGCATTGGCAGGCGGACTCTGAACCACTGCACCACTAGGGAAGCCCCCCAAATCAGGTTTTTAATGTACACTCAAGTGTGTACAAAGTAGAGGCTTAAAGTTAAAGTGAGTTGCCATGATTCTCAGTAGATATTTCAGCTTTTAAACAGAAAATCTAATACATGAATTCAGGTTTGGAAACAGACTCATGAATTATGGTCTGGCTATTAACTGAGCTATAAATTCTAAAATGTAAAAGTATTTTTCTCACATTCATTTTGTCTGTCATTTCCAAAAAAAAAATAGGGAAAAATTTCTGCATGGAGAAAAGTATCTTGTACACCAGAGTGATTATCTCTACTCCTTTATTATATGGCTGGTTTTCCTGTTTCATAGAGCATTTAGCTTATACGGCATATAGAGTCTATCTCATATATTCTCGGTAGTAATAGGAATTTTCTAATTTCCTTATAGAGACAGTGTGATGGAGGATATTTGTAGTAAACTGCAAGAGATTAGGAACCCAATCCATGCCATTGGACTTCTTATACGGGAAATGGATTATGAAACAGAAGTGGAAATGGAAAAGGGATTCGATCCAGGTAAATGACAGAACAACAAATGTACCTCTCTGATTTAGAGAAAACAGTGATACATTTAACTGTTTTGTTTTGTTTTTTAATTACAGCTCAGCCTTTGAATATTCGAATGAATCTTTCCCAGGTCTATGGTAGTAGCACAGCAGGGCGTATTGTGTGCAGAAGTGTGTGTAAAATTGCCAGTACTCGCTTCCTCATCTGCCGAGACCTCTTGATCTTACAGCAGCTACTAATGAGGCTAGGAGATGCAGTAAGTACTACCTGAGGGAAAGCTTGTAACATCTGAAACCTCTTCTTGACCTACAGGCACATAGCAGAATGTCAGCTCTGAGAGCACGGAGACTTCTGTCTTTGTTCACTGCTCTATCCCCCATGCTTGGCCCTTAGTAGGTACTCTATAAATACAGGTTGAATTAAGAATGAGTAAACATGATAACCTAAAATTACAGATTAAGAACGTATATGAAGCAGGTTGTTTTACTCTTTGTGTATATAATGGTGGGATAATTTGTGTATATAATGGTGGGATAATTTCCTAGGGTGGCTCTCCCAAAATGTAGTATTATTAGTACAACTTTGGATGTGATAGCAGGGCACCATTTAGTGTGGAGAAGAGAGGAAGAAGAAAAAGAACTTCTCTATTTCTGCAGTACAGGATTTACCCTAAGCAGTTTTAAGATTATAGAGTTTGTTTTGGGGGTCCTCCTAACTCCATTCTCTGCATCCTTTTCCATTTTATTCTCCTTAGGCCACCAGACCCTTGTTACCATACAACTGCCCTCTTCTCCCCACCTTCTGAATGTTTTATGTTCAAAAATTACCTTTCTGCCCACCATCAGAAGTCCCATTTATCTCACTCATCTGAACCTGACAAGGAAGCAATCTAATTCATGTTAATGTATAAATAGCTGAAAGGCCTTTGGGGCTCCCAGGGATATTTATACTTTTTAAATCAGAATTTATTAACTCATATACGTTGCTAATGGCAGAATTTCAGGTAAAAATAAGGAAATAACATTTAGGAAGATGATTTGTTTAGGGCACCAAGGAGAAACAGGAACCTTTCCTGAGAGTCTGTCACTTAGGGCAGCCCTTACTAACTGAGTTCTTTTTAATCTTTGTAGATTCTTCCATTTCTTCAGGTTTTGGGGGGTATTTTTGTTTGTTTTTTTGTTTGTTTGTTGGCCTCACGGCTTGCAGGATCTTAGTTCCCCAACCAGGGATTGAACCCAGACTCTGACAGTGAAAGCCTGAGTTCTAACCACTGGACCACCAGGGAATTCATCTGTAATCTTCTACCCAGTGATAACCACTATTACATTTTTTTTTAATATTTATTTATTTTGCTGCGCCGGGTCATAGTTGAGGCATGCGAGATCTTTTCGTTGCAGCATGCGGACTCTTAGTTGCAGCATGCCTGCGGGATCTAGTTCCCCAACCAGGGATCAAAACCAGGCTCCCTGCATTGGAAGCGTGGAGTCTTACCCACTGGACCAGGGAAGTCCCGCTATTTACATTTTGTTATACACCCATTTTTTTTCTCTGCAAATAGTTTTAAAATTTTATTAGAAAATTAGTATATGTTATATACTATTTTTCAGAATCTGGTTGTTTTTATTCTTCCACTTTACAAATCTCACCAGCATATTCACATGTTACTAAGTATTTTTATACAACATTACTTTTAATAGTTACCTACTATAATTTTAATTTATTCAACCAATCCTGTGGCCATCCAGGTTGTTGCCAGTTTTCCCCTTATAGATAGAACTTTCTGCACCCCTTTGACTGTATCTCCAGGATGAATTCTAAGAACTAGAATTGATTGGTCATAAGTTAACACACATGTTTTTTTCTTTTCGGCCACGCCGCGTGGCATACGGATCTTAGCTCCCTGACCAGGGAACGATGAACCTGTGCACCCCACAGTGGAAGCGCGGAGTCTTAACCACTGGACCACCAGAGAAGTCCCAAAGTTATGCACATTTTTAAAACTTTTGGTATTCTTGTAAAATTTTCCTCTAATGGTCATACCTATTTTTACCCAAGACCAGAAGCTTAAGAAAGGACTTAGATTTCCCTGTTACTCTTCTTGAGTCCTGAACCTACAGATTTAGTGAAAGTTAAGCTGTTTGTTGTTGTTTTCTTTTACACCATCAGCTCCCATGACATGGTGAGCTGTTTTTTATTATTTTGTACTGTTAAATGGGTAGATATTTTTGCCGCCTGCTACCCCAAAATGTAATAGGTGTGTTGCTTTTATGTATGTGTATGTGTTGCTTTTATGTATGCCCTTTGTAACTGTATTATTTTATTTTACCTCCACCTGAACCTAAGAGTTATCATTACTAACTGCTGTTTACTGTCTCACCCACCCACCCACCACGTATAGGTGATTTTGGGAGCTGGTCAGCTCTTTCAGGCTCAGCAAGAACTACTACATCGAACAGCTCCCCTCCTCTTATCTTATTACCTCATTAAATGGGGAAGTCAGTGCTTGGCTACTGATGTTCCAGTTGACACACTGTGAGTTTCATTGTTCTGATTATTTTAAAAGTAAATTGTGAGCTTAATTATTTTTTCCATTGTCTGAAAGAAAAAAAAATTTAATATTATGCTATAGCACTGATATACCTTTAAAATTCAGAGCTTTCAGGTACTCCCTTTTATAAAGGTTAAAGGCAACTTCTAAGAATGAAAATAATAAATATATATTTATTATTATATATGTGTATGTATAATGCAAAGACAAATCCTGTTGAAGGCAAAATAATAAGATGAGGTCATGGGGAAAGTTAGACCACACATAAAAATGTGCTAGTTATTAAGGGTAGGCTGAGATTCTTTATAGCCAAAAGAAGAAAGAAAATTCAATATGTACCTACAAGACTCACATTTCAATTAGATAAGCCATTTTGTTTTTGCTGGCAAGGGAAAGATTTTCATGGCATGGAGGTCTTAAGAAATTTCTGCTCTGGCTTCTCATTGAAGGATCACTGAATGTTACGATGGGCAACAATCTGAACCATGGCTCATTTTCCAGATTTTCTTGTGCTTTCAACGGAGCTTTCATGTGTAATTTGTTAATAAAATTGACAGTGTTCTTGATAGGCTAACTTGTTGAAGTAATGTTTAGCATAGGAGAATTTATTGAGCTGTTGTTTTTCTGTTTTCCTTTTCCTCACAGGGAGTCTAATCTTCAACATTTATCAGTACTGGAACTAACTGACTCTGGTGCTTTAATGGCAAATAAGTTCGGTAAGGACTGGACTGTGTATGCATTTGATTTCAAGTTTGGCATTTATTGCATATTCATTAAAGTGGTCTTTTGCCACCTTTGCTTTGGAAAGGTCGGTTAGGCTGTGCTTTCACCTTGAGAGGGTACAAGCAAGCTGTGTCCTGAGACCTCTGGTTGTGACAAGAGGTTTGTGCAGGTGTAACCCTAGATCAGACATAAATGAAGGGTATTGCGTGTGTTTATATGCACTGCTGCTTTTCCATTGTATATTGACACTCCAGTGATTAATTCAACAAAATCTTTTTTTTAATTTGCGAAGTTCATATAGCTTTTGTAATCTTGTTTTCATCAGCAGATATTCAAAAGGAGCCCTCTCTCACGCTTGAGAACCATTCTGGAGAATTTATTTTCTATTGTTTAGGTATAAAACTTAGAATCTTAGGACTGTACTTACTGGAAGCACTTTCTAGAGAAAAGGAATGACTACAATGTTAAGTGGTTTTTTTATCGCATTTATATAGTACTTCATAGTTTACAGATTGCTTTTATTTATATTGGCATTGATTACACCAGTGATGCATTTTATATTTTGAAATAAAAAATGTTCTTTGTTACAGGCGTAAAGTGAATCAGTAGACTGTCTTAATTGAAAATTGATGCTACTATCACAAGTTGGTGACTGTTAAAACTTTTTATTTTTAAGTATCTAGCCCTCAGACAATTGTGGAGTTATTCTTCCAAGAAGTTGCAAGAAAACACATTATATCTCATTTGTTCTCTCAACCAAAGGCACCTCTAAGCCAGACTGAGTTGAACTGGCCTGAGATGATTACTGCAATTACCAGTTATTTATTGCAGCTTTTGTATCCTTTCATTTAAAAGCCAGTTGAATGGTTTCTCTTATCCAAATAGTCTAAGATTCAGTAATATTCTGCCTGTGTAATGAAGTTTTTTTTTTTTTTTTTTTTTTGCGGTACGTGGGCCTCTCACTGCTGCGGCCTCTCCCGTCGCGGAGCACAGGCTCCGGACGCGCAGGCCCAGCGGCCACGGCCCACGGGCCCAGCCGCTCCGCGGCACGCGGGATCCTCCCAGACCGGGGCACGAACCCCTGTCCCCTGCATCGGCAGTCGGACTCCCAACCACTGCACCACCAGGGAAGCCCTGTAATGAAGATTTTTAATGAGGTTGGGTACTTATCCCCCCAACAAGAGATGATATTTATTTTCAGATATCCCAATTTTTTTTTTTTTTTGTTAGTTTCTGCTTTATAACAAAGTGAATCAGTTATACATATACATATGTTCCCATATCTCTTCCCTCTTGCGTCTCCCTCCCTCCAACCCTCCCTATCCCACCCCTCTAGTTAGTCAAACCAACGAGCTGATCTCCCTGTGCTATGCGGCTGCTTCCCACTAGCTATCTATTTTACGTTTGGTAGTGTATATATGTCCATGCCACTCTCTCATTTCGTCCCAGCTTACCCTTCCCCCTCCCCATATCCTCAAGTCCATTCTTTAGTAGGTCTGTGTCTTTATTACTGTCTTGCTCCTAGGTTCTTCATGACTTTTTTTTTTTTTTTTTTTTCCCCCCTTAGAGTCCACATATATGTGTTAGCATACAGTATTTCTTTTTCTCTTTCTGATTTACTTCACTCTGTATGACACACTCTAGGTCCATCGACCTCACTACAAATAACTCAATTTTGTTTCTTTTATGGCTGAGTAATATTCCATTGTATATATGTGCCACATCTTCTTTACCCATTCATCTGATGATGGACACTTAGGTTTTTTCCATCTCCTGCCTATTGTAAATAGAGCTGCAATGAACATTTTGGTACATGACTCTTTCTGAATTATGGTTTTCTTAGGGTATATGCCCAGTAGTGGGATTGTTGGGTCCTATGGTAGTTCTATATTTAGTTTTTTAAGAAACCTCCATACTGTTCTCCATAGTGGCTGTATCAATTTACATTCCCACCAACAGTGCAAGAGGGTTCCCTTTTCTCCACACCCTCTCCAGCATTTTTTGTTTCTAGATATTTTGATGATGCCCATTCTGACCAGTGTGAGATGATATCTAATTGTAGTGGTGATTTGCATTTCTCTAATGATTAATGATGTTGCAGATTCTTTCATATATTTGTTGGCAATCTGTATATCTTCTTTGGAAAAATGTCTATTTAGGTCTATTTAGGTCTATTTATTGGATTGGGTTGTTTGTTTTTCTGACATTGAACTGCATGAGCTGCTTGTAAATTTTGTATCCATTCAGCCAATCTGTGTCTTTTGGTGGGAGCATTTAGTCCATTTACATTTAAGGTAATTATCGATATGTGTGTTCCCATTCCCATTTTCTTAATTGTTTTGGGTTTGTTATTGTAGGTCTTTTCCTTCTTTTGTGTTTCTTGCCTAGAGAAGTTCCTTTAGCAGTTGTTGTAGAGCTGGTTTGGTGGTGCTGAACTCTCTCAGCTTTTGCTTGTCTCTAAAGGTTTTAATTTCTCCATCAAATCTGAATGAGATCCTTGCTGGGTAGAGTAATCTTGGTTGCAGGTTTTTCTCCTTCAACACTTTCAATATGTCCTGCCACTCCCTTCTGGCTTGCAGAGTTTCTGCTGAAAGATCAGCTGTTAACCTTATGGGGATTCCCTTGTGTGTTATTTGTTGTTTTTCCCTTGCTGCTTTTAATATGTTTTCTTTGTATTTAATTTTTGACAGTTTGATTAATATGTGTCTTGGCGTATTTCTCCTTGGATTTATCCTGTATGGGACTCTCTGTGCTTCCTGGACTTGATTAACTATTTCCTTTCCCATATCAGGGAAGTTTTCAACTATAATCTCTTCAAATATTTTCTCAGTCCCTTTCTTTTTCTCTTCTTCTTCTGGAACCCCTATAATTCGAATGTTGGTACGTTTAATGTTGTCCCAGAGGTCTCTGAGACTGTCCTCAGTTCTTTTCATTCTTTTTTCTTTATTCTGCTCTGCAGTAGTTATTTCCACTATTTTATCTTCCAGGTCACTTATCCGTTCTTCTGCCTCAGTTATTCTGCTATTGATCCCATCTAGAGTACTTTTAATTTCATTTATTGTGTTGTTCATCGTTGCTTGTTTCATCTTTAGTTCTTCTAGGTCCTTGTTAACTGATTCTTGCATTTTGTCCATTCTATTGTCCATTCTATCTCCAAGATTTCGGATCAACCTTACTATCATTATTCTGAATTCTTTTTCAGGTAGACTGCCTATTTCCTCTTCATTTGTTAGGTCTGATGGGTTTTTATCTTGCTCCTTCATCTGCGGTGCGTTTTTCTGTCTTTTCATTTTGCTTATCTTACTGTGTTTGGGGTCTCCTTTTTTTGCAGGCTGAAGGTTCGTAGTTCCTGTTGTTTTTTGTGTCTGTCCCCAGTGGCTAAGGTTGGTTCAGTGGGTTGTGTAGGCTTCCTGGTGGAGGGTACTAGTGCCTGTGTTCTGGTGGATGAGGCTAGATCTTGTCTTTCTGGTGTGCAGGTCCACGTCTGGTGGTGTGTTTGGGGGTGTCTGTAGACTTATTATGATTTTGGGCCCCCTCTCTGCTAATGGGTGGGGTTGTGTTCCTGTCTTGCTAGTTGTTTGGCATAGGATGTCCAGCACTGTAGCTTGCTGGTCGTTGAGTGAAGCTGGGTGCTGGCGTTGAGATGGAGATCTCTCGGAAATTTTTGCTGTTTGATATTATGTGCAGCTGGGAGGTCTCTTGTGGATCAGTGTCCTGAAGTTGGCTCTCCCACCTCAGAGGCACAGCACTGACTCCTGGCTGCAGCCCCAAGAGCCTTTCATCCACAGGGCTCCTTAATTTGGGATGATTGGTTGTCTATTCAGGTATTCCACAGATGCAGGGTATATCAAGTTGATTGTGGAGCTTTAATCCGCTGCTTCTGAGGCTGCTGGGAGAGATTTCCCTTTCTCTTCTTTGTTCTCACAGCTCCCAGGGGCTCAGCTTTGGATTTAGCCCCGCCTGTGCGTGTAGGTCGCCGGAGGGCGTCTGTTCTTTGCTCAGACAGGACGGGGTTAAAGGAGCCGCTGATTCGGAGGCTCTGGCTCACTCAGGCCCGGGGGTAGGGAGGGGCACGGAGTGTGGGGTGGGCCTGCGGCTGCAGAGGCTGGCGAGACGTTGCAGCCTGAGGCGCGCCTGTGCGTTCTCCCGGGGGAGTTGTCCCTGGATCCCGGGACCCCAGCAGTGGCGGGCTGCACAGGCTCCCCGGAAGGGCGCGTGGCCAGTGACCTGTGTTCGCACACAGGCCTCCCGGTGGCGGCAGCAGCGGCCCTAGCCGCTCTGGGCGGCCCTAGCCACGTCCGTCTCTGGGCTCCGCACCCCTAGCCGCGGCTCGCGCCCGTCCCTGGAGCTCTCTCAAGCAGCGTTCTTAATCCCCTCTCCTCGTGCACCAGGAAACAAAGAGGGACGTAAAAGTCTCTTGCCTCTTCGGCAGTTCCAGACTTCTCCCCGGACTCTCTCCCGGCCAGCCGCGGTGCACCAACGCCCCGCAGGCTGTGTTCACGCCGCCAACCTCAGTCCTCTCCCGGCGCTCCGACAAAAGCCGGAGCCTCAGCTCCCAGTCCCGCCCGCCCCGGCGGGCGAGCAGACAAGCCTCTCGGCTGGCAAGTTCCGGTCGGCCCGATCCTCTGCGCTGGAATCTGTCCGCTTTGCCCTCCGCACCCCTGTTGCTGTGCTCTCCTCCGCGGCTCCCAAGCTCCCCCACTCCGCCTCCCGAAGTCTCCACCCGCGAAGGGGCTTCCTAGTGTCCAGATATCCCAATTTTTATTTTCTTTTAATTTGTTTTTTTGCTCAGGAGTTGAGCCAGATTTTATTGGTGCACACACATTTGATACCTAGATCTCTTTTTTATATATATATATAATTTATTTATTATTTTATTTTTTAATTTTTGGCTGCGATGGGTCTTTGTTGCAGAACACGGGCTTTCTCTTATTGTGGTGTGTGGGCTTCTCATCGCAGTGGCTTCTCCTGTTGTGGAGCACGGGCTCTAGGGTGTGCAGGCTTCATAGTAGTTGTGGCTCATGGGCTCCAGAGCGCAGGCTCGGTAGTTATGGCACACGGGTTTAGTTGCTCCGTGGCATGTGGGATCTTCGGGGACCAGGGCTTGAACCCATGTTGCCTGCATTGGCAGGCAGATTCTTAACCACTGCGCCACCAGGGAAGCCCTAGATCTCTTTTAAAACATACATTCATCAAATATTTATTGAATGGCTCTGTATGCCAGGTGCTGTGTTAGGTACTGGGTATCCACTGGCATAGTATGCTTGTGCAATATACTAGCTAGAATTAGAAGTGACCACCCAGTGATGAAATACATGCTTTAGTCCATTGTTAATTGAGCTCTAATCTAGGTGACTAGGCTCCTAGTATCTAACCTTTCCACTATGCTTGTCTAATATTAAAGTTACATAATTACGTAGAAAGGACGTGTGCCATGCCACCTTCCCTTTACCTTTTTTTAAAATTAATTAAAAAAATTTTTTTATTTCTGGTTGCGGTGGGTCTTCGTTGCTGTGCGCGGGCTTTCTGTAGTTGCGGCGAGCGGGGGCTACTCTTCCTTGCGGTGCGCGGGCTTCTCGTTGCGGTGGCTTCTCTTGTTGCAGAGCACGGGCTCTAGGTGTGCAGGCTTCAGTAGTTGTGGCTCACGGGCTCTAGAGCGCAGGCTCAGTAGTTGTGGCGCAGGGGCTTAGTTGCTCCGTGATATGTGGGATCTTCCCAGAACAGGGCTCGAACCCGTGTCCCCTGCACTGGCAGGCGGATTCTTAACCACTGCGCCACCAGGGAAGCCCCTCTTTACCTTCTTTTTAAAAATTAAGCCATTTCATGGAGTTTGATGCCTAACATGTATTGATATATTTAAGTTTTGCCAAAACAGTAAATAATCTCCTTAACCAATGACTAGATGGCCTAGCAATCCTGGTTGCCTCTTTCTAGAATGTTTGATGGGAAATTGTCAGTATGTACAATTGCAGGTGAGTACTGTTGAACATTTCAGGACAATCATTCTTGTAAAGAATGGGATACCTGGGACTTTTTTCTTTGTAAATGTTTCCTGCATTTTAATTGGGCTGATAGTAAGAACCACAATAATGTACACTCATTTACACCGAAACATACCCCAGAGAGATTTTCTTTACTTCCCTCTTGGCAGTATCATTCCTAACAATTTTTTATAGAGCATTTTTTTGTTAGTTCTCTTTGTTGGGTTCTCTTTATAGTAAGAAAACATACCATTGTCTTAATGTAAATCCTTCACTGGAATCCAGTCAGTTGAACCAGTAAATACCAAAAGTTGGAAAATTGCTAGGATGGAAAGTGCATGTTTGTTTACATGTGTTAGTGTTATTGCAGTCCTGTTTGCTTTCTTAAAGTGTCTAATAACCTAGTATAAGAATGGATTAATGGGATTCGGTTTTAATCTCCAGATGATTTCTGGAGATACAACTTTTGTGTTGATTGACCACTATCTTCTCTCCCTCTGTGAAGAACTTGGAAATGAGTATCTCCTTAAGGAATATTTATTCTCTAATCAGAAAGCATCTTTTATGCCTTTAAGGATTATATTCAACTGCTACATCCCTGGTGTCAAGTCAATGTTGGTTCCTGTCGATTTATGCTGGGACGGTGTTACCTGGTTACAGGAGAGGGACAGAAGGTAAACTGCATTTGAAAGATGAGCAAACCTTAGTGCAAGGAGAACACTTAGTTTCCATCTAAGTGAGGGAATGGGAGGCACAGAATCCTCCAGATAAAGATACAGAAAACTAATAGTGCCAACAAGGGGCATAATATACCTGTGGGGACCGTTTAGCTTCACATACTTTGCAGATTACTTAGGACACAGGAAAATATGAAGAAGAAAACATTAAAACCCTCCTGCCCCTGTGCAGGTATTTTTAGGGATACGTTTTTGCAAATAAAATTTATTTCTCAATTACACTGTTTTTATTATATCTTTTTTTTTTTTTGGCTGCATTGGGTCTTCGTTGCTGTGCATGGGCTTTCTCTAGTTGTGGCAAGCGGGGGCTACTCTTCGTTGCAGTGCACAGGCTTCTCATTGCAGTGGCTTCTCCTGTTGCAGAGCAAGGGCTCTGAGCGCATAGGCTCAGTAGTTGTGGCTCGCAGGCTCTAGAGCGCAGGCTCAGTAGTCGTGGCGCACGGGCTTAGTTGCTCTGCGGCATGTGGGATCTTCCCGGACCAGGGCTCGAACCCGTATCCCCTGCATTGGCAGGTGGATTCTTAACCACTGCACCACCTGGGAAGTCCTATATCTTTTTTTTATGCTGGTTTTCTTCCCATTATGGTAGTTTACATTTCTAATTTTTTCTTCATATCCTGTTATGGAGCTTTTCAAACATAAAGAAAAGTTCAAAGACTTTCATATTAAACAATCATATACCCCCCGCTCAAATTCTACAGTTGTTAACATGTTGCTACAGTTGGTGTATCACATTTATCCATCAATTTTCTTATTAAAGTTTACTTTTTAATTAACAGCATTTAAGTTAAAAAGTTAGATAAATTAGGGCTTCCCTGGTGGCGCAGTGGTTGAGAGTCCGCCTGCCGGTGCAGGGGACACAGGTTCGTGCCCTGGTCCGGGAAGATCCCACATGCCGCGGAGCGGCTGGCCCCATGAGCCATGGCCGCTGAGCCTATGCGTCCGGAGCCTGTGCTCCGCAACGGGAGAGGCCACAACAGTGAGAGGCCCGCATACCGAAAAAAAGAAAAAGTTAGATAAATTAAAGAAAATATTAAATATTGCATCAGAGAGAATTTAGATATGACAGAAACTGCAAATGCAGTCAATGGTCTTAAATAATTTTATTTCTTTTTTGGTTCTCGTTGGTACAAGAAACCTTGACTTATAGCACCTAGAAGTGGAACAGTCTGTCGTAAGTCATTTTGTATTCTTCTATTTCTCCAGGCTCTGGAATGTTTCTGCCAGGCAGCATCTGAAGTGGGCAAAGAGGAATTCTTAGATCGCTTGATCCGTTCAGAGGATGGGGAGATTGTGTCCACCCCCAGGCTGCAGTATTATGATAAGGTATATTCTGTCATGGTTTGGTCCTTCTTATACCACTCTGTGTAAAAATGTAACAGGGAAGGGGGGGCAGATAAATTAGGAGTTTGGGATTAACATATACACACTACTATATATAAAATAGGTAAACAACAAGGACCTACTGTATAGCACAAGGAACTGTACTCAATATCTTGTAATAACCTATAATGGAAAAGAATCTGAGAAAGAATATGAATATAGATAAATATGTATAACTGAATCACTTTGCTGTACATTTGAAACTAACACAACATGGTAAATTAACTATACTTCAGTTGAAAAAAAGTATCTGAAATATATTAGTTTGGTATTTGGGGAGAAAAATAACATAAAAATTTAATCATTCCCTGAATCTCCAAATGAAGAGAAAAATGAATTTGCCTAGAGAAATTGAAGAAACATATTTTAAAATTTGATATATGGTTTTTTTGTTTTTTCATTTTTTTTTATTTGGTTGCACTGGGTCTTAGTTGCAGCAGGAGGGCTCCTTAGTTGCGGCATGCATGTGGGATCTAGTTCCCTGACCAGGGATCAAACCCTGGCCCCCTGCATTGGGAGCACGGAGTCTTAACCACTGCGCCACCGAGGAAGTCCCTGATAAATGTTTTTAACTTAAATGAAATTCCCATCATGATATAATTTTGTTAGCTCTGTCATCATTAGAACTTTGTTAGTTAGTATTCATCTTGCTGATATCTCCAAGAATTAACTTGTAATGCTGTATTTAGCCTTAGTTTGTGATTTAGCCCTGGTACCCCTCCTGACCTTTTTTTCCTTCTACTCTTTCCTGTGGTCACTCACTCAGCTATAACAGTAGTGGCCTTCTTACTGTCTCATAAAAGCCAAGCACATACTCTGTTCCCTTCAGGACCTTTCTCCCTGCTGTTCCTCATCCTGGAATGGTCTTCCTCCAGGTAGTCAAGTTTCTAATGCCTTCATTTCATACAGGTCTCTGCTCCTGTGTCACCTCCTGAGAGTTCCTCCCTGGCTTGCCTACAAAGAAGCAGAGTAACTGTCGTGCACGTGCTCTCCTGCACACCTGCTCCTTCTCTCCCTTAGTGCAGAGTGAGGCACTGTGGGCAGTCTCCTTGCCCCGCTTTATTTTTCTTTATGACATTTAGCCATGCTTGATGTTATATTTTAGACTCTATGTTATTTTTTTTTCACATCTTTATTGGAATATAAGTGCTTTACAATGTTGTGTTAGTTTCTGCTGTACAAAGTGAATCAACTGTATGTATACATATATCCCCATATCCCCTCCCTCTTGAGCCTCCCTCCCACCCTCCCTATCCCATCCCTCTAGGTCTTCACAAAGCACTGAGCTGATCTCCCTGTGCTATGCAGCTTCCCACTAGCCATCCATTTTACATTTGGTAGTGTATATACATCAGTGCTGCCCTCTGACTTCATCCCAGCTTCCCCGCCCCCACCACCAGTGACCTCAAGTCTGTTCTCTACGTCTGCGTCTTTATTTCTGCCCTGCCACTAGGTTCATCAGTACAGCTTTTTAAAATTCCATATATATGCATTAGCATACAGTACTTGTTTTTCTCTTTCTGAGTTACTTCACTCTATATGACAGATTTTTCGTCCATTCACCTCACTACAAATAACTCAGTTTCGTTCCTTTTTATGGCTGAGTAATATTCCATAATATATATGTGCCACAATCTTCTTTATGCAGTCATCTGTTGATGGACATTTAGGTTGTTTCCATATCCTGGCTATTGTAAACAGTGCTGCAATGAACACTGTGGTATGTGTCTCTTTTTGAATTATGGTTTTCTCAGAGTATATGCCCAGTAGTGGGATTGCTGGGTCATATGGTAGTTCTATTTTTAGTTTTTTAAGGAACCTCCATACTGTTCTCTATAGTGGTTGTATCAGTTTCATTCCCACCAACAGTAGGAGGGTTCCCTTTTCTCCACACCCTCTCTAGCATTTATTGTTTGTAGATTTTTGATGATGGCCATTCTGACTGGTGTGAGGTGATACCTCACTGTAGTTTTGATTTGCATTTCTCTAATGATTAGTGATGTTGAGCATCTCTTCATGCGTTTGTTGGCCATCTGTATGTCTTCTTTGGAGAAATGTCTATTTAGGTCTTCCGCCCATTATTGGACTGGGTTGTTTGTTTTTTTGACATTGACCTGCATGAGCTGCTTGTATATCTTGGAGATTAATCCTTTGTCAGTTGCTTCGTTTGCAAATAATTTCTTCCATTCTGAGGGTTGTCTTTTTGTCTTGTTTATGGTTTCCTTTGCTGTGCAGAAGATTTTAAGTTTCATTAGGTCCCGTTTGTTTATTTTTGTTTTTATTTCCATTACTGTAGGAGGTGGGTCAAAAAGGATCTTGCTGTGATTTACATCATGGAGTGTTCTGCCTATGTTTTCCTCTAAGAGTTTTATAGTATCTGACCTTACATTTAGGTCTTTAATCCATTTTGAGTTTATTTTTGTGTATGGTGTTAGGGAGTGTTCTTTTTTTGTTGTTGTTGTTGTTGTTTTTGGCTGCATTGGGTCTTCCGTTGCTGCACACGGGCTTTCTCTAGTTGTGGTGAGCGGAGGCTACTCTTCGTGTGGTTTGAGGGCTTCTCATTATGGTGGCTTCTCCTGTTGCAGACCACGGGCTCTAGGCACGCGGGCTTCAGTAGCTGTGGCACACAGGCTCAGTAGTTGTGGCTCATGGGCTCTAGAGCACAGGCCCAGTAGTTGTGGCGCACGGGCTTAGTTGCTCCATGGCATGTGGGATCTTCCCAGACCAGGGATTGAACCCATGTCCCCTGCACTGGCAGGCAGATTCTTAACCACTGCGCCACCAGGGAAGTCCGGGAGTGTTCTAATTTCATTCTTTTACATTAGCTGTCCATTTTTCCCAGCACCACTTATTGAAGAGGCTGTCTTTTCTCCATTTTCTATTCTTGCCTCCTTTATCAAAGATAAGGTGACCATATGTGTGTGGGCTTTCTATCTTGTTGCATTGATCTATATTTCTGTATTTGTGTCAGTACCATACTGTCTTGATTACTGTAGCTTTGTAGTATAGTCTGAAGTCAGGGAGCCTGATTTCTCCAGCTCTGTTTTTCTTTCTCGAAGATTGCTTTGGCTATTTAGGATCTTTTGTGTTTCCTTACAAATTGTAAGATTTCTTGTTCTAGTTCTGTGAAAAATGCCATTGGTAATTTGATAGGGATTGCATTGAACCTGTAGATTGCTTTGAGTAGTGTAGTCATTTTCACAATATTGATTCTTCCAATCCAGGAGCATGGTATATCTCTCCATCTGTTTATGTTATCTTTGATTTCTTTCATCAGTGTTTTATAGTTTTCTGAGTACAGGTCTTTTGCCTCCTTAGGTATGTTTATTCCTAGGTATTTTATTCTTTTTGTTGTGATGGTAAAATGGGATTGTTTCCTTAATTTCTCTTTCTGATCTTTTGTTGTTAGTGTACAGGAATGCAAGAGATTTCTGTGCATTAATTTTGTTTCCTGCAACCTTACCAAATTCATTGATTAGTTCTAGTAGTTTTCTGGTGGCATCTTTAGGCTGTTCTATGTATAGTATCATGTCATCTGCAAACGTTGACAGTTTTACTTCTTCTTTTCCAATTTGTATTCCTTTTATTTCTTTTTCTTCTCTGATTGCTATGGCTAGGATGTCTAATACTATGTTGAATAATAGTGGCGAGAGTGGACGTCCTTGTCTTGTTCCTGATCTTAGAGGAAATGCCTTCAGTTTTTCACCATTGAGAATGATGTTTGCTGTGGGTTTGTCGTATGTGGCTTTTATTCTGTTGAGATAGGTTCCTCTGCACCCACTTTCTGGAGAGTTTTCATCATAAATAGGTGTTGGATTTTGTCAAAAGCTTTTTCTGCATCTATTAAGATGATCATATGGTTTTTGTTCTTCAATTTGTTAATATGGTGTATCACATTGATTGTTTTACATATATTGAAGAATCCTTGCATCTCTGGGAAAAATCCCACTTGATCATGGTGTATGATCCTTTTAATGTGTTGCTGGATTCTGTTTGCTAGTATTTTGTTGAGGATTTTTGCATCTGTGTTCATCAGTGATATTGGTCTATAATTTTCTTTTTTTGTGATATCTTTGTCCGGTTTTGGTATCAGGGTGATGATGCCCTCGTAGAACAAGTTTGGGAGTGTTCCTCCCTCCACAATTTTTTGGAAGAGTTTGAGAAGGATAGGTGTTAATTCTTCTCTAAATGTTTGATAGAATTCACCTATGAAGCCATCTGTCCTGGACTTCTCTTTGTTGGAAGATTTTTAATTACAGTTTCAATTTCACTACCTGTGATTGGTCTGTTTATATTTTCTAATTCTTCCTGGTTCTATCTTGGAAGGTTTTACTCTTCCAAGAATTTGTCCATTTCTTTCAGATTATCCATTTTATTGGCTTATAGTTGGTTGTAGTAGTCGCTTATCATCTTTTGTATTTCTGTGGTATCAGTTGTAACCTCTCCTTTTTCATTTCTAATTTTATTGATCTACGTCCTCTCCTGTTTTTTCTTGATGGTCTGGCTAAAGGTTTATCAATTTTGTTTATCTTCTCAAAGAACCAGCTTTTAGTTTTATTGATCTCTGCTATTGTTTTCTTTGTTTTTATTTCTCCTCTGATCTTTATGATTTCTTTCCTTCTACTAATTTTGGGCTTCCTTTGTTCTTTTTCTGGTTGCTTTAGGTGTAAGTTTAGATGTTTATTTGAGATTTTTCTTGTTTCCTGAGGTGACCTTGAATTGCTATGAACTTCCCTCTTAGAACTGCTTTTGCTGCGTCCCATAGGTTTTGGATTGTTGTGTTTTCGTTTTCATTTGTTTCTAGATATTTTTTGATTTCTTATTTTATTTCTTCAGTGATCTCTTGGTTATTTAGCAGCGCACTGTTTAGCCTCCATGTGTTTGTGTTTTTTACTGTTTTTTCCTGTAATTGATTTCTAATCTCATAGCGTTGTGGTCAGAAAAGATGCTTGATACAATTTCATTTTTCTTAAATTTTCCAAGGTTTGATTTGTGACCCAAAATGTGATCTATTCTGGAGAACGTTCCATGTGCACTTGATAAGAAAGTGTATTCTTCTGCTTTCGGGTGGAATGTCCTAAAAATATCAATTAAGTCTATCTTGTCTGTTGTGTCATTTAAAGCTTGTGTTTCCTTATTTATTTTCTGTTTGGATGATCTTTCTATTGGTGTAAGTGGGGAGTTAAAGTCCACCACTATTATTGTGTTACTATCGATTTCTCCTTTTATGGCCTTATGTACTGAGGTGCTCCTATGTTGGGTGCATAAATATTTATAATTGTTGTGTTTTCTTCTTGGATGAATCCCTTGATAATTATGTAGTGTCCCTCCTTATCTCTTATAACAGTCTTTATTTTAAAGTCTATTTTCTCTGATGTGACTATTGCTACTCCAGCTTTCTTTTGATTTCCATTTGCATGGAATATCTTTTTCCATCCCTTCACTTTCAGTCTGTACGTGTCCCTAGGTCTGAAGTGGGTCTCTTGTAGACAGCATATATAAGCATCTTGTTTTTATATCCATTCAGCCAGTCTGTGTCTTTTGGTTGGACCATTTAATCCATTTACATTCAAGGTGATTATCGATATGTATGTTCCTATTACCATTTTCTTAATTGATTTGGGTTTGTTTCTGTGCGTCTTTTTCTTCTCTTGTGTTTCCTGCTTAGAAAAGGTCCGTTAGCATTTGTTGTAGAGCTAGTTTGGTGGTGCTGAATCCTGTTAGCTTTTGCTTGTCTGTAAAGCTTTTGATTTCTCCATCGAATCTGAATGAGATCCTTGCTGGGTAGAGTAATCTTGTAGGTTTTTCCCTTTCATCAGTTTAAATACGTCCTGCCACTCCCTTCTGGCTTGCAGAATTTCTGCTGAAAGATCAGCTGTTAACATTATGAGGATTCCCTTGTATGTTATTTGTTGCTTTTCCCTTGCTGCTTTTAACATTTTTCTTTGTATTTAATTTTTGATAGTTTGATTAATATGTGTCTTGGAGTGTTTCTGTTTGGGTTTATCCTGTATGGGACTCTCTGTGCTTCCTGGACTTGATTGACTATTTCCTCTCCCATGTTAGGGAAGTTTTCAACTATAATCTCTTCAAATATTTTCTCAGACCCTTTCTTTTCCTCTTCTTCTTCTGGGACCCCTATAATTCGAATGTTGGTGTGTTTAATGTCATCCCAGAGGTCTCCAAGACCGTCCTCAGTTCTTTTCATTCTTTTTTCTTCTGCTCCCTGGCAGTTATTTCCACCTTTTTATCTTCCAGGTCACTTATCTGTTCTTCTGCCTCAGTTATTCTGCTGTTGATTCCTTCTAGAGTATTTGTAATTTCAGTAATTGTGCTGTTCATCACTGTTTGTTTGCTCTTTAGTTCTTCTAGATCCTTGTTGAATGTTTCTTGTATTTTCTCCATTCTGTTTCTGAGATTTTGGATCATCTTTACTATCATCACTCTGAATTCTTTTTCAGGTAGGTTGCCTATTTCGTCTTCATTTATTTGGTCTTGTAGGTTTTTACCTTGCTCCTTTGTCTGTAACTTTTTTTTTTTCACTTCTTTTTTTTTTTTTCTTTTTTTGATGGGTATGGCTGTATTCCTGTCTTACTGGTTGTTTGGCCTGAGGCATCCAGCACTGGAGTTTGCAGACAGTTGGGAGAAGCCAAGTCTTGGTGCCGAGATGAGACCTCCAGGAGGCCTCACTCTGATTAATATTCCCTGGGGTCTGAGGTTCTCTGTTAGTCCAGCGGTTTGGACTCAGAGCTCCCACTATAGGAGCTTGGGCCCGACCTCCGGCCTGGGAACCAAGATCCCACAAGCCAGGTGGTGTGGCAAAAAAAAAAAAAAGGGAGCAATACAATAACAAAGAATAAAAAACAAAATAAAATTAAAAAGATAAAAAATATATTAGGAAAAATAAAAATATAATTGAAACAACTGCAACAAGGTAAAATAAAACCACAACAGAAAAAAGAAAAAAGGGTGGTGGAGGAGGGGGGGAACAAGCCAAAAGGAGCAGAACAATAACAAAGTATAAAGAATGAAAGTAGAAAAATAAAAGATTTATTAGAAAAAAATGTAAATGAATCAACAAGGTAAAACAGAACCCCAATCTAAAAGAGCAAAAAAGAAGAAAAGAAAAAAAAAGCCTTGGCTATGGGGGCAGAGTTTAGGTGGGGGCGGAACTTAGGCAGCGGCAGGGTTTAGGCTGGGGCAGGACCTAGGCGGGTGGGGGGTGACATCTGAGCATGGGGCAGGGCATGGATTTAGGACCCACGCAGCTGGAAAAGGCTTTGGGGGTGAGGCCTAGCTAGGGTGACATTTAATTGTAGGGTGGGGCCTCTGCTTAGGACTTGCGTGGAAGGGGAGTGGCAGCACCTCCCAAGGAGGGCCTCTGGAATGTGGGGTTCAGGAGTTTGGAGTAAGGCCTTGGGTGTGGGTGTGTGGGTGGCGTTTAGGCCTGGCGTGTTGGAGGGGGTCTCAGAGGAGGTCTCCAAGTGTAGAGGTGTGACCCTGGATGGGGGTGTAGGGGTGGGGCTTGGGCTCTGCGCTGCAGGAGGGAGGCTCCCTGGGCAGAGTATTTGGCCCCAGAACCCAACAGGCTCTCCAGTGCCTAAGTGGACAGGGAAAGTGCTGGCTGCATTCCCTTCCATTCCTCTGTGCCCCCCTCTCCCCCCACAGTCTCCCCCAGGGTCTCCCCCATCCCTTCTGGACCCCTAACCATGGGTGGGTTCTGCTGGGTGTAGGAACTCCTCCCCTCCCCCAGCCGCCCCTCAGGGGTGCGGTCCCGTAGTTCCAGCCTTTATTTTTGCTCCCCCTTCCCTCCCTCCCACTCCGTCAGGACCCCACGGCTGGAGGGGGCCTCGGTGGGCAGAGGATCAGGCCCAGATCTCAGCAGGCTCCCGGGGGCCCAAGTGGGCAGGGAAACCTGGCCACTCTCCCTTTTGATCCTCTGCCCTCCCAGTGGTCCCCCAATTTCCCCCTTCGGGTGTGGGATCCTTCCCCCTCCCCCAGCCGCCCCTCAGGGCCACCAGTCCTGTCCCGCCTCCACTTCTCCCCCCTCACTCCCCCCCACTTCACACATCCTACTTGGTCGCTGGGGGTTCCTGCCATCCCCGTGGTCCCCCCGACAGGTTCCTGTAGGTGCCCTAGTTGTGAGGAGACACGAATTCCGTGTCCTCCTCGTCCACCATCTTGACTCCACCCCTAGATTCTACGTTATTTGTTTATCTGGATTTCCTACCAAAAAGTAAATGCGACAGGAGCAGGCTTCACAGTTTGTTCATTGCTTGTTAAAGAGATAAATAAATTTATACGGAAGTAGATTTGTAACTCTTAATAACTGTCTGCCATTCTACTAATAAGAAAATTATTTTGAATTTTAAGTAAAGATTTTTAATCTGAGGCCAGATAGGTTTGAGGTATCAGTACATCCCCTGAAAATACGTGCAAAGCATTTTGTATTTTTTTCTGTGGAGACACTCCATAGTTTTCATCACTGGAAAAAAAAAAAACATAAAAATCACTGCTCCAGTGGACTCACTCACAGAACAAATAAATTAAGATGTGCTAATGTTTAATATCAGGATTGACTCTGGTGCCCTTATTTGGTCCTTTCACCAGGTGGTCATTTGTCACTTAGTCTCGAGGTAGGCATCTGAGGGAAGAGTGAGTCACAGCGAAGGGCAGGGTTGCAGAGTGGCACTCTCACTCATCCACTTGATTTCAGTATGTTTGCCTGGTTAAGCTGATTTACACATTATATTGCTTAATTTTAATGAAAATCACCAAAAAAAAAAAAGAATGTGTATATATGTATAACTGAATCACTTTGCTGTACGGCAGTAATTAACACATTGTAAATCAACTATACTTCAATTAAATAAATAAAATTTTAAAATAATGAAAATCACCTTCACTGTATGGACTTGGCTTTTAAAAACTCATGTGAAGGGACTTCCCTGGTGGTCCAGTGGTTAAGACTCCACGCTGCCGATGCAGGGGGCATGGGTTCGATCCCTGGTTGGGGAACTAAGATCCCACATCCCATGCATTGTGTGGCCAAAAAAAAAAAAAAATTCCTGTGAAGCAGCCAGATTGAATATATTAACAAAGTGCATACGAACAAATTAGGATAAGATAGGGCTGGCACTTCTACTTTTGATATAGGCTCTTCATCAACCACATTGCAAGGTAAAAAGAGTGACGGTCTGTAATCAGGTCTGAGAATCAGCCAGAAACAATTGAACTTTTCAAGAATGCCACTTTAAAATCTAACTAAGTGTACCTTGAATTAAAATGTCAATTCAAGATAGTAGGAAGCCATGCAAATAATCAAGGCATCCTGATCACCTATGGTGGAGTATAAATTGGTTACAGCCACTCTGAAAAACTTTTTACCTACTGGCTCCAATCTTTGACATGCCTTCTGACCCAGTAATTCCAATTCTAAATATATATGGAAAGATATACATGTTTACTAAAAGAGATATGTATGTATGTTCCAAGCAGCATGTCATAAAATTCATGTACTAGAAACAATCCAACTATCCATTAACAGAATGGATCAATGGATTATGGTATATTCTTTCAATGGACTACAACACAGCAATGAAATGAATTGCTGAATGAAATAACATAGATCAGTCTTACAAACATGTTAAGCAAAAGCAGGCAGACAGGGCTTCCCTGGTGGCGCAGTGGTTAAGAATCCACCTGCCAATGCAGGAGACACGGGTTCAAGCCCTGGTCTGGGAAGATCCCACATGCCGTGGAGCAGCTAAGCCCGTGCACCACAACTACAGAAGCCCGCGCACCCTAGAGCCCCTGCTCTGCAACAAGGGAAGCCACCACAGTGAGAAGCCTGCACACCACAATGAAGAGTAGCCCCCACTCGCAGCAACTAGATAGAGCCCGCGTGCAGCAACGAAGACCCAACGCAGCCAAAAGTAAATAAATAAATAAATTTATTTTTTGTTAAAAGAAAAAAAAGTAGGCACACACACACAAAAGAATACTATAGATCCTGTTTCCATGAAATTAAAAACAAAACTAATAAAATTCAGTAGTGGCTGGAAGGAGTCATGTGGGGGCTTCGGAGTATTGGTGTGTTACAATTCTTAACTTGGCTGCTGGGAACATGGGTATGTTTACTTTGTGAACGTTCAACCAGCTATGTACTTAGGATTTGTGTACGTTTCTAACTATGTTATACTTCATTAAGAAGTATAACCTTAAAAAAAAAAAAAAACTGTAAGCATCCAGAAGAAAAAGATGTTTTTATACTGCTAATAAGGCAGAAAAAAGCAAATAATCAGTAAGTACTAATAACTACAAATAATAATTTTTAAACTACCTTTATCTTCATCTTTAAGAAATTTCTATTTTGAAAGTGTTATTATACATATTTTTTAGAAATGTGTGTATATAGTATAAGTAAATGTCTGGGGAGTGTACTCAGACATTCTCAATAGGGTGGACAATCAAAAAAGTTTAAAGAGCACTATCCTATGTTGTATTAGAAATGGGTTATGTCAGACATTAATGTATTCTCTTTAGTGTTTCTGTAAGGCTATGATGCTAATTTACTAGGCTTTAAATTCATCTGTGACCTAAACAGTTAGTAGGAAAAGTTAGTAGTGAAATTATATTTGCTCATTCAACAAACGTTTACTGAGAACCTATTATGTACTAAACACTGAGGATAGAGCTATGCACAGAAAAGACCAATAAAGGGTTTTACAACAGGTGTCTTATTTAACAGTAGAATCTAAAGGAAAATCTTAAATGTTAACCAAATAATCTTGTCCATCTTGTTGTCGGCACCTTTGATTTAATCTTTATCTTACCTACTTATCTTTCTAATTGATTTTAAATCGTAGTCTAATTTGAAGTGCACTATACCATGTTAATATTAATGGAAATTTCTTCTTCTGTTTCCCCTTAGGTTTTGCGTCTGCTCGATGTCGTTGGGTTGCCTGAACTGGTTATTCAGTTGGCTACATCAGCAATAACTGAAGCAGGTGATGACTGGAAAAGTCAGGTAAGGACTAACTGTAATCTAGTTATTGCCCTTGAGGTTTATCATGGATGTGGTGTTTTAATTTCTATTGTTCTTTTTTTCCCTATGTTTGATACTTAGGCTACTTTAAGGACATGCATTTTCAAACATCATTTGGATTTAGGTCACAATAGCCACGCATATGAAGCCTTAACCCAAATTCCTGATTCCAGCAGGTAATCAATCTCACAGTCTTATTTAGAGGAGGCAATTTACCAGCCCTGTGTAATCCACTAAGAAAATTTACCCTCATATCACTTTTCCTTCTAGACAGTTAGATTGTTTACGGCAGCTGGTGGTAGTTCTTTGTGAACGCTCACAGCTACAGGATCTTGTAGAGTTTCCCTATGTGAATCTGCATAATGAGGTAATTTTATTTATCCACTGATGACTGGACATAGCTGTGGTGGTTGTCATGCTGGCTACTAACTTTGATATCTGATTGCCTCCTTTAGGTTGTGGGAATAATTGAATCACGTGCGAGAGCTGTGGACCTTATGACTTACAATTACTATGAGCTTCTGTATGCCTTCCACATCTATCGTCACAATTACCGGAAGGGTGAGCAGTTGAAGCGTACAGTCTTTGTGGAGGCAACCTTATCAGTTGTATTGTGTCTTACAAAAACTATTATCTGTTTGACTTAGTAATTTTTACCTTATTTTTACCATTGGACAAGTGTTCTCTACAGGCATTTGGGGAACTTATGTTTAAGTTCGAGGTTAGCTTCACCTTTTTGTGGATTACCTGTACGCCCTAAAGATAGGCACTTCTCGTGAATTCCCTGGTGGTCCACTGGTTAGGACTCCCCGCTTTCACTGCCGAGGGCACAGTTTCAATCCCTGGTCAGGGAACTAAGATCCCCACAAGCCACTCAGCGCGGCCAAAAAAAAAGGCACTTCTCCCATTCTAGAACATTCTTGAGGCATTTCTAGTTAGATGGCATTCTGTGTGTATCTTCCATCTAATTTTATTTTTTACTATTATTTTTTATTTTTTTGGCTGCATTGGGTCTTCATTGCTGCCCACGGGCTTTCTCTAGTTGCGGTGAGCAGGGGCTACTCTTCATTGTGGTGTTCAGGCTTCTCACTGCGGTGGCTTCTCGTTGCAGAGCATGGGCTCTAGGTGTGTAGGCTTCATTAGTTGTGGCGCACTGGCTCAGTAGTTGTGGCTTGAAGGCTCTAGAGTACAGGCTCAGTAGTTGTGGTGCACTGGCTTAGTTGCTCCGCGGCACGTGGGATCTTCCCGGACCAGGGCTTGAACCCGTGTCCCCTGCATTGGCAGGCGGATTCTTAACCACTGGGCCACCAGGGAAGTCCATTCCATCTAATTTTAAAAGAAATGTTATTTCACTAAAGGCACCTTGAATTCTTGTGGCTGGTTTTAAGTTCCTGTACCATTTTGCTTTTGGCCTTTCTTTTCTCTTATTTTTGCTGATCCTTTTGAGAGTAAGTTGTGGACATCATGTCTCAGTACATAAATACTTGCATCTCAAGGACATTTCCTTATATAACCTCAATACAATTATCAAACTGAGAACATGTAACTAATTTTGTGAATTAAATGTAAATGTGGTGCTCTTATCTTATGTGCTATTCACATTTAAATATGGCCAAACATAATGGGTTTTTTTTTTTTAATTTATTTATTTTTGGCTGTGTTGGGTCCTCATTGCTGTGCACGGACTTTCTTTAGTTGTGACGAGCAGGGGCTACTCTTTGTTGCCGAGTGCGGGCCTCTTGTTGTCGTGGCTTCTCTTGCTGCAGAGCACGGACTCTAGGTGTGCGGGGCTCAGTTGTTGTGGCTTGCAGGCTTCAGAGTGCAGGCTCAGTAGTTGTGGTGCATGGGGTTACTTGCTCCACGGCATATGGGACCTTCCTGGGGCAGGGCCCAACCCCGTATCCCCTGCATTGGCAGCAGATTCTTAACCACTGCACCACCAGGGAAGACCAATGATTTTTTTTAATAGTACATTTCTCCCATACTGTCCTCACCCCCTGATCTAGGATCACATCTTGCATTTAATTGTCCTCTTTAGTCTCCTTTAATCTGGAGCATTCTTTTAGCCTTACTTTGCCTTTGATGACGTTGATATATTTGAAGAAGAAAGGCCAGTCATTTTTGTAGAACGTTTCTAAATTTGGATTTGTATGATGACAATGAAGTCATTATCAGGTCAGCTAAAATAAAGGGATTACATATCTGTTTTAAGATCATATTTTACAAGATGACCATTGTAGTTACCCTTTGGAACCTCTAACATTTTTATACCATTTTCACTCAGAGTCTTTTATTAGGTTTCTTACTCATTTTCATTGGGAAGAATGGATGGAAGTAATTCATAGGCATGTTCTTAATATTCCTAATGGTAAAATATGTTTACATATTCTTTTTCTTTTTTTTTTTAATAAATTTATTTATTTATTTTTGGCTGCGTTGGGTCTTCATTGCTGCGCAGGCTTTCTCTAGTTGCGGCGAGCAGGGGCTACTCTTCATTGCAGTGCATGGGCTTCTCATTGCAGTGGCTTCTCTTATTGCGGAGCACGGGCTCTAGGCGCATGGGCTTCAGTAGTTGTGTCACGCAGGCTCAGTAGTTGTGGCTCATGGAATAAGTTGCTCTGTGGCATGTGGATCTTCCCAGACCAGGGCTCAAACACGTGTCCCCTGCATTGGCAGGCAGATTCTTAACCACTGCGCCACCAGGGAAGTCCTGCATATTCTTTGAGTAATGCAAGAAAGGAAAAATAGATGATTCAAGATATATTACTACTTTCACAATGACAACATCCATTACATCAACCTGATTAAGACCAGCTTAGCTAGATTAACGTTCAGGTCTTTCTGGAGCAAGGCTGTTTTTCTGACAAAATGTCTTACATATTGCAGGCACTCAAAATATTTGTTGGGATGAAAAATAGTTTGATTTGATTTGGAAACTGAAAGGGAATTTTAAAATCTGTTTAGTTTCTGGAGTCCCGTGCTGTCTCAGAACAATGTTTTTTCAATATTTCATTCAACCTATGTAACTAAAGCATTATAAAAATAAGAGTCTGGGACTTCCCTGGTGGAGCAGTGGTTAAGAATCCACCCACCAATGCAGGGGGCACAGGTTCGAGCCCTGGTCTGGGAAGATCCCGCATGCCACGGAGTGGCTAAGCCCGTGCACCACAACTACTGAGCCTGCGCTCTAGAGCCCACGTGCCACAACTACTGAAGCCGGCACGCCTAGAGCCTGTGCTCCGCAACAAGAGAAACCACTGCAATGAGAAGCCCACGTACTGCAACAAAGAGTAGCCTCCGCTTGCCGCAACCAGAGAAAGCCTGCGCGCGGCAACAAAGACCAAACGCAGACAAAAATAAAAATAAATAAATTTATTAAAAAAATAAAATAAAATAAGAGTCTGTGACCTTGGGGGACTTCCCTGGTGGTCAGTGGTTAAGACTCCACACTTCCAATACAGTGGGTGCAGGTTCAGTCCTCGGTCGGAGAACTAAGATTCCACATGCCACATGGCATAGCCAAAAAAAAAAAAAATGAGTATGATTTGGACAGAGCACCCAAATCCTGGGTGGGGAATAGGTGACAATATGGCTGAGACTAGCTCTCTGTACTCTCTGGGAACGTAGTATCTAAACATCAAAAGTAACATTTTAGATGTTTGGGGGATTTTTTTTTTTTTTGGTGGTGGTGGTGGTGAAGTACATATACATAAACTTTACTATCTTAACCATTCTTAAGTATTTAGTAGTGCTAAGTACCTTCACATTACTGCGTAACCAGTCTCCAGAATTATTTTCATCTTGCAAAATGGAAACTATACTCCTTAAACAACAACTTCCCATTCCCTCCTCCCCCATCCCCTGGCAACCACCATTCTATTCTGTGTCTATAAATTTGGCTACCAGAATCATATAGTATTTGACTTTTGTGACAGACTTATTTCACTTGGCATAAACTCTTTAAGGTTCATCCATGTTGTAGCAAGTGTCAGAATTTATAATATTCCATTGTATGGATATATCACATTTTTCTGGAAACTTGGATGTTTCCATCTTTTGCCTGTTGTGAATAATACTGCTAGCAACAAGGATGTACAAATAATTCTGCAAGACTCTGCTTTCAGTTCGTTTGTTTGTTTTTGGGGGGGTGGTATATACCCAAAAGTGGAATTGATGAATTATAAGGTAATTCTATTTTTAATTTTTTGAAGAACTGCCGTACTGTTTTCCGTAGTGGCTATACCAGTTTACATTCCCTACAGCAGTACACAAGGGTTCCAATTTTTCCACATTCTCACCAGCACATGATTTTTTGTGGTTTTAAGTTAAACTCAATTTTTGTTTTAAATTTTAATGTTTGATAAGTGTGACAAACTCTCTGTGTATCTCTAAAGAGATACATTTTTGAAATTGTAATGTCTATTATTGCCTTATAGCTGGCACAGTGATGTTTGAGTACGGAATGCGTCTTGGCAGAGAGGTTCGAACTCTCCGGGGACTTGAGAAGCAAGGCAACTGTTATCTGGCTGCTATTAATTGTTTACGCCTTATTCGCCCAGAATACGCATGGATTGTTCAGCCAGCATCTGGTGCAGTGGTATGAAAACTTTCCATCCTGGAATTGGGGGATCATTTAATTTATTTGGTTTGGTCCTTTGAAAACTATTACCTCATTTTGCTTCATTTCATTTAAAATTTCCACTGGGATATTTGTGGACTTAATATATTTTTGTAGCAATTCATTTGTTACATGTTACTACCCCTTTAGTTTCCAAGTTCAGAATTATTGTAGGAATAAGTATTACAGAGTGGTTTTGGAGTTAGACAACCTAACTTCAGGCAAATTACTTAATCTTTTACTGTCCAGTTAGCCTCTTGGATAAAATAGCGATGATGACAATAATAATGTCTACCTTATAGGATTGTTTGGGTATTAAATGAGATAATTCATGTAGAGTGCTTAGAGCAGTGACAGTGCCTGGCCTGCAGAAAGTGCTCAGTAAGTGGTAGCTGCTTTTATTTCATTCATTTTTGTTAATTTAATCTATTGCTACTATTTTAGGGGAGGCGAACTGTGAGGTGTTTTTTTTTTGTCATGCTGATGGGGTCATATACTCCCAGCTACTTGTATTGTATAGTTCCTGAATGTACTATGCTTCTTCCCAGGGTTATGGGTAGAGAATGTAACTCTGAAACCAAGGAAAGTCAAGTGGTTTATATGGAGATCAAATCTGTGTCCTTGGACTCAGTAACATATTTTAGCTAAGTGAGCCAAGTTGGCAAACAACTCCATTTCTTTGTCTAGTAGTTACAGTACTTTTGTGAGAAGAGCTGTGCTAGTTGAAATAAACATAATTTACGTTGAGAGAATTTAAGCCTGAAAGCTCTGGATCATAGTTAATGAAAAAAAAAAGGGTATATATTAAAAATGAGGGGCTTCCCTGGTGGCACAGTGGTTAAGAATCTGCCTGCCAATGCAGGGGACACGGGTTCGAGCCCTGGTCTGGAAAGATCCCACATACCGTGGAGCAACTGGGCCCATGAGCCACAACTACTGAGCCTGCGCATCTGGAGCCTGTGCTCCACAACAAGAGAGGCCGCGCACTGCGATGAAGAGTGGCCCCCGCTTACCGCAACTGGAAAAAGCCCTCGCACAGAAACAAAAACCCAACACAGCCAAAAATAAATAAATAAATTTTTTTTAATGAATAAAATAGAAAAAAGAATAAAAGTTCCCACACACAAAAAAAATGATATGAAAATAAAATGCTCATTTTTCAGGGACTTCCCCAGCGGTCCAGTGGTTAAGACTCCACGCTTCCACCACAGGGGCATGAGTTCAATCCCTGGTCAGGGAACTAAGATCCCACATGCCACACGATGCAGCCAAAAAATAAAATTAATTTTTAAAAAAAACCCTAGTTTCTCACAGTTATATCTATTGTTTTGTCTTTTCAGTATGATCGCCCTGGAGCATCCCCTAAGAGGAATCATGATGGAGAATGCACAGCTGCCCCAAGTGAGTCAGGGATCTCATGCTGATTCTTTGCTGAAGAGCAATTATATTGTTATAGTAGTAGTATTTATATTTATTTTTTGGATAGTAGTTGTAATACTGTGTATAATTATATTGTAGTATATTGTATATGTATGGTAGTTACATTATTAAAATATTGTAAAGTTCCTTCTTGGTAGTTTGTTTTCAATATTCTGTTAAAGGTTGTCTGGTAGCTCTTTGAAACTTTGTATGCCTGTATGGGAAATGAAAATGCTTAAAAATGTGTGTGTGTGTGTGTGTGTGTGTGTGCGTGTGCGCGCGCGCGCGTGTGCATTTGTTGTTTGTTGTTTTTAAATCAGCTTAGTACCAAACGTTTTTTTATCAGGCTCCTTTGGTATCACCATGGAGGCATGATTTCCTTCCTTAAAGAGCCTGGGTTCTAGAGTCAGGCACAGTTGGTTTTAATTCTGCCTCTCACTTTGAGCATGCTCCTTTCTTACTGATAGAGATAGCAGTGTTTCACAGTTGTAAGAGTTAATTGAAATTATTTGTGAAAGGCCTTGCAAGTGCCTCCTCATTTGCAGCTGTTGTCATTAGAGTCCTTTGATTTGACTCAGCTGTAGTGTGAGACCGGGATGTTACTTTATTTTTCAAGTTAGCTTTTATTGAACCCCTTGTTTTCTCCCCACCTTCATGAAATTAAAACTGAATGTTACTTAATTTTTAGTGGGAATTGACAGGTTGAGTTAGTCTAATAGGCACTTCCTTTGTACTTTGGGAATTGAAAATGTTTTTCTTTGGCTTATAGCAAATAGACAAATTGAAATCCTGGAACTAGAAGATCTGGAGAAAGAGTGTTCCTTGGCTCGCATTCGCCTCACTCTAGCTCAGCACGATCCCTCAGCAGTCGCGGTTGCAGGTAGGCATTCAGCACCAACAGCACATTTTAGGGCCGGGCAGTGGACATAGTATACTAGATGGGTATTAAAGCATGTCATTGTTATTATGAGGTGTTCATCAAGGAAGCAGTCTTTGGGTTCAGTTCATTTCCATATGCCGTTGGGTGCACTAAATAGCTCTTTTCCATCTCCGCAGGAAGTTCGTCAGCAGAGGAGATGGTCACTCTCTTGGTTCAGGCTGGCCTCTTTGACACTGCCATAGCACTCTGCCAGACTTTTAAGCTTCCCTTAATGCCAGTCTTTGAGGGACTTGCTTTCAAGTATGTATGCAATTGTCTTTCAGTAATCTTAATTTTCTAATGCAAAAATACTCTGCTGTTGCTTAGTGTGAAGCAGTAGTCACACGAGCCGGTATCCTACAAGGCTGCTTTAAAGAACAGTTTTTGTGTAATACACACAATGATTTTTTTTTTTTTTAATCTTGATTTATAGCTTCTTTTGAGAAATCAGATCTGGCATTCCTGAGCCCACATGGCCACATGACAGTAGATAACCTGGGTTAAATAGTGGTGTCCATTTAGATAAGGCATATGTTCTCTTCAATCCTTTAGGACATCTAGTGGCCCCTGCAAACATTGTTAAAAAGTACTTCTTATTAAAGTTACATTATACCTAAATATTAGTCAAGTTGTTTGTGAGTTAGAAATAAACCATCAGATTTTTTTTTTTTTGGCTGCGTTGGATTTTCCTTCCTGCATGCGGGCTTTCTCTCTCTAGTTGCAGCGAGCAGGGGCTACTCTTCGTTGCGGTGAGCAGGCTTCTCATTGTGGTAGCTTCTCTTGTTGCAGAGCATGGGCTCTAGCCGCACGGGCTTCAGTAGTTGTGGCACGTGGGCTCAGTAGTTGTGGCTTCCAGGCTCTAGAGCGCAGGCTCAGTAGTTGTGGCGCACGGGCTTAGTTGCTCCGCGGCATGTGGGATCTTCCCGGACCAGGGCTCGAACCCATGTCCCCTGCATTGGCAGGCAGATTCTTAACCACTGCGCCACCAGGGAAGCCCACCATCAGAATTTTTCATCATCCATTTTCTCTTGTAAGTAAATAATCTCAACACTTATTAATGGCCTTGTGCGTCATCCAGTTGTGTGGTTGTGAGGATAGGGAAGAGCCAGTACCCAGGGTGAATTTAGTAATAGGCTAGAGCTAAAGTTGTCATCTCGTCTCCAGTTTCAGTAGCAAAATAATGTGGTGCTTTTCAGCAAATTAGTTTACTCTGTGTGGAACCATTTTCATTGCAGATGCATCAAATTGCAGTTTGGAGGAGAGGCAGCCCAAGCAGAAGCCTGGGCCTGGCTAGCAGCCAATCAGCTCTCATCAGTCATCACCACTAAGGAGTCTAGGTATAGCCCTAGTCTTCATCCAACCCTGCAAGGGCTTACCCTCCATATCCTTCCCCAGTGTCTACCTGAATGTACTTTAGTGTCTTCAGAATCCTTCTCTAACAACCCTAACCCTCAGTAAACTTCCCTTTCCTGAATTGCATTTATAATTTGTATTATGCAGCTTAGCACTTTAGAATTATAGCATTTTACAGTCTTGAAGTCTTCTGACATTATTTTTCAAACCCTAAATTAACACCAGAATTACTATCAAAGTACAGATTACAAGATATCACCCTAATCTTCTAAATCAGAACTACTGCATGATTCTAATGCTTGATCAGGTTTGGAAATAGTGGTCTGAGCCAATTTCCTTGTTTTAGAAATCTGGAACAAACAAGTGAAGTGAATTGTTTAGTTGAGTTAATATGTGGTTATTGGGAAATACAAGAATCCAAGTCATCTAGTTTCTAGTACCACCCCTAAGTCACATTGGCCCTAATAATGTTAGTTGTCATTTAGCTGTATTATCAATTCTGTTGTGAGTGTCTATAAAGATTTTTTCCATGTAAATACATGTTTTGAATGGTACTATAATTATCTATTAAGAATCTGGAACTCAAAGTCCTTTCTCCTTTTATCAAGTGCTACAGATGAAGCATGGAGGCTATTATCAACTTACCTGGAAAAGTACAAAGTCCAGAATAACTTATATCACCACTGTGTAATCAACAAGCTCTTGTCTCATGGAGTGCCTCTGCCTAACTGGCTTATAAACAGTTATAAGGTAAGTGGTATCTTAACTTATAGAGAGTAAGAACCTGGTCTTTATCGTCCTGAATAACTTCATGAGATGATTAAAAAGGAAAAGATAGAGTGACAATTTATGGAAATATACCGACTTATATACTTACAGCTTCTCAGTCTTAGCTAAAAACAGTTTACTTCAGTCCTGTGAAGTACTGGGTGTTTAGATTTAAAGTTCTCCGTGTTGGTGATTAAGTTAATGCATGCTTGTGTGCTCACTGAACAATGAGTGTGTATTTAGAACAATGAGTATATATGGAACACAGCATTCACTGTTCATTACTCAAAAAATTCACAGGAGTGAGTGGAATTCTTTTCAAAGTCTACTGTTGTAGTTTATCTTATGACAGGGCCGAAAGCAAGCTCGTCACACGAGATGAATTGTGCCGAAGCACAGCAGTAGAGGGCTGCCGCTCGCTCAGGCAAAACAGCGCCGTCTGTCCTGCTGTGGTAGCTTTTATTAAAGCATTATCTAGGTTTACATTTTAAGACTTATTTTCTTAACATTCCAGAAATGCCAAAGCAGCAACATATGTTTCTATTGATTATACAAGCAATAATGGGCTTTCTTGAAAACATGCCATGCTTCGTCCTTGAGCGCAAAAGCAGCACAAGGTTCCCACCATTATTTTGATTATACTGAAGTAGCACAAGGACATTTCCTTGCATTCCCACCACTCTGATTATACTGAGGACATCTCATGGATCAGTGCCCAAAGCACCCAATGCTTCTTCGCAGGCCCCCGGTTTGCCGGGCGGGGGGCTTATGGGTCACATCTCCTTTCCATGTCCTCAGTTATTCCACTACATTCTACAACAGTGTTTCTTTCAGTTTCTGTCAAAATTGGGTCCTTGGGCCACCTGCATTAAATTATTTTGATGGTGGGCTTCTTCAAAATATAGATTCCTGAGCTCCATCCCAGACTTACAGAATCAAATTACCTTGGAGTTGGGATCCAGGATCTATATTTTAACAAGGTCATGATTTGATTTGATGCATGCTAAGTTTGAGAACTACTGTACCTGAAATACATTGGGCACAATAGGAAAAGAGAATATAAAGCTTAAGAAAGTTAACCTATTTTTTTAAGTTAGAAAGTAGAGAAAGCAGCTAAGATGGTAAAAGTTAAGACTGTGATCAAATCAGAATATAGAAAGCATAATTGACATAATTGACATAATTAGGAGAGGCCTTCCAAACTGAGGCTGTATCACTTTTCTCTCACCCTGAGTTAAATACAAATGTAATTCAAGCATTTAAAGTTGGTGATTCTTTTAACTTCTTTCTCATTTGTCATTCGTATGTTTCTGAGAATTAATGTGACTATGTTATCTCTGGTATTCAGCATTTCTGGGAAGGTTTGTTGACTTACTACTGTGGAAACGAATTAGGAAAGAATTAAAATGTGTCTTAGATCACAGAACAGGTGAGGAAGGCCACTTAACAGAAAGGGCCTCACAAGGTGCGCAGAGGTAACTGGGCTCTTGGGAATCCGACCCTCATCCCAAGATAAGTAAACCAAGGTGTTTGTTTATTTATAATGAAAAGTATAAATGCCAGGGAATCAGACACTCAACATCCTTTGGTCCATGCCCAGGTAAGATGGAAATTGGTAAGTGTTCTTAATCACTAACTTTTTACAGAAGGTTGATGCTGCTGAGTTGCTCCGTCTCTACTTAAACTATGACCTTTTAGAAGAAGCTGTGGATTTGGTTTCAGAATATGTGGATGCTGTATTGGGAAAAGGACATCAGTACTTTGGAATTGAGGTAGGCTTGTATCCACATTTCCTTTTAATTCTGTATTATCACACTTTCCTTTTCCAAAGTTTTTTCAGATAATTTACATCTAAATTTCAGACTGGAAATAGTATCATTCATTGACAATTTAGAGAAGAGTTTTGTTGAGTGTGTTTATCCCTAATCAGCCTTAGCCCTACTTTAAGATAAAAGATGATATGAATTTAAAAATACATTTGATTTAACTAAGAAAAGGACCAGTTCCCCAGTTGAAAAGAGATGCGGGGTTCCAGTCATGTACCGTGTGCACACGTGTGTGTGCGCACATGCATGCATACACACACAATTTCTTGTTGTGAAAACAAGTAAAGCATTTCATGTTATCGAATCCTGTGGAAGTAGCTACCCAGAAGAAATGGTCCACTTTTCAGATTTTCTTCAAATAATAGGTATTTTTCTTTCCAGTTTCCACTGTCTGCAACAGCTCCAATGGTGTGGCTCCCATACTCTTCCATTGATCAGCTTCTGCAGGCTCTGGGAGAGAACAGTGCCAACAGTCACAACATTGCAGTGAGTAAACCCTCTCCTGGGGCATTTTATATAAGCCCTTGCGTTAGCAGTTACACCTTAAAGCTTGCTTTTCTGGTTCTCAAGGATTAAGGAGAGGGCAGAAGCCATTTATTGCCCTTCACATGCTGCCCAATCCCTTTATGAGATGATTAGTTAAGTCAGATATAACCTCTCTGGTTCTGGGAAGAGAGCTAATAAAGCTTTTATTAAAAATACTGGTATGATTTGCATATTTAGAAATTCGTTAGGGAAACAGGGTTGGAGTATTGTATATAGCAGAAAAGTCCAGTTATATCAGTGGAGTCACAGAGCAGACTCCTATACTGAATGGTGGTTAAATGAAGCACAATGGCTCACAACTTTATTAGGGGAAATCTGGTTGCTGAAGTCAAAGTGATTGATAACTTTAGTCTTTTTCAGTCCTTGACCTATTCTCCAATGATTCCCTTCTTTTCTCCTACAGCTGTCCCAGAAAATCCTTGACAAATTGGAGGACTACCAGCAAAAAGTTGATAAGGCAACACGGGATTTATTATATCGTCGGAACTTGTGATCTGGATGGTTGCCCAGCCTTTGGAACTGCTTGGTGCCTCTTAGGGCTTAAGACTTTACCCAACAGGAAACCTGTACTCCAGGCCGGTTTTTATACCTGTAAATGATGTGTACAACAGTCAAGTCTGCATTCTGCACAAGAAAGAAGGGCAGATGAGTCACAGGACCTGTGCTTGCTGGTGGTGCTAACACACAGTTTCTGGTTTTCAGCCTTGGTCTCAGACAGCTGCTTTTGTATATGATTCACAAGCTTTTTTAGAGTTTATATTTTTTTAAACTACCGAAGACATTCTTTATCTGAAAATTAAAACCCACCTACACTTTCCAAAACAGCTGATGGTTGTTGGTTCGTTGTAGCTGACCACCAAAAGCAGTCACTGCAAATCCTTTCATTCTTCCCTATCATTTTTTGTATTTCAATGGAATTATTTTGGTCCAGAACTGACATGTATTTTCTGTATTGCAAACAGAGGCTAATGATTTTGCATACCCTTTTCATTATTTATTGTGGAGTTTTTTTATGATCTCCAATAAGGTATTAAGTAATTTGCCTAGATTAAGCCTAACGTGATGACCAGCTGTTAAGGAAGATATCTTTTTTTTTTTTTAAGGAAGATATCTTGAATCTGGTTCTGAGGCTAAAGTGGAATAAACTCTTAGCTAAGAAAAAATTGAAAATTTATCATCTGTAAAAGTAATACATTTTCAAAGTAAATTCCATTAACCTCTATGATTTATGATAATCAAGCCAGACTTGATCATACAGGCAGTCTAATAACGTATTGGACCAAAATATAAACTTTCCTCTTCAGATTCAGAGGCATTCGTGGCCACAAATTCGGGGGGACGTGAAAAAATAAACTCTTGAATTTTATTCTGTATATTAAAATTTATCTTTTAAGGAAACCATCTGTATAGTACTTGCTTATATGCCCTTTGATCTTTCTTGAGTTGTTCATAAGCATTTAATTTTTATGTCAATACCATATTTACATTATATATTTTAAATAACAATGTGAGTTTCCCTGTGGTACTGTTATTGGTAGATACTGCGGTATGTGACTCTTTCTTCACATTATCTCTGCCACGATTAATGCGAAGTGTTTGATGCAATTAGGGGCCACAAGATGTCTTGCCTTTCCAGCTCCATAAACTTGTGGCTTACAACTGTAGCAAGAAATATATTTTGACCTGTATATACATATATAACCAAGAGAAAGCTTTCACAAAATATGTATCCTCACTTGATATATTTTCATGAGTGACTAATGGATGATAACCTACAGCCTGAAAAATGTCAAACCCTCTTGTAGCCATTTCTGAAAGATAAGAAGTAGCTCAAGACTGGCCCTGTTGCAGAAAGCTGTTCATTTGCATTGTTGAGCAAAGCAGTGGTTTCCATGGTGGCAGTTCATAAGACACTGACCAGCTTTTCCTGTCCTCACTATTTTAGTTCAAGACCTAGAACTCATGCTGGAGCCAGCCCAGCTCTTCTGTCAATTTTCTTCCACCTTCCTCACTTTGAAATCCAACCAGAACAGAAAAAAGGTGTCCACATTCTTTCACTTCACTTTTCTCATCACTTTGAGTCCGCAGTTTCGTTTTCTGGACCATGTGATGTATTAATAGCATCGTCTTTCCTTGTGTTTTCCAACTCTGGCAATTTCCTGATTACAAATTGCTATTAAAAGGGGTCCCTTCTTTTTTAGTGCTTAACTACCATTAAATAAAGGTGTGACTCTTGGAGGAAAACTTCATAGTTCTTAAATAATTTAGCATAATGTAACTAGTAAGGTTACACCTTTCCAGCCTGTGACAATAAAAGTAGGTACCATTTCTGTTAATAATAGAGTTTATGGCACACGGAGTTTCATATTGACCATTCTTACCAAGTTTATTGCTATGATTTTTGTGATCTAAGAAAGCTCATTTGTTCTACAGAGCCACTCATCAGTGAACACATTCTAGGTAACAGAATTAACCTAATTTACCTCAACCTAATAATACTTTTATTTTCTACTAGAACACAGTATATATTATAGAAAATTCTAACATTTGTTTTTTTTAATTTTATTTATTTATTTATCTATTTTTGGCTGTGGTGGGTTTTCGTTTCTGTGCAAGGGCTTTAGTTGCGGCGAGCAGGGGCCACTCTTCATCGCGGTGCGCAGGCCTCTCACTGCCGCGGCCTCTCTTGTTGCGGAGCACAGGCTCCAGACGCGCAGGCTCAGTAGTTGTGGCTCACGGGCCTAGTTGCTCCACGGTACTTACATTTCTTTTAATCTTCACAGCTCTTTCCAATTTTGTACCTAAAAACAAAGATAGTCCTGCATTATTTTTTAATATAATCGGCTCATCATTAACCCTAAGCCACAAGAATATACCTTCCTGTGTCTGCACAGAACTCCAACATCAAAAGACATTTATTGTTCAAATGACTTATGCCAGTTTCTAGAGACTAAAAGTAGGTATTTCTTCCAGTAAATGAGGCTTCATGGTTTAAATGAACTTCCATGAAACACACAAGGTCAAATAATGTGGTATAATAAAGAGTATATCTGATCTTTTTCCCCTATTCCTGGCATAGAGATTATAGAACCCTTGTAGTTTCCTGAGTGAAAGAAGTCTTTGTTATGCTAATAAGGTGACTCTTGGCAGGGGGGCCCTTAGATAGCTTCAGGATAGGGCTAGTCCCCAGGAAGACCCACCCTGTGATGGTGAATATAGGGTTAGAACTTTGGGCCAGAAGGACAGGGCAGGGGGCTTGAGATTGAGTTCACTCACAGTCACAGTGGCCAGTGAGTCAATCAACCATGCCTATGTAATCAAGTCCCAGTAAAAACTGGACACCAAGGCTGAATAGAGCTTCCTGGTTGGAGAACACATTAATGTGTTGGGAGGGTGACATGAGGACTCCACAGAGAGACAGCATGGGAGCTCTGTGCTCCCTCCCACACCTCACCTTGTATCTTTTTCTTTAAATAGATATTTGGCTGCGCTGGGTCTTAGTTGTGGTATGTGGAATCCTCATTGCCGCGTTCAGGATCTTTTAGTTGCAGCATGTGGGATCCAGCTCCCTGATCAGGATTGAACCTGGGCCCCCTGCATTGGGAACGCAGAGTCCCAACCACTGGACCACCAGGGAAGTCCCTCACCTTGTGTCCTTTATAATAAAACTGGAATCATAAGTATAGTGCTTTCCTGAGTTCTGTGAATGCTTCTAGAGAATTCAAAAATGTGAGGAGGTCGTGGGAACCCCTGATATTATAGCCAGAAAGAAGTGTGAGTGGCATGGGGACCTCATGTGGAGCTGGCTTCTGTAGTAAGGGCAGTCTTGTGTGGGACTGAGCCCTTAAACCTGATTGTTACCTCCTGGGGCTTATCCCCAGAATTGAATTGATCAAAGTACACCCAGTTGGGAGTGAGACAATAATGACTGTTGACCTAAAAAATATATACTGCCAGTTATTTCTCCAGCAAAGATAGATTTATTCGGAATCATCAGACAATTGCAATCCAGGGTCTTGCAACCAAGGCATGCCATGTGCAAGTCCCCCCAGGGCAAGGGAAGGAGCGAGGAAGGGGGGGGGGGGAGTTGGGAGAGCTATAGTAAACAAAGCACTTGGCTTTTCATTGGCTGAGTCCTTGCTAGGAAAGAAGAGTTTTCTTCCTATTGAGCTCTGCTATCATCCCAGGGCATGAGAGCTCCCAGTCCTAGTCTCCCAAGACTATTTAATTGAGTTTTCCTTTTTTTTTTTTTTTACATTTATTTATTTTTGGCTGCGTTGGGTTTTCTCTAGTTGTGGCGAGCGGGGTCTACTCTTCATTGCGGTGAGCCAATTCTTATTGCGGTGGCTTCTCTTGTTGCAGAGCACGGGCTCTAGGCACACGGACTTCAGTAGTTGTGGCATGCAGACTCAGTAGTTGTGGCTCGCGGGCTCTAGAGTGCAGGCTCAGTAGTTGTGGCGCATGGGCTTAGTTGCTCCGCGGCATGTGGGATCTTCCCGGACCAGGGCTCGAACCTGTGTCCCCTGCATTGGCAGGCGGATTCTTCACCACTGCGCCACCAGGGAAGTCTGAGGTTTCAGTTTATTAATTTCTTACATGATAAAATTTAGATGAATTAACACACACAACCCTAAAACTTCATTCTACACTGCTGAAGCTGGGATTTCTGTGGACAGTCTTCCTCTGCAGCATATCTCATGTTGAAGTTCCAAAAGCCAGAGCTTTAATATGGATTAGGAAGGTTGGCTTTTGAAATTAACATCAAATACAGAGTAAAGACATCGCCCACCAGTCGTGATTATAACTAAATATATTTGAAAATGCATGTTTATTTAAATGATTGTTCTTCCCAGGTTTCACTTGTCAAATGTAAGCTCTGATAATTTGATTTTACTAATTCCAGAGCTGTTTAGGTCCCCGGCAATCAAAGAGCAGGCCTAATTTTTCTTTAAAGGGAGTGACTGACCATGTTTACTCACCCTGTGTGGAGACGTAAAAAAAAAAAAAGACAGATAAGTAGTTTAGGTTTTATAGTCTACACAGTTCTCTGTCACATATTCTTTTTTTTAATTGATTACTTATTGAAGTATAATAGATTTACAATGTTGTGTTAATTACCACTACACAGCAAAGTGATTCAGTTATACATACATACATATATATAAACATACATATACACAATCTTTTTTTTACTCTTTACCATCATGGTTTATCACAGGATTTTTTTTTTTTTTTTGGCTGTGTTGGATCTTCGTTGCAGTGCACAGCCTTCCCATTGCAGTGGCTTCTCTTGTTATGGAGCACAGGCTCTAGGTGCAAGGGCTTCAGTAGTTGAAGCACACGGGCTCAGTTGTTGCAGCACGCTGTCCCCAGAGCACACGGGCTTCAGTAGTTGCAGCATGTGGGCTCAGTAGCCGTGGCACATGGGCTTAGCTGCTCCACGGCATGTGGGATCTTCCCGAACCAGGGCTTGGACCCATGTCCCCTGCATTGGCAGGTGGATTCTTAACCACGGCACCACCAGGGCAGTCCTCTGTCAGACATTCTTTTGTTTTGTTTGTTCAACCCTTTAAAAGGTAGGCCTGGGATTTCCCCAGTGGTACAGTGGTTAAGACACCAGGCTTCCACTACAGGGGCGTGTGTTCAATCCCTGGTTGGGGGAAGTAAGATCCCACATGCCATGCTGCACAGCCAAAAAAAAATTTTTTAATAAATAAGTAAAAAGCAGGCGTAATTTAGCCATGATTTGTCCATTCTTGGTTCAGATCCTAATACCTTCTCTGAGGCCAAAAACAGTAAAACATGTCTCTAAAGCCAGTGGTTCTCAACCCTGGCTAAGCATTAAAATAAAGAGCTTTTTAAAATAAAATTGATATGAGCCCTGCACTCTCAGCCCTGATTCAGATTCTTATATTGCTTTAATACCCTCCAGATGGTTCTCTAAACAGCTGGGGTCGAGAACCCTGGCTACAAACATTAAGAGCTACCTCCAAAAATATAAATTTCCCCCAAGGAAAACAGCCTTTCACATTTCTATGCATTGTGGTTTAGCTCATAATCTCACTTGTTTACAGCCAGTTTTATAATAGGATCTGGACTTTCATGTAAACAAAATGCTCATTAGTAGTAATAATAGCTACTATAGAATAATTGCTTATTTTGTTCCTGGCTGCATTACAAAGAGCTTAAAACTATGATGTAATTTAAACTTCACAACAACTCTATGGATACTATCACTAACATTTTACAGTTGCAGAAACAAGTTTAGGGATGTTAAGAAACTTGTGAGAGGGCTTCCCTGGTGGCACAGTGGTTAAGAATCTGCCTGCCAATGCAGGAAGCATGGGTTCGAGCCCTGGTCCGGGAAGATCCCACATGCCGCAGAGCAGCTAAGCCGTGCACCCCAACTACTGAGCCTGTGCTCTAGAACCCAAGAGCCACAACTACTGAGCCCGCACGCCTAGAGCCCATGCTCTGCAACAAGTGAAGCCACCGCAATGAGAAGCCTGCGCACCACAACTAGAGAAAGCCCGTGTGCAGCAACGAAGACCCAACACAGCCAAAAATAAATGAAATAAATTTGTTTTAAAAAAAGAAACTTGTCATAGCAATCACATCTGGAAGGTGCTGGGGTTGAGTTTTGAATCCAGATGTTTGGCTTCAAAACTCCTATGTACAACTACTGTGTATCAACTACTTCTTTTAATAAATAAATCAAAAAAAGAAAGGAAGAGAAAGAAATCATTGGTGACAGCTTCAAAACAGCATATTCTCCCCTGCTTCTAGCTGTTAATTTTTCAGAAGTCTTGGGAGTCTAATCTCAAACCACTCTAATCCAGATATTCCTCCCATAGGTAAGAAAAGGAAAGAACTCTTGCTACTTATTTCTAGTTTGTATATATTCAAGCACTATATTCATTCAAAAACTGAGTGCTTGTGTTCCAGAAAGTGCATTTCAATACTGGGAACAAAACAGACAAGTCACTGCTTTCATGGCTTTTGCACTCAGCAACCAATTTAAGGGTTCATCTATAAATGAGGAATATGATCTATAAATTAGGAATAATGATATCTACCCTATAAAGTTGTGAGAATCAAATGCAATTCTACATATAAAGTCCTTAGACGGTACCTGACACATAGTAAGTGGTCAATAAATGTTACATATTATTAGCATGCTCTAGCAAGAACTGAGTGAGCGCTGGGAATATAAAAATATATACCACTGGGGACCTCCCTGGCTGTCCAGTGGTTAAGTCTCTGAGCTTCCAATGTAGGGGGCGTGGGTTCAATCCCTGGTGGGAGGTGCGGCCAAAAATATACCACTGGATTTCTTAAACTCAATTTAGAAGTGGGAGACGAGTATCAACGGTAAGTCAAGTTGCTAGGGAGGGGCTCGGCATTGAGATAAAAGGTTCAGAGATGTTATGCCTGCAACGGGTCTTGAGGAAGGAAAATAATTTTGCCACACGATGCCGTAGTTTTTCCAACTAGCGTGAAGGAATAAAGGTGAGAGAACCGCTCCGAGTGGCTGGCTCCAGAATGGGACAGGGGAGAGGAGAGTGCTAAAGGAAGATAAATCTATGAAAGCGGCCACGTTGGGAAGGCTCCTGTATCCCATCACAATTTAGGCTCTACCCTCGTATGCACTATGTCGTGATATTTTTCCACTTGATAAGCCACACGATGAGACGTCATCTTTGTGCCCCAAGAAAAACTTCACAAAACCATAAAAGACCTACTATTTTACCTAATGTTCAATGTTATATCCAAAGTAAGCCACAATAATCAGGGCGAAACTTGGGAAAGGGCCTGGAAAGCAGCACAGCTTCCTGGACGACAAACGACAAGAAACACATAGGCAAGAACGGGTACAAAATGGAGGACAAGACCGTAGAGAAAAGACTCCGCAAAAACCGCATGGGTGGAGCCTGACGTAATTGGAAGCAAGTCTAAACTCACATCCTTCCGTACTATTCGCTTGACTCTGACCCTTTTTCCTTGTCCATTGGCTACCGGGTTCTTCAATGTGTCAAAACAGCCAATCGTCTAGCCCCGTGGGTAAAGTCCTCCTTCCCCCCCGGGGGAGGAGCCAGAAGAGTGTACGGGGCCCAAGGCGCTTGCGCGGGCGCACGCTCCGCCGGTTAAAAGCGGATCCTTCTAGGAGGCGGTGTCGCAGTGTATGAATATTGATTACGTAGCGTCGCGCCGAACGCCCGCCCCTCTAGGTTGCCCGACGCTCGCAGCTCGCGTTCGGGCTCGCGATGGGGAAGAAGTCCCGGGCGGTACCCGGCCGTAGGCCTATCCTGCAGCTCTCTCCGCCAGGTCCGCGGAGCAGCACGCCGGGACGGGACCCAGATCCGGAACCCGACACCGAGCCGGACTCGGCGGCGGCGGCGGCGGCGGCGGCGCCCAGCCAGCCAGCCCCGGCGACGCCGACGACAACGACCGCGGTCACTGCCGCCGCGGCTCCGGACGACTCACCTTCAGAAGGTAAGCGTGCGCGAGGGGCCGCGGCGCCTAGGTGGGGCGTCCGAAACTCGAGCTCGGGGCTCGCGGCCTAGGCCTCTCGGGCGAGTCCTAGGAGGAAGAGAAACCCGGGCGGGCGGCGTCCGCATCCGAGGCCTGTTGCGTGCGGCCTGCGGTGAGGACGGCTGTGAGCCCAAAGCTGCGGAAGGGGCGGCGGAGCCGTGTGCGCCCGGCCGGAGCCGACCCAGAGGCGCCATCTCTGGTGCAGGGATTGGCCCAGGCGCCCAGTCTGCTCAACGTCTGTTCTTGGCTTTGAATAACTTACGGGGTAAATGTGAGAGTATGCGTTTCCGCGTCCTAGGTTTGGTGACCGTGGAACCTGCCGTTTCCTACACGGCATCGGCTTTTCCTTTTCGTTTTTGTTGAAATTGAGAGAGACCCTTTAGAAGTGAGCATACCATTTTTATTATGCCAGCTAAAATGTAAGTAACCCCTAGTTGGCAGGTTTCCCAAAAATCCCTGGAGAGGTGGTGTTTGTGGGTTCCCAAGTACTTGTGTTTATCCCTAGAATGGTACTTGGGTTAAGAATAACCGGACTGGGCTATACTGCAGGGGCCAGACGCCGGAAAAGCCCCATTTCAGGTTTAAAAAAAAAATCACGTTGGGTGGCTCTTGCGAAAAAAATGCTCTAGTTGTGCTTTTCGTAAAAGCCTTCTGGTAGCCTGGAGAAGATTTATTCTGTGTGTGTGTTTTAACTTTGGATTATTTCAGATGTAATTTTTATATACGGTGTTTAAATTCTTAATGTTAAAGCCACTAGGCAGATGGAAGATTCTAGTTATACTGGTTTTCTTTATTTGGGTTAGTGATGAGTTACAGCTACCTGTTTTTAAATTGATGAAATCTAGACTTGAGAAGTCACAGATTGTTTTGTCACCTGTATAGTTTTTTCTGTGTTCCGTCGTCTGACTGTAGTTTTCTTTTGTTTGCTTTTTTAAATTCAGATGAACAGGAGGTGGTGGTGGAGGTTCCTAGAGTTCAGAATCCTCCCAAACCAGTCATGACCACCAGGCCCACTGCCGTTAAAGCAACAGGTATAGTTTTTTTTTTTCATCTTTTCTACATTAGGATCAAACCGTGTTTGTATATAGTGTTTTGATGAATGTTTCAGTGTTGCTAATTTATATTCCTCCCATAAAATGGAAATTTTAAATCTTTGTGAGGGCTTGTTGGTATATATACTTTAACCAATGTAAAAGAAATTTTATTTATTTATTTATTTATGGCTGCGTTGGGTCTTCATTGCTGCGCACGGGCTTTCTCTAGCTGCAGGGAGCGGGGGCTCCTCTTCGTTGTGGTGCACAGGCCTCTCACTGCGGTGCCTTCTCTTGTTGCGGAGCACGGGCTCTAGGCACGCGGGCTTCGGTAGTTGTGGTGCGTGGGCTCTAGAGCGCAGGCTCAGTAGTTGTGGCACACGGGCTTAGTTGCTCTGCGGCATGTGGGATCTTCCCAGACCGGGACTGAAACCCATGTCCCCTGCATTGGCAGGCGGATTCTTAACCGCTGCGACACCAGGGAAGTCCCTTAACCAATGTAAAATTTGCTGTTCCCTTTTCTCTGTACCCAAATTACTTTGTACTACTTTTTCTACTGATGCTTTTGTAACTAGTTTTCTAGCTCCCCATTATCTTGGCATTCTTTAGGGACACCAACAGTGTCTTTTCATTGTGTTATTTCTCTAACACACAGCTTTGATTGGTACCTAGCAAATGTTTGTGCAGCTGAAAATTGCTCTTATTGATTATTTTTTAAGCATGAAGGAATATTTGCAGTGATGGTTTTGTAGACAAACCTGGGTTCAAATCACCACTCTAGCATTCATACTAAAACCTCAGGACATCATTTATCTGTAAAATAGATCTTACAGCCCTAAGTTATTTTGATGATTAAATTGAACAATATATATAAGTTTCTAACACAGCAAGTGCCAAGAATGTTAGTTTTCTCTACTCTTTATGTATCTTGAAAGATTAAAATATGTTTTGATACTAAATATTCTATAATTGGTAGTAATTTTATTCTTCTGAATTTGCAGGACTTCTTGTACTATGTGACACCTGAAATAATAGATGCTTGTTCCCCCCTACCCCGTATTTGCCACTTAAAAAAAAAGTATGGGTTGGAAAAGGTAAAACTACATTGTGAGAGAAATTCCAGAACTAGGAAATAGCATTTTGTATTTGTAAACTACATATATTATTTCATTTGGGTCTTCTAAGGATTATGTGCAATGGATAGAATTTAAATGTTCTACGAGAAATTTCCTTGGTTGCAGTGTCAGTCAGCACTTCAGACCTTTATGTGCCTTGTGAACAGAACTGTTTTCATTCTGTTCAGCTTCATACTGCGGCATAAGAATATATCAGCTTTACACTCCATCCCTCCCCACTGCCGTTGGCAACCACAGGTCTGTTCTCTATGTCAGTGAGTCTGTTTCTGTTTCGTAGGTAGGTTCATTTGTGTCATATTTTGGATTCCACATATAGGTGATATCATGTAGTGTTTGTCTCTTTCTGACTTGCTTCACTTAGTATGATGGTCTCTAGTTCCGTCCATGTTGCTGCAAATGGCATTATTTCTTTTTTTTTTTTTTTTTTATTGCGGTGCGCGGGCCCCTCACCGCTGCGGCTTTTCCCGTCGCGGAGCACAGACTCCGGGCGCACAGGCCTGGCGGCCATGGCTCATGGGCCCAGCCGCTCTGTGGCATGCGGCATCCTCCTGGACCGGGGCGCGAACCTGCGTCCCCTGCATCGGCGGGCGGACCCTCTACCACTGCGCCACCAGGGAAGCCCCTTTTTTTTTTTTTTTTTTTTTTTAAATAGCTGAGTGGTATTGCATTGTATATATGTGCCACATTTTCTTTATCCATTCTCCTGTCAGTGGACATTTAGGTTTTTCAGATATTCTGTTTCTTCTTGACTCAGTTTTGGTTATTTGCATCTTTCTAGGAATTTGTCTATTTTAACAAAGTTGTCTATTTGTTGCTATAATTAGTTCACAATATTCTCTCATAATCTGTAAGGTCAGTTATGAAGTCCATTCTTTCATTTCTGGCTTTGGTAATTTGTGTCTTGTCTCTTATTTTTTTTGGTTAATATAGCTAAGTTTTGTCAATTTTGTTGGCCTTTTCCTAGCATCAAATTTGGTTTCGTTGATTATCTCTATTAATTTTTTTGTGTCATTGATTTCTGCTTTTAATATTTATCATTTCTTTCCTTCTATTTGCTTTATAATTGTTTGCTCATTTTTTTCTAGTTTCCTATGGTGAACGCTTGAGTTGTTGGGTTGAGATACCTCTTTTCTTTTTTGACTTAAGGCAATAAATTCTCCTCTAAGCAAAAAAAAAAGAAAAAAAAATATATCAGCTTTATTCATTTCTTACTTACTAGTTGGTATACGCATAGGAAAAAGTTTAACGAAAACAAAAGGGAAGCAATTTTCCATTATTATTTGCATGGCTTTGTGAAACTGTAGATACTCAAGAATTGATATATATATGTATATATTTTTTAAATTAATTTATTTTATTTATTTTTGGCTGCGTTGGGTCTTCTTTGCTGTACCCGGGCTTTCTGTAGTTGTGGCGAGCGGGGACTACTCTTTGTTGCAGTACACGGGCTTCTCATTGCAGTGGCTTCTCTTCTGATGCATGGGCTCTAGAGCGCAGGCTCAGTAGTTGTGGCGTACGGGCTTAGTTGCTCCACGGCACGTGGGATCTTCCCGGACCAGGGGTTGAACCTGTGTTCCCTGCATTGGCAGATGGATTCTTAACCACTGCGCCACCAGGGAAGTCCCTTGATATATTTTTTTAAAGATAATTTTAGTTAAAGAATTTACTTTTATCACTATAAACATGCTGAATTTCTTTGCACAAAAATGAAATTTAAATGAAATTTTAAGTTATTAAAATATGCTTTTATAATATAGTAGAGAAGCATATGTAGTATTTTTATGCTAACAGATATTATGGTAAATGCATTTGAAATTATCTAAGGGAAAATTTAGAATAAGTTCTGTTAAATTAGGCCAACAGACTACCATGATAGTCAACAGTATTTAAGCATCTTCTAGAAAAGGGTATTTAATGTGGTTCCATAGATGAGTGTCAGACATCTGTGAATCCCCTGAAATTGCACACTCAAGTGTGTCTTCCTGAGAGAAGGTCCACAGCTTTTATCATTTTGATTGTTAATAGCTTTCTGTGACCAAAAGAGTTAAAAATCACTGTTCAGTGTTATGAGGAAATAGTTTCTAAGGGGCATAAGGCACAGTTACTGTTTGAAGCTTATCAGGAAAGTAAAGTATATATCTAAGAAATAAATAATTTACTGCCCGATATCATTAGTTAATTTGCAAATGGTGTGGCACCATCCATTAGAGGTAAGCATATTGAGGTTTGAGGAGTCAGTACTCCTCCAAAAAGACTGCTGAGGACTGGCTCTGAAGATTGGCCTTGTTTCCTCTGGCTTCATTTAGCAACAGCTTCTCAGTAGTAGTCTAGAAGCCTGGTCCTGTGAAGCTTTTGGCTTTCTAAGATTATGCAATTTTGTATAGTATTGTGAGATTTTTTTTTTTAGTGTTATTCTAAATGCATGCCTGTTTTTATTGTATAGAATAAATTTTCAGAGATGTAATTAGAACTTGTTTCATGACTTGATTTTATCTTTTATTCCTTTAGAGTTACCTTTTGTCCCCTTAACATCATTTTATGTAATCCCATAATGGTCTGATTAATCATAAAGTGATATTGCATCTGGCACTGTGCTGGAATTTGCTTTTCCCGTCCCCTGTTTGAGAGCATTTGAGTTGTTTACAGTTTTTGGTTATTTAAATGAGGCTCTTAAAAGCTTTGTGCAAAACAATTTTTGTAATTATTTCTTAGGGTTATATTCTCAGAGATGAGATTATCTAGCTATAAGAAACTTTGAGAGTTTTGTAGTTCTTGGTATATGTTACCAGATTGTTCTTAAATATTGTATCAGTTTATGGTGTCGCTAACAGTATTAAGTATGTGTCTTTCCCCCAAATGCTGCGTTTAATCGTTTTCATTTACTTTGCTATTTAATTGTCATTATGTTATCAGGAGTTTGGAAGAGGTTTTAAGTGTGTAATATGAAAAGCTCTGAGTTGAAGAGAAAAAGACTAGGTGGAGCCTTGGCTAAACCTTTTTTTAAAAAATAAATTTATTTATTTATTTTTGGCTGCATTGGGTCTTCGTTGCTGCCCGCTGTCTTTCTCTAGTTGCGGGGAGCGGGGGGCTATGCTTTGTTGCGGTGCGCTGGCTTCTGACTGCGGTGGCTTCTCTTGTTGCAGAGCACGGGCTCTAGGCGCACAGGCCCAGTAGTTGTGGCACACAGGCTTAGTTGCTCTGCGGCATGTGGGATCTTCCCGGACCAGGGTTTGAACCCGGGTCCCCTGCATTGGCAGGCGGATTCTTAACCACTGCGCCACCAGGGAAGCCCTTGGCTAAACCTATTGCCCTAGAGACCCACTCTGAGCCTGGGGAATTACCCCTGCTTGGGAATTTTGTAGTCAAAATTCCACACGGCTCACCTGGTTGGAACCTTTTACCAAAAGATACAGAATTAAAGAACTAAGGCCAGTGATTATTGTCTCTCAACTAAGAAGTGTGTTTATATAAAAATATAAATTTCCCATCCTCCGCCTTCCCTGAAAAACCCATCAGTGCTAAATACTAAAATGCAGATTTTTTCTGTACAGAAATGTCTTATGTAGTTCTGTCTTTATCTCTTGTTCAGAAAATGTGGAAAATTGACTGGTATGACCCCACCCCCAAAATGAGATATAATATATTTGGTAACTGGAAAATGGAGATACTGTGAAATATCCATTTAAGAATCTTCCTAATCAGTTTAAAATAATATTTTGGAAATTGATAGTGTAACAACTTAGCTATATACTAAAAAAATAATGAAGGTGAAATTTATGTGGCTAAAACAATGAATGTGAACTTTTGTATGATAAATGAAGCAATTTGTGTTCATGTTTAGGTGAATCCATGAATTTGTTTACAGAATTATGACAGAGAAAACTAGGTTTTACCTCCTGATAAATCTGTTCAGTTACCAAGGCACTGGAAAATTTAGTCTTATTAATAGCTGCATAGTCTAGCTAGACTTAAATATTTCATATACCTATTATAATAAAATGATATATGAAGAGGGTATATATGCTCACTTAATTGTAACATTAGAGTAGCCATAGGTGATACAAAAGGAAATGGCATAAGCATTGATCAACTAGTAAAAAAGTGTATAATTTCAGTTTTTTTTTTAAGAAGGAAATTGCATTGCAGCATCACAGAGGCCATACCTAATACCATTTGAGTGGGAATTTTGGTTTTAGCTGGGTTTTTGTTTAGCTGGGTATTTGTTGCTAACCTAGCATGTTAGGTTCTGTTTTAATTTGTCACTTCTTTTTTGAGGAAAAAAAATCATTGAAAAAGAGCTTTGTTTTTCACTTTGAAAATCTCCTTGTTTCATTTACTAAACCCTAATTGGTTTACTTGTTTGAGATGGACACGTAAAACAACAAATTCTAAAATCAGGATATACTATGTGTTATTTTGACAGAGGGAGTATGAGGTTGAATAATTGAGCATATATTTTGAAAAGGATGTCAAGTTGCTATGCAGATTGATTTTATTAGCTCTAAGTGCATAGTCAGTTTGTACCTCTTTTTGGTAGTTCATTGAAGACTTTTTTGAGGTTCTACAAGTAAACTAAATGGCTAAAGAATCATATTTTCTCTTGGATACTTCCTAGGACTTTTTGACATTGTTATAAACGTTGCTTACCTTTTTGTTTCCAGGAGGTCTGTGCTTACTTGGTGCATATGCTGACAGTGATGATGAAGAGAGTGATGTTTCAGAAAAACCAGCACAGTCTAAGGAAGCAAATGGAAACCAGTCAGCTGATATTGATAGTACATTGGCCAACTTCCTAGCGGTTAGTGGTGTTTTTGTTTGGGTTTTTAGTTATTGAACACTTTGGGATCAGAATTTCAAGTGGTTAGCCTACTTGTCAATCTATGTCTGTCTCTCCTTTTTTTTTTAGTCTCTCCCCATCTCCTCTTTTTGTGACAGTTGTAATGAGAAAAATGGGGAAGAGGAGGGTTTTTTTTGTTTTGTTTTGTTTTGTTTTTTCAGTATGCGGGCCTCTCACTGTTGTGGCCTCTCCCGTTGCTCCGGACACGCAGGCTCAGCGGCCATGGCTCACGGGCCCAGCCACTCCGCAGCATGTGGGACCTTCCCGGACCGGGGCGCGAACCCATGTCCCCTGCATCGCCAGGCGGACTCTCAACCACTGCGCCACCAGGGAAGCCCAAGAGGAGGGTTTTGACTTGAGAAGCTGAGACTTAAGCTTCTCAAGTCAAAACCCTGTGTGTGTGGGATTTTTTTTTTTTTTTAAAGTGATGGCCATTTTTCTGGTTTAATGTGATTAATGAGTTTGTCACTATTTTCATTCTAAAGGAGATTGATGCTATAACAGCTCCTCAGCCTGTAGCTCCTGTAGGAGCTTCTGCTCCACCTCCAACTCCACCTCGGCCAGAGCCAAAGGAATCAACATCTGCCCTTTCTTCCACTACCCCAAATGGGACAGACTCAACCCAGACTGCAGGGTGGCAGTATGATACTCAGTGTTCACTGGCGGGAGGTAAACTTGATCCTTTGAGTTTTAAAGAAATCTAAAGCGTAGTTCTTAAAGGTGTTCTAGGCATTGAGGTTCCCAAAGGTGAAAGCCTGTGTGCTTTAGCCCCAGACTTTAGAATTCTGGTTTCTTAAATACAGTATTTAGAAAATGAAAACGGCTAGGGTATATTTTTTTCTACTGAAAGATAATTGTTTGCCTTTTAACCAGTAGCAGATTATGCTCGGTAAATAATAAAAGCCATTATTTTAAAAAGTATTTTGGGATTCAGAATACATTTTTCAACTATCAAACTGCTTTTTTAAACCATGTTTGCAAAGATGACTGAGGAGGGGGGAGTGGCCCCCCCAGGGAACATTTGACAGTGTTTGGATTTCTGGCTGTCAGTCACAGCAGAGGGTGGTAGTGGGTGGTGAGAGGAGGGTTTACTGCATCGACTGGGGAGAGGCAAGGATGCTGGTGAACACTACATCGGACTGCCTCCACAACAGAGAAGTGCCCTGCCCAGTTGTTAACAGTGCTGTGTTAGGTTGTTATAGCTTTAGAGTTGACTTGAGATAGAAGGTCAGAGTTGTGTGGGAATATGTGCTTCTTAAAATTTGTTTCATTTTCTTCTAGTTGGAATTGAGATGGGAGATTGGCAGGAGGTCTGGGATGAGAACACAGGATGCTATTATTATTGGAACACACAAACAAATGAAGTGACTTGGGAATTACCCCAGTATCTTGCCACCCAGGTGCAGGGATTACAACATTACCAGCCCAGGTAAGAATAGACTTGAAAAAAAAGTTACTAGAAGGAAATCAGAGTCTTATCTTTTGCTGATAATATTTGCCTTCTGTTTCTCTTGCTAAGTATATTTTTTTTAGTTCCGTAACAGGTGCTGAAGCTAGTTTTGTGGTAAATACAGACATGTATACTAAGGAGAAAAATATTTCAGTTTCCAGTAGTAAAAGTGCACCAGTCATAACCAAGCGAGAAGTTAAAAAGGTCAGTGTTACAACTTACCTCATCTGCTTATTTTCACATCTAAAGAACTTGAATGTTACTCTGTCACAGGTATATAAGCCTTCTGTTAATATTTTACAGCATAGATGTGAAACAGTATACATTTTGTTTCTTAAAGTTTTACATAATCTGTGTCTGTTTATTATATGGCATTTATAGCAGTTACCCAGTTCAGTGGTGCTTTTGGAGCTTTAGGGTGCAATAGAGGCTCCTTGAGTCATTGTGAAGGACATGGGAGCAGCCAAGCAGGCAACGCTTCGGGTCCCCTTCTCTGCTTCAGAATAGTTGTATTTTGGGATTCCACCTTTTTTTTTTTTTAATATAAAGATTGGCTACCTTAAAAACTGCTACTAATAAAACTTGACCATTTTTGTAATCTCATCAGTAAGAAAAGTAAGTTGTACTCTACAGAGAGAATGTGTTGAATTTTAATTTATCTTGAATTTTTGAACGATGACGGAGTTGTATCAAAAAATGCTTTTACAGGGCTTCCCTGGTGGCGCAGTGGTTGAGAGTCCGCCTGCCGATGCAGGGGACACGGACGGGTTCGTGCCCCGGTCCGGTAAGATCCCACATGCCGTGGAGCGGCTGGGCCCGTGAGCCATGGCCGCTGAGCCTGCGCGTCCGGAGCCTGTGCCCTGCAATGGGAGAGGCCACAACAGTGAGAGGCCCGCGTACCGCAAAAAAAAAAAATGCTTTTACAGAATAAGTTCACCTTTACACCTGTAAGAGGGAGGTAGAATAAATATCCCAGTGGAGGAGGTAGACACTTTAAATGAAATCACACATTTCATTTTAGAAATATTTCACTTTCCTCTGAATCACCTTCACAGCATATTTAAGTTATCTCATCATACAGAAGAGGAAGGTGAAGATTTATCCAGTCATGTGTTGAACTGGCAAGATTCTGATCTTATTTAAATCTGCCTCTGTTTCTTACTAGTCTGCCTTTTGATGTACAGAGAATAGAAGAAAAGATATGTTTGAATCCCACCCAGAACTGTGATACTGCCTTCCTAAAGTAGCAGTGTTTCCATTATACATGTGTAAAGAAAATGGTACAAACATGTACACTAATCTGATGGGAGTCAGTGGTTTTTAAGAATATCCAGTGACTGAAAATTATGGTCGTTTTTATTTTTATTTTTATTTATTTATTTATTTATTTTTGTGGTGCGCGGGCCTCTCACTGTTGTGGCCTCTCGCGTTGCGGAGCACAGGCTCCGGACGTGCAGGCTCAGCGGCCATGGCTCACGGGCCCAGCCGCTCCGCGGCATGTGGGATCTTCCCGGACCGGGGCACGAACCCATGTCCCCTGCATCGGCAGGCGGACTCTCAACCACTGCGCCACCAGGGAAGCCCTATGGTCGTTTTTAACACGAACAATTAAATGTACTGTATATTTAGGTGAGATTTCTTTGAAAGTTAAGCAAAATTATTTTATTCTTTATAGGAAGTGAATGAAGGAATTCAAGCTCTCTCAAATAATGAGGAGGAGAAGAAAGGGGTGGCAGCATCACTGCTTGCTCCTTTATTGCCTGAGGGGATAAAAGAGGAAGAAGAGAGATGGAGAAGAAAAGTAATTTGTAAAGAAGTAGAGCCAGTTTCAGAAGAGAAAGAAACAAGTACAACAGAAGAAGCAACAATAGTAAAGCCACAAGAAAGTCTATTGGACGGTGTGGAAGACCCTACTCAGGAGGATATTTGCAGTGTTGTTCAGTCTGGAGAAAGTGAAGAGGAAGAAGAACAAGATACCCTGGAGCTGGAGCTGGTTTTGGAAAGGAAAAAAGTAAGTGTTTGAAGTTCTGTTAGATGTATTTTCTTCCTTCGGAACTGTCATACTCTGGGATTGCTGTGCTCAATTTACAGCCATCGTTGGGATTTTGTTTTTCTTATCCTTTCACCTAGATATGCTTATGTAATAAAAACTTGAACTATGGAGTTGTAGTTCTTTTGGTCCCTGATGATGCTTTTGGTAGTTGACAACCAATAAAGACTAACGTTGTTATGATTTAAGGATAGATACAGTAAGTAATGTATATCTTTGGTTTAGCTTCTTAACAAACAAACATTGCGAATTCTTGTGATAATTTGGTTTTTAACCCAACAGTTAAAGTACAAGTTGACTTGCAATGATCACCTGTGGTATTGTGTGTATAGTTAAGTGGACCTTATGGGAATTCCCTAGCAGTCCAGTGGTTAGGACTTGGCGCTTTCACTGCCTGGGCCTGGGTTCCATCCCTGGTCAGGGAACTGAAATTCCACAGACTTCTATGCGGCCAAAAAAAAAAAAGGAAAAAGAAAAGTGGGCCTTGTGGGAAGATAACAGGAGAGTTTAAGAGGAACCCATTATTTCATGTGCTTTCCTTCTAAGATAAATGGTCCACAGGAAACTTTCTGATTGAGAAGTTGATTTTTACTTATTTTCTGCCCTGATTTTTCTTGGAACAGTTTTATCTACTGCTGCCTTGAGTATATACGAAGCAAAGTCTTAACAGGTGTTATAGCAGTAAATCACTTTGAAGCTTCCCGCTTTTGAAAAATTTGAAGCTATAGAGAGGGACCAGCGAAAGTTGAGCTTTATTCTTTGTGTACATGTATTAGAAAATTTGTTCATGGATCTTTAGAACCTATACCCTTTAAATCAGTATTTGTTAACTGTAATCATGAGTAAACATTTATTGAGTAACAGTAGAATTTGGAGCATAATGATCAATCCTGATGTAAAAATGTATTAAAAAATACTTATTGTCCTCAAAGGATTTAAATTCCAAAAACACATGGCTGTCATTCTTGCTACTCACACAGATAAATGTTGGTAAACAGTTAATTCCTGTTCGTCGTAGGCAGAGCTGCGAGCCTTGGAGGAAGGAGATGGTAGTGTGTCAGGGTCTAGTCCGTGTTCTGATATCAGCCAGCCAGCATCTCAAGATGGAATGCGTAGACTTATGTCTAAAAGAGGAAAATGGAAGATGTTTGTTCGAGCTACCAGTCCAGAATCTACCAGCCGGAGTTCTAGCAAAACTGGACGAGAGACTCCAGAAAATGGAGAAAGTGGTAATTTGTGCTTTAATTAAACTTGAGAGTTGAAAGATGTAGAGGAGAAATCCCTCTTACCCTTTTCTGTTTTCTCTTCAGCAAATAGAAGGATATAGCACTTTTACCCTTTTAGGAAATGCGGGGAAGGAAACTTCTGCCTTTTCCTGCTCCACCTCTGGTGGAGCAGTAAGAAATTGAGAGGCTAGAATCCATCGGGCTGTGTATTCACTACTGATTCGGAATAACTTCTCCCTCAAAAACAAAAAAATGAGATTGGGTCTCTCCCTCCCTTTTCTTTTTATCACTCACTACAGTAATTGTCATGATAATCTGCATAAAGACCGTGGATTCTCTTTACCTCTCTATTACCAGTTGGTAAACACGGCAGGCAAGGCCCACCTCTGGCAAACCCAGCCTCATTTTCCCTCTCTGTGTACAAGTTGTCCAGCCTTTGGTTGGGTGTGTAGATAGTCTGGTACTGTCATGAGGACCCAAGTCATCTTCAGGGTAATATAGAGGAGAACCTGCTGCATTTTTGCAGTCTGTTACCAGAACTAACTAATTTTAATCACCAAACCTTAGTTGAGTGTACCAAGCAGAAGGTACCTTATAGGTTACAGTTTAAAAATAACAAGTAAACAAAAACACAGGTAATAAATAAATGCAAACATCCTTGAATTTTTCTTTCCAATCAACCATATAGAAGAATATGAAGTAGAATTCTAAAGGTGCCCCTCCCCCCTTCGTCTTTTCACTGTTTTCATGCCCTACCCTGAGGTCCGTTTTCTTTATTTTTTTATCTACATATATTCTTCTAGACCTTTTCCTCTTTTTTTAATATACGTTGGTGGTTTTGTGTGTGTGTGTGTGTAATGTGCATATGTAAATTTTTGTGTGTGTGTGTGTGTAATGTGCATATGTAAATTTTACCATAGGTGAGATTAACCATATGGATTGTTAGACATACTTTTTTGTTTAACAAGGTCTTGAAAATTGTTTTTAACTACTGAGTAGTATAGATGTCTTCATTTAACTCTTTCCCCATTGATGGACATTTGTGTCCTTGTTTCACTCTTAGAAGTAATATTACATTCATTTTATCCCAAAAAAGTATAAATATTAGCCATTCAAATATCCATCAAAAGAGTAGTGGATAAATTGTGATGTATTCTTCCAATTGAATACTAAGCAGCAGTAAAAAATGAATGATCCATTGCTATATGCAGTAACATGGATTAATGTCAGGAACAATAATGTTGAATTTAAAAAGCCACAGAAGAATGCATATGTTACTGCTCCATGTATATAAGTTGAAAAATAAGCAGAAATATTGTGCTTAAAGATCTATCCATGATGAAAGTAGAGGCATTTACCAACACCATCAGGGTGTGTCTGGTGTGAACATGTTGGGGGAGAGGCACAGGGAGCTTCGAGGTGTTATTAATAGTCTTCTGTTAAGCTGGGTTGTAGTTACTTGAGTGCTCATGTTGTTTTTTAAATATACTCATTAGTTAATGATACTATGCAATTAAAATAATGCTGTAGTAAACATCTTGGTACATCTATCTTTATGCAGATTTTAGTACCATTATAGTATAGATTCCCAGTGGTATATTGCTAGGTCAAGGGGTATATGCATTTTCATTTGATAGATCCTGCCTAACTGCCCTCCAAAATAATCAAGTCTTAGAGCTCTAGCAGTGCTTAAAATTGTTAAATTCTTAAACCTGCCATCAACTGTAAGATGTCTAATATACCAATGAACTATAAACTAGTAAGTGAGAGAGTAGAAAGATTTGGTTTTAGACAACATGAAAATGCAGAAGGAATATTAATGATCAAATAAAAAGAACAAGGCCATTGTATGAAAAGATTAAGTACTTAATACAAAATTTTAGGCTAATGAAAGCTGTTGAGAGTGATATTAAAGTCACATTTCTTCTCTAGATCAAATATTAACCAGCGTTAAGAAAAGGTACTCAAATTTGTTTTTTTGTTTGTTTTTAGTCTGTGATCCTCCAGAGAGATGGATTTACATTGTATATGTTTGGTAAGCAGGTGTTAAGCAAACATAACAAAGAGTTCATATCTTTTAGTCCATTTAAGTATGTGGTAAACCTACCTATTCTTTTTTGGAGATTCCCACTACCAGCAGACAGCACCAACCAGAAGAGTAGGTAGGTCCAATAAAGGCTGTCTACAGGTGTTAACCAGTTCAGGAAGGGAGTTATTTGGTAGTTTAATATGCTGCTCTGGTCTTGAAAGCCTTTTTTTAAAAAATAAATTTATTTGTTTTTATTTTTCGGCTGCGTTGGGTCTTCATTGCTGCGCGTGGGCTTTCTTTAATTGCGGTGCACGGGCTTCTCATTGCAGTGGCTTCTCTTGTTGCGGAGCACGGGCTATAGGCACATGGGCTTCAGTAGTTGTGGCACATGGGCTCAGTAGTTGTGGCTCGCGGACTCTAGAGGGCAGGCTCAGTAGTTGCGGCGCACAGGCTTAGTTGTTCCGCAGCATGTGGGATCTTCGCGGACCAGGGCTTGAACCCGTGTCCCCTGCGTTGGCAGGAGGATTCTTAACCACTGCACCACCAGGGAAGCCCTGAAAGCCTTTTTATCAAAACCCATTTGATAAAGAACCGTTAGATATTCTAGCTTTTGTAAATAATTGAAGCCATGATTTTCTGGAAGAGAAGATTAGAAAAGATTAATAGATGAAGGAGGAAGGGAAGGCAGAAACTTCTTGGTAATGTGGTAAAACAAAGTAAATCATGTATATAGACACATTTTAAGAAAGGTGATTATAGGGGCTTCCCTGATGGTGCAGTGGTTAAGAATCTGCCTGCCAATGCAGGGGACGCAAGTTCGAGCCCTGCTCCGGGAAGATCCCACATGCCGTGGAACAACTAAGCCCGTGCACCCCAACTGCTGAGCCTGCGTGCTGCCACTACAGAAGCCCACAGTCCTAGAGCTCGTGCTCCACAACAAGAGAGGCCACCGCAATGAGAAGCCTGCACACCACAATGAAGAGTGGCACCCGCTCGCCACAATTAGAGAAAGCCCGTGTGCAGCAATGAAGACCCAATGCAGCCAAAAATAAATAAATAAAATAAATTTATTTAAAAAAAAAGAAAGGTGATTATAAAGGATTAAATTTTTTGGCTCTTTAGAGACAGTAGGTTGATAAGTCACTAGGGCTTCCTTAACATGTAAGGAGAAAACAGGCAAAGGAGAGCACTAATAACTTTCAGATATTTGCTACGGGGTAAGAAAATGTATTTGGGGCTCTATTAGTATTGGTCCTTTTTTTTTTTAATTTTATTTTTTTTATTGAAGTATAGTTGATTTACAATGTGCCAATCTGTCCTGTACAGCTAAGTGACTCATTTATACACATATAGACATCCTTTTTTTTATATTTTTTCATTATGGTTTATCAGAGGATATTGAATATAGTTCCCTGTGCTATAGAGTAGGACCTCGTTGTTTACAGTCCTTTTGATTTAATTTCACATATTTTCTTTTTTAGCAATTGGTGCTGAAAATTCAGAAAAAGTAGATGAAAATTCAGACAAAGAGATGGAAGTAGAAGAATCTCCAGAAAAGATTAAAGTACAAACAGCACCTAAAGTAGAAGAAGAACAGGACTTGAAAGTATGTATATTACTTAATGCAATTTGACAAATAAGTATTTTTAAATTGGCGAACCATTTTAAATAGGCCAACTACTTTCTTTTAGCAAGTAGTAAAAAGTAATCTTTACTATCTCCAAATATAAATCATTTATTTGGTTAGGTGAAAAGGTTATATTTAAGGCTGAAATAAGGAGCTATGAGACTGACTTGATGTAGAGAAATTATCTAAAAATAAATTCTAAATGCTTAATTACTTATAAGTAAGTCTCCATTGGAAAGCAGTAGCTTATCAACTATAGGCTTCTCTAGTTTGGAAGTACTAAAGAGACTCAAGTTACAAATTTAATTCCTGCATGAACTACTTGTCCTTACACAAAGGCATATTTGTTTCCAATTTCATTTCGGTTGCTAATGTCATGAGAAGAATTGGACCAAGTAAGTGTGTGGCTCTTAAAGTGTGATCTGTTGGAAAAACCACTTAGCATATTCTTTTGACTTGAAAGAGTTTGTCCACTCACCAGTTAGTGTACAGCCGTGTAGATGGGACTGGGAGAATTAATTTTGTTCAGTGTGGGGCTAGTGTAAGCAATTAGTAATGGATAAATGATGGCTTGGACAATATTGGGGGTTATGTCATTTAGGACCTATTTTCAACTTCCATATCGTATTAGAGTAGATAGTGCGTCTAATTTCTCTTGACCTTGTCTCATTATTTAACACTTTGTTATGTGAATTATTTTACTGTAAATTAGGGTTTTATCTTGTACATAACTAGTTGCGGTATGTGAGATAGGCTGTTTATAGGCAGACCCATTTTTCTAGTATCTGCAACAATAAATGAAAGATTTTACATAATAAAATTTTGCTGACTCTGTTTTTATTTTTCCTTTTTTTTCTTTCCTGCATTACAGTTTCAGATTGGAGAACTGGCAAATACCCTGACAAGTAAATTTGAATTCTTAGGCATTAATAGGCAGTCCATCTCCAACTTTCATGTGCTGCTTTTACAGACTGAGGTAATTTAGCCATTTTTAGTATAAATAGTCAGTGTTTGAATGAAATGCTGTGTGTGTGAGGAATCTGTCTTATTTATGTTTCAATCCTAAATTTAAATTTTTAATCTTGATGTATATTTGAACCACCAGCCCAGGAAATAAAACTATGTATTAGCCAAAGCAAAACATAATTATGGAAATAAATACTGAGAGTTTGTGTATGATGATGATACTTAACCCCCTTGAATTGGCATATATTCTGTTTTTCTAAGAAATTAAAATTCTGTTCATAGTGATGATGAGACCACATAATGTTGAAAGTACTTTATAAGTGTTAAAGCATTATAGACTTTTTTGGCGGGGCACGGGCAGGGGTGGCACTCAGCTTTTGGGATCTTAGTTCCCCCACCAGGGATCACACCCGGGCCCACGGCAGTGAAAGCGAGGAGTCCTAACCACTGGGTCGCCAGGGAATTCCCTACAGGTCTACTTAAAAAGAGAAGTTCTGGATCCTATTTGTAACCTGTGTACTTTACAATAAATAGGATTAGGTAAGGAATTCCTGTAGGAAGCTCACTGATTTCCTTGAGAACTAAACCTTTAATTTTGATTAATAACATTACTTAATTGAATGAACTATCCACCCAAAAAATAAAGTTACTGGGGAACCATCTTAATATAGTCCAAAGGGAAAAACAAAACTACTGCTACTCATTTTCACAGATGTTGGAGATTTGACAGTACTGGGGTCCAGTCTCATTTTTGAGAACTCTGAAGAGCAAACAAGATTTTTAGGCTGGGATTTCTTTTCCCGTTTGGTCTAGTCTGCTGCCAGAGTATACATCATGGACCAGAAGACTTAAGTTCCTTTTACCTCTGCCTCCTGACATAATAATAAGTCTTTAACTTACTGCTTTTTTATTTTAGACACGGATTGCAGACTGGCGGGAAGGGGCTCTTAATGGAAACTACCTTAAACGAAAACTTCAGGATGCAGCAGAACAACTAAAACAGTATGAAATAAACGCCACTCCTAAAGGCTGGTCCTGCCACTGGGACAGGTACGCACTCTTCTCCCCTTTTCACCTTTCACCTTTGACATCTCAGACTTGATTTGTGATCACCACCACCTGACGACCTGACAGCCTGTCTGGAGACTGAGAGCAGCTGCGTTAGCGGTGCTGGGCAGGCAGAGCACCCCGAGCACTTGCAGAGTTTGGGCCAGCCACACGTTGGAGAAACAAAAAGCAATGTCTAAAGTGTTCCATGTAACGGATTTTTTCCCAAGATTGGACAAAGCTGGTTTTTACTCCAGAGTGTTGTTGCACGGAGTAGGGCGGGCTTGGGGGTTAAGCGCATGCGAGAGCTCTGTGCGCTTTACAGGACCTCTGGAAGCAACTACTCCTGATTAACCTCGGTGAAGTTAAGGAAAGCTTCGTGGCTGAAGATGTGAATGAAGAACAAGATTACTATCTTCTGCCAGCAGGTCAGATGAAAACATTTCTTTTTATATTTGGCTTTTCTTGATTTTTTTTTCGTTATTTGAAATCTTTGCTCTTTTATTTTTCAGCTCCCAGATCCTCTCCCTCTCTTTAGCTTTCACTGTGTTTGGTATCAAGAGTATGAAATGTGAATTCCACGGTTCAAGAGGGGAAGAGTCACCTTTCGCAAACTTCGTTCTCTTCTTTGGAAGGGAAATTAGTGTTCTAGGAGATTGAGTCCCTTTGCTAATGAAACTTGAAACCCTGTTAAGCATTGGCAAAAAAAAAAAAAAAAAAAAAAGATGTGAGAGGTGTTTTTCTAAGTCATCTGTTGGAGTGAGAGGGCTCAGGGCTGTATTCACAGAGCTGCTGGCAGTGCAAATAGCTTTGAATTATCCTTGGTTCTCCATCCTCAATTGTCAAAGCTCTTTGTTGCCTTTGTGAATAGCAGTCCATTAAGAAGAGGTTCGTCCCTGTGAGAGCAGACTGCTGTCCTGGGACAGGACCAAATGGAAGTGTCTTTGTAGGAGAATGGGTCTTAAAACATGTGTTTTCTTTCTTGTAATTTAGGGATCATAGACGATATTTCTATGTAAACGAACAGTCGGGCGAGTCTCAGTGGGAGTTCCCAGATGGTGAGGAGGAAGAGGAAGAAAGCCAAGCACAAGAAAGTAGAGACGAGACTCTTCCTAAACAGACCTTGAAAGACAAAACTGGCACTGACTCAAATTCTACAGACTCTTCCGAGAATTCCACAGGTGGGACAATTTACCCTATATTAATTGGAGAGAAATTATTTTAGAGGGAAAAAAAGACTTGTATTAACATGTAAAAGAAAATAATTTGAATCATAATCACATAAATTTCTAACTAAAAAATAATGGCTTGCCCTAAGGAAAAGAAAAAAAGAATGCAGGGCTTATATTGAAGAAAATTAAGGTAGTGACTAGTTGGAAGTAAGCATAGTATTGATACCAGCCAGACTCTGCTAAAAAGTAAAATTATGAGCCGGTGTATTTTGATTTTAAAAGATTGTCCTATAACTATTCTGTCATGCCACAGACGAAGCTGTGGATTTCCAATAACAGGAATTCTAATTAATGCTAAGGAACCAGTTATTTAAATTGTCGATATTTATGTGGAGTAATAAGAGATTTGTTCTGCCTTTCTGTAGAGCACTTAGTCTGCTGATTTTGCAACCTCATTTTTATACTTCACTAATCTCGTAGGAAGTATGGTTGTTACAAACCAAAATGATCTGAATAAATGCTGTGAAACTAGGACCATACTTGTTTCAGAGAAGCAAAATAATTGATCATTGCAAATCATCAATATTCTCGTATAAAACAATTAAGATGGCTCAATCCAGTTAAAGTACTCTTAGGGAACTTCAGTTTGGTTACGTAATTTTTTTTTTTGCGGTGTGCGGGCCTCTCACTGTTGCGGCCTCTCCCGTTGCGGAGCACAGGCTCCAGACGCTCAGGCTCAGCGGCCATGGCTCACGGCCCAGCCGCTCCGCGGCATATGGGATCCCCCCGGATGGGGTTACGAACCCGCGTCCCCTGCATCGGCAGGCGGACCCTCAACCACTGTGCCACCAGGGAAGCCCTGGTTATATAAATTTAAAAAAGAAAAAAAAGGCTTTCACATTTCACAGTTTTTCATTTACTCTGAGAATCTGAAGAACCATTGCTTGATTTCCTTATTATGGAAGAAGATACACTGTTTTTTTTCCTCGAAGTCCCATCTTTCTTGGAATGACAAAAATAAGTGTCTAATGAAGCATAGTCAAGACTGTGATGAACAAACAGCCTTTCAATCTGAAAAACTAGTAGATGTTTGTTTAAATGATAGCATGTGAAGGTAAGAGTGTTGTGGAATGATTTCTAAAGTCATAAACCTTTGTGAACTATAGTCAATATTTTGTAATAACCTATAATGGAAAAAATCTGAAAAGTATATATATGTATAACTGAATCACTTTGCTGTATGCCTGAAACATTGTAAATCAAACTACAAGTTTTTTTTAATTAAAAAATAAAGTCACAAACCTTTGAGGATAAAAAGATAGTTTTTGGTAAGATGGGAGTGAAGAGCTGAATTCTTATGTCCTCTGCTAATCAAAAATAATATTTTGTATTCTACTGGCTCCCTAATCCCAGTAGAAAAGTTCTGATTGTGTACCAAATAAAAATGGTCATGTACCAATGATTTTGTTAACTTCTTAAATAGCCTAAGAATCATTATCAGGTCACTCAAAATAGGCACCTATGACTGCAGATAATTTTAGAACATAGCAAAAAAGTGGTTTTCTACTTCATATTTCAGAAAAAAAAATTCTTAAGTTACAGGGTGTACCATTTTCATGAAGAGATTTTCTTTAGATTACTTTCTCATTCTTTGGGTAGTGAATAGTAGATACGTCTAGTAACTTGGTTGTATTTACTTTTTAATAGTTAGTGACCTGAAGAGGCTTGATGGTGGTTCTGGTTTGGTGATTCCCTTCTTGACCAGTGTCTAATGTCCCTTCTTATATGTTCTAAAGCTTAATTGCTAATGCTAAGTGTTGTGTGAATACCTTAGAGTTAAACATTAAGTTACTTTCTCCCTTTGTTAATGACACGCAGTTGGTACTGTCTGATAAAGGAAAAAGCCGCTGGTAAACCAGCTTATATTTTTGAGCCTCTTGATTGAGAGCTACTAAAACCACATGATAAACTTGATCTAAATAAAATCCAAATCTTGTACTAAGGTCTTTGGAATTGAAGAGCAATACCAATCACTATTTTAAGCCTGTAAAGAAAGTGTATAATGCTTGCTTTTTGTCAGCCCAACAGTGGTTAAAATCATCTTTTAAAGAAGAAAACATATACACTGAGGAGCAAGAAAGTTTCAAAGTTCTGTTCATTTTTAATCCTTGTTCATTGTTGCATGTTTGAATTTGACATTATATCTCTTAAGATGAGTGATACTTCAAGATACCCAACATGTCTGTTTTGCTGGGCTTTTGTCAGGTTAAGTTAAGCTGCTTTTCCAAAAAGTCTTATTTCTATAATAATTTCTTGATTTAAACTGATAAACTGGCCTCTTGCCTCAAAATACTAAGCAATAATACTTTTGGGGGAGTATAGGAAAACAATAAAGGAAGCCTACCTTTATAAGAAAGAAAGCCTGATTTTCTATTTATATAGAAGTAAAGATTCATAGAAAAAATATGTTCTTGGAGAATTCAACATTTGTATCCTCACGGTATTCTGTTTTTAAGCTTGGTAGTTTAAAAAATTTATTAGCACATAATAAAAGCTATGTATATACCATTTTAATCTCTCCTTGGACTTCAGACTTAATGTTCTCTTAAATGGCAAAATACCTCAACTGGGTTAAATTTAGAAATGAAGAGAAGCAGTATGTAATATGACATCCATGGATATTCAAACTAGGATTTCTCGAAATTCTTTGTATTTAAGCTAAAAGAGATAATTATCAGTGTTACGATGCAGCTTTTATGTTTTGAGTAAACTTAGTTTAGGATTCAAATATTAACTCTAAAAGTGCTCCTTGTATGATCTAAATTTATCAAGTCTAGTTTGTTTCCTATTTACAGAAAGCTCAATTATTTCTGATTAACTTTGTTGAAGGTTGTAAACCACATTATTAATCTTGAACCTGCTTTGTTTTCTTGATTTCCTCTGCATAGCAGCTTCTCACCATCATAAACATACCAGTATTGCATTATGCTTCCAGATGAGAAACCTGCCAACATATAAATCTGACAAATTTGTTTACCTACCATATATTATGGTTGGTTTAGTAAAAGGAAGTTTAATAAGTTATTAATCCTCAGTGTTTACTTCCTCAGTTCTGATGTAATCTTGATGTACTGTTATGTAATGTAGTAGACTGCCTGCCCATACCCAAACTGTCTACCAGTTAGTGTAGAGATTCATAAAGCTTAATGAGACACTTGAAGACTTTTAGCTGGAAAACTACATTCTTGTTTTCTGGTGAATTTTTTTCAGTTCCCTTTTCCTTGGTAGTAAGCAGTTTCTCAAAATAATTAGAGTAACTGTGTGAATTATGTTCTTCAAGTCTCTTACATAATGTATCATCTACCTGTTCCGTAAAAAAGTGAAGCTATTCTAAAAGCCAAATGGTTCATGGCTGCTTTGGTTTTACACTGTTGAGTGCCAGTGTGCTGTATTTTGAGCAAAGTAAGGTAAAAGGCCTTATCCTTGTTCTAGAGCCTTTTATAATAGAGTCGTTATTTAATCTACTGCTTTGACCATGGAATTTGACAGGTGACGGCATCTGGATCTCTACTCCGTGAGAAGTGAAATTTGAGATTTCTAACGCTCTTAGACTCCTGATATTTCACCAGGACATCTTGTTAAAATAGCACTAGGGGAGTTCCCTCATGGCCTAGTGGTTAGGATTCTGAGCTTTCACTACTGTGACCCGGGTTCAATTCCTGGTGGAGGAACTGAGATCCTGCAAGCAAAATGCACGGCTCGGCCAAAAAAATATATATATCACTAGACTAGGGGTCAGACTTGACCACTAAGAGCTATATGATCTTGGGCAAGTCATTTCCCTCCTGGGTTTCATTACCTTTAAAATGAGAGGGGTAAACTAGACGATTTCTCATGTCTCTTCTACTCCTAAATTCTATGATTTTAGGGAGAAAATCCCCTTCAGCATTCCTGGGATATATATCTAATAGTCCCAAATATTGTGAAACTTCCCTATTGACGATAAAGAGGGATGGGGAAGGCTGCAAGTAAGTATATCTTCCTATTTTCTCTAATCTTTAAATCTTTTCCCAGCAGAGAAAGGGTAGTAATTTACTATGACTTTTGCAAATTTTGAGGAAAGCTAACCCTGCAGCTCCTCAGCTATAATTTCTTAACTTCAGCAGCCATTTCAAATCCTCCATATCTTCAAACACCTCTTCTCTGTGTTATATTTATCATTATCATTTACCTTGAAGATTCATGCTCACTGATTTCCCTTTTCTCATCACAGGAATAAAAAATTACCCTCTCTCATTTGTTGCTGTGATTTAGTAAATGAATAATTCACACAAAGGTGTGAAGGAATGATAGGATTGACAATACCACCTTGCAAATGGATTTTTGAAACTTAGTAACCCAAATTAATTGAAATGGGGAGAGTTTGTGTGATTTGAATGTGTACTTCTCTGGGTCATCCTTAATTACTTATCTAGCTCACTAAAAGATAAAGTACATGGAATCAGTATTGCAAATGCACATCATTCACTCTCTTTTGAAATAAAGAAGACCCCAGAATGTTGCCTTCTAGTTGTGTATCTTTGAAATAAACTTCAGGTTCAGATGACTGAATTTCTCATTAAGTTGATGTGATGTTGCTTCATTTACTCAGCCATAAATCTGTACCCAGAAAACAAGACTAGTATAACACAGCTGGGGCGAGTGCTAACAGTAAATTCTATAAATTTATCTTTTCATGGAAGTCATTTTTGAACTGAGTTTAATATTTCAGTGACATCAGTGTAGAATAGATGTCTGTGGGACAGGTTTTGTCTATATAATCAGTTGAACATTTCTGTGTTCATGGAGTTTTAGTCTTGCTTTTTCCCTGACTCCTATTTGTTTTCATAGGTTCTCTTTGTAAAGAGTCCTTTTCTGGCCAAGTTTCTTCTTCATCACTCATGCCACTTACTCCGTTCTGGACCCTTCTTCAGTCAAATGTGCCTGTGCTTCAACCTCCATTACCTTTGGAAATGCCACCGCCTCCGCCTCCACCTCCAGAATCCCCGCCTCCCCCTCCCCCTCCTCCTCCTCCTGCAGAAGATGGTGAGATCCAGGAGGTCGAGATGGAGGATGAAGGAAGTGAGGAGCCTCCTGCTCCAGGAACGGAGGAGGATACTCCATTGAAACCTTCAGCACAAACCACAGTTGTAACTAGCCAGGTGAGAAATGCCATCTGGCATTCTGAAAAGTTTTGGGGGACTGGGGCATGATTGACACGTTTTATTTTTTTTTAATTTATTTGTTTATTTTGGGCTGTGTTGGGTCTTTGTTGCTGCGTACGGGCTTTCTCTAGTTGTGGCAAACGGGGGCTACTCTTCATTGTGGTGCACGTGCTTCTCATTGCAGTGGCTTCTCTTGTTGCAGATCACAGGCTCTAGGTGCGTGGGCTCAGTAGTTGTGGCATGTGGGCCCTAGAGCACATGGGCTTCAGTAGTTGCAGCGAGCAGGCTTCAGTAGTTGTGGCTTACAGGCCCAATAGCTGTGGCTTGCGGGCTTTAGAGCGCAGGCTCAGTAGTTGTGGGGCACAGGCTTACTTGCTCCGCAGCGTGTGGGATCTTCCCGGACCGGGGATTGAACCCGTTGTCCCCTGCATTGGCAGGCTGATTCTTAACCACTGCACCACTAAGGAAGTCCCTACATGTTTTATTTTAGAAGAGGATACTTAACCAGGGGCTACAGCCACTGACTAGAATCTCTGTTTCAGACTTCAGCTGACTGTACCATCTCTAGTTCTCCTTCCACTAAAGCAATAAAGAGAAAAGCTACAGAAATTAGTACTGCAGCAGTTCAGAGATCAGCTACCATTGGTAGTTCTCCGGTCCTCTACAGCCAATCAGCTGTAGCTACAGGTAAGCATTGTGATTAAAATGTATTTTCATCAGTGTATTATCTTTGTTTCCAGAATTAGATATCATAAATTAATGTTAAAGGCTTTTCATTGCAAAGACAGTTTATGTGCATTTATTTCAGTTACTAAAAACCACTGTTAACATTGGCATATATCCTTCCAGATTGTTTTCTGAGCATTTACACAACATCATTGATCTTGATGTTTAAGTACCTTAATGCTAAAATATTCGGAACACCAGAAAATGTGACTGGGTTTTTTGTTTGTTTTTGGGGGGGTGGTTTGTGTGTTTCTTGGCGGGGGGGGGGGTATATTAGAATCACTTTGTAGGTGATCTAACTCCCAATTTCCTTTTCCTCCTCCTTCTTGTTTTTGGCTGTGTCACAATGTCCTTTTTTTTTCTTTTTTTTTTAAGATGTTGGGGGTAAGAGTTTATTAATTTATTTATTTTTGCTGTGTTGGGTCTTCATTTCCTTGCAAGGGCTTTCTCTAGTTGTGGGAAGCGGGGGCCACTCTTCATCGCGGTGCGTGGGCCTCTCACTGTCACAGCCTCTCTTGTTGCGGAGCACAGGCTCAGTAGTTGTGGCGCACGGGCCTAGTTGCTCCACAGCATGTGGGATCCTCCCAGACCAGGGCTCGAACCCGTGTCCCCTGCATTAGCAGGCAGATTCTCAACCACTGCGCCACCAGGGAAGCCCCACGATGTCCTTTGTATAGTTTTATGTTTTCTGTTCTAGGTCACCAGGCAACAGGGATTGGACACCAGGCACTATCAGTTAGCCATCCAGCAACAGGAATGGGTCATCAGGCCAGAGGAATGAGCCTACAGTCCAATTACTTAGGACTGGCATCAGCTCCTGCAATTATGAGCTATGCTGAGTGTTCCGTCCCAGTGGCAGTGACTGCTCCCACATTGCAGCCAGTCCAGGCCCGCGGCGCTGTGCCCGCCACTGCCATTATAGAGCCGCCGCCGCCGCCACCTCCTCCTCCTCCTCCTCCCCCCCCACCACCACCACCACCAGCTCCCAAAATGCCAGCACCTGAGAAGACAAAAAAAGGAAAGAAAGATAAGGTAGAGTAAACCTCTCTTTACATTTTAGTTTAAAATTTTTGTTTTATTGAGGTGATAGTTAAAGTATAAATTCAGTAGCACTTAGTATATTCACACTGTGGTGTAACCACCACCTCTCTCTAGTTACATAACATTTTCATAACTCCAGAGGAGAACCCTATACCCATTAAGCAGTCACACCTCATTACACCTGCAGTGAACATTTGGGTGCATATGTCTTTTTGAATTATGGTCTTCTCTGGGTATATGCCCAGTAGTGGGATTGCTGGGTCATATGGTAGTTCTATTTGTAGTTTTTTAAGGACCCTCCATACTGTTCTCCATAGTGGCTGTATCAGTTTACATTCCCAGTAACAGTGGAGGAGGGTTCCCTTTTCTCCACACCCTCTCCAGCATTTATTGTTTGTAGATTTTTTAATGACGGCCATTCTGACCAGTGTGAGGTGATACCTCATTGTAGTTTTTTGCATTTCTCTAATGATTAGTGATGTTGAGCATCTTTTCATGTTTTTGTTGGCAATCTGTATATCTTCTTTGGAGAAATGTCTCTTTAGGTCTTCTGCCCATTTTTGGATTGGGTTGTTTGTTTTTTTGATATTGAGCTGCATGAGCTGCTTTTATATTTCGGAGATTAATCCTCTGTCGGTTGCTTCATTTACAAATAATTTCTCCCATTCTGAGGGATGTCTTTTTGTCTTATGGTTTCCTTTGCTGTGCAAAAGCTTTCAAGTTTCATTAGGTTCCATTTGTTTGTTTTTATTTCCATTTCTCTAAGAGGTGGGTCAGAAAGGATCTTGCTGTGATTTATGTCATAGAGTGTTCTACCTGTGTTTTCCTCCAAGAGTTTTACAGTCTGGCCTTACATTTAGGTCTTTAATCCATTTTGAGTTTATTTTTGTGTATGGTATTAGAATTTCATTCTTTTACACGTAGCTGTCCAGTTTTCCCAGCACCACTTACTGAAGTGCCTGTCTTTTCCCCACTGTATATTCTTGCCTCCTTTGTCAAAGATAAGGTGACCATATGTGCATGGCTTTATCTCTGGGCTTTCTATCCTGTTCCATTGATCACTGTTTCTGTTTTTGTGCCAGTACCATACTGCCTTGATTACTGTAGCTTTGTAGTATAGTCTGAAGTCAGAGAGCCTGATTCCTCCAGCTCTGTTTTTCTTTCTCAAGATTGCTTTGACTCTTCGGGGTCTTTTGTGTTTCCATACAAATTGTGAAATTTTTTGTTCTAGTTCTGTGAAAAATGCCATTGGTAGTTTGATAGGGATTGCATTGAATCTGTAGATTGCTTTGGGTAGTATAGTCATTTTTACAATGTTGATTCTTCCAATCCAAGAACGTGGTATAGCTCTCCATCTGTTTGTATCATCTTTAAGTTCTTTCATCCGTGTCTCATAGTTTTCTGCATACAGGTCTTTGTCTCCTTAGGTAGGTTTATTCCTAGGTATCTTATTCTTTTCGTTGCAGTGGTAAAGGGGAGTGTTTTCTTAATTTCATTTTCAGACTTTTCATCATTAGTGTATAGGAATGCAAGAGATATCTGTGTATTAATTTTATATCCTGCTACTCTACCAGATTCATTGATTAGCTCTAGTAGTTTTCTGGTAACATCTTTAGGATTCGCTAGGTATAGTATCATGTCATCTGCAAACAGTGACGGTATTTTCAGTTAATTTTTGTATGGTGTCAAGTAGAGATCCAATTTCACTCTCTTGAGTGTGATACCCTGTTGTCCCAGGACCATTTGTTGAAGAGACCATTCTTTCCCCCATTGAATGGTAGACCTTATCTAAAATCAGTTCACCATAAACATACGGGCTTATTCCATTGGTCTATATGCCAGCACCACGTTGTTTTGATTACTATAACTTTGTGGTATGTTTTGAATTTGAGACGTGTGAGTTCTCTGACTTGGTGCTTCTTTTTCAGTATTGGCTCTTCAGGCCCCCTTGTAATTTCATATGAATTTAAAGGTCAGCTTTTCCATTTCTACATAAAAGGCCAGTGGAATTTTGATAGGGATTGCATTTACCTGTAGATTGCTTGGGTCTTATTACCTATTTAACAATATTGAATCTTCCAGTCTGAGCACAGGATTCCTTTCCATTTATTTAGGTCTTTAATTTCTTTCAGCATTGTTTTATAATTTTCAGTGTACAACTCTTTCATCTCCTTGGCTAAATTTATTCTCAGGTATTTTATTCTTTTGCGTGCTATTTTAAGTGGTATGATTTTACCCTTTTATCGTTATGTAATGTTCTTCTTTATCTCTTTTAACAGTTTTTTACTTAATTTCTATTTTGTCTTGTAGTAATCCACTTACCCCTTCTTTCTCTTGGTTACAATTTTCATGGAATGTGTTTTTCTGTCCTTTCACTTTAAACTTGTGTATGTCCTTAGATGTAAAATGAATTTCTTATAGACGTGATCAGTTTCAATTGCATTTTGTTTTTTTAATCCATTCTGCCAGTATTGTAACCAAAGAAAGTGGGGGTTCCAGCTGCTCACCACTCAGAAGCCAGTAAAGAGGCAAGGTTGGCGGAAAGGGAAGTTTGCTTTATTTTTGATGCTGGCAACCCGGGGTGGGAAGGAGCTTCTGTCAAGAGGCCAACTCCCCCCACTTACAGTCAGTGGACAAGAACTTTCGTAGGTGAAGGGAGTGGGCTACAGGCAGAAACAGCACTGTCAGCTCTAACAGTCCATCTTGAAATTGGTCATGCGGTGGCCTGATCAGCATCATCGTGATTGTTTTAAGTACAATTAATCTTCAGTTCCAGGGTCAGTTTGTTCCCATTTCCTTGAGACCATTTCTTGGAATTGTGGCAGCTTATGTCATGGCTACAGTCTGGTCATCATGTAGTTAACATCTTCCACCTGGTGGGGGTTTCAGTATAAGACGGCTCACAGGATGTGGCTCAGAATATTATCTATAGCCCTTGAGAAGGAACTAAAGGTCCTTAACTATGCTTAATGACTAAACATTTATTACTTGGTCTCATTTGACTGTTTTCCTTTGTTTCTGCATTTTCTCATTTCTCCAATGAAACTTTTTTTTTTTTTTTTTTTTTTTTTTTGGCTGCGCTGCTTGGCATTTGGAATCTTAGTTCCCCAACAAGGGATTGAACCTGCACCCCCTGCAGTGGAAGCATGGAGTCTTAACCACTGGACCACTAGGGATGTCCCTAATTAAACTTATTCTTTGGCTGAAGTTTTTTCACAGACAAAATGTAGGCCAAGGACATGACAGGAAGGGACCATAGGGTCCTGCTCCATTGCAGTATGTGTTTTTTGATTGTAGCGTTTAATCCGTTTACATTAGTAAATTAATAATTTACTATAGTAATTACTGATAAGGATTTGGTATTCCTTTTGGTTGTTTTCTGTATGTCTTAATAGCTTTTTTGTCTCTCATTTCCTCTCTTACTGCCTTCCTTTATGTTTAGTTGATATTTTTCAGTGACACATTTTGGTTTCTTTTTCATTTCCTTTTGTGTATATTCTATATTTATTTTCTTTGTGGTTATGGTAGGAATTACATGTAATATCTATTTTAAACTGGTACAGTCAATTGCAGACAAAAACTCCTATACAGATGCACCTCCACTCTGTTATGTTATTGGTGTTACAGATTATATCTTTATATACTGTGTACCCATTAATGTAGACTTGTAATTATTTTTTATGCTTTTGTCTTTTAAAATCTGTAGAAGAATAAAAATTATGAATCAGTATCACAATAATACTGGTTTTTATGTTTGTTCTTGTATTTACCTTTACCAGAGAACTTTAAATTTTTGTATGACAAGTTACTATCTAGCATCTTTTCATTTCAGCTTGAAAGACATGCTTTAGCATTTCTCGTAGGGCACATCTAGTGGTAATGAATTTTCTCAGCTTTTGTTTATCTAGGAATATCTTAGTTTTTCTCCCTCAGTTTTTTTACATTTATTTATTTATATTTTGGGCTGCATTGGGTCTTCCTTGTTGTACGTGGGCTTTCTCTAGTTGCAGCGAGTGGGCGTTACTCTTTGTTGTGGTGTGTGGGCTCTAGGCATGCGGGCTTCAGTAGTTATGGCTCACAGGCTCAGTAATTGTGGCTTGCGGGCTCTAGAGCGCAGGCTCAGTAGTTGTGGCATACGGGCTTAGTTGCTCCGCAGCACGTGGGATCTTCCCGGTCCAGGGCTCAAACCCGTGTCCCCTGCATTGGCAAGCAGATTCTTAATCACTGCGCTGCCAGGGAAGCCCCATTATTTCTTACATAACATCTTTGCCCTTTTCTCCTTCTGAGATTCCCATAATGCATATATTGGTCCATTTGATGATGTCGTATAAGTCACTTGGACTCTGTTCACTTTGCTTCATTCTTTTCCTTTTTGCTCTTCAGACTCAATAACTTCAAATGACCTATCATCAATTTTGCTGATCTTTTTTTATGCCTATTGGAGTCTGTTGTTGAAATAGTGAATTTTCAATTCAGTTGATGTATTTTTCAGCTCCAGAATATTTCTTTGGTTCTTTTTAATAATATCTGTCTCTTTGTTGACAGTCTCATTTTGTTCACGTCATTTTCCTGATTTCCTTTCATTCTTTGTGTTTTTCTTTAGTTCTTTGGGCACATTTAGGACAGTTATTTTAAAGTCTTTGTCTAGTAAATCTGAAACCTTTCTTTCTTCTTTTCTTCCTTTCCTTTCTTTCTTCTGCGCTGGGTCTTAGTCGTGGCACATGGGATCTTTTAGTTGCGGCCTGCAAACTCTTAGCTGCGGCATGCATGTGGAATCTGGTTCCCCATCCAGGGATCCAACCTGGGCCCCCTGCATTGGGAGTGTGGAGTCTTACCTACTGGACCACCAGGGAAGTCCCAGCATGTGTTTGTATGCTTTGTGATCTTTGGTTGAAAACTGCACATTAGAAAAAATAAACTCTCCCAGTCTTTGCACCCTGACTGTGTATGGAGGAAAACCTTCCTTAATGAGTCCAACATGAAAGTGCAACATTTTTTCAGGCCTTTCCTGGGCATATGTGTTCCCTGGACATGTGCTGTTTTTTGTTTTCCTTTCCCCTTGTGTATTTACTTTAAATTTCTCTAAGAGAGTCACACCTGCTTCTTCTGTGAGCCTTATATGTTCTGTTGTATTCCTCTGCCCATGATCTTTTGCCCCCATCTGTCCACATGACTTCTGTCCCACTGTGGTTTTCACATGCCGCAGCTCCTGCTACTGCCTTCACGGTTTCCAACCTGAGACCCAAAATATGCCACCATTCCTGGCTGACCTCCAAGTTAAGATAGTATTGAAACCAGTCCCTAAGGCAACCACAGACAGTCTAGAACATATCAGACATTCCAGTTATTTCCTTCCACCTGGAGGGGGAGAACTGAGAATTGGGCCATTTCATCCCAACCACATTGGGGAGGGTGTGTGGAATAAGGCAAGCAAACATGCCACAAAATTTCCTGTTTTTAGTGTGGGTTTTTCTTGATTGGGTGTTCTCTTGGTTGCTCAAGATCTTTGACTGGTTTCCAGAGTTCCCACAAAGCCATTTTAGTCAGTCTCTATTTGTTTATATAATATTTCCATGGGGAAACAAGGGCTTGGAGCTTCATAGTCCGCCATCTTTCTGACATCATCCTCATGAACACTTTGAATGTCCTAAATTACCTAAAGAAACTTTCTCATCAGCTTTTCCCCTCCCAGTGAAGTGTTATAAAAAATCAACAGTGACAGGATAATGTCTTGAATTAGATTCTTGTCAGACAACTTACTCTACCACATACAGTTCTCCTGAGCCAACATACTGTTGACCACCTACGTGTCTTTACTTTGTTTACCAGTCCCACTACTATTCATTCTTTTATAATTAAATTGTTAGAATGATCAGTGCCCAGGAATCATTTCTCTTACGAAGCCTTCCTTGGCGCCCTGCCTCCAGTCTTCCAAGAGAGATAATTACTTCCACCTCCATTCATTCAACAAGTAATTTTTTAGCCAATCATGCTTTTATAGTCATATAAATAATAGTTTTGAAAATCCAGTATTCTACATTAATATGTCATTTTTATGTACCTGTTATCTGAAAACAATGATCCACCTCTTTAGTGTTACCGCCCATTTTTAAAGGATATAAGAGAGTGGGGGGGGTGGGCAGTGGGATGAATTGGGAGATTGGGACTGACATATATACACTGATATGTATAAAATAGGTAACTAATAAGAACCTGCTGTATAGCACAGGGAACTCCACTTCCCTGTACAATGAAAACTAACACAACATTGTAAAAAACTATACCCCAATTTAAAAAAAAAGATATATACTCAGTACCTCTGATGTTCAAGAATATTTAAGACCAGTGTGTATTTTTGCTGAAGAGTTTTGTGTGCGGTTTACTAGATAATAAACTAGAAAAAAAGGCATTCTAGCCATTTAATCTTTATTCCTCTGGCTGCAGTGTTCCCATATTAAAAACGTGTTCAAACAGCCAGTGCAACTCGGGATCCATGGTTTTGAATGTGATCGGCAGTACATAACTTCTGAAACATAAAGTACTTTCCCATGACAAATAGAAATGAAATGCACTACAAATTTTCAAAATCCTATGGAAATCAGAATGAAAGCACAACTCTACCTAGATCTATGTTTTTTAATCATACTTGGAGACGTTCGGCGAGAGCTTGTAACCCCAGTGAGCCCTCTATGCACAGGTGACCGTTATTAATTCATGTTACTTTTTACTCAGTTGGTTCCATGCTAACCCAGATGAGCTATGTTGGAGCTTGCTGGAAGGGTGTATATGCAGTGGGTCAGGTTGTACCACAGGTGAAATGACAGAATGGAATGTGGGAAGGTGTGTGGAGCAGAAGGTTTAAGCACTATAGATGGGCATTTCCCCAGAAGGTTAAAAACTGTCAGTGACAGTCAAAATAGGGTATCGAGCAAGGAGCCAAGTAATTTTAAAAGACTGAAAATATTAAGCTGATTTTCTCAACTCTTTTGGGGACTTAATCAAGAAATGTGTTTTCTCTTAAGTGCAGGCCGGAAAAAAAGCTTGGGTCCTTATACCCGATCCTCACAGGAGCACAGCACTCAGTCACACCTATCACTTGAGTGCCTGCTTGTCACGTTTAGAGTGTAACCTGGCCAAGTCTTCAAAACCGCAGGGATAAAAAGTGGTTCTTATCAATGTCTAATACAGTGTTTCTCTAAATTCAAAGACCTAATCACAAATATCAGCAGGTATATTTTGAATACATACTGTGTCAGGCATTCTCTCTAGGAGCTCTGTGTTCTGTAGCTAACCAACAAAATCTCTGCTTTTGCTTTTGTAGAGCTTTTCTGGTGGGCTTGGAGAGGGTATGGGGGGACTGGGTTGCAGAAACAGATAAGCAGATATATGTTCAGTGTTTAAAAATGCAATGAAAAAAAGTGTAAGAGGACAGAAAGTGACCTTTGGGAGGTGGTACTGTTTCATGTAGATAGGGTGGTCAGGGAAGGCATCTTTGCTAAAGAGTGCCATTGATCAGAACTCTGAAGGTAGTGATAGAGCAAGCCATGTTGGATATGTAATAAATATCACAAGCTTTTTTTACTGTGAGATTATGTTTATTATAGGCAATTTAGAAAATGAAGTTAAGCTGCTAGAAAAATTTATTATTGTATCTCCTCTTAGAACTAATCTCATCATTAATGTTTTGATATACCTCTTTGCTTTTTTCATATTTAATAGTTGCCTTTGACTCTGTTGGCTCTTTCCAGAAAAGCTGGTCATTTGTTTCTCAGCACTGTTTCACTTGATGTGAACACTGCATCCATTTAAAATTGTAAAAAGGTACACTGTGATTCTTTTTTCCTTTTTCTTAAAAAAATATTTATTTATTTTGCCTGTGCTGTGTCTTAGTTGCAGCTCACAGGATATTTAGTTGCGGCATGCAGACTCTTAGTTTCAGCGTGCATGCAGGATTTAGATCCCTGACCAGGGATCAAACCCAGGCCCCCTGCATTGGGAGCATGGGGTCTTACCCACTGGACCACCAGGGAAATCCTGGGTACACTGTAATTCTGAGAAAATGAGACAAGGGCAAGAGTTTTGAATTTCATAGAATAAGGCTAAAGAAGATGTTTCTGACTTGATCTCATAAAACACCACATTTACACTTTTTAGTTTTTTTTTTTTTTTTTTTTTTGCAGTACACGGGCCTCTCACTGTTGCGGCCTCTCCCATTGCGGAGCGCAGGCTCAGTGGCCATGGCTCACGGGCCCAGCCACTCCGTGGCATGTGGGATCTTCCCAGACCGGGGCACGAACCCGTGTCCCCTGCATTGGCAGGCAGACTCTCAGCCACTGCGCCACCAGGGAAGTCCCCCAATTTTTAGATTTTTAACCAAGCTTTAAGTTTATAGTTGGTAGAAATTTCTGGCAAGAACTTAGAATGGTATTTATTTTTGGTGTTTCTGTTCCTTTAATTTTGAAGTTCACTTATTCCTTCGAACTAAGGAAAAGATCCTGATCTCGTGTGAAGGACTCATGCACTTGTTTTATGTATTATATTCCTTTGTTACAGGCAAAGAAGAGTAAAACCAAAATGCCATCTCTGGTAAAGAAGTGGCAGAGTATCCAGCGTGAGCTAGATGAAGAGGAGAATTCTAGTTCCAGTGAAGAGGACCGAGAATCAACTGCACAGAAGCGAATTGAAGAGTGGAAACAGCAGCAGCTGGTCAGGTAAAAGAAAGAACCATAGATGGCGTGGATAGTGGTGGTTGTAGCTGTGGTTTTAGAGCCATCATGTTCTTAAAATCATAGCCCTTAATTTGATTCCTTTACAGACTTACCTAAGTAGTTTTTAGTTCATAGAAATGTTTATTTCCCTATAAAAATTATAATCTAGCCTTTTTCAAAATCAGAAACATCAAATCTGTAATACTTCCCACTGATTGTTCCTCTTAGGCAAAGAGCTATCTTAACCCTGAGCATATGGGGAAAAATAGTCATCCCCATTTACCATGTAGCTCCAAGAGACTCTTCTATATGTATATTTTTAAATTTTACAAATAATTTACAGACAAAAAATAAAGAGGAGAAAACTTAATTAGAAATTTTAGTAAGAATCTAAACATAGCTAACTCAAATTTTTATTTATTTTCATGGTTTTTGAAGGTACACATACTGAAATGAGCAACATTCTTTGAATGCAACTAATTGCTCAGTTGTCATGCGTAACTTGGAACATACTCCTCTCATAAATGGTGCCAGATTTCAGGTTCATCTCTGATAGGTTCTAGCTTATCATTACTTCTGGTTCTTGCACTTGCAACCTCCATAAATGCAGTACTTATGAAAATATTGGGGGGAGTTCCCTGGCGGTCCAGTGGTTAGGACTCTGCGCTTTTACTGCTGAGGGGCCCGGGTTCAGTCCCTGGTCAGGGAAAGATCCTGCACGGCATGGCCAAAAAAAAAAAAATTGGGAGAGGATAGCCATCTTTGCTTCATAATTCAAAACATTTTCATTCTTAGATCCATAAACACTAATTGGAATAGTCATTCCAGTGAATTTTTTTGTTCCTAAAATATCTGTTTCTCTCCAGCCACTACACACCTACTTTCAGCATTTGTCCCACTTATGAACCTTATCAAATAAATTTTAGCATGTAGCAGTATAAAACCTGAAAGGTTTCTAAGGAAAATGCAATCGATGGTCCCAGTTCTTGTTACAAAATATTGGGTGAAGGAGGTTGTTCAGATTTATTTATTATTTATTTATTTTATTTATTTTTGGCTGTGTTGGGTCTTAGTTGCAGCACACAGGATCTTTGTTGAGGCATGTGGGATCTTTCGTTGTGGTGCGAGGGCTTCTCTCTAGTTGGGGCATACTCGTTTTCTCTTCTCTAGTTGTGGTACGTGGGTTCCAGAGCACGTGGGCTCTGTAGTTTGCGGCGTACGGGCTCTAGTTGAGGTGTACGAGCTCAGTAGTTGTGGTGCTCGGGCTTAGTTGCCACACAGCATGTGGGATCTTAGTTCCCTGACCAGGGATCGAACCCGTATCCCCTGCATTGTAAGGCAGATTCTTTACCACTGGACCACCAGGGAAGTCCCAGGTTGTTCTTTTCAATGAGACTACTGTATTTCCTTTTTGACCTTACATTTCCTTACTTTTACAAGAATGTGTTGTTTTCCTTCAGTATGTTCACTCATCAGTCTTGAATTTGAGAAGATTCATCTAGATTATGGTCCTCTTATCACTCACAGTCTGAGATTTTACTTATCCAGTCAATTTTACCATCACAGTTAGAATCTACAGTGCCTCTGTCTCTTGGCATTTATCTGATTGTATAATATTGGGGAGCGGTAGGGGAGACTATGAAGATGTTGTCTCCAGACTTCTTTTTTACTTCCTGGAAAGGAGATGCACTGTTTTGGGCAACACAATAAGAAAGCTGAGGGGTGGTATTAGTGATAATTTATTTAACTTTTGTATCATCGTTGTAGATGATTCAATTATTCTTCAGCTTTCTTACTATTTTAATCTTTTTTTAATATTGCTGGGAATTGACTAATGATTAATTCCTACAGTGATGAAATAACAAACTATTTCAAGATGATCGGAAGTCACAAAGATTCTGTAATTAATCTTAGCTCATTTTGTATTTATAAAAGGGTCTAAGGCACCCATTCTGGTAATTGTAAGTTACAACCTGAGTTTTTGTTTGTTTTTGCCGTGCTGCGAAGCTTGTGGGATTGAAGCCAGGCCCTCGTCAGTGAAAGCATGTAGTCCTAACTACTGTACCACCAGGGCATTCCCTAGAATCTGAGTCTTAATCGGTTTTATAAATGATTGAATAAGCCATGAGAGATCAATCCTAATTAGAACTGATCAAGAGAGTCAAAAACGTTAGGTCCAACGGTCCCTGATGGTATGTTAAGAGTTAAATATATCTTCCTATGTGTTAAATATATCTAAGATAAAGAATCATAACTCCTAGGGACCAAGAAATACTTTTACAAGAATGTGTTATTTTCCTTCTGTATGGCTTCAGTGATTGCTGGGGAGATACAAAAACAAATATGCACTTACATATAAATAAAACTATAGAGAAGAGTGCTTTGTATGTGTTTGATTGACCTATCAATTAAGAAATTTGATGAAGAGTAATGCTGGTACTTAGCTGAGAAACTTGAAACATTTTCATGAACATAGATAAAATATGTCACATTTTCGGTTTCAGTTAGCTTTTTTTTGCTAGGAAATAAACACTTTTTCGTTCTTTTTCTTTCCAGTGAACTAATTTAATCTGTACGTTGTTTTCACAGTGGCATGGCAGAGAGAAATGCTAATTTTGAAGCCCTTCCTGAAGATTGGCGAGCAAGACTGAAGAGAAGAAAAATGGCTCCAAACACATAGTTTTTTAAATTTTTATTACTGTTTTTTTTGTTTGTTTTTTTAATCATTTCCGAGTCTTAACCAGTCTTACTGTTGTCAATAAACTATAAATGTCATGAGGGAGAGCATATGATGAATTTCCTGGGCAAGAGTATACACGTACAAAATTGCCACGTTTGTGAAATGTAATTTTTCTGTTTTGCTGAAAGGTGAGGTGACTGAATGCTCTGACCCGGCTGCCTTTATTCTCACACTGGCAAACTCAGCATGTTAGGTACATTAACCTCATCAGTCTGGAACATGTGGTTCATGCGTATGACACCTCTGTAGAGGACTCACTGAAGAAAAGTGAAGGATTTTCCTGCCTCATAGAGGCTCTTGTAGTTCCTAGTGTGGCACGCTCTCTCTCATTAACTTCTTCAGAACAAGTGCAATTAAGAAAGCAGCTCTATATTTTGCCTTGCTTAACTGGGATTATAGGAATCTCTTTCTGACCTCTTCCTCTAGTCTGCCACCCCTGAAGTGCTGAGATACATCAAGTCGTTCACCTTGTTCTAACAGATGGCCACACTCTTCAGAGTATTCTTTCTCACAAATTCTAGAACTGATAAAGATAGCTCAGTCATTTCACATACTAGGTGGCATATTTAAATTACAGTATAGGTGGCAGCAGCAGCAGGTGTTTGCGTCTTTGATTTTGAGAATTTCCTCCTCACGTATGTGGCAGTAAATGTAACAAAAGCCACTGTATGTACTGATGTGTCTCCATTGTCTTACCTTGGTCCAAAGTTCACCTTCCATTTATGTGTGAATGTATTCTCCATAAAATTCCAGTATTTAAAAAGCAGTTTACTGTTCTGTACTTTCTATTGTATCACAATCAGGTAAAAGTCACTTTAAACTGAAGAAAAAGCAAATTGTGTTTTAAAGCTGTTTGTATTTCTCCAGTTTCTGACCTTGTAAATTTGTATATATGCACTAATAAAGCTTTTTTTATACTTCTGATTGATTGTTCTTTTGCTCCTGTTTTGCCTGTTAACTCCACGATTATGTAACCAAGACTTACTTTAAGTCAATTGTTTTTTCTAATCAACTATAGTGTAAGGTATGTGCAAACATTGAAGAACAGCTCCAGGAAAAAAAAGCATCAGGATCTTGAGCCCGTTGTGGGGTGCGAGGACGGGGTTAGAAAAACAGGCCTCTAGTACCAGAAGGTGTGACTTAAATTTTGGAGCTTGTAGTCTGTAATATTAGCTAGTGTTTGGCCTACTTAAATCCTGGAAATGATGTAATGTGGTTAATACTGTGAAAAAAATAAAGGTGCTTTATATTTTTCCCACTAATTACAAAAGTTATGTATACTTAGAGTCATGTAAAGTTAACCAAAGACAACAATAGTTAGAATTTTATTCTAGTATATTTATATGCATATAATTGTCTAATCAGTGTCATGTATGCTTGTGTTGGTTTTTTACCGTTATGTATTTCGGTGACCATTTTGTATATAAATTGTTTTTCTGGGCTTCACTGGTGGTGCATTGGTTAAGAATCCACCTGCCCAATGCAGGGGACACGGGTTTGATCCCTGGTCTGGGAGGATCCCACATGCTGCAGAGCAGCTAAGCCCGTGCACCACAGCTGCTGAGCCTGTGCTCTTAGAGCCTGCGAGCCACAACTACTGAGCCCTCGTGCCTGGAGCCCATGCTCCCAGGGTGGAGGCCACTGCAATGGGAAGCCCACGCAACTGCAACGGGGAGTGGCCCCCGCTCGCTGCAGCGAAGACCCAATGCAGGAAAGAAAAATAAATTTTAAAAAATCAAATTCTTAAAAATGTACCATAAAATTTTTAAAAATAAAATTGTTTTTCTTGTAATTTGCGTAGAGCATATTTCTGGAAATAGAGGCTGTCAACTAGCCATTAAAGCTTTTGCTTTAAGTGCCAGTTTTCCAGACTTCTGGGAATTGGTACAGGGACGAAGTGCCTTTGTCCCTCTCCTGCCAGAAAGGAGCGTTTTTTAGAATCTGACAATTTGATAGTCAAAATGTGTGGTTTTAATTTACTAACTTGTATGTTTTCAATGTAGGAGGTAATTTATCAGTTCTAGCTATGGGATGGAGAGAAGGTGAAAGAGGGGAAGCGGCTCCGTTTGAGCAATACTCAACAGTTTCCTAAAGCTGAGGAACAGCTGCTTTTTTGTTTGGGGCCCGGCCACGGGGCATGCGGGATCTTAGTTCCCCAACCAGCGATCGAATCCGTATCCCCTGCAGTGTAAGCACGGAGTCTCAAACACTGGACCACCAGGGAAGTCCCCATCAATGCAATTTCTAATCCCCAGAAGCCAGGCTGCAATACTGTAGGAAAGGAGGAATGTGAATCCTTGGTACCTGAACGCCAGTCTTCGACTTTTCTCCTGTTCCCCACCCCTTCCTCGGAGGCGGAGCCTCGCTCTCCGGAAGCGCCCAGCCGCCTCGCCCTCCCGCTTCCGCCTCGTGGTTGCTAGGCAACTGGGGCCCTAGAGGAAAGCAGTGTCGCGTGAGCGTGACGGGAGTGTCTTGTGGTCGGTGCGCGACTGGTTCTCTACCTGCGGACCGTGTCCCTCGCCTCGCTCACGCTCCTCTGTCGCCACAGGCTCCGTACGCACCCCTGCTGCCCCGGACGGGCCGGGGCGCGGAGGCAGTAGCAACCTTCCCTCTGCAGTCGTAGGACATCTCTACGCCCCGTCCCGCGACTCTCCGGGAAACTGCCCTTCGCCACTTTCTCCCTGCCCAGGAAGCCCTGAATCCCTGAATTCCGTTTTCAGAGCCCACTCTCCGGGCTCTTGACCTTTCTTTTCCACCCACCCCGAGACGACTGCGCCGGACCCCTCATCCCCTTTCCTTTCACTTTCCTGAGGCGACCTGGTGGGGGGCATCTCCCTCACTGGTGGGGAAAGAAGCATGGGGCCAGCAGGGGTCCTGGCGCCACCGGAGGAGGAGGCTGGAAGACAAGGCGCTCTCCCAGATTCTTCAGGTGCGCATCGGGCCTCGTGGCGGGTCCTTGTTTATCTGAGGAGAGGTTGGGTTGGCCGGGAAGACGGAGCGGTACCGCAGGGTTTCCTAAAGTAGCGTGGGAGCTGCGAAGCGGAGGGAGGGGACGTGGGTGAATTTCTACAGTTTTTCAGTTGTTCTAATCTGGTTTTTTAGCTTCTTCTATGTAATCAACTGCCCTTTTGGAAATTGGTCAGGGATTGTTGCTGGATGCCGGTGTCACTGACAGGTCTTCAGCATACCATGCAGAAGTAACATGTTCCCAGCTTTGGAAACAGAGCTAAAGCAGCAGGTCGGTACACACTCCTCTCCAGGCACTCCACAGAAATCCAATACTAGATCCGAAGGTATATTCTGGTGGCATCTTTTTCTGGCTGGAGATCTTGATCCCAAAGATAGAATAATTTGCACAAATGTCTTTCACATCGTTTGTTTACAGAAGTTCCCAGGTATAGTGTCCTCTGCAACAATGCTTGTGTATTTTTGTTAAGACTCAGTATTATTCTTATAACAGGCTGTTATAATAATTCTCTACAATTACGAAAGCACTTTCTTGATTGAGATGGCCTGTCGTTTCACAGACTCTTCCTGAGGCCTATGAAGACTTCATGTACCATCACCTCCAGTACTATGGCTACTTTAAAGGTAATATCTCATTCTTACCTAGCATCACCTTTCCTGGGTTCATGAAGTAAATTGTTTGATCAACTGAGAGAGTTGTGCTTGGATAAACTGATGAAGTTTTCCAGCACCACCATTAGTGAAAGAACTTCCTTTCCCTACTGATATGCTGTGTTACCCCTGTTGCGTGTCCATTTATACAAGGGTTTGTTTGTCTGTCCTTGCACCAATACCACCCTTTCTTAATGACACCACATGGCATTAAAACAGTCTTGATCTCTGGAAAGACATGTCCTCCCATATTGTCGTTCTTCAAAAGTGTCTTGGCTCTTCTTACCTTTTTATATAATTTTAGAATTGGCTTGTGATGCTTAAAAAATATATGGGATTACATTGAATCTATGCATCAGATTTGACAAGAAATGAGAATTTTCCAATACCAGGTTCTCCCATCTATTAATATAGTCTAATTCTCTAATTTACTTAGGTCCTCCTTAATGTCTCCCAATAAGATTTATAATTTTTTTCGTAGAACTGCATATTTGTATGCTATTATAAGTGATATCTTCTTAAATTTTGATATTCTAACTTTGCTCCTGGTATTTAGAAATAAAATGTAGGGCTTTTTTTGTTTGTTTGTTTTTTTGTGGTACGTGGGCCTCTCACTGTTGTGGCCTCTCCCGTTGAGGAGCGCAGGCTCCGGACGCGCAGGCTCAGCGGCCATGGCTCACGGGCCCAGCCGCTCCGCGGCATGTGGGATCCTCCCGGACCGGGGCACAAACCCACGTCCCCTGCATCAGCAGGCGGACTCTCAACCACTGCGCCACCAGGGAAGCCCCTAAAATGTAGGTTTTTATATTGATTTTATTTCTATCAACCTTGTTAGACTTTCTTATTAACTATTTCATTTTGTAATTTGTTGAAAACTGAATTTCCAGCTCACCAGATTCAGCAGAGCCCTCCGGACAAAGCAGCTCCCACTCTGAGTGCTGCACTTTCACTCTGAGTACTTGCCTTCACTTGGTCGTATAGCTGCCTCCCAATTTTCCACTTTACCATACTGCTTCTCAAGTCTTCTCCTCAGCATGAAATGGAGAAAATGATGTTTAATTCACATAAATTGGAATGTGAAAGCTCTTTGGAAAATGGGTTGTATTCATTGTAAACGCCTGTGGTGGCAGGTGGTGACTAGAAGGAGGTTTGCTAGTAGTAGTGGTTTGGGTGTTGACCTACATGTTGGAGGTGATGAACTAGCCTTCCAGCACGTTTCAGTAAACTGCCTGTTCTTAGCTGAGAGGGGCAGTTTACCAAACTGCTACGCACCAGCATGTTGGGAAGAATAATCCTCGATACCTGTTGAGTGGCTCTTTTGGGGAAACAGAGGATTTGATACCAGACCCCTTGCAAAAGGAGAAGCGTCTGTGTGAGTAATAATCAGTGTTGTATGACCCCCAGAACCCTCACGTCCTTGAGCAACAGCTCCTGGTGTTCAGGAGAACATGGCCTAACGTGGGAGAAGCCAAGGGAGCAGCCTTGGCCACCGTTTCTGACATCACTGAAAAATGTTCTCTCTTGGGGCTTCCCTGGTGGCGCAGTGGTTAAGAATCCGCCTGCCAATGCAAGGGACACAGGTTCGAGGCCTGGTCCGGGAAGATCCCACATGCCGCGGAGCAACTGAGCCCGTGCGCCACAACTACTGAAGCCCGCACTCTAGAGCCCGCGAGCCAGAACTACTGAGCCCGCACGCCTAGAGCCCATGCCCTGCAACAAGAGAAGCCACCGCAGTGAGAAGCCCGTGCACTGCAATGAAGAGTAGCCCCCACTCGCCACAACTAAAGAAAGCCCATGTGCAGCAGCAAAGACCCAACACAGCCAAAATAAATAAATAAAATTTTTAAAAAATGTTCTCTCTTAAAAAACAAAGAAAGAAATTTTTTAATGAAAAGAAAAATAACAAAACAAAAAAATATTCTCCCTAGATCTGCTTTGGATTTTGTAGGTTTAAATTAAAATACTGTGCATTCTGGATGATCTTCCTCCAAATTATTAGAAAATTTGTTAGAACGCCTTGGTCAAGAGTAACACATTGATTTTTTTTCATGCAGTTTTGGTGGATATATTTGTTAAGGCTCTTTGCATAAGAGTGGTGGAAACCAATTCCAGCCAGCTTAAGCAAAAATAATTTTTTACAGGGATTCCACAAGTTTCTTCTGGAATCCAAGGGTAGGAATGCAGTTGAATTTCTCCCTCAGTACATATCCAACCAAACATCAGTTCACTTCTCTTTACTGCACATCCTTCCCCCACCCCAGCCCTCCCCCAGCTACCATCATCTCACTATTGAAACAGCCTCATAATTGGTCTCTTGGCTTCTCTTGTTCCATGATGCCCCCTTCCAATCCATTTTCCACACAGCAGTGTTCTTTTTTATGTGCAAATCTGATTGTGTCCCTTTTCTAGTTAAAAATCTATGAATGACATAAGACCCAAAAGCCATAAAATATAACACTGATAATTTTTACAGCAAAAATTTTAATTTCTGTATAGAAAAAATACCATTAGTAAAGGAAAATAATTGGAAAAAAATTTTGTGACAAATATGTCAAAGGGTTAATTTCCTTAACATAACAACTCTTACAAATCAATATGTAAAAGATGACCAAATAGAATAATGGACAAAGGACATAAGCAAGGAGTTCATAGAAAAGAAAACACAGTCAACAAGCTTTATGAAAAGTTGCTCAATTTCACCTCTAATTAAAGATACAAATCAATATGTCAAGGTACCATTTTTAAATTATGAAATTTGGGCAAAAATTTTTTTTCGGTCAGGAGGTGGGAGAACACTCTCCCACACTGCTGTTAGGAATGTGAATAGATAGGATTTTTTAGAAAGGCAGTTTGGCAATAGGTGGAAAATGTAAAATGGTACTTAACCTTTGATGTAGCAATTCCATTTTCATTTTCAAATATGTATCTTATATTTTTGCTCATCCCAGTGCCCAGAAGGCTTTTCCATTCTGTGTCCCAGAGCTCCTTGCAGGGAATAGAAAGGCAAGGGTTGAGCAAAGGAGACTGTTAAGATGGAATGGCTCAGGAGCCAGCTGACCACCCCCCTTCAGCTTTCTCCTGCCCCATTTGCTGACACTTGAAATAACATTGATAAGAAACAATTGCCAGTCTTAATATAATAAAAAAATGTAAAATGCAAAGACAGCTGCTAGAGGTGACACAACAATGTAGATGAATTTTAGTTAGAGTATAACTGATAACCTGACACTTTTTCCCCCTGTTTTGATCATTGGAGTGAGGAAGATATTTTTCTTTATCTTTGTAGCAAAGCATTTATTATGTTGTTATTGTTGTTTTTTTAAACCAGAAAAGTACAAAGGAGGTAAAAAGGGAATGAGTTATAATGTGCTTGTTTCAAAAAAAAAAAAAAAGAAGAGAAGGAAAGGAAGGAACAAACGAACGGAGGAAAGAAACCAAAAAAGAAAGAAAAGGAAATATATGTATAAGGTTAGAAAATTCAAATGGTAGGAGAAAAACACAAAAGGAAATTAAGAGCTCTCCCTGCCTCACCCTTAATATAGCCACTATTGTAATCATTCTTTTCAGGAAAAAGAAGATATATCCTCAAGTGTCTATATATCTTTTCTTCTTAATTGCTCATAGGGATCCTATACATAATCTTTGATTTTTTTTTGTTTAAAAATAGAGCCTTTTCATATGAGCACAAGAAGCATCTACCTCATTCTTTTTAGAGCACCTACAGTATTCCATCTCATTAACATGTCATAATTATTTTAACTTCCCTTTTGTTGGATGCTTTGGTTGTTTGCACATTTTTATTATTTGAACGTTACTGCAGTGAGCATCTTCGTATATGTATCTTGACGAGCTTTTGTTAAGAAAATCTATAAAGTAATTTCTAGCAATGGGATTGCCGAATCAAGGGTTTGGGTGTTTTAGATCTTACTAGACATTGCCAAATTGCTTTCCAGAAAGTTTGCACCAATTTGCCTTTTTGTCAGCAAGTTATGAGAGTACGTGTTTACTTACACCTTTGCCAGGGTGAGTGTGAAAACACATAAATGTTTTTACTGTCTGTTAGGTAAAAAACCGTTATCTCCTTGTCATTTTGATTTACATTTCTCTATGAGTGAGATTGAGCAGCTTTACCATCTTTTCAAATGTTTGTTGCCTTTTCCCCCTGCATTAAACAGTGGGGGAAATATTTTAGACACAGAAATGCAGGGGCCCAAAGTGGGGGCGGGGGATGGAAAGGTATAGGGGACACGGGCAGGAAAAAGAAAGATCCATCGGACCAACCATACCTCTTCCTTCCCCTTTCTAGGGCCTACCAGTCTATCTTCAACTGTGCACAGACAGATAGAAGCTGTGAGCAGAGGTATTTCATGTCCTTCCAGACCAGAAAACGGAAACTCCTGTAAGGAAATGTCTCTCCCTCCTGCTCTCCCCACCAGAGCTGGGAGTTACCACCCTAGGGGCCTTCAGCCTTTCCTTCCTCTTTCCCTTTCTTTTCATTCTTCCTCTCATTTCCTTTTTTTCCCCCTTTGTCCTTGAACGCCCTTGTTTTCCTCCCTTTTTTCCCATTCTTTATTTCCCAAGAACTCTTCTCTCTCTTCTGCCCCTGCTCACTCCTCTGCCCCTATCCACCTCCCTGTTTTGTAAGTCTCTCTGTCCTTTGAATGGTTATATTATGAACTTGAAATGTAATTTGTAGATTGTTTCACTGTAGTTAATAAAGTTTTATGTCCTTTTTTCCTAAAACGCTAGTGGTTGAATTGAAAGTTTTCTTTTTTGCCTCTCTCTAGACAAAAATAATAACACACGTTAAGTAACTTTTATTTGTAACCCACTGTTGAAATGTCTTTGACCCATTAACATTGATTTAAAAAAAAGAAAAAAGTATCTTCTAACTTACTCTAAAGCTTTACATTTAAATGTTTAACAGACTAAGGCAGAACTTTAACTTAACGTTTTATAGTTTTGATGCTGTCATCCCGTACTAAATCTCTTTGAAGGAGAAACATGTCATAGGATTGCGTATCTGTGCTAATATATTAATACAGTGCTTAAACTTACATATTTGTTACAGTTGAGCAGTAAAGTTCCCAAGGAAGAAGAGGAAACTGTTCACTCATTCCCTTTCCCTTTGGCAGATTCCCTTATGCTGAGTTCACCACTTCTTAAGAGCAGACAGCTTCTTCATGATGACCTTGGTGAAGTAAACTCACGTCTTCGAGAACCCCGAGATCTCTTTGCTTTTTTCTCCAGCAGTGGGCCACTGCAGGCTCCAAGATGGCCAATAGAATGTGAAGTCATCAAGGAGAACATTCATCATATTGGTAATGTGACTTACGTGTCATGGTCTTGCCGTTCTGACAGACTATATTACAGTTTTAAGTTCTACATACCACAGTACAAGACGGGACAGATTCACCATCTGTTAGCTCACCCTTAACATGTTTAAGCTCTGGGAAACTGGTATACACTCACCAAAGTCAAAAGTTACACTAATGTATAAACTAGAATGCTTCTGAGTTTATTGGAATGGGAGGATACCTTTCTAGAGGCCAAAATATATCAATACTTAAATCTGTTTTCTAGATTATTCCCATTTCAGTATGTTTGGTTGAGTTTTATAAAAGTTGTATTTTTACCAGCTTTGCTAAAATTGATGAACACCATGTATATAATACCAGAATGTAGTTTTTACTGTTTTTTTCCCCACGGTTTTATTGAGATATAATTGACATAAAACATCGTATTAGTTTAAGGTGTACAATATATATTGCAAAATGACTTTCACAGTAAGTCTGGTTAACATCCATCAACTCACATGGTTACGTTTTTTTCTTGTGATGAGAACTTTTAAGATTTACCCTCATAGCGACAGAAGAGTTTCCAACTAACTCTATCAACCAAATTTTTAAAAAATTTTTATTGGAATATGGTTGATTTACAATGTTGTGTTAGTTTCAGGTGTACAGCAAAGTGAATCAGTTATACATATACATATATCCACTCTTTTATTTTTAGATTCTTTTCCCATATAGGCCATTACAGAGTATTGAGTAGAGTTCCCCGTGCTATACAGCAGGTCCTTATTAGTTACCTATTTTATGTATAATATGTGTGTATTATGTGTGTATATGTCAGTCCAAATCTCCCAATTTGTCCCTTCCCCCACTTATCCTCTGGTAACCATAAGTTTGTTTTCTACATCCGTGACTCTACTTCTGTTTTGTAAATAAGTTCATTTGTACCCCTTTTTTTTTTATTCCACATATAAGCGGTATCATATGATATTTGTCTTTCTGTGTCTGACTTCATTCAATATGGTGGTCCATCCATGTTGCTGCAAATGGCATTATTTTTATGGCTGAGTAATATTCTTTTTTATGGCTGAGTAATATTCCATTGTATATATATACCACATCTTCTTTATCCATTCCTCTGTTGATGGACTTTAGGTTGCTTCCATGTCCTGGCTATTGTAAATAGTGCTGCAGTGAACATTGGGGTGCATGTATCATTTCAAATTAAGGTTTTCTCCAGATATATGCCCAGGAGTGAGATTGCTGGGTCATATGGTAGTTCTATTGTTAATTTATAAGGAGCCTCCATACTGTTCTCCATAGTGGCTGCACCAACTGACATTCCCAGCAACAATGTAGGAGGGTTCCCTGTTCTCCACACCCTCTCTATATTGTTTGTAGACTTTTTGATGATGGCCATTCTGACTGGTGTGAGGTGATACCTCACTGTAGTTTTGATTTGCATTTCTTTAATGATTAGTGATGTTGAGCATCCTTTCATGTGTTTGTTGGCAATCTGTATATCTTCTTTGGAAAAATGTCTGTTTAGGTCTTCTGCCCATTTCTGGATAGGGTTATTTGTGTTCTTGATACTGAGCTGCATAAGCTGCTTATAAGTTTTGGAGATTAATCCTTTGTCAGTTGCTTCATTTGCAAATATTTTCTCACATCCTGAGGGTTGTCTTTTCATCTTATGGTTTCCTTTCTGTGCAAAAGCTTTTAAGTTTCATTAGGTCCCATTTGTTTATTTTTGTTTTTATTTCCATTTCTGTAGGAGGTGGGTCAAAAAGGATCTTGCTCTGATTTATGTCACAGACTGTTCTGCCTATGTTTTCCTGCAAGAGCTTTATAGTGTCTGGCCTTACATTTAGGTCTTTAATCCATTTTGAGTTTATTTTTGATATGATGTTAGGAAGTGTTCTAATTTCATTCTTTTACATGTAGCTGTCCAGTTTTCCCAGCACCGCTTATTGAAGAGGCTGTCTTTTCTCCATTGTATGCTCTCGCCTCCTTTGTCAAAGATAAGGTGACCATATGTGCATGGCTTTAGCTCTGGGCTTTCTATCCTGTTCCACTGATCACTATTTCTGTTTTTGTGCCAGTACCATACTGTCTTTTTTTTTTTTTAACATCTTTATTGGGGTATAATTGCTTTACAATGGTGCGTTAGTTTCTACTTTATAACAAAGTGAATCAGTTATACATATACATATGTTCCCATATCTCTTCCCTCTTGCATCTCCCTCCCTCCCACCCTCCCTATCCCACCCCTCCAGGCGGTCACAAAGCACCGAGCTGATCTCCCTGTGCTATGCGGCTGCTTCCCACTACCTATCTACCTTACGTTTGGTAATGTATATATGTCCTTGCCTCTCTCTTTGTCACAACTCACCCTTCCCCCTCCCCATATCCTCAAGTCCGTTCTCTAGTAGGTCTGTGTCTTTATTCCTGTCTTACCCCTAGGTTCTTCATGACCTTTTTTTTTTTCTTAAATTCCATATATATGTGTTAGCATACGGTATTTGTCTTTCTCTTTCTGACTTACTTCACTCTATATGACAGACTCTAGGTCTATCCACCTCATTACAAATAGCTCAATTTCGTTTCTTTTTATGGCTGAGTAATATTCCATCGTATATATGTGCCACATCCATTCATCCAACGATGGGCACTTAGGTTGTTTCCATCTCCGGGCTATTGTAAATAGAGCTGCAATGAACATTTTGGTACATGACTCTTTTTGAATTATGGTTTTATCAGGGTATATGCCCAGTAGTGGGATTGCTGGGTCATATGGTAGTTCTATTTGTAGTTTTTTTTTTTGTTTTTGTTTTTTTTTTGCACTATGCGGGCCTCTCACTGTTGTGGCCTCTCTCGTTGCGGAGCACAGGCTCCGGACGCGCAGGCCCAGCGGCCATGGCTCACGGGCCCAGCTGCTCCGCGGCATGTGGGATCTTCCTGGACCAGGGCACGAACCCGTATCCCCTGCATCGGCAGGTGGACTCTCAACAACTGCGCCACCAGGGAAGCCCTATTTGTAGTTTTTTAAGGAAACTATACTGTCCCTTCCTCCATACTTCCTTCCTCCATACTGTTCTCCATAGTGGCTTGCACCAGCAGTGCAAGAGTGTTCCCTTTTCTCCACACCCTCTCCAGCATTTATTGTTTCTAGATTTTTTGATGATGGCCATTCTGACTGGTGTGAGATGATATCTCACTGTAGTTTTGATTTGCATTTCTCTAATCATTAATGATGTTGAGCATTCTTTCATGTGTTTGTTGGCAGTCTGTATATCTTCTTTGGAGAAATGTCTATTTAGGTCTTCTGCCCATTTTTGGATGGGGTTGTTTGTTTTTTTGTTATTGAGCTGCATGAGCTGCTTGTAAATTTTGGAAATTAATCCTTTGTCAGTTGCTTCATTTGCAAATATTTTCTCCCATTCTGAGGGTTGTCTTTTGGTCTTGTTTATGGTTTCCTTTGCTGTGCAAAAGCTTTGAAGTTTCATTAGGTCCCATTTGTTTATTTTTGTTTTTATTTCCATTTCTCTGGGAGGTGGGTAAAAAGGATCTTGCTGTGATTTATGTCATAGAGTGTGCTGCCTGTGTTTTCCTCTAAGAGTTTGATAGTTTCTGGCCCTACATTTAGGTCTTCAATCCATTTTGAGCTTATTTTTTGTGTATGGTGTTAGGGAGTGATCTAATCTCATACTTTTACATGTACCTGTCCAATTTTCCCAGCACCACTTACTGAAGAGGCTGTCCTTTCTCCACTGTACATTCCTGCCTCCTTTATCAAAGATAAGGTGACCATATGTGCGTGGGTTTATCTCTGGGCTTTCTATCCTGTTCCATTGATCTATCTTTCTGTTTTTGTGCCAGTACCATACTGTCTTGATTACTGTAGCTTTGTAGTATAGTCTGAAGCCAGGGAGCCTGATTCCTCCAGCTCCGTTTTTCTTTCTCAAGATTGCTTTGGCTCTTCGGGGTCTTTTGTGTTTCCATACAGATTGTGAAATTTTTTGTTCTAGTTCTGTGAAAAATGCCATTTGTAGTTTGATAGGGAGTGCATTGAATCTGTGGATTGTTTTGGGTAGTAGAGTCATTTTCACAATCTTGGATTCTTCCATTCCAAGAACATGGTATATCTTTCCATCTGTTTGTATCATCTTTAAGTTCTTTCATCAGTGCCTTATCATTTTCCTCATACAGATCTTTTGTCTCCTTAGGTAGGATTCTTCCTAGGTATTTTATTCTTCTCGTTGCAGTGGTAAATGGGAGTGTTTCCTGAATTTCTCTTTCAGATTTTTCATCATTAGTGTACAGGAATGCAAGAGATTTCTGTGCGTTAATTTTGTATCCTAGTACTTTACCAAATTCATTGATTAGCTCTAGTAGTTTTCTGGTAGCATCTTTAGGATTCTGTATGTATAATATCATATCATCTGCAAACAGTGTCAACTTTACTTCTTTTCCAATTTGGATTCCTTTTATTTCTTTTTCTTCTGTGATTGCTGTGGCTAAAACTTCCAAAACTGTGTTGAATAATAGTAGTGAGAGTGGACAACCTTGTCTTGTTCCTGATCTTAAAGGAAATCGTTTCAGTTTTTCACCATTGAGAATGATATTGGCTGTGGGTATGTCATATATGGCCTTTATTATGTTGAGATAAGTTCCCTTTATGCCTACTTTCTGGAGGATTTTTATCATAAATGTGTGTTGAATTTTGTCAAAAGCTTCTTCTGCATCTATTGAGATGATCATATGGTTTTTCTTCTTCAATTTGTTAATATGGTTTATCACATTGATTGATTTGCGTATATTGAAGAATCCTTGCATTCCTGGGATATACCCCACTTGATTATCATATATGATCCTTTTAATGTGCTGTTGGATTCTGTTTGCTAGTACTTCATTGAGGATTTTTGCATCTACGTTCCTCAGTGATATTGGCCTGTAGTTTTCTTTCTTCATGACGTCTTTGTCTGGTTTTGCTATCAGGGTGATGGTGGCCTCGTAGAATGAGTTTGGGAGTGTTCCTCCCTCTGCTATATTTTGGAAGAGTTTAGGAAGGATAGGTGTTAACTCTTCTCTAAATGTTTGATAGAATTTGCCTGTGAAGCCATCTGGTCCTGGGCTTTTGTTTGTTGGAAGATTTTTAATCACAGTCTCAATTTCAGTGCTTGTGATTGGTCTGTTTATATTTTCTATTTCTTCCTGGTTCAGTCTCAGAAGGTTGTGCTTTTCTAAGAATTTGTCCATTTCTTCCAGGTTGTCCATTTTATTGGCATATAGTTGCTTGTAGTAATCTCTCATGATCCTTTGTATTTCTGTTGTGTCAGTTGTTACTTCTCCTTTTTCATTTCTAATTCTATTGATTTGACCCTTCACCTGTTTTTTCTTGATGAGTCTGGCTAATGGTTTATCAATTTTGTTTATGTTCTCAAAGAACCAGCTTTTAGTTTTATTGATCTTTGCTATCGTTTCCTTCATTTCTTTTTCATTTATTTCTGATCTGAACTTTATGATTTCTTTCCTTCTGCTAACTTTGGGGGTTTTTTGTTCTTCTTTCTCTAATTTCTTTAGGTGTAAGGTTAGGTTGTTTATTTGAGATGTTTCTTGTTTCTTGAGGTAGGATTGTATTGCTATAAACTTCCCTCTTAGAACTGCTTTTGCTGCATCCCATAGATATTGGGTGGTCGTGTTTTCATTGTCATTTGTTTCTAGGTATTTTTTTATTTCCTCTTTGATTTCTTCAGTGATCTCTTGGTTATTAAGTAGTGTATTGTTTAGCCTCCATGTGTTTATATGTTTTACAGATTTTTTTCCTGTAATTGATATCGAGTCTCATAGCATTGTGGTTGGAAAAGATACTTGATACGATTTCAGTTTTTTTGTTGTTTTTTTTTTGCAGTACGCGGGCCTCTCACAGTTGTGGCCTCTCCCATCACGGAGCACATGCTCCGGACGCACAGGCTCAGCGGCCATGGCTCACGGGCCCAGCCGCTCCACGGCACGTGGGATCTTCCCAGAGCGGGGCACGAGCCCGTGTCCCCTGCATCAGCAGGTGGACTCTCAACCACTGTGCCACAAGGGAAGCCCACGATTTCAGTTTTCTTAAATTTACGTAGGCTTGATTTGTGACCCAAGATGTGATGTAGCTTGGAGAGTGTTCCGTGACCACTTGAGAAGAAAGTGTATTCTGTTATTTTTGGATGGAACGTCCTATAAATGTCAGTTAAGTCCATCTTGTTTAATGTATCATTTAAAGCTTGTGTTTCCTTATTTATTTTCATTTTGGATGATCTGTCCATTGGTGAAAGTGGGGTGTTAAAGTGCCCTACTATTATTGTGTTACTGTCGATTTCCCCTTTTATGCTGTTAGCATTTGCTTTATGTATTGAGGTGCTCCTATGTTGGGTGCATAAATATTTACAATTGTTGTATCTTATTCTTGGATTGATCCTTTGATCGTTATGTAGTGTCTTTCTTTGTCTCTTGGAATAGTCTTTATTTTAAAGTCTATTTTGTCTGATATGAGAATTGCTACTTACTCCAGCTTTCTTTTGATTTCCTTTTGCATGGAATATCTTTTTCCATCCCCTCGCTTTCAGTCTGTATGTGTCCCTAGGTCTGAAGTGGGTCTCTTGTAGACAGCATATATACGGGTCTTGTTTTTGTATCCATTCAGCCAGTCTGTGTTTTTGGTGGGAGCATTTAATCCATTTACATTTAAGGTAATTATCAATATGTATGTTCCTATTACTATTTTCTTAATTGTTTTGGGTTTGCTATTGTAGGTCTTTTCCTTGTCTTGTGTTTCCTGCCTAGAGAAGTTCCTTTAGCATTTGTTGTAAAGCTGGTTTGGTGGTGCTGAATTCTCTTAGCTTTTGCTTGACTGTAACAGTTTTAATTTCTCTGTCAAATATGAATGAGATCCTTGCTGGGTAGAGTAATCTTGGTTGTTGGTTTTTCCCTTTCATCAGTTTAAATATGTCCTGCCACTCCCTTCTGGCTTGCAGAGTTTCTGCTGAAAGATCAGCTGTTAACCTTATGGGGATTCCCTTGTATGTTATTTGTTGTTTTTCCCTTGCTGCTTTTAATATTTTTTCTTTGTATTTAATTTTTGATAGTTTGATTAATATGTGTCTTGGGGCTTCCCTGGTGGCACAGTGGTTGAGAGTCCGCCTGCCGATGCAGGGGACGCGGGTTCGTGCCCCGGTCTGGGAGGATCCCATGTGCCGTGGAACGGCTGGGCCCGTGAGCCATGGCCGCTGGGCCTGCGCGTCCGGAGCCTGTGCTCTGCAGCGGGAGAGGCCACAGCAGTGAGAGGCCCTCGTACCGCAAAAAAAAAAAAAAAAAATGTGTCTTGGCGTGTTTCTCCTTGGATTTATCCTGTATGGGACTCTCTATGCTTCCTGGACTTGATTGACTATTTCCTTTCCCATATTAGGGAAGTTTTCAACTATAACTCTTCAAATATTTTCTCAGTTCCTTTCTTTTTCTCTTCTTCTTCTGGGACCCCTATCATTCAAATGTTGGTGCATTTAATGTTGTCCCAGAGGTCTCTAAGAGTGTCCTCAATTCTTTTCATTCTTTTTTCTTTATTCTGCTCTACGGTAGTTATTTCCACTATTTTATCTTCCAGGTCACTTATCCGTTCTTCTGCCTCAGTTATTTTGCTATTGATTCCTTCTAGAGAATTTTAATTTCATTTATTGTGTTGTTCATCCTTGTGTGTTTGCTCTTTAGTTCTTCTAGGTCCTTGTTAAACGTTTCTTGTATTTTCTCCATGGTATTTCCAAGATTTTGGATCATCTTTACTATCATTACTCTGAATTCTTTTTCAGGTAGACTGCCTATTTCCTCTTCATTTGTTTGGTCTGGTGGGTTTTTACCTTGCTTCTTCATCTGCTGTGTGTTTTTCTGCCTTCTCATTTTGCTTAACTTACTGTGTTTGGGGTCTCCTTTTCGCAGGCTGCAGGTTCGTAGTTCCCGTTGTTTTTGGTGTCTGTCCCCAGTGGCTAAGGTTGGTTCAGTGGGTTGTGTAGGCTTCCTGGTGGAGGGGACTGGTGCCTGTGTTCTGATGGATGAGGCTGGGTCTTGTCTTTCTAGTGGGCAGGACTGCGTCCGGTGGTGTGTTTTGAGGTGTCTGTGACCTTATTATGATTTTAGGCAGCCTCTTTGGTAATGGGTCGGGTTGTGTTCCTGTCTTGCTAGTTGTTTGGCATAGGGTGTCCAGCGCTGTAGCTTGCTGGTTATTGAGTGGAGCTGGATCTTAGCATTGAGATGGAGATCTCTGGGAGAGTTTTCGCCGTTTCATATTACATGGAGCTGGGAGGTCTCTGGTGGACCAATGTCCTGAAGTTGGCTCTCCCACCTCAGGGGCACAGGCCTGACACCCGGCCAGAGCACCAAGACCCTCTCAGTCACACGGCTTTTGGGAAGTCTGAGGTCTTCTGCCAGCCTTCACTAGGAGTTCTCTAGGAGCTGTTCCACATGTAGATATATTTCTTATGTATTTGTGGGGAGGAGGGTGATCTCCACGTCTTATTCCTCTGCCATCTTGAAGGTCTCCCCCCTAAGGTACTTTTCAAAACATAAACCACTCCTTTGAGGAAAGAAGTTGGTTTTCATTGACCCAGTAGGTAATTTTCTTTGTTCACTTGCTTAATTTATTCTAATCACTCTCAGACACAGTGACCCACTACAGTGAAAGTCAGGAAACCTGGTTCCATCTGCCACTTGCTGATCATGAGTCACTGGGGAAAGTGCTAGACCTCTCTGAGCTGAATATTTATTTTCCCTCGAAACTCTGGAACTCCACACTCCAGAGGCCCTCCTTTTGATGTGCTGCCTCTCCCCTTCTGCGCAGGTCCTAAGAAGAAAAAATTTAAAAAAAATTTTATTGAAGTTTAATTGACTTATAAGGTCATGTTTCAAATGTATAGCCCAGTGATTCAGTTTTTTATATATATATATATATATATAAAAATATATATATGTATATATATATATATATATATATATATAAAATCTTTTTCAGATTCTCAGAAACGTTTACTTTTTTTTTTTTTTTTTTTTGCGGTACGCGGGCCTCTCACTGTTGTGGCCTCTCCCGTTGTGGAGCACAGGCTCCGGACGCGCAGGCTCAGCGGCCATGGCTCACGGGCCCAGCCACTCCGCAGCATGTGGGATCTTCCCGGACCGGGGCACGAACCCGTGTCCCCTGCATCGGCAGGCGGACTCCCAACCACTGCGCCACCAGGGAAGCCCAGCCCTACTATTTTTTAATCATATTTTGAGTTGATTGAGTTGATTGAGTTGATTGATTGAGTTGATCTTTGAGTTTTTGATGCAAGTACAATCTTTAGCCTTCATTTTATGAAGGATTTTCAGAAGTGGGGACTTTTATGATTGCTGGAACACTCATGTCTCTGCTTAAGACTGCTGATAAACAACTGGGTGTTTCTTATTTTCTCACTTTCCTCTTACAATATTCATTCATTGTATATTCATTAAGCATCTACCATATGCTAAGTATAGTGCTTGGTGTTAGAGATATAGTGATGAGCAAATGGAGACACTCAGAGCTCACAGACTAGTGAGGAAGTTAAAGATAGAACCAGGCAATTGCATAGCACTTGGTCCCTCTGGGAACACTTAACCCCAACCTGGAAGTTCAGTGAGGGTTTCCAAGAGAAGTTGACACAGAAGCTGAAATCTGAAGGATGAGTTAGAAGTGATCCAATTGAAAGGATCAAAGCAAAGTATTCCAGTTAGAGGAAACAGAAAAAGAACAAGACATGTTTGGGTAACCATGAAGCCTTCAACATGAAAGAAAAGAGATGAAGCTGAAGATACAAGGATTGGCTCAGAGTCTTAACTGGGGACAGAACTGCCCTTAGGGTGTTTGGAAATTGTTGGGGGGCACATTTTGAGTTGGCACAATAGCTGAGAAGTCTTAAGGTCATCTGTTCCTACCCTGTAGAAGTGGGGTTTTTTGGGTTTTTTGTTTGTTTGTTTCGCTGCATTGGGGCTTCATTGCTGTGTGTGGGCTTTCTCTAGTTGTGGTGAGCGGGGGGCTATTCTTTGTTGTGGTGTGCGGGCTTCTCATTGCAGTGACTTCTCTTGTTGCGGAGCACAGGCTCTAGGCACGCGGGCTCAGTAGTTGTGGCTTATAGGCTCTGGAGTGCAGGCTCAGTAGTTGTGACACACAGGCTTAGTTGCTCCACAGCATGTGGGCTCTTCCTGGACCAGGGCTCATACCTGTGTCCCCTGCATTGGCAGGCAGATTCTTAACCACTGCGCCACCAGGGAAGCCCCCATTTTTCAATTGGATTGTTTTTTTGCTGTTAAGTTGTATGAGTTCTTTATATATTTTGGATGTTAGCCCCTTATCAGATATATGATTTGCAAATATTTTCTCTCATTCAGAAAGTTGCCTTTTGGGAATTTCCTGGTGGTGCAGTGGTTAGGACTCTGCACTTTCACTGCCAGGGCCTGGGTTCGATGCCTAGTTGGGGAACTAGGATCCTGCATGCCATGTGGTATGGCCAAATTAAAAGAATAAAGGGTTGCCTTTTCATTTTGCTGATGGTTTATTTTGCTGTGCAGAAGCTTTTTAGTTTGATTTAGTTCCACTTTTTTACACTTTTGTTGTTTTTGCTTTTGTAGTCAGATTCAAAAACTCATCACCAAGACCTGTGTCAAGGAGCTTACTGCCTGTGTTTTCTTCTAGAAGTATTATGGTTTCAGGTCTTACATTCAAGTCATTAATTCATTTTGAATTAATTTTTGTGTGTGGTATAAGATAGTGGCCCAGTTTTATTCTTTTGCATATGGCTGTCCAGTTTTCCCAACACCATTTATTGGCGAGACTGTCCTTTCCCCATTGTATGTTCTTGCCTTCTTTGTCATAAATTAATTGACCACAGATGCATGGGTTTATTTCTGGGTTCTCTATTCTTTATTTTATTTTATTTTATTTTTGCCGTGCCACATGGCATGCGGGATCTTAGTTCCCTGACCAGAGATCAAACCAGTTCCCCCTGCAGTGGAAGCACAGAATCCTAACCACTGGACCACCAGGGAATTCCCTGGGCTCTCTGTTCTGTTCCCTTGATCTATGTATCTTTTTATGCAGATATCATATTGCTTTAATAACTATAGCTTTGTAATAGAGTTTGAAATCAGGGAGCATGGTGACTCTAACTTTGTTCTTCTTTGTCAAGGTTGCTTTGGCTATTGGGGATCTTTAATGGTTCCATATAAAATTTGGGATTGTTTGCTTTACTTTTGTGAAAAATGCCACTGGAATTTTGATAGAGACTGCATTGAATCTGTAAATTGCTTTAGGTAGTGTGGACATTTTAATAATATTGGTTCTTCCAACCTTGAGCACAGAGTATCTTTCCATTTATTTGTGTCTTCTTCAATATCATTCATTAATGTCTTATAGTTCTTGTTTAAATTTATTCCTAGGTATTTTACTCTTTTTGATGCAATGGTAAATGGGAATGTTTTCTTAATTTCTCTCTGAGAGTTCATTATTAGTGTATAGAAATGCACCGATTTTTGTGTATTGATTTTGTATTTTGCAACTTTACTGAATTTGTTATTAGGTCCAACAGTTTTTTGATAGAGTCTTTAGGGTTTTCTGTATATAATATATGTCAGTGGCAGTTTTAGTTCTTCCTTTCCAATTTGAATACCTTTTATTTCTTTTTCTTGCCTAATTGCTCTGGCTAGGACTTCCAGTACTATGTTGAATAAAGTGGTGGGAGTAGGCATCCTTGTCGTGTTCCTGATCTTAGAGGAAAAACTTTCAGCTTTTCACCGTTGAGTATGGTGTTAGCTGTGGGCTTGACATATGTGGCTTTTATTATGTTGAGATAGTCCCTCTATACCCATTTTGTTGAGAGTTTTTGTCATAAATGGATGTTGAATTTTGTCAGATGCTTTTTCTTCATGTATGGAAATAATCATATGATTTTTATCCTTCCTTTTGTTAATGTGATATATCACATTGACTGATTTGCAAATGTTGAACCATCCTTGCATCCCTGGAGTAAATCCCACTGATCATGGTGTGTGATTCTTTTGATGTACTGTTGAATTTAAGTTGTGTCTTTATATATGCCCTTGGCTTTCATCACTGGCTACTGTACTTAAAATGATATTGAGAAGTCACCCAAGTGTCATATGAGAAATCTTTCAGAATTGAGTGTTAATGAAAAAACCTTGTTTCTTCTGAAGAAACTGATATACTTATTCCTCTATATTAATAAAAAATATGTAGCTGAGCATATTTTCCTGACCGGGAGCTCAGGGACAAATTTTGAAGAGTTGATGAAATGACTATATTGACCTTTCTGCCTTATTTTTAGGTCTTCTATTTAAAGTTTATACTTCTGGGGCTTCTCTGGCGGTCCAGTGGTTAAGACTTCACCTTCCAATGCTGGGGGTGTGGATTCGATCCCTGGTCGGAGAGCTAATATCCCACATGCCTAGTGGCAAAAAAAAACATAAAACAGAAGCAATATTGTAACAAATTCAATAAAGACTTTTAAAATGGTCCACATCAAAAAAATCTAAAAAAATAAAGTTGATACTTCTGTTGTATATGCTTTTTGTTAAAAATTTCTCCATAGTCTTTATAGAAAGAAGCAAGACATAATTAATTAACAAACACACTGGAAACTTAGGGTAGGAATTTGGTTTGATTCCACCCTACTAGCCATTTGAATAATCATTATTATGATTTCATGTCAGTCTCATAAAGTGCCTTTTGTATTATTTCTTTTTTTTTTTTGTATTATTTCTTATTTTGTACTTTTTAATGTCTTCTTTCAGAATGGGTTCCACCTCAACCAGAATATTTCTATCAACCTACAGGAAATGAAAAGGCACCAAAAATTGTAGGAGAAGAAAAAGGCACAGTTGTCTATCAGTTAGATTCAGGTATTGTCATCACACTGAACAGTGAGTGATTAATCATGACCAAATTACAATAAATATATTTTCTATAATAAAAGTGATTTTCAAAAAGTCATATTTTAGTGATGAAGAAACTGTCTTTTCCAGACCAACCTGAGTGGGAGCCCTGAAATTCATGACCAATCAGTTTTAAGTTTTCAATCGTTTTTTTAAAATGTTATTATGTTTTCTTAATAGTTCTGAGTCCTTTTTATAGCTTCTTCCTTGTTATTCCCCTTCCTGAAAATCAAATGTTGGATCTTTGGGTAATTTGCTCTTCTTTTCTCCACCTCCTGAACCATAGTGAGTATTTTGTAGTATGTGCATATGACTGTCATTTACTCTGTGGTTTCCTGCATTAATTTGCAGGCATCCTAGCGGTAGAATTTCTGTCTTTTATAAAAATGTTCAGGACACTGTACCCAACAACAAAATACACATTCTTTTCAAGGGCACATGGTAAATTCCCCAGGATATACCATATACTAGGTTGTAAAGCGAGTCTTAATACATTTAAAAGGATTGAAGTCGTACAAAATATATTGTCTGATCACAGCAAAATTAAATTAGAAATCAACAACAGAATGAAATCTGGGAAATCTACAAATGTTTGCAAATTGAACAACACATTTCTAAGTAACCCATGGGTTAAAGAAATCATAAGAGTTCAAAAATATTTTGAACTGAGTGAAAATAAAACAACATATCAAAATTTATGAGATGCAGCCAAAGCACTGCAAGGTAAATTTTTGGCTTTAAATGCCTGTATTTAAAAGGAAGAAAGATCTCAAATCAATTACATAAGCTTCCATCTTAATAAATTAGAAAAATAAGAGCAAACTACATCCAAAGTGAGCAGAAGGAAGAAAATAATAAAGATAAAAACAGAAATCAGGGCTTCCCTGGTGGTGCAGTGGTTGAGAGTCCGCCTGCCGATGCAGGGGACACGGGTTCGTGCCCCGGTCCGGGAGGATCCCACATGCCGCGGAGTGGCTGGGCCCGTGGGCCATGGCCGCTGAGCCTGCGCGTCTGGAGCCCGTGCTCCGCAACGGGAGAGGCCACAGCAGTGAGAGGCCCGTGTACCGCAAAAACAAAACAAAATAAAACAAAAACAGAAATCAGTGAAATAGAAAAGTAATACAGAAAATCAAACCAAAAGTTGGTCCTTTGGAAACATTAACAAAATTGACAGAACTTTAGCCAGATCAACCAAGAAAAAAGGAGAGGAGACACAAATTATAGAAATCAGGAATGCAAGGGGACACAAGCATCAACTCTACAGAAATCAAAACAATTACAAGGTAATGCTATTAATGACTTTATGTCAGCAAATTAAACAACATAGATGAACAGGAGAAATTGCTAGAAAAACATATCAAAACTGATTCAGGAAGAAATTCAGATTATGACAAAGAAATTGAATTAGTAATTTAAAATCTTCCTGCAAAGAAATCCCTGGGCCAGATGGCTTAACAGGATTTGTTTGAATTGTACCAAACATTTAAAGATGAAATAGCACTAATGCTTCAAAACTTTGAAAACAGAGGAGGAGGAGGAAACACTTCCCAGCTCTTCTTATGAAGCCAGTATTCAAAGCCAGACAAAGACATCACAAGAAAACTATAGATTGGTGTTCCTCATGAACATAAATGCAAAAATCCTCAACCAAATACCAGCAAACCAAATTCAACAGCATATGGAAAGGATTATATACCATGACCAAGGGAGATTTGTTCCAGGAATCCAAGGGTGGTTCAACATAAGAAGATTGATGTGACACACCACATTAATACAACAAAGGGAAAAAAAACACAGTCATCTCAATCAATGCAGAAAAAGCATTTGACAAAATCAGGCCTTTCATGATAAGAACATTCTGAAAACTAGAAATAGGAGAGAATTTCCTCCGTTTAGTAAAGGGTATTTATGGAAAGGATGAATCAACTTCAAACCCACTAAAACAGCTATAACAGCAATACAGACAATAACAAGTGCTGGGGAGGATGTGAAACAGATGGTAATAGTAACCTTTAAGGCAGAAAAGATATATCATGTTAAAGAGAAGTAAGCTAATAGATAGTAATGATCAGAAAAGAAATCTATTTTATTGGAGGAGGAACATGTACCAAGTATAATTAGTAGAAATGGGATGTGTTAAGTCAGTGAAATCAGGGGAGGTTTTTACAGAAAAAAACTGTAATAGGAAGGAGGGACTGCAATGTGTTTACATTCCTACAGCTAGAAAAATAAAATGAGCCAGTTTTAGCAGAGAGGACCCATCTGAGATGTGGTTACACATGCTCCGCTCCCAGTTGCCTTGATTTTGAGCTCTCGTTACTATTTTGGCAAAAGCTGGTGAGGTAGAAAAGGTGAAGCAACTCATAGTCTACCTAGCTCCACCTTATGGAATGTCTGAGGAGGAGCTTGGGAGACTTTAAACTCAGATCATAAGTCAGTAGACTTGGGTTATAAATAGTAGGGGATATACTGCTCCTGCAACCTCAAGGAATTCTTGGATATTATAAACCTGTTTCACCTCTCGTTGACTTTGCTGTAGTCATTTTCAATAAATCAGATGACCATGAATCGCCACCGCTTCATCTGTTCTATCCAGACATATTTCTACAAAGGAGGAAACCCTGGGATTGAGAGATCATTCTCCTGATATGGCAGCTTTTGTGAATTGTCCCTATTGTCCTGTTACTACACATTTGTGGCAGCTGTCTTGATCTTCTTGTCCTTTGGATTCATCAAGGAGAGTTGAGCCCACACTGTTGGAGGAATGAAGAAACAGAAAACTGAGAAGATGGGGCTCCGGGGAGAATCTGGGAGTTTGTTAGCTTAGGAGACCTAGAGCAACCACTTTCTGTAAGGATATTGAGGGGAAAATAAGAAAGAGGTTTTGTTATTGAAAAATGTTACTGTGGGCTATGAGTTGGATCATTTTTTTTGTTTTGTTTTTTTAAATTTATTTTATTTTATTTACTTTTGGCTGTGTTGGGTCTTCGTTGCTGTGCGCGGGCTTTCTCTAGTTGCGGGGAGCAGAGGCTACTCTTTGTTGCGGTGCGCAGGCTTCTCATTGCGGTGGCCTCTCCCGTTGCGGAGCACAAGCCCTAGACATGCAGGCTTCAGTCGCTGTGGCTCGCGGGCTCAGTAGATGTGGCGCATGGGCTTAGTTGCTCCACGGCATGCGGGATCCTCCCGGACCAGGGCTCGAACCCGTATCCCCTGCATTGGCAGGTGGATTCCCAACCACTGCACCATCAGGGAAGCCCCTGGATCGTTTTTAAGTTACCTTAAAGACTAAAGAAAATATTGAAATTCCTATATTAATGACATCTGGTTGCCGATCTGTACTTTGTGGTTCCATGAAGAGATCGAATAACATGGGTCCCCAACTCTTAAATAGATTTACTTGTACTCCTGCTGCTGCTTCTGTTTTTACTTCCTCTGTGCTTTCACTCCTTTTTATGCTCGCTTTCTCCTTTGCTTTCATTTATAATCCAAATATTTATTCTCTAAATCTCCACAGTGGCAAGGTTGCGAATAGAAGCAAAAGTCATCATAATGTGAATATACTTACTAATGAACTGACTACTTATAAAATCAGACCCCATACATGTTTCTGTTTGTTTAATTCTCGTATCTATCCTGCCCGATGGTCAGCATCTTTGCTGGTATCAGTCACTTGTTGATGGTGGATATTGTTAACATCTGACAACATAATGCAAGTACAGTAAAAAATTAATTGCAAACTGAAATTATCCTGGGACTTCCCCAGTGGCATAGTAGTTAAGACTCCGTGCTCCCAATGCTGGGGGGCTGAGTTCGATCCCTGGTCAGGAAACTAGATCCCACGTGCATGCCGCAACTGAGAGTTCGCATGCCACAACTAAGGAGCCTGCGTGCCTCAACTATGGAGCCAGTGAGCCACAACTAAGGAGGCCACAAGCTGCAACTAAGGAATCCGCCTGCCACAACTAAGACCCAGTGCAACCAAATAAATAAATATTTTTAATAGTGAAATTATCCTTACAAGAGATGCAGGATTGTATGAAGTTGATGAATGTTAAAGAATTGCTTGCACCACTGCAAAACCATTGACAACTGAGAATCTAGAAATTTTTTATCAGTTAACAGTTAAAGAGAACATCAACAAAAGATGACAAAATAGATTCTTCTGGACACAACTGATAAGAACAGTGTGGTACAAAGAGAGTCCTTGGGAGAACTGTGGGTCCTAAAAGAGTTTTGCAAAAGTAACTGCAAAAAATCAAAGGTGTCACGTGGCATTCTCACTGAATTTGTCTGAAAAATTGTAAGCCCACCAAAAAAAAAAAATTAACAATTGATTCTTTGTTATTCCAAGGATTAGAAAGAGGTTGTGATTATAATCTAAATTTTCCTAAATAAAATAATATAAATTGTGTAATGTTTTTTGTTTTAGCTCAATGTTAAAGAAAAAGTTTCAATCATAACCTTTTCTTTTCACTAATTACTGTGATATTTTGATTCCCCTCTTAGACAAATTGCACTCGTGCCAGTTCTTCTCACGCTTCTATTTTTGTTATATTTAAATCTGGAATGATATACCAAACAATGACATGGAGTGTACTTTATTTTCTCTCTTTTTTTTTCCCCCTTTATCTTCTTTTTAAATTAATAAATAGGTGCTATTTGGCTTTTTGTTTGTTCTTGTAGAATAAGACTGCAAATGTTTTCCGGTGCTCCACTTAGAATGTAATTTTTTGCCAGCATCCTTTTAAATTAGAGTTTAAATGGGTATAAGCAGTATTTGAGTTGCCAAGGGTAACCAGGTAGCAAAAGGAAGTCCTCTAAACTACTTAAAGGTCTTCAAATATATACATTTTTAAAACTTAAAAGTCTCAGCAAGGACAATTGAAAATTTAAATACTCATTGTTCTTAAGCTAGAATAGTGCTGAACACAGAGGGGTTCAATTAATATTTGCTGGATAGATGGATTCTGAGTGAAACTTGGACTGAGTATGTCTGTCTCATCTGCAGTGCCCACCGAAGATTCCTATTTCACCACTTCCAGAGTGGGAGGCAAACCAGGGATTATCAAGGAACTGGCAGTCACGTTGCAAGGACCAGAAGATGATACTCTACTGTTTGAATCAAGGTTTGAGAGTGGGAACCTGCAGAAAGCTACTAGAGTGTGAGTAACAAAGAGGAATTTCCCAAAGGGATGATGACTGAAGTGACTGAGAAGTGTCTTCAGGAATCATGTTAGCGATCAGGAGTGTTTTTGTGAAAGAGAAAAGTGATGAGAGGTGATTGTGAGGACGATGAAGAAGAATGAAATCATTGTGAGTCATACTTTTCAGAATGAAAATTTATCTAAATTATTTTTTCTACTTCTGAAAGAAATCAGTGCGCGTTTGAAATTTGCATTGTTGACCTGAAATAAACAGACTGTCAGATATTTCTCCAGCAAAGATGCGTTTAGTCAGTATTGGCAGAGAACTGCAATTCAGGGTCTGCAACCACGGGGGACGCCACATGCAAGTCCCACACTACAAGAGAGGGAGAACACTTTCACTGAGAGGAGAAGGAAGTTGGGAGGGCTCCAGTAAACAAAGGGTCCGTGGCTTTTCATTGGCTGAGTCCTTGCCAGGAAGGAAAAGGAGTCTTTTTTTCTTCCTGTTGGACTCTGCTTTCATTGCAGGGCATGAGAGCTCCCTCTTCTGGTCTCCCAACTCTATTTAATTGGGTTTCTGGTTATTAATTTTTTACAGTCTCAATAAAAATACCATAAAAGTTGCAGTTCTATAATCATACCTCCTGGATGCAGCAACTGTTTATAGTTTTGTGTATATGCATTAATTTTCTCTCTCTCTATAATATGTAATATACACAAATTACATATTTTTAAAAATAGGAAAGTGGTATACATACTGTTTTACATGTTGCTTTTTTCCACTTAATAAAATTTAAATATTTTTCTATGGCCATATCACAGATATTCATATTGTCCTATTGTATGGATACTCCATACCTTATTTACCTTGTCCCCAACTGATGGGAAATTAAGATGTTTACAATATTTTGCTTAATGAATTAATACCCTTATGCATTTTTTTTTTTTTTTGGTCGCACTGTGCAGGTTGTGGGATCTTAGCTCCCCGACCAGGGATCGAATCCATGCTCCCTGCAGTGGAAGCGCAGAGTCCTAACCACTGGACCACCAGGGAACTCCCTGCATTTGTATTTTTAAGTATTTGTGGTTTTATGAGATAAACTCTAGAAATAAAATTGTTGGTTCAGGGTTTGATCACTTCAGTACCGCTAGTTTTTGCCCATTTGCCCTCCCAATGTGATTTCAGTCCCCATCAACTGTGTGTGAGAGTGCCTGGTTCGCAGCACTGGAATGTTGATGAGATGGAGGGGGAAAGGGCATCCTATTTTAATTTGTGCTTCATTAATTATGCATGTGGGTGAATATCTTTCCATGCTTTTTGGCATTTGTATTTTGTCTTCTGCAAGTTCAACAAGGTGAAAGCATTCCAGAGATGCCCCCTCATCTTCAAATAAGTGAGAATCAGATATAAAAATAGCACAGAGGGCTTACAGGTCTCCTCTACAGTGATGATGTCCAGGATGTAGCTAACAGCCAACATGGGGCTCTGGCTTCACTACTGTTCAGTGTATTAAAGAGAAATGTGTTGAAGTGGTTAGAAACTGCTATTGGATACTCTCAAAAGATACCAAGAAGCTCACAGTGCTCCCAGAAATGCTGTGCAGCAGTGTAAGTTTTGAGATTCTTCCTGTCCCACTCCGAATAAACTTTCTTTTCCCAAGTTCCTTCTAGCCTAATATGTGAGTTGGAAAACTAGGGAAATAAGAAAATAAATGTGTGATGTAGCAGGCTTTTCTGTTGTAATAAGATCTGTTTTTACCAGAGGGAAACAATGTTTGTTTTTTGAGGGGCGTGTGGAGTTATAGAGATATTCTTCTGTGTTCTCTATTACAGAAACACCTATGAGTATGAACTCACCTTGCGAACTGACCTCTACACGAATAAGCACACTCAGTGGTTTTATTTTCGAGTTCAGAACACCAGAAAAGATGTCACCTATCGCTTCACCATCGTCAACCTCCTGAAACCCAAGAGCCTTTATACTATAGGGATGAAGCCACTCATGTATTCCCAATTGGATGCCAGCACCCACAGCATTGGCTGGAGGAGAGAAGGAAATGAAATCAGGTACTATAGGAGCAACACGGATGATGGGCAGCAGCGCTTTTACTGTCTCACATGGACCATTCAGTTTCCACATGACCAGGACACTTGCTTCTTTGCACACTTCTACCCATATACGTACTCTGACTTGCAGTGCTTCCTCCTGTCAGTGGCAAACAGCCCCGTCCAATCTCAGTTCTGCAAACTCCGAACTTTATGCAGGAGCCTTGCAGGAAACATCGTCTACCTGCTCACCATCACCAACCCAGCCCGGACCCCTCAAGAGGCAGCTGCAAAGAAAGCTGTGGTCTTGACTGCCAGAGTGCACCCTGGGGAAAGTAATGGCTCTTGGATTATGAAAGGCTTTTTGGACTTCATCCTTAGCAACTCCCCAGATGCCCAGCTCCTCAGAGATATCTTTATCTTCAAAGTGGTTCCCATGTTAAATCCAGACGGAGTGATCGTGGGGAATTATCGTTGTTCATTGGCTGGAAGGGACTTGAACAGGCATTATAAAACTATTCTGGAGGAGTCTTTTCCTTGTATCTGGCACACCAAGAACATGATCAAGAGGTGAGGCCTTTATCTATTGGTCTTACTCTGAACGCTGTCAGCACTATCTGATGGCATGAGATCTCTTCTCATGGCATAGGAATCGGGTATAGCTTTGTGGACAGTCTTCAACGTTCTCTTTGCAGCCACTTGGGTTTGTTCATTTTCAAACTTTAAATCATGTCTTATCTTTGGGTTGAAACTGAACATGCGAGATTTCAGCTAGAAGCATTTCACTTATAAGTGAAATGATTGAATGGAAAAGGTCAAAAGTCAAGGAGTTCATAGGTCTTCATGATGAGACTTGTGTAACAGTAATAATAATAGTAGTACCTAACAATTAGTGAGTGCTTATGTACGACAGGCAGTATTACACATGACCCATTTAATCTTCACATTCACCCTGTGAGGTAGGCACAATCAATATTCCCATCTTGTATATGATGAGGAAATTAAGGCCCAGAAAGTTTAAGAAACTTGCTCAAAGTCATAGAGCTAGTTCTCTGGTTGCAGAGTCTGAATGCCTTATTACCATCTTATATTGCCTCTTATGAAGAATGAATAATAATGGGACTTCCCTGGTGGCTCAGTGGTTGGGAGTCCGCCTGCCAATGCAGGGGACACGGGTTCGAGCCCTGGTCCGGGAAGATCCCACATGCCATGGGGTACAACTACTGAGCCTGCGCTCTAGAGCCCGTGAGCCACAACTACTGAAGCCCATGCGCCTAGAGCCCATGCTCCACAACAAGAGAAGCCACTGCAGTGAGAAGCCTGATCACCGCAACAAAGAGCAGCCCCCACTCACCACACCTAGAAAAGCCCGCGTGCAGCAACAAAGACCCAATGCAGCCAAAAATAAATAAATAAATTTATTTTTTTAAAAAAAAAGAATAATAAATCAATCTGCATTTTCCAAGCGTATATAAAAGCAGTTGAAGCCTATGATAGAATAGCACCCGCCTTAAAGGAGCTTCCATTTCGCTGGGCATGCAACTGCAGCAGATATGAATATGTGAACGCACGCACCTTCTCACCATATCTGTGTGAATGGCTGAGAGTTGTGTTGGGTTGGTAGGCAAAATGGCTAAGAGCATATATTGGAGTCAGGCAGGTCTGGGTTTGAGACCTGGTTTTACTACTGGCTGGTTCTGTGACCATGGAAGTGATTTAACCTCTCTGTGCTTCAGCTTTCTTATCTGTAGAATGGGGATAATAATACCTGTGCTGGGTGGTTACTGTGAGGATTCAATGAGATAATCCATGTAATCTGTTTAGCACAGTACCCTGCACATTGTAAATGTGGGGCATTATTGTTACCACCACCGTCATCATGGAGAAGGTGTTTGGAGGTGTCCTGGTAATCAGGAAACAAAGAAGAGCTGAGTCTTAAAGGAACTAGCCCTGGAATGTCAGAAACCAAGGCTTTCTTTGGTTCTTTCCCCTCTCTACCTCTCTCTCTCTTTCCACAGTTCTGCACCAGAGTGGGCTTTCCTTTAGTAGATTTTCTCCTCTTTCTTGTCAGCTTATGCAAGGCCTACCCATCTCCCCTTTCCACATCCCCTTTTCCATCAAGTTCCTCTGGCTGGCAGAGGCAAGGAGTGCTGGTGACATGTTTCCAGCAGGGGCTGAGGTTGGGCATAGGGTCCTTTGAAGGTCATTAGGGGCTGAAATTTTCTTAGGGGGGAAAGTATCAACAGACATCCTTAAGGAAGAGACTCCAAAGGATCCTTGGTCATGCTCATGCCCTGTATATCCATTGAGTTCTTTGTTTGCCTCCCCCACCCCCAACAGACTTCTTGAAGAAAGGGAGGTTCTCTTGTATTGTGATATCCACGGCCACAGCCGTAAGAGTAATATCTTCCTGTACGGCTGTAATAACAATGATCACAAGTTCTGGCTTCACGAGCGAGTCTTTCCTTTAATGTTAAGCAAAAATGCTCCAGATAAGGTAAGCATGTAAGGTAATTTTCTGTCCATTGACTAAGGGGGAAGGATAACTCATTGCTTCCTATATGCAGTGTTTGATTTGCCACTTTTATCTCTCCATTATCTTGGGTAAATCCCAGCTACCTGGACTTCAAGAATTTAGAAACGTGTGGCTTTAAGAATTACTCTGTGTCCGATGAAAAGATAAGTAAAATGTAGTGTATCCACACAATGGAATGTTATTTGGCAGCAAGAAGAATTGAGTACTGGTGTGCTAGGACACGGATGAACCTTGAAAACATTACACTAAGTAAAAGAAGCTAGACACAAAAAGCCACGTATATGATTCCATTCTATGAAATGTTCAGAAGAGGCAAATCTATAGAGACAGAAAGTGGGTTAATGATTGCCTAGGGCAGATGTGGGGAGGATGGCATGGGGAGTGACTGCTAATGAGGGGTACTGGGTTTCTTTTTGGGGTGATGAAAATGTTCTAAACTTAGGTTGTGGTAATGGTCGCACAACTCTGTGAATATCTTTAAATCACTGAATTGTGTGCTTTAAATGTGTGAATTTTATGGTATGTGAATTATATCAATAAAGATGATTTTTTTTTAATTGCTCTAGGCACAGGTTCAAACTGTTAGTAGGTAGAATTCTCTATCATCTTTCATCCTGTGTTTGGCAGTGGAAGAAGGGACTGAAGGACAAATGCTAATATTGCTAATAGCAAAATGCTAATATTATATGAGTCTCCACAGAAACGTTTATGTAATACAAGATCACAAATAACTGCAAGATATTAAAGGGCTAATAAAAACAACTTAAAAGTCTTTAATAGTTGGCTGAGTAACAGCTCTGTGACAGTTGTATCTGCATTGATTTAGAAGCTGGTTTTCAACATCATAAATAAATTCACAAAATGTAACTGTCATTGGAAAGAAGAAATTAGACTGGATTCAGAAAAGTATTTAAATGACAGTGTAAATTTTCTCACATAAAGATACAGGACAAATATTTTGTCTCTGCTACTCTTATCTGTAAAAACAAAGAAGAAAAAGGAAGCCTTTTTTCCTTCTGCCCTTTATCCCTCCCTCCCTTCTTTCCTTTCTTTTTCCTTTTCTTTTTTCAATCTTCGTGTTTTTTCCAGGGATCTCTTTTCTTCACATGAAATCCCATCCGGAACCTAGCGTTTAAAACAATGAAAAGCAGCGCTGCGCTAGTTGAAGTGGGCGGAGGGAGGGCTCAGTACCCTGCCGTCCTGTGTCCTCAGTTCTTGCAGCAGGAGCGCCCTGGGGCTCCTCGGTAGAACCTCTGGATTTCAGAGAGCACAATTCAGAAATCACTGGTAGTGAGACGCCTTCCGACTCTAAAGCATTTTCAGCAGGACAGGATAGGTTGGGATAGTTGCAAAGTATACGTTTACAGACTCCAAATGAGGAAAGAGAATTGGGGCGGTCATGAAAGACAGTGGAGGATATTGAACTCCAAGCCAGAAACGTTAGTGATGAGCAGCAGAAGAGCTCTAGCAGAGGCTGTAGGGGCGGGGCACACACAGCTCATAGAAAGAGGGCAAATGCAGCTAGACCCAAGGGTTCAAGTTGGGGAGGGGTAGAAAATAAACCTTAGAAAGGCTGGCTAGTGCCTTGAATGCTAAAGTAAGCCAGCATTCCCAAAGAGGCCCTCAAGGAACCCTAGTCCTGCAAAATGTCCCTGGGGAAGGTGGTGAAGGAAAGGAAGCGTTCATGAGCAATGAAAATCAGAATATACTGTCTCCCGTTTGGAGGGTCAGCGTTCACAACAACATATTAAATGCTCTGAGAAGTCCCACAGAGGAGGCCTGTTTGGTCTTGTTAAACCTTCTCCCTGACCAACAGAACTCATTTTTTTCCTCTGTTACATCTAGTAACATCTCTTAGAATTAGTATGTTATGGAACATACGTTAGAAAGTAACATATAGAACCCAAGGGAACCATTTTTTTAATTCATATTAGTGAATTTAGACATCTTAACGTTTGCCAATTTATAATTAACAGAGGGCTTGGATTTCTCTTTAGTTCTCTTTCCATAGTTGTAATTTTAAAGTCCAAAAGTGCAAAGAAGGAACAGGACGAGTCGTGATGTGGCGGATGGGGATCCTAAACAGCTATACCATGGAGTCTACCTTTGGTGGGTCCACCCTGGGTAAGCTCTCTTTTGTATATCATAAGCCGGCATGGCAAGGGGACGCCAAGCAAAGCACTGGGGAGATGAAATCTCCTTGAATGTTGGGGAAATAATTGACCTAGAAGATTTTCTTGTCTGTGCCTTAATGTTAAATTTGAGAACCCAAAATATGAGTGTGAAACATAATACCTGATGGGGCAGTATAGCATAGTTGTTGCTCAGGCCCTGGAAATCAGGCAGGTCTGGGTTTGAATTTCCGTTTACTGGCAATAATAATAGTACCTGCATTACAGGCACTACTTAAGGAGGCAGTGCATGTAAAGCACTTGACATAGTGCCTACCACAGAGTAAAGCCTCAGTAACTGTAGCCATCATGATTGTAAACTTGTTCATTGTCAGAGATTCTCCTGAATCAAACTAAAACTAGAAGGAGAGAGACCCTGTCCAGAAGCGTAATATTCTAGAATCATAGGTGGTGTTTCTAACGAGATATTCCTAAATGAGATTTGCATTTGCTCATTAAGATTTAATAAGAAGTGTTATGGATTTTTTCCGCAGGCAATAAAAGAGACACTCACTTTACCCTTGAGGATCTAAAATCCCTGGGTTATCATGTCTGTGACACCCTTCTGGATTTCTGTGATCCTGACAGAACCAAGGTAAAAATGGGGTTTCAAGAAATATGGTGATGTGACTGTGATCGTTTTCACGTGGGTCCGAAGTCAGCCCAGTGGGATTACAGGCAATCTTTATTTTCCTCTTAATATTTTTCTGAAGTTTTTCTAATCAAAGAAAATAAGAAAGCCCCCAGCCTGCAGTCTCAGCAAACAATAAGACCTCATACTTCCCCAAGAACAGAGGCCATGGTGCCACCTTCCCTTCAGCACACCTCTCCCTCGCTTCTAGGCTTAGCTGTGGCAGCACCAATTCTTACTTCCCTTCCTCCTGTTTCAGAAAATCAGGTGTCCTTTCTCTTCTCCAAAACTATCCCTGTCCTTCAAGCACTTGCCAACCTCCCCTGTGGCCTCCCTGAGGTCTTGCCTCAGTTACCTCCTCTCTTTTCTGTGCCCTCAGTTTTCTCCTTTTCTTCTTCCCCTCAACTGCAGATGTTCTCAAGCTGCCCCCATCCTAAATACAAATGAAGGCTTCCTTTAGCCTTGTTGCTCCAGGAGATTATTTCTATTTCACATCACCACTCGCCTTCTTAAAAGGGAGCGTGTACTCATGGTCTCTAACTCGTCTCTCATACCCCCTCTGAAATGTCGGCCCTGGGAACACATGACATGCACCACTCTGGATGCAACTGTTCAATTAAAAAATACTTAAAAGACACTCTGACCTCAACATAGGGCCTGTTAAATCAGATTTGCCATAGGCCAAATTCTGAACAACCCCATTCTAACTTTCCCTACTCAAAAAAATAAAATAAATCTGACCTTTGCATTGTTCAAGAAGTGTATTATTGGCTTTAGCCAGGGAAAAGTGACTAAAGCAGTGTTCACTGATATTCTGCCCTAAAAATGCTGCTGTCTGTTCTTACAGCTCATGTAACTTATTGTTAACATGTCCTTAGTAGCAGAGGTTACAGCTTACTCATCTTTATGTCTCCAGCAATAAATAAAGTGCCTTTCAGCGTATACTTAGTAAATATCTGATGAATAACTAAATGAATAATCAAAAATAGTTCTTTTTTTCACTTCCATAGTTCATGCAGTGTCTAGCAGAGCTTAAAGAGCTCTTACAACAGGAGATCCATAAGAAATTCAAAGAACTTGGACAAGATATGGATTTAGAAGGAAGCTGGAGTGACATCTCTTTGTCTGACATTGAATCCAGGTAACAAACTTCATTTCAAAGAAAAACCGTAGGGGTTCTATATATATATTTTTAATTGTCTTGCCTGCTCTGTTGTTTTGTTGGTTTTGAACCTCAGGTGCAAAATATTGAATAAATCATGGCACCCTTAAATGCACTTCATTCCTTCAACAACTATGTATTGAGTGCCTGATCTTTGACAGCCTCTCTTCTAGGCTCTAGAAAGCGTTAGGGAGATGGGCAGGCGGTTTGTGTAGGACCTCGTAGGCAATTGTGAAGCCTTTGTCTTTTACTTCAAGGGAGATGGAAAGCCTTTGGAAGGTTTTAAGTACACAAGTATCGTGACCTGACTTAGGTTTTACTGGGGCTGCTATGTGGAAAAGAGATTGTAAAGAGGAAAGGTCTAAGCAGGACACTCATTAGGAGGCTCTTGCAATAATACAGAAGAAGGGTGATGGTGCTTAGGGGTGTAGCAGTGTTTGGGGGTGTGGGAATTGGTTGGATTCTAGATATATTTTGAAGTTTCACACATTAAGATTTGCTTATGGATTGGATATCGGGTATAAGAGAAAGAGAGAATGACTCTATAATTGGTTGGATGGAGTTGCCTTTAACTGAGCTGAGGAAGATGAAGTGGGTGGAGAAGGTTAGGGGGGTGATGAAGATCAGGAATCTAGTGTTGGGCATGTTGAGTTTGAGGTGTCTAGTAGATGTCTAAATGGAGATATGGAATAAGCAGTTGGATATATGAGTCTGGAGTTCAGTGTAGAGAGGTCTGATGGAGAGAGTCATGGATAGATGATATTTAAACCTTAAGTGTGGCAGATATCCCAAGGGAGTAAGTGCAGGTAGAGTAGAAAAGAGGGCTGAGTCTGAGCTGGGTACCATAGCTGTAAGAGGTTAAAGAGACCATGAGGAGCCAGCGAATAAGACTAGGAAGGGACCAGCACGGCCAAAAGAAAACCAGGAGAGTGATTCTTTTAAAGTAAATCAGATCGTGTCATTCCTCTGTTTAAAACACCTCAGTGGCTTCACCACTTCACTCAGATACAAAGTCAAGGACCCTACAGTGGCCTACAAGGCTATAGGATCTAGCCATCTGCTACCTCTGTGACCTCCACCCTCACCCTCTTACACACTGCTACAGCTACACTGGCCTCCCTGCTCTACCTCAGGGCCCTTGCACTGTCAGTTCCAACTGCTCTCCCCCAGATATTCACAATGCTAATTCCTTCACCCCCTTCAAGTCTTTGCTTAAGCGCCAGCTTTTTCAGTGTGGCCTCTACCCTCATTACTCTAATATTGCAGCTTGCTCCCCTGCCTTCACCCTCCTGCCATTCCTCAACCCCTTTACATGCTCTGCTTTTTTCCATAGCATTTTACCACCTTCTGTATCATTTGTCATTCTATATAACTTATGTCTTTGTTGTGTCTGTTATTTATTGCCTGTCTCCCCCTACTAGGGTGTACGTTCCACAAGGTCAGAGATCTTTGTTTTGTTCATCTCTGTATCTCATTTACTTAGAACAGTACCTGGCACATAGGGAGAGCTCAATAAATATTTGTTGAATTCATTTAGTATGTAGGATCTCGGGCCCACTCTAATAGTCTCCACAGCTATTTTAGGAAGCCCCCAGGTAGGGGGTGGTTATTTCACAGGTGTGCCAGAACACCTGCTACTCGAGCTTACCGCCCCAGCTGTCCCCAATCAGAAGGTTTCTGGTCAGGGCATGGCGGCCTTCTGCTAGAGACTGCACTGTAGTCTGTGGTAGAAAGTGGGAAGGGGATGGCTCGCCCACCCACTCTATGTAGCACATTGATTCTGGGTCCTAAAGTAGTTCTGCTGGCTGAGTCTCCCAAATGTCTCTTTAGGAACCTTGAACCAGACCAGCAGCCCAGGTAGGGTGTCCCATTCACCACGTCGCCTCTTCCACTCTCCCAGAATCCTTTGCCTAACTCTCCAGGACCACTGCATCAAACCCTCTTCACTTTCAGCCTCAAAAACAAAATGCCCCCCCGCATATCAAGTCATACATATAGGGCCCAGGGGGACCAACTCAGAAGCATCCTGACTGCATTCTGACAGGCTCAGCAGGGATACTCTGAGGCATTTAGTTAAGAGTTATTGAAACCAATCTGCCAACCTCTGCACCAGCCTCCATGGGGCTCCTCCTACCCATTCACACGGTTACACAGAAAAGCAGACTTGTGTGCAAGCCCAGTTTGAGTTTGCTCTGTCTGTGTGCACATACATGATTTTCGACATCATCTGGGGTATACTGCATCTAATGTTTTTTATCCCATTTGTTAAAGTTTTCTATTACCTCCGAAAGGGACTTCAGAGGCTATTATCTAGTGGCCTCAAAGGCTCCTCCTCAGACTGGAAAAGCCTTGTGAGAACAGGGAGTTGGGAATTAGATCAGAGAAGAGAGGGCTTTCTTCCTGCTGCCTTGCTGTGGGGCTCCTCATTGTGCACTGATGGGAGGGCGGGGGGGCCTGAGCAGAATGAAAGTGCTGAGCAAAAGAGTGGTTTGAAGTGCTGTCTTTTCCCAGGAGATTTGAGTTTTGTGCCTAAGACGTTTTTTCATATACGGAGGACGTGTCATAGAGCGCAGCTTTCAGTTCTAGCCAACCACACCCCAGGAAAGGGGAAAATATAATGACACAGAAGCAAAGGACATGATGAAGGAAGAAAGGGTGGATTATCTGTGTCTTCATTCCTCCTAGCCTTTGAAGAAAAGGGGAGGGGACAGTTTGTGGGGAGGACTTTAGATCAATCTAGATGTGCTCCAAAACTTTTGAAGGGGGAATTGGGGTGATAAGAGTAATACTCCTAATCTCTGACCTACAGATTCTTTGTTATTAAATATATCTATTTGCGTATTCAACACATTTTTGAAGAGTACCCAGTCAGATCCTTGCTCTCTGAACTGGTAGTGCCTAGACAGGTATGAACGAGACAAAGCCCCTGCTTTCAGACAAATCCCAGTCCCCTGCTGTTCTCCAGGGCCGCTCATTAAGAACCCTACAGTCTCTCACAATCACTGCCAAGGGCAGCTTTGCCCATCCGGCCAGTGTTTATTTTGCCACTTGGTTCATCTCTGTTTCCTGTGCACTGCCTGGCATGCAGTAGGTGTTCAGAATGAATGAATGGATATGCTTATCAAGAATTCTTAGTAATTGAAACACAGACAATGAGGGCAAATAGCAGACTAGGTGTCCTAATCCCATGCTGCTGGTCTGCTAGGCGTTTTACATCCTAGACATTAATAACAGGTATTTCCCTTTTTCCTTTCCTTTTGGAAACAGCACCAGTGGTTCTGACAGCTCCTTCTCAGATGGTCTCCCTGTTCACCTACTGAACACAGCAGATGAGGTAAGATTATAGAGACTCTTGCACCCAGAAAGTAGCAGCCTAAAGAAAGCATGACACTACTGGATAATTTGGAAAAATTTTCAACTATCCCAAGATCTGCAGAAAATATAGCAGTAACATCCTAACTGGTTACCCTGCCCTGGAGTCTTTCATTTTGTCCTTTATAACTTTCTTTTTTAAATCTAGGGGGGAAACATGCGAGAACTCCATATTTATTCCAAAATTAATTAAAAGTGGGGAAAAAAAGTTTAACTAAAAGTGAAACCCACGTTAAGAGATAGAGGTTGTTAGAAATGACCCAGAATTTCCCTGGTGGCGCCGTGGTTAAGAATCTACCTGCCAATGCAGGGGACACGGGTTCGATCCCTGGTCTGGGAAGATCCCATATGCTGGGGAGCAACTAAGCCCCTGCGCCACAACTACTGAGCCCGTGTGCCACAACTACTGAAGCCTGCTGCCTAGAGCCCGTGCTGTACAACAAGAGAAGCCACCATGAGAAGCCCGCGCACCGCAACGAAGAGTAGCCCCTGCTCGCCACAACTAGAGAAAGCCTGCGCACACGCAGCAACAAAGACCCAACGCAACCAAAAATAAATAAATAAAATATAAACAAAATTTTTTAAAAAAATGACCCATACTTTTTTTTTAAAATAAATTTATTTATTTATTTTTGGCTGCACAGGGGCTTTTCTCTAGTTGCAGCGAGCGGGGGTGCCTCTTCGTTGCAGTGTGCGGGCTTCTCATTACAGTGGCTTCTCGTTGTACAGCACGGGCTCTAGGCACGCGAGCTTCAGTAGTTGTGGCACACGGGCTCAGTAGTTGTGGCTCACGGGCTCTAGAGCACAGTAGTCGTGGCACACGGGCTGAGTTGTTCCACGGCATGTAGGATCTTCCCAGACCAGGGCTCAAACCTGTGTCCCCTGCCCTGGGAGGCAAATTGTTAACCACTGCGCCACCAGGGGAGTCCCACAAATGAGCCATACTTTTTAAAAAATGTTTGTTTACATGGTCTTAGGTAGTTTTTTTATATTTCCATATATTAAGTAATTTTTCTTCTGCCCCATCTATTAACAGACTTGTTTTTCACATAGATGGTATAAGAGCTTTAGAAACAGCAAAATGTTTGTTGTGGTTCACTGGGCACATGATTTCCTAGTTGCATTAAGAAGTATCTTCATCATAGGGTGAGTTTAAGGCTGTGTCAGAAGGAACCAGCCATATCAGACTGGACCCTACAGTTTCTTCAGCTGGATTTACAGCAGCATCAGTATAAGCTTCACCACACCATAGGTACCTGGAAAATTAGTCCTGAGCTTCATTTGCTTAATTATTGAAGCCACCCTATAGTCACAACCAAACTTTATCTGTTAAGCACACATCTAATAATCAGTATTATCTGTACCTGCCAATATTGCCATAAGTAATGTGCTTTCAAATTTTATATCACAGATATTTGTTTATTGGTATAGGTGCCCCTTTGGCAGTATATCTATAATAGGGGGATCTCGACGGTGTTAAGTGGGGAGGGGTCTCTGGTAATGAGGTAACTGAACTGTTTTTTGATTCTCCAAACCAACAACAGTTCAACACTGTGAGGGCACACATACTGGGTTAGCCATTGCGTCTTGAGTGTTGTGTGAAAAGAGTGCTACATGTGGGTGGGCGTACCACTGGAATCCTCAATGGCTAATTTCTCTGTACTTTCTGGAATAGTTGAATCAGAAGAAGAAGATGTATAAGAAGAAAAAAAGGAAGCCACTTCAGTCTAGGAAACAGCGAAACAAACAGTATCAGAAAAGTAATTTGATGCAGGAGACAAAGTTAACAGAAGATGCCCCAGTAAGAAAGCTCTGTTGCCTACTTCTACTGTCCAGTTAGAGTTTTCTACAGAGGGAGCAGGACAAAGAGTTAAGGTTTACTCTAAACCAGAAAGGGAATGGGAAATGGGGCAGGGGGAAGTTTTCTATTTGGATTTCAGAACTCTCCCATGGGTCCTCTGGATATCCCTAAGCAGATTTCAGCTTAGCGCACTAATCCTCCACTACACTCTAGCATAGCAAGTCTGGGTTTCCAAGTCTGGATTTCCAGAGGAAGGAGATGGTAATGGAAAAGTGGTGGCTAGAACTAGACCAGAGATTCCAGGTGGCTGAGAATTCAGGCCTGGTCCAGGCTAAGGACACTTGGATACCTCCTTCCTGCCTGCCACGCCCACACCATACCCCCTGCTTTCTAAAGATGAAAACGCTTTCAGAGGTGGGAGTTTTACTCTTGGGTGAATTGGGTCAATTATGAGTTGATTAATTGTAATAGAGCAACTGAAAAATATTCTCTTTGCAATCCTTCTAGGAAGGGGCAGGGTTTGCTTCTACTCTGCAAAAGCAGCCTGCTTTTTTCAAAAATTCAGAGAATACCAGTTCTTCAATGACGAAAAATGAAAAACCAAGGTTGAATGAGGTAGTATTTTTGCTTGACCTTTGTTTTTTTTTACTCACTCATGGAAAATTTATTAAAAACCTTTTTTTTGGTAGTATGGTTAAAGTGTACAACATGATGATTTGAGATATATATATATATATATATATATACACACACACACATTGAGAAAGGATTGTCACTGTTTAGTTAATTAACACAACCTTCACCTCAAACAAATATTCACTTTTTTTTTTTTTTTTTTTTGCTGAGAACTCTTAAGTCCTCCTCTGTTAGCAAATTTAAATTATACAACACAGTACTGTCAACTATAGGCACCATTCTATACATGGTAATCTTCACACCTCATTCATTTCGTAACTGAAAGTTTGTATCCTTTTACCACCCTCTCCCTATTTTCCCCAATCCCAAGCACCTGGCAGCCACCATCCTACTCTCTGTTTCTATGAGTTTGGATGTTTATTTTAGATTCCACATATAAGTGATACCATGCAGCATATCTTTGTCTGGCTCATTTCACTTAGCATAATGCCCTCCACCCATGTGCATATGTTTTGTTGCAAATGGCAGGATTTCCTTCCTTTTTAAGGCTGGATTATATTGTTTGCAAGTATTTTCTCCCATTCGATAGGTTATCTTTTCATTTTATTGATTGTTTCCTTTGTTGTGCAGAAGCTTTTCAGTTTTAGTCTCACTTGTTTATTTTTGCTTTTATCGTCTTTGCTTTTGATGTCAAATCCAAAAAATCATTGCCAATGTCAAGAACTTTACCCCCTATGTTTTCTTCTAAAAGTTTTACAGTTTGGGATCTTGAATTTAAATTTTTAATCCATTTTGGGTTGACTTTTGTGTATGGTATAAGACGGGGTACAGTTGAATTCTTTTGCGCATGTGGATATCTAGTTTTCCTAGCACCATTTATTAAGGATACAGTCTTTTCCCCCACTGGTTATTTTTGGCTCCTGTGTTGAAAATTAATTGACTATATATGCATGAGTTTATTTCTGGGCTCTCTATTCTGTTCCATTCTTGACTTTTTGTCACACAGAGTCTCTGATTTTTCCAATTAGTACGTCTCTCTCAGAGGGTGAAGAGTGCAATAGCCCTCTGTCACTCTTACTGTCAGTACCACTGGGAGCAGGGGAACATTAAAATTGGTGGGGACACTGACACTGCTTTGGATTAGACACCACTGAAGTCTGATATCCCATATTGGTGAATTGTGATTTTATACCCAAAACATAAGAGCTGGCTGCTTTAACCATCCATCCATCCATTCAGCAAATTGTATTGTGTAACTACTACACGCCAGGCTGTCTACTGGATGCTGGGAGTGCAACATTGAACAAAACACTATCCCTGCCTCAGGGACCTTAGGGTCTGCTGGGTATTTTAACAAGTAAGCAGGAAGCTACATACAGAGTAGGATGCAGTAGGAAACAGAGGAGACAAGTTCACCCAACTTTTAGTACTTTGGAGTGTGGCTATAAAATCCTTGATTCTTTTATGTATAAAAATAGGTTTGGGTACAATAGTAGCCAAATAGGGTGCATGAGGCCCTCCTCGTGTGGCATGCTGCCCTGTGGTTAGGGATGATAGAATAAGGTCCCACCGCATTACACGGAGGAGCCCGCACAAAGCACAGCCATCTCTGTTCAGTATTGAGGGCCATTCGGTGTCTAGTGTAATAATGGCAAGAGCACAAGCTATGGGGTCTGTCTTGAGTTCAAATTCCATCCCCACTATGTAGTTTTCTGTGAGTTACTTAACTCAGGGGCTCAGTTGCTGCATCTAAAATGTTGGGGTAATAATATCTACACATAAGGTTGTTGAGAATATTCAATGTGCAACCGTGTGTGACGTGCCTGGCATATGGTAGGCATTCAATAAGTATTAGTTTCCTTCTTTTCTTCAAATTACTATTTGTTTGTGTTCTGCCTCTCTTTTCATGTTAGAGTATCATAATGAATCAACATGCATGAATACAAATTACTCTGTGTGTTTTCTATAATCACACTTGTCCAAGTGGAAAATTTAGTGAGAATGTGTTCATTTATTTTAGTTAAATGGAAGAGACAAAGGCACCTCCCTGGGCCCATCAAAAATGACCACCTTGATTTTGACTAAGAATAAAGAGAGAATGCAGGTATTTCACCTAATATATGTATATATATGCCAGCAATTAATTTATTTTTCAAATGTATTATGTGATTTGGAGGGGTGGTGATCTGCAGTCCACACAGTATCACCTCCTTGGATTTGTTCTGCTGAGGTGAACATCTAACATAGTCTGCACTCTCAGGCTACAAAACACCTGACCAGCCAGGGGCATTGCCCACAAAGTACTGCAGGATGGAGGAAGCCCACCCAGGGCTGAAAGCTTGCCGCGGAGAATTTAGTTTCATTTCAATGAACATTTGTTAGGCAGCTATTATTTTGTAAATCCATGGCAACATTTCAGGTACAAAGTGATGGTGAACGCAGTGGTTCTGAACCCTAGGAGGTGTTAACAAACCAGGGTGCCACCATCAGTTGTGAGGGGTGTTTCACATCCACTGTTACAGTGATGGTTCGGTACCGAGGTTTGTGAACGATTTGCTTTTTTAAAATAATAAGTTAGAATGAATTCCTATTTATCCCTATAATAACATCTCTCTTGCTCCTTTGCACTTGCATATTCTTTCCTGAGAGGGAGGAAAAAGAAGTAAAGAAACAGCTGGTGAGCTGTGGTTTCAAATAGCCCTGATTGTGTCTGCGGGAAAGTGCTGTTCACCTGTGTCCGGGTGGAGCAAAGATTGAGGACCACTGGATTACTGTAGGTGCACTAGGTATAGAATAGATGATTCTCTCAAGGTGAAGTCCCTGCCGTCTTCCCAAGTCTGCTGCTTGGCAAGTCTCAAAATGATGCTCTCATTTACCTGTCAGTATTTTACGGAAGACCTACTATGTGTGGGGCCCTTTGAAGACTGTATGACATGAGCCCTCCCTTAAGGCCGTGATCCTCTAGGAGGGGTAACAAGATAGATAGTCCAACCACCATGATATAACAGAAACAGAGCAGTGAAAAGAGAGATGTAGATAAAGTCAAATCAAAGAGGATTCTGTCCTGACACACTGATAAGTGATGACTGTCCTCTTTCCTCATACAGCATCCACTGCAGGGTGTCTGTGGGTGGCTAAAACCATATCCTACCACTGAAACGTGCAAGCTAGGCTGTAACATGTAACCAGGGATTCAGTTGGACACAATGTAGTAGACGAATGCCATCCAAACCTTTACTTTTACTTCATTTTCTTTAAATTTCTAATTTAATGTTTCTGTAACAGAGATGTAGGCATTTAAATTCCGTGGCAGGTCAGATAAGCAGAGTTTAAAAAATGGGACAGTCTCCCAGCTTGTAAAGTAAGCTCTTCTCTTCCTTTGTGTTATGTTTCTAGACAGCTTATAAAATGCAGTCCCTAAACTTCTCAGGGCAATTAAAATATTGCCCATGGACCTTTCTTTGGCTATCAGAGGGACTAGGACAAATGCTTGATTGGTGCCTGCCCTGTAACAACGCCAGCTACTTTGGTATTTGAGGGGAAATGCAAATACTTCTCACTGACTCCTGCGAAACCAGCACCAACCCTAACTATAACTTCAGGAATTGCAGCATCAAGTGGTTCACCTTTTATGTCTTGTTTGCACAGAGAGAGAAGCCAGGATTTACAGTATCATGCTCTCCAAAGAGAAACACAAACCCCAGCCAAGAGCCAGCTCCAGATACGAAGCCAAACTGGTCCAGGAACAGATATCCTGCCACAAAGGGAGGCCGTACGACTGCGGTGGTATACCCATCCTTGCACATATACACCTACCCATAGGGTGCCTGGGCCATGCCACACAGGTGCTTCCTTGCTGTGTTTTGGGTTAGACACATTTTGTAACGAAGGGATTTGTATGCTAGGGAATTACGTTCATTTGTGGTATTCTGTGTTGTGTGTTCATCATGCACTGTCCTCACCCCAGGTGCTTACACTGTGTTCATGCTCTCAAGATGCATACCTCACAAACTAAATTATTTTTTCATAAAATGAAATTTTATTGTGATGTATCCAAAAGCTTCCCTTACCAGAAATTGAAGTGTGTACTCGTGAAACTACAACACAGATATACCTCAGTTTAACCAATAGATATTCTCTCTAAAATTATGTGCAAATCAATTTTAAAAGTGCAAACTCTGTTTTAAACGTATTCTGGGAGTTTACTATGTTAAAAGTCTTGTGTCAAAGCTTTCTAGTGTTCAATGATTAGTCTGACTGGGGTATATCAGGTTTGCTCAGGGTGAGGTGTTCCCACATAGAGAAAACAACTCATGTACTACCTGGAAGTCAATGTTGCATATATTATGTTCAGCATTGTTATGTGAGTTTTTTAACCCATTGATTAAAATTCTTTCTCTCCCACAAATTGTTCCCTTTGATTGGTTAACTGCATAATCTTGTGTGAATAGATATTTTAGATTTTCTATCCCTCGCAAGCACCAAGCACCATCTGCTGGCTACAGCCTGCATGTCAACGTGCAGGAGTCACGTTAAACAAGGGTCACTCCAGTTCATGCCAGGCCTCCTGTTTTGACTTTACCTGCTTCCTTTCACATTGGATTGAAAGTTTCCTAGTACGTTTTTTGTCATCACTTTTAAACTCTTTCAGCCACCACCACTACTTAGCTGACTAGAGATTAGAACCAAATGGCAACACATTTTATTATAATCCCAGTGTCTGTGTCTTTTTTTTTTTAATTAATAGACTTTATTTTGAGAACAGTTCTAGGTTTACAAAGAAATTGAGGAAATAGTACAGAGAGTTCCCATATACTGCCCACCTCTCCCCACACACATTGTGTGTGTGGGGTTTTTTTGGTTTTGTTTTTGTTTTTAATTTATTTATCTATTTATTTTTGGCTGTGTTGGGTCTTCGTTGCTGCACGAGGGCTTTCTTTTGTTGCGGCAAGCAGGGGCTCCTCTTCGTTGCGGTGAGCGGGCTTCTCACTGTGGTGCCTTCTCTTGTTGCGGAGCATGGGCTCTAGGCGCGTGGGCTTCAGTAGTTGTGGCACGTGGGCTTAGTAGTTGTGGCTCACGGGCTGTAGAGCGCAGGCTCAGTAGTTGTGGCACACAGGCTTAGTTGCTCCGCAGCATGTGGGAGCCTCCCAGACCAGGGCTTGAACCCGTGTCCCCTGCATTGGCAAGTGGATTCTTAACCACTGCGCCACCAGGGAAGCTCTGTGTATGTGTTTTTAAAGGGAATATCTGCCCATGCTCTTTACATAGGAGTTTGCAAATGGCCTTCTTCTATTCCACATCTTACACCCTAAAACTATTAGTCAACATTTTAAGTATCTAGAAATCACCCAGCCAAAACCCCACTTTTTGTTCCTAAAAGGATATCTTTAAAGGGCAAGTCCCAAAACAAACCACTGAGAGCAAGCCTTGTTTGAAAGTTGTTTAGAAATACTTGGTTTTTGCTCCAAATAATTTTGGAAGAAGTTTATTAAAAGCACCCCAGTATGATATTTTTGGAATAAAAAACTAGAATACATGATCAGATTTTTTTTAAGTGCTTTTTGAGAGTGAAAAGCTTCCTGAGAGCTGCGGTTTGGCTGCTAAGATATCAAAGGGGCAAAAAGGAGAGAATCCTATGCAATCCAGGCACAGCCTCCACATCCAGTAATTGCCAAAAGGCCATGGCAGTTCAGTGTTGGGCCCTGCCCAGCTCACAGTCAGTCCTGTAAAGTAGTAGCTATTTGTTTTCTTTAGAAAAGAGGGGCAAGTTTGCCTGCTTAGATTAAGAGAACGTGCCCCGCAGGGCATTTACGTGCTACAGCATCTAAGCCAATATGCCTATCATTTCTCATTGTGCTTTTTTTTTTAAACATATCTTTTTAAAATAAATTTATTTACTTATTTATTTTTGGCTGCGCTGGGTCTTCGTTGCTGTGCGCTGGCTTTATCTAGTTGCGGCGAGTGGTCTTCGTTGTGGTGCGCGGGCTTCTCATTGCGGTGGCTTCTCTTGTTGCGGAGCACGGGCTCTAGGCGCACGGGCTTCAGCAGTTGTGGCACATGGGCTCAGTAGCCTGTGGCTCACAGGCTCTAGAGCACAGGCTCAGTAGTTGTGGTGCACAACTATAGAGAGAAATAATGCTATGTGAAAATTCCAACTTCCTGCTGGCACTCCTACCCTAAGACATGGGCTCTTCCCCCAAATTCATCAGTCAGAAAGAGTGCACTCAGCAGTGACTTAGGAACTAAGGAGAATGCAGTGATGTGTCAGACTCCATTCCTGTGCTTAAAGCCCAGGTGGGAACAGACTAGTGAACCAAAGCAAGCCCGTCAGTAAGACCCTCTGCTATAGCTTTAGAACGTTGTCATGGGTTAAAGAGAGCCACCAACTGAAATGTGAAATACCTGGGTTTGAATCCCACCCAGACTCGGGGGTGGTGGGTGCAGTTGCTTAACAGCTCTGGACCTTCGTTCTCTGACCTGAAAAGTGAAGTGACTGTCCAGGTGAAGTGATCTCTAAGGCCCCTTCATTTTTACAAAATCACATTGGTTTGAATACTTCCCCCAGCTGTTGATCATGGATTGCAGTAAGATGCCTAGAACAGCTTCCCTCTTGGGCCTGAACCAGCTAGGTCCTGTCACCCAGCCTCTGGTCCTCGGGGAAACAAAGCCACTTTGGTGGCTCTAAGTACAGTCTCCTCCCCTCTCGGCCCCTCCAAGCTTGGCACAAGCCATCTCTTCCCCCAGCCCCCTGAACCGTTGGATTCAGTGACCAGAAATCACTTCAGTAAACCCCTTCTCAGCTGAGCTCAAACTCCAGCCACTCCCCTTTCTTTCTCTTGGCTTCACTTCCTCCCCCATTCAGCCCAGACTCCAGGGTGCATTACATCAACCCCTTCCCTGCCAGCACCCCGGACTCCTCACCCTCTGTGCTTCTGCCACATCCACCTGGTAGTTCCCCAACTTTGGCTCCTTCCAGCCATCCCGACCATCTGTCTTCTCCACTCCTACACCCAGGCTGCCAAGATGGCTGCAGGAAAACCTGTCCTTGAGCAAACCGGGGCCACCGCTCACGTGTCTCCTCCAGCCTCAGAAATGTATCCTCTGCTCCTGAAATGGAAGTTCTCTCACCCTTCCTTCTCCGTGGCTATTTTACACCTCCTCCCTTTGCTCAAGTCCCCTGCTTCCCTTCCAGCAAACAACCTCGTTAGGACGAAGTGGTTAAGAAGCTAGGCTCTGGTGGGGTCGGGTAGGGAGAAAACTACAAACAAATTCTGAACTCTTTTTAGTAGGTTTGTTTATGTACTTGTATTGGCAAAATGATTCTGAAACTATTTTAGGTGTCTTACATGATTGGGCAAATGAGTAAATGTGTTGATGTTGTTAAGAGCCGGGGTTCTCACTCTGGAAGAAGAAACATACAAATATTTAATGGAGGGAAACAAGAAAATACCTGTGGAAGTGGATTGGAATTGGAGATATCAGTGTGCACTCATGATTTCTAAAGTACGTATAGGTATGTATATTCACATGTATATATATTCAGCTCTGTCTGCTAAGAGGGCCTAAAATCCAACACACCCCGTTAGCAATAAGCATATTTTGCACTGAGATCTTGTACTGTCATACTGTTCCCCTCTGAAAGGAATCAGGGTTCATTAGAGAAATGGCTGCTTCCAGGGCTGGTAGATTGCAAATATGCGATGAGCAGCCTGGAACATTTTGTTATGTCAAAAAGTAAGAAAGTACTTTAAAAAAAAAATTAGTAGTAGGCATTTCATAGGACAAAGGAGCCAGCTTGAAGGAGCTGCCACAAGCCAAAGCTGGGATATTAGGTACCAAAATGATTAAGGACATTCATAAACTATAACCCACTGAAAAAATTAGGAATCAGTGAGTTCCTATTAATGAGAAAGGGAGAGAGAGAGAGAAGAGAAAGAAAGCAGAATGAATGCTGAGTGTCAAACGGTGAATGCAGAGGGAGTGCTGGAGTTGGGATCAACGTTTTGCAACCACCATAGTAAAGTGGATCAGGCAAGAATCACCAATGGAGGCTAAATTTAGAAGGACATATGAGGAGCGGGATATTTGCATGGGTTCAAAGTGTCTCCACTCAGATTGCTTCCTCGCTGTAAAGGAAAAAGTAGTTAACTATGTGATGAAGAAATTGGACAACATCTTGACTGAGTGACCACTGAGGGGTGGATTGACATCATGTAATTCTGATGCGACGCCTGAGAACACATCACATATGTAGTAGTCTGGCTGGAAATGCATACCCTGAATCTAATCATGAAACATGAGACAAAGGCAAAATAAGGAACATTCTACCCAAAACAAAAATCTTGACTCTGGCATCAGAATGTCTGGGTTCAAATGCTGGCTTTACTGGTTTTATGACCTTAGGCAAGTTACTCTCTCAAAGACTCAACTTCCTCATCTGTGAAATGGGAACACTAGCAGGACCCACCTTTCAGCGTTGCTGGGGGTGCTGGATGAGAGAATGCATATAAGGCACTTATCAGAGTACCCTACACACAAAAGGCTCTCAGGAATGGTTAGCGGCCATTACTCTTGTCCACCCTGCCTTCCTTTCCTTTGTTTTTAGAGAAAAAAGTGCCCAGTTTCAGGTTTAAGGCTAACCTCTCCACCTATGTTTCAATTCCATCTCCCCAACTTTTCTCAAACTTTCTGCTTTGCTTTATTCCCTCTTCTGTATTTCTCTCTCTCTACCGGCAACTTCCCTGTAGCCCAAAAACATGGCAAGCCCTTCCCATCTTTAAAGAAAAGACAATACCTCTGTCACGTCCTGCAAAGTTTCCATTCCTTGCTGTCTCCACTCCCCACCTTCTAAAAGTTCTCACCTCCCATTTTTTGTAGGCCCACGATGTGTCAAGAGCTTTACCTTTACATGGGAGATATATACTATGCCCCTGTTTCACAGATGAGAAAAGTTGGTCTCCCCAAGGATTTGAACCTAGATCTGCCTCAGTCTCGAATTGTCCAGTTGGCAGCCACAAACCACAGGTGGCCATGGAGCATTTGAAATGGGGCTGGTCCAGACTGAGATGTGAATACGTATCAGATTTCAAGGACTTAGTACCAAAAAAAGACTTGTAAAAATCTCATTAATATTTTTATATTGATTACATGTTGAAATAATATTTTGGGTGAAATATATTATTAATTAATTTTACCTGTTTCTTTTTATTTTTAAAATTTTTTTATTGGCTGCGCTACGCGGCTTGCAGGATCTTAGTTCCCCGACCAGGGACTGAACCCAAGCCCTCAGCAGTGAAAGCGCTGAAAGCAAAGAGTCCTGACCACTGGACCACCAAGGGAATTCCCTCTTTTCACTTTTTTAATGTAGCTACTAAAAATATTGAAATTATGTATTGTGGCCAGCATTATATCTCTATTGGACAGCCCGGTTCTAGAATATTCATCTCACAACGCAACATGGCCTCTCGTCTCCTGAGACACCACTTATCTTAGCTCCCTGAATGTGTCCCAGGGCTTCTTCCTCTACATACCCTACATGGGTGATCTCCACCCATCCTTGATGCCTGTAAGCCATGATGACACTGCATCAGCCCCTCCTACACCCCCGACCCCTAGATCCAGCTGTCTCCCCTCCATCTCCACTTAGTTTCCCTCTGCACCTCAAAGGCAACATGTCCAAAATGGAATTTTTCAATTATCTTTTCCTTAAACAGGAGCCTCCCTCGTCGTCTCTCTCTCGATAGAAGCGCCACTGTTGTTACCATGTAACTCTGTACCTCCACACTCATCAGGTGCCAGTGACTCTACCTCCTAAGTAAATCCACAGACTTCTCTCTACCCACTTAGTTCAAGTTGTCATCGTCCTCCTAAACTGTTAGATCTGGTCTTCCAGCTGACCTTTCTTTGGCAGAGCGGCCAAGATGAGCCCATTACAAGGCCAATCTGATCACGTTCGTCACCTTGCAGGGGCCCATCTCTGATAGGGCCCTGTTGCTGCCTCAGCCTCCAGCTCTGACTCCCTGTGAATCTGGAACATTAACTGCCCCTCCCAGCTCCCTCCCACACCCCCCACCTCATTACTTAGCAAACACCTGCCACCTTTCAAGACTCAGCCCAAATAGTAGCCCACTCTGCAAAACTGTTCTAGGTGCCATTTCCTGGGCAGGGCTCACCAGTCCTTCCTTTGCCTCCTGGAGACTTTGACCTCAGCACCTGAAACACTTCAGTGCACCAATTTGTTTACTCAGCTGCCTGCGGTCTCTTAGTTGTGGCATGCGAACTCTTAGTTGCAGCATGCATGTGGGATCTAGTTCCCCGACCAGGGATCGAACCCAGGCCCCCTGCATTGGGAGCTCGGAGTCTTACCCACTGGACCACCAGGGAAGTCTCCCAACTGCCTTTCCTAACTAGAATGATTTCAACCACAGTCCACAGGAGGAAAAACAAAATTCAAACAAAACACAGTTACTGCTTCATACAAATAAGAAGTCCAGATGTAGGGCAGCTCCAAGACTGCTTAATTTATTTAGCAGCTCACTGGCATCATCAAAGATTCAGGCCTTATCATCTTCCATCTCTGTCACCTTCGGTGCCAACTTTGTCCTCAAAGTGAACTCTGCTCTGTTAGTTGTACGGCTGTAGCAGACCCAGGCAACCACCAGATCCAACAACACCCAGTGAAAGAACATCTGTTCCTATGTGTCTTTTATTCTTCTTCTTCTTTTTAAAAATAACCTTTTTAAAAATAATAACCTTTTTATTTTGGAATAATTTTTCATTTACAGAAAAGTTAATATGACAGAGTTCCCATATACCCCTCACTCAGTTTCGGTTTCCCCTAATGCTATCATACATCACAACCAACAAAACATTGGTACATTGCTATGAACTGAACTCCAGACTTCATTGGAATTTCACCAGTTTTCCCTTTAATGTCCTTTTTCTATACCAGGATCCAATCCAGACATCACATTGCTTTTCGCTGTCATGTCTCTTTGGTATCCTCTGGTCTGTGATGATTTCCCAGTCTTTCCTTATTTTTCATGATTTTGACAGTTTTGAAGAGCACCGGTTAGGTATTTTGTAGAATAGTCCTCAAATTGGGCTTATGATTTGATTGGTGTTATGGGTTTTTGGAAAGAATGTCACAGAGGCCAAATGCCCTTCTCATCGTATTGTATCAGGAGCCCTTGTCTGCATGACATCACCGGTGATGGCTAGGAAAGCCTTTCCGAAAGCCCTGGAAAGGATTTCCCCTCATGCCTTTTACTATTGTAAAACAATACAGGTTTATTATAGAAAATTAGAGAATCAGCTAAGCAAAAATAAGGAAATAAAAACACAATATTGCTATCACCAGAGATGATCATAGTTAACAAATTACTTTTAATCTTTTCAGATCTTTTTCTTTTTTAAAAAATGAATTTTCGTTAAATGAGGTCATATTGTATACATTGCTTTACAACCTACTTTTATTAACAGTCCTCACCTTTCATATAAGTTTTTATTTTTGAATTATATAAATAGAATATTCAAAACATAGTATTAAATTGTAAAACAAAGACATAATTCAATCTACCAGCATTTAAAAATCTGCATATTAAAAGATCACACCTTCTCTCAGAAAAATTAACAATAACAACAAAAATAAACTGCACTAAGACATGCCTTCATAAAGGTATTGAAATTCAAGGTGAAATTAAGGCATCCAGGCAAAAAGATTAAAATCTTTAACATGCATATAGTGAAGGAATGTATTTTCCATGATCCTTTTTTTTAAAAAAATTTATTTAGTTATTAATTTTTGGCTGTGTTGGGTCTTTGTTGCTGTGCGCGGGCTTTCTCTAGTTGCGGTGAGCAGGGGCTACTCTTTGTTGTGGTGCGTGGGCTTCTCACTGCGGTGGCTTCTCTTGTTGCGGAGCACCGGCTCTAGGCGCACGGGCTTCAGTAGTTGTGGCTCACAGGCTCTAGAGCACAGGCTCAGTAGTTGTGGCTCTTGGGCTTAGTTGCTCCATGGCATGTGGGATTTTCCCGGACCAGGAACCCGTGTCCCCTGCATTGGCAGGCAGATTCTTTTTTTTTTTCTTTTTTTAAAAAAATTTATTTATTTATTTATTTGTTTGTTTTTATTTTTGGCTGTGTTGGGTCTTCGTTGCTGTGCGCGGGACCCCTCTAGTTGTGGCGAGCGGGGGCCACCCTTCGCTGCAGTGCGCGGACTTCCCATTGTCATGGCTTCTTTTGTTGCAGAGCACGGGCTCTAGGCGCGCGGGCCTCAGCAGTTGTGGTGCACGGTCTCAGTTGCTCCGCGGCATGTGGGATCTTCCCGGGCCAGGGCTCGAACCCATGTCCCCTGCATTGGCAGGCAGATTCTTAACCACTGAGTCACCAGGGAAGCCCGGCAGGCGGATTCTTAACCACTGCACCACCAGGGAAGTACCCTATGATCCTTTTTTTAAAAATCTACTAGAAAATGAACTTTAGTCAACCGAGGGATGAATGGAGACAACCTCACCAAAAGGACTCATAGAGAATATGAAAGCCATTTTATTTTATTCTAATCTTAGGACTTTTAAAAATGTGAATGTCTTGGGCTTCCCTGGTGGCGCAGGGGTTGGGGGTCCGCCTGCCAATGCGGAGGATGCGGGTTCGTGCCCCTGTCCGGGAAAATCCCACATGCCGCGGAGCGGCTGGGCCCGTGAGCCATGGCCGCTGAGCCTGCGCGTCCGGAGCCTGTGCTCTGCAGCGGGAGGGGCCACAGCAGTGAGAGGCCCGCGTACCGCAAAAAAAAAAAAAAAGTGAATGTCTTTTATTATAAAATGGAATGAAAATATCAACCTAGCAATATGTTTTTTGGCCAGGTGGCTTGTAGGATCTTAGTTCCCCAACCAGGGACTGAACCCACACCCTCCGCAGTGAAAGTGCAGAGTCCTAACCACTGGACTGCCAAGGAATTCCCAAACCTGCAATATGTTAATTACACTTATAATAATAGTTGAGAAAGAGGAGTAAAGGTGAAAAGTAGTGTGAGTGTCATGATGCTGATTTCATAAAAAGATATGTAAAGTTGATAAATCAAGTAATAAGTATATTTAAAGTTATAAATATGAACACTTAGACATACCATGTGTGAACACTGTGAAATACAAGAATACAATTAACTGGAACCTGGAAGGCAGGAAGATGATGGAGATAGGGAAGGGAAAGAAGTGAATAAAAATTTATTTCAACAGTGCTCAGAGTATGGACTGAATAGATACTGCCTAATAAAGAGAGAATAAGGTATATAAGTTGTGGTCACCGAAATAGCCACTATATATACAACAGAAACCTTTCAAATATACCTACACACACTCAAAAAGAAATAGTTCATATCATAAAATTTTATTTTTAAGCTATCAACAAAAAACTATTTTTAAAGTTGTAAACACTTTTTTTAATGTTGGAAAAAAATTTTAAAGCATAATGACAAAACTATGACCAAAAGTATTTGTCATATCAAGATATGTAAATTGGCTGAATTCATCTATTAAAAGAAAATTTCAATCCCTGAACCTGATCAGCAGTTGGTTGAATCCACGGATGCGGACCCCATGGACACAGTGGAATGACTAGATTTTCAGGTTTGAATCACAAAACAAAACCCACCAAGTATATGGCATATAAAACAGACACCTAAAATGAAGTAACCAAGAAAGATTAAAAATGAAAGAAAGGGGGAATTCCCTGACAGTCCGGTGGTTAGGACTCGGTGGGTGCGGACAAAAGAAAAAAAGAGAGAAAGATAGAAAGAGCAGACAAGGACTAAGTAAATGCACACAGAAGGATATAAAGGACTATAGTCTAAGCATGAGATAAGGTAGAATTCAAGGCCAAAAGCATTTAACAAGACAAACTATCCGAAAGGGTGCAATATACAATGAAGCTCTAGTAGTTAACCAATTCTCTATACCAAATAACATGGTATCAACAATTATAAAGAGAAGACTACTGGAAATGCAAGAAGAATTAGACAGATACACATTAATATTGCAGATTTTATTTCACTTTTCTTTGATCAAGTGGACAAAAACTAAAATACACACACACATACACACACAAAACATTTAAACCTGAAAAGAAAAATGTCCTTTGTTAATGCTCATGGAACACCCAAAAATCACTCATATATTAAGTCACAAAGCAAATAAATCAATTTATAGATAAAATTTCAAAAAGTATAAATAGAAAAGTCAACATTCTCTGAACACAAAACAATAAAACTAGTAATGAATACTATCCGGGAGGTAAAACGAAAACTGCCACTAAGATAACAAAAAGTTCTCTCAAACAAATCTTTGGTCAAAGAAGAAATCAAACCCAAAATTCCTAACTATTGAAGAACATATTAGAAGCTGTGAGCTAAAGCAGTGCTCAAAAGGAAATTCATACTTAAATGCTTGGTGGGGACGGGGGGACTCTTGCAGGCAGCACGGATTTGATCCCTTCGTTGGGGAACTAAGATCCTGCATGTTGCCCAGTGCAGCCGAAAAAAAAAGGATGATGTCCAATGCTTATGGTAATGAATACGAAAGGGTAACAATGAAAGAAGTAAGCCTCTATAGCAGGCGGAATTCTAAAGGTCTCCCCCAAGATTCCTGTCTGCTGCTTATTTAATCAAAACACTAATCTAGGTACTGCTATGAAAGGGTTTTGCAGATGGAATTAAGGTTATTAATCAGCTGACATTAAAATAGGGAGATTATTCTGGATTATCCAGGTAGGTCAGGTGTAATGACATGAAATCTTAAAAGCAGAAGAGGGAAGTAGAAGACTTCATCAGAGAGATGGGGTAGAAGAAGAGGCAGGAGAGATTAGCAGGCAGGAGATCAGAGAAATTTGAAGCATGAGAAAGACTGGACCCACCACTGCCAGCTTATGAAGATGAAGTCAGGGAACTGTTAGCAGAGTCTCCAGAAGCTGAGAAAAGTGGCCAGCAGACAACAAGGAAATGTGAACCTCAGTCCTATGACTATGTGGAACTGAACTTGAATTCTGCCAACAACCTGAATGAGCCTGGAAGTAACTTCTCGCCCAAAGCTTCTAGTGGGCCAATGCCTTGATTTCAACCTTGGGGGACTCAGAGCTGGATATCAGCCACTCCTACTGGACTTCTGACCTGCAGAACTGTCAGATAATAAACTTGTATCTTTTTAAGCCACTAAATTTGTGGCAATTTATTATGGCAGCAATAGAAAACGAACACAGCATCTAACTTAAGAAGTTAGAACATGAGTGAAGTAAGTCAGACAAAGACAAATATCATATGATATCGCTTATATGTGGAATCTAAAAACATGGTACAAATGAACCTATTTACAAAACAGAAATAGAGTCACAGACGTAGAAAACAAACTTATGGTTACCAAGGGGGAAAGGCGAGGAAGGATAAATTGGGAGATTGGGATTGACATATACACACTACTATATATAAAATAGATAAGAACCTAGGGAATTCCCTGGTGGTGCAGTGGTTAAGAATCCTCCTGCCAAAGCAGGGGACACAGGTTCAATCCCTGGTCCAGGAAGATCACACGTGCCGCGGAGCAACTACACCCATGCACCACAACTACTGAGCCCGCGCTCTACAGCCCAAGAGCCACGACTATTGAGCCCTCATGCCACAACTACTGAAGTCCGCGTGCCTAGAGCCCGTGCTCTGCAACAAGAGAAGCCACGACAATAAGAAGCACGCACACCGCAACAGAGTAGCCCCCGCTCGCCGCAACTAGAGAAAGCCCACACACAACAATGAAGACCCAACGCTGCCAAAAATAAATAAATAAAATAAATTTCAAATAGATAAGAACCTACTGTATAGCACAGGGAACTCTACTCAATACTCTGTAATGACCTATATGGGGATAGAATCTACGAAGAGTAGATATAGGTATATGTATAACTGATTCACTTTGCTGTACAGCAGAAACTAACAACATTGTAAATCAACTATACTCCAATAAAAATTAATTTAAAAAAAAAGAAGTTAGGGGCTTCCCTGGTGGCGCAGTGTTTGAGAGTCTGCCTGCCGATGCAGGGGACACGGGTTCATGCCCTGGTCCGGGAAGATCCCACATGCCGCGGAGCGGCTGGGCCCGTGAGCCATGGCCGCTGAGCCAGCGCGTCTGGAGCCTGTGCTCCGCAACGGGAGAGGCCACAACAGTGAGAGGCCCGCATACCGCAATAAATAAACAAATAAATAAATAGATAAATAAATAAGCTACAAGGATATATTGTACAACACAGGGAATATAGCCAATATTTTATAATAACTATAGAGTATAACCTTTAAAAATTGTGAATCACTATGTTGTACACTTGTAACATATAATATTGTACATAAACTACACTTCAAAAAAAAAAATCAGGGACTTCCCTGGTGGCACAGTGATTAAGAATCCGCCTGCCAAGGCAGGGGACACGGGTTTGATACCTGGTCTGGGAAGATTCCACATGCCTCAGAGCAACTAAGCCTGTGTGCCACAACTACTGAGCCTGCGCTCTAGAGCCCACAAGCCACAACTACTGAAGCCCGCGCACCCTGGATCCCATGCTCCGCAACAAGGGAAGCCAACGCAATGAGAAGCACGTGCACCACAACAAAGAGTAGCTGCCACTCTCCGCAACTAGAGGAAGCCCGTGCACAGCAATCAAGACCCAATGCCGCCAAAAATTAATTAATTTTTTAAAAATAAGAAAAAAATGTCCCCTTGCTAAATGGTCTCTATGGTTAAATATCAAAATTTCTGGATTTAGTTAGAATCAACTTTTAAGTTTCTTTTAACTCTAAAAGCTACAATTTGGTATTATATTTCCATGTGCCAAGCTGGGTAGGCATGTCATTTCATTCAATTCTCACAACAACAGTATGAAGTAGACATTACTATACTCATTTGTTTAAGGTTCAAAGAAGTCGTAGTTAATAATTGGTAGAGGTGAAATTTGGACCAGGTCAATTAGACTCCAAAGTCCAGGCTCCCTCCTGCTCTGTAAACTGCCTCTCTAGCACCATGCTGAGTCCAGGACAATATTAATTAAAACTAACATTTGTATTTCAATATACAGTTTTTAAAAATCTTATCAATTTATCAATTTCACTTAACGCTCAATAATAACCCTGAGAGGCAGGTAGTAGTGTAATCCTTAGATTTAGATACAAAAATTGAAAACTGAAGAAGAAAAAATGACTTCTGAATCATTTTGATACAAAAGAGAGCCAAGATTGAACTGCAAGTCTCCACTCTCAGTTTATTCTCTGCACCAGGCTCTGCCTAAGCGTTGATATAGAATGTGTGAGCTGGGACTGAAGGGTTGAAGACAGTGCCATTTTCTTTTTGCCTCTAATAACCTGTAGCCTGGTAATCACTTAAGTAATTTTTCATTTATGCAATAAATATTTATTGAGCACTTAGTATGTGCCAGGCACTGAACATACACGGAACAAAGGCTGTCCCGGCTCCTGGATTCACGGGGTTTACATTCTGGTGGAGGAAACAAAAAGATAAATTTCAGACAATGATAAGTGTTGCAAGACTATGGAGTAGGAAATAAAGGGGAGGTAAGTTTAAATAGACGTCAGAGAAGGCGTTTCTGAGAAGTTAACATTAACTGAATGAATGAGTACATGTATAGCAACCCCCGATGGATTCATTTTTCAAACTTATCTAGTTTTGCTGGCCATTAGATTGTTTATGATTCTGATGGTGAATACTCTTTGGAGCTTATGTTGCTGATGCCAAAAGGGCAAGGGCAGAAGCGAAGAACATGGACGAATCCTTTCCAATTCATTTCACTCCTGTGACCTTGCCTTTGCCGTCAGGGTCACTCCCCACCGCCACGCCCATTCTTCTGCCCCCGGATGCTTCTAGCCTGCGCAAGCGCAGGAGAAACTGCTGTTCCTAGTGGAGGGCGCGGATTCCACCCCAAAACGCATGCGCCCCGGGCTCGCAAGCCCCGCCCCGACCTCTGCGCCCGCTCGCGAGCCCTTGCCAATTCTCGGGGCGGGGACTGCGCGGGGAGACGCGCGCCGGTGCGTGCGTGCTCCCGGGCCGCGGGCGGGCCAGTGAAGCTGGCGGCCCTGGCACGTGATCCCGGATCGGCGTGGTAGCTTGGTGGCTCCGTCTGTCTGTCCGTCCGCGGGTGCCATCATGGCGGACGCGGCCAGTCAGGTGCTCCTGGGCTCCGGTCTCACCATCCTGTCCCAGCCGCTCATGTACGTGAAGGTGCTCATCCAGGTATGAGTCGTCGCCTTTCCCTTCCTCGCCCGGCGCCCTGTTCGGTCGCCGCTGCCCAAGGCGCCTGAGAACCGGCTCCAACCTTCAGGGCCTTCAGTCTCCTGAGATGCTGCTCCTTCTTTGCTGCCCGCCCCTTCCTTCCCGGCAGGGACGACTTCCACCGCCCGCTGAGCTCCCACTGCCCGTGGGCCTTCCCGAGGTCTCGCCTCCCAGCCAAGCCGTGAGGCCCGCTCCTTTCCTGGTATCCGGCTGCCGCCCTGCCCTGCCCTGCCCTGCCTGATGGCTCCCCTGAACTTTGTTTTCTCTTCCCTGAGGTTGATCCTGGCTGGGCGCCGCCAAGGGCTTCCCAACCTTTCTTTCTCCGCTGCTCTGAAATGAGCATCCTTCTCTCCGCCCCGGCCCCAAACGCAAGACGTGAAATCTGTTGAAGACAAATTTGAAATTCGAGGGGAGCCAACACCTTATTAGCTTTTGTTTTCTCTTCTTTTGTTGCTGTTACTACTGTTCTTCTGTTCTGAGATTTAGCACCAGATACCCAGAGAAACACAAGGAGTTCATTCAGAAGTGATAATCAAGCGGTTGATGAGTCACATTTCGGAAGGATCCACTGAACCCTCTTCAGCAGCAGCCCATGTGGCTCATGACAGTGAAAAGTCACGTGTCAGAGTGATGTGAAATCAGTTCAGTTGAAAGTTTTATCGAGTTTAAGTATATATGTTAGTTTCTAATATACTGTGAAATAATTCTTAAATGGTATTTTATATTCACAGGCAAGTTTGCCCGGTTTTAGCTGACTATAGACCATTAGGTAGTATTGTTCAGTTGCCTTTCTGAATTTCCCTGTGACGGGCAGGTCATTCATTTTTTTAACTTTTGTTGAGAGTTGACGTAATTACGTCATGCATAGTACCAAGGATAGAACCCCTGTCCTCACCATCTGCCTTTCTGTCAGAAATATGCAAGACACTAGGGAAGGCCTCATTTCTTATTTTTGAGTTAATGATACTAATCTATATTATGTGTTGCTGAGTTGACCCTTGTGGATTCAGAACCTATATGTAAAAAACTATTGTAAAATAAGTTGTTTAAAGTAAGAACGAAGGGAATTCCCTGGAGGTTTAGTGGTTAGGTAGGACTCCACGCTTTCACTGCTGAAGGCCCAGGTTTAATCCCTCATCTGGGAACTAAGATCCCCGCAAGCCACTAGAGGCGGCCAAAAAATAAAAGAAAGAAAGAACAAAATCTTTGAAATGTATTGTGACATCTAAAACAGAATTGGCACATTTGCAGCTAGATAATATCTGAGGTAAAAGCATTTTTCAGTAAATCTGATACAAGCCCATTACTCAGTCCTTATCCAGGAGACAAGATTTTCTAATGACATTCAGAGCTCTTGCCTCAAAAACTCCTTAATCCTTATTGCACAACATGCTTGTGTTGCCAAGTGTCTCAGGGGTTTTGGTGAAATTCCCAAATACTCAGTTTTAAAAATAATTGCACAGTGACACTTTCAGGAGTTCTTTAATTGAACAGGTTGAGAATCACAGCAGGAGAGTCAAAACCATGGCCGACAACGTTCATTCTCTCAAGTATCCCTTTGGCACTAAAGAGTCTGAATATATTGTAGAAATAAAATGATGACATTAATTCTAAAATGACTCGTTAGATTGTTCATGACAGTCTGCTCCTTTAACATGGACTTATTAGCTTGTAATTATTTCCCAAATGAATTATCCCCAGCTGTATCTGCATTTGCCTTTTGAGTGGTTTGTTTTGCTAGCCAAATATGAAGTTGTTGCTGGCTTAGTCTTCTCACTTTGTCCGGTTATTAAAAATGTGCTTGATTTTCTTTAGAAAATATTTTTGAGCGTCCTCAGTAAACTGTAGCTTTGTTAACACAAAAATTCCCTTATTCTATTTTTAGATTGATGCCAGTCTATCTTAGCTACATGGTTTACTTTGTAGAATTTGAACCAAAAGAAAACTTGGAGTTTATTGAAACCAGTCTTTTTTTTTTCTTTTTCTTTTTCTTTTTTTTTTTTTTTTTGCGGTACGTGGGCCTCTCAGTGTTGTGGCCTCTCCTGTTGTGGAGCACAGGCTCCAGACGCGCAGGCTCAGTGGCCATGGCTCACAGGCCCAGCCGCTCCGCGGCATGTGGGATCCTCCCGGACCGGGGCACGAACCCGTGTCCACCACATCAGCAGGCGGACTCTCAACCACTGCGCTACCAGGGGAGCCTGTAACCAGTCTTAAACAAGTGACAAAATTAAAAACAAAACAAAAAAAAACATACCAGAACTGACAAGGATGATACTTCATCACTGTCTTGGAAAATATACACTGCATTTTAACTTGTGTTAAAAATTATAACTCTAAAAAATATATATATATATATAACTCTAAATTTGTTCTTTATTCAAGACCTTGCAACTCAGGCGTTCCTGGGAATGTTGCTTAGTATTGATTTAGTTTTTTGTTTTTAAAGGTGGGATATGAGCCTCTTCCTCCAACAATAGGACGAAATATTTTTGGGCGGCAAGTTTGTCAGCTTCCAGGTCTCTTTTGTTATGGTAAGTGTCTTTGATTTATTTGGAATTGGAGGACATTGAAGGGTGTGATAGGAGTTACTGAAAGAATATATAGTAAGCATGTTTCCTTGAAATTTCTGTGTAACCATTACTTTCAACTAGAATGTAAATCTCCTACTTGTGTTCTTAGCTCAGCACATTGCGAGCATCGATGGGAAGCGTGGGTTGTTCACAGGCTTAACTCCAAGACTGTGTTCAGGGGTCCTTGGAACTGTGGTCCATGGTAAAGTTTTACAGGTAAGAAGAAAATCAGTCCATCTTCCCATAGATTTAGATAACCTTTTCTTTTTTTTTTTAACATCTTTATTGGAGTATAATTGCTTTACAATGGTGTGTTAGTTTCTGCTTTATAACAAAGTGAATCGGCTATACATATACATATGTTCCCATATCTCCTCCCTCTTAGGTCTCCCTTCCATCCTCCCTATCCCACCTCTCTAGGTGGTCACAAAGCATTGAGCTAGATAACCTTTTTTTTTTTTTTAATTAATTTATTTATTTTTTGCTGCATTGGGTCTTAGTTGCTGTGCATGGGCTTTTCTCTAGTTCGGACGAGTGGGGACTAGTCTTCATTGTGGTGTGTGGGCTTCTCATTGCCGTGGCTTCTCTTGTTGTGGAGCACGGGCTCTAGGCGCACGGGCTTCAGTAGTTGTGGCTTGCAGGCTCTAGAGTGCAGGCTCAGTAGTTGTGGCGCATGGGCTTAGTTGATCTACGGCACATGGGACCTTCCCGGACCAGGGCTTGAACCCGTGTCCCCTGCGTTGGCAGGCGGATTCTCAACCACCGCGCCACCAGAGAAGCCGTAGATAATCTTTTACGTACAATTTGATCAAGAGCAGTTTCAAAGATATACGTCTTTACATCCATGGCCTTTCTTCCTCTTGAAAAACATTTACTTGAAATACCCATTCTTAATTCTTTCCTGGGAAGCAAGGAGAATTTGTATAAAATGAAGTAATTGATTTTGATCTACACAAGCTTCTTCCTCTGGACCAGTTGTTCTGAGCAGAAATTAAGTACGCTCATTTGAGCTCCTGTGTAGCTCATATTATTTCTTTGAAGGAGGAAGGAAGCTGGTTAAAACATACATTTCTTTCTCATGTTATTTTCCTTTTATTCCTAGTGTTACTCCTAGTAAATGTTTTCTGTTACAAATTTATTTTTTTTTAAACTTAACAAGATAAACGTTAAAGTAGGATAGTGTTTATTTGTGACTGTTTATTTCAGTAGTACTCAGTACAGGGAATTCCCTGGCTGTGCAGTGGTTAGGATTCCACACTTCCACTGCAGAGGGCATGGGTTCAATCCCTGGTCAGGGTACTGAGATCCCACAGTCTGCAAGGCTTGGCCAAAAAAAAAAAAAAAAAAAAAAAACCACTGCCGATAATAATTGGTACAATCCTCCATGTATATTTTAAGGCTTTAATGTTGGCCCAATTCTACTTTTTTATCATTTGATGAGCAAATCGTGGTGTTGTTAATCAGTTTCATGATCTGATTGGCTTAGGTTTTAAATTCTCTTAAGACTTTGTTGAATTGAGTTGGAGAGGTTTTCCAGTTAGTTCCTCACATGGAAGCAGTTTTGTTATTCATTGTACTTACTCTTGTCGTCATGCCTGTGGACTGAATGTTAGAAGCAGCGTTTTGGGTGGCCCGTGGGTCAGAGTGATGGAGTTTTAATGGGCCGATGTTTTTGGTGGATTGATTACTACTCTTTTCCAGCCACACTGTACTTTGGCTCAGTGGAAGCGTTCCTGTTACCTAAATGAGGTTTAGATTTTCATGTGGGAAAGTAGTTGTCATCTAGTTCAAAGAGGTTTATGTATAGACCAAGAGTGAAATTACTGCTTCAGATCAAGTTAAGGAAAAGTAAGACAAACTTGAGGTAACCAAGTACCTGGAATTTGTGTTTCACATGTAGCCCGATGAAATAGAACAGGGTATTGGTACTATAGTTAGTATCAAAAACAACTAATACAATCAAGAAGAAAGACCAATTCAGGTCTTTCTGAACAAGAAAGAGTTCTGTATATCTGAACAAGAATTAAATTGAAATGTGTTCAGAATAATGTAGAAGAGACAGGTTGAAAATTTTATTAATGGAGTGAAAACCAAAGTCTAGAAATGAGTGAGGATTTTTAAAAACTCCTGAAACTGTTAGAATTAATTCTGGCCAAAGACCTGGAATTTGACCAAAAACCATCATTTCGCTTAATCATGTTGTTTGTTCTCTTTCCTCTGATTTTATTTTAAAAATGTAATTCTTTTCGTAAAAGACAGTGTTCTTTATTTTTTAAATCTGGTTATGACTAGGAGGTCAGTTGTCTGGTTGTTGTATTTCACCTAGCCCATCTTCTATTTCTGAAATATCCCACAAGTAATATTTCCTCTTCCAATGCAGTCTGAGCTCTGGCAGTTTCATGTTCTCTTCTCCAGAAGAATAAAGCATCTTCTCTCTTGCTTGGTTTAGAAACAGTCAGATACAAAAGGAAAAGTGAGGTGGTTTCAGCTATTCAGACTTAGCACCAATTCTCTGTTCTTTGTACAGTGAAGAAAAGCATCTTGCCCTAATTTGGTATTAGACCTGCTTTTTCCGTGAAAAAGCCCTGAGGCTTTTTCCATAGCCTTAGTCCTAAGCTATGTTTTGTGTTTTTTGGTTTTTTTAAATTTATTTATTTTACTTTTGTCTGCGTTGGGTCTTTTGGCTGCACACGGGTTTTCTCTAGTTGCGGCAAGCAGGGGCTACTCTTCGTTGCGATGCGCAAGCTTCTCATCGTGGTGGCTTCTCTTGTTGCAGAGCACCAGCTCTAGGTGCGCAGGCTTCAGTAGTTGTGGTGCGCAGGCTTCAGTAGTTGTGATATGCAGGCTCAGTAGTTGTGGCACGTGGGCTCAGTATTTGTGGCTCAGGGGCTGTAGAGCACGGGCTCAGTAGTTGTGGTGCATGGGCTTAGTTGCTCTGCAGCGTGTGGGATCTTCCTGCACTGGGGCTTGAACGTGTGTCCCCTGCTATATGTGTGTGTTTAGTAAATAATGTTCTTGGATTTGGATCATCGTGTTTTCATTGTCATTTGTCTCTAAGTATTTTTTGATTTCTTCAGTGATCTCTTGGTTATTTAGTAATGTATTGTTTAGCCTCCATGTGTTTGTGTTTTTTACGATATTTTTCCCTGTAATTGATTTCTAACCTCATAGCATTGTGGTCAGAAAAGATGCTTGATAGGATTTCAACTTTCTTAAATTTACTGAGGCTTAATTTGTGACCCAAGATGTGATCTATCCTGGAGAATGTTCCGCGCGCACTTGAGAAGAAAGTGTAATCTGCTGTTTTTGGATGGAATGTCCTATAAATATCAATTAAATCTATCTGGTCTATTGTGTCATTTAAAGCTTCTGTTTCCTTATTAATTTTCTATTTGGATGATCTGTCCATTGGTGTAAGTGAGGTGTTGAAGTCCCCCACTATTATTGTGTTAACTGTCGGTTTCCTCTTTTATAGGTGTTAGCAGTTGCCTTATTTATTGAGTTGCTCCTGTGTTGGGTGCATATATATTTGTAATTGTTATATCTTTTTCTTGGATTGATCCCTTGATCATCATGTGGTTTCCTTCCTTGCCTCTTGTAACATTCTTTATTTTAAAGTCTATTTTATCTGATATGGGTATTGCTACTCCAGCTTTCTTTTTTTTTTTTTTTTTTTTGCGCAGTACGCGAGCCTCTCACTGTTGTGGCCTCTCCCGTTGCGGAGCACAGGCTCCGGATGCGCAGGCTCAGCGGCCATGGCTCACAGGCCCAGCCGCACCGCGGCATGTGGGATCTTCCCGGACCGGGGCATGAACCCGTGTCCCCTGCATCGGCAGGCGGACTTTCAACCACTGTGCCACCAGGGAAGCCCCCCAGCTTTCTTTTGATTTCCATTTGTATGCAATATCTTTCTCCATCCCCTCACTTTCAGTCTGTATGTGTCCCTAGATCTGAAGTGGGTCTCTTGTAGACAGCATATATATACAGGTCTTGTTTTTGTATCCATTCAGCCAGTCTGTGTCTTTTGGTTGGAGCATTTAATCCATTTACATTTAAGGTAATTATCTATATATATGTTCCTATTACCATTTTCTTAATTGTTTTGGGTTTGTTTTCATAGGTCCTTTTCTTCTCTTGTGTTTCCCAGTTAGAGAAGTTCCTTTAGCATTTGTTGTAGAGCTGGTTTGGTGGTGCTGAATCCTCTTAGCTTTTGCTTGTCTGTAAAGCTTTTGATTTCTCCATCGAATCTGAATGAGATCCTTGCTGGGTAGAGTAATCTTGGTTGTAGGTTCTTCCCTTTCATCACTTTAAATATGTCATGCCACTCCCTTCTGGCTTGTAGAGTTTCTGCTGAGAAATCAGCTGTTAACCTTATGGGAGTTCCTTTGTATGTTATTTGTCATGTTTCCTCATTCTATGAGGCCACCATCACCCTGATACCAAAACCAGACAAAGAAACTACAAAAAAAGAAAATTACAGACCAATATCACTGATGAATACAGATGCAAAAATCCTCAACAAAAACTAGCAAACAGAATCCAACAACACATTAAAAGGATCATACACCATAATCAAGTGGGATTTATCCCAGGGATGCAAGGATTCTTCAATATACGCAAATCAAGCAATGTGATACACCATATTAACAAACTGAAGAATAAAAACCATATGATCATCTCAATAGATGGAGAAAAAGCTTTTGACAAAATTCAACACCCATTTATGATAAAACCTCTCCAGAAAGTGGGCATAGAGGGAACCTACCTCAACATAATAAAGGCCATATACAACAAACCCACAGCAAACATCATTCTCAATGGTGAAAAACTGAAAGCATTTCCTCTAAGATCAGGAACAAGACAAGGATATCCACTCTCACCACTGCTGTTCAACATAGATTTGGAAGTCCTAGCCACAGCCGTCAGAGAAGAAAAAGAAATAAAAGGAATCCAAATTGGAGAAGAAGAAGTAAAACTGTCACTGTTTGCAGATGATATGATACTATACATAGAGAATCCTAAAAGTGCCACCAGAAAACTACTAGAGCTAATCAACGAATTTGGTAAAGTTGTAGGATACAAAATTAATGCACAGAAATCTCTTGCATTCCTATACACTAATGTTGAAAAATCTGAAACAGAAATTAAGGAAACACTCCCATTTACCACTGTAACAAAAAGAATAAAATACCTAGGAATAAACCTACCTAGGGAGACAAAAGTCCTGTATGCAGAAAACTATAAGACACTGATGAAGGAAATTAAAGATGATACAAACAGATGGAGAGATATACCATGTTCTTGGATTGGAAGAATCAATATTGTGAAAATGACTTTGCTACCCAAAGCAATCTACAGTTTCAGTGCAACCCCTATCAAATTACCAATGGCATTTTTTACAGAACTAGAACAAAAAATCTTAAAATTTGTATGGAGACACAAAAGACCCCGAATAGCCAAAGCAGTCTTGAGGGAAAGAAATGGAGCTGGAGGAATCAGACTCCCTGACTTCAGACTATACTACAAAGCTACAGTAATGAAGACAATATGGTATGGGCACAAAAACAGAAATAGATCAATGGAACAAGATAGAAAGCCCAGAGATAAACCCACGCACTTATGGTCAACTAATCTATAATAAAGGAGGCAAGGATATACAATGGAGAAAAGACCGTCTCTTCAATAAGTGATGCTGGGAAAACTGGACAGATACATGTAAAATAATGAAATTAGAATACTCCCTAACGCCATACACAAAAATAAATAAAATGGATTCGAGACCTAAATGTAAGACAGGACACTATAGAACTCTTAGAGGAAAACATAGGCAGAACACTCTTTGACATAAATCACAGCAAGATCTTTTTTGATCCACCTCCTGGAGTAATGGAAATAAAAACAGAAATAAACAGATGGGACCTAATGAAACTTAAAAGCTTTTGCAAAGCAAAGGAAACTACAAACAACGAAAAGACAACCCTCAGAATGGGAGAAAATATTTGCAAACGAAGCAACGTACAAAGGATTACCCTCCAAAATATATAAACAGTTCATGCAGCTCAATATTAAAAAAAAACCCAATCCAAAAATTGGCAGAAGACCTAAATAGGCATTTCTCCAAAGAAGACATACAGATGGCCAAGAAGCACAGGAAAAACTGCTCAACATCACTAATTATTAGAGAAATGCAAATCAAAACTACAATGAGGTATCACCTCACACCGGTTAGAATGGGCATCATGAGAAAAATCTACGAAGAACAAATGCTGGAGAGGGTGTGGAGAAAAGGGAACCCTCTTGCACTGTTGGTGGGAATGTAAAGTGATACAGCCACTAGGGAGAACAGTATGGAGCTTCCTTAAAAAAAACTAAAAATAGAATTACCATATGATCCAGCAATCCCAGTACTGGGCATATACCCAGAGAAAACCATAATTCAAAAAGACACATGCACCCCAATGTTCATTGCAGCACTATTTACAATAGCCAGGTCATGGAAGAAACCTAAATGCCCATTGATAGACGAATGGATAAAGATGATGTGGTACATATATACAATGGAATATTACTCAGCCATAAAAAGGAACGAAATTGGGTCATTTTTAGAGACATGGACGAATCTAGAAACTGTCATATAGAGTGAAGCCAGAAAGGAAAACAAATATCATATATTAACGCGTAAATGTGGAACCTAGAAAAATGGTACAGATGAACCGGTTTGCAGGGCAGAATTTGAGACACAGATGTAGAGAACAAACTTATGGACACCAAGGAGGAAATGAGGCGGGGTCGGGGGTGTGGTGGTGTGAAGAATTGGGAGATTGGGATTGACATATATATATACTAGTATGTATAAAATGGATAACTAAAGAACCTGCTGTATAAAAATAAATAAATGAAATTCAGAAATTCAAATAAATAAATAAAAATAATGTTCTTGGATTTTTGCTTTGCTTTGTTTTCCTTTTTCTTCTTTTAGATAAGCACTTTTATGAGCTGACCAATCAGTATGTTAAATTTAGCAACAAGATCATCTTAGAGACACTTATTTCCAAGTGTTAATTAGAAGTAGAAATTAATTGGAGATTTATAGCCAAAAAAATCAACTATTTTAATTTCTGCCAATCAGTAGAGTTTTCATTTTATGTTCTGTCTCAATAACACTATGATAGCCCTAATCATCCTTTCTTTTCTTTTCTCTTCCTTTGTAGCATTACCAGGAGTGTGACAAGGCTGAGGTATGTTGGAGCCAATTTCTATGCATGAGTCCATTTTCCCTGCGAGCTACTGTTGCTCTCTGGTCCTCTTTAGGAAAACGGACAAGCAGTCAGCTTTCCTTTCATCATAGAGGGTGTTGGTATACAGGATGGCCACCAGTTTGAACAGTTCTATTTAAAACCATCAACATATCTATCTACTTTCATTTTGATTTCCAGGAGTCAGGATCTGGAAATGTACTGAAAGAAGTTTCATCTTCCTTTGACCGAGTTATCAAGGAGGTAAGGTGATTATGATTTCTCTAAATCAGAGCAAGCTGGCAGTTGTGGAATCAGGATCATCAGGCCTGTATGTTCAGTGTCTGTTCCAAACAAAATTAAACTTTCAATTTAATATGGGCTTTACTGCATGTAGAACATAAAGAGAGAAAAAAGCATTGCTTGCTGTTTGGAATTTCAAGGAAACATAATTTGCCCACTCATCTTTAAAATTGAAGAGGTACTGAAACCTGTTATAATAGAGTTGGAAATCTCTGGCCCAAAAGTATTAAAATAGTGGCCAGGGCCTTTGTGTGTTGGATATTATATATCCAGAAATGCTTTTACAACATTATTCTGACTTTGAGATGTCCTTATCGTCCATTTCCCACTCCTGTCTTCTGCCATTGGGAGTTTGTTGCATGCCTGGCTTAATAATACTCTTTTATTTCTAGTCTTTACATTATCTAATTGTCTATAGAGACGTCACAATTTTTCATTGAAAGCTGCCTTCTAAAGTATATATCACTGAACAAACATCGCTATAGGCCAAGATGTCAGATGAGTCAACTTTGTTTTTTGTAAATTTTCATGAAGTGATTTTATTTAAAAGTAGAGATGCATGTATTAATATGTGTTTTATATTTTCTTAACTTTATTTAGTTCATCGTAAGGCTCTTAGAACTACCATTAGAGTAGGGGTGACATCTCTTAACTAAATGAAGGTAATGTTTAAATGCAAAAACGAACGACGGACCTGCTATATTTACAGCCTACCTCCAAGTATTGTGATTGAATTTTTTACTAACCTCTTTACAGAGTCCTAGACAAGAAAGATAAGCTAGGGTAAATACAGAGCTCTAAGATACTGCACAGTTACGGGGCTGTGGTCGAAAAACAGATGAATGTCGTCGTGTTCTCCTTGAGACGTTGGTGTAGATTAAATAGAGCCTGACATTTGTCTAGTGTAGGTATTAGAGTATCAGAGTCTCTAAAATCACTCACAATGAGACAGCAACTTAATAGTCTAAATACCGGCCTCATAGTTGTTTGTTTGTTTGTTTGTTTGAATTTATATTTTTATTTATTTATTTTTGGCTGCGTTGGGTCTTCGTTGCTGCGCGTGGGCTTTCTCTAGTTGCAGCGAGCAGGGGCTACTCTTCGTTGTGCACAGGCTTCTCATTGCAGTGGCTTCTCTTGTTGTGGAGCACGGGCTCTAGGCGCTCAGGCTTCAGTAGTTGTGGCATGTGGGCTCTGTAGTTGTGGCTTGCAGGCTGTAGAGTGTAGGCTCAGTAGTTGTGGTGCATGGGTTTAGTTGCTCCACAGCATGTGGGATCTTCCCAGACCAGGGCTCGAACCCGTGTCCCCTGCATTGGCAGGTGGATTCTTAACCACTGCGCCACCAGGGAAGCCCCAAGCCTCTTAGTTTTATTCCAGCTAGGTTACTGTTTGCTGGTGACTTTCCCTGTTCCTTTTTTTTTTTTTTTTTTGGCCACACCATGCAGCATGTGGGATCTTAATTCCCGACCAGGGATCGAACCTGCACCCCATGCATTGGAAGCGCGGAGTCTTAACCACTGGACCTCCAGGGAAGTCCTTTTCCCTGTTTCTTTGCTTTTGTTTTTCTCATCTGTAAATTTGAGAAGATAACAGAAACCTGCTTTGCAGAGAAATTTTGAGAAGTAACTATAACAGTATTGAAATCCATGAGTGAAAGCTGTGCTAGAATGATAGTGTATTATATTGCATCCCATTCAGGCTACTCTTCCTGACTCCAGGAAGGGCGGGAGTGCTCTGTCACTCACTCTCTTATTCTACAGTGTCCACCCACATGACTTCTCTCAGGAATTTGAGTGTCATTTATTTAGATTTCACAAGTGTGTGTTGATTCTTTCTAGACAACTCGAGAGATGATGGCTCGTTCTGCTGCTACTCTCATCACACATCCCTTCCATGGTATGTTTGCAGTTGATAACTGAAATCTGAACTTTTATCTTTCTTTTATATCACCGTCTCTCCTGACTACTTAGATAGGTTGACATGGGAGTTCACTAAAGTACCTTGCCTGTGTGTTTTCTGTTTGCTTGTTTTGGCTTTTATCCAATTTATCCAGATAGCAAAGTGTCTTTAGGTGGGAAAACCTTTTTTTTTTCCCCCAGGGCTATTAAAATTTATCTCGATGTAGCTTAAAAATCTTTTCTCTGTGTTCTATAGTGATCACTCTGAGATCTATGGTACAATTCATTGGCAGAGAATCCAAGTACTGGTAAGTGTTTCTGTTTTCAAGTATTCAGGGAGATCTCTTGAAGCCAAAGTATTAGAATAATAATACTTTACATTTTTATGATGCCTTAGAGCTTATAAAACAAATTCATGTATCTTATATCATTTGATCTACACACAAAAAAAACAGTAAAATCGAAGAAAAAGGCCCAGACAGGTTTAGGAGCCTCCCAGGACCTCAGGGTAAGTTGCAGGACCACTGAAGCCATAATTCACCCTGACTGCCTGTGACCACACCCTTAGGTATTAATATCTCCACTTCTATCTCTAAATGCAACCGTCTTTGCAGAGTGAGGGTGGTAGAAAAGGGAGCAGGGGTGGAGGTATAAGTTTCACCTTGTCAGAAGTGGTAATTGAATATTTTTTTTAATAGCTCCAAAATAATCTTAATGTATTTTATGTTTCTTTCTTCTGAACCTAGTGGACTTTGTGACTCCATAGCAACTATCTATCGGGAAGAGGGCATCCTAGGATTTTTTGCGTGAGTAAATTACTGATTTGTGCATGTGATTTTTGTGTGAGTAGAAAGCTTTGATGAGAACGAGGACATAACTCCTTGTTTAAACCTCAGAGAAAATGTACTCTCTGGGTTTAATTCATGTTAAACTCCATTTAGGCCCATCTGACTTAAATTCTCTTGTAGAGATCCCAAACTTTTGCTCTGCACATCTAAAATGTGTGAAATGAGGATTTTTTTTTTTTTAAATAAATTCATTGAAGTTTCTACCCTTACAGTGAGTTCTCAATTACTATATAGTTGATAAAATGAGGAAAGTTAGTTTTTGAAAAATGGAAAATTATCTAACATGTATCTTCTTTATCCTGAGGGAATACGTTTTTGCACTATATTCATTCCCTTGAATTTACTTTGGAAGAACTTAGGCTACTACCCTTGTTCTTCTGTTAACAACAAAAACCACATTATTAACTAAATGGTCCTTTTTAATTTTCAGTGTTTCCACATACTTGATTTTATGTTTGAGTATCATAAATACTCTGGGAAATAGGCAAGACAGCTATTATTATTCTCATTTTAGAGATTTAAAAAAAACTGATGCTCTGGGAAGTTCATTTGCTGCCCATCACATAGCTGATAAGTGGTAGAAGTGGCATTTAAACGCTGGTCTTCAGTCTGTGAGGTAATGTGTGTCCCACTCTTCCACACTGCCTCACCTTGGTTAACTAGGCCCTGGAAACATGTTTTTTTGGTGTGTGTTTTTTGTTGTTTTTTTTTTTTTTTTTTGCGGTACGCGGGCCTCTCACTGTTGTGGCCTCTCCCGTTGCGGAGCACAGGCTCAGCGGCCATGGCTCACGGGCCCAGCCACTCCGCAGCATGTGGGATCTTCTCAGACCGGGGCACGAACCCATGTCCCCTGCATCGGCAGGCGGACTCTCAACCACTGTGCCACCAGGGAAGCCCTGGAAACATGTTTTTTGATGCCCTTCACCTGTATCTGTGTTTGGGCCATTCTCATTTTGTAATTTTTCTCATCTTTTGCCCTGACAAATTTGAATATCAAGTAGTTTAGCAATAATCATATTTAAGTCTCTTCTCCGAAATAGGCACATTTTTTGCCTCCTTGCTTATAGTTATTAATAGTAAGCTGAACCATTGGCCATATCATAGAGGGGTACAGCTGACCTGCATTTTTTAAATGAGAATAAAAGTCATTAGAGATTAGCCTCAAGAACAGTTATATTAACTAGAATGAATTGGTTAAGTTCTCGTATTCAGTGTCTTTTCAGTTCTCTAGAATGTTTTGAAATTAATTCTTTGAGAAGTGTTTATATTGAGTGAATTGTCTTTTTGCTGATCACATTTCTTGGTGCTTACTTTTATTTTTTCTTCATGTAGCGGTCTTATTCCTCGCCTCCTAGGTGACATCATTTCTTTGTGGCTCTGTAACTCACTGGCCTACCTCGTCAATACTTATGCACTGGACAGTGGGGTAGGTTGTGCCCTTGAGATGTGCTGGTGCGGACTTCATTGTATCCACCTGGCAGCTAGGTTAGCTTTAAAGTAAGATGGCAGTTGGTGTGCCAGACTCATCATTATATAGCTATATATTAATAGTCAAAATTTTAAAGGCTAATGTAGTGCCCTATAGTGTTTACTATAGAGAGATGCACCTAGAAAGTCCCTAGGGTGGGGCAGAGTGAGCCTAAGAGTCTACCTTTCTCCATGCTGCAAGGAGATCACTTCTTTATTGATGCCTAATGTTAGAGGACACCATGAAGCAGGATAGTTTTATAATATATGCAGGTGTTTCATCTAATCTGAAGTGTTAAGGGGACTCCTGTATTGGGCTTTCTAGAAACCTTAGCCTGGGGGCGGGGTGGGGGGTGAGAATCAGCCTTCCCTAAAAGCAGTGTTTCTCCAGTCTCAGCAGTTGTATACCTCTTTGAACACAGTTAGCCCCAAAGCATGGTGGGAACTAGGACACCCCCAGGCCAGGGGTAGGACTAAAAATCCACGTGCTTGGTTTCTTGAGTACTGAGACTGATCTTCCCCACAGCATCTGGTACACAGCTAGGTGTATACGGAGGGAGTGACTTGTCCCTCAGTATACCGTCAGTGTTGTTTCCAGGGATTGTATCAATATTTCTAGGACATCGGAAAAGGTTACCAATCTCAGTTCTGTTGTTTTTGAAATCCTGAGGCTATTATATTTGTTCCAAGCCATCCTAGCCTAATATGAACTTGTCTGTTAATGTTGAACCAAGTTGATCATTTTGATCACTGCCTTTTTATGCTCATAATGTTTTATGTTTTCATCCTCTAAATTAATTTTCAAGTTGTCAAAGAAACTAATAATGCAGAGATAGAATATATTGATATGGTTGGGGATAATTAACTGTTATATCAGCTTAATTTTCTTACTCGTTCTAATAAAGGCTTTCTTCCTGTTCTAGGTTTCCACCATGAATGAAATGAAGAGTTATTCCCAAGCTGTCACAGGAGTAAGTTTTTAAAAATCCTTTTAGCCTTTTAGGAGTAGGTTTGTTTGTTTGTTTGTTTAATATTTATTTATTTGGCTGTGCCGAGGCTTATTGGTGGCACGTGGGATCTTCGTTGCGGCATGCAGGATCTTTAGTTGCGGCATGTGGGATCTAGTTCCCTAACCAGGGATCAAATCCAGGCCCCTTGTATTGGGAGCGTGGAGTCTTAGCCACTGGACCACCAGGGAAGTCCCTTTTTAGGAGTAGTTTTCTTTTCTTCTCTTCCCTTCTCTTTTCTTTTCTTTTCAATTTCTTTGCCGTCACTGCTTTAAAGCAACCAGCTGTCTCACAGGAAAGTCTCTCAAATTTATTAATATTTTTCAGAGGTAAGAATAACCCAGAATCCCTGCATCACAGTAACAGTAATAACAAGCCTACATAGTGTGGTGCTGTTCAGCTTTCAGAGGGGTAAGTGGGCACTTCTCATCACAGATCTGCCCCTGCTTCTCACTGTATCGTGCTGAACCTGTATTGGAAACTTCACGCTCTTCAATCATGTGGAGTCTTTCAGTAGTTGACTTTTGAAGTAGTTTCCATTGTCTTTGGAAGGATATTCATGTTGTCTTGTTTTCTTCAGGGCTATTTTGAAATGCTTATTGTATTTAGTTGTATTTACTTTTAAATGATGAAGTTCAGTTTTATTTGAATGTGGGCTCAATCACAGAATAAGAGAAGCCTTCTGGTCTTTGGTTAAAAGGTTGCATGTAGTGGTATGGTAAGAGGAGGAAACATCTGCAGGCTCAAAAACGTGTAATTTAGTCTCTCCTGGGTTACTGAGAAAGCAAAACCAATGTTGGAGTATTTGACCACAGTGGCACTAAGACTAAGGGAGAAGAATAAAGGAGACTAGGAATGACTTAGTAACTTAGCTGTCTTTTTACTCTTTTACAGTTTTTTGCCAGTATGTTGACGTATCCCTTTGTGCTTGTCTCTAATCTTATGGCTGTCAACAACTGTGGGTAAGTAAGTGCCTTGCGTTTCTTATCTTAGTAGTTGGCTGCCTGTATGCCTGACAGGTAGGGCAGTCCTGGTAGAAATTTGGGGAGGATAGTACAGTTGTTGCTGTTAATAGATTTCCCAAATTTTTCTCTGTCTGCCCCATGTACCAGCAGTCCCATCAATTTGTATTATAAGCAGCCACTTCATATCCTTTTTTGGAACAGAGAAGGGCACAAATAATATTTCTCAAGCATTTATAAATAATATGCACTTGCCAGTAGTCTAGGTTCTTTTCTGAAAAGGGTGGGAAAATTACCAAATTACTCTACTTTCACATTTAAAAAAAAAAAAGAACTTTTTTATTTGTTTTTTGCCACGAGGTGCGGCATGCAGGATCTTAGCTGCCTGACCAGGGATCGAACCCATGCTTCCTGGATTGGTAGCGCAGAGTCTTAACCACTGGACCGCCAGGGAAGTCCCTCCTTTATTTATTTATTTATTTTTTTTGCGGTACGTGGCCTCTCACTGTTGTGGCCTCTCCCGTTGCGGAGCACAGGCTCTGGACACGCAGGCTCAGCGGCCATGGCTCACGGGCCTAGCCACTCCACGGCATGTGGGATCTTCCCGGACCGGGGAAGAACCTGTATCCTCTGCATCGGCAGGTGGACTCTCAACCACTGTGCCACCAGGGAAGCCCCCTCCTTTATTTTAAGTCCTTATCCTCTCTTTCGAAGTTACAAAAGGTATGTCAGGGATTGAATGACAACCTGTACCTGTTTTTCCTCAGGGCTTCACGGAGAAAGTGAGTTTTCAAGTAAGAAAAGTAGGAAATTTGGTTGAAAATGGAAAGTTTCTTGACCTTTCATATACTGGCTGGGGAAGGGGTGGGTGTGGTGTTGGACACCACTGATTTCCAGCTTCTAGGCGCCATCTGACTCTACCAGGTTGGACAGAAGTTTTGCCTCTTTTTTTTTAATTAAAAAAAATTTTTTTTAGCCACGCTGCACGGCTTGCAGGATCTCAGTTCCCCAACCAGGGATCAAACCCCCAACCCCTGCAGTGGAAGCACGGATTCTTTTTTTTTTTTTTTTTAATATTTATTGATTAACAAATATTTATTGAGTATATATGGTGTACTGCTATAAAGTGAATGGTGGTTTTTGGGTTTTTTTAAATTTATTTTATTTTCGGCTGTGTTGGGTCTTTGTTGCTGTGCGCGGGCTTTCTCTAGTTGTGGTGAGCGGTGGCTACTCTTCATTGCAGTGCGTGGGCTTCTCATTGCGGTGGCTTCTCTTGTTGCAGAACACGGGCTGTAGGTGCACGGGCTTCAGTAGTTGCAGCACGCGGGCTCAGTAGTTGTGGCTCGCGGGGCTCTAGAGTGCAGGCTCAGTAGTTGTGATGCACGGGCTTAGTTGCTCCACAGCATGTGGAATCTTCCTGGACCAGGGCTCAAACCCATGACCCCTGCACTGGCAGGTGGATTCTTAACCACCGCGCCACTGGGGAAGCCCGGAAGCACGGATTCTTAACCACTGGACCGCCAGGGAAGTCCCAGAAGTTTTGCCTCTTGATTTATTTCAAAACTCTGTTCCTCTGGAGTACCTGCCACAATACGTCATTGTTTTCAAACAAGATATCAAATTGATAGCTGTGTGGAGTTTGTTTTGTGATTTGTGGAGCGGCTGCCACATTTCGGCCCAGAGCAGGCTTGAAGGATTAGTTAAGTGTGTTGTTGTTGTCTTTGTTGTTGTTACTATTATTATTTGCAGTTTTTGAGAGAGGAAGTGATAAGGGGTTATACCTGAGTAAGAGCATGTAGCCACCACCATTTCACACCACTGTCCATTGTCAAGTTTGGAGTCTTTTGAATACTACTTAGTTTTAAAATTCCCTTTCCCTGCTTTTTAATCATATAATTACTATGTTCTAGGATTTCATTTGTCCACAAAATTTAAACCTAGATGTTTTAGAAAGTACATAACTGGTTCAAGTTTCTGTTTCTGTTATGTTGATTCAAAACCTAAATGTAAGGGAGGGCGATCCGTTTTGGATGCTCAGTGTTTCCCCTGCTCCAATAGAATTTGTTTCTTCAGAACTAAAATTGCTTCTCAGGGAACTTTCCAGGAAGAATATTTTGACAAAGATTTACTGAGCTCTTGAGAGAATGTTTTATAAATGTTGACTTCAGTAGCTAACCTGTTATTCTGTTTCAGGCTTGCTGGTGGATGTCCTCCCTACTCCCCAGTATATTCTTCTTGGATAGATTGCTGGTGCATGCTACAAAAAGAGGTACTTCTCTCTCATTCTCTGTCTCCCTCCCTCCCTCTCCCCTCCTCGTATTTTATTTTGTTTTGTTTTTGTTTTTTTCTTAAATGTCTCTGGAATCCCAGGTTAATTCTTGTAGGTTATCCTTTAGTTACCAATTAATGTACCCTTTTCAATGTTCCATATGTCACTCTGGCATAGTAATAAAATGTACTGCTTGGAAATCAGGAGAGGTAGTGGAGAATTAAGAATTCCTAGATGTGATCTGGAAGCCATTTGAGTGATCACATTCAAATTACAAATAAGGTCTGGGTGGACAGTTATCCTGGTTGTTAAAATGATGCCCTTGATTTCAGATGATTTTTTCCAACCTCACCTTTTTGTAACTTTTCAGAATCTCCTAATATATTCAGGTGTTTTCCTACAGTATTTAGAGAAGCTGAGAAATAAAAAGTTATTTACTTATGACATTATTTGTCACAATGTTGTTGAAAGGGCTGATCTCTTACTTCTAGAGTCATGTTAGTGGATGATTTTGTCCAGACTCCAGTTGTGAGGTGTAGGTCGTCTCCAACCAAAAGTTCTTGATGAATCTAGGCAGAGCTTTATTAGGAACCAAAATGATAAATGGCTTGGGCTAAACTTAACATGGAATCGCTAAAATGGCCATCAGTTGACAGCTGTTTTTGAATGGGAAGCACTCTTTAAAGGATTGTAGAAGAAATTGTATGAGGAAACTCTTCGTTGCATTATATGACAGCACCGGTGACACATACGAGAAAGACCTTTGTTCACAGGGCGCAGGCTTCCCAGCCTGCACTCTGAACGCAAAGGCCTAGGTGCTGCTGGGGGGGCTTTTGCTCAGCGAGCCCAACAAGCCCTGCTGTGAACCCAGGCCAGGACACTTGGGTGGTTGCCAGGCAGACCTAACGTGAACATCTGGGTTTCATTCTGAGTTTTACATTCTCGGTGTTACAATGTCCTTTTGTGGTCCCCGTTTACAAGGAAAGGTGGCCCTTCTTTCCCCACTTCCTAACCAGCCCCCGGCTATACGAAGGAAGCAAATAGAAAATTAGTAGGGTATCAGACACCTTACCTAGGGAACGGTTAGTCCTTTAAATGCTTAAGACAACAGCAAATCTTAACTGAGCACTTAACTGTATATGAGGCATTATGCTAAGAGTTTTTCATGTATCAGCTCACGTAACCGTCAAAACAGCCGTGTGAGGATAGGTACCGTTCTTTATCATCCCACCTCACATATGAAGAACGGGGACTTTGAACGGTTAAATAATGCCAATTATGTAACCCAAGGTCACACGGCCAGTGTTTGGGAGAGCAGGATCTACATGCAGGCTGTCTAACTTCAGAGTCTACTCACTTAAACTCACAACATTACTCCTTTAGTTATAAGATTTTCTAAGTACTCCCTAGAGATCTACCATTCCATTCAAAACAAACAAAAGCTGGCACAGGGACTTCCCTGGCGGTCCAGTGGTTAAGACTCCACGCTTCCACTGCAGGGGGCGCAGGTTCAATCCCTGGTCAGGGAACTAAGATCCTATGTGCCACGCGGTCAAAGAAACAAAAAAACAAAAGCTGGCACTTGACTGCGTGATAGGACTGTTCTCAACACTTGATATGAATTGACTTGATAATCCAGCTAGCTAGCAAGTGGCAGAGCCAGAATCCAAGCTGGGAATTCTGTCTAAATAGGTAAGAAATACTTGCCTTTATCGGTGTGTCAGAATTGTAGTTAATTCCACAGAAGCTCAGCTTAAGTGAGAGAATACAAACTGCTACTCTGTAGTGATAGTCCCGGTTTTATCCTGGTCATTTTAGTCATGTTTCTCAGAAATCTGTCCAGTTGTCTCTGCTGATTTGGACTGGCTGACCTCATTTTCACACTAGACTTTATTTGTTTGTTTGTTTTTTTTCCAGGGAAATATGAGCCGAGGAAATAGCTTGTTTTTCCGGAAGGTCCCCTTTGGGAAGACTTATTGTTGTGACCTGAGAATGTTAATTTGAAGATGTGGGGCAGGGACAGTGACATTTCTATAGTCCCAGATGCACAGAATTATGGGAGAGAATGTTGATTTCTATACAGTGTGGCACGCTTTTTTAATAATCATTTAATCTTGGGAAAATGGAGGTGTTTGGTGTCTGCCTTTTTTTGTTCTTTTTCCAGCACAACATAATTTACCACTGATATTCCCCCTTTAGTTATCCTGAAACATTTTTACTCCAGATTATTTTACTTAAAAGAAAGAAGTTGCATTTACCTAAAGGTACAGGCAGGTTGTCATGCAATTTGAGTCTTAATTTAAGGCTTTGTAAAGTGAAGAGTACAATCCTGTGAAGAAAGAGAAGTAATTGTTTGAAACTTAAGAAAATGAATAAGGCAAATGATATGGGAGGTTATAAGTTGCCGTTTTTTTAGTAGACCTTAAAAACTCAGCAGCGTCCACCAGTCTGTCTCCCCGTATATTCTTCTAAGCACATTTAATTAACCCTGTCTCTCATACTTCAAAGAAAGGACAACACTGCTAATCTACCCTAGAAAAATCTCTGCGTGAGGCATCCATGCCTTCAGTCTGTTATTGCAAAGCAATAAATTGTGTTGCCAACAACAACAAAAAAGGATAATTAGAATATAAGCAAGATTTGGAAAGGAAGCATAATGGCTTTTTTTTTCCAAAAGAAATTCTTATTATATAAAATATGAAAAGCAAATACTGCGGCATTGGTCCCCTTCTCTAAGAGCTAAGTCTTTGCCAATCCCTAAATTACATCATTATACAGTTCTAATTGTATATAATCTTTTGTGCTTCTGTTTGTTATTTTGTTTGCTTTTTGTTGTTGCAGAAGGTGAGTAGTTTGTTTTTCATTCCTAATGACACACTTGGAAGGTATACTTGTAACTTCACGTCTGGTAATGCAGACGTAAGTCCACCACCTCGCATGTCATACCCTCAGTTAGGCATGGTAGCGTTCAGAAGAGGAGGAAAAAATCATTTTAGAAGGGCATAAATTTCCACTGAAACATAAAGATCTTATTTACTCAGGCCTTTTAGAAGCGGGTTAAAATGCTCTAAAATGAGAAAGCATTTGGTTTCACTTACTTAAATCCACTGGGTTGTTGCCAAATGAATAAGCATTGAATTTGCTCTTTCTCAGAAGAATTTGCTACTTCCCTATCAAAGCTGCAGCACCCGCAATATTAGAGTGGGCGTGCAGGGTCTTCTCCCTCCCCCGCGGTTTAGGAATGTAGCCTGAAGCTCCCAAGTAGCTTACCTTGAAATGTCTTTGATGTCTCTTTGTCTCAAAAAGGAATGTAAATTTTATATTCTATTCAATAGTATCTGCATTTGTTTTAATATAAAAATGTTTTGCATTACCTACTTTTTTTCCCAAAAAAAATCTTCAAGTAAAGATGATCTAGGAAAATGTGCCATGTTTATTATCCTGTGGCTTCTGTTCTCATACATGCTACTACGCCTGCCTAGTTGAGAAGCTTGTCTGACTGTGAGAACCAGTCCACCACCAGCGGGCGCCAAGGCTTTGGTTTTGCGTATGAAAGTCGGGCTGTGGAAAAATTTCACCAAGGCCTGGCATTATTCAGAGTACTGGCTGATCAATCTAACTGCGTCCAAGCTATAAGTCCCATAAGAGTGCTATACCCATGGTCCTCCATAAAATTTTATAAGCTGTTAACATACTCAGAGTCTGAAGTTTATTCAGGGGCTAGTAAATGCAGGTAGGTAGGTACTCTTAAGATACGCATGCAAGGGCTTCCCTGGTGGCGCAGTGGTTGAGAGTCCGCCTGCTGATGCAGGGGACACGGGTTCGTGCCCCAGTCCGGGAAGATCCCACGTGCCGCGGAGCGGCTGGGCCCGTGAGCCATGGCCGCTGAGCCTGAACGTCTGGAGCCTGTGCTCCGCAACAGGAGAGGCCACCACAGTAAGAGGCCCGCGTACTGCAAAAAAAAAAAAAAAAAAAAAGATACACATGCAAGAAATACTGAACTGACTCATTATATATGTAAATCATGTAAACCTAGATAAGGATTATCTAGTAAGCTGCACTTGTGAAATTGGGCAAGTGGTTTGCTTTGGCAGTACTGAGCTAAGTTGCCAGGAAATATTCCCTCTGGGGACTCTGCTTGTCATTGAAGCTTGACTGAAGAAAAGAATGTGGGGTTTCCTGGAACTTTGGGGTGCTTGTAAAAGTACCAGGGTATACAAGCAACCTTAGGATGAAAGAAACTTTAAATATGGTCCTATATCCCAGCTAAACATACCCTAGCTTTGCTATGATTTCCTACTTAAGAAATGTCTTCCTTTCCCCCTCCCCATTGAAATTTTTCTTATATGGTAAAATTCAGCTCTAGTGCCATCTCTTTGTGAAGTCTCTCTTAGTCCTCCCAACCAGATGAGATCTTTGCCTTCAAACTTCTCCCCTAAGTCTCGTAATTATACTGCAAACTAAACTGACAAAACAAACTACATCCAACACCAAGTTCAAGGCTTACACAGCAGTGGCATTACTTCTCTCTGATCTGAAAATATGTGAAAAAAAATTATATTTGGCCCTTTAAAACAGGCGCACCAAAACAACCTCACTGGGCTTTATAGGAAAACTAGCTGGTGAAGTAGCAGTGCATGAAGTCGGGTCAGTTGAAGGTACTGTGGCAGGTAAGGGGAAGCAAGAAGAGAGAACAGTAGGGAGTAATGACTGCCAAGCCATAAGCTTTAGTTCTCATAAGCTTTGGTAGAGTAGGTATGCCCACTTTAGAAATAAAGAAAATGAGACTCAGATTAAGTAACTCATTCAAAATTATACAGCTAGTAAGTTTTAGAGGACAGTTCAAACCTGAGTCTTTCAAATTCCAAGGCATGTTTACTGTTTCATAGAAGCAATGAAATGCTGAGAATAAAGTAGCCAGTGAACCAAATGATAAGTGATCCGTCTGAGGACAAAGGCCCTGCCTTTTAGTCAGATCAGTGAACCAGAGAACAAGCCTCCCACAGAATAGAGTAGAATGGTCTTCAATCAGGAAAGATACACTTTTGCGTCTGCGGAATAAGTAGGTGAAGCAACTGAAAATAGAGATGATCACCATTACTTTTCTATACTATCATGATTTATGCGGATGGAAAGCTAAGTTACTGTACAGGAAGGATTTTTTCCCAGAAGTACCATTAGTCCAATGTATTGGAACTCCTACTACGTTTGAAGGTTAACATTTTTTGAAAGTGATTTACATGTCAGCTCCTCAATGGATTCTTTTCTTATGGCCATGCCCTGTGACTTGTGGGACCTTAGTTCCCCAATCAGGGGTTGAACCTGAACTGTCGGCAGTGAAAGCATAACCACTGGACCACCTGGAAATTCCCTCAGTGGATTCTTCTAGAACATCCTTGCATATTGGATGGGTTCATTCAGGATGCTGCCCTAAGTGCCATAGTAATTTGTATCTTTGGAGATTTTTTGTTTTGTTTTTGGGGGGGGGGGTTGGTTTTTTTGGCCATGCCATGTGGCTTGCAGGATCTTAGTTCTCTGACTAGGGATCAAACCCGTGCCCCCTGCAGTGGAAGTGTGAAGTCCTAACCACTGGACTGCCAGGGAATTCCCATGGAGTTTTTTTTGGTTTTAAATACAAAGTTGTGTGTTTTATCTCCCATGGAGAGATTTTTTTAGGCTTATTTAAGGATGTCACATTTTATGTTTTCCACCTCCATTGATCCCTCGTCTTATCTCTTCAGACTTGAGAGAATTAGAATCTTGAACTCTGATTTTTGTCTTAGAGGGAAAGTTGCAAATGAAAGGTTCTTTTGCCACCAACTAAAAAAAAAAAAAAAACCTTTTTTTCAGGAGACTGTCTTAGAGGGTAACAGCAATCAGTTTTCTAAAGCAACTAAAAGTGTTTCCCCTCCAACCAGTTTTGTCCATATGAGTCAGCCTCATCTGTTTGCTGTCTTGGGAGGCAGGTCTTCCACACACACTGCCATAATTCCATGGCCGTGAGATGAAATGTTGAAAAGCCCAGTTGCCTCCCTCTCGTAAGTGGATTCCTCTGCAGTCGGGACCCCAAATCTGTCTGGGACCAATTAGCCAGCATTTGTATTAAAACCACAGTTGTTCCAGCACCAATTTACTGCCACCCTGAAAAAGAGTGTTTTCAAATAGATTCAGATTAGCACCACACCAAAATATGGCTGGAGAACAGTGCTTTGGAGCGTGTCAAGGAAAAGGGGGAGAAACAAAAATGTGCCCTGGAGGAGCTCTTGAAGACTCGCCAACTTCCCAAGAGGGAGAGCAAATAATGATACAAACCCTGCCCCCTCCCAAACCCAAGATGACACCATTGGTGAGAGAACCTTTTCTAGCACCAGTTTTTGCCTCACTAAGGCAGCCAGAAGAATGGACTGTTCCCTGGTAATGCCACATTTCCATGGAAAAATCTATCAGGCTTTGCAGTTTATTTCCAAACTGAGGAGCCAGAGGTGAGATAAGGACAGGAAACAAGTGCGCCTAGTCGCTTTCTATCCCGTCTGCACCCCTGCCCTCCTGGCATCCCAGAGACTGGTGAGAGTGTCCTTTGGCTGGAAACAAAAAAGGAGGGTGAAAAGGGAAACAACAGAGCCGTACCTCACTTCAGACTGCTCACCCCCTCCTGGAATTCAGCATTTCATGCCCTTCCTTCCCTGAGGGGCCCACATTTAGAGTTTATCAATACAACCCTCAGTTACTGAGTGCAAAGCCCTGGGTTGTGGGCAGTGGAGGATGTAATAACTCTCTGCCTCCTCCATGGCATTACTGGGAGCTGAGGAAGGGATGCAGTCTGGCGAGAACATAAAAACTAAGAATGTTGGGAGGATTAAATGGAACCATGTGTAAGAAAGCAAAGCCTGGTACACTGAAAGTGTTCTCACCGAGTCTCCCGAACACTTGCTGTGATGGGTGTTGGACAGGCAGGATGTGCCAGAAGTTGAAACCAAGCTCCCTGGGATCCACAAGAGGAAAAGCTGACATCCAGTTAGGGGAACTCAGGGAAGACTTCGTGAAGGAGTAGCACTTGACCCGGTTTTCTAAGGACAGGGTACTGGGAGGCAGGATGGTGGAATGGGAACAATTTCCAGCCCTGTCACTTAGCAGCCGTGCGACCTTGGACTAGTTATTTGATCCTATTAAGCCTCAGGCTCCTCATCTCTAAAGTGAGGATAATACTTCTCTTACTGGGGCATTAAATTGAGTACAGTGTCACAGCAAATATTTGGAATGTGGTAGCCGTTATGGTTATTTAAGAATTAGGGGGCTTCCCTGGTGGCGCAGTGGTTGAGAGTCCGCCTGCCGATGCAGGGGGACACGAGTTCGTGCCCCGGTCCGGGAAGATCCCACGTGGCACGGAGTGGCTGGGCCGGTGAGCCATGGCCACTGAGCCTGCTCGTCCGGAGCCTGTGCTCCGCAACGGGAGAGGCCACAACAGTGAGAGGCCTGCGTACTGGAAAAAAAAAAATTAGAAGGTAAGGGAATACTTTATAAATATAGATAATATGGGCAAAGTCATGGAACTAGTAAAGGCCAAGAGTTGAGGGAAAGTGGAATTGCGTCTCTAATGACAGTCCTAACATTTCTTTTTTTCTTTTTTCTTTTTTTTTTTTTGCCGTACGCCGGCCTCTCACTGTTGTGGCCTCTCCCGTTGTGGAGCACAGGCTCCGGATGCGCAGGCTCAGCGGCCATGGCTTCCGAGCCTAGCCGCTCCGCGGCATGTGGGATCTTCCCGGACCGGGGCACGAACCCGTGTCTCCTGCATCGGCAGGCGGACTCTCAACCACTGCGCCACCAGGGAAGCCCCCCTAACATTTCTTCAAAGCTGTATTTCTGCCATATAATGAGCACCTGGAACAATACCTAACACATAGTTCTCAATAAATGTTTGTTCAGGATCCTCAAATTCAATTACATCACAACCCTTCTCCCCAAGCCTGCAGTGGTGCTTGCATTCTCAAATTTGTTTAAACACTTCATGATCACCCTGTTTCCCAAGCTAAAACCCTGGAGATGACTGAAACCTCTCCACCCTTCACTATTCTAAGAAGTCACTGCTAGATTCTCAGAAATGCCTCTTGAATTTGTCATCCTCCCTCCGTCCCCAGTGCCCTGGTGCATCATCTCTGCTCAGCTGTTGCAGCAGGCTTCTATCTTGTCTTCCTGCCACCAGCGCAAGACAGCAGGCAGTAGATAAAGCTGGAGCTGTATGGTATGATCTGGTTATGGAGGATGGCTACAACTTTTCTCTGCCTATACAAGCTTCCTACAGGGGATAAAATACTTTCTGACCTAAGTTTCTTAAGACTTCTTGCTCTAGCATCCTTAAATCCATGCACCTTAAGCCCAAGTCATGCAGTCCCAATTCTCCTCCTACAACCTCCTCTGCTCTGCATATTTGTACCTCATTAGCAGCTGCTCTTTGTGTTTGTTATCTTCTGCTGGAGCCTTGTGCAGAAGGAGCCAAGCTGAGAGACAAGGATATTTATAAATAGAAAGTGGGTGTAAAGTTCTGCAGTTGCAAATGTTTTTTAAAAGGCTAATTCCATCTCTCCTCCATTTGAGCTTTGAAATTCCTGTCCACCTCCTCATCTTCCATCTTTTACCAAAAGTCCTTACCCTCTCCTTGGTCCCGGCCATGATAAACCTGGAAACCCTGGTGGTTAAGAGATGTCACCTGGGCTTCCCTGGTGGCGCAGTGGTTGAGGGTCTGGCTGCCGATGCAGGGTACGCGGGTTCGTGCCCCGGTCCGGGAGGATCCCACATGCCGCGGAGCGGCTGGGCCCGTGAGCCATGGCCGCTGAGCCTGCGCGTCCGGAGCCTGTGCTCTGCAACGGGAGAGGCCACAACAGTGAGAGGCCTGCGTACCGCAAAAAAAAAAAAAAAAAAAAAAAAAAAAAGATGTCACCTGGAAAGTGGTGCATCTATAGACATCTGTACAGAATGAAAGCTATTGAGATAACATAAATGTACTTACCACCTAATAATAGAATATTTATTAGTGGCCTCCTACACGACCTGCCCATATATCCATTAGCTCCAACCCATAAAATAGCCATATAAACAAAATATAATTCCATTTTTTTGATAGAAAAGTGAAGTTCAGAAGGGTTAACCGATTTGCTCAAGACTGACAAATGACAGAGCCAGGATTCAGAGCTGGGTGTGCAAGTCTGGGGAATTTCTAATATGTCATGCACACGTACTGAGTTCTGTTTTTCTACATAAAAATAGGGGAACAGATTTAAACAAGGAGGTAAAAATGCAACTTGATGAGAGAGAATTTGATTTTATAACAAGGAAAGGGTCAAGTTGTATATCATGGTTGCATACTCAGAAACCCAACAGACTGGCTTGATTAAGAAAAGGAATTTATTGGCTCAAGCAACAGAAATGGTCAGTTGGTAATCTGGTGGTTCAAACAAAGGCATCAGGACTCCCACTCGCCCCATCCCTTGGGCCCACCTCTGCCTGGTTTCCCTCTCAGACAGGCTCACTCCACTTGGCAACAAGATGACAAATGGCATCTTCACTCAATGGCTTTTTAGAGCTTGTAATTTCAGAGAATGAGTAAATGTCTCTTAGGGAAGTTCCAGGAAGAATCCCCTGGAGGACTCTGGCTTGACACACATCCATCTGTAAACCATTCCATTTGGTGTGTCTGGGGGATGGAGTACTCTACTGGCCAGACCTGAGTCAGGTCCAGCCTGAAGATGTCAGGATCCAGGGTCAGCTCCACTGGAACCATATACAGTTGGCCCTCCGTATCTGCAGATTCAACCAAACAGATTCAAGGGTCTACTCTACTTGGGGCTGCAGGAGCCTGGCTCATCAAAGGAAGCTTCACCAGGCATAGACATATACTGCAGCATGTCCAAAAGAAACAGCTTGACCAGAAAGGGAAAGAAAGCAGCACAGTCCGCCAAGGACATAACCTGTGAGAACCGTGAACCTGAGATGAGCACAGGGGTTGATGGGTACTGAAACCTATGCACAATCACCCCATCAACCACATAATATCCCCATTTTTCAAGTGAGAAAAATGGAAGCACAGGGATTTAAACAACTTGCCGGGAAGGGGCAGAGCTAGAATTCAGACCTGGATAGGCTTGACTCCGAATCCTGTGTGCTTTCTGCTCTCTGCCCCAGCGCATTGCCAGCCCGGGGTGGCGGGGTGGGGGGAAGCCTTTGGGTGAAACTGACAGGTGAGCCGGGTGAGCACTTGGAAGCCACGGCCCCGCGGGAGTCCACTTCCACCTGCCCAGCCGAGCTCTGAGGGCGGGACGGCCCCAGGCTGGGGGACTGCCCCCACCCTGCCCTGGCAGCCACAGTCCCACACAGCTTCACATGCATCAGCGACCGGTTCCTCTCTCAGTGGACAGACATGACTGCCAGGGAGCAGCTCCCCCGACCTTAGCTCTGACCGTGGGGAAGAACTGCCTGGAGCTGTCAGTGGCACAGGAACCACAGGGCAAAGTCGAATCAAGAAGGAAGGGCATGTTGGCCATGGAATGAGTGGGTGAGCAAATAAATAAATAGTCCTAGAACAATAACTTGAAGAGATTAGAGTTACTATCTCACGTTTAGAGACTTAGATGGGAATGTGGCACATGAGACAGGAGGCTCTGAAATAGAAAATGAGGGTAGCCCATTTGCAGAAAATCCTTGGACAGGAAAAGGGGCAGAGCTGAAGAAACCAGCGTGGCTGTATGGAGAGCTCCCTGACAGGCTCACAAATGAAAAGGCAGGTATAAGAGAAGAAGTCTGAAGTCCTTGATAAAATGAGACTCGGAAAAAGTGCAGACAGTAAAAGACGTTGTTGGTTATGTTCAGAGCAAGAGGAATAAAGACAGGATAGGGTTCCACTTGGGGAAAAGGTGCCAGGTTAGCAGTTGTCGGAAAGCAGAATACTCAACCCCGATTCTCCTCACCCTCCATCGAAGAAAAGCATTTCTAAACTGGAATGAGTCAAGCAAAACTTCAGATAGAGGAAGTTGAAACTCCAAAGGGAGAGAAGAGAAGTAAACCTAAGCACCCAGCCATTTAAATGAGTTGCAAATCCCAAGGTGTTAAACCTTGCAGAGAAGATTCTGGAACCCTTGCCAACGTAGCTGATAAAGCTGTGGACAAAAGGAAAGGGGCCCCAATGCCCGATGGCTGCAAATGTCCCGGTGTTAGAAAAGAGGAAGAGGTAGATTCTGGAAACTCTAGGGGGGTATACTTCCGGTGAATTCCCAAATTTATTCTAGAATATCATATTAAACTGTGGGTTTGAGAACACCTAGAAAAAGAATTGGTACCTTCACTAAAAACAAGATAGAGTAAATAATAATGTCAACAATAATATAGTTTGTTATTATTTATTTGGAAGGCCACTAGGAAAATTTCCTTGGACATAGCGTACCCCGTTTCCAGTTAGACATCAGGTGCCTCCCAACTGAGGAGACAGCCAGGAAAACAGTGACCTCCAAGGTTGCCCAGTCGGGTGGATCTCTAGCCCATTTAACCACTGTGCCCCTCCCCCCAAGTTGGTTATTCGGTTGATGTGAATCCAGGGAGAAGTCTTAAATTTCATGCTTCTAGATTCTGCATTTGGTCAGCTCAGTAGTTAATCGTGTCTGCCACACTCACAGTGCAGGTGGTACCACTACTGGAAGGAAAAGCTAATATTTGGATGTCAGAATCAAGATTCTAAAATATCCTGAAACAGTGAGCTGAAACCCACAGGATGAATTTAAAAGAAGTGGAAAGACCTGCATTTATACGTATTTTAAACATCAGCTGCACCAGCACAGGATGAAGGAAGTTTGGCCTGACGGTGCTTGTGAAAAAGACTGAGGGCTTTCAGCCGACCTCAGATTGTATAGAAGCCAGCAGGAACCAAGCAGCTGCTCAAAAAGATACTGGTTCTCCCTGCCTTTTTAAAATAAATTTATTTATTTATTTTATTTTTGGCTGTGTTGGGTCTTTGTTGCTGCGTGCGGGCTTTCTCTAGTTGCGGCGAGCAGGCTTCTCATTGCGATGGCTTCTCTTGTTGCGGAGCACAGGCTCTAGGGCACGCGGGCTTCAGTAGTTGTGGCTCACGGGCTCTAGAGCACAGGCTTAGTAGTTATGGCACATGGGTGTAGTTGCTCCATGGCATGTGGGACCTTCCCGGACCAGGGCTCGAACCCGTGTCCCCTACATTGGCAGGCAGATTCTTAACCACTGCACCACCAGGGAAGTCCCTTCCTGCCTTTTTTAATTTTAGGTGCAAAAGGGTAAAACAGTGGAAAGTATGTCTTTCTCCCATAATCATTCCTCTTCCCAGGAGGCAACTGCTGTTAATAGTTTCTAGAAGATTCTCTCAGAGGTATTCCATGCACATAAAAGCAAATGCATACTTTTTTTTAAAAAAAGAAATGGTAGGGGCTAGGGTCTTCCCTGGTGGCGCAGTGGTTGAGAGTCCGCCTGCCGATGCAGGGGACACGGATTCATGCCCCGGTCCGGGAAGATCCCATATGCCACGGAGCAGCTAGGCCCGTGAGCCATGGCCGCTGAGCCTGCACATCCGGAGCCTGTGCTGTGCAACGGGAGAGGCCACAACAGTGAGAGGCCCGTGTACGACAAAAAAAAAAGAAAAAGAAAAAAAGAAATGGTAGCATACTGTACACCTTGGTTTTTTTGTAATCAAATCAATATTTATTTCATAATTCATGAACCTGTTTGATTCATTACTTAAATTTCAAAGATGTGGACCCAGTGCATACTCTGAAATGGTCATAAGGACCTCTCTTGCCTAATAAAGTATTACTATTTACATTAGAATTACAAAGATAATTATTATACTAACTAACAGTATAGATATAACTCTTACAGCATGGTGCCCTGAACTTAAAGCAATTCTCAAGTAAGTTTTGAATATAAAATGTATAACATTTAACAAATTTTCCAATATGTTGTAATGGATTGGTCCTAAACTCCTCTTCTTGTTTAAGTGTAAACTCAAGGGAACTCTTTCAAGAAAGCATCAATGGAAAAATGGAACTCTGGATTAAAAAAATAAATTGTAGGGAATTTAAGAGTCAGAGGAGGGGGACTTCCCTGGTGGTCCAGTGGCTAAGAATCCGCCTTCCAATGCAGGGGACAGGAGTTCGATCCCTGGTCGGGAACTAAGTTCCCACGTGCTGCGGGGCAACTAAAGCCCCAGGCCGCAGCTACTGAGCCTGTGCGCTCTGGAGCCTACGTGCCACAACTACAGAGAAGGCCGTGCACCGCAGCAAAGAGCCTGCACGCCGCAACAAAAGATCCCACATGCCGCAACTAAGACCTGACACAGCCAAAAATAAATAAATAAAAGAGTCGGAGGAGGAAAGAGGTCATCTTATTGGGAAAGCAAAGGAGGTAAACTTATTTCCTTCCATGAAACTTTCTTTTCTCCATTTATAAGAAGCTATGACTTTGAGGGCCAAGTACAGTTGGAGTGGACTTATGGAAAAAGAAGCCTGATGAGTAGTCTAGTCTGTATGGAAGTTTAGATCTTACACTACAGTGGCAAAATAAATTTTTCAAAGAATACATATGAGGATTATAGAGCAGAAGACTTAACCAACATTCTTTCAACAAATATTTATGAAGGTCGTATTCTAGAGTGGATAGCTAAAAAATATGTTAGAATGATAAATGCCATAATAAATAGAAAATGGCAAGTTGTTTGCTTTATTTTTTTTTTTAGGGGAGATGGGACTAGGACTGGGTCATAGCCAGTTGTTAGGAAATATCCTGTCATACGGTGATATTCAAGCTAACACATAAAGGCAGTAAAAGACTCTCATGTAGAAAGCCAAGAGTAGAATAATAATGTCTTAGGGGAGTGAATTGTGAGGGGGAAGAGAAGGAGTACATTTAGAATGAACCTGCTATAATCAATGATTCGAGGGGTGCATAAAACATCTTTGAGAGGCTTCAGATGGCTACAGCTTGGCGGGGCTTTATTTCGGCTCCATACCAATTCCCTCAAATGTACACCTTGTTTTTTTTCACTTAACAGTAAATCTTAGAGATTATTTCAGATCAGTATACAAAATGACTCCTCATTCTTCTGTAAAGGGTAGGTAGTATTCTATGTATTCTATGTATTTATTGGATGGGTCCTCTGTTGCTATTGCAAACAATGCTGCAATGAATAACATGTCATTTCAGACATGTGGGCATATATCTGAAGAACAGCTTTTCAGGAAGTGGAATCATGGAGTTGAAGGGCATGCACGTTTTAAAACTTGGTAGATATTGTCCAATTGTCCAGGGGTCCCAGTTGACCCTCCCACTAACGGGGTATGAATGTTTCTCCACCTCATCACCAATAGAGTGTGTTATAAATCTATAGGTCTTTGATAACCTGAGAGGTAAAAACAATGATGGCATCTTACGGTAATTGTCTTATTCTAACAGTTATTTGTATTTTTTTTTATTAACTGCTTATATTCCTTACCCACTTTTCTACTCAGTCGTCTTTTTCTTAGAGCTCTTTGTGTTATGAATTACAAATATATTTTCCAGTTTGTAGTTTGTCTTTTGACTTTGTTTCTGGCAGTTTTGCCGTGTTAATATGTTTTTGTTTTAAGCTGTAGTAAAAAGTATCCACAAATTTTTTTTTAATGAATTCTGGATTTTATGTCATACTTCAAACTTCTGTACTCTGAGTTTTTTTTTAATATTACTTGATTTCTTTTAGTGCTTTTTTGGTTTCATTCTTATATTTAAATATGTGATCCGGGCTTCCCTGGTGGCGCAGTGGTTGGGAGTCTGCCTGCTGATGCAGGGGACAGGGGTTTGTACCCCGGTCCAGGAAGATCCCACATGCCGCGGAGCGGCTGGGCCTGTGAGCCATGACCGCTGAGCCTGCGCGTCCGGAGCCTGTGCTCCGCAACGGGAGAGGCCACAACAGTGAGAGGCCCGCGTACCGCAAAAAAAAAAAAAAAAAAAAGTGATCCATTTGGAATTTGTTTTGGTATCAGGTGTGATGTACGGATCCAACTTAAAGTTTTCTAGATGGCTACCTAGTCGTTGCCATACAGTTTGTTCAATCGTATCTTTTCTCCTCTAATTTAAGCTCCCACTTTTATAATATTCTAATTCCAATATGTATTTAGATACATTTGAAAGAAATTAAAGTTTTTATTGATATTTCAAATTACTTTTCAAATGAAAGGAATAAATTTTCATTGTAGAAAGTTTGGGAAATAGAAAACATTTTACAGAGAAAATAAATATCATCCCTGAACCTAGCATAAATAACAATATTTTTGTTTATCCAGTCTTTTCCTGCATTTTGGTGTTTATCCAATCTTTTCCTGCATAATTATATTCTCTGCCTAATTGATGACACTATGTAAGTCCCCCCCCAGTTTTCCATCCCCCAAATCTAGTGTGATCTAAATGCCCAAAGTGGAACCAGTCATCATCTGACCCAGACTGAACATTATTCCTTCCCCGTCCCCCCCAGATCCCAGTACAAGAGGTGGAGTAAACCCCTTCTGACTCTTAAAATTCCTTCACTCCCCCCTCTCATTCTAGTCACCAAGTCCTCTGTATTTTCCCTCCAGAGACTCACAGGCCCTAGATTATGAAGTCCTCTCAATACACATCCGAAGAAACCAGGACCCAGAGAGGGGAAATAACTTGTAAAATTTGGAGTGCTTTTAACTGCAAGAAACAGAGGACTCAAAATGGCTCCACCATCTTCCATAGTGAGAGGTCCATAGGTAGGGTCTGGAGTTACCTGTTGTCTCCTCTGCCAACATGGGTCAAGGAGGACCAGCAACGGTAGCTCAGGTAATGAGCCTGGGTTTGGGGAGAAACTCAGTAACTGTACTGTATCTTCAGTCCAATTTTGACACGTTCTGTTTCCCCCAGTATTCCAACTATCTATTGCTGCAGTAACCCAAAAGTTTCTGGTTTAAAACAATAACAATCAATTCTGTCCCTAGTGGGTCTGGACATACACTGGGTTCAGCCAGGTAGTTCTCGTTCGGAGTCCTTCGTACAGTTGCAGTCAGACTGTGACTGGGCCCAGAGTCAACTTGAAGGCTTCCTCACTCATACTGCAAACAGTGGATGCTGGAACCTCAGCTGCGGTCAGGGCCAGCTTCACAGGCTGCAACGTGTACAGCTACACAAGGTCCCACACTTAGAAGGTCTCTATGCATGGTTTAATGATGTTGTGACCCTCTAAATTCTTAATTTTTGAACAAGGGGCCCTACCTTTTCATTTTGCACTGAACCTTGAAAATTAGATAACTGGTCCTGACTGGGGCTGTTGGCCACAACATCTGCACATGGCCTTTCCATGTGGCCTGGGCTTTCTCACATCATGATGGCTGGATTCCAAGTGTGAGTTTCAAGAGAGAGCGGCAGGCAGAAGCAGCATCACCTTTCACGCCCAACCTAGGTCTTCCTCTTAGAGGGGCGTGGCATGGTGTAAGAAGAGCAGGGTGGGCTGGGAGATGCTATCACGCTGTCTTTGGAAGATGCAATTTGCCACATCTGGTCAGGAGCAGGCCACCTCCGCATTTCTGGCCTCAACCTCCCCGTCTGCAGAAGGGACCTGGGGGTTCCCTTCTGGGAAAGGGGCCAACAGAGGGGAACTTGACCCTCACAGCCGCTCCCAACTGCCTCCATTCTGCGTTGTTTACCAGGTGCTCAGAGGCATTGGAACCAGGGGCAGTGGGGCCAGGAGCCCAGCCCAGGAGCTCTAAATGTCTACTCCCCTGGAAAGCTGAAACCTCTAAGGAAGGCAGGGACTCAGCGCCCTGACATCTGCTTCTCCTGCCAGCATCTCTGCTTGGCTGACGATTCCTCCTCTTTCATTTCTCCCTGGGGCTTGTTGTTGTCTTTCTTATTAGCTTCCCTTCAACTTCCAGCAAGGTCCCTAGACTCTGAGCTCTGCTAATTCCCCTGTAAGCCACTGGCAAGCCAGGAAGCTAATTAAATTGTGAGCTTGTGCGTGCGCGCTCTCTCTGTCAGTCTCTGCAGCTCTTCTTAGTTTCTCTTCCACCTGTCTCTTCCCTTTATCTTCCTTAGAGATCTCCCTGCCTCTCCTCACCTCTTCTGTCCCGCACTTAGAAGGGCTCTGTGCATGGTTTAATGCTGCCTTTCACTCTGTGGTAGGAGTAATCTTAAATACTGCTCTGAGCCCTAACCCCCTGCGACAGGATAAACCAAGTTCCTTAGCTCAGCATTTAAGCCCTACAACACCTCACCTGCCAGGCCTCCTTCACAAACCCTTCCCTCTTCAACTGAGCCACATACAGGCCGATCTATGCTACCTCCACACCTTTGCTCACACTCTTTCCTTAGACTGGATCCCATTCCCTTACTCCTCTATCAGCACTATGTAAAATCCTCACCATCCTTTTTTTTTTTTTTTTAGTTTTTTTTTCTTTGGCCATGTTGCGCGGCATGTGGGATCTTAGGTCCCCAACCAGGGATTGAACCCATGCCCCCTGCATGGATGCGCAGAGTCTTAACCACTGGACCGCCAGGGAAGTCCCTCCTAAGAACTTCTGCATACATCTCAATGACCAGGCCTAGCTGCCGGAGACAATGGGTACATTGCCTCCCTTCAAACTCAAGAGCCCATTCCTCATTTTACAGATGAAAAATTAAGGCCCCGGGGCTTCCCTGGTGCCGCAGTGGTTGAGAGTCCGCCTGCCGATGCAGGGGACGTGGGTTCGTGCCCCGGTCTGGGAGGATCCCGCATGCCGCGGAGCGGCTGGGCCCGTGAGCCATGGCCGCTGAGCCTGCGCGTCCGGAGCCTGTGCTCCGCAACGGGAGAGGCCACAACAGTGAGAGGCCCGCGTACAGCAAAAAAAAAAAAAAAAAAAAAAAAAAAAAATTAAGGCCCATAGAGGATCAAAGAATTCAGGAGGCCGCAGAGCACAGTGGCTAAGGACTGGGTTTTGGAGCCAGACAGACCTGGCTTTGAATCCTACCTCTGCATTAACCTCTTTATTCCTCATTTGTAAAATTGGGTTAGTGACATCTACTTCAGGGGATGTTAAGAAATTAAATAAGGGGACTTCCCTGGCAGTCCAGTGGTTAAGACTCCATGCTTCCATTGCAGGGGGACAGGTTCGATCCCTGGGAACTAAGATCCCGCATGCCTCACAGCACAGCCAAAAATAAATTAAAAAATAAACAAATAAATAGAAATTAAATAAGATAATGGGCGAAATGAAAAAGCACTTAACACAGTTATCGTTCATTGTCTCAGTTCAGTTTCCCCCCAAAAGCCGACCCTGAGGCAGATTTGGATACAAGTAGTTTATTTAGGAGGTGATCCCAGAAGCAGGGTGAGAGAGTGGGGGAGTGAGACAAGCAAGAGAGGAAAGCAAGCAAAGCATACAGGGATAAGCAAGCTTTCCCCATGGCCAGCTTAGGTTCCATTCTGCTGGAGTCTTTCTGAGACTGGAACAGGCCTGGGAATCGGAAATTGCCCCACTTTCAGAGGGACTGAAAGCTAGAGGATTTATCCACTAACTCTGGGCCCTCCTTGGTGGAGGGTTACCCTGGGGGCGTTAATTCCCCACTTCCAGCCTGCCCCACACTCACGTCCAAAGCTGGGAATGCCACAGGACAGACACAGGGAGCAAGTTCAGAAACTGTCTGCAGGTGACCTCCAAGTAGGCCTGGGGGCTTGACTGGGGGCACTGGTAGCATCTGCTACACCCAATGAAAGGAACTTGCTATGAAAATGATCACTGTGTTGTGGTAGGAGCAGACAGGAGCTAGAGCCTAGCCCTAGGGCTCTTCTCTGAACCCTGCTGCCTCCTAACTTCATTCGGGTGCACCCCCAGCCTGCCCAGCCTGCCTAGATGCCCACCAGCACATGGCGTCCTCCTGCTCTGTTTCCCTTTGCCAGTGGCCTCCACCTCGTCCCATCCCTTGAAGCAAAAACCCTGCTGTCATCTGCCTCGGCCACCTGTCTCCAGAGAAATGAAATGAACATTTCATTTCTCTGCTGAAATGCTTTTGTGGACCCAGGGAAAGTGTCAGATGGCTTTCAGCCTGAGACAGACCCCCAGTGGTTTAACTGTTCTGCCCTGAGAGTCCTGCCTTCTTCCCATTCCTCCCACTGTTGGAATCACACCTTCAAAATGCACCTTCAGGATGGCAACCCCAACCTCCTTGTCCAGAAGAAGGCTTGTGGCTGCCGCAGATTGGCTTCCTGCCTTCCCCAGCCCTCCTAGGCCTCCCCCCACACCCACCTAGGCCTCTTCAGGCTGGTGAAGGAGGCAAAAGATGGTCCTGAAAGGCTAGACAGGTGCTTCACCCTCTGTCCCCAAATGCCCCCATGCCCAGGCCGAAACGCCTCCATCCATCCCTTTCTATTGAGGCACATATCGACTCATTTTATCGTTCCCTCAGCACCCTGGAGAACACTTAATGAGTTCATCATCACCGTCAACACCTTCAGGAGGACTAACCCATGTTAGATTAACTGGGGTCGTGTAAGTTTTGATAGTTCCAGAAGGAGAGCTCCAGAGGACAGGGGATTTCACAGGGCACCAGGCTTCTCAGAAACCACACAGAGGGTCTGTGGCAGAGCCAGGACTAGAGCTCAGGCCCCCTGAGTCAATCGGGGGGGTAGGCAGAGGGGTCCTGCTCTGGCAGCTGAAGAGTGGGGCTCTTCAAAAGCCATCCATTTGGTCAACATCTACTGAGAGCCAGGCAGGTCGTCCCCTGCACAGCTGTCAGGACCGCAGCCCCCCTGAGGTGGGTGCCAGAGTCCAGAGTGGAAGCCGTGGAGGGGCCTCGGCGAGTGCTGCGGTGCGAAGACAGCTGTTCCAGCCCTGGTGTCCTGCTGGGTCCTGCCACCCCGGCCCAGCTAGGCAGGGTGTCAGTGTCCCTCTGCAAACAGGCCCTTGGAGCCCTCCCATCGCCCTTCTCAACCCTCTCCCTCCTTGCGGATGCTGTGGAAGCAGCCTTTCTGCCAACACTCAATTCTGCCCCAAGGACTCCCCTCCTTCCTCAACCCCTCCCCGGGGGGCACAGGCTGACCCTCTGATGTCTGCGGGTTTTGTCTTCCTCCTTCCTTCCTTACCAACCACAGACATTTTCCGATTTGGAGGTGAAATGTCAGGTCACTGTAAGCCCTTCCTTTACTGGCAGCATTGATTCATTTATCCTTCTCTTCCCTCAGACCCCCTCCCCCAGTGCCACTCAGCTTGGACATCTGTCCCAGCCAAACTCTCACCTTCCACTGTCCTTGCAGTCCAGAGGCTAGTCCAGTCTCTGCGCCCTGCTCCAGTCCCCTCTCCTCAAACCAGGGAGAAGGCTGGTCTGTAGAGTGCCCTGAGCCACCGCTAGGTTGACCTCTGCCTCAGTTTCCCCATCTGCTAACTTGGATTAATGATGCCTGCTCTCCAGACCCAGAGGAGGAAGCTTTAGGGAGGTCACGGAAGAAGAGCCCGGTGCTCGCGCTGCCTGCGCGGGGGGCCGCCTTCTTGCGGTGCCCCTGGGCCCTGCGGCTCGGCTCCCCGGCCTCGGCGCGCCCCTCCCTCTCGCTTCCCCTCCCGCTTCTCCCCCTGCCCGCCCCTACCCTGCCTCTCCTCGCGCTGTCCCGGAGCGTAGCTCTTCAGCAGCCCTTTTTCCCTCGCTGCCCCGCCACCCCGAGACCACCCCGGGGTCCCAGCGCCCCGCCCGCCGCCGCCGCCGCCGCCGGCCCCGCCAGGCCCGGCCCCGCCGCAGCGCGGGCGGTCAGTGCGCAGCCCGGCGCCCGCCCGGAGCCCAGAGCCCGGAGCCCGGAGCCGGATCGCGGGCTCGGAGAGAAGCCGACCGACCGCCGCCCCCAGCCAGGTGAGGGCTACTCTGGGGCGCGGGGAGCCAGGCTTTCTCCTTGACTGGAAGCGGGGGCCGGGGAATTGGGTCCTTTTTCCCTGAAAGGAGGACCTGGGAGCTTTTTTTCATGAAAGAGGCTCAAGGGCTTTTACTCTGAAGGGATGGATAAAGGAAGGTCGGGGGAGAGAGGGTCTGGGGTACCGTTTTCCGAGGATTTTTTTTTTTTCATGAGAAAGGATTAATTGGCTTCCTCTGTGAAAGGGGGACTTATCTTCTTGGGAGCCTGAGGGGTTTTCAAGGTAGGTGGGGAAGGAGGTTTGGGCAGAGCTTGAGGGAGGGGGTGACTGGGAATTGAGGTTTGGTAGGGAGGGGTCTCTAAATCCCCTTAGCCTGACATGGCTGCACCTCCACCCTCGGTTCCAGGGTTCTGGGTCTGTCCAGCGCACTGTGTCCTAGTTTTTTCTCTTTGAGGATGATTATTTTCAGCCTCACCTGGATGGAGCTAGGAACAGCCATTTCCTTCCCTGGAGCTGTGATGCCCACCTGACACCCGCTACCTCTGACCTGCTCTGGGAAGGGGGTTTAGGGAAGGATGGGGACCCACAGATCTGAGAAATGGGCAGTGGTAGGTGAAATGGAGGCTGGGTACTGGACACACAGGAGGACTCTCTGGCACTGGCAGGAAGGCTTGGCAGGAAGATTACTGAGGGTCGAGTGGGCAGGTGCTCCTGGGGCAAGACCTGCTAGGAGAGCAGCAGTGTCAGGAAGAGTTGAGATGTTCCCAGAAGACAAAAATGTTAAGAATATTTTTTTGGTTGGTTTTGCTTTCTTTCCCTTTCACCCTAGATCCCAAGACTCATTCCACTTCAATTTTTGTGAAAAGTGAAACTGAGGCAGATGACAGGTTGGCTGGAAATAGCTGTGTTTAGAATGGAAAGGTGGTGGAGAGGAAAGCACACTGAATTTGGAATCAACAGACCTCAAGGCTTGCCTCAGTGCTCCATGAGTGGCCTTGGGCCAAAATGCTTCCCCTTTTTGGGCCTTGGCTTTCTCCCCTATAAAACAGGAGAGGGCCCACCTGTCTCGCAGTTTGGCTGTGACACCAGACGTGTCCAAAGAGCTCTGTGAAAGGGACTGCACTGAATACTGTGAGGTGCAATCTTCACTACTGCACATGCCCCCCCTCCCTGCCCCTGCCCTCACCAAGGGTACTGGCTAGCCCATGGGGCACCTTTGTAAGGATGAGAAAAGGTACGTCCTGTGTAAGGAGAGAGTGTTCAGCTGGGCTAGGGACTTGGGGGTCTTACTATGAGAATTAGAAAAAGGCACACTTTCCCCCAGGGGCAGCAATTCCACACAGGTGGGCAAGTAGAATGTGGGTTGGACTCCAGCACCCACCTAACCTCAGATGAACGTCCTTGTGTGCAGCACATCACAGCTGCACCTGGCTACCCTTCTTGACAGGTCCCCGGTGTCTTTAAGAGACACAAAGATACACACACTCCCTGGGCATTTCCCATAGAGGCCCACGGCCTAGACTGTTACCAGCTCATTTTCTTTTCTGCTTTGCCTCCACTTCAGGCCCTCAGGGTATTCAATCCCCAAAGCCTATGCCCTACTAGGAAGCATTACGTAATTCTACCCTTGGAGAGTTAGTCCTCTGAGTTAAGCAGTGCCTTTACCAAGTTTCCAAGGGTAGGAGTTACTGAACCCTAACCCCTTATGTCAAGAACTTGATCATCAACTATACTCCAATATAAAATTAAAAAATTAATTAAAAAAAACTTGATCAGATCGATTTTCTCAAAAAATTGACTGCAGTGCCATCCAACGAAGGTGTTCACACCTGCCTTCTCAGAGCATCCTCACAGTAAGCTTGTGAGGCAGGTCTCCTCCCCAGTTACACAGCGGCAGCCATGCCCAGAGAAATGAAGGAACTTGCCTAAGGTTGCACAGCCTGTAACGGGTAGAGCCAGGACCTGGGCCCAGGTTTAGCTGTCAGTCCTCTCCACTCCACCACTACTACTGAGGAACCAAGCTGCTGACCTCACAGACTTGCCAAAGCCGTGCTGGAATTGTTGCTCTCCCACTCTATCCCCAGCAGCCCCTGGCTCTCTCTTTCCCCTCAGTGACCAGCCCCCAAGCCCAGAGGAAGGAGTCTCTTTCTCTTACTCTGATTTTACAGGGGGAGGGAGCTACCTCAAAGCCCATCTGTTCTGGCCTCTTTAGTGCAAGAAGGGCCCCTGGAGAGTCCAGAGGTCCAGCGTGGGAGCTGACCCTTGACTGGGTCAGAGGCCAGGAAATGGGTCAGGGAGTGGCTATTTCCTTTCCTGCCAAAATGGGGGCTTAACCAGCAGCCATCATGGAGGATATCAGTATAGAGAGCCAGTGCCTGAGAGAGGGGCAGGCTAAGTAAGGACCATAGAACAGACACAGGAAAATGCAGCAAATCGGAGGCTGAAGGAAACTCAGAGACCCCCTGACCACCTTCTGCATTTCCAGGGCCCCTGGGTGTCAAGGAGGAGGGGATGTGTAAGCCCAGCAGACAGGGCTATAGGACCCTCTGACCAGAGCATTTCTGCTTGCATCTATGGTATATGTCTGTGATCTTTCACTTGAAAAAGGAGTTCGGGGGTTACAAAAAAAGAAGAGAGAAAAAAAAAAAAAACCAAAACTGGCCTAATCCAATGGTCCCCAAAGTGTGGTCCCTAGACTAGCAACATCTCTGCATTACCTGGGAACCTGTTAGAAATGCAAATTCTTGGGCCTCATACTAGATAAGGTGGGGGTGGGAGCCAACAATGTGTGTTTTAACAGGGTCTCCAGGTGACACTGAGGCCCCATGACGTTTTAAGAACCACTGACCTAGTCCAAGTGTATAGGAAACTAGGAGTCCTAGTTGTGGGTCAAGGGCGGGTCTGTGAAGGGAACCCGTCTCCAGGCCGCCCCTGCCCAACCCGTGTCTCCTTTCCTTCGTGCCTCCCCTCCCAGGCGCCATGCTGCCGCTCCTGCTGGGCCTGCTAGGCCCGGCCGCTTGCTGGGCCCTGGGCCCGGCTCTGGGCTCGACAGAGCTGCGCTCAGCCTTCTCGGCAGCACGCATCACCCCCCTGGAGGGCACGTCGGAGATGGCGGTGACCTTCGACAAGGTGTACGTGAACATCGGGGGCGACTTCGACGCGGCCACCGGTCAGTTCCGCTGCCGCGTGCCCGGTGCCTACTTCTTCTCCTTCACGGCTGGCAAGGCCCCGCACAAGAGCCTGTCGGTGATGCTGGTGCGAAACCGCGACGAGGTGCAGGCACTGGCCTTCGACGAGCAGCGGCGGCCCGCCACGCGGCACGCCGCCAGCCAGAGCGCCATGCTGCAGCTCGACTACGGCGACACGGTGTGGCTGCGGCTGCACGGCGCCCAGCAGTACGCGCTCGGGGCACCCGGCGCCACCTTCAGCGGCTACCTGGTGTACGCCGACGCCGACGCGCCTGCGCGCGGGCCGCCCGCGCCCCCGGAGCCGCGCTCGGCCTTCTCGGCGGCGCGCACGCGCAGCCTGGTGGGCTCGGACGCGGGCCCGGGGCCGCGGCACCGGCCCCTAGCCTTCGACACTGAGCTCGTCAACATCGGCGGCGACTTCGACGCGGCGGCTGGCGTGTTCCGCTGCCGCCTGCCCGGCGCCTACTTCTTCTCCTTCACGCTGGGCAAGCTGCCGCGCAAGACGCTGTCGGTGAAGCTGATGAAGAACCGCGACGAGGTGCAGGCCATGATTTACGACGACGGCACATCGCGGCGTCGCGAGATGCAGAGCCAGAGCGTGATGCTGGCGCTACGGCGCGGCGACGCCGTCTGGCTGCTCAGCCACGACCACGACGGCTACGGCGCCTACAGCAACCATGGCAAGTACATCACCTTCTCTGGCTTCCTGGTGTACCCCGACCTTATCCCCGCCGGCCTGCCCGGCCTCGGGCCTCCGGAGCTCTGAGCCACGACCCGGAGAGGAGCCCCGGGCGGCCCGGGGCGTGCATGCCAAGACGGAACCGCGGCCCGAAATGTCCCGCCGGCGCGAGCATGACGGCCCGCCCAGCGTGGCTGGACTCTGCGAATAAAGTGGGCCTGCGCCGGCGCCTGTCTGCCGGGGTCCTGCGCTTTGTCTTGACTGCGACGCTTTTGTCTCGGGCGGGGCGGGAGGGACTGACTACAGCTGGCCCCGGGTGGGGGTCGGAGGGCAGAGGGCAGCATTCAGTCAGGCCTTGGGAGGGCGAGGAGGTGGGAATTTGATTGAACCCTACTTGCCTAACCCCGATTTGGGCCTCCCCTTCATCTCCCATTCCAGTCAGTCCCTGTAATTCCTCCCCGTTGACCTACGACGTTACTTTTAGGGCCCATCTGGTTCTTTTTTGTGACAAGGGACTTCACCCCGCTGCCTCACTGGGGCTATGGGATTCAAGGAAACGGTACATTCCTTTTCCCAGTAGGGTGTGCGCATGGGACAAGCAGTTGATATCTGGTTGCCCTGATTCCTGCCCTCCCGGGATGAGGAGGGTGGTTTGCTCAAGGCACTGGTTAAACAACTTACTCTGACAACAGAAGGACACAGGGCTGCAGGAGGCTAGAACAGAACATTTTATGGGATGAGCTACACAGGATCAGGACTACACCAGCCAGCCTCAGTCCCCTTCCAGCCTTACTCCCTCCTCTGAGCCTTGTCGATATGGACCAAAAAACACTTCTCACTTCCCTGCCCCCCAGAAGATAATGTTCCTCAACCTGCTTCCCTCCATTCCTCCAACAGACTGACCTAAAAATGTCCAGTCTATTCTCCTAGCCCACATGGGGTACTTGGAGGCTTAGGGACCCCCAGAGCCTTGGTTGGGTTTAAAAGAGGTGTCTACATTAGGACTGGGCACTGAGCACTTACGAGTTTCCTGTAGATTCTGCCTCTCATGGGACTGCCTGGGTAGGAGCTGGAGGGTCTGACCTGGCCTTACTTGGGAGCTTCCCTTTCAGCATCCCTTAAACACACTTCTCAACCCTGACCCCTACACCCACTGTCCCCCACCCCCACCCCGCCACACACACTGCCTGCAAGTCCTGCCCTTAGGTCTGTGCCTGCTGCCTGGGACCCAGAGCCTGGGCCCAGGGAAGAAGATGGGGGAGGGGTGAGCTGGGGTCTGGGGTACAAGCCGAGCCCAGAGGCCCGAACACAGTGGGAAAAACCAGGTGCCAGATGGAGGCCCCTGGCCAAGATGGGTCTGGCTCAGGTAGGGGGCGGGGTGGAGGGGGCTGGGGTGGGAATGACAGGCAGAAGGGGAGGGTTAGGGGAAGGGGTCAAGGGTAGAGGCCGAGGGCCCCAGAGAAGGGGGCTGGCCCTGGGGGCAGAAGCCCTTGCACAGGTCCCAGAGTGTTTCCTGTGCCAGGAGGGCGAAGACCTGGGCCCAGCGACCTCTCTCCTGAGCCTCACTAGCCACAGGGAGCCGGTAGACACAGGACAGGCCTGTGAGGAGCAGATGTTCAAAGTCCCAAGGGCTAAGAGGGGGTCCCTTCCGCAGGTCCTGGAACTGCTGCAGCCGCTGCTCAGCACCCTCCAAGTCCCTGGGCACATGGTGCTGCAGGAGGAGACTGAGCCGGCGGCCTGGACGTGTGGATGCCAGTTCCTCGTCCTGGATGTGCAGCTGCCCCATGATATCCAGCTCCAGCCCAGACCAGAGCAGCTGCAAGGGGAGCCGTGTAAGGGGTGGGCTGGGGCCTAGGGAGCGGGGCCGGGGGGGCATAAGCAGGCAGCAGGACCCATGCTGGGTTGGCTCCCCTCCCCCAGCAGCCCCAGCTTGAGGCATCCCCCTTCCCAACCCTGAGCTTAGGGACATCTGGACACTCCCACCCCCATGTCCCAGGCTGGAGGAAAGACCTCAAACATCACTTCCGGGGCCTCTGGCTCCTGCAGGCCACCTCCCACGTTGGTGCTGTCCATGGGCTGCCCTGGGGCAGCAGAGAGGAGTCAGGGCCCTGCCAAGCTCCACCCTGAACACCCCAGCCTCCCACGAGTCCCTTCAAGCTGCCTGGTAGGGGTGCCTAGAGGTTCTTCTATCTACAAAAGAACAGGAGTGCCATCCCATGTCCACCTCCCCCTACACACATATGCACATTGACATTCACTCTCTCATTCACAAGGCATAGGTCTTGTGATCCCAAAGGCATCATCCCAAACCCAGATACTGTCTTGACGAACGTCCAGGACTCCTCCTTGAACTTCTACAGTTCACTTGGCCAAGAGCTCCAGGCCAACGGGTCACAAGACACTTCACTTCCCATTTCTCCTTCCTGTATAATCATCTAGGGACAGCGTGACCTGAAACTGCCAGTGACCCTCCCCAAAGGTCAAGGACCCCTTTGAGAAGAACCTCTTTCTTTCCTGCTTCTCGGTAAGTGACCGTGTGCAAGGCAGGGAGGCCAGGCAAGGCAGGATGTCTGTTGCAGCTTCCTTCACCCCTCTTCTGGGGTGCTGCCTAAACCTTGGAATGATTGTCCTAAGCCCAGGGCAGGTTAAGAGGTCCTCCTTTGCACACCAGCCAGAATAAGCCCCAGGCCCATTGAGAGCACCTAGGGCTATCTCCCCTCACTTCACCCCGACCTTTCTGGTTCTGGGTGGGGCCCACACCTTTCCCTCCTCCACCCCACAGCGCAGGTCAGCCTGCTACCCGTCATGCCCTCAGTTCCTAAGCCCTGCTAGGCTCAGATAGGACCAAGTGTAACTGCTGTCAGCCAGCAGCCTTCCTTGGCTCCTGTCCACCCCACCCTAAGGCCCCGGTACCTGCACGGTGCTGGGTTGTAGTCACCCCAGGGAGGAAGCAAATGGCTACCATTAACCAAGCCAGGAACTGCATCGTCCCAGCCATGGCCCACACGTCCTCTGAGTCTTATTCTCCCCAGCTGCTCTCTGCACCTCTGTCCGCCTCCCACACACCAGGGCTCCAACCTTCCACTGCAGGCTCCAGCCGTTCCCTGCTTGGCGTGTCATTCTTCCGTGCTTAACAGGGAGGGGCTGGCTCTGGCTTCCTAGGGGCTCTTTCCATCCCACAGAAATGTGGAATCTGTGGTTGTTGGCAGGAAGAGCCTGGCTCCTGGCTTGTCAGGCCCTTAGCTTATTCCTGCCCAGATGGGCGGGATGCTTAGTTAATAGGAAGAAGGTGTTTGGTAGCAAACAGCTCTGACTTAGCCCTCCAAAAAGGTAGGCAAGAGGGGGGCTTCCCTGGTGGTGCAGTGGTTAAGAACCCGCCTGCCAATGCAGGGGACACAGGTTTGGGCCCTGGTCTGGGAAAATCCCACATACCACGGAGCAACTAAGCCCGTGCACCACAACTGCTGAGCCCACGTGCCACAACTACCGAAGCCTGCACACCTAGAGCCCGTGCTCTGCAACAAGAGAAGCCACTGCAATAAGCCTGCGCACCGCAACAAAGAGTAGCCCCCGCTCGCCACAACTAGAGAAAGCCCGCGCGTCGCAACTAGAGAAGGCCCGCGCACAGCAACGAAGACCCAACACAGCCAAAAATAAATAATTTTTTTTTAATTAAAAAAAAAAAAAAAAAAGGTAGGCAAGAGCCCAGGCAGTTACACTACTATCTGTCGTCACCCCCAAAACATTCTGTAGCTGAGTCCAGCCCCTGACACCCAGTCCAGCCCAGCCTCCAGGGAGCCCCTCAGTAGCCAAGAGCAACAGCTTGCAAAGCCTGATCTTCCAGCTGCCTGGTGTGCTGGCTGAGCGGCCCACCGACAGGCAGAGAAACACTCCCACCTCAGGCACGCGGCCAGGGGCTGAACAGACTGCACAATGGCCGGGTGCGGAGTGCTGCTTCCTGGCAGACAGACCTGCAGCTCCTGATTGTCTTTTGCCCCAGACTGGGACCCCCTTTGCTTGCTTACAGCATTCTTAGCTCAGGCCAGAGTGCAGGAAGATTCCCTTAGCCCAAGCATGATGGGCTGTCAGCTTGCAGGGAGCAGGACACAGGGTTCAAAATGAGCTGAAGCTCTTCTTGGCTCTGACTGTTGGCCCATGGAACCCTGTGATTGTTTGCGTAGGATGAGGATGAGGGTGGGTGGAGGGTGCCCTATTTCCACCCAGGCCCCTGGATCCATCAGCTGCCGCCAGACAGTATGCTGTGACAAGGGGCTTTCTCTAGCAGTCGTTGAGACCCCTCCAATTCTCAGGAGAGGCCCTGCCGCACCCATCCTGAGCCCTGTGGATTGTGAGAACTTTCAATTTCAGCTCCAGAATCTCTCTCTCAGAAGTATATCCAGGGCTTCCCTGGTGGCGCAGTGGTTGAGAGTCCGCCTGCCGATGCAGGGGACGCGGGTTCGTGCCCCGGTCTGGGAAGATCCCACATGCCGCAAAGCGGCTGGGCCCGTGAGCCATGGCCGCTGAGCCTGCGCGTCCAGAGCCTGTGCTCCGCGACGGGAGAGGCCACAACAGTGAGCGGCCCGCGTATCACAAAAAGCACACAGAAGTGGTGAATCTAAGTAGGATTTTATTTACAGGGACGCTCAATGATAGATATGGCGCTTTCTAGGATACACATGCCTTCCCTGAAACTACTTGGTTTCGGGGTTCTTGTCTCCAGCTTCAAGCCTGAGACTCTCAGGGGGCTGGCGATAAGCAGGGAAAGTCTCCCAGGGGCTGTTCAGATCAAACCTGCGGAACTCTTGGGCCAACTCCACCGGCTCGGCCACCACCCGCTTCACCTCATCGTCATAGCGTAACTGCAGAAGAAAAAGGCAGGCTTGAGCACTAAGGAAGACCTTGCTACAGCCACTAAAGGCCCACTTTCCCAAAGCCTTCCTCAGCCCCTTTACTTCTCTGTCCTTGACTCCTGTCCCAGCCTCTGTAAGTCTCCATCCTCATCTGTGTTACCCATCAGATCACAACCCAAACAGTCTAAAATGGCCTCTATCTCATGCCCTGCCATCACCCAGGCAGGCCCCCCTGCCCACCATCCCCACATCAGGAGCTCTGAGCTCCTTTTCCACCAGAACTGACTTTGCTCACCCATCCACACACTCTTTTTTCTTTTTTGCTGCACTGTGCGGCTTACAGGATCTTAGTTCCCCAACCAGGGAATGAACGTGGGCCCATGGCAGTGAAAGCGTGGAGTCCTAACCACTGGACCGCCAGGGAATTCCCTCAACACACTCTTATAAATTGACGGTAAGCGTTTGCCCATGATGAGGGAGCAAGTCAGTGGCTGGAAACAACAAACCTAAGCTGGCAAGCACTCAAGTTCAGGCCCTGTGACCTTGGCATTATCACTGCCAAGATGCAAGGCAATACATGTGGCATGGCTTTTCTTGTTATTGGAAGATCAGTTGGATAAGGTAAAGACAACTGGGTGCTGGGAATGGGACCATGCTAAACTAAACACTAAGAAAACAGGAGCATTTGGGTATGAAGTGATGGGCTGGATTGCCACTATCCCAACATTTCTAAAAAGTTACTTTGCTACAAAATCATGTGTGTGTGTATATAATAAGCCATCTTCCTGCTAATAACCTGCAACATGTTGCAATCGTAAAGTAAAGCACTGAAATGCCTTATAAGGCTCTTACAGGCAATTGTTACTGGTCTTGCCTCTGGCCATTCTCAAGGGCTGAACATGTAGTGTCTTGCCTTCTCAGAGATCCAGGGCAGGGTAAAAAGATACTCCACTTTAGATCTTGGTGACAAGCTGTGTCCTTAAGTCTGCCTTGGTCATTAAAATGACCATTAAAATAATGGCTAACATCAACTGAACATTTACAATACTCCCCTTTTAAACATACATCAATTAGTTTTCTGCAAATCTACTATCGTTAAGTACTATTATTGTTCCTATTTTGCAGATGACAAAACTGTGTCAGAGTGGAGCTAGGATGGAATCCAGTACTGATGCTCTTAAGCCACCACAATCCAATGGCCATAATTCCTGCCCAGGATCTCTACCAGGTCCTCCCTGCCCAGACTGCTGCCCAGTTCCAAGGCTCCTACCTCAACATAGCCAGACAGGGGGAAATCTTTCCGGAAAGGATGTCCCTCAAAACCATAGTCTGTTAGGATCCTTCTTAGGTCAGGGTGGTTAGCAAAGAAGACTCCAAACATGTCCCAAATCTAGAAAAAAGAGGCACTCTGGCAATCAGCCATCACAGCCAACACAGGGTGAGGGGCTGCACTGTATCCAGTAATTTCAATCAGTTCTGCAACTCCGGCCCAGAGGTGGGTCCACCACGTCCAGTAACTCACCTCCCTCTCATACCAGTTGGCTGCCTTGTACACAGACACAGAAGACTCAATGGGTGTCAGCTCATCTGTATAGGTCTTCACACGGATCCGGGAGTTGAAACGCAGAGAGAGCAAGTTGTAAACAATCTAGGGAGAATGGAGGGAGCTGGAGGACCAAGAGGACCACAGGCTGAGGGGTCTGGGACAGAAGTCCCTGAGTGGGAGCATAATAATGAGGATACAGGGTGGGTTAAAGTTCCACCCTGTGAACCTGCCTTCTGTCCCGAACTTCAAAACCTCAAGATGCTCTTATACTTGCAACTACTTCCAAAGGCCTAAGCCACCCTATAGCTCAGCCTGTCAGCATGCTTGTCTTTGCTCATGCTACTGGATGCCTCCCGACCTGCCCTCCCTCACTGGGCTAATTCCTGGTCTCCTAGTTATCCATTAAGATTCAGCACAAACTTTCTCTCTCCCTTCATAAAAGCCTCCTAGACAGGGCTAAGTGCCTCTCCTGTGTTCTTATAATATCCCATGAATTATGTTATTACAGTAAACTGTTTTATGTGTCCTTCTTCCTCACTAGAGTGTGGGGGACTCCTGGAGGTCAGGTACTGGGTGTTATTTCTCTCTCAATCCCAGGATCTGGCAGAAAGTAGATGACCATACTAACAATAACAATAGCTATATGTATTGAGAACTTATTGTGTGCTAGCAGTCTACCTGTACTATCTCATTTAATCCTCACAACCACCCTATCAGATAGGGTGGTTTTATGCTTTGTTTGTACTTACTTTGCACATAAGAAAACTAAATTCAGAAAAATCAAACAAAATGTTTGAAGCCACACAGCCTACTAATGGCAAAGCTACAATTCAAACTCAGTCTGCCTGATTCTGAGGCCCTGGTTTAACTGCTGTGTTGTATTGTTTGACCTGAACAGAAACTAAGGAGGCTATGGTTCCCAAAGGTAGCTATCACCCTAAAACTGTTTTGTCCCCTTTCCCTCCTTTACTCTCCAAACCTCAAGTCTCCTGACTGACCTCAAAACGGTTCTGCCGGGTGGGGATATCCACCGCTGTCAAGTCAGCCAAGGATTTGAATTGTGCATTGGTGTGATCCCTGAGGAAAGTCAGCACTGGGATGACTCCATCAGGATGGATACAGATCTCTAACTCATTGAAGCAGGACACCTGCAGACATGGAACAGGAGAGGAGAAGGAACAAAGCTACAGAGGGAGCAGCTAACTTCAGCTGGAGTCTCCCGATTAAAGGCAGAGAAAAAAGACCAAGTTGGGATGGAGGAGTCTGTGGTTTGATTCCAGGCTGCCCACTCCCACATGCCCTAAGAACACAGTTCTTTCTTTCAGTGTTTTTTGGGTTTTTTTTTTTGGCCGTGCCACGTGGCACGTGGGATCTTAGTTCCCCAACCAGGGATCGAAAGTGCGGAGTCCCAACCACTGGACTGACAGGGAAGTCTCAACATGGTTCTTTCTTGACCCAAACCCGAACAACAGTAGTGAATATTACCTGAACTTGTTGGACATACTTGGGCAGGATTTCAGCCACATACTCTCCAAAAGCTGAGAGCTGCTTGTGGGCCACATCATTCTGTGGTCCGACAGTGGCTGGAAGGAGAAGGCATATTTAAGTAAGGAAAGTAGAAGGCAGCAGCCAGCCCTGCATTCAGTCTCTTGAGCTTGTAAGGGGTGCCGTTTCCCAGTCAGGACTCCCTGCAGAACCTTGAGAAAGGTGAAGTGGAAGCTTCCTCTTCCGAACAGAAAGTGATGAAAACATAAGGAAAATGCCACCTACACAGTCCACAAAGACTCACCTTATTACTGCAGCTGGGGTGTTTGACCCTTTTCGAAACTACTCCATGGTTCTTCCTTCACAATGCCTGCATTTCTGCTAAAAGCAGCATATGTCTCAGCTCTCTTACCACACTAGAAGCTCTTTAAGTGTGAGAATCAGAACTTTTGCTTCTCTTTATCTCCTTAGCATCTGGCTCATAGCAGGTTCTCCAGCTAAGAACTTCAGGGCTGAAGAGCCATCACAGATTATGTAGTTGAAACTTTTTTTTTTTTGTGAAATAGATGAGGAAACTGAGGCCCAGAAAGGGGGAGATGTCAGGTTTCCTGACTCCCACTCGGCTTATATTGACTGTAACTTATCTCCGTACACTCATTCGTACAACACTAAATCACTGAGCAACCACACATCATAGGCCGCAGAGTAACTGTTTTCTCTGTCTTTGGCAGCAGGCAGGCCTACTTTGTCACTTACTAATGCTGTGATCCCGGGCAAGTTACTTCTCTGGACTATTTCCTGCTCTACAGTAGAAGAGCATAATACTATCTATCTCATAAGATTGTTGTGGAGACTATAATCGTTCATTAATCGCTTAGCAAGGTGCCTGGCACACAATAAGCATTCAAGTAACGTGGGCTACTATTATAACAAGACTCAGAGGCCCAAAGTTTATGTTTCCTGCTTTCAAAGAGATGCCAGTTTAATCAGAGAAAAAGGGAATCATGGAAATGGACAAGGGGCAACAGGACCATAACAGAGAGGCCTAAGGGCACAGGGAGGGCCCGATTCTGCCTGCAGAGTGAGGACCATTGGAGTCAGCTCCCTAAGGACAAACAGAGACTTGCGAGGAAACGCAGGGGAGGGCAGCCCAGGACAAGGGCAAACATCTGACAAAGGGAATGAACGGGGCCCCGCCTGTAGTCCCGAGAAGGGCCGGACCCGCACATACTCACGGCGCGTGTCTGCCGCGGCGCTTTCCCTCCTCACCGGCAGCAACAGCACCAAGGGTCTCCAGGCCACTGCATGGGAAGATAGACACCGAAGCGCAGGGTGAGGCCTGAGGAACTCCCTGCGCTGGGCGTGTAGCCGTTCCTGCCCCGGGCCTCAGCCAGCTGTCCACTGCTCACCTCTGGCCAGCGCAGCGGACCCCACGAGCCCCAGCCAACAGCTCCGAGCCGCTGCTGCCGCCGCCGCCGCCATGTTCCCCGGATACACTCCAGGTAGCCGAGGGCAGATCCATAGGACACGGAGCCCCAAGGGCACGGACCGGAAACGGAAGTGTGCAACAGATCTTCTTCCGGGCGGACGCGGGGTCGGAAGCAGAGGTTCCGGGTTCCGGGTTCCGGGCTTCGGAATGAAAGGAGGGAAGGCAGGTGAGAAAGCGAAGCCAGCGGGTGGGGAAACCGTGACGTGAACGTGCCCTAGCTTGGTGTGACAGAGGCTGGAGAGAAGGCAAGGATCCTAAGGAACCAGACTGGTGAGAGAAGAAGGGGCGAGAAGTCTGGGTTCCACATTCCACACCCCTCCCCCGCTCCCTGAGCTAAGCTTTTGATGAGGGCCGTTGGGCAAGGCTAGGGGGAGGGGGAGAGAAGAACGGTTTCCCTAGCGGCTGTTTCCCAGGCGACTCCAGGTGGAGCGGGAACCCTGCACGTGGCGGTGGGCTACCTCGGGCCCCGTGCTAGGGACCTCCGTCTCGAGTTCTGGGAGGAAGCCTTGGGGAGTCATTAGGACGAGCGGGGAAGTGCCGGGGAGAGGCTCAGAAAAGAGCAAACGTGGATCTGAGAGATGTCCTAGGACAAACCTCAGATTGTAAGGTCTGGATTCCCTGCGCGGGGAAAGAGGGGCTTGGCCACAAGGACATGGGGATCTTTTTGTCAGGTTCTGCTGCCCCGAGCCTCACAAGTTTTATGCTAATAATTATTTGGTTAGTAAGGCTTTTTCCCAGGCTTTTAAAATCATAGGCTTTCTCCAATCCCTCGCTTTCATGTGTTGACCTAAATACCAGGCCTTTTGTTACATAAAGGAAAGGAGTATTCCGTGTTTTCTCAGGGAAACACCCAGAGTACGAAATTTTTATTTCATTAGGAATGTAATGTCATTGCAAGAGCGTGAGTCCAGCTTTGGTTGAAGGAGAACATCAGAGATGTCATTAACAGGGCCAGGACTAAGGCTAATCTGGGCCGACTGTGCCCTCACTTTTCCCTTCTCCCTCCCTGCATTGGACAATTGGATTCATAGGCTGTGGCTATGGACTACTTCAGTTATTCAGGGTGGTGGTGTTTTGCAGACAACTGGCAGAGAGAGAAGTTGGCTACTACCATGGAATCACCAGAGGAGCCTGGAGCAGCCATGGATGAGAACTACTTTGTGAACTACACTTTCAAAGATAGGTCACACTCAGGCCGTGTGGCTCAAGGCATCATGAAACTGTGTTTGGAGGAAGAGCTCTTTGCTGATGTCACCATTTCAGTGGAAGGCCGGGAGTTTCAGCTCCACCGATTGGTCCTCTCAGCTCAGAGTTGCTTCTTCCGGTCCATGTTCACTTCCAACCTGAAGGAGGCCCACAACCGGGTAATTGTGCTGCAGGATGTGAGCGAGTCTGTTTTCCAGCTCCTGGTTGATTATATCTACCATGGGACTGTGAAACTTCGAGCTGAGGAGCTGCAGGAAATATATGAGGTGTCAGACATGTATCAGCTGACATCTCTCTTTGAGGAGTGTTCTCGGTTTTTGGCCCGCACAGTGCAGGTGGGCAACTGTCTTCAGGTGATGTGGCTGGCAGATCGACACAGTGATCCTGAGCTCTACACTGCTGCCAAGCACTGTGCCAAGGCCCACCTGGCCCAGCTGCAGAGCACAGAGGAATTTCTCCACTTGCCCCACCGTCTACTCACTGATATCATCTCTGGTAAGTTGAGAGAGGGGGAACATCATACCCAGCTACACCGGTATGATGTTCAGTGAATGTTCTAGTTTAGGAGAAGGGTACCCTCAGGCTTCCTGGTGTTAGTTTACATTATTATTCTTGATAAGAATTTAGATACCTTCTGAGAGAGAGTAAGTTGAGATTTAGTAGCTGATATCAGAGACAGAGTCCCTTCCAGACGAAGAGGCTAGGAAAACAAAGCAACATTTCACAGTATATACAAATCTTGGATTGAAAAGAAAAACAGCAGCACTTAGCCACAAAAGGTAGTGAGGAGCTATCTGCATTTATATTCTAATCTCTCTTGTGCGTAAGTGGTCTCATCCATTCTGTACTTTGCATGTATTTGTGGGACTAGTTACGTAAGTAAATTGACAGTGAGTCAAGATACCTAAATAAGAAGCTTCTCAAGTGATTTGCCAATTTTTAGGTAACAATCCTGACTCCACAAGTGAGGTATAACCATACTTCAAGTGTGAGTTTTGTAGCCTAGTAAATTGCTTCCATGGCAAGTAGGAGAATATCAAATCATCCATTTTGATTAAAAGAAACAAGGCAGGGACTTCCCTAGTGGTGCAGTGGTTAAGAATCTGCCTGCCAGTGCAGGGGAGACAGGTTCGAGCCCTGGTCCGGGAAGATCCTACATGCCGTGGAGCAACTAAGCCCGTGCTCCACAACTACTTAGCCTGCGCTCTAGAGCCCGCGTGCCACAACTACTGAAGCCTGTGTGCCTAGAGGCCATGCTCTGCAAAAGAGAAGCCACTGCAATGAGAAGCCTGCACACTGCAACAAAGAGTAGCCCCTGCTCGCCGCAACTAGAGAAAGCCCACGCGCAGCAACGAAGACCCAATGCAGCCAAAAATAAATAAATAAATAAATTTATTTTAAAAAAAGAAACAAGGCAATTTTATGTTAATTTCTCATACACGTACATATACATACATGGTGGTAGTCTGACAAAGATGTTCACGTTTTTAAAGCCACTTGTTCTAAATTTCCCTTTTGGATTGTCAGATTGCCATTGACCATACCTTTCCTCTGGTTTTTACAGATGGAGTTCCATGTTCCCAGAACCCAACAGAGGCAATAGAAGCCTGGATCAATTTTAATAAAGAAGAAAGAGAGGCTTTTTCAGAGTCACTCAGGACTAGCTTGAAGGTAAGGCAGATATCTTTAGGGTTGGGCACCATGATATCCATGCATTCCAGCCATTTATTGGCCTGGCCTCTTTGATGCTGGTAAATAAGTCTCTGGCTTGAAACTGATAAGAGCTGGGGAGGAGGATGTGTGTGTGAGACCAGAAGCCACCAGCCTCTGGGCTCCAAAGCTCCTTGAGAGAACTACTCTCATCATTACATTAATAATCCGAAGTAGCACCTCATGATAATTATAAAAAAGGCTGGAATGAGTGTAACAGGTTTTCTCTTTCAGCATAAGATGCCTGAAAGTGATTAGAGGAGAGTCAGGATGACACACAGTAACTAGAGCAGAGTAGGTTAGAGCAAGGTACAAGTGTGTGGTCTAGGACCTTAAGGATATGTATCTCAAGTGAGCCTTAGCCTAGAACTGATAGATACCATTTATACCTTTAATTTCACCAATAGGAAATTGGGGAGAATGTACACATTTACCTGATCGGGAAAGAGTCATCTCGTACCCACTCGTTGGCTGTGTCCTTACATTGTGCAGAAGATGACTCCATCAGTGTAAGTGGCCAAAACAGCTTGTGCCACCAGATCACTGCAGCCTGCAAGCATGGCGGAGACTTGTATGTGGTGGGAGGGTCCATCCCACGGCGCATGTGGAAGTGCAACAATGCCACTGTGGACTGGGAATGGTGTGCGCCTTTGCCCCGTGACCGACTCCAGCACACCCTGGTGTCTGTGCCCGGGAAAGATGCCATATATTCACTGGGTGGCAAGACGCTGCAGGATACCCTCTCCAATGCAGTTATCTATTATCGGGTAGGTGATAACGTCTGGACTGAGACAACCCAGTTAGAGGTGGCTGTGTCAGGGGCCGCTGGTGCCAACCTCAACGGGATCATCTACTTACTAGGGGGGGAGGAGAATGACCTGGACTTCTTTACCAAACCGTCCCGACTCATCCAGTGCTTTGACACAGAGACAGACAAGTGTCACGTGAAACCCTATGTGCTGCCCTTCGCTGGCCGCATGCACGCAGCTGTGCATAAGGATCTGGTGTTCATCGTGGCTGAAGGGGACTCCCTGGTGTGCTACAATCCCCTGCTAGACAGCTTCACCCGGCTTTGCCTTCCTGAGGCCTGGAGCTCTGCCCCATCCCTCTGGAAGATTGCCAGCTGTAATGGGAGCATCTATGTTTTTCGGGACCGATATAAAAAGGGGGATGCCAACACCTACAAGCTTGATCCTGCCACTTCGGCTGTAACTGTCACTAGAGGCATTAAGGTGCTGCTTACCAATTTGCAGTTTGTGTTGGCCTAAGGCTGTGAGGGAAAGAGCGGCTGACTTTTGCCCTCCCTTTCTCCAGCACCTACCCATCCAAACTCAAAGTCCCGGAGGCCCCCATTCAGGTACTATGTTATTTTTTGGCACATGTTAGAAAGGCAGCGCCTCAACCCTTGAACTCATAAGGGTGTTCCGTTTGGGGCTTTTTAGACTGCTGCTTCTCAGCTGGCTGGTTGAACTGAGAGTAGGCCAGCCTGTTCGCCATCCCCTTGTAATCCTGTGCCTCCCTACAGAGCACGTAGAGCAAGCCTCTTCTCCGCCCTTAGGCACTGCCTCCCCTCTTTACCTGATCAGTGTTACATAGAAGCACCCCTGATCCCGGGACAGAAGGAAAGATGCCCAGTCTTCCTTTTTTTCCATAGCCTGTTAAATGGCTAATTGGTCATTTTTCCACGAAGAATTAGGTGTTAGAGTTCTCCTTCAGGCTTTGGTTGGGAGAATGGACTAAGCTGAAGGTGTCCTTCACCAGCAAGAGTCTACCCTAGAATTTAGGACGTTTGTCTGTTGTTTTTCATCTGTCTGTCAAGAAATGTATACTTTGGTTTTATTTTTGGCTTATTCCAAGGAGTAAGCCAGAAAGAAGTAGAAAGGATTATTTCTGATTAATCGCAGAAACTTTTTTCAAACTCAAATATATAAGGTCTCTATTCTTTTAAAAGCTCTAAGCTAAGCCAAGAGCTAGGAACTGTTCATACAAATAAAAGTTTTTGAAGCGATATGTGTGTCTGTTTTGAATTCTGAAGGGGTGACTTCCTAAGGGAAACTAATTACATACCCACACATTTCTAAGTCAGTCACAATACTGATTGAATCCCATACTTCCTTGTCTGCATACAGGATGACTGCTCCAAGTGAGGAGAGCCCCATAGGGCCAGTGAATTAGGATTCTGACAGTGGCAAAGAGCCATAGCTGAGTATTTCTCTTCTCTTTTCCTAGTGTTAAACGTCTTTGAGTTATGGGGGTAAATATCATTAGGCACAACATCAGGTGCACGACAGATTTCTTTGACCTTTGGAAATAAACCCTTATCCCTGTCCCATATCCCCAGGCCCCATGAATAGAAGCCACACTAAATCTGCCTAGTCACACAACAGTGTTATTTCAAGAAAACGAAACAAGACACAGGGAGTGAAATTAACCATTACTTAGCACGTTTCTATTACGTCAAGTTTGGGCTTAAGGCCCTTTGGTCCTGTTAAACATTCTCATTCTGTAGCAAGCCAGGGTTGTCCTGAGTTCTTTCTAATCCATGTACTTCATATCTGCGATGTGTGACAAGTCTCATTCTTTGCTGCTCCTGCAGTGATCACCCTGTGGAACTCTCTGAGAACTTCCAGCTGGCCAGGTCTGATGTAGATGTGTGACCGGATTTTGGTGATGGCTCTTATGGCCTCCTCTGGAGTCCAGTTGTACACCTGAAGTGCAGGGTTGGGAAATCAGACAAAGAAAGGACCAGGTGTTAAGGTGTCCTTGACCCAATAACAAGTGCTAAAGGGCTCTCAGAATTTCATTTTTTTAAAAATTCCACTTTGCAGGGAGTTAAACGCTATGCCCCACATATTATAAGTGGGAGAGCACTTTAACCCCTTCAGTCAAAGTCCCACAATTATATGCAATAGGCTGGGGGAGGTAAAGGGGGGGACCCAAATCAGTCTTTCTATCTAATTTTTATTCTGCCAAACCCTGGAAATAGAAGGTTGAACACATGAAGCTGAGATCCTAAATTCAAGCGGGCACAGGCCTACTAGATGTCCTCTCTGAGCTAGGCTGTTGGTTACAAGAGTTTCCTGGAAAGACTACACAGTTGATGTTTCTATGCAACTTGTCACCATGTCTAGAAAAGAGTACTTTTAAAATCTAACTAGGAGGGCTATCTTTGTGTCCTCAGGATACTTACTGGTTTAGAAATCAATAGAACCAAGAAAGTATAGATTTTTAGCCTGCTGGTTCAGTTCTCACTTTGCCCAAAATATCTCCTGACACCCAGTTTCCAGCAAAACAGAGTCCTAATGACTAAAGCTTTAGTATTGTTAAATCATATATTCACCAGTCCACAGTAACACAAGGCCAGGCTGTTTATCTTTACATTTCCTTTTTCCTTAAACTATCTACATTACTTAGTAAATGCTCTGCAGGGGCCTCACAGGTAACAAAAATGAGCCGGGGGTTTGTAACAGGAAAGGATGGACTAGAGTACTGGCTTCTAAATGTTTTTAAAAGCATCCCACCTGCCGATCATAACAAACTGATAGGCAAAATTCTGTTGGAGCCACTGTTTCTAGAAATTAATGTCCAGAACTTTACTCTGAAATACTTAAAGAAACGTGAGTCCTATAGAGCTGCAAGTGATCAGCACTATTATCTACAGAACTAGACTTCCTGACATGTTTATAACAAGTGTTTCTAGCCTTTTGCTGGTATTAGCATCCTTTGTAACTCCATTTTTTGAGTGCTCATTCTAGGTCAGTGCTTGACATACATTCTCATTCAAGCTTCACAAATTGAGGAAATTGAGCAGTGGAGAGGGGAAGCCACTTTTGCCTAAGGTCACGCAGCTGGCCGGTGAGAAAGCCAAAGGTCAGCCTGTCTGCAAAGTTCAGGTGCTTTCCACCTCCCAAACAGCCTGAAATTGGGAACATGGCTCCTAGCAAGGTCTGCCAGTAGACTGGAGATCTGCTGTAAAGGGGACCGGTCCAGAAAGACCTTTTCTACCTGAATCAGATATGCTGCCACCATAGTGGCACTTCTGGAACGCCCAGCCTTACAATGTACGTAGACAGACTGGCCTAGCGACTGGTACTTGAGAGCAAACTGGACTCCTTTCTGGAGGTTAGCCAAGGTTGGGACTCCGGTCATGTCTATCGTGCTGAGCCGCAGCTGCTCGACTCCTGCATTCTTCCACTCCTGGAACGAGGTCCACCAGCATAGAAAAGAAAATGAAAAAAGCCTGATGTGAATGGTAGGAAGATGGGCTCCCAAGAGGCAGCGAAACAACAAGGAAGCTTCACGGTTTACTACAATGTGAATATACTGTTTACTGTTTGCCTAAAAAGAAACTTCTTTCAGAAATGTCTTTAAAATGGCTGACCTACATGGCTGGTCTTTCATCACACAACAGCAATGCTGCTGAGTTAGGATTATGTCCAAGATTTAAAGTGTTCTTAAAGTACCATTAGGAGCTTTAGTACCAAAGCTAAAGTATTTGAATCTTTAGCTACAAAGTACGAGCTGTATAAAATTCATCTACAAAAGCTGTGTAACTATTTTCGCATGATCCAGCTGCGAGGCTGGACTACTATGTTTTGCAAGAACTTTCTGTTTCTCTGTCCATAAGCCTCCTCTTTTTTACCACTTTTTTTGAGAGGGTATGTGGTAGAAAACAGTTATTTTAAAATTAAAATAATGCACCTACTTTTGTTAGTGCAATATTATCACTTAGGAGGAAGAAAAGAATAAACAGGAGAAATAAGGCCTCTGGCAAACTGGGCAACTTTTTTATTTTGCCTTAAGACTTCAGGTAGGCTCCAGCTACTCTTGATATTAATCACTTTAGCAAACCAGAAACTTATGACTCCGAACGAGGGTCAATATTTTATACAGCTCATGAAATTAACAAAAAACAGCAAAATCTGGCAGCATGGGGCTTATACATCAATTATGTCAGAAACACCTAGGGAGCTTGCTAAATGTTCAGATTCCTGGGACCCCACCCTAAAGTTCCTGAGTCAGAATCTCTGGGGGTTGTACCTAGGAATCTGCTAGTTTAACAAGACTGCCAGGTAATTCTTAGGCATATTAAAATGTGAGAACCACTGCCTTGGAGATTAGGCTAGTGGGATAAGATAGCTGCTCACAAATGTCAATTGCCTCACACCCAGAGACGAGCACTTTCTGTGACTTGCTTCGCAGGATGGACCACGTTAAGGAACATTCACCATTTTGGCTAATAACTCCTGAGGTCTTGTGGCAAAATACTGTGGGAAATCCAAGGAACTGTTACCCATTCTTTAAAAATGTATGCCATCACTGATCAATATATTTTAAATGTGAGTCACAATTTTTTTAAGATTTCAAAAAAATCTACAGTTGAAATAACGGCATGTTCATTAGGCTCTATCAGTACAGTAAACAAGAAAATAATTGTGCAGTGCTAATAGAACTCAAACACTGTAAAGATAGGGCAACATCTAATAACCATTATGAACAGTTCCGCAAATAAGCATTCACATCTAATGAAAATTATGATTTAGGCCTGAACTTTATTTATGACAGTGCTTTGGAGTTCCACTATCATCTCTAACATATATATAAAATTCCCTCAAATCAAAACCAAATGAACCCTATGCAGTTTTTGCAATGGGTTGTTTTATGATAAATTTACCAGGGACTGGCCATAGCTTTTCTTTTTACAGTTTATAGGACCTTCATCTTGAATATCTAACAGTGTCTGATCCATACTTAGTGCTGAGTAAGTGTCAAATGAATGAAAGCAAGCCATAGAAAAGTTGCCTTTCAGTTCTGGTTACTGATTTGAGTTACCGACATTAAGAATACATTTGTGCACAAAGGAATAACCAAAGTTTGTCAACTCTACTTTTAAATGCCTTTCACATCAGTTTTTATTTCACAATTAATTTCTACCCCCAGCCGCAGCCATTTAAGCTTAGAGGGCCAGATCCTCCCTGAGGAGGCAAAAAAGCCTGGGACGCCTGTCTCTGCGGCAAGGTCACCTACAGCACCCCCTCCCCCAACCTCCTCCGGCTCGCCAGGCCCTGTGTGGTGGGCGAGGCGGGCGAGGCCGGCGGGGCGCCTCGGCCCCAGTTCTGCCTACGGGCCCCGGCGCCTCACCTTTGGGGAGTTGCACAGGAACCTCGTCTCATACTCCTCGTTCATGGTGATCAGCCCTCGCACGTTCTCGTCCTGTACCAGCTGCCGAGGCAAAGAGGGGGCTCAGAAAGGGCCGCCGAGGCCCGGGCGGCGCTCGCCTGGCTCCCAGCCCCGGCGCGGCCCGGCCTCCCGGCCCGGCTCACCCGACGAGTCATGTTCCGCAGCGGCAGCGCGCCCAGCAGCACCGTGTTGTCGATACGGTTGTACCAGTCGCGGTGCGCCGGGCCCGGCATCTTCCCGCGGAACAGTGTGTACAGCAGCGTCGGGTAGAAGAGCACCCGGGCCAGGCCGGCCTCCAGCAACGTGCCGGCCGCCATCCTGCCCTACCCGGCCCGGCGCAGCGACGACCTGCCCACTCCCGGGCTCGCGGGGGGCGGCCGCGAGGAGGGCCAGAAGAGCGACGAGGCCGAGGACTGCGAGTCGTCCGCGGCCTCCAGCGAAGGCGACACGGCCGGCGCGGGCCTCTTGAGCACCGAGACCTCGGGCCCGGCCCCCAGGGACACTTCGGGAGAGCCTGGGCCCCGTGGGACCGGCACCATGTCTCGGGAGGAGGGGCCGCCGGCCTCGGGGGAGGGACCAGGGCTTCCCGGGCGGGAAACTGGGACCCCTGACGAGGGAGGGCGCGTCCTCGGTCCAAGGTTGTGAGTTTGCCGCGTGTGAAACTGTGATCGCTGCCTGTGCCATTGACCCCCCCTCCCGAGGGAGGGGGCTGTGACTCCAGGTGAGGGGGTCTCTGACCCCTGCGTGTGAAACTATGACCCCGACCGAGGGAGGCGGGGCCCTGGCCAATGGCCAGTGGGTCTGTGACACCTTCCCCAACTACCGGCCGGAGGGAGGGAACTGTTATCCCAGGTGAGGGTGTGCCCACCAAAGGGGAGACATGACAAGGAGACTCTCTGGTAGGGGGAGCCCTGAAGGAGAGACTGGAAGGGACTTTGAGCTTTTAAGTAGAGAAGCTTGTTGGAGAGGCCCTGATCCTGGACAAACAGGGGACCTGGGTTCATCTGGCCCTTCCTTCCCAACCTATCCCCCATCTGCCTGAATTCATGGCTGCCTCCTCCTGCACAAACTGCAATCAGTATATGTGTGTGTGTGTGTGTGTGTGTGTGTGTGCGTGTGTGGAGTGAAATATATCAATGTTATCTACACTATTTATGAAAATATATTAATATTAAACATATTATGATAAACTTAAATATAAAACCCACAACGTGCAAATAGGCGAGAGAAATAGTTGTAATGCTGATTATTTATATTTAAATAGTACTCTGAAACGTGCATCTTGTGCTTTTTAAAAAGGTTTATCTCCTTATAAAAGTAATACATATTCATAACAACTGGAAAATACAGGAAAGTAGCATAATCCTACCACCACAAATACATTTGTTTTTTCTTCCAGTTTTCTTTTCCATTAAATTTTTTTTTTTTTTTTTTGCTGTACGCGGGCCTCTCACTTGTTGTGGCCTCTCCCGTTGCGGAGCACAGGCTCTGGACGCGCAGGCTCAGCGGCCATGGCTCACGGGCCCAGCCGCTCCGCAGCATGTGAGATCTTCCCAGACCGGGGCGCGAACCCGCGTCCCCTGCATCGGCAGGCGGACTCTCAACCACTGCGCCACCAGGGAAGCCCCTACAATTTTTTTATATAAGTTTATTTATTTATTTATTTTTGGCTGCTTTGGGTCTTTGTTGCTGCACTCCGGCTTTCTGTAGTTGCAGTGAGCGGGGGCTACTCTTCAATGCGGTGCACAGGCTTCTCATTGCGGTGGCTTCTCTTGTTGTGGAGCAGGAGCTCTAGGTGCATGAACTTCAGTAGTTGTGGCTCGCGGGCTCTAGAGCGCAGGCTCAGTAGTTGTGGCGCATGGGCTTAGTTGCGGCGTGGCATGTGGGATTTTCCCGGATCTGGGCTCAAACCCGTGTCCCCTGCATTGGCAGGCGGATTCTTAACCACTGCACCACCAGGGAAGTCTGGAAAGAGAAATTTAAACCACAGTAAAGTATCACTCCACTTCTACCAGAATGACTAAAATTAAAGGACTGATAATACCGAGTGATGATGAGGATGCACTATTAATATTTTAATATTCTTTCTGGGTTTTGTCTCTTTCAACGAACACATTCTCTAACAAAAATGGGATTGTTCTGTACCTGTTAATTTGTTACCTGCTTTATTCACTAAGCATGTGTCATGAATATTTGCCCACAATTAAATATTTTTCTGTATCATTATTTGAAAAAATATATAATATTCTAGGCTATGGCTATATCATATACTTTATCAAGTGTTTGATATACTTGATAAAGTATATCAAGTATATACTTTTTTATCAGATTTTATGCTATTCCAACAATGTTATGATCCATAATATATCAGTACATCTCTGCTTTTTTTTTTTTTTTTTTTTGCTGCATGGTGTGGTGTGTGGGATCTTAGTTCCCTGATCAGGGTTGGAACCCATGCCCCTGCATTGGGAGCGTCCAAGTCTTAACCACTGGACCACCAGGGAAGTACTAGTACATCCCTGCTCTTATCCTGATTATTTTCTTAAGAAAAGCTCCTAGAAAGATATGTAAACTTTCAAATTCCTCCAAACAGACTATCTGAATTTTACTCCCACCAGCACTTGGAAAAGGCTTGCTTCTCTGAACCCTTGTTAACATTTTTAAAAACAAATCTTAATCAATTTGGAAGGCAAAAAATGAAGCAGGAAGCTTTTCATACGCGTTTATATCTCACATCAGGCTTTTTTGTATTTGGACTGTTTAGTGTTTTGTCTATATTGGGAAGCCCTTTGAAGTTAGAAGAATCTGTGTTCTTCATGTAATTGTTCTTCCACCCGATTCTGGGGTAATGGACTCTGGCCTTCCTTGGTAACTAGATGCAAGAATGACACTAGCGCCCTGCAAGGAGTGGCCCTAAGTCAAGGGGCAGGTAAAATCAGGAAGGTTACTGGTCGCCCTTTGAGAAATATCTGTTGAGCTGGACACTGTGAAAAGCATTGGAGAGACAAGAGGATAAGAAGACAGGTGTGGTCCCCACTCTCATTTAGCTCATGGTAGGTTGCAGGAAGTTTCTAGATGCTAAACAATTCATTATCTTTTTTCATACTCAGCACCAAGATATGTCTATTCATTAATTCAACAATATTTATTGATGAATTGGGGAGTTGGATGAAGGTAGTCAAAAGGTACAAACTTACTGTTATAAGATAAATAAATACTAGGGATGTAATGTACGACATGATGACAATAGTTAACATAGCTTTACGATATATTTGAAAGTTGTTAACAGAGTAGATCTTGAGATTCTCATCACAAGGGAAAAAAGTATCTGTATGAGATAATGGATGTTAATTAAACTTATTGTGGTAATCATTTCACAATATATGGAAATCAAATTCAAAAAAACCCCAGTATTTATTGAGCACCTACATGGTATTATTTTAGGCCCGGAGAATATAAAACAGACAAGATCCCTATCCCCATAGAGTTTACCTTCTGGTGTGAGAAGACTACAAATAAAATATGAAGTACAAAATATACTATGTTAGATGGTGATAAGTGCTTTGGATAGAAACAAAGTGGCCAAGAGGGACTGGAAACACAGGTGTATGTGTGTGTAACTTTAAATAGGGTGGTCAGGGAAGGCCCAACTGAGAAGGTGACATTTAAGTCAAGACCTGAAGGAGGTGAGGAGGTGAACCACATGGATATCTGGATGATTCTATGGCACAAAAAAGAACGGGACAGATTCTCTGCTTAAAAGGTTTCTACCAGGGCTTCCCTGGTGGCGCAGTGGTTGAGATTCCGCCTGCCGATGCAGGGGACACGGGTTCGTGCCCCGGTCCGGGAAGATCCCACATGCCGTGGAGCGGCTGGGCCGTGGGCCATGGTCGCTGAGCCTGCGCATCTGGAGCCTGTGCTCTGCAACTGAAGAGGTCACAGCGGTGAGAGGCCCGCGTACAGAAAAAAAAAAAAAAAAAAAGGTTTCTACCATCTACAGCAGCTGGGAGACAAATATAAAATTAATTGTGGTAATGTATGTGACAACATTCTATAAGCTATAATGGTCTATAAATGTAAGATGTTTTCAGTAAATTACACATAAAACTATTAACAAGAACAAGATCATATATCAATATTACAAATGTATATAAAATGATAAACTACACCGTACAACTAAGGAATATGATAGTGTACAATTTAGGGGCTAATTGTTCAGATTTATATGGTACCAGAAACACTGTGGTTAGTGTTTTTTTCCCCCCACGGGGGAAAGAGATGCTTCCAATACATGGGAAAGCCTTTGAGGCTTCTGCTTGGGAGTCCACTTATTGTTTTGTGGTAAGGTTGGGTATAATCAGTATTTGTGGGTAGAAGAATTATTTGCTCTGGGAAGCCAGATGTTACAGAGAAATCATTTGCAAACCCATGAGTTATTTGTATGTTTGGGGCCAAAAGGTCCCTGAAGTAAGTTTCCTTTCTCTATCTGCATTTTACTGTCCCACAAGGTGTAGAACTTGTGGAATAAATGACCTTTTAAACGAACGAATGAACTACTGTACTGTTTGCATCCACCTAGATCCTGGGATTCCTGGGTCACTCTGAAGGAGGTCTTCAGGGACCTAACCTGGGTTATTGAATTTTTTTTTTTTTTTTTTTAGTCGGGGGAGAAGCAGGTTAGGGCTGGAACATCAGTCTCTTAACAGAACCCTTATGAGCTTCCGGGCGCTGCAAGGATTTTTGCAAGGTTGTGAGTTCACACAGCTGATCATGCTGCTAGAAAGCATTCCCCTAACTCTGAAAGCTTGCAATACACTTACATTCCACATCTCAGCAGAGAAGGAAGGCCTGGATCCTGTTGCTTATCTGCTGGGGTAGAAAGGAGGGTGTGTCATGTGCCCAGCGCTGGCCAAGCACCATCCCATTCACTCATTCATTCATTCATCTAATATTTTATTATGCGCATATTCAGTGCCAAGTAGAGATCCTTGCCCACTAGTTCATCCAGAACTCCTGTGGAGAGCCGAGAAGTTCAGGGTCTCAGGCCGGGGGTCTTCCTCCAGCAGAGCTCCGAGACAAAGAGATGTGCCCTTGCCGCTCCTTGAGCTGAGGGTTCCGCCCGAGGCCCCGGGGGCTCCTGCGGAGCTGCTTCTCCACTCCCCAGCCCGAGAGGGCGCTGCAGCGCCGGGCGCTCGACCCGCCCCTGAGCATTGCTCCGCTCAGATCGGCGCTGCCGGCCGCACCACGGTGGTACGTTCCCTCAAACCGCCCTCCCCCTCCTTGTCGGCCCTCCCCGCCGGTGGTAGGTGCCGGAAGTGCCGCCATTTTGGGGTGTTCTGCTCGGGCGGCGGCAGCGGCGGCGGCGGCGGCGGCGGGACGCGGAGGCTCCCCCGGGACTCGGCCTCAGCAGTGAGGAGGCGGCGGCGGCGGCTGCGAAGGCGCAGGCAGCAGCTGAGGCAGCGGCGGGCTCAGGTGCAGCCGCTGGTGAGTGCGGCGGCCGCGGGATAACGGGCCGCGGGTGGGAGGGAGGGAGGGAGCGAGGGAGGGAAAGGGGCAGGAGGGAGGCGCCGCGGGGCGGGTCCGGTCCGGGCGGCCGCGGGTCACAGGGCCCTTTGGGCGCGCCCGTTCCTGGTTCCCCGCGCCTCGGAGGCAGGTCAGCGATCTCCTACCCGCGTCCCGCCGCGCCGGCCTGGCGCGTCCCCCCGCGCCCAGGGAGACCCGCCCTCCTCGTGGCCTTGCTCCTCTCTCCGCGCCCTTTGCCTTCATTCTCCGGGCTCTGAGGGCTCCGTTCTCTGCCCAGGGATAGCTCCGTCCTCCTTTTTCCGGCCGCCGTGCCAGACACAGGCTGCCTGCTCCGGACACCCCTTCCCTGCTCCTGTCGCCCCACGTGTTCTTGGTGCTTACCCTTGGGGGGGTCCCCAGGACCCCCGCCTCTGGAGGGCTGCGTTTCTCCTCAGGAGCTTCGAGAGCCCCCCTTTCCTCGTCCCACATCCGCTAGGGCCTTGGCTCGCCCTCCCCCCCACGTCAGGTGCTCACCAGTTATGGCCTAGTAGCGGGGCTGGATTCTCGCACCCGGGAACGCGGAGAGCACGGTGAGGAGCTTTTTTCGCTAAGGACCTGGTTTTGGATTTAAAGCCGCTGGTGTCTTGGTTGTGGTCCTCGGAGCAGGATGTTGTTTTAATTCTCTAAGACGGTTGCACTGGCTCTTAAGTATCTTCTCCTTGGTTTAGGCTCATCCCCATAGTTGAGGGGAAGGTGGTGCGATTTTGGTCGGAGCCTGCTTTAGCAAAATGGAATCTTTTTCTCGCCAGTGAAGTTAATGCTGCAGTTTTATTACCTTCGAGGGAGAAGGCTGTGTAATAGTGTCCGATAGTGTGGAGTGCTTTATAATGTCTGCAGTGTAAGAGGTAACAGGTACCCGATGAATCGTTTATAGGAACTTCACCCTTAAGAAAGGTCTCTTCGCTTTCTTTGATGCTCTGTAGATCGAAGAGGTTTTAATTTCATTCTTTCACCTTTTCCACAAGTGTTGGGTTGGCCCTTTTCCACAAGTGTTGGGTTGGCTCTTTTCCACAAGTGTGGCATCTCTCAGAGTGGTACGCAGTTTTCAGTTTCTCCTTAAATTCTTGCTGAGGAAGAGTCGTCTCTGAGAACCACCAAGGGTTTTTTCTGTTTTAACATTAATGAGTCCACTTGGAAAATTATCCAGTTACCATAGCGTGCATAAACTATTGCTACAGGTCCCTCCCCTCCCCCCGTGTTTTTATATTCTTCTAGCTTTACTTACAGTATGTGGTTTCTAATCATGAGTTAGCCAGGATTGAAGCGTTGCTGTTAGGAAAGCGAAGCAGGAACTTTCAGCTGTTGTTTTAACCTGGAAGTTTATGGTTTCCCCAGCGGTTCTTTCGTCTTGACTGTCCACCACCTGTTTCCATTAAGAATGGCCCTTGGCCCAGAGCATAGGCCTCAACTTCTCTCCAACCATTCATTTTTGCCCACGGGGTTATTTTCTCCTCAGATGGTATCTAGACTTAAAATCCATTAGCTGGTGAGGCTAGATTAGCTGGTGAGATAGAATATCTTTTCCAACCACTTCACTTTTCAGATGAGGAAACTGAGGCTCCCAAGGTTATTTGCCCAAGATTATGTAGCAGGTGCACTTAAAACAGTTTCAACATAGGGTTTTTTTGTTTTTGTTTTTTTTTAATACAATATCATGAAAAATAATGCAAATTGCCCTTTAAGATGTGATGGAATGGAAAGGGCCCCAGGCTTGGAGTTGAAGGCCTGAATTGTAATCCTTGGTCTGTTACTAGCTATAAAACTTTGACCAAGTCACTGTTTTGAGCCTCAGCTCATTCTCATCTGCAAAATGGAGGAAATCGTGTCTGTTTCACATGGTGCCAATTCAGCTTCAGTGCAGTAATGTGTGAAAGTGTCTGTAGTATAAGAGGTAGTGAAATTTTGAGCCAGAATGATTTATTTTTCTGAAGATTTCCAGTTATTTTTGTTATTACAGAAGTAACAGATTCATTATTAAAAATGCAGATAAGCCAGAAAAAAGAGAGAAACTCACCTTTAGTCCCACCACTCAGAGGTGATTGTTAATATTTGTGGTCTTTATCTTATTATCCTTTTTATATGCTGTAGAAATGTTTATTATTTTAACAAAATACGCTTATCCTAGTTACAGTTTTGTGATATGTTTTTAAGTTTAGTAGTAGGTGATAGGCATTGACAACCACATTTTAAATGATGCCCTGTGTTTAAGCTCCAGCACATATGAGTTAGGCCAGTGGATATCCCAGCATGGGAGCAGAGAATTTGCTGTTTTAAACATGCTGGGCTTGAAGAAGAGGAGAGGAAGGGCAGAGACCTAACGTTTATTGTACGTCTACTGTGTGATTTTTTTTTTTTTTTAAATATTTGGGCTCTGCTGCTAAACGTGGAGTGTGAGTCCTGAATTCCATGCCCCCTCCTGTGACTGCCACTGCAGCTTCTTTAACTTAATTTTCCTGTGAGGCCAGATGTAATAAGGAACTGGAAAGTTACAAGGTGGTGGTGGTGTGCCTTGGAAAGGGAAAGAGAAGAGCTGTCACCTGGAGGCCAGGGTGAAGAAGTTGGAGGAAGTAGGAGCACAGGCTCCTCTGCTCAAGGCTTTGGGTACTTCCAACAAATTGCTCTGTTTTCTGTAAACCAGTGAGTGAAGCTCACTGGATTTGGTGAAACTCTGTGTCCTCTGCCTTTTTTTTTTAACAGCTTTATTGAGATATAATTCACATACCATGCACTTCAACGGTTTTTGGTATATTGCATTATTAATTTTAAAAAATTGTGGTAAAATATATATAACAATTTTCTATTTTAACCATTTTTTAATATTTACATTTTTTAATGTAAAAAACACATAACCTAAAATTTAGCATCTTAATTATTTTTGAGTGTATAGTTTTGTAGCATTTAAGTACATTCATATTAATGGGAAACAGATCTCCAGAACCTTTTCATCTTCTAAATCTGAAACTCTATACCCATTAAACAACTCCCATTTTCTCCTTCCTCCCACCCCAGCCTCTCATAACTACCATTCTACTTACTGCTTCTATGAATTTGACTACTTTCAGGTATGAGTGGATTCACAACAGTATTTGGCTTTTTGTGACTGGCTCATTTCACTTACTGTATCTTTAAGGTTCATCCATGTTGTGGCATGTGACAGGATTTCTTTCCTTTAAAAGGCTGAATAATATTCTATTGTATGTATATACCACATTTTGTTTATCCATTTATCTGTTGATGAACACAAGTTGTTTGTACCTTTTGACCATTGTGACTAGTGCTGCTATGAATATGGGTGTGCAGATATCTCTTTGAGACCCTTCTTTCAATTCTTCTTTCTTTTTTTTTAGTATTTATTTAATTAGGCTGCTCCAGGTCTTAGTTGTAGTGTGCGGATCTTTAGTTGCAGCATGCATGTGGGATCTAGTTCCCTGACCAGGGATCGAACCCGGGCCCCTCTGCATTGGAAGCGTGGAGTCTTAACTGCTGGACCACCAAGGAAGTCCCCCTTCTTTCAGTTCTTTTGGATAATATTCAGAAGTGAATTGATGGATCATATGGTGGTTCTATTTTTAATTTTTTGAGGAACCTCCATACTGTTTTCCATAATGATCCTACTATTTCACAACACCACCAACAGTGCACAAGGATTCTAATATCTCTGCATCCTCACCAACATTTGTTTTGTTTGTTTCTTCTTCTGTTTTTTTTTTTGGCCGTGCCACGTGACATGCAGGATCTTTGTTCCTCAACCAGGGATCAAACCCATACCCCCTGCAGTGGAAACTCGGAGTCCTAACCACTGGACTGCCATGGAATTCCCTTTTCTTCTTCTTTAATAGTAACGGTCCTAATGGGTGTGAGGTGATCCCTCGTGGTTTTGATCTGCATTTCTCTGACTAACGATGTTGAACATTTTTTCATATGCTTGATGGCCATTTGTATGTCAGCTTTGCAGAAATGCCTATAGAAGTCTTTTGCCCATTTTTAATTTTTTTTTTGGGGGGGCTGCATTGGGTCTTTGCTGCTGTGCACCGGCTTTCTCTAGTTGCGGTGAGCGGGGGCTACTCTTTGTTGCAGTGCGCGGGCTTCTCATTGCGGTGGCTTCTCTTGTTGCGGAGCATGGCCTCTAGGTGTACGGGCTTCAGTAATTGTGGTACGTGGGCTCAGTAGTTGTGGCTTGCAGGCTCTAGAGCACAGGCTCAGTAGTTGTGGCGCACGAGCTTAGTTGCTCAGCGGCATGTGGAATCTTCCTGGACCAGGGCTCGAACCTGTGACCCCTGCATTGGCAGGTGGATTCTTAGCACCACCAGGGAAGCCCCCTTTGCCCATTTTTAAAAATCAGATTTTTGTTGTTGTCGTTCTTGTGAGTTATGGTACTTTAAATATTCTGAATATTAACCCCTTAATAGATATATATGATTTACACATAGTTTCTCCCATGCCATTTCACTCTGTTGTGTCCTTTGATGTACAGAATTTTAAGTTTGATGGAGTCTCCTTTGTCTGTTTTTGCTTTTGGTGCCTTATCCAAGAAACCACTGCTTAGTCCAGTGCCCTGAAGCTTATACTCTGTTAAGCTTCTAGGAGTTTTATAGTTTTAGGTTAAGGTCATTTTAACCCTTTTTATTGTTTGTTTGTTTGGCTGTGCCATGCTGCTTGGCTTGCAGGATCTCAGTTCCCCCAACCAGGGATTGAACCCGGGCCATGACAGTGAAAGCCTGGAATCCTAACCACGAGGCCACCAAGGAACTCCCCCATTTTAACCATTTTTAAGAGTACAAAGAAAAAAAAAAGTACAATTCAGTGTCATTAAGTATGTTCACAGTGTTGTGTAGTCATCACCACTCCTCTGTTTGGAAAATTGAAGTTTTCTTCACCCTAAACAGAAACTCTGTAACCATTAAGTAATAACCATCCATTGCTCCCTCCTCCTAGCCCCTGGTAACCTCTGGTCTGCTGTCTGTCCCTGTGAATTTGCCTATTCTGGATATTTCATGTAATTGGAATCATATTTGTCCTTTTGTGTCTGGCGTATTTCACTTAGTGAAAAACTTAGTGTTTTCAAGGTTTGTCCACGTGTGGCACGTATCAGGACTTCGTTCCTTTCTGTGGTTGAATTTCTCTTCTTATTGAGGTCAGGGATGACTCTTTCATCTTGGTATCTTGCCCTCTCTTGGTGCTCCATAAAGGCTCTTGAATTGGTTTAGAATTCATGCTCTTCATGTGGATTGCCAATTACTGGGGGATGTCCACTGACATGCTCAAATCTCTGGAAAAATTCAAACGTATCAGTGTGCTTCAAACTATGTAACAGGGCTTCCCTGGTGGCGCAGTGGTTGAAAGTCTGCCTGCTGATGCAGGGGACGCGGGTTCGTGCCCTGGTCTGGGAAGATCCCACATGCCGTGGAGTGGCTAGGCCCGTGAGCCATGGCCGCTGAGCCTGCGTGTCCGGAGCCTGTGCTCCGCAACGGGATAGGCCACAACAGTGAGAGGCCCACATACCGCAAAAAAAAAAAAAAAAAAAAAAAAAGTATGTAACAGTAACGCAGATCACGGTTAACAGCATCATTTCTATTCTAATCTAATGATAATTTCTAGTCATTTTCAAAATACAGATTATGTACGGAAGAAGTGTCACATAAAGAGAAGGTATAGGCAAGTTTCTGCTTTTGCTGTATAATAATATATGAGTATTATACAGCTTTTGCTGTATAATTAATATATTTTTTGTTAGAGGGGTGGAATGATATCCAGGTATTCCATATTGTATAAAGTTTATAAACCTGGCATTTAATGGCCTGCTTAGAATTAATAACGAATACTTTGAGGGTAAGAGCATTTTGAAGGTTATCATAAGCCTCCCAGTTTGTTTCAGTATATTCAGAGTATTCTCATGCATGAAAGGCTTTCTTCTCTTTTTTTTTAATAAATTTATTTATTTTATTTATTTACTTTTGGCTGTGTTGGGTCTTTGTTGCTGCACGTGGGTTTTCTCTAGTTGGGGCGAGCGGAGGCTACTCTTCATTGTGGTGCGTGGGCTTCTCTTGGGGAGCACGGGCTCTAGGCACGTGGGCTTTAGTAGTTGCAGCACATGGGCTCAGTAGTTGTGGTGCACAGGCTCAGTAGTTGTGGCACATAGGCCTAGTTGCTTCGGGCATGTGGGATCTTCCCGGACCAGGGATTGAACCCGTGTCCCCTGCATTGGCAGGCAGATTCTCAACTACTGCGCCACCAGGGAAGCCCCTCAAGGCTATCTTCTTAAGGTGAGCTTTTACTTAATTTTTTGGAGGTTCATAACTGATTTTGAGCTGCTTGATTGTCTACTTTTCTTCTCTTTGCTTTTTGGACCTAGCCTCCAACTCCCATTTTCCTCCTCCCCAGTAAGTAATAAAGGGAGTTTAATATTAATCCTTGGGACATGGGATGAACTGAAAGTTTTATTTGGTTAACCCTTTTGTCCCAAACAAGTATAGTAAATTCCCTACATACGAACGAGTTCCATTCTGAGAGCGTATTCGTAAGTCCAGTCTGGTCGTAAGTCTAACAAAGTTACCCTAGGTACCCAGCTAACACAATCGGCTATACAGTACTGTACTGTAATAGGTTTATAATACTTTTCACACAATGCATAAAAAACAAACACAAAGAACATTTTTAATCTTTCAGTACAGCACCTTGAAGAGTACAGTGGTAGAGTACAACAGCTGGCATACAGGGGCACGTTTGCATCTTTGAAAGTTCTCAACTTGAAGGTTCGTACGTAGGGGACTTACTGTATTACAGGCCTCACAGTACTTAGCACATGGGATTTTATTTTAGTGTTAGGGAGGATTTATATACCTCTCTTTCTTTCTTTTTTTTTTTGCTACGTTGGGTTTTCGTTGCTGCATGCAGGCTTTCTCTAGTTGCGGCGAGTGGGAGCTACTCTTTGTTGCGGTTGCATGGGCTTCTCGTGGTGAGGTGGCTTCTCTCATTGTGGCACGCAGGCTTCAGTAGTTGTGGTACACAGGTGTAGTTGCTCCGCGGCATGTGAGATCTTCCTGGATCAGGGATCGAACCCGTGTCCCCTGCATTGGCAGGCGGATTCTTAACCACTGTGCCACCAGGGAAGTCCCTGTATACCTCTTTTTCAAACAACGTGAACCATTCTTTTGTCCAGAATTATTCCTTGGTTCTTGATTATTTTTGGTAATTAAAAGTAGAATGTATCATGGAAGTTCAAGTATTTCACTATACTTTTTTTTTTTTTTTTTTTTTGCGGTACGTGGGCCTCTCACTGTTGTGGCCTCTCCCGTTGCAGACCACAGACTCCGGACACGCAGGCTCAGCGGCCATGGCTCACGGGCCTAGCCACGAACCCGCGTTCCCTGCATCGGCAGGCAGACTCTCAACCACTGCGCCACCAGGGAAGCCCCTCACTATACGTCTGAAACAAGAATTAACTTTCTATGTAGGCTTTCTGAGTGGAACTTACACAGATTCTGCTAGTTGGTTGCTATTAATATAATCCTGTATTTACCTGCACACTGTGCTGTGGCATTCTGAAATGGTCAAAGAGCAAGTAAAATAGAAACAAGAAAAATTTTTATGCTAATTTTTTTATTGGGGTATAGTTGATTCACAAAATTATATAAGTTTCAGGTGTACGACATAGTGGTTCACAATTTTTTAAAGGTTATACCCCATTTATAGTTATTATTAAATATTGGCTATATTCCAAAACAAGAAATTTTGAACAAAACCTACAGAATTAGTCTTCCCATAATTGAGAGTTGATTCTAGGATTTTCGAGTTCTTAAAATTGTTTTGAAACCTGTGGTTTGAAAGAATGATGTGACTTAACTGGGGTTTATAGGCATTGCTTGGGAGGGTAAGTTTGACAGCTCCAACCTTTGGTCTTAAAAATTGGTAATATCACTGAGTGACCTTAACATTTCTGAGTCTTTTTTCCCATCTTTAAAATGGAGATAACCAACTTGGAATGTAATGTGAGAATTAATTGAGATAACTTAAGCTAGGCACTGAATGGTGCCAGTCACAGTGTTGATAATGCTATTTCCTTTTTTCATCCGTAAAAATGGGCCTGCTACTTATCTCTTGGGTCAGTAATGCAGTTCAACCAAATCAGAGACACTGTTAAAATGAGTAGCAGTGCCATACATAGACAGTAGCTACTGTCAGTGTTCCTTTCCTTTCCCCTTTTAGGTGTATTTTGTTTTGCATTTTCCTTTGTCCATTGTGGCTTAGGGATAAGATTGTTTCCTGAAGTCCAGTTCGTGCATCTGAATTGTTTTGCTATGAAGAGTGTCCTTTCCCATAGAACCTTTAAGCTCGTTGATCCCTGTGGAATGCTCAGGTAATGTGGTTTCCTAGATTTCATCTTCACTGTCTACACTTCACGTGGGAGTTTGTTGATAGGGAGTCTTCGATGTTCATAGGAAACTGAAAAATACAGATGAATGTATTATTGGATTTACTGTAGGGATACCTAGGTCTCTTCCTAGTTATAGGTAACTAGTTTTAAGCTTGGAGAGAGGGTGGGCTCTAATATTTAGAGTTGTAATGTAGATGAAAGAGTTAATCAGTTTTAGCTATTTGCTTTGTAAACTATATTGTATCAAGAATCTTTATCTGAGCTTTGTAATTTGATAAAGACAGTTTTCTTGATGAGATCTTTGTAATTGTAACTTGTCCTTGTCATGAAATTGGCTTTAGAATCTCCTTGAAGTACTGGTTTCCTTACAGAATTAATCAGCATAGCTGTTCTGTAGGGTTCTTTTTGTTTTGGTTTGGTTTCTTTTGGCCTCACCACGCAGCTTGCGGGATATTAGCTCCCCAGCCAGGGTTCGAACCGGGCCCGCTGCAGTGAAAGCGCCAAGTCTTAACCACTGGACCGCCAGGGAATTCCTGTGTTTTGTAGTTACTTTTTTAACCTCTGCTATGCTATGGAAGCCACGAGCATAAATTTGTTTATTTTTAACTTCTTTGAGTTCCAGACCTGTAAAAAATTTCAAGAATGTTTTATATTCATCATAAACTGCACATTGACTTATTAACACATTCTTTCTGCTAAGGAAATCTTTAATTCTTCTAAAAACGTTATCTCACAGGCTAGAAGGATAAATACCAAAATTTTCTCTGAGCATTGGGGCATGAGCAACTTTTTTTTCTTCATACTTGCCATTGTTTTTAAATTTTTATACAGAGAACATGAAATTCATAAAAGTTACATTAAAATTAGACTTTGTGCTCAAGAGATAAGAAAGCCTAGTTAGGGGAGACTGAGTATAAAATATCTTAATAAATGATTTAAAGCATTTTAACTCTTAGAGCTTTGTGAAGTTCTGATGTGACCCTCAGTCAGCCAACCTTTTCCCCGCTTTACAAGAAATGGACTCACTTTCAGAACAGCTTATGGATTGTAACGTTTTGATTTTTCTTTTCCTCCACTTAGAAAATTTGGCAGCAAATATGAAGAGGAACGGTGAGTTCTGGTTTAGAGGCTGCAGTGAGATCTCACTTAATTGATTTTAATATGCTACTTTGGGGATGTGTTCATAGGTTAGGAGTGTAGCTTTAGAAAGAACTGTTCACTAACTTTATGACCTCCATAGCTATGTTCAGCTTTGACAACGGAGTTAAAATCACTCCCGCCCCCCCCGCCCCCCTCCCCCGCCATGTTGAAACTCCACTGAAATTATGTTCGCAAATTGGGAAACGTCTTTAGTTTGGGGATTATACAAAATGAAGATTTTTGGTTCTAAAGCCGTTTAATTTTATAGTGTTATACTTTTAATTTTGATAGGTCAGTAGTTTTCATTTACATAACATTGCTACTTTTTAGCAAAGGAATCACTAAATTAGAAACTGTCACCACTTTCTCATTGTTCTTTTTACCTTTTTGTTTCCTGTGAGATTGAAGCAAGCTCTTGCAGAGTCTGTGGGAATGTGTGATATTTTGGTGATAATGTGGGGTAACTAATTGTCTACTGTGAGTAGACTGTCTTTTTTAACCCAGTATTATTTGGACATCTGTTCAGTTTTTGCTAGTTTCTGTTTTGTACAGATAATTTACTGTAGGCTTTTCCCAGTTTTTTTGTGCTTGTAGCTTTTGTGTGTGGGAAACATTCTTTTCTGCTCCAGTCCGGCCCCCCCCCCCCGCCCCCCCGCCACCTACTATTACATAGTTTAGCTGGTGTTTCTCTCTTGCATGAGTTGTCTGCATGATGTTGCTAACTTAACCATGCTAGGTTGGGTAGGATATTACCAGGGAGAAACACCTTTGCTGTCCCTGCTGGCTGCCTGCCTGATTCTGAACGCTGCTGTCTGATCAAGAGTCTTAGGGGGTCCAGGGAGTGAAAGGAAGTCAGGGTGGTGGTGACAAGCACCTTGAAAATGTATGACTGACATTCATCAGTGAGCTGGTTATTCTTGCACATTGAAACAGTACTGCTTTGTGGTTATATAGTCATTTTAAACCTTGTAGCAGGCTTCCAACTAGGATATTTCACTGGAAGCTGTTTATGTGGTAAAAAGACTATGTATTCCTTAGGTCCATAATTCTTAGATTTATGGCCAGAGCAAGAGGAGCAGGCATTGCATTTTGTGTTCTTCAGCCCTTCCCTGCTCATGGTTCAATTTCTGTTTGTCATTTAGTGCCTAGCTAATCTTTGTCATGAAGCTTTTCATGTCCATTCATTCTAATACTGTATCATAGGATGTTATTTAGTGTTAAGATTTTTTTTTCATTTCAGTGAGATTTTAAGGTTTTCTTGAGGATGGAGATTGCCTTATTGCTTATTTAGTGTATTATATATCTTTTAAGGAGTCAGGCATGCAGTCCCTACCCTAATTATACTCTGTGATCTAGCCCTTCTTGTAACAGTTCAGTGGGCCATGGCCCAAGCTGGGCACATCAGTTTCTTCTAGGTATTTGAGATTGGAACTGAGAATCGTGTCTTTAGGGAACAAACAGATCACCTCTATTCAGAGAACTTGAAACATATAGACTCAGATCCTGGGGCGCAGCCAAGTTCAGGCTTAATACATGTGGAAGCAGTGAAGGTCAGTCTGCAGGGAGGGAGAATTAAGTACATTTATCCAGGAAGAAGCATTGATGAGAAATGTAGCTCTGGAGAGAGAGGCAGACTAGAAGCACATGCAGAATAGAAGCCTGGGTGCAGAAAGGCTTTGCAGGTGTGGCCCTGTTGTACTTTCTGCCTTTGGGTTCCATGAGATACTCCAGTATCTTTTCAATTAATGCCATTTTTTTTTTTTTTGCTTAAGCTAGTTTGGAGGAAGTTCTCTTAATTAAAACCAAAAGAGCTTTTAATAAAATGCTTAGTGCAGAACTCTGCCCAACATTTCTTAAATTGATTTGAATTTTAGAACAGTCAAGCCTGGGATCATGGCTCTTTGGAAGATTGCCCTTTTCCCCCAGCACCCTCCTCACCCTCAGGCTTAGGCTGCTTGGGGTTTTGGCTTCTCCATCTGTAGTGTAGACATTCATCTGTGTTCTCCCTTTTGGTGCACAGAGTGCTTCTCTCTGGTGCTTTGCCAGCTCAAGAATGAGGGTTGGGTTTTTTTTAAAACAAGTTTCTAATGATTATCTGTGTACAACTAGTTATTTTTAGGCATGTAAGACTGATAATAAAGTAATAATACTATTTCAGGTAGGAAATTTAAAGCGAGCCATCATTTATAAAGAATTTTGTGAGGCATGTGAATTAGGTCCTTTCTTCATTTCTAAAGTAGCACATTTGCTTGTTTCCTGATTGTTTCCTCTTAAAAAAAAGTTGATGGACTTGGGTGGAACACAATAATGTGGGTTGAACGGCAGTTGAGACTTTAAACAAAGGGTAATGGTGAATGGCTGTGTGCCCAGTTGATGGAGTCTGTCTGGTCTCAGCTCAGTTAGTAACTTCATGAATGATCTGTAATAGGAGCATCACAGTGGTGTTTTTCTCTTTGAGAAATGTTAATGAGGGAGAGAGGGAAGCTCTGAGAAGGACAGTTTAATGCTTCTAATTTGATTTTTTTTCTTCTTGTGATCATTTGGTTTCTGTTAAGTTGAAAGACTGTATTCCAGAGAAATGTAAAATTTCTCTGTAATATTAAAACATTAAATAAAAAGAATTAAAAAGAAATGTGGATTTGTATACTACTAGGAAGGAATAGATTTGCAGGGTACAAAAAGCTGGAAGTCGTTATTTTACATGGGAGGTCAAATTGTTGAGAAAATAAACCTAAACAATGTTATGCCTTTGTACTGTACTGTAGTGTGTGTATAGTATTGACCCAAGGGCTGTTCATGGAAGAAGTTATATGTTTTTACAGTCCACAGTGTTTACTGGTATGGGGCCCTTGCACAAAGTAAGTAATTGATAAATATTTGTTGAGTACTATATGTTGAGTGGCACTTAATTTTTTGTTTTGAGACAGTTCAGTACTAAGGACTAGGAATAGGAAGAAAACTTTTAAAGTTGAAATTCTGTGAATCCATTTCTTCAAATCATTGTCTTTTGAAAATAATCAGTACTTTAAAGCTCCAAGCAGTTTTCTGGGGAATAAAATGTAAGCAGCTTTCCATTCAAAGACATTAAGTTGGCTAAGATTTGTACTGTAAAAGCCTTCATGTATCTTAAAACCTCATATTGTATATTGCCTGGACAAAATCAGAAGGCTCCTAGACAACCCTGATTCTGGCTCTGTTTTCTGTAGCTCCAGAAAATAAGAAAAGGAGAATCTGATACTACTGGCAGTCTATGCTCTCTTGCTTTTCTGGGCCAAGACATGCATTTAAAAATAAAATCAAGGAAATTGTAAACCAGTAGTAAAAACAAATAAAGCACCCAAGAGTTTGCCTCTTCTCATGTCCTGTGCCCTGAGTCTCTTAGATTGTCTAATATTAAACTAAAGTGACAAAACTATGCTCGGGGCTTGTCCTCTGCACTTCCTATTTAAAGTTTATGGGAAATAATCATGAAAAGACACCATATTTATTATATCATTATGATTTTTATCATATGCCGTTTTTGTTTAATAGCGTCTGCATGCATTTACAAGTCCAATTTTTTTTTTTTTAAGCTTGCAAACTTCTTTACTGAACTAATTTGGGTTATAGATTGTGGTGATGGGATTGGAAAACTACTTAAAAATAACTCTTTGGGACCTGCTACAGGAAATCTTAGGTGAGTAAATATATGAAAACCAGATACAATATTTCTATGGAATATCTTTTTTTTGATGTGGACCAATTTTAAAGTTTTCATTGAATTTGTTACAATATTGCTTCTGTTTTGTTTTTTTGGCCTTGAGGCATGTGGGATCTTAGCTCCCCAACCAGAGTTAGGAATAAAACATGCAGCCCCTGCTTTGGAAGGAGAAGTTTCTCGCTCGCTTTTTTTTTTATCTATTTATCTATCTGTTTGTCTGTTTGTTTATTTTTGGCTGTGTTGGGTCTTCGATGCTTCACGAGGGCTTTCTCTAGTTGCCGCGAGGGGGGCTACTCTTCTTTGAGGTGCGAGGGCTTCTCATTGCAGTGGCTTCTCTTGTTGTGGAGCACAGGTTCTAGGTGCATGAGCTTCAGTAGTTGTGGCTCGCGGGCTCTAGAACGCAGCTCAGTAGTTGTGGCACATGGGTTTAGTTGCTCCACGGCATGTGGGATCTTCCCGGACCAGGGCTCGAACCTGTGTCCCCTGCGTTGGCAGGCGGATTCTTAACCACTGCGCCACCAGGGAAGTCCCTCTGTGGAATATCTTGATGTCTGTTGTTTACCTTTAGCTGACAGTATATCTTGTCTCCTTAGGTCCTTTTTTTTTTCTCTTTAGACTTGTGTTTTACTTTTATAGTACAGTTATGAATCTGGTTTCAACACGTTTTATCTTAGTGGCATTTATATTTAGGGTTTTCAGTAATTATTAGTTTGAGATCAGGGGAAGATTTTTATGAGCACAGAGACACTTCTTGAGCTTTGTTCCAGCTGCTTTCTAGCTCTCAAGTTATTGTTGTTATCAGGCCTAGGAAAGCTGAAGTTTTAGATTATTACTGTGAAATCAAGTTCTATTTTTATTTATTAATGTTAATTTGTCTGGTGTAACTTTGCTCTGGGCCAAGTAAGACATAGAGGAATGTTTTCTTTTGAATTCTGACTGCTCCACTTCTCTTAACAAACCAGATCCACAGATTAGACTTGTAAATGATCTGTTTTCTTAACGTATCTTCTAACAGAATGGGTCTCAGGGGAGCTGAGCGCCAGCACACATTTAGCTGGGAGTGACAGTTCATCTCCCTGAATTACATCCCCTTTGTCCATACACAGCAATTTTGGAGGCAAGACTTGCAATTTAAACTCTGTTCTGGTCTAATCAGTGTGATTTATTTTATAATCAGTTTTATTTATTATAATTATTTTGTGTGATATGTTTCTGACATAATCATGTAGGGAAGCTGAAATTTCTTGAGTAGAAACTTGCTTTGGAGAACTTTGAAGTCTTGATAGGAAAATACTGAATATAATTTATGCTGTATCATGATCTGGAAAGATATGGAAGCATACGTAGGTCACTGAAACTTTATTGAGCTGTATTTATTTAATTGTTTTTATGAATAGGGAGATTAAAACTTGAATACATTTAACTCTTGCAAGAGAGTCACTAAAACAGTTAATATTTCTTCAGAATTGTATACTATATGGGAAATAATCATGGAAAGACACCAGGTTTATTATATTGTTTTTATCATATGCCATTTTTGTTTAATAGCCTCTGTGTGATGCATTTACAAGTCCTTTTTTTTTTTTTTTTAAGCTTGCAAACTACTGAACTAATGTGGGTTATAGATTGTGGTGCTGGGATTGGGAAACTACTTAAAAATAACCCTTTTGGACCTGCTATATTTCTTGAAGGCAGCTTGCTGAAGAAAAATTAGATCAGGCTTTCTGGATTGCTAGATCCAGACCATCAAAAAATGCTCTGACCGGGCTTCCCTGGTGGCGCAATGGTTAAGAATCCTCCTGCCAATTCAGGGGACATGGGTTCAAGCCCTGGTCCGCGAAGATCCCACATGCCGCGGAGCAAATAAACCCATGCGTCACAACTACTGAGCCTGTGCCCTAGAGCCCACGAGCCACAACTCCTGAAGCCCAGGCGCCTAGAGCCCATGCTCTGCAACAAGAGAAGCCATCGCAATGAGAAGCCCGTGCACCGCAACGAAGAGTAGCCCCCACTCGCTGCAACTAGAGAAAGCCCGCGCACAGCAACAAAGACCCAACGCAGCCAAAAATTAAAAAAATGCTCTGACCAAAAGAAAAAAAAGCCTGCTGGATCCACCCCCAGGAATCCTCGTGGGTCCCCATGGTAACAACCTCCTTGCTTACAACTTGTCACTGTGTAACTGTCACTGGGGTTCAAAGAAAAGCCAGTATATCAAGAACTGTGTGGCATTAACTACTCCTTGGTAAAATGCTGTTGCACATTTGCAACAAGCCAGAAATAGAAAGTTAAAGTTTCTGTGTTCCATTAATTAGATGCTTTAAAAAGCTGCCTAATTATGGTAAGGTGCAGTAGTGGGAAGGTGGTGGGTGGCCAAGGCAGGCATAGGAAGAAGCCATAGGCTCCGAATGTTAGGACCTTCATTTTCTTCTCTAAACCTTTCATTTTCCAAATGAGGGAAGTGAAATGTGTTACTTAAGTTCACATAGAAGCAGAAGCAGGATGCCATCCCAGATCTTCTCATTTTCCAGGACGGTTCTGCTGTCTCTGCCCACACATCACATTTGCCATGCCTCTACTTTTCAGAAACCAAGTATCAGTTTCTGAGGTTAGGAAAAGACCTTAGAGGTCATGCAGGGGAATTTTCTACCCAGTGGAGGAAACCCTTCTACAGCATCCTGGGCAGGTGCCCTCTGCCTCTTCCCTCAGGTGGGGGTTACCTATCTAGTTAGCAAAAACCCCACTGCCTGACTTCAAAGAGAAGATAGTTTTACATGGCTTTCCCATTTTAAAGCTATAAGCTTTATTTTTCTCCCCTTATAAATTAGCAATTGAAAATCAGACCAGAATGTTTTTCATTAGCCTGTTTATCTCCGTTTAAGTCATGCTTGTCAGTCATGACAAGGCAGATAATTCGTTAGAAGAATTATGTCATGCCTAAACTCTAGAACTTTGAAAAGATAATGCCATATTTGGAACAAGCTAGTCCTTTAACAGCTGAGAGGGAAGGATGATAAATGCTATATTCAGCTTAAAGTATTTTATAGCGTGCCTAGTAAGATGAGATGATGGTGAGCTAAAGAGTATCAAAGAGGCCTCAAAATATTTAAAAAATAAAATCAAAAGCCAGATAGGCAAGCTATTTTGTATTTTTTATGGTGCATTTGTGACTGTTTTTGTCATTGTTTAGAGTAGGTTCATTTACACAGAAGTGAGTTTTGGATTCAAAACCAACATTATTTTGGTAATTATTAATTACACGTACCAAAAAAGAATTTTTTTTAAGGTCCATTTCTTGGATGTCATTGTTGCTCAATATGCCAGTCATTTAATGTCCCTTCAGTAAGTGCTTCAGCTTTTATTTCACTTTTCTTCTTTCCTAACTGCTTGAAAGGTAGTAACAGGTAAACATTTAAGATTATTAGCTTGAGGTGTTTTTTTTATACCTTTTAAGCAAAGCATAAATGCATATTTTCTAATAAGGTATACAGAAATGTTTTCAGTTTCTTATACCCACAGATACTTTTTCCTCGAAGAATTTACCATATTTAAAAATGGAGAATTTGGCTCCAATGTTAATTTTTCTTTCTGTCTTACCAGAAAGTTAAAGTGGAAATGCTGTTGGCAGTCTTTTGCTGTCTTGACTTCAACACAGTAGAGAATGCTATAATGAAAATGTGGCTGAGTTTTTAATATTCTGGAATTTCATGACCACCAGCACTTCTTGTTGTGCAGCCAGGGTAATTAAGGTAATCAAATATTTTAGTCATTAGCGGGTGTGGCCTGGCTCTGAAAGAAATCTCTAATTGTAGCCTCAACCCAGTGCCCTTTTCCCTCATTTAGTCCAAAACATATTTATTATTTTTGTCATTATTCTGGTTCTTAATTTGACCAGTGAATTTTTGCTTAAAAGTTCATCATACAGTTTTTCTTGATAAGAAAGTATGCTGAATTACAGTGTAATGACAGAAACGAGCTGTTAGACTTCACGTTTTGGGTGGGAGGTGTGGGGAGTGAGAGAGAGAAACGAAAAGGAGAGGAAGAGAGAGATGGTTTCATCCGTACCATTTTGTAGACAAGGAAACTTGAGGTTAGGAACCTCAGGGAGGATAGTAACTTATTGGGGGCATCCAGCTATCAAGTTGTAGGTCAGGGCTGGGCTTTGAGTCCACACTCCAAATTCTGTGCTATTTTCCTTTCCTTTTCTTGCTTCTAAAGGCTAAGCCTCATGAAAATAATGTAATAATTGGGCTTCCCTGGTGGCGCAGTGGGTAGGAATCCGCCTGCCACTGCAGGAGACTCGGGTTCGAGCCCTGGTCCAGGAAGATTCCCACATGCCGCGGAGCCACTAACCCCGTGCACCACAGCTACTGAGCCTGTGCTCCAGAGCCCACAAGCCACAACTATTGAGCCCAGAGTGCTGCAACTACTGAAGCCTTGCACCTAGAGCCCGTGCTCCGCAGCAAGAGAAGCCACTGCAATGAGAAGCCTGAGCACCGCAATGAAGAGTAGCCCCTGCTCACCACAACTAGAGAAAGCCCGTGTGCAGCAACGAAGACCCAGCATAGCCAAAAATAAATAAATAAGTAAATATTTAAAAAAAAATGAGATTATTTTTGTAACCACTCCTTTTCATGTAGTAGTATAATTTTTAACTGTTAATCAGTAATGTAAATTCATTGTCTTATTTTAGAAGTTCTTACCATTGAGTAAGGAAAAAATGGGCGTATCTTTTAACTGCCCTGGTAAGATACTGTTTGCGTACCTTACCTAAACTGTTTACCTGTTTTCTTGTTGAAAAGTAGGAGTGATTTAACCCTAACGAAAGTGGCATGGAAATGTGGTTTTAAGGTAGGTAGCATTCATAGCATCTTTGTGTCTTTAAAAAGAAATGCATGGAGTTCCTATGGGCAGATAGGTGGGGGTATCCCTCCCACAGGTCATTTAGTAGGTGAGAAAACTGGATGTTACATCTTTATTTGGTTCCTTAGTGAGAAATGATGTGACATGAAAGACTGCCATCTCCCTTTTTTTACCCTTCTTCTTAAAGTCTGGTCCCCATCTTGCAACTCCCATGCCCCACAGCCATCCTTTTGGCTCTGACATTGCTTCTTAATTCCAAACAGCCATATTCCATGAGCTCCTAGAAAAGAGAGAGAAAGAAATCACCAGTCTCTTGGCTACATTGCAGTCAGTGCCATTTTTACCAAATGGTTTGCTCTGTGACCATGTCCTCTTTTGACTGGACCCACATTAAAGTGTGTCCCAAATGCTATCTTGATATATGTCCTCACTAGCAATCTTGTTTTTTAAGTCTCCATTTACAGGTTGATTCACAGTGGGAGGGAGAGCCATGTTCAGAAACTTTCTGATAGCCTGATTTTTCTTGTCTTTCATCTCTTTGCTTCTATTTATGTTCTTTGTACCTCTTCCTTGAGCTTGCACCTTCTGCATAGTTGACTGTATTATATCATCTTTGAGGCTGCAAAATAAAAGTTGGAAGATTTTAAAGTTCCCAGAATAATGTTGTCGCCCACATTGCACATATGTCACATTTTGAGTTTACTAGTTAAGCCTCTAAATATGTACTTTATATACAGTATGTGCAGTGTGATGACTTAGGTTGCCATGAGAACCTAAAAATTTTAGGCTTAAATGGTTCAGTAACAGACACATTTTTTTCCTTTATTGTCTTAGAGGAAGGCTAGGTTTTTCTTTTATCTAATATACTTTTTACAAATTGAGATATTAGGCAGTGGCTATTCTCAGATATCACGTCTTGCTGACAGGATGGGTAGCTTCTTTGTTTGCCTATTATCAGTCTTCTTTATTCCAATCTTCCATGCTCTAGTTTTTTCCCTCTCTACCTGTCTCCTATTACTTTCTGTGCTACAGGATAGAATTAGAAGTAGGAAACTGGAGGCCTTAGCTTCTTAAAAAAAAAGTACACCTGGTAAGAGAGGAAGTATCTAGTGGGATGTTCCTCAGCAGATCTACAGAATTCCACTCTCCTGTAAGCCTCCTGAGGTGAGCTGTGATAGTAAAATTTGCTTGGGAAAAAAAATTTTTTTTCCTGAGGCTTTTTTTTTTTTTAATTGAAGTTATGGTTGATTTACAATAGCTTGAGAATTTTTTTTGAGAAATACTTATTTGTTTATTTAGGCTGTGCCGGGTCTTAGCTGTGGCACATGGGATCCTCATTGCCATGTGTGGCCTCTTTAGTTGCGGCATGGGAACTCTTAGTTGCGGGATGCATGTGGGATCTAGTTCCCTGACCAGGGATCAAACCCAGGTCCCCTGCATTGGGAGCTCGAAGTCTTACCCACTGGACCACCAGGGAAGTCTGAGAATTTTTTTTAAAAGGCATATGTTAGTCTGCATCTAAAAACAATTGAGATTCTTTTGAATTGGGATATATTGTTTGAATAATTTCTTGGCCAGGGTGACTTGTTTATTCTTGACTAGGTTTAGTCATGAAGATTGCCTTCTTATTGGACTAGGAAGTGCAAGAGGAGATGACAGAATGTTAGAGATGGAACAAACTATATATCATTTAGTCTTTGGTTCTTAAACCTGTTTTGGATCATGGACCCCCCTTTGAAAATCTGGTAAAAAGCTATGGACCCATTTCCCTATAAACATAAATTAAGTACATAAATATATTTTACATATATATAAAATTTTGCACATAATATAGTGGGGTTTATGGCATGCATGAAATATCCATGAATTCTACAGGTCTGTGGACCCTAAATGTGGACTCCTGATCTGGTCCAATACCATTTTTCACTTGAGGAAGCAGGTAACAGGAAAGAAATGACTTGCCAATGGCCATACTATAGGTGTGTATAGCCATTTTGATTTTGTGGTTATCCTTTAAACACCCTTGCTGTATACAATTGTGGTTTTTTGCATTGTGTTGTTTATCTTTTTTTTTTTTTTTTTTGCGGTACGCGGGCCTCCCACCGCTGCGGCCTCTCCCGCCGCGGAGCACAGGCTCCGGACGCGCAGGCCCAGCAGCCATGGCCCACGGGCCCAGCCGCTCCGCGGCACGTGGGATCTTCCCGGACCAGGGCACAAACCCATGTCCCCTGCATCGGCAGGCAGACTCCCAACCACTGCGCCACCAGGGAAGCCCATGTTGTTTATCTTTACGTAAGTAATCTTAATGGGTAATTAAAGCTGTGATCTCACCCAAAAAATAACATAGTAGTCCACAATAAAATACACTTTGGGAAATTGTTGCTATAACAGGCCTGCTCAGAAAAATTAAATGTATTAAAAAAAATGTATAAGACACTAACACAGTCAAGAGATTTTAAATAAAATGTTGAACACTTGCGTGTCCTTGTTTTGTGGGACATGAAAATGCCTCCATTGCTGGAATTCTGCTGTGGTCTTTTCTCTTTTTTTAAAAAAAAAAATTAATTTTTGGCTGCGTTGGGTCTTCGTTGCTGAGCGCCGGCTTTCTCTAGTTGCGGCGAGCGGGGGCTACCCTCTTCATTGCGGTGCGTGGGCTTCTCATTTTGGTGGCTTCTCTTGTTGCGGAGCACAGGCTCTAGGCGCGCGGCTTCAGTAGGTGTGGCACTCGGGCTCAGTAGTTCTGGCTCACGGGCTCTAGAGCGCAGGTTCAGTAGTTGTGGCGCATGGGCTTCGTTGCTCCGTGGCATGTGGGATCTTCCCGGACTAGGGCTCGAACCTGTGTCCCCTGCATTGGCAGGCGGATTCTTAACCACTGAGCCACAAGGGAAGTCCCTGTGCTCTTCTTTTTCAGCACGTCAAACAGAGTGTGGACAAGGCTGTGCCTTGCACTGTGAGATCTAGGTGGTGGGATTGAGAGATCAGTTTTGCCATAATTTGGCATAATTTGCTCATCATTACTACATTACCTACAAAAGGTAAAGAGAAAATTTCAAATGGTCAATTTGCCTATAAAATATACTAAAGTAAATAATTATGGTGAACCAATGAATTTTAAGAATTTGAAGGGTTTTCTTTTTTTCAGTTTTAGAGAAAGCGTTTTGCTGGGGTGCAACCTAGTATGTTTATTTATGTCCCCCCAGCAACCTAGTATGTTTATTTATGTCCCATAAACTGGAGGATTGTGCATACACATATACCAGACATGTCAGTGATGGAAAGGAGCTAGGCAATGTTCTCCTCTCTGGAGCTCCCCTTCGCAACTGGGTGACTTAGCAAGTATTTTGTAATCAAAGATCTCAAATGCACAGTAAGTATTGGTTGATTCATTGAGAACTAAAGTACAGAATCATTTGAACCCATCAACCATGCATTTTCTTTCCTTCTTTGGTTGCCTGCCTTTTTTTTTTTTTTTTTTTTAAACCATGCATTTCTTATCTTTGGAGAGTTCACTCTGGCCAGAAATTAAGCTTTTCATATATTTCACATTGAGATGAATCTGAATGAATTGTTCCAAGCAAAGTAATTTTTAGAACATAAACATTTGACTTCTGATTATATAAGCCAGCATCCTGGGAAATATATTTTAAAAGTTGTATCAAATTTATTTTAACTTGTAAATCAGAAGAAAAGAAAAAGAGAGACCTAAAACTGTCTGAGAGTTGGAATGAGACCTTCATTCTGAAAGCAGCAAAGGGCCCGTGAAGTCTAGGACCCTTCACACACATGCGGAATAACCTTTTTTGCATGTTAAGTTCCAGGATTTAAATGATAAATTAAGCCTCATGGCTGCTGCTGGCCTGGTAAGAGTGCAGCCTGCTGAAGTTCTCACAGTGTCTTTCCTGTTTGCTGTGGCAGAGGGATTCTTGGTGTAAGTGACTGAAATTATCGGGAAGTTCCTTGGCCAAAATAGAATCTCAAACCTTTCTTCAAGTACCAGCCTGTGTGTTTCTGTTTTTTGTCTGGAGCATGTGAACACAGTGCATGTGTGTGAGATAATTGGGCTTTCACTAATGGCCCCCTTTCAGCAACCATGTAAGGATAAAGCTGTTCAGGTCCCTGCTCCTCCCTCTCTGAGCAGGGAGGAGGACCTGTTTTGCTGAAGCTGCTGTTCCACTTTTCAGCTTTCTATATTTGTACAGCAACAGCAGGAGCAGCCCACTAGCTCGGCCGCGTGGCTGCCCTGTGCGCCCATCCTGGCTCTGGCCTGCTCAGGGCTCAGCCAGGGCTTGCAATTTGTGTTCTTCCGTGCGTCCATCTGTCTGTCTGTGTACATTTCTGTGGAGGACTGAGGTTTTCAAGTTGAAGAGGTGACCTGTTTGTCTTTTTTGTTTTGTTTTTGTCAATTATAAATGGTAAAGAATGTTTCAGAATCTTGGGGATGGGGTGAGGAGACAAGATTTGTATTATTTAACAAAATATATTTTAGGGAGAGGATGCCAAACTGGTAAACATAGTGTCAGAAATGGTCTCTGGGTTCTCTTAGAAACTTTTCTCATTAAAGTAGTAGTGTTTTTTCCCTTTTGTTTTTCACTTGTCACAAAGCCCAGTTCTTAGGGGTGGAAATGAATTCCTTTCCTGGCACACAAATTTCCTGATGTAAGATTTGAGTAGAAAAGGCTGAGACACGTTTACCCCCTTAAGAAATGACCTCATACACATCTTTTTGGAAGAGGGTACAGTAGGGGCTAAGCCTCTTCCCTTGGCCTTTTGCCGGGAAAGGAACTGTGGGAAATGCCCCATTGCTTTGGGCTTTGCAGTGGCCTATGCTGTTTGCACAGATTCAGAGTGCTTTGTAAAGTTTGGCCTTACCAGAGGGCTTGTAATGTTTTTTGGTGTCATGTCTATTTAAGGAATAGTATGGGACATGACATGCAGACAGATTTCAGTTTATTTCCAAAGAGTATTGGATTTGTTATATATTTAAGGAGTACTCTCGTGCTTTGTTATGAGATATTCTGATTAGACAGAAATGAATTGCTCGATCTTGATCAACTTAAGTCTAAATTCAAGTTGGTTTCTTTGTTTTACCCTTTCCTTTTACTCCCCTGCCCCATCCCCCCCATGAGTCATAAGCATGCCGAGTTGGGAATAGAACTTGTCAGCTGAGTAGGGATGAGACAGTTCTCTGCACATATTTGTAACTGTGGCCCATGAGGAGAGTAAAGGACTTAAAATGCTGGAGAAATACAGTCACTGAGGCAGGTTCTTCTGTGGCTGTGTGGTATGGTTGCAGGGTTCCATGTGACCATTTACTGATGTATTCTACCTTTGAATCACTTAGGAGTCTGTTGTTCTGTGACTTGTCCATTGTTGGCTTCAGGTGTATGTGTTTGTGTAGGGCCTAGGACCTGGTGCTGAGTCTCTCATGGGTCCTACATACTTGATGACTTTATAAAATACTGTTGAGTGTGGCATTAAGTGGGCTTCAGCTTCCCCTTGGCAACTCTTAGTGCCTGTCTCATTTTGCCATTCTACTAATGTTTTCTCATTTATACCATGAATCACTATATACTCTCTTTAGGGTCTATCACTGGAGATTAAAATCAGTGGCAGCTCTCTGATTTTACTGCTCAACCTCAATAAAGGACTCTGTGGTTTAGCACATCTCTATTTCAGCTTTCCCTTTGTTCTTGATCTTTAAAAAAAAATTATAATTTTCCTGGTCTCATTAGTTGTTATTTTTTTCATTGTATGCTTTTTGAAAGCTTCCATAAATCCTTTTTTGATATGATGCGGGAGGGTAATAAATAAATGTTTATAAATAAATAAGTGCTCTTAGAACAAGTGGTTCAGTATTTCGTAATGAAGGTTACACTTACACTGGACGCGAACAGGCCCAGTTGAAGATTTGTCAGCCAGTCATTGCCTTCTTATCTACACCCCTCCCTCTCCTTCTAATAGGAAATATTTCTGTCTAATGTTAGGTACTCCATTTTGTTGGGATTGACATCTACACACTGCTGTATTTAAAGTAGATAACCAGCAAGGATCTACTGTATAGCACAGGAAACTCTGCTCAATATTCTGTAATAACCTTAATGGGAAAAGAATTTGAAGAAGAACAGAAAAAAATTAAATTAAAATCTTACGTCCTCCATTTTGAAGAGAAACAATCCTCTCCCACCATAGGCACCAACCTTAGTGCCTGGAATAATAATGATAGCAAAAGTTTATTGAGTGGTTTCTGTGTGCCAGGCAGTGTTCTAAATGCTTTTACATACATGAGTTTTAAAATTCTAACAAACATCTTCTAAAGTAGATACAGTTACCATAACCATTTGGCAGATGAGAAAACAGGTATAAAGAAGTTAAACAGTTTACCCAAAGCTAAACCTGGCTAGTAAGCTCAAAACTGGGATTCAAAAGCAGTGGTGTGGGAGCTTCCCTGGTGGCGCAGTGTTTTAAGAATCCACCTGCCAATGCAGGGGTCACGGGTTCGAATCCTGGTCTGGGAAGATCCCACATGCCACGGAGCAACTAAGCCCATGCACCACAACTACTGAGCCTGCACTCTAGAGCCCACGAGCCACAACTACCAAGCCCGCGTGCTACAACTGCTGAAGCCTGTGCACCTAGAACCCGTGCTCCGCAACAAGACAAGCCACCACAATGAGAAGCCCGTGCACCGCAATGAAGAGTAGCCCCCGCTCGCCGCAACTAGAGAAAAGCCTGTGTGCAGCAACGAAGACCCAATGCAGCCAAAGATAAAATAAATTAAAAAAAAAAAAAAGTGGTGTGACTCCAGAGTCTGAGTGTAGGGTGCATTATAGGCTTATAGTCAATATTTGACTATTAATTTTATTAACACGTTCTGAGTTTTATTTGGGGATTTTTGAATCATGAATCAGTTTAACCCAGTTTCATTTTAGAATTTCCTTCTGAAAATGACTATACTATATGACTTTGGTTTTGCAGGTCTCTGTCAACTAATTCATTTTTTGATGATAAAAAGCTGGAAGGCAAATAGTCTGTGAAGCATTCCCAGAATTACTAATTTATCTCTGCTGGTGCCAGACTGTTTACTGAAGATATTGAAAGCAGAGTTAATTTTAGTTTCTTTAACTCTTGGTTCCTGCGCTACACATCTTCAGGAGAGGCCTTCATAGGGGAGCATGGGAAGGGAAGACTGGCAGATTTTACCTAATCCACTAGCTGTGATCTGTGTTAGTGTAACAGGATAATAGGGAGATGTGTTTAAAAGAAATGATGATGGAAGAATTATTGGTAGGCTGAGTAATTTCAGTGGAGGGTAGCAAAAATGTTATTCCATCTTAGACGTGATTAAATAGCACAAAAGTTTGATTTAGACAGGGAAGAATCAGTTCTTCTAAGGTGTTTGTCTCTCTCAAATTGATGACAGATTTTCTCTAACCGTATATGCTTTCCCTTGTGTATATGCTGTCCAATGGGGTTTTTTTTTTTTTTTTTTTTTTTTTTTTGCGGTACGTGGGCCTCTCACTGTTGTGGTCTCTCTCGTTGCGGAGCACAGGCTCCGGACGCGCAGGCTCAGCGGCCATGGCTCACGGGCCCAGCTGCTCCGCGGCATGTGGGATCTTCCCAGACCGCGGCACGAACCCGTGTCCCCTGCATCGGCAGGCGGACTCTCAACCACTGCGCCACCAGGGAAGCCCTGTCCTATGTTTTTCGTTGGTGTAAATCTTGTCTTCTGAACAGGGATGGGGATTGGGCCTTTTTTGTACCCTCTCTGCTTCTAGGTATCAAGTTGGATGTTCTCTATGTGTGTTTTTTGATGGATAGATCTCCCATTTTACAGAGAGCTTGTTTTTGTAAAAATGAAATCAAAGCACTGACAAGTTTAATTTTGTGGAACAGTGGGATTTTTTTTAGGAGTGATTTGAAGGAGGTGACAGAGATCATATAAATGGGTATTTAAATGTGAGAAGCACTTTTAGGAGCACAATTTGAGAGTGATGAAAGCATGATAACTGAAGTCACTTTTTTTTAAAGTGACAGTATTAAAGAGATATTTAGAATTTGCCCTAGGGCTGCACATCCTTTGGGATGAATCAAGTCATGCTGAACATACGCCCTGATTGGCTGAAGGAAAGGTGTAATTTTTGTATTTTCTGGCATAAAACCTAACTATCTCAGGAAGCGTCTCTACAGAAAGAAGTGGTTTCTGGTTTTGTAGAATTATGACCTTAAGAACAGAAAGAGATTGAGTAGAGTTTCCTGCTTTTCAACAGAATAGGACAAACCTCCTGAGACAAGACCATATGGAAGCATCCTGCTGAGTGCCCATGTGTTTAGGGTGAGGTTGGGGCAGATGGTACAGGCAGGGTTCCTGGCTGCTTGGTCAAAGATTTTGGAGATGATAGAAGTTAGGTGTTAGGTACTGTGGAAGAACTGTTGTATGTTGTATATATTGGGCATGTTAGCCTAAGAGTTGGGAGTGAGCTCAGTGAGAGGATATTGATGTATTTGGTAGTGTTGGGGGTAAGATAAGGGAAAAGGTGGGGAGATGCTGACCTGGAATGATAACCTGCAATTCGATCTTAACCTCCTTCTGAGATTAGGGAGGGGGACACAAGATATGGTGTGAGAAACAAGATTCCAGATCCCTGGCCTCTTTTGTTCTCTAGAGCTTTCAAGCAAGATATTGCAGGACTGTAGGATTTTTCTATTTAAGCTTGAAGCTGTTTTGATTCCTTTTTGAGGTACTAGGCCAAAAGCTGTATTTATAGAACTTGTTTTGACACATTATCTCACCCTGTCCTTTGCCTTCCTTACTGGAATCCGGCTAATGTTGCACTCTGCCTGGCAAGAAGGGTTGATTGAAGAAATGTACACATAGATATACAGCTGAGTGATTGAAAATACCTCCAAACTTTGTAAATAGTCCAGCTGTAATGTTTGCAGTCAGTTGAGTTGCTGGGATAATTTCAAATGGTATAATATAATTACTCAGCTCACACATGGTAGGTATACTGCTGGTTAACCTGGACATTGGCTGTTTCCACACACAAGTTTCTGGCAAAGCAGGAAAAAAAATACCAAAACAAGGTGCTTGTTTTGTAACAGAGCTTGAGTTGGGATTTTTCTTTGTCTCTCATAATTTCAAGAGTTTTCTTTAAAAAAAAAATTTCTGTAGAATAGATAGCATATCCATATGTAGACAATTCAGTCAGTATTCCACTTCTGCAACCTTGTTAGCAATTTTTTCTTTATCCTTCCAGAGATATTCTATTTATGTACAAGCCATGTGTAAACCCTTTCTTTCTTTTTTTTTTGGCTGTGCCACGATGCTTGAGGGATCTTAGTTCCCCGACCAGGCATTGAACCCGGGCCCTGGCAGTGAAAGTGCTAAGTCCTAACCACTGGACCGCCAGGGAATTCCCAGTCCTTTCTTATATAAATATATCCTCCTGATCAGTCCTTAGTGGTACATTGGAACTGCCTTTTTCTCTTTAATAGCTACAGAGTGTTCTATTGTGTCTCTGTACTATAGTTTATTTAACCAGCACCCAACTGATACGCATATATGTTTCCAGTTTTTGCTATTATAAACAATGTTCTTATGTATGCCCCTTTGTATACATCAGGTGTAAGCTTATTTGAAGGCTGTATTTCTAGAACTGGAGTTGCTGAATTGCTGGATTCAAAGGGCATGTGCAGGTTTCACTATTGATAAGATATTTAAGATCATTTTTTATATTTTGCAAGTGCTATTATCAATTGAAGACTAGAAAGATCTTTTTTGTAAATTTTATTAAAGTATAGTTGATTTACAACGTTGTGTTAATTTCTGCTGTACAGCAAAGTGATTCATTTATGCATATATAAATTCTTTTTCATCTTCTTTTCCATTATGGTTTATCATAGGATATTGATTATAGTTCCCTGTACTATACAGTAGTACCTTGTTTATCAGAATAGAAAGATCTTAATGCAGTGTCAGTCAGACTGCTACGCCAGGGCTTCCCTGGTGGCGCTGTGGTTGAGAGTCCGCCTGCCGATGCAGGGAACACGGGTTCGTGCCCTGGTCTGGGAAGATCCCACATGCCGCGGAGCGGCTGGGCCCGTGAGCCATGGCCGCTGAGCCTGCACGTCCGGAGCCTGTGCTCTGCAACGGGAGAGGCCACAACAGTGAGAGGCCCGCGTACCGCAAAAGAAAACACAAAAAACTGCTACCCCAAACAATTACTGGAATGAACATATGACCTGAAAGAAGAGACCTACGGAGACTGTCCTGAAATAAGTTGAACTATCAAAACCAGCAACCATTATTGCTGGAGAAGAGGCATGTTGCCTAGGGTAGGGAGGAGTAGCCCCTCCTTTTAAAAAAAATTTTAGGGGACATGGTGATGGTAGCTGAATCTGCAAGCCAGATATATTTCTTTTACTCTCAAAATGTTAGTTCCACCCATTTATGATCTCTGCCTTAGAAAAACATTTGTGGTCCATGTCTCATTCAGTCCTTTTCCCTTAAAACTACTCAGATGGATATCATGAGACCAGTCATCAAAATCAGCCTATAGGGGGCTTCCCTGGTGGCGCAGTGGTTGAGAGTCCGCCTGCCGATGCAGTGGACATGGGTTCGTGCCCTGGTCCAGGAAGATCCCACATGCCGCGGAGCGGCTGGGCTGCTGAGCCTGCGCGTCCGGAGCCTATGCTCCGCAACGGGAGAGGCCACAACAGTGAGAGGCCCCCGTACGGCCAAAAAAAAAAATCAGCCTATAAATTCCAAGTACTTGTTATGCTTAAAGTTTAATAATCACTTCAGAAAAATAAAAGCAAACGAATATTTTGAGTTCCGCTCCAAAAAAGCATTTTACAGACTGGCTTATTTTACCAAATAGAGTGCTGTGACTCCAGAAAGTAAAAATCTTACTGGCTGCTTGTGGAACCTGGGTCACTTAGTCTGCTATCTTCACTTTAGTTCCCTCATCTGGAAAATGGGAATGAAAATGCTGAAGAATCTCCTTTGAGCACTCAGGAGAATAAAGTCATTTCCAGAAGGTTATGTATTATAGAAATGACTCTTCAGAGACATCAAGATTATAAGGTAATTTAAAAAGTAACTCTGACAGTGTTTTAGAAAAAAAAATTAGTCACATTCTGCCTACATGGTACTAACATATGGTGCAGCCCTGATGAGCTGCACAAGTGGGCTGAAATCAAAATGCATTTGGAGAGAGGAGCAGTAGTGACTCACTAGATGAGACAGATTTGGCCTTATGGCCGGGCAGTGAAACTAAGGCGGAACTGGTGGTCTTTGAACATGCCAAATTTCAGGAAATGATACATGAATATTATGGGAAATTGGAATGACTGAGGCTTTGGGTGCAGATTAGGTGCTTTGTCAGTGTCTCAATCGTTGTAGCCCTCCTCTGTATCTTTAGAACCCCCACTTCTTCCACACAGTGGGGAACCTTTGCTGCCTCTGACTTCTGTGCATGGTTCCCTGTGTCTTTGGGAGGTAGAAGCTGCTAGGCAAATATTTAACACTGATATGCCTGGAACATTGGGTTCAAACTAGAAGGATGCATAGGACAGTTAGCAGTTCTTCCCGGAGAAAGCTGCACATTAGCTTAGCTACCATATGTAAATTGCTGCTGCTACATCCAGCAATTTTGTTGCCCAGGGCTGACAGTGCTGCCAAGGAAACAGGAGGAGCTAAAGACAGAATGAGATTCCTACTCCCCTCCCCCTGCAATAGAGAGCTGTATGGGGAGGAGAGAGGGAATACTTAATGGGGATTTGAGAATTACTTGGAGAGTATAGGCATTTTGGGAGGAAGTAGGAAAAGAGATTTTTAAAATGTATTTTGCATTCCCTGTCTGCCTCACCTGAGCACCTCCAAAATGGAATGCCTCTTAGGTGAGATGAACTCTTGTTTAGCTGTGTACATAGTCGTATGGAAAGATCATATAACTAAACAGGAGATAAGATGGCAGATCAGGGAAAGGAAGAAGAACAAAGTCCAACTCACCACCATTCAACTTTGTGAACCACTTTTTGTAGCAGTTTCAGAGGATTTAATAATTATGTTGGGGCTTACCTGGTGGTGCAGTGGTTAAGAATCCGCCTGCCGATGCAGGGGACACAGGTTAGATCCCTGGTCCGGGAAGATCCCACATGCCACGGAGTAACTAGGCCTGTGCGCCACAAGTACTGGGCCTGCTCTCTAGAGCCCGTGAGCCACAACTTCTGAAGCCCGCGTGCCTAGAGCCTGTGCTCCACAAGAGAAGCCACCGCAGTGAGAAGCCCGCGCACTGCAATGAAGAGTAGCCTCTGCTCGTCGAAACTAGAGAAAGCCCACGCCCAGCAACGAAGACCCAACTCAGCCAAAAATAAAAATAAATAAAATAAATTTTTTAAAAAAGGAAAAAAAAAGATGGTGGCTTTGTCAGATAGGTGTTATATTTATTGTTTGTGATATACAGATAAGGAAGATATTGGCAAAGTCAGGCTTTATGCCAATTCTGACTCTTGATTCTTTTTTTTAATAGATCTATTTATTTTATTTATTTATTTTTGACTGCGTTGGGTCTTTGTTGCTGCATGCGGGCTTTGTCTAGTTGCCGCGAGTGGGGGGCTACTACTCTTTGCAGTGCGAGGGCTTCTCACTGCGGTGGCTTCTCTTGTTGTGGAGCATGGGCTCTAGGCGTGTGGGCTTCAGTAGTTGTGGCATGTGGGCTCAGTAGTTGTGGCTTGCACAACTAGCCACAACTGTGGCTCTAGAGCACATGGGCTTAGTTGCTCCATGGCGTGTGGGATCTTCCCAGACCAAGGCTCGTACCCGTGTCCCTTGCATTGGCAGGCGGCTTCTTAACCACTGCGCCACCAGGGAAGCCCCCTGACTCTTGATTCTTAAGTATGGGCTGCTCACAAGAAAAATGTTTATAATTGTCACATGAAGAAAGTGTTGCCATTTTGCATAACAGTGTTAACACTACTGAACTGTACACTCAAAAATGGTTAGATAGTAAACTTTTCTTTTTTTTTTGGCCGCACTGTGTGCAGTTTGTGGGATCTTAGTTTCCTGATCAGGGATCGAACCCGTGTCCCCTGCATTGGAAGTGTGGAGTCTTACCCACTGGACCGCCGGGGAAGTTCCTGTGTATTTTTTACCACAATTTTTTTTTTTAAAGCTGGGGAAAAATTGTTGCCTCTAAAGAGAGGATGAGCATACTGGCCAGTGGCGAAGGAGATGAGGTTGAGATCTGTTTATAATCTTCTCTCCTAGGGTCAGGGAGAGAACACACGTAGATGACTCAGTCAGTAAAGAATCAGAAGCCCCAAACTTAAGTGTGAATCATGGAAATAGTAGCCACAGAGCAAGTGTCGGAAGGGCGGGGGGAACGGTTTTTATATACCCCACAGAGGAAGTGTCGCGTTTTATCCCTGCTGACCAAGACAAATCAGAGCTAAGCCTGATGTACAGGACTCAGGCTGTTTAACATGGAACAGTTTACTACTGTGGAAGGAGATGCTCTGGGAGTGATAAGAATAGAAGAAGGGCATTTACTGTGTGTTTCAGTGTATCTGTTTAATCCACCTAATCACCGCCATTTTACAGATGAGCAGAACAGTTAGTGGTTAGTTTTTCGTCTTGAGTCCACCTATTTGTTGCTGAATACTTTTACACATTTCATTTGATGCTCTAGTCTTTGAGTAGATTCTACTCACTATTAGTTGTGATGTGTGTGCCCAGGATCCTGAATTAGAATCTGGTGACAACTGCCATTCCCTGGCTGCAGGTTCCTAGGGAAAACAGGTAGAGTGGCTAATCCAGACAAACTCAACTGGATTTAGCACTAATCCCTGGTGGAGTTCTGCATCATGAAGAGCTTGGCTAGCTAGGATAGCTTCCAAAGTTGATCCTTTCATCTGGTTATTTGGCTTTCTAGGGTATGGGGGTGGGAGGACATGCAGTTTTCCAAAGCAGTAAGCCCAACCTTCTTATTGAGCCAGCCGTATAACCGGAGGAAAAAGAAAGAAGTGAGGGCGTTGCAAACAGTCTAAAAAGTAACAAACATTTTTTAAAAGCACGATTTTCCTAAGTCATTCCTATTATTTGTCTTCTGTTCCAGTTAGAGATTTGTACAGTGGCTTGAGTGTATTCTGGGCATCCATTTGGTTCCTTTTGAGATAATGTGTATAGTTAAGTCCTCTTTTACAGGTGAGGAAATTGACACTTAAGAGATGTTAATGAACTTGATCAGAGTCACACGTCTACTGAGTAACAGCAGGAAGTTTTCACTACCTTTAATCAGATCTCTCTCAGGACAGTTGAGACTTTGGACATTTACCTACTTAACAAGATTTGCCTAAGAAAAAAGGTCAGGTTCAACTTTATGGAGCTCAGCATTTTAAACGGTCTTTTCTGTGGTTTGTGTGCATGATCTTCCTTATAGATAGTTTTTAACTTGATGTTCTACAGGACCCAGACTGTTCATTGTAGAGCAACTTATTACAGTGGAAGGAGATGCTCTGGGAAAGATGTGGCTAGGAGAAGGGAGTTTACTGTGAGCTTCAGTGTATCTGTCAGGCTTTCAACCAAGGTTCCAACTGCCTGGCATTATATTCATTCCATCCAACTCCTTCATTGCCTGGATTCATGTGATCTTGAGAGTTACTTCATTGTATCTTTTCTCATCTGTAAATGGAGATAGAATAGGTAGGAGCATTAAATGTAAAGCACTGAAAACACCGCATGGTGTACAGTACTCAAAACATGTTAGCTTTTATAATTGTAGCCACTTGTGAATGACTGGACATTTCTCCCTACTTTCTGGTGATAAGGGTTGCAGATTTTAAATACCATATACCATCAATTTGAGGATGCACGCATTTATTACCATTGATGGCCTCTTAAATTCCTTGATTTGTGATAACCTGTTAGATTCGAAGAGAAAAATCTGTGCAAAAAACTATTCATCTCAAAGCTGGATATAAAATCAGTGAATTATCTATTGTTTTAAATTATCCAGGCCTGTTTTCAAATTTCCCAGGAGACCTGTGGTTACCCTGAGGGCCAGGAGAAGCAAACAGGTAGGATCTGCCTTGCCCCCCTCTGTCTTCAACCTGAACAGCTTCACCTTTATGTTTATGGGAAAAACACTGCATTTAAAAACATTTCAAAAATCTCTCATCTGGATAGTTCAGTTCTTCTTTAGCTCCCTGCTTTATTTATATCCAGGTATTATTGAGAGCACTTACTAACAATTGTTAGTAAGTTAGTGAGTCATGTTCATGAGGCTAGGGTCATGGGTTCAGGCCTTATGTAGGTCACTGAGAATTACTGTGCCTGTTACCAGCCTCTGTATCTGGAGTTTGGTTCAGTGCATACTATGTAAGAGCTGTTGATGGTGACTGAGTCAGTGACCATTTATCTTACTGTAAAGGACTGTGTTTTGTTATTTACTCAAGATACAGGCCAGCAGAAAACTCTGAAAAATAAGAAAGGTTCATTACCTTGCCTACACTAAGGGAGGTGTGTAGGAGATCTGAGACCTTTCCTATCAGCCCTGAGAGATGGTACTGTTCATTCACTCTTGCATCCTTGAAACATGTAAGTTCCAGGATATATTCCAAAACCAAATATAAATTATTTCCAGATTATTTATTGTGGGATAGGTACTTTGCCTTTCAGAGTCCCCTGTACCACTGACTTGCCAAGTACAATTTTAATACATCATGGCAGGTCATGTTTGGAACATCTAAACATATCACGAGCAGACAGTCCTCCTTGTTTCCCTCCATCCTCGTCTGTTGCGTTGCTCCCCACCCCACCTAACTTTTTGGTGCTCCTTTTCCCCCCCTAACTCTTTTCACCCCTCTTTGGAACCACCTTTATGCCTCCACACATAGTGATTAAGAACATGAAGGTAAGATTAATAGAAATAGACTCTGTGGAGCTCCAGGGAATTACAGGACAAAGGTAGTTCAGGCTTCCTCACAGATCTTAATGCATTTAGTTTGGTTCCCCACAGAAATGAAAGATGTAAAAAACTCAAACCTGAAGCTTTTAGTTTCTATTTAGCTTTCCTCTCTCCCCAAAGCATTTCTGTTTTCTTACAGACAAGGCAACAAAATGTAGGAAAATTAAAACTGGAATGACAAAGCTTTTAGAGAAAATACTTGGAACTTCCCTGGTGGCGCAGTGGTTGAGAGTCCGTCTGCCAATGCAGGGGACATGGGTTTGAGCCCTGGTCCGGGAAGATCCCACATGCCGCGGAGCAACTAAGCCTGTGCACCAGAACTCCTGAGCCTGCGTTCTGGAGCCCGTGCTCCGCAGCAAGAGAAGCCACTGCAATGAGAAGCCTGTGCACTGCAATGAAGAATAGCCCCTGCTCACCGCAACTAGAGAAAAGCCCATGCGCAGCAAGAAAGACCCAGTGCAGCCAAAAATAAAATAAATTTTAAAAAACAATAACACCATTCACTTAAAAAAAAGAAAAAGAATCCGCCTTCCAATTCAGGGGACACGAGTTCGATCTCTGGGCGAGGAACTAAGATCCCACATGCCTCAGGGCAACTAAGCCTGCATGCCCACCAACTACTGAGCCCACGTGCCTCAATGAAAGATCCCGCATGCCGCAACTAAGACCCGATGCAGCTAAAAAAACTAAATTAAATTTTTTAAAAAAGAAAATACCTTCTTGTGTTGTGTATTAGTCTTCCCACTGTCCTCCTGCAAGTGACTAGGGCCTGTGTGGAGGAAGATGGTGTGTCCTTTTTTTGTGTGCTTAAGTTTTCTTTAAAACGTCTTCGGGTGACTTAGTAGGATGATTAATATCCTACTTATGTGTTTGTTTTTTAAATAAATAATTCACTTTCCTTTTTCTCTTGGCTATGCAACTAAGGTTGTTCCTTAGCCCCCTATATATAGGGCCGCTATGTTCTCTGGGACCTAGATGTGTGTCCTTCATACTTTTAATATAATGGCCCTTCTTAACAACCCCAGGCCTCCCTTTTGCTCTTTGTATCCTGGAGATTCCCCAGCTAGCATGCAGTATGAGTCTGGTCTCACAGGGTCACACACTAGCAGTGTTTCTCAACTGTTCCATGCAACATATTGGGAAACATGACTCCTTGGTCTTTTATTTACCCTTTATATCTTCCAGAATAAAACTAACAAGTAGACATTTAACTTGTTCTCTACCCTCCAAGGTAACAACTACTTCAGAGCCCTCTCACGACACACTGTCTCAATAAAAGTTTATACTGCCTAGATGGTCACATTTCTCAAGAGAGATAGACCATGGGCTCTGGAGTTAGAATCCCTCATGTAGATTATTTTAACATCTAAATTCTTAGAGTAATCCCCACCTTAAATGGTTATAATGATACAGGATTGAATGAGGTGTTGTGAACTTAGAAAATGTAAGTTCCTTTCCACTTAATAACTTGATGATGTAGGCAGGTCCAAGAAAGTGCTTTTAGAAGTTTTTTTTTGTTAGTGTAGACTTTGCATTAAAATGGTTGGGAGCATCATTACTTCATTAGCAAAATTGAAGACCAATTAGGTCCATATGAAAAGTCAGATTAAGTACTCAAGCACCCATTTTATGTCAGTCAAGAAATGTCTTTGTGTTCACGGAGGGTAGGTAGAGTGTAGTGTCTCACAGTGAGTTCTGGTTCTAGCTTTGTCTTTGAGAATTCTTACACTTTCCAGAGTAGACTTGGTGACTTTCAGCAGTTCTCTGTAGCCAGGGCCAGGCAGAAAGTACAGTTGGCAGGAGTTGTAGATGGAAGTTTGTAGGAATTTGGGCAGCTTTTATAGAATCAGTCTTGCAAGATTGTTCAATAATGTTTAAAAATGAAACAGACTGGTTTTGTGGTTCCTCTGTTTGCTTTTACCTTCAATTAGCTTCCCCATCTTCCGATTTTTTGTTGGTTTCAGTGGTTCACCACTGTCCTGGGGCCACCAATATGCATTTACAAGGCAGGAACTTGGGGTTGCCTTTGAAGAGCTTTATGCCTGGCACCAGCCTATTCAGGAAGGTTGGTTTGGGGAAATATCATGGCCTCTTCACATTAACAATATGATCCTTAATTGCTAAAAGGATTATACAACCTTTAGCTTTACTGTAGTTTCCCACCCAAAAGCAGATGCTAAAAAATGATTGTTTTGGTGACCTAGCTGTGCTACAGTTCAACTTCATAAATCCTAGTCAGTGTTTTGCTGTTTGTTGTGACATTTTGTGGTAAGCCTCTTCTTAAGCCTTTTAGTACTTTAGTTCTCCATTTTTAAGTTGTTGGTGTTCTTAAATTAACTTTGAGATGTGAAATGTAATTTATCGTTAAGGTATTGTATACTTTAAAAATGGGAGAGGGAGAGTTTGTTTTTTATCTTCAGTCTTGGTGACAAAGGGGCTTTTCCTTGGAAAGAAGCTACATATCTGGAATTATGAGGAGTATAGGCATGGCCCACTTATTTTTCTTTCCTTGGTTTTTTAGAGTGAAGACAGTAGTCCAGAGAGGGAGGTGGAAAGCTACAGGTATGGGCTAACTGCTGGATGGGTGTGCTCTGTGGTTTTCTTTTTAACCTTCTTGCATGAGGCCTGTTTTGCAGAAGTGAAAAAATTGCCTTCAGAAAGGTGATGGCTTTTTTCCTACATTATGGGATAAATTTCCTGTTCCTAGGAAGCTAGATTTTTTTTTTCTCTCTTTTTGAACTCTTTCTCCTTAGCTGTTTCCCAAGGCAGGCTTATCTCCCATTTGAACTAGCTGCTGCCTAGTTCTAACAGCTGGGGCTGGGCAGAGGGTGGAGAAGGAGAGGGGAGAGGGGAGGGAGGGTAGGTATGTATATGTATGTACATCTACACACAGCAGCTGCCCAGCTAGCTTTCTTTCCCCTTTGCACTTCATAGCTGGAAGATCCCAAGTAAACAAGAACAAGGATGAGGACAGAACGTAGTGGATTTCACACAGATAATATTACCCTCCTGGAACCAGAAGTTGTTCAACATACTGATTTTTATTTATTTATTTATTTTGCGGTACGGGGGCCTCTCACTGCTGGGGCCTCTCCCGTTGCGGAGCACAGGCTCCGGACGCGCAGGCTCAGTGGCCATGGCTCACGGGCCCAGCCGCTCTGTGGCTCGTGGGATCCTTCCGGACCGGGGCACGAACCCGTGTCCTCTGCATCGGCAGGCGGACTCTCAACCACTGCGCCACCAGGGAAGCCCAACATACTGATTTTTAAATCAGCACTGGGGCCTAAATAAAGCTTAAGCTTACACTATATTGTTATCAACTAACAATTACACTTAAGTTCCAGAACTATTTTGGGACCTGAAAATATGACCTGATTTGAATGGTGGTCACAATTTGACAGGACAGTTTATTTGGTCAGGGTTAGTTAGTCCCAGAAACTCCAAGGAAGGCTCTGAGCTTAACACTTTTGCTGAGAGCACTAAGCATGGAAGAATGTCTTTCTGCTAGTCCTTTGACACTGACTGGGGAGAAGATAGTAGTGATTAAGGATAGGGAGAGGAAATGGAAAAAGATTTCAAAAAAGGTAAATTTTCTTCCCTTCAACCTTGTTCTATCTTCTCATACACCATATATGATAATTTTACAGGCAAACCAACTTGCACACAACAATTACTAAACTTAGTGCTTTTTGTCTTACAGTGGTTTTAGATTTGGAATGGAAGTTTTTTTGTGTTTTTTTTTAAAGTGGAAACTTTATCCAGAGAAGATATGCTTTACAATTCTTGGAGGTATCTTAACAACCTAGAATGAAACTCCTGTCACAGAATTTGGATGCATTTGCTCACAATCTGGAAATAACATAAGCCCTAGGGAAGGAGGAAGGGGGCTTTCTGCCCACATCCTATCAGCAGTCCTTAATTACTAGAAGTGGTTGAGCCTAGCCAGCAGGGCACACAAGACCAAAAAGCAAAAAATGCAGGCGGGAGGCCCAGGAACAAAATCCAACCCGCAGAGATCCTTGGTGGGCACCAGTGGTTTTCAAATTTTGATTTATTGCCAGGTTTTAAACATGGGGATTTCAAATACAAATGGAACTTTTTTTAAAATAATAATTCTATTCCTTCTTTTCTTTAAAACCCTCTCCCCCCTTTCAGGAATTTTTTCATTGTCTAGATTCTCATGGAAACTCAACAAAGATTTTTTATTTTGTTTTAAATTATATTTAACTGTCACATTTTTGCAAAAAGTCTCCCACAAAGTGAGATGTCACAGAGATAATTAGCAATTTAGGTCAGTATATTTTTGCATATGCAAGGTACTAGCTTGGGAGTTTTAGGAGACCCACTAATTACATTAGAAGTACTAAATTTTGGAAATGAAATTCAAGTCCATAAAGGTTTTAGGCTAAATTTTAAGTTATTCTGGTTGGTTATTTTCAAGTGGTATCAATTGGTTGCTTCTTTTCTACATCCCTTATGTACCATTTAACTGCCAGAAGCTCAGGGGGTGGAGGGGGGAAGCCAGTCTACTTAACTGTCTTAGGTTATGACTTTTCCCTAGGTTTTTGTACTTTTCCTTAAATAGACTAATGGTGGGGATTTTTAATGACATAGGCTCTCTTTTATAATTTAGTAGTAGGCTCTAATTTCCTCTATGCTCATATAACCAGACTTCACATTTTTGCCCTTTAAAACACATATAGATTATTGAGATGGAAGTATAAAATCCCTTCACCTGTCACTGAATTCCCTGGTTACATCAGTCAAGATAGACAGCCTGTTGTTCGCACGTACCACCTGGGCTTTTTTGCTCACCTATGCTTTACTTTGCTCTTTCACTCTTAACAAAACAAATGCTGTGATTTCTAGCATTTCTCTCCTAATCCAGTTTTTAAACTGTTTATTCCCTTCTGATATTCTTTTTTTTTTGGCATTTTTGAATTTTATTTATTTTTTATACAGCAGGTTCTTATTAGTTATCTATTTTATACATATTAGCGTATATATGTATACACTGTGTATATGTATGTATATATGTATACTCAATCTCCCAATTCATCCCACCCCTTCTGATATTCTAAATGCAGGGTGTGCTATTCTTTTGAGGGTTTCCCTTATCCTCTGATCATTTTTAATGATTTGGGTTATTAATGTTACAGCAGGCTGACTGCTCCTACCCTCACACAATTAGACTTTAAATTGTTTCCCTTAGAACAAAGTAGAGAGTATTCAAGGCAAAGAAAACTGAGACAGCCAACCAGGGACAGAAGAGAAAACCATGACTATAAATTCACAGACATGTGGTAAAAAGAGACTGAGGGAAAGTTAAGGTCTTCTTTTGCAGTGGACCCTGGGTTATAAGCCTGGAATGGTTTCTGAGCAAGAAATTTTAAAAAACAACTACTTATGGACAGTTTTCTGTGAATAACTTTTTAATTTCCGCCTAACAGCTGCATTTTTGTATTTCCATAATTGTTTTTTTATCATCACTTAACTTTGTAACCCTTTTCTAAAATTGAGTGACTTGTGATTAATTTCTGTTCTTTCTTTTCACACAAGCATGTTGAATTTAATTATACTGAAATAATTCTTGTGACCTGCCTAAAGAGAATCACCCTCCCTCATGTAATAACATTTCCATCTTGTAGGTTTTAAAAACAGTGCAGCCTTATAAATCATAAAATGAATTTTAAAACATTACAACCTTTGGCTTGGTAAAGATTACTGTAAGGAGTGCACATCTTTCCTACACTGAGCAGTGCTCTTTTGTTATAGATGTGATTTTGATTAAAATAGAGATGTAATTAGTAGTCATGTATTTCTAGTGAATAATAAAAGCATAACAACCAGTGGCCTTCCTGAAAACTTGATTCCTTTTTAAAGGAATCCTTGAACTAAAAAATCTAATTTGGTTGTTAACTGGCCTCACAAAGTTGCACCTTAGTCTAGGTAGTTTTCTATAGGAAGAGGCTTCTGATCGACTCCAGTGTACTTAGAAACAAGGACTAGCCTAACCAGTAACTCAACCAGCCCCAGCTTGGGTTAACATCTTTTTGTCTGGCAATCAGGGCTTGGTGAACTGTGTGTACCGTGTGCCAGTTGCAGTCTCCTCTCACTTGCTGCCTGTTTTTGCTTCCTCTTTTAATAGCGTGGAAGAGAGCTCCTGTCACTTCTGTCTCTAAAGTAGTAGATCAAATGGGCAGGGTCTCTGAAAAAAGCAGAAAAGCAGCTATCTGCTATTTTAGTTCTAAATTTTGCGTGGTTATGTCTGGATATTGGACAGAAGATACAGTTTCTACCTTCCTCAGTCAGATGCAGACAGGTGTCAGCCATCGTTACACAGACTAGAACATTTAGGCCTGTGCCATGACATTACTGCCTTTCATTATTTTTTAACGTCATTCTATATGTTTAGGAGTTCAGCTGTTTACCTCTTTACAGGCTGAACATAACTTCTTTTTTTCAAAGTTCCCTGTATTGTGAACTGAGCTTGAGTGAAGTCTTTGAGGTAAGGCAACCCTAATGATAAAAATGGAAAGAAGGCCTGTGAAATTTGGGAGCCTTCAGAGATACAGTTTTAGAGTCACTGCCTAAATATTGAAATGCCACCATTTGTTGTTTGGAGGGATGTGGAGCTAAATTGAGAATGGGAGTACCACATCTGCCTTGACTGCTAAATATATCCATCTCTGCTGCTCACCCATAATAGAATTTTTATGTGCACATTCATTAATCATGGTTTTAGGAACAGTTTAAAAGAGGGCAGCCACTGAAGAGACTTAGTCTACATTCCTGTTTCCTTCCTTTAAGTGTTTGAGTATTTGTCCCTGGTAGGCCCCAGTTCTTTTTCATTATTATCACTGTGGTGGCTTTTGTTTAGTTTTCTTTTGTTTTTTGTTTCTCTAGAAAGGTCAAACTACTGAAAAAAGTGTTCCTTAGTACTTTATCAAGAGGCAGAATATACTATTCCATTTTTATTTTTCACTTTTTAAATTTTCTGGCAAATTAAGATTCAGAATTAGTAAAGAAGTTTTGCCCTGTGCTACCTAAATGAATGTCAGTGAAACAGCAATTTTTAAAGTTTTCACTGTGATGAGGAACCACTAGGTAGCATACTTTGCTCTCAAGACCATCAAGAAAGCAAGGCTGGTCCAGTGCAGGTAGTAGTATAAGAGCAGTATGTTTCTGGTGGCCAGTTCTTCAGCCAGCTTGCCTCTGGCCTGCTTCTGATGGATGGTCTGAACCATTAAATGAGTCTTCTGAGGTTAGTTTGGAACCCAAATAGTGCGTTCGTTGCTGTCTTTGGCACGTGGAAAATAAGTTCAAACCAAGGCTAACAACCCAGTTCTTTCTAAAATAACATTTTCAGACCACCTGAAGTGAACTTTTTTTTTTTTCCCTTTTCTTTTGCTTCAGGTAGTTTCAGGCTTTGGGGGTCCTCAAAAACTGATTCTCAGGGAGGAGTTTGGAAGATGTGAAACAAGCTTGTGTTTCTTCTGCTCTGTTAGCCACTGCTATCTTCATGGATCTGACACTATTTATCTGACAGTGCACTTAGTACTGCTTCGCCAGGGAAAATCACACAAAACAAGCCTGGCGCATCAGCACTTTCATTGTGTGCTGGGCTGAGCCTCCCTTCACATGGTCACATCCCCCTTTTAATCCAATACTCCCTTCCCCTTCCCCAGTCCTGCCTGTTTCTGTGGCACTTATTGCTGGTTTCCCTGAGCTCCTGTTTCCACTTTGTGTTTTTTGTGGGGCCCAGGAAGCTAAAGCTGTGTGTATTTGTGGATCAGACAAGTGCAGCAAGTTAATAACATTGGCTTCTGAAGGGGAGAGTGAGGTGATGGCTGCGTTTAAGTTGGATTTCCTTCCAGAAATGATGGTGGATCATTGCTCTTTGAATTCCAGTCCCGTGTAAGTATTTTTGTTGTCTCATTTTTATCATAAGTAGAGGAACTGGGCTGTTTTCTTTGTTATTTGATAAAACTGGTCCCTTTCCTTAAAAGAGGGAAGAAAAAATTGGGTGAGGAAGCCAAAGTCCACACTACTGTTATTTTCTATTGTAGTCTGATTCTCTCTCATTACTGCTGATTTCCTCTAGCTATAAAAGTTTTGTACATAAGGATGCATTTGATATATGACCAGCAACATCAGCTCAAGTGTGCTGGCTCCAGTCCTTTTAAGCTGTAGTTTTCCCACCTGATAGATTCCAAGGTATTTTTTTAAACCATAGTTTTATTACTTTGGGTTGGGTATACAACTTCAGATAATCTTTTGGAAAGCTATTTATTTGTATGTTTGTTTATTTTTAATGATCAAATTCTTAGACTCCTATCACAGAGGACTGGTAGCTAGGGTGTATTTAGTAGTATATACAGAACGCTGTATTGACATGTAAATTAGTCCTGAACCTTGATTTCCGCACCCCTCAATCTAATTGAAAATGCAACACAATACATGATTCTGGGGACATCAGATGTGCCCCCCCAGAGGGGGGCAGACTGGATTAATCTTGATTGGGAATTTGCCTTAATAAATTTTGAATGTGGAAATGAGAAACCTAATCAGTTTGCAGTACTACTGTTCAAGAAGTGACACTGCCATTGTATGCAGCTAAAACGCCAACCTGGCTCTGAGTTATACCTATAGGGGGCCTGAATTCTGGGCTTTGTAGAAAAGAACACACTTCTAACTCTTGATTTCAGTTTCTTTAACCAGGCTTCATAGTACCTTGGAACCTAAGTAAAAGAGCCTTAGGTTATTCAAAGCCAAGAATATTAAATGGTAGACTACTCCTTAGATAACAGTAGTGCAAGTCTTTGAGATTAGGCCTCCATGTGCAAATCAGTCTGCCCTGGGATTAGGTGTAACAGGTGTTGTAATAGCAGATTCTCAACAGTTCTTTGTGGAATAGTTTTGGGGCGGGGGGGGGGCTCAAAGTTAGGTGGCTTGCTGATTTGGGATGGATCCTATGCCTTCTCTATAGTCTCCAAAATAATGGTAATTTAGTTGTGTCTTTTTATGAGAGTTCTCTTTACTGCTAAAATAAAACTTAAGCAGTAGATTATAGGTGAAATCACAATGAATCCCATCATAAAGACTTAATACATAATAAAAGTATTCCCATGTACCAGATATATGGTCCCTAGAAATAGGACTTTGTGGCTCAAATTATCTTTCACTGTAACACTTTCTCTCTATGCGTTGCAACTGCCTAGTGTTCAGTCCTTAGATACAGCATTTTTCCTCAGCCTGTTTCTCATCTTTTACAAGGTCGACCTAATTCAGTATCCCATGAAATCTGGATCATGGACCACTGTGTGAAAGTCACCTGGAGTATAAAAATGCAGGTTCTGGATCCATGCGCAGATATTCTCATGCTAGAATGGGCCCAAGAATCTATTTTAACAATGTCCCATGTGGTTTTTGTGTACACTTAAGTTAGAGAACTAATGGACTGAATACAATGCTCTTTCTGAGTACAAGTAATCAGGGAGTACACTGTTGTATTATTTTTTCCCAAGAGCTTTTACATTTGTTTTAGTCATCCAGCTTCACAAAAGCTTTGTGAGGTTAATTGGGCATAAACTATTGCCCCTGTTTTACAGATGAGAAACCCAGTTGAGAGAAGCTATACCTGACTTGACTGAGGACAGTTGGTATCAACCTTGGGCCTAAAATGCAAGTTTAATGATAGCTGCTTTACTTTTGCCCCCTAGACCTGGCTGCCTCAGTTGTCACTAAGCAGTTAACCATCAGTGCTTCTCATTATTGCAAGTCCTCTGGCCCACTCCCATGGGCATCACACACCCAAACCCCACAGAGTTGGGAAGAAGAAAGTTCTACAGAATGGTGTATGCTTGCCACCTCTTTCTTGGACTCTCAGCCCTTCTTTTCACTCAGTACTTTAGCAGTAGGCTTGATAATTATTAGTTTTCTCTCTGAAGTGATATTGCCTGGGAATATGATCTAGCAATGTATCTATTCCAAAATTTCTTTACAACAGAGAAAAATTGCTGGAGGAGCTGTGGAAGGGCTGGGAGGACCTGATCCCTAGTTCCCTTTCTTATTTATAATAATAGATATTACAGATACTTATTATTTGTAATAAATACTCTTCAGCTTCCACTGGTTCCTTTTACTTTGTTTGCACACTAGGTCATAGGTTTTCTGTAGGGATTGTATCTCAGACCTTTTCCTCTTAGCTTTCCCATTGCTTAAGGGGGCACTGATGTGCTTCTCTGATTCTCAGATCTTTATCTATCCCCCAGATGTCCCTTGAGTTCTATGACTTTGTTCTAAATACTGCCCTTTGGATACCTCCATCTGGAGGTGTCCCCATGTAAAAACAATTCCCCAAACTCTCTGTACTAGAATCCAAGAGTGATCAGTAATTTCTTTTCCTCATCTCCTTTATCGATTATCTCCAAGTTGTAGTGAGTCCTGCCGCCCAAATTTCTCAACATTGCGGGAATGGTTCCTAATCTTAGGGTCTGGTTTGTGCAAGAGCCTCCTCCTGATCTGCATATTTCCCCACTTTATTCATCCTCTAGATTATTGCCAGATGTCTTTTAAAAGACAAATCTAATCACCCCTTGTTTAAAAATCTTGGAATAAAGTTCAGGCCTATCAGTATAACATGGAAAGCCATTTCCTGGGTCTCTCCAACCTCTTTATTCTCATCAAATTTCTCTTTCTAATTTAAAAAAAATGTTTTATACGCCCCCCCCAACTTTCTCAAGTCCTTTTCCTACCTTTCTAATGTTATCTCACTCTTCTGTCCCTTCTGAGTCCTTACCATTTCCTCATCACCCCTTAGACTTTCATACCTCCATGCTACATAGCACTTTTTCCAGCTGCTTACTCCATTCAGCTTAAATCCCTGTGCACACACACCCCCTGCCCCAAATAAGTTAAACCATATTAGCCACTTTTTTCACAGAACTTTTATAAATCTGTTAAAGCATTTGTAGCATATTGTAGTCGTGTCCTTCCACTTGTTCAATGCCATTGTCTACGGGGCCGGGCTTGCTCAGTCTGCTTTTATAGCCCCTATAGTGTGTAGTATCTGATACACAGCAGGAGCTTGGGAAGTACAGTTGAATGAATGATAAACCCTGTGAGGCTTTTTTCTTAATAATTAGAGATGATTACTGAGGTAAGATCTTCAGACATTATCTCTCTTCCTCAGGCAAGAAGACTGAAAACCTTCACAAGTAGATTGTTACTGTTCTGTTGTTGAATGGTGACTTAAAAATATTGATAGCTTTTTCTAGTACCTAACACCTCAACCTAACAGGAAGATCTCCCTTTATTCAAATTAAAATTCCTTCCTTCCTTCCAGCATAGATGCATCTAGTCTTGTTCCCCTAGAGAACATCTGGTAAGTAACTTAGGCCAGTGTTTCTGGGTCCTTCTCATTCTGATGTTCTTCTGTGCTAGTTTTTCCACAGCACATTGTGAGCCAGAGGACCTTGTAGGGGTGGGTGGTGGCTGGAGATTGGGATGCAACAAGTATTTATGCCTGCTGGGGAGGTGGAGGGGTAGGTAAGTATTTGAAATTTTTCTGTCTGTATAATGAGCAAATGGAGGTCAACAAGTAATGAGAAGGGGAGAGGGAAAAAACTGAGTTATTAAAGGTTTTGGAAATGATTTTTAACCAGAGGTGAAGGTAGTATTTGCCAACCCGTCTGCAAGGAACAGATACCACTCAAGCTAGCATATATGAAAGGGTTTTCTTGTAAGGACACAAGTAGACTGGACTATAATATAATCAGGAACTCTACAGCTGAAAGACCCGGCAACTCCATCTTTTTGACCCAGGGCACACGTTCTGCTCTGTCTGCATGTGCTGCTGCTTCTGTTCTTCATCTACCAGATAATTTTGGTTGCAGCACGGCTTGGCTTTGCCATTGCCCTTCCAGGCTGTCTTGACACACCCCTCGCAAAGCATTTTCATCCCACAAAAGAAACCCTGTACCCATGAGTAATCATTCCCTCCCTTTCTCCCTACCCCTAATCCCCATTCCTAGGCAACCACTAACCTACTTTCTGTGTCTATAGATTTGCCTATTCATTTCACATAAATAGAATCACACAATATGTAGCCTTTTGTGATTGGCGTCTTTCACTTAGCATAATGTTTTCAAGCTTCATCTATATTGTAGCATGACTCCTATTATCTCTTGCCACTGCCCTTTCATCTTGTCAGCTTAACTCGTGCTGTCCCGAGTTGCAGCTTTTCCTCTTCCAACTTCACCACTGACTGCCTGTTTCTGTTAACCCATTCTAGACTCTGTAGAGCAGTCCTGTGCAATAGAACTTTCTGTGATGTTAAAAATATTCTTCTGGGAATTCCCTGCTGGTCCAGTGGTTAGGACTCTGGGCTTTCACTGCCGAGGGCCCGGGTTCAGTCCCTGGTCAGGGAACTAAGATCCCCACAAGCCATGTGGCTAGAAAAAAAAGAAAAAAAAAAAAACTTGTGTCTCTGCTGTCCTATGCAGTAGACACTGGCCATATGTGGCTAGTGCAATCGAGAAACTGGATTTTTAAAATTAAATTTAAATAGTCACCTGTGGCTAGTGGCTATTGTCTTGCTCAGTGCAGCTGAGGATCTTGATTAGCCAGGCCTATCTTTCTGTTTTAAGCATAGGCCACAGTCTTAGGTTTCCAGCAAGCCAGTGAATCAGCTTGTTGGGTTAAGATCCACCTCCTGGTCTGGTCATCTGGGGCCAAGGAATGGGAAAGAAGTGGGATAGAACATTAACTCTGCCCTCTGAGCTGGGCCTGGTGCTGGGAAGTTTTGAAAGGAGAAAGAGAAGAGAGGGTTTAAGAGTTTTGAATGGAAGTGTGCTTTGAAAATAAAGCTCTTTGTTTTCTCTCCCCTGTCTCTTCCAAATTGGTTGTTTCATTTTCCTATGGCATGTTCCATCGAGAGTCAGGTAGACAAGGCAGCCTCTGGTCCTGATCTCTCATTCTTAATGATTCGCCAGTTGCTGGGTCAGAAACATAAAAAGAAGTGGGTTGGTGTCATGCCTCTCCCCTAAAATACTTGCTGCCTTCTCATCTCCCTTCTTCCCTCACTGCTGCAGGCCATGCTTTTCCTCTCTTCCATCCTACTCCCAGGTTAATACTTCACTGAAGTACTGGCAGTACTTCCACAGAAGATAAGAATTTCCACAGACTTGTCCCTTAGGAATGACAGGGACAGTATAGGTACTTCTCCAGGGGCTGCTGAATTCATTGGTTCTTGAGTGAACATAATAAATGTATGTAATTTATGATCACTGACTCTGAGGAGCTCTCCATCAATGGGGAGGTAAGGCACAAATTTGAGAATGTGTCCAGTGATACGTAGACTGAATGCCATACCCGGATGTTGTGGGATCCTTGGCATATCACACTGGGAGTCTTGTCCCCAGGTGACTCTTTTATGCAGTGATTACTTTTAAGGACAACATGCATACTGGAAGTATGTGTGGGAGGTTCAGAATGGAAGAGCATTGTTGCTCATCTCTTCAGACACAATAACAGTTTATGAGAAAGTTTGTGACTGCTTATTACATATACATAGGTACACTTGTGGTTGCTTTTCTCTTTTTTATCCCTCGCTGATATTGGCACTGTGTCTTCATGTGCCCCAAAGAAATACCCCATGTTCTCCTTATTCACTGATATATACCACGTCTAACACAGTGCTTGGCCTGTATAAATAAGAGCTCAGTATTTATTTATTTTTTGCGGTACGCGGGCCTCTCACTGCTGTGGCCTCTCCCGTTGCAGAGCACGGGCTCCAGATGCACAGGCTCAGCGGCCATGGCTCACGGGCCCAGCTGCTCCGCGGCATGTGGGATCTTCCCGGACCGGGGCACGAACCCGTGTCCCCTGCATCGGCAGGCGGACTCTCAACCACTGCGCCACCAGGGAAGCCCAAGAGCTCAGTATTAATTGGAGGAAGAAATAAGTCAGTGCATAACTCCAGTTGCATGATGTCCACTGCACCTTGAGCCTGGCCTGATCATTTGCTGTGCTCTAGAAGTGCGTCTTAAACTGGTGCAGGACCATGTCCTGTCTCTCCCACCACCCAACTTGTTAAATACAATATGATAATTTCATAGAAAAAATAATGAGGTGTAAGCTTGCATTTTGCGTATCTTTTTAATATTCGATTGAACATATTTAAAATTATGCAGTGTGATTGCTGTAAAAGTTTCTAATGGTTAAGTTTGAAGATTGCCCCTGGTCCTTGGGGGATTCTTCTGGCTTTTGAATTGGTTATACACGGCAGGAAAGGGTGATTCATGGAGTAGGTGGACATGAAGAAATGGAGAGGGATTTGGAGAGTAAAGAGAGAAAGGAAAGGCACTTGTCTGGAATGCTGAGTCTCCAATGAACTTTTGGGTAAATCACAGTTCACATATATTGACTGTGTTTATGCTTTTGCACTAAACAGTGATATATTTAGTTTAGAAACAGCACACGAATACAGAAGGAAGGGACAAATTGAGCGCAGTTGCCTCCAGTGTAATACAAACTAATAAACTCCTGCCTCTTTTCAGAAATAACTGTCTGCTTCCTTTATAGTCAAAACATTCTAAGCACCATTTATTTGGGTTCTATATTAACCCTCCCTAGAATAGAAATGTGATTAAACTTAGTGACATTTTAATAAAATACTAAAACTGGTAATTAAAGTTGTTGGGAATGGGTTGTAGGGAGTGACTCCCATTTTTTCACTAGTCATAAGACTTTTTTAAAAAAATTCATGGTAGAATGATTTCTGTTAGAATGTTGGGATTAAGCTTCTAGAAGCAGCCATATTATATTTGTGCAACAACTTACCATACATGGTTTTAAATTAATAAAGGAAAACCAATAAAACAATGTATTCCAAAATACTTAAAAAGGAAAAAAGAGTAGGTTCATCTTGTGACAGTCAAACAATCATAGGAGATAATATCTGCTCTTTAATTTGTGAGCCCTCTTTGTGCACAGCATTCATTTTTATCAAGGTTAGTTGCTTAAATGGGGGAATTGTTGAGAACAAGAAGTTCTTCCCATCCCACATCTGAGTAATTACTTTGAATCATGCACCATACCAGGTGTGGCTATAAGAATGAATAGGAAATAAAACAGTTTCTGCCTTCAAGGAGCTCTCAGTCTCGGGAGAGGTAGACAGAGCCGGATTATGCTAAAATGTGTTAAATACTACAGTGAAGTTGGAAATTTAGTACTATTTGAGTCCTGATGAAATTGACGAGTTAACCTGAAAGAGTATGAGGAACCTTCACAGACGTAGCAGCAAGGATTGATCTGTATGACATTTGTCTTAAAGCTTTTGATGTTTAGTTAGTGCTAGATTCAGCACAGGTGACATGAGAATAGCCCTGTATTCAGTTACAAGAGATTTAGGAATTTAACAGAGGTTGAACTACTGGATTCAGCATTCTCAAGGATCTTCAAATACTATTCAAAGGAAGCAGTGGTGAAAAAACTATTGTTTTTCCTTTAAAGAAAAGTGGCATTTTATTTGGGATTGAATATTAGAACATGGCACATTGGAACATGATGATATGATGTCTGGATTTAGCAAACACTAACAAAAGTTAAACATGCTATTTGGAATTTAAGTTGTTATTGGTTTGGATACATGCTAAGATTAAGATCATGAAAGATGGTAGGAGAAGGACTTTGATTCATTTTGAGTGGAAACATTTACAGTGCAGGAGTTCCCCATGGTACTTGGCAGTGGCAGGGGTAGGAATGAAGGTATTTAAGTAGGAGTGTTACAGGTTTGATATGATGGGATTGGAGGAATTTGTGGACATTATAATGGTTACAGTTGATAAGGGAATTAACTGGTAAAATCTTGGAGAAATAGCAGTAAATTGGATAACTTAGACACACAAAACCCTAGAGTGATGACATCATTGTTTTTGTTTATATAAGTCATTTGTGAAAGTTTAAGAGGCAAAGCTTTGTTTTGACTTGGGGGCTCACTCAAGAGCATCAGGATTATGCATGAGACAGCAACATCCAAAGGCTAACATTCTAGTCAGTTCTTAGCTTAGGCCTTGGAAATCATGTGCTTCTGCTCTAACATCTACTGAAAGAAAACTTTTCACCCATCATCGTGTAGGTTGAGAATCCTGAATCTTATCCATAAGCAGTAGTTCTTTGTGATTTTATGGACATTTTAAAAAGTTTTATTAGTTATGCTTAAAAATGATTAAAATTTGCTTTAGGAACTTTACTTCTTAAGTTCTTCTGAGACTTCTCTAGATAGACAAGGAATGACTGACACTCTATTCCTTAGTTAAAGCCCAGGGTGTCCTAATCAGAATGGTGACTTTAGTTTGGGAATCTAATGGAAGGGGTGGCGTAGTGAGGGAGGGCCAGGGAACTCTGGTAAATTGAATGGAAGTAGTGAAAGGAAGTAGAATTTTTTCCCCCTACTTTATCAGGAAGTAGTTGAGACCTTTAAGGAAAAGAAGATTCTCTAGGAAGCAACATGAATACATAATAGAAGTTTTATCTTATTTTACGCAGCTCAAAGAAGATGAACGGCACCCTGGACCACCCAGACCAACCGGATCTTGATGCTATCAAGATGTTTGTGGGCCAGGTTCCAAGGACCTGGTCAGAGAAGGACTTGAGGGAACTGTTTGAACAGTATGGTGCTGTCTACGAAATCAATGTCCTAAGGGATAGGAGCCAAAACCCTCCTCAGAGCAAAGGTAAAGGACTTTGACTTTTATATGTATTTTCAATCATGTGCATGCGCTCTCTCATTGCCAGAATGCTCTTGTGGTCATATAGGGAGGGGAAAAAACCTGTCATTTTGTTGTAGCTATATCTCCAAGTCCAAACACGTTTAATGGCTTAAAAGTAAAAACTTAAGGTGACATCATGAGGATAATTTGTAAATTGGATCTTGGGCAGTCCTTTTTGAGATCTGTAAATTCAAGAGACAGACTCATGTGAGTGTCTCATTTGATCTTGAGAGTGGAATGACAAAAATAAAGTTGAAGTAAACCAACCACATAGGTTTTCTTTAGTATTTTGGCTAGAGTAAGTGGAAAGAGAAAGACTGTCCAGGTACCCGTGGGTTTCTGTTAGTGTTATAGAGGCCTTCTGGGATGGCTTAGCAACTAGGAGCAACTTGTTTGTAGGTGACCTGTTATAGCCTACAAAATGAACAGGAGGGCTTCCCTGGTGGCGCAGTGGTTGAGAGTCCGCCTGCCGATGCAGGGGACACGGGTTCGTGCCCTGGTCCGGGAAGATCCCACATGCCGCGGAGCGGCTGGGCCTGTGAGCCATGGCCACTGAGCCTGCGCGTCCAGAGCCTGTGCTCCGGCACAGGAGAGGCCACAACAGTGAGGGGCCCGCGTACCACAAATAAATAAATAAATAAATAAATGAACAGGAGAAGAAAGGCAAGCTGCTTCCAGAAATACCCAGCAGAGTGGAAGTTTTATAGGCCTGATAGTAGATAAGCTGTTAGCTTTGCCCCATACCACGTAGACATACACTTGTTTTCCCAAACGACCTATTTCAGAGTAATTTTCTGTGAAAGCTGTTCTACGGTGCAGATGTATGCAAGCATGATTTTATGTTTGAAACCAGCTTAATAGCAGAGGACCTAGAAGCTGAAGAATTATTTTCTCTTTGTGGCATAGTTAACCAAAAATATAAAGTATTATAGTTTCTGAAAATGACTGTCAATATAATATGCAGTAATTTAAAATCTTAATTGCAGGGTGATTTTGAAAGAAATCTATACCATATCTTATGGGACTATGGACTATGGACAAGACATACTTGCCCCCTCCGATCCCCAGTAAATATACAGAGCACAAAATCTCCAGATCTCCTCAGTCAAGTGCCATGTGCTGTTAGACATGTGATTACATTTGATGTAAACCAAGAGTCCAAAAAAAGATATTGAGGTCCTTGCTCTTAAGTCATTTTATAATTTAATAAATGATAATTATGTTTGAGGCATATGGTAGAAATTGGCTACAGTGTAAGGCTTATTCTGAGAAAGAAAGATTTGTAGACTACAGGCTGCAGGAGTGCAAGTCCTCTGTCTGTCTGGTTTGTACCTCAGTCTTCTTGCCCAGCACACTACCTGGTGCTGCAAGAAGGGCAGATTGAATGGCATGGTGCTGTGACCTTTGTAAGAAAAGTCATCTTTCCCAAAGAAGTTATAAGAGCAGTTAAAGAAGAATTTCAATAAAACCAGGAGACTATAGTAATGAAGAAAATGATAGAAAATCTTCCCCCCCGCCCGGCTAGGTTTTCTCCATCTCCCTCCCTCCACCCCACCCCCACCCCAATTTTAACAAACCCAGCCCTCTCTTTTAATTTTCAATATATACCTGGAGGAGGGAGTGCTCTAGGAATTATCTGCTTTCGAAGGACTGGTTTGATTTCCTGAAGTGTTGTTTATTGCAGGGTGCTGTTTTGTTACATTTTACACCCGAAAAGCTGCATTAGAAGCTCAGAATGCTCTTCACAACATGAAGGTCCTCCCAGGGGTAAGAAAGCTCCTACTAGTAAGTGGAACTGTGGTGGTTTTGACATATGGAACATACTTATACATTTCAGGCACACACTGAAAACCATTTGGGGAAAAGGGTGACTGCCACAGGAATTGATGTAAAGGAGGACATAAAGGGAATGTTTCAAAGAAGATAGGCTGAAAGTAATTCTCTTTCAACCAAGAGAATTTTGACTTGTTGACTCACATTCTATTTTGATATTTTGTGGAGGGGAAATAATGAGGCAGGCGAGAGTTCAGAGACAACTTTTAAGGTCAGTTTTGGTATTTCCTGTAGAGTCTTCATTTATGTTTCTGAATTCCTTTGGTGTGTTCAATAGTAATATTCATGTGTTTTCCTTTTTAGATGCATCATCCTATACAGATGAAACCTGCCGACAGTGAGAAGAACAATGGTAAGCAAGTATATAAAGCCCTCCCCTTATAAGGTTTCTTCTTGTGTATTTGCTGTTCTCATGGCATTTGGATTTTATTGTGCTGTAATTAATCTTTTGAGATATAATTGACATGGTAGTTTCAGTTGTACAAAATAATGGTTCAATATTTGTATATATTGCAAAACGACACTACAGTAAGTCTAGTTAACATCTGTCACCATAAATAGTTACAAAAAATTTTTTTTCTTGTGATGAGAACTTTTAAGGTCTACTTTCTTAGCAACTTTTAAACATGCAGTACAGGGCTTCCCTGGTGGCGCAGTGGTTAAGAATCCGCCTGCTAATGCAGGGGACACGGGTTCGAGCCCTGGTCCAGGAAGATCCCACATGCTACAGCGCAGTTAAGCCCGTGTGCCACAACTACTGAGCCTGTACTCTAGAGCCCTCGAGCCACAACTACTAAAGCCCACGTACCTGGAGCCCGTGCTCCTCAACAAGAGAAGCCACCGCAATGAGAAGCCCGCGCACCGCAATGAAGAGTAGCCCCCGCTTGCCGCAACTAGAGAAAGCCCACGCGCAGCAACGAAGACCCAACACAGCCAAAAATAAATGAATAAATAAATAAGTTTATTTTTTTTTTTGCGGTACGCGGGCCTCTCAGCGCTGTGGCCTCTCCCGTTGCGGAGCACAGGCTCCTGACGCGCAGGCTCAGCGGCCATGGCTCACGGGCCCAGCCGCTCCGCGGCATGTGGGATCTTCCCGGACCCGGGCACGAACCCGTGTCCCCTGCATCGGCAGGCGGACTCTCAACCACTGCGCCACCAGGGAAGCCCCCACTGCCCATTTTTTAATCAAGTTGTTTTTCTTTCACTGTTGAGTTCTGCAAGTTCTTTATACATTTTAGATATTAACTCCTTATCAGACACATGATTTGCAAATACTTTCTCCTATTCAGTAGGTTGCCTTTTTTTGTTGTTGACGATTTTTTGGGGTTTTTTTTGCTGTACAGAAGGTTTTTAGTTTGATATAGCCCTACTTGTTTATTTTTTGCTTTTGTTGCCTTTGCTTTTGGTGTCAAATCCAAAAAAATCATCGCCAAGACCCATGCAAAGGAGCTTACCAAGCCTTATGGTTTCAGGTCTTGCATTCAGTTAATCCATTACTTACTCAGAATTAATGCATTTTGAGTTAACTTTTGTTTATGGTGCAAGGTAGTGAATCAGTGCTGTAAATAATCTGTTATCTAACTTGTCTGTCCTTTTCTTTAAAATAAGTATGGCAAATAAGTCAGAGTTGACAGGGAAATATTACAAGAACATTTTAGAGTGAACTGGAATGCCTTTGATCAACGTAATTTCTTTTGAACTGGAGTGAAATGGGGAACTGAACAAATTAGGAAGGAAAACTTAGTCCTCAAGAGAATAACCAGAAAATGAAAGTGGACAGTTACATTCACTGAGATTTGTGTTCTGTTTCTCTTGTCATATCAATTAAGTGTGAAACCTCGTCCTTCTTTGGTACAATAGTATTGCTAATGAGAGCAAACTTTGCTAAGTGCTAGGCAAGATGCTGAGTACTTGCCATTTAATACTTACAGCTACCTTTGAGGTAAACTCAGTTATCTCTATTAATCACATGAGGAAACAGGTACAGAATGGTTAAGTAACTTTCACAAGATCATGAAGCTACTATATTTCGTCTAAATGGTTCCAATTATAATTTTAAGATACCATTGATTGTAAGAGTAGGTGCTAAATTATGGGGGAAAATGTGTATCTTAAAATCGGTGAAATCTGGTATAAAGGCACAGAGCTCTGTGCTGCACTACCTCTTGTAGTAGTAATGTTCAAGCCTTTTGTTTTTTACTGTCTTAGCAGTGGAAGACAGGAAGCTGTTTATTGGTATGATATCCAAGAAGTGCACTGAAAATGACATCCGAGTCATGTTCTCTTCATTTGGACAGATTGAAGAATGCCGGATATTGAGGGGACCTGATGGCCTGAGCCGAGGTGGGTACATTTTTAGCCTTTAAAAGTACTCATCTTAAATTTGGAGTCTCTTTTTAATTGGATCAGTGGAAACCGGTGATCTCTAGCCAACATGGCACTGTCATGATGGAGAGGGTTGGGTTTGGTGTTGTATATTTAGGTCCCGTCACAACAACTATCAGTTGATCCCAATTCCCTCAAGGAGTCTACATTCTGCACTTAAGTGTCATGTATTAAAGTTCTCTGCTTCAGTCCTTGGAGAGGTTCTCCATGCCAAAACGGAAACACTTCTTTCACAAGAGAAGCTAGAGAATATGATTCCTCCTTTATCCCTCAAGCACTTTTTCCCCTGTGTGCATCCCTGGTTTCTCATTAAAGCACGTATCACTCTGTCATAACATATCTGTATTCTCCACTGGATCATGAACCCCTGAAGGCAGGAACCATGTCTGTATTGCTAGCATGTACTTGGGCACACAGTAGGTGCTCAGTAAGTGTAAGTCAGATAAATAATTAAACAAATGAATGGATGAGTTATTGATTCTTCTCTTACCAGGTTGTGCGTTTGTGACCTTCACAACAAGAGCCATGGCACAGACAGCTATCAAGGCAATGCACCAAGCACAGACCATGGAGGTAGGGGCAGATGAACGAAAGGGGGAAGTTCCTTGGACTGAGAGCGGTAGGACAGTTGACAGTCGAAGCCCAGTAGCATGTATAGCATTTGATTGCCCTAAAAGTTAAGAAGGCCAGACATCTTTAAATTAAAAACTGGTGCTTTCTTTAAAATTAGCATATTGGAACTAAACTGAATTATGTCTTGCCACTTGTGTCTATCAGGAAGAGAATCATTTGACAGTGAATGAAATTAGAATGCAGCCTGTGCGTCACTAGAAAGGAGGATTTTTCCCTTCACCCAGAATGAGGATTTTGACCCTTTGATTTTGGTGTTTTCATAGGGCTGCTCTTCCCCCATGGTGGTAAAATTTGCTGATACACAGAAGGACAAAGAGCAGAAGAGAATGGCCCAGCAGCTCCAGCAGCAGATGCAGCAGATCAGCGCAGCATCTGTGTGGGGAAACCTTGCTGGTCTAAATACTCTTGGACCCCAGTATTTAGCAGTGAGTCTTTGTGGTTTGCTTTCTGCAGGCTGTGCAAGCTCCCAGCTGTTTCTTCTGCTGCTGTCCCTAGCTAACATACATAATGGCAGTCACAACTTTTAGCATATCAAAATTTTACATAAAAATTCAGGCAATGAAATGTTCTTTGTCATGTTAGTCTTGTGTGCACGCACACTCTCTCTCTCTCATCGCGCATCTTTGGTTATATCTTGAGCTTCTGCTCAAATTACAGTGAAATCCTAATTTTCTAATAAAAAAATTTAGGAACATCTCATATGTCCCTGCCCCCAAGAAAAGAAATTCCTGAGGAAATCTTAGCTACCAAATATTCTTTCTCCATATCTCTTTCTAGTAGATTGTAGAGGGCATCCTTAAAATTCTTATTGAGTCTTCCCTGTAGAGTATGATAGTAAATGATTCCGCTGACTGAGAGATCAAGAGATTAACATGGACATTATTAAATGAGTATTACAGGTGTATATTTGAGTTCACTAAATAGTAAATAGGTTTCCTTTGATTTCTCTCTTGTTGTGTTTGAGTCATCGAATCCAGAAGACGGGCAGGCTCCAATTGGTTAGATTTATTAGATCTGCAATGTATATTACGGGGGATTATCACTGCTTTAACCCTTAAAAGAAGTGCAGATAGCACAAGACACTTAAAACTGTCTCATCTTTGAATCAGAAAGAGCAAGTCATCTGTGAAGTTACCAAGGAAGGAAAATAAATGGTGAAACTACTAGATTAGTATGGATAGTTAGAAATATACACATAGAAATATAGTCATTCACTCCTCATCCTTTAAAATATTATTTTATATGGAAACAGAAGAAAGGCAATGTTTTCTGTCCCCCAGTACTAGGTTTTGACTAATTTGATTCCCTCTGGTTTCCATGTTTTTAAAATGTTAGAAGAAATCCCAGTTTACCCTCACTAGTAATTCTCTGAAGTCAAAAAGTATAGATGGTTGTTATATTCCTACAAATTAAATTGTTTCTCGGTGCTAGAACATTGCTTGTAAGTTGAGAAAATTCAGAGAGATTTTAGGTCTTCTGCCAAAATAATGCCTAGAAAATTATCTCCATGATGTGCATTTGCTTTTGGAGAGTTTTGGAGCCTTCTTTTAGGGAAGACTCCCCATTTTGTTGTCATTGCCACATCTAGCAAGCACATGATGGTGTATGTTGAGAGCTGTGGTCTCTTCGTTTCAGTTAGACATGATCCCCGCCCTAAGAGCTCTTCTCATTTAGGGAGGAAGTGAAGTGCCAAGTACAATATGCACAGTCCACCAGTTGGGACTGAACTCGTTGCCCAAAGTATTTAAGAAGACAGAAATGAAGACATGTGAGTGCTCATGGACTGTGAAAGTGATAGTGCATCATCATTAATTATGAGGTACTGGAATATGTGGACTTAGAACTAGAGCAGGTAGTTCTTAATCTTTGAGGTAGCAGACCCCTTTCAGAAGCTGGTAAATATTCTGTGTATGGACACTTTTTCATTCTGCCTCTGGAGGTTTGTGGACTTGCTGAAACACTTGTGGAATAGAGAGATTCCTGATGACAGAGGAACCAGGTCAGATGTTTATGGGAATGAATAACAGATTGAATAAAGAATCCAGAAACCAGAATACCATCTGTTCATAAGGAACAGTGATTGGGTTTGAATGGAACAAAAGGTTTCAGCAGGTTGGTTAGATGAGGGTTGCAGTTTCCTAAGGTACAGAGTAAGGTCATGGAGGTCATTAGCTCACGGACAGGTCCTCTTGTTTTATTTGTTATGGAACAACCATTGAAAGAGAATGTACGCTGAACGGATATGGACTGATCCAGCAATCACTTGGTCATCTGCAACAGTGAGATGAATGAGGCTAGATGAATGTGTAGCATTCTAGTTATGACAAGATTGATCTAGTCCCAGGTTCATTGTGGCCGGTAAAGGATGACTCCAAGAAATACTCTGAAATGGTCAGGTTTGGTATTTTAAATAGTTGCGTGAAGCAGAAATTAGGTCTCCAGGTGGGAACAAGTTACAAAATAAGATGTGTGGACCTAACAAAGGAGCATTTGGGAGAAGAACTAGAAATGGCAGTCACTAATATGCAGACACTCCTCTAAGTGGACTACATGGCTGCTTGAGTTGAGTTTAGTTCTCTCCTCTACCTCTGTCCTCTGCTGTGCTGCATTCTGTTGCCAGGGACTCGAGCTTGGCTTTGTACTCAACAAACACAACTGTCTTCTGGGCCAGGGCTTTAGCTGTGTTGTGTTGTCCTGTGCTGTCATAAGCCTTATGTTTTTGTTGTGTTGGCTTGGGTTCTTGTCTTCAACTTTCTTCTCTGGGGGCCTCTGCACTCTCGCTTTGCTGTGCTGTAGAGTTACCCCAGATGCAGAACCAGCCCTCACTCTCACTCTTGTTCTGTTTTTGGTGTAATGTCTAGCTTTATTTGCAGCTCCTTCAGCAGACTGCCTCCTCTGGGAACCTCAACACCCTGAGCAGCCTCCACCCAATGGGAGGTAAGTGTTTCACTGCTGCGGAGGAGCAGCAGCAGCCAAGCCAGCAGACCCGGCTGACAGCAGTCTGAGGGTTTTCTACCGTTTGTGCAGAAAAAAAATTTTTTCCCACTCATTACATAAACCCGACATAAGATGAACCTCCTAGGATTCAACTACCTTGTCTGTAGAAGGTGGCTCTTTTAGCTGTTGATATCATATTGCTCTGCAGTTGTCTGCTGCTCCCTACCCCCTTAAGTCTCTATTAAGGAGGAAGGTGGAAAAGAGCTGTTAGCATCTGCAGACTATCTGCAGCTACTTTGATAAGGAGAAAATTACAGGAATTCTTTATTTCCACAATAAAGTGACTTTTTCAGTGACTCTGAGGAAAAGTCTAAGATGGCTTCTATGTGCATGGCTTTCCGTGAAGCTGCTAGAACCCAGGCAGTTACTGTCTTACACATGTTATTTCTTAGGTGAATTACCTTTTTTGGTGTTAACATGCACAGAAAACTTAATTGCCAAATACCTGAGTTTATAACAAAAGGAGGCTCCACAGACAAACCTGAGGCAGGGGCTGTCAGGAAAGTTAAGGAAGCAGGGAGGGGACCATTCCAGAGCTGCCTCCCTCTGCCCTGCTGCAGCGAGATAGGGCTAGGCAGGTGCATCTGAGGAAGGGATGATCTTAGGAAAACTGCAGTGGTTCATTTTTGTCCCAGGGACTTAAAGTTTGCTGTGTTTTCAAAAAGTTGCTAGATTGTAAATCTGTGTTGTAGCCTTTTTATTCTCATTAATTCTCCACCCTCACCCATCTGCCTTTCATTATCTAGTAAAAGTTTGCCACACATTGTCAGTGCAGTTCAGATTTCTTGCTCTGCTTATACCTGTGTTGCCTAGGTTCTACTTGGAAGTCTTTTCCTCAGTGTTTTTTCTCTCTTCTTTTTCTGATAATTAATCTACTATTCAGGTGGTGGTTTTTTCTTTGTTCTCTCTATTATTGCTGTTTTCACGTGTATCCCCCTGTCATCTCCTCCATTGCCTTCTGGATCTCTACTACATTTTCTGCGTTTTCACCTCCATTGCAGAGAACAGATCCCCTGTAAAGTGTGAGTGAGGGGCTCAGATGCAGACTCGTTCTCTTCCACAGGGTTTGGCATTGCTCTCTTAGACACCAGGCTCCATGGTAGAACACAGAATCCACCCCTCTTTTCTGGTTTCTTAATTGCCCATCCATTTGGGCTGGTATGCTATTGGATTAGACATCTATTATCTGAGGAAATGTTCAGTTTCTGAATGAGTTGAGTGAGATCTGAATCTTTTTGGAGCTCTGTAGTATTGCCTGTATCTAGAACAGTTCCTCTTTGGGACCAGCCTTCTGCCAGTGTGCACGGTCATTGCTGGAGTGAATATGAGGCACCCTTATCTGTTGGCTGATCTCTTGCTTTGGATGTTGCAGGGTTAAATGCAATGCAGTTACAGAATTTGGCTGCACTAGCTGCTGCAGCTAGTGCAGCTCAGAACACACCAAGTGGTACCAATGCTCTCACTACATCCAGCAGTCCCCTCAGCGTACTCACCAGTTCAGGTAAGCATGTATAATAGGGCCACTGTGCCCTTGTGTGCCTTGGGCAGAATCCCAAGAGAGGAGTATGTCATTCTGGAGAGTAGTTAACACCCATTTCCAAAGGGGTCAGATCATGAACAGTAAATTTTCAAATGTCTTTTTTTTTTAAATTAATTTATTTATTTTTGGCTGTGTTGGGTCTTTGTTGCTGCACTCCAGCTTTCTCTAGTTGCGTTGAGCGGGGGCTACTCTTCATTGCGGTGCACAGGCCTCTCATTAAGGTGGCTTCTCTTGTTGTGGAGCACGGGCTCTAGGTGCGCAGGCTTCAGTAGTTGTGGCATGCGGGCTCAGTAGTTGTGGCTCGTGGGCTTTAGAGCACAGGCTTAGTAGTTGTGGCTCACGGGCTTAGTTGCTCCGCGGCATGTGGGATCTTCCCAGACCAGGGCTCAAACCCATGTCCCCTGAATTGGCAGGCGGATTCTTAACCGCTGCACCACTAGGGAAGCCCTCAAATGTCATCTTCTGACTTAAGAGAAATCTCGTAGTTTTTAGTCGGTTGTAATCATCACTTGCTTCTATGTCCTGCAGGGACAGTTATCAAAATCAATAGCTCGGGGGGGAAATCAGTAACTGAAAAACCTCTTTATAAAGAGAATACTTGAGTAACATAACTTGTGCTTTGGTTCCTGTTGACCTGAGAAAGTAAGTGTTGGTCTGAGTTTAACTCATGGATGTCTGACAGCAGGGTCCTCACCCAGCTCCAGCAGCAGCAGCTCTGTCAATCCCATCGCCTCCCTTGGAGCCCTACAGACACTAGCTGGAGCAACAGCAGGCCTCAACGTCAGCTCTTTGGCAGGTGAGGGCCAGTCCCTGAATGTCATCGAGCCGTTCTTTGTGCAGATAGCACATTTTAAACAACTCTGGTAGGGGTGCCGTTAGAATGAATGATGGGGGTGGCCCAGTGAAGTTAGAAATGATCATGGGAGTTTGAGTCAGACCTGAGTTAAATCCCATCTCTGCCCCTTAACTACCTGTAACTTAAGACCACCTTTCTGAGATCATTTTCTCATCTATGAAGTGGGAGTAGAATACTTTGAGGGTTATTAAGTTAAATGAAAACATAGGTAAAGTGCTGAGCACATTACTTAGTACTGTGTCTGGCAACTAGTACATGCTCAGTAAATGTTAGCAGCTATTTTGATGATAGGATTTGCCCACATCTTGTCATAGACTATATGTATCCCTTTTAGTCCCCAGTCCTGGGACTCTTATTTTACCACATTCCAGCTCTTTGTGAGAAAATGGCAGCAAAGCCAAAGAAAAAAATGGGGCAAGTCGTATAAGTGGTATCACTTCTCGCACAGATTGGAAGAAGATAATGGGGAGAGCCGCACCTGGGTGTGGCATTTTTAAATGTCCCCATTAGCTACAAGGCCTGGTGAGTGTCCTAAAATCTGACCAGTCAGAGGAATATTCCTCCTCAGGGAGAAGCTAAGGAGATGAAAAGGGCGTACTTTGGAGTTTGTCTTTGGCATCGCTTGAGTCTTTCCAATCTGTTAATCCTGCTCTTCCCCCCACCCTCACCCCCAACCAAGGGATGGCTGCTTTAAATGGTGGGCTGGGCAGCAGTGGCCTTTCTAATGGCACTGGGAGCACCATGGAGGCCCTCACGCAGGCCTACTCGGGGATCCAGCAATATGCTGCAGCGGCGCTCCCCACTCTGTACAACCAGAACTTGTTGACACAGCAGAGTATTGGTGCTGCTGGAAGCCAGAAGGAAGGTGAGTGCCAAGGGAAACTGGAGTCAGGGACAGGGTTGGGTGCTCCATCTGACCAGCACTGAAAAGCAGGGCAAAGCCCCGGAGAGCCATGTAGGTGGTCAGGCCAACACTTCTCTTTTTTTTTTAAACACTTCTCTTTGGCAGTGTCAAGGGTAGACTGAGAAACTGTGATCTGCTTTCTGCATGTGGCTCAGGTCAGAACCTCTGTATTCTCTCCTGAGATGGGGCTGCAGTTTTTAGATGAAGAAACATATTGGCTTTATTGTGTCTGACACCATTTGGCAGTCTGCAGTCTGTTTTTGTGTGTGTTTTTGTTTTTTACTGGGATATAGTTGCTTTACAATGTTGTGCTAGCTCCTGCTGCACAGCAAAGTGAACCAGCCATATGTAAACACATAGCCCCTCCCTTGCGGATTTCCCTTCCATCCAGGTCACCACAGAGCACCAAGTGGAGTTCCCCGTGCTGTACAGCAGGTCCTCACTAGTTATCTTGTTTCATACCAAGCGGCGTACATATGTCAATCCGAATCTCCCATTTCATGCCACACCCCTGCCCCGCCCCTCCCCACCGTGTCCTCACATTCGTTCTCTACATTTTGTCTCTATTTCTGCTTTGCAAAATAGGTTCATCTGTACCATTTTTCTAGATTCCACATATATGTGTTGATACACGATATTTGTATTTCTCTTTCCGGCTTACTTCACAAAAATATGGAACACTTCACGAATTTGCGTCCCATCCTTGCCCAGGGGCCATGCTAATCTTCTCTTTATCATTCCAGTTTTAGTATATGCATTGCCGAAGCGAGCACTGGCAGTCTGTTTTTGTTAGGAAGTCTTCTCTGTGGATTATAAATCTGTCAGAGGTTATCTTCTGTCTAGGTGTCCCTTATAGCTCTGTCATTTGGCATTTTCCTCACTTTCTGATCTATGCTTTTCCTAACTGAGGACAAACTGAAGGGTGATGAGACAGGAAGAGTTGATGGAGTGGGAAGTATGGAGTGGGAAGTATGTGCCTTGACATAAATGGTATTAATTCAGGAGAGGCTTTTTAAGCAGAAAGAGGCCTGAAAGTGGTTTGTATGAATAGAAGTTGCTGCCAACATCTCTGTGCTCATATATGACTGGGTTTTCTTAACCAGGAGCTGGCAAGATTTAAGCACTAATGTAGGAAATAGACAAGTATCCTCTCTTGCTTTAGCAGCAAGGAGCCTTGGTGCAGTGCATCCTTACCAGCTCTGAATTGGACATTTATGTGCCCTAGGATGTGGTAGTGGGGGAACTGATGGAACTCTGGAGATAGACAGTAAACAGAAGCATGAGGTGTTCCAAATGGTGCTCTGAAGAATGATGAGCAGCAGGAAGGAGGAATAGAGAGTGCCAGAAAGATAGCATTTTATAGAGAGAAGGAGGTCTCTTTAAGTTGATGTTTAAGTAAAGACCTGAAGGAAGGAAGGAAGCCATGCATATATCTAGAGGAAGAAGAGTAATGGGGCAGAGGAACAGCAAGTGCAGAGACCCTGAGGCAGCAGTGTTCTGTATGTGTTTGGCAACAGCAGGGAGGCCAGGGTGGCTGGAGACTGGCTGGACTGCGATTGTAATAAAACTCTGTTTTGAAGATGTGCTGCATATATACAATGGGATATTACTCAGCCATAAGAAATGAAATAATGCCATTTGTAGCAACATGGATGGACCTAGAGATTATCATACAAAGTGAAGTAAGTGAGGCAGAGAAAGACAAGTATCATATGATATCACTTATATGTGGAATCTAAAAAAATGGTACAAATGAACTTATTTACAAAACAGAAAGAGTCATAGATGTAGAAAACAAACTTTATGGTTACCAGGGGGAAAGGGGGTGGGGAGGGATAATTTGGGAGATTGTGATTGACATATACATACTATATATAAAATTGATAACTAATAAGGACCTACTGTACAGCACAGGGAACTCTACTCAGTACTCGAATGACCTAATGGGAAAAGAATCTAAAAAAGAGCAGATATATGTGTGTATATATATATAACTGATTCACTTTGCTGTACGGCAGAAACTAACACAACATTGTAAATCAACTATACTCCAATAAAAATTTTTAAAGAAAACACCTCTTCTTTGGCCAGGAAATCACTGAGTGTAAATGGTTGAAGAGGAAAGCATATTCTAGTTCTGAGCTTAGTTGTTTATCATAGGCACATTTTAAAAATATGTTTTTACTGAGGCACAATTTACATATGGTAAAATTCACCCTTTTGGGAATATAGCTCTGTGAGCTCTTGACGAACACACGTAGTCACGTAACTGCTGCCACAGATGTAGAACATTTCTATCACCCCTAGAAATTCCCTCATGTCTCTTTATAGTAGGTCCCTGCCCCAGCTGCCTCTGGCAATTACCAATCTCTTTGCTGTCCCTATTGTTTCTAGGCACAATTTTGAAACCTGTTTTATTTATAATCTCTACCTCCTTTTCTGTTGTTCCTCTACAACCCTGTAGTCTCTGGTTTTATTGCACCACACGCAAATCTGCCTACTTACTGTCCCAGCACACCATCCTCCCACAAGGTCGAATTCTGACCTTTGTCAATGAGACAGAGATTGAGAATGGTGAACGGGAAAGAGGGCAGGAACCTGTTTCAGCGATCACCCTTCAGCCCCCTGCCTTGTATTTAGAGAATCTGTTTAGTTCTCCAGGTGAATTTTTGTTGGTTGGGATGCTGTGAGTTGTAACACAGGTGGAAATGAGAGTCGGTGCAGGGGATGAGTGTGCTTGACACTGACCTGTTCAATCAATGGGGATTTTGAAGGTCCAGAAGGAGCCAATCTGTTCATCTACCACCTGCCCCAGGAGTTTGGAGACCAGGACCTGCTGCAGATGTTCATGCCCTTTGGGAATGTCGTGTCTGCCAAGGTTTTCATAGACAAGCAGACAAACCTGAGCAAGTGCTTTGGTACGTTGGTGTTTCTTCTGGTGTCGGGAGAGCTAAGCACGTTCACCAGTTAGAAAGGGGGAGGAGGGGCTGAGAGCAGAGAAAGGGGGAGAAGGGGCTGATAGCAGGAGAGCTGCGTTTGAGTTTGTAGTTTAACTTAGCCTCTGGCAGGTTACATTGCCTCGTTTTGAGCCTCAGTGTTTTCATTTCTGTAGTGGGAATGATGATTTGTACCCACACTGTCACTCCAGAGGTAAAAATAATGTATGGAAAATGGCTTGGCCAAAAAAACTTTCAGGTACTGTGTAGATGTCAACTGCTGCTGTTAGGAACCTGATTTATTTCATGTGATATAATTTCAAGAATTCTTGTTCCTGCTGAGAAAAATTGGGATTTGAGACTAAGCTCATAAGGTATCTCTTGCATAAGGAAGATTGAGAATCTTCCTGCCTCGTTATGCCCCTCACCTAGGTTTCTGCTTGGACACACAGGTTTTGTAAGTTACGACAATCCTGTTTCGGCTCAAGCTGCCATCCAGTCCATGAACGGCTTTCAGATTGGCATGAAGCGGCTTAAAGTGCAGCTCAAACGTTCGAAGAATGACAGCAAGCCCTACTGAGCGTGCTCCCCTCTGAGACTGGAGTGAGAGGGTCTTCTGGTAAGTGGGGGAGGAGCACCCTTAATGATTCGAAGCCCTAAGGCTGTGTGTTGACAGCCCTGGACCCTGATCCCTGCCACTCTCGCAGGCACAGCTTGCCCTGAAGACTCGGCTACTGCCTTCTGTGGGAATTTCGCTTCGTACAGAGGACAAGTTTGTGCTTTGGTTTCCAGTGTTTTACTTTGGAGTTTAGGTGCCATATCCTGAGTTTTTTTTCTTTATTTAAAAGTTTGCTGTGTTTGTAACCAGTGTGTTGAGAAGGACCAACATCAAACTGCCCTGGGGGAGGAGGGGGAATGGAGAAACATTAAAAAAGAAGATCAGAATTTGCCCCAAACTACCCGAAGAGAGAGGACTGAGTGAAACAAAAAATTGACCCCCAGAATCTTCCTGAGCACGAGAGTGGGTGAAATGAGAACTGACATCCAAGAGCTTTTGTGGGGTGGAGGAGGTGGGGTTGGCTTTGGAGAGTGAGAGTGACTTGACACCCAGCAGCCCCGGGAGCTGGAGGCTAAAACTCCTCCATAGCTGCCTTCTGTGGAAATACTGAGTTCTTGCCACCTATTTTTTAGATTCTTGTCTGGAATTTCTGCCCCTCTTTCCTAAGAAGGGGCTAACAATTCTCTGGAAATAAAGCACCTGTTAAATTAGCCTGACATATGCAAAAAGCAGGGATATATCACCCATTACCAGCTTTCCCAGCCAGCCATTGGTGTTGGATTGGCCCTGCCCTCCTGCCTGGTGGCTGTTAGGAAGCAGCAGCCAGTCAAAGAGATTGTTTTTAGTTTATTTCAACACCAAACTATTAGACCGTGGCCATTTCTACCAGGTCCATTTAAAGAAGGCCTCTGGGGAAGACACTGTCTGGTCTCTTCTTTATAGTTGACCACAGCGAGGAATGTCTCTTCCATCCCCAGCCACAGGTTTCTCACGAGGGTAGATCCAAGAAGGGCTTACAGCAACTAGTTGAAGGGAGCACCTCTCCTGAGCAGAGTGATCAAAAGCCATCAAGCTGGGGGAGGAGGAGCCTGCTTCTTGGTGTACCTGAATCATAAGGTCCCTTTAAGCCAGTGCTGCGTTTGCCAGTGGCCAGCATTCAGTGCTTAAAAGGATTAAGAAATCCATGTTTGCCTCCTTGGTTGAGATGTCCCAGATGTAGTGTCAAAACGGAGGCAGGCCCCTCTTCTGCCCGCTCCAGCCCCATCTTCTGCTCTTGGCGACAGAGGAGACAACAGGACGTTTACAACCTCCATATGGATTTAGTGTTCATTTACCTCAGCATCACCGTGTTCGTTTTTGTCCTCGTGCTTACAGTTAGCTCCCTGCTGCCTCCCACAGGTCTCACTGCAGCCCTTGCCTGTGACCCACACAGCCTCTGGGCTCTGCCTCTGCTCCCAGAAATGCTGCAGGGGTGGAGAACCAGAAGGGACACGCTGTTGGGAATGTGTACCTGGGCAGAGGTGGCCCTGTTAATATACGATCTTTAGCCAAGGCCAGGGGCTGGGTCCCTGGGATCTTAAACCTCACAAACATCAGTCCTGACCCCTAGCAGCAGAGGTGAGATTAAAGGGGTTGGTTTGCTATTAAGTCAGATGGGGGCTCTCTCCTTGTCATGCTGTCCATTTGGGCCACAGACAAGGATTGACTGTCTTGCTGTTGTGCAGGTAGTTGGTGGTGTTGGATTATCCCATTGAAGCTGGGACAGCTGTTCCCTTCTCATAGTGATAACTTGGGTCTGTTGTCCTCTAAGAAACATGAAACGTACTTCTTAAGCTGAACCACGTAAACTTGAATTCCACGCACTGGGAGAAATGTGTCCTGTGTTTCAAGGATAAAACTGTTCCAAAGGCTTCCAGGGTCATGATGGGATTTTTTAAATAAATGCAAAAAATAAAAATAAAAAAGAAAAAAGACAACAAAAAAAGAAAAAAATGCTAGGTTGGGGAGGCGCTGTTCTGAATCCCAACCAGCTGGAACCAAGAATGTCGTTTCTATTTTTATAGAAGTTTTATACAGCTCCGGGGTGGAGAATATTTATTACCTAAATTATATCTCTGGAAAAGGCCAGGATTTTGTAGAATCCAGAATGTGATTGTTGTACACACAGGGTGCTGTGTATGATTGAAACTACTGACTTTCTGTGGCCGTTTGCAGCCCAGCTAATCTGCCAGAGGGGGAAGGAGTTAATGCTGTGAATTGGCGGAGGAGAGAGCTGTGCTCCCCAGGGTGCTGCCGGTGCTGTGATCGCTAACCTGTTCTGTCTTCCTCCTTGGCCACTGTGGGGTTTTCCAAAGCCCAGAACTCCACTCTTCTTCCCACTTTCTTCCCTTTCTCTCCCTCCTCCCCCAGTTCACTATTATTTGTACACAGATTTGCCCTGGGCTCCGGGACCTTATGAAACCCCTTCCCTATTGACATGAAAGGTAAAGGTGTAATCAGCCCACTTGGATACCACACTCTGAGGTTTCATACCTGCTTGTGGGTTCTTGTTTCTAAAAGAAGCGTGCACCTCAGCAGGGCCCTGGGCTGCCACAGCGGCCAGCTGGTGAGCCCAGGCACTTCCCTCTGTTCTCTTGTCCCCCGCCCAGCGAATTCCCACAGCAGTGCTGCCCTTGAGCACAGTTCTCTCCCTAGGCCAAAGATGGTTTTGTGAAGAAGCTGCTTCCCTACAAGTCTCATGGTGTGAAAGCGTCAGCTCGGAGAGTGGAGACTCGCAGTCAAGTCTTAAGCAGCCCTTTTCTGTTGTGTGGGGGTCTCATGTGTATAAGTGTGTTTTCTGCTGTAGTTCTGTTTCTTACTTGGGTTTCATCATGAAAGTGATTTGCCTTGAATGCAGCCAGACACTGTCTCCTGGGTCCAACATGAGTGGCCAGGGCCTGCGTGGAAGCTAAGAGCTTGGATTTCCGGGAACAAAGGGCCATCCGCATAGGATTGAGGAGAAATCCTGGCCCTCTTCCCTAAAGAATTCTCCCCACCCCAGCCTGCAGCTTTGACTTTCTCCCTGAGTCTTGACCGGGGGTTGAGGGAGAGGCTGAGGCTCTGCTCCACCAGAGAGACCTTTTCGGATGTGTTTGGGCACTTCTGGGGAAATCCAAGCCTTAGGTTCCCTCTGTCTCTGGCAGTTGGATGTTTTCTTGGTGTCCTCCATGTCCTTTTTTGACTTTTCCCTGTGTCCATTGTTAGCATGTGCAAAAGTTCCCTGTCATTGCCCAGCCCCTGCCCCGCCCGCCTCCTCATTTCAGGGCTGTACAACAGTGAGTGTTCCTGTTCTCTCTCTCTTCGTTTGGATGTATTGCTCTGTGTAACTCAGTGGGTCTCCCTCTTTCTGGTTTGTTTTTTTTTCTAGATTCCTGCCGTTTGTTCATCGTTGTGCCTAAAGCATGTCGATGTGGCGTCAAGTACATCGTCCAAATCCCTGTCTCTTCAGCTTCTCTGATGCTTGAACTCTCACCTTTGACCTTGTGTTGACCTTTGATGCTGACGTGTATTTTTATTATGTTTGTTTCTTTCTTTGTTTTTTCTTTTTTCTTTCCTTTTTTTTTTCTTTTGTGCTGCCAAATTGGTTTTGCTAGAACGACTGCTGAAGGGGAAATATTTAAACTTGCATTTGAATATAAAAAAATCTATTTTTCTAGAACTTCATAAGATAACCACTTGATTTTGTGATTCCAATTCTTTGTAATTGTCTTCAGAGCAGCCCTACTAGCACATACCGCGTGGTGTTTGTATTTCTGTGAACACACAGCCAGTCTGTTTCTAGGCTTTGTTTCTCTGTGTGCTTAGTTTTAAAGACAACTTTGAAGTAAACAATGAAATAAAAGATGTCACTAAAACCTTTGAGGCTCCTGAGCACATTTTGCTGATATAGTTTGTGGGGCTTGAGGAGACCGCATGTGTTCCCATTTTTGTTTTTCTGAGTTCTCAACTGCAGAAAACACCTGAACTCTTTTTCCTTTTTGACCACCGGCTGCAGTTTGGGCCGCAGCCAGCCCTTTTTCTTGTGTGGTTCTTCCCTGGAGCAACCCTGCCGGGAGTCTGCAGAGCCCTCTGGCCCCTTCCCCTCAGCCCTGCTGTGCCCACCTCCATGCTTCTTCCCACAGTCTCCACAGCAAAATGTGATGCTTTGATTTTTTTGTTTTTGTATTGTTTTTGTGTTTTTGTTTTGAATTTTTTCCTTTCCTACTAAGATTATGCCCAGAAAAAACAAGTTTTGCATGTTTCCTGCTGTTTCTTCACACCTTCGTATATATCACCTTCACCTCTCTGTTTTCTATAGTTTGTGCAGAAACTGACCGATTTAAAAGGGTTTCAAAGAAGCTGTTTTAAATTGATGTAGGGTTAATTTTTTTTTTCCAAGATTGTATTATTTTTATTTTGAAGTGGCAACTTTCTCCTCTATTGCCCTTAGAGCGTTTGCCTGTGCACTTAGACTGTCACCTCATATGGCCTCCGGGTCTCGGCGGGGCCTTCAGGAGGCCGGTTGCTCTGCTCAGAGGCGGGTGGGAAGGGGGTCCAGAGAGGCACAGGGGCAGAGGTAGAACTCAGAAGGCGGCTGTGGGTGGGCGAGAGGCTAGTAAGCACCCTCAGCGCCGAAGAAGGAGTGCGCTCTTAGCCACTCGCAGGAGGCCGTCTGCGCCCGAAGTGGCAGTACATCTGCAGCGCTTCTCCTAGGTGACAAGCACAATACTACAGTCTTCACACTGTTTACAGCCCTGGGCACCAGCCACCCCACACTGGCTCCTCACTGCAGCTCGGCTCTTGCTCAGCTAGTGGGGTGGGGGTTAGGGCGGGTTTGGTTTTGTTTTTGTTTTTGTTTTTGTTTTGTTTTGTTTTGTTTTAATTGGGTGAAGAGCCAAATAGCTACTGTCCCTGGGTGCCAGGCAAGCCAGTTCCTTGGTTCCCCGAGGGGAACTTGCCCTCCTCTCTTGTGGCACCATCCAGCCTCAGGGTCTTAGGGACTTGAGTAAGAATGTGAAGAGCAGAGGGAGAGGTCAGAGGAGATGAGAGGTCACACGATGGATCTGTGGAGGTACGAGGTTGCAGAGGGAGGAGTTTGGGATAGATCCCACCCAGGCCTAAGCTGCTGGTGGGTGAGAGAGCTGCGAAGTAGGATTTCCAGGGAAGGATGGAGAGGGGTAGCCAAGGGACTGGGGGGAGGGGGGTGGGAAGGTAGAAGCACTGTTAGCATCATCCATGCTGGAGTTGATAAAGGAAGGGATCTCGGCAGAGTTTCTGCTCTGGGACCTGGCAGGTTGCCTAGTATTAATTATGCTTGAAGCCACTCTTACTAGAAGGGAAGGGCGGCCAGGTGGAGACCCAGTGTATGGTAGGCTGCTTAATTTCTTCGAAGGGGTGATTGGATGGAAAGAGGCCAGGAACCCCAGCCTGAGCGAGACTGCCGTGCACCCCACAGTCTGACTGCACAGAGCTGCCTCTCTTGGCAGAAGGCGCTGAGGCTCCCCTTCCTGTGTATTCAGAACCCATGTTTGCCAATATATTTTGCTTTCAATTCCAAGAGGAGCTCTGGGAAAACCTGTGGATAAAACCAAATGCCAAACGTTGGACGTTGTTTCCTTTTCCTTTTCTCTCTGATTGTTTTAATTGTTCTGTGGTGGTTTTAATGGATTTGAGACCCTGGAGCGGCAGCTGCCTTTCTGATTTCCAGCTGCTTTTTGTGAATAATTTAAAAAGAAAAAAAAAAAAAGAAACTTTACATTTTGGAGACAAACCTGTGTGAGTTTTTTATTGGTACAAACGTTGTATTTAACACTAGGGGTTTTGTACAGTTTTTTGCCTTTTCTACTAGAAAACAATGTAAAGTGATTTCACAATGTGAAGAGAAAAAAATTGCCACTATGACCAAACGCACAGTCTGTTCTGCAGCAACAATGGGATTCAATCAACTCAAAGTCGTGATTCAGCCGTAGAAATGCTTTTTCTTTACCTTGTTTGAGCTTTTCCTTTCTTTCCTGTTTTGATTTGCAAAAGAAAATGTCTTTTTTGTGTGAACTTGTGTTGTACTATGTAGAAAATTATGAATTTTACTTTAATGGTTTTAAAAAAAAGGCAAGAAGAGCCCTTGTCGCTTTTCTGACCTGATCACAGAGTTTGTGTAGTGGATTAAAAAAGAAAAAAAATTGTTACCAGTTTCGAGCAAGGGAGTATGTGTCTAAAAGGAATCTCCTTCCTTTTCTGTGTGTTTTTCCTTTTGTCCCAATGGGGAACCTAAATCTGTTTTAATTGCACAGACACACGGACAAAAAGTCATTTTGTATCTGCCAAGTGTGGTACCTTCCTTTGTTTATTTGCTATTAAACTGTTTGAGAAGAACTGACGTTGTCTTCAGAGTTACTGATTGTTGGGGTAGGTGGCAGCCGGGGGCTGGAGGAGTCGGCGGCACGCCTGAAGAAGGGATGGGCACTCCGGAATTACCTGTTAACATGCAGTGGGGCCACCCCAGGCTCCCGAAAGAGAATTTCTTCCAGAAAACTGCCTTCTCTATCATCCTGCATTCTTCTCAGCATCCCCGCTAATAGGGAGGCGCTTTAAAGTTTTTTGGCAGCTTTCATTTTTGTGCTTCTGTTGCCAGTAGTGGCTGCCACCTTGCAGAGCTAGCCCAGACCTGTGAGTGCACGTCCCTTCCTGCTGTGGAGTTCCTGCACCTGGGGAGGCAGCCAGCGAGCACTGAGGCCCAGAGCTTGGGGCTCTTCCTCTCTAGGTCTTCAGGACTCCAGACCAAAGTGCTGCAGCTCCTTTCCCCTCATTTGGACCTCAGAACAGGGTCACAGAAGGGCATTTCTAAGATTTCTTGGGTTTACAACTCAGTAATTCTAGGTCACTCTCTGAGTGAGGCCCATACTTGGGCCTCCTCAAACCTCTGTGAACTGCAGATTCAGTCAGCCCCTGGGCCAGGAGTCCCAGGCCCTCTGGCTGAATTATAAGTTTGTCTGCTCCTTACCTGCCACTGCCATCCTCATCCTCCGGGAGGCGAGTCTTTGTGAAGCTGGTGCCTGTCTAGGGGCATGCAACCAGCAATGGCCTGTGGGTGGGCCAGGCCTCAACCTTCTCATCAGAGTCGCTCTGTGTGGGGTGTGTCTGGAGTAGCATTTCCCAGTGGGGGTTGTACTGGGTACTAGCCCATGAAATGTTTATGCAGTAATTGTCCTAGCTAATGTTCATTGACTGTTCACCACCATCCTAGTGCTGTGGGAAACACTCGATACACATTATATGCTCTAGTCTTTATAACGCCCCTGGGAGGGAGCTACGGTTTTCATCCCCATTTAGCAGATGAGCAAACTGAGGTTAAAAGAAATTGGGTTGTGGAATCCCGTGGTGGTCCAGTGGTTAAGACTCCGTGCTTCCACTGCAGGGGGCACGGTTTGATCCCTCTGGTCAGGGAACTCAGATAATAACCTGCATGCTGCATGGCATGGCCAAATAAATAAAAATAATAAAAATACTTTATTTGAAAAAAAAAATCGGGTTGTTTAAAAAACAATCCCCCCCCAAAAAATAACTAAAGTTACTGTTTTTTTATGCCATAAGTTTATTTACAAACGTATCTAGTATGTTGAGTTCAACAGTTTGATCCTTTTTTCAAAGAGAGTGCACCTCTTATTAAAATGCTCCTCTTCATATCTGTCTCATGGATTCCCCGCCCCCCATCCCCACCCCCCCACCCAAGGGCTTGTGGGATCTTAGTCCCCGCACCAGGGATTGAGCCCCAGGCCCTCGGCAGTGAAAGCGCGGAGTCCTAACCACTGGACGGCCAGGGAATTCCCTCATGGATTATTTTTTAAGCAGTTGGTGTCTTACTATAAAGAAAGGTGCAGTAAATCGAGATCCAAAGTACAAAATCATCATAGCCAGTAACCGCCACTTGTCTTCCACTGAAAATGGCAAATTCTTCCCTGACCTCTCCTCTTAGTGGCTCCTACGGACCACAGAGGTTGTGAACCTCCAGATGCTCTATCCCGGGCGCAGAGACTGAAGGCAGAAGAAATGGCGGCAGCACACCAAGACCTCCTTCCCTCACGACCTTGTTCCCCTGTGTCCAAAGTTACTATTAGATTTCGTTAAGTCTTTTTCCTACACACATTTTAAAAATAAGACTGGGATCAAACTAAAAAGAAATTGGGTTGCTCCTGGAAAGTGGTGTGCACTGAGAGTCAAACCAGGTCTGCCTGACTTCCAAGCCCTTTCTCTTAACTACTCCCAAGGAGAAGTAACTCCGTAAAAGCAAATCAGTGTGCTTTAGTTAACCTACACAGTCTCATCACACACGGTTTGCATGCTGTCCTCTAGGCTCTAGGGAAGGGAGCCTACCACTCTGTGGCTCCCTCGGTGGTGCATCGTTTCAGCTTTGTCCTCAGAGTGACTGTCTCGGTGCTAAAGGGGTAACTCAGTGCTCCAAGTTGTTATAGTGCTCCTGCAAGGTGCCACTTCCCGTGAGGACTGGAGTGCTTCTTAAACGTCACTCCTGCCACACAGTTCTTTCCTAGATCTGTTGCCACCGAAGCTGTTCTTTACCTCGTGTTTATTTTATTTTTTTTGCATTGTGGTAAAAATAAATATAGCAATTTTCTATTTTAACCATTTTTAAGTAAACAGTTCAGTGACGTTTAGTACATTCGGTGTTATACAACCATCACCACCTAATATTTTAAATCAACTTGAAATCCACCTTTTATAATTTCACCTCATTCTGACCATTAGTATTTGTGAAGTTACAAGTTTGGTGTCCTAATTGTAAAATACACATTATTTAAAAATACACATTGGGGCTTCCCTGGTGGCACAGTGGTTTAGAATCCGCCTGCCAATGCGGGGGACACAGGTTCGAGCCCTGGTCTGGGAAGATCCCACATGCCCGCGGAGCAACTGGGCCTGTGTGCCACAACTACTGAGCCCGCGTGCCACAACTAGTGAAGCCCACATGCCTAGAGCCCGTGCTCTGCAACAAGAGAAGCCACCACAATGAGAAGCCCACGCACCACAACGAAGAGTAGACCCTGCTCACTGCAGCTAGAGAAATCCCATGCACAGCAACGAAGACCCAACTCAGCCAAAGATAAATAAATAAACATTTTAAAAATGTAAAATAAAATACACATTAAGGGACTGCCCTGACAGTCCCGTGGTTAAGACTCCACGCTTCCACTGCAGGGGGCACGGGTTCGATCCCTGGTTGGGGAACTAAGATCCTGCATGCCTAGCGGTGCAGCCAAAATAAAATAAAATACACATTAAGCTGCATAACCAGTATGTATAAAATGTCCATGGGGTGGCTTCTCAAAGAGATCTGTTTCACACTTTGGGGAATTGGGTCAGGGTGGAGAGTCAGGGGCTTCCCCATGGACTCCCTTCCCGTACCTGTTTCCTCTGTGAGTAGAGGGTGGTTGAACCAGAGATTGTCTCCCACTTAGCACAGATGTTCTGTAACTCACGATTGAGGTGGTAGATCTTCGTCTTAGGAGTCCTGTATTCCTGAGATAGAACTTGATATAAAAATAGAATGAGGACTTCCCTGGGGGTCCAGCGGTTAAGACTGTGCGCTTCCAGTGCCAGGGACGCAGGCTTGATCCCTGGTCAGGGAGCTAAAATCCCACATGCTGTGTGGTGCGGCCAGAAAAAAAAAAAAAAGGATGTTAAGTATAATTTGAATATCTTCCAGTTTAACATCATACTTAAAGGCTGTTGTTTCTCTTTAAAATTTACCAAAAAAAGGGACTATGCCAAAGGTACTATTTTTAACCTCAGAATTTAGACTTGTGCATCTTTATAATCATGTATCTGTGTCTTAAACTATTTCTTCTAAAAACCCACATGCAGTCACCTTTTATCTTTGAATAGATTCCTTAGGCACCTAATTGCCACACTCCTGGTTCCCGGCTTACTGGCTTTCCCGGTCAGTACATGGCCTCCCTAACTCTCCCAGGTACTTTACATGCTGTGCTCACCTGAGCATCTCAGTCCCTGATGAAGAAAAGCCATCAGGAAGGAAATGAAAGAGCAAGTTTGTTCCTTCACCTCTGGGAATGTCAAACTAATGTCTGATAACATTGTCCTTCCAGGAGGGATCATAGATGGCTTTTTTTTGCACCTTCTGCCTTTTTCAAGCTCTTTCCTTCTCTCTGGGGAGTCCTTTCTAACACCCGCCCCCCCCCGCCGCTGCCACAATCTGGTGTTTAATTTCTTCTGCATACATTGGCTTTCTCTTTACTGGTAAAGGCTCCAGCTGTTGAGAGGACTGTTGTTCTTTTCAATCAAAGTCAGATCTTGGGATGGGGAAATGAACACATTTCAGCCGGGAACGGCTGTCCCGACACTCCTGCAGCCAAGTCTATAGGACCTTGGCCCTGCTTCCCTCCCCACACCCCCATTCCCCCAGGCAGGGTCCCAGTGACCTGAGACCTCCTGAAGTTTTGGGTGTTTTTGTACTGTCTGGTTGAGGTATAATTCACACACTATACAGTTTACCCACTTAAAGCATCCAGGTCTGGTGTGGGTTTTTTTGGTTTTTTGTGGGGGTTTTTTGCGGTACGCGGGCCTCTCACTGCTGTGGCCTCTCCTGTTGCGGAGCACAGGCTCCAGACGCGCAGGCTCAGCGGCCATGGCTCACGGGCCCAGCCGCTCCGCGGCATGTGGGATCCTCCCGGACCAGGGCACGAACCCGTGTCCCTTGCATCGGCAGGCGGACCCCCAACCACTGTGCCACCAGGAAGCCCAGAGAGTTGGATTTTAACCCAGGTCACCCTGACTCCTGCAGAGCATATTCCTCTGGGAGTGAATGGTGGACCTTGGGGGTCCTGGTTTAAATTCCACCTTTAGACTGGAGCTTCATGAAGGCGGGGGCCATGTAAGTATTGTTCTTCACAGGAGCCTTAGGGGCTGGTAGATAATAATCATCAAGGAGACGTTTAATGAGTGAGTAAATGAACAAATAAATATCAAAAGATGACAGTTGCTTTTGTCCAAGAGCTTCCGGACATGCCTTTTTCCCCCAACTACATTACATTCGAGTTTTATTTAGAAATTTCCATCCACTCCAGAAAGAAAGGGAATAACTTATTTTCACACCTGTTTATAGATTACTAGCTACCAGCCAGTACCCAGATTCTCTGTAGGCCTCAGTGGCTGTGAAACAAATGATGGCCAAGTCCGTTAGAGCCACTTTACAAGAATTCTGCTAATACAACTTCCTGCCCCGTGAGGAAATTGGTGGAGGGGAACCTACGTGTGGTCCTCCAGCCCTGAGAGTGCCACCAGCTGGTCATTCCTGAAGTGGAGAGTGCCCAGAGCCTGGGGCTTACATGACACAATGGCTTTTATTTTTTTAAGTTATTTTAAGGTTTGAGGGTTTTTTTTTTTTTCCCAAAGCATAATGTTATAGACGAGGACTTGGCGTGTGGTGGGAAAAGCTTGTGTTTAGGAGTCTTAATCTGATTATAATACCAGCTGTGTGACCTTGGGCAGGTGACTTGATTCAGCCTCAGATTCCTCACCTGCCAAATGGAAATGAAAACACCCACCCAGCAGGGCTGGGAAGATGAGAGAGTGTCCCCAACGTTTAGCACACTGCCACCCTTGGCAGACATGCTCATTCAAGTCGCTAACGACCCTAAGTACATCAGAGTTAACAGCGTTTCCCCATCCCATAGCCCATTGATAACTGTCAAACAGATGGGGGAGTACGCTTCCAGAATTTCTCTCTATATACAAAAATATGTACACATATAATGATGTTTGCTAATAAAAATGAGATCATGCCTTAATGTACAGAATGTTTGCATTTTTTTTCAGTTACTTTGTCACGGGCACCCTTCCATCTGGACATGTACACTGGAATCTTACCATTTTCACTTTTAGAGACTACCTAGCGTTTCATGGTTTCTAAACGACTGTCCTATTGGACACAGGTTATTTCTAGATTTTTCACTATTATAAACTGCAAGAGCCCATTCAAGGAAGGTTCAGGAGGTCCATTAGAGGGGCGTTAGTGCAACATCTTGTTTTCAAAGCAAGTTCTTATTTTATCGTCTCATTTGGTTTTCACAGAAATTTTGACAGAAAGGTAAAGCAGCTGCGTTCACAACTAGGAAAATGAATTTGTCGAGAGGGACAGATATCCCAAGGATCCCGCTAATCGTGGCAGAAGGGGCCTGGGACTGTCCCCTCCAGTTACATTTGTTGTGCAGGGGCTATAAATGCAGGGGCCAGGCAGGGGAGGCAAGCCTGCGAAAGGAGGCCGATCTAAAGTGACAGTTGGCTCAGTGTCAAGGCAAGAATAGCAAGAGGTGGGGACTGTGGGCGAACGAGAGACATTCTTGGTCTCTTAAGACCAGACACCAACCACTTGACTGGTTGACATGCAGACTCATGGGCCCGGGGATTGCCTGAGCTTCCAGTCTTCAACAGAAGCAGGAAATGCTGATTCTTATATGAAATCTCCCAGATAACAAGTGTAGCCAACCAACGTGGAAATCTTCAGCCCTTGAATGCCAGATTGTGAGCCCTGCTTCAGGCCCAAACTTCATTTTCTACTTTCGATTATAAAACGGGAATCTGAAGTGTACCAGGCCGCGTAGCTGGTACCTGACACAGCGGGCACTTGGAACAAGCCCCCAGGCTCCTGCTGTCCCGTCGCCCTGTGAGGTTAAGTGGTCCAGAAGAGACTCATTTTGTGACTCGCCCTCCCGGTTCTGGGGGCCTTTTGCCAGCCTTCATTGCTGGGCTTCGGTGAGCAAGGCCTGATTCCGTTCACCTTTTCCTTAGCCTTCTTTGTATACATTTCTTCTGCTCACCCAGGCCAGAGCCTTGGACAGCATTCCCAGTGGGCTTGGGTGTGTCCGATGAAAATCACTATGATTCCTGAAGACAGCTGTCCAGTTCCCCTTCACTTTTCTCCCTCTCCTCTTTTCCGGGACAGTATCATGGTTGAGAGTAGGACCACTAGAGTCACACTGCTTGGGTTCAGTCCCTGCTCTGTCTCTAGGTCGCAGTGTGTTCTTGGGCAGGTCGCTTTACCTCTGTGTGTCTCCCAGTTATCTGTAAACTGGAAGAAATGCTCAGCTTAGGAAATGTTAGTTGTTACACTTCTGTTGGTTTCCTCTCACTTTGCCAGGGGCTGTGCAGGTGCTGGTGGTACAAAGACCACACCCTTGCCCTAAAGGAGCATGACCTTGACCTAACTGTGTGCAGTGGTCAGCAAATTGCTGACTCTGGGGCAGAGGAAACCGTCAAGCTTTTGAGTTTTGCAATCATTCGCGTTCCCAGGTACCCGTAAGGCTGTGGTTCCAGATTCCTTTGGGATGCTGAGGCAAACTGCCCACCTCCCTTCCCTCCTGTCAAAAGACTCGACTCGAACTCGTGGCTGGACTATATCTGGTCTACAAATGGGAGAGAATCTGCTGGCTCTTCAGCACTTGCCCTGTGTGCCCAGCTTCCTTCCCCTCTGGAGGTTAACTTCAACCCAGGACCCACCTTCCCAGCTGAGAGGAAGATCCCAGCCAACTCTCCTGTGCCAGTGGCTCCCCGACTCTCCCCCGCTTTCCCAGCTTCCTGTGGTCCCGGTTCAAGAGCACTTCCCCTGGGGCGTCCCGGTATCCTTGTCGAGTCCCAAGGGCCCCTCCTCCATCCCCTCGACCTATGCTGAGCATGCACCCCCGCCCCACTCCCAGATTGCCCCACTCTGGACCCATTTTGCTCGCAGTGAACAGGAAGTCATCTCTGCCTCTACTCAGTTTCCCCAGGACGAGGCAGACATGGCAAATCGGCTGTAAGCCTGGAGTGGTTGCTTTAAATTTCAAAATTAAACTTTCACTTCTCCCCTTTTTTTCCCCATTAATTTAACATTTATTGAGTGGCCAGTGTGTGCCAGGTCTTGCTCTGGAGACATAGTCAGTGATGAATGAGATGAAGTCCCTGCCCACACATCTGAGTGGGGGAAACAGACACTAAGCCAATAACCTCATTAATGAATATGGTAAATCTTGTATCAGAATGGGATGTAATTCTCTATGAGTGTAATAATAAGCTGATCCACCTCAACTAGGACTTAACTGGGCAGAATGTCAGGGTAGGGACCACGAGGGGCAAAGGCCCTGGGGCAAACAGGTTGGCAGTTCCTCACAAGTTGAACACAGAGTTACCTATGACCCAGCAATTCCACTCCTAGGTATATACCCAAGACATATGAAAACATGTGTCCACGTGAAAACTTGTACATGAATGTTTATAGCATCCTTATTCATAATAACCAAAAAGGGAAACAACCCAAATGTCCATTGACTAATGAATGGATAAACAAAATGGTGTATTGAATACTATTCAATGAATAGTACAATGAATACTATTCAGCCATAAAAAGGAATGAAGTTCTGATTCATGCTACAATATAGATGAACCTTAAAAACATTATACTGAGTGAAAGAAGCCAGTCACAAAAGGCCATATGTTGTATGATTCCATTTATATGAAATGTCCAGAATAGACAAGTCCATAGAAAGTAGATTGTGGTTGCAGAGGTTGTATTCGTTTGCTCAGGCTACCGTAACACTGTGCAACAGACTGGAGGGCTTAAACAATAGAAACTTATTTTCTCACAGTTCTGGAGGCCGGAAGTCAGAGATCAAGGTGTTAAAAGGGTGGGTTTCATTCTGAGGCCTCTCTCCTTGGCTCGTTGATGACCCTCTTTTTCCTCCTCTGTGTGTCTATGTCCTGATCTCTTCTTATGACACTAGTCATATTGGATCAGGGCCCCCTCTAATGACCTCATTTTACCTTTTTAGAGATGGTGTCTCCAGGAAATTCCCTGGCGGTCCAGTGGTTAGGACTCCGTGCTCTCACTGCAGAGGGCCCGGGTTCGATCCCTGGTCAGGGAACTAAAATCCCACAAGCCGGGTGGCACAGCCAAAAAAAAGGTGGTGTCTCCAATAAGGCACATTCCGAGGTTGGGGGGTGCGGTCTACATATCAACACCAACATATGAACGGGGACACAATTTAGCACCCCATAACACGAAGGAATGGGGGGTGACTGCTAATGAGCACAGGACTTCTTTTCAGGGTGATGAAAATGTTCTGATATTAGAAATTTGTGCTGATCAATGCACAAATTTGTGAATACAGGCACACCTCGAAAATACTGCAGGTTTGGTCCAGGACCACCACAGTAAAGCGAGCATCACAATAAAGCAAGTCACATGAAGTTTTTGGTTTCCCAGTGCATATAAAAGTTACGTCTGTGCTATATTGTAGTCTATTAAGTGTGCAATAGCATTATGTCTAAAAACACAATGTTCAGACCTAAACTAAAAAATCTTTTATTGCTAAAAATGCTAACCATCCTGAGCCTTCAGTGAGTCATAGTAGTAACATCAAAGATCACTGATTACACCTCACCATAAGAAACATAATAATAATGAAAGAGCTTGACATATTATGAGAATTGCCAAAAGACAATCGCCAAAATGTGACACAGAGACAAGAAGTGGGCATACGTTGTTGGAAAAACGGTGCCGATAGACTTGCTCGACGCTGGTTTGCCACAAATCTTCAATTTGTGAAAAACAAAATATCTGCAAAGTGCAATAAAACACGATATGCTTGTATACTAAAAGCCAGTGTCCACTCTGAAAGGACAAATTTGCCCTGGGGCAAGAAGGAGTCTGGTTTGCAGAGAGGCAAGAGAAAGATGGGGTGAGTCGAGCTGGTGGAGATGGCAGGAGCCTCTCTCAACCCCATGAGCCCCAGTACTTCACTGGTCTGCTCCCTATACAAGACTTTGCCCTTCTCCACTGTGTCTGGCATTAAAACTCATTGTAAGGGACCCTTTCAAACTGGGACTGGGATTGGAATTGGGTATCTTTTAAACCTTCAAAGGGCAACTTCTGTTCCTCATGGGCAGTTTGCCATGGAGCATACGGACGCAGCTCTAGATAACCTCTTGCTTATTGTCACATAGTGTTTCCTGTGTGTCAGGCAGGCACTGTTCTAAGTCCTTGTCAATTACTAAGTCATTTAGTTCCAGCAGACCAGTAAACGGACTTCCCTGCAGTCCAGTGGTTAAGACTTCGCCTTCCAATGCAGGGGGTATGGGTTTGATCCCTGGTCAGAGAGCTAAGGTCCCACATGGCTCGTGGGCAAAAAGCCAAAACATAAAACAGAAACAATATTGTAACAAATTCAATAAAGACTTTAAAGAATGGTCCACATCAAAAAGAAAGAAATCTTAAAAAAAAAAAAAAATCCAGTAAAGTAGGAACCATTATTCTCCTGCCCAAAGTCACGCTGCCCATGCAGATAATAAACGGCGGAGTCAGAATTCAGACCCTGGCAGCCTGGCTCCAGGGTCCACGCTGTTACCCACCCCACTGTGGGGCTCATAGCAAGCCTGTGGGTTAGGACTTGTTAGCCTATTGCAGCCTCAATTTACAGATGAGGAAACTGAGGCCCAGAGAGGTGAACGACTTGTGGCTGGGGTCGGACTGTGAGTTAGGACACGTTGGGATGGTGTGGGCACGTGCACGGGTAAGGGACCTCGGCGCCCAGTGACTCACAGGAACAGAGCCTGGGGTCGGTGGGTCTAGGGGGAAGGTTGTGATGGGGAGAGGCCCCAGCCTCCCTGCTGCCTGTGTGCCCAGCCTCATCCCTGCTTCTTCCAGCTCTCAGCCCACCCCTGGGGGCGGCTCCTTGGCAAGGCTGCGGGGAGGGCCTGCCCAGCCAGGAGGCTCAGGGCCAGTGTCAGAGGTGCTGAAGAGACGCCCAAGGGGATGCCTGGGGGGGCAGGCACCTTCCTCCCAGCTCGGGGGTGGGTGTGGTAGAGGCCCCGCGTGACCTTGTGGCTGACATTCCTTGGCGGCCACGTGGCCCCAACTGGCAGGGACAGCTGCGGACAGCGACGGACCAGCTTTGTTCGCAGGGTGGCGCCTGCTCTCCATCCAGGCCCTGCTCCTTCTGGGGGCTCGGTGGGCAGCTGGCGCTCTGCGGCCCCCTCCATGAGTGTCTAGAGGCACGGAGCCACCAGGGTCTCTCTGGAGGGGGCTCGCGGCGCTGGGAGGATGGGGCAGGACCAGACGAAGCAGCAGATCGCGAAGGGGCTCCAGCTGTACCAGTCTAACCAGACAGAGAAGGCGCTGCAGGTGTGGACGAAGGTGCTGGAGAAGAGCTCGGACCTCGTGGGGCGTTTCCGCGTGCTGGGCTGCCTGGTCACGGCCCACTCGGAGATGGGCCGCTATAAGGAGATGCTGAAGGTGGGAGCGCCGCGGCCGGGCTGGGAGGGCAGGGCTGGGGCGAGATTTCTCCCAGGCCTCCCAGCCCCCCTCCCGCCTCCTCAGGCTCCCCTGTATCCCACAGGCTAGTGGCTGGGGCCTGAGGCTCTGAATCCACTGGGTCTTGGCTTTGGATTTGGGCCTGTGGCCTTGAACTCTGATGTCTGAAGCTCTGAGACTGAGGTTCTCAGCCTCAGGGTTCGGGGAGCTGAAGGCCAGGTCTCAGAGTCGAGGTTCCAGCCTTCCTGTTTGGGGTTCTGAGTATGAGCCTAGGGGGCGCTGGCTCCAGGTTTGAGGCTGCGGATGGGTGGGTGGTGGAGACTGCAGACCTAGGCTCAGGATGGAGAGGTGGAAGCTGTGGGTCTGGGTTTGGGAGGTGGAGGCTCCTGGGCTGCAGCTTCTGGGGCTTCTGGGACTGGGGAGCAGGGAGCGCATCTGAGGCCGGGGGTGGACGCTCTGGGCCTGAGGCTTTGGGCTGTGAGGCTTGGAGGGACGGAGGCTCGGGTCCCAGGCTCAGGGTCCAGGCTGACGCTCCCGGCCTGCCACCCTGGCGGGCAGTTTGCTGTGGTACAGATCGACACGGCTCGGGAGCTGGAGGATGCCGACTTCCTCCTGGAGAGCTACCTGAACCTGGCGCGCAGCAACGAGAAGCTGTGCGAGTTTCACAAGACCATCTCCTACTGCAAGACCTGCCTCGGCCTGCCCGGCAACCGGGCAGCCACCCAGCTCGGAGGCCAGGTCAGCCTGAGCATGGGCAACGCCTTCCTGGGCCTCAGCCTCTTCCAGAAGGCCCTGGAGAGCTTCGAGAAGGCCCTGCGCTATGCCCACAACAACGATGACACCATGCTCGAGTGCCGTGTTTGTTGCAGCCTGGGCAGCTTCTACGCCCAGGTCAAGGTGGGCCCGGCCCCCCAGGGAGGGCGGTAGAGTCTCGGGCTCCCTGAGAGTCTCCCGTGAGCCACGCTCCCTGTTGCATCACCTCATTCAGTCCTCCCATTTAGGTAGCGATGAGGCAGACGAAAGCCTGGGAGGGAAAAGACAGCCAGGAAGTAAAGACATGGCCAGGCAGGGCAGAGCCAGAATTCAAGCCTTGATCTGTCTGACTTCCTGGGGGAATGGGAAGCTCCTATGTGAGGACAGGCCGTGAACCTGTACTGCCACGTGTTTGCTGTGTGATCTTGGGCAAGTCACCTCTCCTCTCTGAACCTATGAAATGAAGGAGAATGAAACCCACTTTACAGCGTGGTTGTAAGGATTCATTCATCAAATATGTACTGAGCATCTATGATATCCCAGACACTGTTGGCCTAGGGTGCAACAGTGAAAACAACAGCCAAGTCCATGGGTTCATGAACCTTGCATTCTAGCTGGGGGAGAGAGACAAATAAATGCAATCAGCAAATCAAGTATACAGCATGGTGGAAAGTGCCTAGGAAAAAGGCGAGCAGGGAAAGGGGGTTAGAAGTGCTGAGGATGAGGTGTTGCAATTTCAAACAGGGTGGTTGGAAGGCCTTGTAGAGGTGATGTCTGATGTCTTGGAAGAAATGAGAGGGTGAACCATGCAGAAATATGGCAAAAGAATGAAAAAGAGGGCACAGTTAAAGCACAGCTCTGCCCTTGGGGGACCTTACCCAGTATGTTCAAGGAAGGATGGAGGCCAGCATGGCTGCAGCATGTGTGTGAGAAGAAGGTAGGCGGTGGTGGAGTCAGAGAGGTAAGGGGGAAGGGAGATGGCAGATTGAGAAGAAACTGATGGGGTCAATGACCTCAGACTTTTGGTCCTGAGCATTTGCTCTCTTTCCCCCTAGGCATCTAGGCCCATGGGGGATGTTAGTGCCTGGCACATAGTAGATGCTTAAAAAATCCTGGAGAGTGTAAATGCTGATGGATCAGAGGTGGAAGTATGAGGAAGTGAGAGTCATCCACGACCACACTGAGGATTTTGTTTTCAGCAACCAGATGTATGGGGAAGCCATTCAGTGAGATGCAATAGGATTGGAGAGGGATAGGGGTGTTTTATGACCTTTTTTATTATGAAGAAAATTAACCATGCAGGAAAGCAGAATAATGTAATGAATCTCCATATACCCACTACTTAGATTTAACAATTATTAATATTTTGCCATATTTGACTTACATATTTTTCACTGAAGTGTTGTGATACAAAATTATAGACATCATGATTTTTTTTTTTTTTTTGCTGTACGCGGGCCTCTCACTGTTGTGGCCTCTCCCGTTGCAGAGCACAGGCTCCGGATGCGCAGGCTCAGCGGCCATGGCTCACGGGCCCAGCCGCTCCGTGGCTTGTGGGATCTTCCCAGACCAGGGCACGAGCCCGCGTCCCCTGCATCGGCAGGCGGACTCTCAACCACTGCGCCACCAGGGAAGCCCCATCATGATATTTTACCCCGAAGTAATTCTGTATGCATTTCTGAAAAAAAAAAAAAAAGAAAGAAAGACCGTTTTCTGATATAAGGACACTTTCTTACATAATCACAATACTATTTATCACACACACCATATTGAACAATTATCTCTTAAATTTCTCTACTTATCCTGAAAATATGCCTTTATCCTCAGCTTGTTTGAATTGGAATACAAACAAGAACCACACATTGCAGTGGTTATTATGTCTCCCGAGTCTCTTTCTATAGAGAATTCCTACCCTTCCCTTTATTTTCCATGGTTTATTGAGGAAGCCGGATTAATTGCCTTGTAGAATGTTCCATCTCATTGTCTCATTGCTTCCTCAAGGAGTCATGTAAGTTGTTTCTTTGTCTCCATGACTCTCTATGAACTAGAACTTACATAATGACTTGGTAAGATTTAGGTCACGCATTTTTGGTGAGAATACTATACAAGCGAGGCTGCGTGCTTCATATCACATCATATCGGTAGTTAAGGGAGTGACCACCTGATCCCACTGTTTTCATCCTTGCTGTCTTCCTTTCACGACCAGTAGGTTAACTTGTGGGGTGACACTTTGGCTGTGAATATTCAGTTCTGCAACAACATTTTCCGTAATGGTTTGAACATCCATTGATGTTTGTTGCCTGAATCAATTCTTTCATTTCAACTCTCAGGAAATGGTGGTTTCCAAGTTCTATCATGCCTTCTGCAATTATTAGCTGGGATTTTTCTATAAGGGAGAACTTTCCCTCTTTAACTGGAGCTAGTTGATTACGCTGAAATACAGTTCCTTAAGGAAAGGCAGAATAAATACTTTTTCCCTTTCCTTTAATTACCACTTTCCAGAATAATGAGTTGACGTGATAGTTGCCTTCAATGATCACGCTTACTTGTTTTGCTTCCTCTTTTTGTAGTATCGTGAAATCATGGATTTAAAAAAATATTCAGTACTCGTCAGTCAGTTGCAATCATTGTTCCTTTTGATACTCGTATTATCTTAATTTTAGTCGGTGGAATTCTCTTCAGTATGGCTACTGTGTCCTTTTGACAAGACTTCATTTAGTCTTTGAAAGAAAGCATTCTTGTTTTCTGGCACAATAGCCTGTCCCACACTCGTTTTGTATACTGTCGTCCCTCGGTATCTGCGGAGGATTGGTTCCAGGATCCCCCAGGACACCCAAATCCGGGAGTGCTCAAGTCTCTTATATAAAATGGTGTAGTATTTGCATAAAATCTACATACATTCCCTCCACTCCATACTTTAACTCATCTCTAGATTACTTATAATAATACCTAATACAATGTAAATGCTATGTAAATATAAACTGGTGTGTGGCAAATTCAAGTTTTGCTTTTTCGGAACTTGCTGGATTTTTTCCCCCCAATATTTTCAACCCTCGGTTGGTTGAATTCAAGGATGTGGAACCCTTGAATCCAGAGGGCCCACTCTATTTCCTGCTCCAAACCTGGACCCAGCCATTCCTCCGGGTCCTTTTTTAGTAGGAAATGGTATTTAAAGACCAAACGTGGGCTCTCAGGATGCTCGCGGCTGCTGGGTTGTTGTTGCTACTACATCTCTTCTGTTGTGAGGACAACAGGACTTCATACTGATATTTCCAATTCATAGCCAATGTTTCAGGATTTCCCTTAATTTATTTCAGACTTGATTCTCTTTTCTCTTAGACTGAAAATCTTGGTTTCTAAATATTTACTTTATCCTACAAAGTACATAAAAGAATTTCAAAAGACAACACCAATATTGTCTTACTCAAAAAAAAAAAAAATGACGAATGAGGTTTGATTTCTTTGCCATTCTTTTGTCTTTATAATATATCCCACTATGACTGAACTGTTCAAGTATATATTTTAAGGTCCTTTGAAATAATAACTTTTCTGTATGGCTATATTAATATATAACATATATAATATAATATATAATATATTAATATATATTATAAAACAATCGTAATATACTATGATAGAATATTATAATATACCTTGATTGTATTATAATATATACTTATGATTAGAATTGATTATAATATTAATATAATGATATACATTAAGGTCATTTGTTTCCATTTTCTATTTTTAGGGTTTTTAAAATTAAATTTAATATTTTAAAGTCTGTAAAACACTTACATGGCTTCAAGTTAAAAAGTACATAGTAGGGACTTCCCTGGTGGTCCAGGTGAGACTCCGTGCTCCCAATGCGGGGGCCCCCAGGTTCGAGCCCTGGTCGGGGAGCTAGATCCCGCATGCGTGCCGCAATCGGGAGTCTGCATGCCCCAACGAGGATCCCGCGTGCCACAGCTAAGACCCAGTGCAGCCAAAAATAAATCAATAAATAATAAATTAATAAAAAGTACATAGTACAAATTAAGTATGTTAGGAACAGGTTTTTATTGGGGTTACCGAGAGTTCTCTTTTGGTCATATTAACTTGTTAGATATTAAATAAAAATTCAAATAGGTTTTCTACAAAGAAGAACAGAGAAGTGGGGCTGTAGCTAAATGGGACATGAGGTCAAAGAAGGTTATTTGATTTTTTTGTTTTGTTTTGTTTTTCAAATGAGGTAAGAAATGCCAGGCTGTGATTTTACATTGATAGGAATGATTCCGTAGAAAGAGACTGGGGAGGGGGTTCCAGAGCCCACATGGAGGGGGTCATATTTAATTTGATAGGAGCAGGGAGTAGCAGGAAAGGAGGCAGTGTGGGAACAGATCTGGTGGGTTTGACGGATAAGGTGGATAAGGGAGCTCCTCTCTGATTTTCTTCTCTTTTTTTAAAAATAGTAAAGTTATTTATTTGTTTATTTTTGGCTGCATTGGGTCTTTGTTGCTGCGCGCGGGCTTTCTCTAGTTACAGCGAGCGGGGGCTACTCTTCGCTGCGGTGCACGGGCTTCTCATTGCGGTGGCTTCTCTTGTTGTGGAGCACGGGCTCTAGGCGCACAGGCTTCAGTAGTTGTGGCGCACAGGCTAAGTAGTTGTGGCATGCGGGCTCAGTAGTTGTGGCTCACAGGCTCTGGAGCGCAGGCTCAGTAGTTGTGGTGCACGGGCTTAGTTGCTCTGCGACATGTGGGATCTTCCTGGACCAGGGCCCCTGCATTGGCAGGCGGATTCTTAACCACTGCGCCACCAGGGAAGTCCCTCTTCTGTTTTCTTAATGGTGCATGCATAAGGTGAGCTCATGTGCTAATAATGGACAGGTTGAGAAGACATTTGGAAGTCTGAGGAGAAAGAAAGGTGAGAGGATGATTTCTTTGCCTCAGTGAGTCTGTCCCAATGTTTTTTGAGCTGACTGTGCTGGCAGTCACCGAACATTCAGTGATGACTGGGTGCCAGGGGGCAAACTCCATTGGGGTTGGAGTGGGCTCTGATATCCCCACCACCACCCTTCTGTGTGTCTCTGAAGCCGAGGGGCCCAACTGGGACTGGGTGAGAGGAGAAGCCAACTGTATTTTCTTCCTTCTCATTCATTCGTTCATTCATTCATTCAATAAATACTTTAGGCTAAGTGCCAGGAACTGTGCTAGGCTCTTGCCATACATCGGCAAACCAGATGAAAACCCCTGTGTTCGTGGAGCCCACACCTGTGCACTGGCTGTTGCCTCTGTCTGGATCACTCTTTCCCTGGACACCAGAATGAATTCATGAATGAATGAACACGCGGTGGAGGGTTCCACTTAGGGGCAGCTCCTGCCATTCAGTGTGCCCCCTCCCAGCCCACCCCCTCCCTGTGTCCCCTGCAGGACTACGAGAAAGCCCTGTTCTTCCCCTGCAAGGCTGCAGAGCTCGTCAACGACTATGGCAAAGGCTGGAGCCTCAAGTACCGGGCCATGAGCCAGTACCACATGGCTGTGGCGTATCGCCTGCTGGGCCACCTGGGCAGTGCCATGGAGTGCTGTGAGGTGGGGCAGCAGGGAATGGGGGCAGTTAGAGGGTGGTAGTGTAGGCAGGGTCTGGGCCCAGTGCCTCTTCCTGCCAACTCAGCCCACTGAGGCCCCCAAGCCTTGCCCCTGGCCCCTCCTCTCTACAGCTGAGCCCCTGAAGGATGTGTTTGTTCCCCAGTCCCCCTGCCCCAAACCTCATTCCCTTCTAGTCTGTTTTCAGGGGAGAGCACTTCCTTCTGCCCCCCAATCCCTGCCAAAAAAAGTGCCCTTATGGGGCACTTTAAGTAGGAAGAGAGCCAGTCTCTGGAGTTCCACTGATCTGGGTTCGAATCCCAACTTTGCCACTTAATAACCTGGTGACCTTGGTCAAGTCACTTCTGTTCTCAGAGCCTCAGTTTCCAGTGCTGTCAGACCTCAGTGGTTCAGTGCATGGGCCTCAGCACCATGAAAGGTGTATTGGGCTCTGAGGATGTTGGTGACCCTGGACTGCCCATCAGAGGGGCCCAATGGGTGAAGGCACCCCAGTGGTGGGGGGCAGACGAGCAGGTCTGAGTGACCGGCCTCTGTCACAGGAGTCTATGAAGATTGCACTGCAGCATGGGGACCGGCCACTGCAGGCACTCTGCCTGCTCTGCTTTGCTGACATCCACCGGAGCCGTGGGGACCTGGAGGTGAGGTCACCGGGATGCAGGGGGAGGTGGTGCGAGCCTGGCCTGGCCTGACTCCACCCCTGACCTGGCTGTGCAGACAGCCTTCCCTAGGTACGACTCTGCCATGAGCATCATGACCGAGATTGGAAACCGCCTGGGGCAGGTACAGGTGCTGCTGGGTGTGGCCAAGTGCTGGGTGGCCAGGAAGGCGCTGAACAAGGTGAGGTGGACCCCTTTCCTGCAGCTCCCAGCTCTCCCCAGTGCTCCCACTTGAGGCCAGTAGGTCAACCAACAATGCGTGGGTCTGGTTCTGGGCTGGACTCTTTCAGACACTTTGTCTAACATCAGCCTCACCCCAGTCCCATGAGGCCAGAGGATTCCAGATCATTTTCCAGGCTCAGAGAAGGTCCATGACTTGCCCGGTCCAACAGCTAGTAAAGGGCTAGGCCTGGGGTTTGCACTCAGGACACTTTAACTGCCTCCTATGATTTCACGACACCTCGTGAAATAGGAATGTTCTTCCCACTCTATATCTGAGTAAACTGAGGCAGCTCTGGTGACTGTACCCCAGCCTTTTCCTCTTATCTTCACACACAGGGCAGCTGCCCACCGGTGCTGCCCTCCCCAGACCCACCCCTCCCTACCCCTTCCTTCCCTGTGAGCTAAGGCCTCTGTCAGACAGCGCTGCCTGCAGCCCTGGCCTGTGCTCACCTTCCAGGCTCTGGAGGCCATCGAGAGAGCCCAGGACCTGGCCGAGGAGGTGGGGAACAAGGTCAGAACTGAGTCCGTCTGCTGGGTCTGGAGTCAAGAGCCCAAGGTGGGATCTTGGGTGCGTGGGGAGGCCCCCCCTGAGCCTGCTCCTGCACTGAGCCTCTCCTGGTCTCCAGGAGCCGCCCCCATCGTCCCCAGACCCTGGCTGTTTCTCTTCCCCCCAGAGAGCACTTCGGAGGGCAGGGCAAGAATTCCATAGCTCAGGGGATATCAGAATTCCTCAGAGGTTTCTTGATGGTCATTAAAACTCCTAACAGTGGCCTCCACTCATACAGAGGTGGGCATCACAGGGCTCTTCTAGGTATCGGTTCCAGGCCTCAGTGGCTCCCTGCAAGGTGAGTACAGCAAGCCCCACTTTACAGATGAGGAAAGTGAGGCAGAGATGTGCTAACTCCAAAGCCCGTGTTCCTTTCATAGTATATGTGGCCCCTCCACATTTGATAATCATATCCGAACCTTTAAATGTTGAAAATAACCTCAGTGTTTCTCGAAGTCTTCAGAAGATGTGCATTTCTCAGGGATCAGGTGCACAGTCCAACTGAACATGCTACATATATGTGCCTTGGCTGGATGATACCTGCTCCGGTTTACTCAGATATCTCGGGCTCTTCAGAAGCGCTGATGAGCTGCTGTGTGTATTTAATTAACAAAAACAGGAAAGAAAATTAATTATTATGAGGTCAGTGCAGCAGGTTTGGTCAATAAAATCCTTCAAAAGCATGGAGTCCCCAGCGGGTTCTAGGAGGAAGGATCACCCATCTCACCTACCTCCTTTCTGCGTGAGGGGAAACCAAGGCCCAGAGAGGGCAGGACGTTTTTCCTAGGCCCACCAGCAAGGCAGGAATGCAGCCAGGACAGGACCCCTGTGTACTGACCACCCGGTGGCCCTGTGGGGACAGCTTCTTGGGCTGGGCAAGGAGGGAAGCAGGGCAGCTGCTCACTAGCACTGACTTGTCTCATCCCCACGTCCTGCTCTCCTGGCCGCACCGGCCCCAGCTGAGCCAGCTCAAGCTTCACTGCCTGAGCGAGAGCATCTACCGCAGCAGAGGTCTGCAGCGGGAGCTGCGCGCCCACGTCGTGCGCTTCCACGAGTGCGTGGAGGAGACAGAGCTCTACTGCGGCCTGTGCGGCGAGTCCATAGGCGAGAAGAATAGCCGGCTGCAGGCTCTGCCCTGCTCCCACATCTTCCACCTCAGGTGAGTGCCCCGCCGGTGGGCACAAGGCACTCGGGGCCTCCCTGGGGCCTAGTCACAATAGTGATACGAACAGCAAAGACTTACACAGTGCTTTCGGCATCCCATGCCCGTTCCAAGCGTTTCCTATTAACTCATTGAATCCTCCCAGTAGCCCTATGAGGTGGATGTTCTATTATTCTCCCCAAAGAGGGCCAGAGAGGCATCTCAAAGGTCATGGGATTTAGATGCCCAGGGCCAGAGCTGCCTCCATCACAACCTCCTGACTCCCAGCCCAGGCTCTGCCCTGGAGGCCTCCCCAGGCAGAGTGCAAGGGGCCAGCAGGGCTGCTGGCAGGAGCCTGTGGTGGGGGGGTGGCTGTGGATACCTCCTGCACCTGCAAAGGAAGGAGGAAGAGAGAGGGCCAGGCCCAGGATGGGAGGACAGGCCCGCTGAATGGACAGGGCCCTTTGCTTCCCAAGGTGCCTGCAGAACAACGGGACGCGGAGCTGCCCCAACTGCCACCGCTCATCCATGAAGCCTGGCTTTGTGTGACCCCATCAGGTCGTGGGCTTCTGCCTCGCCTCCCCTGCTCCTTCTCTAGCCTCACGCTGAAGGCCGCCCTGACCAGCTGCGCCTCCAGTACCTGTTTACTCCTGGGGCAGCCTCCAGGGCCTCCTCTGGCCTCAGCCAGGGCATGGGGCCTGCCCACTGCTGCTCCTCCAGGCCCAGCTGCCCTCCCCCACCTCTCTGTACTTTGCTCTTTACAGAAAAATAAACCGTTTGTACCTGGTCCCAGCAATTCTGATTTTCCCTGCCCGAGGTCTGACGGGTGGAGGAGAGTGGGAGTGAGGCTCCCCACGTGAGCTTCCTCAGACAAACGTGTCTCTGTGCCCATATGTAGGAGTTCCTCCAGCTGCCCTTCCAGGTTTGGGGGCTGCCACCGTGAGCCAGAGGCAAGATCCTGCAGGTGAGGAGCACCTTTAAATGCTGACATGCAGGGCTGGAGAGGAAGATGTGATGAACAGTAAACATAGTAAACCAGCAAGGTAGAAATCCTGTTAGAAAGGTGTTATGGACGGAATTGTGTCCCCCAGATTCATGTGTTGAAGCCCTAACCCCCAGCATGACTATATCAGGAGGCAGGGCCTTTAAGGAGGTAATTAGGGTTAAATGAGGTCATGAGGATGGGGCCCTAATCCGTTAGGACTGGTGTCCTCATAAGAAGAGGGGGAAACACCAGAGAGCTCTCTCTCTCTCTCTGTGCTGCACAGAGAAAAGACTGTCTGAGGACACAGTCTTACTGCAACCATCTGCAAGCCAGGAAGAGAGGCCTCACCAGAAACCTGCTTTCCTGGCACCTTGATGTTGGACCTCCCAGCCACCAGAACTGTGAGGAAATACATTTCTGTTGTTTAAGCCACCCAGTCTGTGGTATTTTGTTATTGTGAAACTAATGGCAGAAACTAGCAGACTAATATAAAAGTGATAAGTGCTTTGGAACAATAAAGAATAGAGCAGCATTCTTCTTCCTCATCTTCATTCCCTTCTCTTCTTGTCAGTCCTAAAACCATTAGGTGGGACAGAGCAAGACAGGCATCCATGTGGAGGGGTGGCCTGGTGTGGGATATCGGAGCCCAACTAGGTGAGGAGAGTGTCCACACAAGGGAAACCCCAATGTGGGGAGGTAGAGCCTGTGTGGAGAGAGAAGGGTCCCCACACACACGGGTGCCTCATCCTGAAGTGTAAGAGCCCAAGTAAGGGGAGAAAGGAGTTCACATGAGGACAAGGCCTGGTGCTGTGTATTGGGGCCAAGAAAGGTGAGGAAGACATCCATGCAGATGGGCAGTCTGGGAGCTGGAGCCTGAACAGGGCAAGGCGGGCAGCTATGCACAGGGCAGCCTGGTGTGGTGTGTCAGAGTCAGAGCAGGGTGATGAGGACACCCTGGAGGAGAAAGGCCTAGCATAGGTGCCTGAGCAAAGTGAGGAGAGCATCCACGTGGTGGTGGTGGGTGGAATATGGTCCAGGGCAGAGTGTCAGAGACCAAGTCAGGTAAGGTGGGCAGCTGGCATGGGCTGTTGGGGCCTAAGTGGGCTAAGGAGAAACCCAAGAGGGAGAAGGTTGGGTGTGAGGTGTCAGAGCTTTCTTTCTTTCTTTCTTTCTTTTTTTTTTTAACTTTTTGGCTGAGCCACGTGGCTTGTGGGATCCTAGTTCCCTGACAAGGGAGCGAACCCGCACCCTCAGCAGTGAAAGTGCAGAGTCCTTACCACTGGACTACCAGGGAATTCCCTGTTAGAGCTTGAGTAGAGCAAATAGGGCATGCACATGGGGCATTTGAACAAAGATGGATTGAAGAAGGATCTGTGCCTGGAAGGGAGTGGCAATGAGAATTTGATTACATAGAAGGGTTGATCAAATACGGAAACATATTAAAGGTAATGGGTGACAGGTCACTATTGAAGAAGAGAGTTACAAATAAGGAAAGGAAGAAAACCAAAGGGACCCAGTCATATTCAATTGGAATTGTAGAGATTAGTGTGAACTATTGGATTTCTAAATATATAGCTTAATAGAGAAATAAATATAGTTACAAATGTGTGTGTGTGTGTGTGCGCGCAAACACTCGTGCCTGGGAGTGACATGCCAGGAGCAATGAGCACATCTAGCGCCCAGATATTGGCTTCTAAATACCATGTTCCACTAATAGAACCAAGACTCTTTGGAGAAATGGCTGATTCTAGGCCTGGACCAGGGAAATTACAAGATGAACCTGGAATATCTTATGTCAAAAAGCAAAGAAAGCTGAAAGAATGATGAAGATAACCCAAAAGGTCACAGGAGCCAGAATGAATGGGCTCCCACTGGCCCATTAATAATGACTGTCTTAATCAGCTCAGGCTGCCATAACACAATACCATACACTGGGTGGCTAAAACAACTGAAATTTATTTTCTCACAGTTTTGGAGATTGGAAGTACAAGATCAGGGTGCCAGCAGGGTTGGTTCCTGGTGAGGCCCTCTTCCTGGCTTGCAGACAGCCACTTTCTCACTGTGCGCTCACATGGCGTTTTCTCTGTGCTTATGTATAGAGAGGGAGAGAGCAAGATCTTCCTCTCTTCCTCTTCTTCTCAGGTCACTAATCCCATCATGAGGTCCCCACCCTCATGACCTAATTGAACCCTAATTACCTCCCAAAGATCCCATCTCCAAATACCTTACATTGAGGGTTAAACCTTCAGCATATGAATTTGGAGGTGGGGATGCAAACATTCAGTCCATAGCAATGATTTATTGGATAAAACAAGAATCCATACTGATGTAAATAAATAAATGAATACATTAAAAATTTGATGAAGAAGAATGGGATAGTTACATAGTTCCAAAGTACTTCCCCACAAAATAGTTATTAATTTCAAGGGGAAAACAATTAACCTCATAGTGGAGAAGGTTTGCAGATACGAGATTAATCAAGTGAGAAAGGTTAACATCTCCAGTAATGGGACAAAATGAAATCAACTGCTACCTGAATGAATGGAGTGAGAAACTCAGTATCTCTATTCCTGCAAAGATGAATCACCTGAATGTAAAATCATGAGGAAACACCAGATAAACACAAATTTAGAAATATTCTACAGAGTAACTGTAATCTTCAAAAGTGTCAAGGTTATGAAGCCAAGGAAAGACTGAGAAACAATTCCAGATTGAAAGAAACTAAAGAACTACAACTAAATACAATGCCTAATTCTGGTCTTGATTCTGGACTGGATCCAAGTCCAGAATCAGTATGTCCTTTAACGCTATGAAGGACATTTTTGGGACAATTGGTGGAATTTGAATGCAGTCTGAGGATTAAATGGTAGAAACATATCAAGGTTAACTTCCTGATATTGAAGGTTGTATTGTGCTTAAGTATGAAAATGTCCTGGATTGTAGGAAATTCCCACCAAAGTATTTGAGGTGATGTGGTATCCCATCAGCAATTTTCCCACAAATGATGCAAGAAAAAAAATTATTTGCACTGTATTTGCAACTTTTCTTTAGGTTTGAGATTATTTTCAAACTAAAAATATATAATTAAAAAAAAAAAAAGCAGACTTCCTTGGTGGTCCAGTGGTTAAGACTCTGTTTTCCCAATGCAGGGGGAACAGGTTCGATCCCTGGTTGGGGAGCTAAGATCCCACATGCTTGGTGCGGCCAAGAGAAAAAAAAAAATGTGGAGTTTTTGGGCTTCCCTGGTGGTGCAGTGGTTGAGAGTCCGCCTGCCGATGCAGGGGACACGGGTTCGTGCCCCGGTCCAGGAAGGTCCCACATGCCGCAGAGCGGCTAGGCCCGTGAGCCACGGCCGCTGAGCCTGCGCGTCCAGAGCCTGTGCTCCACAACGGGAGAGGCCACAACAGTGAGAGGCCCGCGTATCGCAAAAAAAAAAAAAAAAAAAAGAGCAGCACAGGGTAAGGGGTTGAGTAGTGTGGGGACAGGAAGGACCCAGCAGGGCAGGCTGCAGCATTAAAAGGCTGTGAGTGTGGGTCTGGATGAGAAGGAGGTATTTGAGCAAAGACTTGAAGGAGCAAAGGTAAGGGAGTGAAGCAAGAAAATATCCTGGAAAGAACATTCCAGGAGAATGGAACAGAGTCCAAGACAGGAGCTGGCCTGGCCTGGTCACGGAGCAGCAAGGAGCCCTGTAACTGTGAGCAGGAGGGGAAGGAGTGGGAGTCGAGGTCCCCGAGAAAATCGTGGGAGAGCAAAAACCTGCAGGGCCCTGGGCCTTTGTAGGGATCTGGGGCCGTTGTAGAGACCTTGGCTTTTACTCTGAGTCTCGCAGCTGCTGCAGGGTTTTGAGCAGAGGAGTGACATGATCTGATGAGGCTTTAAAATAATTCCTTTGGTTGCTGTGTTGAGAACAGACTACACAAGACAACTGGCCCGGATGCTTCAAAAATGTTGATGTCATGAAAGACCAGAAAAGGGTGGGGGACTGTTCCAGACTAAAGGAGGCTAAAGAGACCTGACAACTGAATGCAGTGTATGATCCTTGACTTGATACAGGATTTTTTAAAATTTAATTTAATTTTATTTTATTTTTATTTTTTGTGGTACGCGGGCCTCTCACTGCTGTGGCCTCTCCCGTTGTGGAGCACAGGCTCCGGACGCGCAGGCTCAGTGGCCATGGCTCACGGGCCCAGCTGCTCCGCGGCATGTGGGATCTTCCCGGACTGGGGCATGAACCCGTGTCCCCTGCCACCAGGGAAGCCCAGGATTTTTTTTTAAAGGCTGTAAGGGATGTTTTGGAGATGACTGGAGAAATTTTAATATGGATTATATATTAGATATTACTGCATCAATATTAAATTCTTTAGGTATGACAATATATTATGCTATAATGTGTTGTAGTTACATATTAGAAGGTCTTTACTCTTAGGAGACACAAGCTGAAATATTAGAGGTGAAGTGTCATGATGTCTTCAACTTACTTTGAAATGGTCCAGAAAAGCACACATACACAAACAGAGCAAAAGCAAATGCAAAATGTAATCAATTAGTGAATCTAGGTGAAAGATATACAGGTACTCATCGTCTATTCTTTCAACTTTTTAATATATTTAACATTTTTCACAATAACAGACTCTAAGAGATATATTCATCAGGGTTCTCCAGATCCAATAGGAGTCATATATTATATATATATAAAGAGATTTATTATAAGGAATTGGCTCACACAATTATGGAGTTGGGAAATCTCCATGGTCTGTAGGGTAAATTGGCAAACTGGAAACCCAGGAATGCTGATGGTTTAGTTCCAGTCTGAATCAGAAGGGCTGAGAACCAGTAGAGCTGATGGTGTAAATTCTAGTCTGAAAGCTAGCAGACACAAAACCCTATAAGAGATGATATTTCAGGGCTTCCCTGGTGGCTCAGTGGTTGAGAATGTGCCTACTAATGCTAGGGGACACGGGTTTGAGCCCTGGTCTGGGAGGATCCCACATGCCGTGGAGCAACTAGGCCCATGAGCCACAACTACTGAGCCTGCGCGTCTGGAGCCTGTGCTCCGCAACGAGAGGCCGCAATAGTGACAGGCCCGTGCACCGCGATGGCCCCCGCTTGCCACAACTAGAGAAAGCCCTCACGCAGAAACGAAGACCCAACACAGCAAAAATTAATTAATTAATTAATAAACTCCTACCCCCAACATCAAAAAAAAAAAAAAAAAAAAAAAGATGATATTTCAGTTCAAGTCCCAAGCCTGGAAAAGACCCATGTCCCAGCTCAAGGCCGTCAGGCAGGAGAAGGTCCCTCTATCTAAGGGGATGTTCAGGTTTTTGTTCTATTCAGGCCTTCAACTGATTGGACGAGGCCCACCCACTTTGGGGAATCCCCTAATTCCTAACTGGGCCAGATTTTGAGGTTGAAAACCCCCTTCAAAAGCAACTTTTCAGAGCTTCCCTGGTGGCGCAGTGGTTGAGAGTCCGCTTGCTGATGCAGGGGGACACGGGTTCGTGCCCTGGTCCACGAAGATCCCACATGCCGTGGAGCGACTGGGCCCGTGAGCCGTGGCCGCTGAGCCTGCGCGTCCGGAGCCTGTGCTCCGCAACGGTAGAGGCCACAACGGTGAGAGGCCCGCGTTACCAAAAAAAAAAAAAAGGAAAAAAAAAAAGCACCTTTTCAGTTACCCGCCAGATTAGGACTACATTTCCCAAGGGCCCTGCGGGGCGCTCTCGTATTTTCTCCCTCTCCTTTTCATTTGTTATCCAGGCCCCGCCCCACTGCTCGTGCCAGCCAATAGCGAATTCGCCTCTCGCTCCGGCATCAACAGGACTGGGGCGAGAACATTTCAGGAGCCGTGGGGGCGGGTCCTGTGGTCTCGGCTTCATCTTTTAATTCGGAGAAGCAGTTTCGCCGTGGCAACTGACCCAAGCTAATTTCGTCAAGAGTCAGGACTTGGAGAAGGAGTCTGGCACTAATCAAGAGCAGGCGTGAGGAGAGATAATAATAACCTTTCGCCCCGGCTACTGCCCAGTCTGATCTTCGGCCTTCTCCTGCAGGGGGTGAATCTGCTGCCGAAACTCGAGAGTCCAGTGACTCGGCAGGAGAAGATGGCGACCGTGTGGGATGAGGCTGAGGTGCGCGCCGGGAGAGCTGGGGGCTCTGGAGCTGGGGCCAGTGGAGAGACGCACGTGGCGGAAGCGGAGGCGTTGGCTGGGGGGGTTTCAAGGTCTAGCCCGGTCCCGGGGTTGGTACCGCTTGGGATGTGGGCAGGCTTCCCGACTCCTCCATTCTGGTTTTATGGGCGGGGAGTGGGCTAACTGAGGCTGTGGGTGGGCTTACTCGCAGTCCTGAGTTAACTAACCTGACTTTAAGAAAGACGAATTTGTTTTGCACAGCAAGATGGAATCGGGGAGGAGGTACTCAAGATGTCCACAGAAGAGATCATCCAGCGCACACGGCTGCTGGACAGTGAAATCAAGGTGGGCGCACAGCCCCTATGTCAGGCAGTGAAGCCCGCACACAGCAGGCCCTGGTGATCCACCTGCCACGCTCACGTCGTTCTTCGCCTCCCTCGGCGAGGCGTGGGGACCGCGGTTTCCTTCTTGGACCAGGAAAAAAGAAAACTAAGCTTTAAAAGGGACCAGAAGAGGGACAGGGTGATGGGAAACCAGGCCTGAGAGAAGGAATCATCAGACTGCCTTTCCCAGCAAGGTCTTTAAGTATTCCTCTCAAGAATCCTTTTAGGAAATCCCCATTTTACAGATGAGGAAACTGAGGCTCAGAGAGTTTTTGTTTGTTTTACTGTGGTGAAGTACGCAGCCTGTAACAAAGGCAGAACCTAAAATCTGTTTGCGTGACTCAAAATCTGGCTCTTTTCCCTTTAGTACAACTAATACTTCACCAGGAGGTTTCCACACTGGTCTCCTGTTCTGACCTCTGCTGGTTGTGCACACAGGCGCTGAGCATTCAGAGAGCCTTAGAGCTGAGTGAAGGGGGCAGGAGGGTCCCCCAGGCAGCCTGGATAAGGCTCACCAATTACAAGGCCCTAGGATAAGCTGAGCTAAAGCTGAATATTTGCCTCCAATCACCCTCATCCCAGATCATGAAGAGCGAAGTGTTGCGAGTCACCCACGAGCTCCAAGCCATGAAGGACAAAATCAAAGAGAACAGTGAGAAAATCAAAGTGAACAAGACTCTGCCGTACCTGGTCTCCAACGTCATCGAGGTGTGTGTGTATGTGGAGGGGAAGAGAGGGGTCAGTGGGGCTGGGGACAGCCTGTGATGGGCCCACTGGGGAAAGAGTGGGTGGGTGTTTGGAGGCCTAAACTGCATGTAAGAGCTAAACCTCCTAGGGTTTCCTCTCCAGTGTGCATTTCCAGGGAGATAATATAGGGCCTGAAAAAGCCTTGGAAGCCTCGCATGTTTCCTTTTCTACTGGTTATTTTTCCCTGGGGGTACATGAGTTCTGCAGAGAAGCAACACCTGAGCAGAGGTCTTACTAATCTGGTTTATTAACCACACCTTTGCTGGGCTCAGGGCTAGTCTGCAGAGTGAGGTAGGGACGGCCAGCCCTGCCAGTGTTGAGATTGTCGCAGCCTCAGAAGCACTGGGCTCTGGAGAGTTCAAGGAACTGAGCTGGGCTTGATCTGAGCTTTTTCCTTTCCCAGCTCCTAGATGTTGATCCCAACGATCAAGAGGAAGATGGTGCCAATATTGACCTGGATTCCCAGAGGAAGGGCAAGTGTGCAGTGATCAAAACCTCTACACGACAGGTGAGGCTGGCCCAGCCATAGGAGAACTGAGGAGGGTGAGGGGTGGATGTGGGACAGGGAGCCTTACTAAGGGCAGTAACTGAGGCTGCACCTGGAATCTTCCCTACAGACATACTTCCTGCCTGTGATTGGGCTGGTGGATGCTGAAAAGCTGAAGCCAGGAGACTTGGTGGTGAGTGGTGTCCCTGAGCCCAGGCAGGGCTTTTCCAGCGAGGTTTCTCCCACTGACTAGCTGACCCCCTGCCCCAGGCCCAGGTCATTGTTGGTCCTGAATGTCTGCAGAGCAGCCTGCAGAGTCTGAGAGCATGTCTGCCTGCTCTTTGATTCTTGTGTTGCCCACTCTCCTATCTTGCCTTTCATTCTGTAGACAGCTGTCACCCAGCCACTTAGGTAGGCCTTGAGCTGAGACAACTCTGAAGTCTTTGTGCTGTGTCCCCAGGGTGTGAACAAAGACTCCTATCTGATCCTGGAGACCCTGCCCACAGAGTATGACTCGCGGGTGAAGGCCATGGAGGTGGACGAGAGGCCCACAGAGCAATACAGTGACATCGGGGGCCTGGATAAGCAGATTCAGGAGGTGAAGGAGGCATGGCAGCCTCACCAGCCTTTTGTATTTCTCTACTTCAGTGACCAGAGCACTTTCCCCCAGTGTGCCTCTTATCCTCATAGCATCCTAGGGAGGCAAGGAGGAGACCACGTAACAGTTTAGGAGACTGAGATCTCCTAAACTGAATGACTTGCCCAGGATCACAGAAGGTTAGGGCCAGAGCCAGGACTGGAACTCAGGCTCCTTTTTCTTGGCCCAGTGTCTTTTCTGCCACATCCATCTGTTCCCGGGGAGTCCATAGCCAGCCGTGGTGGGAGCGAGCATTCTGTGTCCTCTGGATGTGGGGGAAGGAGAGGGCAGTGTCTCTGAATTGGAGTAGGAGGGTTACAGGTAGGGGTTGAAGCTATTCAGCGTTGGACTGTAGGAGCCCACAGGGCTTCACTGTCCTCACCCAGGACTTCTTCCTGGCAGCTGGTGGAGGCCATCGTCCTGCCAATGAACCACAAGGAGAAGTTTGAGAACTTAGGGATCCAGCCTCCAAAGGGGGTGCTAATGTACGGGCCCCCAGGTACGGGGAAGACCCTGCTGGCCCGGGCCTGTGCTGCACAGACCAAGGTGAGTGCTTTGGGAGGGATGAGGAGGCCAAAGCTCTGCCAATGGGCTCAGATCGAAGGGGCTTCTCATCGCGCCTTTGGCCTGATCTGTCAACCCCACCCCCGCCCCAGGCCACCTTCCTGAAGCTGGCTGGCCCCCAGCTGGTGCAGATGTTCATTGGGGATGGTGCCAAGCTAGTCCGGGATGCCTTTGCCCTGGCCAAGGAGAAGGCTCCATCCATCATCTTCATCGATGAGCTGGACGCCATCGGCACCAAGCGGTGAGGGGGTGCTGAGTGCCACCAAGGGGGTTGTTGCCAATCCAGCTCTCCCGCCCTGTTCCCTCCTCCCCCGGGATGGTGGAGGCTCTGTTCTTGTGGCTGTGCTTCTTAAGTTCTCTTCTAAGTAGCCTCCCTGCTCCGTTTCTTTCCCCCTGACCACCCTTTCTCCTCACAGCTACCAGCATGTTCCTTTCAAAACGTCACTCAGCTGCACCCGCAGTCCCTCACGCAAACAGATCCCGCTTTTCCTCCCTGGGCCTCCCAGTGCTGCTTGGGATAAACGCGGCTTGCCGTGGCCTGCAAGGCCCCGTGTGGCTGCCCCCGGCCCTGCCCCCCGCAGCGCCCCTCAGTTCGCTGCCCAGTCTGGTGGGGGAGATTTTGCGCCTGCTCTTTCCTCTCCGGGATGTGCTTTTCTTTTCCGCCTGTTCTCCACTGGCTGGTTGCCCAGCCGATGTGTTTTCAGCCCTCAGATCTCAGCCTGAGGGGACACTTCCTCAGGGACGCTTGCCTGGGCTCCCTGTCGCGTGCCAAGTCTGGGCCAGACCTTTGTACTTCTAAGTTTTAGCTCAGATATGATGACACATTCACTAGGGTCATAGGCCAGGCAGTGGATTTCGCTCACTGTTTTATCTTAAGCCCAGCACCTGATCCCAGGGGCTTCTCCAGTCCCTGACACCATTTCTGTGCTGGTCCCTGGGCTGGGGGCCCCAAGTTGAGTGAGACTTTTCCCTGCCCTGGATGGGTTGGGTTGGGCTTCTGGTGGTGGAGGAGAGGAGGGCTCTCCCTGAGCTGTGTTCTCACCAGTGTGTTGGACCTCCTGTGTGCCCCAGCTTTGACAGTGAGAAGGCCGGGGACCGGGAGGTGCAGAGGACGATGCTGGAGCTTCTGAACCAGCTGGACGGGTTCCAGCCGAACACCCAAGTGAAGGTGAGTATTGTCACTTCACAGGTGAAGAACGTGGGGCTTAGAGGTCAGGGGATCTTCTCTGTCATCTAGCTGATGGAGCTAGAATTAGAATTGGGGTCGGTGTTGAATATTCCCTGCCGTTTCATATGGACCCTGAGCTACCTCTTTGCCCGTCGTGGCCATGACTGTTGCCTGTCTGTGAACCCTTCAAGTTTCTGCTTCTCCTGTTGCTCAGGTAATTGCAGCCACTAACAGGGTGGACATCCTGGACCCTGCCCTGCTCCGCTCAGGCCGCCTGGACCGCAAGATCGAGTTCCCGATGCCCAACGAGGAGGCCCGGGCCAGAATCATGCAGATCCACTCCCGAAAGATGAATGTCAGGTGGGCAAAGACACGAGCAAGGCGCTGAGACCTGAAGGGGCAGCAGCAGAGCTGTCTCTGTCCTCTTTGTACTGACCTTCCCCAGGCCTAGCTTCTCCCCCTCTCCATGTCCCTTTCACACCGAGCACTGTTCCACACGCTGGCCTCCATTTCTCCCCAGGTGCCCGACAAGAGAATCGTGCTGGGGCCCAGGCCCCAACTGAAGGTGCTCTGCTCCTTCGGGCCCACCTGCACACCCCCCCCCCCACAGCCCTCCCCCATGGTCAGAAGGTGTGCAGGCTGGAGGCCCTGTTTCCTGGCCACCCCTGCCCCAGCAGATGAACGCAGCCCAGCATGGCCCAGGGCAGTCCTGCCAGGGGCCAGGTGGACCTGGGTTCAGATCTGTGTGACCATCAGCAGGTGGCGTGACCTCTCTAAGCCTCAGTTTTCTTATCTGGGACTTGGGGATACGGGCTCCGACCTCACGGGGTTGCAGCGATGTCAAGTGCAGTACTTGCGCATGAGATCAGTAAGTGGCAGCGGCAGTGCTGTGCTGATGCAGGGCCCGCGCTGCTGGGGAGACAGAGAGATGGCTCTTCTGTCTCCACAACCTCCTGTTCCCCTGCCTCAGGCTGAATTCCCGAGTCTCAGGTGCAGACTTCTAGAATGCTAGCGCTCAGGAGACACTAGGAGTAGCTTGGTCTAATCTGCTTTGACCTGCCTCCGTTCCTCTCCCCCTCGTGTGGAGAAGAGAACAAGGCACAGTGGGGAAGGGAGTCGCCCGTGATGGCGGCGAGTTGACCTCGCTGCTTGACGGAGGCACGTGGGAGGACGTGGGCTCCCCCACCCACTCCCGTAAGTGGCTGAACCCTGTGATACCTCCCCACCTCCCAGCCCTGACGTGAACTACGAGGAGCTGGCCCGCTGTACAGACGACTTCAACGGGGCCCAGTGCAAGGCCGTGTGTGTGGAGGCGGTGAGTGGTGGGCCGAGCGGCTGGGCGCTTCGTGCCTCCTCCCCTGGGCAGGCTGCTGGGGGCTGCTGAGGGGAAGAGGCTGAGAAGGTGGAGGCCTCTGGGAGCCGGGCTGGGCGTCTGGGGAGGCAGCCTAGAGCCTGTCTGTCCTGGCTGCAGGGCATGATCGCGCTGCGCAGGGGCGCCACAGAGCTCACCCACGAGGACTACATGGAGGGCATCCTGGAGGTACAGGCCAAGAAGAAAGCCAACCTGCAGTACTACGCCTAAGGGGTCGCCTGCCACACCTGTTCTCTGGCCTCTTGCTGGTTAAAATTCGTAATAAAGGATGGTTTCAGGTTCCTGCCACCACCTGTCTGGCTCGCCTTCCCTGGGCTCTGGGTGAGGAGTGGGGGCAGATGCAGGAGGCCCCTTCCCCAGGTGCTCCTACCCGAGACAGCCGAGGGCCTCAAACGCCTTGGCAGGGTGAGGCTCTCTTGGAGGGGTGGGCGTGTGCCACAGCTGTTCCCCGGGGTCTTCTGCCTCCCCCATCATGTCCCTCCACACCGCTCTCTCCACACTCCCTGACCCGCCTCTCTGAGCTTTTGAGGCCTGTGGTGCTGCAGCTCTAGTATGAGGGGCCTGAAGGGAAGCCAGACTAGTTTTTCCTTCTTTTTTGAATTTTGGTGCTCTGGCCCTAGGCCTCGCTTCCTTATAAAGCCCTGGCTCTGGGTCTTTGCTCCCTTGTTTCCTGGCCCGCAAGCCTCCTGTTTCTCTACACGTTCCTTTTAGCTGTTGGCCCATTTCCTCTGGCTGAAAAATCAGTGTTGAGCAGGATCTACTCCGAGAGCCCTTCTAGGCCTAAGCGTGGTCATGCTGTGTTCTCTCCCACCCCCAGTTCTGCCGTCAGCCCCACATCCCGTCAGCTTCCTTTACCATCTTGGTGGTCCTCTTCTGTCTACCAGCCTTCCAGCTCCCCGACCTGGAACCTGACCTCGTGGTTCACCGTTCACTGAGTGCTCACCCTGAGCCACATGCTATGCAGGTCGTGTGCATGGTTTTGTCTAGTTAATCACAGCAACTACCAATAGGGTAGCCCCGCTTTAGAGATGCATTTCGAGCAACTGGGCCAGGATTGCACAACTCTTAGATGGCATAGCTAGGCTTCAAACCCAGGACTAAGAATAAAGCCTGGTTTATGTTGTGCTGTCTTAGCAGCTTTAACCACCCCCTGAATGGCCTTTCAAAGCAGCAGCCCTTTAGAACTCTCCATCAGCTCTCACTTGCCCCCTGGCAGAAGCCCTTTACCCTCCTTTTCCCATCACCTCCCCTGAAGGGACATGCCCACAGTCACAGAGCTACTGACTGCCGGCCTGTCTGGAGTTCCCCTCTCTCTAGTCCCACCGCCTCCAAGCCGCCATCCTGAGTGTCAGGGTGCACCCCCATTGCGCTCTCCTTGGTGATCCCACTGACTTCCCATCCCCCGGAGAAGCCCCAGCACAGCCTCGGAAGTGCTCTTGTTCTGGCCCTGTCCTGGGCTTAGCTGCCCCCGCACCTGCATCTCTCACCCCGACCCCCCGCGCCCACCTGCGTGAAGCTGCGAGCACCACCCTCACCCCTGACCTTGGGGTCCTCATTTATAAATGGGGCCCCACTGCCTCCTTCAGCGGGCAGAGTGCCATGACTGCACGTGCAACTGTCACCCAACACACGAGGAGCCCCAGGGCCTGCTCAGGGGAGGCAGGGACTGCCAGGACAGCCCTGGGTTCCTTCCTCGCTTCTGTCAGGCCACCAGGTCCTGGGCGTGTCACAATCAGGTGAAGCAGAGCCCTTTTTGCTGAAAATACTGAGTCAGGCACTCCCAGCTGAGGATACAGCCCATCTGGGCTTCACAGCCTCCGTGATGTGGCGCAGACACGCTGTCCGCCAACAGCCTGCTGAAGGTAGGAGAGGAAGTGGGACTCCACTTCCCCCTTCTGCTCTCTCCTAGCAGCACTGGGGAAGCAGCTCCCCCTGGGCCTGATGCTGTCTTCATTCTCAGCATATTCACTGGCGGTGAGGGGTATGGTTTAGAATAAAGATCTCATTTTTTCTTTTTCTTTCTTTTTAATGAAAAATAACTTATTTCATAGAGGCCAAACCTGGAGATGACTTTGTGGATGGAGCTCCCTTCCGCGGTTAAAATTACTCAGGGGGCAGGCCAGGAAAAAGCCCTTGGTTCGTAGGTCTATGAGGACACCACCCTTGGGGGTGACGCGGGCTATAATGGCCTAGAGCCAGGCTTGTTTTAGTGGCATAAAAAGCTAACAACAAAATAAACCAGGGAAACATGAAATGTATACCCTGTTGTGAGAAGCACCCCAAAAGTAACAGCTCAGAGACGAAGCAGGAGGCCCAGAGGGCGGGGATGATGATGGAGACCAGCTGGGCGGCCTGCGGGAGCTGGGCCCGCAGAGCAGCCAAACTGGCCGGAGCACGGGGTGGCCGGAAGAGCCCTGCTTGACCATGGGCTCTGGGACGCAGAACAGAGGCAGCCGGTTTGTGTGTATTTATTTGCATCTCATCTATGGAACAGGTATTTACAGATACAAATGGAACCACAGCAAAGCTGCCGTAAAACCATTCAGACCCTCTCAATGGCTACTTCTCAAGACGCCCACGGTCAAGTAGCAGGGCTGGAGCCTGGCTGTGGAGTGGGCCAGCTGAGTACCTGGGCGTCAGCCAAGGGAAATAGCTGGGGATTATGGCTTCAGCATCCCCAGAGCACATTCCTGAGTGCTGACAGTGTGCAGCCCTCGCCACCCCCGCCGAGCCCCGCCCACAGCGGGACAGGAAAAGGGGCCCGCGCCGGGGGCGGGGGCGGGGGCGGGGTGGTGGCAGCCACTGCTCCCTCTTCCTGCCCTCCGAGTGTCTGCCTGGACCCTGTGCTGGCACGAGCACCCCTGAGCCGACTGGGAAGCCTCTGGCCCGGGGCTGCTCGCTGCCCTGCTGGCTGCTGTTTGGCAGCTGGAGGTGGCAGAGCCGCGGGCGTTGCCAGGGAGCATTCCCTGGGGGAACAGAAGCTGGGCCAGGGCAAGCAGCCGCGGGGAAAAGGTCTTAGAAAGCATCTCCCGGCTCCATGCTGGGAGGGGTAGGACTGTCAGTGCTGAGTGGCGCTGGGGGCTACACGAGCACCTGCCTCTCCTTTCTTTGGCCTTGGAGCTGGTGAAGGAAGGGCCAGAACACTGGACACAGCAGAGAGGAGGCACCCCAGCCTCGGTTCCTGGCTGCCCAGGGCTGCGTGCATGTGCAGAGGTTCACTCCCTCAGGCCAGGGACCCATGAGGCCCCAGCAGGAGACAGCTCTGGGGCTCCCTGCAGCCCTGGGCTCCTTGGGCTGCTCCCACTCCTCCTGGCGTCCTGGTGGGCAGAGGCCTCTGCTTGGGACCAGTGTTCCTGTTCCTCACTGCCGACTCCAGGGGGTGCAAGGTGACGGGGGGCCAAGGAGAGAAGACCGCAGTGTGGCTGGGGGCAGGCATGGGCATTGGGCCCTGGGCCCAGCACACAAGGGATCACAGTGTCGGTCTTGCACACGGTCACATGCACACCACACACACACCCCGTCCTCTTGTCAGTTAGGAGGACTCGCTCGCTCTCTGCCCCACCCCCCCCCACACACACGGTCACAGAGTTGATCTGAGTCTATTATTGCTGTGCAGGGGGTGGGGCGTCAGGGACAGTTACTCGACGAAGACCGAGAACAGCACCATCACCACAATGCCCGTGCAGAGCAGAAGCACTTGCTGCAGAGAGCGCCTGTGGGGAGAGGGGCAGGGGCTCAGGGGGTGGCGCCGGCCGAGACGCCGGGGACAGAGGCCCTGCGAATGGCAGTGCCAGTGGGTAGCTCACCATGGGTCATCTTCCTCCAAGAGGTCGGGCAGCACGTTCACCAGGGCGATGTAGAGAAAGCCGCCAGAGGTGAAGGGCAGGATCCAGGCCACGGTCTCCTCTGCAGCAGGAGAAGCCCTGACTGGCTGGGAGTCCAGGGGAGCCATGTGTACTACACTCCCTCCCGCGGGGTGGATGGGGGGCAGAATCTGGCCTGGACACCAGGGTCAGGGCAGCTGTGCCCTTTGGCTGGGGCCCCTCTGCTGACCGCCACCACCCACCACGCCCGTACCTACTCCCTTGGGGGACTGAGTACAGATGGCGAAGCAGGCGCCCAGCAGGCCCCCCAAGGCCGTCGAGAGCTGCAGCTTGGCTGCGCTCCATCGGTCAAAGCCGGCCCGGAGCAGGATGGCAAAGTCGCTCACCTGAGGGGAGGTCCAGACGATCACTCTGGGCCCCAGTGGGGCCAGATCCCCTGAGCATCTCAGGCACGGACACACACAACGAGCCCCCTGCACCCGCCCTGTAGCTGGGACCACCCCGTGCCCCAGCCCGCATCCCCTCGGCTGGGCCCCCCGTCCCGAGGATGCTGGAGCACAGCTGAAACGGTGGCTGCAGCCTAGTAGCTGAGCAGCTCCAGGCCTCTGTGGTCCAGCCGCCCAAGCCCACCACTGCTGGGTAGTCCCACCCCGAACCCCTGCCCCCAGCTCCACGCCCACATGGCCGATCACGGGAACCCTCTGGCACTCACCTCATGGGGGATCTCATGCAGGAGGATGGCCATGGTGGTCAGGAGCCCGATCTGCAGGGAGGGGAGGAGTCTGTGGGGTCTGTGCCGAGGGCTAGGGCACCCACTTGTCCGCTCATTCTACAAACATTTACTCTGCTCTGGGTGCCCTGGCTGGGTACCATCTGGCTGCTAGAAATATCGCAGCGAATAAAACAGACAAGGAACCTGCCCCCAAGAAGCTAACAGCCTGGAGTGGAGAGGCAAGGATTGAGTAAACAGACAAAGAACCATGTGATTACACACCATGACAGGTGCTATGGGGAAAGGATGGACTGGGTGCCGTGGGACATGATGGGCCTGAGATGAGGGGTCAGCAAAGGCCTCCTTGAGAACGTGCACTTTAAGCTGAAGCCTGAAGGATGAGGAGCTAGCAGTTCAAAGAGTGGAAGAAAGAACATTCTAAGCAGAGGCAACAGTGAGTTGGAGGCTACCAGAGGGGACAGAGGTTGGCCAGTTCAAGAGTAGGCAGACCCTGGGGCCAAAGCGCAGAGGGCAGAGGGAGGAGGAGGTGGGGGGGGGGGAGAAGCATCTAGAAGCAGGCAGGGGCCAAGCATAGCAGCCTGGCAGAAGCCTGTGATCCCAACAAGGAGTGTTCGCAGCAAGAACAGACCAGTCGGTGGTGGAGACAGAAGGAGGCCGTGTCCAGGAGAGCAGCAGGGAGGCGTAGATGAGGGTGCTGTGATGGAGGGAGCAAGGAGATGCCTGGGGACCTATTCTGGAGGCAGAGCCCACTGGTTAACGCAGGCACCACCCTTCCCAGCAAAGAGCCTGGGTCCCACTGCCCCAGCCCCACTCACCTTCTTGCTCACAAGGAAGCTGGCAGCCACAGCCAGCCCGTGGGTGAAGTTGTCTATGGTGTTGGCCAGCAGGTTGAGATAGCCACTGACCTGGGTGAGGGGAGAGAAAGCTGGGTTGTGCCGGGCAGGCAGGGCTGAGTTGGGCCGGCCACTTGGGGTGGGGCGGCTGCAGGAGGAGGGGGCCCTGGGCGGGCCACTCACTTTGATGTTCCGGACCACGGCGCTCAGGCCGGGCCCTGCAGCTGGCTGGGCCAGATGGTGGCCTCCACTGAGCGCGGCCGCAGCTGCAGGGTCTTTGCTGGGGGCCTAGGGCCAGGAGAAGGAGGGAGACGTGACATTAGATGCCCCCCACTCGGCCAGGGTGGACAGAAAGGGAGTGAAAGATGGAGAACAGATAAAAAGGGAACACCCCTTTTACCTGGCTGGACTCTGCTGCTCAGTCAGCCGGGTGCCCCCAAACCCAGCAGACCCTCTGCCTCCCGCACTGCTCCCACTCTTAGTCTATGAGAACAAGCCACGGCAGGGGCTGATGCCCAGATCCTTCCAAACAAGCTGGCCCAGCCTCCCAGAGCTCCCAGGAAAGGGCCAAGAGACCCTCTTTTCAGGGCTTGACTCAGAACTTGGGCCTCCAGGCCCTGGCACCACCACAGAGCAGAGGCTGACCTGTGTAGCCTCTGGGGTTTTGGGCTCACCTGGCTAGTCTCCTCCTCCTTGCTGTCCAAGAACATCTTCTCCAGCGCCAGGAAGGTCAGGAAGCCAGCAATGACCCACAGTCCCAGTTGCTGTTGCTGCTGCAGGCTCTGCCCCTCACCACCTGCAGGGGGCAGCACTGACACACCAGGCCAAGCCAGGGCATAGAAGGGGGCTCCTTGGGATGGGACCTAGTCCAGGGCAGTGACAGGGGCAGGGTGCCAGGACTGGCTGGTGGGGCAGTTGGGCCCCAGGAACTCCCATAGGGACCAGGGCACTGGGACCAGGACAAGTTCCCTGCCAGACGTCCAGAACCCCCTCACAGTCATTCTGCAGAGCAGGCAGGGCCTAGGCCATCCCTGGGCATGGGCACCAGTTCCCACCTATCGCCTGCCACCCTCCTGCCCCCGGCCTGTGGTCTCACTCACCAGGGCTGGCACTGTACGTGTAGGCCCACGCCTCGGGCAGCAGGTGGAGAAACACATTGCCCAGGAGTCCCCCCAAGGCGAAGCTGAGCAGCTGCTTCAGGCGCCGGGCCCCAGCTACAAGGCAGAGATGTGGGACCTGGGGGCTGGGGCACCAGAGCCCCTGGCCTGACCTCTGCCCCACCCAGCTCACTGGGCTCCTAGTGTGGTCCCAACCGGACTGCAAGTCTCCAGAAGGCTGCACATGGGCTGCTGGCCTTCCTGGGTCCCCAACCCTTCAGTCCCAGTAAGGGCTGGTGCCCAGCAGGAATACACCACGACCTGCGGGCCGACTGTGGAGCCACTACTGCTTCAGGGTTAAGAGACTGGGCTTCAGAGCCTGACAGGTCCCAGCTCCCCAACCCACCAGCTGGTAACCTTGGGCAGATTACTTCTGGGACTCAATTTCATCATCTGTAAACTGGGGACAATTGTATCTATCTGACAGGGATCTTGTGTGAATTAAACCAGCGGTCCCCAACCTTTTTGGCAACAGGGACCGGTTTCGTGGAAAACGGTTTTCCCACGGACGGGGGTGGTAATGCGAGCGAGGGGGAGCGGCAGATGAAGCTTCGCTCGCTCGCCCACCGCTCACCTGCTGTGCGGCCCGGGGGTCGGGGACCCCTGAATTAAACAACAATACATATAGCAAGTGCTTATGAAGTGGGAATGTTTCTCTTCTCAGCCACTGTTACTCTCAGAAAAGTGGCAGAGATTTGAGGACTTGTGCAGACGTGCAACATCCAGAGTTAGAAGTGCCCTGAGGGGGCCTTTGGTTTGATAGACAAACTGAGGCCCAGAAGGAAGAGGCAGCTTGGTGGTGGGGTGGGGTCCCAGGGGGAAGCTGCTGCTTCCAGGCTGTGTGCCCTTGGGCTCCTCCAAGAACTTCTCTGTGCCTGTGCTTCCCCATTTGTAAAATAGAGCTAATAATCCAAGTCCTCCCTAGGTGGACCTCTCAGGGATGCTATGAGAGGGGCTGAACTGATACACAGGCCAAGACAGCAGAAGAGGGCCCTGTTCACAGCTGGGGCACCAGCCCTCAGCCCAGTGCCTGGCACAGTTGCGTTCATAACCATCTGTTGAATGAACAGTTCCTGGAGCCTGGCAGGCAGTACGAGCCCCTGGGGGACCCTCATTTCAAAGATTCCCGGGGCCTGCTCCAGACCTACTATGTCATACTCTTGGGTGGGGGTGACAGGCACCTGCGTTTTTAGCAGCTCCCCATCTGATCTTCTTTAGCTTTCATTATAGCATGTCACCTATGGACACGTGCGCAGCCAAGGAAGAGCCTTTGCCAGGCCTGCACCCACCTCCCAGCCCCCCTCTCCAGAGGCAGGCCAGCTACCAGCCTCTCGCGTGTTCTTGGGTGAGGCCGCCCCAGGGGCTCTGGGTCTGAGCGCCCTCTTGCACTGTGAGCAGGGACTGAAGCGAGAGGCAGCGCGACGCCCAGCACTGGCTCGCGAACATGGAGCCCTGTCCCTGCACCGGGGCCGTCTCCTAAGTGCTATGCCGACGTTAGTTCATTTAATCGTCACAATAACACCTATGAGGTAGATACTATTATTATCCTCATGTTTAAGGTTGGGAGCTTAAGGCAGAGAGAAGTTAAGGAACTTGCCCAATACCACCCAACTGGTAAGTGGCAGAGCCAAGATTTGAACCCAGGCAGCCCAGCATCCGATTTCCAGCCTTGTTTCTTGCTTCCCAGTGAATGTTTGCTGACTTTCATCTTTCAGAATAAACAGATGCACAAACAAATGAACAAATGAGCACGGCGCACCCTGGCTCACTGGACCAAGGTGAGGAATTGTGCTGGGTCCCCACCCTCCACCACAGACACACTGCCACTCGGGACCAGAGACCCGGCTCTCCCAGGAAGAGCAGCAGCATGTTTCCCGCGCCATCGGCTGCCCCTCGGTGCCAGAGGAGGGTCACTCACCTTCTGAGCGCAGCGTGGTCCCCATCTCCAAGGGAATGACGAGCAACGGGAAGACCCCGCTGAGCCCCACCATGAGTGAGCCCAGGAGGGAGCAGATCCACGTGTCCAGCCGCTCGCCACTCAGCAGGGCCCCCCAGGACTCGCTTTCCTTATTGTCCAGGCGACAGGCCGCTGCCACCCCCCGGCTCCGGAAGGCCTGCTGGGAACCCCCAGCCCCTCCCAGGAGCTCCAGGGCAAGAGCAGCGAGGAAGAGGAGCCTCTGTCCCGCCATGCCACAACCAGGGCAGGGACATCCAGGCATGCCACGTGCTGAAAAACACAAAGGCCACTTACGTGTGCTGCCACCCTTGGCCGCACACCTGCTTAGGAAACGTGGCATCTTAACCCTCCCCCCACTCCCAGTGGCCACGGCACCTGCCCTCCTGCTTGCCTCCCCCAGGGCCTCTGAGGATCCCAATGATGGGTGCACAGAGCAAAAGGGCTCTGCTCCGCCACACCCCACCCCCAAGGAGCACACATTATTTCCTTGGGAGCCAGTTCCAGGCTGTGTGTCAGCCTGTCCGCCTGAGGCTAAACTTTCCTTAATGACAGGGTGAGGCGCTGGCTGGGTTCCCCTCAGACACCGGTAGGCCCGGCCCAGCTGGGTGTCTGGCTGCCAGGGGAGGCTTCGCTGCCAGGATGCGCCCCAGTGAGGACACCCCCAGGGATGGCGGCCAGCACAGTCTAGCTTGATGGGGCAATGTTAGGAGGTGCAGGTGGGGAAACCAAGCAGCTGAGCTAGTTCAAGACCATCAGGGCTTTTTCCTAGGAAATGAGTCCAATATCGCTGGGGCACGGAGACAGCCAGGAGGTGGGAACGAAGAGAGGATTCTTCAGCTAGGAGCTGCCTCACAGATGTGCAGAGCACAGGCTTTGAAGACCCGCCCTTGACTTTGTGCTCTGCATTTACAGCTGCTTGACTGCGGACAAGTCCCTAGAGCCCTTCTCTGAGCCTCAGTCTCCTCGTCTGTAGCAGGGAGATGAGTATTGCCTCCCTCACACAGTGGTGAAAATGAGATGAGCTTGCTAATTAGGTGAGCGTGCCTGGCACGGAGGAGGCACAGAGAACCCTCCTTATGTTGCGGGAGCCCAGGAGCACCAGGCAGCAAGAGTGTACCCAGCAGGCGGATCACAGGATCTGGATGTGAGTCAACCAAGACGGAAGTTCAACCTGGAAACTCAGGCATGAGGTTTAAATGTGGTCTGCCCTCCCTCATGCTGGCTGTGACCTTGAGCCAGTGATGTCCTTGCCTCAGTTTCCTCATCTGCTGATGGAGGTGGGAGGGAGGGAAAGCAGCTGGAAAAGATGCTCGGGTCTAGGACCTCCAGGCCTTAACGGGACCCTGATGAAACCCTCTGGGCTCCACTGGGGACCAAAGGCAGGACTGCGCCAGGCCGGACTTGGAGGCAGAGGCGGGTCAGGGGACAAGTTTGAGGACAGGAGAGGGGAGGGGACAAGTTTGGGACAGGAGAGGGGGTACCGAGAGAGTCGGAGAGCAGAGGGAAAGCAGAAGCAAGAGCGGGAGAGCCAAGAGTGAGAGAGCCAGAGACGGATGCGGAGGCGGAGAGAGAGGGAGAGATGGGGAGCGACGCGTGGGGAGACAGGGGAGAAGAGCCCAAGGAAGTTTAACTCCCGGGCTCTGGGCGAGAGGCCCAGGTCTGATCTGGACAGGCCGGGTCGGGGGCAAGGGGATCGGCAGAGTCCGTCTCGTCAGGGGCTCTGGCCCTGGGGGTGCGGCGGTCACTCACCGTGAGGCGGCGACGGCGGCGGAGGCGCTCCGGACGGCCCCGGCCATCCAGCTGCGGCACAGCGCCCCGCCCCGGCTCTGCCCCGCCCGGCCTGGCCGCCCGGCCCCCGGCCCGGAGCCGCCCCCAGCGTGCGGCCACGTCACACGGGACCCGTCCGGAACCCGACGCACCGAACGCCGCGGGGTCGTGGGGAGCGGCGGTGGGAGAGCGCTTCCGCCTCGAGGCCATGGGGGACCCGGGAGGCTGGCGCACTTCCGCTCGGGCGGGCCCGGGACGGCGGGGAGGGTCGGGCGGAAGTGGGGGCCCCGCGGGCACCCAGCACAGTCCGGCTGCGCGGGGCGGAGACGGCGGCCCCTCGGTGACCGCGAGCAGTTGGGTGGCCGCGCTTGCGGGTCTGCCCGCCGCTTCCTCTCTCGGGAGGCAGTCCCAGCCGCGGCCGCACGGGGGCGCGCTTTGCTGCCAGACTGCGCCGTCCCGGGACGGGGTCTGGGTAGGAGGATGGCTGCGGCGCTCCTGCTCTGAGTCAGCCCGGCCTGGCTCCTCCATGAGCAAGGGAAAGGGGAAGTGCCTGCCGCAGGGAGGGGCCTAGCCCCGGGAACCTCAGAAGAGGGAATTTTATTCTTACTCATCGAATTATTTTTATGCTTTGGTTTTTCACTGGGAACCTCAGGCCTTTGTCTCCAGGGCTTGTAACCCTTTGGAGTCCAGTGCACGGTGGCCTGACACTGCTGCTGGTAACCCCAAACCTGGGGGAGCAAAGGCTCTGTGCTTCCCTCACCTCAGACTGGGGCAGCAAACAATAGCATTATTATAACTGCAATTTACTGAACACCTACGACGTGCCATTCACTCTGCGTGTATTGTCTCCCTGAATCCTCAGTCTGTCCCTTTGAGATGGATACTGTTAGCCCACGGTCACACAGTAGCACAGATGGCAGAAGCACGATTCAAACCTGGGTGTCCTTGAACCCAGAGCATGTGATAGCACCTCTCACTTATAGGGTCATGGGAATCTGCCTTGGCATTTACACTTTGCATTCTTCTCAGCCAGGACCATATAATACTCAGCAAGGGGCACTTGGGTACTCACTGGGGCAGAGATTGTGACAGGGTGGGAGTCTCCCAGCCTCTGACCTTTATCTGCCTCATGCGGTAATTCCTTCGTCCGTCCTGTGTCACTCTCCCTTACCAGGGGCTCTGAGGGCACAGGGCTCTCACAGGCTGCACCAGTTGCCCGATTCCACCTCACACTCCAACATCTGCCCTTCCTAGACCCCCAACTCCTACCAGGCGGGATCAGCTTTCCTCTGAAAGACCCGTGTCTGCCTCACCCGCCAGGCCCATAGGTCTACAGGGACGCCCTCCTGTTCTGCTCCCTGAGTTCTGAAGTGGAAGCCCTGTGCTGGTTACTTTGCAAAGGGAGGAAGACACTCAGGGATGCTGCTCAGGGATCTCTAAGGTGCGCCCCCCCCCATATATGCAAATCACTCCATCATATGCAAAGCACTTCACAATATACAAATGATTTCACAATAACACAGTCAGCATTCCTGCCTCTAGGAGCTGAGGGCTGCTGGCCACCAGCAAGGGGATGGGCAAGACCCAGCTAGAAACACCACTTGCTGCCTTCTCACTGCCCTTTCCTCTCACCTGGCCTGGAATTTCCACCATCAGACTCCCTAATGTATTGGGGGGTGGGGATGGGACTCTAGAGGATGACCATGAGCCGGGAGGGCCAAGTAGAAAGACAATGGGTGGACTAGTGTGTGGCCGTTAAAAACAGCGAATTAGGGGCTTCCCTGGTGGCGCAGTGGTTAAGAATCCACCTGCCAATTCAGGGAACGCGGGTTCGAGCCCTGGTCCGGGAAGACCCCACGTGCTGCGGAGCAACTTAAGCCCGTGCGCCACAACTACTGAGCCCGTGTGCTGCAACTACTGAAGCCTGTGTGCTCTAAGGCCCTGCGTGCCACAATTACTGAGCCCATGCACCACAACTACTGAAGCCTGCACACCTAGAGCCTGTGCTCTACAAGAGAAGCCACCGAAGTGAGAAGCCTGCACACCGCAACGAAGAGTAGCCCCCGCTCACCGCAACTAGAGAAAGCCCATGCACAACAACGAAGACTCAACGCAGCCATAAATAAATAAATAAATAGGTAAATAAATAAATAAAAAGAAGAGTTCTGGAGGAAAAAACAAACAAAGAAAACCAGTGAATTAGATCTGCCAGGGGCTTCCAAATATGGACGAGTGAGAAAAGAGAGATGCAGAAATTTTTTTTACTATAACCCACTAGTTTAAAATAATAACAAAAAGGAAACTTGTATAGGTACAGGTGATTATAGGTATTAGCATATATAAGTCCATTTATAATTGTGAGTAAATAAAAAATATAGAAGATCTCACGTCAGCATGGTAACATGGATTCCATGGTGGGGGGAGAAAAAAATATAAAAGGAAAATTTGTAAAAACATGTTAAAACATGTATATGATCATAATTTATGCAATTATGTAAAAAAAGTTGTAAAAGCTTTTATATATATCATATGTAAATTAAATATATGATATATATATTAATTAACTCCCTATGCCTCAGTTTCCTCATCTGTAAAATGGATTGCTATATCAAGTAGTTGTGTAAGTTGAATGAACACAGAAAACACTTAGAACAATGCCTGGCACATGGGAAGTTCTACTTAAGGATTAGATGTTATTATTATTTACATGTGTGGACACGTGTATAAAGTATTACAGTAATGAAAAGAACAGATAAAGACACAGGGTGGGGGCCACCCCTCTCCACTCCTCGCTGAGCACAGATGAATGTTTTCCAACACATTTATCAACTAGTTTGAAGGCCTCAGGGTCTTCCTGGGTCGTGGCACCGGGCAGACAAACCACAGCAGGGCAGGGTGAGCCTGGACACTGCTTGGCTCTGCGTGGTTGGGAGGCGTCTGGGATTGGAGGGGCTGCAGACCTATTTCTCTGATCTGGCCTTTCTCAGCAACCAGGTCTCAGCCCCCTATTTCTAGAAGGTGGGACTGCTTCTGGGCCTACTGACCAGGCGACGGCTGTGAGACCAGCACAGCCTGGCGTTGGCATTGCCAATGCTCTGACAACCCTCCCCCTCCTCTGGCGGTCAAGGGCTAGAGGCTCTGGGATGGGCACATTACTTCTGCTTCCAGAGTATGGCCTTCTGTGAGAAAGCAGGCCTTCATCTTCTCAGGGCTTTCTGTGGGGGTCTGCAGGTAGACTTGTAGAAGGGCATCTGAGGCTCAGGGTGCCCAAGGTCGCCCTGAGGAGGTGAGGCAGAGCTGAGTGCCCACCCAGGGCCCTGCTGCTTTTACTGTGGCCTCCAGCTCTGCCTCTCCAAACTGGATCTGCCCCTCTGGAACCCCTGACCCTAACGCTCCCTCAACTTGTTCTTCTCAGGGCAGCCTTAGCTCCCTCGTGAGTTCCTGGGGTGCTTTCTCCCCTGAATTTCCAGCCCTGGCCTGATGATGCCCCCGTGACTCCACAGCAGCCCCTTTCCCCCACCCTCAGCAACTCTTCCTTGGGCAGCCCAGCCTCACTGCTTTCTGTCCAGCCTGTCTTTACAACCCCCTTTGTAACTCCCACCCTACCCCTGGCAGGCCTGACCTGTTCGTCCCCTTCCGCCGTCTCTCTCTGTCGATTGAAATCCTGCCCGTTTACAAGGCCGCTCCCTCTCTGAAGCCTTCTGGGTCTGTCCAGGCCCTCAGTATCGTGTCTTTGGAGCCCTGAGCCCTGTACCCTGAACACAATGGGACTTCTTCACCCTCCCAACCCCCATTCCCGCTGTGGGCTTCTGGAAAGAAAGACAAGCTCTTGCCTATACCCTGAATAGAAGTCTGTCCAAATGAATTTAATATCTCCCTTTCCCCTCTCCTGTCTCAGGAGCACAAAGTGGGGTGAAATTCCTGTGCGCCGTGCACAGTAATCTGAGCCTTCGCAGGGCTTTATTTAATTTATGTTTATTCATAGATTTGCTTACTTGTTACCCCTTCCCCATCCCATCTCACTGCTTCCTTCTTGGGAGAATCAGAGTGTTAACAGTCCTTTTTTTCCCCTAAGAAACATAACAGACAATATTCTGTCCAGTTTGGCCTTTCTTTTTAAATAAGGAAAAAAGCTCTTTTAAGGTTTTCTTTTACGTTATTCAGTGATGTTTACAATTGTTCTCATATAGGTCCTGCATAACTCTTAATAAGTTTACTTTTAGGTATTTTACATTTTGTGGGTATTTAAAAGAACATATTTCCCATTACGTTTTAAATGTAGTGCACAGGAAGGCAAATTATTTTTATGTATCCCTTTGATACCTGGTAAGCCAACTACATTTTCTTACTGGTTCTAATCATTTCTCAGTATTACTCTTGAGTCTTTTAGGTGGGTAATCATGTCAGCTCCTAATAACAAAAGTATGAAAAGGAAGGAACCAACAATGTTTTTTATAGAGGTATGGTTTGGCTTGGTTTTGAACTTCATAGGAAGTATCTGTCTTCTGGGACTGGCTTTTTCACTCAACGATACGGGTACTAAGGTTCATTCATGATACGGGGTGAAACTGGTTCATTTGCTTGCACTACTGAACGATGTGCCACTGTGTGAGTGAATCCTCTGTAATTTATTTCCCCATTCTCTTGTCCGTAGGCATTTGGGTTATTCTCTAGATTTTTGCTGTTCAGAACAGTGCAGCTTTGAATGTTCTCGTTTCTGTCTCGGAGCACATGCCCAAGTTTCTCTTGATTTTAAGCCTAGAGGGGGATCTGCTTATAAGATAAGGCCAGATTGTTTTCCCCAGAGGCTGTAGGGAGTTGCACTCTGACTAACAACACACTGGAGATTCCGTGGCGCCACCTCTTCTCCAGCACTTGGTGCTGTCAGACTCGTTCATTTTTGCCCGTCAGACGGTATAAAATAGCATCTTATTGGGGCCTTCATTTGCATTTCCCTTATCACCAATGAGCTTGTGCATCCCTTACGCGTTCATTGGACAACTGTGTTTTCTTCTTCTGTAAAAAGGCCTGTTCACGTCTTTCATCTATTTTTCTGTTGGATTACTTGTTTTCTGTTTTTTCCCATGGATTTCCAAGAGTCCTTTATGTGTTTTTGATGTTTATCCATTGCGGTTGTACGTGGCAGACGTCAGACGTCTCACATCTCCTCCAGTTTGTGGCTTGCATTTCACTTTCTCAAAGGTGTCTCCACTTCTCTCTTCCCTCCCACGCTTGGGCCTGGGACGCTAGTGCGCGTGTGTGTGGATGGGGGGTGTCGCGCCCCTCAGAACGCCGTGCAGAGCAACCCCACCGCTCCTCCTGTTCCTTGGGGCTTTAAGGGACCCTCGTCTCCCTCCCAGATTTGGCTGAGGCGGCCTGGATGGGAAGCCCCTGTCTGGTCTGCTTGGGGTGGGCACGCCGCAGCAGGGAGGGCCTCGCTGCGATGGTGCCCGCCCCCCCCAGGAGTTATTTATCACTTCCGGCTCCTCACCTGGGGGCCGGGCGCCTCTCTGCTCCGCTGGGCAGCAGCCCGCGGCAGCTCGGGCGCTCCCTGGGGGCGGGCGGCCTCGGGGGAGGGGCGCTCCGGGCCGGCCCCTCCGGAGGCGGAGGCGGGGGCCAGGCCTGCGGCGGGGGCTGGGATGGGGGGGCGGAAGCTGCCCGAGCAGATAAGGGCCGAGGTCGGTCCTGCGGTGAGACTGTGCGGGACGCTGCCTCCGCCGAGCCCGCCCCCGCACCCTCTGGTCCCAGCTCCCCGAGCCACGGTCGGCGCAGCGGCCCCCTCCCTGCAACCCGGGGATCGGCATCCTGGGCGTTGATCCCAGAGAGCAGTGAGAGTTGGTGCTCCGGCCTGCTCGTTCCGTTCCAAACCTCAGTCATCGCAGCTGGAACATGGGGGTAGGAGTCTCCAGTTACCCCCCAGGGCCGTTAGGGATGGAACAGGTGCAGGCTGGTGAAATCCCTCTGTAGATTTGGGCCTTTTGTAAAGGATCGGTACCCTGAGTTCCTCGCATTGCCCCTGCTGTACCCGCTGACTCTCCAGGCTTCATCCCCGTTGTATAGATGGGAAATTGGGGGACTTGCCTTAAGTCACAGAGCCAGCCAGCAGGAGGCAAGTGGGGAGGGGAATGGAACTCCACAATCTGGGGGCCCTCTTTAAGAAAAAGATTACAAAATCACAAATACAAATTTGCTGAGGGCCTTGGAAGAAGCCCAAGTAAGTGAGAAGCGCAGGTCCAACTTCTTGGTTTCCCGGCCTCACCCTGCAGGCCCCCTGGAAGGGCTTACACCCCTCCTCCAGGAGACGGTCAGACACCAACACGGTTGCAGGGTGGGTTCAAGATAGTACAGCAGGGGCCTGGAGGAGTCCGCACTGCAGCTGGGCCCAACCCTTGCATATGCCTGGGCAGCCCTCTGGCCAGCCCAGCCCAACAGCAGGAGCAGTCAGGCATTTTGGGAGTGCGCCACCGCTGGGCAGGGCCAAGCCCTTGAGCACCAGCCAGTCAAAGTTGACTTGCCGCTCAGGGCCTCTGACCCTGTGGGCTGGCAGTGGCAGGGAAAATTCCTAGGAAAAAAGGAAGGGGGAACCTGCCCGAGGCAGTGTAAGTGCATCTGACTTGGAGTCACATGGGACTGAGGTTTAAGCCACTGCAAGGCCATGTGACCCTGGGAAGACTCCTTCATTTGGGTGTCTTCATCTGTAAAATGGGAGTAATAATAGTACCTACTTGTCAGCGCTGTAATGAGGCTTAAATGAGGCCATGCATGACGAAGCTTGGCGTTTAGAAGCAAATTTCCCTTCTGTGAAATCTCCAGGTCAGGAGAGGCATCTTTCTCTCCATATTAGGATTAAGTCACTTACCCAGGGGGTGGTCTCTTGATGGCAAAGTTGAGATTTAAACCCATGAACGTCTGGCAGCAATGCCCTGGTTCTAACCGTCAGGGAACACTGCCCCCTGGGGCCTGTCTCCCCCGGGAGTTAAGTGCCACTCCTAGGTGTGCATGTCCAGGGCAGGGAGCCAAGGGCAGCATTTGAGTCAGGAGGTTGCTCACCTTTCTGGATTTTATCATCTCTTTGCTCTCATGGGCACCTGAGGCTGGAATTTTTCTAACTCTGGCATCCTACAACCTGGACCAGGAGAAGCAGGAGACTCTGGTGATGGAGACAGGGCAGGGGAGCTGGGAATAGGCCATGACCATGAGCCTGGGCAGCAGTGGCATCCCAAAGGACTCAAAGTCTTCTTCCAAACAAAGAGGCGCTGCTTTGCCTCATGGTTTGCGTAGGATTTCTCCTGGGTTGGTGGACAAGAGAACTGAGTTCTCAGCTCAGAGCTGCCCCTCTCTAGCCAGCTGACCCCACACCAGTCACTCCTCCCCTCTGAGCCTCGGTTTCCTCGTCTGTGAAATGGGGATAAGAATACCTGCAGCTGCGAGGATTACAATATGTTGCGTACGTAGAGTGCCTAGTAAATGTTACTAGTTGTTAAAACAGGCGGTCTGAGGATGGAAGAGGGTGTCTTGGGAGGGCAGGAAGTATGCAAGCAGAAGTGGGGAGTCCTGCCAGGGCAGGAGTTTGGGCTTCTAAGGTCTCCGTCTCACAGATGGAGTGCCTTGGGGTTGGGCTGGGAACCCCAGCGCCGGTACTCTCCCAGATCAGGACAGGTCAGAGTGAGGTCAGGGGCTCTGGGGGTGCAGAGAAGAGCAGGGAGCAAAGGTTCTCAAGCAGGTGAAAGGGAAAGGAGGGAGGAAGTGGGGGCTTCTGGGAGGAGACTGGAGTGGCGGTCGCTGTGTGATGCCGGCCACACAATCACCCCGAGGCCCCGTTCCATGACCTCCTTTGTCCCTCATTGCAGACTTTCAAACTAGGCATTTCCCACATGGGGAAACCGAGGCTCAGAGAGGTGAGATCACTTGCCCAGGGTCACACACTGCAGGCTCCCCAATCTGTCTGGCTCTGCAGCCTGGACTCCAACAGTCACAGCCACTTTCTTATCTCATCTGCCTGACAAGGTTGTGAGTGAAGCAGCGTGATCTCAGAGGCTCAAAGGGATCCCAGACCCTGCCGCTGTTTCCCAGGAGCCCCAAGCTCTAGGCTGGCAGCTGTGCAGGAGACATCACCAGGAGACCCGGGACAGGGGCCCAGGAGGATTTGCTCACGGTGAGAGCAGAGAGCCCTGGAGTAAGGGAGCAAGCACGCCATCTCGGGAGGGTTCAAGTAGAGGCATCCTGTGTCTCCCCAGCAGCTGGGAATCTGGAGGCATGACTCATAATGGGGCCAAAGCTAGCCAAAATTTTTATGAAATTCCTTCTTTTTATCTTAAAAATTCATACAGATTTGTACCCTTTTAAATATGTGGGCTTCCCCCTCCCCTTTTCTTAAAATAAGTTTCCACTCTCAGTCTCTATCTGAGTGGACACTCCAGGAAGACATGGTGCCTCCACTGGCTGTGTGTATCTGTTGCCTGCACCGTGGACCCCATACCCTGGGCCTCTGGTTTGGTTTGCGAAAGTGCAGGGACAGAGTTGAGGTCAAGGCCCTGCCTGTTTTCGGTCTAGGGCCTTCCCCACCTCTGCTCCACGCTCCTGCCTCTTGCTTTGGCTCTGCCATCTCCTCTCACAGAGGTTTGTCCATCCCAGTCCAACTCTCCCACTGGGTGTTCTCAGAATGTCTCACCCCCCTCTTCATGCCCTGAGGGTCCTTGTCCGGAGGGACACTACCCGTCTTCAGCCCTCTCTGCTGGCCAGTCTGACCCTTCACCTCCCCAGAGGAGTACTCGACTTGGGGAAGTTCCATGCCCATTTGGAAGAAATGGAGGTGCAGAGCTGAGAGATGCTGGACCTCCAGGATGCACAATGAGAAGGGCTGTTGGATGCCCACGGGGATCTCTGGGCAGGTGGGGTGCCTCAGCCTGGGGAGAGGGCACCAGATCTGGGCCCCAGCCAGGGATGCAGGAGGGAGGAGGGAAGGCCATGGGGTGCCGGGGGCTGCCGCCTGGCAGGTCCCTGTGCCCAGGGTAGGGAAGTTTCTTATTTCTCCTGCTCCGACTTCCCCCTTTGATTTATTATAGCCATGAAATGCTCTACTCTCTTCTCTTTTCCTTGCTGTCCCCGGGGCTGGAGGAGCACAGGCCTCCCAGTCATGGGGCCTTGGCCTTGTTGGACTCCCATCTCCTTCCAAAGGTTGAGCCTGGGGGGCCCAGAAGTGAGAGGTGAGTCAGGGCAGGCAGGGTGGGACGAGGAGGGGCCCCGACCCCCCAAAGGCTAGCCTGGGCAGGACCGCAGGGGCCGGCACAGTCTCGGTTGGGAAGGTCTGGGGCCGGGCAGAGGCTGTGGCAGGTGTGGACTTGACAGCAGACAGCTCCCTGGGGTTGTGGAGGTGGCAGGCTCTGGGCCAATGGCCTCTCAAGTCCTGGCAGGTCTGAGGGCTGCGCACAGAGTCCTCGAACGCTACCCACCAGGTCAGAGAAATGGCTTCTCTGCAGCCCCTGACGCCATCTTCGGATTTAATGGTGGCCAGGGCAGGCCTGGCCCAGGTGCATCTGGGGATGGGGCTGACAACCCAAAGGAAGGCTTGAGGCCCCCGTGCCCAGACCTGGGGCTCCTCAAGACCACCGCTGGACCTCACCCCGTGGCCTAGTCCAGGCAGGTGAGGGCTGGAGTCTGTCTGTCCGGACCCTTGGCGGACCTGGCGGCCAGAGCGTTCCTGGCCGCTGCTGTGCAGCGCCTGTGGTAACGGGGCTGTTGGCGTTTTGCAATGGCCGGGGGTGGGGAGGCTGCACACACATGCTTCCTGTGGTGACTGGGCGCTTCCTGTTTTCTCAGGCGCCGGACTTGCTACTGCCGATGTGGAAACAGGGGCAGCTGCAGCCCGGGTGGCTCCAGGTCGGGCGCCCCGACCCTGCCCAGAGGGGCCTAAGTGGGCCCATCACCCCAGGCCCAGACCCAGGGCAGTGGATGGCCCGAGTTAACCCCCCACTGCAGGCCCCCATCCTTCCTGTCCCCAACAGCTTCCGCCAAGAGGAAGGGGCCAGGCAGGGCTATCACTCAAGGCTGAGCAGGTGGTCCAGGAGGTCAGAGGTCCAAGGGTGGGGGCTCTGGTCTCAGCTCTGTCCTTTGCTCACTGAGTGCCTTTGGCCATCCCTGACCTGATCCAGGCCTTGATTTCCTCTTTTTTGTGGTGATCATGGCACCCATCATCTAAAATCCCTCACCCATTCCTGCCCCAGTTCTGACCTCCCTTGATTTTTCCATCCCAACAGCCTCAGCTTTGGGGGCAGGGTGAGCACTGAGGCTGGGACCCCCAGAGGGGGGCTTGGCATAGGTCTTGACAGAGAGGGGCTTGGAGAGACTGGGGAGAGGGAAAGGCACGCCAGGTGGGGGAACCAGACTTAGAAGAAGGCATGGAGGTGGGAAGGCCGGGACTGGGTTTGGGAGATGGGGTGTTGATGGGACAGACGGAGAGTGGTAGGCGACAAGGTTGATCTGGAAGGATTCAAAGCAGGAGAAAGATTTTAGGATCCTCTTTATTCCTGAAAACGTTAGGAAAGTGTCTGATACCCCCTCACATTCTTCCTCAGAAGAAAGGCAAGGGGGTGGGGGGCAGGGCCAGCCCTTCCCAGCCATTCACCAAGGAGATGGGTGCCCATGTGTTGTGGTGCAAGGGCCTCAGGAGGGATCTGAACCTTTCTCCAGGTGTCAGGTGCCTGGAGTTCCACCATCAGGGCCAGGCCTTAGGATTTGGCATTGCCCTGTTCCCGAACATGTTTTGTTTTGTTTTTAAGTTGCTATTGCAAGAAGGGGAGGGGAGATGACTTGGCTTCTTGTTGAGTTTGTGGACAGCATCTGACCTCTGGAAGAAGAGTTTCTTTGCAGGAAGGCCAAGGCCTGAGCCCGCTGGGGACTGACCAGTCCACGGACCCAGTTCAGCCACACGCTTGGCCCAGGAGGTTCTGAGGTGCCCACTTCACAAGTGGCCCCTCCTAAATCTCTAGGCCTTCCCATCATGGACAGCCAAGGGCTGGTTCCAGCCAAGGAGGCCTTGAGGAGCCCGAGACCCTGAGGCCCAGCCTGAGGGGCCATCAGGCCAGCCTGGCCCCCACCATCCTGTCCCCTGCCTTGGTGCCTTGGGTCAGCCTAAGTGCTGAGTTGGCGGCTCAGCAGCTGCTTCTGCCCACGGAGGCCCAGTTATAAATAAGCCCAATGTGGCCAAGTCATCAAGTTCTGTCCCAGCTGCATTACCTCAGTGACCACAGGTTGGGGCTGCCCAGGCCCACCAGAACCTGCCTGCCCAGGCCAAAGGCTGGGCCAGCCTTGTTGCCTGCAGGGGTCCTCAAATCCAGGGTTGGGGTGTCTGCAGCTACTCAGACCTGGACCGCCCTGGACACGGGCCACGGAAGGGGCAGGGCCCATCCCGCCTGCCCAGAGCCAGCTATTTACAAACCGAAACCGGGAGGAGTGAAGCGGCTGCGGCCAAAGTGGCTCCAGGCCCCCAGCCCCCGGTCCCGCTCCATCCCCGGCAGGCCCATCCCCCTCCTCATGGCTTCCTCTTTCCTTCCCCACACAGCTCCCCGACCTCCCACTGCCCAGCCAGGTCTTTCTGGACAACGTGCCAGTACTTCATGGTGACCCCCGGCCCCATGGCCACTTGCCTGGAGGGGATCCCCTTCTACTACTCACCCCCAAGACCCCATCAGTCTGGGCTCCTAGTAGCAGCCTCCTCCCACCCGGGCCCAGCCCACCATGGCCTGCCCAAAGCACATTCCCACAGTTCTCAGTTCCCCTTCGTGGCTGGAAAAGCTCCAGCACCAGTGGCCACCGTGACGCTGCCCGGCCCTGCCTGAGGGTAGCTTCTCCAGGGGACCTTGACCTTCAAGGGGGCGCCAAGTAATCTGGGGAGCTGTGGTGGAACTTGGGGCACCTGGGGCCTTAAGGGGGCATGTTTCTGGGCAGGAGGCTCCAGCCATCACTCTCTTTGAGTTCGGTTTCGGCCCACTCATCCGGCTGGCGTGGGTCACAGGCCCTTGTGCAGGTCAGAATTGAGCTGGGACAGACGGACGCTGGGCCCGAGACCACGGCACACGCTGCTTAGGAAGTGGCAGGCAGGATGGTGCCGTAGCAGGGGCCTGTTCCAGGGAGAGACAACAGACAACATAAGTAATACTCACTTCTAATAATAGACGAACTCCCTCACGATGGTGCAGAGGATGTCAGTTCTTTCTGTCCCCCGAACAAGCCTGTCCCATTATCTCCATCATAAATGGACATGGGCTCACAGGGGAAGTCACGTGTCCCAGGCTACACAGCTAGAAAGTGTCTGGACCGAGATTCAAGATTTCCTGACATCCAGTCCCCTTCTGTCTCCGTCTGACTGCCCCTTGCTCCATCTTGTCCCTCAATCTCCTGCCCGGGAGGACAGGAGTTTCCCAGCACTGTGACAAGGCAGGAGCGGGGCTGGCCCGAAGCTTGAGGGGGAAGCAGGCCTTGGACAGCAGAGTTACCAGATGGGGTTCGTCAGTGCCCAGTGCCGCCTTCCCTGCCCCATTCCTTGCCTCCCACTAAGTCCCAGCTGAGGCACAGCCCTAGCCCCCCTCAGCCACAGTCAGCTGGCTGCCTTTCACCTAACTTCTCTGAGCCTCAGAATCCTCTTCTATGAATTGTCATTCCACAAACACAGAGCACCTACTCGATGCCAGCCCTAGGCTGGGTGCAATCTCTAGAACTAGGGTATGGCCCCTGTTCACAGTCTTGTGGAGAAGGCAGATGAGTTACAAGATCCTGAGTACTCCAAGAGGGAAGCTGCAGCTGTGAGACACCAAGAACAAGTGATGAGTGCTTCCTGGGGTGAGGAGGGTGCCATTGGGGTGGGATAGGAAAGAGTTCCCCAACAAAAGCCGGGGGACTGGCTCTCCATGCTAAGTCACACCCCTGTGCCTTGGCTCTGGTAGTTACCACGGTCCGAGTCAAGTGCCCTTCTTCCCTCTGGGCCCGGTAAACTCCTATCCATCTGTCAGGACCCATGGACACACCACAGCATGACCAGGCCTGGCCTGGCCTGATGGCTCCCCACCTCCCTCTTCCCACGCAGGACGTGAGCACACCCGGAGGTCAGGCCTCCTCAGTCACTATGCCCTCACCAGCCCCACCCAGGCAGGCATCTGCTCCCAGGCTCAAGCCCCCACCGTCCTCTGCTCCGAAAAGCACCGTTTCCCTTTTCTGGGTGACCACACGCCATACACAGGGAATTTCCATCTCAGCCTGTGGAGCTTCTGATTCACTCAGGCTCACTCAGGACTCCTTCCGGGTCCACGCCTCCTACTTCTGCACCTTGGGCTGCCCCTCACACCCACCCGGGACCCCTAGGCAGCTTCAAACTAATCTTGGCCTCCACAACCTGGAAATCAAGTCAGCCCCTCACTCACCGGCCCCCTCAGGGCCCTCCCACTCCCATCCTATGCACAGAGACCCCTGCTCCTGGCACACACGCTGGGGCAGCTTTGGGCTGAGAGCACAGGCTTTGGAGTAAGATAAGCCTGGTCCAACCCTGATTTTGGCCCTTTCTGCTTTGTGACCTGGAGCAGTTTAAGTATATGCTCTGAGCCCCATTTCTCATCTATAAAATTGAGGTGATTCCTGTCCCATAGCTTTGTTGTAAAGATCCAGTGTGCTGGGCCCATGATGGGAGCTCAATAATGATTACTTTTCCTTCTTTGAAAAGGCCCCCTCATCCTATCACAAGGTCCCTACTCCAGACCTGGGCCCCCTTTCTCTGGCTGGCTTTCCCCTCCCGAGAGCTGGTTGCTCAGGCAGGGAGAAGGAGAGAAGTATGGGCAGAGCAAAGGAGGGCGAGATGCTGCTGTCTCAAGGCTCTCCTCCGCCAGCTTCTCGACTCCTCACATTTCTCAGTTTTTCCAAGGAGGCTTTGGAGAGGCCAGGAGGCAGGAGCTCCAAGGAGCTGAGGGCTGCAGAGCTCCTGAGCTCTCGGGGACAGGGTCGAGCCTTCCTCCTCCCGAGGAATGCTGGGTGTGCACGTCACACACGAACATCTCACGTGTGGGCTCCTCTAATTCTCACGGCCCGGTGAGGTGCATCCTGTTATTGCCCCCATTTTACAGATGAGGACACCGAGGCTCTGAGAAGTGACTTGCCCTCAGCCACGCAGCAAACAAAGGGCAGGGGTAGGATCCGAGTCAAGGTCTCTGGAGCCATACTCCTAAACTCCACAAGGCTCAGTAAGCATTTGTGGAGGCCGACGAGGGAAACGTGGACTAACTGAAACCCTACTGTATACAAAGGGAAGACTGACACAGATTGTCTCTTTCTGCCTTCTGTACAATGCTGCGGTCTGGGTCTCTTTGGCCCCTCTACAGAACTGAGGCATCTGAGCTTCGGGGAGGGGAAGGAGCTTGCCCAGAGGTCACACAGCCAATCGTAAGGAAGGATCCAGGGGTACCTAGATAGAAGAGGACGGTGTCAGGGGCTTCACAGAAGAGGGGGCCTGGAGGGGGAAAGTGGCTCCTGTCCTCAGTGAGTGAACCGGCAGTGGGGGGGGTGACGCCCGTGGTGAGCAGGAGGAAGTCGCTGTGGGTGGCGGTGGGTTTGAGGTGCCGGAGGCTGAGTGATGTGGCCGGGAGGTGAGCTCCCCGTCTGCAGGTCTGGTCAGCAGGAGACAAGGGTCTGGTGGCGGGGGGGCAGCAATGGGATTCAGGGCACGCAGGAGGTCAGGCCGTTCTGGAAATCTGTGCCTACTGGCCACTGGGGCTGGGGAGTGGGGGGCAGGAGCTGGCGCAGAGTGCAAGGAGGGACTCAGCAAGGCTGGGGAGAGGTGGAGGTGAACAGGGAAGGGAGGATCTGGGGAGACAGCCTGGAGGAGGCGAGCCGTCAAAAATGGAGGGAGGTCTTAGGGTGTGGGAGCGGGTGGGACTGTGAGCAAAGGCCGTGAGACATTGAGAAAGAGGTTCTGGGAATGTTGACTAGTGTCTTCTGGCTGGGGGTGGGGGTGGGGCTGGTCCACTTGGGGTGGCGGAGGGTGGAAATGCTGGCCGGACTCCTGGGTGCTGGGGGCTCCAGCACAGGCCTCAGAGCTTTGAACTTCAGCCTGTGTACAAGCCAGGGCCAAGGGCAATTTTTAGGTGGGGAAACACCCATGGGAGAAACTCGAGATAGAGGCAGCAGCGGAAGCCCATGTCCCAGGGCCACTCAGAGTGGCAGTTACCTCCCACCCCCTGGCCAGCTGTGTGTGTCCTTGGGCAGCCCCCTCTCCAGCTGAGCCACGTGACCTTTGCCATTAAAATGGCACTGATGGTAAATTCACAGGGTCATGGGAGGTGGGGTGAGTTAATGCTGGTTGACTGCATCACCTCAGCCGATGCTGGGCCTTTCGCCTTGCCTCGTCCTGGCTCGCGGCACTTGGTGAGAGCCTGCGGTGGATACCACCGGGGTCTCCAGCAGACCTGGTTTAAGCCTCGCCTGTCCCTCGATTGGCTGAATCATGGGCCCCTTCCGATCCTCGGTTTCCTTAACTGTACCACAGGGATGATAACGGCCCCAACTTCAGATCTGAATAAGAAAATGAACTCTGCAGTGGTGGTCCTGTTTTCCCGGAATCAAAACCAAATTCCACACAACACACAACGTCCCCCAGCGCCCTACCTGACCAGACCCTCACCTCCCTCACCTCCTACCACTGGCTCTTTTCACACTGGCCCCTTGCTGGTTCCCCTGCCTGGAGCTCTTCTCCCAGGTGTCTGCTTGGCTGGCTCCTTCACTTGTTCCCAGGGTTTGTTCAGGTGTCCCCTTCCTGCCCTTCCTGCCCTCTTCACTCTGCACACGGCCCCCCCTTCCCCAGCTGGCTCATCCTCTTTCGTATAGCGTTTGCCGCCTTCTCACCTACTCTGCATATCCCCTGCCTTCCCTGCTCCAGAACAAGCCCCAGGAGGACAGAGATTTTTGCCTGTTTTGTCACCTGGCCCGTAGAGGCCCTGAGCAAATATTTGTTGGATGTCCTAATGCACTAAAGAGCCAGCCCAGCGCTCTGACCAGAGCTCGAGGAGCTCGGAGGGGCCCAAGGAGCCTCTCCCAGTGTCTCAACTGTGAGAGGAAGTTGCAAGACGGCCATTTCTGTACACGGGCTCAGCTTTTTTTGGTCAACTTGCCCAGCTCGTGCTCTGAGGCCTGAGTTTTCCCACACGTCCCGTCAAGCCCCATGGGGACCGGTGGCTAGGAAGCGGGGGTGAGGGGAATGCTGTTCCCTCCTCTTAGAGCTCTTTGGGCTGAGGTTGAGGGGTCTGTGTGTGGAGGGGTCATGTCCCCCAGGTGGACACAGCTTCGAGGACACAGTGCCCATGTTTCCTGTTGCCCATCTACCCTGTGACTGCAATAGCACCCAGCCTACCCCATCAGCCACCCAGCCCAGTGGGGGCAAAGGGCACCTGGTGCTCCACCACCCAGGCCTGCCTGACCTCCCTGTCACTCTGCAGGGCCAGCCCTACATGGTCACCCACTCGTCCAGTGGAGTGGGGAACAACACTGTCATGTGCTGCTGGTAGGAGGGTAAAGTCGATACAACTTTTATCCAGGGCAACGTGACAATATCTCTATATTTATCTACCTATCTACTTCAAAGTTTCAAATGCCGTACAGGACTTCCCTGGTGGCGCAGTGGTTAAGAATCCGCCTGTCAATGCGGGGGACATGGGTTCGAGCCCTGGTCCGGGAAGATCCCACATGCCGCGGAGCAGCTAAGCCGATGCGCCACAACTACTGAACCTGTGAGCCACAACTACTGAAACCCGTGCGCCTAGAGCCCGTGCTTGGCAACAGGAGAAGCCACCGCCATGAGAAGCCCGTGCACCGGAACGAAGAGTAGCCCCTGCTCGCCGAAACTAGAGAAAGCCTGAGTGCAGCAATGAAGACCCAGTGCAGCCAAAAATAAATAAATAAAATTTTAAAAATGCAGTACACAAAACTAATACAGTATTATATGCCATTTATACCTCAATTTTTAAAACTATGTCTCCTTTGACATTAAAAGAGGTGAGTCAAAAATTTCTGTGACCCGGCTCAGCCAAATAAATGAATAAATAATTTTAAAAATTCTGTGTATACTTCAATAAAAAAATAAAAATTTTAAAATTAAAAAAGTTTCCTGCACCTACATTAGAGCATCTAAATAATTATCTGGTCTCTTTCCCAATGAGTTAAGATCGAAAGCTATGCCATTTTCTTTTTTTTTTCCTCTGTGTATTTGTGCTTTTTTTGAATTTTATTTATTTATTTTTTATACAGCACGTTCTTATTAGTTATCTATTTTACACATATTGGTGTATATATGTCAATCCCAATCTCCCAATTCATCCGCCATTCTCCATATTACTTATAATTGAAGAATTTTTTATTTCTATTTTAGGTAACTTCTGATCCTATTCATTAGTGTCTACAGGGAGGTGCACAAGGTTTTTGACTCAGCCTGCATTTGGTTGTGGTGATTTTCTTTTCACTATCACTCTCTTAATAGTCAAAATTAGACTTGGAAAATTAAATATAGAGAAAGAATTTATAGCATTTTACTTTCTTTCCCTTTGAACATTTACTTCTGCAGAAGTAGGACTTTCTCCTACATAGTTTTCATTTAAGGTGGAAAAATATATTTTGTTCTTTACTGTTGCAGGATGTTTTCTAGAAGCAAGCAAACGTGAAAGCATGAGAACTGCCACCTGGAGCCAGCACTACAGTCCATCCAGCCCAGCAAACGACCTTTAACTCAAATCTTCCCCCAACTATTCCAGTGGACACTCCCCTCTAGTGTCCCTGGAAAAAAAAAAAAAACACAAAACCACTGCTCTTTGACCCAGTATTTCAACTTTGGGGAATTTATCCTAGACCTACACTTGCATATGTGTAAGTTAACAAATTTTATCTATTGCAGTATTATTTGTAATAGCAAAAGACTGGAAACAACCTGAATGTCCATCAGTAAGAGACTGGTTAAGTAACTTTTTAAACAATGGAATACTATACAGCAATGAAAACAGACCGTGACTACATGCAACAACATAGTGAGAAAGAAGAAGTGGGATACAAAAGAACATTTACACTATGATTCTCTTTGTATAAAGATTAAAATCTGTTAAGGTAAAAACTAAACTATATTGTTAGAGGTGTTTACATAAGTTGGAAAACTATAAAGAAAATGAGGACATAATTACTGAAAAAGTTAAGATAGTGTTACTTCTAGAGAGAGGGAAGGGATTTGGGGGATACTTCTGTAGTGCTGGCAACGTTTTATTTTTTGACCTGGTTGGTGGTTACATAAGTGTTCACTTTATAATTATTTTTTAAACTGTACATAAGTGGTTCATGCAGTCTTTTGTATGAATGAGGTCTCTCATGATGTTAAACTATCACAGTCCATCCAAACAGTGGAATACTATATAGTCATTAAAAAGAACAAAACAGCTCTATATGCATGGACATGGGATGGATTTAGGGGGAAAAAACAACCAAAGTGAAGTGCAATGTGTTTAGTATTCTACTTTCTGGGTGAAATTTAAAAAAGACCATGTCTGCCTCTATGTCTTTGTCTGCTTAGACTATCTCTAGAAAAATACCCAAGAATCAGGTAACAGGGAACTGGACAGTTGTTTCCCTTTTTGTACCTTATGGATTTCATACCATGTGTATATATTACCTATTCAAAAAATAAAGTAATTTAAAAAACTGTTTCACTTCTCATTCCCTGGAACACCTAAGATTTTTGGTCTGAAACCAATTTCTTGCCCACGAGAAATGCGAACCACAAGCCAACTTGATGCTCCTGGGGACCTCCAGCAAGTTGGGGACCCTCTCTGGTCCCGTTTCCTCTGCTGCAGAAGGAGGCCAGGCCTGTGCTCCCCTGAGGTCCTGTCGCTACCCAGTCCCTGCTGTCCTGTCTCCTCTCCCCTCCCTTATCCTCCCCTCCCACCACCCCCGCCCCGTTCGCTCTTTCATTGCCTCACTTCTCTCTACTCCCTTCTTTGACTCTTTCTCCTTTTATTTTCCTTTCTATTCCTCTCCAGTTCTGGCTGCCTTTCCCCTCTCTGCCCTTCCTTGCTCTCCCCATATTTGGCTTCTCTTCCTCTGCCTCTTTCCCCTGCCCTAGGATCCAGCCCTTCCTAGAGCCCCAGAAAGCAGGTTCATGCCCCAGCTCTCCACTCACAGGTTGTGTGACCCTGGGCGAGTCACTGACCTCTTGGGCCTCAGTGTAACAGACGGTTGTCCTGGTTACGTGAGATCACAAGGGTGGAAGCACTCAGCACAGTGCTGGGCACTCAGAAAATAATTTCCCCCCCTTTTAAAAAATTTTTTAATTTTTAAAATGTTTTATTTTTGGCTGTGTTGGGTCTTCGTTGCTGCGCGTGGGTTTTCTCTAGTTGTGGTGAGCAGGGGTTACTCTTCATTGCGGTGCGCAGGCTTCTCAATGCAGTGCAGAGCATGGGCTCTAGGTGCGCGGACTTCTGGAGTTGTGGCACGCAGGCTCAGTAGTTGTGGTGCACAGGCCTAGCTGATCTACGGCATGTGGGATCTTCCCGGACCAGGGCTCGAACCCGTGTCCCCTGCATTGGCAGGCAGATTCTTAACCACTGTGCCACCAGGGAGGTCCCTGTTGCCCCTTTTTAAGGAGCTGTTAGCCGTGGGGTTGTGGATTTTCAAACCTTCTCGGCTCTGCTCAGAATTGCTTAGAATCTGGGTCCTACTATTCCAAAGGCTTAGGATAACATCAGTTCCCTAGGAATTGGAATCTCGGGAAGAGGCCTCTGGTGTACTTTGGGAGGAGGGGCAGTGGGAGGAAGGATGGGAAGGACTTGCTGTGTGAATGGACACAGGATGCTGGAGCTGCACAGAAAGTGGGAGTCGGTTCTGCCCATTTCCATAGATTTGGGGTCCTGGGCCTTTTATGGGTTTCCTTACCCAGGCCCCTTGGGCTTGACCAGACTTGGGACAGTGGAATCTCTTTCTTCTCCTGAGGCCCCTTGAGACTTAGGGCTCAGGAACACAGAGTCGACCTGGTCTGCTCCCTGTGTCCACGGAGGGCAGCACCACACTCCCTGCTTATAACCAGCAAAGGCTCCGCAGTCCCCCCTGGATACCCACCAGGCTCCTGGGCTTGGGACTCAAGGCTCTTTGCCTTCCTGCCCTGTCTTGCTGCCAGCCACAAGGAGGGCAGCGCACTGTTCCCTCGTTCTCTCCCAACTCCTTGCCTTTGCTCAGGCTGGTCCCTCAGCCGGACATGCTCTCTCCCTCACACGCTTTCCTACCTGTGGCCCTGACCTGATTAACTGTTCACTAATGCACCTGGTGCCTCTTGTGCCCCTGCCTCCCAGAAGGACCATGCCGTCTGCACACATGTGTGTTCTCTCTGCAGGCCTGTGAGCTCCTGGAGGCCCAGGGCATGCTTCCTTCATGTCTGTGTCCCCTTGCCAGGCCAGCACATGGGAAACCCTCAATAAAAAGTTAGTGATTAGGGGCTTCCCTGGTGGCGCAGCGGTTAAGAATCCGCCTGCCAATGCAGGGGACAGGGGTTTGAGCCCTGGTCCGGGAAGATCCCACATGCTGCGGAGCAACTGAGCCCACGTGTCACAACTACCGAAGCCCACGCACCTAGAGCCCGCGCACAGCAACGAAGACCCAGTGCAGCCAAAAATAAATAAATAAATTAATTTTTTAAAAAAGATTAAATGAATGAATAAGTACATAAATAAGCATATAAACGAAACAAACCAAGATAAGAAGGAATGAGTGAAAGAATGAATGAACACATCAAGCAAGACCTGGTTCTCATGCAGTAGAGCCATCCCCACACACAGCCAGTCAGCTGGGACTAGACCTTCTTTTTCTTTTTTTTTTTAAATTAATTTATTTTATCTTTGGTTGTGTTGGGTCTTCGTTGCAGTGCGCGGGCTTCTCATTGCGGTGGCTTCTCTTGTTGCGGAGCATGGGCTCTAGGCCCATGGGCTTCAGTAGTTGTGGCACATGGGCTTCAGTAGTTGTGGCGTGTGGGCTCAGCAGTTGTCGCTCGCGGGCTCTAGAGCGCAGGCTCAGTAGTTGTGGCGCACGGGCCTAGTTGCTCTGTGGCATGTGGGATCTTCCCAGACCAGGGCTTGAACCAGTGTCCCCTGCATTGGCAGGCAGATTCTTAACCACTGTGCCACCAGGGAAGTCCCTAAGCCTTCTTGATGGGAAAGTGGGGACAGGGATGGAGCTGATGCCAAGTCAGCCCGCCTCTCCCCTCCTCTTGGGGAGGAACCTTGGTCAGGTACCTAGGGAGTCCTGAGGGCCAGTGATGTGGACCCCTTGGAGAGTCCCAAGTGTGGGTGCAAAAAATCAGTGAAGATGTAGGTGAAATAGATCTAATGGTGAACCCAGACCTGTGAATCCCTGGTCTTTGCTGCAAGTAAAGAAACACTTGGGCGTCTGGGATTCCACTGACAGGAAGGAGGCTGGCTAGTCTTAGTGGGAAGGGGATATAAAGCAAAGGGTTAGACTACACAGGGGAGGAAACTGAATGCTCAAGAAGTTCTTCCCCAAGAGAAGAGGACTCACCAGAAATCAATGGATCAAAAAATGTCTCTGGGCTTCCCTGGTGGCGCAGTGTTTGAGAGTCCGCCTGCCGATGCAGGGGACACGGGTTCGTGCCCCGGTCCGGGAAGATCCCACATGCCGCGGAGCGGCTAGGCCCGTGAGCCATGGCCGCTGAGCCTGCGCGTCCGGAGCCTGTGCTCCACAACGGGAAAGGCCACAACAGTGAGAGGCCCACGTACCACCAAAAAAAAAAAAAAAATGTCTCTATTCATCCTTCTGCCCTCCAGACTAGATCAGGAATTCCCTGAAGGCAGGGATCTTGTCCAGTATCTTTCTCTTCTCCCAGCGCTCAGCATAAAGCCTGGAACTCAATTAATATTGGCAGGATACATGGATGGATGGATGGATGAATGGATGGATGGAGAAGTGGATGGATGGATGGATGGATGGATGGATGAGTGGATGGATGGATAGGTGAATGAAAAGGACCAATGGATGAAGAGATTGATAGCTGAACATCAAGTGGATAAACAGATGGAAATATGGGTGAATAACAGATGGATGGGCTGATATACGAACATATAGATGGCTACTTGGACAAGTAGATAAACAAATGGGTGGGTGGATGACAGACTAACAGATAAATGGATGAACGAATGCACAGTTGGATAAACTGGTAGACAAATGTGTGACTGGCTTTGTGGGGGGATAGATGGATCGACAAACAGACAGATAAACAAATGGATGGGAAAATAGATGGATGGATGGACAGACAGGAAAAGTCTGTAAACTTGGAAGACTAGATTGATATTAAGGCATTGTTAAGGGGAGGGGACACTGAGAAATCTAGGCTGGGAGTAGAGCACCTAGGGGTTTGGAAGAAGCGGTGGTCCTTAGGAAGCTGGGAGGGGAGGGTGTAAGAACCCTTCTGGTGGAAGGGAAGCTGGTGGAGGGAAGGGGAAAGCGGTGCTGTGCTGAGGACCCTGCCCGGGAGCCCAGCCCCAGGCTGGATAGAACCCAGGGGTTGTGCCACCTACGGGCCCAGGAAGAGCCAGGCCTGGCACTCTGCTGGATCAGAGCCCTCAGACAACCAGGCTGACCCCAGAAAGCAGAGACCGCAAGAGGTCACCCACCCTTAACAGCTCTGACCCCAAGGAAGTGACTGTTGGCCACGTGGGGGTCTCAAGAGAAGCAGGTATTTGTGGGGTTAGGGGTTAGAGGTTAGAGAGCCTCTGCAGGGCCCGGGTGCAGGAAAGGCCTCCGGTGGTGGAGGCAGCCTTCCTCCCTCCCACTCTTCCTCCCACCCTAGCCCTCAAGGCCGCCCCTCACAGTCCCAGCTTCCTCTGGGCAGGGGGCCTGGCCCCCATGGCCTCCCAGGCCAGCCCCTGGAGCACCACCTGCCCCAGCCGGCCAGAGACTTCCTGTAGCGCAAGAGATTTATGCAAACGGGCTGGGGTGGTGATGTCACCCCAAGGGGACTATCTCCCAGCGGCAGGCCTTCGATAAAATCAGGAACTTGCGCTGGCCCTGCAATGTCAAGGGAGGGGGCTCACCCAGGGCTCCTGTAGCTCAAGGGGCAGGCCTGAGCCCTGTACCCGCCCTGAGTCCGTCCAGCCCCCGACGGGGCACCCCATCCCCAGGGGCTCCGCACTGGCCCCCACCAAGGCAGGGGACCTGACCGGCTCGGAGCTCGGCTGGATGTTACAGGCGTGCAAAATGGAAGGGTTTCCCCTCGTCCCCCCTGTGAGTATTGGGGCTCCTCCACCAGCCCAACCTGTGGCCCTCGGACGCCCACCCGCCTGCCTGCCAGCCCGCCGGCTGCCCTCCCACTATCAGTGGGAAGTTGGTGTTTCCTCCCTGGAGCTCCCGGCCTGAGACCCAGCAAGGGGGCCATTGGCTTTCTCGGAGCGTGCCCTGGCGGGCTGAGGGCTGAGCCCATGGTGGAGCTGTGATCGGTGGGGCCTGAACGGTTATTTATAGATGGGGCTCGGGTGGCAGGCCGGAGCTCCACGGCAGGGTGCAGGGCTGAGGATGGTGAGGGTGGCGGCAGGGAGGTGGTGGCGGAGGAAATGGGGAGACTGGTGTGGGGGGGGATGCCAGTCCCCAGGACGGTACGGGCTTGAGGGCAGGCGGCAAGAGGCCAGAGGTGGCCTGGGTGCTTCTGGAGACTGAGGCTGCCTTAAGCCTGGGTCCCCACCAGCCAGCCTGGGGCCTGGTACAGAGGACACGGTTGTTGCCCCAAGGGTCTGGGGCTTGGGCCCTGGGCCCTGAGTGGCAGAGGCAGGGGTCGGGGCAGGCGCTGGGCCGGAGCAGTGAGGGGAGCAGAGGCTAGCCACGCAGTTAGGGGTGGGCTCTGGCTGGGGATCAGGGAGTGGAGGGCAGGGGCTGGTGCTGGGGACACCCCGGGGCTGAGATTGGGGCTGGGGTGGGAGCTGGGGGAGGTCAAGGGGGAGCCTGGAGTGGGGGCAGGGCTGAGGCTGGAGGTGAAGAAGCAGGAGTCCCGGGGGACCCCGGGGAGGGAAGGGCAGCCGTCTGGGGCAGACCCCCTCTGCTGCTGCCCTCAGTGACAGTTGCAGCCTTCGGCAGGTGTCAGACCCGGGCCCTCTGAGAGGACCCCTCTCCCTTTTCCTACCCTGACCCAACTCAGCAGGGGTGGGGAGCCCTGGGGGGAGACGGGAAGGGCTTGGCAGGACCTGCCCACCTGACTCAGCTTTCCCGGCCTGGAGGCAGCTCCCTTCCCCCCGCCCCACCCCAGCGGGGCCTCAGAGCCTGGGGGAGGCACCCCGGGCTTGACATCCCGCTGTGGGGTTGCGCTGCCTCCAAGCCCAGTGCCAGGCTCCTCCCTGGGTCGGACTCAGAACCAGCCAGCCCTTCGGCACCTGGCCCTGGCCCACCCTCCCCCGACCTGGGGGCCAGCAGTGGTGACAGAGGTGGTCCCGAGGAGGACCAGCCCTGCCTCCAGAAAGCCACAGGCCCTGGGGTTTGGCCACCCTGTCTCTGACCCTTGACCTCTGAATCCCTGAACTCCAGCTAGAGCGGGGCAGGAGGCACATCCCCTTGGGCTCCCACACCGCGCCCCAGCCCAGGGGCTACTCAGAGTGGGTCCTTGGAGGGTGGGCTACCAAGGCAGCCCTGGTTGCCGAACCAAGCCCTGAGGGCCGGAGTTACTGTTGTGCAATCCTCGGGCTCACACTGTGTGGGCGAGGAAAGGCCTGATGACTGCTGGGAAGCCTCCGGGAGCATTCCCTATGCCAGTGGGGGGGGGGGGGGGAAGACCAGGGAGCATCCCAGGGAGCGTGTCAGGAGGAGGGGGGAGGAGGGAGAGGCCCCCAAACCTGCCCCTGCCTGGGTGAGTCCTGTAAATTCCATCAGTGTGAAAGGCCACTGCTAATGGTGGTGGCCCTGGGCACCGGCTAAGAGAGAGAGTGGGTGTCAGGGCGGGGCTGTAGCAGGACGACAAGCGTGTGTGCCGTGGCGTGAGTGTGTAGGTGGAGTGAGAGTGACCGAGGAAGGGTGTGGGTATGAGTGTGTGGGTTAATGCATTTGCAGGCAAGTGGGTGGATACGTGTGTTAATCCCAGTGACGCTGCGTGTGCCTACAGGTGGGTGCATAATGGGGTGTGTGTGTGTGACGACAAGCGTGTGTAAGTGTGAGTGACCCCCAGAGCGAGTGTGAGGGCTGTGAGTGGACGGGGGGGTGAGAGTTCGCATGTAAGAGTGTGGGTAGAAGTGTGTCACGGGGAGTATGTATGTGTTTGGGGGGTGTAGGCATATCAGTGTGACCGTGAGAGGGTGCGTGCGTGTGGCTGGGACCCGGGCACACGCTAGAATGTGAGTATGAGTATGAGTGTGAGGTGACGGGCTGTCCTCTCAGACCTGGTCCTCTTTTGACCTCTGACCTCCAGGGTCCCTGTCACCCCCTTTCTGCAGGAGCCAAGGCTCTTGCTCCCCTGGGTCCCCCTCTACCTCTCTCTATGGCCTCTCCCAGTTCCAAGCAGAGAGAGGGCTGTAAGCCTGATACAGACGGTCTCCCGGCCACATTCCCAGCCCTGACACCCTCCTCTCTCAGCAGCCATCGGAAGATCTAGTTCCCTATGACACGGATCTCTACCAACGCCAAACGCACGAATATTACCCCTATCTCAGCAGTGATGGAGAGAGCCACAGCGGTGAGTACCGGGCCCCGGCCCAGCCCCACTTCCCCAGCCTGGCCTGCGCGCCCAAGCACGGCTGGGTTCCGGGGAGAAGGGAAAGAAGCCTCATTCCCAGGGCTTCTTTGGAACTCTGAGAATCAGATCCAGTTAGCTCTTGGGGATGTGAATTCACTATCCTGACCCCCGACAGTCCTGCTTCCCAACACCCCACACCCCCAGCCTGCATTTATGGGGCACCCTTGGTGTATCCAGGCACGGGTTAGCTTCTTCTACATCTATCTTCTTGTCCAACCCTTTTGGCCTTTTTACACACGAGGAAACAAGCTAAGCAGCTACGGGACTTGTACAAGGTGGCACAGCTGGTCAGGGGGCTCCAGCTCTGTCGGTCTGCTCCAGGCCCAGTGCTTTTCCACCTTCCCCTCCCCCAATTCCCCGTCTTCCTCTCCGTTCTTGTCTCACATACACACACTAACCCCTCATCTCCTTGCTGGGGCAGCCCCGCTCCCTGCTGTGTGTGGCTAGCAGAATTTGTCTATTGACATTTGGGCTGGATAATGCTATGTTGTGAGGCCTGTCTTGTGCATTGTAGGATATCTGGCAGCATCTCTGGCTTCCACCCACTAGATGCCAGCAGTACTGCCAATCATGACAACCAAAAATGTCTCCGGCATTGCCAAGTGTCCCCTGGGGGGGCAGAACCGCTCCTATGTGAGAGCTGCTGAGCTGAAGGAAAGGCTCTGAGGACTCCCTCATTCAGTAGGGGCTGAAGACCCCAGTCTGTTCGGGGCGGGGGCGAGGATGGGGCCTGGGCCAGGGGCGTTTTCCATCTGGGCCTAACTGTGCTCCCCCAAGGCTCAGCCTTGTTCCTGAAGCAAATTCAGGGGAGGAGAGAGAGGCCTTCAACGCCTGGGACCTGGGCAGGGAGATAAGAGAGGTTACCTGAGGTGGATCTTGGTATAGCGATGAGACATCTCTGAACCAAAGGCCAGGTGGCCTAGTTAATGGGTCTTCACTGGAGGATTCTTCGGGGGGTCTGAGACCTGGGCAGGCCAGACACTGGGGTTTCTGCAGTCCCAGAGGGACAGGTGTGCTATGTGCCACAGCTGAGGAAGGTTTCACACCTGAGGGCCACACCTGGGAGCCATTCACACCTCCATTCTGCTGGCATATCTATGGCCGTTTAAACCTGACGGCCACACCCAGAGATGCCATTTGTGGTGAGTCCTTATTTAGGGCCCTCACATCCAGATGCCAAACCTTGCGAACGGTTTCAACTGGAACTCACACCTGACAACTACTATAAAGACTATACCTAGAAGCCGTGTCTTGGGAGTAGGTGGTGGATGTACTTCAAGGTCATATATGGGAACACACAGGCTTCTTTCAGAGCTCTAGGGCTAGAAAGTCTTTAAAAATACCCTTTTTCTCATCCGTTTAAGCTTGTTTATAATTCTACAAGAAATGCATCCTCTCTGTGGAAAATCCAGACAATTTAGAGAGTGTCCCTCATCCAACTCTATCCCCAGATCCCCCCGCTGCCAGGGTCAAGGGCTGGGTCTCCCTGATCCAGAAACCTGCGCACACACCCTTCCACCAAGCAGTTCGGGACCAGAGAAAGTCCCTGTTTGAGGACTGGCGCCCCCTGGTGGCTTCAGGCAGCAGGACAGCTCGGGTCCCAGCAAGCTCAGGGCTACTTCTGACCCCTTCCAGCATTAGGGATCCTTTCTCCTCTGGCCTGACCCCTTCGCGGTTTCATTGGGTTTGGGTGCATTTCTTTTGGGTCTATTGAAGCCTCATTTTCTCCTCCTGTGATATGGGTGTGCTATGGGTTTATATATCTAGAAACCAGCTAGGCCTGGGGTGGGCTGATGGAGTGAGCACTTTAGAGAAAGCCAGTGCTTTCCTGGCTCAGTGACCAGGCAGATCCCTTATATCTGGGGTGGGGCTCTAGGAGTGACTCCTAATTGGATGTGTGAGCTCCCCATTTGGGTCCTTCAGACCCAAACCCTTCATAGACTCCTTCAGTGTCCCCAGGTGTTCTGGTCCCTATTCACAACCCCCGCCTCCCCGCCACACCCCTGCCATCACGGCCCACCGGGCCATCTGTTCTGTCCCTTCTTAATATCTTTTGGAAGGTATTCTCTGAAGACTCAAGAGTAGAGACACCCGCACATTCTTCCACCTGTTCCTGCACGTCCTCTGCATCTGTATTTTTAGGTGGTGAGGCTTAGTGAAAAGGCACTGGGGCCAGACCTGGGTCTAATCCTGGCTCCATCACTCACTAGTGTGTAACCTTGGAGCAAGTGACTTAACCCCTCTAAGCCCCTGTTTCTTCATCTATAAAACTGAGGTCATGAAAACACTCCACAGAGTTGCAATGATTAAATGAGGTTAACACATGTAATATATGAGGTAATATACTGAGTACAAGGCCCAGTAAACTTTCAGGACATAGTATGTTAGCTTTACTGAATCCCCCCAGGCGGAAGGGATGAAGCAGCTGAGAGAGTAGAGAAGCACAGAAGGTTCTGTGACAGATCAAGTGGGTCATTTTCCAATGCCCCAGATGACAGCCAGCCAGGCACCCACTCATCCATCCATCCACTCCCCTCCCACCCACCAGCCACCCACCCATTCTTCCAACACTTATTGTCCAATCCACTTGTCCACTCATCCCCTCATTTGTCCATCCACCAAATAACCTCTGATTATATGCCATTCGCCAGAAACTGTTCTAGGCACTGGAGGTTCCATGATGAGCAGGCCAGGCAAGGCCACTGCCCTTGTAGAGCTTACAGTCCAGTGAGGGAGAGAGACAGTGAAAAATCAAACTAACAGACATGTACTAATAAGTCCTATGGAAAGTAGAGTAACGTGATTCGGAGTGTCTAGGTGGGGGACACTTTAACTGGGTGGTCAAGGAAGGCCTGTGAGGAGGTGGCAGCTGAGTGGAAATCTGAGTGCAGGGAAGGAACATGAATGTCAAGGCAGGTAGGGACAGGTGTTCTAGGGAGAGAGAACAGCAAGTGCAAGAGCAGGAGGGACCTCCCCCGAGGACCAGAGTGGCCAGTGAGCACAGGGGGGCAGAAACAAAATGAAGCCAGAGGGGTCTGCAGGGGGCAGATCACCCAGGGCGTGATGGCCGTGGCAGAAGTTTGGGTTTTATCCTGCATCTAATGGGAAGCCATTGGAGGGTTCTGAGCAGGGAAATGACATGATCTGAATAATCTTTGTGTGTGTGTGTGTGTGTGTGTGTGTGGTAAAAATCTAAATAAATTGTGTTTAATTTTAATTATTAAAACAAGAAATACCCATTGCAAACAATTTTAAAATACAACAGCATAGCAAGTGAAATATTAGCCTCTTCCCGTTCTTATTCTTCCCTGACAGCACCTTGGTCTATCCTTGCAGATATTTTATTTGACATGTATAATCCTGTATGTTTGTAAGTGTATACGTCCACATGTGCATATTCTATCCGTTCAAAAGTGGACTGTAGTGTCATACTGTTCTGCAATCTGCTACTTTTTACATAAACTTATCATAGTCATTCCTCCATGGCATACATAACAACCAGAGATAGATAAAAGCTATTTCTCTAGTCTTTCTATTACAGGGCTATGTAAGTGTATATATGAAGATTTGAAATAGAGACTTAGAACAGCCTTTATTTATTCATTCACATACATTTATTGAGTACTTTCTATATGCTAGGTGGAGATGAATCTAGCTTGATTTTTTACTTTGAGGCATCTGTTCACTTGTACTATGAAAGATGAGAACTTGACTTTCTAGGTATTTATAACACACACACACACACTCACACTCACACTTCTCCACATATACCAAGATACTTATAGTAACTTTTTCCCTTCTTTATCATTTTATTACTGTAATGGGCATACAACGTAAGTGTATAAGTGTAAGGTGTGACAGCATAATGACCTCACACACATGTACATTGTGAAATGATTACCACATAAGTTTAGTTAACATCCATCACCTCATATACTTACAAAAGAATTTTTTTCCCCTTGTAATGAGAACTTTTAGGCGAAACTCTCTTGACTTTCAAAGTTGCCACACAGCAGTGTTAACTATAGTCATCGTGTACACAACATCCCCACCCAACACCTGGAAGTTTGTACCTTAGACCACCATCACCCAATTTCCCCTGTCCCTCTCCCCACCACTACTTCTGGCAACCACAAATCTGATCTCTTTCTCTGAATTTAGCTTTTTCTTTAGATTCCACCTATAAGTGAGATCATACAGTGTTTGTCTTCCTCTGTATTCTAACTTTTGTTAAATCAGTATCTGAATTTTCCATTATTAGGACCATGTGAATATTACTCACAGCTGAGCCACATGGCGTACTTTGATTACCTGTACTTTCTCGTCGCTGTGTTTCTGAGGGTCAGTGTAGCAGGGAGATGGAGACCTCACGCTGCAACCAGGCTGCTGGGAGTCACACCCCAACTCCTCACTACTGGGTGGGGTGACCTGGGGCAAGACATCTCACCCCTCTGTGCCCCAACTTCTTCTTTCTTTTTATAAATTTATTTATTTATTTTTGGCTGGGTTGGGTCTTCGTTGCTGGGCGTGGGTTTTCTCTAGTTGCCACGAGGGGGGCTACTCTTCATTGCAGTGCGCAGGCTTCTCATTGCGGTGGCTTCTCTTTTTGCGGAGCTCCGGCTCAGGCACACAGGCTTCAGTAGTTGTGGCACACAGACTCAGTAGTTGTGGCTCACGGGCTCTAGGGCACAGGTTCAGTAGTTGTGGCGTACGGGCTTAGTTGCTCCGCGGCACGTGGGATCTTCCCGGACCAGGGCTCGAACCCATGTCTCCTGCGTTGGCAGGCGGATTCTTAACCACTGCGCCACCAGGGAAGTCCTTCAACTTCTTCTTAATGATACCTACTTCACAGGATTGCTGTAAGGAAGGAATGAGTTACTACAGTTAAAATGCTTAGAACAGTGAACACTATATAAGGATTTATTGCTCTTCTCATTATACTCTCCTAAGAAAGGATGTATGGGAGGTAAGGTTTTGTTCTTGTTGTTTGTTTTACCTGGTGTCTTTATGCTCTCACTTGATTAACAGTAGTTTGGCTGTGTACAGAAATCTAAGTTGAAAATCATTTTTTTTCTCACTGAAATTGAAAGCATTTCTCTACTGTCCTCTGGTTACTAGAGTTTTTCTTAGGAAATCTGATGTCATTCTATGTCCTCTTTTTGAATGTAACCATTTTTGGTGATTTTTTTGTTTTTTGGTTTTTTTTTTTTCTGTTTGGTTTTGTTTTGTCTCTCTGGAAGTTTTCAGTATCTTCTCCCAATACCTAGTGGTTCCACTGAATAAGCTTTTAAAAAGATCACTCTGGCTGCTGTGTGGAGAGTAGATGGAGAGGAGACAAGAGTAGGAACGGGGGGAAAGCACAGTAGAAAACCACTGGAATAATCCAGGCGAGAGATGACGGTGGCTTGGACAAGGGTGGTGGCGAGAGAGACAGAAAGGAGCAGACAGGGACTTCCCTGGCGGTCCAGTGGTTAGGACTCTGTGCTCTCGCTGCTGAGAGCCCAGGTTCGATCCCTGGTTGGGGAACTAAAATCCCACAAGCCACACAGCGTGGCCAAAAAAAAAGAAAAGGAAAAAAAGGAAAGGAGCAGACAGATTTAGGATAGATTCTGAAGGTAGAGCTCACAGAATTTGCTATTTATTATTATTATTTTTAAACTGTGATAAAATGCACATAATTTAAAATTTACTATCTTAACCATTTTCAAATGTACAGTTCAGTGGCATTAAGAACATTCACATTGTTGCGCAACCGTCACCACCATCCATCCCCAGAACTCTTTTCATCTTGCAAAACTGACACTCTGTACCAATTAGACAATAACTCCCCATTGCCCCCTCCCCTCAGACCCTGGCAACCACCATTCTACTTTCTGTTTCTATGAACTTGACTACAGTAACTACTTCATATTCATGGAATCATGCAGTATCTCTCTTTTTGTGACTGGCTTATTTTACTGAGCATATAATATCCTCAAGGTTCATCGACGTTGCAGCATAGGTCAGAATTTCCTTCCTTTTTAAAGCTGGATAATATTCCATCATACGTTTATACCACATTTTGTTTATCCATCCATCTCTTGATGGACACGTGACTTGCTTCTACCTTTTGGCTATTGTGAGCAATGCTGCTGTGAACATGGGTATAAAAATATCTTTTTGAGATCCTGCTTTCAGTTCTTTTGGGATATATACCCAGAAGTGGAACTGTTGGATTATAAGGTAATTCTATTTTTAATTTTTTGAGGACCCACCATACTGTTTTCCATAGTGGCTGCACCATTTTACATTCCTACCAACACTGCACAGGGATTCCATTTCTCCACATCCTTGCCAACACTTGTTATTTTCTGTTTTCTTTTGTGTGTGTGTGGTACGCGGGCTCTCACTGCTGTGGCCTCTCCCGTTGCGGAGCACAGGCTCCGGACGCGCAGGCTCAGCGGCCATGGCTCACGGGCCCAGCCGCTACGCGGCATGTGGGATCCTCCCGGACCGGGGCACGAACCCGCGTCCCCTGCATCGGCAGGCGGACTCTCAACTATTGCGCCACAGGGGAAGCCCCCTATTTTCTGTTTTTTAAACCATTTTTTAAATTGAAGTATAGATAATTTACAATGTTGTGTTAGTTTCAGATGTACAACAAAGTGATTCACTGAGTTATATATATTCTTTTTCAGATTCTTTTCCATTATAGGTTATTACAAGATATTGAATATAATTCTCTGCACTATACAGTAGGTCCTTGTTGTTCTGTTTTTTGATAGTAGCCATCCTAATGGGTGTGATAGGATTTGCTATTTGCAGTGGGATTGTTGAAGGAAATGGAGTTCCAAAGTATGACCCTTCTCTTGTCCTTCTATCTTTCCAAACACTTATTCATCTTTTCATACAATAGACCATCCACCAATTTATTCACATATTCATCTAATCATCCATTCATTCACCTTTCCAAGTGTTCTTCCTTCCCCCCACCAAACCCTCCATGCATCTCCCACTGACTTATACATCTAATAAATATATGCTAAGCATCTTTTACATGCCAGGCACATTGCTAGGTGCTGTAGAGTGAATAAAACACAGGTCCTATATCTTTGTAACAAGGGAAATAACTAAAACCTTAATAGTTAGGATACGATGTAGAAAGTAACAAGAAACATGAGACCCGGAACTCTCTGCTCTCTGGCCCTCAGTTTCCATATCTGAACAATTTGCAGGAGGGCTGGGCTTAAGGAGCCCTCGTCCACTGGTCTGTGATTTCCTGTGAAGGTTTTCTTCTCATCCCTTGCTTTCTTAATTCCTCATCTTCCTTCTCTTATCTTGATCTTACTTCTCCTTCCCTGGGGTGAGGCCTGGCTTCAGGCTGGGGTTTCTGCTCTGAGGAGAAAAGGTCAACTGAATGACACTTAAGGCTTGAATTTTGTGTGTGTGGCGGGGAGGGGGGCGGGGGGTTGTTTTAAATATCATTTTATTTTTGTCCTAGTGACATGCAGGTATTAGTGACACCAAAAAACTGAGTTAGAATAGGAATGTGTGGGCAGGACTTTGGTCCCAGATTGGGAGCTGGTTTACAGGGAGAAAGTGAAAGATTTTGGTAAATGGGTAATTGTTGGCTGGATGAATGAAGGTTCAATGATGGATGGGAAGGATGGATGGATGGATAATGGATGGATGGATTAAATGATGGATGATGAATGGGTGGATGATAGATGGATTATGGTTGGATGATGGATGGGTGGACGGATGGGTGATGGGTGGATGATGGATGGACGGATGGATGGGTGGAAGGACGGATGGATGGGTGGACGGATGGATGATGGTTGGATGATGGATGGGTGGATGGACGGATGGATGGGTGGATGGATGGATGATGGGTGGATGATGGATGGGTGGATGGATGGATGGATGGGTGGAAGGACGGATGGATGGGTGGATGATGGATGGGTGGATGGATGGATGATGGGTGGATGATGGATGGGTGGACGGATGGGTGATGGGTGGATGGATGGATGATGGGTGGATGACGGATGGGTGGATGGACGGATGATGAATAATGAATGAGGGGTAAATGACGGTAGACAGACAGATGGATAAGAGCAGCCTGTAAATTCTCTCTGTCACCAAGGGCCTTACTTAAAGCTTTCCTTAGCAGTCTTTTTCCTGAGAGGTGGTATGGCGTAGTGGTAAGAGTTTAGTTCCTGGAGTCATACATAGGTGGGTTTGGATCCTGACTCTACCAATGACTGTCTATGGACAAGGGACTTAATGCCTTTGAGTCACAGTTTCCTCATATGCAAAAGGAATATCATAATATAGTGGCCACCTTGTCAGAGCTAAGGTGAGGATTAAATGAGATAATGTGGATTAAGTACTTAGCATAGTGCCTGGTACATAAAAAACACATTAAAAGTTAACATTTATTGGTCACTTAATCAAATATTGATTGAGGCCTAGTACGTGTTGGGTGCCTAACAGGCTGTAGAAGGGAGGGTCCAGAGCTATCTCCAGATATGCAAAGCACACTACATTCTTTTGAGGAGCAGAGTTCATGCTAAAGGGGCAGAAGTTGCAGGATAGTCTGGGTGACCTCTTGAAGTGACAAAAAGGGATAAAGCAATGCATTCATGAGCAGTCATGCAGAAATGAGGTCCAAAGAGCCCAGGAGTGCTGACCTTTGCATTAGGATGGACTCCTGGCATTGTGTTCCTTCAGAGGGCCCCATCCTTGGAACGCCTCTGCCTACCAAACAGACAGCATTTATTACATAAATGCTAAGCCCTCAAATCAAGGGTAAAGGCAAGCTTTCCGTTGGGCTTTTTGAAACCTTAATTGTAGCCCAAGAGTCTCTGTTGCAGCTTTCAGGGGACCCTGGGGCAGGTTTCCAGAGCCTCAGTGAGCCAAGGAACCTCCTTAGGATCCTCTTAAAGGCCAGATTCCCAGGTCTCCTGTTGGCGCTGATGATTCCGTGGGTCTCCAGTGGGCTGGGGCTTTTCCAGCCCCCAAAGTGACTCCAACGAGGGTGTACTGAGACCTGCTATGGAAAGTGCTGGCCTCAGGCTGGGCCCACCAGAGTGAGCCCATGGGTCTCAGGAGGAGCTAGAACAGAAGTGGGGAGCAGGAGAGAAAGACAGAACACAGGGGCTCCCCAACCCAGAACTGGAGTAGGTGTGAGCATGTGGGGTTGGTGGGCAGGACACAGCATCCTATAACAATCTGGGCACTTCAGCCTGGGCAGGAGAAGGCAAAAATGGGAAGGGCCAGGAGTGGGGCCAGAGGGCAGCTCTACAGCTAAAGAGGAACCTGGATCCACTCACCAAATCCCAGGGCCCCAAAGAGCCCCTCGCTAAAAGACAAAGCGAACCCTCCCAGAGCAAGTGGAGAATTTCTGGGTCTTGTTAACTCACGGCAAGATGAAAGTACAAATTCAATGTTGCTGTGTTTTGTTTTCCCTTCAGATTTGGATAATTTTCTGAAGGAGAGTCAGAGTTCTTAAGAGGATAGGATTTACTCATTCATTCATTCATTCCAGAAATGTTTGTTCAGTGCCTACTGCGTCTAGGCACTGGGAATACAGAGGCGAACAAAACCAGTCCCTGCCCTCGGTGCAGCGCTAGGCCCCCAACTCCAGCCTCTGGGAGAAAGTGACAGCCAGGGCCCTCAAACTATTTCTCTGGGCCACAGGCTAAGGTGGCAGGGAGCAAGGGAAGATGAGGAACTCACACATATTAAAGCATCTGCTGTTTGCTCAAGTGCTGACTTAGGCTCTCTAAAGCGAGCATTAAACATTAATACTACTAATTACCATAATGACGATGATAGTTAATGTTCTACCGAGTCTTCTTTTGTGTCCTGTTCTGTTCTAAGTGCTTTACGGGCATTAGCTCATTTAATCCTCACAGCAAGCCTATGAGATGGGTGTAATTATTAGCTCCATCTCGCAACTGAGGCAACAGGCATAGAGAAGTAGAATGACCTGCCCGGTGTCGCTCAGGGCTAAGTGGCAGAGTCAGGATTCGAACCCAGCTCTGGCCAAATCATGTACTTTCTCTCTCCATGCGGCTTCACGGAGGTGGGAGCCTGGATTGTGGGTTCAAATGATTCCACACGTGGACTGGACCTCAGTAACCACTCAGTTGGGTCTCTGACTTTTGCAGTGGGGAATCAGAGGCTCAGGGAGATAAAATGTCTTGTCCAGGGTCACACAGCAAAGCCACCACAGAGCAAGATTCGAAAGTGAGTCTTCTGATAACCAGTGCAGAGCCAAAACAACACATGTCATTTCTTAGGGATGTGTGAGTATGTGTTTGTGAGAAAGAAACAGAAAGACACACACACACACACACACACACACACACACACACGTACACGCACACCAGGCAGGTGATGGTCCCCCTACGCGGCCCTGTGTTTGTCCTGGAGACGCCAACCTGGCTTAGCACCCTGTACACTCCCTCTTTGGACGCACGAGAAAATCCCTCTTGTCACTTTATCACCACATCTTCTTTTGGACCCCAGGAAGTCCTCAGACATGTGGCAGTTTTTGTTCCTGGAAATGGTGCCCAGAGAAACCGTGTTGAAGGCCGGCTCCAGTCCCAGGCAGGGCTCCCAGTGGCACGTAGCTATTCCCCAAACTCAAAGCCACCCTACCGCAGACTCTGAAAGCACCCACCAGGGAGTTTCTGGGAAAGCCTCGGGTCCCCGCATCTTTGCTGGAACACAGGTGGAGCTGCCCAAGGACATGGCCTTGAGGGAGCGGCACCGGGAGCCCAGACAAGTTCCGGCGTGTGAGGAATGTCAGCCCTGTGACTTTGCAGTCACACCTTGGCCACGTGACAAGGCTGTGAGCTGTGACGGTGGGCAGCCAGTCAGCTCAGGGACCGCGGCTGGGTCTTAAGGGGAGGAGAGGGGACTCAACATTCCCCAAGGGCTGGCTCTGGGCCTAGGAGGTTTTACAACTGTGAACTCATGTGTATCCTCCCGGTAACTATTAACCCCACTTTATAGGTGAGTCAACGGAGGCCAGAGGGGTCCATGCACGCGTTTGAGGTCACACACAAAGTAAACGGCAGAGCCAGGATTCGGACTCTTTGGCTCAAAAGCCTGCGTCCTTGTGATCGCACGCGTGGCAGGGTAGAACGGTTGTTGAGAACACAGCCTTTGCCTCGGACCTGGGTCCCAGCTCTGCCACGGATGAGGCCTTTGACTGCAGGCGTGCTATGTAGCCCCTCCAAGCCTCAGTATCCTCATCTATAGAATGGGGGTCGGAAAACAACAGGGTGGGGCGTGAGGTGATTAATGTCAACTTGCCGTCCAGCCTGGTCCGTGGCGATTATTATACGGTGACACGGGCCTGGCATTATTATTCTTTAATTAGCATAAACCTTTCCTGCCCTGCCCCCCAGACCATTACTGGGACTTCCACCCGCACCACATGCACAGCGAGTTCGAGACCTTCCCCGAGAACCACTTCACGGAGCTGCAGAGCGTGCAGGCCCCGCAGCTGCAGCAGCTCTACCGCCACATGGAGCTGGAGCAGATGCACGTGCTCGACACACCCATGGCGCCCACCCACGCCAGCCTTGGCCACCAGGTGCGTGCGGGGCCACCCGGCCTGGCCCAGCCCAGCCCGTGGCCTGCGGTGAGGCCGGCGCTTCGCAGGAAGCTGACGCGGGCTCTTACTCAACTCGGCTTCCTGCCTCACAGCGCCAACGGCGGCCAGAGCTTCAACGGCCGCCTCCTGACCCCCCGACTGACCCCGTGACCCCACACCCCTTATCTCCTCTCGCCCCACCATGGACAGAGCCCAGATCATCCCCGCGTCCCCACTGATCCTCCCGAGCCTGAAGGCCCGGCCCTGGGCACCTCCCGACCCCCATTCGCTGACCCCTCACGGATCCGGCACCCAAGTCCCTGTGCCCTGACCTCCACTGACCTCTACGGCCCCTCCTCCTCCCCAGCGACCCTAACCCCAGTCAGTGACCTCCACTGACCTTCACGACCCTCACGGACCTCCACCGCCTCTTGGTGCCCTTGCCACTCGCCTACACAACCCCGTTCGCTCCACTGCCTGACTCTCTAGCACCTCTTCCCCCCAGGGCTGCTGCCGGTCCGTGCGCTTCCTTCCCCGGGCCACGCCGCCCTGAACCAGGGAGATGCGTGGGAATTCAGGGGCCCCTTGTCCCCATAACCTGCCCCCTGTGTGGGGTGACCCCGCCTGACCTTCAAGGTGCCCAGCCTTCTCCCAAATCCCTCTGCCCCGCGCCAGCACCCCCTCTTCTCTCACGCAGTCGACCCCGACCTGGCAGCCCTGAGCTTTGAACTGCCCCTCAGTGACCTCAACCCTCCTTCCGCCGCCTTTCCAGGTCTCCTACCTGCCCCGGATGTGCCTCCCGTACCCCTCCCTGTCCCCGGCTCAGCCCAGCTCGGATGAGGAGGAGGGTGAGCGGCAGAGCCCCCCACTGGAGGTGTCTGACGGGGAGGCCGACGGCCTGGAGCCAGGGCCTGGCCTGCTGCACGGGGAGACAGGTAGGGGGCCCAGTCCCACCCCTGACCCAGCCTGGGCCCAGCCGTGACCCGGTCCGTCCGTGCGCCCCGTACCCACCGCGGCCAAGGCCGACGGACTCGGCAGTCAAGCCACAGAGCTGAGTGCGTGTGTATGGGTGTGTGTGTGTGTGTGTGTGTGTGTGTGTGTGTGCGCGCGCGCGCGCGCGCGCGCATGAGTGTTTGACGACATGTGTCTTCACGTGTGTTTAATGAGGGCGCCTGGGGCAGTCTGTCCCCGCGCACGTGTCTGAGCACGTGTGCCGAGGCCGAGCGTGGCAGTGGGTGTGCGCATGCTCGCTGGTGACCTTTCCCCAGAGACCACCCCGGGGGGTCCCACGTCAGGGGGAGGCGGACTGGGTCCCCGCGTGGGCGCTGACCACCTCCGGCCGCAGGCAGCAAGAAGAAGATCCGCCTGTACCAGTTCCTGCTGGACCTGCTGCGCAGTGGCGACATGAAGGACAGCATCTGGTGGGTGGACAAGGACAAGGGCACCTTCCAGTTCTCGTCCAAGCACAAGGAGGCGCTGGCGCACCGCTGGGGCATCCAGAAAGGCAACCGCAAGAAGATGACCTACCAGAAGATGGCCCGCGCGCTTCGCAACTACGGCAAGACGGGCGAGGTCAAGAAAGTCAAGAAGAAGCTCACCTACCAGTTCAGTGGGGAGGTGCTGGGCCGCGGGGGCCTGGCCGAGCGGCGCCACCCGCCCCACTGAGCCCAGGCCCGAGCCCGCCGGGCCGCCAGGCCTCCCCTCTGGCCATAGCATTAACCCCCCGCCCGGCCGGACACAGGGGGGAAGCTCCCAGGGGCCAGGGGCAGGACTGGGGCGGGCCAGGCCTCGCCTCCCCGCCCACCCCCTCCTCCTCCAAGCCCCGCCCACACCCCTGCTTCGCCTCCCACCAGGACTCCAGCCCCGGCTCCAGAAAGCCACCTGGGCGTCTGGCCCCAGCAAGGGTCAGCTTCCTTAGTACCAGGGGTGCTTCCTTGGGAGTTCGAAGTCATCGTATTTGTGTAAATTGAACCTTCCTCTTTAAGCATCCCTTTCTCTCCACACCTCTCCCCCATCAGCTTCCTCAGGAATACCAGTTATTAAAGTTATTCTCAGTGAGTCCTCTTGCAGCACAGAGAGTCTCTTTTAAAATTTTTTGTGCACCTTGTCTGCTCCCCGCCCCCCATCTGATCTCTCTTTTTCTCATCTGTCCATCGGGCATTTACCAAGGATACTACCCAATGCTGGTTGCTGGGGACGTGAGGAAAGATGACACTTCGTGCCTGACTAGGAGTCAGAGCCGGTGGAAAGAACGAATCCTTAGTTGTTCTTAGAGGAATAAATCATTAAAAAGCCCTCTGCGGGCTTCCCTGGTGGCGCAGTGGTTGAGAGTCCGCCTGCCGATGCAGGGGACACAGGTTCGTGCCCCGGTTCGCGAAGATCCCACATGCCGCGGAGCGGCTGGGCCCGTGAGCCATGGCCGCCGAGCCTGCGCGTCCGGAGCCTGTGCTCCGCAACAGGAGAGGCCACAGCAGTGAGAGGCCCGCGTACCGCAAAAAAAAAAAAAAAAAGCCCTCTGCGCCTGATAAATTCTCTTTTCTTAATGCCTCAATGAAGCTTAAACTCATAACCTTTAGATTATGACCCCAGTGATGGTGATATTAATTAACAATGACAACAACACTGGATTTTCGGGCCATTTATTACATGGTAACCTTGAGAAGTGGAATCTAATATCATCCCATGTTATAGACTGGGAAACTGAGGCTCATAGAGGTCAAATAACTTGTCCAAGGTCACACAACGAGGCTTCCTGGGTGGGATCCCTGATCCCACCCCATGTGGGCCACCATGGCAGTGTGAGGTGGGAAGCTTTACGTGTCCGGAAGGGGGTCACGTGCAGCTTGGTCAGGAGCAGGAATGAAGCCTCGGAGCTCCCGTTGGCCGCAGACCGTCCTCATGGCATCCATGCTGGCAGGACCCTGATGCGGGTGAACTCCTCCCACGTACCCTAGTGCCTGGTTGCTCTGGCTCCTGGCGCACAGCAGGGGAGAGCCAGAGAAGGATGAGCAGGGAAACCTGTAAGCGTCTTGCTTCCGACAGTAGCAAGAAGAGGTGGCCGACAGCCTGGGAGTGAGGGAACTTTCCTCAGCAACCTGCAGACCTCAGAGAATCCAGATTCTGGGGCCATCCGTGTTGGGGCAGACACCCACACACACCTCCTCGCCCCGAGCGCTCAGACTGGGGAAGCCCAAACATGACACCCCCTACGTGGATCTCTGAGCCCCAAGAGAGGGAAAGTGGTGCCCAGTCCCCTTTTAAAGAAGGCCCAGGAACATGAGATGAGGTTTAAATATGGTTAAAATGGAAGAAAAGAATGGATTTCGGTGTTAAAAGGGATGGTAAGTTTTGACCATGTGGACAATCCTTGGGTACAGAATTCCTCCCTCCGGACTGTGAGGGACAAATGACCTTCCCTGATATTGGGTCTTGCTTACAGTAGGTCACATGTAATTTGCTTCTTTCTGTGTAGCAACTGATGTTCCTGATGTGACCTGAGCGGGGGCAGGGGGAGGGTGTGTGGAGGCAGTCACAGGGGGCAGAAGGTCACAAGGGAACACTGACGGGGGAAGCCAGGACCCCGGGCAGCCCAGCCCAGGGCTGTGCATGTAACCACCGCCCAGCAAGGATATGTTTGACCCATCAGCCTCAGGGTTATGGGCCCCACACGCTCCCACCGCACAATTTGCCTGTCAGAAGGACGTACAGACAGGGCTTGGGGTACCCCTGAGGTTTATTGAGGGCTGGGGGGCAGAAGCTGTCATATTGGGCTGGCAGGGGAGGGGATGGGGCCAGCCAGGAACAATGGGGTCCCATGTTCTCCTGGAGAGCCCTTGATCTCTGGAATTTGTCTATATTTAGCAGGTGGCTGGGCAGGGTGCAGATAAGGAGGGCCTGGGGAGGGGGTGGCCCCTTATATAGTAGGGAGACGGATCCCTGCTCAGATTCTCTTTCGGTGGCCCGTGCGTGCTCCGTTCCTGGCGTGACCTCTCCCAAGATGCCTGAGCCAGGGAAGAAACCAGGTAGCTCCAGGCCTGGGGTTGGGGCTGAGCGTGGGGCAGGGAGGGCTGGGGACATCTGCAATTGGGGGCGGGCCTCGGAGCGAGTTCCTGAGGGGGTTGTTGAGGTCGAGGCCTCTGAGCCCCAGCACAGGGGCACCGTCCTCCTGGGTCCTTTTTTTGATTCTCAGTTTCTCCTTCTCATCCTTCTGATGAGAGTGAGAGTAAACCAGGGTCAGGGGCACAGAGTGGGAGAGAGCCAAGGCAGGAAGTGGGCCATCACCCCACTCTCAGGACGCAGAAGACCCCTTCCCTGCCTCCATGCCCATCTCCTGCAGCAAGGTTAGGCCTGGGCTTGCCTTTTGGGAAAAGGCTGCTGCAGGAAGGACCCCAGGATGACTCTAGACTTGAGCCAGGCTCCCTGAATGCTCTTGGACAAGTCCCTCCCCTTCTGGGTCTCAGTTTCCCCATCTATACAAGGAGGGGTTAGGTTGGTTCCTTCCAGCTCTGAGACTGTCTGCTTTCTGAGCCTGCACCCCTGTGGCCCGCACACCAGTCATGACCCCCGCAGTGGGGTATTGCAGCCCTTCTGCTCTGGGAGGGGATGGTCAAGAGGCCCCTGATCTCCAGCCAAGGGCAGAGAAAGTCACAGCCCAGAGTCCCAGTCCTGGCCTGTGCCCTCACCAAGGTCGTCCATGTCAGGGATCGTCCCCCCAGCCCCAGCTCCCTCCCAGGCCAGCCTTATCTCGGTTGCCGATTCTCAGCCTGAAGCTCTTAGAGGACAAATTTAGCCACGTCCAAGTAGGCAGAGTACTGGTCCCTGGCCAAGCGTCCCAGCTGGTGGGGTGAAAGGGGGATGGGCTTCCACAGGCTGAGAGGGTGGGGTATCCAGGGACACACCTAGCAAAATTCTTGTATGGAGGTTGGACCACAGGCCTGGCTCTCCTACCTACTGGCTATGTGATCTTGGGTAAGTCCCTTAACCTCTCTGAGCCTCAGAGTCCCCATCTGAGAAATGGACATAATAACTGCACCTACCTCATAGAGCCACTGGAGCATTAAACGAGGTGATGCATTAAAGCGCTTATCGTCGTATTTAATAAGAAGCGCTATAGGGGTGGTGTGCATGGGCAAGCCAGGGGCCCCTGCAGATTCCATTTGCCCCTCAGTTTCCGCCTTCAGCAAGAAGCCACGGTCAGTGGAGGCGGTCACAGGCAGCCCTGCCGTGTTCGAGGCCGAGACAGAGCGGGCAGGAGTGAAGGTGCGCTGGCAGCGGGCAGGCAGGGACATCAGTGCCAGTAACAAATATGGCCTGGCAGCCGAGGGCACGCGGCACACGCTGACAGTGAGGGACGTGGGCTCTGCCGACCAGGGGTCCTATGCAGTCATCGCTGGCTCCTCCAAGGTCAAGTTTGACCTCAAGGTCTTAGAAGCAGGTAAGACCTTGGGCAGCCTTCCCTGAAGTTGGAGCTACTGGGAGCAGGGGCAGCCCCACCACCTCTCCTTCGACCAGAGTGCAGGAGATGTTTTCTCACTTTCTTACCTTTGCTTCGGCTGTGCCCTCAGCCAGCAATGGCCTTTTCCCGTTTTCTGTAGCAAGACCTTTCTGAGTGTCCCCACGTGGCTCCCTGGCCTGTCTTGGCCGTTATGGAGTTGGGGGAAGTTCAGAGATGAATAAGACATAACCTGCCTTCCCACTGGACATGCCCACGCAGATGGAAACTTGGTGGGCTGTGTGTGCTGGCAGGGAAGCCCCATGAGCTTATGGGTGTGGAGGGAGCCCCAGCCCAGCCTGGGGGGCTGGACCAAGACCAGGGCCTGGGGAAGGAGAGGAGGGATGTTCAGGCTGAGCCCCTGGAATGTGCGCACAGACGGCCAGTGAGGGCGAGGAGAAGGTGAGAGGCAGGCTGAATGAACCTTTGTACACACTGCAAAGGCGGGAAGGACCAGGGACAAGAAGAGGGGGTCTCTGGTTAGAAGCTGCTCCACGACCCCCCATCTGATCCCCTCCAGGGAAGGCAGAGCCTGTGCCAGGCCCTGCTCCCGCCCCTGCTGAGGCTCCTGGAGCCCCTGGAGAAGCCCTGGCCTCGGCCACTGAAGTGGAAGGAGGCTCCCCAAGGCCTGAAGGTGAGAGGGGCGGGTCAGGGAGGCTGGGTCAGTGGATGGGGGTGTCCCAGGGCAGGTCTCAAAGGCCTCTGTCCACAGGGTCAAGCTCAGCAGCCCCCGATGGACCCAGTGTCCCTGACGATCCCATCGGCCTCTTTGTGATGAGGCCACAGGATGGCGAGGTGACCGCGGGTGAGTGCAGGGCTGCTGCACCCAGGGTGAAGTGGGGAGGGAGGCAGCAGGGCATCCCCGATTGTCACCCCTCTCCTGCAGGTGGCAGCATCACCTTCTCAGCCCGCGTGGCAGGGGCTAGCCTCCTGAAACCACCTGTAGTCAAGTGGTTCAAGGGCAAGTGGGTGGACCTGAGCAGCAAGGTGGGGCAACACCTGCAGCTGCACGACAGCTACGATCGGACCAGCAAGGTGGGACCTGCGGGGCACGGGGGTCACGGGGATGCATGGAAAGGGGACCTGGAGAGCCCCTGGAAGGCGTGGGGGCCACAGAGAGGCAGGGGGCACCATGAGACTTGAGGCACAGAGGAGGTGCACAGAAGGTCATGGGGAGCCTGGGAAGCTGGTTGGGGGGCCAGAGGCACACAGGGAGCATGGGGAGGCTCAGAGGAGGGTTATGGGGAGGCACAGGGGACCTGTGGGACGTAGGGGGCTCGGAGGGCATGATAGTCTCAAGGGGGCATAAATAAGACTTGGGGGGCACCAGTCAGTGAGGGTGTAAAGGCCCCAGATGGATGGATGTCAGAGCTCAAGGGACCCTCAATGATCAACCATAACAATTCTTCACAATACAGACAAGGAAACCAAAGCTTGAGAGTTTATTGTTGCTGGTCCCAGGTCACTCAGAGCCAGGCCTAGAACCTGTGCTTTGACTCTCAGCCTTTGCTCCTCCCACACTTCCACAGTTCCAGCCCAGGCAAGGGGGCGTCTGGCAGGGCAGGGTAGACATGTACAGTTGTGTGGGCTGTGCACTGAACAAAAGTGCCTCTTTTTTTTTTTGGCCGAACCACGTGGATTGCAGGATCTTAGTTCCCCAGCCAGGGATCAAACCTGGGCCCACTGCAGTGAAAGCGTGGAGTCCTAACCACTGGACCACCAGGGGATTCCCCAAAGTGCCTCATCTTAAGTGAATGCCATGTGCCTTGTAGCCACCCTTGATTTACATTGTATCACCACCCTGTGCCAGCAGATGGCAGTCAATGTATCTTGAGAAGGGGCCCCTTTTTCTATTTATACAAAACTGTATGGATTAATTTAAGCCCTGAGGGGTGAGAAGGTCGGTGGCCCTTAACCACCCACAGTCTCCTTTAGGGGTGAAGGGCCGCATCTCCTCGCTTCCAGTCTCCCTTGACACCTCACCTCCACAGGTCTACCTGTTTGAGCTACACATCACAGATGCCCAGGCCACCTTTGCTGGTGGCTACCGCTGTGAGGTGTCCACCAAGGACAAATTTGACAGCTGCAACTTCAACCTCACTGTCCATGGTAAGGGGCCCTCTGGTATCAGTTCTGGGTTTGGGCTCCACACGTGTCCTGTCCCCATACCTGCCTCCACTTCCCAATACTAAGGAGGATGCTGAGCCCTGGCCATGCAACCACTGACCACATGCCCAATACTGAAAGAAACCCATCGAGGCTTCCAGGGGTGGGGTGGGGCTTGAGCCCAGATCTCATCTGGGGTCTTAGTCATCTTGGTGTCTGGGATCCTGGCACAGGTGAACAGGTGAAGGGTAAGTTGAGAGATGGGCGGGAGATGAACCACCTCAAAGGTACTGGGAACGATAAACTGCCCCACGTCCCTGGTACCTTGACCCTGGCTGGGAAAGGCTGAGAAGATGGGGTCCTGGGGCAGATGCCCACTGTCAAGGGGTCATGGATGGGCAGGTCTGCAACACCAGGAGATCCCAGGGCAGGGCTTCTGGGATCGTCCCCTCTGAAGCCTCCTCCCCTGACTCATCCCCGTCTTTGAACCCAGAGGCCATCGGCCCCGGAGACGTGGACCTCCGATCAGCTTTCCGCCGCACGTGAGTGGCCACCTCTCGTCAGGGCCTGGGGGAAGCTGGTGCTGGGGTCTGAGGCCCCTTGGGGTTTGGGCCAGGGGTAATGTGGGGGGACCAGGACAGGGGGTGATACGGGGGTCAGGGCTTGGGGTGATGTGGAGGGCCAGGATAAAGAGGATGGGGATGGAAGAGAGTAAGCTCCCCTGGGCAGGTGAGAAACTGAGTCTAACCCCCACAGGAGCCTGGCTGGAGGAGGTCGGCGAATCAGGTACCCGTTCCTACCCACCTGTACATAGACCCTGGGGGTCTGAGATAGACAGGGAGAAGCCGTTCAGCCAGTGTCCCTTCCTCTCACGTCCATCCCCCCACCACGACCCCACCCCCTGCTCCCAAACCCCTTCTATGGCTCAACTGTGGCCTTATGGGGGTTCCTCTCCATAGTGATGGCCATGAGGATGCTGGGACTCTGGACTTCAGCTCGCTGCTGAGGAAGAGGTGAGCCCCTGGGTAGCAGCTCTCAGAGCAGGTGACGTGGCCCAGTTTCAAATTCTGGCACCGTGGTTTTCCAGCCGTGTGGCCCTGAGCAGGTCACCGCACCTCTCTGAGATGGTTTCCTTGCCTGTCAAATGGGACAATCCAGGTGTTGCGAAGAGTCAGAGGGCTCAGCAGAAGTTACATCCTGTGAACTAACATCCTCACACTGTTCCCATGACCTCCTACACTTGAGTCTGCGACAGCTCATCTCAATAGGCTCTGGGGACCCAGAAGCTGGGAGAAGGCTCCAAAGCCTCAGAAATTGCCCACCTAGCCCAGTGCAATTGAGTTGTGTCCTCAGTGTCCTGTCCCTCCCTCTCCTGGACCCTGCAGTATGGTCGATGCTGCTGCAGCCCAGAAAATGAGCATGGGGGTTAAGTGCTTTGGGGAAGCAGGGCACTGGCAGGACTCTGTAGCCGTCCCCACCAGGGCGGATGACAGATGACAGGGCTGGGGATCAGACTGACCTGGGTGAGGATCCCTGCTGACTGGGGAGAGTCTCTGAGCCTCAGGTTCTCCTGATACCCACCTGCCGGAGCTCAGGAGGAATAAACAAGGCCACATGTGCCGTGTAAACGGAGAGGTATGAGTGCAGGGAAGAGGGTGGAGGTGAGGACCCACGGGCTGCGGTCCACGGAGGGATGACCCATCCCTTCGTTACCAAGTCCAAGCTCAGACTGCTTGCCACACGACAGGCCAATAAATTGAGAGACAAGGTGTTGGGGCAAGGACTAGCGATTTTATTGGGAAAGCCAGCAAACCGAGAAGATGGTGGACTAGTGTCCCAAAGAACCATCTTCCCCAAGTTAGGATTCGGGCTTCTTTTCTACTAAAAGGGGAGGGAGTGTGGCTGGTTATTGCAGACTTCTTGGTGGAAGCCTTTGTTCTTGCAGCCGGCCATGTAGGTCTGGTCACAATGTTCCTGTAAACCTCCAACAAGACAAATGTTATTTTCTGTTCTGTATTTTTTTATCTCTATACAAATGAAAAGTGCTATATACCTTTAAAGTTCAAGCCTGGGAGGCAAAGCCTTGAGAATGGGCTATCATATATAGTTTGGGCCATAGGCAACATTCTTTTACAAAGGTGCAGAGCCAGCATGACCAAGAACAGGCAACACAGTACAAGGGTTAGAGCTAAAGGAATAGATCCAATATGGAGTCAGGTTTGTTCTTCTCTGTTACACCTCTAATGTGTCCACTGCTTTTCTTCCCCACCTGGAGCAGCAGCTTCCGGACCCCGCGGTGAGTGCCCCATGAAGCTCTGCACCTGTCACCCCTACTTCAGCCAGGAGCACCTCCCAGTCCCAGCGCCCCCCCCCCATACTGAAGCCTTAAGCCCCCTTGAGCCCCAGCACTGGCCCAGTACCCACTCCAGCTCGAGCTGTCCCACCAGAAGGGAAGAGGCAGAGGGGCAGGGGCAGCTTCCGCTTGGGAGGGGAGGAGAGGAGGCTGCAGTTTTGTCTTGGCCATGGGGACTGCCCTGAAGCCTCGCCACGTGGACCGTGTGACACAGGGACTCGAGGCTGGAGGCCCCCGCGGAGGAGGATGTGTGGGAGATCCTGCGGCAGGCACCCCCGTCAGAGTATGAGCGCATCGCCTTCCAGCACGGCATCACCGACCTGCGAGGCATGCTCAAGAGGCTCAAGGGCATGAAGCGGGAGGAGAAGAAGAGCACAGGTGAGACCCCTCCCAGGGAGAGGAGAGGGCGAGGTGAGCGCCTGCGCAGACGCGCGCGCGTGCACGCACGCGCACGTGCCCACGGAAAAAGAGCTGCGTCCAGCGTGGCCCAGAGACGCTCAGGAAAGGAGAGTCCAGGTGAAGCCCCCCTCGTGTGGGGAAAAAGCGGGAGGGCCCAGGCAGGCACCTTGCCGCACAGAAAAAGAAAAGGGCCAAGTTAGCCCAGAGACGCCACAGGAAGAGGACGGAGCCCGGACCAGCCCTCCTCCCCCAGCCAAAGCCAGGCGGCCTCTTCCTCGCCTACCCGGCTTGGGAAAAAAAAGCCTGCTTAATTCTCCCAACACCCAAAAAAGGGGAAGAAGCCAGTTTAGCCCAGAGACCCCCGACCCGCGAAGAGAAGAGCCTGGTTAATCTTCCTCACAGGCAAACAGAACAGGTGGGTGTAGGTTAGCGCCCCTCGCCCCCAGGCGGGTCCGAGGAGAGGGCTCAAGGGGTTGATGGGTTGTCAACCCATCAAGGGGTTGACAAGGAGCCCTGGAAACTGAGCTGGGACAACAGAGGCGCCTGGCAGGAGGGCATAAAACCGGGGGTTGTTGGTAAAACAGTGGAGAGGAGGCCCGTTTGTCCCATCACCCATTCTCCTGCCAAGCTTCTGTCCTTTTGGAAAGCCCCGGACCCTATCCCTGAGCTGAGCAGGTGAAGAGGACTCCAAGGAAGACAGGAAGACAAGAGACAAGGAGGTGACAGACAGGGGTAGAGAGACAGAGTCACAGCGGAGGCACAGAGAGAGACTGGGGAGGCAGGAGGAGGAGAGGGGCAGGACCTCGCCCTCCTCGCTGGGCGGCCCCGGGAGCAGGGGGCTGAGGGGTGGAAGCGCTCAGCCTTTCAGAAGAAGCTGCAGCCGGCCTACCAGGTGAGCAAGGGCCACAAGATCCGGCTGACCGTGGAGCTGGCCGACCCCGACGCCGAGGTCAAGTGGCTTAAGAACGGACAGGAGATCCAGATGAGCGGCAGGTGCGGGTGGGAGTGGGACCCGGGGACACTGCAGGGTGAGGAGGGGCCCTGGGGGGCTGCTCCCCGGCCGTGCTCTCCCTGCCTCTCCCTCCGCCCATGCTCTCTGGCCAGCTCTGGATCCCTGTCTCTCTGGGTCTAACTCCCCACCTTTCTGTTTCTTCCTGGCTCTATTCCCTGCTCATTTTCTCTTGGTCTCGCTCCTCCCATCGGGACGCTCCAATGGCCCCTTCTGCTCCACAGCAAGTAAGGCTCCTGGAAGGCTTGGGGCGTGGGCACGGGGGTCCCGACGGCAGTTTGAGGGGGGGCCCAGAGCCCAGGAGGTGCGTCCATGGCTCTCCTGCCCACACCCCGGCCCCGCCCAGGTACATCTTCGAGTCGGTCGGCGCCAAGCGCACGCTGACCATCAACCAGTGCTCGCTGGCGGACGACGCGGCTTACCAGTGCGTGGTGGGCAGCGAGAAGTGCAGCACCGAGCTCTTTGTCAAAGGTGGGCCTGGCGTCCTGAGACCCTGAGAGGGGAGGGGCCCACAGAGCGGCCCACCCATCACGCTCTCTCTGCTCGGCAGAGCCCCCCGTGCTGATCACATGTCCCCTGGAGGACCAGCTGGTGATGGTGGGACAGCGCGTGGAGTTTGAGTGTGAAGTGTCTGAGGAGGGGGCCCAGGTCAAATGGTGAGTGCCAGAGGCGGGGGGCTCGGGGCGGGGCCGGGGACCTGGAGGCATCCCCAGAGGAGGCCCTGGCACCTACTGCCCACCCTCTGGCCAGGCTGAAGGACGGGGTGGAACTGACCCGGGAGGAGACCTTCAAATACCGATTCAAGAAGGACGGCCAGAGACACCACCTGATCATCAACGAGGCAACGCTGGAGGATGCTGGGCACTATGCACTGCGCACGAGCGGGGGCCAGGCTCTGGCTGAACTCATCGTTCAGGGTGAGGCCCTGGGAGGCCCCCTCAGCACTAGCGCCCCAGCCATGTAGGAGAATTGGGCAAACCCGGGAGCGAGGCCTGCATGGCCTTGGACAAGTAACTTCGACACATCAGGCCTCACCTTTCTCATCCGTAAAATGGGGATGCTGAGGTGACCACCTGGAGGGTATTTGGAGGTTCAGATGGGCCTGGTTAGTGTCACCCACCCCGGCACACATGAGATTCCTTTTGTACACGGCACCGTCACAGGCACACATGCATTGCACTCATGTATTTTCACAAGCCCGAGGGATCTCCGCGGGGATTCACGCCCTCACACACCCTCCCCAGCTCACTGGCTCTGCCCTATGTCCCCCAGAGAAAAAGCTGGAGGTGTACCAGAGCATCGCGGACCTGACGGTAGGCTCAAAGGACCAGGCCGTGTTCAAGTGTGAGGTGTCGGATGAGAACGTGCGGGGCGTGTGGCTGAAGAACGGGAAGGAGCTGGTGCCTGACAGCCGCATAAAGGTGTCCCACATCGGGCGGTGAGTGTGCCAGAGACAGACACACAGAGAGACAGAGAGAAACAGAGACTGACAGAGACAGGGAGAGACACAGAGAGAGAGACTGAGATAGAGACACAGAGAGAGAAGAAGATGGTGACAAAGACAGACAGATGGATGGAGATAAGCAGAAAGAGACAGACACTCAGAGACAGGACCGAGACTGAGCCAGAGACAAAGTCAGACTGAGATTGAGAGACAGAGGGAGAAGCAGATGAACAGAGAGACAGACACACAGAATCAGGACAGAGACAAATAGAAAGATACAGAGAGAGACAGACAGAAGTATGGAGAGGCAGACGCATACAGAGAAGAAGGGTCCATCGGAGACGGAGAAGGAGGGAGACAGAGACAAAGACGAAGCAGTGAGAGATACAGACAGGCTGGGAGCGCCCCCCCCCCCCGCCCCGCCAACTCATGACCAGGGTAGAGTAGGAGGCCTCGGAGGATGGCTCCGGCCAGGGGCCCTCATTCTCTCCCACTCCCTTACGCATGCCCCGAGCATCTGGGCCCAAGTTCACGGAGACTAATGAGACCAGCCCCTGCCCAGTCTCCAGTGGCCCAGCCGAGGGGACACATCTACACTGCTTACCTCTGAAAGCATGCAAGGGAGCTGGAAAATTCAAACACAGAGGAAGAGAGCTAGAACACCACTGAGCTAGGGTGGGTGCGGGCCCCCTGGAGCCCTGGCTGGGGTGTCCGGTGAGCCCAGGGGTGCATGGCCCAGCAGGGCCCCTTGAGCCATCACTGCCCCGCAGGGTCCACAGACTGACCATAGACGACGTCACGCCCGCAGACGAGGCGGACTACAGCTTTGTGCCACAAGGCTTCGCCTGTAACCTGTCTGCCAAGCTCCACTTCATGGGTGAGCGGGTGCTGAGGGGCATGGGGGCCCCTGCCACTGGGCCCTGCCTTCACCCTGGTGCCACTTGCTCTTGCATCTCTTGCAGAGGTCAAGATTGACTTCGTGCCTAGGCAGGGTGAGTCTTGGGCCCCTGGGTGCTGCCTACCACGCCCTGCCCGTGTCTCCCTTCCACTCACAAGCGGAGGGAAGAAAGGAACCGGGAGTGGGGACCCTGAGGCCCAGCCCCAGCTCTGCCACTCACAACCACGGGCCACCTGCAGTCCCTCTGAGCCTCAGTTTCCTCGCCTCTAAAATGGGGATCCTGAAGTGGCTCCCCTATGGGATGGTAGGAACAATGACCTGACATGGTGTGTGTGAGCTTCCAAATGACATCACAGAGGTGAGGTTTTATTATTAAATCTGCTTTACAAGTACCTTTCCTGCTTCTAGATTAAACTGTGTAGGATCCTAATTTCAGGAGAACAGTCCAGGCTGAGGCATGCTGTAGGTCAGGGCTTTCTAAACAGGGTTCACTTAATACGATACTCCATTTTACAAGGGTTCCATGGTGAAATAAGCTTGGGAACCTCTTGTTGATTCAGAAGGTGCATTAGCATGTCAACTGCTCTAAAAAATCCTGCTTAACTTTGTTTAACCTCGGGTTTCCTAATTGTTTGTCCATGGAAATTTTTTTTTTTCTAGGAAGGCATTCCCAAACACAAGTTGAGAAATGCTACGCTAGGTGACCTGATGTTATGAACCTCCCTGGAAACTTCCTGGGGAGATGGAAATGTTTTAGATCTTGACTGGGTGGTGGTTACACAGGGTGTATACATTTGTCAAAACTCATCAAGCTGTATGTTCAAGTCTTGGCATTTTAGCGTGTGCAAACTATACCTCAGTAGAATAAAAACAAAACAGCCAGGGGCATGTGCTCCTTCTAGCTTTCCCCTCTTTCATAGGCCTTAGGCCCCTTCCTCTTTCACTGACCTGTGCCATCTCCCTGCCAGAACCTCCCAAGATCCACCTGGACTGCCCAGGTCGCGTGCCGGATACCATTGTGGTGGTGGCTGGGAACAAGCTACGCCTGGATGTTCCTATCTCCGGGGACCCTGCTCCTACTGTGATTTGGCAGAAGACCATCACAAAGGTACTGTGGATCCCTCCCCCACTTCCCCACCTGTAAAATGGGTGCATGGGACTAGTGTATGGTGGGACCTGCTCCCCCCCCTCCACATGTACACGCCCTGGCCGCTGACTAGGGGCACAGAGGCTCAGCAGGCTGAGAGGTCGGGGAGGTGGGCAAAGGAGGGACAGGGGTAGGGGTTGCTGGGCAGGGGTTCCCTCCAGGCTGAGCCAGACCCTCTCCCCTCACTTCTTCCTTCCTGCTCTGTTCCCAGAGGAATAAGGTCCCAGCCCTCGATGCATCAGGGGATACAGGTGCCAGTGACGAGTGGGTATTTGACAAGAAGGTGAGTGAGGCTGAAGGTGGCTCATTGGCCCTTAGTCATTTTCTGCCCATGTGGTATCCAAACTCAGGTGAGGTCTCTGTGAAGGTGCTCCTGCCCCTGGTAGGGTCTCCACGGGGCCCTCATGCCCCAGACAGACACACGTTCACACCTTCAACATTGCCAGGAAGTCCTCCTGACTGGGGGCGCTCCCTGGCTCTTGTCTTCCTGAGCTGACCTTGACTTTGTGCTTCTTCCCAGCAAGGGAGTGGGGTCCCTGGCACTTTTCAATAGGAGTAGCTGCAGGGGCACCAATCAGGTCAGCTTCTCGTCCTCCACTCACTCCTGGTTCCTCTACCCAGCTGAGGTCTTTCAGGATCCTCACAATAGCTCTGGGAGGTCATGTTATTCCCATTCAGCAGATAGGAAAACTGAGGCATGGAGCAGACAGGCGATTGTCTAAAGTTCCATGACAGAGCTAGAGCTAGAACCTGTGACCCTTGCCCTGGTGTCGTGCCCATGGCAGGTGATAAGGAAAGGGTCTTGGATTAGATGCTCACATGGGTGCAGTTTCCACACAGGCTGTGTCTCCCCAGCAGACCCAGCGCTGAGCTCCGTTCCCATCTCAGGGCTGTCAGCTGTTGCAGAGGCTGCAGAAGCCCCTGGGTTCTGACTTGGGTCCTTCCCCCCAACTCCTACTCCCCCACCAGCTGCTGTGTGAGACCGAGGGCCGGGTCCGAGTGGAGACCACCAAGGACCGCAGCATATTCACCGTTGAGGGAGCAGAGAAGGAAGACGAGGGCGTCTATGTTGTCACGGTGCAGAACCCCGTGGGCGAGGACCAGGTCAACCTCACAGTCAAGGTCATCGGTGAGGCAGGGGTCCAGGTGGGGAAGCCACAGGAGCAACCAGGGAGGACCCATCCATGCACACATTTAGTCTCTAAACAAACACTGTGGGCTACGTTCTTAGATCCGTAGAGGGGTCTGGGGCTAGGACCGGTGAATATGGGCAGTGCGGAGCCGTAACAGGTTGTTTGCAGGCTGGTGATGTGATCAGAACTGCATTCTGGAAAGATCGTTTTAGGCTCTGGGGGCAGTGGGGGAGGCCTGTTGGTTGGGGTGCAGTGGGGATGGGCAACGTTGGCCTCGGCCGGGCAGGGCTGATGTGGGTCCCCTCTCCCCAGATGTGCCGGATGCTCCGGCGGCCCCCAATATCAGCAACGTGGGCGAGGACTCCTGCACGGTGCGGTGGGAGCCCCCTGCCTACGATGGCGGGCAGCCAGTCCTAGGTGAGCCGAAGGCACAGGGGACATAGCCGAGGGCAGGGGGTGCGGGGGTGCCTGCGCTGTAGACCAGAGCTCCCACCTCCCCTCGCCAGGCTACATCCTGGAGCGCAAGAAGAAGAAGAGCTACCGGTGGATGCGGCTGAACTTCGACCTGCTGCGGGAGCTGAGTCACGAAGCGCGGAGCATGATCGAGGGCGTGGTCTACGAGATGCGGGTCTACGCCGTCAACGCAGTGGGCATGTCCAGGCCTAGCCCCGCCTCCCAGCCGTTCATGCCTGTTGGTGAGCCTGCCCTGCCTGCCCCGACCCACGCCCTCCTGTTCAGGGGCCCCAGTAATAGCAGCTAGTGTGTCGGTGGCGCTTACACCCGTGGTCTCCTTTAATCACCTTCATTTCACAGGTGAAGAAAGTGAGGCTCTGAGAAGTTAGATGACTTTCTCGAGGTCACCAGCTGGCAGGGGGTGGAGCTGAGAGACCTCTCCAGCCTCACTTTCCACATCTATAAAATGGGGATAATGACAGTATCTACTTCATAGAATTGTTAGGATGAAATGAGGTCATGCAGGCGGAGCATCTGGCACACAGCAGCTCAGTAAATCATTGTTCCCTCTTCCCCACTCCCTTCAGCCAGCATTTGTTAACCAGGGAAGAGGGTGAGGGCAGTTGGGTCCCTCGGAAAGGGCCCTGGACCGGGAATCAGAGATGGGGTTTGCAGAGCCAGCTCTTTCATCCCCAGGAGGGATATCTGGAGTCATCGTCTTCCCCTGTGCCTCAGTTTCCACATCTGTATAATGGAGGTTGAGAAGGTAGAACAGACACCGAGGGTGTGGCACTCTCGAGGACACCTGTCCCTGTTGGGACATGTGAGTCTCAGGGGGAGGAGGGTGGCTGTGCGTGGTGGGGCAGACACAGCGAGGGGGGCACAGTGTGGTGAGATGGCAGGAAGAGGGTGCCTGTGGGGAGAAGGGGCCAGGCCTCTCTTTAGGAAGTGACTTCCGGTTTTCTTAGCTCTTAGTCAACTCAGTTACTCATACAGGGTCAGGAAATGTCCATGTTTTAGGCCAGTTTTTTCTTGAATTACATTTAAAGAATTTCCTCCACCATCTGACAAAAGTGGCTCTTTCTAAGCATGTTGGTGTTGTTTTGGGGCGTCTTTTCCTGTTTACATCTCTTCTGTAATCGCTGATGCTGCTTGGGTGTGTGTTTGTTTGTAAGCCTGTCTAGAGACATGTCTTTTAATGGAGCTGAAATATTTCTCAAAGTGCTTGAAAGCCAGTCAAAGGGGGAGGATTTCCCTGGATTGTGGTCCTTCAGCTGCCCTGGTGGTGCAGACTCGCTCAGACCCCTCTCTGGCCTCCCCTCTGCCCAGGCCCCCCCAGTGAGCCCAGCCACCTGGCGGTGGAGGATGTCTCTGACACCACCGTCTCCCTCAAGTGGAGGCCCCCAGAGCGCATGGGAGCTGGAGGCCTCGACGGCTACAGCGTGGAGTACTGCCAGGATGGCTGTGAGTGCTGCAGCCCAGCCCTGGGCCCTCCGCCTCCCAGCACCCTTCTCTGAACTGCCCTCCAGGCCAGGCCAGATCTCTGTCACCCTGCAGGGCCCCTGTCTGCAGTGGAGGCCCCAGTCAGCCACCAGGGATGTGGGCGGCAGGATGCGGACACTGCCCATGGCCTTGCCTCTTCATCCCCACCCCCGCCCCCAGGCTCGGAGTGGGTGGCTGCCCTTCAGGGACTGACCGAGCACACATCGTTGCTGGTGAAGGACCTGCCCACGGGGGCTCGGCTGCTCTTCCGCGTGCGGGCTCACAATGTGGCGGGGCCTGGAGCCCCTGTCACCACCACGGAGCCTGTGACGGTGCAGGAGATACTGCGTGAGTGCTCCTCGTGCAGGGATGAGACCTGCCACTGGCACCCTGGCCCCTGGGGTCCAGTGGAGGTGGGGGCAGTCAGGGAGACCCTACTTGGCGGGAATAAATGCTGGGCAGGGACAGGAGGGGGTCGGTGCCTATACCCGTGCCACAGGCCAGATGTGCAGAGAGGGCCTCCCTCTTGGTTTTCCATATCAACCCCCAGTTCTGGACCAGGGAAAATGTAGGTCATTGTACCATCATCTTCGAGCTCTGTTTTGTGGGTCTCTGAGCTCCAACAGGTAGGTATTGTCCATGTGTTAAAGACTGAGCAGTGAGGTCGCTTGTCAGATTGGCCCATGTGGGATCCACTTTCCATTATTTTGCCAACAAAGAGTCAGTCCTTTAAGGATTGGTTCTTAGAGTGGCAAGAGGCAGCAAACTGGGATGGAAACAGCAGGGGGCATGGAGTCGAAAAGCCTAGGTTTGCATCGTGGCCTGCAACTGGCTAGCTGTGTGACCTCAGATAAGTTCCTCACGCTCTCTGATCCCTGCCTGTTGTAGCAGGGTGGAGAGGCTCGGGTGGAAGCAGGAGCTTTGGGGCTGGGGTTGGGGAGCTAAAGGAGAGGAGGGCCCGGCAGGCGGCATGTTTCCTAGTTGCGGCTCTCCAGGCCTTGCCTCCAGCGGAGGGCGCTGTGGCGCTCCTTGTGCCTGCGGCTGTGGGGGCCCCCGCCGAGCCCCTCACTCGTACCCACAGAGCGGCCACGGCTCCAGCTACCCAGACATCTTCGCCAGACCATCCAGAAGAAGGTTGGAGAGCCCGTGAACCTCCTCATTCCTTTCCAGGTAGGGCTGGCCCCCTTCCCTGCCACACACACACACCCCCCCGCCCCTGCCGCGTGTGTTGTCCACGCCCGGCAGACAGATGTCTCAGCGAGACTGGGGCAGTGGCCGTTAGGGAGAGCCAGGCTCGGGCGTGAGCTGTCCTCCCGCACAGGGCAAGCCCCGGCCTCAGGTGACCTGGACCAAAGAGGGACAGCCACTGGCAGGCGAGGAGGTGAGCATCCGCAACAGCCCCACGGACACCATCCTGTTCATCCGGGCCGCATGCCTCGCCCACTCGGGCACCTACCGGGTGACTCTGCGCATCGAGAGCATGGAGGACAAGGCCGAGCTGGTCCTGCAGGTCGTTGGTACGTGGCGTTGGGGCTTCCCTCTGAGTCCGAGCATTTTTAGTCCCTGCGCTGGACTGCCAGGGCCCAGGGCTCAACCTGGAGCTTCTCGTCTTCCAGGCCTGGGGCCCCTCCTCTGGGATGCCCAGAGCCCCTGCAGAAGATGGCAGGCCAGGTCCTGGCAGGGGCGAGGGGGCCCCTGGAGCCTGGTGTCCCCTACTCACACTCAGGCAATGTCAGGAGGTTTGGGCTTCCCACTGGGTCTGTCTCCTGCAGACAAGCCAGGTCCTCCCCAGGATATCCGGATCACTGAGACATGGGGTTTCAATGTGGCTCTGGAGTGGAAGCCACCCCAAGATAACGGCAACACAGAGCTCTGGGGCTACACGGTTCAGAAAGCTGACAAGAAGAGCATGGTGAGCCCAGGGGCCTGGGCCCCCCGCACGCACCCTCTCTGGGTCCAGGCAGACCTGGGCCCCAGCTGCCCCTCCCCGGTATCCTTAGACTGGTCCCCTCCACAGGGAAGGTGCTGACCCCAGGGGTACCCAAGAGAGGCCCCTGGCAGGAAGTAGGGCCTGCCCCAGAGAACCCCCTACCTTTCCTCCACACCCCAGGAGTGGTTCACTGTCGTGGAGCATTACCGCCCCACCCACTGCGTGGTGTCAGAGCTCATCATCGGCAATGGCTACTACTTCCGGGTCTTCAGCCATAACATGGTGGGGCCCAGTGACAGAGCCGCCACCACCAAGGAGCCTGTCTTCATCCCTAGACCAGGTGCTGTACCTTCACTCCCACCCCCACGGGCGGGGGCTGGGGCAGGGGGGCGAGCCTGGCTAGGTGTGGCCCTCTTGGTACCAAGTTCTGTCACCAACAGGCATCACGTATGAGCCACCCAACTACAAGGCCCTGGACTTCTCTGAGGCCCCAAGCTTCACCCGCCCCCTGGTGAACCGTTCGGTCATTGCCGGCTACAATGCTACCCTCTGCTGTGCTGTCCGGGGTAGCCCCAAGGTAGGGAGCTTTGGGCCCTGATCCAGGCCAACCCAGGAGACCTGGCTCGTAGGCCCCTGCCTCAAGCAGTCCTCCCCGCAGCCTGTCCCCCTGTTTTCTCTCCACTTTTGGGTATCAGGGCCCTCCCTGAACAGGGCCTTGGCATTCCTCATTGGCTCCCTGTTCATACTCGGCCCTGGGCATAGTTTGAGACTCCAGTGGGATCCCCAGAGTAGAAACACAAGTGCCTAGTCTCCCTAAGTTCCCTCCAGGTCCTCTCTCAACCTGAGAGATCTCCCTCCTTCCCATCTATAGCCCAAGATTTCCTGGTTCAAGAATGGCCTGGACCTGGGCAAAGACGCCCGCTTCCGTATGTTCAGCAAGCAGGGAGTGTTGACCTTGGAGATTAGGAAGCCTTGCCCCTTCGACGGGGGTGTCTATGTCTGCAGGGCCACCAACTTGCAAGGCGAGGCACAGTGTGAGTGCCGCCTGGAAGTGCGAGGTGAGGAACCCGCTGGGCTAGGGCCTGGGGTGGTGGCAAAGGCCGGGTGCCAGCTGCGACTCTGGGCTTTCGCTTTGCTGTCCTGGCCCAAGCAGCCGCTCTGGCTGAAAGAGCAATGACTCTGTCATGTCCAGATGGTGTTGGCTTCTGGACTTTGTTGCCAGAGCTGCTTGCCTGAGCCTTCCCGAAGGCTGGGGGGGTGTGTGTGGGGAAACACATGTAGTGCTGGGAGGTTCAACACATGCATGGCATGGCCTCCTCTCCTGCAGTGCCTCAGTGACCAGGCTGGCTCCCTGGGGATGGCCAGGTATGTACTCCACATCACCCTGATACCCAGGGCCCAAATCAAAGGCTGACCCCTGGCCCTTGGTCCAGGGGCAGCCAGCAGGAAATGGGGGTGGCTCTTAGTAGGATTTCAGTCCAGCTCATTCACAAGAGAGCCTGTGTCACAGGTGCAACTGGAGCCAACCCATGTACCAGGAGCCTGGAAGGAAGTTGGACAAGCCACCTTCTGCTGTTGGATGTGTGTGCAAGTGTGTGTGTTGGAGCTGGACTGGGGGAGCCCCAGTAGGGCAGCGTAGTTATGATGAGCAGGCATGGGGGGCACTCCGCACAGGCTAACCTGTCAGAGCTCCATCTGGAAGCTCCTCAGATCCTTGGGGCGAAAAGTGTGCGGGCTCAGGAATGGTGGCTGGGGACAGGTCTCTCTGGCCTGCCGTGTTTTCTCAGTGTATGAGGGCAATAAAAGATCGGTGCAGTCACAGAGACCTGACTCTTCTTGTCCAAGATGCTTGTTTTCAGAAAAAGCACGGGAAAATTTACTTGATCTTGAGAGCAAACTGAAGGCAGGTATTCTTTCTCCTAGATGAATTAAATGAGGACCATTGTGGGATCCTAAGTTCATAAAACATTAATACTAGAAGGAACCTCAGTCCTCCCCACCTTCAAATGAGGAAACTGAGGAGCTGTGACAGAGGAAAGTGTATTATTAGCAAAAGAGCCAGAATCCCCAGGCTCTCCCGTCTTTGTCCTGGTGACCCATGGTCACAGCAGCCTGGATGGGGGGCAGTGCTAGTATCAGTGTGGTTCTGTGCCCGTAAGGGCCTGGAGTGAAAGTGATCAGCTGCTTTGGGGTCCCGGTGGGCAAAAAGCCCACTGCCCATTCACACCCATATCGCACAGGAAGAGTGATCCTGTCTAGACAAGGCACTGGGAACCAGGAAGGTGTAGGGGCCAGGGCCCGACTCTGCTCTTCCTTCCCCCGTGGGGTGCCAAAATCCCATCACCAGTTTGCTTTTGGGAGGAGGAAGCCAGCAGCTCTCAGAGGTGCCCTGATAGAGTGAAAAGGGTCCTTCCTGCCCAGGGAGTGGTTTCTCCATGGCATAGAAAGAAGTTCCATGAAGGCTGGTCCAAGGTTGCTTCTCGGAGTCCTACCCAAACCAAGACACTCCTGGCCAAGAGCCCAGAGCCCTGGGCTCCAGGCCCCGTGGGAGGCTCTGGCCGAGTCACAAAACCTCTCTGGAGCACACGTGTAAGGGGCACCGGGAGCTGAGAGCCCGGGCCTTGGTTTTTCCTTTACTACTAAATGAATCTCTGCTTAGGTGTCAAGCCCTGTTTGGCTGCTCCCTCTAGCGACCAACTCATAGCACAGCAACCCTCTGATGGGGCCCTGGGAAGGCCCCTCCCATGGGGCCTCTCTGAGAGCACAGGAAGCTGGTGAGCGCCACTGGGCCAGAGGGGTGGGAAGCGGGGCCTTCAGCACACCAGATTGGATGGGCATGAGCTCACCTCCCTGATTCCTTCAGGCCAAAGGTGCCTTTTTCGAGTCCAGGGTCAGCCTTCCTCAGCCCAAGAGGAGGCGTCATTTAACGCATGGCAGCCAGGAGCCCAAGGGGAGTTAGTTAAGGACCTTTATTTCACATTCACACATCTGTACATTTTCTATAAATAATGTGGAGCTGAAATATTTACAGTCATCTCGTGCCCACTCCCAGGCTCTCGCTCCCTCTGGCAGCCAGTGCTGTGATGCTACCCGCAGACACAGAGGTGGATACTGAACTCGGCCTCTCCCCACACCACCAGGTTCCTGGGCGTGGCAGCCTGTGGTCCCTGGGACTCTCCCAGCCCCAGTCGTTTTGCTCTCCCCTGCCGAAGGCCAGGCAGACCACAAGGGAACTGCTGCTCAGCAAACAGCAGCCGGTCAGTGCAGCCCCACTGCAGTGGTGGAGACCGTGGTAGCAGCAGCCAGGTCTGTGCCCGTGGGCAGTCGCTGCCAGCTTGGGAACTGCCTGGAAGTTCCAGGGAGGAACTAAGGAAGCAGGGAGGTTGCCACTCGCTCTGCTGCCCCTTGACTCCCCCGTTCCTTTCCCCACCCACCCCTCGTCTGGGGGGACAAGCCTCAAGCTTCCCTCAACTCCCCACAGTGGGACTGCTCCAGGCACCCAGTGGTGCCGGATCACAGAGGACGGAGAGCCCAAGTCCTGCTCTGGAAGGTTATAATGTCAAGGATGAGAAACTACAACACAAATGTCTCAATGACACGTAACAGCGGGCTCGCACTTGCCTGTACTCCGAGTTCTTAGAAGCCATTGGCCCAACAGACAGACACACACGTACTTTTGAGCCCCGAGGGGACAGGAGGATGGTCTTTTGGGGGTGGAGAGGAAGAAGCTGGAAGAGACTAGCTCAGCCCTGTGAGACACACTAAGACACCGAGACACACAGAACTGGGACCCATCTGAGCCTCAGCGAGGGGGCTTGCAGAGAACACACACGCATCACCCACTTCGCAGTCACAGCAGCACGGTGCACTTGGGAACAGCGAGAGGCAAGGGACGGCCCCTGGGCTGGGGCAGCCTTAACCCCTCTCCATCAGCTAGAGACGGGCCGGGGTGGGGTTCTGAGATCTTCCTCACTGCTACGGACAGCAGCCACATATGAGAAGAGACACAACACAGAGTAGCAGATCTCGTGGGCCTGGAGGAGAGAAAACCAGCCAGATCAACGTCACGCAGATTCCTACGTCTTCACACGTGGAGATCTGCCAACTGGGAAACTCCTGCCCTAACTCTGGGCTCAGGCCTCCAGACTAAAGAGCCCCAAGCGAGGCCCCAGAGCTGGCCCGTGGGAGGGGGTCAGCATGTGTGCCTCTCCCAGGCTGAAGACCTGCTTCAGCTCCAGCTGCATCCCTGGCATCTAGACTAAATTCTCTTCTCAACCATTCGTAACTGCCCCTCGCCCTGTGCTCTCAGAAGCCCACCCCACGCCTGCTGGCACGCCCCCGGGAGCCCTTCGCAGACTGGCCTGTCGGCACACTCACCATTGGTGTCTTGTACTTGTGGCTCACCACTTCTTTAATTTCAGGAACTAAAACCGGACGGGCAAGAGACAAAACAGAAGGTTCAAAACTAAGAGCAATAGCGCCACACTCCCCCAGGCGGCAGCGCCCGGCACCAGGGTCCCCTTCCCCTGTGGGCCTCACTCAGCCCCGGCCGGGTGAGAGGACACTGGTCCCGACTCCTCAGCCTGACATCTGAGGTCTGCAGTGGCTCCTGGCTCCATGGCCACGACTCTACCGACTTTGAGAGCCCCAGCACAGGAGCAGGCTAGTCTCTCACCAGCCTGGTCGCTGCTACCATCCAGGGCCCGAGGACCACAGCTGACATTCCCAGGTTTTGGCTGGGAGGGAAGCACTGCCTCTAGCCTGTGCCTCACCTTGCTGAGACACCCGAGAACTCACCCCTGTCGCCAGCCCCATGCTCTGGTCAAGTTAAACACGTTCCCTGTACTCCCAGCCCCTGCACTGAGGGTCCTGAGGCTGGATGAAGAAATGGCATGATACTAAACCCACCAGACTCGGAAGTTTCCTTCCCTGATGGCAGGAGAGGCCCAGGCCTGCCTGTGTGAGGGAGAGCGTCAGAGGGCTCTGGAGCAGACACACCGAGCAGAAGAGACAGGTGAGTACAGCACCCGGGGAGGGAGGTGACAGGGAGCGTCAGGCAAAATACACACGTGTCCACAGCCCGGAATGCGAGCCTAAGAGTCACCCCGGCCCCAGCCATGCAGGGGTTCTGCTTGGCCAGAGGAAGGAGTAAGGTCCCCCAGCCTCAGCCATCATCATGGCCCCTGGAGACGGGGAGCAGGGGCATGGCATCCCCTGGGGGCCAGAAAAGGTAGGGTGAGAGTTGGCCACACCTTCTTCTGACCCTGGGAGGTAGAATTCAGGGGGCCCCAGGGTTAACAGGGAATAAACTCATCAAAGGTAGAGCAATGAGCCCAGGTCCTTCTCCTGAGTTGGAAGACTCCCCCAAACGTCTCTCTGGCAGGAGAGAGAAAGGAGCACACGGGAGAAAACTCGGAACCAATGAGCCAGCGCGAGGGTGGACGAGGTTGGGAAGGAAGAGGGTGGGGAGAGAAGGGAGGAGACAAGTTGGTGATGCGAGCAGCTGGCTTGGGCGAAGGGAGCCTGCCCACCCACCGCAGGGCCCAAGGCAGGGGCCTGGGGAGAGGCAGCACGGCGAGGTCACTTTACCTGCTGGAGAACGAAGGTTTTCATAGCAGCGATGAGGGGCACGAAAGAATGAAGCACAAACACAGCAGGAACTCAAAGCCCCGGGGTGAGAACCCAGACACCACTCAGTCAGCGCTTGGCTGGGGGGGGAGCCTAGCTCCCGGCTTCCAGCTACCACTGCCCTCTGCCTCTGAGGCCACTAGGCTCGCCTGCCCCCTAGAGTGAGCCTGCCTGCACCGCTGCACGCCCTCCTGCAGCCCAGAGGCTCGATGGACCCTGGCGTGGCCCCAGGGTGGCTGGACAGAGCACTGGGCTGCTAGAGGGACCGAGGCAGGCGACATGAACACAGCAGAGCTAGGGAATGGCTCGTCTGCTCTGCCCCACCAGCTGGCCAAACAAGGGAAGGTGGCGCTGCTTCGAGGAGCCTCTTCACTACCAGCGCTCATCTCTAAGCCCGGCGTCTAAGCCACTGCTCTTCGGGCCACTCTCAGGCAGCCACCGACCAACTAGCTTTCCCTTCTCCTCCCTTCTCTCAGGTCAGGACTCCCTCTTCCTCCCTATCACTCCTGCTTCTCCTGACCTCTCTGCAGAGGCTCTTCTTCTCTGTCTCTAGTCCCTCCTCTGGAGCTCCGAGGTTTGAGTTACTGCCATGTGAGTCCAGACCTAAGAGCAAAATAGTGTAATTACCAAATTCCTCCAGGACAAAGACGCCTCGAACTGTATTGCACTTTTTAATGTGATTCAGCTCTATGAAAACCTGCAAGAGAGGGAGGGAGGGAGGGAGGGAAGGGGTAAGGCCCAGAGGCTCCCCCACTGCCCCGCAAAGCCCACTCTCCCAGCTATAGCCCCACCCACACAGAAAACCTATTTCCCACAGGGAGGATGGAAGAATACACACACACACAACTCAAAAGCGCTAAGAAGCGAAGACGGCAGAAAGGGCATGTACCTTCCGCTCCTGGCCGGAGGAGAAAGCATGGGAGAGAAAGGAAGGTGTTAGTTTTAACCGTCAAAGCCAACGCAAAGGCCCCTCTGCTGGCCTGGGCTGCCTGCCCACACCCTCTGCCCAGGGCAGTGCTTGTAGGACACTGTGCCCCAGGGGCCCCCCCTCAGCCCATCAGCTCTCTACCCTTCCATGCATCCTCCTCCGGCGCAGAGGGCTGGCACGGGCGCAAAGCTCCCCTCAGACTGTCCTTGGGAGGGAGGTGTTGGCATCTTCCTTGAAACAGGATTCAGGCTCTCCCAAGAGTATGTGGTGATTGGTAGTACTAACAGCAACCACTTGTGAGCACCTGCTAGGAGTTCTACAAATACTACTTGTTTGTCCTTACGTCTACGTGGCGCAGGATATAGTATCACCCTCGTTTTACAGATGAGGACACTGTGGATCAGGAGGTTTATTTGCCCATGGATGACGAAGCTGGGCTCCAAATCCAAGTACGTCCTGACTCCAGAGACCATGCTTTTCCCATCTGTTACCCCACACTGCAGAACTCCACCGGGGGTCCAATGCTTCCTCAACTCCAGCTGACTGTTATGTGGTAGAAGACAGACCCCAAGGCCATTATCTCATCATCAGTCAGGGTTTGACTTTCTCTCTCTCTTCAGGATCTCTCTTCTGGGGCAAAGCCTTAAACTACAGACCAACTTGTACATACTTTGTAACGGTTAGACGGTAGGTCAGTCCAAAGGGGGTGTACCAAGCGGGAAGAGGGCATCTGGGTTTCATTTAATGAGATCTCTTCTTCAGAAGGTGAGGCATCAGGGGAGGCCACAGCCCTAAAGTGCAGTCAGAAGCCTGGTCCCCGAGAAGTGCTGGCACCTTCATGGTCTAGAAAAGTCCTTAAGTCAACCCCTCTTTGGGTGGACCCTAAGGTCTTATTAAGTATACTATTTAATGTATCACTGTGACTAATCGTAAATATACTACTGCAAGTATACTGCCAGGAAGCCTGGGCAGCTGTCTCCCATCACACCAAGTTGCCCAGCTGGATTCCTGAAAGAAGGAGAACTAAAATGGCAAGTGGTAGGAGGAAGCCCCAGAGTCCAGATGTTCACCGCCCCTGAGTGTCTGCTGCCTGGCCAGGGGCCGTGGTCGCATCTGGCTCAGGGCCTCAAGGAGACGAACCAGGACATCAGGGGAGGGGGAGGGAAGGCACTTGTGTGAAGACTCAGGACAGGGAGCGGACCTGGGATGACGCGCTGGCCTCAGAAAGGGATTAGCTTAAGGAATGTCCACTGAGAGAAAAAGTAATGCTGTGTTAGAACCAAGAGAAACAACAGTCAGCTCCTACGGTGGGGTCACAATGAGGGCAAGATGGGTCCTGAAGGGCTCCCCAGTCAAAAGAAGGGGAGTGGGGCCTGTGGAGCTGGGGACAGAGTGGGGACGTTCAGAGGAAGGAAGAGAATAGGAAGAAGAATCGGCAGGAAAAAAAAGGCAAATAAACACACACACTCCAGATGGGACAGACACAAGCCAGCCACACACACACACACACACACACACACACACACGCACGTGCCGCGCTTCACGCGCACCAGAAACACGCGAGGGGATCAGCCGGTATAGACTCTCAAAGCAAAACCACCAAGCAAAAGCACACCCTGGGATAAGGGAAGGCGGACACTGTGCAAAGAAGGGCCAGGTGAGACGCTCCCACTCACACTGTGCTGAGTCTAATGGGCAGGGGCAGCCGGGCCACCATGGCTCCCTCTCTCTCCCCTCCTCCCCGGCACAGGCTCCCTGCCGCACCTTCCGGGTGGTTGCCAGTGTCACTGCGCCCTCCCCTCCGATTGTTCTCTCCGATCCAGCTGCTCCAATTCTCTCACTAGCCCCGGAGGCCTCTCTCACGCTCACTGGGGAAGCACTGGGGACCTGGACACTGATCCTACTGCAGATGGAACACCGGGGCTGGGAAGCCTCATGCTGCCACTTGCACCTACCTGGTTGTGCATGAACTTGAGATTGATCCCTTCTAGGGTGACCTGCAGCAAGCCACCCTCGCCAGTCTTCATGTCCTGCACAGGGAACTCGCCACCCAGCTCCGGCCCTGTGGCGAGGGAGGAGGTCGTCAGCTAACTGGAAGGTGGGGAGTCCCGCCGCCTGACCTCCTCATCAGGCCTCCACCGCTCAGGACGGATGAAAACCAACAGAAGGCACGCGCCCAGGGAGCCGTCCTCCGCTCACCAGGTTTGATGCTCTGCTGTCGGGCGGCAGCACGCTCCATGCTGTCCTTCACGCAGTAGTACAGCTCCCGACACTGCGGCACAGTGGGGAGAGCTGTCCTGTCGTACAAGCTCTCCAGGCTCCCCACCCTCTACTCTAGAATGGCTGCTGGAGGCCTGGGCCGATGCCAGGACCTCAGAGACAGCTTTACGTGTTCCGCGCCACAGCCAGAGGCCAAAGTGGGGCTCCAGCGTGGATTCTGAACGTTAACTTCCCTGCAGGAGCTCCGCACTTTCCCTCAACGCCCAACCCCCAACGCACACCGAGTTCACGGGTACCTTCTTAGTATAGAATTTGTTGAGCTGGGTCTCAGAGCCGTTTCTACGCCACAAGCATAGCACCTTGGTCTTGGGACAGTAGGTCATGTTGATGAGCTTCTCATACCACCAGCGCTCGTACACTGTCCCGATGTTACTACGCAGCACCACGCAGTCGTCACACACCTGCAGAGGCACACGGGGCAGTCGGTGGCCCTGGTCTCTTCCCACCCCAGGCCACACTGCACGCTGCTCCCCACGGGGAAAGATGGGACAACTGGTCCTAGGAGCATCCCCAAGGTCAGGTTTTCTGTCTTATGCTCAGTCTCTCTTACGTGGAGACACAAACACTGAACTGCTGGACACATTGTCCACTAGTAGGTTTACCGACAGAGGAGGAGCCGTTGAAAGGAACTTGTGGGCAAGGAAGGAGGCTCACTTCACTTCAGTCAGTGTTCATTACTTCTTGCGTGTTCTGGACTTAAGTACGCAGAGGATATCTTATGCCTCCACCTTACAACCTTAGGAATCATCGCTATGGACAAGCACAAAGGCAGGGGATTAGGGCAGACTTAACCAAGGAGAAAAAAAATGGAACCAACACATTTTCTAATCCTGGCTCGGCTCTAGTTCTGCCTAAATCTTTTCAAAAGTTAATTACACAAGTGACACACGGACATTGCTTATTGCAAAAAAAAAAAAATTATACTACACAGGATGATATAAACTAAAAGGCAAAGTTCTCCACGTCCTCTTCTTGCTCAACATTCTCCCTCAGGTGGACATACCTGTTCGTATGCCTTCAGTTATGGTGGAGACATTATAGCACGATGGGTAAGAGCACAGGTCTAAGATCAGACTACCTGGATTTAGATTTAAGGCTGTCTCCTTACTTAGCTGTGTCACCTTAAGCAAGTTAATCTCTGTCTATATTTCCTCGTGTGTAAGATGGGGATAGTAATAACTTCATGGAGTTACTGTGAAGATTAAATAAGTTAATGTGCATAAAATTCTTAGAATCGGACTTCCCTGGTGGTGCAGTGGTTAAGAATCCACCTGCCAATGCAAGGGACATGGGTTCGAACCCTGGTCCGAGAAGATCCCACATGCCGTGGAGCAACTAAGCCCGTGCACCACAACTACTGAGCCTGAGCTCTAGAGCCCGCAAACCACAACTACTGAACCCCCATGCCACAAGTACTGAAGCCCGTGCACCTACAGCCCCGTGCTCCACAAGAGAAGCCACTGCAATGAGAAGCACGCACACTGCAATGAAGAGTAGCCCCCGCTCGCCGCAACTAGAGAAAGCCTGCACGCAGCAACGAAGACCCAATGCCAACCAAAAAATAAATAAATTAGTTAATTAAATAAATGTTTAAAAGAATTCTTAGAATAAAGCCTGGCACATAGAATGTACCCTGGAGTTAGCTGCTATAACAACAATACAACTATGATATAAGAAATATAACAATAATTATTATGACCACATTGATGATTCTCACATCTTTCTCCACATGAGACCTGTCTTCCTGAGTCCTGACCTCTCTCTATCTGGATGTTTCACTGGCAGCACTTCAAACTCATCATGTCCAAATCTGAACTCCACATCTCCTCCTGGGCAGCTCCTCCTTCTAAGTTCCCTATTTCAGTAAATGGCATCACCGTCTCCCCCCGCTGCCCAGGCCAGAAATGAAGGAGTGATGCAAGACTCCTTCCATCAAGTCCCACCATTCTACCCCAAATACCCCTGGAACACACTTCCCCTCCCCGACTCCAGCCATCAAGTCCTACTCTTCTTCAAGTCTAAGCTCAAAGGTCACTTCTGAAGGTCGCCCACGACTCCCAGACCCTCTGCTATGTATTCCCATAACACCTGCCCCCTGAACATCTCGCAATGCTCATTATATTTTATGACACTGGGTGTTTAATTATCTGACTTCCCCAATGGCTTGTCAACCCTGTTAGGACAACAGAAACTATGTCTCCCTTATTCACTGATATAACCCCAAACCCAGCAAACGAGTGCCTGGCTATGATATGCGCCCCATAAAAATTAGGTGCATGAATGAGGAATATACAAAATTACCAGTTTTAATCTACCATCTAAGACTTTACTGGGGCTCAAAAGCTTTAGGAAGAAGAGGGCCAACGTAGCTGAGTAGGAATTAGAAACTTGGATTCTAGCCCCAGTTGAACTCTGTGGTTCTCTCCATGTGGAAAATGGAGAATACCACTCCACTTTCCATAACCCTCTAAGAACACGATGGAAAGGAGAGGGACAGGTGTTTAGAAGAACATATGATTTCTAGGCTAGAGAGACGATGGTAACAATGTGTCATACCTGCCTCTGCTGCTGGTAGAGGTGTAAACTGGCATAGTCTTTGGGAAGGCAATTTGGCAAAATCTATCAAAACCGTAAATGTATATAAGCTTGACCCAGAAATTTCACACTAAGAACCTATCCTATAGAAATTCTCAAGGGAGTGTGCAAGGATTTATGTTCAAGGATAGTCAGTGAAGCGTTGTTTAAAAAAAAAAGTGGGAGGGACCAGTTAAATAATGACACTTCCATATAACACCTCATGGTTAAGCATCCATTAAAAACAATAGAGACAGATTTCTATAATATGTAGACATATTATAGGTATGCCTGTGATACATTAAGTGAAAAAAGCCAAATTATTAACAATATTTGTAGTTTGATATCACTTTTATAAACACTGAAACAAAATTCCATATAAGCTATATTTATACAAATATGCACTTTTTTAAATCTGAAAGGATTCATACCAAATTCTTTAACGGTGGTTACCTCTGAGACATGGCACGGGAAGGAAGTAAAGGAAAATTTTTACTTTTTACTTTATTTTTACTTCTATATGGTTTGAAACTTTTATGGCATATACTCTATTACTTTTGTAATTAAAATAAAAGGCAATAAAGATGATTTTTTTAAGTCTTTGCAAATTGCTATCCAATTACTCATGCAACCAGTAGGCTGTGCTGAGAACAGCTAAATCTGATAGCATCACGGTAGCCAGGCACTGATGGAATGAGCAAGGTACCCTTGCTTTGCAGTACAAGGGGGAGCATCTATGAGATGATGGACCCACCCCATGCTCCAGGGCCCTTGTATGAGGCTCCCTGTAACAGTGGTGAGAGAGAATCCTATACTTCAAGGAATCCTCTGGAGAAATTTACTGTGGTGCAGATGCCCTAAGTAGCCCTCAGTTCTGATAGGCACCTAGCCAAAGTCTAACGCTTCAAGGTGACATGAAAATGACTCCCTTCTCAGCTACATCATCATGTATGTTTCTGAGCAGAAATCCCACCCTACGTTTGACAAACTACCACTTCAAAAAGCTGTGAATGTGAAAATCAAATTCAACTAAGCCAAAAGGCAGCAGAATATTAGCTAATTTCACTACTTTATAGAGGAGCAGTACTTGGTCCCTAAAATTACTTAGAAAGAGATCCATTTGAGAATTAAAAACACAGAAATGAAGAAAACATGGCCAATTTCCTTTACAATACTGGATTAAGAAAGGGTTTTTCTAACTATGACTCAAAATCCAGAAGCCACAAAAGAAATGACTGATTAATTTAACTACACGATTAATTTTAATTAATTTAAAAAATCCTGCATGGTGAAAAATACCATAAGCTAGGGACTTTCCTTGTGGTCCAGTGGTTAAGACTCTGTGCTCCCAATGCAGGGGGCCCGGGTTTGATCCCTGATCAGGGAACTAGATCCCACATGTTGCAACTAAGATCCCGCATGCCTCAGCGAAGATCCCACATGCCTCAACAAAGACCGGGAGCAGCCAAATAAATAAATAAATATTAAAAAAAAATACCATAAGCTAAATCAGAAAACTAATGAGGAAGTTTGCAGTGGATAGGTCAGGTTGCCCACATGTGAACCCGTTGATCACTAGGACAGAGCCAACCATATGAGGCGACAGGAAGTATACAGCACCACCTCTTCTTGCCAAAATCCTGAATCTGAAACTGACCAAATCTCTAGATTGAATTACTAGCTTGTACAAATACAAGTGATAGAGAAACATGTTAAACAACACTAAGGAGATGCAATCAGCAAAAAATCTAAAATGTAATAGGGCACATTTCTTCAACAAAATAAATGGCAACGTGGGAGAGAAACTATTATATGTTAAGAGATACTTTGGAGTCATATCAACCATAATTATAAAGGCATTTTCCCTTTGACCCAGCAATTCCACTTGTGGAAATTCCTGGATAAACCTGTACATGTGGGAAATGAAGCAGGCACAGCATCACCCGGAGTCGCGCTACTGGCAACAGCAAGAATTTGGAAGAAAATCAAGGGTACGTAAATGCTGACTGGGTATATAAACTATGGTACAGTCACACGGCGGAACACTATACAGCTGTAAAAAGAAGGAGAAAGCTCTTTTTGTAGTGATACAGAAGATCTCCAGGCTAAGTTTAATGAAAAAAAAAAAGGTACAGATCAGTAGATATTATGTGCTACCTTTAGGTAAAAGAGTAGAAAAATAAGAACTTAAGCTCATATTTTATTGTGTCTGCATAGAAAACCACTGGAAGATACAAAGTGGTTATAAATAAAAGTGGTTACCTCCAAGAGGAAGGGGTGAGGTGGATGGGAAACTGAGTGGAAGGGGATAAGAATGAGAGCAAGACTTGCCAGTGTATACCATTCTATGTTGTTCTGACTTATGGACAATGTGACTATGTCATCTATGCAATCTATATATAAAAGAAATGATAGGGATGGACTTCCCTGGTAGCACAGTGGTTAAGAATCCACCTGCCAATGCAGGAGACACGGGTTTGAGCCCTGGTCTGGGAAGATCCCACATGCCGCGGAGCAACTAAGCCCGTGAGCCATAACTACTGAGCCTGCGCTCTAGAGCCCGCGAGCCACAACAAGAGAAGCCACGGCAATGAGAAGCCTGCACACAGCAACAAAGAATAGACCCCACTCACTGCAACTAGAGAAAGCCCGCGCGCAGCAACGAAGACCCAACACAGCCAAAAATAAATTAAAATTAAAAAATAAAAGAAAAGATAGGGAATCATCTATTATATTAATTTATTTGCATAAGAGCCTAACAATTTAATGATAAATGGATCATGAAGATGAATGAGATAAGTGGGAAAAATATTCTGGCATCAGTTCTAGGAGTTCCCTGTGACTCTCAAATATTGCTTTGGGCCCCTAGCATGAACCAGCACCTACCTCCATGAAAAAGATATCTCCATTTGTGTCTGTCCCCGCATGTACCACAAATGTCTGCTTCTTCATGTGCCGGCTGCCACTGGACCGGATAGAGAGATCTCGTCCATTCTGAGGAAAGAGAGATCCTTTAGGGACAGCCAAACATCCCTCTCCCACGGCCCTCTGGGCCAAGAATCCCTCATTCAGCAATTCAATTCTTATCAGCTTCCTTAGAGCGGCGCCATCTGCTGGCCACTGGCCGCCATGGATGTGTTCTCAAACTTCCTGGTCTCAGGACTCCTATCCATTTTAACTTTATTGATGACGCCCCAAGAACTTATGTCTTTGTAAGTTTTACTTATAGGTATTTACCACACTAGAAATTAAAACTGAAAAAATTTAAATGTTTATTAATTCATTTAAAAGGAATTAATAATTCATTAATAAATCCATTACATGATAACATAAATAACATATACTTTTTAAATCATCGTATCTTCCAGAACAACAAAAAAAATGTGGTGAGTGGCACTATTTTACATTTTTTGCAAATCTCTTTAATGTTTGGCTTAATGAAAAATAGCTGTATTCTCATATCTGCTTCTACATTCAATCTGCTGTGACAAGTTGCTTTGGTTGAGGTATATTAAAGAAAATCTGACCTCACAGATACGTATCTGGAAAAGGGAGGAGTATTTTACTAGGCTTTCCAGATAAATATGCACATTCTTCTTTGATGCTATACCAGAACCTCAAGAAGTTTCTTAAAGTTAGTAGCAGTGTGTAATCTGAAAACACATCAATGAACACTTTGTCCTTTGTTACATTAAAATCCATTTGTCTGCGTTACACTTGGAGTGGATCTTTTATCCACAGTTGAATTTGTAACATCACACATCAGTCATCTGGAAAATACTGGTTCGCCCAGTTATGCAGCTCTTCCAAATGTTGATGCATTTCATTACACAATATCAAAAAATCACATTCATCATCAATCTCACTGGAAAAGTCTTTAAATATTGGGAAGCTTCATGCACAAGAAGTTTGCCAAATACCCAACTCCAAATAACAGTAATGTTAGTCATTCTTTCAAGTAAAAATGATGTCCCATGACTGGCTGCAAAGCTGTCAGTTCACCTTGGAATTCAAATCGTCACAAATTCCCTTTCCTCGAAACAATCATATTTTCATTTGCAGCAATATGCTTTATGTATATTTCTCATTTTGTCACATAGAATACTAAGAAGATGTATAATCACTGATCAGATTGAATAAAACTGATGATTTTAACTGCATCATCAAGGACATTCACAAGTGAAACTGGCTTTTTGTTTTGTTTTTAACTGAGAGTGTGTGGAGGTGGGGACACCAGTACGGTTTGGTGCCACCATCTTCACCGTGTTCAGGCACTAGTGGTTTTACCCACCATTGCATTTGCACCCTTAGTGCAAATGTCAACCCAGTAAAAAAGGCAAACAACATTTTAGTATTATCATGAAAACAGTATTCACCTTGTGGATCCACAGGGGTCCACAGACCACACAAACGTTGAAATGGCTGCACGGGGATGGTTTTAGTGCAGAGAATCCTATCACAGAACAGAAGGGCAAAAGCCTCATCTAGAGTCAAAGCCCTATTTTCAGAACTAGGGATTTTGAAAACATATGAGCCAAGAAATGACCTACGCGGAAGCCTCTGCCTTAGGCCATGAGGCCCACGCCTGCGAGGCTGACTAGCGCAATGCAAGGGAGCCTAAAGGACGGCCCAGGTGTGCTCACCAGGTTTGCCAGCTGGTCAAGCACTTCGTTGATTTGCTGGCTGTACACAAGCCCAATATGCGACTTTCCCATCAGGCGCCTCACCTTCTTCCGGATATCATTCTTATTTACCTGAAAAGCCAAAACAGGATCTTAATATCTTTCCTCCTGAGAAAAGTAGAATTCTAAAAGACCACATCACTGAGGATAAAACATTCAACTGTGTGTTCTGCCAACAGTCTGAGGAGAAAAACCCTGGTTCTGTCTCCAGGTGGCTTCTGCAGAAAAGTGGCTCTTAGAGAAGTTCTGGTTTAAGTGGACGGGGACTCACGGGGACACATCCTCCCTAACCCCCCAACCAATACCATAACATTCACCTCTAAAAACCCCTGGGGCTCCTCAGAGTGTGATTCTTAGATAGTAAGACTTAAGAGTAGCAATGTTCTTCACTCAGTTGTCACCAAGACACCATCTTAGGGTTAAAGATCACCACCCTTTCCCAACCAGAGTTTAACTGGTACCCCTGGAGTTCAAGAGACCCTTAAACAGAAAAGGAAACAAACCAAGAGTGCCTGCAGGGTATTCTCTGCATTTGATCAACTAATCCCTTCACATTTAGAGAGGCTGGGAGAACAGGAGGAGGAGAAACCCAGGAGCTCATTCTCAAAACAACTCTCTTCTACCCACCAAGTCCCTTTCAGAACAGGACTCTTCTATTTGGTAACACAGTTCTCCCACAGCTGTAAAAACCAAGTATAACCAAGTCAAACTAGAACCTACCATTGCTTTTTCAATGAGTAGCTCTTTTTACATCTATGGCAAAGTCTATATGATAAAGGACTAATGCTGAAAAGTAAATTCTGGGCATTCTTTCTAAAGTTGCAGAGCCTACTATGTAAAAAAAAAACTTTTTTCCACTGTATTCTGTAGGGAGTTCTACAGGCATCCTAAAACTATTCAGCAAAGGAAGCCCATTTAAAATTCAGAATAAACAAGTGGCATGCAATCATCAATTACCTTTACAACATTCCTTAGCACAACAGCCCGGCAGCTTCAGATAAATGAATCATGTGTGAGCTGCAGAGAGGCCTCAGACTTTCAATGAAGAAGAGAGCCCCAGCAGGATGCTCTGACTGCTTCCCAACTGCCCCAAGATTTAGGCAACAGGAACAAGCCTTGCCCTCCACTATCAGCAGTAGCTGGGCGTAAGCAAAATAGACATTACCTTCATCAGCAGCATGTAGGAGATGAGGTTGTGCAAGAGCGTGGCCAGCAAACGATCTTCATCATCCTCTAGGCGCTTCCGGTCATGTTCTCCTAGGGACAGGTACCTGAGCAGGAGACCAGGACAAGTCAGCCCCCAGGTGGGAGAACACAGAATTAACTGGGAAGAGGCTGAATTTGCATTTTCCCAAGGGTTTCTAAGCCTCATACCTGTCTATCATTTCCTGGGGACCCTGGTCCATACCCATCCCTTCTCTCTCCAACATCACAGCATCTAAGAATGCATCTTCCCAGAACTGCATTTGGTCCCATAAAGTAGAACGCTCTTTGCCTGTGTGGAAGAGAGTTTTTTTAGGGGCTTATATAACATATAAAGAATATGGCTGCCGAACTAAAACAGAGTAAATTCCAGAAAAAAGGAAGTCATTACAAATTCCAGGGCAAAGGAAACACGAGGCTCTTCACCCCAGATCTAACATTCCTGCCACCAGCCCCAGCTGCCTCCAAGTGAGGCCCAATCCCTCCCGAGGAGGAGGGATGAACAGCACACAAAGAAAGGTGGTTACTTATAGAAAAGGTCTCCATAGCGGCATCCTCTAACTGGTCCCACATCGATCCTTTGTCCCTTCCTGCCGATTTGTGAGCAGGAAGGACCATGGTAGCAAGAAAGTAAAAGAAGACAGAAAGACAGAGGCTGTTGGTTAATACCAAACTTCAGTCTCTTCTAGTTTTCACCCACTGTTTTTTCCCCAGTAAGTCGCTTGCTTCAGATATAAAAATGTCCTCTAACGTCAGCACTGAGACCAGCAAAAAGCCAAGCAGCTACTTGTTCAGTGCCACCCTCTTCCCGGGCTGAGTCCAGCTTCCTTCCAGTGCAAGTGGCCTTCGCAGTCTATTTCTCACCTAGGAGTCCCTCGTAGAGATAGACTCGCTGGCTTACATCTTCAGAAAAGCGAACTGGGCTGCCCACCAGCTTCTCCTTTACACTTGGCTTCAAGCTGTGGGCTTTACCCTAGAGGGAAGAGGCAACAGGTCAGCTGCCAGAGGGAACAATGAATAGGGGCAAAGGAAACCAAGCAGCTCATTAAGAGGCTCACACACACTAGGCACCATCATTAGTCACATATATTCCAGTAGCCCTGCCTTTGCTACTCTGCTTGCCTCCATCAGAAGTCAATCTGATAATCCTGCTTTCTGTTACTGCCTCCCAAAACATGCAAGCAAGTTTTCATTTCTACTTACCTTTACCCTTTAGTCTCTGTAAGACTCTTTCCTCTTCAAAAAAAAAAAAAAATTAGGTAAATTCTCTGTAGCAGCGTGATGCCGTGAAAAGAACACTGGGTTTGAAGTCTAGACTGAGCAATGTTCAGATCCCTGACTCTTACTAGCTGTGTGATCTTAGGTACAACGCTTAGCTTCTCTGAGAGTCATTTTCCTCACCTGTAAAAGGTTATAATACCTACCCAAAAGGACTATTCTCATTTAATATGAGAAAATACATATACATCACTTACTAGTGCCTGGCACATGGTTGGTATTTGATAAATGTTAAGTCTTCTCTTCCACCATCTCTTAGAAATATCTTCCCACATAGAAATACCACTAACTTCATCTACCACTTCTGCAATATTAGACTTTCTATTAATTCAAAAAAGATCTTCGGCTGGGTGAGAGGTAGTTTTCATGCCTGCTTCACAACACATGCAACAGCATAAGCAGAGAAGCCACTGAACAAAGGTTATCACTAGGCAATACCTAATTAGTGTGTCCAAATGCCAGCTCCCTGGCTCACAGCACAAGACTTTGCTCAATGAACCATATCACCCTAAGATAGCTAATTTCTTACCAAAATAGCCCTTTTTGAGCCAAGAAATTTAGGTAACTGCTCTCAGCGACACAACTGCACAAAGAGCCTTGCCCAGAAGTACAGGAAAAGTAAGAATTTGGCCCAGGAAGGTGCCAGGAAAGGTAGCACACAGCTGAATGGCTTCTTGCGAGACTGCTACTCCATAACATCTATCTCAACCTCCAAAATGGAAGCACACTAGGAGGATTTAAAATACTCTTGGGGCTTCCCTGGTGGCGCAGTGGTTGAGAATCCGCCTGCCGATGCAGGCGACACGGGTTCAATCCCTGGTCTGGGAGGATCCCACATGCCGTGGAGCAACTAAACCCATGCGCCACAACTGTGGAGCCTGCATTCTAGAGCCCATGAGCCACAACTACTGAGCCTGTGTGCCACAACTACTGAAGCCCACGTGCCTAGAGCCCGTGCTCTGCAACAAGAGAAGCCACCACAATGAGAAGCCCGTACACCGCAACAAGAGTAGCTCCTGCTCACCGCAACTAGAGGAAGCCCGCGCGTAGCAATGAAGACCCGACTCAGCCAAAAATAAATAAATAAAATCAATAAATGTATTAAAATAATAATAATAATAAAATACTCTTAATTAAAAGGGTCTGTTTAGACTCAGGGAGAGTTAAGGTCCATTAGCTTGAATGGCTCTGCTGACTCTCAATCCTATCCCCTACCTCCACCTTGGGATGTCACTTGCTCTATTAGAAACATGTATACAGAAGGCCCTGGCGGTGGGAATGATCACCAGTGTTAAATAATTTATTTCATTTCAATTTCGTCTTCCATTCTCCCCACAGACCAAAGAGAAGAACCTATGAGTTCGTGTAGAGAATATCCATTCTCAACTCTGCCTAACCAAGTGGTGAGTGTATCAGAACTCTTAAAGCTGCCTAAAGAGGCCTGTATACACTGAAGGGCAGTGGGTCTAAAGGCAAGGACTAAAAAGAATTCATTTAATTCCAACTGATCACTGGCTTATTGTATAACCTAGGGCAAGATCTTTTCTTCCTAACGCTTTGTTTCCCTCACCTGGCAGAAGAGATTAGTTGTAGCAATATACTGAATTGCAAACTTCTTGAAAATGGGAATCATGCCTTATCATGCTTGTTTCTTTAGTACAGAATCTGGCATTTAGTAAATCACTTAATAGATGTTTATTAATGAAGGAAAGCTTCAAACATACTACATGAAATGAAGGAATATACTAAAATGAAATGCTATTTTAAGGTGCTATATAAATAAAGCAGTGACCAGAATAAAACTAGACTAGTCCATAAAAATAGGTAGACTGGTACAAAATGAGAGCTGCAACTGCCCTGACATTGCCATAAAGGCATCACTTTGCTTATTTTAAACACGGGGGTTACTACCACATAGGAGTCGAAGCCCTTATCTGACTGGGCAGGAAGCCTAACTCATCAATGATTCAGGAGAAGGTTCTAAAAGCCCCAGATCACGGAGTCAAATGACTCTGAAAAAAGCTAACTTAAGAGACATTTTCTTTAAAGTCAAATATATGAAGGTTATCCATTCCTTCCTTCCTCTTTTCCTTCTAATTGCCTCCTAACTTTTCATCCTTTTCTAACCCATCCCCATCCCACTGAAAAAAATGGTCTTCTTTTGTTAGTAAACAAACTTACAAAGATGGCACTGGTGGCAGAGTTGGTTTCAATTTCACTATCAGACAACGTGCCTCTAGAGCCTGCCAAGTGGGTGCTGCCCTCACCGCCTGGTCCATCACCTGCATTGCTGCTCAGGTCACTGTCCGCTCCAAGGGTCTCTCCAGAGCTATTACTCACCTGGAAAGGAAAAAAAGGTGGTAAGGGATATTCCCCAGGATGTGTCCCAGAAATGCCAAGCTGCTAGAGCTCTCTGCTACCATAAAAAAAGTATCCAACTGCAAAGGTGTGTCAGACAGCCTCTGGAAGTACCTTCTTTACAAGATGAGGAGAAGCCCTGGGTGAAATCTCGGGGTCTGATCCCACAAAGAAAGACCTGTGACAGGTAGACATCTCCACCAAGAGACCCAACCTGACCTGAGACTAAGGACAGCCCCCAAAGCAGAGAGCAGCCCCCTTCTCCAAAGGGGGACCCACACCCCACCCACCAAGATGCCAGCGTGGTGTTCCCCTACCACGGTGCTAACTTCGGAGTCCTGACTCGAGCTTCGGATCATAACGGCTGGACTCACACCAAGGACAGAATCTGGATCAGTCCTCTGAAACAAGACACACGGACTCAGACACATTCGGGAGGTGTCCAATCTAGTCTCAGTTTCCCTAAGAAATACTGTATCTTCTTCCTTCTCTCCATCCCCACCCTTCTATTGTCATCCCTAGATAGGTCATGAAAAATGAACATTTTTCCTGAATATAAAATATATATGACTTACAGAGCGAGAAAAATAATGAATGTTAAAGAAGTACATGCTCACTACAGAAAATACACGAAAGAATAAGGAAATAAAAATAAGCCATAAACTTACCACCTACGTTAATCTCTGTTAGGTCTTTAGCATATTTCCTTTGTCTTTTCTATGTATGTTTTAAAAATAAAATTTGAATCACACTGTATATAGCTTTGTAAACACTTTCCCATGTCACCAAATTTTTGAAAATACAGTCATTAGCGGATACTAATATTCTATTACATGGATATATTACACTTATTTCATCATTCCCCTATGACTGGATATTCATGTTGTTTCAATGCTGTGATTTTGTTCAGTTTTGATCTTAAAGAAGTATTCTGAGATAGCAAATTTTTAATGCTCGCAATCCTCAACAAGGCTGTCACAAACCTGGGGACCAGACGTCAGGCTCACACCACTGTCTGCGCTGACTTGGGACTTCTTCTCCTCTGTCTCACCAAGGTCAAAGGTGGGTTTGATTACTTCAGGCCCTGAGTAGGGGAAGACTTGTGTTACTCAGTACAAGAGGCTAGGGGCAGGCTGGCGAAGGGAGTGGGACAGCAGCACAGCCTGGCCCCAGACCAGTTCAGCATGTCCCAGTCACCTTTCCAGGGACTGCCACCCACTCAGGCCGCACTGGACGAAGTCCCCAGATGCCTTAAGAACCAAGTAGGAAAAATTAAACCTGGTCTCAAAGGGTTCTGCAGCCATTTTCTCAACCTGAGAAAATTCTGACCAAATCATCTTAAAGCAGAAAAGCTCCACAAACAAACATCGGAACCACATTCCACCGCACTCAGAATCAGAGAGCTTCACTCGTGCCTAAGACCCTTTAAGGGTCCCCAGGTCACTCTGCTTCCCAAACAAATATGTCTAAAGGGGCTAGAAAAGGAAGAGCCCAGTGAGATTAAAAAACACCAGCTGTTTCAGCGGACGCTGCCTACCCCCACCCTGCAGCTTCTGTGTTTGACATTAGAAAACCACCCCCGTATTTCCCGCCCGCCCACAATGGTATGGCAGAAGGACAGAATGACAGAAGGCAAGAAAGCGTGCCTAGGCAAGCCACCAGAGAGAGCTGGGAAGCTACAGACTCAACACGGAGGGACAGCAACCATCCCTGCCAACTGTGCCCACAGGCCTTCTCATGGGGTGAGGGAGACATCAGCCAATGAGGGGCACTGAAATAGGCAAACGTTCTCCCCACCAACTCGGAAGCAATAGAGAACCAAGCTCTGAGGGATTTTACACAGGAGATGCCCTGATTACTGCCTGATTACTACAAGGGGAGGGGCAAGAAGCAGCCTACAAGCATATACCTGTGAGTCACATACCACCTACCTGCTTTCATTCCAAATACCCGCCCCCAAGAGCAAATTTGGGGTGGGGCTGACAAACGGAGCCTGCCCCAACTGGGCCTGGGGAGTTGGCAGGTATGGGAGACTTGGGAACAGGAGGGGGCATTTGTTCCTTACTCTGTGTTTCCAAAGCTTTTTGCTTTTTCACTTCCTGGTGCTTGTTCCACAATTCTACCCCAGATGCAATGTGAGCAGGAGAGAAAGACAGAGAGAGTCAGAGGCTGGTCAGACAGACGAAATGGAAACCCACCCACCCAAGATGATTCGGTCTCAGGCACAGGATTACAAATCAAGAGATAAAAAGAGATCTTCATTGCGGGGGAGGGGGGTTAAAAAAAAATCAAGAGATCTAACGCCTTCCCCCCAGGTCAAGAACTAAATTCCTATCCTAACCTCCATGTGGCAGTAAAAATCTCACAGAATGTTAGAGCTGGCAGAGCCTTTAATCAAGCTCCTTCATTCTGGCAGGAGGAAACTGATCCCAAAGAGGCTGGAGCACGTGCTCAAGATCAGGTAGCTCAGGACCAGTTTAAACTTCCACCACAGCACACCCTCTGCCAAGTGAGCTAGGCAACAGCAAATTTTAAAGATTCCAGATAAGACAGATGATTACCTCAAGCAGCCAAAGGGTTTCAGAAGCATGAGCACAAACCTGTTTGATTCACTGGATTGGAGAGAGGCCACTCAAGGTAGGCAGTTAGCATCCCTTCTTGTTGCTACCAAAACCCCCCAACTTACCCTCAGCATCAGTGCCTGCCCTACCAAGAGACCCATCTTAGCCAGTCATCGGGAAAAAGGCTTCTGGTAGAGGTGACAGAGAACACTAAATGGTCAAGAAGAGCATCTTAGCAGGGGTTAAGAAGAGAGAGTACCGATCATAGCAATTCTCTTCCTGCAAGAACTTTAGAGTCTACTTAGTGCAATCTCCTTGTTTTCCAGATGAGGTGATAGAGACCCTGAAAGGGGAAATGATTTGCCCAAAGTCACTTTCCTAGTTGGGGGCAGATACAGGACTAAAACTCCAGACCTCCAGACTGGCAGGTCAGTACATTTTCTAGAACATCACAACAGGTAGGAGAAAAGCATGGTTGACCGCCTCTAGGACAATATTTTGCTGGTTAGAGAAACACAGCTCTCCTAAGAAGGAAACTGGTTCCTCATTACCATTTATGGGAGCAAAAGGCAACTGCTAATGGATGTGGCAAAGAGGCACCGGCTAGAAGCACATTGCCCAGGGACCTAGAACCCGAAAAAGACACAATCTAGATGACTCAAGGTCAGGCAGGGAGTGAGTCAAACAGAGGTGACACCCAGAGAGCTCACCAAGGCTCTGCCTTAGTGGGAACGGAGAAACACCAAACGTAAGCAAGGTCTTATCAAGTCCAGTAAGGACATGTTTAAAGAAAAGCTGACTCAGAACTCTGTACCTCCAAGTCCAGAACCCAGGGAAATGGGGTTGCCGGACATGCCCCAAAGGAGCAAATTTGAGGGCAGCATAATGGTTGGATGGGGGAAAACTGGCTTTAGAGACCCAGACAGTCACAATTTTATAGCCCAAAGATGCATCTATGAACTTCCTTAGAGCTTCCAGGAGCTCATGTGGCCTCTCCATTACGTGAAGAAATCCAGATGCAAATAAAAGAGAGGGACGGGGAGTACAGCTCAGACTCCTGCACTAAGCCTCGCTCGGCCCTCTAAGCAAAACTGCCATTCTTCCTCTAAGATGTAGGTGAGGGTGGCTGTAAATGAAGCATAAGGGATAGAGAAGTATAAAGAAATGCCATTAGAAAGGGACACAAACCTATTTTCCTGTCTACAGAGCAAAGCATGGGGAAGAGAAAGGCGGGATTCTGGATGAACTGAAAGGAGGGAGGGACATTAAGAAGCCAGAACTCCTCTGCCACACCCAACACAATACACACCGATAGATGCTACAAAGTTCTCCTCCTTTAGACTTCTGGTGTCCAGTTCCTTGGGACTCTTTCCTGAGGCACTTGGTGCCCGAGGTCCCAGCTGGGGGACTCTCAGCTGTGCCATGGCCTTTGGGTCCCCCCGCCAAGCCAGGCCAGGATCCTTGCCAATTGGTGTATTTACGCTCTCTGTTGGACTTCTCTTCCGCTTGTCTGGTTCTGAGGAAAAGATCAAATATAGGAAGAGGTCAAAAGGGACAGTGAGTGAGAGTCAAGGTGTGGGAATGAGGTGGGAGAAGCAAGGATAGAGGAGGATGTGGAAGGGAAGAAGTGCAAGGAAAGAAAAGCTGACATCGTTCTTTTCCGTGACAGAAAAACACCCACTACATACATACACGCACTAGAAAATAAAATCCCAAAGCCTAACAGGAAGCAGCTTGACACTGCGAAACTCATCAAGGGGCCGAGTTCATTCTTTCAGAGAAGAGTGGGAGAGCCGTGGACAGCATGCTGCCTTGCTGGTCCGATCCCTACCTTTACTATAGTAGTGGGTCTGGGCGATCTCCAGAAGCGCAAAGATGCTGGCCATGCCACCCAGACCTGCGTGGGCGTAGGACTGCTCCAGACTGAGGACCGTGCACTTGAGCAGGTCTAACATGCCCTTGTACACCTTCCGACCGATCTCCTGCAACAATAACCCAGGGGCAAGAGTTGGGACAACTGCCTCTGGCGCCCATGTCCCTCTTCCCAGTTGATTCCAACTCCCAACCCCCAGCACTGACCACATCTGGGATGATGTCCTGCTGGGCCTCGTCCTCTGACTGCACCGTGCGGCTCAGCTTGCTCAGGACAAAGACTCTAAGCTGCTCGCTCTCCAGCAGCCGTCGCACCTTCTTCGTGTTGAGCCAGCCAACTCCCTGGCCATCCAGCACGCTGTGCACCACCTCCTTCAGGAACTGCTGGTTCTCACTGGAGGGTCCACATACCACTTCTGTGGTCACTGGCTCCTTTGCAGAGCATCTCCCCCTTTCACCAGGTTAGATGTTTGCCTCCAAGGGCAAAACACAAAGCCACGTCTCCAAATATCCAAGTCCACTGCCAACCCTACCTCTCCAGGCGGCCTGGTTTGCCCGAGCGCCCACCACTGCTGGTACACTCTGCTCAGCACCATGAGCTATTCCTGCCGCATGGGGATTGCGTCAGGAGGGGAAGGGATTTCATTTACCCACTGAGAGCTTCCCTCCCTAGTGTTTGGTACAAGGATCACTACCTCTATCTGAGAACTTTTACAACAGCTCTGCCATTTATTACCTAGAATTGCTGGATCGACCCTGGGGTGACGGAGGCTCTCTTTTCACTGTTGGGCTGTGTTTAATGACCGATGACTTCTGGTCCACTAAGGCCCTCCTGTTTCCTACAGCCAGGAAGGTAGAATGAGAGATATCACAACTGTAGTCAGGTAGCTGGTGTCAGCACAGCCCTGGGTAGCCGTGTTCCACACCCACTCCCTGGCAGGGCTGGCTGAGGGCAGCACTGGGGCATCACACATAGGTAGAAAGCAGCCATGGCAATGTGGAGGAAGTGGGCATGGAGACTCAGGCCACTCCACATGCACCAGCAGCGCACCCCGTGGGCAGGCGTGGGCATCCCGGGGCACGGGGCAAGTCAGGTCACTCGAGTGATGCCGCTTGCTCCATGAGGAGGATGGCCCTCAGGCAGGCACAGGAGATGCTAGGAAAAAAGATCATGCATAGCTCACGGGCAAGACCCACCTTCACCACTCCCGGGGCCGGCTTCAGTAACAATCTCCATTAGAGTATTTAGCCCAAATACTGGGACACAAAATACACAATTAGTAGGTGCACCATGATACCACAACCCCTGTACCCCTCAGCGGAGCTGTAAGTCAGATAATCTGAGCATCCTCCCAAAGCTTAGTGCACATAACCTTAGTTCTTAGGCACCTCAGAGCTGGAAGCCAAGTGGCCACGAGACGACTGAGGCTCGAGGAAAGACCATCCTTAAGGCTATGGCCTCTCAAAGCCAGAGGCAGGGTAATAACACAAGGAGCCTTTAGGTCCTAAACAGGCACATGCGTGAAAGGGGACCATGGGTTTTCATGAAACATCTAGCACAGGGGTCCGGGGGGCTGCAGGTATGCAGAGGGAAGAGACCCAACTTGTAGATGCTGTCATGGGAAGGGGGGTGGGGGTGAGGATGGGAGCTGGATGGGAGTGATGAGTGCAGCAAATGAAGTGAAGCAACAGCATGCAATGAAAGCGTTTCAATCGCTCTCCCCTTTAACTATATCAAATGAAAGCCAGTGACGCTAACACCTTTCCATCCCTCACCTACTGAGCCTGTGTAGACTCACTCTACAGGGCTGGTTAGCTCCCTACACCTCTAGCTATGATGTCCTTTTGCCCATCTAGCCTACGTTCCCATCCCCACCAAAGAACATTCTTTAGATTCCTGACACTTTTAACACTGGGAAGAGAGGTCAGTTAAAAAATACATGAAGCTGCTTCTCATTGTGCTTCCTTCTGTGATTAAATATTTTAGCACAAAATCCAGAATAAATAAACAGAAGTCAGAGTAAATTCAGAAGAGCCCTTCAGGGCTTCCCTGGTGGCGCAGTGGTTAAGAATCTGCCTGCCAATGCAGGGGACAGGGGTTCGAGGCCTGGTCCGGGAAGATCCTACATGCCACGGAACAACTAAGCCCGTGAGCCACAACTACTGAGCCTGCGCTCTAGAGCCCGTGAGCCACAACTACTGAAGCCCGCGTGCCTAGAGTCCGTGCTCTGCAACAAGAGAAGCCACCGCAGTGAGAAGCCCACCCGCCGCAACAAAGAGTAGCCCCTGCTCTCCACAACTAGAAAAAGCCACGCACAGCAACGAAGACCCAACGCAGCCAAAAATAAATAACCAAAATAAATAAATTTATAAAAAGGAAGAACCCTTCAAACTGTCAGAGATCACAAAACGAAAATCAAATAAGGTCTTAATTGCCCCTAGAAGCCAACCAATGCTATCAGGCCCATTCATAGGGCCTAAGTTGACATGAAGCCAAAGTAAGAGGCTTCTTGACTCTATAAAACTGCCAGGCTCTTCACAACCATTCCCTGGGGGGCCAGCTCTTTAGGACGGAGTTTGTCCTAAGTTCACGCGGTAGGAACCTGGCAGATGACTGGTGGCAGCTGATGAGCCCTGTGTTAATTACGTGCCTCTGACAAAGGTTCCCCCCAGAAGCAGCAGTAATCCCCCAGTTGCCATTATCCTATATGATATAACAGGGCCTTCTCTTTAGCTACAAAAGACAGTTTTCCATCTGAAAACCAGCGAGAACTCATGATGTGCAGTGAAAGCCATGGGAAGCGATATGAGAGGCAATGGCCGGACCAAAGGATTCTTCATACATGGGGCTCCTGACAAGCACCCACAGGCCTGAAACATTTCCCAGAGGATCTTGGTTGGGCAAAAGGAGGGCTGGAGTTACCTTTCAGACTGGGGAAGGGCGTGGTTTTCTCTCGCGCTCCTTTGGTAGGCAGTGTGAGATTTGAAAGACTGAAGCTCGTACTGTGGTTCCGATACAGACTGCCTGTCAAGGGGAGCGAGGGAGAGCACTGAGTCAGAGGGATAAAGAATCAGAGCATTATGCTCCAATGACCGTATCATCCTCTTCGCCCTCCTCCTTTTCAAATGCAATCCCAGAACCTCTGACCTCGCTGAGAAAGGATCACGCCGGGGCAAACAAAGGGGGCCACTGCCAGGACTGCTCCTAACCCAGTAACAACTTTCTCTGACGGCTTCCCACGATAACATCCAAGTCTCTCCTCTACTGCTGACCCAGCATGAACGCCGGCAGTTAACGCGCTTCCGGGCTGATGTGGGTGCTGTCCCTCCTGGGCTTCTAAACTCACCATCACAATTATCCCCCATGTCGGCTTTCTCCGGTCCCTAGTCTGTCTTTAGTCTTTAACTGACACCACCCCTCATTTCTGGTAATTTTCTCTACGCACAAGTCAATGTCACATAGATTTCAAGGCGCGTTGATGAAAAAGTCCTTTCCCAGGCAAAGAAGATATTAGATATATACCCAAGTCAAATCTGACCAGAGTATTTCCACAAAATATATGTACAAGTGTATGATTTTTAATATAATGATTATTTTTCAGTTAACAGCTAGCTGTCTTACCTGAAACAGACTAAAACCTCCAGGTATAAAGATAACGACTAATCTGTCCCTGTTCTTCGTTGACCTCCCCTGAAAATACCTTATTCAGTATCACCCAAACGACCTTATCCGGAGCTCGATAATGCCAACCCAGCCCTATATCTGAAGCTCTAAGCCATACCTGCCGTGGTCAGGCCCTGCTGGAGCGAAGATGGGACAGAAGCGTGAGAGAGCTGAAGGCACTTACTGGCAAAAGACATGATGCCCCCGAAGCCCTCAGTGCTGTTGTTGGAGACGGTGGAGGTGGGCGAGCTCGCTCGAGAGTCTGACTCTGCATCTGAGTCACTTGCCAGTTTCAAGCTGTTGGGCCGCAGCAGCTTTTGAGCCCTTGAATGCACAGTGGCGCCTATAAGCCCCAGGCAGGGGTACCTCATCTTGGGCGTGTGGGCCTGATGCTACACTGCGGTCACCTCTCCCTCCCCACAGTTTCTAAATGCCTAGATCAAAGCACGACCCTCTGGGGACGCGGGACCATGAGAGCCTTCAGACTGCTCAGACTTTCTGGTTAACCCTCGCCCAGGGTCCACTGTAGTGAGGTCCTTCAGTCACCCATCTAGAAGGCAACCCCAGGCTCTCACCGACTGCCACTGACATGTTGGCTGAATCGGGGAGTGTAACCTTCCCCCTGCTCAGCATCATCTTCCTCAGGGGGAAAGCCATACTGGGGCTCGAAGTATGGATTATCATAGGTTCGCCGGCGCACTGACCCCTCTCCAGTTTCTGTCTGACGCCTGTCCACGTTCGCTTTGCCAATGCTGGGAGGCACGCTGGGGAGGGACCTGGAGACGCCTACCGCTGCCTTATCATCCATCTCCGTTGAGTCGGCAGGTTCCTAGGGGACATATTAAATAGAAAGGAGTCACCTGGTGCCCTGTGATGCCTTCCTATGTTCTCAGTTCAACCCAGGCCTGTCAGGTTGCTAGCCTAAGGGGTAGCTGTGAGAAAAGATCTTTGTTATACCCCTGTTCTCTATCTCCACAAATTATGCAAAGGGGATCTCGGCTAACCCCTGAACAAAGCTGGATGTCCTTCTGGGGTCAAACTGTATCTCACAGGCTCTAAACTATAGGATCTACGGAGAGGAAGAAGGGGGAAATGTGGAGAAAGTAGTAAATTAATTGAATAGCTTCATCCTAGCTTTCCTAACAGAGCTGAGGCCCATGTCCCAAGTAACAGTCCTCCCTTATCCACTCCTCCAAGTCCTCACGTACAGAACTGGTTCCATGGATAACGGTGCTGGGGCTACTGCTGGCGGTGGTGCTGGAGCTGGAACGCAGAGGGGGGTTTTCCTGAGAGTTCTCGCTGTCTGGGCCAGGTTCCTCTGCTTCCTTCTGGCTCTGCAGCTCATCAATAGCTACCTCACTGGCATCCCCCAGTGCCGCGTGTGTCAGAGGATCCACGTCTGCCAAAACCCAAGGATTATGTGTATGGCTGATTCACTTTGCTGTACAGTAGAAACTAATACAACATAGTAAACCAACTATACTCCAAGGACTTCCCTGGTGGCGCAGTCGTTAAGAATCCGCCTGCCAATGCAGGGGACATGGGTTCGATCCCTGGTCCGGGAAGATTCCACATGCCACGGAGCAACTAAGCCCATGCGCCCACAACTACTGAGCCTGAGCTCTAGAGCCCGCGAGCCACAACTACTAAGCCCTCGAGCCACAACTACTGAGCTCACGTGCTGCAACTACTAAAGCCTGTGCGCCTAGAGCCTGTGCTCCGCGACAAGAGAAGCCACCGCGATGAGAAGCCTGCGCACCGCAACGAAGAGCAGCCCCCGCTCGCCGTATCTAGAGAAAGCCCAGCCAACGTGGCAATGAAGACCCAATGCAGCCAAAAAGATAAAATAAAATAAAAAATAAAAAAAAGTATACTCCAATTAAAAATTCATTTAAAAAAATTTTTTTAATTAAAAAAAAACAACAACAAGGATGGCAGGTACAGACCATACCATCACAGAACCCCAAACCCTGTCCCAAGCTGGCCAATTTCTCCAAGTACACTTACTAGGAGTATCACCATTGATGTCACATTTCATCATCTCACTGACAAAGTCACCAAGGGAAGAGTAAGAAGAGCTTGAGTCATCATAATCCATACTATCACTGCCGCTGCAGAGTGAAGAGCAAAAAAATAAAACAGAAAGAAGGGGCAGGGAGGAGAATCAGCATTAGGAAAAATAAACAGAGGAGCACTCTTAACTCAAGGCCAGGGAGCAAGATAAAATAAGGAAACTAACGCAAAACAATCAACCAAAATATAACCCAAGGCTTCAAGGACTGATGTCTAAATCCTATGAAATTCTGCAATTGTGCTAAATAACGGCTAGCAAGAGCCTCTTAGACTTCAAGAACTGTCTTGCTGCCATAAGGGGCTGCTCACCTGTCATCAGTAGGGTCAGAGTCAGAGTCGTGCTCCGGCGGCACGCTCAGCGCCTCGGCCAGGTGGGAACTGCTGTCATACACTCGATAGTGGACAGGCTGCAGCTGGTGGGTGTACCACTTCGGCTTGTCGCCTATCAGGGCTGGATCGAATGTGTCTACCCATGGAGGAAAAAAGGAGAGAGTCAGCAATAAGGGAAAAAATCAAGCAAAACCTAAAAGAAAGGTGGGAAAAAGTCTAAGGCAAAATCAGAATGGCAGGGGCAGGTGGAAGATTAGAAAGGGAAAAAGCAAAGGGAAGAGCCATCAGGAGGACAAACGCAGAAGGAGGGGCAAAGCAGAGGTAGGTGGACTCACTGTTGTGAATCCGCTGAAAGGCATAGTTGGTGGGGTTGAGGATCCATTCTCCAAAGTACTCCACAGCCTGAGTCCTGGCCAGTTTCTCAGCAAAAGGAGTCTGCCGGGGACGTGAGGCTAGAAAGGAGCCAGCTTGGAAAGCCACCACGGGCCGGGGGAAGAGACGCAGGGTACGCGTGTGCATCTGAAAGCCCTGCAGCACGTTGGGGGAGTTGAAGAAACGGACCATGGCCACTCTGGGGAAGAAGGGGATGGTGAGATGACCTGAGTCCCTCGCCCTGCAGAGCAAGGAGGCCTCAGACTACCTCCCACAGTCATCCTTTCACGGGCTTCCAACAGCAAGGGGAGAGGTATCTTAAAGAATCATCAATCCCCTTCTTCACACGAGGTCCAAGAGGCCTGCGAGTATGATTATTTCTTCTGTTTGCTTTTACTGAGGTGGCAAATGTAACCAAATATTATATACATTGTATACATAAAGAACCTCTGGCTCAGGGAGGTAATCTGCCCCAAGGTCACTGAATGAGCAGAGACCCTCTTAAGAGCTTGTGACTGTGGGGATGGCTTGGCTGTACCTGGTTGCGACATCCACAGAATCCACGTCGTTGCCATAGATGAGTGGGTTGAATTCAGTGGAAGGTGTAGACTGCAGGTCATTAGAAGGCCTTCCCAAGAGAAGAGGGATCTCCTGGCCTTCGTGGAATTTCTCCAGATTGAGGATGGGCTGGGTGTTGAGACTCATGCTGGCGAGGGCCTGCGGAACAATAAGTCCCTCAGAGACGGCAGATTTCTGGGGCAGCCAGCCAATCTCAATTCCTAGAAAAGAACCTTCACCTTTGAAACAAAAATCCAAATATTTTAACCTTTAGAAAACAATCTGAATTATGAAATCTTCAGCTTAAGCCAATCTGACTCAAGGCAACGATCTAAACCTGAAGTCCGAGGCAACAGTTTTCAAATTTGTTTTAGCTACAAAATCTTGTTTTTCAATTGAAATCTACGTAGAAGTATAAACAATCGAAACATGTAAAAGTAAAGCTCCTCTGAAGGACATAAGGAACCCAGAGCCTCATATGCTCGGGGGTCCCAACCTAAATCAACCCTCAGCGGCTCCGTGGGGCAGTTTGAAAACCACTGGCCTAGCCCAGCAGTGTTTCTTAAATGTTAATGAGCATAGGAATCACCTGGGGATGTTGTTACAATGCAGATTCTGATTCAATATACTTGAGGTGATTCTGCCCTTTTAACAAGCCCAGGTGAGGCTAATGCTGCTGGTTCGTGGACCACACTTTGAGTAACAGGGGTCAGGATACAGGATCTGTGAGCCCCCAAATCTTAGCTCCTACAAACATTTAAACTCCAATATCATATATCAACCTCTCCATCTCATTAGTCATACTAAAGCAATCATCAAGAATGAAAAACACAGCAAAGGAAGACAGCTAGAGAACTTTCTGAACTTGCAATCCTCACCGGGACTCTGCAGTAACAAGATATCATATTACATCAGTAGTGATGAAGCAAGTGAAAAAGAGAGAAGGATAATACAAAAATCACCCATTTATATCCAAACAGATTTCACCTAGAGGTATTTCTTTCTTCTTTTTTTAAAAAAATTATTTATTTATTTATTTATTTATGGCTGCGTTGGGTCTTCATTGCTGCGTGCGGGCTTTCTCTAGTTGTGGTGCGCAGGCTTCTCATCGCGGTGGCTTCTCTTGTTGCTGAGCACAGGCTCTAGGCGCACAGGCTTCAGTAGCTGTGGCACGTGGGCTCAGCAGTCGTGGCTCGTGGGCTCTACAGCTCAGGCCCAGTAGGTGTGGCACACGGGCTTAGCTGCTCCGTGGCATGTGGGATCTTCCTGGACCAGGGCTCGAACCCGCATCCCCTGCACAGGCAGGCGGATTCTTAACCGCCGCACCACCAGGGAAATCCCCACCTAGAGGTATTTCTAAGAACTGAGACAACACAGACAGAGATTCCTGAAGACCCTTCAAATGACAGATTCCTAAAAAGAAATACAGAGCTATCTACTGGTGGTCCTACATAACACATACAGCAGCGCAGAGGACCAGGGCCTCATCACACTTTACCTTCAGGTACTGTGTTCAGCATGCAGAAGAAGAAGAAAATCAATTAATGAAAAATGTATTTAAGGGTTTTTACTCAGAGAAAGGAATTTTTGAAGAAATGATTCTATAGGGACCAGATCAATTCAAGAGGAAACCATAAAAGGAGCCAGATTATCCAAACTACTGACTCCCTCCTGTAACACTGAGAGAATGCTCCAAGGCCATTAAGAATGGCAGATGGGACAAGCAGCAGAAAGTGAAGGGCTGTTTTATACAGCATTACAAGGATGAGAGGGTGGGAGGGGGCACACAGGGAATTAAAAGGAATGTAAAAAGCCCTTTCTGAGATTCACCCTGCAACCCAGAAATGGGATACATCTCCTTTTAAGCCCACCCAAGGCTAAGAAAATCTACTCCACTTGAAGTCTGAAAGGAAACTGGCTCTTACAATAAGAGCTGTCTGCCTACAGCAGTCCTATAGGTGCTTGCTTTTCTTTTCTTTTCTTCCTTCTTCACCTACCTGTTTTAAATGTTTTTTCAACTCTAGTGATTCTGGTTCTGGAAGGATAGGTAGCACTTCTGCATTGGTGGGGGCAATCACCTGCACCAGAAGAAAGATAAAAGGCATGACCTTAGAATTAGCTGCTCCAAAGTTTCTCTTACATAAAGGTAAGTAACAAGAATAGGAAGTTATATATACGGTATTATTATATATATGCAAACACATATATTATATACACACATATAAAATACACACATACACACGTATATGACACCTATACACACCTGAAAGGAAATATTATACCTAAATGTTATTGGTGACTATCTCTAGATAATAGGATCATAGTTTTTACTGACTTCTTTATACTTATTTGCATTTTCTGAAGTCTTACAATGAACACATATAAGGGCTACCTACCAAAGTTTGAATGTACTCACACTGCAGAATGTTAATATACTTTTTTAAAGTCTGCCGTTTCTTACTAGAAACTACACTCCCAGAAAGCCATTAGATGACCTACACCACAGTAATGATCCTGCAACCACAACTGCCCTACTGCTCTTGGAAGATGTGGGGAAGCATTTAACTCCAGCAAAACTAAATCTTATAATTCTTTGAGTCCTAACCAAGGCTTATTAAGCCAATAAAGTAAAAGCAGTATTTTTTAAAAAGTTGTTTCAATGAGTCTCATAACAGCAATCACCCACAAACTTAGGAACTTCCTGGGAGTAATCTAGAAAAAGAGAACACAATCCTATTCTAGACCCTACAATGCCTCAGCAAAGAGCCTCACCCTACTGCTGTCCAGATCCACTAGCCACACGTCGTCAGGCATTTTGAAGTCCAGTTTGTAGAGGAAGAAGCTGGCAGGGACGCCGATGATGTACGGCGTCGGAGCCAACAGCAGCTGTGGAAAAGACAAGAAACAAAACCAAAACCAACTGAGATCACATATTGAGTCACGATTTTTCTAGATAAGGAAAACGCAGGTCCACAATCCCTCTTCCAAATCCTTGAAGGTAGACGTGTTTCAAAGTTCAGAATTTTTCAGATTTTAGAAAAGTAATAGTGCATATTCTACATATTATGTAGCACCTGCAGTGGTGTAGCCAGCAGCCTATAATCATTATATTAACTGTGATAAATAAAAAACATAAATAGCATAGGTTTTGCCACCAGATCAGTTCAGATTTTGTAGACAAATAAGTTATAACAAGGAATTCAGGACAAGTACTGATTTACAACTTCTCTGGGCATTGAGCCTTCGCCCTCAGAGCTGGACAGAGTTAGAACAGAGGTGACAAAGCCAGAAGACACCTTGAGACTCACCTGTTCTGCAGACGCCATGCAGGTGGGCAGCAGTGGAATAACAGGAAACATATACTCCAAGGGATAAATCATTGCCACAAATGCCATCACAGACATGGAGAGTGCGTTGTAGTCTCGGGACTGCAGCACCACCTGCAACGAGCCACACCACAAGGGTTACCCGACAGGAGAAGGTCTGTGAGAAAACTGCTTCCCACACTACAATTTAGTTTCTGTTTCACCAAGTCTACGGCTCTGGGAGCTTAGTTTCCACACTTATCACTGCCTCACACCCCATCCTGCCTGCCGCCTCCCAGCGCAAGCACTGCAATAATTCTCCCTTGAATCACTCCTTGTCATCCTAGTTCTTGTACCCCCAAATTCCAGGGTCACTCATTGGAACAGAACGACTGAAATTTTCAGAGAATCAGGCTGGTATAGTTAAGAAGAATTCAAATGAGTGTCAAGCCCTCTGAATATATCCCACACGATACTAGTACCTTAATTCAACCCACACCAACTGAGTACCTGTTGTATACCTGGTATCGTGTTATCTCCTGGAGACAAAATGATGCAAAAGATGTAGTCCCTATCCTCAGAGAACTCATGGGTCTAGCCTCTGCCACATTTCAAAGCCCTTTCCCTAGAACAGTCTAGAAAGCTGGCCCTCTCACCTTGTGCTCTAACAGGATGCAGGTTAGCACCTGAAGACAGGCATCCACACCCAGAAGTTCCAAGGGAAGGTGCAGTGGGAAATCCACTAGGGTGAATCGAGAGGGGTCTGGAAGCGCAAACGTCAGAGCTTGCTGGAGCTCCTGGGGCAGGACCTCAATGTCCACTCGCTTCTGCCCTGAGACGGGTACTGGGGAGTGCAGCAATCGATAGATCCAGGCCTCAATCTCTCGAAGGTCGTGCAGAAGGGCACTTGACTTCTCCTCCACTAACAACGACCCAGTAAAGATGCGCCACATGGTGTCCCTGAGCAGCAGACAGCAGGAAACAGACGCATAAGCACTAGGAGCCGACACCCCACTGCAGCCCAGCCATAGAGGGTCTAATGACAGAAACTGGAGGAGCCCACCCTTTGGTCTCAGCTAGGATCACAGGGTATACATACGAATAATGACAAGGGCAAAAATGTATACACAGCAAGACTCATCGTCCTGCCCATCATGAAACACCAAACTCCTCAGCATCACTCCAAACACGATCATGGAAGGAAGTCTAACTCTGCAGTAGTCTTCTGCTTAGCACGGACTAACACAAAGTGCTTAAGGAGGTCTGAAGGACCTCAGGCTTTAGAGGAAAATTCCTACGCCCCTCACAAGCCAATGACACCTCAACTCTAGATGCCGCCCCTCTCTTCTGAGCATCAGCAGAGAACCGTACCTTTGTATGCCTCGAGGGATGCCCAGTTTCTTGCCCAGCAGTCGCTCACTACAGCAGTCCACCAGGCGTTTGAGGGTGTACAGACACTCCCGGAAGGTGGAGAAGAAGGGGTAATGGCTGAGCACACACAGGGACGTCAGAGTGCTGTTGCGGGAACGGCTCTCCGCCTTGGCCCGGTGTTTGCCCCGAGGAGACTGGTTCACATCCGGGGTAGAGTCGGCACTGGGAGGCTGCAGGGACGGGCCACTCTCCAAGCTCTCGGTGCCAACCTCTTCTGAGATGCAGGTGGCATGGGGTCCTTCCTTCCCACGGGACCCTGCCCCGGCCTCCCCCTTTTCCTTAGGCACGCGCTTTTGGAAGGAGCGGTAGAAGTTAACACAGATGCCATAACGCGTGACTCCGGTGTCCTTGTCGGTGAGAGTGAAGACAAAAGAGGTGTCCTCGCGCAGGCTCATGCGCCGTTGTCGCACACTCAGGCAGCCCTCCGGCTGGCAGAAGAACACGACATCCGGGGGCAGGGGAAATTCGGCGTGATCCTCTAATGGGTATCGCCGTAGCAGTTCTGGAGTCTGGGCCACGCTATCACTGCTCGGGTGCCTGGAGAACAGAAAGACAAATTCAGCAGTCTGAAGGCACAGAACGCTCTTTCAAATTTTAACCACAGTCAAGAAATAAATGCTCTTTTGGATAAAGAAACCTAGCTGCCGGACCTTGGAAAACATGCCACATTTAGCTGTAGGCTAAATGAGGTCTGTGCTGCCATGAAGATGCCCACCCTGAAATAAAAGGAAAATGGCGACAATAAAATTATCACTAACACTTTGAGATGACTAGCATCTTTCAAGGTGTATTAGCTAATGAATTCCCAAAACAGCATATGTAGAGAGAGAAGGAGCACAATGTACTTTTCCTTTGTACGAAATAAGGAAACTGAAGTGTATAGAGTATATTTGCTCAAAATCACAAAAACGTTAGTTAAGAGCAGAGTTTTGCTCTGTCTCTGTTCCTCCAGGCCAACACTCTCAATCTACCTGTTTTGTTTCCCTTACTGGCAGCAAGGTTCCCATCAGGGTGAAATAATAGAAGAAGAATGAGATATGCAGGGCTTCCCTTAACCTTCCCACAGGTTAAGACTCTGTGCTTCCAATGCAGGGGGCAAGGGTTCAATCCCTGGTCAGGGAACTAAGATCCCATGTGCTACATGGTGCGGTGGGGGGGGTGGGGGGATGGGGAAGAATGAGATACGCAAAGCAACGTGGAAACGGGGAAGGGAAATCATCACAGATTTTGTGGCTATCCCGGATGACAAGACAAAAATCAGTCACTTCTTGGTTACCTGGCCCCTACGATCACTAGGTAGTCAAGTAACCGAGGACAGGACTTCTTCTTTTGCACCATGGTTCCGATTCATCAGTTCATCTCAGAGAAACTTCAAGGCACCAAGCATGGAATCAATGTTCCCAGGAGGAATTCTGATATAATCTGAAAATCCAAGTCTAATAGGAAAAAAGTACTGATAAGATCCATTGCTGTGCCTAAGGGACTCATCCCTCTCAGCTTCATCCCAGCCAGGGACATAGGTCAGAAGATCTTCCATTTTAGTACTAAAGATAGGAGAACATGACACTTTTCCTAGCCTAGAGCTCTGTCCAGGCTTATGAGCTCACAGAGTCAAATGTCAAGAAGTAGGATAAATAATGGCTCACCTCTCCGTCCCTACAAACCAGCTCATTTCCAGCCTCACCCCTGGGGCTGTTTCTGTTTCTGAAAAACAGGCCTAGTCAGTCTAATCTGGACTCAGTTATTATGATAACAAAAATTAAGTCACTTTCAGGACTGCTCCAGGGTGGATCAGAATCAAACCAGACTCTCTAATCAGAACTAATCTGCACTCCTAGCTCTAGGTGGAAACCTAATTATTCTCTGTTCCAACATTCTGCATTCAGCTTGATGTGAAATTACCACATAGTCTATACAGTTAATTGCACTCAGACAGTAACAACAGCTGGCTACTCTACCCCATGCGTTCTCAAATGAAGAATATCTATGCCCCAATTGCTTCATCTAAACCATTTTTCTCCCCTCTTCAAGCAAGAAAGGGGCCCAGTGGCTACTGCTACTAGCTCTGCCCTTGGTGCTGAATCACAGTCTTCCACTTATATTCTGGTCCCAGGATTCGAATTAGTAATACAATATACACAGATGAGGCCTTGTCCTTCTTTATCTTACAAAGATGAAGAATTAGATGCAGAAATAACAGTATTCCTGCAAGGACAGGGAGAGGTGCTCAGAGGAATTTCTAAGCCATAGTCCAAAAATTAGAAAAAGCTTACATGTCTTAACTGTAATTTATTTCCTGTTGGGTCTCCATACACTCCTCTAAATAAAATGTTTCACTCCATGACAAGGTTACTTTCAGTGCTTCCAGTATTCCCCCTCTGTGCTCCACACTAAGACCCTGTTCACTGTACACACAGAGAGAATCCCATTACACTACACACACCCTCACTCTCTTCTTTGCTGCCGTGTGCACTCCCATACATACAATGTACACACTCCCTGTATGCTTAAGGCTCTATTTGACGTAGATGAGAAGCTCTATCTTTTTTCTCTCCTACTTATTAAAAAAAAAAAAAAACTATTTACAACACCTCTCAAACCCTCAAAATACTTCTCCCTCCTTTCTCTTGCTCCCAATAGAGGACCTGCAGGTAATAGGATTCAGTTTTGTCTCCATAGCAACTCTGGCTCCAGCACTATTTATAGCAGAGTCACCGCCCCTCCCCTGCTTGGGGACCGCACAGTGCTATCAGCTGCTACTCCAGAGCTGGCCAATGCCCATAATAGGTCATCCTCCTTGAATCCAGAGACACCTCTTCCACTGATAGCACTTACTAATTGTTAGGTTATCTTCTCCCCCATGTGCCTTTAGTTTGCACTTTGTCTTAATTCTGGATTTTGAAAGAGATATCTCCTTTCTACACAACGAAAATGAAGTTCCCAGGCTTGCAAAATACTCATTTCTAGGCAACACTACCACCCCAAAAGCCCTTTGGGACTCTCCACTGCTAAGGACTCATAAGCATACTGCAGAACGTGAGGCATTGCAGTATGAACTGTTAGAGAGCAGAGTTCAGCTCCTCCCAAGCAGAATGAGAAGGGGAGGGAAACACAGAAATGAAATGGGAGATGGGTAAAAGCATAATTCATTCTCTAAAGAATTATATGGAAAATGCCTAGTGAGTGCCAAAGTATCTTAAAATAAAACAGAGTTTACAGGACCAGAGCTCAAGGCTAAGCCTTAAAATCTATGTTTATGTTGAAAACCAGGAGCCCTTTCCAAATAAAAATCTCAAAGATCACACCTGAAGCATCTTCTAATATATTAGGCATCAGGCCTCTATCCTTGGTGGGATCCCAGCCCCCTCTCCACTGAGAATCACCTGATAAAACTGAAATCATTATCATGCACTACAGTGCTCACCTCCCTCCAAAGCCACAAGGACCCAGAGATCTTGTGACTGTTCTAGCCACTAGTGATAGGATGGATTTTTAGTCTCAACTTATAGCTCATCAACAGCCACTGCCTTTGGTTTTTCAGATTGCAGAGATAACCAAGGCTTTTCTTCCCATTCTCTCCCCTCTCCCCTCCTCACGAAGACTCTAAATTCTCTCGCATTACCTATAACTCACTCTGTCTTCACATCCACCCACTCTGCCTCTTGCCTCAGCTACACTTAACTAACGTACAGCTCCTCGTTCCTAGCCCCTATATTCCAAAGGCATCAAGCTCAAAATGCATATCTATCTGCTGAAGTTCTACACGACTACCATCCACTCCATCCACAGACCTTTAAATTATCTATGTCTTTTCAGCTTACAAATGGCCACATTAACCAACCCTTTGGATTCGCCCCTCATTTTGGGCAGGATGTCATAGTAAAACCACAGGAACCAGAGAGCGATATGACATCTTTGCTGACGTGAGCACAACAGGAGGCTCTCTCCCCTCCACCGCCTCCCCAGGCAGTGACCTTGCAAGCGCATCAGCACAGACGGGTCCAGCGTGAGAGTAAAGAGGCAGGCAATAGACAGGGTTGGAGAAGAGGGGAGGGCAGGAACAGGAGGACTAATTTAGAGGTGCACGAGGATGGGGAGGGAAGCAGTTGCAGGAAAAACTGAACGGTGTCTCCACTCTCCAACAAGCCAATTTTGAAACACCAAATTAAAAAAAAAAAATTTTTTTTTTAAAGAACCAAAAGTGCTTTTCAAACCCTAACCAAAAATAAGGCGCGCGGGTGCGCGCACACAAATATACTCACGCACATACACACGCACACACACGAGCCATGTGGCTAGCACGGCTCGGGCCCCCGAGCTGGACAGCTCTGGCCGCCCCCTCACCTGCTGGACAGTTCTCCCCCGCCCCCGCCCCGGAACCAGGACCGCCCGCCAGCCCCGCAGGAATCTCGCCCTGCAGCCGCGAGCTGCGCCTAGGCTCGGAGCCCGAACCCCCTCGGCGGCCCGGACGCCCCCACCTCTAGCCCCACCCTCTTCCCTACGGACCCCTGCTGTCCCTCTCGAGACCTACGCCCCCTCACACTCCTTTAGGGCCTCCTTAGAGGCCCCTTCGCCCTAGAGCCCCTGTTTCCTCCCAGAGTCCGTTTCTCCCGGGGAGCCTCGTCCCAAACACCCTTCCGGGGCCCCCAGCGGCCCGGACCCTCCTACCTCCCGAGCCTCGGGGGACCGGCCGGGTTCGGCCAGACGTCCCCCGGCAGCCGAGCGTCAGTCGCTCCTCGGCGCGGGCGCCGCTCCGAGCGCACGCCAGTTCCGCGTCTGCACCGTGAGCCGTGTACCACTCCGACTCGGTGAAGGAGGGGGAGGCTGAGGGGCCAGGGGCCGGACCATCCACCCCCGGGGGGACAGGGCTGCACCAAGCCGAGCGCTGCAGGGTGGAGCCGGACCTCGGGAGAGAGATGGCTACGCACACACCTATGCTTGTGGGAGTGGGAACGCGATGGGGAGCGCTGGGCCAGCCCAGCGCCTCTACGTGACAAGGGGAGGACCCAAAGGAATACTTTTTGTTTGGGTTGCGCGCAAACATTTTAATTCGACACGGAAACAGAGCTCATTTCGATGAACTGCGGATGAATCTGGAATCGACGTCTCAAGATAAGCTGCCCTAGGACTTTCTCACCGTTCCCCTCACCTCATCTACCTCCCCCGCTCGCGCTTTGGAAGTGCCCAGCCGCGTGGGCAGGAAAGCCTGCGGCCGCGGCGGTGGAGCCTACCAATTCAGGGGCGGCGGGGGGACTTGAGGCCGGAAGGCGCGGCCGCGGCATCTCCTCCACCCGGTGCGCTCCAAGGCAGAGGGCGTGAGCGGTGCCGCGGTGCGCGCTGGGAGAGGGAGTCCAGCCCTTCCGCGAGGCTAAACCCCGGACACAGCAGCCTACCCCTGGCCTCAGGGAACTTTTCTCGCTGTCCCACAGGGCCTGCGGGCCAAGAGGAAGGATTGTTGTACCTTCTTAAATATCAATGGAGAAACCAAGGCATTATACCCGCGCGCACGAACACAGGTGCACGACTGAGGCGTTAGTTCCGAAAATCCAACACCCTCTCCCTCACAGAAAGGCAACACGATCCCACCGGGATCACTGAAGGGGGGCAACGGCGCGTCCCAGCCTCAGCCCTTCATTGACCCTTACATCGCAATGGGGCTGGTGAAAGGAGGTCCCCACTCACTGCCAAGGCTGTCACTTGTGACTTGTCTCCCTCCTCTGAGTTTGGAAACGGACCCGCAAGGACACAAGCTTCCCTCCTGTGTTGTCGGGCCCCACCCCCATTCCAGAAATTGGTTTCTCTCATTCTGAATTCGTTTTGGCCTTCCTGTACAAACAGTGCCAGGCCTATCGGTGAGGCAGCCCGGAGGCATTTATGGCCAAGCCGCAGGGTGACAGTGGAGAATTTATCTTGGGGCCCTATGGAGAAAACAGGAAGTGGTAGAGGCAGGATGGGCAGGGCCCTGGAGAACCTTGTGCAAAGTGGCCCCCAGGTTCATCCATTGGGCCCGGTTAGTACAGTCTTCACATGGAGCACCGTTTTACCAGGATCCCTACTACCCAGCAGCCACAAAACTCCCAACCCTTTGACTCTCCTTTAATGCCACTTGAGGATCTCCTTTGCCCAGCCCTCAGGAATGTTTGTCCTTCTCAGTCGGTTCCACCTCTAGGAGGCAGCCACCAGCCTCAGCCATCCAGCTCAGAAAACAGAAGATACAGCGGAAGATCGGTCACTCGTGCACATCCCAGATCTCAGAGAGCAGCGGGGGAAGCTTTTTATCCTGCAGACGCAGCGCAAATACTTGCTCTGAATGGACACTGCTCAGTGTCCGGAGGTTCACCAGTTTCATTAGCATCCGTGGGAACATGAGTCGGTCCTGGGAAAGAAGGACAAGTACAGCCTTTGTCTCTCCCCAGGGAAGGGGAGCAAGGGTGGGGGGTTTGTGGGAGAGGTAGAGAATTGTCTGTGCACGATGTAGTCAGGGAGGGATTCTTGAAGGGAAAGTAGTTGTGTCAGGGGATGAGCCTGTGGAGAGGAGAAAGAGGGCACAGTGGGGAGACTCACATGGGGGTGGTGGATGGAGACGTAGGCATGCAGGGCCTCCACATATGTGTGTTGCAGCCTCTCTACCTGGAGCTGGTCCTGCACGTTGGGCCGGTCTATAGGTCACCAACAGAGTTGAGTAGCAGGTCTGGCCAGGGTCTTATTTCCATACCCCAAATCACAACCAAAAAATAGGGACATGCCCTACCCAACCTCTCCCATCCCAAAGTAACACAACAAGGGCCTCCACCCCAACGATTCTTGCCCTATGGGGCCTGCAGCCCTCTTTGGTGTGAGTCTCTTGCTCGTTTTCCCTCTTGCCCCTCCTCCACACCTGCAGAGAAGATGCTGATGGCAATGAGCAAGGCAAACTCAGCATCATTTAGTTGCAGCTCATTCATGGCTCTGGAGAACTCAAAGATGGGGTTGATGAACTCCACCTGCAGCCCTGGGGAGGAAGAAGAGAGGCTGGGTTGTGTGGCACGGGCAGCACTGCTCAACTGAGGAGACTACCAGGAACTCAGTAAGAAGCCTCCAGGGCTCTGCTGTATAACCTTGGGTAAGTTTCTTAACCTCTCTAAGCCTCATCTGTGAGGCGGGAATCATATCTGAGCTTATAAAACTGTTGTGATGGTTAAATGATAAAGCATACAGACCACTTTGCACTGCACCCAGCATACAGAATGTGCTGAGTTAAATGACAATAATTCTGTTAGAATTCTTTTTAGAATGCTTGAGGGCCCCACATTACTAGAAATAGAAGCAACCCTTATGTTTGTTTATGAAAAGACTGCTTCACTGGCAATTGGCCTTACTTATTTGAATACTAGCAATACATTTCTTGTTTCACATCACAGGGGAAACAAAGCAATGTGGTTGAGGGTGTGGACTCTGGTGTCAGACTCCCTGGGTTTGAGTCCTAGCCCTACCATTTACTAGGCTGTGTGACCTTGAGTAAGTTATTTAAGCTCTCTGGGCCTTGGTTTTCCCATCTCTAGAATGGAGATAATAATAGCACCTACCTCATAATGGGTCCTTAGAATAACGAGTGGCACATATGGTAACTCCATGTAAATGTTTGTTAAATAAATAATAAATTTTAAAAATAGAACCAGCCTTCTTACTGAGGAGACCGAAGTTCAACAAACCATGACCTGAAGTGGTGACATCTAAAGAACACTTCTCCCAAACACACTGTCAAAGTCTCCCCAGCCCATGCCATCCCCTAGTTTTCTCAGATGTCTTTTAGCAACCATCTGCTAACTTCCATTCCAGGCTTCTTGATTAGTCACTTCCTGTGCTTTCACCCCGATGTTTATCAAGTGTGTGTTGATCCATTTAATGGACAAGCCCCATTTAGAAAGCATTTCTTGGTGAGGTGTCCAGCCTTGAATTGTGCTGAACAGCCCCTTCATCCAGAGAGGACGAGCAAGTTCTAGAGTTACGCCCCCTGCGAGGGTCGGCTACTGCTCGCTGAGTGGACGCCCCCAGTGTGATCGGTTCACATCGTTAGTCACACACGCGAGCAGCATATGGTAGTGGAAGTAAAGGAGGAGGGAGAACTGACCAAAGAGCAGCCCTGTCTCTTCTCCCCGCACTGAAAAAGTGAGAAATGAAAAACAAACATGATGACATAAAAACTGCTTATATAAATGAATCTATAAATAGATACAGATTCAGACAGCACAAGTCCGCAAGTGCTGAAGGAACACGCAGACATGAGAACAGGGAAGAGTTCAGAAAGGAGGATGTTATGAAGGAGAAGGCCGTGGTTAAGAAGGACTGGGGTAATAACCATCTGGGGAAAAGGTGATTGGGTAGAGAAAGGGTGCAGGACTGGGCTTTTAAAACTGGAAAAAGTCATTACATCACTCCTATTAGGTGCCTATACATTCAGGCAGCACACGGGGCACTACAGCAGGCAAGAGGTGTCAACACAGCCCTGCCGTACCCTATAGTGAAGGGAGGCCTACCTAGAAAGCTCACTGGGTGGCCTGTGATGGGACAAGAGCTGGCCTGGGTCACCGGAAACCTCTGTGAGCTCTGCACTGGAAACCAGTATTCTCCAAACCCGAGGATGGAGTCAGCATCAGCCACATTTTACAGACCCGCCCACTCAGGTGTTAAAGCACCAAGTCTCTTGTTCAGCCTCAGTCCTGTCCCTCCGAAACACCTTCCACCTTCCATCCTTTCCCAGCCCTCCTCCCACAACGCAAAGCAACCATTGAATATGAGGAAACCAAAACTGCTTAGCCTGCAAGCAAATGTCACCTAGAGAACAGCATTGTGAACTAATTCTTGGAGAAAGTACTCCAAGATACTCCAAGATGGGGATAGAAGTGTTCACTCTTATCCTAAAACTGCCTCATCTGGGCGCATCTGCCATGTTTTAATGCCAATTCCATGGCTCCTCGGAAAGCACAGCTGAAGAGGAGGAAATCAGTCCGCATGATCCTTATAGAGCACATCTGAGAAAGACTTTTCAATTTTGACTACTAAAAGGCTTGGTGAGGTTTTCAAGTTTCTTTTCCTAGCTGTAAAGTCTTTTCTTCAAGCAAAATATTATTCAGAAGCACAATATATAACGCAGATTTAAATGGAGTTTCTGGTTTGGCTGAAGTTAGGGTGAAGGACGTTTTTCCTCTAAGGAGACACTTCCACGGAAACCCCCCCTCAGGTTCCTGGTAACACAGTTTGAGAACCACTGGCCTAATGCAACAGAGGACAGGAATCTATCTGGGGCAGTTAAGGGAGACCTATCAGCATTCCAACTTTCTGTCTTGGAAAAACAAGTGGATCCTTTGTAGCCACTCAAACCCTGGGCCTGTAGCTCTGTAGTCACTATGGGCCCCACGACAAAATGCATCTGTTCATCCAACCCAGTCCCTTTGTGATCTCAGTTCTCACCTGCTTTGGCAAAGTCTTCCCGGTTATAACTGAAATCCTTGAGGAAGGTAATACTCTCACTTCCAGGGTTGTACCTCCGAGATGTCTCCAGAAGCATCACCTGCACACAAATATTGGGCTGGTCTCGGCCCAGGGCCCCTTCAAGGGAAGGTCGAGCCCCTCATCCCTACTTCCCAGTGCATGTGGCTTCCCAGCTGTCTGGCGGGGGCCCCCTCCCACAGACATCCTGCTCTGGTCCTCCCTTCACCCTCGGCCTTGCCAGCCACCTCAATTGCAGAGGTCTTCAGGAGGGCGATCTGGTCCTCCCGGCTGAGCTGCAGGAAGCCCGGCAGCTGTTTGGCAAAATCAACGATCTCCTGCACAGAGACAATGGCCAGCTCCGTGAAGTGGGCAAAGCGTTGCTGACGGGCCTCCCGACTCTGGGGATCTGGTGCCATGGGCCAAGGCTACCCCGAAAGGCAAGGAGGAAAGAAACAAACCACTCTGAGTCAGGCATCAAGAAGCCAGCTGGTGCTCTGGGCACAGCGACCTCTCCCCAGGCCCCTCCGGTACCGTGACTCGAAGCCGGTCTGAGAAGGAACGTCTGTTACACTGCTGCTGGGCAGCCACCAGCTTCTCAATCATGCCCAGCTGCTCCGGGCTGAGCTGGGGCAGGACTTGGGGCGGAGAGGAAGCCCTCGGGGGCACGGATGTGGCCTGAGCCTGTTCCTCCTCTTGCCGCTTCAGTTTCTTCAGACGGATCTGTTCTTCTGACAGAACACCTGAGAACAGAGCCAGATGTGAGGAGGGGAGAAGAGGAGGAGACAGGAAGTGGGGATGGGGCAGAGGCATAGTTTGAGCCTCCAGAAAAGCAGAGAGTGTTAAGTAAAGACAAGGAAGAGATTTTAATCCACACTTAGGGACCGTGTAGCAAGGCCCATAGGCTCAGCTGCCTTTCTGCCCCCAGACCCTGGCACCCAGACATGCCCTCTTCCCCATCGGCCTAACCACACCCCTCCCCCAGCTTCAGTCCCCAGACACTCACACTCCTCCCGCATGCCGGCCTGGCGGCATTTGCGAAGGCGGCACTCCTGGCACTTGCGACGCATGTAGGTGTCCATGGGGCAGTGGCCCCCACTGTGGCAGACGTAGCGCGCCCCTTTGATGACACTGCGGCGGAAGAATCCCTTGCAGCCCTCGCAGCTCAGCACGTTGTAGTGGAAGCCGGAAGCCTTGTCCCCACACACACTGCACAGCTCATTCCCCAGCATTTTGGGGGCTGGCCCCTTTTTCCGCTTTTGTGGACGAAGCTCTGGGTACAGGAAAGAGCCTTAGTGTTCTTCTTCAGGGAAAAGGCTAGGTGCCCAGCTGGCCACTGCCCTGAGCACTCAGTGACCTTCATTTACTTCACTGTACAAAGTCTATCCAGTCTCTCTATTCTAAGAAAGTAGCTCTCGTATGCAAAGTGCTATTTATGTCCTAGGTACCGTCTGAGCCCTTTATACGCACTGATCCTTACAACCATAAGAGATAGGTACTCTTGTTATTTCCATTTTACAAATAAGGAAACTGAGGCTCAGAAAGGCCTAAGAAACAAAAGTTACACTCGGATCACTTAGGTCTAGTTGACTCCAAAGCCTGTGGACTTAACCATGATCTTATAAGGTAAAGAGCCCTGAAGTTACCCCTCCCGGATCCAGGGAGCCCTTACCTCCTCCAAATCCAGCAGCTCCTCACCTGTGGACTCTGGAGGGGCCTCCACCCCGGGGAGCAGGGCTGTGGGCTCTGTTGCCTCCAGCCCCACCCGTGAAGTGCTCCCAGCAGATTGGGGTGTGCTAGATTCCTCCCTGAGGGTACAGCTGCTGCTTCCCAGAGGCTGGCTGCTTGCATCTCGTGCATCTGGCTCCCACAGCTCCACTGCACAGTCTGAACCCCGAAAGAGAGGCACAAGGGCGTCTCAGGGCCCCAGCATTCTCCTGGGAAACTGCAAACTTATCTCCACCCATAGAGGGCAGTAAAACGTCGGCTCCGGCTTTGGGACCCTGCGATTTGTGTGGGCTCTAGGGCTAATCACTTGTAGTCCCCCGCACCTCAATACCTTAAATAAGGATGTTAACCTTTGTCCCCTTTCGGGGCTGAAGTGCATCCATCTCAGAGGTCAGACAGAACTCTTGGAGGCCAAGCTGGATAAGCATTGGACATGCCAAGCCTCCCCAGCAGCAGGCCCGGATTGAGAAGGACGGACGAGTATCTGCAAGGGCCAGGCACCAGGACCAGGGCAGAGACAGTGTGGGCAGAAGGGGGGCAAGCAACACCAAGAGTAGCTCTGGACTGCTCTCCACGGAAGGGCAGAAGGTAGGCAGTGAAGGAGGCTGATTCCCGTGGGAGGAGAGGAGTTGGGGCCTGGGCTCAGGGGAGAGGGCTGGAGTGAAGAAGCTTACCAGGAGAAACATCAGGCACAGGGGCCTCCAGCCACAAAGACATCTCTTCCTGGAGCCCTGGACATTACCAAGGGACTGTCCTGCAGGAATGGTCCAGGTTACACTCTTCCCAAACTGGGTTCCCTCCCCTCCTGATCCTGCTTTTGGTCTGTACTCACATATCAGCTAACATTTACTTGCCATATATGTGTCAGCTGTGCTAAGGCTTTCCATGCCTTCCTCACAAAATCCCTATGAGGTCAGGGCTATTCTCAAGCCCAATTTACAGATGAGGAAACTGGGGCTCAAAGACATTAAGAAAATAGCCTATGGGCACACAGTTAGGCAGTGGCAGAGCCAAGACTCCGACTCTGGTCTCTCTGACATCGAAGTCTGATTTCTTGGCTACCATGCCACCTTCTCTCCCCAGGACACCCTCCAGGCCATCAGGGAATGTTTGGGCACAACTGCCCTGCTTCTGTCAGAGCCCCTTCCCCCGCACTCTAGCACTGGGGACCGCCAAAGTTGGGCAGAACCAGGACATGTGATCGAGGCTCCCTCCACCCAGTGAAACACACTGCTGGTTAGACAACCTCACTCCTGCCACCTTCCAGGGTCCCAAGACAAAACTCTTGCCTCCAGAAGTCACCCCAATTCACATCCAGGACCTCCTGCCCCTGACCCCCTCAGAAGTTATCATGGGACATAAACAGAATGCTGTCGCTGTCCGAGCTTCCGTCACCATCATCCTTTTCACTTCTCCCCAGAGACCCCTTTCTAAACGCACAGGACACCCCGCCGCCCCCGCCCCCACCCGCGCCCCAAACACACAGGCAGAGTCCCAGGCCAGCGCTGAAGAGCAGACCCACCGAGTGCCCAGGCCGCCAGGCTCTGGCTGGGGCAGTCTCTGGAGCCCCCTTTCTGGGAGAGGAGGATGGTGCAGTCCCTGGTCCACAGGCCTCAGCGGCCGGGGAGCCGGAGCGGAGCAAGAGAGGGTCCGGGAGCCGGGAGCCGACCGACCTAAGCCCTGGCCTCCTCGCCCCCGCCCACGGGCCGCTTCCCCACCGTGCTGACTCCGCCCCCTGCCGGCCTGCCACCCTCTCGGCCCGGCGCCACCCCCGACCCCTACCCCCAAGCCCGAAGGCCGCATTTTCCTGCAGATCTGCCCGGCTCTCCCCTTCCTCTCCTCACCCTGGCGGCTCTGAGCTGCTCTTACAGGCAGCTCCCAGGCGCCCCCACCCCACTCCCGGCAGCCTCCAGAGTCGTTTCCTCCCTTCCACAGACACCTCGCGGAGCAAAGGTCCCGGCCCGGCCCGGAATTGCGACACCGAGCCCAAGCTTGCTTTCCCGGCCTCCCTCCTCCTCCTGTACCTCTGGAAAGGGGCCAAGAAGCTCTCCCCACTAGCCCCAGGCCTCTACCAAGCTGATAGAACTACAGGGGTGGAGACAGGCAGGTGCTGGGCCTTCCAGGGAGTCTCTGAACGTGGATGCCCTGCGGAGGCCAGAGAAGGGAGGAGGCCGGAGGGGGAGGTGTGTGGGTGGTGGAAAGAAGTCGCTACAGCAATGGATGGTCTGGGACGGAAGACGGTAGATCTGGGTGCCAGTCCAGGATGGATCTGAGAGGGTATGCAGGTACCCTCATCTGGGGAAGGGTTCTGTCAGAAGTGAGGGCAGGATCTGTCCAGCATCTACTGAGACTGTAGCCGTGCCTTCTCGCCAGAACATGAGGTCCATCCCTGAAGGTAGACACCTCGTTTTACTGATTTTACCTCCCCTGAAACAGGGCCTGCCATAAAGTAGAAACAGAGTAGGTACTGTGGTTCTGTTTGTTGAATGAATAAGTAAACAAGAAAAATAGTATCATCCTCTTCTATCCCATACTTGTTGGCTCTAGTCAATTTCATCATTGCTTTAGTGCTTGGGCTCTGAGCTCAAATTTTGGGTTCAAATCCAGGCCTTGCCTCTGCCTCTTATTTGCTGTGTGATCTTGATTAAGCAAGTTACTTAATGTCTCTGAACCTCTGTTTCTCTATCTTTAAAACTGGTATAATAATAATGGTTTTTGCCACATAAGGTTGTGAGAATTAAACAATGTATCAGAGCACACAGTAAGAGTACTAGAAATGGAAGCAGTAATTAAACTCCCAATCCTTTCAGCTATGGGTCTTCCCATCACCTTGAATCTGTACACTGTTAACCTTCGTGTGCTTATTTCCATCTACAAACCCCTCACTATCTCTTCTGGTCCTTAGAGCAGCCCCAGGAGGGAGGGAGGGTACAATAACACTGAGCTCACGGGAGAGTCTTTTCCAAGACCACACACAGTCAGTGGCCAAGCTGGGATCAGAATCCAGATGTCCTCACTCGCGTCCCTGTCCTCTTTCTTTCTCCTGTGTCAGAGTCCAGGATACATCTTGTTGCCTCTCAGCTCTGCTGGACCAGTGAAGCGAGATGGACGAAGCTGGGGCTGGTGGGCTGCAGTGGGAGAGGCAAGGGGCCCTGGGGATGCTTCAGTCCAGATGTGGGAGGCAAGGAGCTGAGGTTACTGCTGGTTGTTCCCCCCCTACCCCACTCCCAGTTTCCTGCTCACAGGCTCTTCCTGTTTTGCTGTGAACTTCAGTTCCCATGGGCTCCACATGAAAGCACAGAAGGACAGGGGGCCAGGGCAAGCGGCCAGAGGTACTGAGACAGAGATGAACAGGACACCAGGGAAGAGGAGAAGAGAGCGAGTAGGGAAAGAGTGGACATGGGGTGTGGGGGAACAGGACGGGAGAAGGACAGGGAAAACAGAAATAGAAAGGAGCTCGGTGAAAGATGGGAGGAAGCACAGGGTGGGGCAGGAGGAACAGGCAGAGGTTAGGGAGCAAAACTTGAGAAGACAGCAGGCTGGATGGTGTTGCAAAATCCGTCCATGTATTCATCTCCACACTTCAGAAAAGCCCCTCTGACACCCCATCTCAAAGTTCTGCCTCCAGCTTTCGCTCTTGTTCCCTCTCATCACAAGGTCATCCCCTCACAAGGCCCCCACCCTGGTCCGGGCATCTCTGAGTCATGAGCACAAGGCTCTCCATGTCTCTTGCTTATGTTCCCTCCCTGATTTTTACAAGGCCCCAGCTGTCCTGGGAAAGTAAAAACCAGGGACCGTATCCCCTGGGAAACTAGAACTATCCTGTCTTAGCACCCACATCATCGTTCCAGCGTCCTCCTCCACCTTTCCGCATCCCCAGAAGCTCCAGCACAGAGGCAGAGTCAGCGATGTCACTGAAACACTTGGTTCAAGGAACTTGGGATGGAACATTGGTCTGGGGGCTGATATCTATCTTCTGGGAGTTGCGAGAAGACCCATTCACTCCTGATCCTCAGCTCCCTCTCCCGACACCCTGGTCTCCCCACAGGACAGGACCCAGCAGTACACACAAGCCGCATCGGGAGCCCTCTGACCCAGGCTAGAGCCAGTTGCTGAACAAGCAGGTTAGGGCGCCATCTCCCCCACACAAGGGATTCAGCCTCAGCCTAATCTCAAGTAAGGGAGGAGGAAGCATTACTGCCAGAGTTACCCCTTCAGGTTACGGGGGTTCAGGAGCCTCCCCCGCATGAAGATGGGAAGGGAGAGCAAAAGGGGTGAAGACCAAAACCTGTTGGTGGTATCTCCACAAAGGTTCTAGAGATTAATGACTGGGACTTCTTCCCCAAACCAGGGCAAGTAGTCAGGTGATCTGCAGTGGGAATCACATGTCTCATTTTGCCAGACACCCCCCACCCCCAGCCGCCACTGTGCAGTCCCACCAGCCCACTGGAGGTGTTAGGTGCAAAGCCTCCCAGCCCCATGGGGCCTTTCCTATGTTTTCTTGGCTCCTAGAAGAGGCAACATGCCTGGGAACTCCTTTTAGGGTCTTCCAGGTCACACTTCTGACCCCCAGAACCTCCAGAGGCTCCTCCTTGCAGCAAAGGGAATCTTGAAGCAAAGATAGGAGCATTCACCAGCCCACAGTTATATGCACAACTGGATGGCACTCCCATGAGGCAGGCCACAAGGTACAGTTTGCAGGGATGGACTGGGGCAACGGCTTCTTGCTGCCTCCATCACCATTCTGGAAGGCTGCGAAGTGTGGGGGTCATCTTGCATGCTGCTCAAGTGACTCCTCCCCAGCCTCCCAATCACAGGAGACAGAAGAACCCAAGAATTCCTGCTTCCCAGGTCTATGAGTTCAGAGATGATATAGACAGCAGAAAGAAGAAAAGTAACATTTATTAGGCCCTACTACATACATTTATCTTTACATGTATTATTTTATTTCTCCTCATGTATAATCCTAGAAGAGAATACTAGCAAGGGGTCAAATATCAAATTTGAATACATGTATAGCTGACTCAAAACTCAAACAAAAAATGCCCACCTCTCTGTATTACACAAAACTGCCCCCCCCAGATAGGAAAAACAGTCCACTCACCTGGATTTAGGTTTGCTTCTGCCAACACAGGGTGCAGCAGTAGTTCCCAAACCTGGCCTCATTTTCAGAGATTCTGATTTATTTGGTCTGAGGTACGCCCATGTATCCATCTATCTAACTATCCATCTACACATCTATTCTTTTTGCATCTGTAGTTAGAAACCAAGGTGTGGGGACCACAGAATCATCTGGCAGAAAACATGCAGAAGCTGGGGGTCAAGAAACCAGGGCTCAGCTCTTGGCTCTACCATGTACTTGTGGTGTAATCCTTACCCTTCCTGGGTTTATTTCTCACCATAAAAAGTGAAATAGGGGCTTCCCTGGTGGTGCAGTTGTTGAGAGTCCGCCTGCCGATGCAGCGGACACGGGTTCGTGCCCCGGTCCAGGAAGATCCCACATGCCGCGGAGCAGCTGGGCCCGTGAGCCATGGCCGCTGAGCCTGCGTGTCCGGAACCTGTGCTCCGCAACGGGAGAGGCCACAACAGTGAGAGGCCCGCGTACCGCAAAAAAAAAAAAAAAAAAAAAAAAAGTGAAATAATATCTTCTCCATCAATCCTTCCTACATCGGATGCTTGCAGGCACAACTAATATAGAAATACTTGAACAAGTGGGAAGAAAAGCAAAAGATGAATTTAAGGGATTTTTGTTCTACTTGCCAAAATTTAATAAGCTCGGGATTTACATTCTGAAATCACAATGCTCTGGCTAGTTTGCAAGGAGAGTAAGGGGCATATTAAAACAAAAGACTCAAAAAGTCCCACTAATATGTAGAATTTTGCCAATTAGCCATGTCCCATCCAACCCCACCAATGTGAAAAGGTTTCCTTTGCTAGAAATCTCTTCATTGAAAGTATCTGAGGGCCACTGAATACAGTTAAGCAATGCAGCTTGAGTAGCCTGTGAGAAATAAACCATTTTAAGGGCTATTTGACTGGAAATCAGAAAGCTTGAGTTTTAATCCATTCTCCTAAACTGCGTGACCTTGGACAAGTCACTTCCTCTCTCTGGGTTTGTTTTCTTATCTGTGAATTAAGGGGACTAGGTTAGATCAAGGATTCAGAGATGCTGATTTATGAAGCCTCATAATGGTCTTCATGAACCTCTTGGGATTGTATGCAAAATTCCATTTGTGTGTGTGGACATTTTTCTGGAGGAGAGGGGACTAAATTTTCATGATTCATAAAGGGGCCTGTAACAAAGAAGAAGTACAATTCTGCAGCTCGTGGAAGGAAAAGCACATTCACAGAAAGACAGACAAAATGAAAAGGCAGAGGACTTTGTACCAGGTGAAGGAACAAGATAAAACCCCAGAAAAACAACTAAATGAAGTGGAGAAAGGCAACCTTCCAGGAAAAGAATTCAGAATAATGATAGTGAAGATGATCCAGGACCTCGGAAAAAGAATGGAGGCAAAGATCGCGAAGATGCAAGAAATGTCTAACAAAGACCTAGAAGAATTAAAGAACAAACAAACAGAGATGAACACTACAATAACTGAAATGAAAAATATACTAGAAGGAATCAATAGCAAAATAACTGAGGCAGAGAACAGATAAGTGACCTGGAAGACAGAATGGTGGAATTCACTGCCACGGAACAGAATAAAGAAAAAAGAATTAAAAGAAATAAAGACAGCCTAAGAGACCTCTGGGACAACATTAAATGCAACAACATTCGCATTATAGGGGTCCCAGAAGAAGAAGAGAGAAAGGACTTGAGAAAATATTTGAAGAGATTATAGTCGAAAACTTCCCTAACATGGGAAAGGAAATAGCCACCCAAGTCCAGGAAGCACAGAGAGTCCCAGGCACGATAAACCCAAGGAGGAACATGCCGAGACACACAGTAATCAAACTGACAAAAATTAAAAGACAAAGAAAAATTATTGAAAGCAACAAAGGAAAAACAACAAAATAACATACAAGGGAACTCCCATAAGGTTAACACCTGATTTCTCAGCAGAAACTCTACAAGCCAGAAGGGAATGGCACGAAATATTTAAAGTGATGAAAGGGAAGAACCTACAACCAAGATTACCCTACCCTGCAAGGATCTCAATCAGATTCAAAGGAGAAATCAAAAGCTTTACAGACAAACAAAAGCTAAGAGATTCAGTACCACCAAACCAGCTCTACAACAAATGCTAAAGGAACTTCTGTAAGTGGGAAACACAAGAAAAGAAAAGGACCTACAAAAACAAACCCAAAACAATTAAGAAAATGGTAATAGGAACATACATATCAATAATTACCTTAAATGTGAATGGATTAAATGCTCTAACCAAAAGACAGAGGCTTGCTGAATGCATACAAAAACAAGACCCATATATATACTGTCTACAAGTGACCCACTTCAGACCTAAGGACACATATAGACTGAAAGTGAGAGGATGGAAAAAGATATTCCATGCAAATGGAAATCAAAAGAAAGCTGGAGTAGCAATACTCTTATCAGATAAAATAGACTTTAAAATAAAGAATGTTACAAGAGACAAGGAAAGACACTACATAATGATCAAGGGATCAATCCAAGAAGAAGATATAACAATTATAAATATATACACACCCAACATAGGAGCACCTCAGTACGTAAGGCAACTGCTAACAGCTATAAAAGAGGAAATTGACAGTAACACCATAATAGTGGGGGATTTTGACACCTCACTTACACCAATGGACAGATCTTCCAAGCAGACAATTAATAAGGAAACACATATTAACTAATATTAACAAATTAAAGAATAAAAACCATATGATCATCTCATGCAGAAAAAGCTTTTGACAAAATTCAACATCCATTTATGATAAAAACTCTCCAGAAAGTGGGAATAGAGGGAGGCTACCTCAACATAATAAAGGCCATATACAACAAACCCACAGCAAACATCATTCTCAATGGTGAAAAACTGAAAGCATTTCCTCTAAGATCAGGAACAAGACAAGGATGTCCACTCTCACCACTATTATTCAACATAGTTTTGGAAGTCCTAGCCATGGCAATCAGAGAAGAAAAAGAAATAAAAGGAATACAAATTGGAAAAGAAGAAGTAAAACTGTCACTGTTGGCAGATGACATGATACTATACATAGAGAATCCTAAAGATGCCACCAGAAAACTAGAGCTAATCAATGAATTTGGTAAAGTTGCAAGATACAAAATTAATGCACAGAAATCTCTTGCATTCCTATACACTAACAACGAAAGATCAGAAAGAGAAATTAAGGAAACAATCCCATTCACCACTGCAACAAAAAGAATAAAATACCTAGGAATAAACCTACCTAAGGAGGTAAAAGGCCTGTACTCAGAAAACTATAAGACACTGATGAAAGAAATCAAAGATGACAGCAAGAGATGGAGAGATATACCATGTCCTTGGATTGGAAGAAACAATATTGTGCAAATGACTATACTACTCAAAGCAATCTACAGATTCAATGCAATCCCTATCAATTTACCAATGGCATTTTTTACAGAACTAGAACAAAAAATCTTAAAATTTGTATGGAGACACAAAAGACCCCAAATAGCCAAAGCAGTCTTGAGGGGAAAAAACGGAGCTGGAGGAATCAGACTCCCTGACTTCAGACTATACTATAAAGCTACAGTAATCAAGACAATATGATTCTGGCACAAAAACAGAAATACAGATCAATGGAAAAGGATAGAAAGCCCAGAGATAAACCCACGCACCTATAGTCAACTTATCTATGACAAAGGAGGCAAGGATATACAATGGAGAAAAGACAGTCTCTTCAATAGGTGGTGCTGGGAAAGCTGGACAGCTACATGTAAAAGAATGAAATTAGAACACTCCCTAATACCATACACAAAAATAAACTCAAAATGGATTAGAGACCTAAATGTAAGACCGGACACTATAAAATTCTTAGAGGAAAACATAGGAAGAACACTCTTTGACATAAATCACAGCAAGATCTTTTTTGATCCACCTCCTAGAGAAATGGAAATAAAAACAAAAATAAACAAATGGGACCCAATGAAACTTAAAAGCTTTTGCAAAGCAACGGAAACTACAATCAAGACAAAAAGACAACCCTCGGAACGGGAAATATTTGCAAACGAATCAACGGACAAAGGATTAATCTCCAAAATATATGAACAGTTTATGCAGCTCAATATTAGAAAAACAAAAACCCAATCAAAAAATGGGCAGAAGACCTAAACAGACATTTCTCCAAAGAAGACATACAGATGGCCAAGAAGCACATGAAAAGCTGCTCAACATCACTAATTATTAGAGAAATGCAAATCAAAACTACAATGAGGTATCACCTCATACCAGTTAGAATGGGCATCATCAGAAAATCTACAAACAGGGCTCTCCTGGTGGCGCAGTGGTTGAGAGTCCGTTTGCCGATGCAGGGGACGCGGGTTCATGCCCCGGTCCGGGAGGATCCCACATGCCGCGGAGCGGCTGGGCCCGTGAGCCATGGCCCCTGAGCCTGTGCGTCCGGAGCCTATGCTCCACAACGGGAGAGGCCACAACAGTGAAAGGCCCGCGTACTGCAAAAAAAAGAAAAAAAAGAAAATCTACAAACAACAAACGCTGGAGAGGGAGTGGAGAAAAGGGAACCTCCTGCACTGTTGGTGGGAATGTAAATTGACACAGCCACTACAGAGGACAGTATGGAGGTTCCTTAAAAAACTAAAAATAAAATTACCATATGAGCTAGCAATCCCACTCCTGGGAATATACCCAGAGAAAACCATAATTCAGAAAGACACATGCACCCCAATGTTCATTGCAGCACTATACTTACAATAGCCAGGTCACGGAAGCAACCTAAATGCCCATCAACAGATGAACGGATAAAGATGTGGTACATATATACAATGGAATATTACTCAGCCATAAAAAGGAACGAAATTGGGTCATTTGTAGAGACGTGGATGGACCCAGAGACTGTCATACAGAGTGAAGTAAGCCAGAAAGAGAAAAACAAATATCGTATATTAACGCGTATATGTGGAACCTAGAAAAATGGTACAGATGAACTGATTTGCAGGGCAGAAATAGAGATACAGATGTAGAGAACAAACGTATGGACACCAGGGGGGAAAGTGGCGGGGGTGGGGGTGGTGATGGTGTGATGAATTGGGAGACTGGGATTGACACACACACTAATATACATAAAATAGATAACTAATAAGAACCTGCTGTATAAAAAGTAAATAAAATTCAGAAAAAAAGGGGGGGGGGCTTGTGACTAAATAAGGCTAACTTTTTGACTACCTAGTCTTCAGCTCTCAATTTCTATTCGCTTCTCCATAACAATTCTGGAAGTAATGTTTAGATCCTGAGGTATATATAAATAATTCAATCTGGAGTCATGGGGCAAGATACTGACCCTGCTTTCTTCCATATATTCTGATCACGTTTTATTTCTCCAGTGATCTGAGGTGGTTTGCTATTAGGGGGCAGATCTAAATCAAAGCATCCCAAGGGCCTACGATCTGACCTCCTGGAGCTGTGAGTCCCCCCAAGCTGAGTCACAAAGCCCTGAAGCCAACTGGCTGCACCTGTATCCTAATGGTCAGTGCCAAGAGGGCCTCTCTGATTCTGTGGAAACCCCACCTACTCCCACCGTATATGCTCCTTCCCCTTACCCCTATATATCTCCCCACTGGTCTGAAATTTCGCCCCTACGGATTCACTGCTTTGGTTTTGCAAAGTCTGAACATCCTGTGCAACCCAACTCCTTTGAGAAGAGGCATGACATCTTGATTCTAATTAACTAAAACTTGGAAGTGGACGGGTGGGAGGACAGGGAAAGGACTGGAAGGGGGAGTGAGAGGAGTCCTGAAGCTTTGCTCAGGAAATGAGCATTGGCTACACTGGGACCAACCTCAGGGACACAGGAGTCCAAAGGGCTGTTTACACGCTGTGCCCTACACCCAAAACAAGACTTCTTCCGGGGAAGAGAGCCCGTGCCAAGGCTCAAATTCCACCCGAAGGAAGGGGTGTGGAGAAAGGCGCCCTATACCACCCCTCGCCCCAATTCTGCACCCGCTCTCGCTCTAGGTCAGGCCCGGCAGCACCCCGGCCCGAGGGGGTCGCTTGCTGTGCCGGCCACGGTCCGGCCTAATACAAGAGCCACCTTGGTACTGGGTCTCCGCGGGCAGAGGCAAAACCCACGCTCAGTGTTCTCTTTACCAAGACGAGGTCTTCAAGCCCTTTCTGCAGGGCGAGGTCGCGCTACATTCCCACGCTTCTCCGCCACGGCGGGATCGCGAACCTCCTACAGGAATTCCCTACATGATTCCTCCTCCCTCCATCCCTGTCCCCACCTTTAGCAAGACGGCGGCGAGAGCACTTCCGGCGTGTGTCCTTAAGGGTGCGTCCGGGCGGCTGCTGCAAGTGCCACTCAGCGGGTTCCAGCCTCTTTGCTGCACAGACTACAGCGGTGATGGCGGGCAGACAGTTCGGCTGGAGCCGGGTGGCTCTTCTCCAGCTCTTCCTTGGTGTTAACCTGATGGTGATGCCACCTACCCAGGCCCGGCGTCTGCGTTTCGTTACCTTGGTAATGAGATGGGGTCGCCAAGGGCTCGCCAGTGCTAGGAGGGCACCGGCCTGCGGGTGGAGGGATGGGCGGGGCTTTGCTGGGGTCTGGGGTCCATTGGAGGAGGAGCTGGTTTAAGAAGAGACGACCGGCCTGCGGGGTTGGAGGCCAGGGTTCGCAGTTTTTGTGAAGCTCTGGGGTATTTGGGGGGGCAGGGTGTACGGAGTTCAGTATTAGAGGATAGGTCGGGTGAGTCTGCCTTGGGACAGGGATGTAGCTGAATGGTAAGAGGCTCGCGAAGAAAACCTTTGGTGATTTTTTTTCCAGTTTCCCCCACCATCTGCATTGCTTTTATTTCTTTTCCTTTCCCACCTGTACTTTTGATTTTCCCAGGGTCTCCAGTGACATTGCTTAGCCAAGTTAGAACCTCTGGAACCTGGAGGAAGTTACTGACTTCTGAGTTGGGGTCTTTTGCAGTTGGTAGAGTTAAGGCTTCCCAGAGTGAGTGACGGCTCCTTCTCAACATGGGGCAGAGTTTGGCTCTGTGTCCACATCGAGGGGACCCTTCTGACCTGTAGGCTAACCATTTTCTTCCCTCAGCTGTACCGACATGGAGACCGTTCGCCAGTGAAGACATACCCCAAGGACCCCTATCAGGAAGACGAATGGCCCCAGGGATTTGGTCAGCTAACCAAGGTGGGTCAGAAGCCAGCTCTCTCTCAGGATGAGCTGTAGAATGAGTGACCTCTAGAGCAGGCTGCAGAGCTTGGGGCCTCATCAAACTGCCTTTTCCCATGTGGGTGCTCATTTTGACCACATTTCTTAATCTTACTTTCATCTGTGCCTAGATTAAAATGGGCATACATAATGCCATGCACAGTCGGCCACTTAATAAATGACTCCTGGTATCAGATTAATCCACTCCTACTTTCAACCAGGAACTTAGAAAGCAATAGTGGCTAGGCCCTGTGGTAATTGTGAGCCATCCCTTCCCTGTGGGCCTCTTAACCCTTGGGTTTGCCCACAGGAGGGGATGCTACAGCACTGGGAGCTGGGCCAGGCCCTGCGACAGCGCTACCATGACTTCCTCAACACCTCTTACCACCGGCAAGAGGTAAGGCTGGGAGTTCTAGAGGCAAGGGAAATGGGAAGTGCTGTTCTCACCCTCTGCCCTCAGGGAGACTACGGGTGAGGCTGGGCACGCCTCCCTCCATGCACTTTTAGTTACAGCACAACTACAGGACAAGACATCCAAGGGCTGTCTAAAACAAAACCCTAGAGGCTGAGTTGCCCCTGCTTGGCTTGGAGAGAGGCAAAAGTGATCAAGCATCCAAGCTGACTTAAGGATCTAGCAAAGTAGTTTCTGACTCTGTGAAGTAACTCAGGCTTTCCATCCAAGACACTTACTGAGTACCTGTTATGGGGCAGGCACTATGCTAGCATTGCACATAATGGTGCGCCATACAGATCTGATCTTTATGCCTAGATGTTGTTATTGTTTCCTTGAGGGCCAGCCGTATCCTGATCTTGCCCTTTCTCACAGCTTATTCCTCCCTTTTCACAAGCAAATATCTCTGTTCCTTATTTTATTTCCTCTCCTGGTCTCTAAGACAGTTATAAAGGGAGGTGTGATTGAAGGCAGTTTCTGCCCTTAAGGACCCAGGCCTAGATAGGGAAACAGGTGTTGTAATAAACCAGGCAAGCAGACAGACCTGAGAGCCTTGTTGACTAAGCACTTTGGACTGGGAGGGGCTTTGAACTAGAGCCATTCCCACAGGAGTTCTTCACAGATGGGGGACAGCTACGCCCCCAGCTGAGTGGCCCTTGGCTGGGAAGAGGGATGAGGAAGGCCAGAGAAGGGGAGAGGGCCAGATGCATGGTTGATTTATAATTTGCTAGGTGACCATCAAGAACAGAACCACCCCTGGAGCCCCAGTGAGGGGCCAGAGCTCTCCCACCCCGCTCCCACAGATGAGACTTATGTTGTCATCTCTGCAGGTTTATGTGCGAAGTACAGACTTTGACCGGACTCTCATGAGTGCTGAGGCCAACCTGGCTGGACTCTTCCCTCCCGACGGGATGCAGCGCTTTAACCCAAACATCTCTTGGCAGCCTATCCCCGTCCACACTGTGCCCATTGCCGAGGACAGGGTAAGACCAGCCAGCTCTTCCCTAGAGGTGGTGACAGGGACAATTCTGGCCGTTGGCCTGCTGATCCCCGACTCCTTCTCTGCCTCTGCTTCCCCGCTTTGGTCTGCAGCTGCTGAAGTTCCCATTGGGCCCATGTCCCCGTTTTGAACAGCTGCAGAACGAGACCCGGCGGACACCGGAGTATCAGAATGAGAGTATTCAGAATGCAGTGAGTGGGGCTGAGGTGGAGGTCACCACACTGTCCTTTCCCCCAGGGCAGGACTGATCCCCTGATCCATTTTTCATAGCAATTTCTGGATATGGTGGCCAACGAGACAGGGCTTACGGACCTGACACTGGAGACCATCTGGAATGTCTACGACACACTTTTCTGTGAGGTGAGCCGGCTCAGGGTCCCCGGTGTGACCACTCTTCTCTCATACCTCGACAGGCCTAGGTGACCAGGCCAAGTAGAACACAGTGCCTGGACACCATGCTTACTGGGGAGGTCCAAGCAAGCCACCTCTTGTGAAACAAGGGAACTTCCCTCACGGGTGAAAAAGAACCTCAGAGTGGGAAACAGTTTATCAGTCGTCAGCAGTTCCTGCTTCTGTCCACCCAAAGCTCTCGTGGTATCTGACTCCATTCTGCTGAGTCACACTTCTCGCTCCCAAGCCTGCTTTCCTGTTCCCTGCAGCCTATGTCTCCTGGTTCCAGTCCCTCTGCCTCTCCTCTCCCTCCCCTCTCTCACACACACACACACACAGGTACTGTCCCACGTGGGAAGAGAGCTGCTCTCCGGAGAGGCTCTGGCCTAGGCTGGGGAGCTAACCTGCCCGCTGCCGTACACAGCAGACACACGGGCTGGTCCTGCCGCCCTGGGCCTCGCCCCAAACCATGCAGCGTCTGAGCCGGCTAAAGGACTTCAGCTTCCGCTTCCTCTTCGGGATCTACGAGCAGGCAGAGAAGGCCCGGCTGCAGGGGGGTGAGTGACAAAAGCAGCATGTCACTCCCCTGTCAGAACCCTACAGCATTAGACATCTGCTACTGGGGGCTTCTTACATGCTTACTTCTCTGCCTGAGGTGTTCTCTGCTCTTTCAGAACCAGATCCCCCTAGTTATCCCGTCAGCCATCCAGTCTCCCCAGTTCTGCAGATACTTAACATGTTTGTCACTGTGTGAGTGACCACAGTTAGGTTTTTGTGCTTTTCTGCCATTCATATCCTTAAGTTTCACCCATGTCAGAAGACCCTCCCTTCCCTCAAATGACTTCCTACGTCCAGAGGACCACCAGGGGCCACTCTGAAAGGACGCTGAGAGTAATACACGTCAGTTTCTTCATCTGAGCACCCAAGGGAGTGCCAGCCGCCAGACCTTTCCAACATCTAGAAAGTTTTCAGAGCCTACACATGACAGAGTTCCCCTGGCCTGGAGCCCCCATCCTGTGTGCTCTGAAGCAATCTTAAGTTTATATTTATTCCCAACTGGAGTAATTCTTCAAACATGGGCAGGGCCTCGTAGCTCCTTTATAAATAAATGGGCAGGTTTCCGCACCTGTGAGAAATATAGATATCTTGTTTTGTCTTGCTTCCTTCTGTAAATTTGGAAGTTATTAGAGAGCAGGGGCTGCTGTAGAGTTTGCGTGGTTCCCCTGAATCTAAAGCGTTCTCTGTGCTGGTGATCAGACCCAGGACTGGCAGAGGGGGAGAGGACCTCAGATAGGTCTAGTCAGAAGACGGTGATGGCTGTAGCCACTGACACTGGGGACTCTCTCCTTCAGGAGTCCTGCTGGCTCAGATACGGAAGAACCTGACCCTGATGGCAACCACCTCCCAGCTCCCTAAGCTGCTGGTCTACTCTGCGGTAAGCTTCCACGGTCCCCAGTGTGCTGACGTCACGTAGGAGCTGGATCTCTCCTCTCTTCAGCGCCTGGGGGTGTGGGGGGCAGTGCTGATGGGGAGCCCTTCTCTCTTACAGCACGACACCACCCTGGTTGCTCTGCAAATGGCGTTGGATGTCTACAATGGTGAACAAGCCCCCTATGCGTCCTGCCACATATTTGAACTGTACCAGGAAGATACTGGGTGAGTGGAGCTATGGGTCTGCCCTGAGGAGAGGTGCTCACGTGGGGACTGTGGGCAGCTCCCATCTTGTCTCCTATCAACCCTCAGGAATTTCTCAGTGGAAATGTACTTTCGGAATGAGAGTAACAAGGCCCCCTGGCCGCTGATCCTGCCTGGCTGCCCTCACCGCTGCCCGCTGCAGGACTTCCTTCGCCTCACAGAGCCTGTTGTGCCCAAGGATTGGCAGCAGGAGTGCCGGCTGGCAAGCAGTCCTGCAGACACAGGTGAGCTGCTGCCTGCCTCCATGCTGGCCGTGTCCCAGAACAGCTTACAATTCATATCCACAGGTCTCGAGAGAGCTGATGCACTTCCAGCCGTCCTGTTGCAGGGATGGCAGTCCTTTAGCCAGCTCAGACGCTGCATGGTTTGGGGCGAGGCCCATCCTATCCCTAGACAGTTAATTTCCCACCCTGAGACGTACTCCTCACCCTCAGGCAATGCCCCTCTTCTTATACTAAGAGAAAATAAAAGCAACCGGGAGAAAACTGTCTTGTCCTCCCACCACCAGGTGTTCCAGCTTACTCGCTGGTACAAGCCACCACTTGGAGCCAGCCTTTCCACTTACACTCTGGGTCCATCTCTTCTCACCTCCACACGGACCCCGGTGCTCAGTGTTACTGCTCTCCTGGATCAGTGTCATCTCAAAGCCTAAAAAAACCTCTTTGGCCCACGTCCTTCTCCAGCTGCCACTCCTTTTCTCTCTCCCCTTTTCGGGTGTAATCCTTCAAAGGGTTGCCTAGACTCTGGTGTCACTACCTCAGTGCCCATTCTCTCAGACTCACACTGGACAGTCTTATGTCACCTGCCACTCCATGGAAACCACTCTTGTCAAGGACGAATGACCTCCTCTTACCAAAGCCAGTGACCAATTCTTAGCTTCTCTCACCTCTCAGCAGCATTACAGAATCGATCACTCCTTCCTTAAACACTTCCTTGGCTTCTCTGGTTCTTCTCCTAACTCATAGGCAGCTTCCTTTACTAGCTTCTCCTCCCCACTAACCAGTGGATGGCCCAGGGCTCAGCCTCGCTCTTTCCCCATCCATGCCTGCTCCCAAGGTGAGCTTACCCAGCCTTATATTACCATCTCCATGCTAAGTTCTGTCTTTTTATGACTCACAGATTCATGACCTCTTCTCTGAGCTGCAGGTTCACATATCCAGCTGCTGACTTGAGGTCTCTACGTGGATGTCAACTAAGGCATGTCACAGTTGAAGTCTAAATCCAAATGCTCAAAAATCAATCAATCCATCCAAATGCTCTTCCCCCAAATCTGCTCTTCCTCCAGCCTTCCCCACCTTAGTAAATGGCGCATTAGCCACCTAGGTGTATAGCATAACCCAAAGCACTATTCTGAATACCCTCTTCCTCAGACCCCACCTCCAGACCACTAGCAGATCCTACCAGCCCAATCTTTGAAGTACACGCTCTTGCTCCCTAGCCCTGTCTGCCATCATCTCTTGCCTGAAGTACTGAAAAGCTTCCTAACGTTCTTTCTGATTCTGTTCTTGGCTCTACCAGTGTTTCAGCACAACAGAGTTAATTTTTTTTAAACATAAATCAGTTCACATCACTACTCTTCTCAGAATCTTCCAGTGGCTTCCCATTACATTTGGAATAAAACCCAAGTTCTTGGGCTTCCCTGGTGGCACAGTGGTTAAGAGTCCACCTGCCAATGCGGGGGACACGGGTTCGAGCCCTGGTCTGGGAAGATCCCACATGCCGCGGAGCAACTAAGCCCGTGCACCACAGCTACTTAGCCTGCGCTCTAAAGCCCGCGAGCCACAACTACTAAGCCCGTGAGCCACAACTACTGAGCCCGCGTGCCACAACTACTGAGCCCGTGTGCCTAGAGCCCGTGCTCCGCAACAAGAGAAGCCACTGCAATGAGAAGCCCGCGCACCACAACGAAGAGTAGCCCCTGCTCGCTGCAGCTAGAGAAAGCCCACATGCAGCAACAAAGACCCAACACAGCCAAAAATAAATAAGAAAAATAAATTAAAAAACAAACAAAAACAAAAAACCCAAGTTCTTTACCATGGCCTCCAGGCCCTACTTGGTCTGGTCCTCTGCCCTCATCTCCTGTGCTTGTGTATTCTGCTCTAGTGATACTGACTTTCTTGCTGGTCCTAGAACATGCCAAGCAAATTCCCTTTTGCATTTGCTTCCCGTCCACCCACCCCACCCCCTGACCCCTGGCCTCAGGACACTCTTCTCTCAGATCTTTTGTATGTCTCAGTGACTCCAGGTTCAAATGGTCACTTTCTCAGTGACACCTTCCCTGACTGACCTACCTCTCCATCATTTCCCCCTTACCCTGCTTTGTTTTCCTTTATGGCATTTGCCACTAATCCATCATGTCTATCATTTGCCTGTCATGGCATCTCCTCTCCTAGAATGTAAAATCTACAAGGGAGACTTTGTCTTGGCCCTCTGTGATATCCCCATTGTAAGAACAGCACCTGGCATGTGGTAGGCACTCAGGTATTTGCTGAATGAACACTGACATGACCTTTCTCTCGCCCTCCCTGCCCCGTGCCCAGAGGTGATCGTGGCCTTGGCTGTATGTGGCTCCATCCTCTTCCTTCTCATAGTGCTGCTCCTCACCGTCCTCTTCCGGATGCAGGCCCAGCCTCCTGGCTACCGCCACGTTCCAGACGGGGAGGACCATGCCTGACAACCACTCAGCCCCCTTCCCTCTGCCTCCTCGGGGAGGTGGGCTGGGCCTTGCTCCTGACTGTTGCTGCTCCCCAGCCCATGGACAGGAGACCCTGGGTTGGGCCTCCCTCTGGTCACCCCAGCCTAGATGAACAAGTGGGGCTCAGCTTGGCCTGTGGCACCTGTCACTCAGCATTCATGTGCCTGACGTTAACCAAGTACTATGTTGGACGCTGGCTTTCTCCAAACAGGATTTGCCTCCTGCATGCTCCCTTCTAAGGACCTGAAATGTAGACGAGTATTCAAGTTTCACTCAGGACCTAGGATAAAAAGGCTGAAGGAGTTGCCACTTGATCTACTTTGCCTCTCCATCAAGCCCTGCTCACTCTCTCTTCCAACCCAGAGTGTTTGGCAAATGGCCCAGAGGACACAGTCTTGCCTCTCAGTGCTTATTTTAGTGGGAAAAACTGCAAAACACTGGGGGTACAAACACTGGCCACCAAGGAACCAGATCACCCTAGAGCCAGCCAGCGAAGTTTTCCTTTGTCCAGCTGAAGCCACCATTAACTGGAGTCAGACATAATGCTTCCAGCATCTTTGTCACCCCTGCACCTTGAGCAGGTCGGAAGGATGTGGGTACTTGGGAGGGAGTCGGGGGAGGTGTGGGGGGGTGAGTTGTACAGAATCACGAAACTACTATCCCTCTCATCTAGGCTGGGATCTCCTGGGATCTGCCAGGGATCTCCAGCTGGCAGGTTGTGAGCTGAATAGCTCCTGACTGTGGCCCAGAATAGGGCTGAGACAGCTTCCAGAGAATGAAGGTTTTGGACTCTTAGTGCTGTTTTCTGTGCCTTTTCTTCATTTTGGGGACCTGAGAAGCCCTTTGACCAGGTCAGTGCTGGAAGACCCACTCAGAAGCTCAGTCGGGTATGGTTTTATTGGCCATGTGAATAGTGAACACAAATCGAAAACCACTACCTGATCCTCTGCCACTGCATGTCAGAGAGGAGAAAAGAGAAGCTTGGCTCCAGGCTAGATATAGCAAGGACCCTTGGGGCAGCTGGGTCGCCAACTCTGGAGTTTCTGGAGCTACATCCAGAACAGTACATGCCAGTGTCCCAGTCCCAGTGTCGCAGTCCCAGTGCCCCTGCTCCAACCCTAAGGACTCGGATACCTCTGGCCCTTTAACACAAAGCCGCCTCTTCTCGCAGAACTTGTTCCCATGGGGCTCCAAGCCCTTGCTTGGCCCCCACCTTCATTAATGTCTCTCATTTACGCTTCCCAGCTTCCTCCTGGCTCCAAATGAGAATGTGATAACCTAGGAGGAGTGAGACCAGTCTGACTCGCACCATCCATTATCAGCCTCTGAAAACTTGGGGCTGGCGTGGGGAACCTAGGACTTGGTAAGGAGATACCAGGAAACTGGGCAGCAGCCAGGCATTGCTGTGACCAAGACAAAGCAAGAGGGATGGAGGGCCTAGGCCAAAGAGCCCGCTGTCCCCTGGTCATCATCTTTACTGACTATGACCCTGGGGTGAATGGAGCAGCACTAAGCTGAGGTTAACCTGCCCTGAACCTTGGGGAGTAGGGTGGGCTTTACCAGCCTGAGATTCACTCACCCATCACAGAGGCCAGTGTGTCCCCCATGGGATTGAACTCATTGAGCTGCAGAGACAAGGGGATAAGCATGAGGAGGGAATGAGGGTACTGGGAGAAGGGCACATAAGGATTAATTTCTGGTCATTTTTGATCCAATAAGGTAAGGTGAATCCCTGCTTCCTCCCATTATTATTTGAGGGCCCAAGCCTCACCGACATGATACCAGAAGATTCTGGGTCATACAGCTGATACATCATCTTTCCTGAGCTTCCGTCAAACACATCGATCGTCCTTAATTCATGGGAGGTACAACTTTTGAAATTAGGATCTGGGTATCGGCCCACGACAATGAGGTTGTACCGAGGATGCCAGGTTGCCTAGGAGATGGAGAGGCAGGTCACAAGAGTAAACGCAGAACACTGTCAAGAGGGACATCAAAAGTATCTTTGCCACTAACAACACTTGTTCATACAACTGCCAACAATTTAATAATGGAGATAAGACCTACATGAAACAACAGGAATGGTTTTCAAGTGCGTGCGCATCTACCGTTGCAAATTTAAAATCCCCAGCTGGCCTCCCTGACCCTTAGGACACCTTCAGGCCTTCTCTCTCCTTTGCATTTCCTGAGATCATACCAACTGATAAATGTTTTAACATCAGCCCGACCCAGACATGAACCAAAGAGGTAAGCCTACAAAGCGAAAAGCCTCCGGTAAGCAAAACCAAATAGGACCTAATAAGTTCTGAAGTAATCCCACTACTCTCCCTCCTCCATCAAAGTCAATGAGTTGAGTAGAAAATGGCTAGTGACTGAAGAAGGGGAGGACACCTGTGTTCCTCAGATCACCCTGCTCAAAACAGATCTGGCAGCTGTTGGAATGACAGAACTTGATGGGATTTTCCCAAGAAAGCTTTTCAAGGAAGTTCTGAAGGAGAAAAGACATGGTTAGCAGGAAGGAAGAAGTGCTACCGGCAGTGGCTTGGAAATAAGTCACAAACAAGTCACACCTGGGATGCTGTTGGTTGGGCTGGCTGGATACCAAGTGGGAGATAAGGAAGGAAGGATCCATGGGGAACACCAACTGCTAAAGGACCCTGATGTTACTGAGAGCTTGGATTTGATCTGAGGTACGTGGGGGCCACTCTACTACCAAGTCATCACTGTTTACTGAGTACTTACTAGGCGCTAAGCATGTTGCCACGTGCTTTAAGTATAAGGATTTATCCTCACAACAACCTTGTCAGGCAGATACCATTATTCGCTTTTTATAGACCAGGAAACTGGGATCCAAAATTTGAGTAATTTGCTCAAGGATTCTAACCCCGGGGGTGTCCGCCTGCCTGAACTATGCTATACTGACTAGAGAAGTACAGGCATGAGATCTGGAGGTCTGAAGAGGGGCTGTGGTTCTAGGAAAGAATATATACTAGTAAAGCAGAAGGACTGGCAGAGTTCAGACTGCTTGGGGCATGAGCAGGAAAGAATCACAGGACTTGAAGACTGTAAGCCTTAGGGACTGAGGCCAGAGAAGCCGCTAATGAGGGCTAAGATTAGCTTGCAGATCAGCTGCACACACAGGTAACTGAAACTAAGGGCAGAACCGAGGGTTAGGATCTCAGAAAGTGCCCACAGTGAGATCTGGGCTGCGTGGAAAAAACTCAGGGAAATAAGCTTATCAAAGAGACATGAAGAAAACTCAGCAAAATGGGATCACAGAGCTGGACAAAAGGTGCAGAGAGAGCCAGAGAATAAGAGATTGCTTTGTGTCAGCACAGGAAGAGGTCTAGCATTGAAGGCTTCTGTATCTGCCCCCTTCTCCCCACCCTGGTAGACCTGATCCATCCCACGATCACAGCTCCCTTCCCTCCATTACTTACCTTGATGGGTGTCAGGTGCTGGAAGTGGCGATGAGGGTGTGGGATCAAGCTTGGGGGGCAGTCCCACTGGGAGGCAGAGTAAACACGGATCTCACTCTTCTGGTCAGTGGTCAGGAGCTGGGCACCGTCGGGACTGAAATGAGCTGGCAAAGTGAAAAGCCCCTGAGCTCAGGGAACCACGGGCCCCCTGTTGTCCTGGCCCTCACAGGCCTCTTGCAGGGGCACCCTCCCTCCCTCTCCTTTCTAGAGACAGGTGGAAGGGAGGTGAATCTGGGCTGCGAACAAAAACATCCTAGAGGCTCAGCAGCTGATACGAGCAGCTAGAGTCAGAAAGGCTTCAGGACTTCAGCTTGGCCGATGCTATCAGGGGTATAAAGGTTTGGCCTAGTGGCTTCTACACTTTGAGGGAAAACCCCTGAAGCGGTCGGGTCAGCAGGGTCTGCAGGAAGGACGAGGTCTGGTATATCACACCTGCGTTGACGGGATGCCTGTGCAGCAGCGAGTAGAGGAAGCTGGATTTCCCTCTAACCTGGCGCAGGTCCCAGATTTTCACTGTTTGATCTACGGAGGCTGTGGCCAGGAACCAATCACAGCACGGGTTCAGGGCCACGTGGGTCACTTTCTTTTTGTGCATTCTCAGATTCCAAAGCTGCAGAGAAGAGCTCGGTTCAGGTGGGGGGTGCAGAACCGAGGCTGGGGGTCAGGGAGGGAAGGGGAGGACCTAGGCTCCAGAGAACGCACCTCCCTGCCGTCCATGTTCAGCAGGATCACGTTCCCCACGTTATCTCCTGTGACCACCACTCGGCTTCTGACAGACACATCCAGGCTGCAAAACCAGAAGCTGGAGGGAGAGACTGTGCTGTAAGGTTCTTGGGGACAGAGGCAAGTTCCATTTATTCACTGTTGCAGCTCACGTATATTAGACAATAAATATTTGTTGAATGAATGAATAACTTGTCGTGGACTCCCAGTGAGGAGCACTCAGACTTGTCTACCATCCCCACAGAGGTTGTGGGGGTGGTGGGGCTCAGAAACTTGTCCAGTTACTGCCGGGCCCAGGATCCTCAGCTACTCAGAGTCCCTGAAGCAGCCAAACCCAGAGCCATAACGCAGGTCCCCAGGCGGGCTTGCCCCCTTCAGCCCTGGGTCCTGAGGAAGACTCAGGTATTGCTTTCTCCCTTCACCCTCCACCCTTGGTCGGGCCAAAGGAGATGTGACACACCAAACAGGGACTGCCCAGCTCTGTTCCTCACAGCTGGCTAGAAAGGAACTTCTGCCCCCTTCTGAGCATTCAGGGGGAAAGGCACACACAACTCAGAAGCTGTATCTTGCTCTTTTGTCCCTCAGACTACGTGATGTGAAGAGATGGGGTTGGAGGGTGCTTCAGGGATCCTGATACCCAGCCAGGAGAGCTCAGATTCACATTTTTTTCCCTCAAATCCTTGCTACACTGCCTTTTGCATCCCTTGTAAACATCTTTCAGGGGGAGGGCTTCTTGTGGAAGAGTAAGTCTATTCTATCACCTGTCCTATTGCTCCTGTATTTCTTACCCCTGTGGGGCAGCCCAGTGCTAGTTAGACCCCCACACCCCCAAATACTTAGGGAGCAGAGTCATGTCTCTGGCTAGAAATCAAAGTGACAAGCATTTTGTAATTTCTCCAGCCACTTGCTCTTGGGGAGTCCAGAGTGCTTTATGGACAGGATTATATCCATTTAAGCTTCCATCAAGGAACTGGTCAGGTCATTACATCCCAGTGAATGCAAGGAATGGAATCTTAAGTTCTTCATTCCTGGTCCAGGCTTTAAGTGGCATTCTAGACAAATGCCATGTTGACTTGTCCAGTGAGAATCAAGGTCTAGTCTAATACAGGAATGACTGACATAAGAGCTGAAGCTCCAGAACCGCTCCCTGAAGCAGTAACCCACCTGGCCCAGAGTAAGAGCAGCTAAAGAAAAAGACTGAGAAAGAGAGGGAAACGTGGAAAGGAGCTAACACCTTTCCTTTCTTCCCCGTGCCAGGTTTGGGTGAAAGAAATGGGACCTGGATGCTCTCGCCAGAACTACACCGAGAGCCTAGAAGCCCTTTCCCCTCTGAGTTAAACTACTCACTTGCAGGTGCCTGAGCTGGCAAAAACTCGGAGAGTGTTGCCTTTAAAGTCTTGCAGCCTAGTTGTTCCCTCCATTGAGGAGGTGAAAAACTGGTTGGTATTGAGAGGGTTAAACTTCAGCCCAGTGATGCTCCCTCCAGCTCCAATCTAACACAAGGAAGAAAAAAGCCAGTGAGTGACAACGGCCCAGGAAGAGGACCAGGCCTGGGTGCACATACTCCGCTCAGACACAAGAGCCAGCCAGACTGCACTTGGGGCCAGGCCAGCTTAGATGCCTAGACAGTAGGATGCTCTCCACAGTACTGTTTCTTAAGGTTTTAGTTTTAATTTCATACTTTTTAATTAACATACAATAAATTTGTTGTTTTTGGTATACAGTTCTATGAATTTTAACACACGTATAGATTTGAATAACCACCACCAAAATTAGGGTGCGGGACAGTTGTGTCACTTCCCCCAAAATCCCTTGTGCTCTCCCACTGTAGTCCCATCCTCCCCCCGACTCCTATCCCCTGGCAACCACTGATCTGTTCTCCATCACTATACAGTTGTTTTGCCTTTGACAGACTGTCATATAAATGAATTATACGGTATGCAGCCTTTTGAGACTGGCTTCTTTCATTTCCCTCAGTGTAATGCCCCTGAGTTTCATCCAACTTGCTGTCTGTATCTATAGTTCATCCCATTTTATTGCTGAGTATTCCATTGTGTGAATGTACCATAATCTGTTTATCATATAACTGCTCTTTTCAGAAGAGCTTCAGCTTGGAACAGTGGCTGGGTTAGGAGGGCTGATGTCAGATCTGAGCTCCTTCCTGTTTTTTCCAGACATCTCAGACAATGATGATGAAAATAATCATGACATCAGTAGCATAACCTTATTAAGTGTTTATTATATATCAAGCACTGTTTTACGAACTTTACATCCTCAAGGCTCTTCCTCCACTTCTCCCGTATGCTGTTGCTATCCCAGCCTTAGTTCTACAAGGCCTCTTACACAACATCCACTTAACTCAATCAGCATACTAACTGGTACTTTCCATTCCCTCTCTAAAACATTCTGATGCCCATGGTTCACCAAACCCTGCTGCTATATGATAATCTGCTCCCACTAGCTGAGTTCTATGCTTACGAAGGGTTAGTTGTGTTTGTTCTTAAACCTATGTATGCCAGTTGTAGTTTGTGTTGTAATCATGTAATTTAATTTACATGATGTGATTTATTAAACATTTAAACTTTAAACACTTAAAACATTTCATCAAACGTAATTTAATTAAACTGATGAAATATGTGCAAAAAGAAAGACTATTGTTATTTCTGTGAAATCCATATGAACACTTTGGAAAAACTAGATAAAAATGATTTGCTAAAAAAAAATGATTTGCTAAAAATAATAGTTGTTGAGTTAAGCATGGGTGAGATACTTATAAACAATTAGGGTGGGAAACAGTAATAAAAATTTAAAAAGAATCTGCAATCAGATTGCTCCACAACTAATTTTAAGTTATGTCTCCACTTTTGGGGAATGGAAACTAGACCCTATAAAAAAGGCATTATGGATATGGTTTATGTAAGACCAGGTGAACCCTAATCAGTGAACACTTACTCCAAGAAAAGGACTGGCCCTATGTCAAAGCGTTAGTAATAAACACATGTAAACAGTTTAAGGTAAAACGCATGAGCGTTCTAGCAAGGGTGGGCTAAATGGTTATGACCAGCTCTTGCACTGAGAAGGACTAACCAAACCTGGACAAAATATGAAAAAGAGATATGTTTGAGACTTCCAATTCCAGTGATGGTGGGTTAGCTGGTGTCAGGCCAACCTTCTGTCAAGAAAAACTAGAAAAGACAGAAAAAATACATGTTTTCAAAGGAAAGTCTGAAGTCAACGAAGAGCTATCAAGGCATCAAGGACTTGAAGAGAAGAGAGAGAGAAGAGAAGCAGAGAGGTACGCCTGACATTTCGATGCTGCTTTTCCTCTTGAGTCGTATGCAGATAAGAAAGTGGTGGCTGAGAAGCTGAAGAGAGGTTCTGTCCGTCTCAAGAGGGGCAAAAACTGGAGTTCAGACCTCTCAAGGAGGAGAGGTCTTGGGAAAAACCCAGCTTTTAGCTAGGATCCCCGAAACCCTAAAAATAAGAGCAAACTGGAAACAGACCATCCCTCACAAAGACTGAAGTCCAGATTCAAATCATTTCAATCGCTGATCAGATTAAGATGATCTGATTCCACCTGACCTGCCTGCCAGAGGAAAGAAATTCTTTCTGGAGGAAAATAACAGCACTCAAAACTTCAAATTATATCTCTACAAGTTTTTATATGCAATATTTGGCATCAAATCTAAAATTACCCAGAATATCAAATAACCAATAACTAAGAGAAAAAACAATAGTTGAAAGACACTCACAGGAGATCCAGGTATTGGTGCTATTAGACACAGGCTTTAAAATAATTGTAATTAGTATACATTTAAAAAATAGGCCTAATTTAAAAATGGACAAAGGGAATTCCCTCGCGGTCCAGTGGTTGGGACTTGGCGCTTTCACTCCTGTGGCCCAGGGTTCAATCTCTGGTTGGGGAAGTAAGATCTGGCAAGCTGCACAGTGCAGCCAAAAAAAAAAAAAAAAAAATGGACACAGGATTTCAACAGACATTTCTCCAAAGAAGATACACAAATAGTCAGTGGCACATGAAAAGATGCTCAACATCATTAGTCATTAGGGAATTGCAAATCAAAACCACAATGAAATACTATTTCACATCCACTAGGATGGCTATAATCAAAAAGACAATTACAAGTGTTGTAAGACAGCCTATGGAATGGGAGAAAATACTGCAAACTATATATCTGATCAGGGGTTAATATTAACAATATATAAGGAACTCAGACAGCTCAATAACAAGAAAACAATCTGATTAAAAATGGGCAAAGGATTTGAATATACATTTTTCCAAAGAATATATACAGATGGCCAACAGGTATATGAAAAGGTGCTCAACATCACTAATCATCAGGGAAATGCAAAACTACAATGAGATATCACCTCACACCTGTTAGAATGACTATTATCAAAAAGACAAGTGATAACAAGTGCTGGCCAAGATGTGGAGAAGAGGGAACTCTTGAATACTGTTGATGGGAATGTAAATTGGTAGAGGCATTATGGAAAATAGTATGGAGGTTCCTCAAAAAATTTAAAATAGAACTACCATATGATCCAGTAATTCCATTTCTGGGTGTATATCAAAAGGAAATGAAATCAGTTTCTCAAAGAGTTCTGTCCTCCTGTGTTCACTGCAGCATTATTCACAATTGCCAAGATACGGAAACAACTTAAGTGTCTGCTGATGAATGAATGGATAAAGAAAATGTGGTATGTGTGTGTGTATAATGGAATATTACTCAGCCTTAAAAAAAAGGAAATCCTGCCATTTGCAACAACATGGATGAACATGGAGGACGTCAGACACAGAAAAACAAATACTGAATGATCTCAATTTCATGTGCAATCTAAAAAAGTCAAACTCACAAAGGCAGAGAGTAGAATAGTGGTTGCCAGGGGCTGGGGTGGGGGGAGGGGAATGGGGAGATGTTTGTCAAAGGGTACAAAGTTTCAGTTATTCTTGAGATCTAATGTACAGCATGGTGACTATAGTTAATATACTGTACTGTATTCTTGAAATTTTCTGAGTAGATAAGTGTTCTCAGCACGCATGCATGCATGCACACACAAAAAACTATGTAAGGTGATGGATGTTAATTAGCTTGATGGTGTAATCATTTCACAGTACATACATGTATTAAAACATCATGTGGTACACCTTAAATATGTACAATTTTTGTCAGTTAAGTGTTGGTGAGGATGTGGAGGAACTGAAGCCCTCCTACATTGCTGGTGGGAAAGTGAAATGGAGCAGTTGCTTTGGCAAACAGGCAATTCCTCAAAAAATTAAACATAGAGTTACCATATGACCCAGGAGATATATACACCCAAGAGATATATACTCAACAGAAATGAATATGTTGATGTAAAAACTTGTATGCAGATATTCATAGGAGCATATTCATAATGATAGTTAAAAAAGCTAAATATCAATGACTCAAACATCCATCTCAAGGAGCTGTAAAACAAACAAGAAGCTAAAACCAAAGAAAGTAAAAAAAAAGAACAGAAATTAATGAAATAAAACAAATACACTGTGGAAAGAATCAACAAAGCCAAAAGTTGGTTCCATGAAAAGACTAATATAATTAAATTGATAAATCCCTGGTGAGAATGACCAAACAAGAAGGCACAAATAACCAATTTAATGAATGGAAAAGATTATCAATATACATCTTAGACATTTTAAAAGATAATAAGAGGACATCATAAACAATCTTTTGCCAATAAATTTGAAAACTTAGAGTTAATAGTCAAATTCCTAGAAAAGTACAAACTTGCCAGACTGACAGAAGATGAAAAAGAAAAATCTGAATATGCTGGTATCTATTAAAGAAACTGAGTCACAACTAAAAACTTTCTTGCAAAGTAAATTCCAGATCCTAATGGCTTCAGTGGTGAATGTACTAAATATTTAAGGAAGAAACAATCTTTTTTTTTTAAACTTTATTTTCAAACTATCTCAAACTCATAGAAGAGTTGCAAGAATAGCACAAGGAACTGTTTTTCCGGAACCATTTGATAATAAATTGCCAACATGATGTCCCATCACACTCGAATACTTTATTGTGTACTTCCTACAAGAATACTCTCTGACATAGCCACAGTAAAACCGTAAAACCACCAAAACTTAGTGGTATCTAAAGTAGTTCAAGCTCATAGAAGCAGAAAGTAGAACTGTGGTTGCCAAAGGCTGGAGGGAAGGGGAAATGGTGAGTTGTTATTCAGTGGGCACAGTTTCAGTTTCACAAGATGAAAAAGTTCTAGAACTCTGTTGCAAAACAATGTGAATATAGTGTTAGTGCACTGAAAAATGGTTCAGATGATACATTTTGTGTTATGTGCTCTTCCCACAGTTTTTAAAAGAAGCAGTATCACTTGCTAGAAATATAACTGTAAAGGTAAGAGTGAAAAAAATAACATTTAAATGAAAAAATCGACTATAACTAATAAACCAAAACAAACAAAAAACAGTGTAGTTTACCACATTAATAGAATAGAGGAAGAAAATCATTGCTGACCTCAAGAGACAAAAAAGTATTTGATGAAATTCAATTATAATTCACGATAAGAGCTTCTGGCAAACTATGAATAAAAGAGGAACTTAATCTGATAAAAAGTATTTAAAAACAAGTTTTAAAAACAAACAAGCTCTTAGGTATATACACAAAAGAACTGAAAACAGTTCTAACAAAAACTTGTACATGAACATTCATGGCAGCTGAATCGTAACAGCAAAAGGCAGAAACAATCCAAATGTCCATCAACAGATGAATGACAAAACAAAATTTGGTGTATTCATACAATTGAATATTATTCAACTACAAAAAGGATAACATGGTTGAACCCTGAAAACATTATGCTAAGTGAAAGGAGTCAGACCCCAAAGGACAAATATTTATTGTATGATTCCACTTATATGCAGTACCTAGAATAATCAAATTCAGAGACAGAAAACAGATTAGTAGGGCTGAGGGGAGGGGTAATAGAGAGTCATTGTTTAATGGGTACAGAGTTTTGGCGATGAAAAAGTTCTGGAGATGGATATTGATGATGGTTGCACAACAATGTAAATGTACTTAGTACCACTGAGTTGTATGCTTTAAAATGGTAATTTTCATGTTATGTATATCTTATCACAATAAAAAGTAGCAGAAACCTTGTTTAATGACAAAAAATAAAAGCCTTCTATAATCAAGAATAAGACAAGGGGCTTCCCTGGTGGCACAGTGGTTGAGAGTCCGCCTGCCGATGAGAGGACACAGGTTCGTGCCCTGGTCCGGGAGGATCCCACATGCTGTGGAGCGGCTGGGCCCGTGAGCCATGGCGGCTGAGCGTGTGCATCTGGAGCCTCTGCTCCACAGCGGGAGAGGCCACAACGGTGAGAGGCCCGCATACCGCAAAAAAAAAAAAAAAGAATAAGACAAGGATGTCTGTTATAGCCAACATTCAACAAAGTAGTAGAGGTCTTAGCCAATGGAATAAGGCAAAAAAAGAAGTGAAAAAATGGTAAAGTGAGAATTCAAACTCTCATTTATTTGTAGATGACAAAACTGTGTAGGAAAAAAATTTAAATCCTCAGAGAAACTATTAGAATTAGTTAAGTATGAATTTCTACTTCCAGCTATGATGGAGTGTCAGAAACCAGATATATCCTCCTGCCTTACACAACTAAAAAAAAATGAAAAAATACATGAAATGAGTTTTCAGACATTGGGCAACAGGCAGCACAAGACAAGAGGGCAAGAAATGAGGTAGCCCTGCAATTGTCCCAGCTTGCTGCTTGGAAAGAGTATCCAGGCTGCAGCACAGGGAGAGAGGACCCAAACAGCCTAATAGTCTCATTAAGCTGAGATGACAAGTTGGGAAAGCCAACAAGGCAAGAATTTGTGGGGGAAAATGCTGGAGGGGGAGATATACAGAGAGAGCATTCTGGAGATTTTCAGAGGGGTCCCCTCAGGCCTTGGAGTAAATATTGTTGGGTAAATATGTATAAGGAAACTACATAAGGCTGAGGTAAAACCACGAGAAGTGAGTAGAAGGAGAAATCGTCAGAACAGTCTGTATTCTCACCATCCAGAATGAAAAAATTCTTAATATACAGAACATTGAGTAGAGTCCTCAGAAGGGTACTGCCTCAGGGTGAGGTCAACTCACATCTAAACTACAGGCTGCCTTAGACCCATGCTAACTGGAGTAGGTTGAATAATGGTCCCCCAAGATGTCCATGCCCTGATCCCTGGAACCTGTGAATATTACTTTAGATGACAAAGGGACCATTTTTAAAGCAGCCAAAAGAAAAAATGAAAAATCACATGAAGAGGAACATAAGAATGAGAGCAAACTTTGCATCAGAAATTATCTTTAAAGTACTAAAAGAAAAAAAAAAGCCCTATGAACCTAGAATTCTATACCCAGCAAAATTACCTTCAAAAAAAAAAACACAGAGGGGAGGCAAAATAAAGACGTTCTCAGACAAACAAAAGGAAAAAAAGCATCACCAACCAACCTACATTACAGGAAATGTTAAAGGAATCTCTTCAAGCAGAAAGAAAATGGAAAATGTTACCAAAAGGAAGTCTGCATCATACAAAGGAATGAAAAGCCCTGGAGATGGCAAATATGTGGGTAAATATTGAAGTTTTTTCTCATTTAAAAAATATCTTGGGACTTCCGTGGGTCCAGTGGTAAAGCATCCACCTTCCAATGCAGGGGACACAGGTTCGATCCCTGGTTGGGGAACTAAGATCCCACATGCCACGGGGCAACTAAGCCCGTGCGCTGCAACTACAGAGCTCGTGCGCCTCAACGAGAGAGCCTGCCTGCTGAAAACTAAAGAGCCCATGTGCTCTGGAGCCTGAGCGCCACAACTAGAGAGAAGCCAACGTGCCACAAGAGAGCCCACACTGCAATGAAAGATCTCGTGTGCCTCAACGAAGATCCCGCATGCCCCAATTAAGTCCTGACGCAGCCAAAAATAATAATAATAATAAAGTAAATATTAAATAAAAGTTATAAAAATATCTTTAGGGACTTCCCTGGTGGTCCAGTGGCTAAGACTCCACGCTCCCAATGCAGGTGGCCTGCGTTCGATCCCTGGTCAAGGAACTAGATCACATGCTGCAACTAAGAGTTCGCTTGCCGCAACTAAAGATTCCACATACGGCAACAAAGATCCCATGTGCCACAACTAAAACCCAGTACAGCCAAATAAATAAATAAATATTTATAAAAATAAATTTAAAATATCTTTAAAAGATACCTGTCCTGCAATCCAGCTATTCCACAACTAGGTATTTACTCGAGAAAAACGAAAACATATATCCACACAAAGACTTGTACATGCATGTTCACAGCAGCTTTATTTGCAACAGTCAAAAACTGGAAAAAGTCCAAATGCCCTTCGACAGGTGAATGGATAAATAAACTGTGGTATATCGATACACTGGAAAACTACTCAGAAAGAAAAAAAATACTACTGATACATGCAAAAATGTAGATGAATCTCAAATATTTATACTGCATGAAAGAAGCCAAAAAAAAAAGAGTATATATTGCATGGTGCCATTTATATAAAAGCCTTGAAAATGCAAATTTATCAATAGGGATAGAAAGTGGATCAATGGTTTTCAGGTGTCAGAACAGAGGGAAGAAAGGGATGGATTTCCAAGGTGTGTGAGGAAACTTCGGGGGTGATGGATATGTTCATTATTTTAATTGTGGTGATGGTTTCATGGTTGTATACGTATGTCAAAACTCATCAAATCGTACACTTTAAACATGTGCAGTTTATCATATATTAGCTATATCTCAATAAAGATTTAACAAAAAACAGAAACAAAAAGATAATTGTGTAAAGCAAAAATAAAAATGTAGGGTTTATAACATACGTAGAAGTAAAATGTAGGACAATGACAGAAGGGAGAAAACAGAAGTAAATATATAGTTGTAAGAGTCTTACAATACATGTGAAGTGGTATAACATTATCTGAAGGTTCTGTCTTACATTAAAGATGTACATTGTGGGGAATTCCCTGGTGGTCCAGTGGTTAGGACTCCTCACTTTCACTGCCAAGGGCCCAGGTTCAATCCCTAGTCAGGGAACTAAGATCCCACAAGCTGTGTGGTCAAAACAAAGAGATGTACATTATAAACCCAAGAACAACTACTAAAAGAGAGAAAAGAGAAAGGAAAAGAAGTGTAACTAATAATCCAATAGTGGAGATAAAATGGAATCATAAAAAGTACTCAACCAAAAAGAAGACAAGAAAAAAAGAAAAATGGAGCAAAGCAATGGGACAAATAGAAATATAAGATAACAGACTTAAACCCAATCATATTTATAATCATATTAAATGTAAATGGTCAAATGCTCCAATTAAAAGGTAGAGATTTGGGGCTTCCCTGGTGGCGCAGTGGTTGAGAGTCCGCCTGCCGATGCAAGGGACACGGGTTCATGCCCTGGTCCGGGAAGATCCCACATGCCGCAGAGCAGCTAGGCCCGTGAGCCATGGCCGCTGAGCCTGTGCGTCCGGAGACTGTGCTCCGCAACAGGAGAGGCCACAGCAGTGAGACGCCTCCGTACCCCCCCCCAAAAAAAAAAAAGAAAAAAAAAAGGTAGAGATTGTCAGATTGGATTTTTTTTTTTTGGCTGTGCCACCATGTGGCTTGTGGGATCTTAGTTCCCCAACCACGGACTGAACCCAGGCCCTCAGCAGTGAAAGCACCAAGTCTTTTTTTTTTTTTTTTTACATCTTTATTGGAGTATAATTGCTTTACAATGGTGTGTTAGCTTCTGCTTTATAACAAAAAGCACCAAGTCTTAACCACTGGACCACCAGGGAACTTCCCACAGGTTAACTTTATTTTAAATGAAATTTTTAAAAAAATTACTGAGATATTGACATATAACACTGTATTAGTTTTAGGAGTCCTAACCATTGGACCACCATGGAATTCCCAGATTGGATTTTTTTTTACATGCTATCTACAGGAAACTCATTTATATACAAATACACAAATACATTAAGAATAAAAGGATGAAAAAAAGATATACAATGCAAATACTAATGATAAAAAAGCTGCAGTGGCTACATTAATATCAAACAAAGATTTCAAGACAAGAAATATTACCAGGGGTAAAGGGAGACATCACACAATGACAAAGTTGTCAATTCATCAAAATGACATAATTTTAAACGTGTAAGCACCTAATAACAGAGTTTCCAAATGCTTGAAGCAAACACTAAAGGAAAATAGACAGAACCACAATTTTATAGTTGAAGATTCCAATATTCCTCTCTCAATAATTGATGAGACATAAAATCAATAAGGATACAGAACATTAAGAAAAAAAAAGATACAAAATATTTAAACAACACTATCAACCAACTTAACCTAACTGACATTTAGAGAATAATTCACCCCAAAACAGGGACTTCCCTGGCAGTCCAGTGATTAAGACTCCATCCTTCCACTGCAGGCGGCATGGGTTCTATCCGTGGTCGGGGAACTAAGATCCCACATGCTGCACAGTGCAGCCACAGGAAAAAAAAAAAAAAATTCACCCCAAAACAGAAGAATACACTTTTTTTTTCAAATGCATATGGAAAACTCACTAACATAGTCCGTATGCTCAGCCAAAATACAAATAAAAAATGTAAAATGACTGGAAATCACGTAAAATGTCTTTTGTTCGTAACAGAATTGAACTAGAAATCAATAACAGGGAGGTATCTCAACAATGCCCAAATATTTGGAAATTAAACAAAATAATTCAGAATAACCCACAGGTCAAAGAAGAAATCATAAAGAATTTGGGGGGCTTCCCTGGTGGCGCAGTAGTTGAGAGTCCGCCTGCTGATGCAGGGGACACAGGTTCGTGCCCCGGTCCGGGAGGATCCCGCATGCTGCGGAGCGGCTGGGCCCGTGAGCCATGGCCGCTGGGCCTGTGCGTCCGGAGCCTGTGTGCTCCGCAGCGGGAGAGGCCACAACGGTGAGACGCCCACGTACCGCAAAAAAAAAAAAAGAATTTGGAAAATAATTTGAACTGAATGGAAACAAAAACACAACAAAATCTGTGAGATGCAGTTAAGAAATAGAGGGAAATGTATAGCATTAAATGGTTATATTAGAAAAGAAAGGTCTCAAATAAACAATTCAAGTTTCTGTCTTAAGAAACCAGAAAAAGAAAAGCAAATTATACCCAAAGTAAGCATAGGAAAGAAAATAATACAACAAAAGTCAACAAAAAAGAAAACAGAAAAACCACAGAGAAAAAAAATCAATGAAACTAAAAGCTGGTTCTTTGAAAATATCAACAAAATTGATAATCCTCTAACAAGACTGATTAGGGGAAAGAAAAAAAGAAGACACAAATTACCAATATTAAGAAATATGAGGGGGCTTCCCTGGTGATGCAGTGGTTGGGGTTCTGCCTGCCGATACAGGGGACGCGGGTTCGTGCCCTGGTCCGGGAGGATCCCACGTGCCCCGGAGCAGCTGGGCCCGTGAGCCATGGCCACTGAGCCTACGCGTCCGGAGCCTGTGCTCCGCAACGGGAGAGGCCACAGCGGTGAGAGCTCCGTGTACCGCAAAAAAAAAAAAAAAAGAAATATGAGGGAGGACATTACTACAGATCCTATGGATATTAAAAGGATAATAAGGGAATACTATGATCAACTTTACACCACTAAATTCAAAAATTTAGATAAAGTGGACAAATTACTTGAAAGAAACTACCAAGCTCCTTCAAGAAGAAATAGATAACCTAAATTGCCCCGTATCTATTAAGAAATTGAATATATAGTTAGAAACCCTCCAACAAAGAAAACTCCAGGCCCAGATGGCTTCACTAGTGAATGCTATTAAAAAATTTAAGAAAGGAATAGTACCAATTCTATACAAATTATTCCAGAAAATTCAAATGGAGGGAATACTTCCCAACTCTTTACATGAGGTCTACATTACCCTGATACCAAAACCAAAGGCATTACCAAAAAAAGGAAATAAGATATATATTTTTAAATTTTATTTATTTTAATTTTTTAATTAAATTTAATTTTTAATTAATTAAATTTTAATTTTAATTTTATTTATTTATTTTTGGCCCAGTAGCATGTGGGAATCTTAGTGCCCCAACCAGGGATCGAAACAGTGCCTCCTGCAGTGGAAGCATGGAGTCTTAACCACTGGACCGCCAGGGAAGTCCAGAAAATAAGATATTTTTAAGTGGTCGTCATCTGGTACAAGATGACTAAATAGGATATGATCTAATAAGTAAAATACAACAGATTCTAGGATAGAATATTTACATAAAAATATAAGTAGAAGAACGGGTGTGTATAACAGTATATACACGCACATAAAGATGCCTCAAATGGGGATTTCAGGTAATAGTTACTTTATTCTTTATACTTTTTTCTGTATTGCCTGAATTTCTTGCAATGAGCACAGGTCATTTTTACAATGAGAATAAAATAATCTTCATTTTGAAAATGTAATACATGTCCCCTTGCCAAGGGCCTGAAAGATTGAGATCAGAGCCAAGGTCAGATGACTAAAGAAATGACAAAATGAAGCACTGCTGCTCCCTCAGTCACTGGTCTCAAATCAACTTTCTGCTGTCAGTTCCTGGGAGTAAAAACAGACAGTTCTCCAGACCACCTACCCTTCTCCTGCTACAACCTAGTTCCCTACTAGTCACAGAGTTCAAATGCCCAGACCAATCTCCACAACAGTGTGTAAGGAAACTTCACTTAAATGCACATCACAATAAAGGGTGATATAAACCAAAAGCAGCTTCAGCCTGACACAAGTTCAAAGCAGTTATCATTCCCCTTTTTGTCAGGAAACTCTTCCCCTAGGACACTCTTAGGCTGTTTCTTCAAGTTCTCTATTCCCATGTCCTGGATGCCTAAGGAAAAAACCAATCTCCTCCTGCCTGAGCTCTGGGTTCTGACTTCAACTTAAAGCTACCCCTCCTGGGGGTCACCTGTCTCACCAGCTGGGTAGACAGACCACCAAGTAATCCCCTGGCTGCCTTTCTTTGGGCTTCAGGCACTTATTTTCTTGAACACTGATCTCATACCTTGAATCCTAATCTTCAAGCCTGCCTAACCTGGCCTTTTCTGATGAGCTGCTCTCCAAACCCTCCACTTAAAAGAACTCATCCTGGGTTTACCTTTGGCCTCTAAACCTGAGGTAGAAAAACAGTGAGCTAATGCAGAATCCAGTTCACAAATGTGTTTTGTTTAGCTACAGAGCATGTTCAATTTCACTTAATTCCCAACATTAAAAACCAGGATATTTTAAATTGAAACCCCTGAGTACTGTTGGCGGGAATGTAAAATGGTACAGCCTCTATGGAAAACAGTATGGTGGTTCCTCAAAAAATGAAAAATAGAGTCACAATGTGATCCAGCAATTCCACTATGGGTACATAACCAAAAGAACTGAAGGCTGGGGCTCGAAGAGATATCTGTACAACCGCGTTCACAGCAGCATTATTCACAAAAGCCAAAAGGTGGAAGCAACCCAAATGTCCATCAACAGATGAATGGATAAACAAAATGTGGTACATACATACAGTGGAATATTATTCAGCCTTAAAAGGGAAGAAAATTCTGACACGTGCTGCAACACGGATAAAACTTGAGGACACTGTGCTAAGTGAAATAAGCCTATCACAAACGTACAAATACTGTCTGATTCCACTTGTATGAGATACTTAGTCAAAATCACAGAGACAGAAAGCAGAATGTGGTTGCCAGGGTCTGGAGGGAAGGAGGAATGGGGAATTAGTGTTTAATGGCTACAGAGTTTCAGTTTTGCAAGATGAAAAAGTTCTGGAGACTGGTTACACAAGAATGTAAATGTACTTAAAGCCACTGAGCTGTAAACTTAAAAATGGTTAAGATGGTAAATTTTATATGTGTTTCATTACAATTTTTTAAAGTCAGAACATTTCAGTCTTCATTTGAAAAAGTCAGATCTGATACCTCAGGACCTAGATTCCCACCTGTCAACCATCTCCAATTTACCACTAACCACCATCCTACATCATTCTTTTATCTGTCTGGCTTCTTTACGCATGTGAATTTGTGGCTCCTGCTCTAAACCCAGAGCATCACCTTTCACAGTATAGCCCTCCAATGTCAGTCCCCAGCTGGGCAAGCTAACGGTCTTGTCTTTGGTGGAGGGGCCAATACCCTCACCCCTCAGTGACTGATGACAAACACTAGCACAATTAAGAGCACCCCTAAAAAGCTCTATGCCAAACCTTGCCCCAAACACACTCTGCCTTTCCTCCTTTTCTCTCCATTTATCTAAATATTGTTCTTCCTCACTCCTCACTCATCTATGAAACCTCTATTGACTCTAATTCACAAGAGGTTCTTCCTTCTCTCATGTTCTGTATGTAGCATTTAGCATCTGTACTGCTGTATTGTTAGTTATCTTGTCGGTAGACATCCCACCTATCCAGTTATACTCCAAGCCCCTCATTCATTCAACAAATACAAAGCAGCTATCTAGGCCAAACATTGTTTTAGGTACTGGGGTTACAGTGGTAAATCAGAAAAACAAGGTCCCTGCCATCATGGAGCTTACCTTCCAGTGGGTAAAGAAGTAAAACATTTCAGATATTGATAAACATTGTGGGGGAAAAGTGAAGCAGGATAATGAGATAGGGAGTCATCAGTGATTAGGCAGAGCGGTCAGTAATAGCCTTTTTGAAAAAATATATTGAGCCGAGACCTGAATGATAAGAGGGAGCCAGCCATGAGAAAACCATGGGAAAGAGCACTCCAGTCAAAGGGAACAGCAAGTGCAAAGACTCGGCTTCAGGAATAGAAATAGCCAGTATGGCTAAAGCATAGGGAATGAGGAAAGACAGTAGTACAAGATGAGGTCAAGGAGGTAAGAAAGGGCTTAGATTCTAGGTGATTTACGAGGGTGATCAATATTTCATACTTCCTAATATTTTAAGGGCAGGCGTTCAATAAAGAGTTGAGTATCATCACCATTGACCCGTTTGAAAATACCCACAGTTATTTTTGATCCCAATTATCTCCTTGTTACCGGATGACTTTTCATCCCTTCAACACACACTTCTTCAGCACTATCGTCTGGCACAGGGAACTGCTCACCCCTTTAATGAAGGTGGGTTTGTCCTTTATGCCAAAGTTCCAGAGCAAGATATCTCCCCCTTTGGAACCCACAGCCAGGGTGCTGGGGTGAGTTGGGTGCCACGCCAGGGATGTGGCCCTCCTGTCAAAAGGGGCAGCCTTTTGGAATATCCGGTAAGAAGCCAGAGAGTTCAAAAAGGACTGCTGGAGACCCTGATACAGAGAGAAAAAAATTAAGTTGAATTAAAACGTAAGGGTAAATTGCCAATCTCTGACTCCCGCATAGATAAGTGGGGTCAGGTCCTCCCACTAAAGGAAAAATAACTGCCTGACTCTGTGCATAAAAATATTTGCAATATACATGATCTAATCATGGAAAGCAAGGAGGCAGGGTGCATTCCTGCTGGGACGCCCTACAGCATAGGACTTCTACATGGCTGAGTGCCCAGTGGGCACTTCTACATGACTGAGTGCCCAGGAGTCAACAAGATGGGGGTGATCTGACCACTCCGCCGACCCACTGAACCAACCCAGCATCTAATTTTGGACCATCCAGCAGTAAAAAAAAAAAAAAAAGGCACCATGCAAACCCTTGAGCTCTTCAGCCAGGAAACGCCTCACCTGCTGTAGTGATGGCCAGGCAGCTGTGCCCAGCTTATGCTGGTGGAGGGCCCTGACGATGCTGCATGGTGGCGGGACCCGCAGGCTAGCCAACCCCGCCCAAAGGCAGCCTGAGTCAAATCTTCTGCTAGGACCTGCCAAGCAGAACAGACACATATTTTCCGCTCCAATCTCACTCAAAGATTTTTCTGCTGAAACATCCCCAAAAGAAAGCCTTGTTCCTTCATTCGGCATAGACAATCTCTCTTATCATCTCCTAAGGTTTTTCCACGTTCTGCTCAGTCTCACCCAGCACAACAAATAAATAGTGAGTAGGAATTCAGCCCCTTCCAAAAAACATTCCCCAAAATAGTACTTCTGAAGTGAAACTATGATCTTGCGGGGTTCCTGAGAACTGAGCCAAAGAAACACATGAGAACTGCAGAACTCTTCCCAGTTTGGGCTGGAAAACTAGCGATAGGGTTGGGTGACAATTTAAAAGTTATATATAAAGCACAATAAAAAGATTTTAGGACAGCATAGAAGTGACTTTTTGGGAAAAGCAGTTTCTTTAAATCCTATATTAAAATAATGTAGAGGTGACCAGTGGTTGGCCCTAAGTCCAATCTCTTCTCCTTAAAACCAGCAGATCCATAGGGTCCGGTGTGGCGCTAAATTCGCTAGGCTACTTTGGGGAAGGCAGATCCACCTAGAATAGGAATAAAGCAACTCTGGATTACCAACATGTATTTGAGGACCTGATCTCTATGAATCCCGCCTCGTGACAACCAATTCTTTCTTCTCATGAACAAAAAAAACACTTCATCAACAACCCCCTGTCTTTGGAGTTCCCTACATTCCTTATAGCCCCAGGTTCAAGCCCCAATAAACCCCTAAGAATGAGTTTTCGAAGGAAGGAAGGAGGGAAATGGGAGGGTTTCCGCAGTTAAACCAAGGACATACAGCTAGCAATCGTGACTAGAGAAATTAAGTACACACACCACTAGGCAAAGTAGGATTATCTTAAGCAGTCCTCAGTGTGTAAAAATTCTGGTACAAACAAGGAATTTGAAAAGTCCATTGTGTCTGTTGTAATGGAGCTCATCTGCCTCTTCCTGTCACCTGAGGGAGGTTAAGCGCAAGCTCTAAGGTGTCATAGGACCTGCAGACAAAATGCAGAGCCTGAGGCGTTCATGATTTGGGACGGCCTCAGGGACCCAGGCGCACCCACCCCCCACTCCAGCCTCCTGTGTGAGAACCCCAAATGGCGGAATTAATTAAAGCAGCAGGCGCAGGCAGTACCGGGGCCCTTCAAACAGAGCTTCTTGGCCTCGGGCTCCAGCTCCCAGGGGCTTCTGTTCCTCTTGCTCTTGGGGCGCACAACCACCTCGGGGGTCTTCTGGGTTTCTGGGCGTTTCCTGGGAGCCATGGCGTCCTCCGTGCGAAGGGGTACTATGCCTTATGCCGAGATGACCGACGAAAGATTGAGAAGCTTCTGGGGAAAAACAAGGCGGGGACCACAGAACCCGCGGAGCCACAGGTAGGCCAACTAAGCCAACTTCCCGCCAAACAGGCTCACCGGCAAGGCGGGGACGCGCGCGGAGAGATGGGAAGTGTGTGAGGGGAGGGCCTCATCCGCTCCCCAGAGAAAAGGGATACCGCCTACGTGTTGGCCCTGAGCTAGTCCAAGTCAGCTGACCTGCCAGAAATAAACATGGCCGTTGGTGTTCGGCCTCGCAACTTGAAGCCTCTTCAGACGCGGCGCTGCCAGGCCTCTGGGCCCCGCCCCCGCCCCAGACCGGATGCTAATCAAGGCTTCGGCTCCGCCTTCTCCACCTTCTACTTGGCGACCACGCCCTCTCGGGTTGTGTGATTGGCTGATCCGTGAGTAGGCTTTGTAGAAAGCAAACCGCATCCCGGCGGTGGAAACCGAGCTGATTCTGCCTGCTGGCTTTGCGGTCGATGTCAATTGCTTATACTTCTCCAGCTTTGACGAATCCCAGCGTCTCTGTGGAGAGTGGTTGAAACTCGCAGCTTTTAATTAAAGTTTCCCCAAACCTGCTTAGTGTCCTCCTAAGGAGCAACCCGGGGCAGTGATGATGGGCCGGAGAGCGTGCGGCTAACTGCCCAGGCTGAGGTCTTGTGCCAAAGACCATTGCAGTGAGCCTCATAGGCGTCCCACCCGGCCCGACAGGAGACAGCTCTGATGCACCCCGCTTTCTGCGTCGAGCCAGGCAGGAGATGGGGTTGGTCGGGAACTGCTGGTCCTTTCCTTCCACCATCTAAGTCAGGTGCCAGGTGCTTTGGGAGAGTGACAGGAGACAAAAATGCATTAATGGTAGATCCTGCATTCAAGGAGCTTTCAGACAGGTAGGGACAAGAGAGAGTGCCAAAAAAAATAATAACTCTTGGAAAGAAATGATTGCTCCTAAAGAAAAATTGGAAAAAGCTTTCTTGATGGGAAGATCAGCTCAGGGTGTTAGAAATGGCAGCCAGCAGGGGAAAGGGCAAGCTAATGGCTTCTCCCCTGCAGGCCTGTAGCTGTGTTTTCAGAGCTGTGTTACAGAAGCAAGCTGCCCTCTCCCCCTTACTCAGACCAGCCATTCGTTTCACCTCAGCGGGCGCTCATTTCTGGAGGATCCTGAAGTATGAGAAACAGCCCTGCCCCTAAATAAGGTTTACAATCTACTAAGAAGAAAAATACATGCTAGGGCTTCCCTGGTGGTGCAGTGGTTAAGAATCTGTCTGCCAATGCAAGGGACACGGGTTCGAGCCCTGGCCCGGGAGGATCCCACATGCTGCGGAGCAACTAAGCCCGTGCGCCACAACTAATGAGCCTGTGCTCAAAGGCCGCAAGCCACAACTACTGAGCCCACGTGCCACAACTACTGAAGCCTGTGCGCCTAGAGTCCGTGCTCCACAACAAGAGAAGCCACCGCAATGAGAAACCTGCGCACTGCAACAAAGAGTAGCCCCCGCTCACCGCAGCTAGAAAAAGCCCACACACAGCAAGGACGACCCAACACAGCCAAAAATAAAAACAAATAAATAAACTTATTAAAAAAATATACGTGTGAAACAAGTCAAACAATTCAGGCTAGAACACAGTTGAGTACTAAACTGTGGTATGCCAACCAAGACTTTTAGATGCATTCAGAAAAGATACTCTAATGGAGAAAGTAGTATTTAGGAAAGCCTCACGGGGAAGATGGGGTTTTGTGGAGTTTGCTGGGGAACGGAGAATAGCATCCTAAGAGGAGAAACAGATTGATGAAAGTTAGGAATGGGTGTGGGTTATGAGAAAGAGAAAAGCAGCTCCTGGCATCTGGGTGCTGGCCTGGTATTATTAGCTAGGCCTTAGTGTTCTGTAGAAATAATTTTGCAAATCATCAGCACAGACAAGGCCATTCTGTGATCACGATAGATCAACACAAAAACATAATCACTGATGTTTGAACACAGGCAAAAGTATGAACATTATTCTAACCACAGAAATGACCAAACATCCCCCTGTTATTTTGGCTAATATGAATGACTGCAGATTCTTTGTTAATCACAGCCTTAGCTTTGCTTCATTCTTACTGATAGCCAATCACAGAATCACCCCTGTTTCCTGACAGCCTCCAATACAGAGCAAAACCCCACTTCTCTGATCCGTTATACAAACCATCCAACACAAGCCAATCCTATTTTGTTTTTTGGGTTGTTTTGTTTTGTTTTGTTTTTCTGGCCGCAACGCACAGCATGTGGGATCCTAGTTCCCCGACCAGGGAATTCGGGCCCTTGGCAGTGAGACCACGGAGTCCTAACCACTGGAATGCCAGGGAATTCCCTCCTGTTTCTTTCTAATACTTTCTTCCAGAGATGTCCCACCCTTCCCCATGGTATGCATCCTCTGTTGCAATGAGCAATAGACCCAGAGTTCAACTACAGGAGTGTCCCTGATAGTATTTGGCTTGGGGGCATTTATAGGTAGATTAGGAGGCAGCTTGAAGAGGAGGAAATTGATCACATTAAGGATTTGGGCAAAGTAAGAGAGGACAGATAAAGGGGGAGGTTGAATGGCAAGCAGAAGAATTCATTCTACTGACGTTTATCAAAAACCTACACTGTTCCTGGCATTATTCCAGTCAAAAAGAATGCTGACTTTGCTGTACAGTAGAAATTAACACAACATTGTAAATCAGCCATACTTCAATAAAATTAAAAACAAAAATGCTGATATGAAAAATGTTCTTTCCCCCCATGGAGTGTGCCTTTTTTTTTTTTTTTTTTTGCGGTACGAGGGCCTCCCACTGTTGTGGCCTCTCCCATTGCGGAGCACAGGCTCCGGACATGCAGGCTCAGCGGCCATGGCGCACGTGGTGTGTGCCTTTTAACAGACAAATAAACCTAAAGCTACAGTATTGTGTGACAAGCTGGGTGAGAGAGGAAGCGTTCGATTCACGTGGGGTGGGGGTGGGGTACAGAAAAAGGATGCTTGAACTCAGCTTGGAGTGAGGTAAAGAAGGGGCAGTGTTGGGACTTCCCTGGCGGTCCAGTGGTTAAGACTCCTCACTCCCAATGTAGGGCACGCGGGTTCGATCCCTGGTCAGGGAACTAAGATTCCACATGCCATACGGGCATGGCCAAAAAATTTAAAAAAAAAACAGTCAAGGAAATGTTCCCAGAGAAGGTGACACTTAAGCTGAATCTTGAGAGAAGACTGAGGGAGGGGAGAGTGGGAGAACATTCCAGGCAGAAGGAGTAGAAAATGGAAAGGCAGGAGGGTTATAGCCGTTCATGAGCAAAGGAAATGTCCTGCTTAATGCCAGATTTTCCCACCATCCCTTTTTAGGATCGAGAAGTCTTCCATGATGGATTAAAAAACAAACAAACAAACCACTGTGAGCAGTGAAAACCTGCCTTGCACATACCAGTAAAGCGCTTTGCCTCAGGTTGTGTGTTGGGCCATTCTTACCCTGAGTTTTGCTGTTCACTGCAAAGCAGCTGCTGAGGGACTTGATGTCATCCATTCCCATCTGATGAACCGTCGGGTGCAGGGTGGATAAAAGTATTTAATACATTTTTTTTGACGCAGCTAATCTGATAATGAGGTGAATGGTACAGTATTGCTCTGGTTTCATGCCACGGAGAGGCTGTGCCATGACACCACGTTTACAGATATCTTGGTTCTAACTGTGACACTACTTTTGACATAAGGCATCACAAGGCAATTCATTCAAAAGCTGCTGGTGATAACAAATCAGGGTCTCGTGTTTGCACTGGAAGCTGGGCAGACCATGAGCGTGACCCTAAATAATGCCAGTTTCTTTGATCTGCAAAACAATATGTGGCTTAGGTGTTTTCTGGAATAAATACTATGGCACAGTGGAAAGAGCATTGTACTTAGACTGTGTATGTGATCTTGGAGTCATCATTTCACTTCTCTATGCCTTAGTTTCCTCATCATAAAATAAAGGGGAGAGAAGATGTGGTCTCTCAGATCCTTTCCAGTTTTAAAATCTGTGATTCTATGACTTGCCGTTAAAGCAGCAGAAACCAGTGACTGCTTTCAACTCTGGCCTCCCTGTGGGAAGTTTCCATCTAGTAGGAACTATTTTCCTGTTGCAGGCTGATACATGACTCTGATTCTGATCAAGCTGTCGATGGATCCAAACATTCTGCTGAGTCTGCAAAACCATCCATAATCCACACGGATGGTGTGTGCAGGCTTCCCACACACAGTTACTGCATGAAGTGGTTTGCAAATGACAGCCTCAAGGACTCTGCAGCATTTGCAGGGAACTGAAGTTTAAATTCCTCCTAAAGGTTTGGAAACAGACTGAATACAGCATCCAGGGTCCTTGTTGCTTGGCATCTCCAATACATGTTTAACTGCCCCAGTATGAATAGATTTATAATAAAGCGAAATGAAAGCATGCTTCCTGCCCTCTGGGAACAGCATCAGTTTTCAAAAATATAATTTTGGGTAGCTTTGGAAGTGTCAAACAGCTGTGTAAATACCCCAAAACCCCACCTTCTGTCTCTGCTGTGCGGGATGAGGCACCATCCACACACTAAATCAATATCCTGTCATGAAATACCACTGGTGCAGGATGCCAGGAAACTTCTCTAGGAAGCCAGAGTTACAGGGCAGTTGCCAGAGTGCTGAAATAATATACGAAAGTGCTTTGCAAACTGTAAAGTGTTCTACAAATAGAAGTTGTTATATAATCTCCCGGCAGCATGTTATTTACTGATAAGGTTTGATAAAGGTGGTGAAGAAGCTGTTCTCAAGAGTTCTCACCAGTCGCTAAGCCATCATGGAAAGAGTGGGGACCAGAGAATCAGAAATCAGGGGTTTGAGTTCTGCCAATGCCTTCTCCTCACTCTTTTCATGCCAAAGGTCTCGAGGACTGCAAAAATCCCAAGTGGCAGAAATAAAAATAATTCTCTCTGTGGTACAGCCGAGCCAGTGCTCTGCGAGCAGATGAGTCACAGGCTGGTGGGACCGGGAGAACTACATTTACATCACTTTACATTCCGCTCTTCCCACTCGCCTCTCCACTGCCCTGCTTTGGCTCCTGTCCGTAGGAGCCAATGTCCTGTTATTAGGTCATTGTAACTTCAGCAGCATGTGACAAGAAGCTCGCCCAAGGAACCTCGGCTAACATTCTCCTTGTGGAGGAAGGTGGTGAGCTGCCCAGGTAGCTGTGGTTATAGGTGAAACCGATAGCCTCGGGAAGAGGGTGTTTCTAGGTACAGATTCACACACAATCTCCCCAACACTCCACACTCTGACTGGGCATCATTGCTGGCACATTTACTGTAATTCCCTTCTGTGCTCAAATATCCCGTGTCTAAAGGCCCCAGAATCTGAGCATTTTGTCATAATTACAGGCAGTCTGGAAGAGCAAGCCACATTTGTGTTGGCAGCATTTAGGCTGCTGATCCATTCCACAAAGAGGCACATTTGTGAAATTGGATGAAGGAAGACTGAAAGGCAGCCTGTTTTTTAAGCTCAAGAAGCATTTTACTAGATTTCCAAGGCCAGCAGCTCTGGCCTCCTCTAGCCTCTTGTGGTGGGTTGAATGATGGCCCCTGAAAAGATATATCCATATCCTAATCTCCAGAACCTGTGAATGATACCTTATTTAGAAAAACAGTCTTTGCAGACGTAGTTAAGGATTTCAAAATAAGGAGATCATCTTGGATTATCCAATTAGACTGTAAATCCAGTGGCAAGTGTCCTTAGAAGAGTGAGGCAGAGGGAGATAAGACACAGAGACAGACACACAGAGAAGATGATGTGAAGAAAGAAGCAGAGACTGGAGTAATATGGCTATCAACCAAGGGATGCCAAAGAAGCTACCAGATTGCCAGCAGCCAACAGCAGCCAGCAGAAGGGCAAGGTAAGATTCTCCCCCAGAGCCTGGGGAGGGAGTGTGGCCCTACCAACACTCTGGTTTTGGACCTTTGACCTCCAGAACCGTAAGAGAAGAAATTTCTGCTGTTTTAAGTCACCAGTTTGTTCTATTTGTTATGGCAGCTCTAGGATGCTAATATACTCAGTATCTGCCATGGGTGGTCAGTATCAGCAAGAAGGAAAAATCCGCTGGCGAGCCCTCACATTCCCACTTCCTAGCTGTGTCCTAAAGCGGATCTGCACCTCTCTAAGTCTCTTTCCTCGTTTGTAAACTGGGAAGAATAAGTCCAACTGGACAGGGTTGTTACGAGGCTGAGGTGACCAAGTGCTGAGCAGCATACCTGCGATTCCACAGATACTCCACAAACTTCCCCCCGATCCCCTTTGTCCAGCCTCACCTCAGGCACAGAGCTCCCATTCTGAGGTTGAGCTGCACAGTTTCTATACCTTCTCCCAGGTCTCGGGCTCATCAGTGAGATTCAGGATAGTGCCTGGCCCTGCCTTTTTGACACATTCTCAGATCAACATCTCAAACCTAAACTGTCCAAAGTGAAGTCTGTGGACTTCCCTGGTGGTCCAGTGGTTAGGACTCTGTCCTTTCACTGCTGAGGGCCCAGGTTCAATCCCTGGCCGGGGAACTAAGATCCCACAAGCCCTGTGGTACGGCCAAAAAAAAAAAAAAAAAAAGACAAAGTGAAGTCTGATCCTCCCCTCTTCTCCTGCCTCTTTACCATTTTCCCCATCCCAGTAAATGACCTGTCTATGTAGATACTCAAGCTGAAAACCAGGGAGTCATTTTTACTTTGTTTTAATCTATTTTTATTTTTCAACTTCTCATTTTGAAATAGTTTCAGACTTACAAAGAGTTGCAAAAACGTTACAAAGAACTTTTGTTTTAATGTTTATTTATTTATTTTGGCTGCACCGGGTCTTAGTGGCGGCACGCAGGATCTTTAGTTGCAATATGTGGACTTCTTAGCTGTGGCATGCATGCAGGATCTAGTTCCCCGACAAGGGACTGAACCCCGAGCCCCCTGCATTGGGAGCGCAGAGTCTTACCCACTGGACCACCAGGGAAGTCCGAACAAAGAATTTAAATATACTCTTCCCTAATTCCCCAAATGTTACATCATACAGAACCACAATACAATGATCAAGGTGAGGAAATGAACAGGAACGACACTATTACCTAATCAACAAACTTTATTCAAATTTTGTCAAGTGCCCCACTAATGTCCTACTCTGAGTCCTCCAAACTCATGGGAGGGAGTCTTTTTTTAAATATTTATTTTATTTATCTATTTATTTATTTAGGCTGCACCAGGTCTTAGTGGTGGCACACGGGATCTTTGTCACGGCACGCAGGATCTTTAGTTGAGGCATGCGGGATCTTTTAGTTGTGGCATGCAGGCTTCTTAGTTGTGGCATGCATGTGGGATCTAGTTCCCCGACCAGGGATCGAACCCCGGCCTCCGGCATTGGGAGCCTGGAGTCTTATCCACTGGACAACCAGGGAAGTCCCTGGAGGGTGTCATTTTGAAATGTCTCTCCCCCCTACCATGCACACTTGAGCAAATTGTACCGATTCTCTCCCTCGGATACTTCAGGCCACGCACTGAGCACCTCCACGGCTACCACTTAGAACAGGTCCCTATCATCTTGCACCTGATGACTACAGCAATCTCCTAATTGGTCTTCTTCAAATCCAGGAGCCGGTGTAGTTTTTGTGTAAAGGGCTTGATAGTAGATATTTTAGGCTTTGCAGGCATGCAATCACCATTGCAACTACTCAGCTCTGCCACTGCAGTGCCAAAGGAGCCGTAGACAATTTGTAAGCAAGTGAGTGTGGCTGTGTGCCAATAAAACTTTATTGAAAATTTTAATTTCAATAAATAATTGAAATTATTGACACTGAAATTTGAATTCCTTAAAACCTTCACATAACACATAGAGTATTCTTCTTCTTTTGATTCTTTTTAACCATTTAATGATGTAAAAACCATTCTTAGGGCTTCCCTGGTGGCATAGTGGTTAAGAATCCGCCTGCCAATGCAGGGGACACGGGTTTGAGCACTGGTCTGGGAAGATTCCACATGTCGTGGAGCAACTAAGCCTGTGTGCCACAACTGCTGAGCCTGCGAACCACAACTAACGAAGCCCGCACATCTAGATCCCATGCTCCACAGCAAGAGAAGCCACAGCAATGAGAAGCCCGTGCACTGCAACAAAGAGTAACCCACGCTCGCCACAACTAGAGAAAGCCCGCACGCAGCAAAGAAGACCCAATATGGCCAAAAATAAATAAAGTAAAAAAAAAAAAAAGGATGACTTGTATCCTTCTTTAAAAAAAAATAAATAAATAAAAAACATTCTTAGCTTGTGGGCCATCCAGGCTACAGTTTGCTGATCCCCTGCTCTAATCCATTCCTCACACAACATCCAGAAAGACATTCAGATCTCTTCTGCTTAAATTCTGCACTCAGAATAAAACAAAGCCTGCAGTGTCTGGGTGCTGCCTGCCCCTCTTTACCTCACCCTGGCCCTCTCACCCTCTCACTCACCATGCCCTACCCACTCTACCCTTCTTTCCCAGGTCAAGTTCCCATTTCAGAGACTTTGCACACATCAGTCCTTCTGCCTGGAATCCTGTTTTCTAGGTTCCCTCTTTACTTAGCTAACTTCCATTTGTCTTTTGGGCCCTTATGGGGTAGAGAAGCTTAAACTTCCTGAGAGACATCTTCTCTGACCCTCTGCCAATTGAAATTATTTTCCCCTTGTTATTATTCTCTCATAGCACTTATCTTTTTTATTGCACTTTAAAACACATATCACAATTTGTAATTATGTACTCAGGCCTTTGACTTTAATAGGAAACCTCACGGAGTCAGGGACCATGTCTGCTTTGTTTGCACTGGACCAAGCACCCAGCATTGTGTCTTGCATAGTAGGTGTTCCCTGAAAGTCAGCTAAATTAATGGATCCCCCACTAGAACTCCTCTTTCACCAAAAAGGAGGTCCCCAGTGGACTTCGGGGAAGGGCCCCAATGAACTAGGGCAGGCCTGCTGAGCAGAACCCTTGCCTGTGGAGCTGAAACGTGGACTGTGCAACTGGACCTTCCAAAGAATCTGCCCGGGGCAAATTCCTGACCCTGGAGAAACTTCCTCTACGGCCCCTGCTCTGAAACCTGGTACACATTTCCACTCTAATGCCATCCGTCTGCTGTTCTTCCTGTGTTCCAACCCAGAGACAGCCTCCCCCACTAAGGTTAACCCTTCTCAATAACTCGGACAAGTTTTTCCACCTGGGGTTGCCTGAGATCTGAAAAACATAGCTGTTGAATCAGAGTACTTTACTCAGCTGCCCATCTGGAATGCTGGGGCAATGTCCAGAGGCCACAGAGACAGACAGCAGCCTTCGGAGGAGATAAACCTTGCCTGCAGCCCTCTGCCTGCCCTAATCTACACTCTGAAGGGCTGCCAGAGTTATCTTTTAAAAGGATAAATCTGATCTAGTCACTTCCATTCATACTCCTCACTGTCTATAGGATAAAACCCAAACTCCTTAGCCCATCTTGCAAATCACCGTTCAATCCCAACCCATCTTTCCAGCCACATCTTTCGTCTGCCTCTACCCCATCCTGAACTCAATGTTCTAGATATTCTAGCCGGGAACTGTCCAATACAGTTGCCACTGGCCACACGTAGCGAATACATTTTTAATTAATTAAAATTAAATTAAATTTAAAATTCAGGAACTTCCCTGGTGGTCCAGCGGGTAAAACTCCATGCTCTCAATGCAGGGGGCCCAGGTTCGATCCCTGATCGGGGAACTAGATCCCCCATGCATGCTGCAGCTAACAGTCTGCGTGCCGCAACTAAGAAGTCCGCATGCTACAACTAAAGATCTTGTATGCCGCAACGAAGTTTCCGCGTGTCGCAAGTAAGATCCGGTGTAGCCCAAATTAATTAATTAATTAATTTAATTAAAATAAATTAATAAAATTCAGTTCCTCTATCACACTAGCCACATTTCAAGTGCTCAATAACCACACGTGGCTAGTGACTACCATATTGGATAGCACAGCTATTTTCCATTAATGCAGAAAATTCTATTTGGACAGCACCGTTTCAGACAATAAGACCCATCACCATCTCCTAAAACAAAACTCTTTATCTTAATGATATATTTTACACATAAGTACATTCTCATTGTTAATTTTCAAACATTACAAAACTCTCCCTCACCAATTCTTTCTAGACAGAATCATCAAAATCAGTTTGGTGTATAGTCTCTGAATATTTTGAGTGTTCTGCTTTTTCTTCAACAGTGTCTTGGAGGTTTTCATATAAGAGCACATCTCTACCTCCCCTGTGCTTTAGTTATTGCAGAGTAATCCAAGAGCATGAATGGACTTTAGGTTATTCAACCATTGCCGCCTTTTTTTTTTTTTTTTTTTTGCGGTACGCGGGCCTCTCACTGTTGTGGCCTCTCCCGTTGCAGAGCACAGGCTCCGGACGCGCAGGCTCAGTGGCCATGGCTCACGGGCCTAGCCGCTCCGCGGCATGTGGGATCTTCCCGGACCGGGGCATGAACCCGTGTCCCCTGTATCGGCAGGCGGACTCTCAACCACTGCGCCACCAGGGAAGCCCCATTGCCTTCTTTTTTTAAAAAAATTAATTTTTTTATTTATTTACTTTTGGCTGTGTTGGGTCTTTGTTGTTTCACGCGGGCTTTCTCTAGTTGCCGCAAGCGGGGGCTACTCTTCGTTGGGGTGCGCGGGCTTCTCATTGCAGTGGCTTCTCTTGATGTGGAGCACGGGCTCTAGGTGCACAGGCTTCAGTAGCTGTGGCCCGCGGGCTCTAGAGTGCAGGCTCAGTAGTTGTGGCGCACGGGCTTAAGTTGCTCCGAGGCATGTGGGATCTTCCTGGACCAGGGATTGAACCTGTGTCCCCTGCACTGGCAGGCGAATTCTTAACCACTGTGCTACCCAGGAAGTCCCTCAACCATTGCCCTCTTGATGGACATTTGTTTCCAGTTTTTCCCTATTGCAAACAATACTATATGCAAACATCCTTGTATCCTTTTCTGGACTTGTACATGTTTGTCTACGGTAGATACCGAAAAGTGGAATTGCTGGGTCACCAGGTCATATGCTAACACCTCTGGGGCTTGGCACACCCAGGTGCTCCCGCCTAGAATGCCTCTCCACATGACTAACTCCTGCTTATCAAAACCAGTCAAGTGTCATCACCTGGTGAGAAGTGGTCTCTTCTGCTTCTGTTTTCCCATAGTACTTCCTGTCCATATCGTATCATTGTCATACCCTTAGGACTCAGCCTTATTTATCTTTGTATTCAACACCAGCATAGGGCTTAGCATAAAGCAAAAATTTAAATGTTTTCTTAACTGGATGAATGAATGAATAAATAAACACATGAAGGTACAGTGGTTAGGACATTCCAGAAACTCAAGGTGAGTGAGTCTGTGAATGTTGTGAACTTGGGCTTTGGACCAACCTGCCACCTGGTGCCCCGGGCCAAGCTACCTCTGGGTTTCTGTCTATCCAGCCCTCTGACCTTGCGCATCTCATCTTGAACTCTGTTCAAGTTGGGTACCTCACTGATGGAGCCGTGTGAGTGTGTAGGGGCTCTGGCCGCAGCACAGAAATCTGAGCACTGGGGCAGCACTAGGATGGGGTTGGCTTTCCAAGGTCAGCTCTGTCTCCTTTCACCCTTGAAACAGCTCAGTATGCTCAGGTTTTGTTGTTGGTTTTTTTTCTCTCCCTACAGTACCTTAGGGGCAATTAAGATCAGCGGCAACATTTGTGCTCTCTGCCTCCAGATTTGAATCCAAGGGAAGCCAGATGTTTTCCACTCCGCATTCCCTTCTCCTTGTGGTCTGATGAATAGCCCTGGTTTTTTTTTTGTCTCTCTGTGGCCTGGCTTCCCTAGATCCCAAAGCCTGGCTTGCAGTCTTTATTTTTAATAGGGTTTTAATAGGTGGCTCCTGTAATTAATTTCATTCTTGTGTTTTCACACTTTCTCTCCAGGTGCCTAAAGCCCCCAGGCACTTGGTGGGATGTTAACTGATTTTGAATAATACAAAACAGTATGGCTGTCATTAGATATTACCTCAGCTCCTCTCATTTGCAGTCGTTTTATAATCATTAATTGCCTGGGGCACATGCCCGTTTGGGAGGTCAGCCCAGTCACCTGTCATGTTTCATAGAGGTAGAAACAGAGAGATGCAGAAAAGGGACTTGTCCAAGCCCCAACAGAGAGTGGGTGTTGAAACTTGTTTCAGAAGCTGCACCCTGAAAGCGCCAAGTCAAGGATCCACTACTCAGGTACGATTGGCCAAACACGGCTTGTCTCGGGTGCCCCATAGGCGGTTTCACCCTCCCACAAGGACTGCGGAGCGAGTCAGCCCTCAGCGGCTAAAATTACCACCTGAAATTACCCGCCATTCTCTTCAGGGCCCCTTTCCATTTTACGAGCGGATTTATCTGCACAAAGAACGCGTCCGTGATTCCTCCCGGATTTAGAAACTACATAGTTTTGCTATTTTTAAAGCCGCCGTTTACAAATCCATACACACGTACTCACACTCCTCGGGGAGTGGGGGTGGGACGGGCTTGCGGGGAGTGAGGACGAAGAGTACGTGCTGGAAAGAGAACAGCGTGGCTCTTGGCTTCCCAGAGAGCCGCGCGGTCCCCTGGGGGCGCACTCCTCGGAGCGCGTGGCGGGGTTCGCAACCGCCAGCCATGTGCGCGGTCTAGACCCTCTGAGTGCCCCCGGCGTCGGACCAAGCACACCTGCGCTCCCTCCCTCCTGCCAGGCCGCCTGGTCACTGGGCCCAGGAGGGAGAGGGAGGGGCGGGGAGACCGAGCAGGTGGCGATTAGGTCAGCCTCAGAACATTCTTGGACCGCTCCAGCAGTGGATATAAATAACCGATGGACAGGCTCCGAAAAATCCCGGGGTGGGGGGCAAGGGGGTGAGGAAGAGGGATTTATTAAGGGGCGGGGGAGTGGCATCGTGGCGATCTGCAAAGATCTACTAACAAAGGGGGTGGAGGGGCGAAGGGATTTAAGAATGAATCGTGGTACAAAATCTGGGAATAAGAACACGGAGGGGGAGGAGCTCGTGCCGTTCTGCCCCACCTCCACTACTTGTCTGCCCAGTCCTCAGAATGGGCCCTCGGATTGGCAAGGAGGGCTGTGCGAAGAAAGGGCACGGCTTTGGAGTCCCGACCCTGCCCGACTACAGATCTTGTGCAAGCTACTAAAGGTCACTGAGCCTCAGTTTTTTCATCTATACGATGGGAGTCCTAATGCTTACAAGGAGATGATTGTGAGCCTCGTGGGAGTTAAGAAAGGTGTGCTCAGCAAAAAGAGTAAGGCAGGGTAGCCCCCAGACCTCCCTCCGAAGGGAGCCAGTGCAGGCCCGATCCCTTCGCATTTCCACCGCTCTCCCAGGCTCTGCGGAGGCCGGGGAGGGGCAAAGCCGAAATCTGACTCCCTATAGCCGCGCGGCGCCACCCTGGGGAGTCGGCCCTGGCGCTTCTCAGAGGGGAGCCGAGACCCCACGGCCCGCGCCTCGGGAAGCGCCGGTCGCTGCTATGCCGGCAGCCCCTGCCCCGGCCGCTGGCCGGTGGGGTTGCGGCCGCAGCAGCGAGGAGAGGGCGGGGCCGGGGGCTGGGCTTCCCGGGGGAGGGCCCGGCGCGCACCGGGAGGCGGCGGCCCGGGCCCGGGAGCGGCAGGACTTGGGCCGGAGCGTGGCCGGACCCCCACCCGCCGAGGCGCCCAGGGAGGACGCGGTGAGTGCTGCCCGGGCGGGGCGGGGAGGCGGCGGCGGGAGCCGCGGCTCGAGCACGCCCTCTCCTCCTCCGGCTCCTGAAGTTTGCAATGGCAGTGACTCCCTCCCCGAGCCCCCGGCCACCGCGCTCTGCGGGAGGACAGCAAGAGCTGCCGCCGAGCCGAAGGGGTCTATTACCTGCGGCGCCGCGCACCCGGCGGGGACCTGCCGGGGAGAGGGAGGCGTCGGGGCTGGCGGGCCACACCATCTCCTGGGGCCCCTAAAAGGCCCCAATCCGCCCTGGGACCCCAGTAGGGGTCTTACTCCCCAGGACCCCTCGCCCTTAGCAAAGAGCCCCAGTTCCTGGGGCCGCAGCCCCGGGCAACCATCTGCAGTTCGAGGCGGCGCCGGCCAAGGCAGGGTGCGCCCCCTCCCCTCAGCGATGACCGGCTGGCCCCACCCCCGCCGAGACCAAGTTCAACAAGTTTGCCCAAGAAGTCCTAGCTAGAGTCTCCATGGCTAGGCCTGGCCCGGCCGCTCCGCGTGGGCTCCATGGGCTCCGGGTCGTGCAGCGCCGGGCCCGCAAGAGGGCCAGGTCGAAGGGAGCCGTCCTTAAGGGTTGAGGTTAGAGACGGCAGCCCCTGGCCTCCGAGGTCTGGTGTGAGCGCTCCGGCTTTGGAGCGCGTCATCAGGGAGCAGGCACCTCAGGCGGCAGGTCGGGTTTCCAAAAGCGCCCCTTTGTTATGCCCCTCCCTGGCCCTGCCTCCTCTTCTTTCCCCGCGCTACCCCCTCCCCCAGGCTCCCGGGCCTCTCTGGCTGCTGGTTCCAGTCGCTCTTGCCTAAGTACCCCTCTCTGGACCAGTCGACCGGCCCCTTCTGTGCCTTCAAATCCTCAGGCTGCGGGCAGATCGTGAGGGGCGGCTGGGAGAAGAGGTCCTGAGGCCAAGCCCGTGCCTCAGGACAGAGGATGGGCAGGGCAGGGCAGCAGTGCTCCCTCCCAGGGGCATGCCCCCGGCTTCTGGAAAGGGTGGGGGCTGGTCTGGTTGGGGGTACATACCAGCCTCAGGTAAGGGAGTGGGTTCTTCCCTGAACTTCAAGACTCCCTACCTTGGCTTAGCAAGCTGTGAGGAGACCCTGCCAAGCCCCAGAGGACTTGTCCCAGCCCAGTAGGTGCTGGCTCCATGGGCTGGGAAGGTTCATTATCTGCTTTCTGAGCACTTGCTGGTGGTGGAGCGTGTTCTGGGGACCAATCTGGGTCTCTGCTGGGGTCAGGAGGCACAGGGTGCTGGCCCTTCTCCGCAGGGGCCAAGGCACAAGGCCCACCCCTGCTGCTAGGTCCCGTGGGGCAGTGGGGCCTGGCTGTGCCTGGGGCTTGGGCTTGTGTTTGCTCTGGGAGGCTGAAGGGAGCAGTGCCAGCCCTGCACACACAGCTTGCTCTGTTCTGGGGCCAGAGAGAGGGAACGGGTGGGGGGCAGCTCTCCCGGGAGCCAGGAGCCCAGAGGCTGGAGCAGGCAGGGGGCCCAGGCCCCTGGATGCCTGACTGGGACAGCTCTGAGGCCCTGGGATTTACAGCTGCAGCTGGGTTTCTCTCCATCTGGTTGGCAAGTCCTTTCTGGGTAAGTGGGACAGACTCAAGAGGAAGCAAGGGGAAGTGCTGAGGACCCTGGTGGGGCCAGCTGCTCTGCTCCTCTCCTGCTCTGGGCCCAGGCACCTCCACTGTAGGCCTGAGCTCTCCCTCCTGTTAGCTGAGTGGTGGAAGCCCACTCAGGCCATGCTTTCTCAAAGCTGCTATAGCCAGTGGGTTTCCTGGTCTTCAGGTGGATGTCATTTGTTTTCTCATTCAGCTACTAACTAACTCCAGTGCCTGCAGAAACACAAACTGGACCCTCAGGAAGTCTCTGCCAGTGACTGGGGACAGATCCTGTCCTGTAGTCACAACCCAATGGGATATAGCCAGGTGGGAGATGGGGATGGAGGAATGGGCGGGGGGCTGGAGAAGGTGCCTCACTCTGAGTTTTGAAGGATGGGGAGAGATTTACCAGTTTGGGGAGTACTGTGATAGAGCCCTGCTTTGGGAGCAACAAGCACACTGTCCTCCTGGGTCTGGCGGTGTCCCTTGGGCTTGCTCAGAGGAGGAAGTGATTTCCTTCTAGGGGCTTGAATTGATGCTGGGGACAGCTGAGACCCTGCCCAGAGACAGGAGGGGAGTGGCCGCATGCCACTGTGTCCTCTAGCCCCTGGGGGTGGTGGCTCTGGGGTTGGAATCTGCCTTGTCCTCCTCCGCAGTTCTGGAGCACACTGTCATAACTGGCTGATCACCTGTCTGACACCCCGTGCTGCCCCATACTCTGGGCTTTCTGAGGGTGGGGCTGAGTTACTCATTATCCACGGAGCCCTTTGGGACCTCATAGTGGATGCTGTGGAGCAGGATGTGTGTCCCTCGTGACTGTCGGGCCCCTCACATTTCTTGTTCATTGCCTGGTTTGAGTCTTGTACCGGCCCTGGCACGGAAGCAGACCAGGAGGTGGAATTTCCATCTTAGGAGGGAGCTGAAGCCCCTTAGGAGAGGACAGTCTAATGCACTTGTTCGAGCTTCATGGCCAAGATAAGACTCAGGCCTCTTGGTTCCCAGTCTGCTCTTCCCAGCACGGGGAGCTACTGCAGTGTGGCTGGGCACCCTCTGACCTGGCCTGGTCTGGTAAAGGGTCGCCTTGTTCAAGGAGAGGCCACAGAGCCCTGGCTTGGGCAGGCGTCCTCTTGTCTCATCTGCGGTTGGGGCAGTGAGAGGCTCTCTGCCCACTACCCACCCCCGCCGGCCATGTAATCCCCAGCTGGACCATGTGACCCGACTGGCATTCTCCTGGTTGGAATCTGGCGCTTCTGACAGCAGTTGCTATATTGGGGGAGCTGGGCACCGCCCTGGACACTGTCAGCTCCACCCTCACCCCCTGCTTTGCTCTTGTTAGCTCCAAGGCAGAATCACAGTGGCAGCTTTGAGAGTTGGACACCCAGGTCCCTGAAGTGAGCTCTAGGCCCCAGGTACATGGAGTGAGGTGGTGGCGAGGGCAAACCAGGGCGAGAGGAGGACCTTTGAAACTACCATCTTTGCCCCCACCCTGGGCCCTCCTGGGGACTTCCAGACCCCTGCCTGCTAAGTCCTGGCTCTTAACAGTTCCTTGGGTAGTGGGGACGGCAGTGGGGGGCAAAAGCCAGGGATAGGAGAGGGTCTTTTCCTATCCCCAAAAGTGTGCGTCTGGCTTCCCTGCTTACCCCTCTGCCCTCTACAGCTCTAATCCGCCACCATTCCGTGCTGCGGGGACACCATGGCTCCAGAGGAAGATGCTGGAGGGGAGGCCCTAGAGGGCAGTTTCTGGGAGGTGAGCAGCTAGCTGGGTCCCAGGTTTGGGGGTGGCACGGAAATGCTCACCCCTCTCTGGGCCCAGTCATCTGTCCAAGGGAGGAGCCTAGCTGTCAGCCCCGGCCCCTGCCGGGGGCTTCTCCCTGGTGACACTATCCTTCTCGTATCCTCCCCAGGCTGGCAACTACAGGCGGACGGTGCAGCGGGTGGAGGATGGGCATCGGCTGTGTGGGGACCTGGTCAGCTGCTTCCAGGAGCGCGCCCGCATTGAGAAGGCCTATGCCCAGCAGCTGGCCGAATGGGCCCGCAAGTGGAGGGGCTCCGTGGAGAAGGGTGAGCCTGTGCTCGGGCCTACTGGGAGAAGAGGGCTGCCGCGGGTGGGGTGACCAGGCAAGGCAGCTTCTTTTTGCACCTCTCGTGGAAAAGTTCGAGGCTTCCACGTCTGCCTTCCCTTTAAAGCAAGACGATCCTCCCGGTTATTCTTATAGCTGTGCTGTTAGAGTTCCCAAAGTACTGTCATGAGTCATTTTGATATTTCTAACAACCCTATAATGGAGATGGTCTTCTTCTACCCATTTTCCAGAGGAGAATGTGGCAGTTCAGAGAGGCTAAGTGACTTGCCTGAAGTCACACAGCTAAGAAGAACTAAAGCTTGAGCTCAGGCCTTCTGACTCAGGAGCTTGAGATCTTTCCATCCAAACAAGCTGCCTTCCTTGGGAACGGACACTAGTTCTTCCTTCTGAGGCAATAGAATATAGTGGATTATACCACAGTCCTGGGTTTGAATTTCAGCTCCAGTTGTAGCTATAATGCTTTGGGCAATTACTTTCACTTCTCTGGGCTGCCTTTTTGCTGGTTCCATGTTGTTTGTGACACTGTCTTCACAATGGTGGATGAGACAAGGATCCAGTGAGATCTCGTATGTCCAGGTACAGATTAGGTATTCAGTAAGCAGCAGCTGACATTATTTGTTGTTATCTTTGCATTTCTGCTCCACATCTGGCACCCAGAGCAGCACCCGACGAGAGGGGGTGGGCTCATTGCAAGTGGCATCCCCGGCCCAGCCCAAGCCCCTTCCCTCCCTGCAGGCCCTCAGTATGGCACGCTGGAGAAGGCCTGGCATGCCTTCTTCACTGCGGCCGAGCGGCTAAGCGCCCTGCACCTGGAGGTGCGGGAGAAGCTGCAGGGCCAGGACAGCGAGCGGGTGCGCGCCTGGCAGCGGGGGGCCTTCCACCGGCCTGTGCTGGGCGGCTTCCGCGAGAGCCGGGCTGCCGAGGACGGCTTCCGCAAGGCCCAGAAGCCCTGGCTAAAGAGGCTGAAGGAGGTGAGCCTGGGCGGGATGGGCAGCAGAGGCACACGCCTTCCTGGGTCAGCCTGGGGCTAGAGGGGGCCAAAGCATGGCATGCAGGGTCCAAAGTGGTCCCTGTGTGTGTGCCAGGTCGAGGCTTCCAAGAAGAGCTACCATGCGGCCCGGAAGGAGGAGAAGACAGCCCAGACTCGGGAGAGCCACGCGAAAGCGGACAGCGCTGTCTCCCAGGAGCAGCTGCGGAAGCTGCAGGAGCGGGTGGAACGCTGCTCCAAGGAGTCCGAGAAGGTACCGGCTGAGGGACTGGGCTGGCCCAGGTCAGGGCTTCCTGAGTGCCTTTTCCAGTCCCCAGCAGTTGTATTGCTCTCATCCTCACCTGCCACCTTCTCTCCAGATTATCAGTTAAGGGAGGAACCTGAGAAAGATGATGCTTTACTCAGGAGAGAAATGGTGTGGTTTCGGGCACTGGGATAATCTTCGCAGTTGCGGAGAACTTCCCAGCTCCTTTCCTTTCACAGTGTCCCACCTGGGACAAGTTCTCACGTTGTCTACCCTGCCAGAGCGCCCTTCCTCCAGCTCTGCACATCGAGCTCCTCCCTGTCCTCTGAGGTGCTGCTCGGTTTCCACCTCCTCCGGGAAGCCTTTTCTGATTTCTCCCACTGCTCCCCATAGGTTGACCTCATCTCACTCTCCACCAGACTCTTAAAGCTGCTGTGCCTGAATGCCACCTCCCTTGTTAGGCTCCTGGGGTTCCTCAAGGGCAGGAGCCAGGTTTTGGGACCCTGGTGCCTAGCCCACAGGAGGTGCTCAGTAAATACTAGCAATACAAGGTCTTGTCCTCACCAGACCCCCTCCTCTCCCACCCAGATGAAAACCCAGTACGAGCAGACACTGGTGGAGCTGCATCGTTACACCCCACGCTACATGGAGGACATGGAGCAGGCCTTCGAGACCTGCCAGGCTGCCGAGCGCCAGCGGCTTCTCTTTTTCAAGGATATGCTGCTCACCTTACACCAGCACCTCGACCTCTCCAGCAGTGAGAGGTATGGCCTGCAGGGTGGGCATGGAGATCTGGGTGATGCTGGGTCTCCTCCATCTCCCCTGGGCTCTGGCTGGGCTGAATGAGATTGGGGTGCGCAGAGGCCCAGGGCTTCCCAGCCTGAGGGTTGTGCCTGGGGCACAGGTTCCACGAACTCCACCGAGACCTGCATCAGGGCATCGAGGCAGCCAGCGACAGGGAGGATCTGCGGTGGTGGCGCAGCACCCACGGGCCGGGCATGGCCATGAACTGGCCCCAGTTTGAGGTACGTGTTCCAGGCAGGCTGGGGCTGGGAGGTGGGGTGGGCTCCCACTGGGCTCAGCCTGGACCTCAGGAGGGAGGCTGGGGCTTGGGACGAAGGAGGTCAAGGTGGTCTGGGTGGTCCTGGCGGCCACCAGAGCCTGCAGCCCCGCCTGACCCTGAACACTGCCCCCACAGGAGTGGTCCTGGGACACACAGAGGACAATCAGCCGGAAGGAGAAGGGTGGCCGGAGCCCTGACGAGGTTACTCTGACCAGCATCGTACCCACAAGAGATGGTGCTGCATCCCCACCCCAGTGCCTGGGGTCCCCAGGGTGAGAGCCAGGATTCGGGCTGTGGGAAGGAAGCAGCTCTGCCCCCTGCTCTGCCCTCCTTCCTCTGTCTCTTCCCTTCATTCCCGTCACACCTGAAGTGGGTTGAAAATCGGTGCCAGGTGCCTTAGGGGTTGTAACGCTTATGAGTTGTAATGATGCCAGTTTTTATGGTGGTTTAGACTCGCCAGGCGTTTCCCACGTTCCCTCTCATCTACTGCTCATGTCAGCTCTGTGTGGCAGAAGTGTGCCTGAGCTTGCAGGCATTCATGGCAGAGGTCAGGCTAGAATTGCAGCTTTTCCCCACCTGCCTCTCCCTGGGTTCCTCCAGGAGGTGAGCCCTTGGCCCTGAGTCCTAGGCTCTCTCGCTCATGTTCCTTGTGCCCTGAGACTGCCCCTTTGTCCTTCCCTCTCTAGCGGCGGGCAGGATGAGGAGTGGTCAGATGAGGAGAACCCCCGGAAGGTTGCTACTGGGGTCCGGGTGCGGGCACTCTATGACTACGCGGGCCAGGAAGCTGATGAGCTGAGCTTCCGAGCAGGTACCCTGGAACTCCTTTCTTGATCCCTTCCAGACTTCAGCCCCTCCACCCCTTTTCCCTGCCCCTTTACTAGCCTGAGCAGGATTGTGGAAAAGGGAAGCCAGACATCCACTTATCAAGGGCCAGTTCTCTGACTCTTAAGGCTGCTCTGGGTCCAGCCCCCAGGAGTCAGAGTGTCCGCTTGGAGTCCTCATTTGCCTCTCAAAGTCATCAGCTGCGGCCTGACTGCTGCATTCAGGGTTGGGGGTGGAGTGGCTGACTTTGACCTCCCTCTGCCTGAGCCAGGTCTCTTCTAGCTGGGCTCTCCGACTACCCCCTCCCCCTCAGTCCTTGACCCAATTGCAGGAATGGGGCTGGGCCAGGACAATTGCCAGTGACCAATCCCCCTTCTTGCAGGGGAGGAGCTGCTGAAGATGAGCGAGGAGGATGAGCAGGGCTGGTGTCAGGGCCAGCTGCAGAGTGGCAGGATTGGCCTGTACCCGGCCAACTATGTGGAGTGTGTGGGGGCCTGACCTGCCCTGGCAGCCCTTCTGCAACGTTTCTCCACCCTGGGTCAGAGCCCAGCTTGTCTGGACAGCGGGACCTGAGGGCCTTGAACCATCCTGCCCCTCTGTCCCTTGAGGAGGGAGGAAGTCCTGGGACCCAGGGAACGGGAGGGGCCTGTGTCTAAGAAGGGACTGGTAGGGAATGGCCAACTGAGGCTAGGCTGAGGGGAAGATGGGGAGGTCAGGAGGTGACAGAAGGGCCCAGGGGTGCCTGGGCCTCCCCAAGAGTCCTCCAGTCTCCCCAGGAGCTGTGGATGCAGTTCCTGATCTCTGTGTTTTGGGGTTCCTGGGGTTGGCCTGGGGTGAGTGTAGTTCTGGGCTAGCAGCACTCTTTTGTGGCTTGTTCTAGTGTGTATTAAACTTGGAAGAAAAAACAAAACAGGCTTGTGTGCATCTTTTTCGCTATTCCACCCTTGCCAGGCTGCCGAGGGCATCTGGAGAGAGGCACTGAGGAGGTCGTGGGCCTGGAGTATATTGGGGGGGCGGGGGTTGGGCGAAGGTCTGCCAGCCTGGTACCTGTTCTGGGCCTTCGGGACCCTAACCTGGGGTGGAAGGGACTCGAGATCAGAGTTGGTGTGAGCCATCCAGGCTTGGTGGAGGCTGGGTGCTGAGTTCTGAGCCAGGCGGGAGCCCAGCCAGTTTATCTTCCCGTCCAGGCCGGCGGGACTACGACTGCTTGGTAGGACTGTTAATCATTACTCACCGGTCGGCAACTGGCCTGAGCTAAGGCCGGGTGCCGGGCCTCGCAGTCCACGCTTCTGTGAGGTGGCTCCACCTTCTGGGGGTGGCGGGGCTTGCGGGCGGCTCTGCGGCGAGGTTTGGGCCTGTGGGCCGGCCGTCGCCCCGCCCCGGCTGCGGATTGGCCCCGGCGCGGCGCGGCGCGGCGCGGCGCGGCGTGGATTCGGGCGACCTCGTGGGGCCCGGGACGCTGACGTCTCGGCGCCAGCTCCGCCGGCCGCCCATTGGTCCAGATCGGGACAAATCACCCCACCCCTCGGCGGGCCGGCCCCCGTTGAGGCCCACCCAACTGTGCCGCCTTCGCGGCCGCGGATTGGCCCGTGACGGGACCCGTTGATCGCGCTGGTGTCTGGGAGGGAGAGAAAATGGCGGCCGAGCCGAGCAAGACAGAGATCCAGACCCTTTTTAAGAGGCTTCGCGCAATTCCGACCAACAAGGTGCGTGAGAGGGAGGCGCGCGGCGCCCGGCGCCGGCCGAGAGGGACTCTCCCGGCTCCCCTGGGTTCTGAGGGAGGGAGAGGGGCCGGCGCGGGCTGTTTTCCTGGGGTGTCAGCGCCCGGCCTCGACTCGGGGCCCCTGACCATTCGCTCATCTCCTTCTCCACCCAGGCCTGCTTCGACTGTGGCGCCAAGAATCCGAGTTGGGCCAGCATCACGTACGGTGTGTTCTTGTGCATTGACTGTTCCGGGGTGCATCGCTCCCTGGGCGTCCATCTCAGCTTCATCAGGTGGGGTCTCCTCGCCGTCGGTCGGGACTGGGTGCTCAGCAGGGGAGAGTGGCTGCCTGGACTTGGAGCGCCCTGAGTTTGGTGTTCGCCAGCTTCTCACGGGAGGCAGCCGCCAGTGTGGGCCCCTTGTTACACAGGCGGTTCGTTTCCGCGTCTGGGTCAAAACTCCGTTATTTCCTGGTGGTCAAACTCGACACTCCAAGCGTTAGTTTCAGGGAAAAGTTATCTGCGTTGTTCTTGTTGCTGATGCCCTGGAGCGAGACTGTGGCTGGCCTTAAGGGAAAGGCCGAGTCCAAGCTTCGACCTCCTTTCGCATCTGGGAAATAATTAGTACCTTTTGGACTAGGTGAATAAAGAGCAAAGCTTTCCTGGACAGGGTAGAGTGGAGGAAACAGGGAGGTGGCTGATGAATGTTTCTTGGGTGCCTACTGCAGCCCGAGGCCAAATGACAGGTGTGGGTCTGCCAGGGAAGCGTCTCCTGGAACCTGCTGGTAAGTGACACACGGCCCTTGCACACAGGTCCACAGAGTTGGATTCCAACTGGAACTGGTTCCAGCTGAGGTGTATGCAGGTCGGCGGGAATGCCAATGCGGTAAAGCTCCTCCTTACCATCCTCCTGCCCCCGTTCTTCTGCCTGGGTACTGACTTCACAGTGACTTCTTGGAGGCCCTCTCAGTTTCTCGTTCAGAGGATTCTCTGGTCTATGGCAACACTGTACACTATTCTCTACACTTGGAGATTGGTCGTTGTTCTTTTCCAAGGGGCTTTGGATTCGAACTAAACTGGACAGACGTTCTTGGGGGAGAGGCCAAGGGCTTGGGGCCTCCACAGTTGTCTGGGTCTCGTGGGCCTGGATGAAGGAAGGGCAGAGTGGGTACAGCATGCTGTCCTCAGGCAGAGCTGAGTGAGGTCTAGGCTTCAGTCATTCATCGTAGAGGATGGGAGGCTGTGTTTTTTGTAGGAGTTTCTGAGGAACTTTATGAAAAACTGCTGGTGTCAATAGAGCATACTGTCCTGCATAAGTAATAACCAGACTGTTAGAAGGAGGTGTCTGTTTTGCTCTGGGGAGAACCACCTGTAGCACGTTCTCCTCTCTTCTTTGCTCACCAGACAGCCTTCTTCCGCCAACATGGATGCACAGCCAGTGATGCCAACACCAAATATAATAGCCGAGCTGCCCAGATGTACCGGGAAAAGATCCGGCAGCTGGGGAGTGCGGCCCTGGCTAGGCATGGCACTGATGTAAGTGCCTGTTCTCCCGGGCTGGGGTCATGGGGTAACTGGGAATATTCAGAGTCCTGTGTTTCAGTTGTGTCTTCTTTCTAGCTTTGGATAGACAATATGAGTAGTGCTCCCAGTCACTCACCAGAGAAGAAGGACTCTGATTTCTTCTTGGAACACACTCAAGTGAGTGCGCAAAAGGAATGTTTCCCACAGTTGTTCCTGACAGGTGGTTTACTTACTGAGGCCAAGGCCCACAGTCATGGGCATGGATTCCATTCGCCTTGGTGTGATACCTCATACGGGGAATGTTTGGGGCCCACTGCTGGATAGACCCAGGTGTTTCCTCTTCCCATGAGTAGGGGTGCAATGAGGCCCTCCTTAGGAACACACCCCTATGAGCTGGGGTGTAGGGAGGACGAGAAGCTTCTTAAAGGCTCGAGGTATCAGGAACCCCAAATAACTTTTCCTGGATTCTTCCCCTATGATAAAGGCACTGTGGCTGGGGACAATGAAGGGATTCCCTCCCAAGCAACCTACCCCTGGGAGGAGGTTTCCCCTCTACCCACCCACTGGGTACTGAAGTCAGACTCTGTTTGAATCCCTGCTCCTTTACTTAGTCTTTCTAGTGTGGTGGCTAAGACACCTAATCTCAGTCTCTTAAGATGGAGAACGTATCTACCTCATAGGCTTGTTGTGATAATAAAACATATTTACATGTAAAAAGCCCTTAGACTTGTACCTGGCACATGGTGAGTGCCCGATGCAATTATTAAATTAAGGGAATGGGTTCTGGCTCTAAGTAAACAGTGAAGGGATGGAGGTGGCTGCTAGTTTTGTGCTGCTTTCTTCCGTAGTGAATAGCAACTATAATTCTGATTGCTAACCTCCAGTATTCTTTCCTCATGGGCTTGGAGTAGGGCCTTGTACCCACAAGGTATTTGGCACTCTTTGCCAGCAGGAATGGCTCATCAAGGCTTCTGTCATCTGGCTTTTCAGCCCCCTGCCTGGAATGCACCAGCCACGGACCCATCAGAGACCCAGCAGCCACCCCCATCTGCGGAGAGCAGTGGCCTGGCACGTGAGTTTAGCCCAGATTCCAACTATGTGCCTTGGTCCTGGCAAAGGACTTGGGGCTAGGAATGGGACACCTGGCCAAGGTAATGGGAGTGAGGGGTCTCCTGCTATCTCTGGGTGGGCTGGGATTCACTTAAGTCCCTCGGAGGAGGTGGTGGGCATTCTTTCTCTATTTTGGTGGCCTCAGAAAGCTGAGGAAAGTCGGTGCCCCTACTTTTACCCCATCACTTCCCTTAAGGAGAGGTCATAGGAAGTTTTGAGTCTTCCACCTGATTCCCATCATTGCATCCACAGAGCCGGAGCACGGCCCCAACATGGAGCTGCTTGGCACCTCACCCAAAGCTTCTCTGGGTCAGTATGCCAGGTGGCAGGTGTGGGGTGCCTGGGAGAGGGTCGGCCTCGGGGGTTCTTTTCAGATCTGCTGCTGCCTGGTCATGTGGACTGAGGTCCCAGGAGACTGAGCATCTGATCTCTCTGGAGTGGGGCTTGGGATTGAAGTTGTGGCTGCAACATCGACCACAAGGACTTGAGAGCAGGCCCTTGGCGGCCGGTGTCCCAGGCCTGGGGTTTGTCTCTGGGGGTGGGGCTGGGACTGGCCAGCGTGAGGCTGGACACCTAACCCTGGGGGCCGAGGCAGGATTGGCCTGTCTGGTCTATTTCACGAGAAAGGGGACAACTCTGAGCTGCTAATGGCTGGAGGCAACATTGTCCTTTCTCGGCCAGTCCCTGGCCTTTCGGCTCTTTTCTACTCTTTTCTTGATGTCCTTCAGACTTAGTTCAGTGTGAACACTCCATTTGCTGCCCTGGTTTGCTTTATCGACCTTTGGGCATTGGGGCAGGAAGCCAGCAGAATGACCGTCAGTCTGACCCCATGGGACGGCTGGCATGGCCTGGTCCGGAGTGAGGCTCTGTAGAGGCCTCTGGGCTTGGGAGCTATATGGAGGCTCTGAGGTGGGGCCCCCTGTTAGCCACAAGTCTGTTTTTCTCCGGAGTCCATGTATCTGTCACCTAAAGGGGCTCTTCCTGCCAGAGGTAACCAGCAGCTTCTTGGGGAGCCCCTTGCGCGCCCGCTCCCTCTGCTCTAGGAGCTGAGGCTGGTGTTTGGTGCTGCCCCTGCCTGGCGGTCTTCGTGTTGGGTCAGGAACTTTGTCTCTGGTGCTTCAGGTCTAGGTTCTTAGGTCCATCGGCTGGGAATCAGTAACCTCCTCTAACCTCGTCTGTCTTGGCTTGGACGTCCTGACACCATTGGTTGGAGCTGGTGGTGGCAGCTTTACCTTCCCCTGCCTGAAGCTGTTCTTTGTAGAAGCTCTTGCCAGAAAGCTGCATGATATGGACTGAGCTGCTGCCTCTGACCTCCCTTTGTCTCTGCTCACGCCCCACCCTCTTCCTTACACAGAACTGAAAACCTCCCTCATTGGCAAGAAGAAGCCAGCAGCAGCTAAGAAAGGGGTAGGTGGGGAGAGGCAGTATGGCAGAGTGGTTAGGAGCTGGAGTCAGACGCCTGGGTTCCCCCTTTTCCCTGACCACTTACTGGCTGTATGACTGGAAAGGTGCTCAGCTTCTCTGCACCTGATCTGTGAGGGGCTGTCAAGATGCTTGTCTCTAAGGGGCTCCTGGGAGGAGTCAGTGAGATTGTGCACATAAGTGCTTGGCACATCCCGGGCCTGGTAGCATTAGCTGTTGTCCTCCGGCCCCCAGGCCTCTGCTGGGGTTGTGTGGGCCACGTTATGCTCAGCTCCAGCAGAACCACTGTTCTCCCTCTCCACCATGCTGACGGGGCTCCTGTTTTTTTTACACTAAACTTTAAGAAGGAACCCTTTCCTTGTGGGTGTTTCCATGCATTGTGGTTGGCAAAGCTCTCATCACATAATTCTCCCAGCTGGGTGCCAAGAAAGGCCTAGGGGCCCAGAAGGTGAGCAGCCAGAGTTTCAGCGAGATTGAGCGGCAGGCCCAGGTGGCAGAGAAGCTCCGTGAGCAGCAGGTGGCTGATGCCAAGAAGCAGGCCGAGGAGTCCATGTGAGTGTTTGCCAGAGGGGCCCCGGCTTGTATGGGGTTGGGTGGGCAGGTAGGACAGGTCAGGATGGTGCCGGCCTCTGACACGTTTGTTCCCTCTAAGGGTTGCCTCCATGCGTCTGGCCTACCAGGAGCTTCAGATTGACCGTAAGAAGGAGGAGAAGAAGCTACAGAATCTGGAAGGGAAGAAGCGAGAGCAGGCAGAGAGGTTGGGCATGGGACTGGTATCCCGAAGGTGAGGCTCAGCTTTGGGGTGTGGCACGGAAATGCCATTGTTCCCCTGGGAACCATTGAAGGTTCTTCCCAGCAATTTGGGGTTCTAGGCTTAGTCTTCCTCCAAGGCTGAATAGATGACTTTGCTTATTGTCTTCAAGCCCCTAGTATAGTGCTTGGCACATAGGTACATGCTCGCTAAGTATTTGTTGAACGAATGAAACACAGGATCAGGTGCTCTTTCGATATGTCCAAGAGACTAGGGTGGTATTTCTTTTTCTTTTTTTTTTGATATTTATTTATTTATTTGGCCGCACTGGGTCTTAGTTGCAGCATGCGGGATCTTTAGTTGTGGCATGTGGGCTCTAAGTTGCGGCATGAGGGATCTAGTTTCCTGACCAGGGATTAAACCTGGGCCCCCTGAGTTGGGAGCGCAGAGTCTTAACCACTGGACCACCAGGGAAGTCCCTAGGGTGATGTTTCTTAAAAAGGGTGCTAACGGCACTTTGAATGGCAGGACAGTTTTCTCAAGAGCTTCCCAAGAATCGCAGGGCTTTCAGCATTCCTAATACCTGTCCACTAAATGCCATTAGTGTTACCAGATGCCATAACACCCAGAAATAACCCCAGACATTTAAATGCCCTTTGGTTGGGTGGTACCCTTCCTGTTTCAGGACCACTGGGTTTATGTTGCTGTGGTTTTCTTAAAAAAAAAAAAAAAAAAGACCAAGGGCTGCTGACCAGTTCTCTTATGCATTTTGTTTGCTTCACAATAAGAGTTAGCATCTAGAGATTTCAGTAATACTAGATTTTTTATCTCTCTTAAAAATTGGGATATCTGGCAGCGCCAGGGTGAGCAGTCCTGGCTACAGTGAGCTTGTGCTAAGTGGTGTCTGCTCCTTTCCAGGGGGCGTGAGCTTCGCCAATGGCCTTATTTACTTAAATACAGCAGTGTTATACAGGAGGTATTGTTTTCCCTTTTTACAAATGAGAAAATTGAGACTCAGAGCAATTAAGCAATTTGCCTAAAGCCCCAAAATCTAGTAATTCTTAAAACTAGATTTTGAACATAGAACTGTTTGATTTTATATTTAGTATTTGTAGCCATTATGCTCTACTTCTCTGGAAGAGAAGTACTCTACTTCTCTGGAAGCTGGGTATTTCTACTTAATCTTTCAGGACACGGCCAGTTGGATTTAAGTTATTCCCTGTTAGTCTGTGTGCTAATAGTGTAACCCACAGCTAATCAGGGAGACAAAATTTTATCCCAAAAGGACTTTCCTCTTCCCTGTTTTGTTCACAGGAATGACTGGATTAAAGGGTATATTTAAAACTTTCTTTTTCTTTTTTGTACTGCAGTAGAATCATTTAAACCCAGCCCACCTTATATAAAACCCTATTGCAAAATATTCACTTCTTGGAGTTCTGCCAACCAAAAGTGGTAGATATTTTTTAATGAATTTATTTAAATGAAATTAATCCTTAAAAGCCTCTGTGGAGCTTAACACAGGAGGGCAGAGAGGCATCACGAGTTGGTACTGGCTGCCAAATTCAATGCCTCTTCTCATTGGGAAACCAAATAGCAGATCCACGTTTTAGTGCGTAAGGCCAGACTCTACTTTGAAATGCTTTCTTCTTTTTTAAAAAAAAAAAAAAGGATGGGATAATTAAGAACTCATCCTTCGATGCCATTAGACTCACTTCCCTGGTTCTGGGGCATTTCATCTTTTTTGTTTTATGTGTCTATCTTGGTGAAGGATGTGGCTCATGGTGCAGCAAGTTGAGGACAGAAAGCACTATTATTTGGTGCACATTATCGTTAAAATTAAAACAGGCCAAACAGTCATTTGTCAGGGAAACCCTACTTTGAGAAAACAAAGCTGATGTATTGACAGGTGAGGAGTGCTCTCCAGTTTAGCACAGTTGCTAGCACTTCCTGCTGGGTCTTGCCCAGCCCTGGGCACAGTCAGGGGAAGAAGGTTCTAGGTGGTGCTCAGTGAAGGAGAACCCAGGTTTCTGCCAGCAGCTGGGCATCTTCTCTTCTCTCTCTTTTTTTTTTAATAAAGTTATTTATTTTTGGCTGCGTTGTGTCTTCGTTGCTGCGCTCAGGCTTTCTGTAGTTGCACCGAGCAGGGGCTTCTCTTCATTGTGGTGTGGGCGTCTCATCGTGGTGGCTTCTCTTGTTGCGGAGCACAGGCTCTAGTTGTGTGGGCTATAGTCGCACGGGCTTCGGTAGTTGTGGCTCATGGGCTCTAGAGTGCAGGCTTAGTAGTTGTGGTGCACGGGCTTAGTCACTCCATGGCATGTGGGATCTTCGGGGACCAGGGCTTGAATCTGTGTCCCCTGCCTTGGCAGGCAGATTCTTAACCAGTGCGTCACCAGGGAAGCCCTGAGCATCTTCTCTTGTGCAGTGACACTGATGCTCACTCCTGCTTTTCTCCACAGTTCCGTCTCCCACTCGGTGCTGTCTGAGATGCAGGTGATCGAACAGGAAACCCCAGTGAGTGCAAAATCCTCCCGCTCACAGCTGGACTTGTTTGACGATGTTGGTACTTTCGCCTCTGGACCCCCAAAGTAAGGCTATTGTTGGGGTGCAGACTGGGCTACCATGTTCCTCATCAAGCTTCTCTGAGCCACTGTACTGTCTCCCCAGGTACAAGGACAACCCCTTTTCCTTGGGGGAGAGTTTTGGTTCCCGCTGGGATACAGATGCTGCCTGGGGTATGGACGGGATGGAGGAGAAGGAGCCAGAAGTGACTGTCTCAAGCGTCCGGCCCATTTCAGAAAGGTGGAGTGCTCTAGGGCAGCGCTGTCCAGTAGGATGCTCTGTGATGCTGGCAGTGCTACTGTGTGGTGTGGTAGCCACCAAGTATGTGGCTAGCGAGTCCTTAAAAAGTGTCTAGGGTTAATTGAGGAACTGAGTTTTTAATTTAATTTGAATAAATTTGAATAGCCACATGTGGCTACTGGCTACCAGATTAGAGAGTGCAGGAATCAGGCTTTGGTTTGAGCTGTGCTCTGCCATTGCAGGAAGCCTTGTAGCCTCTTGTGCTTGAGGTCCATTTCTCTGGCAGGAGGAGTCTGATTTTGTGTCTCTGGCCTTCATCTAGTAATTTTTTAAAAGCATATTCCATGTTAATCGGGGCAGTCCTTAACTGATAAATAATCTGCAAGTAATCCATTTGTAAAATGGGGACATAACTAATGACTTCAGAGCTGCCATAAGGATTAAATGTAATGAAACTTATGAAACACCTAGCTCAGTGTCTGTGTCAGTGCTAGGTGGGAGTGACCGTATACCTTTTCAGCCACACTGGCATGCTTTTGAGCGTAAAAGGGGGGTAATACTATTAATTACACCAGGAGAGTAGGTATAAATCCAGGCAGACTGAGACATTTGATCATACTAGTGGTTTGGGGCAGAAGCGTTGGCCCCTCCAAACCCTATTTCCATGCTACCTAGTGGAGGGAACATAAGCTCTCTGTGCCTTGGCTTCAGTGTGGAGAAGAGAGGGCCCCTGGGTCCCAGAGCCGTAGTCAGATGGGGCCATGGTGAGCATCCCCAGGAGGCCACTGGTGCTTTTTTTGGCCTCCAGTAGGAATGGGATAGTAATGCTATAGTGATACTATTGCCTGGTAGCAATGGGAAGAGTCAGAGCTGTTGTCCCACATCCACCCCAGAGTCACAAACCGGAGGGAAGTGGAAAGCCGGAGGGAAGTGGAAAGCCGGAGCTCAGGCCTTGAGTCGAGTGAAGCACGACAGAAATTTGCAGGAGCCAAAGCCATCTCATCTGACATGTTCTTTGGGCGGGAAGTGGATACTGAGGTAAGTAGAGTTGTCCGCTTACCTGAGCCTGGAGGCAGCAGGTAGAAGCAGAGTTTCTTCCCTACTGTTTTGGACTTTGGCACCAGGGTGGCTGGGCCTGAATGAGTTCTTGGGTCATCGGCCCAGAGGTCCTGAGGCCTTGCCTTTTCTTCACCGCAGCATGAAGCCAGGTCCCGGCTACAGCGGCTCTCAGGCAGCAGCGCCATCAGCTCTTCGGACCTCTTTGGGGACATGGATGGTGCTCATGGAGCAGGTAGGCCCCAAGCGAAGCCTGCGAGCAGAGCTGGGGCCCCCTGGACTGGGAAGGGCTTCCTGCTGGGCTCTGGGTCACCCTTTCCCTTGCTTTGACAGGTAGTGTGTCTCTGGGGAACGTGCTGCCCACAGCTGACATTGCCCAGTTTAAGCAGGGTGTCAAGTCTGTGGCCGGGAAGATGGCCGTGCTGGCCAATGGTGTGATGAATTCTTTGCAGGTGAGGCTGGGACTGCTTGACCTGGGGTGGGAGGAGACCAAAGGGTAATGCTTGGAAGTTGGCCTTCTCCACCAGATCCAGACGTAGCTGCACGGTAGCCCTCAGCCCGAGAGAGCATTTTCTTTTCCTGAAGGGCAGCTTCCTTCCTTTGAGCTTGGTACCAGGGCTGGGCCTCTCCCTAAGACGATGCCATGTCTGCAGTGATTTTCCCCCACTCTTGTCATCTGTACTGTTTCTCCTCCCTCTCCAGCTTCTGTGAGATCAGGCAGGGCTTCCCCCTTGGGATCTGGCCACAACCCCTTTCCTGGGTCACAGTAAAATAGAAAACAATCTCTGCCAGGGTGAGATTGGTGCCTGATTCCCCCGCCTGCCAGTACCCCAGTCCCGAGGGGTGTGTTGGGGGAGGGTGTGCATGCTGGAAAGCTGATGCAGGTTAGAGACCCTGACTTTGTTTTTTCTTTCCCCATCCCCAGGATCGCTATGGTTCCTACTGATCCAGGCTCCATGGCTCAGACATATGGTGTTGACAGCAGCAAAAACCTCATGATTCCTAGGCCTGGGATGCTTGCCTTGTGGAAGCTGGGGAGGCATTGTTATTTTATACCTGTGGTGTGTGAGTGGGTGGCCTTTGAGGATCTCGGTTGAGGGATGGGCAGTATCAGCCCCTGACCTCTGCCTGGAGATTGCGCCCTTTATCCTCTTCTTCTCCCACTCCCACCCCTGTATGCTAGATTATTGTTAATCCAGTCTTGCCCCCAAAGCTGCTGCTCGCTTGTCCTGCCACACTGGGAGTGAGGGGGGAGAGTTCCCTCAGGATGGCTTATCCTGGGTCCAGGCCTTCCTGGAGTAGGGAAAGTAAAAAGTATAAGGCTTTTTTGCTGGCTCTAGGATCCTTCCAGATTGTCTGGGGGTTTGGCCCCTGTCCTCTGGAACCAGCAGGGAGGTCAGGAAAGAGTTCTGCTGTAGATCAGCCCCCAGGGGAGGGAGGCTCTGGACTAGGCTGCTGCTGTTGCTGCTCCAGTGGTCTCTTCTGGGCACCAGGACAGGGCAGGGGAGGGGAAGGACCTTCGTGTGGGCCTTACTGAGGGCTAGAAACTTTACCTGGTACCTAAAGGTTTCATTTGGGGTCAGACTGGAGGCCCGAGTGATCTTCTCCTGTCTCACTGCCCCTTTTTACAGTGATCACTTGGAGGATTACCTCTCCTCCGGGGTGTCTCGGAGTCCTCCCATACCATCCATTGTGGACCACAGGACCCTCTGTCCCCTCCCGAGACTCTGTCCCTTCTTCTCTTGCTTGGTGGCCATGGTGGGTCTCATCTGCCCTGTGCTCTGCTCTGGATGCTGAGAGTGTAAAGCTGGCCAAGAAAGCAGAGGACGTGAGGGACAGAAGCAGGCTCCTGGGGCTCAGCTTTCTTCCTCCTCATCATCTGGGTCTTGGGGCCTGGACAGCACCCCACCACTGAGAGCTTGAGGCGCCTCCAGAGCTGCAGGTCTCACCCCTCTGGGCCACACACTCATCCTTGGTGCCATCGTCCCCTGCCGTGCTGGCAGCCTGGCCCCGCCCCACCCCGTGGTTGAGGGTTGGGGTTCCAAGCAACACAGACCACTGTTCCCACCACCCCCTCACCCAAAGGGATGTGACTTTCTTTCTGGACTGTTTGTATTGAAACTAAGTGGTGTCAAATAAAGCCCCGACGGGGCCCTAGGCCTCTGTTGGTCTGAATGAAGTAGTGTCCTCTCTGGATCCTGCCTCCCTGCCCAGTGCAAGCCCCTCGCCTCACTCTCTGGGCTCCCACCAGTATGGGTAGGGCATTGGTGCTGAAGCTGAGGGCGCTCTCTCCGGGGCCTCCAGCTTGTCCCTTCTCTGAAAGCCAAAGGCCCCCGGCTCCTTGGCCCTGTGCTGCTGTGAGGTCCGGTGCAGCCTCGACCTCACCACCCCGTGGCACACGGAGGACAGAGCTGGTATTACTTGGCCCTTTAACTCACCCACTGAGCCATATGGCTGCAGGCAGGCGAGCGACTTCAGCATCGTACACCTCATCCCAGCGGCAGGCTTGATTGGGGGCGGGGGGGGGGGGGTGTCTTAGTGGAGTTAAAAAAAAAAAAGGTGTGTGTGTGTGTGTGGCAACCGTTTTCCCCTATAGGGGCTCTGGGAGATGGGTGGAGGGAGCCATGGGGGCTCTAAGCAGTGATTTCCAAACTGGGGCTCTTGGAGCTTTGGCATCTGGAGTGTTCATAATGGAGATCTCTGTGCTGGAGCTCGGTCATTTGCGTTGTAAGCAAGCTCCCCAGGTGACTGATGCATGTCAGGAGTTTTGAACTGCTCTCAGTCAGCTGGAGGCTGGAGATCACTGGTCCTGAGTCCTCACCACATGGCTTGGAACTTCCAGTCCTGGCCCGGGGCTGCAGAGCTTTGGGAGCCAGTCCCTGTAAATAACTATCCAGGGGTGCTGGTCTGGGCAGGGAGGAGCCCAGGAAAATGTGTGTGCCCAGTGGCTTCAGAGGAAGCAGCCTGCTCTGGGTCCCTAGGTGGGTGTTAACTGCCCAATTCAAGGACCCCTGCCCAATGCAGGGAAGTTGAAGACCACCTGCCTTACCTTCCAGCCTTGGCTGGAAGCTGGTACTCCTCGGCCTGTCTTGTTCACAGCTGCATCCCCCCTGGCCTAACCCCGAGCAGGTACTTGGAAAATGCTTAATGAAACTCTGGTTGAGAGGCTCTGCAACGCTAACCCTTCGCGGCCAAAGTCTCTAAAGTTACGGGAACCTGGCCTTGAACCATCTGAGCTTGTTCCCTGAAGGTCCATTCCAGCTGTGAGGCACCTTTCCCATGAAAGGCTGAGGACGTGCAGGAGGTAAGCCCCTCTTTGCCATTATCTGAGGCAGTCCTCCAGGCTTGAGTGGTCCTCTGGCCCCCACTTCCCAGTCCTGCCAGAAAAAAGCTGGAACTTGGCACCAAAAACTCAAACTTGCCCCTTCCCTTCACCCCCTCAGTCTAGTGGCTTTAGACTCACCACTTACCAGACACAAGGGACTTTATTCATTTCACATATTTAACTGTTAGACACAGAGGAGACGAAGCAGTGTTTGAAAGTGAAATTAGTCTTTTCACCCACCCTTCTCCATCTTATGGCTAGTGGCTATTCCTCCAGCAGAAGGCCACCATGGCTATATCCTCCTAATACTTGCATCACTGGGTGTCACCCTTTACCATGCAAGGTCCTGCATGGTTATGCCCGGTCTCCCTCTTCCTGGAGTTGCTGTGAGGAGATGGGGACCGTCAGCAAAAGGCTAAAGCCAAGTCACCTTTCTGGTGGCCTCAGCTCAATCTGCTGTCAGCTTGGGGGCCCGATGAAAGGCTGGCAGAGCCAGGAGAGCAGGCTGTTAACTTGCTAGGGTCACTGCTTAGCTTGGCTGATCATTAGAACCCCTCTGGCAGGTCTCTGGGCTGGGGCCGTTATTTGGCCTTTTCACCAGCAGAGGGCAGCATGGCACGGGGGTGGGAGAGGAGGTGGCCGGGAGTCCCAAGGGCTGGAGGGGAGGGGGGGGGCGGGGAGCTGGGTACTGGGCGTTGTAGACAGGACCCTTCAGACTCCTCAGGTCTCGGACTCATCTGTTTCTTCGGTGGAGCCGTCGCTCTCTGCATCCACTTTGCGGGCGTGATGCAGGGGTCTCCAGGGGGAGCCAACCCGGGGAGGGGTCCGGGCAGGCAGGCAGCTGGCCTCTGGACCGGCAGTGACCGAGTTGACCAGGCCTGGGATCTGCGCCAGCCTGAAGAAGGGAAGAAGCCCAGAGGGCAGCGAGGTGCCTCCCGTCCGGAGACCAGGACCTCCGCACTCACTCTTGCATGTGGATGAAACCATGGGCTGTATTCCCAAAGGACTCAGAGAGGATCCCTCAGGCCTCTGCTGGCCCCCAAACCCCTCCCCAACCGATGGACAAGTGCTGTGTGACCCATGACGGGGCATTACCGCGTCTGACTGAGGTTTTGTCCCCACAAGGGGGCAGCATCTTCCCACCTGACACTTACAGCCGTTCTAGTTCCTCATCCAGAGCTGGGTCGTGCATCAGGTCCCCTTTGTCAGGCAAAGCTCCTAGGAAATAATTGGGGGCACAGAGCTTAATCTGAGGATCCTTCACCCGGGCTGCAGTCACACAGCCCCGTGCCCAGCAGATGCCTATGTGCCCCTCACCTTCATGTCTGCCTATTCTGCCAACCCTGGGAGAGCTGATCTAAAAGCTTTGGGGAACAGAAGTTTAAGAGGTCTGCTAGGGGGGCAGTAAGTCCTAGGTACTGCTGGAAAAATTTAGTGAAGCCCACTGCCTACCCTTCCCAGTCATAGCTACGAGACATCCCCAAACCTCAAGGTCATTGCACAAACAGGACGATCTCCTTCCAAGACTAGATGGTGGGTTGTGAGCAGGTATTGAGGGTTTGGTCCTTTCCTGAGGCCCCAGTTACTGAGCTGAAAAGGAGCCAGAGACACAGGATACAGCCCAGGCCCCAAAGACCATAAGCTATCTAGTTTTGTGCCTCTAAATCAGAGTGACCCCACTTTGGAGACAGAATGGTCAAAAACGCTGCCTCAGCCTCTCCAGGGAGGGTCCCAGGGTGAGAAGAGAAGGCGGGGTCAGGATCAGATCAAACTCTCCTCTCCGTGGCCAGAAGCCGCGGGGAGGGGAGCTTGTCCCTTCTCTGCCACAAATCTCTTTGAGCTGGTTTCCTCAGTTATAAACCAAGGGAAGTAATTTTTGGATACTGGGGAAAGGTGAGAGGAGAGGGTCTAGGATGCTCTTTGGAGCAGTTAACAGTGGGAGGGAAGGTAAAGCTGAAGTTTGCAGATAGATTTTAACAGCAAATTGTTAGAGAAAAGAGCTTCACTGGTGGTCAGAAGCAAGATGTGGCTGCTAACAGTGCTAGTCTCTAGAAAGCCTCAAGCTTAAAATTATCCATCTGGCTCTAGTTCAATTCTTGACTTTTTCAGATGATGCCTCCTGGCCCCTTTTGTTCTAAGTGGTGTTTAAACTATGGTCCGGTGGAACCCTCTTGTTGTTTTGTGTCTGTGAGGGGGGGGGGTGCCTTGAGGAGGACTAAGGGAACAGGACAACGCCTCCACAACTGGCTGCACCTGGGGGACCTCAGGTCTCTATTTCATACACTGGAGATGCAGGTGAGGGTAGAGACCATACACTTCTTTCCATCTCCCACTTGCCCGACATTAGTGCTCTGTAAAGGAACTTAAATGAATGACTGTCCTTCTTAAAGGACCCAGAAAAAGTGAAGGCATGACGTTAGTCTACGCTGTGACCCACATGCTACTTAGCTTTTCCTTTTTCTTCCTAGTGGCTGACTTGTGGACAGGAAGGGAGGGTCAGTTACCTAGGAGTGTAAAAGAAAACCTAAGCCAATTCCCCACTCCCTGCCCCCTTACTGCTGACTCCTATTTGCCACATTTGTATTCCTCCTCCAGTTGGTGACCTTGGCTACCAACCTCATTCAGCTGAGGGGGCCCCATACCCGTGCACTGTGCCTGAGTGGACCCTCAGTCAGTCCTGCTGAGGTTTGTGCCCCTAGCAGGCTCTCTGTCCTGTAAGATCTAAAGCGTCTAGCCCAGCACTTGGGCTGCTGTGGCTGGCATTTAACGAATGTTCAATTTCCTTCTCTTGACCCCATTCCTGCAACTGGCAAAAGTCTTCTTTTGAGACTTAGGAACCTGGGATCTCAAGCACACCTGGATATCTCTTGAGGAGAGAGACTAATAATAAGAACCCCTCTCAAGCTCTGTGGCGATGACAGCCTGGTGGCCCCTCCCCTGGGAGGGCAGCAGGTGTGGGAGGGGGAAGAGGAGGGTGGGTGGGAAGGCCAACCGGTGAGAGTAAAACGATGGACAGGAAAAACTGGGTCAGTGCGGGCCTCTCTCCGCCCCCCGCCCCCCTTTTTTTCCACTCCCTTTCAGACTAATAAGATTTTTTTTCCAGATGGGAAAAAGGTCTCCCCAGACACACCTTTGCCCTGTTTACCGATGGGATTCAGGTGCCTCTGACACATAAGCTCCAGAGCCACTGATTAAATAGCCCTGTGTCTGCCCAACCTGCAGGCCACGCCCCAAAGCAGAAATGAGGGTTCCATGGGAGGGGCTGGGCGTGCCTCTGCCATGGAGAGGCTGCTTCATGTTGGGGCAGGACCTCGGGCGGGGAAGGCTCTCCCTGGCCACGGGAGGGTGAGAGGCCTCAGAGGGCACATCTTGTGTTATGCATGTTCTGGCTCCCTAGGCCTCAGAGTCTGGCCCTGAGAAGTCAAGGCAGACATGGTGAAGCTGCCTCCCCCTTGGGATTCTGTCCACCAACACGGGCCAGCTCCTATGTGGCTTTACACTGTAGGGGCAGGAGAGGCTGGCCACAGCTAGCTCTGGCTTACCTAGGGCTTGGTTGATCCCATGATGCTTTGAGAGGGCCACGAGGAATCCATAGAAGGTCAGTCTCTGAACGTTGCTTAGGACCTCTTTGACGAGTGCTGGGGGTGGGCAGCTAGAAGGGAGAATACAGATGCCAAATGCAAAGACTAGTGAGTCTGAGTGCCATCTTTTCATCCAAACCTTCAGGCTTAGGGGGATGCCCAAAGCCAAGACCGAGGGATCTGCCTACCCTGGGAGCCCTAAGACCCCGGGGAGTATAGCAGATCTCCAGAAGCAAGGCCTTGACTGTGAACAGAAAGGCTGGCATGTTCACTAACTGGTGCTTCACTGGCAGGGGTGGGAGTGGGGGAACGGGGAAATGGCGCTGGGCAAGGCCTCCTCTTGGAGGAGACCAAAACTGGCTGCTCTGTCCCCAAGGGGACTTTGTGCTACACAGGACAGCTTAACCCTCCCTTTCTGTAGGGTGAATTCCTCGCACAGTGAATATTTTTTTCCTTCTCTCTAAAAAGTCAAGACCAATCTATCTCCTGGCAAGGAGAAGGGGCCCAAGTTGGTCATCTACAGCTGCTCTTGCCCAAGTGAAAGCAATCCTTCCTGTGAGCCACCTGGGAAGACTTTCAGTCAACAGCCTGGACTGGGGGCAAATGGCACTGTTCTAATTTATACTATGACCATGAAGGGCCTAAAAGCCCTGGGCCAGTCAGAACAGCCTGCTGGAGATCTGTTCTGGGCCAGGAGCCTGCAATCCTGGGGCTGAGGTGGGGTCTGCGTGCCCATTTCTCACCTGTACTTGTGCCGGTCACACAAGTTCTCCAGGCACTGGTAGAACAGTGACGCCTCCACGCCCTCCAGCATGCTGGCCTCGCCCAAGGTAGGCCGCTGGCGGTGCTGCCCACTGGATGACGTCGGCACAATCACCGTATTGGGGTTCTTGCCTGACAGCAGGTCCTGATAGATGGCAGCCACGCTCTCCAGGAATTCTGGGTACAGGAGTAGAGGGGCACAGGTCAGGCGGGGATGACACACTTGGTCCCCTCACAGTGCCCTCCCTTCTCTGTGTGTTAGCTCAGCTCCACACCAGCCTCAGTCCTCAGCGCACAGTGTCCTGGGAGCAGGGGCCCTCGGCCTCATGTGACCACTACACTCATGAGAGATGACACTAATATGTGCTTCAGCTCAAATGTCCCCTCCTCTGGCAGTTGTTCCTAGACCAGGTGAGACCCCCTGTTACATCCTTTCATGCACCCTGTACTCCTCTGTAGTGCTTATCCAGTGAGGGGTTTTCTGTGTAACTACTTGTTCACTCTGTCTCCTTGCTGGAATGGAAGATCTTGCATAAAGGCCTGGATCATGCCTTGTCAGCCTTCCTGTCCCAGCACCTAGCACTGTGCCCGGCACATAGAAAATGCTATAAATATTTCTGAAAAATTTTGAAAGGGGCTTCCCTGGTGGCGCAGTGGTTGAGAGTCCGCCTGCCGATGCTGGGGACGCGGGTTCGTGCCCCGGTCCGGGAAGATCCCACATGCCGCGGAGCGGCTGGGCCCATGAGCCATGGCCACTGAGCCTGCGCATCCTGAGCCTGTGCTCCGCAACGGGAGAGGCCACAACAGTGAAAAGCCCGCGTACCGCAAAAAAAAAAAAAAAAAAAAAAATTTTGAACGGTGAACGTGTGCACAGTCCTGCTGGTAAGCCCATCTTGTGAGCCACACGCCTCTCTGACTCAAGAAAGCAGGTGGGAATACCAGTGTGGGAGAGAAAGCTTGCAAGCTGCTCATTTATTAAACATTTGAATTCGTTTTCAAATGCTAGTAGCTGAGCCCTCGTAGGTAAGCAGAGACTTATGGCCCATCTCCCCGCTGCTGCCCCACCCTGGGACCACTGTGAGGAGAGCCCTGACAGGCAGCCAAGGGAAGAGGGTCTCCACACGTGGCTGCACCTTCTCTAGGGCCCAAGAAACTTCAGAGAAATGGGAAATGGACACCTGGAGCTGCTAAGAGCAGGTGGTGAGACCCCAGGCTCCAGCCCCTGCCTGACCAGGCCCTTGGGCCGCCATCAGGAAAACAGAATGTGGCGCCTGAGTGAGGCCAGGGCTGGCTGGGGCCACCCGTTGGCAGGAAGGCCACGTCCAGGCTCCAAGGACAGCCTTCTGTTTACTGGAATAGCCTGTTTTAAACAAGTTTGTTTATGGACATAGCCAGCAGTTTCTAAATCCAACATTCCATTTGATGTTGCTGTGTGTGAGCTGCTGGGCACTGGCGTTCATTCATCTATTTTTATTCCACCTGAGCCCAGAAGGTATTTAAGGGCACAGCTGGTGAGCACTGGGGAGCAGGGTGGGAGTGTGAGAGAGGACTGGCGTGCGCTTATTGAAAGCTGTGTGGGTGGAAAATGTGTGCTCACGTATCTGAGTCAGGGCCCAGGGAGAGACCCCCGATCACAGTGACACAGCAGAGTGGCTGAGCGCACTGGCTGTGGAGTGGGCCCTCTGCAGGTCTGGGCTCCACCCCCAGAAGCGCGGTGTCTCTGGCAGCTTTACCTCTGTCGGCTTCTCTCCTAAAGGACCTACCTCTCAGGGGTGCTGTAAGGATTAAGGTGCTTAGTGCTGTGCCTGGCACACAGTAAGTTTTCGACAGTGAATTTATCGGGTGTTGTTCCAATAGTGTGTATTGTCGTTACTGTCATTATCACTTAAACTGATGTGTTGCGCTGCTGGCTGGAAGCACTGCAGTTTCCTATGTCTTGAGGAGGCTGAGGGAGTCGGCTCTGCAGACTGAATCTTGTGACCACCAGCAAGAACTAGACATCCTGCTGGTGGGTGACCGGCTGTGAAGCACACCACGGAGGGAGGAGGGGAGAAGTGCACGCGCCGGGCACACCGATGGAAAGGGCAACAGGGTAGGAGAGGGCACGTGGTCCTGACAGGAGCCACAGGGGTCCTGGGAGACTCTCACCTGAGTAGTAAAACTGGATCTGGAAGGCAAAAAGGAAATCTGAAAAAGACATCAAGCAGTCCATGGCGTCGTCCATGAGCACAATCCTGAGGGGGGAAGAGAGAGAAAATATGAGAGGATGCGTGTACGTGTGTGTCTGGGGGAGCATTCGAGCGAGCTGTCCCTGGGGATCCAGTCTCCCTTGGGACAGCAAGACACTGGGGAGAGGGCTCCCCCAGACAAGGTCCTCCCGGTCACGCCACTTCTCCATCGTTTGGACTCTGTCACCAAACTGAACTGAAGCGGGAGGCAGGCTCCCGCTTCAGTGTCTGTGGCACCAGCTGGAGGATGGGACGTGGGTGGGTGCTGACAAGGAGAGGGGGTGCAGCTGCAACGCAGCCAAGACCCCTTTTCATACCCTTAAGAGTAAACACTTCTGTCCTGCAGTGAGGACCATTTAGTTCAGAATAAATACAGCTGATCAGAAAAGGCAAAAAGAACAGCCAAGAGGTTTAAAGGGGTCTTGGCAAGTGGCACTGAGATTTAATAAGCTACCAAGGGCCTTCAGAACGGCTACAGGCACCTCCGTGCTGGGACACAGCTGGCACAAAGAGCAGAGGGTACCGCTTGGGGTCTGCACTTGAGAGGGTCCAAGAACACACCCCATCCTGCGGCGCTGCGGGTCCTCCACGCACGCCGTTCGCTCTCACAAGCTGGCCACCTCCTGCTGTCTGCTCTCTCTACCCCTCCGCCTGCGCGCTCACCTCGCAGGAAGAAAACCATGTGACCACTAAAGGGCTCAGACCAAGGCCACGTTCATACTCTGCTCAGGGCCTCACTGGACAGGACAGGAAGAGAAGGAAGTTAGCACTCGCTGGACTCCATCCATGTGCCAGGCAGGGTGCCAAACTCACCTGCTGATGGGAAGCTGGGCCCCCCATCTGTTTCTTTTCTTTGTTGTTTTTTGTTTTGGCTGTGCTGTGTGGCATATGGGATCTTAGCTCCCCGACCAGGGATCGAACCCGCACCCCCAGCAGTGGAAGCACAGAGTCCTAACCACTGGACCACCAGGGAAATACCCGCCCCCACCTCCCCATCTGTTTTTGACTGGGCCCTATCTTTCCTTTAAAAACAAAAAACCTTTTATTTTGCTCTCTCGTGCATTTTTCTAATTCTCTCTCCACCTCCCTGGGTCCGAGAATCCCCAGACTGGCAACTGGATCAGCTCCAGAGAGAGCAGGTATTGCTCACCTCTGGGGAAGGGGCTTTAGAGAGAATATAATGTGAGCAGTGCCCCTGGAATTGTGCCAGGCAGCTGCCCTGGTTTCAGGTCTCCCCGAAGAAAGCAATGGTTCCTACCTCTAGTCTTCAGTTGTAATAATGGTAACGATAGAAACAGGCCATATTGACTGAGTACTTACTTCATGGCAGGCACGGTATAAGGTATTTTACTTATATTAATTAAAATTTATCCCACAACAATCCTATGAGGTAGGTCTTGTTGATTATTCCCATTTTACAGGTGAAGAGATTAAGTCTCAGAGCAGTCAGCTTGCTGAGGTCGCACAGCTGGTGAATTTGCTCTACACGTCATGTACTTACTTTCTACTAGGTCTCACTGCCTCTTTTAAAATAAAGATACAGAATATGAACACTTGCACTTTAATTCTTAGTCTATTAGCTTCCTAACTTATCTTTTTTCTTCTCACCTATATCTTAGGGCCTTAACTGTTTCTCATGTATCTCCTGGGGAAGACAAAAGCTGCCTCAACTACCAGAATTCAACATTAAAATTCCAGCTGGAAAAAAATTCAAGGCCAGAGTGGGAGGACGCAATGCTGCCAACGGCCACAGGAGGGCGTCCTGGTCTCTCCGGCAGAGGCTCCTGGGCCCAAGCGTTGAGCCGTTGGCTAAGTAGTTACCCCGTTTCTCAGAACCTCAGGCAGGCGAAAGGGAAGAGAGGGGGCACAAAGCCCAGATTCTGATATCTGGATCGGGAGAGAGAGGTAGAGAGAGGGCAGGTAGTAGGGACTGGGTGACAGAGACACCCAAACTACAGAGGAAGAGTGAGCTCTCCCAGAGCCCCAGGGAGGAGGAGCCACCAGCACCTCCAAGTCGTTCCTTCCCAGGCTCACAGGGAAGGAAAGGCCCCAGAGGAGAGAAGGCAGTGACGTCTCCTTCCTGCCCCACTCACAGGACAGCTGAGAACCCGAATGGCCTGAAGTTAATTGCTAGGGAAGAGTGCCGGGCTGAGAACACCCCCAAGCAGGAAACCACGAAGGGAACCAAAGCCTTTGAAGGTGTTGCATGGCTCCTCTTGGTTTATCATCAACCGGGACCTGGTGCTCCTGTTTATAGCAGTTACGTCCATTTACAATTTCTCTCTTTACCTATTTATTCATTCATTTCATACAGATGGTCCCCGACTTACAATGGTTCAACTTAGGTTTTTTTTTTTGCGGTACGCGGGCCTCTCACTGTTGTGGCCTCTCCCGTTGCGGAGCACAGGCTCCGGACGCACAGGCTCAGCGGCCATGGCTCACGGGCCCAGCTGCTCCGCGGCATGTGGGATCTTCCCGGACCGGGGCACGAACTCGTGTCTCCTGCATCGGCAGGCAGACTCTCAACCACTGCGCCACCAGGGAAGCCCCAACTTAGGTTTTTTGACTTTACAATGGTGTGAAAGCAAGACGAATTTGGTAGAAACCATGTTTTGAATTTTAAATCTTGATCTTTCCCTGGCCTAGTGATGCGCAGGACATACTCCCTCGTGATGCTGGGCGGTGGCAGCTCCCGGTCGGCTACACGGTCACCAGGGTGGACACAGACAGCCATTCTGTACCAGACTACCATTCTGTTTCTCACTTTCAGTACAGTGTTCAATCAATTACATAAGAGATTCAACACTTTATTATAAAATAGGCTTTGTGTTAGATGATTTTGTTCAACTGTAGGCTGATGTAAGTGTTCTGAGCACATTTAAGGTAGGCTGGGCTAAGCTATGATCTTTGGTAGGTTAGGCGTAAAAACGCATTTTTGACTTTTGATATTTTCAACTTACAACAGGTTTATCAGGACATAACCCCATTGAAACTCGAGGAAGATCTGTATTGCAATATAATTCAAATACCATAAAATTCACCCTTTAAAAGTATACAGTGGGGCTTCCCTGGTGGCGCAGTGGTTGAGAGTCCGCCTGCCGATGCAGGGGACGCGGGTTCGTGCCCCGGTCCGGGAAGATCCCACATGCCGCGGAGCGGCTGGGCCCGTGAGCCATGGCCGCTGAGCCTGCGTGTCCGGAGCCTGTGCTCCGCAACGGGAGAGGCCACAACAGCGAGAGGTCCGCGTACCACACACACACACACACACACAAAAGTGTACAGTATTTTTTAGTATATTCACAGACTTGCACAATTATCACCACTGTTTAATTCCAGAAGTTGTAATTCTTGCTGATCGTCATGCTCCTGAGACAGGCCCTGCCACGCCAGGGCTTCCAGCCAATTGCCATAAGCATCTTCCTCTCCCAGCCGCAGCCAGGACTGGCAGCTGCAAGCAGGGCCCGCCCTTCCAGCCCCGGCCCGGCTGCAGCTTTCTGTGGGTAGCCATTCTTGACTAGGAACGGTAGCTCCCTCTCTTGAGAGGGTGGCAGCGGTCTCCGTGGGAGCGGGGCGACCCTGCGTGTGCTCTGGTTTTGGCCCCTGCTCCCCGGTGGGCTGAGACTCAGATTGGTCAGGAGGCACCAGCAGGCTAGCTGGGGGAGGCACACGGGCAGCAGGGGCTTTCTTTCTGAGGGACAGGTGGCTGGGATCCCGGCAGCACCTGTGCCTGGGACTGAGGGGTTTTCTTGATTGCAAGCAATGAGACTGGCTGCCCGAGAAGCCGATTGGATCTCAGCTGCCATTAACAGCAACGCTCCTCTGCTCAGCCAGAAAATGGAGTCCTCCTGACATCCTGGAAACTCCCCTCCTTGCCTGCCCCACATCAGTCAGTCACCGAGTCCTATCAGTCCTCTTCTGGACATTTCTCTTGCATCTGTCTACTTCTTTACATTTCCACAGCCCCCATCCAACGCCCACCTCCACCTCTGCTTCCTGGACAACGGAACGACCTCCTACCCAGTTTTCTGCAACACTCTTGCCTGCTTCTAATTGAGTGTCCATACTGTGGTCAGAAGGATCTTCCAAACATGAATTTGACCATCTTACAACTCTGTTTGAAACCCTTCCTGGGCTTCCCATTGCCCTTAGAGCAAAGTCTCCCATCCTTATCCTGGCTTATGAGCCTGCATGACCTGCCCTCTGCCTCCGCTCACCTTTCTAGACTCATCGGAGGCCCCAGGCAGGGTCCCTCACGATGTTCCAGCCACACAGATGCTTCAGTTCTTCCTTCCTCCTGCCCCCCATGCCCTTCTCCTCACCGACCTGATTGATGCCGCCTCACTCTTTGGGGTGCAGCCACAGAGCACTCCTTTGGGAAGGCGAGGGTAGGCCTCCCTGCTCTGGCTTCCACAGTTCTCTGTGACCCCCTCACACTGTTCGTGTCTGTCTTTGCCCCAGGACTATAAGATCCACCAAGTTACACCTCTGTCTCTCTGTTCGCTGCCTGACTCAAGCGCCAGTGTGGTGCAGGGCACACAGTAGGCACTCGGTAAGTATTTGTTGCATGAAGGAAAGCATGAACAAATGACTACGAGAGGCTGCGGTATTCCCTCTTCTCTTTCCCTGGCAAGGCGACATCTGGATCCTACATCCAGCTCTGGACAGTCCATTTAAGGGGAATAAACTAGAGTCACGGAATAGGGAGGTCAGAGTGGTGGAGTCTGCACACCAGGATATCAGACAGATGACTGCCTTTAGCTCCTTTATCCTGGAAGAGAAGATGAAGGAGGAAGTGAGGCCGAGGCCCGACTCTTGAAGGGCTGCCTCTGAGGGAGATGTCACAGGGGTCTAGAGTTTGGCTCTAGAAGACTTGAAGATGCTCATCTCTGGGATTATGGCTGCTTTGTGAGGGAGTGAGCTGCTTGTTGCTGGAGATATTCAAGCAGAATACTTCCCGAAAGTATGAAAGAGCTCCTTCTAGCCCTGAGAGAGTGTCATCCCAAGGGTGGACAGAACTAACAGCTTCTCCTGTTAATGCGGGTTCTGCTGGGGGGAAAGGTTGCTGTTCAGAGGACCATCGCTGCAGAAAAGTCTGAAAGACTTACAAAAAGGTGCTTTTAGAAACATCATATGCTGCATTGTCCATCTCCAGACTGATGCTCTGACCCATAAAAGTTCTGGGCATCTGGCATTGGAGTCTTGGCAGAACTGTGGGAAAAGGCAGGCACGGGGCTACAGGTCTGTCTTTGCCTTTGGTGACAGGGCCAACCCCAGGCTGTAGGCCCTACAACCCACCCACAGCTGCTCCACCCTGAACTCAAACTTGTCACCAGCCCCCGAGGGCTCAAGAGGAGTTTCTTGAAGACAGGTCATCCACGTGTGCTGTTTTCCAGTTGACGGCAGTTGGCTCAAAACCCCTTCCTGCCAGAGGCCTCCTGCTGGCCTGCCGGCTGCCTCTGACACCTGCAGGAGACAGGCCGCCCCTGCTTTGAAGTGGAGCCAGCAGGAAGCTGCTGCCAACGAGAGTCTGTGCACATCCACTGGATCGTGGAGGAATCCCTGCCGGCCAGGCCTCAGGGCTAGAGAGAGGAACTCCGGGGACAAGTAAAGGCACTCTAGCTCAGGTTGGCTCTGAGCAGAACCATGTGAAGGGTGGAGTCCAGGGCAGCGACTGGAATGGAGAAAGAGCACTTGGCAGGGTCTGAGCTACTCCCAAGGGGGCTGGCCGTGCTCTCACTCCCATGCTGACTTCCAACAGCTGGGATGGGCTGGCTGGCTGGAGTTAAGTGGGTGCCAAGGAAGCAAACAGCTTTCAGTCCGAACCTACTGACTTACCAGCTTCCTATTCCCCCTTAAGGGTCAGTATCTCTGGTCTAGTGGCATGAGCTGTACCTGTTTTTTTGTGTGTGTGTGCAGTTCCGGGTTAGCGGCCCTGGGATCAAATCCCAGCTCTAGAACCGACTGGCCAAGTTACCTTTTCTTGGGCGAGTTATGTTTTCTCCTGGAGTTTCCGTTTCCTTATCTGTAAAGAGGGGATGATTATAGTTCCTCTTTCACGGGATTCTTGTGAAGACTCAACATGGTGATATACTGTGCCTATTGTATTATTATATACGAGTAATCACTCAAAATAAGTGTGAGCTGCTACCAATAAGTGTTCTAGCTGGTTTCAGGTGATGGAAGGGCTCAAAATAGCAAATGAAAATATAGCTCAGAGGAAGTAGGTGCTGCCAGCGCCCGGCAGGGCAGAGGCTCTCAGGCGGGAGCTAGCTATCCTGTTTCAAGTCCACTTTTGGGGGAAGCCAGGCCAAAGCCAGGGCCAGGAGGAACGCTTCCATGACTGCACTTCCTTTGGGAGGTCACATGAGCAGCGTCTTTCATGGGTGCAGCTGAAGCGTGTCTCCGAGTCTGTCTGGGATCCCGGGACACCTCTGTGGACTATGTCTTAAAGTCAGGGCCATGAGTGAGGATGAAACTACACCCTGGCCACCTTCTCCAGGTGGTGTCAGGGTTTCCTGTGACACTTCCTCAGGGTTGCCCCTCTTCTGGACTGTGTCGGAGGCACCCCTGTGCCTCACAAGCTGCCTCCAAGTTCAGGCCCTCAGAGCAGCATGGGGTGTCCAGGTCATGGCTCTCCCTGGGCTCTGGCCTGCATCTCCAGGGGGTCCCAATCCCACCTGCCCTGTGGTGCCTGAGAAGCTGGATCCAGAGAGTGTGGGAAGCAGCAACAACTACAGCAACACGGTATTCGTTAAGGCCTTACTTGGTCAGCGCCATACATCTGTCATTGCATTTTCTTCTCACGTTAATCCTATGAGGTGAGATCGGTGGATATCTTTACCGCGAACATGGAGGTTCAGAAACCTGACCAGGTCTCAAGGCAGAAGCAAAAGAGCTGTAATTCAAACACAGGCCCCTCTGACGCTAACCACAGTTCCCAGGCCACTGCAGCTGCTTCCAGTAAGAAGTGGCAATAACACCTCCTGCCGGTGGCGCTGTCCCTCCTCCCACCCTTGGTGTAGAGCCGTGGCCCCCAGGAGGGCTGGAGGCTTAGGCCCGGATACTGCTTCTTCCCTGCAGACACCGTGAAGGCCCCGCTTGGCCACTTCAGCTCCATTATCCTTGTCTCTCCCAAGAAGCTTTACAGACGGTGGGGGTGGGGGAATGTTCCATGATCTTAGGATAAAAACCCAAATCCAGTGCATGGCCTGTGAGGCCCTCTCTTCTCCCAGTCCCCAAACTCCTCAAACTCCAGGCCCACTGACTCCCCAGTTCCCCTAGGTCCTCACTGGAGAAAGAGGGGCTTCTTTCCAGGCTGCTTACTTTCCCTAGACGGCCTTTCCCTCTCCCTGCTCCCTCCCTAAATCCTACCCACGCTTTTCACTTTATTTTTTACTTTTTTGGCTGCATTGGGTCTTTGTTGCTGTGCCCGGGCTTTCTCTAGTTGCGGTGAGTGGGGGCTACTCTTCGTTGTGGTGCACGGGCTTCTCATTGCGGTGGCTTCTCTTGTTGTGGAGCACGGGCTCTAGGCATGTGGGCTCAGTAGTTGTGGCTCGCGGGCTCTAGAGTGCAGGCTCAGTAGTTGTGGTGCACAGGCTTAGTTGCTCTGCGGCATGTGGGATCTTCCCGGACCATGGCTCGAACCTGTGTCCCCTGCATTGGCAGGAGGATTCTTAACCACTGCGCCACCAGGGAAGTCCCCTTTTCACTTTAAATAAAATATTTAAAACGTCAAAAAAATTACACAGACTAACATAACAAACATTTGTATACCCACTAGCTAACTTCATCAAAACTTCACATTTTGCCACCCTTGCTTCAATGTTTAAAAGCTTTGTAAAATATTACACATATAGATTAAAACACCTGGACACCTGGACACCCTCCCTCATCCCCTTCCTCTACCTTCCTCCTCAGAGATCGTCACTGGGGCTTGAGGGCTTAGCATTCATTCATTTAGACTTGGGCTTGGCATCCCTCCCATGTTTCCATACTATATTAACTCACACAAATGTCTACATTGTTAAAATATTATATAACTTTGTTTTGCTTGTTCTCAGACTCTATGCATCATTTGGTAACTTGACATTTTGAGATTTATCAGTGCTGATGCATATATATCTCCCTGCATTCATTTCAGCTGCTCTATAGATTTCCACAGAATGGAGATAGCACACTTTGTCCTTTCTACTGCATAGGGACGGGCAGAGGGTTCCATTGGTAGCGATTACAAATAATGCTGCATGTCTCCTTATAACCAGGCACACGTCTTGAACTTTTTAAGATGTGCCCAAATTGCTTCAAAGTGATTATACCAATTTACACGACCACTAGCAGTTTAGGAGAGTTCCCACTGTCCCACATTCTCACCAATACTTGTATTATCTCACTTTAAAATTTTTGCCCATTTGATGACTGTGAAGTGGTATCTCAATTTAATTGGCATTTCCTTGATACCAGTGAGTTTGGCCATGAAGATATGCCCAAATGTTTATTAATTGTTAGGGTTTTCTCTTCTATATATTATCTGTTTGTATCTTTGGACTGTTTTTCTACTGAGGTTCTTCATCTTTTTCTTATTAATTTGTAGGAGTTCTTCATAAGCAATTCTTTTTTTTTAATAGCTTTTAACTCTTTTTTTTAAAAAATATTTATTTAATTTATTTGTTTATTTGGCTGGGCTGCACCAGGTCTTAAACTTAGTTCCTGCACACAGGATCTTCATTGCCGCGTGCAGAATCTTCGTTGCGGCATGCGGGATCTTTGTAGTTGTGGTGTGCAGGATCTTTAGTTGTGGCATGTGGGATCTAGTTCTCTGACCAGGGATCAAACCCAGTCCCCCTGCATTGGGAGCGCGGAGTCTTAGCCACTGGACCACCAGGGAAGTCCCCCATAAACCATTCTTGAGACTAAAAAACTCTGCAGACCAATCTGTTGTTAGTTACATATGTAATAAATATCTTCTAGTCACTGGCTTGTCTTTCAACTTTGTTTACAGCATCTTTTGTTGAATAGAAAATTTTAATCTTAATTCTCCGGTAGTCCTGCGGGTTAGGGTTCAACACTTGCATCGCTGTGGCTAGGGTTCACTTTGCCATCAGGGAATTCGTGCTTCCTAGCAGATACTTCCCCTTTCTCTAGAATGTCAGCTCCACGAGGGCAGGGGCTTGGTTTTGTTCACTGCTCTGTCCTCAGCACCTGGAAGAGTGCCTGGCACAGAACAGGCACTCTCCATGAACACTGGCTGAATGATTGAATAAGTGAATGCAATTCTGCTTGTGGTCAGTTTATCAACCTTGTCCACTGGGCTTGGGCTTTAAGAATTTTTATCTTGTTTTTAGAATTTTTTAACTACCTGGTGGCCATAAAAATATTTTCTCCTAATCTCTTTTAAGAGTATTATGGTTTTGCATTTTACACTTAGGTCTGTAATCTATGTGAAATTGACTTCTGAATATGGTCTGAAGTAGGGAGCTAATTTTATTTTATCCTATGTGGATAAACTGTCGACTGAAAAAAAACATGCACAACGTGAGAGTTTTGAGTTAAGTTTTATTTGGGGCAAAATGAGGACTACGGCCTGGGAGATAGCATATCAGATAGCTCTGAGAAACTGCTCTGGAGAGGTAGGGGGGAAGGTCGGTATATATGTGATTTTGGTGAAGGGGACGTACATGCAATCCAGCACACATTTTTGCAGAAGGCTGTCGTTAGTCTTGTGAAGTTTACTGCTGGTCACGAGGAGCAGGTGTCTCCATTAATGATTTTAATGCCTTTTCAGGTATGAGGAGATGCAAGAATTGGGCTCGTAAAATCTTCCCTTGAAAATATCTAACTATCTGGGACTTCCCTGGCGGTCCAGTGGTTAAGACTCTGCGCTTCCACTGCAGGGGGCATGGGTTTGATCCCTGGTTGGGGAAGATCCCACATGCAGCATGGCCAAAAAAAAAAAAAAAATCTAACTATCTGAAGGCCTGTTCCGCCATTTTTCCCCAGAGCACAGAGCACTTCATTCCTGATCTTCACTCTGAATCCCACTCAGGGTGTGTTGAAGGTCAGCGGCTGTAGTGGCTTAATCCTTGTAAAGGCAGATGGCAAGTTCCAAATTTTTAGTTGGCATTATGATGGCCTTATAATCAGTCCTAGTAGTTGATAGGGCAAATTCATCTCTTATTAATCCTTCAGGTCTCAGGTTCAACATCTCTGTTTTATGGACAAGTTTTTCATGATTCCCCAGGTTAGGCTGGGTATCCTGTTTATATGTTCCTATAGCACTTAGCTCTTCGTTTATTTAATGTCTGCTGCTCTGTCAGTTTGTAAGTTCTTCCAGGGCTGGAGCAACATTGTCATAGCCCCTCCACAAGCACGACTGGCAATATAACAGGCACTCAATAAATATTTGGTAAATGAAAGAATGGGGAGGGAAAGGATAGTCTGTTTAGGTGAAAGACCTTTGGGGCAACAGTGACACTGTCAGATGGCAGGTCAGATCTGGGGAGGAGATCTATGCAGGATGATATTGCAGAGGAGAAGCATAAAGAAAGACATCAAGAGAGCATAAAGCTGTATCTTCAGGGCATGGCATGAGGTCTGGCAGAGGGTAGATGCTCAGTAAACATTTGAAAAATGAATATAGGAATGAAGTATCACTCCCCACTTACTAATTATAATTATATTCTTTAAAAATAGGTAAGGGAGGGATTTTCCTGGTGGTCCAGTGGCTAAGAATCCATCTTGCAATGCAGGGGACGCTGGTTTGATCCATGGTCGGGGAATGAAGATCCCACATGCCATGGGGCAGCTGAGCCCATGAGCCACAACTAGCAAGCCCACGCACCACAACTAGAGAAAGGCCTGAGTACCGCAACAAAGAGCTCGCATGCTAGAACGAAAGATCCTGCGTGCCGCAACTAAGGCCTGATGCAGCCTAAATAATGCAGCCTAAATAAATAAATAAATAAATAAATAATAGGTAAGGGAATTCCCTGGCGGTCCAGTGGTTAGGACTCTGTGCTCTCACTGCCAAGGGCACGGGTTCAATCCCTGTTTGGGGAACTAAAATCCCACAAGCCACGCAGTGCGGCCAAAAAAACAAAACAAAACAAACAAAAAAAGACTTTGTGACAGGTATTTTACATGCATTATCTCATTAAATCCTAAAAACACTCTATGAGGCAGGTGCTATTATATTTCCATTTTAAAGATGAAGAAATTGAGGCTCAGAGGAGTTGCTCAAGGTCACAAGCCTATGAGTGAAGGAAGTGAGATTTGAACCCAGGGCTGTCTGGCTCCAGCACCTGAGTCCTACACCATTAGGCCATTCAACCTTTGTGATACAGGGACCAGCTGAAAAATGACTCTCTGAAATGGAGGTGACTTGTTAGGTCTAAAACTAGATTCCTTAGAGGAGTTTATGTGCTTTTGAAGCACTATATGTAGTCAGCATATAACCATGATAAAAGAGCTTTTCCTGTTAAACATATATTACTCACTAGGAAATCTGGCTTTAAGTGAGGGAGAAGTGAGTTAGTGTTTCAGATGACAAGAGTGAGAAGGAAAAGCAATTCCTTTTAATGCAATCCATTCTAAAATGCCAGAAAGAGGTTGGCATGCAGTGCTCTAAAGTGGTTCTCAAAGTGTGGTCCCAGACCATGAGCATCACCTAAGAATCTATAAGGTATATGGATTCTTGAGCCCCACCTCAGACCCACTGAACTCTGAGCATGGGGCTGGGCCATCGCGGTTTAGTAAGTCCTGCAGGTGATTCTGATTCACACTCAAGTTGGAGAACCACTGCTTTAAATCTTCACCCTTGGAGGGAAGCTTCCCACCCCTGTGTCATTTGGGCCTTGAATGGGTTACAGGTGTGATGGTCCCCCCGGCCCAGGAGGGAGGAGACACAGGCAGTCCTGTCTTTACCCTACTTTTTGTTATATATTATTTTCTGAACTTTGTGAAGGGAAAAAAGGCCAGAAACCACTGCCTTAGGGAACCCAGGAACTTCTCACTTATTTAATTTTTTAATTGAAGTATAGTTCATTTACAGTGTTGTGCTAATTTCTGCTGTACAGCAAAGTGACTGTTATACACATACATACATTCTTTTTTAATATTTTTTTCCACTATGGTTTATCCCAGGAGGTTGGATATAGTTCCCTGCACTATACAGTAGGACCTCGTTACTTATCTATTCTAAATGTAATAGTTTGGGACTTCCCTGGTGGGTCAGTGTTTAAGAATCTGCCTGCCAATGCAGGGGACATGGGTTCGATCCCTGGTCCGGGAAGATCCCACATGCCACAGAGCAACCAAGCTCGTGTGCCACAACTACTGAGCCCACATGCCGCAACTACTGAAGGCTGTGCACTCTAGGGCCCACGTGCCACAACTACTGAGCCCGTGTGCTGCAACTACTGAAGCCTGTGCGCCTAGAGCCCGTGTTCCGCAACAAGAGAAGCCACCGGAATGAGAAGCCCACGCACCGCAATGAAGAGTAGCCCCGGGGCTTCCCTGGTGGTAGAATGGTTGAGAGTCCGCCTGCCGATGCAGGGGACGTGGGTTCGTGCCCCGGTCTGGGAAGATCCCACATGCCGCGGAGCGGCTGGGCCCGTGAGCCATGGCCGCTGAGCCTGTGCGTCCGGAGCCTGTGCTCCGCAACGGGAGAGGCCACAACAGTGAGAGGCCCGCGTACCGCAAAAAAAAAAAAAAAAGAGTAGCCCTGGCTCGCCGCAACTAGAGAAAGCCCAATGCAGAAAGCCCAAAGCCAATGAAGACCCAATGCAGCCAAAAAAATAAATAAATAAATAAAACCAACCAAACAAATAAATAAATGTGATAGTTTGCATCTACTAACCCCAATCTCCCAGTCCATCCCTCTCCCTCCCCCGCTCCCTCTTGGCAACCACAAATCTGCTCTCTATGTCTGACTTCTCACTTATTTAAAAAAATCTGGTAATAACAATAATACTAGCATTATTTTAACAGCAGAAATTATTATTTATTGGATTATATAATGTGCTAAGCAATTTACATATAATTTTTTGTTGAAATCTTACAACCACCCTGAGTTAGTTATTATTATTAGCCCCATTTTACAGATAGGGGAACAGGGCTTGTAGAAGTTAAGAGAGATCCTCAAGGTCATCCAGTTAATAGAGCACAGGTGGTGTGTACACCCAGGTCTTTCTAACCCTATGATGCCTGTGCTCTTAAAGGTCAAGGTTAATACCACTGCTTCTAACATTGCTCTGTGCCAGGCATTATTTTAAGCACATTATATGCTTCTTCGATTATTCCCACTTTACAAATGAGGAAACTGAGGCTCAAAGAAATTAAATAACTTTCCCAAGGGCACAAGCTGGTAAATTGTGGAACCAGGGTTTGCACTCAAGAATTCTGGCTCTAGTTGAATGTTCTTAACCGTCAGGAAAGCCTCCCAGTCCTTGGAGACGGAGAAGCTATGGTGACCACTTAGGGATAAAATTACTTAACGACTCCCACTGCTGCAGGAGTGTGTGCGGTGGAGGGGATCTCTGGCTGGGCGCTGTCATGGAGTCTATTTGCTCTTTGCTCTCCTGTTTCCGGCTCACACCTGCCGCTCCGGGGCCTGGCCACGGTGCTGGCCGCACATAAGTCAGGCGCATGTGGAGCTGCTCTGCCGCTGAACAGGCTCTGGCGTACAGCTGCCTGTGGATTACATTCTTTTACGTGCACAGCATCAGAGACTGGAGCCTCCTCCTGCGGCCTGTCCCCAGACCTCAGGGCCATGAATACAGTGAGACCAGCAGTGAGACAGGAGAGGGCAGTGCCTCTTCCAGCTAGAGTAACTGCCTTGGAGGCCTAACCACCCCCATTTGCAGTTCTGGTCAGAAGCGTGGGTTTGTGTGTGAGGAAGTTGGGATCCTGACCTTCAGGACAAGATGAGAATAGCTTAAACAATCAGAGGGCACTTTCTGGGATGTATGCAATTTTTCCACACACATACCAGCTGGAGTGGAGTGAGGAAAGCAGGGCACTGGGGAGGCAGGGTTGACACAAAAGCCTGAGTCCCGAGTTCATCTCTAATTTTGTAGCCAGTATCCTGAGGCTCACCTGGGGCCCTTCTGTTGTTGATACTGGCATCCCCATCATCCCCTCACATTCCCTGCTATTGACATGGACTGGTTACCTTGCTTCCTCTTCCTCAAATGGAAAGGTCTGAAGTTTCTATTGAACAGTAGGCCTCTTGAGGAGGAGGTAAGCTTCTGACACAGCTAGGGGAATGCCACTCCAGAAGCCCCTTGGTATCAATAATTGTACGAATCTGTGGATCTTAGAGGGTTCTATTCCTTCTAGTCTAATCTTGCCATGCTTACACACATCAGATTGTTTGGAAGGGTCTGGGAGATGGGTGGGGCAAATGCAAAAACGGGGCTGGTGGAGTTGAAAATCATACAGAAGGCTCACCCTCACACTCGCCCGCTACCTTTCAGGAGTGGGACAGGAGGACGGAGGCTGCTGTGCAGTGACAGAAACCAAGGTGATGTGACACAAAGTGGTGGCAGGCCGTGATCGGTACCCAAGGGATCCACTTCTAAATCAAATGGCAAGCTCCTTGAGGGGCAGGAACTATATCTTATTCATCACTGTACCCCTAATATGCAGAATAGATCCTGGCACAAAATTGGCACTCAAGAAATATTTGATGAAAGGAAGTACTGAGACCTGCTACAATGTGGATGGACCTTGAAAACATAAGGCTAAGTGAAAGAAACCAGTCACAAAGGACCACCATATATCATATGATCCCATTTATTTATTATTTTTTTTGTATGTTTGTTTGTTTTGCGGTACGGGGGCCTCTCACTGTTGTGGCCTCTCCTGTTACGGAGCACAGGCTCCGGACGCGCAGGCTCAGCGGCCATGGCTCACGGGCCCAGCCGCTCCGCGACACGTGGGATCTTCCCGGACCGGGGCACGAACCCGCGTCCCCTACATCGGCAGGAGGACCCTCAACCACTGCACCACCAGGGAAGCCCGATCCCATTTATTTTAAATGTCTAGAATAGGCAAATATATAGAGACAGAGTGTGGTTGTCTAGAGCTAGGGAGGATGGGGGGATTGGGGAGTAATGGCTAAGAGGTGCTGGATTTCTTGGTGGGGTAGTTAAAATGCTCTAAAACTGACTGTGGTGATGGACGTGAATATACAGTTGACACTTGAACAACCTGGGTTTCAACTACACAGGTCCACTTATATGTGGATTTTTTTTCAACAGCAAATATGCAATCTGCGGTTGGTTGAACCCACAGGTGCTAAACCCACGGATGCAGAGCCATGTATATGGAGGTACTGTGTATATGGAGAGCTGACTGTAAGTTATACTTGGATTTTCCACTGCACAGAGGGTCGGTGCCCCTAAGCCCCTCCCTGTTCACTAGTCAACTCTACTCTGTAAATATACTTGACTGATTTAGGGAAGCTGGGCATTTTAAAAATTATTATTTAGATTTTACTTTTTTAGAGCAGTTTTAGGTTCACAGTGAAATTGAGGGGAAGGTGCAGGGATTTCCCATATACCTCCTGCCTCCACACGTGCTCAGCCTCCCCCAGATCAACATCCCCCACCAATGGTACCTTTGTTACAATCGTTGAACCTACATTGAGACATCATCACCCAAAGTCCACAGTTTAGATTTACGATTCACTCTTGGTGTTGTACATTCTATGGATCTGGACAAATGTCCAATGACACGTATCTGTCATGTATGATATAATACAGAGTATTTTCCTAAAAATCCTCTGCTCTGGCATTTTTCAGAAAACAAGATTTTTGCTATACTTCCACTTGCTGCCTTAGCTCAGGTTTTCAGTTAAATAAGTAAAAGTTAACTGAGGCATAGCCCAACGACCTCATCTGGTTAAAAAATGTGAATGACAGTGAAACCAAACACAGAAATTAGAGGGTTCTAACTATTTCTACCAAGTCTTCCTGGTTCTGGACTAATCTTGAAAACCTTCTTTTAGCATAAGTAATACAATTTATCCCTCCCTCAATTGGGCTTTATCACCTTCATGTTTTCCAGTCTCGAACTTCAACCCCCTTTATTACAAGTCGCTGTCAAACTTGCCCCATATTTTCTCAGAATTTCCTCTAGGGATATTTCTTTGTGTACGTGCCTGTGTGTGTGTGTGTGTGTGTGTGTGTGTGTGTGTGTGTGTTTGCCTCTTCATCTCACCGCCTCCCAACTCTATCTGCAGACCATAAAACTCCCCGCAGAAACCACCAAAGATCATTTGGCTTCCATTTGGAAATGCAGAAAGTATTATGTTTTTGGGCAAATCCCAAATAGACCCCTCTCCAAATGCCAGTTTTTTCCCTGTCAGTTTCATTCTCCCCTAATGGTATGTTTGTTTGTATACAGTTCAGGTTTCTCTCAGCAGCCTGGGCCAAAGAGGGGGCTGAGTTGACTTCAAAAGCCCAGGAGACATACCTGGCTGCTTTCTGAGTGAGCTCCAGCGGGAAATCCGGGCACAGTAATTGCAGCAAGCAGTGATATTCCCTCATGGTCAGCAAATCTGGAATGGAAATGGATAGGAACACATTAGGTCTCTGCATGTGAAGTCACTGCTGTCTTTTTGATCATTTCATGGTTTTCAGACCTACTCTCAGTAGATCTGCTCTTTTAAAGGTGAGTCAGTGTTAAGGCTGCATTAGCCACTAACCCTCCAAGGGTGAGATTTTAAGATCAATATTTCTACAAAGTTTTTCCTGGATGGGAGGCACCCAGCTACAACATTTTGGCCAAAGGAGCTTCACTGGTTTGAAAGATGGTCGGGTACGAAGGGGGAATTAGAGGGGTACCTTCATTAGCCTTCTTATGTATGAAAATCCACAAGAATGAGTCATTTCAGAGCTGGCTAAGTTTGCTGAAATTCTCTGGCATGGTAACATTCACCACAACATGCCCAGAGACCATCCACAGAACATCTGCAAGCAGTATTAAGACAAATGCAGTCTTGCAACGTATGGAGGAGAAGAATACAGCACAGCAACCCACAGACCTTCTTACTCTGTCATCCAGTACTGTGCAGGCTGGCTCCTTTTGGATGGCTGCACACAAATCTGGTCATCCTATTCTAGGAAGCCAAGACCAAGGTCCAAGATATACAATCTAGGCAACCAAGTGACTCCTGATATACAGAAGCAGTGTTTTGGGAGAGATGAGCCAGGATGAGGCTCTGTGACCCAGTAGAAAACCCAGAGAGGTAAATCTCAGGGGGGTTTATAGAATGCCAAGGGAGAGGAAATACACTGGTGTTTAAAAGTTGTTTTGTTACTGCATGTCCCAAAGCCAAGAGATTTTAGATCAGTCAGGCAGCTGCCATCCACAAGTATTCCATATACCGAAGCATTTCAAATATGGAACGACGTGCTGATGGTAAAGCGAGATCAACTGGGATCCCAGATCCTAACTGGGAGCATGAGTGAGAGGAGGGAATCCAGAGGGCATGGCCACATTTGGGGAATGAAGATGATGATCACAGGCACTGGGTTTCTTTGGACCTAAGTTAGCTCAAGCCACAGGCATCCAGATCTCCTGCCCTGATAGTTTGGTTGATGCGTTTCCAAGATAAAAACCCCAAATCCCCAGGGACAGGCCTGGGTTCCTACTACTTTTTCATCAAGGCTCAATTCAAGGTGGGGGCATAGAGTTAGACTAACCACACTGCCAAAGTCAGGGACTCCAAAGCGACAGACTCAGCGTCAATGTAGGTCAAAGGATCAAGATGGCTTTTGCGGCCTTCGTCTTGGCCACAATGGGGTGTGCACTTTCCTCTCCTCACTCGCCTGACCTAGGGCACAGCCTAGTAGGAGGTTTTGTTCTTCAAGGGAAGGAGTAATAGCCACTTGTGGGCTCGCAGACTTGGGGTGAGGGACAGGAAAGACGAAAGGGAGAAAAGCCACTGAATCTAATATGTTCCCACTTTATTCTCACTTCAAAACCCCCTGTATAGAGAGAAGTGAGTTCTGGCAGGAACTAAATAAAGTAAAGTTCTATCTTTGAATCATTAATGCTTTTTTTCCTTTCTTTCTTAAAATTAATTAATTAATTAATCTATTTATTTTGGCTGCACCCAGTCTTAGCTGCAGCACGCGGGATCTTCATTGTGGCATGTGGGATCTTTAGTTGCAGCACGTGGGATCTTTAGTTGCGTCATGAGGGCTTCTTAGTTGTGGCATGCATGCGGGATCTTAGTTCCCTGACCACGGATTGAACCCAGGCCCCCTGCATTGGGAGCTTGGAGTCTTACCTACTGGACCACAAGGCAGTCCCCATTAATGCTTTTCTAGGCTAAGATTTGGTGGATGGATCTGATACCATTCTTAGGGGGGGTCAAAGTATTTCACAGTTATTCATATTTATCCCCCAAATTATCTACAAGATATCCTCGGGAAGACAAACAGGGTAAAGGAAAATGAGAAGCCAAGAGAGTTGTATGACCCCCTTATTCAATCAAGAAAGACAGTGCTGGAAATAGATCTCAGCCTCCTGGTTTCCAGACCCTCAGCTCTCCTTTAGGTTCTTGATGATATTCTAACTCATGTGCTTCAAATACTTGCTTCCTAAGCGTAGAAGAATGATTTACAAAAATAATTTTGTACTTCTCCAATGCAACAACAGTTCTTGGAAATACTAAATACATCAGAAAAACAGAATACATCCTGTTCACCACTTCTGGAACTTGACTATCCCCAATGTAAAGTGAGGAAGATAGTCAGATAAAGAGATGAACGGGAAGTGCAGGCAGATAAACAACTTTGGCCAGTTTAATTGTGGAAGACAGCAGTTCTATTAAAGTAGAAGTAGGATAATATCAAGGCCAGATAATTTCAAGGGAGAGGCATCTGCCACTTGGAGACACTCCTGGGTTGTACAGTGGGTATTTGGGAGAATGGTGAGCACTAAGTGTGGTTCCAAAATCAAAACACTGATGAACAAATGGGAGCTGTCCTCCTCCTGTCCCCCTGGCTTGGGTGCAAATCTTGGCTCTGCAATTTCCCAGGTATGCAACCTTGGGCAAACTGCTCAATCTCTCTAAATCTCAGTTTTTCATCCGTAAAATGGGAATGATGACACCCACCTTTCAGGGTTGAAGTCAAGATCAAAAAAGATGATGTCAATGAAGTACTCAGCAGAATGTCTAGAACATAGTAACACCAAACAACAGGAGCTATTTGGTTTTGTTTTTAACTCCTGGGGGCAAAGGCAGGAGAGGAGGAAGGTGCTTCTTGCTGAGTGTAAATGCTTAAACCCCTTTAAAGTTTTTCTGCCTTGAAAATTCAGTCAGATTGCTTGAGCCGAACCTGGTTTTGAAGACTCTTCTGCAGTCTGCATTCATTTAATGCCTCCTCCGTTCCCAACAAGCCAGCGGTCTCCCCAGCTCCAGAGGCTCACACTCAGGCATTGGTTAACCCTAAATGCTCCTGCCTATTTTGGGTCCTTTGGTTCTAAGAGCTCTCCAAGATCTCAAAGATCTGCCTTCCAGGCAGCCCTTGGTGCTTCAGGAATAACAGTAGTGAGACTGACTAGTCACTGAGCTCTGTGCTCAGGCTTTGAATTAGCTCACTTAACCTTCACAACAACCTCACAAAGTAGACTCTAGACTCTGGCATTCCCAGCCACATTTCACAGATGAGGGCGTGGAGGCACAGAGAGATGAAATCATCTGGTAAGTGAGGAGAGAAGGGTCCAGAGCCTGGGGGACAGGAAGGGGACTTGGCTTCCCAGAGCAAGATCCTAGGCTGGGGTCTAAGGGCTGGATGGGCTTAATTAACGATAATAATACTAACAGTTAACATTTACTGAGCACTTACTATGGGCCAGACACTGATCTTCCAAGGGTTTTACCTGTGCCATCTCATCTTATCTAATCTTCACTATGGTTATTCCCATTTCACAGACAAAAACTCAGATCATGCTTAACTGCTGGAACTGGAATTCAAACTCTGGCAGTCTGGCTCCAAAGTTTACCCAACTAACATTTTCCGCACCTTGATCTTATCAACGGTAATGTGTGAAGGCTTAATAGCTTGTTCTCCTCCCCAAACAAACTGCAGGAACTAAATAGCTCCAGGTGAACTGGATCAAGGAGACAATTCAAGTGAACTGGGATTTTTTCATGTAAGAAATTAAGTCTGAAAGGTTCTAATTACTGTCAACAGGAAAGACTGCAGCTCCAGCACCACAGCCTTTGCTGAGCCGGAGGCCATGGGAAGGTGGGGGATGAGTACACCTGTGCTGGTGGCTACATGGCCATTTCTCATCCCCGCCCACCTGCCGGTGCTCTCCATCCTGGCAGGTGCAGGGAAGGTAAGCGGTGTGTACCAACAGATGCCTTCTCTAAAGGAATCCCCCCACAATTAGGAAAGCTTCAGCCAGCAGGTCCTGAAAGTTCAAAGGCAAAGACATAAGACGACTTTGGTATAAGATCAAAATCAGAACACTCCCCACAAATTGGTGCTACTCTTTTTGTGGGTGGTCAGAGCTGTTAAATTTTCTTATTCTAAACCTTGTAATAGTCCCATTGACTGTGTGGCTCTGGACCAGAGGTTTCTACACCCTCAATCCTACCATCTCAGGAGGCAGCACAGTACAGCATTGTGGCCCATAGCATGGACTTTAGAGTTAGACTGCCTGGGTCCAAATCCAAGCTTTGCCACTGATTTCAAATTACTGACCTTTAAGTGCTCTATGCCTCAGTTTCCCCATCTATAAAGTGGGTATAATGGTGGTACCAACATCATTCAGTTGTTGTGAGCTAATGTTAAGAACTAAGAATAGGGCTTCCCTGGTGGTGCAGTGGTTGAGAGTCCGCCTGCCGATGCAGGGGACACGGGTTCGTGTCCCGGTTTGGGAAGATCCCACATGCCGCAGAGCGGCTGGGCCCGTGAGCCATGGCCGCTGAGCCTGCGCATCCGGAGCCTGTGTTCCGCAATGGGAGAGGCCACAACAGTGAGAGGCCCGTGTACCTCAAAAAAAAAAAAAAAAAGAACTAAGAATAATAGCCCATCATAAGTGCTCTGTTAGTATTTGCTGTTATTATTTTAGAAATAAAGAAACTAGGGTTTCTTTAAGGTTAATTACTTTTTCAAGGAGACAGAACTAGTAAGAGGAGGGAGGACTGAGATTCAGACATATGCCTGTCTAGCTCCAAAGGTCCTGCAAGTTCTACTCTAGCAGGTGTGATCTGGCTGGTTAGTGGGAGACTTGACTTCTGATGATAGGATTGTTTATGCCAGGCAATTGACAAACTTTACATCTAAGTTAAAGACTTATTGGGTTGACCAAAAAGTTCGTTTGGGTTTTTCTGTAACATTTTATGGAAAAACCCGAACGAACATTTTGGCCAACCCAGTATCTAAGTTAAACATACAGATACCCTCCAGTTGGGCAGGGCAGTTGTGTTAGTGCAGAGCGCAGACTATGTAATCAGATGACCTGGCTTCAAAACCTGGCCTCCACTACCTACCACCAGTATGACTTGGATAAGTTAGACAATTTTTCTGAACCTTGGTTTCCTCTTAGAAATGTGACTAATCACAGTACCTACCTAGTGTGATTGTTGTAAAAATCAAATGAGGTAATTTGTATATAAGGAACTTTTCTGAAAAATTAGCAAAATGCTCAATAAATGGGAGAATTATTTAATAATTATTAACTGGTTAAAACTTGAAGTCCTGAAATTAAGGCATCTTTGGCCTGAACGAAAGCCCTCAGCACAAGGCCTGGCATACAGTAGTAAATATCTGTTGAAGGAATGATTGAATAAAAACATGCACCGCACAGTGACCCAGATGAAAATTCGGAGGGATGAGTTTCTGGTCACTGTGTGAACACAGAGATGGGGGATCTCCAGGCACAGGAGGCATGACTGTAAGTTCAGGGCAGTGTGAGGAGGTGCCGGGAGCTGTAAAGTGCTGAAAATGGAAAACGTCCTGGTTGGTAGGTACCACAGCTCTCAGTGAACTCAATACATTATGGAAGGCGTAACTACATTCCGTGGCCTTGCTGACTCCCAGCACTTTCTTATCAAGTGCTCAGTCCAATCAACTCGAGTATTTATTTTCATTGGAATAGATCACCAATTTTACCGTGAAAATCAGAAGCCGCCTAGGGTTTACTTCTTAGTGATTCACTTTACTACTGTTACAACTCTAGCTGGAGTTTTGAATACTGGAGTTTTCAAGATAACCAATCCCTGACTCAAAGTATTCTTTTCCTGGCTAGCCCTACTCTAATCATAGAGAGTGATGGATTATTATTGGATGGATGGATTATTATTGGATGGATTATGATTGGATGGATTATAGTGAGGTTATTTGGCTAAGAAAAGTAATCTTGTCACAAATTACTGAGGCCCAATATATTCAAGGGCTAACTCGTTCTCACTTCCTCCTTTCTTGGAAAAGAAGGATTGAAGACCTTCTCTTATCTTTTCTACATCTGGTCTGCCTTCTTGCTGTGGAAATTCTGGTCTGAAGCTCTGTGGGGGTAGCCTAGTCATCTCTACATCCTCCTCTCAGACCACCACACGTGCCCACACGTTTGCTCAGAAGAACTGCGGCAGTGTGTGGTTGAAGATTCAGATGCTTCCTGCTCTTCCTAGGAAATGGTGCCTTTTCCAGGGTCAGAGTGGTGTCACTAAAAGAGACCAGTGGAGGAGAGCCAGATGGAAGGAATGAGGGCCATACCTTTGTTCCTTACTCAGAGAAGCCTTCCCCAAAGCCTGAATCAAGGGTTTTTACCTCCAAAACTCTGGAGGATGAACTGGGGTTTACTCTGAGTTCATTTGCATGACTGCCTTCATGCTGAGGGCTGAGTGAGCTAGTGCTGAGACTGGAGCTGGAGATAATGAAATGCTACCAAGCCACGGAGGATCCCAGAGGACTGGACAACCTCTAGTTGGTTGGCTGCATGATCTCAACAGGAACTACCACAGAGGCCAGAGAACACCACAGTCCATGAGTGGACTCTCCAATTTTCAGCTGCAATTGTTTTTATATTCTTTTATGCAGGGGTTGTGAAGGCTCATTCCAAATGACACTCACCCCCAGCCAGGCCGCCCTGCCAAGAGATGCTCGGAAGGACATGGATAATTCAGGGCATGACCATACCACCCCTTCCTTTCCCCAGGGCACTGAGGCTTTGGTACCAGTCCACAGCTGAGTAAATATCTCAGTGCTACTCTGCAAGGAGGGGAAGGGAGAGAGGGAGAGTTGGGGGAGGGGAGAGAAAGGCAGACATCTGACGGCTTCACTCCCCACGTGGCACTTGGTACCAAAAGTCACAGGAAGATTGCTCACATCCTAGGGCCATGTTCCTGTCAAGCAAAACCCCCAAAGAAGAGCAGACTGTGTTCTTCAATTTTATGTTCTTTGACAGCACTGTTGTTTTATATTGTAAATGGAGGAAAATGATAATTAGTTTACTGAAAGGGAAATGATTTTATAAAAGGAATGAGAAGCAATGGCTTCCAATGACACCTGTGGGGTCATTATTAACACTATCCTTTGCCAACTCATTACTCCCCAGAGTATGTGTAGTGTGTTCAAACAGGGGCAGAAAGCCAGACTCTTTAGTTTTTATATTTGATTATGACTAAGCCCAACATCAAGTGACTATTACTTTTTGGCCAGTATATATGTTCTAGGCAAAGCACTAAATCAGATATAATAACAATTTCATGGCAATTTTTAGAATGAATAAAAGAAACTCCCCAGGAACTGTTTATATTATATAAAGGTTTAAAGAAATGTGAGCATTTCTATCAGGGTCTGAAAATTCTTCCCCAGGGATGGTGTGTGGCACATAATGGCAATCTGATCGGGTTTTGGGGCTAACCATGGCCATCTCTAGCCACCACTGTGGGACTGAACCAGTGGGCTGGGCTGATATGTAAGAACCCTCTATACTGTGTATACACCTTGGGGTGTTACCCTCTCTTCTGTACATCCTGATAGGCTCCTGAGAGTTGGAGGACCAAGGCAAGGCTTGGTTCTGGGGGGAGGCACTGTCTTAGACAGCTTTGATAACATGAAACACAACAGGCTGCACATGCCCAGGGTGGGAAGCCACGTGGCATTATGGAAGGAGCCCCAGCCAGGAGGAAAGAAAGTCTCTCTTCAGTAGCAACAGGGCTAGCTACTCTGGCACAGGCACACAGTCTCCTGACAGTTTACAGAGGAATGGAGGCAGCTTTGGACACTAAAATGTAGAGCAGGATCTTGGCACCATAAGCTCCCAAAGGGCCCAGCAGCCCATCGAGGAAGTTATTTCAAGCCTAGCATTGCACTACCATTTGCACTCTGATCCAGAGACCAACTAGTCCAGCCCTATCAGGTGTTGCTCCTTCACATTTTTGTTTGGAAATGGGAGGATAGGGTGTGCGCTTTGAAGCAGAGATTTCAGAGCTAAGGTGCTGTAACAGAGCTAAGGATAATTTTTATCCAGGAAGAAGCAGGTGCTGCTGTAACCTCCTGTGACCTGCTCCTGTTCTTAACTGAACAGAAACGGCCAAACAGGCACAAGAGCTGGACAATGAACTTCATTCCCGCCTCACAGGAAGTAAAGGTGAGAGGAAAATCCTGCCCTCTCAGTGGTGGTGTATCTGGAATACCTCACTCAATTTTTGAAACAGAGGTAGCATTTTAAAAAGAACTTGGTCTGAGTTCTGCAAAGAACTACTTACATGATACTGGCCACAGGTTTTCTGGACCTCCATTTTCTCACCTATAAAATAAGGATGTCGTGGTATGTGAGGGCTGAACAAAATTTTTGAACAGGTATACTTTTTGGAAGGTTTTTTTTTTTTTTTGCTGTACCGCACGGCATGCAGGATCTTAGTTCTCCGACCATGGATAGAACCCGGGCCTCCTGCAGTGGAAGCATGGATTCTTAACCACTGGACCGCCAGGGAAGTCCCTAAACAGATATACTTTTTAAAAATGGAAATTTTATAAGGAACCTTAATGTATAACATAGATAAAAACAAACCTCTTCTTACCCAACTTTGTCCTCAATAGCCTTCACTGAGGCTAGAGGTGCGGGGATGAGGAAGCTACGGGAGAAGGCCTGAGGCACTGCTTTAAACTCTGGGCTCTATAGAGGACTGTTTAAAAACCACTGGCCCGGGACTTCCCTGGTGGCGCAGTGGTTAAGAATCCGCCTGCCAACGAAGGGTTCGATCCCTGGTCTGGGAAGGTCCCACATGCCGCAGAGCAACTAAGCCTGTGCGCCACAGCTACTGAGCCTGCGCTCTAGAGCCTGTGAGCCACAACTACTGAGCCCACGTGCCACAACTACTGAAGTCCGCATGCCTAGAGCCCATGCTCTGCAACAAGAGAAGCCACTGCAATGAGAAGCCCGCGCACCACAACGAAGAGTAGTCCCTGCTCGCCGCAACTAGAGGAAGCCCATGCACAGCAACGAAGACCCAACGCAGCCAAAAATAAATAAATAAAAAATAAATAAATTTATAAAACAAAAAACAATCCGCCTGCCAATGAAGGGGACACGGGTTTGATCCCTGGTCTGGGAAGATCCCACATGCCGCGGAGCAACTAAGCCCGTGCACCACAACTACTGAGCCTGTGCTCTAGAGCCCGCGAACCACAACTACTGAGTCCGAGCGCGCTGCAACTACTGAAGTACGTGTGCCTGGAGCCCGCGCACCACAACGAAGAGCAGCCCCCACTTGCCGCAACTAAAGTCCACGCACAGCAACGAAGACCCAACGTGGCCAAAAAAAAAGAAAAGAAAACCCCACTGGCCCTGACCCCTAAGTGGGTCTTATATAGTGCCTCACTAAGAGTGCAGGCTCCTGAATCAGCCGACGAGGATCTAAATCCTGGTTCTTAATCTAGCCAAGTGGCACTGAGCAAGCTAATTAGAAATGAAAGTGAATAATAATCATCATCACATGAATATGAATAAAGATGATACTAATACTACGAGGATCTAAATCATGGTTCTTAAACTAGCCATGTGGCATTGAGCAAGCCAATTAGAAATGAAAGTGAATAATAATCATCATCACATGAATATGAATGAAGATGACACTAATACTAATCATGAAGAGTTTTTGAGAGGGTTAAAAGAGACGATTAAAAAAAAGAGAGAGATAGTAAACTTAAAGTGCTAGAACAGGGCACAGGGCAAGCATTCAATAAAGAGTAGCCACTCCTGTTATTACTCTCCTGTGTTTGAGGCACACAGGTGCGATGGCACCTGCATAACAAAAGGCACAGTTCATGGAAGTTCTCCAGCTCCAGCCAGTGGGTGGCTAGAATAATCTTATTCCTTATCTCATAATTATTTTATCTTGCTTCCTTTGTTCTTATTGACAGGTGAATAACAGACTTCCTGCCTGAAGGCAGGTGTACACCACTTTCCTTGATAGTCAGTGCACTGCCAATCCTCTCTCTTCTCACTATTAAAAGTAATGATGAGTCATATTTATAAAGAGACTGTACAATTATGCAAACTGTTTTCATATGCATTATCACTTTTGATCTCCATAAGAAGTTTGTGGGGCAGAGAGAGGAAAATGGGAATAAAAATATTCCCATTTTTATAGACAAGGAAAATGAGTCTCAGTAAGGGATAAAATCACCAAGTAAATGTTAGAGCCAGGATCAGATCAAGCTTTCCCATTCCAGGGCAAGGCCTCTTTCTATTACACAGGCCAGTTCCCTGTGATGTCTTTTTCTTTCTTGCCATATGGTCCCTGGGACCCTGGGAACTCAGCCTGCTTTTATTTCTTCTATGGATGAAAAACACCTAGCATAGCAAATTCCATAGTGAGAATGCAGAAAATGTTAGCTGCAAATGCTATTATTATCATTACTGTTACTATTGAAATCTGCCACCAGCTATTCCACCTCTTTCTATCATCTTTCTCCTAGGCTGACTCCAGGGTCAGATGCAGTCTATCTGGCTCCCAGCTTCCTTGTTGCCCTCCAAACAAACTGACAGAGGCTTTCTATTTTTGGTGACTTGCTGCTAATCTCTATAAGAAAATAGAGAAGGGATAAGAAAAACAATAAACATTTAAAGTCATTATTAGCCTGTATCTGCAATGTTAACAGGATCAGACACAGATTAGCAAGAGAAGAGTATATTTAATGTACATAAAAAATACTTCCAGCTACCTTTTTCCTTTCCAATTTAAAATGAGGCTGAGAGTTGGCATGGAGTTTCATAAGCTATCAGCAAAACTGTCTGATGAGGACTTGTCTGAGAAAGCAAGCCACAGAAAACAAAAACCAATAAAAGTTATTATTTCTCTGGGCTTTCCACTGTCCAAAGTAGCCATAGAATAAATAAGAAGTGGAACAGATTATGCATTTGTTTTGCTTCAAATGCATTTTCCTTCTCTTCTAAATAAACATAATAAGAAGCAGTGGCTAACAGAGTTACTCACTGAGGGTGAGCTGAACCAAGACAGACTAAAAATAAAAAACAATCTAAGTTCCCTGGTCCTCAGTGATTGTGCGAGTATGGGAAGGCTGTTGCCAGCATGTAGGCGTATTTATAAAGACCACAGCCTGTTCTCTTGTCAGAATCCACTAACTTCCACCAATGATGATGGATTTATGGCTACCCATCAACTAAAAAAATAGACTTCAGAAACAAAAAACAGCAGGAACCAGATAGAGGGTTGGATGTAGATAACACATACATTTCTTCAGATGAATCCACCTTTGTCTTTCCTGCTGTCTTCTGTCATTTGTGGGCATATATAACGTAACATATCTATAATTATATGTATATGTGTGGGTAAGAGAAAGACGCAGCTAGAGACAGAGAGTGTCTGACTTTTTTGGGACTGGATGGGAAAGGAAATTGATGTTAGCAGTTTCTGTTCCTTAAAGCCATCGGCTTTGTTTTTCAAAGTATGGTTTTCCTGGTAAAAGATTCCTTGCCTGTAATGTGAGTGAATCACTCATCTTACTTTAATAAAAATGTGAACCAAATGCTAGTGGCTCTCCACCCTGGGAAATGACACAATGGTCAGGCTTTCTCAACTCGGATGCTTGTCTTTCAGTGGGACTGGCAGGCATACAAAAGGAAAGGAAAAAGATAAAAAATACCCCAGCGACATCAAAGGATAAGCCTACCCGATTTCTTTTAGGCATAAGTATTCTCGAAGACAAAGTCTGGTCTTACTCACCGGAGTTTGGATAAGGTACTTGGTTTGCCCATTGATGGGTGGCCTTCAACTGGGCACCAGCTCTTTACGCCTCGGTTTCTTCCTCTGTCATGCCTCACATACAAATGATCGGGGTCGATTAGACTAAGTTAAATATATTTTAAAGTATGTAAGATTTATACCTTTTGAATTTTGTCATGTTCATGTATAACCCATTTAAAAAATTAAGAAGACAAAAGTATGAGCAGTGGGAAGACATCAACGGGTCTTAAAAAAGTAAGACCGTTCAGAACTATAAAAAATTGCAAATTTTTTGTCTCAATAATCCTCAGGGTTCTATTTGGGTCTAACATTCTAGGATTCTCTAATTGTAATTCTCTGTGGTTAAGGCAGTAACCTAAAGAACTGGTAGGATATAATTTGCATCTAGGTAGCATATAACTTGCTAGAAGAGTGGGATGCTATGAAACCCATGTTATTGTCTGCTAGTGCAGTATACATAATAACTAAGGACATGAGATTTGGAATTCAGACAGGCCTGGGTTCACAATGCCTCCGTTGGGACTTCGCTGGTGGTGCAGTGGTTAAGAGTCCGCCTTCCAATGCAGGGGACATGGATTCGAGCACTGATCCAGGAAGATCCCACATGCTGTGGAACAACTAAGCCCGTGAACCACAACTACTGAGCCTGTGCTCTACAGCCCACGAGCCACAACTGCTGAGCCTGCATGCCACAACTACTGAAGCCTGCACGCTCTAGGGCCTGCATGCTGCAACTACTGAAGTCTGAGCACCTAGAGCCCGTGCTCCACAACAAGAGAAGCCACCACAATGAGAAGTCCGCATACCGCAACAAAGAGTAGCCCCCGCTCGCCGCAACTAGAGAAAGCCCGCACGAAGCAACGCAACTAGAGAAAAGACTCAATGCAGCCAAAAATAAATAAAATTTAAAAAAAAAAAAGCAAGCAAGGAGGCCAGCCAGCCACCCAGCCAGCAAGCAAGAAGATGCAGCCAGTCAACTCTGCATCTTCCTTCAGAAACCTATTTCCATGTCCCTCATTCTCAGTGGCTCTATCTGCCCTCTCTAAATCACCTTGTTTTGTCCATAATGAAAAGAGTTTGAAAAGCTGATAATCATCTTTTAAAATCCTTTACAGGCTTCTGGATCTTATTATAATGCCCCTTGGCCCTTCCTTATATCAGTACATGCTCACAGTTTGGGCCCAATGGGGGCACAATAAGATTATACATCCCTTCCAATGAGGGCAGGGGTGGGGGGAAAAACACCTATCAAAGTCAGGGCTAAAACTGATTAGTTACAATGCTAATCAGGCTTCATTTTTCTTTAGTCATAGTTATTGATGGTTTTCCTTCCTTTCTACAACCTAAGGTGATTCTCTGTTTCCTCCTGGGAACAGTGTGCCTGAGCAGAAGGGAAGGCTCACAGACTTGGAGCCCTGCCTTGGCTCTGCTGGACTGCCTCACTGGCGCATGCTATTTACTCTTTAGGCCTCAGTTTCTTTATCTGTAAAATGGAGATAACAATCAGTTACCTACTTGACAGCAAAAGGCCAGATCTATGATCCTGTGATTCCCAAGGCTCTTTCAAGTTATGGAGCTACAAAATGGACTAACTTCCAATGCTGAGAACAATGAAAATGGATTTTCCAGGTGTCTGTACCCTACACAATAATACCTAACGTATTTAAAACTTAACTAATAGGCAATCTCAAATATCTAAATGCCAATAAGCCTCTAAGTAGGCAAGACAGATGTCACAAAGTTCGCACATTAAAGCTTATGTGGTTAACTTACAGGCTTCTGAGAAATGCCCTGATTATGCTCACAGTTTTAATAAGCTTGGCCATCTAGTTTCTAAACCCAATACAGACTAGACAAAGTCACCTGGGAGAGGAAAAGGAACTATAAAAGGCGGGTGCAAGGACAGCAGTGAGAAATTAGGCATTAACAGCATGATAGAAACATGATAGAGAAGCCGGAAAAAATATTTAAAATACAATCGATGCTTTTAGGGTACACTTCAATAAGCTCTGACGGCAGCAGTGTTGTCCAGCATAACATAATTTATAAGTATATACTTAGATGCCAAGATAAGTTCTATTTAAGAATGCAGGGGGCTTCCCTGGGGGCACAGTGGTTGAGAGTCCGCCTGCCGATGCAGGGGACGCGGGTTCGTGCCCCGGTCCGGGAAGATCCCACGTGCCGCGGAGCGGCTGGGCCCGTGAACCTTGGCTGCTGAGCCTGCACGTCCAGAGCCTGTGCTACGCAACGGGAGAGGCCACAACAGTGAGAGGCCCGTGTACCGCAAAAAAAAAAAAAAAAAAAAGAATGCAGGGAACAGTATTTTATACCTATATCTAGATATATATAAATATATTTTGAAAAGATTTCCATGTACATTACAAACAACAAAAATTTTTGGTACTCTTAAGTATAAAACAGTAGGCTGTAAAACTGTAACTCTTCTTCTGAGTTTTTCTATATTTACTGTTTCTGAGCCATTTATTTATCCTGGTGTTGGTTATTTGTTTTTAAGCTACCTTCCTGAGTCCTAGACACCCATGACCTCATTTAATCCCTCATAACAGTCCTATTAGGTAAATATTGTTTTCATTTTACTTGCAGATGCAGGGAGGTTAAGTCATTTGCCATTCAGGCTTTGAACCGTGGGTCTGCCTGAATCTAAAGCATGTGCTTTTAAATATTCCATGATTTATTAATGATATATGTGTCTGTTTGCCCCATTATCACCAAAAGATTGAATCTTGAGAGTGAGGACTTTTATGTGCCACAGGGACTGGTACACAGTGGGCACTTAGAAAATGTCCCATGGGCTTTATCTCTGTGCCTCCTTACATAGATCGCAAGCCCTTAAAGGCAGCATAGTATATCCCAATGTACCTCCAGGGATAGCTCATGGATCATCTACATCCCAGACCTACAGAATCTGAATCAGAATCCTCAGGGTTAGGACGTGTGAATGTGCATCTAAACAAATAGCTCAGGTGACTTTTATGTATATCAAAGTTTGATGGGACTTCCCTGGCGGGCCAGTGGTTAGGACTCCATGCTCCCAATGCAGGGCGTGCGGGTTCCATCCCTGTTCTGGGAACTAAGATTCCACATGCTGCTTGGCATGGCCAAAAACTTAAAAGAAAAATGTTTTGAGAACTATTGACCTAGTGCTTGAAAGCACATTCTTTGGAGTTAAGTCAATCCTGGCTTCAGATCCCAGCTCCACTACTTAATAGCTGAGTGATGTGGGGCAAATTAGCTACTTAAATTCTTTGAGCTTCAATTCCATCATCTTTAAAATGGAAATAACAGAAACACCTACCTCACATGGTTCTTGAAGGGATGAAGTTCGCCAGGAATTATAGAACATCTACTGTGTGCCAGATACTCTGCTCTTTTAGGTGCTTGGGATATATTAGGGAACAAATAGACAAGTTCTTTGCCCTCCTGAAGCTTACCTTATATTGGAGAAGACAGATAAGCAAAATAAGTAACTATAGAGTAAGTTATTGATAAGTTTAACGTAAAAAATAGAATAGAGCAAGTCGAATAGGGAGTGTGAGGTAGTAGTGGTGGCATCATTTTATAGAAAGGAGTCTAGTTCAGTTTCATGAAGAAGGTAATGCCTAAGCAAAGACTTGAAGAAAGTTAAAAAGTAACCTAGGCAGACATCTGAGGGAAAAGCATTCCAGGCAGAGGGAATAGCCAATGCAAAGGCTATATGGAGGAAACATACCCATTGGGTAAGAAGTACAGCATAGAAGCCAGTGTAGCTACAGCCAAGAAAACAAGAGGGAAAGGACTAAGGAACAGGGTTGGAGAAATAACTGGGACCAGTTCATGTGTGGCCTTTTAGGCCTACATGTAAGGATTAAATAAGATAGTCATGTTAGGTGCTTAGAACAGTACATGGTACATAGTAAACACTTAATGGATGGTATCTACATCTGTATTTACATTAACATCTTCTGGTCCCTAAGCAGAGCTAGTCTGGAAGGTCAGGCTACAGGGACTATAGCAGGTTTTATGTACTTTGGTGGGGTTACAGAATCCTTCAATGTTTCCAAAAGTACAGAAATCAAACAGATCAAAGGCCTGGGTGATCCCCAGCAGCAAGTAGAGATGGTTAATTCTCTGCAGGTGCTCAGAACACTGAACTAACAGAGACACACAAAGTCAACATAGCATCAATAAAAGACAGGGAAAGAGTGGGGTGTGGATGGGGTGGGCTTGGCTAAAGGCTGAAACCAACAGAAGAGTCGTTAGTAATGTAAGAGGAAAAGCAGTGGAGCGTGGAAGCATCACAGCAGATGAAAAACATTCTAATATCAATGAGACCACAAACTCAGGAGAATAATGACTACAAACTGCTGGGGAGTAAGCCAGGGAGCCCAGCAACATGAATGCACTTGTATGGGGGGAAAAGCAAATTAAGAGATTCAGGCAAAACTATCCCATTTCCTGGTGGAGGAGGCTCTTTAATCTTTAATATCTCTCTCCTGACACTAGGCACTGATCTTGCCCCAACAAGACAAAGGATAGCGTCTGAGAAGCTATTACTTCTCGATTCGCCAAAGGACTTCTGAGGAGACGAGTGCCATGTGGCTGCCAGGTTAAAAGGATGTGTTCTCTCAGCCCTCCCGTTTCACAGCTGGCGATGTCGGTGCTAAGACACACCCACCCACCCTCCAGGGCTCTCCCAGTGGGAACAGCTGCCTGCAGGGCCCCGGAGCTCTGGAGAGGGGTGTGGTCTTTTTGGGAACTGGAGGCAGGCAAGAGTGTAATCAAGGCCGGATAGATACCCAGGCTGGGCTTTAAACTGCTTTACATTTCTGTGCCAGTTTCTTCTGGCACCTGCCCTCGGGAAAGCTAAGCCAGGTACTATCGAGTGGAAATCTGGAAGTGGGCATCCGTTGTGGCCTCAGTTACGCCAGCTTGCCAAGGAAGGGTGAAGTGCTTGGTCTCCATGACCCTGACCTAACCTGCTCCATAGGTAACTTAGGTGTTACTTTCAGTTTAGTCTGAGTCAGAAGAAGTGAAGAGCAACTCGCTTTATGTGATGTTCAACTCAACACATTCAGTTTGGAATTGAAATCATTATGAAAACCAGTATGAGAAACCTTGTATTTTTATTCCAGTCCTCAAAGTATTTGTCTGTCTGCTTTCACCATCTCCTGATAGTAACCATATATTTGCTTTGGGGGTTCTTAATTGCTACATTCCTACCTATTTATTCAGTTAATAAATATTCAGTGCCAACTGTGTTCCAGGGCCTATGCTAGGCTCTGCAGAAACAGCAATGCATACGACAGAAATCCCTATTTTCATGGAACTTACATTCCAGTACGTGTGTGTGGGTGAAGAGATAAACAAAATACTTGTAGAGAGTGATAAGGGCGATGACATAAGTAAAACGGGGTGGTGTGATGTGGAGTGACTGAAAGTGAGATACTAGATGGGGTGGTCAAGGATAAGCTCTTTGAGAAGGTGTCATTTGAGCTGGGGTCTAACCGGATGAGAAGAAGCCAAGCATGCGATCTGCGGAAAGAAGAGACAGCACGTGCACAGGCCGGGAGATGGGAACCAGCAGCAAGAGTGTTTTGCTTCCCATTTCCCTGCTCTGCACACACATACTACTTCTCTGTCTCTGGCACATTACAATCTGTTAAAGAAATTGCTCTATGAGGCCTGGGAAAGGAATGATATTGAACGAAACGTAATTCCAAGGTTCACTGATTACTGGAGACACATATTGGCATTGGCAGAGGACTGGGAGCTTAACTAGGTACTCTGAGCCCAGAGGAAAGATAAGGCGAGGACTCTAGAAACGGCTCTTTCCCCCTTTGCTGCCGCATTTCCCTACTATGGTTAATTGGCAAAGCAGTCCACGGGAATGAGTGCAGGATGTCCAGATTGCAGCACTGTTTCACACATCATCATTTCAAGTCACCGACTGACAGGATTTAGCACTCTGTGTCTGGCAGCAACCAGCAGTGAAGCGGAGAGAATTCCACTGGATTATCCAAAGCATCCGACCCGCAATTGAGGAGTGAGGAGAGCATTAAAAAAGCACACAACCACTCCTGAATGGTATAGTGAGCCATTTCGACATCGAACAGACACACACAAATATCCAGCCGCCTCTGAGGCCAAAGGTCAATTTCTTGTGCTTGTCCCTGATCTTCAGAATCCGTTCTTGATCTAAGCTCAGTCCCTCATTTCCAAGCAGAGTCAGGCCAGATGGGCTGCTCTAGGGCAATACTCCCTTGTCTGACTCCAGAGGAGCGTTAGAGCTGAAGTGGATGATAGCAGGGTCAGTGGGAGAGGAAGAGGGTACAGTCAGAAGGCAGGACACGTCCTCGAAAGATAAAGTTTTGATAGATTGGTTTTTCAGCGGAAGAAGCTGATCTTTATCTTCGGCAAGCCCACCACAGATCCCAGGTTTGGGATGAGGGGATAGAATAAAGCAGCAAATTTCCATCTAACAAGAAGTAGACAGTACTGAACTGCCCCTGCTTTGTGGATTTCTGAACTTTCTAATTCTCTTAGTCAAGTCCGAGACTTCCCATATGCCTCATCCTTCTCCCCTCTAAGCCCTTCTCACACAGCTGTTAGGTAAGATTTACTAGATAGAATGTGTTTGCAAAATCTGTTTTGTTCATTGGAACATGTTTATCTAGAAGGAAAAAAAAAAAAAACCTGTCCCTTCTCACTATTTACTTTTCGGTGACTGTCTTCTGGGATTTGGAACTGGATAAACAGATGGCCTTCACAGAAGGAAACAGGCGGAACGCCCGGGTGTGTATATATATCTTGATCTCAGTGTATATATCACAAATAGTCCTCATCCACACAGCTGTGCTGGTTTTGGAGGGAAGTGAGGGGACAGCATCCTCTGGATGAGAGGACTCCCACTGCCCCATGGTGTAGTGCTCCAAGGGCTCCCTCCAAGGAGCACCTCCCCGGTGGAATCTTGGGCTACAGGATGCCAGATGGTTTCTAGAGTTCCAAGCCCAGATATATGACCCCAATTTCATTTTCTGGCCTCTGGCTGTGGTAATTAGGGTTGTGCCAGATTCAGAACTGTTGCTTATGATTTGTACTGGGTTTGTTTGATATATATGGGTGCCCGCAATGTGCTGAGTGTTTGCATCGTCTATAGTGATTAGTGAGCTTCGAGCACCTCTGCAATACACTGGATGCCTCTGTGTTAAGGGCATGCCTGTGAGGGTTGTGGTTGTGTGTGTGTGTGTGTGTGTGCACGCACAAAAGTCGTGGAAGGCCTGAAATACAATTATTTTCCAGGCCATGGGAAAAGTATAACTGCTAGAGGGAACAGGGTACAGCGGTCCCTCATGTGATAGCAGGCTGCTGCTGACAAGGGGTTGGGAGGGGAGTGGAGAAGCAGTTTCCTCCTAATTTTTTGACCTTCTCCGACATAAATGTCTACTGTGCGGGTTGGTGGTGGAGGAAGTAACTCCGTAATTGATATGTTTCAATTCCAAGGTTTGAAGAAATGTCATTACATTTCAGGGGACTCTTCTAATAGCCAAAAAAAAAAAAAAAAAAATCTTCATTTGTTTCACAGAATAGGGTTCAGGTGTATGTTTTCTTCACCCCTGGCAAAAGTACTTTAAATAAACATGAAAATAAAAGATGACTGTACTGCCCAGACAGAGAACTGGTGCCAAACAGAGCCAACTCAAAACCCCCAGAAATCCCAAACAAAAAAACCTCCCTGGGCTTCCCTCGTGGCGCAGTGGTTGGGAGTCCGCCTGCCGATGCAGGGGACACGGGTCCGTGCCCCAGTCCGGGAAGATCCCACATGCCACAGAGCGGCTGGGCCCGTGAGCCATGGCCGCTGAGCCTGCGTGTCCGGAGCCTGTGCTCCGCAACGGGAGAGGCCACAACAGTGAGAGGCCCGCGTACCGCAAAAAAAAAAAAAAAAAAAAAACCTGCCTGAGATAAAGTGGTTGCATTCATCAGGTTCAGGTAGCTCAAAGACAAGAACATGAAATGATTAGACTCTAACAGACCAAGGTGCTGGAGGTAATGGGACCTCATAGAGACCGAACAAAAGATTCTGTTTCTAACAAAGGTTCTGCAGACCTTTATACTACAGTGAGCAGTGAGCGTGAGGGATGCTGCCCAGGAAATGAAAGGACTCAGTCGTTCCTCTTCAGTGAGCGGAGACCAGGAGGAGTGTTCCAGGGCACTCTCACAAACACTCTTTAATAATACCATCCAGAGCCTTTGATTCAAGGAACATGCTGAAGAATAAACAGCCTATTAATCTGAGTTTTCTGGTGCGCCTGAGTATACAAAGCAGCAATGAACTAACCCCTTGGCTCTCGCCAATGTCCCAACGGCGCCCCATCCGCTGCTCCACTGCACTGCTCTGCTCCCCCTCTCCACCGCTGCATGCAATTTGTCCCTGGAAAAGCTTCAGGTTTTGGGGGCGCTGATGGTTTCAACTAAGGATGCCCAGGCCAAACCCAGGGTTCAAAGAACTGGAAACAGCGCATCCTTGTTTGGCCATAAGTAGCATAACCATGTGACTTCAGGCTCAAATGAGAACTGTGCGGTAATGTGACTGGGTGAGGAGACAGAGTCATCAGTCTGCCTCTTTCTGAGCCAAGTTGACAGCCACAGGCCTGGGAAAGGAAGGCCCAGTTTCAATTGCTTCCCAGTCTTGGTTACCTTGGTGGCGGGAAGGGCTCCTGCATGGGTGGGCTTTGGGTGCTATTCTGTGGAAACATTCCTGGGCACTTTGCCTAAGTAAAAATTACCAAGTAAGGTCCCTGAGTTTTCAAGGAGGAAAGGAGAAGAAAGATAAGTGGCTGTTTCACTCTCAGACGCTTTCACTGTGAGTTGTTCTTTAAAAACAATCAGGTATAGCTTTTGTGATAACAACCATTTGATGAAGGATCAGGGTCTCCTTTCCGCCCTCCAGGAAATCATAGATAAAGAAGCTGATAGTATGAACATTGAGAAATAAACCAGGGTTCAGTTGTTGAAACAGTGTAACTAAGGCTAGGATCATAGGCTCAAATCAGCCTTGAGGGTCAGGCGGCTTCTTTGTGTCCCACAGTCACTGATCTCACACAAGGTATGTGCTTAATCATAAAAGGAACTGGCCTGGTGAGCTGGATAAATCAGTATCAGTGCTACCCAACACACACACACACAAAATCTCAAAGTACACATCCCACTGACCTCAAATTTATATACACAGGGAAACATATCTAGTGAAAGTTTCCTTTCTAAAAATAATTTCAAAGAAGTGCTCTGACTAAAAAAATTAATTCTGAAGTCCTCTGATTCTACTTTCAGAGAACTACTTTGTGTTTGGTCTGTTGAACTAGAGAAGAAAGGGCACGCATCATAAATTTATTTATTTTTGGCTGCACTGGGTCTTCATTGCTGCGTGCGGGCTTTCTCTAGTTGTGGTGAGCAAGGGCTACTCTTCGTTGCGGTGCGCGGGCTTCTCATTGTGGTGGCTTCTCTTGTTGTGGAGCACGGGCTCTAGGCATGCGGGCTTCAGTAGTTGTGGCACGCAGGCTCTAGAGTGCAGGCTCCGTAGTTGTAGCGCACGGGCTTAGTTGCACCAGGGCATGTGGGATCTTCCTGGACCAGCGCTCGAACCCGTGTCCCCTGTACTGGCAGACGGATTCTTTACCACTGCGCCACCAGGGAAGCCCAAGGGCACGCATCTTACAAAAGAGAAGGAACAGCACAGAAGCTCACATACTTTTCGTGATTGACTTTGAGATGCCATAGAATGCAGTGATTAGACTGGCATTTGCAGAAAGCATGGATCTTGCAGTCAGACAGATCTATTGTAGATCTGTCACTTGCTGCGTGTAATCTTAGACATGTCACATAAGATCAGTGAGCTTCAATTTCCTCACCTGTGAAATGGGAATCACCCTCATGGGATTATATGTGGATTATATAACGTACGAAAAATGTTTAGTGCAGTGCCTGGGACACAGTAAGTGCTCAATAAATTACAGCTGTACTTATTACCCTTTGAATCTTCTAAATACAGGCACAGGAATCAAACATGACTCTGGGGAGGGACCTAACTGGTAGTTGGCACATGAGCTACATGAAACACAAGTTTCTTCATCTCTCTATTGGACTGGGCTTAGAAGGTCTCCAGATCTTCCCTCAGTACACTGGAAACAAGAGTTTGAGTTTCATGGGGTTATTGATGAAAGGACCATGAGAGATTAAATCCTAGTACTCTGGGGACCTCCATTTTGACTTGCAGATGGACCTGGCATTTTCCCATCCCAGAGTCTGGCTGAGCAGATACAGCCTTCTTCCTCTAGGCTTCCACCTGTTGAGACAAACAGATGTATTCTGAACACAAGAGGGGCCTTGCAAGTACAGATCTGGTATCAGACAGCCTTTCTCTGCAGCATTCCTGGGGTTGTAAAATGACAAACATTCCAGCAGGCTGAATCTAACCCTTCCTGCCCTGTAACTGGGGGCCTTATGAAGCTGCTTCTTGTGATTAGAGCCATCAGTACCTCACTCCAAGACTGTGAGGTGGACTTCATTAATATTGATGAGTTGCAGCTCGTTAACCTCATTTGATGTTTATTTACAACCATTCTTCTCATATGCTAATGAGTGACACTGGGCTCTTCAGATAGAAAGGAGAGAACTGGACCCTCTCTGCCAGCATCTCCTTGGCAAACTCCTGTCCCTTGAAAGAGAAGTTTGCACAGAGGGAATGATGCCAAATGGAGGGAATGCAGCAGAGAGGACAAAATGATGTGAAAAGAATGTCTGCAATGTGATGCGGGAGAGAGAAGCCCAGCTGCTGGGGCCATGGTGTGACTGAGGTTTGGTTACACCCACGTAGTGGGTAACAAAAAGAAGCTGAAGGGTGGGGATCTGAGGAACTATGAAAGGGACAATATGTTAGGTTTTGGAACTGGGGTGGGAAGTGGAGATCAGTGGGCCCCCTGTGGATCAGGGGGCTTGAAGGCCTCTCTCCAATTCATTTCACTTTCTTCTAAGATCTTAAGGAAATCGACAAACAGGGGATTGGGGTAGATTTCTGTAAGACAGTTAAATGCCCACAGCAACTAATGCTTAGCAAATGCTTGGCTTGGAGAAAGAGTATTCATTGTCCAGAACATCACTGTGAAATGGGTAAGCAGGGAGGAAAAAAAAATCACTGTTTCTCTTTCCTCCAAGTTATGGTTATGTTATGTATATCGAAGAATAGTATAATCAAACAAGGAAGAGTCAGAGACTAGGGGAAAATATTTTTAGAAAATATGACCATTCTATTGTTTCAGGGATACAGAACACAGGGCCTCTTCCAAATTTCATAGTACGTAGCAAGTCAATTTTGAGACGTCCCATCCATTAAAAAGGTATGAAAGACTATATAACACATATGAGGGGGATGGAAGGATATATAAATGTTTATTAATATCAGCAGCAACATCAAACTTCAAATTTCTTAAACATTTAAACATCAATTCCCACTATATTTCTTGTCTTCACTCCTTTGCACTTTACATTGCTATTTAGACAATTATTCCCTTCCTGCCTGCGGGGTCCATACCCTCCCTTTTCTCTCAGTCTGACGTTTTCTGTGAAGCACTTTGAAGATTGTTCCTATCCTTGATGTGCCTTTCTGTAAGGCTAAAGAGACAGGAGAAAAAAGGAGTCTCTTACCTTAAGGATTTAACCACATTTAAGTACAAAGTATCGGTTCTAAAAGGGTAGATTTTATGTTTGAGTTGTTTGTGTGAGATCATTATCCCTTAGGGTACAAATTTAATCTCTTTCAAGTTTCCTATGAACTCAGTTTCTGTTGGAGTGAAGGAATCAATAGCAATCTGCATTCAGCCTGACAATGTGCAGCTCACCTATACTTAGGGACAGACATGTCCAGAAGAGTAACTGACAACTGTATGCTTGTTCTAGACTCCACCAGTGTTTCCCAACCTTTGAAAATCCTGCCCCTCCCCCAGCATTTTCATACATTTTTTTCCAAGTCCCCCCGGCCCCGCCGAGAAATTTTCCTACCATAGATATACTGTATGTCTATTTTTTTAAGTGGAGGGCCACAAACCACTGTAATATTTAATTTTTTTGCCTCTCAAAGAACCAATATTTCCCCCCTTCAGAGCAATATTGCTCCCACTGAGAATGCATGTTCCAGAGACTTTTTAAAAAGTATATCATCTGATTTCCAGGGTTGAACCCAACATTCTCCCAAAGTGAACCACAAAACACAATTATAGCACTGTTCTGATTTCAGAAAAAAGGATATCTTTGTGCCTATCTAGTGATAGTTCTTCCAAAGAAGAGAGCAAAATCCCTTTTTTCACACTGGACCTGATCTATCCACTGAATAATGGCTTACATTTTGGCTGTGGGTTAACTTTCTACAATACTTCTTTCTGAGTGCTGGAAGAGGTAGTAGATCGTCAAGTCCCTTAGGGACCGCCAAATAGTTCACTCTTCTAAACGTCAACAATACATTCCCTTGTAAGAGTAGAATTAAGTTCATTATCTCATTAAACTTCTCCCAAACTCCAGAGGAAGACAGTGATTGGTATTGCTATTCCCCTTTTACAATCAGAGAAATGATATCATCGAGAGATTAGGTAGCTTAATTCAGGTCACAGGGACTGACATTTCTTCATATAACTGTCTTATCTGTCATATAAGGTCACTCTGAGGTTTCTAGACCTCATGTCTTCTGGTTCCTACTTTAATCTAGGTACTCTGCTAGAGAAAAGTTTAAGAAGGTTGTTCTGCCTCTGACAACCCCTTTTCTCCATCTGATGACAGAAAAGCAAAAGAAGGTGCTAACAGATAAGAACTGACTGATGGGGAGAGAGGAAGAGAACTCAGGCTATTATCCTAAAGGTTTCTATTTCACAAGCAAATGGCTTAGGGAGCATAGTACACTGTATAGGAAGGTTCAAAAGTTTTCTTTTCTAAGATGAATACCATCATCTTTTGTAGGGTTCAGATGAGACAGAGTAAACCATGATACGTTCCTCAGAAGATAACAAAGACTCAAATCAAGAACTCCCACAGAGGACTTCCCTGGCGGTCCGGTGGTTAAGACTCTGCGCCTCCACAGCAGGGGGCACGGGTTCGATCCCTGGTCTAACCAAGATCCTGCGTGCCACGCGGCGCAGCCAAAAAAGAAAAAGAAAAGAAAAAAAAACAACTCCCGGGGCTTCCCTGGTGGCGCAGTGGTTGGGGGTCCGCCTGCCGATGCAGGGGATGCGGGTTCGTGCCCCGGTCCGGGAGGATTCCACGTGCCGCGGAGCAGCTGGGCCCGTGGGCCATGACCG